>NC_060138.1:582272404-584750529 GCF_021461385.2 Schistocerca piceifrons
TAGAACTACCTCTATGTCCGCAAGCCTATAAGTTTCTCTTACTACTATCTCATTTAATTAGCTCACATCTAAAACCGCTCGCACATCCCCATTCTTCTCTTTCACAAGGACTAAGCCATTGTTTCATCTACTGTTAGATCTTTCAATTATTCCCCATCATAACATACTCTGAATTTCTCACCTAACTGCTTCCTTTTATGCAAATAGGACAGCATAGGGTATGAAAAAGAAAGTTTCATATTCTTTGAAAGACAATTTGCATTCAAAGTCCTTTACTAACCCCTGCCTATCTGAAAACACTTTGTTTTACATTAATATCTGTCTCACCAACCCCCATTAACCGGCAGCAAAATCTATAGCCACATTCCAGAGAGACCAAAGACGTCGATGGTCAGCTCGCCGAAACCAGTTTGAATCTTCTGCACTCCAGTCATGCATGTTCCGCTGGTTAACACTGCCATGGTTTGTGAATGTAGACTCACTGGAAAATAGTACCATGGCAAAGAACATGGGGATCGTTCGCATTTTTTGACGTGCTCATTCACAAAACAGGCACAGGTTATGGAAATCAGCGCCATGGACTTCTTGATCCAGTGATACGTGGTATGGATGATACTTAGGACGATGCAGTATTGTGACAACACTACCTACAGTCATACCGGAGTAGCTGTGTAATTGCCGGTCTCTTATCCATGGGTTGTGGTGCACTGCTGCTAATACAGCTGTTTTATTTCTCCTGTAACAAGTTTGTTTCATTTCCTTTTGACAGTTTGTACGCTGCCGTTAGACATAAACAGTTTCACAACCTTGTAAAGGAACGAAGAGAGCGACCTTTATATGGAAAACGCTCGGTATACCAGTCAACAACAGGGTTCTCCAAACGATAGGTAGGTGTGCAGACAATTAACACTTCATGGCGAAACGAAGAAAATGCTTCAGACAAAACGCATTTAGATTTCGCCGTAGAATCGTAATCTGCAATAGGGAACGGAGATTCCCAGGTATCGCTGGGTGTCCCCCTCAGAGACAAGAAATTATAACTATTTTTTGATCTATGTGTAAGATTCGAGATACGTCAGTGGCTTCAGTTGATACGAACAAGCTGCATACACTGATGGAAAAAAAGCGCAACACCAAGAAGAACTTGTGCGAAATAAGAGAAAGTTGGTAGGTGTGCTTCTAAACCTGATAGATGATGTGTAATTAAATTACCCGCCAGCCACATAAGAGTGGCTCCAGTAGCGCCACTATCAGAATGCATGTCAGGTTTGTTTTAAATACATGCTGTAACAGTCGTGAAATTTAACTACCTTTGAGACTAGATGTGGTGAGTTGATGATGGTCAAGAATGCCTTTAAGGTGTCAAAGACGCCATTGCCAACATGTCCCTGAATATGAACGACGTTGTGTTAAATGGCTGCGATACTTCGTAAAGCCTTGTCAGGAATGTAACAGCTGCACATGATTGGAGGCAGCGATGGTCGCCGGCCGGGGTGACCGAGCGGTTCTAGGCGCTACAATCTGGAACTGCGCGACCGCTACGGTCGCAGGTTCGAATCCTGCCTCGGGCATGGATGTGTGTGATGGCCTTAGGTGAGTTAGGTTTAAATAGTTCTAAGTTCTAGGGGTCTGATGACCTCAGAAGCTGCCATAGTGCTCAGTCATTTGAACCATTAGCGATGGTAACAAGAATATACTGTCGCAAGAAGACTGAGCTCCGGATGGCGACGTAACACTACCTAGAGTGAAGGCCATAGTGGTCAGTGTATGGCTCTGGCGCATCGTGCTGCATCTGCAGCTGCAATTTGACCATCAGTTGGCATCAAAGTGAGTCAACGAACTGTTAAAAATCTGTTGCTTCTAGGACAGCTAGGAATCAGACGCCTTGTAGCGTGCATTCCACTGACCCCAACCTAATGGCATTTGCAACTTCAATGATGAACTCACTGGAGGGCGTTTTCTGATGAAAGCTTATTCTGCCGCGGTGCTATAGATGGCCGTGTGTTAATTAGAAGGACATGAGCTGAAGGCCTGCAAATAACCTGTCTCCGTGCTGGACGCACTGGTCCTACATCTGGAGTTATGGTGTGGTGTGCGATTTCGTATAACAGCTGGAGCACTCCTGTGGCTATCCCATGCACCCTGACAGCAAATTTGTATGTCAGTCTGATGAGTCGAAACACCGTTCCAGGGGTGTATTCCAACAAGATAACGCCTGTCCACATACCGCTGTTGCAACCGAACTAGCTCTACAGAGTGTCGAAATGTTGCCTTGTCCTATGCGATCACCAGATCTGTATACAATTGAGAACGATTAAGACCATCTGATGACAACTTCAGTGTAGTCCACAAACAGTAGTAACCGTCCCTGTATTGACAGAACAAGTCCAACAGGCATGGACCTCCATTCCACAAACCGACATACGGCGTCTGTACAACACAATGCATGCACGTTTGCATGCTGGAATTCAACATTCTGGCTGTTACACCTGTTATTAATGCATCAGCATTTCAGTTAGCAATCGCTTGTCTAGCGCATACATTAACCTTTGATCTTGCAACGTTAATCACTTAAATATGTTACCCAGAAAAATGTATTCCGAAATTTCATTACTCTACATTCGTTACTTTTATCTGTTGCTAACTTTTTCTTCGTCAGTGTATTTTACGTTCGAACGTTAATATAAATGTAAATTGGTTAATGTTCTGAAGCGAATACATAGTAAAACAGGAGAAGGAACGTCTTCATATAGTTGACGACAGCACTAGTATCAGCGTAAGACAATTACCTGAATTATCTGCAACGAGTAGTGCTGACAACATGTTTGTCTGAAGGGTGTTACATGAGAACCTGCTGTATCCATACCCTGTACAGTGTTTGCAGGAGATTTCAGTGTTGGCAAGAGCTTTCAGCAGGTGATAATCCTGCACGTGTGCACTTTGTAAGGTCGTTGGTTTAATTTGCTAATACTGGGGTACAGATGTTCAATAATAGCGGGTTAAAAGCTGTGAGCTGTCTGGGGAAGTTAACCTTGCATTACTGCGCAACTGTTTCACCAGGTAACTAGTCTAGGTTTACCAAATTCCCAAACAGACTAACATTAATTATAATCTTTTAATAGTCATACAACAACCGGTAATATATATATATATATATATATATATATATATATATATATATATATATATATAAAAGGAGAATTTAAATAAAAGGAAAGAAATCAGTTTATATTTGGAAATTTATTTTAAGATTGATCATTGAAATTTCAGCATATTAAACGTGAGTTATAACTGAGCTGGTGCCTTATTTAGGATTGTGAAAATGTGAGATTGTAATCTTACGGAACACATAAAATATAGAGCCAAGATTGGGAGACTGCATACAACACTGCATTCATAAAATAACACACGAAGAACGTTGAAAGATAAGCAAGAGGAAATTAACCACAACCAACCGATTCAGTTTTCACCCAAAGAAATTACGTTCGTAGCACAATCCTGTCCGTCATGTAATTACCACACACTGGTATACTAAATTCATACTAACTCTCTGTGAAATCTTCCCAAAAAGAATAGCTGAGGGCTACTTTGATGATTACACCACATGCTTCACGTGGTCAACTTGCTTTACACAAAGCGTATAACTCCACAATAATTTTGATAATTAAAATAAATTAGATCGAAAAGCAATTTACAAAAGAAAAACCTTGAACTGGTTACTAACGTCTTACTATTAACCTGATGGGTCAAACACTTATATAAGCACGTGGTACTGGTCTCGCAAAGTACACCCCACGTGGGTTGAACATAAAGAAAAGTTGCTATATTGAAAAATATTGTCAAGAAGAGACGTTATAATCACACAACCATTCGCATTTAAGATTGATCTTAGTTAGAGTTACTGATCAACACGTGGTTCCACTTTACTCACAAAGTAGTGACAAAGCAACTACCGGAAAATAACCTGAACTTCACACGAGAATTACACTGCGCTGCAATTTAGGATAACATTAGATATTTTAGAGCTAAACCTGAAATAAAGGTGATTAAATTTTCAGTTAGGCTGAACTTAAGAAATCCATTGTCCTACGGACTTAGCAGACACGCGCTTAGCCGGAGATCTTACCACTTCAGACGCTCGCCACGGACAGACTTGCGCTCCTACCGAGCGTGCTTCCAGAGGATGGCTCACAAATACCAACGGAAGTGGCCAGAGGGGCAGCTTCCTATACCAACATGACAAGGGACGGCCAGGACCATGCTAAGAATGGAAACCTCTCTGCTTTTAGAAAGCGTAGCTACCTGTTCCGACGTTGGTCCTACTCTTCTCTAGCAGACAGGCTTGTCTGCTACCCTCAAGCATGCAACTAGAAATACATTTGCTCATTCATGCTCTCACACAGAAGGGAAGGGGGATGACAGTATCTTATCATATATAGTATATAAAAGAAAGCGGATGTAAGTTCCGTATGAGACTGTGTGACATGAATTACATATAAACTGTGTTTTAAAGTGTAGTAGTGTGACGGATCGTTCTTGTTTATGTGTAAAAGTAACACGTTCCACTACTCAGTCTCCTCCCAGATAGAAACTCCACAGTAAATTTAGAAGAGGAATTTATTCCATAAATGACAACAGATTTAAGAAATCAAACATGAAAGGAATCCAACAGAGACCTTTCATAACCCCAACGCTCCGGGAAAAGACTGTGCAGGGAATTTTCTGGCCATGCTAGGACATTCCCAAGCAGGCTTCTCACACCCTACTTAAACCAAAAGTGTAAAGAAAAGGAAAAAGGTCACCAGCTACTTGCTAAAACACAATAATTTCAAAATCTACTAATTTCAAACAAAAAAAAAAGAACACAATCTGTGACACCTATTTAAAAGATAGTGTAGACCTAATTCGGTCAGCAAATAAAAACAACGGTTCCTGTGTCATTAATAGGAAAACAATTTCTGGTTGTTACCCTTATGGAGTTCACCAGTATTTGCTCATTGCAAGAGCCAACTGATCACAGGAAAATTTATGATTGTTTATTAACAAGCAAAATTTATGAAAATAGCAAAGGTGCCACAGCAATTAAAAAAGAACATGAAATAACATCAGTATTATAAAGCAGAACATTACAATGCACAATCCGCAAAAGCAAAAAAATGATAAGAGAAAAAACATGTTTTACAAAGTGGTTATCGCAAAAATATTCTATATCTTATAAAATTAATAATTTGTAGAATTAAAATAACTATGTGGCACTAATTTAATCACACTACTATATTTCAATTAGTTAGCAAACAATGAGCACTGTGTCATTATACTGAAACTACAATAATTATGTGATTGTTACCCTTAAGGGGTTCCTCACAATAAATATGCCCCATGCAAAGGCTAATCGATCACAGCCCTATGAGAATGAATAGCAATCTGACTGATAAACGAAGCAATGCCACTTGAATGAATTTACGAAACAAAATATCGCAAATCTAATACATCACACAAGAACAAATATTGATCAATAAAACCGTACAATAGTCAACATCTAAAAAAAAACACAAATAAATAAAACACCTGCAAAATACTAGAGTCAAAGTCTAAAAAAAAACAATAAATTGAACACCTGCAAAATACAAGAGTCAATCTAATAAACACCAATAAATCGAATCCCTGCAAAACACACGATTCAAAGTTTTTGTGACAGAAACACACGTATATGCATTGAACTAAGAACCGTATAATCACTGTTCACTGACACACTCATTAGTTCCACTGTTCCGAGGCACAATATAAGGGGTGGGGGAGGGGGGTTCGTCGCCGCAGCTGTCAGTAGGGATTTTTGTCCATCTGTTGCGTGCGATCCCGCCGTCTCTGCTCTCTGATGAAGTTTCTCTTGGTGGCCCGTGTCACGTACATCTCGATTTGGTTCCATGTTTGTGTTGTCAAATTCGTGCGGTATCCTCGTTTGACACGCCAGGTTGATATTCCTGGGCAAGGATGACACTTAATGGCTCTTGTTCTGTGCCACCCTTAGCGACCAGAGAACATCGAACCATGATTTATTGTCGCTTGACAGTAGGCATCCGTCAGGAAATGTCGATAGGCGTCGTTGACGTCTGCAAGTTTCTCTGGACAGCACCTGTCAAAAGGCTCCACGCCCCTTGTGTTGTTTCTCCGCGGCCGTCTCGTCACGGTCGCGTGCGTGTGGTGCGTTCCCAGCAGATGGATTTCCGCGCGGTGGACCGCTCGCCCATCTCAGGTCATCGCCATCAGGAAGGGTCGCACGGGGCGGCCGCCCATTAGCTCCAGGTGCAAGGGAAAATGTTTGTCGCGTGCCCTTCTTTTGTTGTCGACCGCGCTCCCGATGTGGCCCGGTTGACAGCGTGTCCTGTTGGGAAACCCGCCAGTTTACAACCAGCCCTCCTCCTCGCTGCTCCCGCTGTCTCGTAAGAGTTTAGCCGGTTCGCTTTCACGTTCTCAACTGCATTTAAAGATATTGTTCATCATAGTTATGTGATTACAAAATATCATACATAATACCGCTTAGTATTGTCTTTCACAATTTTTAAGAACGAAAGTGAGACTTAATTTTTTTTAAATAAAAAAATTACATGAATCGACAATATAAAAATAAAAGTTAAATGAGTTGACAATATAAAAAAATAAAAGCGAAATGACTTGACAGTATAAAAATAAAAATTAAATGAACTGACAATACAATATTTAAATCCACATCACTAATGTGGTTCACTTACGTTTTAATAAATCAAATGCTACTTATTAATTCACTAAAATGAATAGGATTATGCCTTGTGCAAGTATAGGTCAGGACAGCATAGGGTTCACATGTTATTTACACACACACATGCACACCTGTTGTCTATTCTACAAACTAACTACCCATAAACATGCAGTACTCAAAATTCTACTTCTATCCACTACTAGTTAATCCAACAAGCTACTTCAATGCTACTTCAACAAAGTGTTTACACCACTACAACATTGTTCTAATTCGTCCTCTTCTTGACGCTCGTGGCATATGTCTTGTCACATGATAAATATGGAGAACTTTCCTTAAACATACACAGCAAAAAGAACAATGGTTATTTACACGCAAAAACATTTATACCAGTTGACACACCTGATAAGAGACTTGCAATTATACATCTATCATACTCATACGTAAAAATATCTGCATCATACAGGTTATACTACCTTTTCTTACCCATTTTGCTGCGATTTCGTTCCTTCTTTAAGTTACCTTTCGCTTCCAAATCAGTTATTTCGCCTGTGGTGGTTATTCTGGATTCATTTCTCATGAATGGCAAAATTGTGGTCTCCTCTATTCTGTAAAACAGTTTCATCTTAACATATTGAACTTACAACAGACACAAAAGATCCGAATCCTCCTGTAGTTTAAATGACAAATGTTTTGCTTCATCCTTATTACCTTAAACCAAGCTTTCCTTCGATCCCATAATCAAAATTATTTAATCTTCCTCTACCTTCTAGAGGGAAATTTTCTCAGTACAAATCATATAGGCTGCAGTGCATCCCGCACCAGCGAAAACAGTAAGCTGTAATGCTCACAGCATCAGCAAAACACATAAACGTCGCTTTTCTAGGACAAGTAGTAACGCAGAATAATTTTTCAGGCTTTGACTCAACATCAATCAAGTCTACAAACAGGATCCATATTTACGTTCCATTCTCCATTTGCTGGAAAACTGCTCGTCATTTGACTGCCATAATACTATTTCAAGCCACGTAAATTACACAAACCACAACTCTTCTTTCACCTTCAAGGGAATCAATCTACTTACGAAATCCACAGACAGCACTTTACATACTCAGCTATAAAGAACAAAAAAGATATATATCATCAATATTAACATATCATCGCATATTGGGAAGCCATTGGTTAAACAATCGTATTATCGCATCCTGTTTTTAAGATTCCAAACTTACTCATTCCTTTCTCAGAGTTCTCCTATCTTAAAATATTCATACAGCACGCATACTATAGTAAGAGATCCTCATTTATACTGACAGATAGAGAATAGTAATAGATAGATAGTAGCACTGAAAGCAGAAAATCGGAAACACGGCTACTAACAGCTGGGGACCTGGGTTTGCCAGACCCATAATACCCACAGATCGGATATATCCCCTGAGTTTTGCATTAATTCAACACAGATCTTGCTTCTCTCAGGAGCGGCTCTTTTCATTTTACACAAAAAAACATAAACAGCATTTCACTCGTTCACAAAGAAACCTTTTATCTTCACATTTGAACCAACCTAAATCCTAATTGCACAAGGAAAGAAAAAAAAATTAAAAACATCATTTCAATCAATCATATAGAAACATCTTTATCATTATTTTTATCAACATATTATTCAAAATGCATTTATCACAAATGTAAACTAATCAATTGTTTCTCTTCACCGTCCTCTCTACTCCTCACTGCCCTTTCTACTCAATGTATGGTTTTACGTTTGACACATGGTGTAGCCCTTTTGATTTCTTCGATCGAAGAGTTTCCACTTCTATGGCGTTTTCATGGGGAATCTTCCTTATCCGATACGGGCCGTTAAAGAGATTAAAAAATTTCTTGCAGACACCTGACCGTTTGTTAGACAGCTTGTGTGATCTGATAAGAACTTTTTGTCCTACATGAAACACTGTTTTTCTCACGTGTTTCTTATATGCCTTGACTCTGGCTTCTGCTGCACGCTTGATGTTGCGTAAAGCTAAGTCAACAATTGCGTTCCGGCTTAGTCTCGGCTCTAGTGGCCAAGGCACCACCTCTTTGATTTTGCTTGGGCGCTCCTTGTTTTTTAGCACAGTGATTGGCGGAAGCTTTGTTGACGTATTAGGCAACTCATTAATTATGTTCTGAAATCCTTTTAGGTGTATGTCCCACGATCGGTGATCACGACTGCAGTATAACCTACATAATTTTCCTAATTCACGCATAATACGCTCACTGGGGTTCGAGCTGGGGTGAAAGAGAGAGAGATATATATAGGTTTAATTCTTCTTCTTCGAAGCATCCGCTGCCAGTATTGCGATCTAAATTGTGGTCCATTATCCGAGATAACCCTTTTCACGCTCCCAACTTCATGCAGAAACTGCTTTGCAAATGCAGTTGCCACTGCCCTTCCTGTGGCTCGTTTCAACGGAGTCAGACACACAAACTTGGAGGTTAGCTCCACCGCTACGAAGACATATGCAAAACCTGCTTTAGATCGTATTAGTGGCCCAAATAGATCCACGGCCGCGAGGTCACAAAGTTTGCTTGGTATTATCGGGTGCAATGATGCAGCATAAGTCACTGTGGCCGCCTTTGCTCGCTGACAAGGTCCGCACACTCTAAGTACACCACGAATACGCCGTAGCATGGTATTAAAATAGCATGTCTCTTTCAGTTTTTCACAACATTTCTGTGCTCCGAAGTGACCATAACTCAAGTGTATGTAGCATATAATTTTGTTTACGAGTTCCTCCGGAATCACCATCACCCATCTGGAGTCGTCCGGGGCTCGTTTCTTGAATAATATTCTATTGCGCACTAAGTAGTGTTGGCGTATTCCTACATTCTCCTTGTCCTCCCACTTCTTCTTTATATCTTTCAATACTGCGTCCTTATGCTGTTCGTCCGCTATACTCCCTAAAGAGGTGGTAACAAAATTCTCGAACGCTACATTCTGTAAGTATAGGATGCTAAAATTATTTTCACCGAGTTCCCTTTCTTCTGTGTGAACCAAACCTATAGGAATGCGCGATAAAGCGTCAGCAATTACATTTTTCTGTCCAGGAATGTATTCTACAGTGAAGTTATATTCCTGTAGGTATAGTGCCCAGCGTCCTATTCTCCCATGCGTGATTTTTGTGCTCATAAGAAATTGGAGTGCACGATGGTCAGTGCACACCTTGGTGGTCCTCCCAAATAAAAAATACCTAAATTTTGAGAATGCCCAAACTATCGCGAGTGCTTCGAGTTCCGTCACGGAATAATTTTTTTCACATCGAGAGAGCACCCTGCTCCCAAACGAGATTGTTTTCCAAGTTGTAATATCATCATTTCCTTCCGTTTGAAACAGTACCGCACCTAATCCTGACAAGGAACTGTCCGTCATTAAACAGAATTCTTGTGTCAGGTCGGGATGCACGAGGATGGGAGCCTCTACCAGTGCGTTTTTCAATTTATAAAATTCATCCTGTGCCTCTTGATCCCAGACCCACAAAGCGTTCTTCCCTGTTAGTCCACATAGACGGGGTGTACCAAGTACACTAAAATTTATAAATCGCTTATAAAAATTACACAGGCCTAAGAATGCTCGCAACTGTTTTATATTTGTCGGCATTGAACACTCCGCTATCGCCGCAATTTTCTCCGGGTCAGGTTGTATTCCATTTGCTGAGACAATATGGCCTAAGAATTTTATGTTCTCTCGTCCGAACTGTGACTTATCTAAGTTGACTGTTACACCTGCCTTCTCAAAAACATCCAGTAGTCTGTTCAGAACGTCATTATGGTCCTCCCACGACTTTTCCGCAATTAATATGTCATCCACGTAAATTGTCACTCGCTGTTTCAAATCATCAGGTAAAATGCAATTTAATCCCCATATAAAAGCAGCTGATGAGACGTTTAGTCCGAACGGGAGACACCGGAATTGGAAACAATTTTCGTAACACAGGAACGCTGTATATAATCTGCAAGATGGGTGTATCACGAGTTGCCAAAAACTCGAAGGGAGGTCGACAGATGATAGTACCTTTACCCCGTGGAAACGTTGTAAGAGTTCCTCAAGGCTCTCAGGACTGTCCGGTTCCGACATAATAATTGTGTTCATCTGTCTCGAGTCTAGCACCAAACGAACTGAGTTGTCGCGTTTTGGCACGACAAGCAAGGGTGAGTTGTACGAGCTTACTGCCCGCTCAATTATTCCTTGTTCTAACATCTTGTTTATTTCCTTCTCCACCTGGGCTTTATACGCCACGGGAATAGGGTATGGTCTAACAGAACACTTCTGATGGTCACGTACTCTGAATTGGTAAGTAAAACCCTTAATCGCCCCCGGAGTCTCAGAAAATACCCGTTCATGATTCTTAAGTAGGCAATACAATTTCTCCTTTTCCCTGTCCGTGGTTCTGACACCCGCGATGCTCTTTCTCAGTGCATCAGCAAAAGCAACATCTTTCCCCTGCTCACCAGACGTAGAGCACGACTCACTTACATAGTTCACGAGTAGCTCCAGTCTGGGTTGCGACTCGGTTTGAGCTTGAAATTTTAGGCAACTAATTTCTGACTCGGCACGTAATATGCATTCATCAAATACTAAATTAATTGGCTGATCCCCAACTTGAACTGTCATTACTCCTCCACCCATGTCAATTACTGCATGGTGGGCATTCATGAAGTCATTTCCTAAAATCATTGCCACATTGAGCATTGGGAGCACAAAGAAGTTGTACTCAAACACTCTTCCCTGGCAGGTAAAATTAAGCCGAGTCTGCCTTCGGATTTCTATGCTCTTACCGTAGATTGCGCCCTTCACCTTTATTCCTCGCACTTGAAAAACGGGCCAAGTCCCAGTCCCTTCGCATTTTTGAAATGCTGCCTCGCTCACTATTGAGAAAGGGCTTCCAGTGTCAATGACACACTTAAAACATATTTCGTTTACTGCAACTGTCACGACTGGATATATTCCCGAATTTTTAGCACTCGTAGTTTCTTGCAACAAACCCTCTCTAATATCTTCCCTCTCTATATACCGTATGCACTCCTTTGCCATGTCATTCATTGGTTCCGATTGGGCGCCTTCTGCGCTGATCGTTTGTCATTGCCGGTTTGTTCATTTCCATTTGCTGGATTATGTCTAGGGTTAGCTGGCCGAATTTCAACATCATGAGGTGCTCCGCCTATAGTCCTATTCCCACCGTGTTCGCCGTAGTATCGATTCTGGTTGCCGTAACTGTTGCGTTCACGATTCTGTCCACGTCCTCGATCATTTCCGTTGTTCCACCTGTGTTCGCGACTGTTACCCCAGTTTCTATACGGCCGGTCCCGATTATTGTTCCGTTCGCGTCGCGACGACCAGTCACGCCGTTGATTAGTACTACGGCCACGACTGCGATCGCGCTGCTGTGCCCCGTAATAACTTTGTGCCTGATTAGGCGGGCATTCTCCTGTATTGTATTCCAACTCTTGGAGAAGCGTCTTAAACGTTTCCACGTCCTCTTTGCATCGTCCCGCAAGAATGACGTGGCGCAAGTGCATCGGCAATTTGGTGATGCATATCCTAATTAGTTCCGCAGGCCCGTATGGGTCGTATAAAAATTGATTTGCCTGCAGCATGTGGTCGAATAGGCGTGCTGGGCTGCCGAAACCAGACTGGTTCAAATTTGGCAGCATAATTATGCCATGCTTGACCCTATCTTGTCCTGCTTCGGACCAATAGGCGGAGAGAAAGGCTTGTCGAAACTCCCGAGTGGAGTTGCAGTGGCGCGCTGCTGACCTCATGCGAATCGCCGGTTCGCCTTCCAAATAGCCACACATATATTCTATCTTATGTGAACTTGCCCAGTCGGGGGGAAGACAAAACTCAAATTGCTCGAGCCATGCTCGTGGATGTATTCCTTTTTGCAAATTTCGAAATATCTCAAACTTTCTCACCGTAAGGAAATGTTTGAAATCAAATCCCCGCATTTCCTCCTGAGGAGGCCCTTGAATGTTTCTATTTTTCTCATGTCTGCCCCTCAAATTACATTCTTCCCTGTCGTCAAAATCTCCCTCGTGGCCGGAGTCCCTCTCTGCACTGTTCGTATGGCTATTTTTAGTGCTATTGGCGAGTTCGGAATCACACGCCATGCGGTTTTCCAGATGCGCCACGCGTTCTTGTAATTCGCCTGTTACAGCTTTGTGCTGCCTGTTCACTTCGAACTGTCCCTTCTGAAATCTCAGAAGCGAACGCACTTCTTCGGTCTCTGCGGCCACTACCGGTGTAGTATTGTTCTCGCTTTCCGTCAGCTTCATCGTGCCTGCAATGTCCGCTAATGCCGCAATCTTATCATGTATTTGTCTCTTGTCCTCCGCCCCAGTCTGCTTCAATTGTTCTACTTGCTTTTCCAGCGCGTGGATCGCTAAACTGTTGTCCGCTGTTGTGTTGCTAACGGACGTGGGACAATGCGTTTCCGCCTCTTGGACCCTCGAGAGTACCTGCTGGTGTTCTCTTTCGCATTCTTCGCTCAGCGCTTGGAAATTCCTAAGTAGCTGTTCTTCGCTCTCTTTCGATTCCGCATCGCGACTCCGCATGCTCTGTTCTAAGGCTTGCAGACGATCATCGATTTGTTCAAATGTACGGCCTAATTTTTTCATAATATCACTTTTTATTTCACTTGCCAGATTGTTAATTCTTTGTGAGATACCATCGGACACTATCTGCATCGACCTGTCGACTTTATTTGTCTGCTGGATTAGTTTTTTGTCTATTTGTTCGCCTAGCTCTCGGATCGATTTTTCAGATTTCTGTGTCATTTGTTCCCCTAGCTCGCGGATCGATTTTTCAGATTTCTCTGCGTTTTCTTTATTTTGTTGCAATAAGGCTTTCATGAGTTCTGCCAAATCAATTTGTTTAGTTGGAGGCAAATTAATTTCTGGCTCTGCTGTGAGCCCATTCGTCCTGTTTTGCATTTCGTCTGAAGTATTCCCCATTGCATTTTCGGAACCGCCCGACGCATTAATATTGGAAATCAAATTATCCCCTTGGTCCATGTTGCTTACGTTGTTGGACCGCCTACTTTTAGCTTGGTTACGTGTCTGCATTAGTTCAATTTATACCCGGTACGCAACACACTAATCACAATAAATGTATCCCCCAAAAATTTCGACAGTTACACGAAAGGTACCCAACATAGTACGCACTTTTTCACACGCAAAACAAATTTTTATCTTTGATCGAAACAGTGAAATATACAAGCGAGAAAAAAAACACACACACATATAAAACACACAAATATAGAAAACAAAACAACAAGACAAACAACACAACGCCGCACAACAACGCAGTGAATCTTTTGAAAGTCTACTCTGAAACAACGCAGAAGTTGTTTGAGCGCTGCAGGGGAAAAAAAAAATTAAGATTATATAACACTCGCAATCTTCCGTTTCAGAGATTCCAGAGTCTAGCGGAATCACTGAACAGGGTCGCCATGTGTAAGGTTGTTGGTTTAATTTGCTATGACTGGGGTACAGATATTCAATAATAGCGGGTTAAAAGCTGTGAGCTGTCTGGGGAAGTTAACCTTGCATTACTGCGCAACTGTTTCACCAGGTAACTAGTCTAGGTTTACCAAATTCCCAAACAGACTAACATTAATTATAATCTTTTAATAGTCATACAACAACTGGTAATATATATATATATATATATATATATATATATATATATATATATATATATATATAAAAGGAGAATTTAAATAAAAGGAAAGAAATCATTTTATATTTGGAAATTTATTTTAAGATTGATCATTGAAATTTCAGCATATTAAACGTGAGTTATAACTGAGCTGGTGCCTTATTTAGGATTGTGAAAATGTGAGATTGTAATCTTACGGAACACATAAAATATAGAGCCAAGATTGGGAGACTGCATACAACACTGCATTCATAAAATAACACACGAAGAACGTTGAAAGATAAGCAAGAGGAAATTAACCACAACCAACCGATTCAGTTTTCACCCAAAGAAATTACGTTCGTAGCACAATCCTGTCCGTCAAGTAATTAACACACACTGGTATACTAAATTCATACTAACTCTCTGTGAAATCTTCCCAAAAAGAATAGCTGAGGGCTACTTTGATGATTACACCACATGCTTCACGTGGTCAACTTGCTTTACACAAAGCGTATAACTCCACAATAATTTTGATAATTAAAATAAATTAGATCGAAAAGCAATTTACAAAAGAAAAACCTCGAACTGGTTACTAACGTCTTACTATTAACCTGATGGGTCAAACACTTACATAAGCACGTGGTACTGGTCTCGCAAAGTACACCCCACGTGGGTTGAACATAAAGAAAAGTTGCTATATTGAAAAATATTGTCAAGAAGAGACGTTATAATCACACAAGCATTCGCATTTAAGATTGATCTTAGTTAGAGTTACTGATCAACACGTGGTTCCACTTTACTCACAAAGTAGTGACAAAGCAACTACCGGAAAATAATCTGAACTTCACACGAGAGTTACACTGCGCTGCAATTTAGGATAACATTAGATATTTTAGAGCTAAACCTGAAATAAAGGTGATTAAATTTTCAGTTAGGCTGAACTTAAGAAATCCATTGTCCTACGGACTTAGCAGACACGCGCTTAGCCGGAGATCTTACCACTTCAGACGCTCGCCACGGACAGACTTGCGCTCCTACCGAGCGTGCTTCCAGAGGATGGCTCACAAATACCAACGGAAGTGGCCAGAGGGGCAGCTTCCTATACCAACATGACAAGGGACGGCCAGGACCATGCTAAGAATGGAAACCTCTCTGCTTTTAGAAAGCGTAGCTACCTGTTCCGACGTTGGTCCTACTGTTCTCTAGCAGACAGGCTTGTCTGCTACCCTCAAGCATGCAACTAGAAATACATTTGCTCATTCATGCTCTCACACAGAAGGGAAGGGGGATGACAGTATCTTATCATATATAGTATATAAAAGAAAGCGGATGTAAGTTCCGTATGAGACTGTGTGACATGAATTACATATAAACTGTGTTTTAAAGTGTAGTAGTGTGACGGATCGTTCTTGTTTATGTGTAAAAGTAACACGTTCCACTACTCAGTCTCCTCCCAGATAGAAACTCCACAGTAAATTTAGAAGAGGAATGTATTCCATAAATGACAACAGATTTAAGAAATCAAACATGAAAGGAATCCAACAGAGACCTTTCATAACCCCAACGCTCCGGGAAAAGACTGTGCAGGGAATTTTCTGGCCATGCTAGGACATTCCCAAGCAGGCTTCTCACACCCTACTTAAACCAAAAGTGTAAAGAAAAGGAAAAAGGTCACCAGCTACTTGCTAAAACACAATAATTTCAAAATCTACTAATTTCAAACAAAAAAAAAAAGAACACAATCTGTGACACCTATTTAAAAGATAGTGTAGACCTAATTCGGTCAGCAAATAAAAACAACGGTTCCTGTGTCATTAATAGGAAAACAATTTCTGGTTGTTACCCTTATGGAGTTCACCAGTATTTGCTCATTGCAAGAGCCAACTGATCACAGGAAAATTTGTGATTGTTTATTAACAAGCAAAATTTATGAAAATAGCAAAGGTGCCACAGCAATTAAAAAAGAACATGAAATAACATCAGTATTATAAAGCAGAACATTACAATGCACAATCCGCAAAAGCAAAAAAATGATAAGAGAAAAAACATGTTTTACAAAGTGGTTATCGCAAAAATATTCTATATCTTATAAAATTAATAATTTGTAGAATTAAAATAACTATGTGGCACTAATTTAATCACACTACTATATTTCAATTAGTTAGCAAACAATGAGCACTGTGTCATTATACTGAAACTACAATAATTATGTGATTGTTACCCTTAAGGGGTTCCTCACAATAAATATGCCCCATGCAAAGGCTAATCGATCACAGCCCTATGAGAATGAATAGCAATCTGACTGATAAACGAAGCAATGCCACTTGAATGAATTTACGAAACAAAATATCGCAAATCTAATACATCACACAAGAACAAATATTGATCAATAAAACCGTACAATAGTCAACATCTAAAAAAAAACACAAATAAATAAAACACCTGCAAAATACTAGAGTCAAAGTCTAAAAAAAAACAATAAATTGAACACCTGCAAAATACAAGAGTCAATCTAATAAACACCAATAAATCGAATCCCTGCAAAACACACGATTCAAAGTTTTTGTGACAGAAACACACGTATATGCATTGAACTAAGAACCGTATAATCACTGTTCACTGACACACTCATTAGTTCCACTGTTCCGAGGCACAATATAAGGGGTGGGGGAGGGGGGTTCGTCGCCGCAGCTGTCAGTAGGGATTTTTGTCCATCTGTTGCGTGCGATCCCGCCGTCTCTGCTCTCTGATGAAGTTTCTCTTGGTGGCCCGTGTCACGTACATCTCGATTTGGTTCCATGTTTGTGTTGTCAAATTCGTGCGGTATCCTCGTTTGACACGCCAGGTTGATATTCCTGGGCAAGGATGACACTTAATGGCTCTTGTTCTGTGCCACCCTTAGCGACCAGAGAACATCGAACCATGATTTATTGTCGCTTGACAGTAGGCATCCGTCAGGAAATGTCGATAGGCGTCGTTGACGTCTGCAAGTTTCTCTGGACAGCACCTGTCAAAAGGCTCCACGCCCCTTGTGTTGTTTCTCCGCGGCCGTCTCGTCACGGTCGCGTGCGTGTGGTGCGTTCCCAGCAGATGGATTTCCGCGCGGTGGACCGCTCGCCCATCTCAGGTCATCGCCATCAGGAAGGGTCGCACGGGGCGGCCGCCCATTAGCTCCAGGTGCAAGGGAAAATGTTTGTCGCGTGCCCTTCTTTTGTTGTCGACCGCGCTCCCGATGTGGCCCGGTTGACAGCGTGTCCTGTTGGGAAACCCGCCAGTTTACAACCAGCCCTCCTCCTCGCTGCTCCCGCTGTCTCGTAAGAGTTTAGCCGGTTCGCTTTCACGTTCTCAACTGCATTTAAAGATATTGTTCATCATAGTTATGTGATTACAAAATATCATACATAATACCGCTTAGTATTGTCTTTCACAATTTTTAAGAACGAAAGTGAGACTTAATTTTTTTTAAATAAAAAAATTACATGAATCGACAATATAAAAATAAAAGTTAAATGAGTTGACAATATAAAAAAATAAAAGCGAAATGACTTGACAGTATAAAAATAAAAATTAAATGAACTGACAATACAATATTTAAATCCACATCACTAATGTGGTTCACTTACGTTTTAATAAATCAAATGCTACTTATTAATTCACTAAAATGAATAGGATTATGCCTTGTGCAAGTATAGGTCAGGACAGCATAGGGTTCACATGTTATTTACACACACACATGCACACCTGTTGTCTATTCTACAAACTAACTACCCATAAACATGCAGTACTCAAAATTCTACTTCTATCCACTACTAGTTAATCCAACAAGCTACTTCAATGCTACTTCAACAAAGTGTTTACACCACTACAACATTGTTCTAATTCGTCCTCTTCTTGACGCTCGTGGCATATGTCTTGTCACATGATAAATATGGAGAACTTTCCTTAAACATACACAGCAAAAAGAACAATGGTTATTTACACGCAAAAACATTTATACCAGTTGACACACCTGATAAGAGACTTGCAATTATACATCTATCATACTCATACGTAAAAATATCTGCATCATACAGGTTATACTACCTTTTCTTACCCATTTTGCTGCGATTTCGTTCCTTCTTTAAGTTACCTTTCGCTTCCAAATCAGTTATTTCGCCTGTGGTGGTTATTCTGGATTCATTTCTCATGAATGGCAAAATTGTGGTCTCCTCTATTCTGTAAAACAGTTTCATCTTAACATATTGAACTTACAACAGACACAAAAGATCCGAATCCTCCTGTAGTTTAAATGACAAATGTTTTGCTTCATCCTTATTACCTTAAACCAAGCTTTCCTTCGATCCCATAATCAAAATTATTTAATCTTCCTCTACCTTCTAGAGGGAAATTTTCTCAGTACAAATCATATAGGCTGCAGTGCATCCCGCACCAGCGAAAACAGTAAGCTGTAATGCTCACAGCATCAGCAAAACACATAAACGTCGCTTTTCTAGGACAAGTAGTAACGCAGAATAATTTTTCAGGCTTTGACTCAACATCAATCAAGTCTACAAACAGGATCCATATTTACGTTCCATTCTCCATTTGCTGGAAAACTGCTCGTCATTTGACTGCCATAATACTATTTCAAGCCACGTAAATTACACAAACCACAACTCTTCTTTCACCTTGAAGGGAATCAATCTACTTACGAAATCCACAGACAGCACTTTACATACTCAGCTATAAAGAACAAAACAGATATATATCATCAATATTAACATATCATCGCATATTGGGAAGCCATTGGTTAAACAATCGTATTATCGCATCCTGTTTTTAAGATTCCAAACTTACTCATTCCTTTCTCAGAGTTCTCCTATCTTAAAATATTCATACAGCACGCATACTATAGTAAGAGATCCTCATTTATACTGACAGATAGAGAATAGTAATAGATAGATAGTAGCACTGAAAGCAGAAAATCGGAAACACGGCTACTAACAGCTGGGGACCTGGGTTTGCCAGACCCATAATACCCACAGATCGGATATATCCCCTGAGTTTTGCATTAATTCAACACAGATCTTGCTTCTCTCAGGAGCGGCTCTTTTCATTTTACACAAAAAAACATAAACAGCATTTCACTCGTTCACAAAGAAACCTTTTATCTTCACATTTGAACCAACCTAAATCCTAATTGCACAAGGAAAGAAAAAAAAATTAAAAACATCATTTCAATCAATCATATAGAAACATCTTTATCATTATTTTTATCAACATATTATTCAAAATGCATTTATCACAAATGTAAACTAATCAATTGTTTCTCTTCACCGTCCTCTCTACTCCTCACTGCCCTTTCTACTCAATGTATGGTTTTACGTTTGACACATGGTGTAGCCCTTTTGATTTCTTCGATCGAAGAGTTTCCACTTCTATGGCGTTTTCATGGGGAATCTTCCTTATCCGATACGGGCCGTTAAAGAGATTAAAAAATTTCTTGCAGACACCTGACCGTTTGTTAGACAGCTTGTGTGATCTGATAAGAACTTTTTGTCCTACATGAAACACTGTTTTTCTCACGTGTTTCTTATATGCCTTGACTCTGGCTTCTGCTGCACGCTTGATGTTGCGTAAAGCTAAGTCAACAATTGCGTTCCGGCTTAGTCTCGGCTCTAGTGGCCAAGGCACCACCTCTTTGATTTTGCTTGGGCGCTCCTTGTTTTTTAGCACAGTGATTGGCGGAAGCTTTGTTGACGTATTAGGCAACTCATTAATTATGTTCTGAAATCCTTTTAGGTGTATGTCCCACGATCGGTGATCACGACTGCAGTATAACCTACATAATTTTCCTAATTCACGCATAATACGCTCACTGGGGTTCGAGCTGGGGTGAAAGAGAGAGAGATATATATAGGTTTAATTCTTCTTCTTCGAAGCATCCGCTGCCAGTATTGCGATCTAAATTGTGGTCCATTATCCGAGATAACCCTTTTCACGCTCCCAACTTCATGCAGAAACTGCTTTGCAAATGCAGTTGCCACTGCCCTTCCTGTGGCTCGTTTCAACGGAGTCAGACACACAAACTTGGAGGTTAGCTCCACCGCTACGAAGACATATGCAAAACCTGCTTTAGATCGTATTAGTGGCCCAAATAGATCCACGGCCGCGAGGTCACAAAGTTTGCTTGGTATTATCGGGTGCAATGATGCAGCATAAGTCACTGTGGCCGCCTTTGCTCGCTGACAAGGTCCGCACACTCTAAGTACACCACGAATACGCCGTAGCATGGTATTAAAATAGCATGTCTCTTTCAGTTTTTCACAACATTTCTGTGCTCCGAAGTGACCATAACTCAAGTGTATGTAGCATATAATTTTGTTTACGAGTTCCTCCGGAATCACCAACACCCATCTGGAGTCGTCCGGGGCTCGTTTCTTGAATAATATTCTATTGCGCACTAAGTAGTGTTGGCGTATTCCTACATTCTCCTTGTCCTCCCACTTCTTCTTTATATCTTTCAATACTGCGTCCTTATGCTGTTCGTCCGCTATACTCCCTAAAGAGGTGGTAACAAAATTCTCGAACGCTACATTCTGTAAGTATAGGATGCTAAAATTATTTTCACCGAGTTCCCTTTCTTCTGTGTGAACCAAACCTATAGGAATGCGCGATAAAGCGTCAGCAATTACATTTTTCTGTCCAGGAATGTATTCTACAGTGAAGTTATATTCCTGTAGGTATAGTGCCCAGCGTCCTATTCTCCCATGCGTGATTTTTGTGCTCATAAGAAATTGGAGTGCACGATGGTCAGTGCACACCTTGGTGGTCCTCCCAAATAAAAAATACCTAAATTTTGAGAATGCCCAAACTATCGCGAGTGCTTCGAGTTCCGTCACGGAATAATTTTTTTCACATCGAGAGAGCACCCTGCTCCCAAACGAGATTGTTTTCCAAGTTGTAATATCATCATTTCCTTCCGTTTGAAACAGTACCGCACCTAATCCTGACAAGGAACTGTCCGTCATTAAACAGAATTCTTGTGTCAGGTCGGGATGCACGAGGATGGGAGCCTCTACCAGTGCGTTTTTCAATTTATAAAATTCATCCTGTGCCTCTTGATCCCAGACCCACAAAGCGTTCTTCCCTGTTAGTCCACATAGACGGGGTGTACCAAGTACACTAAAATTTATAAATCGCTTATAAAAATTACACAGGCCTAAGAATGCTCGCAACTGTTTTATATTTGTCGGCATTGAACACTCCGCTATCGCCGCAATTTTCTCCGGGTCAGGTTGTATTCCATTTGCTGAGACAATATGGCCTAAGAATTTTATGTTCTCTCGTCCGAACTGTGACTTATCTAAGTTGACTGTTACACCTGCCTTCTCAAAAACATCCAGTAGTCTGTTCAGAACGTCATTATGGTCCTCCCACGACTTTTCCGCAATTAATATGTCATCCACGTAAATTGTCACTCGCTGTTTCAAATCATCAGGTAAAATGCAATTTAATCCCCATATAAAAGCAGCTGATGAGACGTTTAGTCCGAACGGGAGACACCGGAATTGGAAACAATTTTCGTAACACAGGAACGCTGTATATAATCTGCAAGATGGGTGTATCACGAGTTGCCAAAAACTCGAAGGGAGGTCGACAGATGATAGTACCTTTACCCCGTGGAAACGTTGTAAGAGTTCCTCAAGGCTCTCAGGACTGTCCGGTTCCGACATAATAATTGTGTTCATCTGTCTCGAGTCTAGCACCAAACGAACTGAGTTGTCGCGTTTTGGCACGACAAGCAAGGGTGAGTTGTACGAGCTTACTGCCCGCTCAATTATTCCTTGTTCTAACATCTTGTTTATTTCCTTCTCCACCTGGGCTTTATACGCCACGGGAATAGGGTATGGTCTAACAGAACACTTCTGATGGTCACGTACTCTGAATTGGTAAGTAAAACCCTTAATCGCCCCCGGAGTCTCAGAAAATACCCGTTCATGATTCTTAAGTAGGCAATACAATTTCTCCTTTTCCCTGTCCGTGGTTCTGACACCCGCGATGCTCTTTCTCAGTGCATCAGCAAAAGCAACATCTTTCCCCTGCTCACCAGACATAGAGCACGACTCACTTACATAGTTCACGAGTAGCTCCAGTCTGGGTTGCGACTCGGTTTGAGCTTGAAATTTTAGGCAACTAATTTCTGACTCGGCACGTAATATGCATTCATCAAATACTAAATTAATTGGCTGATCCCCAACTTGAACTGTCATTACTCCTCCACCCATGTCAATTACTGCATGGTGGGCATTCATGAAGTCATTTCCTAAAATCATTGCCACATTGAGCATTGGGAGCACAAAGAAGTTGTACTCAAACACTCTTCCCTGGCAGGTAAAATTAAGCCGAGTCTGCCTTCGGATTTCTATGCTCTTACCGTAGATTGCGCCCTTCACCTTTATTCCTCGCACTTGAAAAACGGGCCAAGTCCCAGTCCCTTCGCATTTTTGAAATGCTGCCTCGCTCACTATTGAGAAAGGGCTTCCAGTGTCAATGACACACTTAAAACATATTTCGTTTACTGCAACTGTCACGACTGGATATATTCCCGAATTTTTAGCACTCGTAGTTTCTTGCAACAAACCCTCTCTAATATCTTCCCACTCTATATACCGTATGCACTCCTTTGCCATGTCATTCATTGGTTCCGATTGGGCGCCTTCTGCGCTGATCGTTTGTCATTGCCGGTTTGTTCATTTCCATTTGCTGGATTATGTCTAGGGTTAGCTGGCCGAATTTCAACATCATGAGGTGCTCCGCCTATAGTCCTATTCCCACCGTGTTCGCCGTAGTATCGATTCTGGTTGCCGTAACTGTTGCGTTCACGATTCTGTCCACGTCCTCGATCATTTCCGTTGTTCCACCTGTGTTCGCGACTGTTACCCCAGTTTCTATACGGCCGGTCCCGATTATTGTTCCGTTCGCGTCGCGACGACCAGTCACGCCGTTGATTAGTACTACGGCCACGACTGCGATCGCGCTGCTGTGCCCCGTAATAACTTTGTGCCTGATTAGGCGGGCATTCTCCTGTATTGTATTCCAACTCTTGGAGAAGCGTCTTAAACGTTTCCACGTCCTCTTTGCATCGTCCCGCAAGAATGACGTGGCGCAAGTGCATCGGCAATTTGGTGATGCATATCCTAATTAGTTCCGCAGGCCCGTATGGGTCGTATAAAAATTGATTTGCCTGCAGCATGTGGTCGAATAGGCGTGCTGGGCTGCCGAAACCAGACTGGTTCAAATTTGGCAGCATAATTATGCCATGCTTGACCCTATCTTGTCCTGCTTCGGACCAATAGGCGGAGAGAAAGGCTTGTCGAAACTCCCGAGTGGAGTTGCAGTGGCGCGCTGCTGACCTCATGCGAATCGCCGGTTCGCCTTCCAAATAGCCACACATATATTCTATCTTATGTGAACTTGCCCAGTCGGGGGGAAGACAAAACTCAAATTGCTCGAGCCATGCTCGTGGATGTATTCCTTTTTGCAAATTTCGAAATATCTCAAACTTTCTCACCGTAAGGAAATGTTTGAAATCAAATCCCCGCATTTCCTCCTGAGGAGGCCCTTGAATGTTTCTATTTTTCTCATGTCTGCCCCTCAAATTACATTCTTCCCTGTCGTCAAAATCTCCCTCGTGGCCGGAGTCCCTCTCTGCACTGTTCGTATGGCTATTTTTAGTGCTATTGGCGAGTTCGGAATCACACGCCATGCGGTTTTCCAGATGCGCCACGCGTTCTTGTAATTCGCCTGTTACAGCTTTGTGCTGCCTGTTCACTTCGAACTGTCCCTTCTGAAATCTCAGAAGCGAACGCACTTCTTCGGTCTCTGCGGCCACTACCGGTGTAGTATTGTTCTCGCTTTCCGTCAGCTTCATCGTGCCTGCAATGTCCGCTAATGCCGCAATCTTATCATGTATTTGTCTCTTGTCCTCCGCCCCAGCCTGCTTCAATTGTTCTACTTGCTTTTCCAGCGCGTGGATCGCTAAACTGTTGTCCGCTGTTGTGTTGCTAACGGACGTGGGACAATGCGTTTCCGCCTCTTGGACCCTCGAGAGTACCTGCTGGTGTTCTCTTTCGCATTCTTCGCTCAGCGCTTGGAAATTCCTAAGTAGCTGTTCTTCGCTCTCTTTCGATTCCGCATCGCGACTCCGCATGCTCTGTTCTAAGGCTTGCAGACGATCATCGATTTGTTCAAATGTACGGCCTAATTTTTTCATAATATCACTTTTTATTTCACTTGCCAGATTGTTAATTCTTTGTGAGATACCATCGGACACTATCTGCATCGACCTGTCGACTTTATTTGTCTGCTGGATTAGTTTTTTGTCTATTTGTTCGCCTAGCTCTCGGATCGATTTTTCAGATTTCTGTGTCATTTGTTCCCCTAGCTCGCGGATCGATTTTTCAGATTTCTCTGCGTTTTCTTTATTTTGTTGCAATAAGGCTTTCATGAGTTCTGCCAAATCAATTTGTTTAGTTGGAGGCAAATTAATTTCTGGCTCTGCTGTGAGCCCATTCGTCCTGTTTTGCATTTCGTCTGAAGTATTCCCCATTGCATTTTCGGAACCGCCCGACGCATTAATATTGGAAATCAAATTATCCCCTTGGTCCATGTTGCTTACGTTGTTGGACCGCCTACTTTTAGCTTGGTTACGTGTCTGCATTAGTTCAATTTATACCCGGTACGCAACACACTAATCACAATAAATGTATCCCCCAAAAATTTCGACAGTTACACGAAAGGTACCCAACATAGTACGCACTTTTTCACACGCAAAACAAATTTTTATCTTTGATCGAAACAGTGAAATATACAAGCGAGAAAAAAAACACACACACATATAAAACACACAAATATAGAAAACAAAACAACAAGACAAACAACACAACGCCGCACAACAACGCAGTGAATCTTTTGAAAGTCTACTCTGAAACAACGCAGAAGTTGTTTGAGCGCTGCAGGGGAAAAAAAAAATTAAGATTATATAACACTCGCAATCTTCCGTTTCAGAGATTCCAGAGTCTAGCGGAATCACTGAACAGGGTCACCATGTGTAAGGTTGTTGGTTTAATTTGCTATGACTGGGGTACAGATATTCAATAATAGCGGGTTAAAAGCTGTGAGCTGTCTGGGGAAGTTAACCTTGCATTACTGCGCAACTGTTTCACCAGGTAACTAGTCTAGGTTTACCAAATTCCCAAACAGACTAACATTAATTATAATCTTTTAATAGTCATACAACAACTGGTAATATATATATATATATATATATATATATATATATATATATATAAAAGGAGAATTTAAATAAAAGGAAAGAAAGCAGTTTATATTTGGAAATTTATTTTAAGATTGATCATTGAAATTTCAGCATATTAAACGTGAGTTATAACTGAGCTGGTGCCTTATTTAGGATTGTGAAAATGTGAGATTGTAATCTTACGGAACACATAAAATATAGAGCCAAGATTGGGAGACTGCATACAACACTGCATTCATAAAATAACACACGAAGAACATTGAAAGATAAGCAAGAGGAAATTAACCACAACCAACCGATTCAGTTTTCACCCAAAGAAATTACGTTCGTAGCACAATCCTGTCCGTCAAGTAATTAACACACACTGGTATACTAAATTCATACTAACTCTCTGTGAAATCTTCCCAAAAAGAATAGCTGAGGGCTACTTTGATGATTACACCACATGCTTCACGTGGTCAACTTGCTTTACACAAAGCGTATAACTCCACAATAATTTTGATAATTAAAATAAATTAGATCGAAAAGCAATTTACAAAAGAAAAACCTCGAACTGGTTACTAACGTCTTACTATTAACCTGATGGGTCAAACACTTACATAAGCACGTGGTACTGGTCTCGCAAAGTACACCCCACGTGGGTTGAACATAAAGAAAAGTTGCTATATTGAAAAATATTGTCAAGAAGAGACGTTATAATCACACAAGCATTTGCATTTAAGATTGATCTTAGTTAGAGTTACTGATCAACACGTGGTTCCACTTTACTCACAAAGTAGTGACAAAGCAACTACCGGAAAATAATCTGAACTTCACACGAGAGTTACACTGCGCTGCAATTTAGGATAACATTAGATATTTTAGAGCTAAACCTGAAATAAAGGTGATTAAATTTTCAGTTAGGCTGAACTTAAGAAATCCATTGTCCTACGGACTTAGCAGACACGCGCTTAGCCGGAGATCTTACCACTTCAGACGCTCGCCACGGACAGACTTGCGCTCCTACCGAGCGTGCTTCCAGAGGATGGCTCACAAATACCAACGGAAGTGGCCAGAGGGGCAGCTTCCTATACCAACATGACAAGGGACGGCCAGGACCATGCTAAGAATGGAAACCTCTCTGCTTTTAGAAAGCGTAGCTACCTGTTCCGACGTTGGTCCTACTGTTCTCTAGCAGACAGGCTTGTCTGCTACCCTCAAGCATGCAACTAGAAATACATTTGCTCATTCATGCTCTCACACAGAAGGGAAGGGGGATGACAGTATCTTATCATATATAGTATATAAAAGAAAGCGGATGTAAGTTCCGTATGAGACTGTGTGACATGAATTACATATAAACTGTGTTTTAAAGTGTAGTAGTGTGACAGATCGTTCTTGTTTATGTGTAAAAGTAACACGTTCCACTACTCAGTCTCCTCCCAGATAGAAACTCCACAGTAAATTTAGAAGAGGAATTTATTCCATAAATGACAACAGATTTAAGAAATCAAACATGAAAGGAATCCAACAGAGACCTTTCATAACCCCAACGCTCCGGGAAAAGACTGTGCAGGGAATTTTCTGGCCATGCTAGGACATTCCCAAGCAGGCTTCTCACACCCTACTTAAACCAAAAGTGTAAAGAAAAGGAAAAAGGTCACCAGCTACTTGCTAAAACACAATAATTTCAAAATCTACTAATTTCAAACAAAAAAAAAAAGAACACAATCTGTGACACCTATTTAAAAGATAGTGTAGACCTAATTCGGTCAGCAAATAAAAACAACGGTTCCTGTGTCATTAATAGGAAAACAATTTCTGGTTGTTACCCTTATGGAGTTCACCAGTATTTGCTCATTGCAAGAGCCAACTGATCACAGGAAAATTTATGATTGTTTATTAACAAGCAAAATTTATGAAAATAGCAAAGGTGCCACAGCAATTAAAAAAGAACATGAAATAACATCAGTATTATAAAGCAGAACATTACAATGCACAATCCGCAAAAGCAAAAAAATGATAAGAGAAAAAACATGTTTTACAAAGTGGTTATCGCAAAAATATTCTATATCTTATAAAATTAATAATTTGTAGAATTAAAATAACTATGTGGCACTAATTTAATCACACTACTATATTTCAATTAGTTAGCAAACAATGAGCACTGTGTCATTATACTGAAACTACAATAATTATGTGATTGTTACCCTTAAGGGGTTCCTCACAATAAATATGCCCCATGCAAAGGCTAATCGATCACAGCCCTATGAGAATGAATAGCAATCTGACTGATAAACGAAGCAATGCCACTTGAATGAATTTACGAAACAAAATATCGCAAATCTAATACATCACACAAGAACAAATATTGATCAATAAAACCGTACAATAGTCAACATCTAAAAAAAAACACAAATAAATAAAACACCTGCAAAATACTAGAGTCAAAGTCTAAAAAAAAACAATAAATTGAACACCTGCAAAATACAAGAGTCAATCTAATAAACACCAATAAATCGAATCCCTGCAAAACACACGATTCAAAGTTTTTGTGACAGAAACACACGTATATGCATTGAACTAAGAACCGTATAATCACTGTTCACTGACACACTCATTAGTTCCACTGTTCCGAGGCACAATATAAGGGGTGGGGGAGGGGGGTTCGTCGCCGCAGCTGTCAGTAGGGATTTTTGTCCATCTGTTGCGTGCGATCCCGCCGTCTCTGCTCTCTGATGAAGTTTCTCTTGCTGGCCCGTGTCACGTACATCTCGATTTGGTTCCATGTTTGTGTTGTCAAATTCGTGCGGTATCCTCGTTTGACACGCCAGGTTGATATTCCTGGGCAAGGATGACACTTAATGGCTCTTGTTCTGTGCCACCCTTAGCGACCAGAGAACATCGAACCATGATTTATTGTCGCTTGACAGTAGGCATCCGTCAGGAAATGTCGATAGGCGTCGTTGACGTCTGCAAGTTTCTCTGGACAGCACCTGTCAAAAGGCTCCACGCCCCTTGTGTTGTTTCTCCGCGGCCGTCTCGTCACGGTCGCGTGCGTGTGGTGCGTTCCCAGCAGATGGATTTCCGCGCGGTGGACCGCTCGCCCATCTCAGGTCATCGCCATCAGGAAGGGTCGCACGGGGCGGCCGCCCATTAGCTCCAGGTGCAAGGGAAAATGTTTGTCGCGTGCCCTTCTTTTGTTGTCGACCGCGCTCCCGATGTGGCCCAGTTGACAGCGTGTCCTGTTGGGAAACCCGCCAGTTTACAACCAGCCCTCCTCCTCGCTGCTCCCGCTGTCTCGTAAGAGTTTAGCCGGTTCGCTTTCACGTTCTCAACTGCATTTAAAGATATTGTTCATCATAGTTATGTGATTACAAAATATCATATATAATACCGCTTAGTATTGTCTTTCACAATTTTTAAGAACGAAAGTGAGACTTAATTTTTTTTAAATAATAAAATTACATGAATCGACAATATAAAAATAAAAGTTAAATGAGTTGACAATATAAAAAAATAAAAGCGAAATGACTTGACAGTATAAAAATAAAAATTAAATGAACTGACAATACAATATTTAAATCCACATCACTAATGTGGTTCACTTACGTTTTAATAAATCAAATGCTACTTATTAATTCACTAAAATGAATAGGATTATGCCTTGTGCAAGTATAGGTCAGGACAGCATAGGGTTCACATGTTATTTACACACACACATGCACACCTGTTGTCTATTCTACAAACTAACTACCCATAAACATGCAGTACTCAAAATTCTACTTCTATCCACTACTAGTTAATCCAACAAGCTACTTCAATGCTACTTCAACAAAGTGTTTACACCACTACAACATTGTTCTAATTCGTCCTCTTCTTGACGCTCGTGGCATATGTCTTGTCACATGATAAATATGGAGAACTTTCCTTAAACATACACAGCAAAAAGAACAATGGTTATTTACACGCAAAAACATTTATACCAGTTGACACACCTGATAAGAGACTTGCAATTATACATCTATCATACTCATACATAAAAATATCTGCATCATACAGGTTATACTACCTTTTCTTACCCATTTTGCTGCGATTTCGTTCCTTCTTTAAGTTACCTTTCGCTTCCAAATCAGTTATTTCGCCTGTGGTGGTTATTCTGGATTCATTTCTCATGAATGGCAAAATTGTGGTCTCCTCTATTCTGTAAAACAGTTTCATCTTAACATATTGAACTTACAACAGACACAAAAGATCCGAATCCTCCTGTAGTTTAAATGACAAATGTTTTGCTTCATCCTTATTACCTTAAACCAAGCTTTCCTTCGATCCCATAATCAAAATTATTTAATCTTCCTCTACCTTCTAGAGGGAAATTTTCTCAGTACAAATCATATAGGCTGCAGTGCATCCCGCACCAGCGAAAACAGTAAGCTGTAATGCTCACAGCATCAGCAAAACACATAAACGTCGCTTTTCTAGGACAAGTAGTAACGCAGAATAATTTTTCAGGCTTTGGCTCAACATCAATCAAGTCTACAAACAGGATCCATATTTACGTTCCATTCTCCATTTGCTGGAAAACTGCTCGTCATTTGACTGCCATAATACTATTTCAAGCCACGTAAATTACACAAACCACAACTCTTCTTTCACCTTGAAGGGAATCAATCTACTTACGAAATCCACAGACAGCACTTTACATACTCAGCTATAAAGAACAAAAAAGATATATATCATCAATATTAACATATCATCGCATATTGGGAAGCCATTGGTTAAACAATCGTATTATCGCATCCTGTTTTTAAGATTCCAAACTTACTCATTCCTTTCTCAGAGTTCTCCTATCTTAAAATATTCATACAGCACGCATACTATAGTAAGAGATCCTCATTTATACTGACAGATAGAGAATAGTAATAGATAGATAGTAGCACTGAAAGCAGAAAATCGGAAACACGGCTACTAACAGCTGGGGACCTGGGTTTGCCAGACCCATAATACCCACAGATCGGATATATCCCCTGAGTTTTGCATTAATTCAACACAGATCTTGCTTCTCTCAGGAGCGGCTCTTTTCATTTTACACACAAAAACATAAACAGCATTTCACTCGTTCACAAAGAAACCTTTTATCTTCACATTTGAACCAACCTAAATCCTAATTGCACAAGGAAAGAAAAAAAAATTAAAAACATCATTTCAATCAATCATATAGAAACATCTTTATCATTATTTTTATCAACATATTATTCAAAATGCATTTATCACAAATGTAAACTAATCAATTGTTTCTCTTCACCGTCCTCTCTACTCCTCACTGCCCTTTCTACTCAATGTATGGTTTTACGTTTGACACATGGTGTAGCCCTTTTGATTTCTTCGATCGAAGAGTTTCCACTTCTATGGCGTTTTCATGGGGAATCTTCCTTATCCGATACGGGCCGTTAAAGAGATTAAAAAATTTCTTGCAGACACCTGACCGTTTGTTAGACAGCTTGTGTGATCTGATAAGAACTTTTTGTCCTACATGAAACACTGTTTTTCTCACGTGTTTCTTATATGCCTTGACTCTGGCTTCTGCTGCACGCTTGATGTTGCGTAAAGCTAAGTCAACAATTGCGTTCCGGCTTAGTCTCGGCTCTAGTGGCCAAGGCACCACCTCTTTGATTTTGCTTGGGCGCTCCTTGTTTTTTAGCACAGTGATTGGCGGAAGCTTTGTTGACGTATTAGGCAACTCATTAATTATGTTCTGAAATCCTTTTAGGTGTATGTCCCACGATCGGTGATCACGACTGCAGTATAACCTACATAATTTTCCTAATTCACGCATAATACGCTCACTGGGGTTCGAGCTGGGGTGAAAGAGAGAGAGATATATATAGGTTTAATTCTTCTTCTTCGAAGCATCCGCTGCCAGTATTGCGATCTAAATTGTGGTCCATTATCCGAGATAACCCTTTTCACGCTCCCAACTTCATGCAGAAACTGCTTTGCAAATGCAGTTGCCACTGCCCTTCCTGTGGCTCGTTTCAACGGAGTCAGACACACAAACTTGGAGGTTAGCTCCACCGCTACGAAGACATATGCAAAACCTGCTTTAGATCGTATTAGTGGCCCAAATAGATCCACGGCCGCGAGGTCACAAAGTTTGCTTGGTATTATCGGGTGCAATGATGCAGCATAAGTCACTGTGGCCGCCTTTGCTCGCTGACAAGGTCCGCACACTCTAAGTACACCACGAATACGCCGTAGCATGGTATTAAAATAGCATGTCTCTTTCAGTTTTTCACAACATTTCTGTGCTCCGAAGTGACCATAACTCAAGTGTATGTAGCATATAATTTTGTTTACGAGTTCCTCCGGAATCACCAACACCCATCTGGAGTCGTCCGGGGCTCGTTTCTTGAATAATATTCTATTGCGCACTAAGTAGTGTTGGCGTATTCCTACATTCTCCTTGTCCTCCCACTTCTTCTTTATATCTTTCAATACTGCGTCCTTATGCTGTTCGTCCGCTATACTCCCTAAAGAGGTGGTAACAAAATTCTCGAACGCTACATTCTGTAAGTATAGGATGCTAAAATTATTTTCACCGAGTTCCCTTTCTTCTGTGTGAACCAAACCTATAGGAATGCGCGATAAAGCGTCAGCAATTACATTTTTCTGTCCAGGAATGTATTCTACAGTGAAGTTATATTCCTGTAGGTATAGTGCCCAGCGTCCTATTCTCCCATGCGTGATTTTTGTGCTCATAAGAAATTGGAGTGCACGATGGTCAGTGCACACCTTGGTGGTCCTCCCAAATAAAAAATACCTAAATTTTGAGAATGCCCAAACTATCGCGAGTGCTTCGAGTTCCGTCACGGAATAATTTTTTTCACATCGAGAGAGCACCCTGCTCCCAAACGAGATTGTTTTCCAAGTTGTAATATCATCATTTCCTTCCGTTTGAAACAGTACCGCACCTAATCCTGACAAGGAACTGTCCGTCATTAAACAGAATTCTTGTGTCAGGTCGGGATGCACGAGGATGGGAGCCTCTACCAGTGCGTTTTTCAATTTATAAAATTCATCCTGTGCCTCTTGATCCCAGACCCACAAAGCGTTCTTCCCTGTTAGTCCACATAGACGGGGTGTACCAAGTACACTAAAATTTATAAATCGCTTATAAAAATTACACAGGCCTAAGAATGCTCGCAACTGTTTTATATTTGTCGGCATTGAACACTCCGCTATCGCCGCAATTTTCTCCGGGTCAGGTTGTATTCCATTTGCTGAGACAATATGGCCTAAGAATTTTATGTTCTCTCGTCCGAACTGTGACTTATCTAAGTTGACTGTTACACCTGCCTTCTCAAAAACATCCAGTAGTCTGTTCAGAACGTCATTATGGTCCTCCCACGACTTTTCCGCAATTAATATGTCATCCACGTAAATTGTCACTCGCTGTTTCAAATCATCAGGTAAAATGCAATTTAATCCCCATATAAAAGCAGCTGATGAGACGTTTAGTCCGAACGGGAGACACCGGAATTGGAAACAATTTTCGTAACACAGGAACGCTGTATATAATCTGCAAGATGGGTGTATCACGAGTTGCCAAAAACTCGAAGGGAGGTCGACAGATGATAGTACCTTTACCCCGTGGAAACGTTGTAAGAGTTCCTCAAGGCTCTCAGGACTGTCCGGTTCCGACATAATAATTGTGTTCATCTGTCTCGAGTCTAGCACCAAACGAACTGAGTTGTCGCGTTTTGGCACGACAAGCAAGGGTGAGTTGTACGAGCTTACTGCCCGCTCAATTATTCCTTGTTCTAACATCTTGTTTATTTCCTTCTCCACCTGGGCTTTATACGCCACGGGAATAGGGTATGGTCTAACAGAACACTTCTGATGGTCACGTACTCTGAATTGGTAAGTAAAACCCTTAATCGCCCCCGGAGTCTCAGAAAATACCCGTTCATGATTCTTAAGTAGGCAATACAATTTCTCCTTTTCCCTGTCCGTGGTTCTGACACCCGCGATGCTCTTTCTCAGTGCATCAGCAAAAGCAACATCTTTCCCCTGCTCACCAGACGTAGAGCACGACTCACTTACATAGTTCACGAGTAGCTCCAGTCTGGGTTGCGACTCGGTTTGAGCTTGAAATTTTAGGCAACTAATTTCTGACTCGGCACGTAATATGCATTCATCAAATACTAAATTAATTGGCTGATCCCCAACTTGAACTGTCATTACTCCTCCACCCATGTCAATTACTGCATGGTGGGCATTCATGAAGTCATTTCCTAAAATCATTGCCACATTGAGCATTGGGAGCACAAAGAAGTTGTACTCAAACACTCTTCCCTGGCAGGTAAAATTAAGCCGCGTCTGCCTTCGGATTTCTATGCTCTTACCGTAGATTGCGCCCTTCACCTTTATTCCTCGCACTTGAAAAACGGGCCAAGTCCCAGTCCCTTCGCATTTTTGAAATGCTGCCTCGCTCACTATTGAGAAAGGGCTTCCAGTGTCAATGACACACTTAAAACATATTTCGTTTACTGCAACTGTCACGACTGGATATATTCCCGAAATTTTAGCACTCGTAGTTTCTTGCAACAAACCCTCTCTAATATCTTCCCTCTCTATATACCGTATGCACTCCTTTGCCATGTCATTCATTGGTTCCGATTGGGCGCCTTCTGCGCTGATCGTTTGTCATTGCCGGTTTGTTCATTTCCATTTGCTGGATTATGTCTAGGGTTAGCTGGCCGAATTTCAACATCATGAGGTGCTCCGCCTATAGTCCTATTCCCACCGTGTTCGCCGTAGTATCGATTCTGGTTGCCGTAACTGTTGCGTTCACGATTCTGTCCACGTCCTCGATCATTTCCGTTGTTCCACCTGTGTTCGCGACTGTTACCCCAGTTTCTATACGGCCGGTCCCGATTATTGTTCCGTTCGCGTCGCGACGACCAGTCACGCCGTTGATTAGTACTACGGCCACGACTGCGATCGCGCTGCTGTGCCCCGTAATAACTTTGTGCCTGATTAGGCGGGCATTCTCCTGTATTGTATTCCAACTCTTGGAGAAGCGTCTTAAACGTTTCCACGTCCTCTTTGCATCGTCCCGCAAGAATGACGTGGCGCAAGTGCATCGGCAATTTGGTGATGCATATCCTAATTAGTTCCGCAGGCCCGTATGGGTCGTATAAAAATTGATTTGCCTGCAGCATGTGGTCGAATAGGCGTGCTGGGCTGCCGAAACCAGACTGGTTCAAATTTGGCAGCATAATTATGCCATGCTTGACCCTATCTTGTCCTGCTTCGGACCAATAGGCGGAGAGAAAGGCTTGTCGAAACTCCCGAGTGGAGTTGCAGTGGCGCGCTGCTGACCTCATGCGAATCGCCGGTTCGCCTTCCAAATAGCCACACATATATTCTATCTTATGTGAACTTGCCCAGTCGGGGGGAAGACAAAACTCAAATTGCTCGAGCCATGCTCGTGGATGTATTCCTTTTTGCAAATTTCGAAATATCTCAAACTTTCTCACCGTAAGGAAATGTTTGAAATCAAATCCCCGCATTTCCTCCTGAGGAGGCCCTTGAATGTTTCTATTTTTCTCATGTCTGCCCCTCAAATTACATTCTTCCCTGTCGTCAAAATCTCCCTCGTGGCCGGAGTCCCTCTCTGCACTGTTCGTATGGCTATTTTTAGTGCTATTGGCGAGTTCGGAATCACACGCCATGCGGTTTTCCAGATGCGCCACGCGTTCTTGTAATTCGCCTGTTACAGCTTTGTGCTGCCTGTTCACTTCGAACTGTCCCTTCTGAAATCTCAGAAGCGAACGCACTTCTTCGGTCTCTGCGGCCACTACCGGTGTAGTATTGTTCTCGCTTTCCGTCAGCTTCATCGTGCCTGCAATGTCCGCTAATGCCGCAATCTTATCATGTATTTGTCTCTTGTCCTCCGCCCCAGCCTGCTTCAATTGTTCTACTTGCTTTTCCAGCGCGTGGATCGCTAAACTGTTGTCCGCTGTTGTGTTGCTAACGGACGTGGGACAATGCGTTTCCGCCTCTTGGACCCTCGAGAGTACCTGCTGGTGTTCTCTTTCGCATTCTTCGCTCAGCGCTTGGAAATTCCTAAGTAGCTGTTCTTCGCTCTCTTTCGATTCCGCATCGCGACTCCGCATGCTCTGTTCTAAGGCTTGCAGACGATCATCGATTTGTTCAAATGTACGGCCTAATTTTTTCATAATATCACTTTTTATTTCACTTGCCAGATTGTTAATTCTTTGTGAGATACCATCGGACACTCTCTGCATCGACCTGTCGACTTTATTTGTCTGCTGGATTAGTTTTTTGTCTATTTGTTCGCCTAGCTCTCGGATCGATTTTTCAGATTTCTGTGTCATTTGTTCCCCTAGCTCGCGGATCGATTTTTCAGATTTCTCTGCGTTTTCTTTATTTTGTTGCAATAAGGCTTTCATGAGTTCTGCCAAATCAATTTGTTTAGTTGGAGGCAAATTAATTTCTGGCTCTGCTGTGAGCCCATTCGTCCTGTTTTGCATTCCGTCTGAAGTATTCCCCATTGCATTTTCGGAACCGCCCGACGCATTAATATTGGAAATCAAATTATCCCTTTGGTCCATGTTGCTTACGTTGTTGGACCGCCTACTTTTAGCTTGGTTACGTGTCTGCATTAGTTCAATTTATACCCGGTACGCAACACACTAATCACAATAAATGTATCCCCCAAAAATTTCGACAGTTACACGAAAGGTACCCAACATAGTACGCACTTTTTCACACGCAAAACAAATTTTTATCTTTGATCGAAACAGTGAAATATACAAGCGAGAAAAAAAACACACACACATATAAAACACACAAATATAGAAAACAAAACAACAAGACAAACAACACAACGCCGCACAACAACGCAGAGAATCTTTTGAAAGTCTACTCTAAAACAACGCAGAAGTTGTTTGAGCGCTGCAGGGGAAAAAAAAAATTAAGATTATATAACACTCGCAATCTTCCGTTTCAGAGATTCCAGAGTCTAGCGGAATCACTGAACAGGGTCGCCATGTGTAAGGTTGTTGGTTTAATTTGCTATGACTGGGGTACAGATATTCAATAATAGCGGGTTAAAAGCTGTGAGCTGTCTGGGGAAGTTAACCTTGCATTACTGCGCAACTGTTTCACCAGGTAACTAGTCTAGGTTTACCAAATTCCCAAACAGACTAACATTAATTATAATCTTTTAATAGTCATACAACAACTGGTAATATATATATATATATATATATATATATATATATATATATATATATATATATATATAAAAGGAGAATTTAAATAAAAGGAAAGAAATCAGTTTATATTTGGAAATTTATTTTAAGATTGATCATTGAAATTTCAGCATATTAAACGTGAGTTATAACTGAGCTGGTGCCTTATTTAGGATTGTGAAAATGTGAGATTGTAATCTTACGGAACACATAAAATATAGAGCCAAGATTGGGAGACTGCATACAACACTGCATTCATAAAATAACACACGAAGAACGTTGAAAGATAAGCAAGAGGAAATTAACCACAACCAACCGATTCAGTTTTCACCCAAAGAAATTACGTTCGTAGCACAATCCTGTCCGTCAAGTAATTAACACACACTGGTATACTAAATTCATACTAACTCTCTGTGAAATCTTCCCAAAAGGAATAGCTGAGGGCTACTTTGATGATTACACCACATGCTTCACGTGGTCAACTTGCTTTACACAAAGCGTATAACTCCACAATAATTCTGATAATTAAAATAAATTAGATCGAAAAGCAATTTACAAAAGAAAAACCTCGAACTGGTTACTAACGTCTTACTATTAACCTGATGGGTCAAACACTTACATAAGCACGTGGTACTGGTCTCGCAAAGTACACCCCACGTGGGTTGAACATAAAGAAAAGTTGCTATATTGAAAAATATTGTCAAGAAGAGACGTTATAATCACACAAGCATTTGCATTTAAGATTGATCTTAGTTAGAGTTACTGATCAACACGTGGTTCCACTTTACTCACAAAGTAGTGACAAAGCAACTACCGGAAAATAATCTGAACTTCACACGAGAGTTACACTGCGCTGCAATTTAGGATAACATTAGATATTTTAGAGCTAAACCTGAAATAAAGGTGATTAAATTTTCAGTTAGGCTGAACTTAAGAAATCCATTGTCCTACGGACTTAGCAGACACGCGCTTAGCCGGAGATCTTACCACTTCAGACGCTCGCCACGGACAGACTTGCGCTCCTACCGAGCGTGCTTCCAGAGGATGGCTCACAAATACCAACGGAAGTGGCCAGAGGGGCAGCTTCCTATACCAACATGACAAGGGACGGCCAGGACCATGCTAAGAATGGAAACCTCTCTGCTTTTAGAAAGCGTAGCTACCTGTTCCGACGTTGGTCCTACTGTTCTCTAGCAGACAGGCTTGTCTGCTACCCTCAAGCATGCAACTAGAAATACATTTGCTCATTCATGCTCTCACACAGAAGGGAAGGGGGATGACAGTATCTTATCATATATAGTATATAAAAGAAAGCGGATGTAAGTTCTGTATGAGACTGTGTGACATGAATTACATATAAACTGTGTTTTAAAGTGTAGTAGTGTGACAGATCGTTCTTGTTTATGTGTAAAAGTAACACGTTCCACTACTCAGTCTCCTCCCAGATAGAAACTCCACAGTAAATTTAGAAGAGGAATGTATTCCATAAATGACAACAGATTTAAGAAATCAAACATGAAAGGAATCCAACAGAGACCTTTCATAACCCCAACGCTCCGGGAAAAGACTGTGCAGGGAGTTTTCTGGCCATGCTAGGACATTCCCAAGCAGGCTTCTCACACCCTACTTAAACCAAAAGTGTAAAGAAAAGGAAAAAGGTCACCAGCTACTTGCTAAAACACAATAATTTCAAAATCTACTAATTTCAAACAAAAAAAAAAGAACACAATCTGTGACACCTATTTAAAAGATAGTGTAGACCTAATTCGGTCAGCAAATAAAAACAACGGTTCCTGTGTCATTAATAGGAAAACAATTTCTGGTTGTTACCCTTATGGAGTTCACCAGTATTTGCTCATTGCAAGAGCCAACTGATCACAGGAAAATTTATGATTGTTTATTAACAAGCAAAATTTATGAAAATAGCAAAGGTGCCACAGCAATTAAAAAAGAACATGAAATAACATCAGTATTATAAAGCAGAACATTACAATGCACAATCCGCAAAAGCAAAAAAATGATAAGAGAAAAAACATGTTTTACAAAGTGGTTATCGCAAAAATATTCTATATCTTATAAAATTAATAATTTGTAGAATTAAAATAACTATGTGGCACTAATTTAATCACACTACTATATTTCAATTAGTTAGCAAACAATGAGCACTGTGTCATTATACTGAAACTACAATAATTATGTGATTGTTACCCTTAAGGGGTTCCTCACAATAAATATGCCCCATGCAAAGGCTAATCGATCACAGCCCTATGAGAATGAATAGCAATCTGACTGATAAACGAAGCAATGCCACTTGAATGAATTTACGAAACAAAATATCGCAAATCTAATACATCACACAAGAACAAATATTGATCAATAAAACCGTACAATAGTCAACATCTAAAAAAAAACACAAATAAATAAAACACCTGCAAAATACTAGAGTCAAAGTCTAAAAAAAAACAATAAATTGAACACCTGCAAAATACAAGAGTCAATCTAATAAACACCAATAAATCGAATCCCTGCAAAACACACGATTCAAAGTTTTTGTGACAGAAACACACGTATATGCATTGAACTAAGAACCGTATAATCACTGTTCACTGACACACTCATTAGTTCCACTGTTCCGAGGCACAATATAAGGGGTGGGGGAGGGGGGTTCGTCGCCGCAGCTGTCAGTAGGGATTTTTGTCCATCTGTTGCGTGCGATCCCGCCGTCTCTGCTCTCTGATGAAGTTTCTCTTGGTGGCCCGTGTCACGTACATCTCGATTTGGTTCCATGTTTGTGTTGTCAAATTCGTGCGGTATCCTCGTTTGACACGCCAGGTTGATATTCCTGGGCAAGGATGACACTTAATGGCTCTTGTTCTGTGCCACCCTTAGCGACCAGAGAACATCGAACCATGATTTATTGTCGCTTGACAGTAGGCATCCGTCAGGAAATGTCGATAGGCGTCGTTGACGTCTGCAAGTTTCTCTGGACAGCACCTGTCAAAAGGCTCCACGCCCCTTGTGTTGTTTCTCCGCGGCCGTCTCGTCACGGTCGCGTGCGTGTGGTGCGTTCCCAGCAGATGGATTTCCGCGCGGTGGACCGCTCGCCCATCTCAGGTCATCGCCATCAGGAAGGGTCGCACGGGGCGGCCGCCCATTAGCTCCAGGTGCAAGGGAAAATGTTTGTCGCGTGCCCTTCTTTTGTTGTCGACCGCGCTCCCGATGTGGCCCGGTTGACAGCGTGTCCTGTTGGGAAACCCGCCAGTTTACAACCAGCCCTCCTCCTCGCTGCTCCCGCTGTCTCGTAAGAGTTTAGCCGGTTCGCTTTCACGTTCTCAACTGCATTTAAAGATATTGTTCATCATAGTTATGTGATTACAAAATATCATACATAATACCGCTTAGTATTGTCTTTCACAATTTTTAAGAACGAAAGTGAGACTTAATTTTTTTTAAATAAAAAAATTACATGAATCGACAATATAAAAATAAAAGTTAAATGAGTTGACAATATAAAAAAATAAAAGCGAAATGACTTGACAGTATAAAAATAAAAATTAAATGAACTGACAATACAATATTTAAATCCACATCACTAATGTGGTTCACTTACGTTTTAATAAATCAAATGCTACTTATTAATTCACTAAAATGAATAGGATTATGCCTTGTGCAAGTATAGGTCAGGACAGCATAGGGTTCACATGTTATTTACACACACACATGCACACCTGTTGTCTATTCTACAAACTAACTACCCATAAACATGCAGTACTCAAAATTCTACTTCTATCCACTACTAGTTAATCCAACAAGCTACTTCAATGCTACTTCAACAAAGTGTTTACACCACTACAACATTGTTCTAATTCGTCCTCTTCTTGACGCTCGTGGCATATGTCTTGTCACATGATAAATATGGAGAACTTTCCTTAAACATACACAGCAAAAAGAACAATGGTTATTTACACGCAAAAACATTTATACCAGTTGACACACCTGATAAGAGACTTGCAATTATACATCTATCATACTCATACGTAAAAATATCTGCATCATACAGGTTATACTACCTTTTCTTACCCATTTTGCTGCGATTTCGTTCCTTCTTTAAGTTACCTTTCGCTTCCAAATCAGTTATTTCGCCTGTGGTGGTTATTCTGGATTCATTTCTCATGAATGGCAAAATTGTGGTCTCCTCTATTCTGTAAAACAGTTTCGTCTTAACATATTGAACTTACAACAGACACAAAAGATCCGAATCCTCCTGTAGTTTAAATGACAAATGTTTTGCTTCATCCTTATTACCTTAAACCAAGCTTTCCTTCGATCCCATAATCAAAATTATTTAATCTTCCTCTACCTTCTAGAGGGAAATTTTCTCAGTACAAATCATATAGGCTGCAGTGCATCCCGCACCAGCGAAAACAGTAAGCTGTAATGCTCACAGCATCAGCAAAACACATAAACGTCGCTTTTCTAGGACAAGTAGTAACGCAGAATAATTTTTCAGGCTTTGGCTCAACATCAATCAAGTCTACAAACAGGATCCATATTTACGTTCCATTCTCCATTTGCTGGAAAACTGCTCGTCATTTGACTGCCATAATACTATTTCAAGCCACGTAAATTACACAAACCACAACTCTTCTTTCACCTTGAAGGGAATCAATCTACTTACGAAATCCACAGACAGCACTTTACATACTCAGCTATAAAGAACAAAAAAGATATATATCATCAATATTAACATATCATCGCATATTGGGAAGCCATTGGTTAAACAATCGTATTATCGCATCCTGTTTTTAAGATTCCAAACTTACTCATTCCTTTCTCAGAGTTCTCCTATCTTAAAATATTCATACAGCACGCATACTATAGTAAGAGATCCTCATTTATACTGACAGATAGAGAATAGTAATAGATAGATAGTAGCACTGAAAGCAGAAAATCGGAAACACGGCTACTAACAGCTGGGGACCTGGGTTTGCCAGACCCATAATACCCACAGATCGGATATATCCCCTGAGTTTTGCATTAATTCAACACAGATCTTGCTTCTCTCAGGAGCGGCTCTTTTCATTTTACACACAAAAACATAAACAGCATTTCACTCGTTCACAAAGAAACCTTTTATCTTCACATTTGAACCAACCTAAATCCTAATTGCACAAGGAAAGAAAAAAAAATTAAAAACATCATTTCAATCAATCATATAGAAACATCTTTATCATTATTTTTATCAACATATTATTCAAAATGCATTTATCACAAATGTAAACTAATCAATTGTTTCTCTTCACCGTCCTCTCTACTCCTCACTGCCCTTTCTACTCAATGTATGGTTTTACGTTTGACACATGGTGTAGCCCTTTTGATTTCTTCGATCGAAGAGTTTCCACTTCTATGGCGTTTTCATGGGGAATCTTCCTTATCCGATACGGGCCGTTAAAGAGATTAAAAAATTTCTTGCAGACACCTGACCGTTTGTTAGACAGCTTGTGTGATCTGATAAGAACTTTTTGTCCTACATGAAACACTGTTTTTCTCACGTGTTTCTTATATGCCTTGACTCTGGCTTCTGCTGCACGCTTGATGTTGCGTAAAGCTAAGTCAACAATTGCGTTCCGGCTTAGTCTCGGCTCTAGTGGCCAAGGCACCACCTCTTTGATTTTGCTTGGGCGCTCCTTGTTTTTTAGCACAGTGATTGGCGGAAGCTTTGTTGACGTATTAGGCAACTCATTAATTATGTTCTGAAATCCTTTTAGGTGTATGTCCCACGATCGGTGATCACGACTGCAGTATAACCTACATAATTTTCCTAATTCACGCATAATACGCTCACTGGGGTTCGAGCTGGGGTGAAAGAGAGAGAGATATATATAGGTTTAATTCTTCTTCTTCGAAGCATCCGCTGCCAGTATTGCGATCTAAATTGTGGTCCATTATCCGAGATAACCCTTTTCACGCTCCCAACTTCATGCAGAAACTGCTTTGCAAATGCAGTTGCCACTGCCCTTCCTGTGGCTCGTTTCAACGGAGTCAGACACACAAACTTGGAGGTTAGCTCCACCGCTACGAAGACATATGCAAAACCTGCTTTAGATCGTATTAGTGGCCCAAATAGATCCACGGCCGCGAGGTCACAAAGTTTGCTTGGTATTATCGGGTGCAATGATGCAGCATAAGTCACTGTGGCCGCCTTTGCTCGCTGACAAGGTCCGCACACTCTAAGTACACCACGAATACGCCGTAGCATGGTATTAAAATAGCATGTCTCTTTCAGTTTTTCACAACATTTCTGTGCTCCGAAGTGACCATAACTCAAGTGTATGTAGCATATAATTTTGTTTACGAGTTCCTCCGGAATCACCAACACCCATCTGGAGTCGTCCGGGGCTCGTTTCTTGAATAATATTCTATTGCGCACTAAGTAGTGTTGGCGTATTCCTACATTCTCCTTGTCCTCCCACTTCTTCTTTATATCTTTCAATACTGCGTCCTTATGCTGTTCGTCCGCTATACTCCCTAAAGAGGTGGTAACAAAATTCTCGAACGCTACATTCTGTAAGTATAGGATGCTAAAATTATTTTCACCGAGTTCCCTTTCTTCTGTGTGAACCAAACCTATAGGAATGCGCGATAAAGCGTCAGCAATTACATTTTTCTGTCCAGGAATGTATTCTACAGTGAAGTTATATTCCTGTAGGTATAGTGCCCAGCGTCCTATTCTCCCATGCGTGATTTTTGTGCTCATAAGAAATTGGAGTGCACGATGGTCAGTGCACACCTTGGTGGTCCTCCCAAATAAAAAATACCTAAATTTTGAGAATGCCCAAACTATCGCGAGTGCTTCGAGTTCCGTCACGGAATAATTTTTTTCACATCGAGAGAGCACCCTGCTCCCAAACGAGATTGTTTTCCAAGTTGTAATATCATCATTTCCTTCCGTTTGAAACAGTACCGCACCTAATCCTGACAAGGAACTGTCCGTCATTAAACAGAATTCTTGTGTCAGGTCGGGATGCACGAGGATGGGAGCCTCTACCAGTGCGTTTTTCAATTTATAAAATTCATCCTGTGCCTCTTGATCCCAGACCCACAAAGCGTTCTTCCCTGTTAGTCCACATAGACGGGGTGTACCAAGTACACTAAAATTTATAAATCGCTTATAAAAATTACACAGGCCTAAGAATGCTCGCAACTGTTTTATATTTGTCGGCATTGAACACTCCGCTATCGCCGCAATTTTCTCCGGGTCAGGTTGTATTCCATTTGCTGAGACAATATGGCCTAAGAATTTTATGTTCTCTCGTCCGAACTGTGACTTATCTAAGTTGACTGTTACACCTGCCTTCTCAAAAACATCCAGTAGTCTGTTCAGAACGTCATTATGGTCCTCCCACGACTTTTCCGCAATTAATATGTCATCCACGTAAATTGTCACTCGCTGTTTCAAATCATCAGGTAAAATGCAATTTAATCCCCATATAAAAGCAGCTGATGAGACGTTTAGTCCGAACGGGAGACACCGGAATTGGAAACAATTTTCGTAACACAGGAACGCTGTATATAATCTGCAAGATGGGTGTATCACGAGTTGCCAAAAACTCGAAGGGAGGTCGACAGATGATAGTACCTTTACCCCGTGGAAACGTTGTAAGAGTTCCTCAAGGCTCTCAGGACTGTCCGGTTCCGACATAATAATTGTGTTCATCTGTCTCGAGTCTAGCACCAAACGAACTGAGTTGTCGCGTTTTGGCACGACAAGCAAGGGTGAGTTGTACGAGCTTACTGCCCGCTCAATTATTCCTTGTTCTAACATCTTGTTTATTTCCTTCTCCACCTGGGCTTTATACGCCACGGGAATAGGGTATGGTCTAACAGAACACTTCTGATGGTCACGTACTCTGAATTGGTAAGTAAAACCCTTAATCGCCCCCGGAGTCTCAGAAAATACCCGTTCATGATTCTTAAGTAGGCAATACAATTTCTCCTTTTCCCTGTCCGTGGTTCTGACACCCGCGATGCTCTTTCTCAGTGCATCAGCAAAAGCAACATCTTTCCCCTGCTCACCAGACGTAGAGCACGACTCACTTACATAGTTCACGAGTAGCTCCAGTCTGGGTTGCGACTCGGTTTGAGCTTGAAATTTTAGGCAACTAATTTCTGACTCGGCACGTAATATGCATTCATCAAATACTAAATTAATTGGCTGATCCCCAACTTGAACTGTCATTACTCCTCCACCCATGTCAATTACTGCATGGTGGGCATTCATGAAGTCATTTCCTAAAATCATTGCCACATTGAGCATTGGGAGCACAAAGAAGTTGTACTCAAACACTCTTCCCTGGCAGGTAAAATTAAGCCGAGTCTGCCTTCGGATTTCTATGCTCTTACCGTAGATTGCGCCCTTCACCTTTATTCCTCGCACTTGAAAAACGGGCCAAGTCCCAGTCCCTTCGCATTTTTGAAATGCTGCCTCGCTCACTATTGAGAAAGGGCTTCCAGTGTCAATGACACACTTAAAACATATTTCGTTTACTGCAACTGTCACGACTGGATATATTCCCGAATTTTTAGCACTCGTAGTTTCTTGCAACAAACCCTCTCTAATATCTTCCCTCTCTATATACCGTATGCACTCCTTTGCCATGTCATTCATTGGTTCCGATTGGGCGCCTTCTGCGCTGATCGTTTGTCATTGCCGGTTTGTTCATTTCCATTTGCTGGATTATGTCTAGGGTTAGCTGGCCGAATTTCAACATCATGAGGTGCTCCGCCTATAGTCCTATTCCCACCGTGTTCGCCGTAGTATCGATTCTGGTTGCCGTAACTGTTGCGTTCACGATTCTGTCCACGTCCTCGATCATTTCCGTTGTTCCACCTGTGTTCGCGACTGTTACCCCAGTTTCTATACGGCCGGTCCCGATTATTGTTCCGTTCGCGTCGCGACGACCAGTCACGCCGTTGATTAGTACTACGGCCACGACTGCGATCGCGCTGCTGTGCCCCGTAATAACTTTGTGCCTGATTAGGCGGGCATTCTCCTGTATTGTATTCCAACTCTTGGAGAAGCGTCTTAAACGTTTCCACGTCCTCTTTGCATCGTCCCGCAAGAATGACGTGGCGCAAGTGCATCGGCAATTTGGTGATGCATATCCTAATTAGTTCCGCAGGCCCGTATGGGTCGTATAAAAATTGATTTGCCTGCAGCATGTGGTCGAATAGGCGTGCTGGGCTGCCGAAACCAGACTGGTTCAAATTTGGCAGCATAATTATGCCATGCTTGACCCTATCTTGTCCTGCTTCGGACCAATAGGCGGAGAGAAAGGCTTGTCGAAACTCCCGAGTGGAGTTGCAGTGGCGCGCTGCTGACCTCATGCGAATCGCCGGTTCGCCTTCCAAATAGCCACACATATATTCTATCTTATGTGAACTTGCCCAGTCGGGGGGAAGACAAAACTCAAATTGCTCGAGCCATGCTCGTGGATGTATTCCTTTTTGCAAATTTCGAAATATCTCAAACTTTCTCACCGTAAGGAAATGTTTGAAATCAAATCCCCGCATTTCCTCCTGAGGAGGCCCTTGAATGTTTCTATTTTTCTCATGTCTGCCCCTCAAATTACATTCTTACCTGTCGTCAAAATCTCCCTCGTGGCCAGAGTCCCTCTCTGCACTGTTCGTATGGCTATTTTTAGTGCTATTGGCGAGTTCGGAATCACACGCCATGCGGTTTTCCAGATGCGCCACGCGTTCTTGTAATTCGCCTGTTACAGCTTTGTGCTGCCTGTTCACTTCGAACTGTCCCTTCTGAAATCTCAGAAGCGAACGCACTTCTTCGGTCTCTGCGGCCACTACCGGTGTAGTATTGTTCTCGCTTTCCGTCAGCTTCATCGTGCCTGCAATGTCCGCTAATGCCGCAATCTTATCATGTATTTGTCTCTTGTCCTCCGCCCCAGTCTGCTTCAATTGTTCTACTTGCTTTTCCAGCGCGTGGATCGCTAAACTGTTGTCCGCTGTTGTGTTGCTAACGGACGTGGGACAATGCGTTTCCGCCTCTTGGACCCTCGAGAGTACCTGCTGGTGTTCTCTTTCGCATTCTTCGCTCAGCGCTTGGAAATTCCTAAGTAGCTGTTCTTCGCTCTCTTTCGATTCCGCATCGCGACTCCGCATGCTCTGTTCTAAGGCTTGCAGACGATCATCGATTTGTTCAAATGTACGGCCTAATTTTTTCATAATATCACTTTTTATTTCACTTGCCAGATTGTTAATTCTTTGTGAGATACCATCGGACACTCTCTGCATCGACCTGTCGACTTTATTTGTCTGCTGGATTAGTTTTTTGTCTATTTGTTCGCCTAGCTCTCGGATCGATTTTTCAGATTTCTGTGTCATTTGTTCCCCTAGCTCGTGGATCGATTTTTCAGATTTCTCTGCGTTTTCTTTATTTTGTTGCAATAAGGCTTTCATGAGTTCTGCCAAATCAATTTGTTTAGTTGGAGGCAAATTAATTTCTGGCTCTGCTGTGAGCCCATTCGTCCTGTTTTGCATTTCGTCTGAAGTATTCCCCATTGCATTTTCGGAACCGCCCGACGCATTAATATTGGAAATCAAATTATCCCCTTGGTCCATGTTGCTTACGTTGTTGGACCGCCTACTTTTAGCTTGGTTACGTGTCTGCATTAGTTCAATTTATACCCGGTACGCAACACACTAATCACAATAAATGTATCCCCCAAAAATTTCGACAGTTACACGAAAGGTACCCAACATAGTACGCACTTTTTCACACGCAAAACAAATTTTTATCTTTGATCGAAACAGTGAAATATACAAGCGAGAAAAAAAACACACACACATATAAAACACACAAATATAGAAAACAAAACAACAAGACAAACAACACAACGCCGCACAACAACGCAGTGAATCTTTTGAAAGTCTACTCTGAAACAACGCAGAAGTTGTTTGAGCGCTGCAGGGGAAAAAAAAAATTAAGATTATATAACACTCGCAATCTTCCGTTTCAGAGATTCCAGAGTCTAGCGGAATCACTGAACAGGGTCGCCATGTGTAAGGTTGTTGGTTTAATTTGCTATGACTGGGGTACAGATATTCAATAATAGCGGGTTAAAAGCTGTGAGCTGTCTGGGGAAGTTAACCTTGCATTACTGCGCAACTGTTTCACCAGGTAACTAGTCTAGGTTTACCAAATTCCCAAACAGACTAACATTAATTATAATCTTTTAATAGTCATACAACAACTGGTAATATATATATATATATATATATATATATATATATATATATATATATATATATAAAAGGAGAATTTAAATAAAAGGAAAGAAATCAGTTTATATTTGGAAATTTATTTTAAGATTGATCATTGAAATTTCAGCATATTAAACGTGAGTTATAACTGAGCTGGTGCCTTATTTAGGATTGTGAAAATGTGAGATTGTAATCTTACGGAACACATAAAATATAGAGCCAAGATTGGGAGACTGCATACAACACTGCATTCATAAAATAACACACGAAGAACGTTGAAAGATAAGCAAGAGGAAATTAACCACAACCAACCGATTCAGTTTTCACCCAAAGAAATTACGTTCGTAGCACAATCCTGTCCGTCAAGTAATTAACACACACTGGTATACTAAATTCATACTAACTCTCTGTGAAATCTTCCCAAAAAGAATAGCTGAGGGCTACTTTGATGATTACACCACATGCTTCACGTGGTCAACTTGCTTTACACAAAGCGTATAACTCCACAATAATTCTGATAATTAAAATAAATTAGATCGAAAAGCAATTTACAAAAGAAAAACCTCGAACTGGTTACTAACGTCTTACTATTAACCTGATGGGTCAAACACTTACATAAGCACGTGGTACTGGTCTCGCAAAGTACACCCCACGTGGGTTGAACATAAAGAAAAGTTGCTATATTGAAAAATATTGTCAACAAGAGACGTTATAATCACACAAGCATTCGCATTTAAGATTGATCTTAGTTAGAGTTACTGATCAACACGTGGTTCCACTTTACTCACAAAGTAGTGACAAAGCAACTACCGGAAAATAATCTGAACTTCACACGAGAGTTACACTGCGCTGCAATTTAGGATAACATTAGATATTTTAGAGCTAAGCCTGAAATAAAGGTGATTAAATTTTCAGTTAGGCTGAACTTAAGAAATCCATTGTCCTACGGACTTAGCAGACACGCGCTTAGCCGGAGATCTTACCACTTCAGACGCTCGCCACGGACAGACTTGCGCTCCTACCGAGCGTGCTTCCAGAGGATAGCTCACAAATACCAACGGAAGTGGCCAGAGGGGCAGCTTCCTATACCAACATGACAAGGGACGGCCAGGACCATGCTAAGAATGGAAACCTCTCTGCTTTTAGAAAGCGTAGCTACCTGTTCCGACGTTGGTCCTACTGTTCTCTAGCAGACAGGCTTGTCTGCTACCCTCAAGCATGCAACTAGAAATACATTTGCTCATTCATGCTCTCACACAGAAGGGAAGGGGGATGACAGTATCTTATCATATATAGTATATAAAAGAAAGCGGATGTAAGTTCCGTATGAGACTGTGTGACATGAATTACATATAAACTGTGTTTTAAAGTGTAGTAGTGTGACAGATCGTTCTTGTTTATGTGTAAAAGTAACACGTTCCACTACTCAGTCTCCTCCCAGATAGAAACTCCACAGTAAATTTAGAAGAGGAATGTATTCCATAATGACAACAGATTTAAGAAATCAAACATGAAAGGAATCCAACAGAGACCTTTCAACTTCTGCGAATTGTTTATTAGGAAGTGTGACTTCTCTCCGTGTAAATGAACAGTTCGCGTATGAGGCTTCGTTTCAGAGTGATCATTGTAAGTAAACTGTCACAGTAAGCACGTATTGTCCGTCGAGAATCATCATTAAGTGGTTCAATCACGTCATCAACAAAGATTTTCTGTCAAAATCTGAGCATGCATTGCCGATGATTTTGTTAGAGTCTCCTGTTCTTCCACCCTGGCTTTGCGGAGAAAATTATTGTGTTCACCATATTCTTCGTGTTCTGCTAGAAAATGTGTCTTTTACGAATGTGAGAAAACATGTGTAGAATCGATTTTTTATTGATCAACTGTTGTCAGCAGCACATTAACATTACCAGGATATTACTTTTTATGGAAAACTACGTCTGTTTTTCATCTACTTCTACGCGTCTGAGGATTGTATCTCGCGATATTTGGTCAAAATATCGTGTTTGTGTCTTATTTATCTAGAAGATACAGTCTTCTGTCAAAGAATGTACAGGAAATGTGAATCTGTTGTAAGTATTTCTATACATTTACTACATTTCTCCAATAAACCCACTTATTTTCCTCCACTCTGCAGTGGAATGTGCACTGATTTGGAACTCGCTGGAAGATTATATCCATTTCTCTGGCTTGGACTCGAAACTAAGACCTTTGTCTCCTGCTTCCAAAATCCCTACCAACTGATCTAACCACGCATTATTCCTGACGATCCCTCCCCGCTTTCCACCTGTCACACCTTTATTTAGGTCAGTACCATTCTCCTACCAGTCAAACTTCACAATGACATTCTGTTTCAGAGAAATGAGAAAGAAACATTCCTCTGCCCTTGAGCGCTTCCTATTTTCTCCTCTCTCCGTCTATGCTGGAAGTTTAGAATTGTTGCGATTTAATGGATACACTAACACCACCTTTTTGAGGAAGGATGATCGTGCATTATAATGAGCCCAAGAGACCCCATTGTTACTGGTCTACATCCATCTTGAAGCCTTAACTGTCAATGAGGTATTACTATTTGGGAGCTGCGATGAAATCAGTAATTTATAAATCACTCACTTGTAAAGGCAGTGCCTTGACGACCATAGTGAGATATACGAGATTATCGATACAGGTAACCCGTTATGGGTAAGCTGCCTACACGTCGAAGCACGGACAGCAGTAGGGTAAACTGCGTTCAAAATTTAGACCACGGTCGGTTTAGACGAGCAGGCGGTGACAGCATGCAGATGAGCCATTCTCTCATTCTCATGAAATGATTCAAGAAAACGAAATAAATTTCAGTGGATATGGCTGAACGAGAATTGAATGGAGCACCAATTATAAAAACAGCGAAGCTTTAACTATTCTGCCACCTCATTCGCAATCCCTTCTCTTTCAGAACACACTATATCCGCTACGCCGCGATTCGTAATTAATTACAAAAGCGTGTAGTTAGAAATTACGTGCATTGCCAGTACATTTTCCGATTTTCTTTGAAGGTCATTTATGGGTACAGTGTCAGTCCCCATTTTCATGTTATTAAGGCGGTAAGGTGTAGTTTAAGGAATGTCTGGAATTCCTTAAAGAGTGACATGCATTAGTGTGACCTGTATGTTGTCTCTGTGGTATCAGTTGGCGTGAAAAATACCTAGTTCTCTGGGAAAAAAACCGAAATCAGTAGCACAAGTATAGCCTATCCACTGTAATGCATATCATACATGTTATTACGACATTTCAAATTGGCGATGGAACCCATCCTTATCATTAGCAAACCGTTTTTTATCTCTTGTTAAGGATATCCACCATCCCACAATATCCGAATCATTGATTTCCACCCTAAAATATGTCCAGTAAACTTGTATCATTTTTCCCATAAAATGTATATCTTTAGGACAATGCATGCTGTGATTTTCTCTCTCCTTTTTCTATCTCTCTTGTGCACGGGAGGCAGATAACGGAGGTCTCGCTGTCACAGTGGACAGGGAAGGCTGCACCGACCTTGTACCAGCAAACCCACACGTGCGTAACACAGAGATGCGTGAAAAATAAGCAACATTCAGGCTTAGGAGCAGCAGAGAGAAGAACCATTAGCCGTTACATCACATTTCAGATTGCTGTAAGAACTTTCCGATTTATTAAAACTTTCTTGGTTATTCTAAGTTATAAACAACACGTCATGGAATACCGGACATCAAAAGTGCTGCAGGTTCTACCTACCGCATCTGTAAAGCAAAGGAGCAGGTCTGTTCTAACTGGTTGGCGCTTCTGGGCATTTACATTTAAAGTGTCGCATATCAGAGTTGTCGCCACAGTTAGAGGACGTCTCTTGTACGAGGACTCTGCTACTTACCTTATCAGAATGATAATGTAGGGGGACAGGGCCAGGAGAATGTTGCCCCTGGGCGATTCCGGAGTGATTATGGAGGACGGGGGCGGTATCTGCAAGGCAAGGAGCCTGTCCGCCGGCTCCGCCGCCCCCTGGAGCCTGGCGGCTGCTCAGATATGCGGGGGCGGGCCACGGACCCGGCTGCGGCCGTTGAATTATGTAACCAATCTGCGGATCGCCAGCGCGGCGGTTGACACAGGTCGGCGCCTGTGCCCGCGCAGATAGCTGCCCCTGGTTTGCACGCCGGCCCGTCTAACAATGCGTGCCCCGGGCGAGCCTTGTGGTTCGCGGCCAGACGGCGGCAAAGCGCAGGCGGCGCTGCACTGGAGAGCGCCAGCCAGTGGGGCACCACGCCTGTTTTTTAATTGTCATCTCGAAATAATCAACCTGAGAGGTTGAAGGTTATTGATGGTGTCCCTACATATTCATTGTGACACATTTTTCCCGACGATGGATTATTTGGCGAAGACTTTGGTTGTAGAAATCTGCATTTAACTCTTCAGGAAAGCTATAATTATTTTTTTTAATCTTATAAAAAATCTTCTCGAAACCGAATTAGCTGCTGATAATCCTTCATTCCAAGGTTAAACTGGACCGGTTTTGCGATACTGTAAACGCACACTCACGTGAAAAAGTCTACAAAAACCTACAATGTGGATGAGGAGCATGTTTATAATGCAAAAAATGTGTGCAAAGAGGGAGGCCACTGAAATAGTAGGTCTCCTAACGTTCTAATGGTACTCGTCTTTCGCATTCCCGGTTCAGGTTGATGTTGAGTAACCGAGAAAGGAAACCAAGAGTTAGAGGTTATAGGTCTCGTAACTAAACACTGGAAATCACATCGGAATAGTTTTCAAATAATTTTATCTTAGCAATTCCTACATTATTGCCGGAATTACGTCATATTATATACATGGTTTTGTTGCTGTATCATTTAAGATTTATTTCTTCTATTTAAGAACTCCTGTTTATTTAACGACTCCCCACTTTCGTTTTAAGAAAAAAATGTACCAGTGATACTTCCTTCCTCGCCACTTTCGCTGCCTCTGTCGACATATTTCATTTCTTCACACTTGCCCTACCGCGCCGCAACAAGAACGTCAAATTGCTCCAACACTCAGTACCGCCTTTCGCGGTGTTGATTGTGTCCAAACATGTTTCCACTACTTAGTCTGCTATTTTATCTCAGGATCATAGTTACTAAATGTGGCTTTGTCCTGCTTTCGCCAGGTTTGCAGGACTGCTCGGCCATCACTTCTTTACTTTACCGTAAGTTAGTTTCCCCATAGTTTTACTGGTTTCTTACCTTAAGCCGCTTTTTTTTTAGATCTACAGATGCGACTTGTAGTGTTCAGTTACTGGCCTACACCCACTAATTCTTGTGTTCCTTTCTTTCGATTAATTATAATCCCTTTTTAATGGATAATCATAAAGACAAGTGCCATCCGAACGTTGGCTGAAAGTAACATGTCGGTGACCTAATGTTAAATTATCTATGGGAGTGTCTTTTTGTGGTTTACGTACCCCACATTTTTTACATTATTAATGTGCTTCTAATCCATATTGTATGTGTTTTTAGATTTTTCACCAGAAAATTCCATTACAGTATTGCGGAACCAGTCGTACATAACCTTGGAATAAAGGATTATCAGAAGCTAATGCGGTTTCCTGAAGTTCTTTTAGAAGATTTTAACAAAAAGTGAAAAAAGGAAAATACATATGACCAAGAAACGTTCTATTTTCAAAACCATCTCGTCATCATTTTAGAAATGCCTTTTACGCAGTATTTTATTCGTCTGACGAAAGAATAAGATCTCAGAGGGTTTCCCACGGAAGTGACATGTGTTATTGCGTTCTGAGCTGAGGTGAAAGTACCACCTTGGATAGCGGCAGCTACCCATAACATCTATAGGACATTCTGGTAATATATTCAGGTGACTGGCTCCCACTTACAATCATAGTCTCTTAGCACTATACCGTACCAGTTCCTTACAATTCTCAGTAGCGCGTTCGCGGTGCTGATTGTGCCTTAACATGCTTCCAATTTTTTCGTTTGCTTCTTCATCTTGGGACCATAGCAATACACCTAACACTCGACTACGTTGATTAGGCGGCATTTAGTTTGAATTTCTGGCAGTGTGCTGCCGTACTATGTGACGCAGATTCCAACGGGCAGAAAATATTAATTACATAACTTGATTTCTTCGACGTGATAACTAAAACTTTATGTCTAGCTGTTGTATAGTTGTGTGAGGTCGGGCGAAATACTTGTTACCTTCGTACTAACACCAAGGAATGTGGGGAAATGGTTAAACCACAACAGATGCATTCAGTGGGACAGAAACTTTATTATCGACCCATTAATTGTCCAGCATTTTAAGTATATCTCTCACTTGGAGTTATTTATCCTGTACGTTCAGATTCTGATTATCCTAGACACTCTCAAAATCGAAGAAAGTAGCGAAAAATATTGGAAGTAGGAGACAGTAACCATACAACGTGGCCTGTTAATATTTCCAATTCGTTCGGGAAGTATGACCCTTAATAATTTCGTAATGACAGTGGATACTTATCAGGAAAAACTGTAAGGCATGTTTTTAAGGTTTCACGTCTCATCACCTGCATCTAAATATCTAAATGTGTACTACCGACCGCAAATTTAATTAAAAGCAATCGAAATTTACTTACTGGAATTGGTGGGTGAAGAAGGGGGGGGGGGGGGGGGGGGTGGAATCACTGAATTCACATCCCGGTTAACAAGATGATAAGAGATGCGATCATGTGCCTAATATCAATCCCACATCTAATAAAGTTATAAACAGCCGACCAGTTGCAATGGATAAAGAAATTTCTTTATTCATTGTAACTGGTCGGCTGTTTATAACTTTATTACGTGAAACCGTTGCTGTTGTGCAGCTATGTTTAAACTATTGAAATCCCAAATCTCCATTTCCATTTTTATACATTTTGATAATGATTCATTGCATTTGCAGAGGTTCTAGTATGCACAAAATTTGCAATAAATAAGCCACATGACTAATTTTTATATATTTATCACTATTAATTAGATAAAAAATTTAATTCTAACAAGCTTTCAGTTCACAGTCGCTGTTGTCACTACTTTTAACGCTAGGTGAGAGTGTTTTACATTGAAACTTGCCCTGTAATAGACGTTGAATATACTTTATTATTTCATTTTGTAATGCTGGAACTCACTTTCATATTCCCTAGTCATTTTACGAATTTACAAAATTTACTCTGAAAAATTGATGTTTTTCCAATGATAAATGTGTACCTAGGGATAAATGTTCTATTGAAATAGCCTCCAAATAACTTTAATATATTTTTTGTGTACGGCTTAGTAACAGACGTAAAGAGAGATGTACTACACAGTGGTACGGCAATTGTTGAAATATGAAACCTGGACAGGAGCAGAAATAATTACCGGCCAAGTTAACACAAGGAACAGAAAATTTAGTTACCTTGAATTTCTCCAAGTGTACGAAGACACGTTACAAATAATACAGCAAGAAGTCAAATCCGGCTATCACAGTGTTCAGAAGGAAAATTTATCTGTACTAAACCACGGAAGTCAAACGTTCCGTCTGTTTGATGGCGCCGGACTCGGGGACTGCTGATTCACAGCTAGACGCTAGGATGCCCGTGAACTCTCTCTAATGGCCGATATGCAGCACACAGTGGAGCTGGAGGAGTAATGCGTCGGCTCTGTGACTTTGTGCCCGTTAGACCTTATGGTTTGATCGCCGTAGTAGCATTGTGTGGGTCAGTCATAACAGGACAAAAAGTAAATGGGTGGTGTCCTTCTTTTGCAACTGCTGATTGCGCATGATTCGTTTACTGTATTATACGTTTTGATAAACCAAAATGCTGGTCAGTATTACTTTATGTCGAGTTCGATGGGTTTTTGTTACACCGTAGATCTGCTATTGGTTGTTCTAGTTAGTGTCGTTGCCGTAGCTGGTTGTCGTCTTGTGGAGACACGCTTTTTTGGGATAGTTGGGAGTGGCGTGCACTTGGATTTCGTTCCATTCTTGCTCTTACCGCGAACTTCTTGTTTCGCTACTACCTCTCACCACGGACAACGCAATGGCGGATGGTCTTCAACTAATGATCGGAAGCAGCGGCGTTTGCTTAGAATTGTCAATGCTAACAAAAAACCAGCACTACGCAAAAGACCGCAGAAATCAATGTGGGACGCACGATGAACCTATCTGTTAGGAGAGCGTGACGAAATATGATGTTAATAGACAATGATAGCAGACGATAGACGAGAGTGCTAAGATCACGACGTCGCCTGCAGCGCCTCTCGTAAACTCTTGACCATATTTGTTGAAAGCTAGACGACTGGAAAACCGTGGCCTGGTTAGATGAATCCCGATTACAGTTGGTAAGAACTGATGTTAGGATTAGAGCGTGGCGCACACCCCACGAACCAATAGACCAAATTGTCAACAAAGCATTGTGCAAACTGTTTACGTGGAATGGACTGAGTTCTCTGGTCCAGTTGAGCCTATGGTCATCTTTGGCTACCTGGAGACAATTGGCAGCCATTGACGGATTTCATGTTCTTAAACATGTCACCGAGCCACAATTGTTCTCGATTGGTTTCAAGAACATTCTGGACAATTCGAAAAATTATTTGGCTACACAGATCTCGTGACATGAATCCCATCGAACACTTATGGGACATAATCGAGAGGTCACTTCGTGAGCAAAATCCTGCAGCTTCAACATTTTCGCAGTTATGAACGGCTATAGTGACAGAATGGCTTAATATTTCTGCAGGGGACTTTCGATTTGTTGATTCCATGCCATGTCGAATTGTTGCGCTACACCGGGCAAAAGGAGGCCCTACGCGAAATTAAATGGTATCCCACGACTTTTTTCACCACAATGTAAAGCCATAAGGCTGATTCAAGCAGCTGTGTTAACATGTTGTCACGTCTTCAATTCTGAAATTCACACAGTCAGTACGTATTAATAATCGAAGAGTGTTTTTAAGGTCCTCAATGCTGCTCGTCAATATTTCTAGTACTGCCAATTCGTCAATGCACGCCCACCGACGGTCACTATAGTGACCGTTAGACAACATTATTGAACGTGTGACGGCCCATTAAGCACTGTTTCTATGCGCGTTGTAAAGCTGAGAATGAGAAGATTTATAATTTGATCTAACGTTCATTTTCAAATGGAGTGAGTCAAGTTAGTGGAATCAGCGCGCCGCGTGTGAGAGTGGTTGGACGGAATTTTGAGAGACAGCCTTGTGTTGAAAAGAAGTGAATATTAAAAGCGAAATAAATATCAACGATAGATGAGCAGAGGAAACACGACAAGAGGACGAATATTAATTAGAGAATTCAGAGAAGGTGACAACAAGGAGTTATTAAGGAAGTTATGTCCTGGCTGAAAGCATGTTAGTGGTAAAGTTAAATACTGAGTATAACTGAGAAGAAACAGTAATAGGAATATAAATTGTTCCATCCAGATTTTACTGATTCTACGACGAAATATTCCAGAATGGTACTAACCAGAATGAAAATAGAACGATAGAGGAGAGTATTGTATCTAGACGATAGTGTACATAAGAATAAATGATGTTTCCTGGTCAATGTTTAAATCTAGTGACTAACTTTAGAATCATATTGAATCAAAGTTTTAGGGGTTGGGGGTAGAGGAATGACGAGCTTGAACTACATATGGTTTATGGGAATATTTATGTATGGCAGGATCTATAAATCTGCAGGCTGCAGTGGAGATTCCGTCGAGCCTGATGGGCCATCAGTTTGTAAGACGATAGCGGGCTGCATAGATCCTCCAGTAATGGCCGTGGACCTGTAACTGACTTTGATATAAGAACCACGACCCAGCCACAACTTCTTACATACGACAATCACCACAGTATCTGAGATGAGTAGGGAACGATAGGAAAATGAGACGTCGAGAACGTTCAGACGGTATGCTGTGATCAAAGTTACACAAATGCATTATTAATAAATCATATAACCCCAAATACTTTCCAAAACACAAAGATTCTCATGTAATAAATGATTTTAAGACTTGTTCCAAATGCTACTTTAGTCGAAAGATTAAAATTTGATTATGAGGTATTAAGAAAATTATATAGTCTTCAAGAAATGAGTCATTTAATTACTCTCTAAAAACCACGGACTCTCATTTTAAGAAAAAAGGAATTTATAAACTCATCTTAGATGTTATTATTAATCAAAAGATTAAACTTTAATAATGTGATAAGCCACATTCAAATTTTGATAATTACTGTAACTGTTAAGTGTTTAGATCTCCTAGATCAATTAATGAATCATCACAGAACAATTTAGACAGCTTAGCGCATCTGAAGAAGAGAAATTTGTTAACATCAAGTATAGATTTAAGTATCAGGAAGTCATTTCTGAAAGTATTTGTATGGAGTGTAGCCATGTATGGAAGTGAAACATGGACGATAAATAGTTTGGACAAGAAGAGAATATAAGCTTTCGAAATGTGGGTCTACAGAAGAATGCTGAAGATTAGATGGGTAGATCACATAACTAATGAGGAGGTTTTGAATAGAATTGGGGAGAAGAGGAGTTTGTGGCACAACTTGACTAGAAGAAGGGATCGGTTGGCAGGACATGTTCCGAGGCATCAAGGGATCACAATTTTAGCATTGGAGGGCAGCGTGGAGGGTAAAAATCGTAGAGGGAGACGAAGAGATGAATACACTAAGCAGATTCAGAAGGATGTAGGCTGCAGTAGGTACTGGGAGATGAAGAAGCTTGCACAGGATAGGGTAGCATGGAGAGTTGCATCAAACCAGTCTCAGGACTGAAGACCACAACAACAACAACAGCGCATCTGAAGGTAGATTTATTCTAAAGCAGGCCAACATGGGAGACCTTAGGTTTTCATGGGTCCCTTATGCCAGATAACTAACAAATGTACTATCCCAAGGGACTCTGGTGCACCACATTTAAACTTAATTAAGGGGCAATCCTGCTGAGGCCTAAAGAAAAGTCTTATCCTGATGCTTATAATTAAATTATATGCAGCACTAGCAACCGTCATAAAATGGACGCGCAGACTGCGCCTAATCACTGCTTACAAAATCATCAGTTTCCTGCTCATATTTTATGTGTCAAAATCGTAAATACACTTCCTGACTTTTTCACCAGCGCCCATAAGGCATAAAAGACTTTCACAGGCACTGCTACTAATGGGCAGACCCCTTGGTTTTATTGCGCATGTGGGCCAGGAAATAGATATCAGCAAGAATTCCAGAAACAATAAAGAGTTGCCCGGCCATCACACATGTATAACTTCTGGAATCACGTTGTCACACAAGAACCGTAAAACGTCACCCTAGAACACCATAACAGCAATCAGTATATATATAGAGAGAACAACCCACAGCCTGCTAGAGATTCAAACAACACAAACAGAACAACAATAAACTATACAACAACAATGGAAAATCTGACGTTGGCATCAACTCAGACAACACTGACATTGTTCCGCGCCAGTAGTTGGTGCACATAACCCACTACATAAAGTCCGTGGTTGTCGAGTCCTTGCCGCTAAACACGCAATAGCACCTCTTCACTACAAGATCATTTCTTTACGTCTACAGCGAACACCCAGCAAAATAGTTAGATACAATAGTTTATGACCAATCATTTTTAATGGGACGTTGCAAGGGTTGTTGTATTTAAGACATTAGGGTCGTTATGACACTGTTTTGTTTATTAATTTGAAAACATACTACGCCAGTTACTTTGTTGAATTACTACACAGTGTAGAGAATGTAGAGAATGATTTGTACTCCGAACAGTAATGACTAATTACGGGTCTGTGAAAATACAGTTGTAACGGATTTAAGCGCAGATTTTTTTGTATATCGGACATCAATAGGTGCACACAGCGATGTGTTAGCTGTTTTTTTCTCTGGGTCGAACAATATTCTCACGAACACGTCACAAAGTTTGCCATGTAATGACGTGTCACAACTTCTGAATAAAAAAATCTTTTTAAGCATTCAAGGCTGTTCTACATAATATTTTCTTATTATTCTTCAACCATGATTTGTCGTGTGCCCATCTGCAATAAGCTTGCCCAACCGGTATGAGGATGGGAGCACTAATTGCCATACCTGAGGGCTGCACTGGGTTGCTAACAGGGCTGGAACCTCCATAGCGAAAAACGTTCCTCGTCTTGCAGTCTTTATCTTACTCATCAGCTTTTTTGTCGGTCATTGCTATCAGTCATTACTTTCACAAAGGTTCGTCCAACGTTTATATAAACGTCTTCTTAAGAAGGAAATAAACAGTTATCACTTACAGATTTACTTGTAGTCGTAGGTTCGTTGTCTGTCGGTGGCATCTACCATTTCCCACCATTAAGCAACCTAGTTTGGCAGTAGCAGTGCCCTAGTTACGTTACTGTTACAAATATGAAGTCTAGTACTAGTCTCCTATTGAGCAGCTCTTCTTGCTACCTCTATCCGCATCTCGATAGAATATAAATTCTTATCCATTTAATAAAGCTAATTATTGGGAACGAAAGTTATTTACAACTTGTACAGAAACTGGACAGCAGTTACAAGTTCTGAAGGACATGAAAGCGAAGCAGTGGTTGTACCCTCTCCCTGAAATTATTTCATCTGTACATTGATATTGAGCAAGCAGGAAATGAGCCAAAGAAAAACTTTTAAAAGGTGTGGAAGTTCAACGTGAAGAAACAAAAACGTTGAGGTTTTCTGATGACATTGTAATTCTGTCATGGACAGCAGGGGACTTGGGTGAGCAGTTGAACGGAGTGGATAGTGCCTTGAAAAGAGGTTATACGACGAACAACAAAAGCAAAATAAGTGTAATATACGAGAAGAGGGTGATTGTGAGACGAGTAAAACTCTCGAAAAAGACGCATCCTACAGAAAAAAGTTGTATTTGGAAAGTTAATATTAGTAAAGGGGAAGTGAAGGGGACATCGGTCTGGGCTATTGTTGGTCACGTTCAAACCACCGCTCCTGGCTGATAGCACTGTTATCGACAAATATCAGGTGTTCCAGTTTTTTGCAATTAAGAACCGCCGCATTTGATTCTATACTTCATTTACGATATAAATGTAAACGTTTACGCTATAACGGTAGATATTTATGTTCGAAATTTTATTCAGTGTTGCAAATTTGATTGTACAGTACAATAAGTTTGGCCGTTTTAGTGACTGGTTAGAAGCTACGTCGAGCATAATGCTGGAATAACAACGTGGATGTAATAGTTTTCTGTTCTCATCATGATTCTTGATATCGGTGAGTCCTCTTTCCTCTCATCACTGCGGTGCTTGGATTTAGGTGAATCCCTTTGCCTGTCACCATAACTGTAATTCACAATAAATACTGAAACAAACGACCCTTAATTTATTACATTTACTACGTCATGCTGGAATGCATGTACAAAACTTAAAAGCGTGCCTAGTGCAACGTTTGTGCAAGCATTTCTGATGTTCCATCATGTACTGTGAAGTAGATGGCACTTCTGCATACAACTTGTCTTTCAGATAACCCAACAAGAAAAATATCTGGCGAAGTAAGGTCGCGTAATCTGGCAGTATTCTTTACCGTCAGATCATAAGAATAGTACAGATATTTCTATTTCCAGAGGCAGAGCCATCAGCAGGGGGTATTTCCGATACTTCGCTCGTTGTCAAATGTCCTACTGAGATCACGATTGTAATATTTAACTGTAACTACAGTGATAAAAGTCCACCACTTATGGTCTCACAGTAGCATCCCCCCTTCCTGAGCATGGAGTCCCGCGTTCAATTCCCGGTGGAGTCAGTGATTTTCACCTGCCTCCAGATGACTGGGTGTTGTGCCATCTTCATCATCATCATCATTCATCCCCATTATGGTAGGAGCAAGGCAACGGCACCTTTCCTAGTGTGGCAGTGCAGGTCGCCCGCACTGTTCCCCTTTACTCTGTCAGGAACCATGGGACTTCATTTCCATTTCCATTCCACAGTGATAAATTAAATATGTAACCAGTTTCCTAGGACGATTCTGTCCAAGGATACACGGAACTCAGCGTCGGCGGCCTTTGGTGGAAATGGTTCACGTTTCCCGCTAACAGCACAAGCATTGCGAATTGACAGACAGTTGGTGTAAAGAATGTAGATCACCTAACCGTGTCACTCTCTAGATGGCTGAATATCGAAATAATACCCAATATGTGTTGGATAGCCTTCGTGATTGCATGTGTTCTCCATGGAAATTTGAGAAAATTCAATACGGAAGTGTGTTTGCGCTGGACCATTTTTCATTCCCATGTAAATTGGCCAATTGACTGATCCTGCACACTTCCCGGCTTTATTTGGTTGAGAGAACATCGATTGTGGTGAGCGCATCTAGTAGGTGAAAGACAGGTGGAAGACACGTTTGCTGTTTCCCTGGATGTGACAAACATCCTACGTTGACTTTGTAAATTATAAGAATGCTTTAGAATCTGTTATATCACTGATATCGGTATTCACGAGTGGAAATACGTTTCCTATATTATTTTCGAGTTTTAATGTAAGCAAAAATTACAGATGACATAAGTTTATAGATACTCAGTGCTTTACAGCACACTGCACCTCGCTAAAGTATTGGGTTTCTAGAGAAATAACTACCAGTCTATATCTTCGGAATTATACGGCGCAAGCGATACTGCTATGCAAGTTATATTGTTATGTACGTGATATCGAGAAGTACCGCGTAAATGGTGTAATATTAGCAAAACCATGTCAAAATACATGTTTTCTTGAAATCCCAGAGTCTGGAGATGGCTGCAGAATGCAAGCAAGCGAGAAGGTTGAGGCTAGAAAGAGTGATGCCTTTGTGCCAAGGGGAGCCGACCCAGCCTTTGTACAATAGTCTTCGTGGTATATGTGTGAGTGTCTGGTTGGCTCTACTGTGTGTGCTATCGTGAGGGAGGTATACAGGGTGCTCCATTGATAGTGACAGGGCCAAATATCTCACGAAATAAGCATAAAACGAAAAAACTACTAAGAACGAAACTTGTTTAGCTTGAAGGGGGAAACCAGATGGCGCTATGGTTGGCCCGCTAGATGGCGATGCCATAGGTCGAACGGATATCAACTGTTATTTTTTTTAAATAGAAACCCCCATTTTTAATTACATATTCGTGCAGTACGTAAAGAAATATGAAAGTTTTAATTGGACCACTTTTTTCGCTTTGTGATAGATGGCGCTGTAATAATCACAAACGTATAAGTACGTGGTATCACGTAACATTCCACCAGTACGGAGGGTTTTTGCTGCGTGATACATTACCCGTGATAAAATGGACCGTTTACCAATTGTGGAAAAGGTCGATATCGTGTTGATGTATAGCTATTGTGATCAAAATGCCCAACGGGAGTGTGCTATGTATGCTGCTCCGGATCATGGACGACATCGTCCAAGTGTCCGGATCGTTCGCCGGATAGTTACGTTATTTAAGGAAACAGGAAGTGTTCAGCCACATGTGAAACGTCAACCATGACCTGCAACAAATGATGATGCCCAAGTAGGTGATTTATCTGCTGTCGCGGCTAATCCGCACGTTAGTAGCAGATTAATTGCGCGAGAATCTCAAAAACGTCTGTGTTGAGAATGCTACATCAACATCGATTACACCCGTACCATATTTATATGTACCAGGAATTGCATGGCGACTACTCTGAACGTCGTGTACAGTTCTGCCACTGGCTGCAAGAGAAATTACGGGACGATGACAGATTTTTTTCACGTGTTCTATTTAGCGACGAAGCGTCATTCACCAACAGCGGTAACGTAAACCGGCATAATATGCACTACTGGGCAACGGAAAATCCACGATGGCTGCGACAAGTGGAACATCAGCGACCTTGGTGGGCTAATGTATGGTGTGGCATTATGGGAGGAAGGATAATTGGCCCCCATTTTATCGATGGCAATCTAAATGGTGCAATGTATGCTAATTTACTACGTAATGTTCTACCGATGTTACTACAAGATGTTTCACTGCATGACAGAATGGCAATGGGGTATTGAATAGGATATTTCTTGACAGGTGGATTGGTCGTCGAAACACCATACCATGGCCCGCACGTTCACCGGATCTGACGTTCCCGGATTTCTTCCTGTGGGGAAAGTTGAAGGATATTTGCTATCGTGATCCACTGACAACACCTGACAACATGCGTCAGCGCTTTGTCAATGTATGTGCGATCATTACGCAAGGCGAACTACTCGCTGTTGGGAGGAATGACGTTACACGTATTGCCAAATGCGTTGAGGTTGACGGACATCATTTTGAGCATTTATTGCATTAATGTGGTATTTACAGGTAATCATTCTGTAACAACATGCGTTTTCAGAAATAAGTTCAGAAAGATACATGTATGACATTGGAACAACCGAAATAAAATATTCAAATGTACCTACGTTCTAGTTTAAAAAACTACCTTTTACCAACTGTTCGTCTAAACTTTTTAGCCATATGTTGTGACTATTACAGCGCCATCTATCACAAAGCGAAAAAAGTGGTCCAACTAAAACATTCATATTTCTTTACGTACTACACGAATATGTAATAAAAATGAGGGTTACTATTTTAAAAAACGCAGTTGCTATCCGTTTGACCTATGGTAGCGCCATCTAGAGGGCCAACCATAGCGCAATCTGGTTTCCCCCTTCAAGCTAGATAAGTTTCGTTCTTTGTAATTTTTTAGTTTGACGCTTATTTCGTGAGATATTTGGACTGGTGACGATCAATGGACCACTCTGTAGATTCAGAACACCGTTTGCCATAAGGGGAATGAAAGATCTTTTTTAAGTGGAAAATTATGTGGACTGTAGAAATTGAGATTCGTTGCAGAAACTTGGCCGTCAAGAGGAGACATTTCCAGTACGTTGCTCGGTGTCAGACTATGACAGCAATCATAATATTTAATTTTAGTTACACGGATAAATATGTGCCTGGTTCCCAATATTCTCGTGAGTCTGGAGATGGCCATAGAAATCACAGCAACAAGCAGGCAGGTTCGGGCCAGAAATAGCGTCCCAGCAGAAGCCTTTTCTTCCGAGCTGGCGCTTGGCCATTGTTTGTACACCAGTTCAGTGAGTCCGAGAAAGCTCCTAGTTTATGACGATTTGGCTCATGGCTCCCCGCTAGATTGGTGAATAGTGAACTAATACCAAGTTTGATTTGAGTCGCCATCGGGACAACGGGTGTTGCATGTGTACTCTGCGGAAATTTGAGAAGATTCAATACGACGAGTGTTTGTGCTGGGAGTACTGATAATATTCGAACTCCTGTCACTCAGCTTCTCCTTGGGTGTTGGGTCGTCCACAGCTGGTTGGGCTCTCTTTGGCTGATATGCTCTTCCGCAGCTGCAGCCAAGTGCCGCGGTTATGGCGGCAGTTTGCTCTGTTGGCGCTGCTCAGTGCCAAGGTGAGTACATGGGACGTGTTTGACGATCGGTAGACCGCTTCTCCGGGGTTTAACTGTCAGTGCAATGTAGTGATCTGCACTAAATAGTTTCGCGCTGAAAGTCTCGTCTGCAGAACAAAGTGGCAGACAGTGCTCCCACACCGGCAGCATCAGTAATTCAAAAAAAATGCTTCAAATGGCTCTGAGAACTATGGGACTTAACATCTGAGGTCATCAGTCCCCTAGAACTTAGAACTACTTAAACCTAACTAACCTAAGGACATCACACACATCCATGCCCGAGGCAGGATTCGAACCTGCGACCGTAATGGTCGCGCAGTTCCAGACTGAAGCGCCTGGAACCACTCGGCCACACAGGCCGGCGCATCAATAATTGCTCGGGTATTTTCAGTAAGAGCCAAACTGAATACTCCATTCATTCACAAGATGTACTTTGTGCTGGGGCATATGAGTCTCTACAAACCGGTTCGAACAAGATGGAGGCAAGGTGTCTAGAGAAAATTCTGAGAAAGCGAGTGCTCGAAGACAAGTTGAAGAAGACCATCCTTCTCTGGCAAGGATGCTGTCCAACATTGTGCCATTAGGAGATCTCCAGACCAGTAGCTGTAAGACAACGAAAATTCCCGCCATTTTTCTCTTCTGTAGGATGGTGCTTCGAATTATGTTTGCATAATTGTTCTAATTTCTGCCGTCTGTCCTTAGACAGTGCTCTCTTTCCAAACAACAAGAACGCTTTCATGATTAAAGTATGCTTAGTGGTGAGAACTTTACGTTTCTGAGACGTATTTTGAAGGCAGGGCGCCACGATTTCCAGGAAGGGAACACATGATGCCTCATTAGGATCATCAGGAATAATGCAATCGGTGTTATTCTGGGCTATTTTTGTAAACAGGTCCTCTTAAGACAAGAATTTCCATGCAGACAAGCTGAGGCATCAGGAAGGCTCCTACAATAACAACAAAAGCAACCATTAACTATTTCTGCAACACCATAAGGTTTCTGGGAAGGGACTGATATGTAATGAATGGGCTGTCTCATTATGATCGCTAGGATGAATGCATCGTGTGTTATTATGGGGAGCACTGCAAAAGATTTCTATAGCTCATCCAGAGGGAGACTTGGCTGTTATTTACATAGACATGTGATGTCAATATATCGCAGTCAACCTTTTAGCTGCACCTGCGAGTGTGAGCTGGCATGTAAACATCTCGCTGAGGGTGATCCACTATGCGGACATCTACCTGGACTGCAGGTACAAAGGCTATGCGTTCATTGCACCAGCAACAGTGTCTAGGTAGACACGTGTTTCGACAGGTATTTCTCAGATGTCAAGCAGGAAAGGGATGCCGCCGATCATGCTCGCTGGATGCCCGTGATTGCGTGCCGGCCGTGACGTGGAGAACCCACACTAAAATGCGCTGATGCCGCCCTCGTCCCACTACTAACGTTCGGCATAAGGCGCAATGGCAGCGTCCAACTTTCTTGCAGTCTCACCTTAAATTAAAATCATTTCAACCTTCTTTGCAACAGATACAACACACATTACGTCAGCTGCGCCACAGCAGACTGCAGAGATAAGTGGTGCACAGACGTTCGATGCTGGTGCTTATAAAGTCCATGGTGCTGCAGGGTGACCTGCCATATGGTGGTGCACTGATCGATGTGGCGAGCGGTGAGTGTTTACACGACATGTGTGTCTCCGGGTTCGCCTGTCCCTGTCACTTCAAGGACATTTTACCTTATTACAGTGGTTGTGGTTTGTATTCCCATGGTAGCCGCTTAGCGGCCAGCGCGAGCGTTACGGTGGCTGGATGGACTCACGCACCGAGATCAACTAGCCAGATGGCGGGGTTCGAGGGCGGACACCGATATCAGGAATTTCGATGATGTGGGGACTATTCACAATCAACCATAGGGAACAGAGAACTAAGTTGCCATACAAGTAGCTTATTTGAAAAAAATGGCGATGTCTAGTCATATTATTTTAACTGTACTATCAACTCAAGTAACGTTTGATCATCGGTATGAACCGCTTGAACGTTGTAAATGAAATGTAGAATAAATTGCGTCTGTTTTTAATTGCAAACAATGCTTGTCGATTGCAACGCCATCCACGACAAACGGGAAACAATGATTTGAAAAAATCGTACGTTTTTTTAGGCGTACAATCCGAATATGCAATAAAATGGGCGTTTCCTTTTGAAAATACAAAACTGATCTCGCCCACACGGGACGATTGATTGGGATGTGTTCAGCTGTACCAAGGACACATGTCCCTTCAAAAAAATTAAGTTTTCTCCTACAACACTTTTTCCTATTATGCTTCGTTTTCGAGATAATTAGTTGTCTAAAGTTAAAACAGATAATCTGTGGATCGCAGTCGAATTAAATGAGGCGCTACTGAGAATTTAGGAAGTGAGACATTGAAAGTAATAGATGAATTTTGCTATATTAGCAGCAAAATGGCTTCTGATTTCCAAAGTAGAGAGGATATAATGTGCAGACTGGCAACAGCAAGAAAAACATTTCTGAAAGAAAAAAAAATTGTTAATACTGAATATAAATTTAAGTACCACCAACTCATTCGTGGAGGTAATTATTTGAAATACAGCTTTGTGCGGAAATGAAACGTGGACAGTAAGCAGTCCAAACAGGATGAGGAATTGAAATATGGTGCTACTGGACTATGGCGAAGAATGGAAGGGAAGGTTGAATAAGTAACGAGGATCAACAGAATCGAACTGGGGAGAAGGAAATTTACGGCACAGCATAGCTAAGAGAAGAGCTCTCTTTGGTACGACACATCAAGGAATCGTAAATCTGATAACTGAGGGAAGCTTGGCGGTGGGTAGGGGGTGGGGAGGTAATATTCAAGAAAGAGAACAAAGGATGAATACAGTAAACAGGATCAAATGGATGGAGACTGTTGTAGTCGTGCGCAGATGAAGAGGCTTGCGCAAGATGACTAGAGTTGTAAGTAGGCTGTTTAGCTTTTTATACTGGCAACGCCACGTAGCGCTCTGCATGAAAATCACTGGCTGTGCTGTGTGCAGTCTGTGGCTGGGTGGCATTGTTGCAATACTGCTATTGTAGTGTTGGGCAGTTGGCTGTTAACAGTGCGTAGCGTTGCGTAGTTGGAGGTGAGCCGCCAGCAGTGGTGGATGTGGGGAGTGAGATGGCGGAGTTTTGAGAGCGGATGATCAGGGCGTGTGTCCATCAGAGACAGTAAATTTGTAAGACTGGATGTCTTGAACTGATATATATATATATATATATATATATATATATATAGGGTGAGTCACCTAACATTACCGCTGGATATATTTCGTAAACCACATCAAATACTGACGAATCGATTTCACAGACCGAACGTGAGGAGAGGGGCTAGTGTAATTGGTTAATACAAACCATAAAAAAATGCACGGAAGTATGTTTTTTAACACAAACCTACGTTTTTTTAAATGGAACCCCGTTAGTTTTGTTAGCACATCTGAACATATAAACAAATACGTAATCAGTGCCGTTTGTTGCATTGTAAAATGTTAACTACATCCGGAAATATTGTAACCTAAAGCTGACGCTTGAGTACCACTCCTCCGCTGTTCGATCGTGTGTATCGGAGAGCACCGAATTACGTAGGAATCCAAAGGGAACGGTGATGGACCTTAGGTACAGAAGAGACTGGACAAGCACATTACGTCCACATGCTAACACCTTTTTATTGGTCTCTCTCACTGACGCACATGTACATTACCACGAGGGGTGAGGTACACGTACACACGTGGTTTCCGTTTTCAATTACGTAGTGGAATAGTGTGTGTCCCGACATGTCAGGCCAATAGATGTTCATAGTGGTGGACATCATTTGCTGCACACAATTGCAATCTCTGGCGTAATGAATGTCGTACACGCCGCAGTACACCTGGTGTAATGTCGCCGCAGGCTGCCACAATACGTTGTTTCATATCCTTTGGGGTTGTAGGCACATCACGGTACACATTCTCCTTTAACGTACCCCACAGAAAGAAGTCCAGAGGTGTAAGATCAGGAGAACGGGCTGGGCAATTTATGCGTCCTCCACGTCCTGTGAAACGCCCGTCGAACATCCTGTCAAGGGTCAGCCTAGTGTTAATTGCGGAATGTGCAGGTGCACCATCATGCTGATACCACATATGTCGACGCGATTCCAGTGGGACATTTTCGAGCAACGTTGGCAGAGCATTCTGTAGAAACGCGATGTATGTTGCAGCTGTTTGGGCCCCTGCAATGAAGTGAGGACTAATGAGGTGGTCGCCAATGATTCCGCACCATACAATTACAGTCCACGGTCGCTGTCGCTCTACCTGTCTGAGCCAGCGAGGACTGTCCACGGACCAGTAACGCATGTTCCGTAGATTCACTGCCCCGTGGTTTGTGAAACCCGCTTCATCGGTAAACAGGTATAACTGCAACGCATTCTCTGTTAATGCCTATTGACAGAATTGCACTCGATGATTAACGTCATCACCATGTAATTGCTGATGTAGCGACACATGAAACGGGTGAAAGCGGTGGCGATGCAGTATGCGCATGACGCTACTTTGACTCAGTCCACCGGCTCTCGCAATGTCCCGTGTACTCATGTGTGGGTTCATGGAAACAGCAGCTAACACACCAACCGCACCCGCTTCTCCTGTGACGGGCCTGTTACGGACCCGTTTGCGTGCTACGACCATACCTGTTGCAAACAGTTGGCGGTAGATGTTTTGCAATGTGCGGCACGTTGGATGCTCTCTAGCCGGGTACCGTTCTGCAAACACCCTCCAGGCTTCAGCTGCATTTCGTCGACACTCGCCATAGATGAGTATCATCTCCGCCTTTTCAGAGTTCGAATACACCATGGTCACAGTTCCTACAACACTACACTATCACAGACGTCTGGTAACACGGTGTACTACAGTTGGTCTGCGTGCGGAGACGAATGCAGAATAACAATAGCAGCAAGCGCAACATGCGGGCACTGCGACAGCTAGACCAAACCGCAACAGTGCACTACAGCCACACTCGTAAACACGGTCGTCATCGTAAACATGTCCCTGCAGATGCTGCTCGCCGACGTGGCCCGTGTTTGTTACAACACGCAACTGAACGTCGGAGGTTTCAAGCGTCAACTTTAGGTTACAATATCTCCGGATGTAATTAACATTTTACAATGCAACAAACGACACTGATTACGTATTTGTTTATATGTTCAGATGTGCTAACAAAACTAACGTGGTTCCATTTAAAAAAACATAGGTTTGTGTTAAAAAACATACTTCCGTGCATTTTTGTACGGTTTGTATTAAACAATTACACTAGCCCCTCTCCTCACGTTCGGTCTGTGGAATCGGTTCGTCAGTATTTGATGTGGTTTACGAAATATATCCAGCGGTAACGTTAGGTGACTCAACCTGTATATATATATATATATATATATATATATATATATATATATATATATATATATATATATCCTCACGTTCGGTCTGTGGAATCGGTTCGTCAGTATTTGATGTGGTTTACAAAATATATCCAGCGGTAACGTTAGGTGACTCACCCTATATATATATATATATATATATATATATATATAGTTAGAAACTTTTATTTAGCTGGCAGTATTGGCGCTCGCTGTATTGCAGTAGTTCGAGTAACGAAGATTTTTGTGAGGTAAGAATTCATGAAAGGTATAGGTTATTGTTAGTCAGGGCCATTCTTTTGTAGGGATTACTGAAAGTCAGATTGCGTTGCGCTAAAAATATTGTGTGTCACTTTAGTGAATGTCTGAGTACGTTCAGTTTTGCTCAGCTGTTTGAAAATCAAATAACATAAGATGTTTATCAGCACAGTAATTCATTAATTTTTCTAAGGGGACGTTTCAGAATGGACTGCATTAAATCAGTTTTACGGTCTGAAGACGTGAGCAACAATAGCAGCAGCAGCAAAGGCAACATCAACATTTCTTGATGCTTCACAAATCGTATACTGCTTGCCTGAACTCGATAGTTTCCACGATCGTTGCAGATAAAAATCCCATGTGAAAAGCGAGTGCTTTGCTGGCCATAACTCTGCGTGCAGGGTACGATACGTACCCAGACGCGCGGCCCCAGGGAGTTGAGCTGACGTCGCGTTAGACGCCGATGTTACTGCCGGGGCCGGTTTCCTAACTCCAGTACTGTTCAGACTGCGTGGAAAGCGAAGGTGAGAACCCCAGCTGCATCCCTCTGCATATTCATTTATGTATTTATGCGAAAACAGTCCCTCGCGCTCCCTCTTCGGTTCGCACAGGTAGCGACACGAGATGTCTTGCATATCATTCCAGCAATCGTCATATTCGCCTCGCAGCAAGTTGTGGGACCACGTAAAAAGCAAAATAACTGTTAGTGTTTCGCTTAAAACGCTCTTTTAAAACATTTTTCATCCCCTTTCTCTAAATGTACAGTGAGCTATTCGAAGCGCCACAGTCCCGAGTGGTTATAAATAAACTGTCCCTATTTAATACGTTATATCACGGAAACCAATTACCATACGAGTACCAGACTTAGTAGAATTAATTTCCAGAGTATGCTGTGCATAATTTCCATGCATCACAGCACCACCATCCAGTTCCAACTATAGCCACCAGGTGCCGTGAACAGTCATCGTGATTCATAGCCTTGCTCGCCTGACCAGTCCCAGTGCACTTGTTAACATGTCAACATGAGCTTGGACAAAAGGAGCACGTGAAGTTCTATTAACAAAAAAAAACAGTAATGTTGGAGAAAAATTACGAGAATATCGCCGGCTGAAATGATTACGCAAGGGTCCTCTTTCTACACCTGCTGTGCGGAGTATGATGAAGAAGTTCGAATCAATTGGAGAACTGGGATCACAAATGGCTGATGAAATCGCTGTTGTTATGCGAGACAACGCTGCGCGCAATTCCTGATCGCCAGGCAGTGCGCGTGCAGTGTCAAGACAGTTGAACATCCCGTGGTCCACTGTACGGAAGGTATCCGTACAACATGCATATCGTACAGCGGCTTGCACGACAGGACAGACAACGACATGTTGATTTTGCTCTCCACTCTCTCGCACGCACTGAAGTCGACCAGTGCTGGACCATCCTATGGACAGACGAAACCCGTTATTCTGTTATTGGCGGGGTGAACACATAGAATAGCCGAGCGTGGGGATATTCACCTCCAGTTACTGTGCATGAAGTTCATCTCATGGTGAACGTGTCACCAAATGCTGTGGCTTCACAGCTACATTCGTCATTGGATCATTCTTCTTTGAACAGGCTGGCACTCAAGGACCAAAGACGTGCAGTGTGACTGGCCAGTGTTACTGCGATACGCTTTGCCAGCATGTCATACGCGCCATACAGGAGAGAGACTCATTGAAATCAACAGCTTTCGTGTAAGATGGGGCCCCACAGCACATTGCTCGTGAAGTTCACCTGCTTCTCCGAAACACGTTTGGAAACAATCGAATTATCAGACGATCGTTTCCAAGTGCTTGGCCGCCACGATCACCTGACCTTACTCCCTGTGATTTCTGGTTGTGGGCCTACCTGAAGGACAGGGTTTACCAGGGGAACTTTCACACATGTGCTGATCTGAAGCGCAGCATGTCAAGAAAGGTAGTCAGCGTACATACGGACAAGCATCATTCTATTATGCAGAGCGCAATCCTGAGCTTTCAGACTCTTTATGTTCACTGATCGGTGCCTTATTGAGCCCCTTTTGTAGCAGTAATGATGCTGCTATGAAATGGTATGATGTACAGTCATACTCAAAAGAATCCGAACGACCTGAATTGCATTTCGCCTGATTTTCATGCAACCGGCATAGCGCAGCTGTCTAGCAGGTCCTCTAATCGCTCCTTGGTACAGTCGTTTGACTACTGAAAATGGTTCCAACAAGTCACCACTAGAAAACACTGCTCTATATCGCAGTAACTGATGATGTAAAGTAATACCACGATGCTACAAATATCAGGAAACACTTTATCACAGATAAAACTGTCCTTAAGGCTTGTAAGCTCACATTTATTACAATAAATGACATACCTGAAATGTTACCACTCTCATTACTACGACAGACAGGTAACGCACGTAGTAAGTTCGTCGTATTCAAGATTTCCTCTCCAAAGAAACATACGTACTTAACACAAAATGGCATTAAAAAATTAAATTATTCACGAGCACCTAGTTAAGAATATGTATGAACTTCAAATGACACGACGAACCGTCTCGTTCTGCATATGGATTTAAACCCAGGTCATGCAGCCTAAGCAAAGATTTCGTGACTGACGGAAACTAACAGTCATTCCTGACTAGGTACACAGAAAGTGATATCCTTAGATTTTAGACAGTATCAGTTAGCAAATATCAACTTTAAATTACATAACACAAACATTTTTAACGGACGCGAATTTCTACACAGCATCTCTTGTCCCTGTTAGCGAACTACGAGAGATGTTAAATATTGCTTCATCACAAGTAACTTACTTGAAATGAAGTGAGGTAAAGCTTTGTGTTGGACAGGGATTCGAACCTGGAACCTAATCGGATTGATATCGAAACACAACCAACTGTGACATATCGGATTTCCTTGCCAGTAGCTAGATGTTTTAACTTAAATGGCGAGAAGAAACATTAATTTTTTCCTTCCCAGGATTCCAACCCGGCATCTATCGCTGTTATATTCTAGAGAAAACGAACGTTAAATATGGGGTTGTTGCACCAGCAGCGACATGTGAGCATGTTTGAACTAGAAATAATATGACGAAGAGTCCAGTGCTCACGGGGAATAGAGCCCCACGCATATCGTTGTTCACTACACACAAAGAGACGTCAGCTACCGAATTTTTCTCCACCAGCAACTCGGAATAACATCTTGAACTTACAGTGATCTCGCAAATAGTTCTGTGTCCCACTGGGAGTCAAAAACGTCAGATACCGTTAGTGTTGACAACGAATGAAGAAACATTAAAAATCAAAATTATTATCCACCAGCAGATAGGTGTTCGTATGCTAGAGCTTGATAATACATAATGAAATCTTTAGTGCCGGGTCAGGATTCGAACCCATTCACACGTAATATGTGGAGATGTTGAGGAATCTGCAGTTTCGAATAAACAACAAATTGTAGCCGAGCTGTATTGCCACGAAGGGATCAAATTTCGCGTTAAGGGCGGTCTGAGTTGCATTCTCAGTTCAGAACCAATTTTATCGACATACAGAATCTCAGATAAAAGAATGAATAAGTGTCCTGTGACTCTACATAGCGTTTGTTTCGTCACTAGAAATAAATAACTAGTATAAGAAAGGTTACTAGTGGTAGAGTTTCTACATGTCGCAACTCCAGACTTTATTGTGATTCAACCTAACGTCTACTTGGCAGAGAAGGAATATCATCTTTAATGTGAATTTCAGACCACACTGCCATTATATCTTCTTTCATAGTGTCGTCAGAAGAGAATGGAATCTTTCTCTCCCTATCTAAAATCGTTGACATAAGTGGGAATTGAACCCCGACCGTAGGTATAAAAACCTACCATCACTCCAACAGACCACCAAACCCTCTCTTCTGTGACTTGTTTTTCTATTGTTACGCCGTTGCGCCACATTGGATGAGAATTCTGACACACAGGCTCCCTGTAGTAAATTTCAGCATGTTCAGTAAATTCATTCACTTGGTTGACCAAATCACCATGAACTAGCTGTCTCGGCTACCCAGTGCATACATTCGACTCTATTTTTAATCACCGAAATAAAATCACGTAACTGCCACCTACACAGAACTGCCAACAGTGTAGGATGCAGAAATTTAAATAGGTAGTGTTCCTTTCCACTTGAGCTATTCTATTGCGCTATCTGTTTGTAAAAAACGTCCTGCAGCGCAAAAGAAAAGCTGTAACTGTTTATCTCATTGTCAGAAGTCTAGACCCGGCCATTTGCATTATCTCGCAGCGCTGTGGTATGCAGAAGTTCTGGAGGAATCGTTGTTCAGCTCTGGAGCTGTTGGCGCAGTGTGTCAGCTAGTAGCATAATGGCAAGTGTCGTGCTCCATAGATAAGATATCGCGAGTTCGAATACATTTACCACTAATTTTTTTTTAAACGCAATTCTGCTGTCTGCTGAAGTTACCAATCTAATGGAACTTTGAACATAATTCCCTTCACTTCTCAACCCAAAATCGTCGCATGTGGAAAAAGGGCTAACTTCTGTGACATTTTGTTCTTTTCAGGTTTAATAGACAGCCAGGCAGGAATGCATCTTGAAGCTTTTGTATTATGTATGGGGAGAGCGCATCGTGCCCAAATACTTCAGAAAAGTATTTTCTACATTAGCTGTTGTGTGGTAGTGGTTTTATTCTTCTTCAAACATTGTTTGTCAGCTTTAACTCAGAACACGTTTTCTACATGCATGTAATCAATAAACTGCATGTGCATCGTCAGACTGTTATATATATCATCAGAGAATTCGCATATACCGTTGGTGATTAATTTCGCTGTCATGTTTACTATTGTTTCAACAACACTAAAGGAAACCTTATGAAAACTGTGCACTGTATTATAAGAAATGAAATAAAACTTCCCACGATAACCTTACGACGAAAGTCTGTTTTAATAAAACTGAGTATCTGTACACAAGCATGCCTCTATCGACACGAATTAGTAACATACTACTCACTTTGATTGTGATTGGGTCTGTGTTTAATTGGTGTGCTGTGTCCTACTCAAGAGGTATGCAAATGTGGCATTTCGTAAATATAATTATGTATATCTAGAAACCCAAAATGTGCTTGTCAGCAGCGGAAAGGGGTGTTACCTGTTGTGCAGCATTGTAAGTTTTTCACGATTGCACTATGAGCCGAAAGTATTTTCTTGCGATTTCCTTATTGATGTTTGATCTGACTGCATATACCTCTTTTACAGAGGGGGTAAAAACGTCGGAGTCAGTGAGACTGGAACTGCAAACCAGAACAGACTCTTTTTTCATAGGTCAGCACGTTACCACAGAGCTGGCGAACAGGTATGTGTGTGTGTGAGCTTTCTCTTACGGGACCAATAGAAGCTTGAACTCATAAACTGCTATTTAAAGGACGAGATTAGTTGCGATTTCCACCTGCAACGACTTTCCTGGGCTGAAAACCTTAAGTTTACAATCTTTTGTTATACCTCAAGCGATAATAACTGAGATTATTCAATGGAAATGACAGGTAAAATCAAGTGAACTTTGAGGCTTAATTCCGTGCACACAAGGAAGTAACTCGTCGATCACAGAGTTGCCAAACATACATTGCCTTGTTGCCAAATGTCGGTTACAGTACCAGCAGGAAGAAGACGAACCGATGTGATCCTACAGCGGGCTGGGAGGTGTGACCATAGCTGGTGTCTCCAAGTCGCAGCTGCTACAACCTGGAATACGTAATGCGACTGATTCGCATTTCTGTAACTAGGTTTAGGGACTGGAGCGTAGTTACTAAAAATACTCAGAATCGACTGCAAATTGGGCATCATAAATCAGTAACTCTCATAGTAGTTTTTATATTTCTTTCGCAAGTGTACTCAAAACTAAGAAACTCATTCACAGGCGTTTTCGTGCCTCGCCGATAATCGAGCACAGCAAACAAATAAAATAACAAAACAATGAGAGAGAGAGAGAGAGAGAGAGAGAGAGAGAGAGAGTGCGTAACAAATTGTTGTAAAGAAATTGAATCATAATATGTAAAGAAACCTTTCATTTAAAATGACACGTTCCTAAACTGGTGTCACTCTGAGCTAGAGTTTATCGTCAGCGACTAAGTGCAAGGTCATTGAGTCGATGCGAGTTTTGCAACTGTGAAATACTTTCCTGCATTTTAGAAGTGAATATTAAATTTGAACTAAAATTGCGATAATTTTGTACTTGGATAACTTGGAACGAAAATCTTTCTCTTTATTTCGAAGGAAAACGATTGATTTTCTAAAACATTGTCGGTCATACACAACTTAAAACAGGTCATGTCGACCAAATCATATGAAAGAACTGACAGCGACGTATATCGGAAGGCAGTAAGATCTCTTGCCTTTTGGTTTGGCAGTATTTGACAGCCATTTCTACGCGCAACTAAATGAAGAAAGGCAGCACGTTTTTGTTATCAAGTAGCGTCTTCATGAAATACTTTAGTGTTATTGTAATCTACGAGTAACTGCTGATGTTTGATATTAAAATGAAAAGGATTCCGTAGACAGGGAAAGAACCTGTTCTTCGGAATCTACTTCTATTGTGACCAAAAGGCAATAAATGATCTTCAAGCACGTGTGTTCGAGCAGCGGTATGAATAAAATGATGTTAAATAATGACGGTAATAATCGAATTATCCGGTAACTAGACACTTCACAGTGGATTTTGTCGAACTAAGAAATTTGCTCAATTTGTGAAAATTCAAAATAGCTTTACTTCCAGCCTATGATGCCTAGAAGAGTCTTTACATCCTGCTGACATGAGAATAGCATAATCTCCGCGTCAGAAGCTTACTTCTACTTAACCATTTAATAGACTCGCATTTTTTCCACCGTGACTAATTTTGTAAGCTAAGCACATCATCCGTTTCAGCACGCTCTTGAGGCTGGGAAATGTGGCCACAATGGTCTGGTGGAACGAATTATCACAGGTGCACTGCCTGGGTTCAGGAATTTACTTTTAAGACGCAGAAACAGATTTATTTTAGCTCTTGTAACCTCAAGAGAAAGACGTTATAATCCATAATCCGCATTAAACATCACGTTCCTTCATTACCAACTGGGCAGAGCCGGTTTACGTTGAGAACAGACATAGCGGAATTCATAACAAACAGAAATACAGTCGCCAGTAAACTCACTTACATTAGAAAATTTTATTTTATTTGATGAACCGATAGCCATTTAAAGGAACAGGTCTCTTATTTTACTTGTACTTGATTGAACTAGAGACGTTGAAAAATTTGGTGCTGGACTGTGATTCGAATTCGTATCTCCTCTTTCGAGGATATGAATCTCTCAGAACAGTATAGTTCAATCATTTCGTTCCTTTTCCCAAGACTGCAATCTTCTCTAGGTCTCCTCCAAAGGATCCAGTACAAAAATATTTATAATTTCATTTCAAGTCCTATCAAGTTCACACCCACCTGCTAGTGAAAATTAACGTGCATTTTTAATGTCTGTTCATGTGTTACCAACAATCGCAATAGGTGTCGTTATTTCTGGTCAAACACGCACACGTCTTACTGTTGGTGAGTAAGCAACTGATACTTAAGCTATATTCGTGGATGCACCGTAGGTGTGCAGTTCGATTGTCGCTTAGGCACAAAACTTTGTATCCTTATTTTAGATTCAAACACCTAGTAGCTCGTAAGAAAAACCGATACGTAACATTTGATTTTTCTTAGTTAACAATCCGGTTATGTGTTGGGTTCGTATCTCCGTCACAGAACTTCACATCTTGCATTTCATCTTTAATTGCATGCACACTTTGTTACTTCAGAATGGAGGTATATCAGACACCTTTCGTGGTTAGCTAACAGAGACGAAAGGGTCTTGGTTGGGGTCCTAGTTTATTACAAAAATTGTCGTCTCTTATTTTCAAGTTTAGATTTGGTTACTGGTATTGGCAAAAATTTCGGTAATTCATGACTCTTCATTGCTAGTAATCAATATGATGTGATTAGATTAGATTAGATTAAATCTTCTTCCATAGATCATGAATACGACATTCCATAATGATGTGGAACGTGTCATTTTAAATGAAAGGTTTCTTTACACATACTGATTCAATTTCTTTACAACAATTTTTTACGCACTCTCTCACTCTCATACTCTTTTATTTCTCTCTCCCTCCCTCTCACCTCTCTCTCTCTCTCTCTCTCTCTCTCTCTCTCTCTCTCTCTCCCTCCCTCTCTCTCTCTCTCTCTCTCTCTCTCTCTCTCTCATTATTTTTTTATTTTTATTTGTTTGTTGTGCTCGTCTATCGACGAGGCACGAAAACGCCTGTGAATGAGTTTCTTAGTTTTGAGTACACTTGCGAAAGAAATATAAAAACTGCTATGAGAGTTACTGATTTATGATGCCTAATTTGCTGTCAATTCTGAGTATTTTTGGTAACTACGCTCCAGTCCCTAAACCTAGTTACAGAAATGCGAATCAGTCACATTGCGTATTCCAGGCTGTAGCAGCTGCGACTTGGAGACACCAGCTATGGTCACACTTCCCAGCCCGCTGTAGGATCACATCGGTTCGTCTTCTTCTTGCTGGTACTGTAACTGAGATTTGGCAACAAGGCAATGTATGTTTGGCAACTCTGTGATCGACGAGTTACTTCCTCGTGTGCACGGAATTAAGCCTCAAAGTTCACTTGATTTTACCTGTCATTTCCATTGAATAATCTCAGGTATTATCGCTTGAGGTGTAACAAAAGATTGTAAACTTACGGTTTTCAGCCCAGGAAAGTCGTTGCAGGTGGAAATCGCAACTAATCTCGTCCTTTAAATAGCAGTTTATGAGTTCAAGCCACTATTGGCCCCGTAAGAGAAAGTTCACACACACATACCTGTTCGCCAGCTCTGTGGTAACGTGCTGACCTATGAAAAAGAGTCTGTTCTGGTATGCAGTTCCAGTCTCACTGACTCCAACGTTTTTACCCCCTCTGTAAAAGAGGTATATGCAGTCAGATCAAACATCAATAAGGAAATCGCAAGAAAATACTTTCGGCTCATAGTGCAATGGTGAAAAACTTACAATGCTGCACAACAGGTAACGCCCCTTTCCGCTGCTGACAAGCACATTTTGGGTTGCTAGATATACATAACTATATTTATGAAATGCCACATTTGCATACCTCTTGAGTAGGACACAGCATACCAATTAAACACAGACCCAATCACAATCAAAGTGAGTAGTATGTTACTAATTCGTGTCGATAGAGGCATGCTTGTGTACAGATATTCAGTTTTATTAAAACAGACTTTCGTCGTAAGGTTATCGTGGGAAGTTTTATTTCATTTCTTATAATACAGTGCACAGTTTTCATAAGGTTTCCTTTAGTGTTGTTGAAACAATAGTAAACATGAGAGCGAAATTAATCATCAACGGTATATGCGAATTCTAGTCTGGAACCGCAAGACCGCTACCGTCGCAGGTTCGAATCCTGCCTCGGGCATGGATGTTTGTGATGTCCTTAGGTTAGTTAGGTTTAACTAGTTCTAAGTTCTAGGGGACTACTGACCTCAGCAGTTGAGCCCCATAGTGCTCAGAGCCATATGCGAATTCTCTGATGTTATCTGTAACAGTCTGACGATGGAAATGGCTCTGAGCACTATGGGACTTAACATCTGTGGGCATCAGTCCCCTAGAACTTAGAACTACTTAAACCTAACTAACCTAAGGACATCACACACATCCATGCCCGAGGCAGGATTCGAACCTGCGAGCGTAGCAGTCGCGCGGTTCCGGACTGAGCGCCTTAACCGCGAGACCACCGCGGCCGGCTCTGACGATGCACATGCAGTTTATTGATTACATGCATGTAGAAAACGTGTTCTGAGTTAAAGCCGACAAACAATGTTTGAAGAAGAATAAAATTCCACTACCACACGACAGCAATTGTAAAAAATACTTTTCTGAAGTATTTGGGCACGATGCGCTCTCCCCATACATAATACAAGGACTTCGAGATGCATTTCCTGCCTGGCTGTCTATTAAACTTGAAAAGAACAAAATGTCACAGAAGTTAGCCCTTTTTCCACATGCGACGATTTTGGGTTGAGAAGTGAAGGGAATTATGTTCAAAGTTCCATTAGATTGGTAACTTCAGCAGACAGCAGAATTGCGTTTAAAAAAAATTAGTGGTAAATGTATTCGAACTCGCGATATCTTATCTATGGAGCACAACACTTGCCATTATGCTACTAGCTGACACATTGCGCCAACAGCTCCAGAGCTGAACAACAATTCCTCCAGAACTTCTGCATACCACAGCGCTGCGAGATAATGCAAATGGCCGAGTCTAGACTTCTGACAATGAGATAAACAGTTACAGCTTTTCTTTTGCGCTGCAGGACGTTTTTTACTAACAGATAGCGCAATAGAATAGCTCAAGTGGAAAGGAACACTACCTATTTAAATTTCTGCATCCTACACTGTTGGCAGTTCTGTGTAGGTGGCAGTTACGTGATTTTATTTCGGTGATTAAAAATAGAGTCGAATGTATGCACTGGGTAGCCGAGACAGCTAGTTCATGGTGATTTGGTCAACCAAGTAAATGAATTTACCGAACATGCTGAAATTTACTACAGGGAGCCTGTGTGTCAGAATTCTCATCCAGTGTGGCGCAACGGCGTTACAAATAGAAAAACAAGTCACAGAAGAGAGGGTTTGGTGGTCTGTTGGAGTGATGGTATGTTTTTATACCTATGGTCGGGGTTCGATTCCCACTTCTGTCAACGATTTTAGATGGGGAAAGAAAGATTCCATTCTCTTCTGACTACACCATGAAAGAAGATATAATGGCAGTGTGGTCTGAAATTCACATTAAAGATGATATTCCTTCTCTGTCAAGTAGACGTTAGGTTGAATCACAATAAAGTCTGGAGTGGCGACATGTAGAAACTCTACCACTAGTAACCTTTCTTATACTAGTTATTTATTTCTAGTGACGAAACAAACGCTATGTAGAGTCACAGGACACTTATTCCACGTTTTATCTGAGATTCTGTATGTCGATAAAATTGGTTCTGTACTGAGAATGCAACTCAGACCGCCCTTAACGCGGAATTTGATCCCTTCGTGGCAATACAGCTCGGCTACAATTTGTTGTTTGTTCGAAACTGCAGATTCCTCAACATCTCCATATATTACGTGTGAATGGGTTCGAATCCTGACCCGGCACTAAAGATTTCATTATGTATTACGAAGCTCTACCATACGACCACCTATCTGCTGGTGGATAATAATTTTGATTTTTAATGTTTCTTCATTCGTTGTCAACACTAACGGTATCTGACGTTTTTGACTCCCAGTGGGACACAGAACTATTTGCGAGATCACTGTAAGTTCAAGATGTTATTCCGAGTTGCTGGTGGAGAAAAATTCGGTAGCTGACGTCTCTTTGTGTGTAGTGAACAACGATATGCGTGGGGCTCTATTCCCCGTGAGCACTGGACTCTTCGTCATATTATTTCTAGTTCAAACATGCTCACATGTCGCTGCTGGTGCAACAACCCCATATTTAACGTTCGTTTTCTCTAGAATATAACAGCGATAGATGCCGGGTTGGAATCCTGGGAAGGAAAAAGTTAATGTTTCTTCTCGCCATTTAAGTTAAAACATCTAGCTACTGGCAAGGGAATCCGATATGTCACAGTTGGTTGTGTTTCGATATCAATATGATTAGGTTCCAGGTTCGAATCCCTGTCCAACACAAAGCTTTACCACACGGCATTTCAAGTAAGTTACTTGTGATGAAGCAATATTTAACATCTCTCGTAGTTCGCTAACAGGGACAAGAGATGCTGTGTAGAAATTCGCGTCCGTTAAAAATGTTTGTGTTATGTAATTTAAAGTTGATATCTGATAACTGATACTGTCTAAAATCGAAGGATATCACTTTCTGTATGCCTAGTCAGGAATGACTGTTAGTTTCCGTCAGTCACGAAATCTTTGCTTAGGCTGCATGACCTGGGTTTAAATCCATATGCAGAACGAGACGGTTCGTCGTGTCATTTGAAGTTCATACATATTCTCAACTAGGTGCTCGTGAATAATTTAATTTTTTAATGCCATTTTGTGTTATGTACGTATGTTTCTTTGAAGAGGAAATCTTGAATACGACAAACTTATTTTGTGCATTACCTATCTGACGTAACAATGAGAGTGGTACCATTTCAGGTATGTCATTTACTGTAATAAATGAGAGCTTACAAGCCTTAAGAACAGTCTTATCTGTGATAAAGTGTTTCCTGATATTTGTAGTATCCTGGTATTATTTTACATCTTGAGTTATTGCGATACAGAGCAGTGTTTTCTAGTGGTGACTTGTTGGAACCATTTTCAATAGTCAAACGACTGTTCCAAGGAGCGATTAGAGGACCTGCTAGACAGCTGCGCTATGCCGGTTGCATGCGAATCAGGCGAAATGCAATTCAGATCGTTCGGATACTTTTGAGTATGACTGTACCATATCAGTACATTAAAAGTGTTTAATTTGAATTGATTATGCATCATTTCTCTTCCGCATGTCCTTGACATTAACGCTGCCATATTTGGTTCTCGTACGGTAGTTACTTTTCTTGTTATAACATGTTAAATAGGGAAAGTCTAATTATAATCACCCGGTATAATAAGGGACTTTCCAGTCAAACACCAAGGGAGCTGGTAGCGGGCCAGAGGGACACTCCATTGCAAATATTTGGGAGGGTATTTCTAGTTCCGAGATTTGCCTTACAACGAAGGCAACTTTCTCGAACCAGGGGTTGGAAACTAGCTTTAATTTGATTCTTGGGCTATATGCCCCAGAGAAGAAACGGAATCTAAGTGTCTATGAAAACGTAATTTGTTTATGAATATACGGAATGAAGTAGATGATTTGATCGATGTATTTTATGATTCAAATACTTTAGAGAACCTCCGAAGAAAAAGCTATGACTTCGTCAGTTACCGGAAAGATGAAAGTTCGTTTCATCAGTCCATTTGGTTTGCTCTTCACCGTGATTTTGCGTAGTTGTTGCTACTCGTCGCAAGGTTTTATTGCGGGGCTGATTTTCTTAATTACTTGAACTGAAATTTGGTTTCGTCACTATGTATTTAAAATGTTAATTTTGCCGTCCATCAGTTTTGATTCATTTGCAAATTAATACTGCAGCTATCGATTTTTTTCCTATGTTTCCTAATTTCTTCTTGTCACTTTTTATTGCCTTTGGAATTGCTTAGCTAATATCATCTGTTTGAAGTAGGATACGCTTTGTAATTAGTTCCATACACTAACTTTCAGATTTTTTTATGCCTTGATTTAAATCTCTCCTTCATCTTCTTTCCCCACATTTACTGACGTTTGTGGCGTCACTTTGATTCCACATTACCCGATGTGTTATTTTGTCACGACAGAGGTTTTACGTTTGTTCATTAATAACACCGTGTAACGCTTTTACGGACTGACGTTAGGCATAGTTTACTTTGCGTTGCATGTGCATCAGCGTAGACACTGTAGTTCACATGATGCTTCGGATTTTTCTTTTAGCTTTTACTTTGACACAGTCTTAAGACTACCGATTCATTACTGCTGGGTTAAGTTTATTTTACATTCTGTTTTTATGGACAGAATGGGATGCATATCATTTGGTGGCACCATGACTATAAGGACTGTACTTTATCCTGTACCTTTCAATCCATTTTGTCATTTTACGTTATAACGTATGAAACGCTGTATGTGTTTATGATGTTTGTCCATCTTTCCTTTTACTTTGTTATCTGTGGATAAATAATAACCTCTGTTACTTTTGCCTACATTGCATTTGTAATTAACTGTTTTATTTGCGTGTCTGCAGTCCAATTCGTGTGAAGCTGCGTCACTTCCTGCAGTTAGATTATAATTATTTATGACCACTAGTAATATTATTTCTGTATTTTACATCTTGCACGTTTTCACAGTGTACGTCTTAATTGATACCTTCTCTATTTTTACTCAAATGTTCAAATGTGTATGAATTCCTAAGGGACCAAACTGCTGAGGTCATCGGTCCCTAGATTTACACTGTACTTAAACCAACATGTTACGAACAACACACACGCCCATACCCGAGGGAGGACTCGGATCTTCGGCGGGAGGGGCCGCGCAATCCGTGACAATATGCCTCAAACAGCGCGGCCACTCCGCACGGCTCTATGTTTACTAAATGTGACAGCTGAAATTCCAAATAAAACCTGTATATTTTGTTATATTATTTATTTTTACTCTGTGTATTATATAAATTTCATAAATGTTCTGCCGGCGCTGTTCTTCTTTGGTTTAAAATGTAATAGCACAAAAGCGATATCCCGTGTATGACCCGTCAGTTACATTCTTATGCACTGAGTCAATTGCGATCGCCTTCTGGTGATGACAGTTGTTCTCCTCACCACTACTGGCCTGTATGCACGTTCAGTTCGGCGTTAGGTTCCATGTAAGTGTGAGCTGTCTTCTACACTTTGTATGGCCACTGCCGTGCCGCTCTTTCTTGTATTTCTTTGTAAATACTGATGCAACGACTGATCATTGTACCTATAATTGTCTGTGGCATTTCATATTGTAATTTCTTTTTCTTCTTTTTAACACAATTCTGTTCTGATGATGATGTATCGAAACGCGTCAATAAATGAAACTGCGACCAAGTGTCATATCTAAACAACGTTTGCAACATCATTATTGCTTAGAAATGCTGCTTTACACAGTTTTAGAAATCTAAATAAACACTTGGCGTTGTTTGTGGGTGAATGAGTAATAAAGCGTAGCTTTCCACAGTTTCAGAAATCGAAATAAACACTTGGCCTAGTTTACTGGCGGTACAGTCTGGAATCGCGCGACCGCTACTGTCGCAGGTTCGAATCCTGCCTCGGGCGTGGATGTGTCTGATGTCCTTAGGTTAGTTAGGTTTAAGTAGTTCTAAGTTCTGGGGGACTGATGACCTCAGAAGTTAAGTCCCATAGTGCTCAGAGCCATTTGTACTATTTTTTTTTTTTTAGTTTAGTGGCGAATGAAGTAATAAAGTGTTGTATCCGTAAATGGGGAACCACAAATAACAGTAGGCGTGGGCAGACAACAAGTTCACTCCCCAACAAAGGAGAATTTAACGGGAACAATACTATACGCCAATGAATGATCTACAGCAGCCACTAGGACGGCTGTCAGCAGAGTCTGTGAATGACACCGAGGTTGGAGTGCTGGGAAGCAGAATTCTTTGGACAGTCCAGGTCCAGAGCGGGGATGAAATTCTGTCGATGGCGATCTGAACACTGCGGCGCCGTGCTATCAGCGATAACGAAGTCCAAGGTGAGACTCCGGCATTGGGGGACTTCTGTTGCTTATCAAGCCGAGGGCAGCGTAGGAATACGCCCGCCGTCGATGAGTCTACTGCGGCATGGCTCTGCGTGATTGGCGCGGTACCGTCGTGTAGCTATTTGACGTGGGTACGCAGGGCGGGCGTTGCTATGTTACGGCAGAGGCAGCTATGTGCATGGGCCGCTCCTGGGCTGTACAGGTCGCCAGCACTGCACCTGCGCTAAGAACGGCTGACCGTGGCTGTCTAACGTGTGACCTGCTGTCGCGTGGCGACCGGCACTACAATATAGGTATTGGTAGTACCACGTAAACTCTTGCTTCAACATAGAAAGCCGAGTCGAAAAGTCTACATCTGCTCAGGCTTGACAGCATAACGGTGCCACCGCTGTCGGCACAAAATATTATTAAACCAGCTGACGGTAGCTACAAATCCGGGGAAATGAAGTCGGGAAGAGGGAATGAAACTCGACGTGTGAGGCAGTTTACGGGACGGCCGATAGTTCTAACACCGCCAACACCGTGTAGAGACGTGCACGGAGCAAAGAACGTAACCAGCGTGCACGACTGAAGAAGCTAAGCTAAACAGAGCTGAGCGCTAGGCGAAGACCAGGTCCGAGGTAGTAGATGTCCACGCAAGACTTGACGGATCGGGCTTATTGTTATTGTCGTCGACAGGTAAATATCTAGGTCAGTGATTATGTTCATGCAACGCTTCGTGCGCGCAATATTTGGCAGCGTTCTGATCCATTCCAGTGCAGTATCCATGCTAGCTCATCAACATCCATTTCGATATCTGCAAACGGGAATCCAAAGGAAAGAAATCAGGTAACTGTTGCAAGAAGCTCAGAAGAACGCCAGCGATGGTTGACGTGACAAGCGGGGAAAGGTACTTTACTCTCGGCTTCCTCAGCTCCGCCCTACGGTCTGAATTATTGAAGGGGATTCCCAGTTCGGGACTTTGCCTTACAACAAAGACAAACTTTCTGAAACTTTGATCAGAACCGGGTGTTGGGAGCTATTTTTTATTTAATACTGGCTCGATATATCCCAAACAACAAGTGAAGTCTTAGTGTATATGAAAGTATAGTCTGTTTATGAGTTAATGAGTGTAGAGAGTAAGGCCGATGATCTGATTTACGTATATAATGTGTCTCGATGTGTTTTGTGATTCAGACACTCAGTAGGACCTCCGAATAAAATGGTATGAAAATGTCACTTCCTGGAAAGGAGAATGTCCATTTCATCAATCTAGTTGGTTTGCCCTTCGTCTTGACTTTGTCGTTGCTAACCAGCGTAAGATTTTACTGTGGTCTATTTTATTGACATAAAAATGAAGCTTTACTTTATACAGCAGACTTCAATGTCTGTTATAATCTGTTATGTCTAGTTGCTCACCGTTTACGTTCTCTTTCTTGTATTGGTAAGTTCCAGCTGCTACTAGTACAGTACCATTCATAATAATCTTGTACATATACCTTGGACACATAACTTAGTAATTTGACCGATTTTGTTCCCGTTTTTGTTAAAAAGATGCAACTATTTATTACACGTCTCCCTCAACTCGTGAGTTAGCCAAAATTATAATATTAACCGAATTGACCCGCCAGGTTAGCCGAGAGCGCTAATGCGCTGCTCCCTGGACTCGGATAGGCGAGCTGGCCCCGAATCGAATCCGACCGGCGTATTACCAACGTCGGGCGGTGTGCCTGCCAGCCCGGATGATGTTCTTAGGCGTTTTTCCACATTCCGCTAGGTGAATATAGTTACACGACTCGCAGACATCTGAACACGTTCGCACTATTCCATGAATTACACTAGACGTAGACAGCTGGGGTACAGTAATTCCGTCCCAGGGGGTACGGGATGGCGGCAGGAAGGTCGTGCAGCCACCCCTAAAAAATTAACCTTGCCATATATGATCATAACCATGCCGACCCTGCGAAACCAGCGGACAAGGAACCAGTAGAAAAATAAAGAAGATAATATTAAGCGAATTGGATTCTAGAAAATGTTCTGAAAATGGTGAGTACTACGCTACTCTAGACCACGTCCTTATGCACACCAGATTGGTCGCCGCGTTTCAACAAGCGCATTTTTCCAAGCAGTGGAAGGTACTTATCGGAAATGAAGATGGGAGGCACTTACTCGTTGATGGAGGAAAGAAAAACATATTACACTCATACATTGGAAACTTATGACAAAAATGAAAAGATCCCACCTGTACCTGTCACGGGGGAAATGTAAATCTTCATTTCAGCACTGACATTTATTGCTCTGTGGCTCCTCCTTGAAGCTTTGAGATCTAAATCTACATACATACTGCACAAGCCACAGTATGGTGCGTGGTGGATGGTACCTTCTACGACTCCTACTCATTCCCTTTCTCGTTCCACTCGCAAATAGAGCGAGAGAAGAACGGCTATATGCTACAGCACGAGTCCTGATTTCTCGTATCTTCGTGCTCCTTACGCGAAATGTACGTTAGCAGCGATAGAATCGTTCCGCTGTCAGCTTCCAATGCTTCGAAAAGAACGTCGTTTTCCCTCTAGGGATTTCCATTTCAGCTCGCGTGTTGATCGAACCTGTCGGTAATAAATCTAGCAATCCGCCTCTGAATTGCTTCGATGTCTTCCTGTAACCCGACCTGTTGCGGATCCCAAACACTCGAGCAGTACCCAACAATAGGTCACAACTGTGTCCTATATGCTGTGTCCTTTACAAATGAAACATACTTTCCTAAAATTCTCCCAATAAACCCATGTTGACCATTCGATTTCACTACTATAGGCCTAACGTGCTCGTTCCTGTTAATATCACTTTGCGACTTTACGCCTAGATATTTAATCGACGTGACAGCGTCAAGTAGTAAAGTACTAATGATGAATTCGAACATTACAGCATTCTTTTTCCCGTTCATCTTTATTAACTTACGCTTTTCTACATTTACAGCGTACCACCATTCAACACACCAACTGGAAGTTTTGGTTAACTCATCTTCTACCACCTACTGCGAACTAATGATGACTCCTTCCCGTACACCACAGCATCATCAGCAAACAGCCGTCAGATCATTTATGTGCATAGAGCATATCGCATATAGAGGTAAAGCTCTTGTAGGCGACAGTGAAGTAACTCAGACCAATCGTATTAACAACATGATATTACTTACACACCTACTACTTATAAAATTCAGTTAAAGAATGATTTCATAATTAAAAAACAGTCTTCATCGCAAATTTCTTTTAATTTTTTAAAATTATCATATTAATACAAGATCGCTGATAATGTTTTCAAAAATTTTATAATGAATGATTGCTTGTCACTTCCATGGCATAACAAATATATAAGTTTAATGGCAAATACCGTAACTAAGTTCAGAGTCAGTTATGGCGTAAATTTCAATCAGCCACACAAGGGATGACTCAGCGACAAATTCTACATTGTTTAGAAGTTAGTTTCCTTCAAAAGTAAATAAGTTCCTCAGAAATTATCTAAATAAATTCCTCAGAAATTCTCAAATTGTTGAGTGTGACTTTTCTTCTCGAGTCTTGGATACCCATAGTCAGGTTTGCCGTGGTTTTTCTATTTAAACAATCTGTGGGAAGGTTCCTTTCAAGAGAGCATGGACGATTTCGTTCCATAGTATTGTCCAGTTCGAGTAATACCCCGACTTCATTGACTCTGTCAATGATGCTTTCATTGCCTATTTTGTACACGTTTGCTGTCTTCATTTCTTCTACGCTGGCCCACATGCTATTTCACGGTGATACCACCAGTCTTCATTAAGGTATTTACCAACATTTTTTTCTTAACGACCGAAAGGAGTATTCTTTGCTAAATTGTGTTCCAAAGTTTCCCAGAACACAGATGGCCAAAAGAAAAGCAAAAGGAATTAGTACCTTGCCTAATATCGTGTAGGGCCCCCGCGAGCACACAGAAGTAAGGCAACACGACGAGGCTAGGACTCGACTAATGTCTGAAGTAGTGCTGGTATGAACTGACACAATGAAACCTGTAGAGTTGTCCACAAATCCGTTATAGCACGAGGGGGCGGAGCTCTTTTCTGAACAACACGTTGCAAGACATCCCAGATATGCTCAATAATATTCATGTCTGCGGAATTAGGTGGCCAGCGGAAGTGTTTAAATTCAGAAGAGTGTTCCTGGAGCCGCTCTGTAGCAATTCTGGACGTGTGGAGTGTACAGTGTCATGCTGCAATTGCCCAAGACCGTTGGAATGCACAATGAACATGAATGGATGCAATGGTAATTAAATGAAGACCCTAACCTGTCTACTGGCGTTGATCTACATCAACGAGGACAGTTGAAAATGTGGGCCCCGACCGATACTCGAACCCGGGATCTCCTGCTTACATGGCAGACGCTCTATCCATCTGAGCCACCGAGGGCACAGAGGATAGTGCGACTGCAGCGATTTATTCCTTGCACGCTTCCCGTGAGACCCACATTCCCAACTTAATGTCCACACACATTCGTAGTGCTCCAGCCCATTACACTCATTACTCAAGGCAGACAATCTTACCGAGTCCCGTAAGAGTTCGGGCAATGCGTGTACATCCAGCACAGAAGAAGATTGCCAACGGCCGGTTAGCCATAACTGTATGAAGATGGTAACTGTTCTCTCGGACATGTCCGAAAGAACATTTACCATCTTCATATATGAATGGATGCAGGTGATCAGACAGAATGCTTACGAACGTGTCACCTGTCAGAGTCATATCTAGACGTATCAGGGGTCCCGTATCACTCCAAAAGCATACGCCCCGCACCATTACAGTCTCGACCATCTAGAACATTCCCCCGCTGACATGCAGGGACCATGCATTCATGAGATTGTCCATCCGCTCGATACAATTTGAAACGAGACTCGTCCGACCAGGCAACATGTTTCCGTCATCAACAGTTCAATGTCCGTGTTGACCGGCCCAGGCTAGGCGTAAGGCTTTGTGTCGTGCAGTCATCAAGGGTACATGAGTGGGCCTCCGGCTCCGAAAGCCCATATCGATGATGTTCCGTTGAATAGTTCGCACGCTGGCACTTGTTGATAGCCGAGCACTGAAACCTACTGAAATTTGCGGAGTGGTTGCACTTCTGTCACGTTGAACGATTCTCTTCAGTCGTCGTTAGTCCCGTTCTTGCATGACCTTTTTCCGGCCGCAACGATGTCGGAGATTTGATATTTGACCGGATTTCTGATGTTCACGATGAAGTCGTGAAATGGTCGTACAGGAAAATCCCCACTTCATCGCTACCTCGGAGGTGCTGGGTAGCATCTCTCGTGCGCCGACTATAACACCACATTCAAACTCACTTAAATCTTGATAAGCTGCCTTTGTACCAGCAGTAACCGATGTAACAACTGCGCCAGACACTTGCTGTCTTATATAGGCGTTGCCGACCGTAACGCTGGATTCTTCCTGTTTACATATAATTTATTTGAATACGCATGCGTATACCAGTTTCTTTGGCAGTTCTGTGTGTGTCACTTCAGACATTTCGCTTTTGCATGTGACATATTCATATTACACATCTACAGTTGACGGGTGATAGATTTCATGACGGGGAACACCTTTCGTAATAGACAACATGTTAGCTGACGTTTCCCGGTAAAGCTAGGAGTCCTATCGTATTCATCGGTTCTCGGACGACGAGATTTCACTATTTCACTAAACTATCGGAGTCTCCTAAGCAGTTGTGCTTAATACTGCCTCCCCCAGTAAATTGTTAGAAAGATTTTCAAAAGAAAATCGTCTGAAAAAGTGTATCAGAGAAAGATATTTAAGAAGCGAATCAGGAACCTAATTTTTCTCAATCCACACTCTTTCACACGGAGAGATGACTGCATGTTAGGCAACACACACTGCTTAAGCATGTAGCAGAGTACCTAGACGCAGCCACGTCTCGGGGCATAACCAATACAAAATGATGTTTAGTGTCGCCGAGAAGCGTCAGTGAAAATATTTTCTTCTAACAAAAGTTGTCTGAGTGATAAAAAAGTGAAGGACCCAGAGGATATGGTCAGAGGCCAGTGTGACTTCTTACAAGTCTGCCCATCCCAAGAGACGATCTCCGTGCAGTGAATGAAGCACACTGTATTTCCTTCACACCTGTGCTTGCCGCCCGGGAACAAATAGTGGCCTCCTTCCAACATTCTGTGTCACCCTGCACCACTGGTTGCAGACTAGTAGCAGCCAGCCCAGGGCATTACCTTCTCAAGCAATCTTTCGTCTGCATGACAACACAAACAATTGCGTTCAAGAGGAGCAGTAACCGGGAAACACGGACTGCTGATGAATGACTTTAGGGAATTGCGGTTCTATTCTAACCTGTATGACGATCGTTGGCGAATTACTGGCTATCTGTGATGAGGTCCACTCTTCCAGTTTTAGAGAAGTACAGCGGTGTTATTTCTGGTGTCATATGTCGGGAGCCATCGGATACGACTAAAGGTCACGGCTGTCGACACATCAGTATGTCAAGAACATCCTGTGTGATCATGTGTGAACTCCCATGCACCAGTGTGCCATTTATCAACAGGAAATGCTCGGCCACACTTGTCACATGTGCCCATGAACCATATGTGTGCTGTTGGCGTACTACCATGGCCAGCGATAAATCCAGATGTGTCCCCGACGGAAAGCCTATGGGTCCAGCTCCGTCCCGTCCAGGATTTTAAAGACCTGTTGTGCTTCCCAACCGAATCACTGCGGGAATTCAGACTAGATGTTGTGTCCCGCCGTAGGGATAAATTGGCTCGTACTGCCCTGTTGTTTGTAAATTTGACTCAATTTTGGAATCACTATTATGACATGGCAAACCCTCTCAACCGGTGAAGTTTGAATAGGACTTTAACTCCCGTCACTGGTTGCTGATAATCTCCGACCAATAGTGCAGGAAGGTTCAAATGGCTCTGAGCACTATGGGACTTAACAGCTGTGGTCATCAGTCCCCTAGAACTTAGAACTACTTAAACCTAACTAACCTAAGGACATCACACACATCCATGCCCGAGGCAGGATTCGAACCTGCGACCGTAGCAGTCGCGCGGTTCCGGACTGTGCGCCTAGAACCGCGAGACCACCGCGGCCGGCAGTGCAGGAAGGCACAGAATGTGGCAGGTAGTCCGTTACTTGTTCTCCGAAGGCAGGAGCAGAAGTGGACAGGTTAAGTCGTGCTTGGAGCACAATACAGCGATCGTCCCTTGTGGCTGTCAATCGTGATCGAACGGGTCTGCTCTCATGCTCCCATTCTATCTAATATCATCCGATATCTAATGCCATCCGATTGCCCCTCAAATCCGGAATTTGACGATTAGCCCAGACAGCCAAATGGAGAACCACAGTGAGGCCAGTTTCAAACTTTTTCTGGTACTGATAACGCAGTCTCCAACGAGTTCGAAATATCTCCGTGTCCTTTTCAGTGATCACTCAACATCTGATGCCTCTTGCATACGCTAGTAGATCTTGTAACAACACCAAACACGAACAATGCATTCTTGTGGCTACCCCAGGTGTCCAAGAAAATTTCAATATAGAGTGGGTGGACAGAGATATGTAAACACTGAAAACATAACACATCATCATGCCTAGTATGGTGTAGGAAACCCATAGGCATTCATAAAGGCTCTCCGCCGTCTCGGAGTGTATAAATACGGGTCCTGTGTGGTTTTAATGGAATTTTCAAGAGAATGCTGTACCATTCATTCTGAAAAATATTGGCGAGTTCACGTAAAAATGAATGAGATCGATAGCGATTACGCACACTTCTCTCCAGGCTAGACCACAAAGGACACTGAGTTCTGGTGACTGTGGAAGCCAAAGGAGGTGCGACAACTGATCTTCGTGCTAGCAAAACCAGTCCTGGACTGTGCGAGCTCTGTGAAGAAGGGCTCTGACGTCTTGGAACAGCATCACGACAGGGAAAGAAACACTACCACCGGATGAACACGATCAGCTAAAATGATCATATAATCGTTGGCAATAATGTGATCTTGCGGAGTAACCATGGGGCTCATAGAATACCACGACATGGCTGCCCAAACCAAGGGTGTGGACCCTTGTCGTGCGCCACTCTATGGGCATTTGCATCGCTAATGAGTGGTTCTGGAATTCCAGTTCCCCATGCAATTCCTCGCTTATGGAGCTCCCTTCGAGCTGTTTTGTTGCTGCCAGGGGTTGCGACTGCGACATTCAGTTCTGCAGTGACTTCTGCAACTAACGTACTCTTAGTTTTCACGATCACTCAACAGACACATTCGTTCGCACTATGACTTAACGAATCACCCCTTCCCCTTTCACCGTTAAGGTGTAAACCTTCGAAGCGGTGTCTCTTGAAACGCCAAATACTTCGGCTCCCTTGGTTACGAAACCACCCACCACACGAGCAACGACACTTTGCCCACATTCGAATTCACTTAGCTCTGACGTTACACTCACAAATACTCTGCCACCTCAAATAGATATTCAAAAACGGTTATAACTAGAATGCACGTACGGCAGGGGCTTAGGAAACCAAATACTATGCGAAATTTTAAAACGTAAAAAATAATATTTTCGACACAAAGTTGTGTATTTTTAAATGGACACCCCCTATTATTTCGTGTGCAATCAGCAGCATGAAAAATCACAAAAATAATGGCGCTGGTTGCATCGCAATACATCAATTAGATCCAGAAAAATTGCGAAGCGAGGTTGACGCTTGAAATAAATGAAGCACACAGCTAGCTCACGTCCTGAGACTCAACCGTGCACCTCACGCTGGCTGTATCAGGGCTCTCATAATGCGAAGGTTTGCACAATCCACAAAAATAAACAAGTAACACGTCCAACGCAAAGCTACGTGAGAGCTGTTCCAGTCAATTTTATTTTTTGTTTAGCTTCATTCCATCAGTTTACATGGTGTTTGTTGGACCAGTTAGCGTCAGGAGTCCGTTTGTCGTGTTGGAAAGTATGTATAGTCACTATTGCTGTTCTGAACACTTTTCAGTTTTGTATATCATTTGGCTACATATTTATTGCCTCCAGACCTTTCTTGATGTTCGTGAAAAATGGTACAACATTTTATGTTATCGCATCAGATTGGTCTCGGCCCGCATGTCACTCTTATTATTTAAGATGCTTTACATCTTCTGCTATTAAAAGCAATTTTCAATAGTGTACAAGGTTTGCATTTAATTAAATCATGATGTCTAATAATTAAACCGCTACTTAGCTTTCTGATTTTCCCTTAACACCGTACTTGGGGGGCACTCGGAAGAAACTGCCTCTTTTTGTTTGATTAATATGACAATTTTAAAAAATTAAAAGTAATTTGCCATCAAGACTGTTTTTTAATTATAAAATAATTCTTGAACTGATTGGCCATAACGAACGCCGCGAACGCAAAGCATTCCCTCACCCTTTGTTCATAGCACTAACGGACAGTCGCGCAGACCTCATCTCACACATTACTTAATGTGGGAACGTGCCACTCTGTACCAACTGGTTAAGCTGGTGGGCATTTTGTCGACCAGGGACGCAACTGTAACACGGTGCGTATCCGAAACTAAAGCAGACGGCCATTGAACCATTTTCTACTCGAAACTGACGTTCTTTCTTCATCTTATGTCAATATGACGCCCATAAGCATCTTTAGGTAAGACAAATGATCTCTGATGTGTGGGACGTTTTTCATTGTTCGTAAGGATATGGGGCAAGTTTGACTATCATCTGACTATTTGTCATATATCCACGGAAAGTCCATAGAACATTTGTGAAACGTACAGGAGAGTTTTGTATCTTTATTCTTGTACAACCTCTTGACTTCGGAAATTGGAGGAATCATTTTGAACAATCCTGTATATCATATATATTTGAACTATCCTGTATAACACACAAGACTCCGCACGCCATTTGGAGAAATATTGACACAACTATCTCTACGAATGACAAATAACTTTGTGAAACTACTATCGCTACATTTTCCTGTTAGCCCGAATTTCTAAACGTGCATGTGCATCTCTATATACATCTAAATCCATAAGCAAGCTTTGAAAACTGCTGTGAAGTGTATGGAAGAGGGTTCTTCCCATTGTGTCAATTTTAGGGGTTCCTTCTGTTCTCTTCACGTACGGAGTGTATGAAGAACGACTTCTATGCTTACTGTAATGTGTCGAACGATGTTTTCGCGATCCCCACAGGAACGTTACCTAGGGGACTGTAGTATATTTCCAGATTTGGTTTTTGGAACTTTGCAGTTATGCTTGCGCGGGATGGTTTTTGTCTATCTTCAGGTGTCTGTCAGTTCAGTTTCGTCAGCATTTCCGTGCACTGTCCCATGGATCAAGCAAACGTGTGATCATTCGCTCTGCCCTTCTTTGAATATTTTCAAAATCCCCTGTTATTCCTCTTTGGTACGGGTCCCATAAACCTGGGTAAAATCCTAGGATGGGTTACAAAAGTGTTTTGTAAACAGTATCCTCTGCAGACTGATCGAATTATCCTAAAATTCTATCAATGAAATCTGCTACCTACTTTATTTAGAGGTAACCCTGTACAATCGTTCCACTTCATATTCCGACAAATTGTTACCCGCTGGTAGTTGTATGAGTTGATGAATTCTAAAGGTGACTCATTGGTATTGTAGTCACAGGATACTGTCTTTACGCTTTTTCTGAGGTTCAGTTTCTTTATTTTTGCTGTCGTGATCACTATGCAGGTGGTGTGTTGCTGAAAACTGTACGTTTCCTCACAGATTACTGTACATACTTTCTCGGCATTTGAAAAGGAAGTTTTTACCTTGATGCACAGCCTGTTTCCTACAGCACGTCCCACTAGATATTTCAGGGAATTTCCATGAAGTCCTCTCTCAGGTTAAACGAATACGTGATGAATCGCCCGGATATTATTTTGTATTTTTTCTGACTCTCTCTCGGCGAAAAATTGCCTTACAAAAAATCGATCGCATGTCCATTTTATAAGTAACTGTGGATGAATTAAACATTCTTAGGAGCAACCCAGTGCGTGTGACATCTGCCTTCCGCACAAGTAGATATCTGTGATATGTGTTCAACACCGTAGACATTTTGTGTTTGTGACGTATTTTAGTGATTTCTTGGGCCGACAGTGCTGCGCAACAGCACCGTATCTTGTAGCTCCGACAGTAGTGGAAGATGATGGGGACATCAATTTAGAAAAAAATCAAAATTTGGTTAACAGTGTTGAATCCCGCCTAGTCGTCGAATATGGGGTGTCCAGGAATCCTGCTTTCTCAGATCGGTACAGAACAATTTAGACAAATCGTGTTGGTGAGTTTTATTACAAAAAGTAAATGATAAAAATTAACTTTGAGAATTGCACAGATGTGTCGCAAGCAAAGGACGACATCAGAAATAAAGAGTAGAACAATCTCAATACAAGAGAAGTGGTACCGTTGGCGCTTCTATCCAGATCGCTGGTCTTGAAGCTTCAGTAGAACTGGGCCGCGGCCAGTCGGGCGCGGCGTTTGTGTTCTCTTCGCAAAGAGGCCGTTGCTGTTGCATTGTCGTCATGGAATGGGGTCGGTCAGCGTACAACTGGCTGGAGTCTTCTTCACAGTCCTCTGCTCTCTCATTTCCGACTGCAGTGCCGGCCATTGACTTTACGCCATAACAAACAGGAGATCCTCATCACAGCCTGGTGGAATCAGATAATAAACCACTTTTATCACCCACTAGTTTTAGTGGTTGCATCATGATTAGTTTTGGAACATAACAAGCCCACTTTCAGGTGAACAAGACTACATTAGGGAAGTGGAGAAATTGTAATAAGAGGCTGTATATCACCTAATACTTTTTGATTGTAATAATAATTGAAATTCACTGCTAGATAATCGACAAAATTACCTAAAGAAGTGAGCAATCAAAGGAAGAAAAAAGGCGAACAAGAACTAATATATAGGAACAACGTAAGAGAATTTGCACCATGAATGCCGTACACTTGACACAATGCGGCGAACAGGTGGCAGCCGCACGTGAATCCGAGACACACCAACACAGCATTTGCTCATAAGGCAGCTGTCTCGCTTGTAGCTTACACAGCTGTCGATTTAGACTAAATTACATGCGAGGCCTCTACTGAAAACCAAATTACTCTTAAGCTTTTTAAGGCAATTACCCATTAATTAAAAAATAAAGAACAAAAACAGAGTGGGCGGGATTAGGACTACTTAAGGACCCTAAAGTCACACTTCCTTGAAAAAAGATCAAGTCACTTTATGTAGCATTAATAAAAAAGTCATCACATAGGCGAACAAGGGCTATAGGTCCGTTATTCCATATGAAACTAACTGCATTCAGAAAGCACAATAATTTATATCTTCTGATGATGCACTCATTTTCCTTTTCGATCCTACCTCTAAACTCGTTTCTGAAACAAAAAAAGTAACTAAGAAAACAGAAGTTTTTTAACCCATTTCCCAGGCTGGCCGAGTGGTTCTAGGTACTACAGTCTGGAACCGCACGACTGCTACGGTCGCAGGTTCGAATCCTGCCTCGGGCATGGCTGTGTGTGATGTCCTTAGGTTAGTTAGGTTTAAGTAGTTCTAAGTTCTAGGGGACTGATGACCTCAGAGGTTAAGTCCCATAGTGCTCAGAGCTATTTGATCCAATTAACCCATTTCCGAAAAACAGTGCAATCGATTTCCCTCCAAATGGCCACTCAACTGTGTGCGAAGTCCTTAGGTTAGTTAGGTTTAAGTAGTTCTACGTTCTAGGGGACTGATGACCTTAGAAGTTAAGTCCCATAGGGCTCAGAGCCATTTGAACCAATTAACCCATTTTCGAAAAACAATGCAATCGATTTCCCTCCAAATGGCCAGTCAACTGAGTTTTTTTCCCGCAAATTTCCGGGAGGTGGAGGGGAGGGGAAGGGCTTGAAGGTTTCCCAGAGGATAGATTTAATTAATTGATCGATTTGATTAATTTATAAATCAAAATGATATCAAAAGTGTGCTTGTATCACGAGGGGAGTTCTCTGAGCGGTGGAGGAGGAGGTGGTGGAGGGAGACGAGGGGAGGAGGGGGGACAACAGGTTAAAGACCTGTCAATCAAAAGGAAGGATTATCCCCATGGACTCATAACCTTCCAATCGAAAGGATGGATTATTTCCAAGGGGTCTTAATCCTCTCAGCAGAACAATAGGTTAAGAACCTGTCAGTCAAACGTGAACAATAGGTTCGCCCCCTATGTAGACAACCTGAAATATGAGGTGATACCCAACTTGCCCACTGCTACTACCATTTTCTAATTTTATATACTTTGAGAAATAGGGACGAATTCATCAGACTATTTAAGTCAGACTACCATCGCCCATGACACTTACTTAGATTGGATGTTATCAACATGAATACAAATACACCGACTAAAGAAGTAATTCTGGTCATAGGATACAATTTAAGGCAACATGCTTATTTAGACTTCCAAGTAATTGATGAAGTTGTCACTCTCTTAAATGTACAGTATTTCTATACATCAGTTACTTTAAATTCAGTAATGTCGTCTACAAAGATTCAGAAGAACTGGCCATGGGCTTAATTCTCTACAGTGGTATTAAAGAACAAGTCCAACAGTTCTACCAATGTCTTAACACGATGCATCCTAATATTCAATTTAAGTTAGCACACCATAGTAATTTTACGTTACCGTCTTTAGATTTAGAAATCATTTCGCTAAGATACAAGATTACCTATCTCATTTTTAGGAAAGAGACTGCGGCTGACAGTATAATTCACAGTTCATCGAATCACCTGCGGAAAAGACGGCTGCACCTCGTCCAGTGGTGCACCATGCTGCCTAAGTAGCCTTAGCAAACGGAATACGAAAATTAAGTTTTCACATCAGCTACATTGGGAGTTCTGACGGCTATGGACACCCTTATCCACCAGATGAAACGTAAAGGACTTCATGTTATTCGCCATGGAATTACCCAGACAGCCTCTTATGAAGACATTTAGTATAATTCATACAATAAAATACCCTCTAAAGGTACTATTTCAGATAGGGTTGACTGAGAGCACAAAAAACAGAAAATATAAAGCAGAATTGGCCGTCGGTATAGGCACCATGGAGCCAGGTGCAACAACAGCCATATGGGCTCAGCCGTTTATCAAATAAGTGAAATGGCTCAAAAAAAATGGTTCAAATGGTTTTGAGCACAATGGGACTTAACATCTGAGGACATCAGTTCCCGAGAACTTAGAACTACTTAAACCTAACTAACCTAAGGACATCACACACATCCACGCCCGAGGCAGGATACGAACCCGCGACCGTAGCAGACGCGCGGTTCCGGACTGAACCGCCTAGAACCGCTCGGCCACCGCGGCCGGCTAAGTGCAATGACTGCAAATGTCTCTACATCGGGCAAATGGGGCGCACACTTAAAACTCGATTTGAGGAACAACAGGACCCTAATAAGTCCACTTTCTCTCGTCATTTAAAAGTCAAACTGCACTCTGTTGGTGACATAAATACTAATTAGTCCTTCATCGTCACCACAAAGACTGAATCCTTAATTGATGAGGGGCATTAGAAACTATGCACAGCTTAAACAAGAACTCTTCAACAATCCTACACAAGCAAAAACGTTGAATAATTATACAGTTTTCAAATAGCAGTCAAACCTCACCAATATTTCTCTCAAACTTTTCTCTCAAAAGAACTGTTATTTTCTTTGCATCCTTTGATTTTTGTGATTATGGTGCAATTTCTCCTTGTGGGTGTTCATTTGCAGCTATATTTAGTTTATTTTTATCCTACTTGCCGCTATTGGCTCGTTTGTGGCTTTTTAAATTCAGTTTTTTTCTCTATATCTTTTTTAACAGGTGGTTTAGCACCCTTACATTTTGTGTCCAAGCACATAATTTTAACATTATTTTTTACATTTTGGCGATGTACATCTAACCATCTTTTAGTCGGGGGATGTAGATGAAGATGAAATGGGAGATACGATACTGCGTGAAGAGTTTGACAGAGCACTGAAAGACCTGAGTCGAAACAAGGCCCCGGGAGTAGACAACATTCCATTGGAACTACTGACGGCCTGGGAGAGCCAGTCCAGACAAAACTCTACCATCTGGTGAGCAAGATGTATCAGACAGGCGAAATACCCTCAGACTTCAAGAAGAATATAACAAATCCAATCCCAAAGAAAGCAGGTGTTTACAGATGTGAAAATTACCGAACTATCTGTTTAACAAGTCACGGCTGCAAAACACTAACGCGAATTCTTTACAGACGAATGGAAAAACTGGTAGAAGCCAACCTCGGGGAAGATCAGTTTGGATTCCGTAGAAATGTTGGAACACGTGCGGGAATACTGACCCTAGAAAATAGATAAAGGAAAGGCAAACCTACGTTTCTAGCATTTGTAGACTTAGAGAAAGCTTTTGACAATGTTGACTAGAATACTGTCTGCCAAACTCTAAAGGTGCCAGGGGTAAAATACAGGGAGCGAAAGGCTATTTACAATTTGTACAGAAACCAGATGGCAGTTATAAGAGTCGAGGGGCATGGAAGGGAAGCAGCGGTTGGGAAGGGAGTGAGACAGGGTTGTAGCCTATCCCCGATGTTATTCAATCTGTATATTGAGCAAGCAGTAAAGGCAACAATAGAAAAATTCGGACTAGGTATTAAAATCCATGGAGAAGAAATAAAAACTCTGAGGTTCGCCGATGACATTATAATTGTGTCAGAGACAGCAAAGGACTTGGAAGAGAAGTTGAACGGAATGGACAGTGTCTTGAAAGGAGGGTATAAAATGAACTTCAACAAAAGCAAAACGAGGATAATGGAATGTAGTCGGATTAAGTCGGGTGATGCTGAGGGAATTAGATTAGGAAATGAGACACTTAAGGGGATACGGAATCGGATTTTGGGTTAAAAAATCGAATTTTTTTTATTGGCGTATTATATTCTGCCATGTTTCCTCTTTAAAATGACGTATCATACATAGCTCTACTACAATTATAACTATTTTATTTTTATATATTTGTGAGATCGGGTATTGCGCTTTAGTTATACACGTCTCTCGTGGCTGACCATGAACTTTTTGGCAGTACCTTTAAAGTGACATGAATTCAAATATCCCGGTTTCCAGCGACTATTTATACACTAGTTGCCCGAAAATGTTTCTCTCTGGTTTCCTCAAGTTACTCTTTGACTTTGTAGCGGGACTGTTTTGTAAACGGTGTGATATAAGAAAGTAGTTGTTGTTGAGTTATTTCGTATTTAGTGCTTCATTTTTCGCAGTGAAAATGCCTAGAGCTAAAGCAAAAGTATTTAAAAAGCGTGTGAACTGGCAAAAGAAAAGAAATAATGATTCATTAGCAAAGCAAAGCAGTTCATCATCATCACTGTTGGAAAATGTGAATCCACTTATTACTGATTTGCCGAACGAACTTACACCAAATGAAAACAGTGCTTCTCATAAAAAACTAAGAGATTTGGAAGAGAAATATAATTTACTTGATAGAGGGAATGAAGTTTTTGAACTCACTGATACGAATATATTGTGTGAAGCTCTTGAAAACAGTTTGTGCTGCAAAAAATGTCATGGAAACGTTTCTCTGAAAGTAGAATCCCATGTTGGCCTGGCTGCCCAGTTTAATTTAATATGCAGTGTTTGTAAATACAGCTGTAAGTTTCCAAGTTCGGTTTCAGTAACTGTAAATAATGGATACAAGAAAACTGAACTTTATAGTGTAAATATTAGGTTAGTTTATGGATTGCGAGCAATTGGTAAGGGCAAAGCAGCTGGTGATATGCTATGTGGTGTTCTAAATCTTCCAAGTGCACCTTCAAAGTTTGAAGCTTACAATTATGTACTAGGATCTGCAGTTGAAGATGTAGCACAGAAGTCAATGCAGGTTGCTGTGGAAGAAGCAGTGGAAGAAAATGACGGCAGTCGTGACCTCACAGTGGCGTTTGATGGCACGTGGCAGAAAAGGAGCCACACCTCCAACAATGGTGTTGTAACAGCAACTAGTGTTGATACTGGCAAGGTTATTGATGTTGCAATAATGTCTAAATACTGTAGGTGCACAGGCAGGCTGAAAAATGAACACAGTGATGACTGTATTGCTAATTATTATGGTAGTAGTGGTGGCATGGAGGTTGCTGGGGTGAAGAAAATTTTTCATCGCTCTTCACAGTGGTATAATGTTCGCTATGTCAAATATCTGGGAGATGGTGACTCTAAAGCATTCAAAGAAGTTTTGGAAAGCAAACCATATGGGAACAGTGTAAATATAAGCAAACTTGAATGTATAGGACATGTGCAGAAGAGAATGGGTGCCAGGCTGAGAAGGTTAAAATCAGTTATGAAAGGGAAAAAACTAGATGATGGGAAAACCTTGGATGGCAGAGGAAGATTGACTGATTCCATAATAGACCACATTCAGAACTGCTATGGCCTTGCAATCAGGCAAAATACAGGCAATCTTGAAGAAATGAGGAGAGCTATATGGGCTTTATATTTCCACACCGCATCCACGGATGAGCATCCACAACATGGTTTGTGCCCCAAAGGTGAAAACAGCTGGTCTAAATACAATAGGGGACTAACAACAGGAGAGAAATACATTCACCACCACAGTCTACCATCAGCCATCATGGCAGAAATAAAGCCCATTTTCAGAGATCTGGCTGACAGAAGTCTTCTGATGAAATGTCTTCACGGAAAAACGCAGAACCCCAACGAGTGCTTGAATAGTGTGATATGGCATCGTCTCCCAAAAACAGTGTTTGTCGGAATTAATACACTACATTTTGGTGTGTATGATGCTGTGGCAACCTTCAATCTTGGAAATATAACTAAATGCCAGGTCCTTCAAAAGTTGGGTATGTATGTTGGTTCCCGTACGGTACGTGCTATGTTCTTTTTAGATCAGCACAGACTAAGGCATGCTGATAATATAATCAAGACATTAGTGAAAAAAGCAAGACAGGTGCAGAGGGGTGCCAAAAGAAGACTTGAAGATGATTATGAAGACTGTGAAGGGGGTATTAGCTACGGGTCAGGAATGTTTTAATCTTCTTTCTCCGTTTCCCGTAAGTTTACTTTTTACTTCATCTAGGAACATTATCTCAGGTACTGGTCAACCTAGAAGTCTGAAATTTTTATGACGTAGTGACATAGGTCCCTATTACATACTGAAACAACGATTTTTTAATTACTTGATTTACAAAAGACTTAGGGGTGATAGTCTAGTAAAAAGCGATGGAAAAAATTTACTTAAAAATAAATGTACAATATCTCTGTAAGAAAATACTTTGACAATAAACTGTTGTTTCAGTATTATTGTAACATATGAATGCACATACAGAAAAATTTTTACCTCTCTGTCTCCAGTAGTTTGTGAGAAAATGTTCCCTATAGTAGGCATATATTAACATTGCGGGGATAGGTGATTCCGTATCCCCTTAACGTAGTAAAGGAGTTTTGCTATTTGGGGAGCAAAATAACTGATGATGGTCGAAGTAGAGAGGATATAAAATGTAGAGTGACAATGGCAAGGAGAGCGTTTCTGAAGAAGAGAAATTTGTTAACATCGAGTATAGATTTAAGTGTCAGGAAGTGGTTTCTGAAAGTATTTGTATGGAGTGTAGCCATGTATGGAAGTGAAACATGGACGATAAATAGTTTGGACAAGAAGAGAATAGAAGCTTTGGAAATGTGGTGCTACAGAAGAATGCTGAAGATTAGATGGGTAGATTACATAACTAACGAGGAGGTATTGAATAGAATTGGGGAGAAGAGGAGTTTGTGGCACAACTTGACAAGAAGAAGGGAACTGTTGGCAGGACATGTTCTGAGGCATCAAGGGATCACAAATTTAGCATTGGAGGGCAGCGTGGAGGGTAAAAATCGTAGAGGAAGACCAAGAGATGAATACACTAAACAGAATCAGAAGAATGTAGGTTGCAGTAAGTACTGGGAGATGAAGAAGATTGCACAGGATAGAGTAGCATGGAGAGCCGCATGAAACCAGTCTCAGGATTGAACACCACAACAACACCATGTTTTCTATCCAGTATTTGTTAACGATAGGTCAGTTAGCTTTGACGCTGTTCCTCTATACATGAGTTCACTTTGTAGTGTGACGATAGCTAGTTTTGTTGCGCGGCTACCTTCTACCATCACGTCACAACCCGTGTCGGATTCACGTGCGTCTGCCTCATTTCGCTGCTTGGTGACCAGCATGCGCCGGCTTATGGTGTCAGTTATCTCAAGTTGTTCGTTGATATTCCCTTATTTTCTTCTCGTTTTTCGTCCTTTGACTGCGCACTTTTTTATGTAATTTCTTTGCTTATGTAGTGCGACATCCTTGTTTCATTCTAACCCAACCGCATCAACTTCATATTTACAGATGGGCAGCGAATCCCCACTATCATAACCACCAAGTATTAAGCGGAATGGAATGTCTTATAATAGTTTCTCGATTTTTCCTATTGCACTCTTGTTCACCCGAAGGTGGGCTTATGATCATCCGCAACCGCTCATGATCGAACCAAAAAAACTATTGACAACTGAGGCGGTCTATTACATGATTTTTGAAACAAGGCATACGACTGAAGTGGTTTAGTATTTGATTGAAAATAAGTAACACAGCTCATTGCTATTACTGTTATTGTGTAACCTATTTGTTCCTAAAATTAAAGTAAGCCTCAATAATGGAGTATTTAGAACAAGTAGGAAATTGGTGGCAGTACTGTTATTAGCTACGTTTAAAATCGCATTAGAGCAAAAGTAATAAGTCACTAATTTTATTAAGCAACTGTCGAAGACATCCTGGTTACGTAGACAGTAGACTACGCCAAAAGGATAGCAAGCATTTACCGAATTTCTGTGATTGCTGATAGGTAATTTTCGCCACATTCCGCTTCTGGGTCAGCAATTTAAAACGAAACCGTTTTACGCAGATGTACGAACGAAAATGTGATTAGACTGTCCGTGGTACAAGTAGAAACTAATAAGAGGATAAAATTTTGCTTATATAATCTGTTCTAAGAATTCATCAAAGAAGGCCGCGCGGGATTAGCCGAGCGGTCTCGGGCGCTGCAGTCATGGACTGTGCGGCTGGTCCCGGCGGAGGTTCGAGTCCTCCCTAGGGCATGGGGTGTGTGTTTGTCCTTAGGATAATTTAAGTAGTGTGTAAGCTTAGGGACTGATGACCTTAGCAGTTAAGTCCCGTAAGATTTCACACACATCTGAACATTTTTTTCAATTCATCAAAAATGGTTCAAATGGCTCTGAGCACTATGGGACTTAAATTCTGAGGTCATCAGTCCCATAGAACTTAGAATTACTTAAACCTAACTAACCTTAGGACATCAACACATCCACGCGCCAGGCAGGATTCGAACCTGCGACCGTAGCGGTCGCGCGTTTCCAGACTGTAGCGCGTTGAACCAGTCGGCCACTACGGCCGGCTAAGAATTCATCGCTCTCAGCGATCAAAACGTGTGTGGCACAAACAGCTTGATGTCACGACTTCGAAAGTAACATTTTTCTTTGAAAAAGAAATGATGTCTGTAGCAATCATTTTTAACAGTAGTAGTCTACAAATGGTTCAAATGGCTCTGAGCACTATGGGACTCAACTACTGAGGTCATTAGTCCCCTAGAACTTAGAACTAGTTAAACCTAACTAACCTAAGGACATCACAAACATCCATGCCCGACGCAGGATTCGAACCTGCGACCGTAGCGGTCTTGCGGTTCCAGACTGCAGCGCCTTTAACCGCACGGCCACTTCGGCCGGCAGTAGTCTACATATGACATGTTAATGACGTAGCCTTAAAACAGTTGCATTATGTATAAGGACATTGGCGACAATTCATCCGAAGTTATTTTACTCGCATTAATTGCCACGAGCAACCAGGGTGTGTAAGTTGTAAAGCGCTGTCCACTAGCCATTACCGCGCCGTAATTGGACCAGGATAGCATCGTCTCTGCCGCTCGCCGCTTTTAACCGATAGCTGTTGAACTCCTTTTTTTTTGCTTCCGCTCATTTCTTTTTGACTGGAAATGCCTGACGCGGCGCAGCGATGTCCACGGAATTATTTCTTCACTCGGACCGGCCTGAGGCGGTAGGGAGGCTGTAATTCCGTAGATGGGCCGTCGCCGTGATGAATTAGGTTCGTGTCCGGATGCGGGCTGCGAGCGGCGGTGGTTTTTTGTGCGCGCGTGCGGCAGGCCTGGCCGTGTGTCTGTGTGCGTGTGTGTGTGGCGGCAGGTGCAGCAGCGTCCTGAGGCACGGGTTGACGAGCGTCGAGACTGGGTGGGGGGGGAGAGGGAGAGCTGTAATTGGACAACGGCGGCAGAGGCTGCGCGTTGCGTGTGTGTGTGTGTGTGTTTGTGTGAAGGTTGGCACCTGGCGGGCAGGAATGCCGACCCGCGATTACGTGGCGCCTGACGAGGCGGCCGCGTCGCGTGTTGCGCCCGACCCTTGAGCCGTGGCGCGTGCCAGCCAGAGCCGGAGGTGCTCGCAGGGCGCTGTCTGCCTGCCATCCAGGCCTCCGCTACACCTGCTGCTCGTGGCCTCGCTCTACCCAAGGCGCAGTTATGACACATCGTATTACGAACTCTCCCAAGATGGTGCAGCGTCGAGGGCGTGGGAGGCCGTGCAAGTACAAAACACAGGATGTGTCGAGAAGTACACTATTGGTCATTAAAATTGATACACCACGAAGATGACGTGCTACAGACGCGAAATTGAACAGACAGGAAGAAGATGCTGTGATATGCAAATGATTAGCTTTTCAGAGTAATTCATACAAGGTTGGCGCTGTTGGCGACACCTACAACGTGCTGACGTGAGCAAAGTTTCCAGCCGATTTCTCACACACAAACAGCAGTTGACCGGCGTTGCGTGGTGAAACGTTGTTGTGATGCCTCGTGTAAGGAGGAGAAATGCGTACCATCACGTTTCCGACTTTGATAAATGTCGGATTGTAGCCTATTGCCATTGCAGTTTATCGTATCGCAACATTTCTACACGCGTTGCACGAGATCCAATGACTGTTAGCAGAATATGGAATCGGTGGGTTCAGGAGGGTAATACGGAACGCCGTGCTGGGTCCCAACGGCCTCGTATCACTAGCAGTCGAGATGACAGGCATCTTATCCGCATGGCTGTAACGGATCGTGCAGCCACGTCTAGATCCCTGAGTCAACAGATGGGGACGTTTGAGAGACAACAACCATCTGCACGAACAGTTCGACGATGGACTATCAGATCGGAGACCATGGCTGCGGTTACCCTTGACGCTGCATCACAGACAGGAGCGCCTGCGATGGTGTACTCAACGACGAACCTGGGTGCACCAATGGCAAAACGTCATTTTTCCGGATGAATCATGATGGTCGCATCCGTGTTTGGCGACATCACGGTGAACGCACATTGGAAGCGAGTATTCGTTATCGCCGTAATGGCGTATCACCAGGCGTGATGGTATGGGGTGCCATTGGTTACACGTCTCGGTCACCTCACGTTCCCACTGACGGCACTTTGAACAGTGGACGTTACATTTCAGATGTGTTACGACCCGTGGCTCTACGCTTCATTCGATCCCTGCGAAACCCTACATTTCTGCAGGATAATGCACGACTCCATGTTGCAGGTCCCGTACGGGCCTTTCTGGACACAGAAAATGTTCGACTGCTGCCCTGGCCAGCATATTCTCCAGATCCCTCACCAATTGAAAACGTCTGGTGAATGGTGGCCGAGCAACTAACTGGCTCGTCGCAATACGCCAGTCACTACTCTTGATGAACTATGGTCTCGTGTTGGATCTGCATGGGCAGCTGTACCTGTACACGCCATCCAAGCTCTGTTTGACTCAATGCCCAGGCATATCAAGGCCATTATTACGGGCAGAGGTGATTGTTCTGGGTACTGATTTCCCAGGAGCTATGCACCCAAATTGCGTGAAGATGTAATCACATTTCAGTTCTAGTATAATATATTTGTCCAACGAACACCCGTTTATCATCTACATTTCTTCTTGGTGTAGCCATTTTAATGGCCAGTAGTGTAATTACAGAATAAGAAATCAGGTGTCAGATTCGGGACCTTCTGATGACGATCAAACCGCTACTCTACCCATAATTTGCATATCAACTTTATATCGAAGTATCTAAGTTTATATGCAAATTATGGGTAGAGTAGCGGTTTGATCGTCATCAAATGGTCCCGTATCTGACACCTGATTTCTTATTCTCTAATTACACTACTGGCCATTAAAATTGCGGATTAAAGATTGAAAATATTTACAGAAACGGAATAAACCTCGTAATAACAATTCCCTACACACAGAGGAACCGAAATCTGTAAACAGATCTCGACTTCCATCATTTTGAAAGAAATAATAAATTGTTAAACATGGCGGTGACAGCTAAAATGAGCCAATTACAAACTGAGCATCTTCTTCGTCTTGAGACACGGACGAACACAGAAACACCCGCTGCCCCAACGGCCGAGGCTGGGCCACGTTAGGAAGCAGCCAGTTCTGTGGCCCAGCAGGCGACAGCTAGCCGCTTGTTGACCATTCATCAAGTTCGCACCGCATAACACTTTCCGATCATTCACCTAACTTCATAATTTTCTTTGCCTTTAATATTTGTCGTAATACAACTGTAATACGCGAAGACTACTTGAAATGGTTTATATACAGGGTGGTCCATTGATAATGACCGGGCCAAATATCTCACGAAATAAGGGTCAAACGAAAAAACTACAAAGAACTAAAGTTGTCTAGCTTGAAGGGGGAAACCAGATGGTGCTATGGTTGGCCCCCTAGATGGCGCTGCCATAAGTCAAACGGATATCAACTGCGTTTTTCTAAATAGGAACCCCGATTTTTTATTACGTATTCGTGTAGTACGAATAGAATGTTTTAAGTTGGACCACTTTTTTCGCTTTCTGATAGACGGCGCTGTAATAGTCAATACGTGGTATCACCTAACATTCCGCCAGTGCTGATGGTATTTGCCTCGTGATACATTACCCGTGTTAAAATGGACCGTTTACTAATTGTGGAAAAGATCGATATCGAGTTGATGTATGGCTATTGTGATCAAAATGCTAAACGGGCGTGTGCTATGTATGCTACGCGGTATCCTGGACGACATCACCCAAGTGTGCGGACCGTTCGCTGGATAGTTACTTTATTTAAGGAAACAGGAAGTGTTCAGTGACATGTGAAACTTCAACCACAACCTGCAACAAATGTAAATGCCCAAGTAGGTGTTTTAACACTGTCGCGGCTAATCCGCACATCAGTAGCAGACAAATTGCCCGAGAATCGGGAATCTCAAAAAGTCGGTGTTGAGAAATCTACATCAACATCGATTGCACCCGTACCATATTTATATGTACCAAGAATTGCATGGCGACTACTCTGAACGTCATCTACAGTTGGGCACAAGAGATATTACGGGCCGATGACAGATTTTTTGCACGCGTGCTATTTAGCGACGAACCATTATTCACCAAAAGCGGTAACGTAGACCGGAATAATATGCGCTATTGGGCAACGGAAAATCCTCGATGGCTGCGACAAGTGGAACATCAGCGACCTTGGCGGGTTAATGTATGGTGCGGCGTTATGGGAGGAAGCTTAATTGGCTCCCATTTTATCGATGGAAATCTAAATGGTGCAATATATGCTGATTTCCTACGTAATGTTCTACCGATGTTACTACAAGATGTTTCACTGCATGACAGAATGGCGATGTACTTCCAACATGGTGGATGACCGGCACCTAGATCGCGTGCGGTTGAAGCGGTATTGAGTAGCATATTTCATGACAGGTGGATTGGTCGTCGAAGCACCATACCATGGCCCGCACGTTTACCGGATCTGACGTCCCCGGATTTCTTTCTGTGGGGAAAGTTGAAGGATATTTGCTATCGTGACCCACCGACATCGCCTGACAACATGCGTCAGCCGCATTGTCAATGAATGTGCTAACATTACGGAAGGCGAACTACTAGCTGTTGAGAGGAATGTCGATACACGTATTGCCAAATGCATTGAGGTTGCCGGATATCGTTTTGAGCACTTATTACATCAATGTGGTATTTACAGGTAATCACACTGCTACAACATACGTTCTCAGAAATGACAAGTTCACAAAGGTACATGTATCACATTGAAACAACAGAAATAAAAATTTTCAAACGTACCTACGTTCTGTATTTTAATTTAAAAAACCTACCTGTTACCAACTGTTCGTCTAAAATTGTGAGCCATATCTTTGTGACTATTACAGCGCCATCTATCACAAAGCGGAAAAAGTGGTCCAACTAAAACATTCATATTTCTTTACGTACTACACGAATATGTAATAAAAAATGGGGGTTCCTATTTAAAAAAAAAAGGCCGTTGATGTCCGTTTGACCTACGGCAGTGCCATCTAGCGGGCGAACCATAGCGCCATCTTGCTTAACCCTTCAAGCTAGACAAGTTTCGTTCTTTGTAGTTTTTTCGTTTGACGCCTATTTCGTGAGAGATTTGGCCCGGTCACGATTAATGAACCACCCTGTATGTGGTGTTAGTTCTCTGCTAATGTATGTTTGTAACTTATGTAAAGAAATCTGTGAAATATATAATTTATTAAATAATATTTTGTCATGGAATAATAAAATGAAAATGTTTGTGTGTGCAATTTAATATATTTGAGCGAGTTGCCATTTGTTTAAAATGGTACGCGCTTAGGGACAGTGTGTTGCATACGTGTTATGTAAAGGATGGAGTGCTTTTGTACTGTACGGAAGTTACTGTGGGTAGTGTGAAAGATGGCTTGGGGTTGTGGCGCGCTACCAGTAGAGCGAGTGGGAACGAGAGGACTCACTCGGAAAGGCGGCAGTGAAAGAGGCAACGCTCGGACGGAGCAGGCGATGCCTTGCCTGGAAATAATTGCACAGTAGCCTAGGATGGCGACAACTGGATTATTACGGCTTTCCTACAAGTTATGGGGCTGTGTTATGCGTTTTGAAACCAGGCCAAAAATAATTAATTAGCCCATACTTGAGAAACTTGTATGCCATAACGTGGGCAGTGTAGCCGCCATTACTATCCTCCACATCCAATATGAGGAGTCAGCAGGTAATGAACAGTATAATTAGAATTAAAGAATCGTGAAACGTTAATTCAAAATTAGTTGTTTTGGAATAATTATTATATTAAAACATAAATTTCGGTACATCCTGTTAGTTACTGCTAATCATTCACCTAAATCGGATATGACTGAAAATAATTGTTGTGAACTAATTTTGAAAGTGAATGTGAGTAAAGTAGAGATAAAATTGTTTCACTTATAAACGAAGTTCAGTAAAGTACAAAGAATTATGAAAAGAAAATTGCTTATATGGCTCATTAACACTGAAGTAGGGTCGCAAATAAATACTGAATGACAATGTAGAGTGAGCGCACCCTCCCTACTTTCGGCTTTTAACAGAACATATGTTAAGAGAAAGATATAAACAAAGCATATTAGTAAATTTAAGTGTGTATAGTATGCTATTAGAATATTTAAGTAATTAATTTGTTGCTTATACAAAATGCAAACATAGAAGTCATGCAAACATAGAAGTCCCCCCTGGCTACATGTCTTTTGCACACAGTACTGATTAAAAATTCGTGGTCTTTCTAAATTAAATTACATATTGTTGTGGTCTCGAGAAACGCTTACGTAACATCAGATACCATGAAAATTATCAATCAGGTCGCCCCAAGCTCGGCGCCAAAAATGTAGTGAACTGTGAATTCTTCTCTCTGCTGTCGGACATGAAATGACGAGCGCATGACTAATGAGATTGCGCCATAGTAGGGGCCAACAATTACTTGATATCAATAATGAAATGAAATCAAACACAAATGGTTCCTAATTAAAGGGTTCTTGTGTAAATGTAAAAGATTGCTTATATGATCAAAATATGAAAGAAATGTATTTATTTTCGTGCTTTTTACGCAAATCGAAACAAAATTATAAATCTCAGGGCCGATTTGACTGGGCATGAACACAACTAGGTTAAAGGGAAGGAGGAGGGACGAATCATCTCACCATTATTCGTTATCGTTCGTCGTGTAGTTCTGTCGGTGGCAGGCGCTGCATTGGTTTGGCGCATCTCTTTGGATCTGTGCGGCGCGAGTCGGCTCCCTCATGAGCAGTCGCGGCTTTGCGGCGGGGCCCAGGTACGATCTCTGCTTTTTCTGATAGTTGTCGGTCGCGTGGCCGAAGCTGTGCAACACGGTGTCGGAAGGCGGGTGTTGGTGATGGGTGGAAGAGCGCCCATGTCCTCTCGCTTCCGCAGTGTCTCCACGACTCCCCTCTCGCTTCTCATTCATCTCTCAGCTCCTCTTCGAAATATTCTTCCTTTAGGCGTTGTAACTGGCGCACAAAATTTTCAATGCAGGCCAATGACAGATCACCGTTTCATTACCGTGCCCTTCTGTGCGGGGTGGAAATTTTCTGTCTGAGGTGGGCTGGCGTGTGCCTTGTAAGTCGGCATCTTTCTCACGATTTCACGTTCTTACGATGTTTTCCTGCATTCCGAGGCTGTTGTGAGAGCAGCTACACAACACTTCTTTGTAACCACTCTCTCTGCATTTGGCCTTAACTGTCTCATGTTTGGGAATGTCCTTGCTGTCGAGAAAAACATCTTCTTAAGAACGCTGACTTCTTTCACGCGCCTCTCTGCGCTAATTCGCCGCACTTTGTGTGCGCTCCTTCATGTGCCCGTGGGGTCCTGAAATTGTCGGCACATTCCTGATTTATAAGGCAGGTAAAATGACTGCCTCCATGCCAGAAGAACTCACACGCTTTCATGCATACATTCTTGGCCTTCCGTCCTAATGGCTGCAGGCGTTCATCAGTTCTCGGCACGCTTCTCATTTCTAGACAGGCTCTTCACAATGTGTCCCTCCGTGGGCGAGGCCAGGGCGTCCGCCCAGCTTCCCACTGTGTCCTTGCAGAACGATTCCAGCTCCTCTCCTCGAGGGCTCGCCTCAGGGTGTCCGTTTCCCTCCTTCTCCTCCTCAGCCGCTCGTGGCGATTTTGTGAAAGTGCCCATGGTCAAACGTATTACAATGTGTAAGTGGGTGTAATAGCAAAAAATTCTTGTGCCTTTTTCAGAAGTAGGTCCTTAAAGTTATATTTATTTGTGAAGTTATATTAGGGAACAGAAGGAAAGTAGGCCAAATTTGCTTCTTCTGCTTTTCTGAAAGTTAATCATTTCTCTGCTTAGACAGGTGGGCGGCAGTACATCCATTAGACAAACCCTTAATGAACTTGGTACAGCAAGGTCCTAGATTCAGTATTATTCCAGTTTTACTGCGTTTCTTTCCAACAGCTAGAAAACACTTAGGAAAAGGAGCTAGTAGTCTGATTTCTATACCCATTAGTCATACATGGTCATATCCTGAGGGGGTGACATACACTACCTGCACAATTCGCTCTGTCGAAGTATAGTGTTATAACGGGAACTACACTTTACAGCCGCAGGCACACTAGTGTGAGGTGCTGACCAGCTAACAAAACCGCTGAGAGTCGCCATTCCGGCAGATGTGGGAACGTCTTCTCTGAAGGTCCACCAGCAGCCGTCTCGCGAGCGACCGCCTATTGTCCATATGTATGCTCCGCCATCGTAAAGTTTAACGGTTCGTGACTTCGGGCACAATCTTATAATGATGCGAATTCGATCGCTGTTTCGGTGGTTTGATGATAGCTGATATTTCGCGATGCTAAGGGAGAGCAGCAGCTTCAGCCATGCGGTAATGTTCACCGAATTATGTTGCTGAAACCTAATTCTCATGATTCAGTACTCTCCCTCAGAAGTCTTCTCGCTTAAACTTGTGTAGCTGTATGTATTCTGTTCTGTGTCTATGTAAGTGGAGGCTGCCCTCGGTTAAGAGGGCGTTGTTCTGTGCTAATATCAGTACATAGGGTGATTTTTTCCAAAACGCACAAACTCTATGGATTGATCTATGCGAGGATATGGTATGAACTTATGTCCGGAAATGCATGGATCCCATGCTAGAGACCATTTATTCAATCATATGTTGTTACACAGACTGCTGTCTAATACGCACTGTACCATGCAGTCACAGTTACAGCATGCATGTCTCCACGTATGGAATGGGCTCTGCATGGACAGTACTTTTGAGATGGCTCCATAACCAGAAATCGTACGGGTTGAGATCCGACGAACAAACAGGCCATACAACTGGACCCCCTTTTCCAATCTATCGACCAGGAAATACACGATTGAGATGCGTCCAGACGTTAATGGCGAATTGGGCTGGAGTACCATCATGTAGCAGCCTCATATTCCTTCGAATCATCAATGGCACTTCTTCGAGCGGTGGAGGTAAAGTCAAGAAATACCAGTAGTTCTGGCCTGTTAGCGACGATGACGGAAAACTGGCCCCAAAGTACGGTCGCCAGTTATCACGGCCCATTCAGCTGCACCGATACTGAAGATTCGCTGTCACCATACCATGGGGCTTCTGCATACTGTCCCACAGATGACTGTTATGAAAGCTGAAGATACCGCTCCACGGAAAGGTAACCTCACTTGTGAATAAGATGGATGACTCAAATCCCTGAGATGGGGTTGCCTGATGAAGAAACCAGTGACAAAACTGCTTCCGATGTGGAAAGTCTGTCGCTGGTTTGCCCTGCACAGGCTGCCAATGAAGGGGGTATAACAACTGTCGTGGAGAATGTTCCACACTGTCGTTTGGCTTACGCTGTACTGCCGGGCCAACAGCCTGGTACTGACACGGCCGTCGCCTTCCTCGGTGTTAATCACATTTTGCTCGAAATCTTGTCTCCGAACATTTCGGGTACGTCTTCCATGATTTCCTGCTTCCTGAAACGACCCTGTCTCACAGAAACGGCGAAACACTGTCGCAAACATTCAATGCTGGGGTTGTTGTGGTAGGGGTTGGTCTCCTGATGCAACCTTGCTGCATGCCGTGCGTTGCCATTTGCCTTTCTGGAAGTATCCACTACAAGGTGAGTCAGCAAGAGAAGTGAATCGGAAACAAGTTTACCAATTACTGTGCCAGGAGAGGACGTATGAGGAATAGTATCATCCTCCAAGAGGAAACCGTGCGTACTGTAACCGTGGCTGCACGGTACAGCGTGTATTAGACCGCAGTATCTGTAGCAAAAAGTGATTGAATAAATGGTCTCTAGCATGGGAACCGTACATTTCCGGAAGTAAGTTCATTAGACCTTTTCTGTTCCGTATCCTCTCATCGACCAGTCCCTAGAGTTTGTACACAGTGGAAAAAAATCACCGTTTATATCTCTTTGTGCTACTTTCTAAATCATTTATTTCTGTTGCGATTTACAGCGCCTCGCCCCAGTACGCATTCACATCACTGGCTCCCAAGAAGTGGGGTCCCAGTCCATGCCTTCCCACGGTCTGATAGTGGGTAGAATAATATGAGATCCCCATGACCTACCAGTATTTATCTTGCCGACTAAATGGGGCAAGCTATTTTCATTCAGGCCGCCTAGTACATGAAAACTGTGGTAGTCAGTTTAGTTGCGGTAGTGCTACAAGCTATGTGGGTAACCCGCCTTTGGCTACAGTGGGTTTTACGACCGCTAAATAGAATATATTAGAATAAGGACAGAGATAGGTGCAGAGGTAATAAAAATACTGAGAGAGACTAAAGTACGGCGAGTTAGGTATTCTACGACACACTAAAACCTTAGGGTTCACTCCAAACAATTCACAAAATTTTAAACCTTAGGTAACCATGAGTTCCGTGTCCGTCATCTTCGCCTGAAGATAGTGGATACGGAATTCATCGAAACGTTGCAACAAGACGACGACGTCACTCTGATGATAACCCGAAAGGATATCATAGCTAAAATACGCCGCGAAAGCCTGCAATCGCATATACTGGACTACGTACTTCACCCTTTCAGACCGAGCGAGGTGGGGCAGTGGTTAGCATATTGTACTCCCATTCAGGTCATCTTGGTTCAGATTTTTCGTGATTTCCCTAAATCGCCTTAGGCAAATTTCGGCTGATTTCCTCCCCCAGTTTTCCATAATCCGATGGAACCAAAGGTCTCGCTGTTTGGTCCCCTCGCCAAAATCAACGAACCAACCAACTTTATCTTTTCAGGGTGACCAGTGTTAGGCAGACTACAGCGAATCAGTGACCGCAGGGTACAGTCCCTCACTGACAACTATTATTTTTTCAAAGTTGCATTGATATTGCAGTCAACAGCTAGACAACAGCCTCTGCATACCTGTTTGCTTGCTACGATTGCTATCTAATTTTTCTGTATTCCTACATTCCCCGCTACCAAGCAGAACTCTACATATTTGCTCTGTAGCTGCAGATTGAAGAGGAAGTTTTATATGTTATGAATAATTTTCTCTGCTGGTTGCATTACCTGAAGAGCTTGTAGACTGCTGCTGCTAATTATGGATTTAAGGAGACTAAACGTACAAATTCAATCACGGTCAAGAGTCTCCTATTCACCCCACCCACCCTCCCCTCATTATCCCCCCTCCCTCCCCAAGGAATCAGTGTACCCATCTATCTGTCTGCAAATTTTAAATGTTTACTCAGCTTATGTCGGCCATGGAATGTGGGCACCAGCTCGGCATTCGCCTAGTGGGATGTGGAAAACAATATAAAAACCACTTCCAGGGGAAAAACTTTTAACAGCCAAGATCGCATTGATTAATATTTATTATTTACGACCGGTTTCGAAAGTTGAAACTATAGTCTTCCGATCTTCAGGAAATATTTGATTATAAAACGTATTCCATTATGAGTTTATCACTCACAACGTGTCGTTTTTATGGTGAAAAATATACTGCACCATTTACATATGTCTGTCAAAAGTAAAACCATACACTTACCCAGAGTAATTTCCTGTATCTCTGGGTACTTTATCATAAGAATTGAGCTTTAATGTGCAGTTAATTTGGTACCACCTTCATGATTGGTGACTTTAGAAACAATGTAACATTTTCAGCGTTCGTTCTCAGGTAGAATGACGTCCAACTGTAATGGTTGTTGGTGGCTGAATGGTTACTTGGAAAGTGTCTTGCAAACATAAACTTGGATAAATTAATCAGTGTGGAACTCTGCAGTGTACTGCAATTTCGTGTACCACAAAATTGTTCTGGGTGGCCACCCAATTTAATTAAAATTGGGAACATTTAATATAAGAACTCAGTTAATCACTGAATTGCTAATCATAGCTAACGTGTGAATATTAATGAAAGATCGAAGTCAATATATGGAATAAGCATATGGGAACAATTTAAGAAAAATCGGTAAATCAAATAATTCAGAGCAAGCAGGAGCTTAAGCTTCAACAAAAAGAATAAGATAATCAGACAAATGTCTACAAATGTAAGGCCTGCCTCTTGTGCTTCAGAAAAGTCAGGTGGTATGTAAAGAAACGCCAGGAGAATGTATTAAAAATAATCTTACAAAAGGAAGATGTTTGTCTGAGAAACTGTCATCACTGTTTAACATACTTTATTGAAATAAAACATCGTATTAAAAATTCACAAAATAATTTTAAACTATGATCTGTCGTTGCCTGTTATTTAATTCTCCTTTACCTTATTATTGTGTTAAGTGCTGAAGTACATTGCGATGACAAGTCAAAAGGAAATCTTAGGCACGCATGGGAAAAGTTCACACAAACATACTAGATTCACACAGACCAGAACAGAGATAAAAAGAATTTCGCCAATCACAGTTAGTCAAAAACTCAGAAGTTCATCCCTATTCCTATGATTCAATTATTGTGAATACGACAAAGAAATTTATTTGCATCACCTTGCACATGAAACTAAGCTACGCTGGCATGAAACATCGGGAAAACCGTTGAATATTCATGAACAAAGCAAAATTACTAAGACCCGTAAAAACTTCGAGAACGCAAATGCGAACCGTATAGACACAAACAGCAATAAGATATCATGCGGAATCAAGGATAAAACATATTCAAGATGGTACCGAAATTACACACGGCGAAATCATCACCACGTGGTAAGTAAATAGATACACAATCTTAAAATTGAAACGATACAAAAAGTAGAAGAAATAAAACACATAAACTCGAGAAAAGTTCACACATACATTCCAATTAAATGAAAAGTCAGGCAAATGATTTTAAATCTGTGCTGGAGTAACGAGCTTCCTATACCACGCATTCTGGTAACACAAGGCAAGGATCGGAAAAACATACTACAAACAGAAAAATTTACTCTAAAAAATGTAAGAATTCGACTACCGAGCTTGAAAATTAACTGGGAGATCAAATGTGTACATCAGTTGGAATAGCTAAACACCATTACACGGTAACACACTCACCAGCGCCAAGTCGCTCTCAAGAGTACCGTCTTAACTCACTGAAGGTCCAGTCCTGCGTGCCGGGAGCACGCTCTCCCTGCAACGAACTTCCCCCATCTAGCCGGAAGAGACCAGAGACATCTTGTCCTCTACCAACTTAATTACTGTCAAATGACTATCGAAAGGGTACAAATCTCTTTGCCTTGACTGAGAAAGCTACGTTGGCTGCATTGTTGCTACCACAGCAGACAGCCAGATGCTGTACTGATATCATATATAATACAAATTCAACATACACTCTCACTCACTCACTCATTCACACAGATGATAAAGAGTGAAAAGAAATTTGGGAGCTCAAAACGCAGGTATGTACATAGGGTCAGATGCTCACCGCAAAAATCGATACTTTAATGTTATTGTGTACCAGTGAATGGGGACAAACACGAAGTACAAAACTAAATTACAAATAACCGAGGTTGAAAGCACGAAATACAATACACTACTGGCTATTAAAATTGTTACATGCAGATGATAAACGGGTATTCAATGGACAAATACATTATACTAGGACTGACATGTGAATACATTTTCACGCAATTTGGGTGCATAGATCCTGAGAAATCAGTACCCAGAACAACCACCTCTAGCCGTAATAACGGCCTTGATACGCATGGGCGTCGAGTCAAACAGAGCTTGGATGGCTTGTACAGGTACAACTGCCCATGCAGCTTTAACACGATACCACAGTTCATACCATCCAGAAAGACCTTTACAGGAACTGCAACATGCGGTCGTGCATTATCCTGCTTAAATGTAGGGTTTCGCAGGGATCGAATGAAGGGTAGAGGCACGGCTCGTAACACATCTGAAATGTAACGTCCACTGTTCAAAGTGCCGTCAATGAGAACAAGAGGTGTCCGAGACGTGTAACCAATGGCACACCATACCATTACGCCGAGTGATACGCCAGTATGGCGATGAGGAATACACGCTTCCAATGTGCGTTCACCGCGATGTCGCCAAACAGGGATGCGACCATCATGTTGGTGTAAACAGAACCTGGATTCATCCGAAAAAATGACGTTTTGCCATTCGTGCACCCAGATTCGTCGTTGAGTACACCATCGCAGGCGGTCCTGTCTGTGATGCAGAGTCAAGGGTAACCGCAGCCATGGTCTTCGAGTCCATGCTGCTGCAAACGTCGTCGAACTGTTCGTGCAGATGGTTGTTGTCTTGCAAACGTCCCCATCTGTTGACTCAGGGATCGAGACGTGGCTGCACGATCCGTTACAGTCATGCGGATAAGATGCCTGTCATCTCAACTGCTAGTGATACGAGGCCGTTGGGATCCAGCAAGGCGTTCCGTATTACCCTCCTGAACCCACCGATCCCATATTCTGCTAACAGTCATTGGATCTCGACCAACGCGAGCAGCAATGTTGCGATACGATAAACCGCATTTCTCCTCCTTACACGAGGCATCACAAATGGCTCTGAGCACTATGGGACTTGACGGCTGTGGTCATCAGTCCCCTAGAACTTAGAACTACTTAAATCTAACTAACCTAAGGACATCACACACATCCATGCCAGAGGCAGGATTCGAACCTGCGACCGTAGCAGTCGCGCGGATCCGGACTGAGCGCCTTAACCGCGAAACCACCGTGGCCGGCGAGGCATCACAACAACGTTTCACCATGCAACGCCGGTCAACTGCTGTTTGTGTATGAGAAATCAGCTGGAAACTTTCCTCATGTCAGCACGTTGTAGGTGTCGCCACCGGGGCCAACCTTGTGTGAATGCTCTGAAAAGCTAATCATTTGCATATCACAGCATCTTCCTCCTGTCGGTTAAATTTCGCGTCTGTAGAACGTCATCTTCGTGGTGTAGCAATTTTAATGGCCAGTAGCGTAGTATGAAACGAGTGTAACAGAGACATTTGAACTGATTTTTATAGTATAATGCGAAAGATAAAATTCTGCATAATGTTTATCCATGAAATCCAACCACAGGATCACGCAGCACCCTTCACCTGCATGTGCCACTACTTCGATATACTCCCACAAATTCATTGCTCCAGAACAAAAACTAAGCAATATCAATTCCAGAGATGTCACATAATTTCCCCTACGCTATGTAAGCTGTACCACAGAGACTTCATTCTCCCCCTACGCAGGAATCTCGGACTAGCTACCTACACATGAGCCGCTGGGTGTACTAAGAATTTACGTTCCTTTCACAATGCCCGCCAAGTAGCACTGCACTTCACCAAATGCAACTGAAGCGATCTATTTTATCGGGAACGCCATTGAGCATTTGAAGAAATTCCTTTCCTATTTAACGAACATTTCACTTCTTATTCCGACAGGTTCGCGCCCTGTACCCCGCTTCTCCACAGTCCTACCATTAGCCCATGTCCAGCCATGGGACATGGGTACGAGCACGCTATTCACGCAGCGCGTTGTGGGAAACGGCCTAAACCAACTTCCAGGCTTAACGAACTTTTTAAGGCCAAGATCCCCTTAATTAATATTTATTATTTACGACAGGTTTCGACAGCTGAAACAGCAATCTTCCGATTTCTTAAAAGAAACTGGGTTGTAAATCATGTCCCATTATGAGTTTATCACTCACACCATGATGTCGTTATGGTGGGGAATATACTGCATATTGTTCATAGAATTGTTAAAAGTAAAACCATATACATATAAAAGCGCGTTGTGCAATAGGCATACTGAGATGTATATAACACTGTAATGGTACAGTGGAGTGCTAAACGTGTGAACATGCCCATTTGTACAAGGTACTTTTTATCTGTAAATGATTTTACTTGTCACAGACCTATGTGTAACACGCTATATATTCTCCAGCATAATGACGTTATAACGTTATTGCTAAATTCATAATGGAAAGCAATTTATAGCCGAACATTATTTTTGAAGATCAGAAGATGACAATTTCATCTGTCGAAACCAGTCGTCAATAATAAATACTAATTAATGGCTAAAACGTTTTTGAACTTAAATATATATCGCTCCTATCGTTTTCTCAACATGAGAAACTTCAGCCAGGTTCCAGGCTCGCCACAACATTAACCTTCGTTAGTTCTCTGAGCGAATCCGAGCCAAGACCGGCGCGCCTGCCCGTATCCCGTTTACAAGTGCTTGTAGGTGCTGAGGGAGAAGATGAGAAATTTCTTCGGGCAGTGATGCCTCCTCTGCTCCAGGTTTACGTAGTGCTCTGCAGTAAACAATGGAAACATGTTGAGCACCTGAAACCAGAAACGCTGGCCGGAGTGGCCGTGCGGTTCTAGGCGCTACAGTCTGGAACCGAGCGACCGCTACGGTCGCAGGTTCGAATCCTGCCTCGGGCATGGATGTGTATGATGTCCTTAGGTTAGTTAGGTTTAATTAGTTCTAAGTTCTAGGCGACTGATGACCTCAGAAGTTAAGTCGCATAGTGCTCAGAGCCATTTGAACCAAACCAGAAAATGCGGTTGGGAAGACTTCTTACCTGACATGGGTGTCCTACTTCAACCATCCGCATATACTGAAATAAAATCGGATGTAATGGATTATCAAAAACAGTACAAATTACATCAATGTGCACTCTTTCTTCCATATTTTCAATTGTAAAAAAAAAAATTCTGGGGCTCTGAAGGACTTATTTCTCCAAAGTGAGGGTGAAAATGAATATCATCCACACACATTTCTACAAGAAAATACTTTGGACGCTTCGATAAAGGTCTCTATGCTCGCCGACGGACGTTGACACATCGTGCGACTGGCAGGCGAGCGACGAAATGTATGTGGGTGAGTGTGTATTTATGCTTATTCCATCATGAGGATATGCCGCCTGACCTCGAGTGACGGATCACAAGTCTCAGTAGAGACGTTTGAGCCACAGTATACAGCTCTCGGCACTTTCTTCATGTATGCTTGTTTGTTTGCACAGGGAACTTTACACAAATAATCGCCATTTGTCTGGTTGGAGGACACCCAGTAGTAGTAGGACAAAGCGGGTCCTTGGACAATTTCGATATCAAATTCATATACTAATGAATTGAATTGTGAAAGCTGATTGACTTACAACCCTAGCTATTGTCCTGCTAAGTGGTTTATGACCCTTTGGGTTTGATTTACGACCCTTTGGAGATAAGTCATCCATCACCTTCCTCTCCTTCTCTCCACACCGCTCTGTGAAATCCACAACCTTCATCACTCTCCCTCACCCATTAATTAACACTTTTGATATAAAATTAATGGCCTAATTAATTAAATTGATTAATTAACTATCTATCCCACTCCAGGAAATTCCCTCTCTCCCCATCCCTTGCTCTTTTACCCCTTCGAAGAAGGCAGGAAAAAGATTCAATTTGTGCTGGAGTGTAAGGATCGTATGATATCAAATTGAAATCAGTGTTAATTACACAGGAAAGGATATACTGTTTACCTGTAATATTCAATTTTTAAGTGTTTGATTTCTTTATTTGTTGGGAATAGCTGATGTCCAGCAGCAATATGCTCTAATTACATAATTACACTGCTGTAGATTACACGTGTTGTTTTGTTTAAAAAATTTGTGCATCTGTCTTCATCTTGATGTGCAGAGATCAAGAGAACTAGTATACAATGCCACCACCCAAAAGTACCCTACTATCTGACCCCTCACCCCTCTGTCCTCCCCCTCATAGAAAATGTTGGCGTAATAAATAGCTCAGCTTATGCTGAGCTGATGAAATGGAAGAACCAACAACATAAAATTGAACTACATTCAGAGGGCATAAAAATACATAGGTTATTTATGAAGCTGAATTTACATACTAGTTTCCAGGGTTTGGATCTCTTTATTTGGTAGGAAAAGCTCATCATTCTCTGCTATTTATTTAATTTTGTTAGATAGAGGTTTCGTAAAATACATGTATAAGAAGTAATTAAATGCAAGAAATCAACATCAACATCAACATAAAACAATTACCACCCATAATCACACTATCACAGATTGAGCTAAACATATCTGGTAAAAACCCACCCACAGTGCACACTCGCCAGAATTCTGGCAACCCTTTGAGTTGTGGGCAGGGGATGGGTGCCAGTCACCTGCAGGGGAATACACGATACTGAATATTGGCTTCCTTTGAAATTTGATAGTAGATTCACTTCCTGTTTTGTTCCCAAACACAAATTTTTCACAATGGGTCACTGGAAGCTACTGCTCTATGTGATCACATTGTTGTGCAGATACTGACTGAGTTAGTTCACAACATCAGTGACAGAGTATGCTGGAGGAAGCAACCTACCTCATTCTTCTTCCTGTAATCCCAACCATCCCTCCACATTTTCTCCTCTGGTTACTACTGCCAGACAAAAAATCGGGTGGTGGGAACTATTTGATGTACATATCTGGGAAGTACCAGACGAAACACATAATCCCTCTCTCTTTTCTTCCTACCTTTCTCTTAAGTGCCAACTTCTTGACAAGTGAGTGTCTGTCATGAGCCTCTGGAAATCACACTAGCCACTCATTTGTCCTTTCCAAAATTCTTGGTTGTCTCAGAAATAGTCCACTTGCACTAACCTTACTCTATAAACTGTCTGGCTGATTAATCGACACCCACTGTGAAAGACAGTTTTACATTGCTTCGTATTGGATGATACTAAGACTGAAAATTCTGGGCTATCCAGGATTCGAGTCAGCAACCACCCAGTCTCCAAACCCTGTTCTTTCCTCTTGTGAGTTTTCCATGCATCCTACTGGTGGATACTGGCATGGTTAGTCTGTTTGGTGGGAAGTCCATTACAATGGAGGTAACTCAAAATAATTGTGAGAATTTCAAATTTCAGCTCAGTTGTGCTATTCCCTTAAACAATTTCCAGCAAAAAAGGGAGGGGGTTTAACTGGAGTGTGCTCAAAATACCACTATAGGAAGCAATAAACTAATCAGCCTGGAATTTCACATGGAAATTCGAAGTTGTAATTTCAAATTTCACCGAAATTTATACCGTCATGATTGTGTAATTCCTGACAACCTACAGGGCTGATAAGTGCATGTTTTAAAGCTCTATAAAATTCCCAGGTTGGTTCTCTCTGCTACAACATGAAGAAGAATTAGGGGAAAGGGTCTGCCATGTGACAGTAGCAACAACAAATCCAGATTTATTTAAACTCCGCTTTGTCACAGAAAGACAGAGTCCACTGGGTTGTACTGCGAACTATTCAACACCACCCATAGCAGCTGTCACATCATGGACAGGGAACTTTGTAAACACATATACTTTAACCATGATTCATTTCATAGTAGACATTGGAGAATGTGGGAACTGCTGTAGACCAACACTGCCAACGTCTTCACACACCACATCTTCCAGCATCCATGCACCAGGTATACCAGATGCACGGAGACCAGAGGGATTACCACCATAACGATCAAGCAGTATACCAATCAGTTTACACAGGTGGGATAATCACCCAGCACGAAAACTTCCCATATTAAAACTTCTCCAGTTTCCAAGTAAAAATCGGAGAATACTCGCAACACACATGATCATGAGGATTACCCAACATGTACTGAGTATTAGTTCGTCATTCATCCGCCCAGAGGGAGACACATTTAGGTCAACCCAATGACTAATTCACGAGACTTAGCGGCTGTTTGTGCCTTAAGCCAGAAATGTCCATCTGACCTCCAGCTACCTCAACCATCCACCCATACACTAGTTGAAGTCATGCTAGAAAACCAGCCACATATTCGTCAGTGTAATGACAATTATATATTACACTTACAGTGCCAATCTAGTGACATTCAAGAATGAGCGAAGTAACAGCGATACCTCCTAATGACGACTGTGGCTCTGTAAATGTCAATTTCCCACATAATCCATATATTCCTTGTAACTGGAGATAACTTTTGTGATACATGCACAATGTAGCTTTCCAGACAGGCATACACTGTCCACATCAGCTTACAGTTTGGAAATTACGCTACCTTGCACCAGTCTTATAAATGACTATCAGTAATGCAAAATGCAGAAACAAGGACAACATATGAGCAAATGGACAAATGAATATCAGTGGCGACTGGTTCGTGAAATTAAATGCCCTGCTCCACTAACTGCGTTAAAAGAAACGAGTCTCATCCACCCACAACATCTGTCAAGACAATGCCATAACATCTCCCTCTCCCTATAATGCATCGTCAGTCTACCATTGAATCATGCCACATTATAACATCTATCAACCGATCACTCCATCTGCTTTGCATCATCTTTTAACACTGAGCCATGTCAGTTTAGAGACGTAGTTCCCTTTTCTAGGAAAGCATCCAAGACAGCATCTAACTTCCATATGTTGGTGTTACCTCAGTAGACATACAGCAGAATATTGCTAAAAACATGCAGCAGCTGTTCTGTAAGGTATGTGTAGCTGACGCTGCAGGCTGTAATTGTTAAAGTACATAGAGCACATTGTTAAGCTGTTTCTTAGAGTGTAAAACACTTAAACAGTATTGTACAGTATCAATCACATGATCCATTCTATAGTTGTATATCACAGTCCTCAAGCTGGTAATAAAATTTTTCTTACCTAAAGTCACTTTACAAAAACCTACTAGGTGGTTGCTGATAACTTTGATGTCACACCTGGGCTTGTGTTCCGATGTATTACTCTACATTTGGTGCTCATCCACGTTAAACAATCTGTTCCAGCTGTCTGATCGTTGTCCACGAAAAATTACTGCTTTTCTGGTTCCCAGTACTTCCATTTCAGCTTTTCCATACATTTCTTTTGCTGTCTCTCACTCCCTTGGAGAAGAATTTTCATGCTCCAAGCAGACATGTAATTACGCCGTCGTTCTTCCTCAATTTCCTCATATTCTCTCAATTTGTACATGCTTCTCGTCAATTTTCGAAATTTTACTGATTTTATGCCACATCTCCTCATGTGATCATGACCTCCCTTCTGGCCACGTATTCTAAAATTGCTTGTAAATGTAGTACAGTTGTCAACATTTAGCACAACTGTGCTATTTTTCATTGTGTGTGTGTGTGGTCATTAGCGCCCAGACGAAACTATGAATGCACTGCGAGGCACAATGTTAAAACAGCAACTAAAAAGGACAACACTATAAAAGTCACATTAACAGGCAAGGGATTAAAAGAAAACAGCATAATCAAATGTCCTTAGACAGGTTTGTCAAGTGGATAAAACGAAGAAGGCGAGCAGCTGCTCCTGAGTCATCCGCTAAAATTTCATTCAGAGTACATGGCAGGCCAAGATCAATGCGCAGCGTATTAAAATTCGGACAGGACGTTAAAATGTGGCGTACCGTCAGCACTTGCCCACATGGGCCGAACTGCGCCGGCGCAGCCGTCAGCAGATGGCGGTGGCTGAACCGGCAGTGTCCAATCCGTAACCGGGCCAAAACGACCTCCTCCCGCCGAGAATGGCGTGAAGGGGTCGTCCAAGCCGTGGGGAGAGGTTTCAAGGCCCGAAGCTTGTTTTCAGCAAGTGTAGACCAATCGGCATGCTACAGCGATAAAATGCGCTGACAAATGACCCTGCTAAAATCAGATGAAGGCACACAACAAGAAGCTGTCCGAAGCTGGAGAACAACAGCCTTAGCCACGATATCTGCAGGTTCGTTCGCAGGGATATCGACATGGCCAGGAACCCACATAAAGGTAACCGGAGAACCGTCGCCCGCCAGCTGCTGAAGAGAGCGTTGGATCCAGTGCACGAAAGGGTGAACCGGATACGGTTCACTGAGGCTCTGGATGGCGCTCAGTGAATCAGAGCAGATGACATAAGCGGAATGTCGGTGGCGGCGGATGTAAAGAACAGTCTGATAGAGGGCAAATAGCTCAGCTGTGAATACCGAACAATGGCCATGGAGCCGCTATTTGAAACTGTGTGCCCCGACAATAAAAGAACTCCCGACACCGTCATTGGTCTTGTTAATGAAGATCGTGTTAATGAATTTCGAAGTTCGACAAACCGCGAGCGGTATACCGAAGCTGGGGTAACCTTCTTTGGGAGCGAGCTGAGGTCAAGGTGAACGCGAACCTGATCCTGGAGCCAAGGTGGCGTTTGGCTCTAGCCCACCCTAAAGGTTGCAGGGAGTGAAAAATCAAGGTGCTGAAGGAGGCGACGAAAGCAAACTCCAGGGAGTAGCAGGGCAGGTACATACAACCCGTATTGACGGTCGAGAGAGTCATCAAAAAAGGAACGATAAGACGGGTGGCCGGGCATTGATAATAGCCGATAATAGCCGACAGGCATACCGACAAGGAGTATATTGCGCGAGTAGGTTAGTGGCAATTCACCGGCTTCAGCATGAAGACTCTCGACGGGAATAGTATAGAACGCTCCGATCGCAAGACGTAGCCCCTGATGTTGTATAGAGTTGAGGCAGCGTAAGATGGACGGCCGTGCAGAGGAGTATACAAAGCTCCCATTATCCAGCTTTGGGCGGACGATCGACCGATATAGGCGAAGTAGTACGGTTCGGTCCGCTCCCCACGACGTACCGCTGAGAACACGGAGGACATTTGTGGAACGGGTACAACGGGCAGCCAAATATGACACATGTGGAGACCAGCTAAGTTTCCTATCAAATATAAGACCTAAAAATTTTGTTGTCTCCACGAATGGGAGAGTAACGGGACCGAGATGTAAGGACGGTGGGAGAAACCCTTTGTAGCGCCAGAAGTTAATACAGACCGACTTCTCGGCAGAAAAACGGAAGCCACTGGCGAAACTCCAGGAGTAAAGACGGTCAAGACAACGCTGAAGACAGCGCTCCAGGAAACATGTACGCTGCGTGCTGCAGTAGATGGTAAAATCGTCCACAAAAAGGGGGCCTGATACAAAAGCTGGGAGGCAATCCATTATTGGATTGATCGCTATGGCGAAGAGAGCGACGCTCAAAACCGAGCCCTGTGTCACCCCATTCTCCTGGCGAAAGGCGTCGGACAGGACAGAACCCACACGTACCCTGAACTGTAGATCCATTAAAAATGCGCGAATAAAAAGAGGGAGGCGACCGCGAAGGCACCATGTAAGCATGGTGCGGAGAATGCCCGCTCTCCAACAGGTGTCGTAAGCCTTCTCCAAATCAAAAAACACAGCCACTATCTGGCGCTTCCGCAAGAAGTTATTCATAATGAAGGTCGACAAGGTAACCAGATGGTCAACAGCAGGGCGGCGCCTACGAAATCCACATTGTACATTGGTAAGTAGGCGTCGAGATTCGAGCAGCCAAACCAAACGAGAGTTAACCATTCGTTCAATCACCTTACAGACACAGCTGGTAAGGGAAATGGGTCATTAACTGGAAGGCAAGTGCATGTCCTTCCCCGGCTTAGGAACCGGGACAACAATAGATTCGCGCCAGCATGTGGGAACATGACGCTCAATCCAGATGCGATTATAAGTACGAATAAGAAAACCTTTACCCGCAGGAGAAAGGTTCGTCAGCATCTGAATATGTATAGAATCAGGCCCCGGAGTGGAGGACCGTGACCAAGCAAGTGCACTGACGAGTTCCCGCATGGTGAATGGGGCATTATAACTAATCGTGATTCGAGGAGCGGATGTTAGGTGGCCTTGCCTCCTCTGCTTGTTTTCGGGGGAGGAAGGTAGGGTGGTAATGAGCGGAGTTCGAAACCTCTGCGAAAAATCGGCTGAAGGCATTGGAGACATCCTCAGGGGCCACAAGGACGTCATTCGCGACCGTCAAGCCAGAAACTGCTGAGTGGACCTTAGTGCCAGATAGCCGGCGCAGGCTACCCCAGACAACAGAAGAAGGAGTATAACTATTGAAGGAGCTTGTGAAAATAGCCCAGCTGGCTTTCTTGCTTCCTTTAATAACACGACGACACTGCGCACATAATCGTTTATAGTTAATACAATTCGCCATCGTAGGGTGGCGTTTAAAGGTACGTAAAGCACGTCGACGAGCACGCAAAGCATCTCGACATGCTGCGGTCCACCAGGGGACCGGTACGCGACGTGGAGAAGAAGTAATATGAGGGATGGAATATTCAGCAGCAATGAGAATGACTTCCGTGAGGTGTGCGACCTGACTATCGCAGCTTGCGAAGTTTTGATCCTGAACTGTCGCCCTGGAAGAGAAGAGCCCCCAGTCTGCTTTGGAGATGTTCCATCTAGTTGAGTATGGAGATGGGGCATGATGCAGGAGATGGATAACACAAGGGAAGTGGTCGCTCGAATACGTATCAGAAAGAACGTACCACTCAAACCGGCGTGCAAGTTGGGTAGTACATATAGAGAGGTCTAAATGGGAATAGGTGTGAGTTGTGTCCGAAAGAAAAGTAGGGGCGCCAGTATTGATGCAGACAAGATTGAGGTGGTTGAAAAGGTCTGCTAACAGGGAGCCTCTCGGGCAGGATGCTGGAGAGCCTCAAAGGGGATGGTGGGCATTGAAGTCTCCAGTCAACAAAAATGGTGCAGGTAGCTGAGCAATAATTTGCATCATGTCTGCCCTAGTAACGGCAGACGACGATGGACTGTAAAAGGTACAAGTGGAAAATGTGAAAGTGGGGAGAGTAATTCGAACGGCAACTGCCTGCAGATCGGTGTGCAATGTGATGGGATCGTAGTAGATATCATCCTGGACCAGCAACATAACCCATCCATAAGCCGGAATACCTGCTAGAGGGGTAGGTCAAAACGCACAGAGGCATAGTGTGCCAAGTCAATTCGATCTCATGGGCGTAGCTTCGTTTCATGGAGAGCTACTACGTACGGACAGTGCAAGCGTAGCAGTAACTTTAAGTCCTCTCGGTTGGAGCGAATGCCGCGAATATTCCAATGAAGAAGTGCCATCGTGAGAAGAAAAAGAAAAAGGAGAAGCAAGAAGGGGTCACCTCGAAGGCCGCTGAGGGCCTGGCTTCGAGCGAGCACTGCTGCCGCTATCAATAGGCGGAGAGTCATCGTCCATTTTTTCAATAGATTCGTCGGCCACCATGTTAAGATGGCCGGGAGAGGGAGCTTCCTCCGCCGGTGAACGGGCAGATGTTTGGCTACCAGCGGTGCGGCCACGTGAAACGGATGACGGCCTGGGGCGGTAACCGCTGGGTGGCGCAGGAGAAGAAACGCGCCGTGGCGGAGAAGGAGAACTTTGCTTCCTATGAGCCTTCTTGGAAGCTCGTTTAGTCGAAGTACTGGTCGATGGCTAGGAGTTTGGGGTACATAGTAAGTCTTCAAGGGGCGGTTCCTTTTTGAAGGCCCGTGCATCTGACTTTGGGGTCTTAGTCTTGGCAGAAGCTGATAAAGGTGCTTGTGACTTAGGGGCACAGGAGGAAGAGGAGACGTTGACCGGGCGATTTTAGCATTGGCCGAACGGACGACCGTAGCGCTAAAGGTCAGATCTCATGTCTGCGTCGACACCTCCTTGGTAGGCCGAGGAGAGGCGAGGACAGTACTGTATTTCCCCGCTGGGAGCAGCGTGGGCTTCCTACTAGCAAATAGCTTGCGAGCAGCCGAGGTGGACATTTTCTCTTTGACCCGAATTTCCTGTATACAGCGTTCATCCTTGTAGATGGGACAGTCGTGAGAGGACGCTGCATGGTCACCCTAACAGTTCACTCAACAAGGAGACGGAGTTGGACAGTCACCCTCATGAGCGTCCCTGCCACAAGTGACGCATTTAGCCGCATTATAATAAGACTGGCGTGTGTGATTAAAACGCTGACATTGGTAGCAGCGCGTAGGTGTCGGCACATAGAGGCGAACAGAAACAACCTCACAGCCCGCTTTGATGCGCGTCGGCAGCTGAACACTATCAAAGGTCAAGAAAAATGTCCGGGTCGGTACAAGGTCATTGTCGACCTTTTTCATGACTCTATGGACAGCCGTCACGCCCTGCTCAGCGAGGAAAGACTGAATCTCCTCGTCAGTCAATCCGTCGAGTGATCTAGTAGATACCACACCACTCGACGAATTCAAAGTGCCGTGAGCCCCCACCCTGACAGGGAACGTGTACAGGAGTGTGGCCCAAAGGAGTTTTTGTGCCTGAAAGGCGCTCTCAGCTTCCAACAACAATGTACCGTTACACATCCTGGTACAAGACTTGACAGGTCCGGCTATGGCATCTACGCCCTTCTGAATAACGAAAGGGTTGACAGATGAAACATCCTTTCCGTCCTCAGATCTAGAAACTACAAGGAACTTTGGGGCAGGCGGTAGTACTTTTGTCACTGGTGGCTGGTCAAGTTTCCGTTTTTGGGCGGAAGTCGAGAGAGAAGAAGAAGAGAAATCCATTGCGGATGAATCCCCCATGATTGCCAGCGTCTCCGATGGCACGCTCCTTCCTTGTGGGGACCCTCTCAGAGGGCGCTCCCGCCTTAGGTGAATGTTTACACCCCTGGTCACACCTCCCGAGAAACGGATGGAGGGACCAATCGGCATGGTCGGAAGGTGTCACCTCTCCCTGGGCCTGGCCTTCACCAGGGGTACGTGCGTGCCTTACTTGTCTACCCAGGGCGGGGAATTACGCGTTACCCAGTCACCTGCTAAACGTGCGAACGCGTGGGTCAGCCTTCAGGAACGCACAGGGAGGAAAGAAGAACAGGAAAAAAAGGGAGAGAGGGAGAGAAAGGACAGACTGTCTCAAACGCGGAGGTGGAGACCATAGGGTGGACAAGAAGGCAAGGAGAAGAAGGCAAGAAGAAGAAGGCAAGGTAAAAAGTAAGGAAGACAGTGAGAGAGGGAGAACGACAAAGAAAGGAAACAAACAAAGGAAGGAGGAAACCAGAATAAGCGAAAAACCAAAATGACCACAAATATAAGTCGTTGAACCGTTCGTCTCCGGACGCAGGTGCAAACTACCCCCTTGAGGGGGAGGGACTCCTTTCAGTCACCTCTCACGACAGGTAGGAATACGTCGGGCCTATTCTTACCCTGGACCCACAGGGGGGGGGGGGGGGAGTGTGTGTGTGTGTGTGTGTGTGTGTGTGTGTGTCAGTTTCATGTGGGGGGGGGGGCGCTCATGGCACAGGGTAGGTTTGGTAGGATCAAAGTAGATGTCGCAGGTGGATCAACCACATGTTCAATCAGGGACAGAGCTCATAGACGGATCCACGATGTCTTACAGATGGAATATTGTTGCAAGGTGGTTCCATCATACATAATGGCCAAGATGGGGTTTGGAGGTCGATTCATTGCATGCCACAGCCGAGGTGGTGTTCGAAAGTGATCCACCATGAATTACGGCTGGGATAGCATTTGAGGGTGAACCCACGTATGATATGCCCAGGATTGTGTCTGATGATGGATTCTCTGGCATTAGGATTAGAGTATTGTCTGGTGGCTCCCACGTGTAACCAGTACATGACAGACAAACAGAAAAATGCTGCAGTTACACAAGGTATTGGCAGCTGTATTACATTTACGAACAATTTTAGAATACATGACCAGAATCGAGGTCATGGTCACCTTTTGCAAGACTGTTTAAGTATTTTAAAGCCCATGTGTAATTGGATGCGCGACGTAAGATTGGTATGGAACAGTCTCTGCAGAATGGTAGTTACAGTATTGGAATGATAATATTGGTCTGCATCCATAGTGTTGGTCGGTTGTATAAGTTTGGAACACATGTTATACTCTTTCTGTTCCTTCACGAGATATCGAATGTAACAGTTATAGTATCCTCCTACGTCTGGTCAATTCCAAAGCAATTGGATACAGTGTTGCATGGAGGGTTGGTTAAAGACAGAGTGCCGGCCGCTGTGGCCAAGCAGTTCTAGGCACTTCAGTCCAGAACCGCGCTGCTGTTACTGTCGCAAGTTCGAATCCTGCCTCGGGCATGGATGTGTGTGATGTCCTTATGTTAGTTAAGTTTAAGTAGTTCTAAGTCTAGGGGACTGATGACCACAGATGTTAAGTCCCATAGTGCTTGGAGCCACTTGAACAATTTCTGAAAGACAGAGTAAGAGTTGCGAGATGCATAGAGAGAGAGAGAGAGACCATCTAGAATTTTACTCACGACCCTTAGCTGGTAGGTTAACGTAGTGGTAGCTCATTTCGAAATAGACCAACCTTATCCTACGAATGCGAGAATATTTCGTGATTCCCATCAACATAAGGGGAATTTTTAAAGTGTTTTGGCTAAAAAACGTAAATGTAACACCTTCTCTCTGCTACTGGCTATTACCCACACACGTAGTGTAGGCACCGTAACAGGGTTCACGATATGTGGATATGTATATTGCACTCATAAAGCATTGGAGGTGTTGGTTTACAAATGATACAGAAACTGAGAATCTTGCTGCAACGTCATTGGCTGATTGCATCATGAGGTAGACACAATGAGACTTCCATTGATGTGAGAAGTGGTCGAGAGCAGTGCTTTTGAACTCGGGTAATTGGGTAAAATGCGTTGAAATCAAGGAAAACCCTAGTAAAATGGCTAAATTGATGGAAAATACGTAAAATTGAGGAAAAATACGATGAAAAATGTGGATGAATTAGAGTAGTTATATTTTCATTCTACCCCTCTCTCTGTTGTGGTGGCTCTGAGTAATGGAAGCGCACCATGGGTTTCAAACAGCATGGTGCAGGTCAGTACAGGATGCACACATACGCACCATCCACTTAACTGTGGATCATTCCAGCGATACCACAAGGACAGAATGTGGATAGCTACTATCTATCACATCAACATATGATGATGCATCACTCATGTTGAAATCTGGAGATATATCCATTTATTTACAACAGTCCAAGAGCATATCAAAAGTCTCTACTCGATTCTAATTTACTGGAAGACCTACCTGCTTAATCGTTTTGTGGAAGTGGCGAAACCGAGACTTCTCGTGACAATGAGAAGTCTGGGATTCTGAGGTGACGTTTTCATAGAAGATAGCTGGACCCTTCTAAGTTACTCTTTCTACGTTAAATGCGTCAGTTCTTTCTGCTCTGGCATGTGCCGACTTTTAGGCATGAATGGACGTCTCGTAAAGACAACCATGTGAGGTGGTGGGAGGATTTTGCTACAGGGAAGCTATGGTACTCTGTGTGAAATGACACCCGGCTGGTGTGAGTGTGGACATACCACAGTTTTTCGGAAGCTATACACCTTATCGGGAATTTTATGCTGCTGGAACGTGAAGTTAGTATTTGAAGTATTCTGAGTATGCGAAGTAATCATGCTTCTATTCCTTTACCCAAATTACGTACGTCTAGCCCTAAGGGGACGATAGATTTGATATGGGGAATCGGGATTTCAACGCATTGGCGAGTACATCCGACCATAAGGGGGGGGGGGGGGCAGATTCATTTCCTAAACACCTGAACAGTATACGAACACAAGTGTTCAACTAGACCTGCTGTAGTGAACAAACATGGCATGAAATACTGTTGTAACATCATGGATAGGCAAAATATCTTCTCATCGGCTCCAGTAAGTAGATCATCACGTGTTCTATGTCGCATTTTTGACTGCGGCTCTTATTACAGTACACCAACCCATATTGCTGATGTCTTTCTAAAACTTTCGTCTGTGGGAGCACTGTTAACTATCATATAGTGTCGGACGTCTCTACTTTATAACACTTGTTTGAGAGAGCCTTGATGGAATGCAGTACCTTCCAGAAGCACCGAATGAAAATACCTGCAGTCTGTTCTCGAATATGACTGGCTGAAAGATCTAAATGTCAAATAATTTAGTAAAACTGAGGAGACTCGAGACACCTAACTGATGTGATTGTGGACGTACCTTAATATTTTTTGGATGGTGTACACACATAAACTATAACTGCGAAACTTGTCTGAGATGTGTATGTGTTGGCGTGTTAAGTTGCTGTGGTCATCTGGGAGTGAGCAGGCTATGCTTGGTGGTAAGGGAAGTATAGATTATCTGATTTTTTTTTTTTTTTGCAGTAGTGGTAGACGTATGAATAATTTTATGCGGAAAGTTATGTCCTGTCATGAGGAGGATGTAGATTTAAGTTGGAAATCGATATTTCCAGAACAACAGTCATCATGAAGAGGTATTTCTGATACTTTTCTCATTGTCGAATGCCAGCAGATTGACACTGTGAATTGTAGTTACAATGTAAATATGTGGCTGGTTTCCTAGGACAACTGCAACTGGTGTACGGGCACGTGGAAGAGGTAGCCCGTGATTGGGACAAATGGACATTTCTCTGTTAAAGCGTGAGGAGACTCGAGACACCTAACTGATGTGATTGTGGACGTACCTTAATATTTTTTGGATGGTATACACACATAAACTATAACTGCGAAACTTGTCTGAGATGTGTATGTGTTGGCGTGTTAAGTTGCTGTGGTCATCTGGGAGTGAGCAGGCTATGCTTGGTGGTAAGGGAGGTATAGATTATCTGATTTCTTTTTTTTTTTTGCAGTAGTGGTAGACGTATGAATAATTTTATGCGGAAAGTTATGTCCTGTCATGAGGAGGATGTAGATTTAAGTTGGAAATCGATATTTCCAGAACAACAGTCATCATGAAGAGGTATTTCTGATACTTTTCTCATTGTCGAATGCCAGCAGATTGACACTGTGAATTGTAGTTACAATGTAAATATGTGGCTGGTTTCCTAGGACAACTGCAACTGGTGTACGGGCACGTGGAAGAGGTAGCCCGTGATTGGGACAAATGGACATTTCTCTGTTAAAGCGTGAGCCAACAATTAGCCTTGAGAACCGGCCAGGCAGGATATGATGATATAGTTGAGCTAACCGTGTCGCCTTCTGGGTCGGTGAATAGTGAACTAGCGCTCAGTATGTGTTGGGCAGCCTTTGTGACCACATGGATTGCGAATATTCTCCAATTTTTATAAGTAAATTTGAGAAGATTCAGTACACGAGGGCTATTCGGAAAGTAAGGAACGATAGGTCGCGAAGTACAAACCACAGTGAAGATCAAAATTGTTGTATTTGCAACAGTTAGCTACTACTTCCTTCTACTTATCTCCATAGTCGCCGATCCGACTTAGACGTTTGTCGTAGCGTTGTACCAACTTCCCAATACCCTCGTTATAGAAGACAGCCGCCAGTGCATTCCGCCAATTCTCTACGCTGGCCTACAGCTTGTTGTCTGTGCCAAAATGATGTCTTTATAGCCAGCGGTTCATGTGAGTAGCAGAGGGAGACAATTACGGGCTGTATGGTGCGTAATCAAACATTTCAAATTGAAAACGATGGAGGAGCATCTTCATTGACCCTGCAGAATGCGGCTGAGAATTGTCTTGAAGAAGAAACCGCATGACAGTTTTGTAATGTTGGCTGCATAGATTCAGGCGAAATTTCTCACCAGGGCCTCGTACTTGGCGGGAGACCTATTGTTATAGATGTCTTTATGTTCTCCCTGTGTGCTCAGAACTAAAAAGAACGACGTAACGCCATCGACGGACATACTAGAGACACTGCCCAACACACCTGTCCAAAAATTCACCGGATTTTCGTGACCAATCGTTCTTTAATTTCCGAATAACCCTCGTAGAAAATGTCTCTGCTAGACAGTTTTTCCCCCCAAGTAAACTGAGCGGTTAACAGCTCGGCGATCATGACGGCAGTCTCTCCAGCCTCTGAGCATCTGGTATGGCTGGCATGTGGATGGCCAGGAGAGTGGGGTGTGAAGACGACTGGTCATGGTGGCCTACAGGAGTTTCTGCAATCTTCGATATCTAAGCGAGGGAACTGCCATCGAATGGATCATGGTTTAAGTGTGTGTGTTTACAAAGTGACCTGTCCGTGTGGTGACGGCTGTTACGTGTGCTGATGAGTGCTTCTCAGTACATCCCTGTGGACTCTGTCTTGCATCGGAAAGGTGGAGTTGAATTTGTTTAAATTGGATTTATTGTTGCTACTATCCTATCACAAAGTAGTCCCTTCCCATTTCTTCTTCTTCATGTTGTATTAAAAACAAACAACCTGGGAAATCTACAGTACTTTAAAAAAATACGTTTAGCAGACCTTTAGGTGGTTGGGAATTACACCACCGTCATGGCATTAATGCCCACCGGAATTTGAAATTACAACTACCGTTCTATTATTTTATCCAGTACCACTTCCAGTCACGAAGTTAAATTGACATTTGATCATTTATAGTGGTGTTGTGAGCACACTCCACTCAAACCCCTGCCCTGTCTCCTATAAATTGTTTAAGAACATAGCGCAATTGAGCTGAAATCTGAAATTCTCATTACCATTTTCTGCTACCTCCAACCTAATGAATTCCATGCCAAACAATCTAAAATTGCGAGTATCTACCAATAGGAGGTAAGGAAAACCCAAAAGGGGAAGAGTAGGGTGTGGAAACTGGGTGGTTGTGGACTATAATCCCGGGGAGCCCCAGAATTTCCTGTGAAACCTGCACATGTGGTATGGTGCAGTGCGAGCGAAGATGCGATGAGGAGGTTTTCGTGAGATACGTTTAGTGTGATCTGTAACAATAATTACCTTGGTTAGCGTCGATTTTATGGCAGTATTCGTTGTGTGATCAGAAAAAAGCACTGAATTTATGTTTTTAATTCTTCTTTTCGATGTATTTTACAAAGCCTGTGTCTTCCGAAATCACATAATCAGCAGCGAATGATAAGCTTTTCCCGCTGAACAAAGAGATCCAACTCCTATAAACGGATATGCAAATGGAATTTTATAAATAAACAATATATTGTTATGCCCTCTGAAACGTAGTTGAATTTCCTGTCGTGGTATTCTATGAGTTCACCAGCTCAGCACAGTCTGAGCGACTTTTCCTCTCAGTTTTTTTGGCAGGCTTTGAGAGGGAGAGAGTGAGAGGGGATTGGGAAGTCCTCTGGTGGTGGTGTTCTGCTCTAGCTCTGTCGATCCCTCCATGTCAAGGTGAAGACAGACACCGCCACCAATGTAATTAATTTGGATATGTAGTGGCTGAGCTTGAGATTTTCCCGCAAAATAAAGATCCCTGAAAATTGTATTTTATAGGTAAACAGTATATCCTCTGCTATGTAATTGACACTGATTTCAATTTCACATCACGGGACCCTTCCTCTCCAGCAAAGACTTTTTCGCACCACATTTCTAAGGTGGGGAATCTAGGGATGGGGGCAAGAGGTGGGGATAGCTGGAGTTTCCTTGAGGTTGAGAGGTAATTAATTGAACAATTTAATTGATTGGGTAGTTAATTTGATACCGAAAGTGTACTTGGGTTTGTTAGGCGGATGGGGGAGGGGCAGAGGAGGCCAAGGGTGGTGGGTGGTTTCTCAGAAGGATGGCTTATCCCCAGGAGGTCATAAATCAACCCATATGGGATCATAAACCACTTAGCGGAACAATATATTAAGGCCATAAGTCAATCAGCTCTCACAGTTTAATTAATTAGCATATTTGTTTGATATCAAATGTAACCTAGGACCCACTTTGCTCTCTCAGTCCCATTTCATTCAAAGGTCACATTTATCTATCTGCGAAAGGTAGCACATGAAAACATTTTCCATCCATCCACAGAATGAGATTAGACGAATATCGTGAATGTGCTGGTCCACTGTCTTAGATCCAGAGTGCAAGAAATATTCCTCTCTTTAAGGAAGGTCCACTGGAACACTTCCTCGAAGGAAATGCTTTAAGCATTATTAATAAATTTCAATATAACTATTGCAGATAGCCAGCTGGAAATTTATGGCAGACAGTTCTCATGAAGCCGAGAAGCGTGAAAACGCTATCACTTTCTTACAATAACTGTCAAGAACTGTTGACCAATGTTTCGACACAACACTGACAATACGTTATGTACACACGCGTAGCATCATCCCGACCGCATAATGATACATTCAACTTACTCAGATAGCGATGCCATCTGTTTATCCGTGGGACCCGATATTTAGCGAAGAAAATGTAATTACGTGTAATGGTTGCAGGTCGACATGTTGAGCTTATATTGACGTAGTGACGTCTGTTTAAGGGCGAAAAATTAACGAAGTGTAGCCTTTTTCATTCCCATAACATTTAACATTTTGTGTGTTGTAGTCAACAGTTTATCTCACTTTTACTTGCAACTATTGCGAGAGTCGTTTCAATTTCGCTAAGCAAATCCACCTTTCTCACAACATGTTTGTGAACACAGTATTCTCTGTTTCTCTTGGACAGTCAACATTACCCGTGCATGTGTTGTCTGAGCAGTCAATTGTCAACTTGCAGCACATAGCTACCAAGTGGGAGAAGTAAATACTCTGAAGGGGATGTAGCGTCCCGTGAGACGCAGGAAAACAGCTTGCTACTATCTACGGTGTTACACACTTGAGGCCTTGGATACAATTTATTACTTATTAATAACCGTAATTGAATTATAGTTTTAACAGCATTATTGACTCTGTTATAAACTTTTTGCTAATATTTATGAAATGTTGCGTCGGTGCTTGGAGGATGACAGACATTTTGGAAAACTAAATGGACTGTATTACTGTTCTACATTAATATATAATCAGTAGTTCATTTTGTACCAGCTTTCGTTGTTTTCTACTACGAATACTGTAGCCAACATGCTGTTGAACAGTAAAGATAAGATTCCACCTTTAGAACAGAGAGGAAATACAGGATTTCCATAAATCCGTGTGACAAATTATATATAGGCCAGTCAGCAAACTGCTAGACTAACTCCGCATGAAAGGAGTTGGAGAATGAAAAAGATAGATCGCTAAACATACTCTGAATGAATGTCATTTTCATGATATTACATTTGATGTTATCCATAGACGAACTTAAGGCATAAAATTAATATTACTCGAAATTATGACCAATAATATACAACAGTCAGACAGTCTTGACCTGTTCATTAATGATCAAACACTGTTCCATTACTCACCTCTGCTAGAGTAACAGCAGCTACTTAATATTTCTCTCAAGACTAGATAATGTGCTTGTTGTAACTGTTTCACATCCACATTCCATAGATTCCCTTCTCACCTTTGCTCCCCCTCCCCCCCCCCCCTCCTTCTTTCCTGCCCATGAATCACTTTCATCAGTCTGTCCGTGTAACATAGTAGACATTACCCATTTGCACAAAATATTTAGAGTGAACATTACGGTACTTTTAGTCGTTGAGTATACTGCAATTTAAGATTTATTTCTTCAGAGCTTCTTTGTATATCGGTGCGTGCACGATAATGCGCCGTACCGATAGCTTTTAAAAAGACTCGCGCGGAAACGCGATTTCTGAGGAGGTTGTACCTCGGGGTCTACTGACCACAGATATAAAGGCTCAAGTGGTTTAGAGAGCTCTTGGCCTGGGTCCCATTTGAGTACATACCGGTAGAACGTGTGTGTTCAAGGTATGCTACAGCTTAGTGTTAAATTGAAACCTACCCAAGAAAGTTGGTTGGTTATTTCACATTTGGTCTCGTACAGGGGGGCCTTGGGAGGCTTACAAAAGCACCATTTATTTATGTTCAGTTCCCGAGTAAAATCCGCAAAGAACCGGTTGTGAAGATGTCTCTTCTATAATCTCCGATGATGGAAAATCGTCAAAATTTTTACCATATGTTCTTCAGATGATACTCAAAGGGAACTTCGAAACTTTTCTCCATATCATTAATTGTTGCTAGATTTCAATTTGCCGTAATTTTGCAGAACACCACAAAAATTTTAGCTGTTTTCGCACCGTGGGCCGCAATTACCTAAACAACTAACAATGAGAAACAGTTAAAATTATAACTGTATAGTATTCTGGGATTTACCTAACAACATAATAATCTAGTTTTCGAAAATCTGTACCCGTTTTCAGGATAAACCCGGAAAACATGACATCATTACCATGTACCGCGATCAAGAGTTCGAAGTTACCGTATTTATGTCCGTAAAATATACAAATAACATTCGGTCTAAGGCCTAAATATAGTTTTAAGTGACGTAGTGAGGCATGGATTCTAGTAACATCGCAAGGGGTCTGAGGCCTCGAAAGTATGTTTTAGTCAGCATTTTTACACCAATAAAATTTTATGACGCTCTTTTTCTGTATAATGGACACTTAACTCTTTTACAAATATGCCAAAAGCTGTACTCAGTGACAAAAATTCGACTGAAATGGGCTTTAACATGAATGAAAGGAACTCAAAACGATTGCCAAAAGTTACGTAAAACCGAAAAGACTGTAAATTCAGTAAGATACGTCTAATAACATTTTTAGTCTTTCAAGATACAAGGCATAAACCTGGTATTTACGATTAATTGTGATTGATGAGCAGATATTCAGAAAAAATGTAAAGCAAACAGTTCTGTATTATTATTGTATTAGTCGCAGTTATTTGTTGTTTACGTGTGAAAGTATATAAATGTGTCGAAGTATAGAAATTATCAAAACTTGACTGACCTATAGAATTCGTTTTATACAGGGTGGCTAGAAGAGGCTGTAAGGGTGTTGCAAGGGAGGGTGTACTGAGAAATAAATGTTAAGAATCGAACTCGATACTTCGCGTCTTTCCCGAGTTATTTAACTTTTAAGTTAACTAATCAGCACTTGCAAGCGCTAAAATGCGGTAATACACAGACAGCTGTGGGTCTGTAAATTACCTTTTATTCAAATGATCGTTACCAGTTAGAAACTGATAAATTTATACTAGATGAGCAAAAGCTGCTTCTGTTCGGTTTGCAGAAATCAAACGAAGAACGCGTTTAGTGGCACTGCTTCTGGCAGGCTGCTCGAATTTGTATGCCCGTCAAACTGACTTGCTAATTTAAATACTAAATAGCTCGAAACAATTATTTCTCAGGACGGCCTCCCCTGAGATACTGTTGAAAGCTTTTCGGCGAGTTTCTGACCACCCTGTATGAGCAGCAAACTTTTCTACAGCAGGGAAAGAGGGGATCCAGTGGAAAAATCCCACTGTGGAAACACCCAGAAGTCGAATGTGTTCCTCTTGGAAGGTCTCTGATAGAGAATGGGACACTTGTCGTCTCAATCCTCATTCCACCTTCCTCAACAAAAATTTAGAAATACAGACTCATTCCTGCTGTTTTGCGCTGAAAGATAGTACGAGAGAGACAGTGGCGATGGAGATGAGAGTAGACAGTGCCAATAGGAGAGAAAGACACAAGAGAAAGGGATGCTGGGAAGAGAAAGCGGTAGTCAAAGAGGAAGAGAAATGGATGGAGGTAGCACCAGTGGGTGCAAGAAAGGTAGGACAGAGTGAAAATACAGATGAGTGGAGACGGTACTCTGATCAGCCAGAACATTATGAATACTATAGATATAAATCGGTCCAGGTGATATCAGCGTCACCTGGCGAGGAATGACTGCTGGTCAGACATACGCACGATGCATGTAGTATCAGTGAGCGTGGTGTTCCGTGTAGAATAGAGAAGGCGCGCGATCTGTCTCAGTTCAACCGAGAACAGATTGTGATGTCCCGGAGGCTCGACACTAGCATTTTCGGGTGTTCGAAGAGTGCTGTGGTGAGTGTTTTCAACACGTAGCGAAACCAAGGTGAAACCACGTCCAGACATCGTGGGGTTGGGAGGCCACGACTAATTACGGATATCGGACTTCGTAGGCTGGGAAGAATGGTAAAACAGGACAGTCAAAATTAACATCAGACTTTGATGCTGGGAGGAGCCCACGTGTGTCTGAACACACAGTGCACCGAACACTCCTAACGATGGGCCTCCGCAGCCGACGACCCATGCACGTTCCAATGTTAACACCACGACATCGGCAACTATAACTGAAATGAGCACTCGACCATTGGAACTGGGCGTTCGTGCATATGCAGAGCGTTGCGTGATATGATGAATACCAATACCTTCTTCATCATGCTGATCGGAGGGCGCGAATCCAATCCATCACCTACCAGGGTAATAGCTTCTTGACACCTGTACTGCTGATGGCGGCTCCATTATGCTGTGCGGAATATTGACGTAGGCACCCAAGGGTGCAGTGGAGATCGTGCAAGGCACTTTCACGGATAAGCAGTATAGTACATTGGTTGCACACCAGATACATCGTGTCATGACGATTATGTTTCCCGAAGGCAGTGGCATTTTTCAACAAGATAAGGCCTGTAATCGGAGAAGCTTCGTGATGATCTTTCCATTGGCAAACGACTCCGGAATAGACCCCCATTCGTAACTCTGGGAGGGGAGGTGACCATGAGACAAAGATTGACCAACCAACGAAAGGATAACGTTCTACGACTCGGGGAGTGGAATGTCAGAAGCTTGAACGTGACAGGGAAGTTAGAACATCTGAAAAGGGGAATTGAAAAGCTCAATATAGATGTAGTAGGGGTCAGTGAGGTGAATATCTACGCTGAGGCTTTTCATTTCCTTTTTCAGATTTTCTAACTTCCCTTCCACTTTCAAGTCTGACATTCCGCGTCTCTACTCGTAGAACATTACCCTTTCGTTAGTTGGTCAATCTTTGTCTCATTCTCACCTTCCCTTCGGCAATCCCCTCCCGGAGATACGAATGGGGAACTATTCCTGGGGTTTTGCCAGTGGAAAGACCATCATGAGACTTCTTCAATTACAGGCGTTATCTTGTTGAAAAAAGCCACTGCTGTCGGGAAACATGATCGTCATGTCGCGGTCTACGTGGTCAGAAGAGTATTGAGTAATAACAACAGCAGCAGAAAATGGTATAACTGGAGTTGGACTCGTTATGAACAGGAAGGCTGGGCAGAGAGTGTGTTACTGTGAATAGTTCAGTGTTACGGTTTTTCTTATCAGAATCGACAGAAAACCAACACCGACAACGATAGTTCAGATACACATGCCGACGTCACAAGCTGAAGATGAAGAGACAGGGAAAAGTACATAGGAATACTGAAAGAATCATACAGTACATAAGGGGAGATGAAAATCTAATAGTCAAGGGGAACTGGAATGCAGCTGTAAGAGAAGGAGTAGAAGAAAGGGTTACAGTAGAATACGGGCTTCGGACATGGTATGAGAGAGGAGTTCTGTAACAAATTTCAGTTGGTAATACCGAATACGCTATTCAAAGAATTATAAGAGGAGGAGGTATACTAGGAAAACTCGGGTGATACGGGAAGATTTCAGTTGGATTACATCATGGTCAGACAGAGATTCCGAAATCAGATACTAAATTGTAAGGCGAATCGAGGAGTAGATACAGACTCAGATCACAGTGTAGTGTATGAAGAGTAGGCTGAAGTGCGAGAGATTTCTCAGGAAGAATCAATATGCAAAGAAGTGGGATACGGAAGTATCAAGAAATGACGAGGTCCGTTTGAAGTTCTCTAAGTCTATAGGTACAGCTATAAGGAATACCTCAATACGCGGTACAGTTGAAGAGGAATGGGGCATCACAGAAGTTGGAAAGAAAAGCATTGGTACAAACAAGGTAACTGCGAAGAAACCATGGGTAACGGAAGAAACACTTCAGTTGATAGATGAAGGAAGGAAATGCTAAAATGTACAGGGAAATTGAGATGTACGGAAATACAAGTCACTGAGGAATGAAATAAATAGGGAGTGCAGGGAAGCTAAGGCGAAATGGCTGCAAGAAAAGTGTGATGAAATCGAAATAGAAATTATTGTCGGAAGGACAGACTCAGCATACAGGAATGTCCAAACAACCTTGGGTGAAATTAAAAGCCAGGGCGGTAACACTAAGAGTGCAACGGGAATTCCGCTGTTAAATACAGATGGGAGAGCGAATAGGTGGAAAGAGTGCACTGAAGGCCTGTGTGAGGGGGAAGATTTGTCTGATGTGATAGAAGAAGAAATGGAAGTCGATTTAGAAGAGATAGGGGATTCAGTATTAGAATCACAATTGAAAAGAGTTTTGAAGAACTTATGATCAAATACGACAGAGGGGATGGATAACATTCCATCAGAATTTCTAAAATCATTGGGGGAAGTGGCATCAAAACGACTATTCACGTTGGCTTGTAGAATGTATGAGTCTGGATACATACCATCTGATTTTATGAAAAATATCGTCCCCACAGTTCCATAGAGTCAATAGATGACAAGTGAAGAAATTATCGCAGAATCAGCAAAAAAGCTTATGCACTGAAGTCACTTAAAAGAATAGTATGCAGGAGAATGGAAAAGAAAATTGAAGGTGTGTTAGATAACGAAAAGTTTGACTTTAGGAAAGGTAAAAGCACCAGAGAGACAATTCCGACGTTTCGGTTGATTATGGAAGCAAGACTACAGAAAAATCAAGACAAGTTCATTGGATTTGTCGACCTGGAAAACGCATTCGACAATGTAAAACGGTGCATATTCGAAATTCTAAGAGCAGTAACGATATGCTACAGGAAGAGACGGGTAATATGCAATATACACAAGAGCCAAGAGGGAATAGTAAGAGTGGATGAGGAAGAACGAAGTGCTCTGATTAAATAGTGTATAAGGCAAGAATGTTGTCTTCCACCCCTGCTGCTTAATCTTTACATTGAAGAGGCAGTGATGGGAACAAAAGGAAGGTTCAAGGATGGAATTAAAATTCAAGGTGAAAGGATATCGATGAGACGATTTGCTGATGACATTGCTATCCAGAGTGAAAGTGAAGAAGAATTTCATGACGGTTTAATGAGTACAGAAGATGGATTGAGAGTAACTAGAAGAAAAATGAAAGTGATGAGAAGCAGCAGAAATGAGATCAGCGAGAAACTTAACATCAGGATTGATGATCAAGTAGTAGGTGAAGTTAAGGAATTCTGTTACCTAGGCAGCAAAATAACCAATGACGAACGGAGCTCGGAGGACAGCAAAAGCAGTCTAGCAATAGCAAAAAGGACATTCCTGCCAAGAGAAGCCAACTAGTATCAAACATAGGCCTTCATTTGAGGAAGAAATTTCTGAGGCTGTACACTATGTTATCAAAAGTATCTGGACACCTGGCTGAAAATGACTTACAAGTTCGTGGCGCCCTCCCTTGGTAATGCTGGAATTCAGTATGGTGTTGGCTCACTCTTAGCCTTGACGACAGCTTCCACTCTTTCAGGCATATGTTCAATCAGGTGCTGGAAGGTTTTTTGGGGAATGGCAGCCCTTCCTCACAGAGTGCTGCACTGAGGAGAGGTATCGATGTCGGTCGGAGAGGCATGGCACGAAGTCGGTGTTCCAAAACATCCCAAAGGTGTTCTATAGGATTCATGTCACGACTCTGTGCAGGTCAGTCCACTACATAGATGTTATTGTCGTGTAACCACTCCGCCACACGCCGTGCATTATGAACAGGTGCTCGATCGTATTGAAAGGTGCAACCGCCATCCCCCAATTGCTCTTCAACAGCAGGATGCAAGAAGGTGCTTAAAACATCAATATAGGCCTGTGCTGTAATAGTGCCACGCAAAACATCGAGAGGTGCAAGCCCCCTCCATGAAAAACACGAGCACACCATAACCGCCACCGAATTTTACTGTTGCCACTACACACACTGGCAGATGACGTTGAGAGGGCATTTTCCATATCCACACCCTGCCTTCGGATCGCCACATTGTGTACTGTGACTCATCGCTCCACAAAACGTTTTTCCACTTTTCAATCGTCCAATGTTTACGCTCCTTACACCAAGCGATGCGTCGTTTGGCTTTTACTGGCGTGATGTGTGGCTTATGAGCAGCAGCTCGACCAATAAAACCACGTAATCTCACCTTCTGCCTAAGTATCATAGTACTTGCAGTGGATCCTGAAGGAGTTTGGAATTCCTGTGTGATGGTCTGGATGGATGCCTTCCTATTACACATTACGACCTTGTTCAACTGTCGGCGGTCTCTGTCAGTCAGCAGACAAGGACGGCCTGTACGCTTTTGTGCTGTACATGTCCTTTCACTTTTCCGTTTCACTATCACATCGGAAATAGTGGACCTAGGGATGTTTAAGAGTGTGGAAATCTCGCGTACAGTCGTATGATACAAGTGACACCCAATCACCTGACCACGTTCCAAGTCCGTGAGTTCCGCGGAGCGCCCCATTCTGCTCTCTCAAGATGCCTAATGACTACTGAGGTCACTGATATGAAGTAGGTGGTAGCGCAATGCTCCTAATATGAAAAATGTATGTTTTTGGGGGTGTCCGAATACTTTTGATCAAATAGTGTATGTTTGGAGCACAGTATTTTATGGTAGTGAAACATGGACTGTGGGAAAATCGGAATAGAAGAGAATCGAAGCATTTGAGACGTGGTGTTACAGACGAATGTTGAACATTAGGTGGACTGATAAGGTAAGGTATGTGGAGGTTCTGCGCAGGATCGAGGAGGAAAGGAGTATATGAGACACAAAGCCAAGGAGAAGATACGGGATGATACGATACCGATGAAGATATCAGGTAATGACTTCCATGATGGTAGAGGGAATACAGAGGGCAAAAACTCCAGAGGAAGGCAGAGACTGGAATAAATCCAACAAATAATTGATAAACGTAAGTTGCAAATGTTACTCTGAGATGAAGAGGTTGGCATAGGAGAGTAATTCGTCGCTGGGCGCATCAAACCAGTCAGAAGACTGGCGACTCACAGGGCCAGGAGTACGATTGAGTGTTTCGTGGGACACAAATAGAGATGGGGCCCCTCCACGCCCGCACCAACGTGGTGACCAAACCAGAAGTTCTACTGTCACCTCCGTAAACATGTTAGTTATCTAGTAAGTGGATCACAGGATGCTGGGCTGTGATGATGTCCGTGCGTCTGGGTAAGGCTACGCATTAACACGGTCCATCAGGTGATAGATAGTGGACGAAACGCGAGTGAGGGTAGCGATTTGAAGAGCAGAGGGAAAAAAGTGCCATGGATGGTGCCGTGGGAAAAAAACCTCTGCGATAGTGGGATGGGTAGTAAGAGCAGTAGTGGCTTACTAGCTGCAATAGCTCATGCAAGGTTGGATTTGTTAGTATAGGTATCATGCATCATTACCGTGACAAGCGATGGCGATGTGTCCCAGTTGCTGCAGCTGCTACATTCCTGGAACAATCAAGATCGTTATACAGTAGTGGGAGATCGGCCATAGATCATCTCACTGTGTGGGGGATGCGTGGAGCTTGTTTGCATGCAGTGTACGGTACGGCTTCCCTGTGTGGTGCCAGTTATTCGACAGTGTATTTCAGCTGGATATCCAGTAATGGCGTCTGATTAACAGGGGCTCGCCTGTGCCGTTATGTTTGCGTATGCTTGGCCATAGATGTTATGTCCTTACAAGTATGTCTTTGGTCTTTTATGTTTCCATCTATGGTTGTGGTCGTAGTTCCCCAGATTCAGAATAAACGGGTTCTGCGAATGTCTGGAGTTTCTGTATAGTCTTGTGGTGAGTTTGTGGATTACCTCCGTGAGAGTCTCAAGTCGGTATTCCCGGTGAAGGTCCGCGATTCGTGTGTATCGTGGAGTGTTGCTTATGATTTTGAGTACTTTGTTTTGTATGAGCTGCAGACGGCGCAGGCGTGTAGGCGCAGCGTATCCCCAGACAGGAGCTGCGTACGTCATCAGGGGGTCGGATAAGTGTCATGTACATGGACCTCGACACCCTTCTGTTCAGTGTGCTGCGCCTGTTGAGCATAGGATAGAGCTGTTTGAGCCTCGCGCTAGCTCGGTTGGTCATGTGTTGTATGTGGTCCCCCCAGAGTAATTTCCGGTCCAGCCAGACACCGAAGTATTTGACTTTCTCGCGGAAACGTATTGGACGTGCATGTAGAGTTATTGGTCTGCAGTAGCGGTGTTTGCGCAGTTGCTTCGGTCTTCTAGTGAACAGAACGGCTTCGCACTTGTCGATGTTTACTCTAACACGCCATTTCTCCAACCAAGGCTCGGCCACTCTGAGTGCAGTCTGTAGGCGTGACGTAATGTTTGATGGTTTCCAATCTTGCACAAGGATGGCTGTGTCATCCGCGTAGATTGCCATCATTGTGTTGTGTGTGGTTGGGAGATCGTTTATGTAGAGGTTAAACAGTAGGGGCCCAAGGATGCTTCCCTGGGGTACTCCCGCGTGTATACCGTGTCGTGTTGATTGTTTTCCCCGCACGTCAGTGTTGAAACTCCTGTCTGTGAGGTATGAGAGTATTAGACGCAGCAGCCCGTCGGGGAATCCCGCGTCGCTGAGTTTGCGGATGAGGCCGCTGTGCTATAGACGGTCGAAAGCCTTTTCGATGTCCAGGAACACTGCCCCACTGCCCCTGTAGCTTTGTTTATGTTGAAGCCATGTGTTATATGTTCAGCGACCCGTAGGAGTTGTTGTGTTGTGGAGTGGTGATTCCTGAAGCCGAATTGCTCCGGTCTCAGTATGTCATTTGTTATGCAGTGCCTAGTGATGCGTTTGAGAATCACCTTCTCAACAATCTTACTGAGCGAGCTCAGAAGGCTGATAGGTCGGTAATTTTGTGGGAGGCTGTGGTCTTTCCCCGGCTTCCTGAACATCAGGACCTTGGCCGTCTTCCAAAAGGCGGGGAAGTGTTGGTGTTTTAGTATGGCATTCGTTATGTGTGTTAGGTACTCAGTTGCTTTATCCGTGAACTCCCGGAGGACACGGTTTTGAATGCCATCATGACCAGGGGCTTTCCTAGCAGCGGAATGCATTATAGCTCAGGAGACCTCGGCTGTGCTAGCATGTCGAATGTCGTCGCGCGATGGTTGGGCCAGAATGCGTGTAACCTCTTGGTCAGTAGCAAGTGTGAACACTAGATCTGATGGTACCAGGTTCGGTGTGAATGACGCTGCAAGTGTTCGGGCCATTAGTTCTGCTTTCTCTTCCGCTGAGTATGCAGGTCCGTCAGGCCCTTGAAGCGTTGGGGTGTATATTTTCTCCCTGGTGAAGTGTCGGGCTAGTTGCCACACGCCAGGTCGTGCGGTGTTCAGCCCTTCGAGTTTTTGATTCCACTGTTGTGTTCTATGTGTTTGTATTTTATCGTGTATGATGCACTGTAGTCTGTTAATGTGCCGTTTGAAGTTCGGACGCCTGGTGCGCTGCCATTGTCTCCTGAGGCGATTCCTCATTGAGATTAGGCCCAGGATTTCCTGGGGCAGGGCCGCACTGCGTTGTTGTGAGGTGTGATCAGGTATGGTGCCTGCCATTGCGTCCCGGACGGCGTTAGTGAAGGTTTCTACTGCCTCGTCAATTTGTCCTGTTTCGTTAATTTCGTGTATAGCTGGGATGTGGCTATCAAGCGTTTGCTTGAACAATGTCGAATTCGCACGCCCGTAGTCCAACATCTTGCGTTGTTCCGTGTGCTGCAGTGTTTCCTCAATGTATAGTATTACAGGTTGGTGGTTTGAGGGCAGATCGTTTTAAACGGCAACGTTGAGTGTCACTGTAATGCCCTTGATGAGGGCCATGTCTATCACGTCTGGCCTGTGCCCCCTCTGATAGGGAATGTGCGTCGGTTCAGTCGGCGCTAGTATAATGTAGTTTCTGCCTAGCGAATGTTCGTACAGTTTTTTGCCGTTGGGATTTCATATGCGTGAATTCCATTCTGGGTGTTTTGCGTTCAGATTTCCAGCGACTATTACTCGCTGTGAAATGTTGAGTAATGTGCTGATATCGCGTGTTGAGATGCCTACAGGGCTGTTGTATACCGATATCAGTGTGGTGTAGGCTCCGTTGAACTTGACTCTGACGGCCGTAGCGTCGATTTTTTCCAGTTCAGGGAGCTCTATGTTTGTGTGCTCAATGTCTTTGTGTATGACGATTGCAGTTCCACCTGCCACGGCGTCGCCCGGTCGGTCGGTACGATAGACACAATAGCCAGGAAAGTTTAATTGTTTGTGCGGTTTAAGTTTAGTCTCGCTCAGTAGCGCGACAAGGATTCTCTTGCGCTCCATGAACGCGGCAAATTCTGCCCTTTTGTTGTGGATCGAGTCTGCATTCCAGAACAAGATCTGTGATAGTGTATGCGGGTCTGAGTTATCGGCCGGGTGTGGCATATTATTCATGTAAGAGTGTGAAAGAGTGTTGTGATGGCTGTGTGTATGACAGCCCAGAATTGCCCGGGTTCGGCGCTCATGAGCTGGGTGATGAGTGTAGTGACGGCCGTCAGCACCTTGGTAATGATTTGAACGGCCGTGTGTCGGGGGAATAGTGTTTCCAGTATTCCCCCAGGTGGTGTGTTGGTGTTGGGTGTGGCAGACTGAGGTGCTGTTGTGGAGTTAGCGGCCGCTTGTGCGGGTATTGGTGTGTTGTTAGGAGCGGCGTTTGTGCTTTGTGACAGAGGTTGTGGCGCCTGTGTTACTTCTGTGGTGAGGGGGATGGTAGTGTGAGTTACAGTCTCGGTGTCTTGTTGACTGTTTTCCTGTGTGTTGCTGTTCTGTTGTTGCTGTGTGGCCTGTTGAGGTGATTTCGTGTTCCCCGCCCAGTCGTTGCGTGTACGTCTATTTCTCCTCTGGGCTTGGGGTTCGGGGGGTTCTTGTGTGGGTGTGTTTTCCTGTATACGGTGCGTTTCTTCGCAGCACGTGATTTCCGGGAGTGGGGTCGTGTTGTTTGGGGGCATAGGTGTTGGTACCGATGCTTGTTGGGTTTCAGGTGTTGCCTGTGGCTGTTGTGTGGCTGTTGCAGCGGTTGTTTCACGTGTGTGTGTAGGGCGCTGAGGTTCCGCAGCCTGTGCCGTTCCGCCAGGGCGTGCAACCGTGGCAAACGTTACGCCGTTCCTTACTGGGTTCGGCGCTGGCCTTGGACGTGGTATGTCGTACAGTATCCTGCTTTTGTCTTGTTTTCGCTTCAGCGCCTGTTTGTATGAGTTGCACTATCTGAAGTTTGCCGCATGGGGCCCACCGCAGTTGGCACAGCGTCGCTGGTTTGGGTGTGTTTGTGTGCAAGTGTTGGATCTGTGATTGCCAGCGCATTCGCGGCAGCGAGTTGCCAGGCCGCAGCGGAGGGCCGAGTGGCCGAACCGCTGGCAGTTGTTGCATTGTTGGGGGATGTTGGGTGGGACACAGTGGCGAGTTGCAATTGAAGTGCTGCCCTGCAACTCGCTAAATCTCAACCCGATCGACTCCATCTGGAATGTGACTGAACATCACGTCAGAGCTCATCGAGGGATTGGAACACTTACACGAAGTGACATTTGCACGGAGTGACGCTTGCACGGAGCCTGGGCCTCTTGCTGAGCTAACCGGCTTTTCACAGGTACATGCACACTAAGAAGACTAGCAATTTAGCACGGCTGCTCGTGCGACCTGGCTCGTGCTCGCATCACAGCAGTGAGCAATCCTTTATCACTTCAGGGTGTCTCGTAAACGCGTTTCGTGGCAGATTTATTTTAAGACTGTTGTGTTAATGAGACTGACGATGACATTCAACTTCTGTTGTAATATTTTTATGATGCAAAGAACGGGGGGGCAGCTAAGTTAGAAAGACTATTTCTTACTACTGTTACAGCCTTGTTGTGACTGCCAAGGACGAAATTTTATTTGACATATTTATATTTCTTTATAATTTTATTTAAGCGTTGCTTGTCTCTAAGGGATCAACGTCTGGTACCACTTTTCGAGTAGTGTTAATTCGAAGACATAGTCTTAAGTCTGCCAGTGAGCTTCTGTGGGTGAATTTCGTTCTCTTCATTGCGTAAAACAAGCAGCATGGACATGTATGTCTAAACATGACATAATCGTAGCTGCAGATTTGCAAAGTCGTGAAAATTTACGTTGAGGAAACTGAAGTCTACAAGACTAATTTTGCTGTAAAACTAATCACGCAAACGTCACACAGTGTATATATAAGTTATAACTGTAGCCTAGTTTGCACACTGTCAACATAACGCGAAAACCACTGAAACTGTGCAACGCTTTGCAAGTTCAGAGGCAGTATGGTTACTTGATCTAACTGCCGTTTCGTTCGTTGAATTTCGTAGAGTGTTTCTCCTGAAAAAAAAAAATGTATTCAGGTCGACTTCTCGCTGTTCACCGTTCAATGTCCATAATCCCTCTCATGGAATCTATTGTAATGTTGTTACAAACTGAATTTTTTCGTTGTGTTTTTATTTTAAAGCACGTTAATAGAACGCTAATCGTATCAAGACATCATGGCATACACTGAACGTATAGACTAGGCATACTGCACTGATGCGTTGATGTTGATGTGTCGAAACGCTTTGAAGTTCCTAACCCGACCATCACGCTGCTTTTCATCTCTTTAAGAAAACAACTACTCTCCATTTTAACGGGAGACAAGCCTAAAATCTCAATGTTTTTTTAAAAAAATTGATGGCTATTTCATGTGCTTAGAGTGTTTACTCTTAGATCCCAAAACGATTTTGCTGTATTCGAATTACAAGTACATGTAAGAAATGTTTGAAAAACGGACTGTGTAATGAGCTCTGGCACACTAAAAGATGCAAAAGATTTGATTTCTATCATCATCAAACGGAACCATCTTTACTCTGAACTTGGCGTAAACGCAAACTGGGAAAAACAAGTTGCAAGACTTCCAGCGAAACTGAAGCGAAACAACTGGCAGCCAGTCGTTGGAAATCAGTTACTTTGTCCGTTGATTGTGTAAGTATAAATTTAGGGAATACATTGAAGTACTGTTCAGTAGAATGAACAAGCTCCAAGGAAATGTGTATTGGTTTATATACCACTGCACCTTCTCAAGAACACTGTGAGAGCTTTTCTATTCAGAAAATTCAAGGAAATGGCTACCCTGATCTTGAAATTACAAGAAGATGCCTCATCTAAGCAGGAAGAAAAAACGTTATGGTGCCGGTGAATTTTAATGGGCACATGTCTTGTAGTAACATTCATTTCTTGAAAAAATGTTAAAAACCATTTTAACATAAGTTTGTTTTTCTAAGAGCAGTGCTAACTTTTTTAATCATAAATTTTGACCAATCTGAATCAAATTTTTGCAGTAAGTAGTCTTGATGCGTCTACATCGTTCTCTGCATCATTATTATCATCAAAAATGTAATCCGTTTCTCCTATCATCACATTTATGTATCGATAATGAAAGAAAATTTAATGCTGAAATTTTAAATGACGTTGAAAACGTATTACTAAGCTTCCTCGTAAAATGAAGCTAAGGAACTCTTAAATTATGCCTTGTGAATGTTCCTGCACCATGAGCCATGTGAAAATTTTCTTGTGAGTATCAAAGTCATATTAAGAATTGAAAACTCAGAAACCAATGAAGTTATGGACTTAAACACTTGGGTACTACTACATCTTTACATAACAGACACGATTTTAAAATTTAGTTGCTATCTGCGAAGCGGAAGAAAACTTTTGGGTGGAGTCTTCTCTTAAGCACTGCACCGTATACTCTGTAAGTTCGTATCTAAGGCTGTGCCGAAGCTAATTATGGCGATTCCTCTGAGGGCAACACATTGTTTTCTCTTATCGCGCGCTACCAGTCGGCCGTGCTGCTACATGTAACGACATCTGACTGTGCCATTTTACCGCGAGTGCTCACAAGCTAGGCGGCAAGCGAGCGTGAGAGCTGTTACTCCCCAAGCCCCGTCAGCAGACCCACTATTGCCCACGACATGTTTTAACATATGACGGCAGGTTGAAAAACTGTGACCAGTCATTCTTTTATGGTAATTTATTTTGTCTTTATTAGTTTCATGCTGATTTGTTCATCTCCTAACGGAGGCAGAAAGTATGAATTTAACTGCACGTCATTTGCCTGCATTTCCGCTGAAAAGGTTTTGCTTCTAAGAATCTCTCAAGGTGAATGCTGTCAATATTCCCTAGAAAAGGCTTGGGCTTTGAGATAGTCTTGTCAGTCTAAATTCGGGAAAAATTTACAAATTTCAAAAGACATTTCGCCGAGGAGGTAGTCTCTTTCAGACCCCATTAAATTTATTTAAAATACTTACAAGATTGCCAATGGTTACATTAAATTAATTTTCAATTTTTACAAAGTTCTGGATGATTCTGACGTTTCCTTCGTCACTGTAACTTCTGTGCGTAGACCACACAAGTCAGAAAAGGTTTTGAGTTCCCATTACCTTGTAGTTTCCTTAAGGCCTTTGCATTCGTTTCGTCAGTCTCCATTGCCGAATTTTTTCTTCTTTCCCAAGCAAAGTTTAAAATTAGTCGGTTATCAATGTATTTCTTCTCTGGTTCCATCCTACTGAGACGTTATTAGAGCGATGGCGCCTTCCACTGCAGTTCCACACCTCTTTTGGTGTATGTTCATTAGCGAGCCATTGGTCCAAAGAGTAGTCGTAAAAGTTCTGAAGCTTTGGGTTTTTAGGTTTGCTCTCTTGAATACAGAGCCAACCATCGTCCAACATGTCCAGGGGAAGATATGCTAGAGCAGAACACATTTTTATGTGACAGTGTATTTCCTTGTTTTCCTTATATGTTGGAGCGAGGTCGCAACACTGAACTTGTTTTCAAAAACATTGATTAAAACGATAATAGCAACCAGTAATCTCTGTTCCAGGAAACAAATTGTTAGCCACTCGGACGTTGGTAGTTTCGTAGTCTATCATCAGGGGTTGTGAGTTCCATCCAGGCACGTTGATTTCAATACCCTTTTTTTTTAAAAAAAAAAAACTTTTATACATTTCTCCATTTTATTTGGCAGCGATGTGTAAACAACTGGAATGGTGTTTGTTTCACCGTTAGAACTATCAAAGTCGGTGTCGAGTATAAACAACTGCCCAAATTGCTTGCTCAAACTCTTGAACGTTCCATCCAAAAAGAATGACTCACCGTTTGATGAACGGCCCAGTGCACGCCTCTGCTTTGGCCTTCTCCAGAATAAGTCGCAGGTAGCAGTTCAAATGGTTCAAATGGTTCTGAGCACTATGGGACTTAACATCTATAGTCATCAGTCCCCTAGAACTTAGAACTACTTAAACCTAACTAACCTAAGGACATCACACAACACCCAGTCATCACGAGGCAGAGAAAATCCCTGACCCCGCCGGGAATCGAACCCGGGAACCCGGGGCAGGTAGCAGTGGGCAGGTCGCTTTATCCTATTTCTGGAACAGCCTATCCCCTACTGCAATGTCCTCGGCTCGGTGCAAACGTCAACATATTACAAACACCTCATCGACCCCCTCCCCGGAATTTACGGGAATTAGGTGACTCATGTGTGCCGATGTGGTGCCAACTCCAAAAAAATGGCTCTGAGCACTATGGGACTTACCTTCTAAGGTTATCAGGCCCCCAGAACAACTACTTAAACCCAACTAACCTAAGGACATCACACGCATCCATGCCCGAGGCAGGATTCTAACCTGCGACCGTAGCGGTCACGCGGTTCCAGACTGTAGCGTCTAGAACCGCTCGGCCACCAAGGCCAGCGTGCCAACTTCCTCCGGCGACCTATCAAGGCCTCATTGCATGACACGTCACCGCTGTCATCCGTGACAAAAGTGGACATAGCGTCTCTTAGGTGATCAGTGTATGTAGGCTGGGAGGGTCTGGACCCACCCAGAACGGCAAGCTCTAACACTCAGGACAGGGGGAAGGGGCAGAGGAGTGACGGGAGGGGGCAGAAGGGAGAGGGTAGGGAGGAGGACGTATTTTTAACAGAATTTTATTGAAACACGTGTGTATACGGGAAAAGTAAGTTGGACACCCGAGTAATTTTTAGCTGCCGAGGTATTTAGGATACAATTGTAGAGGGAAAGACAGACGAAAGGGAGAAGTGCAAGTGTGAGAGGAGACAGTGGCAGTGGGATGTACTGTAAATCAGTGGTAGGAAAAGGAGACAGTGGGAGAGAGACTTTTATACACGGTGGCAGTGGCAGTGAGAGGGGAATTCTGAGTATGAATCCTTAACTCTGTAATAGGATTTAGAATGTTCTGAGTTAAAAGAGAGGGGATATGCGGGCAGCCAAAATTTTTGGTGGGAAGGCTGAACGAGGGTTGAGGCAGGAGGTGCCCAACTTTTCAGTCAGAGTCATTTAAAGAGGAACATTTTCGTCTTGTTTGCTCACCTACTGGAGAATTGTTCCGCTTGTTACATTGTGCTTACGTTTTTGTATCGACATATAGTAGTAAAATATCACATACCTGGGAGAAACAATCTGTCGAGCTATGAATTCTCGCTGTGGACTATTTGCTCAGTATTAAGTTACCTAATGATGGCCTAGGAACGCAAAAGCCAGTTCACAACAAACTATTAAACAAATATTATTATGGAATATTAACAGTGTGTATTCAAGCTTCAACAATTTTTTTCTGTATTGACATATATTCCCTACATAATATTTTGCCATTGAAAGGAGTGTGGGAGAACTCTCTATTACATTGAAAACAATATAGTCAACGTAACGCTATTCTTTGCATTTTGTATGCGCTCAGATATCGATAGTAACAACCTGAGGGTGAAACATAGGAGCGCGATTCTAAGCTTTGTTGCGTGACGAGGTCTGTCTGCAAGAGTGAAAGTAGTAGTGTCGGTCAAGAGCTCGGAGACGGAAGATGTGTCACGCTGCCCTCACGTCGGTGGATGGCAGATCTTACCACACTCAAGGTCTGATTTCATCTATATAGCCAGGAGAGATTCAGATGGCTTAGCTACGCTTGAAGATGGAATTCGAGGTAAAATTCGCAAGCATAGCCCAAAAGCAATTTCAGGGATAGGATTGTAATTGTTAGTCCGAATTTGCAATAAGCCCATGTTTTGCTTGACAGTTAAAGAAGCCTCCTTATCCTCCAAATAATAATAATTGTTCTCCACATCTAATTAATAAATATGCTGTGGTTATTAAATGTTAATGTATCTTTGAAATTGAAATAATTTGTTAATCTGGCACTTAGCCGTTATTGACACATATGTCATTGTCATTGTCATTATTAATACTTGTTTATGATGATTCCTAAGTTTTAAATAGACTTAATTTATGAAATCCCTTCTCACCAGTTATTTAGTAGTTAACAGGTCGTTACACATATTGGTTGCAAATGCATTTACTTAACGATGGCGTAGGAACGCAAAAGCCAGTTTTGAACGTGTGATGCCTAACATCAAAACTGTGTGTCTGGCTGGGATTCAAACGCCTAACTATCCTGCCGTGGGCAACGCTCTTATCGACTGAGAAATAGAAGGGCCTGACAGGCAGCAAGAGCGTTGCGGGTGAAAGACCAGGTTTCAGGTTTGAGCCCCTGTCAGGCATACTGTTTTAATTTATCAGGAAATTTCGAAACAGTAGATACACTGGAGTAGAGTGAAATATTCATTATGTTTTACATAAGATGTAATAATTTGTACTTCATATTGTAGATCCCGGAAGATGGCTGTTAATCTACGATTATACGATGAATACGCTAAAAATTAAATAATAATAAAAGTAGTAGACTATGGTGTATGACGCTATGTGTCATAACAAGGAAATGTTAAACACAGTATTTAGTTGAGCATCAGGGCTGCGAAAGATAACGATCGGGTGCCCAAGAACAAGAACTTTCCTTCGCTCTTGGCAATAATATTCTCACAGGTTCGATGCGGCCCAATACGACTTCTTACCTCTTTGGCCAACATCCTCGTCTCAGTGTTGTTATATCGACACAAGCCCAATTCATTCTGTTCAATAAATGTACAGTTTTTGCCTCTCATCGACATTGATACTGGCAAGATATCGGTCCCAGGGATTCAAAGACTTTTGAGAATGTTTCAATTTTAGTAATATAAATGCAACATGAAGTCATGCAAGAGGCAGGCGCCTTTATTATAGTAATCAGTAATTCTACACTCTAGCTGACTTGGACACGATGGTAAAAGTCAAACATCATGCAAGGAAAGACTTTATTGGTCATGTGTAATGTGTCGGATTTATCTGTCATCAGATATCTATGAGCGATTGCTGCGAATTTTCATTTCACGTACAACTTGAAACACACCGTCTACGTGCAGCATTCGCTCCTCGATATCTCATGATGGATAAGTTTCGAAACACGTCATAACGATCAATAATATCAGTCCTTGGCCGATGTTTGATTGTACCATTGTGAACCCGTCATCCTCAATGCAGAACTGGTGATTGTTTTAATGTCAAGCCTGACTTCGGATAAAAAATGACGATTGTTGTGTGACATATTTACGAAATAGCAGTTTTCAGATTTTCTCCTTTGCCGGTTCTGTGAACCCTAGCTTTTTGCCTTATTTTACGATTGCAGAACGGAAAGTAGTCTATTTCATTCGATGAGTGAGTTTGCGAGTATCAAAATACGAGATATAAATGGTCGTATCTTTTGACTGGATCGCCGGGCGAAGTGGCCGTGCGGTTAAAGGCGCTGCAGTCTGGAGCCGCAAGCCCGCTACGGTCGCAGGTTCGAATCCTGCCTCGGGCATGGATGTTTGTGATGTCCTTAGGTTAGTTAGGTTTAACTAGTTCTAAGTTCTAGGGGACTAATGACCTCAGCAGTTGAGTCCCATAGTGCTCAGAGCCATTTGAACCATTTTTTTTGATTGGATCGACTTAAACGCTAACGTTACTACACCGCAAAATGGAGCATGAACCTTAGTATGTGACTTGGGTTTCAACGTGATTCGTCTATCCATTCCTGAAAAAGAGGGTCTCAACAGACGGCGGACAGACAGACAGTCTGATAACAAATGACAAACAATTTTTGTGCACGATATAATCATAAATTTACAGTTTTCGGATATTTTTTCATTGGTTGTAATGTGAGACTATGCTGCCTGTCAATGTTCATGATTCTAGGACAGCGAGAACAACCGTATAGGTTTTGATAAATGAGTTCGCGAGTACCGAAATATGACATAAATGGACTTCTTTTCACTGCATTGACTTAGAAGCTTAAATTTTTTACACTGTCAAGGGACCGCGGGTGGTTATAATTAAAGTTAAATTTTCAAAACGCTGTAGAAATAGCACAACTGGTCAGAATGACGACAAATTGCAACGGATTATTATCGGAGGAGGAGGAAAACGTATGGCAGAAGAAATAAATAGCGTGAAAATTGATTTATAGATGGCGCTGTACGTGTCAAACACGTAAACGAAAACACCTGTCATGCGCACGACCCATTGAAGTTGGTATAAATACACCGGGTACACGGCTTTCCTTCCTTTCGTGTCTGCGTTGTTCGCCATGACTGTTTCAATGCAGGATCGCACTCTGCTTGTAATGATGCATCACGGGAATGATGACTCTGCACACGTCGCTCTGCAAAAGTTCCGGACACTGAAATGTTTGAAAAAAGTGTTGGTCCGATGACTGCCCTGGGTCTAGAGACAATGATTCGAAAACTTGAAAAGATGGGTTCTTTTGGTGTGCAACCTGTAGAGGGAGGAAACGAATTACTTCAACATCAGTGGAAGTAGTGGCCACAGCAATGCAGAAGGAGACGAGTGGTGGCGTGCAAACGTGCAGTGCACGGACAATTGCCCGAACATTGGACTTACCCGTGAGCACCGTGCGTAAAATCCTATGAAAAATCATTCTTTGCTGTCCATTCAGAATTGCCCGTATGGACGAGTTGCTTCCTGTTGATCTGCCAACAAGAGAGACCTTTTCCTTAGAATTTCTTGCTCGCATGGAAGTGGTCAATGATTGTCGGTGGAAGATTTTGTGGACAGACGAAGCCCACTTCCATTTCAGAGGATGTGTCAATAGACGGAATCGAATATGGGAATGGAAAATCCACAAGCAAATCTACCAGTACCACTTCATGCTGAAAAGGTCACTGTGTGGTACGGATTTACAGCATCATTTATCATAGGACCATATGTTTTTAAATGAGACAGGTGCTTCCAGTCCTATTACCTGCACCGCCACTGGTAAGCGCTATGGGTTTCTTTTGCACAACCACGTCATTCCAGCTCTGCAACAGCGTGGATTTGTCGATGGGATAATTTTTGTGGAAGATGGCGCTTCTCCGCACACTGAAATTACAGTTAAGCAGCTGCTGAAGCTCCATTTCAGAAATGCTAGAATTATCAGCTGCCAATTCCCTATAGCCTGGCTTGGCAATCTTTAATCCGTGTGATTTCTGGCTATGGGTCTATCTGAAAAAAAGTTGTGTTCAGTGTTCCGATTGCAAACCTAGTTGCATTGGAGGCACGCATTGAGCAACACATTCTGAACGTGACCTCGGAAACGTCTCGATCAGTTGTGGAACATGCTGTTTCTTGCTTTCAACTTGTTGCAGAAAACGGTGGACAGCACAATGAACATGTTTTGTGTCAGTCATACGACCAAAGACGGCATAAAAAGCATCAATCACATCGGTTTTTAACTTTCCTGATGCCAAAAACCTCATAAAAAGCATCAATCAAAATAAAATTGGATTATTAATTTCCACCGGTTTCTGCAACAAGTTGAAATCGAGAAACAGCATGGTCCACAACTGATCGAAGTGTTTCCGGGGTGATTTTAAGAATGTGTTGCGCAGTGCGTGCCCTCAATGCAGCTAAATTTGCGATCGGAACACTGAACACAACGTCTTTCAGATGAAATTATAAAGAATGTAGCAACCAGTCGCGGAAACATAATTTATTTATCTTGTTGCAAATAGATTTCGACTGATATCAGTCAACATCGGTGCATTTTTCTAACGGATAAATGCCATAAGTAGAACTACTGTCCTTGCCAGTTTTCTATGATGAAGTGCTATCTTTAAGATAGCCCCACAGCCAGAAGTCACACGTATTAAGATCACGTAATCGGGACAGCCAAGCTATAGGGAAATGGCGGCTGATAATCGTAGCATTTCCGAAATGGCTCTTCAGCAGCTGCTTAACTGGATTTGCAATGTGTGGAGGTGCGCCATCTTCCACAAAAATGATCCCATCGACAAATCCACGCTGTTTGCAGAGCTGGAATGACGTGGTTGCGCGAAAGACACTCATAGCGCTTACCAGTGACAGTGCAGGTAATAGGACCGGAAGCACTTGTCTCTCTATTTCATGCCCCTGCCCACATGGGCAGTGGAGGGCTGTCAGCGGTACAATCCAGTGCTTTTCAGCGGAGTGGCATTACAAAAAATAAAAATGAGAATTTATACATAAAAAAGGGCGTAAAAAGAGGGATATGTGAGCGACGATTTTTGTGCAGTTTTTGGTCTCAGGACAATTAAAAACCGACGTTTCCCATCCGATGTGATATGACCTTGCCGGTGTGGGTTGGATTACGTAACTAATAGTGTCAGACATGTACACCAATACACACTGACAAGGGAACCTCCCAATCGCACCCCCCTCAGATTTAGTTATAAGTTGGCACAGTGGATAGGCCTTGAAAAACTGAACACAGATCAATCGAGAAAACAGGAAGAAGTTGTGTGGAACTATGAAAAAAATAAGCAAAATATACAAACTGAGTACTCCATTCGAACATAGACAACATCAACGAGTGTGTGAGCTCAGGAGCGCCGTGGTCCCGTGGTTAGCTTAAGCAGCTGCGGAACCAGAGGTCCTTGGTTCAAGTCTTCCTCGAGCGAGCAGTTTACTTTCTTTATTTTCGCAAAGTTATGATCTGTCTGTTCGTCCATTGACGTCTCTGTTCACTGTAATAAGTTTAGTGTCTGTGTTTTGCGACCGCACCGCTAAACCGTGCGATTATTAGACGAAAGGACGTGCCTCTCCAATGGGAACCGAAAACATTTGATCGCAAGGTCATAGGTCAACCGATTCCTCCACAAGAAAACACGTCTGATACATTCTATACGACGCTGCGTCACATGACAGGAATATGTTGTGGACCCACCTAACTTGTACACTTGGCGAATGGGTAAAAAGATTATTCTACCTTGCCCGATTGAGGTTTTCTTGTGGATGTGATAATCACTCCCAAAAAAGTGACGAAAACACAAGAGTTTGTCACATAAGCTGCAGCAAATGACTGCAACAGTTTCACAGTCGCACAGTTTTCCCTGTGTTCTGTCAAAACATATGTTTTTTTTCGATGTTTGTTTAGGTGTAGCGTTACCTCGCATCGGACGGAAGGACAGACAGATAATAATTGTCTGAAAATAAAAAAATTAAACTTTTCACTCGAGGGAAGACTTAGACCAAGGACATCTCGTTCCGCAGCTGCTCATGCTAACCACGGGACCACGGCGCTCCTGCGCTCTCAGTGTCCTTAATGTTACCTATATTCGCATGGATTACTCAGTTTGATTATGTTGCTTATTTTTTTCATAGCTCCACACAAATTCTTCCTGTTTTCTTGATTGATCTGTGTTCAGTTTTTCAAGGCCTATCCACTGTGCCAATTTATAACTAAATCTGAGGAGGGTGCGATGGGGAAGTTCCCTTGTGAGTAGCACAGTCTGTTTAACGCCAAACGTTCACCTTAGGCATTTGTAGTCGACTACTATTAAATTATGATGCTTACAGCGCCATCTGTTGCTACATTTTGTAACTATTGATTTCTTCTGTCATACGTTTTCCCCTTTCCCCGATGATATTCTGTTGCAATTTGACGTCATTCTGACCAGTGGTATTATTTCTACAGCGATTTGAAAGATTAATTATAATCACCATATAAACTCAACTTGATACATCTACTTGTTTGTTCGTGAGAGAGAAGGTTTTTAACTGTCGGTTGGACATACCTACAATAAAGTAATCCCACTCAGTTTCATCGACTGAAGTACGGAACACTAAAACGAGGCACCACGTCCCGGAAGGGACGGAAATCGGTGGATGCAATGTACATGTACTGAAATGTCTGGACTTTCATTATCTGGAAAAGAATTGCCTTCAGTGGTGAATCCGGCTTCGAAATGTGTCCCGATGACATGCGAAGACATGTCTGGAGACGCCCTGGACAGCGATTGGATATCAACGTGAGTGTTGCCCGCCGTACGGCCCGACAACCAGAATTGATCATCTCGGTTGCCATTTCTTTTCATAGCAGGACCCTTTTTGGGTGCCATGGTCGGGACCCTTACAACACAGCGCTACGCCGACGATAATCTACGCCTAATTCTGTTGCCCTTCACGGCAAGCGATTCTCTGCTTACATTTCAGCAAGATGAAGCTTCTACTGCTCATCTTCGTTCTTCCCAAATCCTACCACGGCCAGCAGCTAGGTCGCCGGACCTCTTCACAATCGTGTACGTTTGGAACATTATGGGCACATCCCTCTAACCAGCTAGGGACTTTGAAGATTTAGTGCACCAGCTGGACAGAACTTGTAAGTGATAAAATGCTTCAAATTGCTCTGTGCACTATTGGACTTAACTTGGTCATCAGTCCCCAAGAACTTAGAACTACCTAAACCTAACTAACCAAAGGACGTCTCACACATCAATGCCCGAGGCAGGATTCGAACCTACGACCGTAGCGGTCGCGCGGTTCCAGACTGAAGTGCCTAGAACCTCTCGGCCACACCGGCCGGCTGGAAGTGATATCAATCAGGAGGACATCCACCAGTTCTATCAATCAATATCAAACCGAGTAACTGCTTTCACTCGGGTCGGAGGTGGACCAATGTGTTGATGATGTCCTCAATTTGCGAAGCTCTTTCTCTTGAATAAATTACTCAGTTTTTCTGAAACTGAAATAATTTGTTTGTCTGTACATGAACATCATATCTATAGATTACTGCCCACTTCGAATACTTACTTTGTGGTGAGTGATTCTCTTCTTTTCTTCCTTTCTTTTCCTTACAGTGTATGTTTGCCCCACTCCTCGCCGTGCGCGCTGCATACAGAGCTGAGTTTTGGTATTCCGTCTTTATTGCTGCATTCGCTGGATACGGCAAGACTAGCATTTAGGCCGAACGACCTTAATTATTCGTTGGCTTCAACAAATCTCTCTCTTCCTACGCAGTTTCCACCCTGTACTGCTCTATCCAGAGCCATTGAAGATATTACACGATGTCTTAACACATATCCTATCATCCTTCCTGTAGTGAGTGTTTTGCTTATATTCCTTTCCCCGACAGTTCTGCGGTGGACGTCCCCGCTTTTTGTCTTATGAGGTAATTTCAGCATCCTTCTATAACAGCAAACCTCAAGCGCTCCTATTGTCTTTTCTCCACATTATTTTGTTCATTTCCCACACTGATGTAAATATGATACCAGTAGCGTTCTTTGATAGAGTAATGACCTCTTTGCCTGTGCCAGTCTGCTTCCTAAATCCTCCTTGCTTTGGCCATCATGCATTAGTTTGATTGCAAGGTAAATCAATTCCTTTGCTTTTCTGACTTCATAGTGGCCAGTTCTGATGTTCAAATTTATCGCTTATCTCATTTCTCTGCCTCCACGTTAGTCTGGTCTTTATTTCGTTTACTATCCATCCGTATCACGCGTTCGTTAGACTGATCATTCCATTCAACAGGCAGTGTAAATTCTCCTCATTCTCACTCAGTATAACAGTCTCATCGTCGATCTAATCACTGATATCCCTTAAGCCCGAATTTCCATCCTACTCCTGAAACTTCTTTCTATTTCCCAAATTGCTTCTTCGATGTATTGAGCGAAAAGTAGCGGCAAGAGATTGCATCCCTGTCTTAAATCCTCAATAATCCTAGCACTTTGTTCTTGGTGTTCCGTTCTTATTGTTCACTCCCGATTTTTGTACGTATTGCGTACTATCTGCCTTTCCCATCAAGTTACAACAATTTTCCTGAGGATTTCGGATTTCGAAAAACTTGGACCATTTCGCTTCTTTGTTGTTTTTTTTAGATCGATAAATCTTATGAAGCTCTCTTGGTTTTCCTGGTCTTTGGCTTCTCTGCAGTTGCTTCTTATTTCATTTTTATGGTAGTTATATTTCTGTGTTCTTGACTGCCACTAACAAGTTTTTACCACTTGTTTCGTTCGTCAGTTGAGGTACCTATTACCCTTGTGCCTGTGTTTGCCTCTTCAACATCTATGATTGCCTTTTTAGGAGATGTCCACTTCTCTTCAGCTGAACTGTCTTCATTGTATTTCTTATCGCTGTACCCACATCTTTACTGAACTTCAAACGCATCTCATCATTCCTTAGGTACTTCATTGTCCCAGTTCCTTCTACTCCGATTCTTTCGGACGATTATCTTAAACTTCAGTCTACTCTTTCTCATTACTAAATTGTGATGTGAGGCTACATCTGCACCTGGGCACGCCTTACAATCCAATACCTGATTTCGGAATCTCCATCTGACCACGATGTAATCTACCCGGAACCTTCACGTATCTTTGCCCCATTTCCAAGTACACTTCCTCTCATTGTGATCTTTGAATATTGCATGCAGAACAGAGTTAGTCTTTCCACAGTCTCATTTCTATTACCAAGCACATATTCTCACGGAACTCTCTTTTCTTTTGTTTCCCCTACAACCGCGCTCTAGTCTTCCAGAATTAACAGATTATCATCGCCTTATACGTATTGAATTACAGGTTCAGTATTCTCATATACTTTCTGTTGCGCATTATCTTCTCATTATGACGTCGACATGTATTCCTGAACTTTGTTGTTGACGATGGCCGGCCGGAGTGGCCGAGCGGTTCTAGACGCTACAGTCTGGAACCGCGCGACCGCTACGGTCACAGGTTCGAATCATGCCTCGGGCATGGATGTGTGTGATGTCCTTAGGTTAGTTAAGTTTAAGTAGTTCTAGGGGACTGATGACCACAGCACTTAAGTCCCATAGTGCTCAGAGCCATTTTTTTTGTTGACGATGGTTTGGCGTCTATTCTGACGAGAACAACCCTGTCACTGAATTGGCTCTGAGCACTATGGGACTCAACTGCTGTGGTCATTAGTCCCCTAGAACTTAGAACTACTTAAACCTAACTAACCTAAGGACATCACACACACCCATGCCCGAGGCAGGATTCGAACCAGCGACCGTAGCAGCAGCGCGGCTCCGGACTGGAGCGCCTAGAACCGTACGGCCACCGCGGCCGGCTGTCACTGAATTCCTCGCAGTAACTCACCCCCTAACCTACTTTCATGTTCAGAACGAATCCTACCACCGTTGCACCATTTTTTGCTGATTTTGATACTGTCTTACATTCGTGTAACCGGAAGTCCCATTTCACTCTTCCCATTTTCAGATTTTGTATCTTCCCTACCTAGCACGAAAGCTAGACTGTCGACTAGTGCCTAATTCTCCAACACTGGCAGGATGCAGATTGGGAACACTTAAGCAGCTACTCTTACCTGGACAACATTCAGTTTCTTAGTCGACAGTAACGGCCCTTTCGGTCACGCATTAGGAGATGAAAGTAGTTCAGTCGACGAACCATTATTCTGGAGGAATAAAGTGGCACAATTTACAATCTCTGAGAGGTTGAGATCAGTGAAAAATTTCTTTATACACACACGTTTTATTACAGTGAATAATGGAGAGCGCTAGATAAGTATTTGTGATAAACGAGCACAATACATTGTAAGAAACCCACATTATGAATGGGTATGTATAATGTGAATCGTTGTAGCATATCAAACACTGCATCAGATCGAAACAGCAAGCCCATAAGACGCTCAAGGTCACATATTTGACTTTACCGTGGTTCTTTACTACTATAACAAATGCAATGTCATTTTGATGCAAGGTGCCGACATTAACACCGTGAGCGCCTGGCCCACTGGCAACGCTCCATTGACGCAGAGGAGGCGCTGGGTGGTTTCCTCCTCCGCCTAGCGAGCGGCGAATGTCAGGAACTGACATTCAGGTACAGCGTCCAGCACCTGCGGCGATACTGTCATTAGGGCGGAAGGTCAGCTCGGAACCACTGGCCACGGCTAGCCACCGTGTGATCCGAATGATAATGACTGTGGAATTTAACGAAAGGTCAATTTCCATAACGATATTAGACCTTAAAATAATTAGAACTACGTAGAACCAGGTGACAAACGATGTAGTGCACAATTCTACGAAAGATTCATTCTGTTATATGAAAGCGAGGTTGTCTGTTCTTTCGGACTTGAAACATTATACGTGGTGTTTCCGTAAGAGCGTGCAAAAATTTAACAGGACGTAGAGAAAGCTCCATTGAGCAATTTGAGGTAGGGAACCTGGGGTCGGAGAAGCCAGCTTAAGGAGATAATAGCAGTAAAATTAGATTACTGTGTACTTTTTTATTTACATTAGTTAACTCAAAGTACCATCACTGACACAATGGACGTACCATTTGTATTGTATCCTACAAAATGTGCTGAAAATGACAGCCATCAACCACAATGGAGGCATGACATCCGCAAACAAGTTTCTGACGCACCCTGAGAAATATCCCTGGTGTGTTTAGAGTCACATCGCAGGCAGCTATAATTCTGGCAACTAATTCCATCTCCGTATCCGTTGGGGTCTCATACACAATCGTTTTAAATATCCCCAGAAGAAATAATCATGGGTCAGGCAGCAGTAACCGGTCGAGACACACGCAGCAACAGGGAAGTTGTGGTGTCACCGCCAGACACCACACTTGCTAGGTGGTAGCTTAAATCGGCCGCGGTCCATGTAGTACATGTCGGACCCGCGTGTCGCCACTGTGATCGCAGACCTAGCGCCACCACCAAGGCAGGTCTCGTGATACGAGAGAGGACTCGACCCCAGTTGTACGAGAACCTAGCTACCGCCCAGTTGTACGAGAACCAAGCTACCGCCCAGTTGTACGAGAACCTAGCTATCGCCTAGTTGTACGAGAACCTAGCTATCGCCTAGTTGTACGCGAACCTAGCTATCGCCCAGTTGTACGAAGCCTTTCTCTCTCATTAGCCGAGAGACATAATAGCCATCAGCTAAGTTAATGGCTACGAACTAGCAAGGAGCCATTTGTATCAGTGCCTATAGCTTACGAGTAATCAAGAGAGATGTATTCCAAGGAATTATTAAAAGTTAAGTAAAAAGCATCTACATACTTTTCTTCTTATTCATTCATAAGTTTTTATGTTCCAGACTTCACGCCCGTATGCTTATTGCCGTGCGTGCACTATCGGCTACAGCTTTAGTTTAGCATTCCTTTTCAGCAATCCACATCACGGTGTCGGTCCAGCTACCGACACTACAATTAATGGCGACGAGGGAAAAGTGACCTTTTTTCTGATTGCTTACATTTATTTCTGATTGCTTACATTTATTTGTGTCATGGCTTCGCCACATTCTCCAGATGTACTGTCCGAATTTTATCGCTTGCAGAATCAGCAGACGCAGGCGTTACTGGATGCCCTTGGACAGCTCGTCCAGGGTCAACGTGCGCTGCACACCGATGCGGCCGCAGCCGCTTCACCGCTACCGCAGCCACAACCTGCCGTTGCACCGCCTTTTAGGCACTACGACCCGAACCACGAGACCTGGCAAGAGTGGTCTCGTCAGTTCGCCTTCCACCTTGCTGCCTACAGAATTCAAGGTAATGAGCGGCAGCCGTTTTTGCTTTCTTGTGTCGGTGTGTCCACATACCGTGTGATAGTGAAATTGTTTCCCCGCCGCGACGTAGCAACTTTGTCATACGAGGAAATTTTGTCTGCATTAGATGCCTATTTCAAAGAAACAGTTAATGTGGTTGCAAAACGGTATACGTTTTTTCGTACAAAACGTACGGCCGGTCAAACTAATAGGGAGTGGGTAGCAACATTGCAAGGACTTACTAGGGACTGTGCCTTTGAATGTGACTGTGGTCTTTCTTATTCAGATACAATGGTGCGTGATGCAATTGCACAGAACGTTTCTGATGTTCGCATACGGGAGCAAATTTTGAAACTAGTTAATCCCTCCCTTCAACAAGTGATAGACATATTGGATAGACAGGACACACTTGACTGTGCTCAGGACTCTTTTGAAACTTCGCCAGCTGTGTGTAACATTAACCGGCCCGCCGGGCGCGCTCGCGCCACGCGGCCCGGTCAACTGCCCTCGCGGCCGTCCGCACAGCTGACGCCGCGCGCTAAGCCACGTGTGCCGCGCCAGCCCACAAATGCAGTGAAATCATGCCCGCGGTGTGCTACTAGACATTCGCGTGAACATTGCCCGTCACGCCAAGCTATTTGCTTTTTCTGCAATAAGAAAGGTCATGTTCAAAGTGTTTGCCAGAAAAAGCTCAGATCAGACAATCACAATCATTCCAAGCCCTTTGCTTCGCGCCGGAATCGAACCAAGGACACTCAGGCTCGTGGACCTTCGCCTATGGACATTCATGTCGTTAATTCCACTTCGTCCAGTGACACTTTCTCTAACAGTAACAGTGATCGTCCCACAAAAACTGTGCGTCGACGTCGCCGGAAATCACGTCAATTAGCAAGTGATTCTGTACCAGTGTCTGTTCCCATTGCACAAAACAGTCGCTCTTGTCGTCAGCAGGACAATAAACTTTTTGTGGACTTAGACTTTGAAGGCAAAGTGATACCATTCCAGCTCGATACCGGAGCTGCAGTTTCATTGCTCAATCATGACACGTACAAACAACTGGGCAAACCTCCGTTGCGTTCCGCAAATGTTAAGCTCACTACATATTCCGGACAGACAATTCCTGTGTTAGGACAGTGCAGCCTTCTTGCAACATACAAGGGACAAACGAAACTTGTGTCATTTTACGTTCTTCGTTCTTCTTCTGCAGTGAACTTGTTTGGTCTAGATTTATTTAAGTTGTTTAACATGTCTATTGTAAATCAGGTCCTATCAGTGAATCAGACTGTGCCTACAGACAGTGTTTCTCGGCTGTGTGACGAATTTGCAGACGTTTTTGCACCGGGCTTAGGTTGCGCTAAAAACTATGAAGCACATTTAGAACTGCAGGTCAACGCGCAACCGAAATTTTTCAGAGCGCGCAATGTTCCCCACGCATTGCGTCATGAGGTCGCAAGAACATTGAACAATGTAGAATCACAAGGTGTGAGAGAATGTGCGCAATGCCTCTTCTCTTTCAGCTCCGCTTCATCGCGTACGCCGTGCAGGTGTTCCGTTCGTCTGGACGACGGAATGCGAACGCGCCTTTCGCCAGTTGAAATCGGCGTTGCTTTCTCATACTTGCCTTACGCCATTCGATCCCCAGAAACCCCTTTTGTTGATGGTAGATGCGTCAGCTTTCGGGATCGGTGCTGTGCTTGCGCACAAAGTTGGCTCCCATGATCGCCCTATTGCCTTTGCGTCCAAATTGCTCTCGTCTGCGCAAAGAAATTATTCACAGATAGAGAAAGAAGCTTTGGCTCTCGTGTTTGGTGTTACTAAGTTCCATGATTTCTTGTATGGTCGTCACTTTACCATCATCACAGACCACAAACCTTTGACATCGCTTTTTCATCCGACCAAGCCTGTACCTCCACGTACAGCGCAGAAATTCATTCGCTGGTCTATTTTCCTCTCGCAGTACCGCTACGATATCTTGTATCGGTCCACTGCTAAGCACGGAAACGCCGATGCGTTGTCCCGTTTGCCTGTTGCTGAGGATAAAGCATTCGATTCTTCCGAACTTGCTTGCATGTTCATTGATTCGGAAACCGATGAAGTGGTCGAATCGTTTCCGATTGATTTTCGTCGTGTCGCTACAGCCACAGCTGCTGACCCCGTCCTTGCTACTGTTTTACGTTTTGTTGCTACGCAATGGCCTTTGTCAAAGTCTCGGATCGAGGATCCGTTGGTTCGCCGATTTTTTGCTCACAAGGAGAGACTTTTTGTTCGACGTGGTGTTTTGTTGTTGCGTTCTGATAATGATCAGTCCAGAGTCGTGGTCCCACGTTCGTTACAGTCCTCTGTTTTACGGCTTCTTCACCAAGGACATTGGGGTATAGTGCGAACGAAACAACTTGCTCGTCAGCACTGTACTTGGTTCGGAATCGATGCTGCGATTACGAATATGTGTTCTTCGTGCCCGGCGTGTGCCGAACAACAGTCCGCACCGCCGCGGAAAGTCTTTGCGTGGCCAAAAGCCACTTCCCCTTGGCAACGCTTGCACATTGATTTTGCTGGTCCATTCTGGAATGCTCGATGGTTGGTTCTGGTCGACGCCTTCAGTAATTTTCCTTTTGTTGTCCGGATGTCTTCCACGACGTCCTCCGCCACCATCCAAGCGTTGTCTGCTATCTTTTGCATTGAAGGTCTTCCGCAGACTATTGTTTCCGACAATGGCCCACAATTCATGTCCGCAGAATTTCAGTCATTCTGCCAGGCCAATGGTATTCAACATCTGACATCCGCGCCGTTTTCGCCTCAGTCCAACGGTGCCGCTGAACGATTGGTCCGGACTTTCAAGTCACAGATGTTGAAATTGAAAGAGTCGCATTCTCGGGAGGACGCATTGTTGCTCTTTTTGTCTTCGTATCGCTCTCAGCCCCGAGATGGTCGCTCGCCGGCTGAGTTGCTCCACGGTCGTCCTCATCGCACCTTGATGTCTTTGCTGCATCCGCCGCATCAGGTTCCTGTACAGCGGCAGACTCCTGCTTTTGCTCCAGGCGACGTTGTATTTTATCGCACCTATCGAGGTTCACGGCGTTGGCTCGCAGGGCGCATTCTTCGCTGCCTCGGCCGCGCGATGTATTTGGTTTTGGGGGCCTCTGGTGAGGTGCGTCGGCATCTCAATCAGCTGCGCCTCTGTCGTCGCTCGGGTTCTGCCGCTCCCCGTCTGCTTTCAGCGACGGTGCCGTCCGGTCAGCGCCCTGGGGACCCATCTACTGGCTCGCCTCATCCCCAGGTGTTACCGACGATGCCTTCCATTTTGCCCCGTGGCGACGCGCCGCCGCCGCCGCCGCAGCAGCAGCAGCAGCCGCCGCCGCCGCCGCCGCTTGTTCTCCCGCCGGCGCCGCCCGCATTCGACGCTTCGTTGCAGCCGCCAAGCGCCTCCCAGGGTCACGCGCCGCCGATCGCTTCCCGTGACCAGCTGTCCTCCGCCATGGAACTCCGGCCCGCTCCGGACCACATGACGTCATCGCGCGTCGGCGACCCCGACGCCATGGAAATCGACCCTTCGGTACCTCCTGTCTCTTTACGGGCGCCTACACCGCATGTTGACGTGCACCCTGGACTAGTTTTGCAGGCGTTTCCTAGCTCCCCTCGGACCGGATGGCCGGGTGCGGGTGGCACAGCCTCGCCTGTTGTTAGGCTCCCCACCTCCTCGCATACGTCAACATGTGGTCCTCCCCACGGCGGGCGGAAGCCTTATCTCACGACCGTTCGCCGATTTGCGGGGGAGGAATGTGGTGTCACCGCCAGACACCACACTTGCTAGGTGGTAGCTTAAATCGGCCGCGGTCCATGTAGTACATGTCGGACCCGCGTGTCGCCACTGTGATCGCAGACCTAGCGCCACCACCAAGGCAGGTCTCGTGATACGAGAGAGGACTCGACCCCAGTTGTACGAGAACCTAGCTACCGCCCAGTTGTACGAGAACCAAGCTACCGCCCAGTTGTACGAGAACCTAGCTATCGCCTAGTTGTACGAGAACCTAGCTATCGCCTAGTTGTACGCGAACCTAGCTATCGCCCAGTTGTACGAAGCCTTTCTCTCTCATTAGCCGAGAGACATAATAGCCATCAGCTAAGTTAATGGCTACGAACTAGCAAGGAGCCATTTGTATCAGTGCCTATAGCTTACGAGTAATCAAGAGAGATGTATTCCAAGGAATTATTAAAAGTTAAGTAAAAAGCATCTACATACTTTTCTTCTTATTCATTCATAAGTTTTTATGTTCCAGACTTCACGCCCGTATGCTTATTGCCGTGCGTGCACTATCGGCTACAGCTTTAGTTTAGCATTCCTTTTCAGCAATCCACATCACGGTGTCGGTCCAGCTACCGACACTACAGAAGTAACCTATATTGTCAATTTTTACTAGTTTCTATATCATCCGTATGCTTTAATAATTTACTTTCTTGAGTTTCTGCGTGTTAATTTAATATCCAGTAGCCACAGTTCTCACGTTTTCGTTTGCGTCGGAAAGTAAACAGATTTTTTGACATATTACAAGTTTCTAATCAGGGACAAGTTATTTAGTTTCACCTGAGTGCTTCCGTAGTTAGGTTTTTGAATATCTCCGTATTAATCTAATTTATTAGACACAGTTCCTGCGTTTTCGTCAGATTCTGCAGTAGAGTTGCGCAGCACATGCCTTTAGCCCGTTTGTCTGCATAGTTTAGTTTTCCACGGTCTTTAGGATGGACAGCGACTGCGATTGTTGTGTGCGGATGCGAGCCGAGTTGGTGACACTTCGCTCTCAGCTTCAGGCTGTGATGGCTTCGGTTACACAGCTTGAGGCTGCAGTGGATGAGCGCCACTGCTGTGGGCCGGCCGTGGGGATCCAACGGACGTCCGGCACGTCCGAGTCCTCCGATCGATCCTCACCAGTGGGCCGAGCGGTTCTAGGCACTACAGTCTGGAACCGCGCGACCGCTACGGTCGCAGGTTCGAATCCTGCCTCGGGAATGGATGTGTGTGATGTCCTTAGGTTAATTAGGTTTACGTAGTTCTAAGTTCTAGGGGACTGATGACCTCAGCAGTTAAATCCCATAGTGCTCAGAGCCATTTGAACCTCACCGGTGACCAACCCAGTTACTGCTCGCACTGAGGTTGACCCCTCACCTATGGTCGAGTGGGAGATCACCCCGGGGATTAGCAGGCGGCGAAATACTTCCCAGGAGGCCGCACGTAAGGCCTCCCTGGTTTGTCTGACAAACAGGTTCCAGGTACTGTCAGTGGCTGACACTATCGCTAAGCCAGATGCTGTCTCCTGTCCTGTTTCAGAGGAAACCTCTCAGCCTGCAAGATCCGAACAGTGACTGAGGGTGTGATTATTGATAGTTGGGAGCTCCAACGTTAGGCCCATTATGGGGCCCCTTAGGGACATGGACGCCAAGAAGGGATCGAAAATCAATGTGCACTCCGTGTGCATACCGGGTGGAGTCATTCCAGATGTGGAAAGGGTCCTCCCGAATGCCATGATGTGTGTCACTTTGGATCAGAAGAGATTCTCTCTGGTTTAAATCGGCTAAAGAAGTGGTAAAGGCTGCCAGTCTAGCTTGCAAGATGAAAGCAGAGCTGACCATTTGCAACATAGCCGACACGACCGTTTGCGGATCTCTGGTATAGTGCCGAGTGGAGGGTCTAAATCAGAGGCTCAGACGGTTCTGCTACCGTATAGGCTGCAGATTCCTCGACTTGCGCCAAAGGGTGGTTGGGTTTGGGGTTCCGCTGAATAGGTCAGGTGTCCACAATTTGCAGGAAGCGGCTACACTGGTAGCAGGGGCTGTGTGGCGTGGACAGGGCGGTTTTTTCGGTTAGCGGGTCAGGGGAAAACACAAGAAGTGCTTCAGTCACAAAGGGTGCAGGCCGAACACAGGAAGAAGGCAGATACTGGAATCATCGGTATAGCAGTTGTAAATAGTCGTAGCTCTGTTGTGCAAGTACCAGAGCTCTAAGCGCTAATAGAAACCACTGATGCTCACATCGTTATAGGCACTGTAAGCTGGCTAAAGCCGGAGATAAGCTCAACCGAAATTTTTGCGAAGAACCTAACGGTGTTACGACAGGATAGGCTAAACACGGTTGGCGGTGGCGTGTTTGTTGCTGTTGGAAGTAGTATATCTTGTCGTGAAATTGAAATAAATAGTTCCTGTGAGTCAGTATGGGTAGAGGTCATTGTTGGCAACCAGAATAAAATAATAATTGGATTCATTTAGTGACCTCCCAATTCAGATGAATCAGGTGCTGAAAGGTTCAAAGAAAACTTGATTTCGTTTTCAAACACGTAACCGACTCATACGATTCTAGTTGGTGGTGCCTTTAATTTATCCTCGGTATGTTGGTGAAAACACATGTTTAATTCCGGAGGTACGCATAAAAATTCACCCGAAAATGTGCTAAACGCATTCTCTGAAAATTATTTCGAGCAGTTAGTTCTTGAGCCCACGCGAATAGTAAACGGTTGTGGAAACACACTTGACCTCTTAGCAACAAATAATCCTACAGGTATTAGTTAACACAGGGTTGCCGTAGCGAGATTGAAGGCTGTAATGCCCAAATCCGCCAAAAATAAACTAAAAATATACATATTCAATAAAGCAGATAAAAATTCACTTGTCGCCTTCCTGAGAGACAATGTCTGCTCCTTCCAAATTAATACTATAGGTGCAGACCAGCTGTTTGTTGAATTCAAAGAAATAATATCGGCACCAATTAAGAGATTTATACCAACTAAATTATCAAACGTCGGAGCTGATCCTCCTTGGTACACCAAACGGGTTAGAACACTATTGCAAAACAACGAAACAAACATGCCAAATTTAAACAGACGCAAAATCCCCAAGATTGGTTATCTTTTACACAAGCTCGAAATTTAGCGCAGACTTCAATGCGAGATGCTTATAACAGTTTCCACAACGAAACTTTGTCTCGAAACCTGGCAGAGAAACCAAAGAGATTCTTGTCGTATGTAAGGTATGTTAGCGGCAAGAAACATTCAATGCATTCTCTGCACGATAGCAATGGAGACACTATCGAAGACAGTGCTGCCAGTGCAGAGTTACTAAATACAGCCTTCCAAATGCCTTCACGAAAGAAGTACACTACTGGCCATTAAAACTGCTACACCAAGAAGAAATGCAATTGATAAACGGGTATCCATAGGACAAACATATTATACTAGAACTGACATGTGATTACAATTTCACGCACTTTGGGTGCATAGATCCTGAGAAATCAGTACGCAGAACAACCACCTCTGACCGTAATAACGGCCTTGATATGCCTAGGCATTGAGTCAAACAGAGCTTGGATGGCGTGTACAGGTACAGCTGCCCATGGAGCTTCAACACGATACCACAGTTCATCAAGAGTAATGACTGGCGTATTGGGACGAGCCAGTTGCCCGGCCATCATTGACCAGACGATTTCAGTTGGTGAGAGATCTGGAGAATGTGCTGGCCAGGGTTGCAGTCGAACATTTTCTGTATCCAGAAAGTCCCGTACAGGACCTGCAACATGCGGTCGTGCTTTATCCTGCTGAAATGTAGGGTTTCGCAAGGATCGAATGAAGGGTAGAGCCATGGGTCGTAACACATCTGAAATGTAACGTCCACTGTTCAAAGTGCCGTCAATGCGAACAAGAAGTGACCGAGACGTGTAACCAATGGCACCCCGTACCATCACGCTGGGTGATACGCCAGTATGGCGCTGACGAATACACGCTCCCAATGTGCATTCACCGCGATGTCGCCAAACACGGATGCGACCATCATGATGCTGTAAACAGAACCTGGATTCATCCGAAAAAATGACGTTTTGCCATTCGTGCACCCAGGTTCGTCGTTGAGTACACCATCGCAGGCGCTCCTGTTTGTGATGCAGCGTCAAAGGTAACCCCAGCCGTGGTCTCCGAGCTGATAGTCCATGCAGCTGCAAACGTCGTCGAACTGTTCGTGCAGATTGCTGTTGTCTTGCAAACGTCCCCATCTGTAGACTCAGGGATCGAGACGTGACTGCACGATCCATTACAGCCATGCGCATAAGATGCCTGTCATCTCGACTGCTAGTGATACGAGGCCGTTGGGATCCAGCACGGCGTTCCGTATTACCCTCCTGAACCCACTGATACCATATTCTTCTGACAGTCATTGGATCTCGACAACGATCTGCAACGATAAATCGCAATCGCGATAGGCTTCCCTTTATTGGGAACTGTTTCATTATATGTATGTTGAGGGAAATCCTATGTGGGAGTTTGAATTTCTGACGTTTGTCAGTAATTCTGTTTACTTAATAAGGGGTATGTATTTCTCCTCCTTACACGAGGCATCATAACAACGTTTCACCAAGCAACGCCGGTCAACTGCTGTTTGTGTATGAGAAATCGATTGGAAACTTTCCTCGTATCAGCACGTTGTAGGTGTCGCCACCGGCGCCAACCTTGTGTGAATGCTCTGAAAAGCTAATCATATGCGTATCACAGCATCTTCTTCCTGTCGGTCAAATTTCGCGTCTGTAGCACGTCATATTCGTGGCGTAGCAATGTTAATGGCCCGTAGTGTAGATATCCTCGGAGTGGTGAAGCAACTTAAATTACTTAATAAAAGCAAGTCTTCTAGTCCAGCCTGTATACCGATTAGGTTCCTTTCAAGTTGATACATTAGCTCCATATCTAACAATCATACACAACCGTTCCTTAGACGAAAGATACGTAGCCAAAGAGTGGAAAGTTGCACAGCTCACACAAATATTCAAGAAATGTCAGCCGTGGAGAGCTGGCGCCAGTGTTATTTTGTTGATGTATCGTTGAGATCGATTGTGGTTGAGCTAAGCTATCTTTACTTTTCTCGTGTCATATCTTCCGGGTTGGCGGGCGAAGCGAGTTGGCTGTTAGCCTTCGACGGGTAACCCTGGAGGTCTCGTGACTTTCGCTGGGAGACGAGTGTCAACTGCTGCCGAACGAGCGTGATGACCGTTGTATGTTGTGGTGTGAAGTTGGTAGGGCATTTTGACGACATGGGCAGCTTTGAGATACAAGTTCTGTGAGTTCACTGGGAACAAAATTTGAAGCGAATCGGTGTAGCTGTGGAATCAGCTCCTACGTATTGTGATCGTAATTGTGTTTGTTGACCGACGTACTGAGAGGCATTTAATTTTAATTATTATGGCGAGACTCTCATAGTCTAACTTCGAGATGGTGTGGAAGAGTTCAGTTGGCCTAGTTAAATAGTGGCCGTTATTTGAAAGCTTTCTCAGATGTTTTACTAGCATTCTGTGTTTCTTGTAATCAAATGACTTTATGTTGGCGTTCTTAAAGCCTGCACTCTATTAATGCAGTTGTGGCTCTGAGCACTATGGGACTTAACTTCTGAGGTCATCAGTCAAATGGCTGTGAGCACTATGGGACTTAACATCTGTGGTCATAAGTCCCCTAGAACTTAGAACTACTTAAACCTAACTAAACTAAGGACATCACACACATCCATGCCCGAGGCAGGATTCGAACCTGCGACCGCAGCGGTCACGCGGTTCCAGACTGAAGCGCCTAGAACCGCACGGCCACACCGGCCGGCTAGTCATCAGTCCCCTAGAACTTAGAACTACTTGAACCTAACTGACCTAAGGACATCACACACGTCCATGCCCGAGGCAGGATTCGAACCTGCGACCGTAGCGGTCGCACGGTTCCAGACTGTAGCGCCTAGAACCACTCGACCACCCCGGCTGGCAATACAGTTGTCCATGTGTAAAATGCTGAAGGTCAAAGTTGCGAATTTGTCGGTAGTGTAACGTGTTCCTTTACACGTTTACCCATACATCGAGTCGAAGGTTCTGCCCGGTGTTTCTATGTTTCAGAGTTATTGGAATGTCTTTGTGATTCGCGCAAAAACCTTTGATGTGCCAGCGCCTTGGCGGGGAGTGAAATGTCACCCGAGTCTAGGCCTGGCAATGTTTAAGAGCGTGGCCACTACCGGGAGTTGTTCACATACCGCCTTCCAAAGTTTAGTATTTATCTTCCTTCCGCCAAGACGTGTTAATCTAGTAGATATATAAATACAAATTATATGTAACCTGTTTTTATACGAACCTGTTTACTTAAATATTAGCGACTGGCGACTTGAACATTGATTTTTAAAGGTAGGCGTTTCTCTTGTAGTTTTTTTTATATAAGTGGTTCTATCATGTTATGTAATTGGATCTTAGCTTGGCACTATTGTTGAAATGTCGTTAAGTTACCATTTATTGGTAACTGTTTCATTATATGTATTTTGAGGGAAATCCTATGTGGGAGTTAGAATTTCTGACGTTTGTCAGTAATTCTGTTTTCTTAATAAGGGGAAATACAGCGAGGGGTATTAGTCCCCGCCAACGTTAAGTTTGTAATTGACCTTTTAACAAGTGTTTCTTTAGCGGATTGAAGTTTTAAGTTTATAAGAGTATTTTAGTGAAAAATGTTTTAAGTGTGGCCATCTTAATGTAATAACTGGTTTCAAAGAGTTTAATGAAGTGGCTGTGTGAAGTAATTGATAATTGCTATGCTTAAGGTTTCTATAAATGCCAGGCCCATTATGTTTTTTATAACTTTCTCTTAAGGGTCTGTTTATTTGAGTACTGAGTACGGTGGGTTTCTAACTGTATTTGCAAAGCTTTGTCTAGTGGCTCGTCCACAATTTGTGATTGTCGAATTCCTTAAAAGGCGCAATGTCAACAAACTGTCTTAATTATCAATTGTGACTGTCAACCATGATTCCATCCCGCTTCCTCTTTTATAGTATCTAAGATATGGTGGGTAAGTGTGGTACAAATAAGGGAAATCACGTATCAAAAGGTACTAAGAGTGATCCACTTAATTACAGGCCCACATTGTTAACGTCGATATGCAGCAAGATTTTGGAACATCATGAATTACCCCGAAGAAAAAGGTCTACTGACACACAGTCAACATGGGTTTAGAGAACATCGTTATTGTGAAACAGAACTAGTACTTTATTCGCATAAAGTATTGAGTGCTATAGACAAGGGATGCCAGATCGATTCCGTATTTCTGTATTACCACAAGGCTTTCGACTCTGTACCATCTGTACAACACAAGCGATTTGTAGAGAACTTGCATGCTTATGGAGTATCGTCTCAGTTATGTGACTGGATTTGTGATTTCCTGTCAGAGAGGTCACAGTTGGTAGTAATTGACACAAAAGTCATCGAGTAAAATAGAAGCGCTTTCTCGCGTTCTCTAAGCTAGTGTTACAGGCCCTTTGCTGTTCCTTATCTATGTAAACCATTTTGGAGACAATCTGAACAGCCGTCGTGGTTGTTTGTAGATGACGCTGTCGTTTATCGACTAATAAAGTCATCAAAAGATCAAAACAAATTGCAAAACGATTTAGAAAAAATATCTGAATGGTGCGAAAATTGGCAGTTGACCCTGAATAACTAAAAATGTGAGGTCATCCACATGAATGCTAAAAGGAATTCGTTAAACTTCGGTTACACAATAAATCAGTCAAATCTAAAGGCCATAAATTCAACTAAATACCTAGGAATTACAATTACGAACAAATTGGAAGGAATACATAGAAAATGTTGTGGGGAAGGCTAACCAGAGTCTGCGTTTCATTGGCAGGACACTTAGAAAATATAACAGATCTACTAAGGAGACTGCCTACACTACACTTGTCCGTCGTGTTTTAGAGTACTGCTGTGCGGCGATGTGGGATCCTTACCAGATACGGCTGACAGAATACATCAAAAAAGTTCAAAGAAGGGCAGCACGTTTTGTATTATCACGAAATATGGGAGAGGGTGTAACTGAAATGATACAGGATTTGGGCTGGTCGTCATTAAATGGAAAGTGTTTTTCGTTGCGACGGAATCTTCTCACGAAATTCCAATCACCAACTTTCCCCTCCGTATTCGAAAATATTTTGTTGAAAGCGACCTACACAGGGAGAAACGGTTACCACGATAAAATAAGAGAAATCATAGCTCGTACGGAAGGATGTTGTTGTTGTTGTGGTCTTCAGTCCTGAGACTGGTTTGATGCAGCTCTCCATGCTACTCTATCCTTTGCACGCCTCTTCATCTCCCAGTACTTACTGCAACCTACATTCTTCCGAATCTGCTTAGTGTATTCATCTCTTGGTCTCCCTCTACGATTTTACCCTCCGCGCTGACCTCCAATGCTAAATTTGTGATCCACTGATGCCTAAGAACATGTCCTACCAGCCGGTCCCTTCGTCTTGTCAAGTTGTGCCACAAACTCCTCTTCTCCCCAATTCTATTCAATACCTCCTCATTAGTTATGTGATCTACCCATCTAATCTTCAGCATTCTTCTGTAGCACCACATTTCGAAAGCTTCTATTCTCTTCTTGTCCAAACTATTTATCGTCCATGTTTCACTTCCATACATGGCTACACTCCATACAAATACTTTCAGAAACAACTTCCTGACACTTAAATCTATACTCGGTGTTTAGAAACGCTTTCCTTGCCATTGCCAGTCTACATTTTATATCCTCTCTACTTCGACCATCATCAGTTATTTTGCTCCCCAAATAACAAAAGTCCTTTACTACTTTAAGTGTCTCATTTCCTAATCTAATACGCTCAACATAACCCGACTTAATTCGACTACATTCCATTATCCTCGTTTTGCTTTCGTTTATGTTCATCTTATATCCTCCCTTCAAGACACCATCCATACTGTTCAACTGCTCTTCCAAGTCCTTTGCTGTCTCTGACAGAATTACAATGTCATCGGCGAACCTCAAAGTTTTTATTTCTTCTCCATGGATTTTAATACCTACTCCGAATTTTTCTTTTGTTTTCTTTACTGCTTGCTCAATATACAGATTGAATAACATCGGGGAAAGGCTACAACCCTGTCTCACTCCCTTCCCAACCGCTGCTTCCCTTTCATGTCCCTCGACTCTTATAACTGCCATCTTGTTTCTGTACAAATTGTAAATAGCCTTTCGTTCCCTGTATTTTACGCCTGCCACGTTTAGAATTTGAAAGAGAGTACTCCAGTCAACACTGTCAAAAGCTTTCGTTAATTCTACAAATGCTAGAAACGTAGGTTTACCTTTCCTTAATCTAGCTTCTAAGATAAGTCGTAGGGTCAGTATTGCCTCACGTGTTCCAATATTTCTACGGAATCCAAACTGATCTTCCCCGAGGTCGGCTTCTACCAGTTTTTCCATTCGTCTGTAAAGAATTCGCGTTAGTATTTAGCATCCGTGACTTATTAAACTGATTGTTCGGTAATTTTCACATCTGTCAGCACCTGCTTTCTTTGGGATTGGAATTATTATATTCTTCTTGAAGTCTGAGGGTATTTCGCCTGTCTCATACATCTTGCTCACCAGATGGTAGAGTTTTGTCAGGACTGGCTCTCCCAAGACCGTCAGTAGTTCTAATGGAATGTTGTCTACTCCCGGGGCCTTGTTTCGACGCAGATCTTTCAGTGCTCTGTCAAACTCTTCACGCAGTATCATATCTCCCATCTCATCTTCTTCTACCTCCTCTTCCATTTCCATTATATTGTCCTCAATAACATCGCCCTTGTATAGACCCTCTATATACTCCTTCCACCTTTCTGCTTTCCCTTCTTTGCTTAGAACTGGGTTTCCATCTGAGCTCTGGATATTCATACAAGTGGTTCTCTTTTCTCCAAAGGTCTCTTTAATTTTCCTGTAGGCAGTATCTATCTTACCCCTAGTGAGATAAGCCTCTACATCCTTACGTTTGTCCTCTAGCCATCCCTGCTTAGCCATTTTGCACTTCCTGTCGATCTCATTTTTGAGAAGTTTATATTCCTTTTTGCCTGCTTCACTTACTGCATTTTTGTATTTTCTCCTTTCATCAATTAAATTCAGTATCTCTTCTGTTACCCAAGCATTTCTACTAGCCCTCGTCTTTTTACCTACTTGATCCTCTGCTGCCTTCACTATTTCATTCCTCAAAGCTACCCATTCTTCTTCTACTGTGTTTCTTTCCCCCATTCCTGTCAATTGTTCCCTTATGCTCTCCCTGAAACTCTGTACAACCTCTGGTTCTTTCAGTTTATCCAGATCCCATCTCCTTAAATTCCCACCTTTTTGCAGTTTCTTCAGTTTTAATCTACAGTTCATAACCAATAGATTGTGGTCAGAGTCCACATCTGCCCCTGGAAATGTCTTACAATATAAAACCTGGTTTCTAAATCTCTGTCTTACCATTATATAATCTATCTGATACCTCCTAGTATTTCCAGGATTCTTCCATGTGTACAACCTTCTTTTATGGTTCTTGAACCAAGTGTTAGCTATGATTAAGTTATGCTGTGTGCAAAATTCTACCATACGGCTTCCTCTTTCATTTCTTGCCCCAATCCATGTTCACCTACTATGTTTCCTTCTCTCCCTTTTCCTACTCTTGAATTCCAGTGACCCATGACTATTGAATTTTCGTCTCCCTTCACTACCCGAATAATTTCTTTTATCTCATCATACATTTCATCCAATTCTTCATCATCTGCAGAGCTAGTTGGCATATAAACTTGTACTACTGTAGTAGGTGTGGGCTTCGTGTCTATCTTGGCCACAATAATGCGTTCACTATGCTGTTTGTAGTAGCTTTGGTGTTCATTCTTTCCGCGCACTATATGAGATTGGGATAATAGAGAATTGCGAAGTTGGTTCTATGAACTCTCTGCCAGGCACTTAAATGTGTTTTGCAGTGTATCGCTGTGGATATAGATGGGGATAGAGATTCAGGTCAGGTGACCTCGCATGACATGGAATACGACCTCCACTTCCAGTCAAGCGGCCAGGAAGTATTGTATTGCTCTAGTGTATTGTACTATACGTCTTTCAGTAGCACTGGGTAATGAATGGGTCTGTTGTTGATTCATAGCACGTTTTGTCATGGGACAGTGTAAATATAACAGAGTAACGTTATGGACAAGTAAAGTAAACAAAACTTGCATCACGACTTCCTGTAATCAGGCTCATCCTCCTTACTTACTTGCAGGAAATAAAGAATGTACACGAAAATAAGCAGCACAGTACATGTAAATTTGAAAGCATGTTAGTACAAATAAGCTGGAAAACAGTAATGGTAGATAAAGCGGTAGACGAGTTTACTTCCATATCTCGTTAAGCTGCCTTCTCCGACCACAGGTTCCCTACTTCAAATTGTTCAGTGGGGCATTCTCTATGCCCTGTTACATTTTTGCACGCACTTACGGGAACATCCTGTACTTAAGTTGAAGATGGAGGGGGAGAGAAAGGACAGGGAAGGGAAGGGCTTACTGATGTCAACTGCATCAGAACAATACGGAGAATCAACGGCAACGGTCCAAATGTGTACCGTACCGGGATCCGAACCCGGAATCTTCTGTTTGCTAGGCAGATCTGTTAATCACTGCAATTTTCGGGACACAGTCTTATCATAACTTCGCTAACTATTTCGGGACGCCTCTTGGCCGACCCACGTCTTACCGATCGCCACGTATCCATAGACCCTGCCCATTTCCTCCATGCTTGCTACTCTGAAATTTCCACAGGGGTTGGACGTACTTGTGCATCCACACTGAAGTAAATGGATCCATTGCCCATCTAGGTGAATCAGTTATATTACATGTGTGCGTCTCTTCTGTCGCAATATATGTAAATTGATGGTGGAGGGGGAGAAAGGAAAGGGAAGGGATTACTGATGTCAGTTGCATCGGGGAGTCACGTGGAATCAGCGGCGACGAATGGAAACGTGTACTGCATCCTGAATTCGAACCCGGGATTTCCTGCTTCTAGGCAGGTGCGTTAACCACTGAACTATCCAGGACGAAGTGCTATCGCAACAGCGCGGACAATGTCAGCATGGCTAACGGCCGACCCGCATACCCACTGCGTGCCACTTACCCACACTCCCTGCCCATTTCCTCCATGTTCACTACTCTGTGATTCCCGCAGGGGATCAGACGTACTTGTGCATCCGCGTTGAAGACAGTGGATCCATCGTGCATTTAGACGAATCAGTTACATGCTGCGTGGTGTCGGTTCTTTCGCACATGGCAATGGATCCACCTTCTTCAGTGAGGATTGGTGGCGCTCCGTGGGAATGTGAGTCGGCTGAGGCGTCCGGAGACAATTAGCGCGTTTGCGATATCCCTGCGTCCGGGATAGTGCAATGGTGGTTAATGAACCTGCCCAGTAAGCTGGAGATCACTGGTTCGAATCCCGCCGCGGTACACATTTTCGTTCGTCTCCGCTGTTCCATGTAATGTCCCGATGCAGCTGACATCAGTAATCCCTTCCCTTTCCTTTCCGTTCCCCGCTCTTCACCTTCAGTTTGCATATAAAGATTCAGTGGTTCATCAAGAACCGACGTCTATGATTGTGATGTTCTCTGGTACAGAATAGGCATCGTAATTCCTATCAATACTAGTACACAAGAGAGCGGGTGTTGAAATACACGTACAGCTTTCACCTTTCCTTTTCTGTCGTCAAGGGTGCAAAATCAGAGAATTAAAAATGTTTCAGAAACCACTTGGAAATTTTTGTTCTGTACTTGAATCGTTTTAAATCAAATACCATTCAAGGTACTCATCTGCCAAAACAATGCTGAAAGTCACCGGTATAACGCGTTTTTAGACGTCACTACCTACTACGACCAGTGGAACGCTTTGGTACAATTTGTGGTTGGCAGTCGAACTTCCAGCTCTGTAACTGCATTAGGAACTGTGTTTAGACTTTGGCCACCATACATGTTTCAGTGATTTGAGTCCGTTAACGCATTGAAAAATTGTTTACTTGTTTTCCTTGTTGCTGTAACTTTGACTGTCCTGCAGCGGTGTTCGGTCTATAGTAGAGGCCTAGCCAAATTCCTGCACTAAATTCTGTATTTCTGTTTAATAGTCTACCACTTATGTTTCTTTTGTTGGGACTTGGGTGAAATCTGCCAGTTGATAGAGCAGGCCCAGCGTCCAAAAGAGGAGCCAAGAACGCGCTCTACCAAACGGCCAGCCCGGTGCAGGTGGACCGGCACCACTTAACCTTTCCGAGCCCATTACGTCTTGCCAAGACGGATCTGTACAGCACGTCGATGCATGTATTTGTATCTTAATGATTACGCGCCTACTGCAGATCTCCTTTCAATTTCTTTTTAAATTTCTAGTTCATGTATATCATTGAAGTGTTAACGGACTTATTTAACAGCTGAGTAATTGTCAGATTTATTTACTTAAATGTGTTTACGCAAGTGTGGCTCAGCCAACTCAATAACTCGTTGTATGCACTGTTGACTTTCGAACTGGCCAAAGACTAGGAGATTTAAGATTTGTTAATTTTATGAAGCTTCTCACAGATTATTTGTGCCATTCAGGATGCAATACTGAACACAAATTTTGTCTGGCTATTTCTCTTGCGTTCCTTGCGCAACTCCGCCTTCCGGCGGTATAGCAATTTTCTTATATGGTGCTTATTTGCGGATTGTACTTCTATTTTCGAGGAAGCACATTTAGCTCTTTTAGTGTACAGTTTTTACTACTATAATTAATCTGTTTGTTATTAATCAGTCTGGCACAGTTTTGTGATAGTAAATTATACTGTTTCTGGGTAGTTAATACCACTGGATGTGTTCCTCCAATAGATGTTTAATAAATGTAACTTAGCTTCCTACCACAGGCAGCCTGACGAGGGTTTTCCGTTCTAAATACATGTCATAGCAGTTACTAGCATCTGCGCATTATCCGATTTTTGAAACCCTTACTAACATTTAAGAAAGAACATAACATATAATCAGAACCTGCCTAATTGAGTCTGCCGCATCCTGTTTTCAACGAATGGACACCGTCATTTGAGTCGAAGAACAATTTTGGGCGAACATATGCCAGTGGGTGCAACGTTATAATTTCCAAAACATCACTGAGCACCATTATCTTGTGAGGTCGCACTCGTGGCCACTTAGGTATTGCGAATCCATCATCGATCATATCCGACCGTAAATTATCTTCGCTTCTTTTGAGAAGGACATTACACCAATGGAAAGCAGTATGCCTCACGGCTTATAACATCCCCCTGCTTCCCGGGATTTGCAAAATTACAAGCTGACAATGACCGTGAATTATGAATTTTAACCCGCGTCGGGATAAGGCATCCGAATCCGAAGTAAATAATGATTATTCCGCGGGAAACAGGAGACGTTATAACTTGATCGTTATTGAATGAGTAATTTCATTCAATAACGATTGGTAAATGAAATAATGGAAATAATTTGGAAATAAATTTTGCCAGTGGAAATTTTGCCGAAAGAAATGCTTAAGTTGTAAAAACAATTAAAAAATCGGTCACCAGCTCAACTGATGACCGACAGTACTGTTAAGTACGTGAATAATTGTGTCAAAAATAAAGTTTACCTGTTTGTAGCGCAGCAGGTGGAACGGGAACTTTTACGTAAGTGCTGTGTCAGGCTCAGTAGTCATGTAAACAATGTCATAACAATCTAACTAAACTTATTTTGTTCATAATTTGTCAGCTAAGTGCAATGCAGACAACACAGATAATTATCTATCGAGATTTTGGATAATGGAATGTCATTCTGTCTTTAAAATTAGGTACTTTGCACAGTTTAATCTATTGATAATGAAATATATTGCCAATAATTGATTAACTATGTTGTGAATGATAATAATTCATTAATTGGGGGATTGTCAGTTGAAATAAGCTTTATAGTTTCATGAAATATCCTTGAATTAACTTCAGCTGAATATGCATTGAAATAAATCTTAATAATCAAGTTTATTACTTCAGTCTATTATTAAGTTACTACGGTTGGTGTAAGCTTATTAAGTGCAACAATTAACTACGGTAACCAGTCTGAAATTTACTCTTCACCGTCTATGCAAATAATTTGATAATTAACATATTTTCTCTTGATAATGACGTGACACACTCGGTTCAATAAGGTAAGGATTGGAAGGAACCTACTTGGTGTTATTGTCGGGTGGAATGTAACTGCAACGCTTCGACTATAAAGTGCTTGTTATTAATTGTTCAACTTCAGAGAAAAGCACAGTCACTGGCGAGGCTTCTACAATTTTATCCTACGAAAATTACGTAGATCTTACTTCCCTCGTTGTCGATAGATCGATGACAGTCCATGGCAGCGACACAGTGTGGCATCGGGCTTTTACTGTTGCGACTTGGGCCCACAGTGCGCTTCACATTTAAGTCCTCGTTTCTTCAGCACTAAGCCCATTAATCCATAATAACTTGCCCGGCCATGCTTCCAGATATGCCGACCATTACTTTCCCGTCGTACTTAGATCCACACACTAGCCGTTAGATGTAACACAGCTAGGACTAGCAGCATTCGACTGTACGTCTTACTCCGAGCATGGCGTTACTGCTACTACTACCCGCTGGCGCGCTCCCGCGCCCAGAGGAGCGACAAAACAATCTCTCTGACTTCAACGTTAACTAAATATGCCCTGACTTGCCAGTGTTAAATATTACATAATTGAACATAGTATTTACAATACATATTTACACTAGACAATACATCGTATACAAACAGTTTCATGTGTTAACTAAGCGAAAAAGTTCATAGCGAGAACTGCGTTGTAGCGTCTAGAAGCGCACTCTCAAAATGCTGTCATGATATTTACCACAGATGTTTGGTACTACCATGACTGTTCTTCTGGCTGTGTTAATCGCACGTAACTCAATTTCTGTGGGAAATACTTATATACAAGATGAACCAGAATAAGCACACTAGAATGCTACAGCTTAATTCCTTGTATACTGACACTACAAATACGTCTGTAATAATACTTCGTTCTGCGCTTATTTTCGGTAGAAAATAGATGCCCAAAGAAGGATAGCTTCGCAACACTGTAACCAAATGCACGACTAGTATCTTCGTTCATTACTGTGTAGCTGTCCTGCCCAGTTTGGTATAAGTTTGAATTAGAACATTCAGGTTCGAAGCTAGTTTTAAGGTCCATGGGTAATTTTTATTTTATTTTTCTAGTCTTAGATTGCGTGATATTGTATCTGACTTATTAATTATAATGTTGTTGTTACAGCAGGTGGTATACGAAGCAAGTATAATTATTGAAAACTAAGACAGAAATGACAGTACAGTCGTCTTTCTTACATGGATGTCTGAAAGAACAGACACTGTTGACGATCCACAGCTCTGCGAAGTAATTTAGAATTAGTTCTCCCTGTTGCTACAATCCAAACAATGTTGCGAGAATTAGGTGATGAATTCAGTGCGCTACGGTATTCGAATTGCGGTCCGGCACAAATTTTCATGTATCACTGTTGTTTTGTAGATCTATCCACAACTCAGATGTCAAGAAACCCACATTCACTGAATTAATGTCGAACAATCATCTTTATTATTATATGTTTAAATACATACGCTGAAGCTGCATTCACACGTGAATGCATCTTCAATATACACAACGGCCTCCATTTATAGGAAGTTAATGTGTGTTACCCTCGATTGTGGGTATCTGGTATGCTTTAGGATAACACATGAGACGGAATGATGCTAGACAGCATGTTGGGTCTGCAAAAGCTATCTAACTAGTTGACTGAAGGTACCATGCGTTTCTCTAAATAATTCGTGTTCGTCGTATGTTATGGTTCCATGCTGCAACTGCAAAATGTGGAAGAAATGTGCAACGATGTTAACGTATAGCCTTTCCCAGGAAATGAATCAGCCACGGAAGCTCTGTTTAATGGTCTCCGTGTTTGCCTGTGCTAAATGCGCTGGCTTTCTTCCCTTCAGTGCGCTTGAAAGAGCAGCTCCTACGATGAATGTGGAAGTACTGATTGCGCGCGCTCCATGCTGCTCTCGTAATTCCGAAAAGCTCAGAGTGACATAGTGCAGCGAGGCGCCAGGTGTGTTGACATGCAGGGACGTCGGTCTGAGCATCTGCTCTGAAGACTGTCTTGGCGTACGTTTTGTAAAAGATGTCCTGTACGTGGTCGTCTAATTAAGATAGAACTGGCGGCTCTTACTGAATGCAGTATGTTTGTTTAACATCTCCACAATGTTAAGTTTTGTAGTTATTACTATCCTGCGACAGATAAATTATAATTTATTTGTAACCGATTATTATTCTTCGTAAATATTTCTGATTTCCGATCAACCCCTATAAAAATAGTTGTAGGATATGTAGCGTTTAAGAAACAATATACGAGAATACAACGACTTTACTGAGCAGGTAACGAACCCTCGAAATCGACAATTGTAACCATAACCACTGCACCACCTGCTCAGAACAGCGTCAAAGCAATAGTTGAGTAAGTTGGCGTTATTTTACATACCGCGTTTGCATCCAATACGACGAAAGTAAGCCCATTCAGTGATAGAAAAGACAGGTTTGTGCTCGTTCATTAAAAATTTGTATGTGACTGACATCGCCTAGTACACTTTATTTATTGTAGTATGTCTGCATGTTGGGTGACTGGGGAACAAGCAGAACTGTGAAACTCGTGGTAGAACGGATGGACACAGGGAGCTCACACATTCCTTCGGACAATTGGACGGCGCAGCCGCTTCCAGTGCTAATCTCGGGATGGGATGCCCGGGAGCTGGACCACCTGCGAAACGGGAACACGTGTCCGGTGGGCAGGCGTGAGAAGACAGCGGACCCGCCAAAAACACGTAGCAACAAGTATTCGCTGACTTTCCTACGAACGTAGAAAGAACCTCCAGAAACTTCGGTCTGGATTCTAAACTGAGATTGGTCGGCGTTAGGAAACGAGCGACTCCCGAAAAGATAATTCGCCACCCAAATTTAAGAGGGGAGAAAAGACTTTGAGCTGGAAATAAGTTGAGGAAAGTGAGAGATCTGTCGTTCTTGGGGCGTGGAGCTGAGAGGTCGTTCCTTGGAAATGGAGCCAGAGAGTCGTTGCTGGTTTGTCTTGGGTCCACAGCAGTCGTCGGACGTCTTCGGCTTTAATTTTGGTGAAGTACAATTTTACTATTATCTCGCTGAGGCGAGAAGTCCTGCGGCTATAGCGTCTGATCACTATGGAGACCTTGCTTGTGCACCCGCGTGTAGGAAAGTAAATTTACATTGGTGAATCACGTGTTCCACTCGATGCTGCACTGGGGTTTCACATTTCTCATTGAGTTAGTAGATCCTTCTTGCTATTTAGTACAACGGGGGATGTCAGTTACTCCGTGCCTAATCACAGATCGTGAGTGCATTATAGGGTATAGCCAGACAGTGTAAGGGCCAATATTAATTCAGGGAGAAGCTGAGAGTTGTACCTATTGTTTAGTGTCTTTGAATTGTGTTTATGATGAATAAATATGTTAAAATCATAGCATTTATCCTTTATTAGATAGTAATGCTAATTAATCTTGTCACTAGTGTACATTTTATGCATGTTTTAACTAATTCGTTAAAAGAAATCCGGATTTTGTTGGGATATCCTCAAATTCGATCGCATCCACAGGATACGATTAGGAAACATTTATGGTATTACACAATTGACTTAACTAAGGAGCATATCGTACTCCTACTGGGGAACGTATAAGAATCAGGGCGACTCCAGTCGCGTTAAAATATCTGTTGCGCAAATTGTCACTTGTACGTTCTCGTGGCAAGTCTCCGCCATCTACAGCCAGCAGTAAAAGAGGGAAAGGTACGTTAGAGTTGGAGATACGTGCCGCCATGCATATGCTTACAGTGTCTCCAATTTTGGCGCAACATTTCTGTCCTGTTCATGTACGAGCGATAGCACCATGACCTCTGAGGGCGCTAATTTTTGTTTACACTGTACATCAACGCCTGTATGAGCCACTTCGGGGTGCTCCATCTGCTGCGTGATACACAAATATGGGTTACTCCGTCTAGTAGCAGCCATTCATAACAGTGTACCTGGTACTCTGTTTTTAAATACCACCGCTGTATTTTTAAATGTTGTGCTCAGCTTCAAATAAATACAGTAACTTTCATTGTTAAGAAATTATAAATAAAAGGAAACTGGAAACACCACGATACCTCGAGCATTCGTTTTATGCACTATTTTTTTTATCAGTCGTCACTCTTTCTATGGCTCTGATGCTCTCCTCCGTTTTTCTCTGATACGTGATGGCTTTTCTCTTTTCTACGTAATTACTATACCAAACACCCTCTATAAAGTGCTTTCCATGTTCCAGTTCTTGTCTGTATCTTACTGCTTCTTCCAGTGCCAATCTGTTCCTAGCTGCCGTAGCAGGCGCCTCTACTGACTTGTCCCTCCATCTTGTAAGGGTCTTTGTTATTTTTCATCATCTATCCTATTTAGTGCCTGGTCATTTCACATTTCATCCGTTCACTTCATCTTCAATATTTCCCAGTAGCACCAAATTTAAAATATTTCCACTTTCTACTTCTACTGGTATCGAACGGTTGCCTTTTTGCTTCCATACAATTTTCCAGATGGCTCATTTCTAGACGTTCCTCCTCATATGCGTATAAATATCCCATACCAGAAAGTATCGTAAAGTCACTTTTTGTTTACTAAAATCTTCCTTCGCCTCGGTGAAACTACATCTGATAGCTATCTTGTCTCGGGAAACTTTTTATGTTCAAGAAGTACTATGTAGCCTGCGAAATACAGTATCTGTTCAAAAATATCGGGACGTCTGTTAGTGGACATTAACGTGAGACGTGTCCACCTTTCGCCTTTAAGACTACTTGCACTCTGCTGAAGACATTTTTAATGACATGTCTGCATGTCTGTGGGGAGGGGGGGGGGGGGGGGTATTACAGCTCATTCTTGCTCGACTCTGATGCGAAGTCGACGTTCTATCTCGTCACAAAGGTGTTCCATTCAGTTCAGGTCGCAACTCTGAGTAGACCTGTCCGTTTCAGGCATGTCCTGACACTCAAACCATTGCCTCAGAGATGCTACTTGATGACAGAGTGTATTGCCATGTTAATAGAATCAAGATCTTCGAGCTGTTGCTCTAGTGTACGCAGTACACAATTTTAGAGAATGAGTTCATATCCTTTCGCGTTTAGCATTTTATCAAGCGCAATAAAGGAACCACAATCAATACCGTCATGCCGTAATACCACGTGCTTCGTGCTTTACGGTTGGTACTACACATGGCGGCAGGGTACGTACTCCCGGCATTCATCAAAAACAGAGTATACGTTATTCATCAATCCAAAAAACTCGTTTCGAGTCATTCACTGTCCAGTGCCGTCACTTTGTATACCGCCTAAAGCGAAGCGTAGCACTGATTGCAGAAATGTGTGTCTTATGACGAGCTGCTCGACCATTGTTCCCTATTCTACACTACTGGGCATTAAAATTGCTACACTAAGAAGAAATGCAGATGATAAAAGGGTATTAATTGGACAGATATATTATACTAGAACTGACATGTGATTACATTTTCACGCAGTTTGGGTGCATAGATCCAGAGAAATCAGTACCCAGAACAACCATCTCTGGCCGTAATATGGACCTTTGATACGTCTGGGCATTGAATCAAACAGAGCGTGGATGGCGTGTACAGGTACAGCTGCCCATGCATGTTCAACACGATTCCACAGTTCATCAAGAGTAGTGACTGGCCTATTGTGACGAGCCAGTTGCTCGATCACAATTGACCAGATGTTTCCAGTTGGTGAGAGATCCGGAGAATGTGCTGGCCAGGGAAGCAGTCGAACATTTTCTGAATTCAGAAAGGCCCGTACAGGACCTGCAACATGCAGTCGTGCATTATCCTGTTCAAATGTAGCGTTCCGCAGGGATCGAATGAAGGGTAGAGCCACAGGTCATAACCTGAAATGTAACGTCCACTATTGAAAGTGCCGTCAATGGGAGCAAGAGGTGACCGAGACGTGTAACCAATGGCACCCCATACCATCACGCAGGGTGATGCGCCAGTACGGAGATGACGAATACACGCTTCCAATGTGCGTTCACCGCGATGTCGCTAAACACGGATGCTACCATCATGATGCTGTAAGCAGAACCTCAATTCATACGAAAATGGACGTTTTTCCATTCGCACACCCAGGTTCGTCGTTGAGTACACCATCGTAGGTGCTCCTGTCTGTGATGCAGCGTCAAGGTCTCCGAGCTGATAGTCCATGCTGCTGCAAACGTCGTCGAATTGTTCCTGCAGATGGTTGCTGTCTTGCAAACGTCCCCATCTGTTGACACAGGGATCGAGACGTGGCTGCACGATCCGTTACAGCCATGCGGATAAGATGCCTGTTATCTCGACTGCTAGTGATACGAGGCCGTTGGAACCAGCACGACGTTCTGTGACCCTCCTGAACCCGGCTATTCCATATTCTGCTAACAGTCATTGGATCTCGACCAACGCGAGCAGCAATGTCGCGATACGATAAACCACAATCGCGATATGCTACAATCCGACCTTTATCAAAGTCGGAAACGTGATGGCACGCGTTTCTTCTCCTTACACGAGGCATCACAACAACGTTTCACCAGGAAACGACGGTCAACTGCTGTTTGTGTATGATAAATCGGTTGGAAAATTTCCTCATGTCAGCACGTTGTAAGTGTCGCCACCAGCGCCAACCTTATGTGAATGCACTGAAAAGCTAATCATTTGCATATCACAGCATCTCCTTCCTGTCGGTTATATTTCGCGTCTGTAGCACGTCATCTTCGTGGTGTAGCAATTTTAATGGCCAGTAGTGTATTTAACTGCTTATGCACAGTCGTCGTGATGTCTGGACTGCCGGTAGAACTTTGTCATTCACAAATGATTCCTTCCGCTAATTTCATGCAATTTTTATTACCAGCCTCTTCAGTGCTCAACAGTCGATGTTAGCAAGTGCGTGAGGTCTATGTGGAGTTGGATTAGTTGTCGTTGATCCTTCTCATTCCCATTTCAACAACAGTCAACTTTGGCAGCTATACAAGGGTTGAAATGTACTCGATAGATCTGCTGCGTGACATTCAATGACTAGTCGACGTTCGAAGTCAATGAGGTCTCGTGCTGTTACTGCTTTTCTAATGACAATATTGCCCGCCTCCTTTTGTGCTGACGGATCAGCCTCCCGCAATTTCTGGTGGTGTATCCCGCATTACACACGTTGTTCGCATACTTTTGATCAGGTCGTGTACACTGATGGTATCTTGCAGTTTTAGCTCTTCCGAAATTTTCTTTAATCTCCTGCACTTCTTGTTAGACTTACAAAAGGTGATCATCAGGGACGATAACCTACGGCCTTTCCCTACGTCCGTCGTAAAGTAAACCTGCAATTCTTGGCATGCGTCTTTCATTACTGCCACTTGCGCTCTCTCTGGTAGAGTCATGAGACGATGGAGATTCAGTCATTCGTACATACAGACACCTCCGTTTGCCGATCGCTCTACACGTGGTGCTGGCTTTATCCCATCCCTGGCGCCCGCAGCCAAGCAATGCTGATTCAAGAATATTTCTTCGCTACCATTTTTTCCCCCTCCTCCTCTTCCACCTCCTTCTCCATTTTACGCCTCACTGTAAGACTGATTATTGCATAGAAGGGGGAGGAAGGGGCGAACGGAGGGTTGAAATTTTATCAACGTTCCGATGAGCGCCGTGTCTTCTAGGAAATTAAAAGAACGTACGCTTAATCTCATCAGTCGGCGTGTTTCCGTGCAATTTGAGGCATTCGTCTTAAAATGGAAAATATAATTATATCCTTATCTCCAGTGATGCGTCCTTCATTTTTTACGGGCTTGAACTCACTGGCAGGAAAATTTGCTGAATTAGGGGCTACGCCTAACGATGCGTCTGGCTGTCGAGGAAGTTAGTTGGGAGACATTAAGAATTTAATTCTTGTTACTGTAACAAGAAAGCCACAATTCATGTAAATTACCCCGCAAAATCTAGAAATCGTATACAACTTTCACTACTTTTTTCCTACCTTAGATATGGCAATAACAGTAATTATGTGTGGTTCAACGCCCGAGTGCCAGCCGTTCTACGAGCATTGTATATCACTTCGGCGACTTGCGTGTCCCTACCCTACTCAAATTAGCCATATGTGGGAGGGAGATACGTAGATATGTAGTTCAGCTTAGAAAACGAACCACTTGTTGCTCCTGTCGACTCCTCAAACCTTTAAGAGGTGAGTGTTCGGTTAAAGGCAGACTGAAAATTTACGTGATCCGAAGGGGATTCTAACCAGCGACCTCACGGTTTACAGGCATGTACTTTACCACTAAATCACCACGCCTGACTAAAATAAGGTGAACTAGCGAATGAAAAAATTAACTTATCATGCAGAGGAAATGATACACTCTCGGGGGAAAAAATAGTACGCCAGCAAAGAGGCGACGTCAATTTTGATCCGATGGCGGCATATGGCACCTGAGGGAAAGTAGTTGTATCGATGGTGGTTTCAATGTCGTCCGCCAGCAGCGTAGCGGCATATCTACCAGAGCGCCATCCCTTTCTACCCAGTAACAGAGAAGCTTTCAGCCACAATGCTCGTGTGGTGCAAACATATGAACTGAGAACGCAACAATACCACGGAGAAGCACCCGTGCTTCCTACAGCCCACTGAGCGAGATTGGAAGCAGGGAAATTGTGGCATTCCGAGTAGCTGGATGGTCCGTTCGAAAAATTTCCACAAAAGTTGGACACTCTGGGTCAACGATGCTAGTATCTGTGGCTACGTGGCCATTCTCACACCCACAGAACAGGTTCTGGATATCCACGCAGCACATACACCCGTCAGGACGGTCTTATACTAAGGTCAGCTACCGCAGCACAGATAAGGGGGCTTGTGAGCCCAGGCGTACCAACACGAACTTTGCCAACCGGTTGTTAGCAATGGGCACGCACATCTCTAGCCCGTCTTCCACTCACGCCACAGCATCGAATTGCACGGCTCGACTGGATCCGTCACAGGAAAGGCGCGCCGTGGTCTTCAGCGATGAAAGCAAATTCTTCCCGCACGCAAGTGATGGTCGTTTGCGTTTACGACGTACACATAGTTAGTGCTGTCGCGTAGAGTGCGTTCGTCCAAGACACAATGACCACACCACAGACTTACCTTATGATCTGAGAGCGCAATAGGCTACAACTCTTGTACGCCTTTCGTGTTCGTGGAGGGGATAGTCAACAGTGCTCCGTACGTACAGAAAGTTGTTAGATCTGTTCTTTTGCCGTTCTTGCAACAGGATAGTGCTCGCCCATACACAGGCAGCGAACCCAACGTGCTCTGCAAGACGTGCAGCAGCTTCCCTGGCCCGTACGATCTCCGGACTTGTCTCCGATTGAGCGCGTGTGTGATATGATGGGACGAGAAGTGATTCGTGCGACTCGTCAGCCAACAAATCTTACACAACTACGTCAACAGATCGAACAGGCGTTGCATAACGAATCGCCAGGACAGTATTAACCATCTGTACGATTGACAGGCTGCCAGAGTCAGGAGTGCTAGTTCTGCAAGGTTGGTAGAGCACTTGCCCGCGAAAGGCAAAGGCCCTGAGTTCGAGTCTCGGTCCGGCACACAGTTTTAATCTGCCAGGAAGTTTCTCTGAAGACTGTCTGGTAGAGTTTTCACACGCTTCAATGTACCGAATTAGAGCTCTCTCTCTCTCTCTCTCTCTCTCTCTCTCTCTCTGTGTGTGTGTGTGTGAGTTTTCATATGCTGTGAAAGGACGAGAAGGAATTTTTACTCCTCCTGGAGTAGCGCACTGTGTGTCTGCCTAAAGCGCATCTGCTATAAAGCCAGCTCATTTATTTTAAAAAAGGTGTCTGAATAAACATGAACACTCATTTTCTGCTTGAAGTATTACCATTGTGTATTCTTCAGGTCTGACTCCTTGCTTGCCACAATGAACATTGTACCAACAGACCTCGCATTGTGTAGGGGTTGTTGTCTTACACTTTTAAATCGATTACTGTGATAATAATATTTTAAATACCAGATATAGCACCAAAATGAATGAGATCCCCATCTAAGCAAGTATAAACTCAATCTTGTGGTATGAACTTACACCTGCTACAATGAATACTGAACCAAGAACAATGAATTTTGAACTGAATGTACTACAAAATAAGCACCTAACACCATCCAACAGTTAGCAAGTTCCACACACTATGATGAGTAGAAGACTTCACTAACAGTGTAATGCTGGTAGGATAAAGCAACAACACGATGAGCAATATTGAGCGAGCATTCTGGGATGGAAAGAAGTGTTTTTCTTGAGAGTGGTAGCAGTGTGTCTTAGGAGGAGAGACACACAATCCTCTTACAAGTTGTAAGTAGGCTGTTTATGTTTTTTTATTGGCAACGTTACGTAGCGCTCTGTATGAAAATCACTGGCTGTGCTGTGCGCAGTCTGTGGCTAGTTTGCATTGTTGTCTGCCATTGTAGTATTGGGCAGCGGCAGCTGGATGTGAACAGCGCGTAGCGTTGCGCAGTTGGAGGTGAGCCGCCAGCAGTGGTGGATGTGGGGAGAGAAATGGCGGAGTTTTGAAATTTGTAAGACTGGATGTCATGAACTGCTATATATATTATGACTATTAAGGTAAATACATTGTTTGTTCTCTATTAAAATCTTTCATTTGCTAACTATGCCTATCAGTAGTTAGTGCCTTCCGTAGTTTGAATCTTTTATTTAGCTGGCAGTAGTGGCGCTCGCTGAATTGCAGTAGTTCGAGTAACGAAGATTTTTGTGAGGTAAGTGATTCGTGAAAGGTATAGGTTAATGTTAGTCAGGGCCATTGTTTTGTAGGGATTATTGAAAGTCAGATTCCGTTGCGCTAAAAATATTGTGTGTCAGTTTAAGCACAGTATGTTGTTGTGGTCTTCAGTCCTGAGACTGGTTTGATGCAGCTCTCCATGCTACTCTATCCTGTGCAAGCCTCTTCATCTCCCAGTACCTACTGCAACCTACATCCTTCTGAATCTGCTTAGTGTATTCATCTCTTGGTCTCCCTCTACGATTTTTACCCTCCACGCTGCCCTCCAATACTAAATTGGTGATCCCTTGATGCCTCAGAACATGTCCTACCAACCGATCCCTTCTTCTGGTCAAGTTGTGCCACAAACTTCTCTTCTCCCCAATCCTATTCAATACTTCCTCATTAGTTACGTGATCTACCCATCTCATCTTCAGCATTCTTCTGTAGCACCACATTTCGAAAGCTTCTATTCTCTTCTTGTCCAAACTATTTATCGTCCATGTTTCACTTCCATACATGGCTACACTCCATACGAATACTTTCAGAAATGACTTCCTGACACTTAAATCAATACTAGATGTTAACAAATTTCTCTTCTTCAGAAACGCTTTCCTTGCCATTGCCAGCCTACATTTTATATCCTCTCTACTTCGACCATCATCAGTTATTTTGCTCCCCAAATAGCAAAACTCCTTTACTACTTTAAGTGCCTCATTTCCTAATCTAATTCCCTCAGCATCACCCGACTTAATTAGACTACATTCCATTATCATTGTTTTGCTTTTGTTGATGTTCATCTTATATCCTCCTTTCAAGACACTGTCCATTCCATTCAACTGCTCTTCCAAGTCCTTTGCTGTCTCTGACAGAATTACAATGTCAAAGCACAGTATATACGAGTATAATTGTTCTAAGGGGACGTTTCATACGTCGACCCTTAGCCGAGGATACCTCACTGGAATCTTCTGATTTTTTCTTGTAGTTTGTGTAATTAGTGTAGATTTTGTTTATTGCTAGCGCGTAATTGTAGAGAGAATCTCCTTTGTACTTGCAGTCTTTCATTCTTGTATAGTAAAACAGTTGTGGCATGTATGTAGATTTGCACCAAGTATTTTGCAGCTGCGCTTGCCATTAACTTGATATTATTTTCAGTGCTATGTTAATGTGTTTTCTTATTTTACTCTTCCAATTGTGCTTTTCTGTGTTATTGTGACAATAATGGGGTGTGAAAAACGTAAAACTAGGCTCCAAAGTAAACTGACAAATGACAGTGAAGGCGAAAGCAGTGTGTTAGCGCCACCGAGTAATGAATTAACTAATGTTCAAAGTAGTAATTTGGTAATTGTGCATAGGGAAATGGAGCGGGCGGCAAATAATGGTGTAGACAGTGAAACAATTAGTGAACAGGGAAGCATTATCGATCGATCGGTCAGCAACAGTTCGCCTCAGGAATCCGAAATGACAGGACACAATCTTGCAAATACCGTAGATTCAGGTTTTGGGTCCTCACCGTTTTCTCAAATAAGTGAAGACACATTTTCTGCTTGTCAAAATGTGAATGTTGCCGGTGCAACTTCACTGCCGAAAAGCACTGAGGAACATGTTGCAGACACCAGTGCATTGTTATTACAGTTAATGCAACAAATGGGACAAAGGCTACAAAAGTTAGACACAACGCTTGAACAAAATCAGAAACAAATGGGGAAAAATCTTCAAAAGTTAGACACAATGGAACAACTCCAGAGACAAACACAGCAACAGTTAGACACAATGGAACAAAATCAGAGACAAACACAGCAAAAGCTTCAAAAGTTAGACACCACACTTCAACAAACACGTGAAGATTTAACTACTGAGTTACATAACATTGAATCGAAATGTCAGAAAGTCTGTAATGACGTAAAAACACAAATTTGTGAGCATTTCCAACCTATTTGTTCGCGTCATGAAAATGCATCACAGAATCACAAAGCAGCCATAAAAGAACTGCAAACTATTGTTCATGAAAATCACGACACCTTGTGGGCTAAAATTGACTCAGTTGGATCTACCGAATCGGTTACGCAACTTGCAAAAACTCAGGAAAACTTAAAGGACACAGTAGATACGATTTCAACACAAATGGACACTCTGAAACTTGATTCAGAGCAATCGGATAAAGTAGCCAAACTTTCAGATCAGTTCACCAACTTATCTACAAAGGTAGATGATGATCTAAATGACACAAGTCCTGTATCCTTCACGGACGCTGAAGAGTATGAACAAATTAGAAAATTAAAACAAAATCAAAATCAAATCAATACACAGTACAAAAGAGAAATCCGGGAAGCACAAGATCAGTTGGCACAAGTAATACAAGAATTACATATTTCAGAGGACACTCGCGCTCCAGTATGGGAAGAGGGACATAGAAATACGGAACAACCACAAAATAATAGCACAGGACACTTTGGAAATTATGAAAGAAATTGGCAAGGTGCATTGGATTTTGAGATGGAACCACCGAAACGAAGTAACAATGAGCGATGTGCAACTCGCCGACACGATGATTTTGACTATAAGCTGTTCATTACTACACGTAAATTCAAAACATTTAAGAATTCTGACAACGACATTCATCCACAAGCATGGCTTCATCAATTCTCTCATTGTTTTCCTCCCAACTGGTCATTGGAGTATAGGTTATAATTTATGTGTGGCTACTTGGAGAATGAACCAGCTGTAAGAATGCGATCGGTCATTCACGATTGTCACAGTGAAGGAGAATTTTATCATGCCTTCCTCTCAGTGTATTGGTCTCAAGCTACACAAGACCGAGTAAAACACAGCATCATAATGATGAAACGTTTCGAACAATCTGAATTTTCCAGTCTTATCAAATATTTTGAAGACATGTTGCATAAGAATCAGTATCTTTCAAACCCATACAGCCCCTCAGAACTCATCCGCATTTGCTTAATCAAACTGCCTGAACATTTACGACATATTATTTTAGCAGGACGTTGCAAAGACGACATTTAAGCTTTTCATGGACTGTTACAAGAACTGGAAATTGACACTGACAATCACGGAACGCGAAAACAGGAGCACAACAATTACAGGTCACATCTGTCACAATTCCACGATGACAGAAATAATACACCACAAGGCTATTCTTATAAAGTAAATCGTGACCAAAACAGACACCACCCGTATGACAACCGTTGGCAGAGTAGTAATAATTACAGGGAAAGATCACCTCTCTGCTGTAATGACTATCACAGAGACAATCAGAGAAACAGACAATATGGGAACCAAAATAATTATTATCAAGGGAGACAGAATAACTTTAGATGCAACAGTGCAGTGCGCAGTTACGATTCAGGGAGAAATTCTCCACCACGTGACCGACAAGAAAGAAACTGTGGAATCTACCGACATGACGACAGACGATATGATCGTAATGACAGAGCTGAATTGCATCAGAACTGGCAGGATTCAAACAGAGTAGGGCCCTCTCGACAAGGTGAATTTGTAGAAGTTAGGTCTCCACGATTTTATCACGACACTACTAATGAATGACAATTTACAATGTTGCTTTTGCGGTGTTTCTGTTTTATATCTGCACAGTTTTTCTGAATTACTCTGGAAAGTAAAACATGTTTTAGTAGTAACTTTTGTGGTATAGCAACAATGAGACAGCCTTTTCCGTGGCACAACAATACGTTACACTATAGTACTTTCTTGATCACGGTAAGGTACGTAATAACTATGATATCTATATGCAAAGCATTTCACTTTCGTTTATGATGAGGTAAGTACATTGACTTCAGCAGAACTTTGCTTACAGAGGACGATAACTATGACACTTCCACAGAAATTATCTTACAACAAGACGCTCAGTTTAGCGCTACAGTATATGTATTTGAGTGATTAATTTTCTGCTTAAAACATTTATTTTTAAAGATTTTTGAATTACAAAGATACAAAGGTTTTCCGTGATACATTTCATTCCATTGCTGTAATCTGTAACACCTGAGGGTATAATTACATTAATCCTCAGGGGGGTACACGCCTACTTCGTGTACCATGTGTGTGGCAACCACAAGGAGCCCTAGCTAATATGGTATTTGCTTATACAACTTTACACATCGGTACCATATTTCTCTAACACAGAATTACACAGCTATCTGATCATTTAACTGAGAGAGACAAATATTTATTTTATTACATCAGTGACAGATGTTTACGTAATTACACAGTTGGATAACTTCACACTTACGAAATTGTATTTTGTCTGTACTTTGTGAACTGTTCATATTTTTTCGGAACCACTGTGATACTATGAGAGCTTTGAATGATGTATTTGGTATGAGACCATGATTTTAAAGTACATTTGAGGTAGATGACACTATTGAAATGAGCAGAGAATTTTTTTAGGTTTTGAAATTATTGGAGGAAGCTACGACGATTTTGAGAATTGACTGAGGTGTTATGATATTATTACGACGATGATACGTATTATGCTGTTGAGATATGTTTATGATCAATAAGATGATGATACCGTATATGAGGAATTTGATTATGCTACGTATTTCTTATGATGAAATATTGAAGAAATGTCGACGAATATGTATATGTATAATAAGGTAAGGAATAATGAGTAGTTGTTAGGGACTCTGATTTGTGGAAAAGGATGTTGGAAACCAAGAATCGTACTTTGGAATTATGAAATGTGTGTACATGTGTGAATGTATCACAATGCCACTGAAAATTTTTTGGACACTTGTATTTATAGGATTTTGTTTCTACACATTTGTAACGCAAATTCTCGACTTGTGAAATTTTTTTATATGAAACTGCCACTGTAGCGGAAACTGCTGTCATAAATATTTCGGTGGGAAAGTTAAGTGACCTTCACGTAATGCGTGGTGGGCACTCAGCTGCATGATAGTCGCCTGGGAATAAGCCATTAGTGTGTGCCTTTCAGAGGCACAGGTGGAGAAAAAAAAACAAAAATGAGGCCATTATCCTCGCTATCGACATTCCTTTGTAGAAAGCATTGCAAATACGACACGCCCAAACTTGAAAACATATGATTACACTGTGGAGCTCTTAATTTATGATATTTACTGAAATGCCTAATGAAATGACGAGAAATATTTTACGTCTATACACCTGATTATGAGTACTGTCTTTCTGGTTGAGAGATTTCTTTTACTACCTTATGAAATGCCATATGGCTAATTAATGATGTTTCATGCCTTCCTTTGCACATATTTGCTCGTTTTGTTTAATATCTAGTTTCTAGCTGCACTGCAGCATTGGTTAAAATAAAATTTTGTAGATGTACTAATATAGATATTTTCTGTCTACAGATCCAGTAAATAATAATTTTGTGATACTTCCAAAAAAAATGATGGAGCACAAAAGACATTTCGCTTCACAGGAACTGCATATATAATTTTCTTTTCAAGTATTTGGTAATTTATTTCATAGAATACATTTTTGTGGTGCACCACTTTAATGACATGGATATTAAGATGTGAATAGACATTTTCCTTATCTGAATTGTTGTCTTTAGTGTACTATTTTTTCTGCTTGAGCTTTGTCGTGTTTAGGTATAAGTTATTGCATTTGCTGCTGCTGTGTACCAGGCATAGTGCTACTAAATTTCACTTTGTATTTCTCTGTTAAGCCAGTTGTACTACTCATTTATTTTTCTTGTTGCTGCACATTGGCTCATATTAGTTGTAATGTTGCATTTGCTTGGTAATTTAGATTTACTGTAGCTTGCTTTGCCAGTTTGCATTTTTTTTTCATTGCTGTTCGTATTAATTGTTTTGTGCTGCTGCATTGCCTCGTCCTTTAGTTTAGCATCTGAGCTCAGTAGGTTTAAGTTAGCTTAAGAGGGGGTAGACTATATAAGAGAATGAGTTGTGATGCATTGGAAGAAATGTATTGAAAAGTTATACGAAAAAAGTACAGAAAGCAGGTATAGACAGGACTTTTTGGAAATAATGAAGAACGAGGGGAAATCTCCGAGAAGTAAAGAAAGTTTTGTTTACAAAATACTGCAGTAAAACAAACCCTGTCCTTTCCTTGTGTTATCCCACTATGTTTTTGTGTACCCTTGGATATTTGTGTTATTCCTGTCTTTATGTGTTTATCTGATGACAGTTACGTTGTAGAATTTTTCTGATAATATGTTATTTTCCTTGTAAAGATGTTTAGACATTATTTATTCTGTTTCGTTTTAATGCTCATGTGTGAAGTTGATGTTTCAAAAGTTATCTGATCTTTTATGTATGTACTTATGTCATAATTCCTGTAACACTGATGTATATGTATATTTCTATTCTTTTGTAAAGCCTGTGTTACTACAAATGTTATCTGTACCGTTATGTTATTTAATGATGTACTTTGTACCTTTGTAATTATATTCTTATGTTGTAAATTTATAATTGTATAGACACCAGTTCTTCAAATTAAGTAACATTTCACTGCACACGTTTCTGTTGGTCATAATACATGCACAGTATGTGAGCAGTTGGGACTGTTAGTGTTTGCACGTGTATTAATAATTCAGCAAGGGACTAGATAACGGCATTGCTGGTTCTAAGGACATTTCAAACAAATTTTTTGTGAGTGGACAAGTGGTGGTTTATGGACTTGCAAGACTCTTCGATGGTGATTGCGCACCTGCACAATCGCAACAGATGGCTGCTGGCCATCTCTACAAGGACTACAGTGGGTCTACATCTTTGATGGCCCACCAGTACCATTATTTCTACAAGGACTACAGTGGGTCTGCACATTTGATGGCCCACCAATACCATTATCTCTACAAGGACTATATTGGGTCTGCATCTTTGATGGCCCACCAATACTGTAATCTCTACCAGGACTACAGTGAGTCTACTCTGTGATGACCTACCTACCAGTATTCTTCAAAACTTCGACTGACTCTGCGGTGGGTTTGCTCTGTTGTGGCGCATTACCTGTCTGCTTGTCAAGAGTCAGCACTGTCTTTCCGTTGGAAGGACAACACTACTTTTTCAAGACTGCATGGAAATCCACTACTTCCATGTGCATTTTCTTTTACTGCTCAGACTTTGAGAAAAACACTGCAATTTTACTGTGATGAATGATCAGGACTGTCTTTATGGACTGTGAGAAAATTTTAGCTTTTGACCAACATTTTATCAATAAGTGTGTGCATTTGATATCTTTGTTATTGTAATTATGAAAAATTTTATCAAATCATTATTGGCCACTGCCCAAAACAATTTGTAAAACTTTTTGTGGGGTGCATGGGGGCTATGTAAGTAGGCTGTTTATGTTTTCTTATTGGCAATGTTACGTAGCGCTCTGTATGAAAATCACTGGTGGATAGTTTGCATTGTTGTCTGCCATTGTAGCGTTGGGCAGCGGCAGCTGGATGTGAACAGCGCGTAGCGTTGCGCAGTTGGTGGTGAGTCGCCAGCAGTGGTGGATGTGGGGAGAGAAATGGCGGAGTTTTGAAATTTGTAAGACTGGATGTCATGAACTGCTATATATATTATGACTATTAAGGTAAATACATTGTTGGTTCTCTATTAAAATCTTTCATTTGCTAACTATGCCTATCAGTAGTTAGTGCTTTCCGTATTTTGAATCTTTTATTTAGCTGGCAGTAGTGGCGCTCGCTGAATTGCAGTAGTTCGAGTAACGAAGATTTTTGTGAGGTAAGTGATTTGTGAAAGGTATAGGTTAATGTTAGTCAGGGCCATTCTTTTGTAGGGATTATTGAAAGTCAGATTCCGTTGCGCTAAAAATATTGTGTATCAGTTTAAGCACAGTCGTGTATATATGTATATATATATAATCGTTCTAAGGTGACGTTTCAAAGTGAACACCTTGTTTTTTTTAATTTTTTTTTTATGACTCGATAGCAATGGCTATATTACACTACGAGTGCATCTTGTCTTTGATTCTAAAGGAAGACGAAACTCTGTAATAATATCAAACAACTATCGAAAAATAAAGAAAACTTTCCACCAGAACTTTGCATGTGTCTTCACTCTGATGTGTGTATATAAGCTAGGCAGCTTATAGCCAGCCTTACTTCTTCTCGTCCCTGTCTCTTCTCGCCATTTAGGTAGAAGTATTGGGTTTTCAGGCCCGTTATAACCTGTCGCTGATGGTTCACAAGACGTCCACCGACTGCAGTTGCTCTGCTTTTGTCGGTGTTTGGCTGACAGTGATCTACTGTTTCCGGTATGCAGCTGAACCCTCCCGCAGGTAGTGATTCTGTTTTTCAAGACTGTTCTGACCTCTCGTTGATGTCTGAAACAACAGACTCCATATCCATTTAAGTATATAGTTCTGGCAATATCGGCCAAGACGTTCTTCTTCTGTGAGAATGCAAACATATTACCAGATTATGAGGCTTGGTAAGAATGTCTTCCACGAGTAATGAGTGTGTTGGGTAGGGACACTACGAATGCAGTGTGTGGAGATATAAGGTGAGAATGTGGGTGTCGCGGGAGGAGTGCGCGAGGTAGTCCTGGCAGTTGCACTCTCCTCTGTGCCCTCGGTGGCTCAGATGGATAGAGCGTCTGCCATGTAAGCAGGAGATCTCGAGTTTGAGTCCCGATCGGGGAACACATTTTCACCTGTCCCCGTTGATATATATCAACGCCCATGAGCAGCTGAAGATATTAATATATAATTCAAATTTCGTTCTAGACGGCTGCAGGTCATCAATGGTGTCTGTTTTTTCTGACATCTCCGAAAGAACAGACACCATATCCATATAAGTATATAGACAGAATGTTGTTAAAAGCCACACAGCAAATGTTCTGTAAGTATTTGTTAGCTGACACGACATGGATGTGATTAGTAGAGAGTGTAGTGAAGTACATTGTAAATACTATTTGTTAGAGTCTAAAACAGTTAAAGAGTCTTGCATAGGGTAAAATAAGTAATCCATTCTGCAGTTGTATATTGTACTCCACAAACTGGTAACACAATACTCTTTAGCTAAACATGATATACAGTTTATCGTAGTCACATATCCAGGCGCTTTATAAAAATCTACAAGTTGGTTGCTGATAACTTTGGAGTCACTCCTGGGCTTGTGATCCGACATATATAGATTTATTATTCCACATTTGGTGGTAATTAACGTTAAAGAGTATGTTACAGCCAGCCGTAATCAGTAACTGCTTCCCTGGTTCCAGCGCTACCAAATCTATTTTTTCTCGTATTCCTCTTGCTGTCACACACTCGTTCCTATGTACAAGAATTTTTCTGCACTTTTTCCGTCAATTTTCGTAATTTGCCTATTTTATGTCATTTCTTACACACATTCGCAGCTAACAGGTTCATCGTGGGGAGCTCAACCACATGTTTTGCGCACCACAGGTCTGGTGCTGAGTATCTCAGCTGCGGAATATGCGGCGCCAGTTTGGAGGAACTCCGCCCACGCTAAGCAAGTTGACGTCGCCGTAAACGAAACTGTACGTATTGCCACAGGATGCCTCAAACCAACTCCCACAGACATCATTTACCCCATCATAGGCATAGCACCACCCACTATCCGCAGACAAGTAGCCGCCGAGATCGAAAGATCAAAACAAAAGAATGATCCTCAACACCCGATGTATATGCACCGAAAACAACGTGTCCGGCTGAAATCCCGCAGGAGTTTCATTGAAACTACTGAAGAGCTCGCCACCAAGCCCGTCGGAAGGCGGCTGTCTCTCTGGGAAGAAATGGTGCCACACTCCACAATGGAACTACTTGAGGAGGGATCTGCAGGATTTCAACTACCTTTTACAACTTGGAGGTCATTAAACCGGCTGCGCACTGGAGTAACTGGGTGCAAATCAAACCTATTTAAATGGGGTTACAGTGATAGCGATAGGTGTGAATGCGGAGCAATACAGGACTTGGACCACCTACTGATCTGCCCAGACATGTCTATGACATGCACTAAAGATGATATTCTGAAAGTCAATGACAAAGCAATCTACGTTGCTAATTACTGGGAAGAGAAGATATAATTGGTGCATCCGGACACAGAAGAAGAAGAAGTATGTATATGCTCATAATGCTAACACAAGCATTTGTGGCTTGATTTTTACATGGGTAATATTCGTCAATCTGTTAAAAAGACCTAAGGATATCCCTCTTTCTGATGATTTAAATGCATTCATCTAAGGTGAAACCAGCATAAAAGTAATGGAACTAGGTAGGTGAAAGTGTAGTAGCCGTCATTTCACAGCCATATGAAACCCGTGAAGTGTTGCATGCTAAGGAAGTAGTTCAAACTCGAAGTCTAGAACCAATTCAGTGTCCTACTCCCATGTACCAGAGAGCATGTTTGCAGACTCATGCCGTTGTGCAATTGGTAGAAAGTCAGTCTCGAAACAGTTCTGCATGTTGACCTGAGAGCTACTCCAACATGTAAGGAGCTGTAGCAGGGAATTGATCTGTGTGGAACTGATTTCTCCTCTTGCTGCTGCCTCACTTTCCCCCAAGTATACGTTTTTACTGCTTGCCATGTGTGATATGCTGTTCCTGTTTATACCATCCAACTATGATAAATTTCCCCAACACTGCAAGGGTATCTCCAGTCCATCGCTAAAACACATGTACATAGGTCGCTCTCTGGGTTTAGAGGAATGACGTTACTCTACTTTTATGTACAACACAATTACGCTATATCCTGTGCTGGTTTTCCAGTCTTGGGACAACGCGCCCCTCCCCCCCCCCCCCCCCCCCCGCCGTCCCGCACTCCTCCGCCACTGGATGTGCCATCTGTCATGGCAGAATCCCAGGACAGCTTCCATTACATTATGCATACAGGAACAGGATCTGGCTGCACTATGAGCAGGATATCGATAATGCTGGATACACATTGTGGCCCATCTAGGAATATCATTAGATGTGAATCCAGCTCATTTCACATCCTTGGTGTATTGTGTGTGTAAATCCACCCATGCAGAGATGTTTATAATAGATGGAGCAGACCCATCAACCTAATAAATCCTGGGTAATATTTATAATGGATCGACCACCACATACAGTCCGAGAACATTGTTCTGGACAGATCCGGCATGTTATATCTCTGGGAAGTTTGCTCGTGATGGATCGGTAATATTTTTTGGGGGTCGAGCCACCTGTATAAAGGCACGAGTAGTGGTTGGGGTGGACCCAACTGCATAATAATCCCCAAATAAATTTTAGTATGGATCTACTCCACTACATATTCTGTCAGCTAGATCCTCTTGCTCTAGCTCTATGCTACCACCACAGGCGAAACATGCAATGTCAGTGGAGTGATGGAGAGAGGGCGTGGGGTCCCACCTGGGAACTCAGCACATGAAATAGCGTAATTGAGTTGTTTTTACAGCAGAATAACGTCAGCTCTCTAGCCCCAGACAGCGATCCATGTGCATGTGTTTTATCGACAGACTGTAGATACCCTGGGTGGTAGGAGGCATGTATCAGACCTGATTGGTATAAACAGAAATAACTGAAAAAATGGTTCAAATGGCTCTAGGCACTGTAGGACTTAACATCTGAGGTCATCAGTCCCCTAGATCTAGAACTACTTAAACCTAAATAACCTAAGGACATCACATACATCCATGCCCAAGGCAGGATTCGAACCTGCGTCCGTAGCAGCAACGCGGTTCCAGACTGAAACGCCTAGAACCACTCGGCCACAGTGGCCGGCAGAAATAACTGGCCACATCTGGTAAGCTATAAGAGTATACTTACGGAAAATTTAGATAGCAGCAGCAGGAGAAATCAGCTCCATAAACAGGTCAACTCTCTGTAGCAGTTCGTATACATTTTGGAGTGAGTATGCATTTGGAGTGAGCATGCAGCACGGCTTTCAGACACTGAGTTTCCATCAGATGCTCCATTACATACGTCTGCAAATATGCTCCCTGATGCATGGGAGTAGGACATTCAATTGCTTCCAGAATACGAATTTGCACCATATCTTTCACATGCAGCACCTTTCCAGTCTCATACAGCTACAAAACGAGGGTTATTGTACTTTCACATATCTGGTTCGATTACTTTCATGCTTTCGCCATTTTAAACGAAAGCATGCAGATCATCGGAAAGAGGAAAATTCTCACGACTTCTTAATAGGACGACGAATATTTTCCGCTTAAAATCAAGCCACACCTGGTCATGTTGGCTGTATGATCAAACACATATCGAAAAATGTAGAAAATGACATAAAATCGACAAAAATTACGAGAATTGACTGAAAATACGCACAAATTAAGAGAAAATACCACAAAATGTGGGGAAATTGAGGGAGAATGAGACAGTACTTCATTGTCTGTTTGGCGCAGGAAATTTCTTTTACATGGGAACGAGTGTCTGACAGCAAAAAAAATATAAGAAAAAGTCGACATGGTAGCACTGGGAACTACGTAAACAGTAACTGATCGTCGACGGCGATAAGATGGCTGGAATACATTGCCTAATGTGGATGAACACAAAACGTAGGGAAATAAATTTATGTATGTCGGGTCACATGGCCAGGTGTATCCTCAAAGTTATTGGAAACCACCATATAAATTTTTGTAAAGTGTTCGAACATCTGACTACGATAAATTTCATATCATCCTTAGCTAAAGATCATTACGTTACCAGCTTGGGGTCTGCAATATATAACTGCACAATGAATCGCATGTCTGACCTCGTGCAAGACTGTTTCAGTGTTTTAAACTTTAACAAACAGTATTTACAATATGCTTCTCGGTACTGTCTACCAATCACAACCATGTAGTGTCAGGTAACAGATATCGTACATAATATTTTCTGAATCGTTTTTGACCACGTTCTGCTTATTTCTAGAGAGGTAACAGGAATACATGCAAGTTGACTGTTGTTTCGCGTACTTTCTTAGAAAAGAGATCCATCCGCCTCTAAATCGACATGAATCTGTGTTAAAGGATGACAGAAATCAGATGGACTAATCGGTTGAAGGGGCTTAACAAAGTACACTGTCGATGCATTCTAGAGAGGGAAATGTTGTGGCAGGTCATTTACTACGCATTTGGCTATTTTTTCCATTGTTCTCTCAGGCTGTATCAGTTGTGTGGGCTAAGCTGCACTCGACTTGTATAAAACTGAGTGTTCTGAGTTTGGCCTTAAGCACTGTCTACCTACAGTAGTCAACAGCTAACCTCTTCAAACCACAATCAGCTGGAATGAGTCGACCAAACAGGAGGAAAACCTATTTTTGCACTCACCTCTAGAAAAGAAAAAGATCCATGCAAAGTACTCCATTTCCGTGCCACATCTTGGATAGAAATGGAGTCTTCAGTTTCGTAACGGCAGTGATGATTTGTACACAATTGCATTTTCCAGGTGTCATTAATTATCTGCAAAACTCTCCATACCACAGTTTGTAGAGGACTTACAACGCATCTGTTGTGTACCATGCCCATCAAACCGATGGAAAACCCTAAGTCTCCCTCCTTTAGATGAACAAAGGTGCACGTGAAGTACTTGATTTTATTGCCCCATCTTGGACGTGAAACGAGTCTTCAGTATCTTAACTGCAGTGATCCTTGGTCAGTGACAGTGTATTTTGAAGTACTGCAGTCCGTGTGTATATATTTGCTTGACTATTGTTACCTGAGGAAGAGATTGTGTTCTGTTCAAGGTGTTAGTGAAGCATGTCGAGTAATTTCACATGTCAAACACCGCTGCACGTATTTGTCTGTTTCTTCATAAGATGCTGTTATTTCATGCATTTTAAATTGCTCACACTCAGTATATAGGACTGATACTAGTATAGAATAATTCACAAACTGTAATCGGACGTGAAGTGTGGGCGCTATTTGCCTCTGGAAACTATACGGTATAGGGCACGTACCACAAAGAATCTAAGAGTGTGACAGAAAATCTGCAGGGTGAATGTACGAGTATATCAGGTATTGGAAATAAATGTTTACACTGGGGTATTCACAACATTGTAGTCTAAGACTAAGATTCTGGTAACCACATTGCGTTAAAGTTGTAGCATATTTAAATGAAAAGCCTTGTAGCCTTAGGAATGTGTGGTTATGTTCTACTATCATTCCTCTCCATCCAATAGCTTTTAGTATTCACTACAAGTACTAGAACAATACTCCAAATCTGATTGCACAAGTGATGTATGTAAAAGTCTCAAACCGCCATCATGCTTAACTCTTAAGTTTCTTCTTCTTCTTAATCGTCTGCTGTATCACAGTACTTTCAACTGTGTCAAGTTCGTATGAACTACACAGCAATAAGGAGCGCTAATATCCTCCGCAGGCATGCATCTAGAGAGATTGTGCGTACTCGGATGGATGATGTGAGTAGAATTGGCATGGAACAGTCTTCGCAGAATGGCACTTACGGTGTTGGACTGTATCTGGGTCTATATCACTAGTGTCGGTCAGTTGTGTAAGTTTGGAACATGTGGTGTGCTATTTCTGAAAGCAATATATCAAAGTGTACTGATTACGTGGAACCAAGCTCATTACGTTCCTCCACGAGATGTCGAAAGTAGCAGGTACAGTACTCTCTAACTTCTAGTCAACTACAAATTAAACCGGAGACAGTGTTACAGGGAAGGTGGGTTAAAGACAGAGGAGCAGTTGCAACACGCATAGAAAGACTATCTAAAGCTTCGCTCAGGACTCTTAGCCGACAGGTTCTACGAAGGGACAGTTCGTTTCAAATAGTGTGCAGAGTCTTGCTATCGATATGATTCGTTTGTTGGGGTGGTAATCATCAAAGGCATTAGTGAGGTCTTTCAATCTCTGACTTTATTTCACGATTGCGAGGACACGTAGTGACTCTTATTCACGAATGGAGAGATCTCCAATCACGAGAAAACCTTACCGAATTTATAAAGTTTTTCGGATAGGGAACGTAGCTTTTGCGTCTCCTATTTGCTGGTGACTTTTCCCACACTACGAAACAGTATTTCTGTCGTGTGATGTAGGCAGTGTAACAGATTTTATGACATGTTCACGTGTATATAGCACTGGAAAAGTAATAGACAAGTGGTTTTGCAATGATACAGAAAATGATAACAATGCTGCAATGTCACTGGCTGATAGCATCGCGAGATAGACGAGATGAGACGGTTTATTGACGTTGCTAGTCGTTGGTAACTGTGGTTTGGTGCTCGATTAATTGGGTAAAATGCGTTGAAATTAAGAAAAATCTTGTAAAATTGCAAGAGTTGATGGAAAATACGTAAAGCTGAGGAAAATATGACAAAATCGATTGTTATAGACTACCACCTACACAGTATGTTCATCCGTCATCGACAACAGAATCGTATTCCGAGTTTATGGTTTTACTCAGTTTACGAAATGGTGATGAGGGAGGGGATAAGAACTGTAACTTGCTGTTTGGTATAGAAATGATAGTGTTTCTTTTCTGACATGTGAACAGATAGAGGATAGGGTGAAAGCCACTGTTCTACATTGATAGTTGTTCATATGAAAAGTCTGTTACACCTAAACGAACGACAATTTATTTATAAGATTTCCGAAGACCCTAATTTTGAGAAATTGGATTCTAGGAGAGCGTGCGAGCTACAGGAGGCTGCTGGAAGAGACCTGTGCTGCGGGTGCGGTTGACGCTGGAGTATTGAATGGCGATCATCTGCTGCGACCTCAGCGACCGCTGGTCACGGTGCCCGCATCTCAGACGAGAGCAGCCTCTGGATCTGCCTGGTTCCCAACAGTGAGACATACCAGAGGGCTGTAGCATGCTGCTCGCCATTCTCCTCCCAGAGAGTTTTATTTACCGCAACCGTGATGAATAGTCCAATATCTTGCTGTAGTTGCAGGGGTCGGCATATCCTAGAAATATGTTTGATTTCAGCACACCTGAAAGAATCAATACAATACTGACCGAAGCAGAGCATCGCCTGCAATGGATCTCTTTGTGACGTTAGAACAGGCCTGGGAAAGCAGAACCATTACCTATGGGACGGTCCAGCTGCAGACTGGATACGGTACATCATTGTCAGCCAAATACTAACCACAGCAAAATACATGCACTGGACAGACCTCTTTGTGTATCATGAGCGACAGGTTAGAAAAGACCTGGAAAACCTGTATCTCTACTAATGGCGGGAGGAGAGGGAGGTAGGAGGGGATGTAGGAGGGGAAGTGAGACTGGCTCTATGCTGCTTAGTCTGTATCCATCCAATGAAGTGAAGACCCATTCACTGCGCTGGTTGAAGTTTTGTTTTCCGATTGTTGTATGAAGTTATTACAACGTTTCACCTTCCTGTGGGACCACGGCTGGGATGCACTTGCAATGAAACATGGTCGTTGCTGTTGTACTTCTATTATTAGTTGCTTGCCTATAAGAAGAAAATATTCTCTCCTCCTAAGATACTCTGGTACCACTCGCGGGAAATCACGTTAATTCATCCCAAAATGTTCGCTCAATATTGCTTACCCTTTTGTTGTTTGGCACGGCCAACATTATGTTGTTACTGAAGTCTTCCACTCACCATAGGGCGTGGAAATTGCTTGCTGAATGTATGTTTAAGTTCTGTTGGACGGCGTTAAGTGTTTATTTTGTAGTATATTCGCTGCAAGGTTCAATTTATCAGTTCAATATTCATTATAGCAGTATAATTTCATGCCACAAGAGTGAGTTTACACTTACTTAACTGGAGATTTCATTGATTTAAGTGCTATATCCGCTCTATGCGCTGTTGCCATCACCGTATTAGTTTCAAAAGTGTAAGACTACAACCTTTACACGATGTGAGGTGATGTCTGTTTGTACAGTATTCATTGTAGCAAGCATAAGAATCACATGTGGAGAATACACGATGGTAATACTTCATGCAGGAAATGAGTGCTTGTGTTTATAGTTACTTTTACTAAATAAATGAGCTAACATTACAGTAGCTGAACTGTTAAGACAGCAACACTTTAGGCAGAAACGCAGTATGTTAACCCATGAAGAGCAAGTAACCTATGTAAAATTCCTCCACTGTCTACTCCTCTGCCATCGCTACAGCAGGAACCTGATTCTGCCATAGTATATGAGAAAACACACACACTCACACAAAGCTGTCATTCGGTACTGTGGAGAATCTGAAACCTCTAACACACATTCTTCATATAGGTTATCTAAAGAAGTAGAATAAACACCAGCGCTGATGGGTTGTAATCACATGCACTGACATAGGCTAGCTAGTGAGGGCACTGCTCTCCATTTGCAAGGGGCAGAGCAGGTGGAAGAGTCCACATTGAGACAACTAGTATAAAGACCTGTGCGTATATCATTTATGCAAGATGTATTACTTCAATGGTTTTCCTACGTGAGACATTTTACTTAGCCAAGAACCACTTTCTGACAGTGCTGACACATCCAGACCGTTTGAGAGCATGCCGCTGTTGACTGTTCAGTTCTTATTGCATGGCAGACAGTCAGATGTTTCAGCATTGCTCCAGGTTCCAGGGGGACAAGTATTTCTGATAGATTTGTATAACGGCTTGCAGGAAACGTCAGTCCTGATTTCTGCAAACCAGCAACAGTATATCACTGTCAGGAGATGGATCTCTTTGTTTACTATCAGTGACACGTTAGAATAGCCCTGGAAAACTGGCATCCATTCCTGTATGGGGAGGAGATGGAGAGAGAGGGGGAGGTAGGAGAGCTGCTAAGCCTGTAACCACACACTGAGGTGAACACCCGTGCAGCTGCCTCCACTCTGTTGGCGACGGTTTATTGGGTCGGTTTTTGGGGTAGTTGTGTTATTACAGTGATTTTTCTCAATTCGCGTGTTGTTCCTCAAGAGCTATACACTTGAAGGTCGCTAGTAGACAATTCTTCTGGCAGTGGATATAAAACAATTCTCTGCGAATTTCGAGTGGTATTGTGGACTAGAGCATTCAGCAAGGTGAACGTGTACACACATGTAATCGAAATGGAGAATAATACTCGTTTCAAGTATCCTCAGTTGAGCCCCGTGCACCGAGATGAACACCTCTGATTCATTCAGTCTCGTGTAGTGGCGTAGGAAGAAGTCTCCTGCACTGCATTGTAGATTAACCGGCCTTTTCAAAAAACATGAACAGCTGCAACTTAGGCAGTAGCCGTGATGAGCTGTGAAGTGCATCCTCAGTCCATCGTGCTGTATCACAGTTATTTTCTGAAATTTATTCCCTTTATGCTCATCCATTATCACCTCTTTCCATTCCTTGTATACCAGGCTAAGGATGCAGTCCTCAGCTGTATGCTTACAGGCAATACAGTTATAAATTATTCTCTGTTGAACACCAACATCTCGTCAATCGAACACATTTCAAAGTAATCTAATTAATTAATTTAAATAACATTTAAATAAATAAAGAATAGGTTGCTGGAATTAACACCCATTTAGTCCATCTAGTACGATTTTTCGAAAGAGCGTTTTTCTGTTGTCCCACCAATTTTAAGCAGTGGTGTTTATCTGAAATACCAAGCAGAAAGGCTGTACGTTAAGTGTGAGTTCGGTTTCTCCGCTAAAATTTAGTAAACTCTTCCAGCAGGATAATACACATATAAATAACTGAACTCATTTTCTGGGCAGTAACCTATACCCTCCACTCCAGCAGCTCAGCACAAACTGCGTCTTTATACCACCAATGCTCAAGTGAAGGATGGGAAGTGAACTGGTTAAGGGAGGGTGGGAATCGGAGGAGTTGAAATGGGCGATGGGGAGGACTGAGGTTGGTCACATCATCAATGTGACAATGCCACATCTATTCCCCATACAGAAAAGCTGGTGGTACCATTCAGGGAGAGCCGCTATATTAAATAAATTTGACAACAATGCAGACTGCACCAGCATCGGCTTTATTCCCCCACTGATAACTTCCTGATCCTCACATGATCCTATCCTATTTTTTAATGTTTTATATATGCCTGTATTATTTTTGTAATGTATATGACATGTATGATGCTACGGTTTTCTCTTTCGTCTGCAATTTTACTCTTTGCAGTACACTTTGTGGTCCACTTCCTCCACAACTTCTCGTTAGTTGGTACAAGTGTTTAGGTGTTAATAGACTCAGAGCTTATCACATTTCAAAGAGCATTGAGGTCATATCGTCGCAGAGCTGAGATTCCTTGCTGGCAGAATAAATTTAAGAATATTTATTAGATATCTTCCATTCAATAAGACTGTCCTCTTCATGGTAGATGATAAGTACATCATGGGAAGCTTACAAGCTAATAACATACAGTTCACTCTTCGTCACCCCCCCCCCCCATATGCACATGGCCGTTTCCTGCATCCTCTGTGAACACTAGTAAAAAGACCTCTGCTTGAGAAATAAATCGCAGTTGTTCAATGAAGTGTAGATCTCTCAATATTAGTTTCTGTTGCTCGTTTCGAATAATTTATTGCATAAAATTGGAGTAAGTTCCTTTAACGATCTCATAGGACATTGCAGATGGTGGAATTTGTATATACTGAAGCACTGTCAACCTTAACAGTAAGGACAGTAGCTTTCCAAGTCCGTGGCATATAGCAGAGAACTCATTCCGAAAAAAAAAATCAAATTTGAAAGAGAATCGGGCTTAGTAATAGAAGAGTAGATTTTTAACCAACAATGGACACCTTCTAAATGTTAGTGAAAGTTTTCATGCTTTGAAAGTGGGAAAATGAAGATGAAATGCTTATTAATGGAACATACCTAAACAACCTTTTGCTGATGACTTTGTACCTTTGTCATTCCTTTGCAGACGAACGTCAACAGTTCTTGAATGAACAGCAAGCTTTAAAGTTGGACAGAATATCGGTAACATGAGACTAAAGTAATGTATAAGAACAATGTAAAAGAATAACGTGTTTTTGTATTTACGAAATTTGAAGACTGATGACTGGAATGATAGTAAAATAAATATAAATAAGAGTATGCATGTCTCCGAGTGATTTTAGTAAACTAAACACGGTTTCCCCATCCAGGCATTCGACGTGACCGAGAAGGAAAGTTTACGACCAATTTCTATTACTAGTTCAGATTTGGTAGACAGACAAAATACGAAAAGTATTTCTAAAATGAAGTTTGCACTGTGATATAGAGTCCCATATTGGGAATTACTGGGAGAGTCAGGATCGGCAAGCAAACTGGAGTGACCGTAAAGAAAATTGTCTTGGAGCAGAGCGGTTCATGTAGTGAGAAATGTAGAGCGGATGGACCAGATACGTTTTATGCTGGACTCTGAGTGGTCTGACGACAGCGCAGAGACGGTTTAGAATTTTTGAAATAGGGAACTAGATTCGGCCATGAAGGAAAGAAAGAAGTACAATCGTCACAAATTGTAACTTTAATTTACATAATTACGTCACATATTTCTCTGCAAAAATCGTTAATTGGTGAAAACACAGAAAAAAGGAGAAATTAAACAAACGAATGCTGTGCTCCTCATGTAGGGAAGGATCCTGTGAGATAGAGATAGGGGTCTAAAGCTTCACTCGGGTGCTTCTACGGCCCAGAAGCACAAACGATTTATGACTAGTTGGTCTACACTTCCTGTTCGTGGCCTGTATATCCCTTCTCAACAAGCGCTTCTTGTGAAGTTAATAGTGCCATGGATAGAACAGTTGCCGTCCGTTGGTGGCCGAGTGGTTCTAGGCGCTTCAGTCTGGAACCGCGCGACCGCTATGGTCGCAGGTTCGAATCCTGCCTCGGGCATGGATGTGTGTGATGTCATTAGGTTAGTTAGGTTTAAGTAGTTCTAAGTTCTAGGGGACTGATGACCTGAGATGTTAAGTCCCATAGTGCTCAGAGCCATTTGAACCATTTGATAGGACAGTTACGTTTCCGAATCTGAATTATATGAGCTATGTCTAGGTTTTCCGAGCATGCAAACTGCAGCCGATAAGCCTACAAGGATTTCACCTAAGGGTAGCCACCTGCCCTATTAACGAATCTGCATTCTGAAAGAGATTTTAGAGTCTGTTACGTTTCTTTGGAATTTAGATATTCTGTTTTAAAACTTGTATTGTTATACATGATGCAGCAAATCAATCTCAACAAATTTCGATGGGTTACAGGGGGTGCCAACACGAACATCGAGAACTAGAGGCCAGTTAGTCTTTATCTATGTTTTATACGAGGCTAACAAGAATCATAAAGAAACAAGGGAATCGCAAACCAGACCAGCCAGCCGGTGTTCAGGAAAGACTTTAGTACAACGTACCGTATCCAATCAGTACACACACTGAAAGAAAAATATATGGTCTGTAATATCTCAGTTCACAGGACCTTCATAGATTACCAGAATGCACTAGATACGATCGAAAACTCGGCAGTAATGAGCGCGATGAACAGAGACCAAACTGATTACATATACTCGTATATCAAATTAATTCTCTACATTTACAAAAATTCCATTGTACATGTGAAAATAAAGGAAGACTGGATCATCGGAAAGGATCCAGTAAGAAGAGGTGTCAGAAAGGGAGACACAAAGTCACCTAAGTTATTCTGTTTCACTCTATGGAAGACATTCAAGGAACTATCAGGGGGACAGAAAGGCATAAACATAGATGGGTAATGTCTCAGCCAACTTCGTTTTGCAGATATCACCCTCTTTAGCAGCGACGCAGAAGTTCAATAATGATCGGGGGCTCGAACATAGTTCCCTCGCTGTACGCCTCAAAATGAACCTTCAAAAGACCAGGGTCATGACCGCTGTCACCACTGCGGTCTCCATCGAAAACAGTTACCTGGCAATAAAGTCGAGCTTGGTAAAGTTAAAAATGGTTCAAATGGCTCTGAGCACTATGAGACTTAACATCTATGGTCATCAGTCCCCTAGAACTTAGAACTACTTTAACCTAACTAACCTAATGACATCACACAACACCCAGTCATCACGAGGCATAGTAAATCGCTGTCCCTGCCGGGTATCGAACCTGGGAACCCGGGCGTGGGAAGCGAGAACGCTACCGCACGACCACGAGCTGCAGACTTGGTAAAGTTAACCAAACAGCAGAGATCACCCTGCGAATTGGCCTCACTTGCCGGATGGCATTTGGGATATGTGATTAAAGTCCCAGCAAACCGACTAAGAATTTAAATTTAAAGAGGAAGGTTTGCGACATATTCATCCTGCCTGTAACCAGTATATGGGCTCTAACCAATGACAAAATAAGCATTGAAAAACGACTCCTGGTCTGTCAAAGAGCAGTAGAGGGAGAAATACTTGAAGTGAGTCTGTGAAAAATAGGTAAGAACGAAGAAATAAGGAGATAAACAAGAATGGACCGTGTAGTCAAGAGGATAATCAGACTCGAGTGTGTCTGGGCAGAACCCGCGCTAAGGACCAACTTTGGATGGAACTTGGGGTGGACCAAAAACACTGATGCCGTGGCGTTTGAGGGAGGCAAATACAAGTGTCGCACTTCGTATGGCTAAATGAGGGTACAAAATACAACACGCGACAGACGTCTAGATCCCGACCACCTAGCATATATCGTCATGGAAACCTTTGAAAGAGGCGTATGGCTAGCAGTGGATATCTGTAGCCTGAAGAAGAAGAAGAAGAAGAAGAAGAAGAAGAAGAAGGAGGAGGAGGAGGAGAAGGAGGAGGAGGGTGGCGTAAGAAACAAACACAGAACAGGAATTCAAATCGAGAAAAGTCATTCAAAGACACACCAACAACAATGCGTCTAATGGCTTATGCTGGCACGTATGCTGACTTAACGCAAGCAGAACTTCTCGAAATTGGCCTGTCAGCATTCAGGACGTTAAAGGGCGCCAAACGCCCCTAAACCAGTTGCAACTAAGCTCATCCTGGTTCATCATCAAACAAATTCCCGTTTAATTACTGAGGGGTAGCCTATCAAGAAACGTAAATCATTACTGAAGGTCAGTAGTTTCGTTGGATGTTCCTGTCGTCATTTCGTTCCTCAGGACACCTTCTAAATACGTGGCCGTTTCTCGATAGCATTTTGCTACACCCATCAGATCTTATAAAAGTTTATATGCAAAGTCATTTGATTATGCTTTACGACTATCTGTAATATTTCTGATATACGTTTATGAAATGCGGTCTCACCTATTCCTTAGGCTTGACGTATGCGTGGTACCACATACCTGTTCTATTCGCAAGAGGAGAGCAAAAAGAAAAGCCCCAATCCACCATCAACACGTGTCCTACTTTGCAGTGACGTCAAATCTGACGGACGTGTTGGTGAATGGATTCCACTTTCAGCTAAATGCAGTGCTGCTGCCGACGTCCGACAGAATATAATGGGGTGCCGTACACGAATGTCACATTGATTTGACAGCTGCTCCGAAACTTGCCTCGGTTGCAGCTTAAACGATTTCCAAGTTATAGCTCTGTTTTATCCGACATGGAAACACTGCTCTTAGCTGTTAGTTTCCACAAAACGTTTCCTTCTTCATTGCACTGTTTATGCAGTATATTTATTATGAAGATGTTCCTAGCAATCTTACCAAGCAGTGATATAAACAGTGACGCACTATTTAAAAAAAATTAATTTGGGGATCACTGCATAGCTTCAGCATCAGCGGAAAGCCTTTGATTCAACTTCACTGCATTTCAGTGTTATCTAAGGAAAAACGCTGTCCCTGATAGTTTTCCTTCCAGAAATTCTGTAACTTGTACTGTCGACACTATCTTTTAGTGAATGGTCTTCCTCAAACTAATACACATTTTTTTACTAAGCTTTAATTCTCCATAATTATGAACAGAATTTTGAAACAGATCTAAGAATGATATTTTGTGAAAACTCTGAGGGGGGACAAAAATGAAAACTAGACTGCGGAGACATCGATTGTCATGCTATTGCTTTTCTAGAACTGTGTGAGAGTAACATGATTTGTTAAATGGTGATAATGAATTAACTGATTGACCACTGGGGATACTGTAATTCTCAAAATCCCAGAGGCTCAGGCTGTCTGTATCTGAAGTTCTGACTTTACATGTGAGACATCGTCATCAAATGAATCCCTGCTTCCATAGCTGGGGTATAGCTTAATATTGGATGCTGCGAACTCTTTAGTTTGTAATAGTATTTCATAATCAGCAGGAAACGATCACTGAGGTAGGATTAAATTCATTTTATTCCAATAAGGGTTCCAATGTCTGTAAGAAGGCCTCCTTTCTTCCTACATTTCAACTTGAATCTCTCACTGTGATCCTCGATTGCATAGCATTCCATTGGTAATCACCATTCAACGTGACTGCCTTAAGTTGTATCTATTTGCTGACTCTGGCTCAAAGAGCATATTTTTTAAAAATTCTCATATTTAAAACCAAGATTTTAGTTTCGTTGTTTCCTCAATTTTAAAAATTTATGTATCTAAAATGAAAATTTCGTTTATTTAAAAAATAATAACCTAATAAATATTTTCTTTATAAATAAGTTCTCCATGATCCTGTTTCTCCCCACAACAAATGATATATCCATTCCACTTAAAAAAGTAAAAAATTAAGAAAATTTTCCTTTATAAATAAGCTCTTCAAGATTGTGTTCATCCGTATCCATGAACCAAATTTTCATTTATTTAAGAAATCTTGAAAAGAGATTAATGAAATGTAAAACAAAAAAATTATAAAAACTTCTATACTTAATAAACAACAACAGTGTTTTTTGCAGAGAATCTGCAAATTGCAACTAAATAGACTGAAGTCTGCAAGGAAACAGCAGTGAAAGCAGAATTGCAAATATCTTTTGAGAAGACATAATATATGAATATAGATGCCACTGATCCTGTCTGGACAATGAATACCAAGAATGGCGACATCAAAAGAGTTCAGATGCTCAAGTACCTAGGAGAGATTTTGACTCCTAACAACAATGAAAAGGCAACAATTGAAGTCATTACAGGCCAAATTCCAACACTACAGCACTGTTATCAAATCTGAATGTTTATATGCATCTGAGACAATAGCCAGGAAGGGACTTTCAGACTTCGAAAAGAAAGAAAGTTAATGATTAATTTAGTGTTTGAAAAAACTATGGAAAAGATTAGAAATAGACAAAATATTAAAGTAACATCAGACCGAGAAAAATATACAAAATATATTTCAAAACCCAATTATGAGCATACTACTGAATTTTCAGGTGCAGTTCATATGAAAAAAAAAACAATAGTAAAATTCAATAAACGAATTTATAGTCGAAGGAGTTTTCTAGAAAGTTCGAAAATAGAAATGTCTGAGTTTCATCGTAATGTTATTAAGCCAAAATACAATGAAATGTTTGATGTATGTCATGTGGATACAGGTTCTTTCATTTATTATATAAGATTTTTATAAGGATATGAAGTCTATGATAATCGAATTTGACTCAAAGGATTACTCAAAAGATAATATTATGGAATTCCGAAAGTAAATAAGGAAGATTTAGGAAAAATTAAACATGAACATCGTGGAAAAATTATGTTAGAGCACATTTTTAAGACCGAAGATGTATGCTTACATGGTTGGTGATAAAGAAGAGAAATCTTCTAAGGGGAGAACATCGAAGGGGAGTTAAAAAATGTGTTGGAAAAAGTGTTGTAAGAAATGATTATAAAAAATGTTTAAATAACAAAATCGAACAATATAGTTAAATAAATTTAATTGAATTATTTAAGCTGAACTCTAAATGAATTTTTTAAAAAATGTTTTATGTTCAGATGATGACAAATGTATTATATTATAAGATGGAATTAATTTATTGCCATATCATCATTATAAATGAAACTCTAATGAAATAATAGATTATGACAATGATTTCTTACACAAATTAAACAGTTGCATCGAAGATTATCTGAAACAAATAATGAAATACAAGAGTAATGAGGTTTTAATATATTTTTGTGATATGGTAACTTTTGATATATTATCAGATATACTACACAAACAAATATTTTACAAAAGATTTCAACTTTTTGATAATACCTTTCTTTCTGTTGTTCACTGTAGTTAATGTTATGAAACTATTCAGAAGAATTTTTAACTAAGTTTTTACAGTTAACAAAAGTATTTTTCTTATTCCAGTGGTTAATAAGTTCTTTTATATACTCATATTTATTTGCTCTATATTCTGCTTGATTCTTCTTTATACAATCAATACAATGATTCATACAATGTAAGCCTCCACGACCGGTATTGTCTTCACTTAAAACTTCCGGGCTGATAGGCCATGGTCAAAGTATAAAACTGTCTACTGATGTTTCGTCTCCGACTGCGGGAGACATCCCCAGAGGTAAAGCGGCCGCTTTTTTATGCTTTGACCATGGCCTACCAGCCCTGACGTTGTAAGTGAAGAGAATACAATCATTTTTGAAACCATTATCTTGTTTGAAATTTTTTTTATTTATGTATTTCATTTTATTCTTTGCATAATGTGCAAATCATTTATTTTGACTTTCCTTTGTAAAGGAAAAATTATTAGAATATAAATAAGTGATGAATTTTGTTATGTATATGGAGACGTTATTAGATCTAGAAGTTTACATGTAACAGTAAAAAGTTAATTTTGACAAAAATGGTCTAAGAAGTAATGCAAATCAAACATTGTTGAGATACTGTATAACAACACTTTAAGGGAAATATTGTAAAGCATATGAAAATTTCAATAGTGATGAGTATGTAAAAGTATTTATCTCCATAAAACATTTGTTGATGTATTTGGTTTATATCCTTTAAATATGAATTTACAAATTGCATTTGCTGAAAATTTTCAGTATTGGGTTTATGAAGAAGTTTTACTATCAATTCGAAAACATGGTGAATATAAAATGAAGTTCAATGTTAAACAGGTTTATGAAGAAAAATCATCTATGAGAACAAACAAAATTAACGATAATTGTATAAAAAGTCAGATGAAATAATTAATAGAACTATGACCATATTAATTGAAAGAAATGGATAAATAAATCGTTTATTACCAAATGTGTTCCTTGAACAATTGTTGGAAATTTAAGTCTTACTTTTGCTATTCTCAGTTTGGATGATAATAATTATAATTGTGATTGTTATGTTATTCGAGCATAATTTAAAAACGTCAAAAACAAATAAGTAATAGTGGAAATAGACATCCAAATTGTGAATAACTTTAAAGAATTTATTATGTACAAAATTCAATAAAAGTGTTCATAGTATGAAAAAAATGCTGAACATCCTTGGTGCTCGAAGTTATTTCAATATTTTGAATAATAATTAAGAAGAACAGTTGCTTGTCAATTATTAAAACTTAGTAATTTAGAAAATAAAACTTAATTTTAGACTCGTTCTTCTCGACTAAGATTTAAATAACATTCGAAAAAACTATTGTATTCATCTAATGAACAATATCATTATAACCAGTTGATAGCATTATTTTAAATTTAAAGCCTTCAAACAATCCTGACATTAGATCACTTTTGCTGACTGTTTTTTGAGTATCAAAATATACTCTATCTTCTTTAATAAAACAATAAACACAATGAACATTATGTTCATCACCAAACATGTTAATAAACTCCTTTGATATATACATTCAACTAAAAGTTTAATAATGAATAACATAATATGTTTCATTAATTTTTGAAATTCTTTATTATAAAATACTTTACCATTAGTTGTTTGTAAATTTGTAAATTTATTGATTTCCTTAGCTCAAATATGATTTAAAAGAACCAACTGCTGTTTGACCTGTTTTAATGCTAACTGGAGCAGCCCAAGTAAATTTTGAAAAACCATCTATAACATTTAGTGAATATTTATATGATTAATTTATTTTTAAATTCGTTTTAATTATGCAGGATCCACTTTGACTAAATGAGCCTCTCATAAATCGCCTAATCTAAAGGAAATTACAATTTTTTCTTATGTTTCTGTAATTCATTCACAATTCTTCATGTTGATTTATCCATTATCTAAAATTTTTTATTAATATTCTTTTTTTGGTTACACAAATTGACAAAAACCTTCCATTTTTTGTTTCCTAGTTGTACTTGCTCTCTATAAGGATTATGTGTTTCACTAAGCATTTGAAACAGTATATGTGATTATGATTCTCCCTCTAAGTAAAATAAAAAAATAATGAAATTATTCTGCCAACTATAATTAGCTCTACATAAACTGAAACAGAAACTTTCTGTCTTATAGCTAGGAATTTTGATTTTCACAGTATTTTTATTGACTGGATGTCTGGAGTTATATGAAGTTAGTCAAGAACACTCATTGAAAGATGAAAATCATTAATTGTTCCGTATCCGTTTATGATTTTAGCAGAACAAAAACTTCTTAGGAATAAAATCATATTCATTGAAACTGTTCATTTCTTTTGTTTGCCTTTGGTCTTAAAGTAAATTCCATTATTTTATTGTCATATACCATATACCTTATCTTACTCTCTTTCAAATTCTAAAGGTGGCAGGGGTAAAATACAGGGAGCGAAAGGCTATTTACAATTTGTACAGAAACCAGATGGCAGTTATAAGAGTCGAGGGACATGAAAGGGAAGCAGTGGTTGGGAAGAGAGTAAGACAGGGTTGTAGCCTCTCCCCGATGTTGTTCAATCTTTATATTGAGCAAGCAGTAAAGGAAACAAAAGAAAAATTCGGAGTAGGTATTAAAATTCATGGAGAAGAAATAAAAACTTTGAGGTTCGCCGATGACATTGTAATTCTGTCAGAGACAGCAAAGGACTTGGAAGAGCAGTTGAATGGAATGGACAGTGTCTTGAAAGGAGGATATAAGATGAACATCAACAAAAGCAAAACAAGGATAATGGAATGTAGTCGAATTAAGTCAGGTGATGCTGAGGGAATTAGATTAGGAAATGAGGCACTTAAAGTAGTAAACGAGTTCTGCTATTTGGGGAGCAAAATAACTGATGATGGTCGAAGTAGGATATAAAATGTAGGCTGGCAATGGCAAAGAAAGCGTTTCTGAAGAAGAGAAATTTGTTAACATCCAGTATTGATTTAAGTGTCAGGAAGTCATTTCTGAAAGTATTCGTATGGAGTGTAGCCATGTATGGAAGTGAAACATGGACGATAAATAGTTTGGACAAGAAGAGAATAGAAGCTTTCGAAAGGTGGTGCTACAGAAGAATGCTGAAGATTAGATGGGTAGATCACATAACTAATGAGGAAGTATTGAATAGGACTGGGGAGAAGGGAAATTTGTGGCACAACTTGACCAGAAGAAGGGATCGGTTGGTAGGACATGTTCTGAGGCATCAAGTTATCACCAATTTAGTACTGGAGGGCAGTGTGGAGGGTAAAAGTCGTAGAGGGAGACCAAGAGATGAATACACTAAACAGATTCAGAAGGATGTAGGTTGCAGTAGGTACTGGGAGACGAAAAAGCTTGCACAAGATAGAGTAGCATGGAGAGCTGCATCAAACCAGTCTCAGGACTGAAGACCAGAACAACAACACATACCTTATCTGTAGAATTACTTGAATAGTTTGGTATGGAAGTAAATCTGTTTCTGAGAAATAATCTGAAGAAGAATTTCTATTTCCTTTTATCTGAAGTTATTGGTTATATTAGCTTGGCATTAGCTTGACTTAATGAGTTAACTGTGTTAAGCTATTGTATAGTCAGCTTTATTAACAAGATTCTTTAATTCATATCTAAGTATTCTTACTTCACTAAAGCATTCGAATCAGTAGGATGATTTATACTAACAATTCTTGTACAATTAACAATAATGTAACTTTTAGATACTTTAAAAAGGCATTTAATTCTCTCTGAAATTGTTTAATTGTATTATATTCCTTAGAGTGTACTGATGACTGGATTAAAAGTCTGTTTCTAATGATTGTAACAATTGTTTTATTTTTTAATTCTGGTACCAATTCTTCCTGAATTTTTTTATCTACTGTTGACCAATTATTTCTAATTTTGACCGAAAATCTTTCATTTTGATTGTTAATTTTCAAATTAATTCATCTAATGATTCAAAATTTTTTATGTTTCTAAATCATGATTGACTTTGGCATATAACTTATTTCAAACTACACTCATTTATTAAATTTAAAACATCACTGAGCTTCTAATTCATATACAACAGTTTTCAAATCAAAATTTTGTATAATTTCGATCTTATAATATAAATCATTTGTTCTTAAATGATTTACTACCTGTTCTTGTATATTACCACCTAATGAATCAAATGCATATCTTTATTGTTATAATAACAAAACCCATTAGTATCAACATGATCAGATGTATTTTAACTTACATTTTCACAGCCATAAAACCAAAACAGCCTTGGATATGTTTAATTTTTAATTGTTTTACTAATTCATGAATGCCAAATTTAGATAAAGCATTATTAAATTTTTTAATTATGTCTTTGACATTTTTCTACATTCACTGCCTTCCTTTTCTATTGGTAAATTTTGTCATTTTTGTCCTTCCCATTATTTATCAGCCTTTTCTCTTTGTTTATAACTGCATTTGTAATTGTTGCAGATCCACCAGTAAGTGAAGCAATAGTTGTTTGAGAAGGTAATAGAGGTAATAATATTGGTAAAAGTCCCCATTTGCGTTTTGTTTCTTTTCTGCTGATTAACTATTCAATAATTTTCTTCACAACTAGGTTACCTAATGTCATAAATCTATTTCCGCCAGTTTTTTCTTTTTTGTGCAGCAGTTCAAAATTGGTCAATACTATTTAATTCCTAAATATTCAGTTTAACTGAGGTGATTTTGGGTTTATTTTGCCATTTGGAAATCTAGTATAATCAATAGTCACGTTATTAATTTATATTGAGTGAAAATTAATATAGATTTTTGTATAGTCCACAACCATTTTCATCAATACTTTAGTCCTAAACTTCGCATTCCATACATTATTCATCTAACTGCAGCTGCCCCTAATTTTACATCAATTGAACCATCTGAAGCATACAGTCTGTTGCAGCTAACTGAAGTTCCATACAAGCTCAATGTCTAGGTTCTAAATCTTTGTGCTCACCATAGGCGATGGCTTGTTATTTGCATACTTCATTTAATTTTGTTATATATATGTAAACCTGTGCTAGCCTTTCATTTACTTTAGTGCCAGTGCCACAACAATTATAACCACGTAAATGTATTTCAAATGGCGAATTATTAATTGGATAATTAACTAAAACTTTTCCATATTCACTTTCCCCAACTGTGTGTGGTAAATTGTCATACCTATTGTTATAAAACCAAATTCATGTTTAAACCAATATTTACTATACAATTCTTTATTATCTTCAAATTTTAAGTCTCCTCCAGCAAATTCATGATAAATACAATTTAAATTTATATCTTCTTGTATGGAAGTATTTATACAAATAAATTCTGTCTAACTAATTGTTTTGTTATTTTGAATTATTTTCAGCTAAGTACAAAGAACCTATTCTTTTATGCCTACCTCTAGCAAAATATTCTCTAAGTATATCTCGATTTTCATGAATGAATTCATCAAAAACTACAACTAAATTATCTTCACGTTCATGTAATGGAATAATTATATCATTATTTTCAATAAAAGTAGCATTTTTTATTAATTTGAGATTAATTATTTCACATCTTTTTATAAGTTCCTTTTATTTTGATTGATCTACACTTTTAGAATAGATGTAACTATTTCACATCATTTTATAAGTTCCTCATATGTTGGTTGATCAACACTTTTAGAATAAATGTACAAATGATTAATTGTTCCAAATTGGACTAACATGGACCTAGAATATATTTATAGATAATTAATGTTTTCTTTCACAACTACTTGGTCCTATTACTGAACATTGAAGAGAATTTGGAAAATTTGTACTATATTTGTTATTAATTTTTTCAGGAATTCTTATTTTTGGTTGCCGATCTGTCATTTGTACACGTAACAGCTTTTATAATAATGATAAGATTATTTAACTGAGTGGTAATACATAAGTTAACTGTTCCAGTAAAAGAAACTTACAAAAATGTATTACTGTTGGTTTTTATTCAACTTTTTCTAACTCCAACTATTATAGCAAAAAATAATAAGTTTATAGACTGATATAGAACAATAGAAATTCCTGTTGGTCAATATAGTTTGAAAAACTTGGGAAAGTATATTCAATTGAAGAAACATAATCAACAGATTACAGAAAATAGAATTTTAAATGGATTTGTTATTAAAAATTATATTAAATTATTTATGGATAAATTAGTTTGCATTTGTCACAATTTCAGATTTAATTATCACATTATTGAAGCTAATGAAAATGCAACTGATATTAGTGTTTCCAAAATTATTCAATTTCAATTGATATATATTAATTTTAAGCTAGTTCATAAAATTTTTGTTAAACATAATGATCATGTTCATAGACAAACTAATATTATTTCTGCATTTAAATCAAATGCTGAAATTGGTGGACCAATAATTTATGAATCAAATTATTCTATAAATATTCGAATTTTTCATACTACTCATAATTTAATAAGAACTACCTCCTCCCCATGAACCATGGACCTTGCCATTGGTGGGGATGCTTGCGTGCCTCAACGATGCAGATAGCCATAACATAGGTGCAACCACAATGGAGGGGTATCTGTTGAGAGGCCAGACAAACGTGTGGTTCCTGAATAGGTGCAGCAGCCTTTTCAGATGTTGCAGCGGGAAGTCTGGATGATTGACTGATCAGGCCCTGTAACACTAACCAAAATGGCCTGGCTGTTGTGGCACTGCGAACGGCTGAAGGCAAGGGGAAACTACAGCCGTAATTTTCCCAAGGGCATGCAGCTTTACTGTATGATTAAATGATGATGGCTTCCTCTTGGGTAAAGTATTCTGGAGGTAAAATAGTTCCCCATTTGGATCTCCGGGTGGAGACTACTCAAGAGGATGTTGTTATCAGGAGAACGAAAACTGGCGTTCTACGGGTTGGGGCATGGAATGTCAGATCCCTTTATTGGGCAGGTAGGTTAGAAAATTTAAAAAGGGAAATCGATAGGTTAAAGTTAGATATAGTGGGAATTAGTGAAGTTTGGTGGCTGGGGGAACAAGACTTTTGGTCAGGTGAATACAGGGTTATAAACACAAAATCAAATAGGGGTAATGCAAGAGTAGGTTTAATAATGAATAAAAAAATAGGAGTGTGGGTAAGCTACTACAAACAGCATAGTGAACGCATTCTTGTGGCCAAGATAGACATGAAGTCCAAATATACTACAGTGGTACAAGTTTATATACCAACAAGCTCTGCAGATGATGAAGAAATTGATGAAATGTATGATGATATAAAAGAAATTATTCAGGTAGTGAAGGGAAATGAAAATTTAATAGTCATGGGTGACTGGAATTCGAGAGTAGGAAAAGGAAGAGAAGGAAACGTAGTAGGTGAATATGGATTGGGGCTAAGAAATAAAGAGGAAGCCACTTGGTAGAATTTTGCACAGAGCATAACATAACCATAGCTAACACTTGGTTCAAGAATCATGAAAGAAGGGTGTATACATGGAAGAACCATGGAGATACTAAAAGATTTCTTATATATTATATAATGGTAAGATGGGGATTCAGGAACCAGATTTTAAACTGTAAGACATTTCCAGCGGCAGCTGTTGACTCTGACCACAATCTATTGGTTATGAACTGTAGATTAAAACTGAAGAAACTGCAAAAAGGTAAAAAGGTGGGATTTTAAGGAGATGGGACCTGGATAAACTGAAAGAACCAGAGGTTGTACAGAGTTTCAGGGAGAGTATAAGTGAACAATTGACAGGAATGGGGGAAAGAAATACGTTAGAACAAGAATGAGTAGCTTTGAAGAAAGAAATAGTGAAGGCAGCAGAGGATTAAGGAGGTAAAAAGACGAGGGCTAGTAGAAATCCTGGGGTAACAGAAGAGAAATTGAGTTTAACTGATGAAAGGAGAAAATTCAAAAATGCAGTAAATGAAGCAGTCAAAAACGAAGACAAACGTCTCAAAAATACGATCGACAGGAAGTGCAAAATGGCTAAGCAGGGATGGCTAGGGGATAAATGTAAGGATGTAGAGGCTTATCTTACGAAGGGTAAGGGAGATACTGCGTACAGGAAAATTAAAGAGACCTTTGGAGAAAAGAGAACCACTTGTAAAGAAGGGAAAGCAGAAAGGTGGAAGGAGTGTATAGAGGGTCTATACAGGGGCGATGTTCTCGTGGACAATATTATGGAAATGGAAGAGGATGTAGATGAAGATGAAATGGGAGATATGATACTGCATAAAGAGTTTCACAGAGCACTGAATCACCTAAGTCGAAACAAGGCCTTGGGAGTAGACAACACTCCATTAGAACTACTGACAGCCTTGGGAGAGCCAGTCCTGGCCAAACTCTACCATCCGGTGAGCAAGATGTATGAGACCGGCGAAACTCCCTCAGACTTCAAGAAGAATATAATAATTCCAATCCCAAAGAAAGCAGGTGCTGGCAGATGTGAAAATAATCGAACTATCAGTTTAATAAGTCACAGCTGCTAAATACTAACGCGAATTCTCTACAGACGAACAGAAAAACTGGTAGAAGCCGACCTCGGGGAAGATCAGTTTGGATTCCATAGAAATGTTGGAACACGTGAGGCAATACTGACCCTACGACTTATCTTAGAAGAAAGATTAAGGAAAGGCAAACCTACGTTTCTAGCATTTGTAGACTTAGAGAAAGCTTTTGATAATGTTGACTGGAGTACTCTCTTTCAAATTCTGAAGGTGGCAGGGGTAAAATACAGGGAGTGAAAGGCTATTTACAATTTGTACAGAAATCAGATGGCAGTTTTAAGAGTCGAGGGGCATGAAAGGGAAGCAGTGGTTGGGAAGGGAGTGAGACAGAGTTGTAGCCTCTCCCTGATGCTATTCAATCTGTATATTGAGCAAGCAGTAAAGGAAACTAAAGAAAAGTTCGGAGTAGGTATTAAATTCCATGGAGAAGAAATAAAAACTTTGATGTTCGCCGATGACATTGTAATTCTGTCAGAGACAGCAAAGGACTTAGAAGAGCAGTTGAACGGAATGGATAGTGTCTTGAAAGGAGTGTATAAGATGAACATCAACGAAAGCAAAACGAAGATAATGGAATGTAGTCGAATTAAGTCAGGTGATGCTGACGGAGTTAGATTAGGAAATGAGACACTTAAAGTAGTAAAGGAGTTTTGCTATTTGGGGAGCAAGATAACTGATGATGGTCGAAGTAGAGAGGATATAAAATATAGACTGACAATGGCAAGGAAAGCGTTTCTGAGGAAGAGAAATTTGTTAACATCGAGTATAGATTTAAGTGTCAGGAAGTCGTTTCTGAAAGTATTTGTATGGAGTGTAGCCATGTATGGAAGTGAAACATGGACAATAAATAGTTTAGACAAGAAGAGAATAGAAGCTTTCGAAATGTGGTGCTACAGAAGAATGCTGAAGATTAGATGGGTAGATCATATAACTAATGATGAGGTATTGAATAGAATTGGGGAGAAGAGGACTTTGTGGCACAACTTGATTAGAAGAAGAGATCGGTTGGTAGTACATGTTCTGAGGCATCAAGGGATCACCAATTTAGTACTAGAGGGCAGCGTGGAGGTTAAAAATCGTAGAGGGAGACCAAGAGATGAATACACTAAACAGATTCAGAAGGATGTAGGTTGCAGTAAGTACTGGGAGATGAAGAAGCTTGCACATGATAGAGTAGCATGGAGAGCTGCATCAAACCAGTCTGAGGACTGAAGACCACAACAACCTCTGATTAACCGTTTGTGACTCACGGAACCAAACTGAGGTTTTTTAAAAAAAATTTTCTATATTTACATTACAAATTATATATAAATCTCATATTTTTGGAAGTAAGAGATAAGTGCTTATACAACCAAACTGCTGAGCTCATCAGTCCCTAGAATTACACACTAGTTAATGTAACTTAAACTAACTTACACTAAGGGGAACACACATACCCATGCCCGAGGGAGGACTCGAGCCTGCGATGGGGGAAGCCGTGTGAAATGTGGCAAGGCACATCAGAGTGTGCAGCTACCCTACATGGCAACTAATGTATAAAGTGAGAAAAGTTCTCAAGTGTTTACACATTTTTTTTATAAGACATGGTTACGTACTGAAACCACTGGTCCACTACCAGAAGTTCTGACATATGGTACATAATACGATTTGTGGTACAAAGGAAAACAGTTTTCACATACCTGACGCAGAGACCTAAGCCACATATTTCACAGTTCCATTTTGTGTGATGAGGCTTAGCTGTAATGTTACAAGGTGCACATCTGTGGGATGTGTGTCTCACAGGTAAGTGTTTTGCATTATCAAAACGTTTCTCTGGTGCTACATAGGGCTTGAAAGAGTTTTGCTTTTTTGACAGTCTCTTTCCTATCAGACCTGCAATGACTGCAATGCGAAACCCTTTGAGTGACAAGTCTGTGCTCTCTCGACATCTGTCACTGAAGATCAGGTATGAGTTGACAACAGGATATAATGCCACCACTTTTTACTTTTTCTGTCAATTTCATACATGGATTCGAATATATCTGCTTCATCAATATAACCCATGTGGCTGTTGTGATCCTTAACTAATTGCCGACATGAAATTACTGTGACCGTACCATCCCCATTTTTCCTTGTGGCTGTTGACTTATCCTCTGTGCTGTGATAATTGGAAAGAAAAATTATTCCCTTTCTATCCTGCCACAAAATAGCAACAATTCCTGTCTCAGAGCACCTGAACTGGAAGTCTCCCCTACCCATTGTCTTTCCACTGGTGAAATCTTTACATATCCCAGCTCGCCCTTGTCAAACAATTCCACATGCATACACTTGATGTTGCTTCATGAGAGGTAATGAAGGAAAATAATTATCGACAAAAACCTTGTGACCCAATCCATTTAGACTTTCAGTCATAGTTTTGACAACTCTAGCACATAAATTTTTTGTACAATATTTCCCACCTTTCCAGTGTATATCTAAAATCGTTCGATGTAGCTGTTTTTATTTGCTCACACCCATACTTTACATTATCTTTTTATTGGCTTCTGGGGTAAATATTGCTTCAAACTGGAATGTCCTTTGAATCTAATAATCAATTCAGCCACACTCTGGTTCTCTGTTGGTTTATAGGAATTATGAAAAGTGGAGGAGAAGAAATTTAGATGAGGGCATACCTTATATTATTTATCAAAGCCTTCTGGTCCTTCCTTTGGTTGCATGCCATTGTTATTTTACCTAGCAACGAAGAAAATCTGTTGTGTGAAAATTTTGGAAAAATGTATGTATCTTGCATTGCAGGGCCAGAAGACCAATAATCCTTGTAACTGGTTGATTTCTTTATCCCCATTGGTGGATTTAATGCAAGAAATCTATGTTTTTTGTCTTCATTTGTATGCATAAAATTCCTTGAGTCACTCATCTTTTGCATATAGATTTGTTTCATATACTATCATTTCTAGCTGCTCTGGGGGGAATAGTGTTAGGAAAATGTCTGTTGGTATTTTTTTGTCCTCTTCAATATCACTGCCTTTATCACAAGAAAACTGTTTTGGAGTTTTGGAAATTGGAAACTGTTCTCATACAACAGCAGCATCAGCTGTTTCCAGCACATCTTGCTGTCCATTTGGAGGGTCACATTCAGTTACAGAAGATGGTACAGCTTCATCATCAAAACGAAGTCGGTTTGGTGCTTCAGAAATCTATATTTTGTTGTCGTCACTTTCACAATCTGATATGCAAGACTCAGTATGACTTGATATGTCATCAAGTATTTGCATCAGGATTTTGGTATTCAATTCACCTCCTTTGAATCTTCCTCCAGATGCCATGACAAAACACACTACACCTACAACAATGAGCAGCCCTAACTAACAAATGTTTTACAGTGGTTTCATAGTCAAACCAGACATATTTTTTGTGTATACATAAAACTATGCAAGAAATGGATCAAACTAAAGTACTAGTCTACTCTACAATACATAACCTTTCGTAACTTACCAGACTACACTGGGTCAGATGACAATGTTGCTGAAAACACAATATATGTCACCTTATGATCCTCGGCAACTGCCTTCGTTACCTTCCCACACAAATGTATTGCCCAAGCAGGCAGCAAGTGGTTTATCTTGACAACAGAGGATAGCACACTCCAGTGCAGCGATGGTTTCATGGAGCAAGCACTGAGCTGCTTTTGCGGCACCAATTAAAGGTGGTCTCACTGTGAAACCAATTGTATGCAAAGGGTTAAACTGATAATTTGATTTACTTCAATGGTGTCTGTGTAACAGTAATTTAAAAAATGAATTAATTAATTATTTCCTTAATAAATAAAGCACGAAATCGAGGGTTATCAATTTTACTTATTTCCTGTTAATGAGAAAAAGAATAATTTATATCTTCCTAATATGGAAACACAAAAAATATTAATACTGGTGATGGTAGGATTCATCTTAATAATTCACAACTTTGTACGACCTTTGATGTTATTCTCACAGATGGAACGGATTTTTCAGAATATGATGGTAAATCAAATATTAAACTGATTGATAACTATATGTTAAAATTGTTTGGTGTTGTTACAATTAAAATAGTAAACTTTTGTCTCGAACAGTATATCCACTTATTTCTTCATCTACCCTTATTCGATTAATTCATCTCTTTTAAATTAATTACCTAGGGAAGGACATTCTCAACTACAATAAAATTAAAAACCAACAAAGTGGAGTACTTTATGCATTAGAATTATATGGTGGATTTTTAGAGATTTTAAAGAAATATTTTGGGAAGGAGATTTAATAGTAATTATTGTGTGGAGTTCAAGAAAAGATCAAGAAGAGTCTATTCTTCGACAGACTACTAAAAAATAATAGTACACTTTCAAAAAAAGGTAAATTTGTGGAAGTATGGAAATTAGTGTTCCTGTTGTTAAACATGAATCTGAGTATTCGCATGAACCAGAACAAGAAAGACGGAAAAATCCAAAAGTTCCATTTTCTTTCTTTAAACTACAAACAACTAAATTTGCTAGATTGATAGGGAAAAGCAATTCTGAACTAGATGTTACTAATTATTCTAAATCTGCTGAATTTCATATGTCTTACTTTATTTTTGTTGCTTTCCAAACTATTCGAAAAGTAGTCATATAATTGATTCTTCTTTATCGATTATATTAATTTGCAAAATATTTGTATATAAAAGGAAGTTTTTCCACAAGTATTATGGAATCTTGATCCCTGAATATTTTTTTAGATGATTATGAGTCTTTTAAACATTCTAAAACGATAACACAATTAAATAATGGAGTAAATGTAAATCCACACAATTTCATTCAAATTATCCTTTCTGTGGCATAAATATGTCTAGAAAAATGACTGTTTTAACTACTCAAAAATAATAATGAAATTATATTACTTTTTAATGAAAAAACACCAAATGATAAAATTGCATATGTAATTATATATGGTAAAAAGAATTAAACTTTTGATTCACAGCACAGAATTTTAACTGAAAATTTTTTATTGCATAAAGAAATAAAAAGTTAGAAAAATAGTTTTTCCAAAAATTAAAATGTTTTGTCAAACATTTTAATTTTTGGAAACCTACATTTTAATTTTTAAAAGCTTTTCTGTATAAATAAAACCAAAACTAAATAGGATGAACAAATTCACTAGTACTCTATTAAATGATCTTAATGATTATAGTATTGATTATGCAGATGTGTTCATTAAATATATTTCAAAATATTAAATTTATTTTTTAATCAAATGAAAATGTTGTTTGCAGATATATAGTTTTTTAAATGGGGGGAAAGAGTGAAGCTAAAATTTTTGGTCAGAAACCTGAGAATTTTTAAGATATTGATGTTTTAGCTAGAATCGGCTTATAAGTACTACTGCCTTGCTCCACCTTACTGGGAGGGCCGCGTAGTACCACTATTCTGGTCGAATACGGAGCCAACGACTTGCTGCATCAGTACCCTCTTCGTCATCCATGTACTGCTTCCCATAGAGTGCATTGTTCGTTGCGCCAAACAAATGGAAGTCGAAAGGCGCCAGATCTGGGCTGTTGAGTGGATGAGGAAGAACAGAACAATGAAGTTTGGCGAGCATCACTCAGGTGTGCAGACTTGTATGAGGCCTTGCATAGTCATGGAGAAAAAGAAGTTCATTTGCATTTTTGTGACGACGAACACATTGCATGAGTCACAGCTGTGTGCGGTCGACTGGCACGCAGGAAGTTCGCGCTACGTTGTTGCAATGATGTCAGACGCCTCGCCCATCGACTCGCTGTACTTTCGTTCTCTGCTAGGTCCCCATAGACATTCTGCAAGCACTTATGAATACATGCAATGCTCTAATTTTTCATCAAAAGAAGCTCAATGACAGCGCTCTTCTTGTAAGGTGCCTACATTAGAGACGCCATTTTGAAGGCGATAGATAGCAGCACCACCTGTCACAGCTTTAAGAAACTGTAGGGGCTGAAGGGAGAATTTTCCATAATGTCGCACGAGAAAAGCCGTGTTTTTTCAACCGAAATTGCTCGAGAAGAAAATGTGTTACATTGCCTATTGAACGCCCCTCATAAAAGAAAGTTAGAGGGAACATATGGCAATGAGAGTAGAGTTTGTCAGTGTACTGAGGCGGAAAAAGGCACGCGGAGAAAACAAAATTCCGTCAGCATACTTTAGATGCTTGGAACAGACAGCCATGAAAAGAAAAAAAAATATTCCACCTGGTGTTGATATATGAGACAAGCGAAATGCCTCAGGCTTAAAGAAGAATATAATAATTCAAAAGAAGACATGTGATGACAGGTGTGAATATTGGGAACCATCAGTTTCAGGGCATGATAGCAAAATAATGAGGCAAATTATAATTCTTCTGTAAATAATTTTTATAGAGTATTGGAGAAACAGTCAGAAGTCGCCCTCAGGGGAGTTGTGTTAGGTTTCCGGCGTAATTTCAGAACATGTGAAGCAATACTAGCCCTATGACGTAATATAAATGGCAGGTTGAAGAAAGACAAACATACTTTTATGATAATATTAGCTTTAGGGAGAGCTTTTGATGGTATTGATGGGAATGCACTGTTTGAAATTTTGAGTGTAGCAGTTCTGAAATATAGGGTGTGAACTGTTACCTTAACTTGTAAAAAAGTCATACAAGAACTGTAAGAATTGTAGGATGTGAAAGGGAAGCAAGTAGTTGAGAAAAGAGTGAGAAAGGACAGCAGCCTATGTCATTCAATTGGAACACTAAGTACGCAGTAACGGAGGCCAAGGAGGAATTAAAAAGAAGGTTGAGGCCAGTAGAAGAAAGCATTTTGTGGAAATTACGTAAGCAAATCAATGTACATGAAAGGCAATGTCCTGACTGACTGACTTACTCACTGTCGCCCAGACCAAACAGCTAAGAATAGAAACTTGAAATTGAGAGACGATGTGGATCGCATAGTGTAGGCATCGCTTATATAGGGATTTAATGAAATTCCAATCCTAAGAGATGAAATAGGGAATCAATATTTTTTTTAAAAAAATGACGCTTTTTAAGCAATTTTGAAGCTAGACCCTATAAAATTGGTATTTGATTTCTCGCTCAGAAACAGAGAAATAGGCGCTTCAGCATTTTTGGAAATTTAACCCTGTGGGAGTGAAATATTAGATGCAAGGTGGAATTTTTTTGCAGACATATCGTTATCAAAGAACTAGTAAAGTATTTTTACAGGTACATCTAAGAACATTGGTATGATGTTTCGGTTACAAACAGAAAAAATACGTCTATCAGTGTTTTTGGAAACGGATCCCCTAAGGGGGTGAAATAGGAGATGAGATTATTATGAAAATATTTTATTATGAAAGCATTTTTAAAGGTAAATGTATGAACATTTAAATTTGGCTTTCTGCAAGCGTTTTTGAAGTTACATCTTTTAAAATTTGTATTTTGCTCTTCTGTTGGAAATAAAATATATGTGTGACACTGTCATTTTCAAATTCAACATGTAAGGGGATGATAGTGGGGGTTAAACGTTTTATGAAAGTATTTCGTCATGAAAGCATTTTTAAAGCTACATCCTCGAAAATTAGTGTTTGGTTTCTCAGTTGCAGTTGAAAAAATTGGTGTTTGGCTGTTTTTTGAAATTCAGCCCCTAGGGGGATGAAACATAGACTGATTCACTGACTCATCACTCATCCCAAACCGCTAAAGATAGAAACTTAAAGTTTGGAAAAAGGTGTGGATATTATACTGTAGGCATCGTTTAGCAAGGGATCGTTCGAAATTCCACTGCTAAATGGGGAGAAATAGGGAATGAAACGCTTTTAGAAAGTAGGTCGCTGCTAAGAGAATTTTGAGTCTGGAACTACGAAAACTGGGATGTGGTTTCTCAATCAGAAAATAAAAATTACGTGTTTCAGCATTTCTGAAAATGCAACCACTAAGGGGTATAATAGTCGGTGGAATGTATTTTAAATAAATAATTACGAATGAACTACTAATGAATTTATAAGGCTATATTTATGGAAATTGGCATTTGACTCCTCGGCTAGAAATAAAAGAAATACGTGTTTCTGGGAATTCAACCGAAAAGGGAGTGCAAAAGGATATGAAAATTTTTAAGAAAATGTTTTGTTTTCTTAAAAATATTTTATAACTAAATTTATGAAAATCAGTATTTCACTTCTCGGTTAGATACAAAGAAATAATTGTTGGGGGATGAAAGTTACTATGGAAATATTTCCACAAGAACGTAGACGGTGTGATTAACAAAAACTTAGGACTCCATCTACCAGAACCGCTTTTTGGTAAGAAGTATGATCGGAGAAAACCATGCTTATATGGCCATAATTAGCGAGAAAAGCTTAGAAGGTATTGCAATTTGTGAACGACATAAATATTCGACGAAATAATAATAAAAAGAACCTCTGCAAGCTATGCGGTCTACTTGAGTGAAGCAATGGGTGCTAAGCTAGTGGGGCAGTGAAAGAGGTAGGTAGCAGCAGCGAGTACTGTTTGTATAAAGCGTTTTTCTACTTATTTGCTGCGCTTGGCTTTTAAATAGTTTTTCTGGGAAAACCTAGCGTAATTTTCGCGTCTCGTATTTCAGTGAGTGTTTCTTGATTATCAGAGTAGCTCATCAGAAGATTATCTTGGGAATTTGTCACCGTATAGAGTAGGGTAAACATAGTCATGTGTAGGGACTGTGGTTGTTGTGAGCGGACGCAAGGAGAATTGGCCACTCTTCGGGGGCAGGTGGAGGCTTTGTCTGTTAGGCTCATCGAGCTCGAGGCGCAGGAGTCGGCTCGTAGTGGCGTTGGGGCAACTGTGGTGAGACCTATGCCTACTTCGGTGGCCTTGGAATCACATGGAACCCCTGATGTCGCTGCGTCTTCCGGCAGTGAGCATCTTACCGGTCAGCCATCACTCCAGGGTGAATGGCGGACAGTGGTGGGCTCGCGCGTGCCTGGGCGAAAGGCGAAGGTGGGATCTGGCCGCGTGGCAGCTGCCTTACCCCTTTCCAACAGGTACGGGGTGCTTCCTAGTGGTGATGACATCGTTTCCGAGCCACCACAGGATGCCTCGCCTGTTGGGCCAGTGGCCGATTCTCCGGCAAGGTCCCGACAGTCACAGAGGGCGGGCCTATTAGTTATAGGGAGCTCCAACTTTATTCGGGTTATGGAGCCCCTCAGGAAAATATCGGGTAGGTCGGGGAAGAATGCCAGTGTGCACTCGGTGTGCTTGCCGGGGGGTCTCGTTCGTCATGTGGAGGAGGCCCTTCCGGCAGCTATTGAACGCACTGGGTGTGACCGGCTGCAGATGGTAGCACATGTCGGAACGAATGACGCCTGCCGCTTGGGTTCTGAGGCCATCCTTGGTTCCTTCCGGCGGCTGGCTGATTTGGTGAAGACAACCAGCATCGCACGCGGAGTGCAAGCTGAGCTTAATATCTGCAGCATAGTGCCCAGAGTCGATCGCGGTCCTCTGGTTTGGAGCCGTGTGGAGGGTCTAAACCAAAGGCTCAGACGACTCTGCGACTATAATGGTTGCAAATTCATCGACCTCCGTTATTGGGTGGAGAACTGTAGGGCCCCCCCACACAGGTCAGGCGTGCACTACACACCGGAAGCAGCTACTAGGGTAGCAGAGTACGTGTGGCGTGCACACGGGGGTTTTTTAGTTTAGAGGGACCCCCCCTTGGGCGAAACGATAAAATACCTGACGGCTTACCAGAGAGGACATTATCATCGTTGATAAAGAACGTCCGTCCTCAGAGACCAAAAACAGGAAAAGTTAACGTAATATTGGTAAACTGCAGGAGTATCCACGGCAAGGTTCCTGAATTAGTATCTCTTATTGAAGGAAATAGTGCGCTTATAGTATTAGGAACGGAAAGTTGGTTAAAACCGGAAGTGAACAGTAACGAAATCCTAGACACAGAATGGAATATATACCGCAAGGATAGGATAAACGCCAATGGTGGAGGAGTATTTATAGCAGTAAAGAATTCAATAATATCCAGTGAAGTTATTAGCGAATGCGAATGTGAAATAATCTGGGTTAAGTTAAGTATCAAAGGTGGGTCAGATATGATAGTCGGATGCTTCTATAGACCACCTGCATCAGCAACCGTAGTAGTTGAGCGCCTCAGAGAGAACCTGCAGAACGTCGTGAAGAAGTTTCGTGATCATACTATTGTAATAGGGGGAGACTTCAATCTACCAGGTATAGAATGGGATAGTCACACAATCAGAACTGGAGCCAGGGACAGAGACTCTTGTGACATTATCCTGACTGCCTTGTCCGAGAATTACTTCGAGCAGATAGTTAGAGAACCAACTCGTGAAGCTAACGTTTTAGACCTCATAGCAACAAATAGACCGGAACTTTTCGACTCCGTGAATGTAGAAGAGGGTATCAGTGATCATAAGTCAGTGGTTGCATCAATGACTACAAGTGTAATAAGAAATGCCAAGAAAGGAAGGAAAATATATTTGCTTAACAAGAGTGATAGGGCACAAATCGCAGAATATCTGAGTGACCACCATCAAACGTTCATTTCTGAGGAAGAGGATGTGGAACAAAAATGGAAAAAATTCAGAAACATCGTCCAGTACGCCTTAGATAAGTTCGTACCGACTAAGGTCCAAAGCGAGGGGAAAGATCCACCGTGGTATAACAATCATGTACGAAAGGTACTTCGGAAACAAAGAAAGCTTCATCATAGGTTTAAGAGTAGTCGAATCATAGCTGATAAGGAAAAGCTGAACGAAGCGAAAAAGAGCGTAAAGAGAGCAATGAGAGAAGCATTCAACGAATTCGAACATAAAACATTGGCAAACAATCTAAACAAGAACCCTAAAAAGTTTTGGTCATATGTAAAATCGGTAAGCGGATCTAAATCCCCTATTCAGTCACTCGTTGACCACTATGGCACCGAAACAGAGGACGACCGAAGAAAGGCAGAAATACTGAATTCAGTGTTCCGAAACTGTTTCACTGCGGAAAATCGTAACACGGTCCCTGACTTCAGCCGTCGCACGGACGCCAAAATGGAAAATATTGAAATAAACGATATCGGAATTGAAAAACAACTGCTATCACTTAGTAGCGGAAAAGCATCCGGACCAGACGAGATACCCTTAAGATTCTACAGTGATTATGCTAAAGAACTTGCCCCCTTTCTATCAGCAATTTATCGTAGATCGCTGGAAGAACGTAAAGTACCTAGCGACTGGAAGAAAGCGCAGGTCGTTCCCATTTTCAAGAAGGGTCATAAATCAGATGCGAATAATTATAGGCCTATTTCGCTTACGTCAATCTGTTGTAGAATAATGGAACATGTTTTGTGTTCTCGTATTATGACGTTCTTAGATAATACAAATCTCCTTCATCATAACCAACATGGATTCCGCAAACAGAGATCATGTGAAACTCAGCTCGCCCTATTTGCCCAAGAAATTCACAGTGCCGTAGACACTGGCGAGCAGATTGATGCCGTATTCCTGGACTTCAGGAAGGCATTTGATACGGTTCCGCACTTACGTTTAGTGAAAAAAATACGAGCTTACGGAATATCGGACCAGGTTTGTGATTGGATTCAGGATTTCCTAGAAGAAAGAACACAACATGTCATTCTTAACGGTTCAAAATCTGCAGATGTAGAGGTAATTTCGGGAGTACCGCAGGGAAGCGTGATAGGACCTTTATTGTTTACAATATACATAAATGACTTAGTTGACAACATCGGTAGCTCCGTGAGGCTATTTGTAGATGACACGGTTGTCTACAAGAAAGTAGCAACATCAGAAGACTCGTACGTACTCCAGGAGGACCTGCAGAGGATTAATGCATGGTGCGACAGCTGGCAGCTTTCCCTAAACGTAGATAAATGTAATATAATGCGCATACATAGGGGCAGAAATCCATTCCAGTACGATTATGCCATAGGTGGTAAATCATTGGAAGCGGTAACGACCGTAAAATACTTAGGAGTTACTATCCGGAGCAATCTGAAATGGAATGATCACATAAAACAAATAGTGGGAAAAGCAGGCGCCAGGTTGAGATTCATAGGAAGAATTCTAAGAAAATGTGACTCATCGACGAAAGAAGTAGCTTACAAAACGCTTGTTCGTCCGATTCTTGAGTATTGCTCATCAGTATGGGACCCTTACCAGGTTGGATTAATAGAAGAGATAGACATGATCCAGCGAAAAGCAGCGCGATTCGTCATGGGGACATTTAGTCAGCGCGAGAGCGTTACGAAGATGCTGAACAAGCTCCAGTGGCGGACACTTCAAGAAAGGCGTTACGTAATACGGAGAGGTTTATTATCGAAATTACGAGAGAGCACATTCCGGGAAGAGATGGGCAACATATTACTACAGCCCACATATATCTCGCGTAATGATCACAACGAAAAGATCCGAGAAATTAGAGCAAATACGGAGACTTACAAGCAGTCGTTCTTCCCACGCACAATTCGTGAATGGAAGAGGGAAGGGGGGATCAGATAGTGGTACAATAAGTACCCTCCGCCACACACCGTAAGGTGGCTCGCGGAGTATAGATGTAGATGTAGATGTAGATGTAGTTTTCACAGTTTGGTAAGCAAAGTAACTGATGGTGGCTAATGTAGGGAAGATATAAAGGCAGATTGGCAGCAACAAGAAAGCTATTCTGAGAAGCATGTTAACAAATAATAGTTAACAGGAATTAATAGGAATCTATGGAAGTGAAACGTGGATAATAAACAGCTCAGAAAAGACAAGACCAGAAGCTTTTGAAAGATGGTGTTGCAGAAGAATAGTAAAAATTAGGTCTGTAGATTGTATAACTGTTGTAGAGGTACTGAATCAAGTAGGGTATAAAAGAAAATTATGACTGAACTTTGGCCCACAAATTACAGCATGATCAAACTTCTACCAGCCCGCTTGCTGAGACGTGGCGAATGATACACTCCTGGAAATGGAAAAAAGAACACATTGACACCGGTGTGTCAGACCCACCATACTTGCTCCGGACACTGCGAGAGGGCTGTACAAGCAATGATCACACGCACGGCACAGCGGACACACCAGGAACCGCGGTGTTGGCCGTCGAATGGCGCTAGCTGCGCAGCATTTGTGCACCGCCGCCGTCAGTGTCAGCCAGTTTGCCGTGGCATACGGAGCTCCATCGCAGTCTTTAACACTGGTAGCATGCCGCGACAGCGTGGACGTGAACCGTATGTGCAGCTGACGGACTTTGAGCGAGGGCGTATAGTGGGCATGTGGGAGGCCGGGTGGACGTACCGCCGAATTGCTCAACACGTGGGGCGTGAGGTCTCCACAGTACATCGATGTTGTCGCCAGTGGTCGGCGGAAGGTGCACGTGCCCGTCGACCTGGGACCGGACCGCAGCGACGCACGGATGCACGCCAAGACCGTAGGATCCTACGCAGTGCCGTAGGGGACCGCACCGCCACTTCCCAGCAAATTAGGGACACTGTTGCTCCTGGGGTATCGGCGAGGACCATTCGCAACCGTCTCCATGAAGCTGGGCTACGATCCCGCACACCGTTAGGCCGTCTTTCGCTCACGCCCCAACATCGTGCAGCCCGCCTCCAGTGGTGTCGCGACAGGCGTGAATGGAGGGACGAATGGAGACGTGTCGTCTTCAGCGATGAGAGTCGCTTCTGCCTTGGTGCCAATGATGGTCGTATGCGTGTTTGGCGCCGTGCAGGTGAGCGCCACAATCAGGACTGCATACGACCGAGGCACACAGGGCCAACACCCGGCATCATGGTGTGGGGAGCGATCTCCTACACTGGCCGTACACCACTGGTGATCGTCGAGGGGACACTGAATAGTGCACGGTACAACCAAACCGTCATCGAACCCATCGTTCTACCATTCCTAGACCGGCAACGGAACTTGCTGTTCCAACAGGACAATGCACGTCCGCATGTATCCCGTGCCACCCAACGTGCTCTAGAAGGTGTAAGTCAACTACCCTGGCCAGCAAGATCTCCGGATCTGTCCCCCATTGAGCATGTTTGGGACTGGATGAAGCGTCGTCTCACGCGGTCTGCACGTCCAGCACGAACGCTGGTCCAACTGAGGCGCCAGGTGGAAATGGCATGGCAAGCCGTTCCACAGGACTACATCCAACATCTCTACGATCGTCTCCAGGGAGAATAGCAGCCTGCATTGCTGCGAAAGGTGGATATACACTGTACTAGTGCCGACATTGTGCATGCTCTGTTGCCTGTGACTATGTGCCTGTGGTTCTGTCAGTGTGATCATGTGATGTATCTGACCCCAGGAATGTGTCAATAAAGTTTCCCCTTCCTGGGACAATGAATTCACGGTGTTCTTATTTCAATTTCCAGGAGTGTATGTTGGCACTCTAGCCGCGTAGAGGGCGAAGCTGCTGCCTCTGCTGACAGCGCCGCCTGAGGTCGAGATCGGCGCGTCCTGGACAAGTGAAAGGCGCCTTGGGCGGACCGGCAAACGAGCAAAGGATTCTTGGATTGACCAGTGGGTAAGAGGGACGGAGCAGCCGGTTCTTGGAGCGGCCAGCGGCGGCGCTCGGTGGGCTTCATGTCGATGGCAGCAAGAGGTGGCCGCCCGGAGTTGTCTATTGGACAGCAGGAGCTCTTCCTGGAGCCGTGTGTATCGTAATCACCTCCGAAGGTGCAATATGGTGCTTGCCTGTGGAGCAGCTGGAGGAAGACAGCCGTTCGGTGGAGAGCCAGCGGGAAAGGAAGCGTGTAGGTAAAGCAGTTGCGGTGGATGCACAGCGGGGACGTAGCTGCAAATTGTGGGCCAGGAAAGGGGCAGCCTGAACGGGAAGCCGGGCCTGAGCTGGTGGCTAGCGGCGACTTGTTATCAACAAGCCGCCGACGTCGAATCCTGTGCCGAGTGGGCGGACCGTGGCTGGCGACGCTGTTCCTCTAAAGAGAGAGAGAGAGGGAGAGAGACAGAGAGGGAAAAAGATGGGAGAGAGAAGGACGTCCAGGTGGTGTTCGACAGAAACACTGTTTCTGCATTTGGGCTGTGGTTCTCTTTAATGTTGTCCTAGTAGTCGTATCAGCTACTGTTGTTGTACTCATAGTTGTAATAGTGGCAATGCCACAACAAGTCCTTGTCGTACTAAATTGAACTATATTTCAATCCTAGAGAGCGATTTTGTAAGGTTATTATGTAATTTCTAAGCTTAAGTTGTTTGATTTCCTGTATTTAGTCTCTGACCTAATGTTGTTTGTAAGGTTATTATGTAATTTCTAAGCTTAAGTTGTTTGATTTCCTGTATTTAGTCTCTGGCCTAATGTTTTTATGGTTATTGAACTCTTTTTCTTGTTCCCGTATTCCGGCAACTTGTCAGTCTTTCTGCATTAGCTAAATATATCATTGTTGTTCAGTTAAACCTGGACTGCAGAATTAATTTAAGCGTGTGAGGGGGTCATTTTTAGTTCAGTCAGTGAGTTAGAGAAACGGTCATGTTGCAGAAAGAAAACATTTTCCGGAGACACTAGAGAGTGTGTTATTACACAACAGTTTTAAGCATTGCGCCGTGGAGTTGCCATGTAGATATTGGTTACAAAGGGAAACAGTATACATCCTTACAACATACGTTAGCCGTCGAGTGTCGTCAGTGAACCTGTTTGATTGTACTCGAGTTGACCCGTTTTCGAACCTGATGATGTTTATGAGGCAACCAGCGTTCTGTCTGCAGTGCGAGGATTGTGTTATAGAGCTTTATATTACGTATCTTTATTATAGCAATAAAAGAGTGTGTTATGAGCATACAAGGTTATTTATAATGTACCCAGAATACAACCAAAATGAAAATCAGAAAAACTGACAATGGTGGGTACGCTTCAATCGTCTTTATCTTTTCCATCGTTCGATGGTCGCTGGGAGATACAGTTTCTGTTCGTCAGGTGTGTAACGTAAAATTTCCCTTAGGACGTCTAGTTACTTCTTTCTTATTGCAACAGGTCCACTGTATGCTTGATTATCTGGAAAACTGCCTTGCATCCTCCTTTGAGCAGTGGAAATGCATGCCTTCAATAGATCCAGGAGAACCGTAACGCAGAATTAAGTCCCTGTACGAAGATACCTGAAACTTCATTTTTCTGTTTAGCTACCATAAGGTGCCACTGACGTAGCATCCCTTCTGTAGTGATTGGGCCCAGATGCCTTGAAGTTCAGAATGTTACTGTTTCCTCGTCAGTCCTCTGGAATACATGTTCTGTCGTCTCCTTCAATTTCCCTCTTTGCATCACCAAACTTGCGATGTCATTCCTTGAATGAATGACAACGTACAGGAAGACAATAATGTGTTTCTAGATCAAGGGCCGTGGGTGTGTGTGTCGTCCTTAGCGTAAGTTAGTTTAAGATAGATTAAGTAGTGTGTAAGCTTAGGAACCGATGACTTCAGCAGTTTAGTCCCATAAGACCTTACCACAAGTTTCCAATTTTATCAAGGGCCGTCATTATTTTCAAGAATCTGAGAACGGTATGCCCGGTGCAGGTCATCTTCGGACATGGCTCCTTGTCTGAATATCCATCTAACGAGCACTTCTGTTGATGTGACACGACCACTTGTTACGCCGAACGATACATGCACATAAACGTCAGGTATCTCCAATAAACGTAATTAGAAAAAAAAGAAGTGTGGACAGTACCGGTACCCCTTTCCCAAGTTATCGATTCATTTAATGTCCTTTAGGGTTGTATATTAATTATTATTCATAGTTATATTCTGTGAGCTAATTTTTTCTGTGAGGAACATTGCATTTATCAACTTCTCGCCAAGAGACTATTTAGTGAAGACCATGTTGCAAGGAAGCAATGTTTCGTTGGTGATTTGTCAAGGTTGTTTGCAGAATTTGAGGCCAAGTAATTCTCAGATTTATTCATACGAGGTGCTCTGACTTTACGGATGTGTCCTGATAGTAAGGTCTACAAGTATTTACACACCCACAACCCACAGCCATTTAACACTCGCGGCCCTTACAGTGCAATAACATGACCGAACGAAGAGATCGGTTGACAGGACACATCCTTAGGCCTAAATAGACAGTTACACGGGCCGGTCACATTAATGCGATCACCGGGTATGTTCGACGTCAACGTGAAATAACCACTAACAGACGGCAGGTAGCAGCACTAGCAGTGGCATATAAAAAGTTTCGAGGGGATACGGGAAACAGTGCTGTTGCTGTCGTAATGCTCAACGAAGCGATTTATCTGACGTCCGAAAGATCCTGACCATAGGCTTTCAGCCCAATGGCGGAAACATTTCCGCAAAGGCTAAGTTTGTAAATTGTTCGCTTCCCGCCGTGGTTAAAGTATACGGTTCATGCCAAAATGGCGCCTTCCAAAACCGGCGTCAAGGCAACTGTGGTGCACCATGGGATATAGATGACAGAGGTGAACGACGGCTGCGAAGACCCGCCAGGATAGCCGAGAGCGCTAACGCGCTGCTTCCTGGACTCGGGTAGGCGCGCCGGCCCCACATCGAATCCGCCCGGCGGATTAACGACGACAGCCGGTGTGCCGGCCAGTCAGGATGTGGTTTTTAGGCGGTTTTCCACATCCTCCTAGGTGAATACCGGGCTGTTCCCCACGTCCCGCCTCCGTTACACGACTCACAGACATTTTAAACACATTCACACTATTTCACGATTTACACTAGACACAGACAGCTGGGGTACAGTTATTCCACCCCAGGGGGTATGGGGTGGCGGCAGGAAGGGCATCTGGCCACCCCTTAAAATTATCAAAAAATGGCTCTGAGCACTATGGGACTTAACATCTAAGGTCATCAGTCCCCTAGAACTTAGAAATAGTTAAACCTAACTAACCTAAGGATATCACACACATCCATGCCCGAGGCAGGATTCGAACCTGCGGCCGTAGCGGTCGCGCGGTTCCAGACTGAAGCGCCTAAAACCGCTCGGCCACACCGGCCGGCCCCTTAAAATTATCCATGCCAAATCCGTACTTACCCTGCCGACCCTGCGCACAATGCGGGATGATGGCAGTAGCGAAAGAAATGAAGAAAGGTGAACGACGGCTGTGAAGATGTGTCGGGTGAATGAACATGGAACTGGTGAGCAACAGGCAGCCCATATGAACCAATGGGCTACCCACAGTGTCTCCTCAGCGACTGTTCAGCCAACGTTGCTGCATATGGACTCCCACAGTAAGAGCCTCCTTCATGTGCACATGATGACTGCTGTTCATCGTCGACGAAGGCTGGAATTCGCACGCCAGTACCGCAATCTCTTACTCACTGAGTGGTGACAAGTGGCCATTCCATACTCCATCGGACAGATGACTGTTTATGTGTACGACTGTGCAAGAATCTTTGGAAGGGTCCATGCCGCAGAAGGGAGTGTTATGGTTTGGGGAGTATTTTCGTGGTAGTTCCTTAGTGATCTCATCATTCTAGGAAGCACAATGGATCTATCCTTACAGACCATGTTCACCACAACGTGCCGTTTGTTCTGTTCTCGGCACGATGACATCTACCCGCAGGACAATGGAACATGTCACACAGCTCCCAGTGTAGATGCTTGGTTCAAAGAGAACCAGGATGAGTTCCCTGTACTACCCTGGCCACCAAGCCCACCGGATTTGACCCAATCGATAATTTGTGGGATCACCATCGTTGGGTTTTTCGGATCATGAATCCTCAAACGAGGAACCTATCACAGCCGGCTTTGGCACTGGAGTCGGCATGGCGCCACATCCCTGACAGTACCTTCCTATACAACCGCACTGCATAAGGTGGTAATTCCGGCTTCTGACAGGCGGTCATGTTAATGTGACACGACCGTGTAATTTGATGATGGAGACAAGTGTACGAAGTAAAAGTTGTAAAACGTGATCAGGACTTGGCTACAGTAATCAAATTCAAACGGACACATGCTGTAGTGCACTACTAACCGTTAATATTGCTACACCGAGAAGAAATGCAGATGATAAACGGGCATTCATTGGACAAATATATTATACTAGAACTGACATGTGATTACATTTTCACGCAATTTGGGTGCATGGATCCTACCGTGATAACGGCCTTGATACGCCTGGACATTGAGTCATAGCTTGGATGGCGTGTACAGGTACAGCTGCCCATGCAGCTTCAACACAATACCACAGTTCATAAAGAGTAGTAACTGGCGTATTGTGACGAGGCAGTTGCTAGACCACCACTGACCAGACGTTTTCAGTTGGTGAGAGATCTGGAGAATGTGCTGGCCAGGGCAGCAGTCGAACATTTTCTGTATCCAGAAAGTCCCGTACAGGACTTGCAATATGCGGTCGTGCATTATCCTGCTGTAACGTAGGGTTTCGCAGGGATCGAATGAAGGGTAGAGCCACGGGTCGTAACACATCTGAAATGCAACGTCCAGTGTTTAGAGTGCCGTCAATGCGAACAAGAGGTGACCGAGACGTGTACCCAATGGCACCCCATACCATCACGCTGGGCGATACACCAGTACGGCGATGACGAATACACGCTTCCAATGTGCGTTCACCGCGATGTCGCCAAACACGGATGCGACCATCATGATGCTGTAAATAGAACCTGGATTCATCCGAAAAAATGACCTTTTGCCATTCGTGCTCCCAGATTCGTCGTTGAGTACACCATCGCAGGCGCCCCTGTCTGTGATGCAGCGTCATCTCGACTGCTAGTGATACGAGGCCGTTGGGATCCAGTATTACCCTCCTGAACCCACGGATTCCATATTCTGCTAACAGTCACTGGATCTCGACCAGTGCGAGCAGCAATGTCGCGATACGGTAGACCGCAATCACGATAGGCTACAATACGTCCTTTATCAAAGTCGGAAACGTGATGGTACACATTTCTCGTCCTTACGCGAGGCATCACAACAACGTTTCACCAGGCAACGCCGGTCAAATGCTGCTTGTGTATGAGTGGTTGGAAACGTTCCTCACGTCAGCACGTTGTAGGTGTCGCCACCGGCGCCAGCATTGTGTGAATGCTATGAAAAGCTAATCATTTGCCTATCACAGCATCATTTTCCTGTCGGCTAAATTTCGCGTCTGTAGCACGTCATCTTCGTTGTGTAGCAAATTTTAATGTCCAGTAGTGTAGTTATGCAGAGATGGAGATGCTTGCACAGGGTAGACTAGCGTGGAAAGCTGTATCAAAATCAGTCTTCGGACTCATGACCACAAACGAAACAGAGAAAATAAAAAAAAGTAAAAAAAAATAGAGAGAACTCCGACGGCCTATCGAATCTAGGGAATCGCTAGTCAACGAAACACATCAGTAGAAGAGCGGTTGTGAAAAACATGTGGATTCTACCATGTGTATAGGAAACAGAATTCTACGCCTCCGGAAGAGGAAGACGACTGAAATTACCTGCATGAAATTAGGAGCTGGTCCGGAGTGAACTGCGAGGATTTCGCCCCTCCAATTGGTTACAATAACGGCGTGCCCCAGAATGGTAATAAATTAATTCGGTGGCATCCCATTGTTCTGTCCCCTACTCGGGTCGGTCCTTCTCCGACACGCACCCCTCGGGTTGTCACATAAAACACCTCAGCTACCCCGGCCGGTCTTGGACGTCCCTTCCCAGAAACGCATCCTTCACGGCGGCCGCTTTCTCGCGCGTAGCACTTTAAATGGATTTCTCCTCGAATTAATAGAATTGGGGTGGTGGTAATGGGCGGGCGCGCGGAATGCAGGCGATGGCACGGCGGAGGCAGCGGCGCTCACCACTTAGCCCGGGCGCCGCGAGTGGGGGGCGAGTAACTCCAGATGAAAGCATTAATTAGTGAGGCACGGCGCAAGATGGAGGTAACGAGGTTAGCAGATACAGCAGCCGCGGCAGCCCCCTCCCACCCTCTCCAGCGGCGCCGACACCTGGCTCACCACGCCCCGCGACGCTCCTCCGCAGATGTCTGCAAGCTGGCGCTTCGCCTTCTGCTGCTGCCTTCGACGTAGCGTCTCTAGCGGAACCACACACGCTTTGCAAGTCTGCTGTTGATTGCTACATACAAATAAGGCGTAAAAGCTCTCTTCCAGTTGTAACGAAATCAAGATTTGCAATGACGCTGTGGGGACTGCGGGTGGGGCAGTTTAGGTATATTAGGTTCTTTGGAAGGTAGTCACTGAATAACCACAGAAGAAGGCAATGGCAAGGAGCTACAGCAAATATCGCTTTCAGCAGAGCTTGGCAACTAGTGAAGAAAATGCGCGTACATTCTAAGCGCCGGCCGGAGTGGCCGAGCGGTTCTAGACGCTACAGTCTGGAACCGCGTGACCGCTACGGTCGCAGGTTCGAATCCTGCCTCGGGCATGGATGTGTGTGATGTCCTTGGGTTAGTTAGTTTTAAGTAGTTCTAAGGTCTAGGGGACTGATGACCTCAGAAGTTAAGTCCCATAGTGCTCAGAGCCATTTTGAACATTCTAAGCCAGGCAGATGGCGACCCAACATCACTTCAAAAGAAATCGCGTTACGCTTATTGCGGAACTCGATGAAGAAGAACCACACTAGTCTTGTGAGGAGACAGTTGTGACTCAAAACGCTCTCTGGTAGCTCCCCATCTAGAGCTCTGGCACGATTTCACAACATGAACGTATGAACAAAGCGACTCGTCCGATGAAGTGTATGTATTTCCTTAATTTCTTTAGAAAGAATATATTTTGCGACTAATGACACGTCTAGCGACTGTTAGCATTATTAATTTTGACATTCGAGTTTTAACTCCGCGAGTGCGTTTTTTGACAGAGTGCATACAGTGGTGACCATTGTCCACCGCGAGGCTGAATGCCACCTGGTGGTGTTGCGGGCTCGCGGCACAGTCAGCAGTGAATGTAAGTGGAAGAGAGACGAAAGGGTAGTCATTATAGCAAAGATCCGGACCGCAAATGCAGCTTGGACAAAGGGCACATTGTTAAGGCCCAGCGGCTGGAAACGAGAACCTCTGAACCGATGAACCTGGTCGCATGTTGCTTACTGCTTTCGAGCACTTATGGAAAGTGGTTGAATGATGGTGAAAAATCGAGTAGGTCGTTTGGTGTTGGAGGACACATCTCTTCACGAAACACCGAGGTCGGCGGATGCTCAACTGTGCGATCCAGGATAGGCAGAGATCTGTGGCAGATCTGACGAAAGAGTGCAATGCTGCTGTGTGCACAAGTGTTTCGGAGCGCACCGGTGGAAGACCATTGTTAAGCAAGGAGCGCCGCATCATACGACCCATACATATTCCTGTGCTGCCCAACGACACCGTGATTTAAGACTGCAGTATTCACAGCGTCGCTGAGTTTTCGCCGTGGAATAATAGAAACGTGTCGCCAGTCGAATAAATCGCCTTTCTTGTTACACCAGGACGATCGTTGAGTCCTTACACCCCGTCAGGCAGGCGAATGGCTGCGCGAAACAGACGCAGGCCGGTAAGGGCAGAATTATGCTATGCGGTACACTGAATTGAGTTTACGTGAGGCCTACGGTGGTAATCGAAGGCATCAAGACAGCAGAGAACTACGTAAACATTATTACGGGCCACTTGCATCGCTTCATGCTTCAAGTCTCCCCCTGCGACGGTAACATAACTGTTCATAGAGCAAGGTCAGAATAGTGCTACTGCGGTTTGGGGGCATTATAGCGAACTCACATTGATGTTTTGTCCGGCAAGTTTTCCTGATCTGTACCCACTGGAACACGTATCTGGCGCCAGCTTCGTGCCCATAAACCATCATTCCGTAATTTGCGGGAAGTGCTTGACCTGTGCGTAGATATCTGATGCCACATACGTTTGTAATACCGTCATGGACTTCCAGAATCCACGCCAAGCAGAATCTCTGTTGTACTGTGTTTGGAAAGTGGAACAACACACTATTACACATGTGGTCATAATGTTTTTTCTCATCATTGTATAGGACCACCATTAGGCGTGCGCTGACCGCCATAGATGAAGCCATCTTCGGACAGTAAGCGAATCTCGACAAAGGTAGCTCAAGTAGCGGCTGCTATTGCGCATGCATCTCCTCGTCAATTTTTTTTATATAAATTTAGTGTTGTGAACTAGTAATATACGGCACAGAACAGTCATCTGTAGATACTTGAATGGTTGTCAGCCGAATTGTTGTGGCAATAGGTCGACGTAATCCGGCAAATCTTCATGGAATACTCTTTACGCCAGGAAAATGTCAGCAATCACAATGTACCCGGAGTTATAAAAACATGGGCTTCAGCTGTTACAGCTGTGTATTATGAATCTGATTACTGGAAAACGAGCAACTAAACTTAGGGCTCCAAAAGTGATAATTGCCAAAAGAACCTGGCACAGACGTCAACGAACGGTCACATTACAGACCACATCACAACGTAGTGTAGTTTATAAATTAGTAGAAAGATTGTTGCTAAACCAAATACAACAATTAATTGACAAATTAACGCTACTCAAACAACCTGGTTTTCGAAAGAATTACAGTTACTGCTTTTTATCAAAGCAGGATTGATGCCTCACAACAAGTGTTGGGATAATTTTAAGGAGAAACACTTGAAAGGTGGAACCACATATTTTGTCATTTGTCATATCATGGAGAACAATTTAATGCTTAACAACAATATTTATGATTACAAATTAAAAACGTTGTCAAAATGAATAACAAAGCTCATAATAATTTAAACAACGTGAACAGGATGAATTCATTAATAAAAACCCGTGGAAATATATACCACTGGGAACAGGTATTAAAACTAGGAATATACATAAGTCCCCAAATACAAATAACAAATCAAACCGCCTAGGTGTGAGCGTAGGCTGGTTCAACAAACTGTTTTTTACCGCTAAAATGAATTACATAGACTGCCTTTAAAGTTATTGACAATTCCCAACCATGGATAAAACTTAAAAAAGTAGACAACTCCAGCTAAAACTAGTGAAAGGATAACAAGTCACACCACTGATTGTGGTTGTCGGAAAGCCTTTAACAATTTATGAACCTTAATGAAATGTCTTAAGTAGTAAAATACGCAATACCCTAAAATACAAGAAAAACCGGAGAGGTGTACAATATAAATCTGACTCGCAGCTGGTACACATTAATAACGACACTTAAATAAGTATATCATCCCTCAAAGTACAAGAAAGGTAACAACTTACAGCAACCAGTTATCACAGCTAACTGGCGGAAATCACGCAGGTTTTTGACGATGGATGGAGATAGCTAATGAGTACGGATAAAATAATTACACAATTCTTACTAATAAGCAGGAGTCTTAAAAGCTCGACACGCTTCACAACTAGCGAATAGGCCATGCAAGATTTAAACGAGTGGTTAAAGGGTAAATATAGTCACAAGGAACTGCCAACTTGCCGAACACGCCTTAAGGCTTGCGTGGTTGCTGAACTCACAATATTTGAATAGATCAAGGGTTCCGGCATTAACTGGGTGTCACTCTAGGGTGGCACGTACAAAAACGATCAACTTTACTTAGCTTGCGCTGACACTAGGCAGCTGATAGAGGCGCCTGGCTGTAGGCAAACCTAGGCACCGTGCGACGATGGAAGTGTCACCTCAGCAGGAAGAAAACACATCTTTGCTCTGGGCCCAGGAAACAGGAACGCGCCGTCCGCTGTCAGAATTACGCTGACAACATGCATCGGAAAGGAGACAGTAATCTGTCCAAATAAGGCTACAGACGACGATATCTAAGCTGTAGGAAATGTTAACTTATTGCGGAAGTGGTTACTCATACAAGTCACGACGCTCCTTAATATTACATGAAAACTGACAACGTGAACTACAACCACCTGCAAATGCAAATGCCAGGGCACATCAACTTTTAACAGTGTATTGCCTTCGACACAGACTATATTGTAGTCCCAATTACATCTACTCAATTTACAACAGAGAGTTTTCATACACTTGGAATGCATATGATCTGTAACAAACAAATTAAAATCAGTTGCAGTGACCAGTGACCGCTCGCACAATCACTCGGAGGCATAATGAACGTGACGAGCCTAATTCAACATTAACACAGGCGTGGGCTTACGATAATAAGACCAATAAAACATCAGCACTTAACTCCAATGAGGTGCGTAGGAGGACTTCCAGCACTCCAAGCAAGAGTGTTATTGCCTCCAATCTGACCACTTGATCTACAGATGCCGTAATGTTGAAGCCTGAAGAGTTGGTGAGATCCTTATTGACCAGGTTGCACGCGGCGTCATCTGCCCTTAGCGCAACTCGCTGCTATCAATACTTAATCCAGCCAGAAAACTTTGGCTCCGACCAACTTAAGGGGGGGGGGGGGGGGAGGGGGGGGGAGTAGGACATCAAACGGGCCGACTTCCAGCAGGAGAGGTACCACAGGACATTTTAATTTCCACAGTCTATACTCTTACAAATAAATTCATAAAACTTTGTCAGCATGACCAGGAAGGATTCAGGATTCACACACATAGCAGTGGAAGTGCAAAAGCATAACAAAATAATTTTTTTTTACATATGCAATTTCATCATTTTTTCACTTACTTACGGCTGCATTTGTTGCTATAGGTACACTTTTCTTCATAATTTTGCACAGCATACAAACCATACTTACAGGTGTACGAAACACTAGAATTTATTTAATTTATGAAAAAAAATGAATGAGCTGTTGCATTTTAAACTTCCTGTTTAGAAAAAACTCAAATTTTATAGTTAATTATCTCAATTTTTACCAAAGTTTTTAACAGGTTTGGAAAATTCTAGAGTATTACATACCTGTATGTATGGCTTTTATGCTGTGCAAAATTTATCGAAGAATCTCTCTTACTTATGAAGAAAAGTGTACCTATAGCAACAAATGCAGCCAATAGGGAGTGAATGATGAAATTGCACATGTAAAAAAAAAAAAAAAAAAAAAAAAAAATTGTCATGCTTTTGAACTTCCACTGTTATGAGTGTGACTCCTGAATCCATCCAGGTCATGCTGACAAAGTTTTATGAATTTATTTATTAAAGAATAGGCAGTGGAAATTAAAATGTCCTGTGGTGCATGTCCTGCTCCAAGTTGGCCCGTTTGACGTCCTGCCCCCCTATTAACTCGCGGCTTCACGAGCCCCACGCCTAGGCAGCAGGGGTGCCACAGAAACCAACTCCCTAGCCACGTGGAACCACGCAAACACAGGTACTACGGCCTGGCAAGCTGTACACAGCATTCCTCGGCCAAACACCCTAGCCCTGGCCTATGATCAAGATCGATATCGGCTGTACAAGTAATTAGTGGCGCCAGTGGAGTGGCATACCAACCAAAATTAAAGACGGTACGGATCAAGGATATAAACGGAAGCTAAGATTACAGGAAAATATGTTGATCTCACTAACGCATCTGGCATTGCGTCTTGCCATGCTACTTAAATTCCAGTCATTATCGCATGTAAAATCTTGTGTAATCTAATGGATAGCATGGTTAATAACAGGCGATTCTCAAGTGTACCTTAGAAGAAGAGATATCAGTTGGTAAAGAATAAATGATGGGCTACTGCGGGCTCTATGCTATCACCAACCATTTTGAAACTTTCTATGGGAGCTATGATCAACACTAACGCTAAAACGATCCGGCTTTGCTAACGGCCTGACACTAGCTGATCGAAAATAGTACACGAAAGGCTAGGAAGGAGTTATGGCCACTAAATAACTCATAAAAGATGACCACTTCCAGAACTGGAGATTAAAGCGAAATGCATTTGAGACATAGATGAATGCGACCGAAACACAAATTAATCTGGTCTTTGATAGTGTTTCTCTGGAAGATAACCGAAACTTCTAACAAACATTTAGAAAATATAACAAGACAGTGAACAAAAGAACTGATAATATTGGGAAACTAGATAGTTGAGGACAGGATACAGAAGCAGATATTCTTCGTTTAACTACCTTGGCATTGGTTCTCTCTATTGAAGAGTACTGTGCTCTGGCATTCAAAGCGGTACACATGCCGGCCGGGATGGCCGAGCGGCTCTAGGCGCTACAGTCTGGAACCGCGCGACCGCTACGGTCGCAGGTTCGAATCCTGCCTCGGGCATGGATATGTGTGATGTCCTTAGGTTAGTTAGGTTTAAGTAGTTCTAAGTTCTAGGGGACTGATGAACTTTGTCCCATAGTGCTCAGAGCCATTTTTTTTTGTTTTGAGCAGTGCACATGCACACAAAACTACTGTCAAACTAAATCAATAAATGAAAATAATCTGTAGCGCCATTAAAGTAATAGCGTTTGCAAGACTGCCTGTATTACGTAATATTGCACTACCATCAGCTGGACGAGATACAGCAGCTGTAAAAGAGTTTATAAAGTGCGCAATTTATCAGAGCCCACTTCTCTACTATCTGCAGAATGTATGTACTAGCAGATTTAAATCCAGATAACCATTCGACCATGGCAGTTAGCGCCTCTTGTACATGATGCGTGCCAAAATAGAGAGAGGCTTGGCAGAAGATTGTTCCATCAAATTCTCGCTTTATTATTTGTAGTGCTAGTTATCGGCTCACGGCACAGTCGTTATGTCACCTCGCTTGCTTGTTGGCACTAATGCTGGTGTTGCCGTAAGTTGCGTAAAAGTGTGCCTGCAACAGCGAGACACTGCTTACAACGGGCACGACAAAGCTTGGAGCAGTGTGCTACCTCAGCGAGGAACTGCCAGGAGTGTGGCGGTGAAACAGCCACTTCAACTTGGAGCCATTGCCTGGAGTCATGTTAAGCGCAGTGCCTTTAATTTTTGTAGTTACTCTTTGATACTAAAATAACACAAGAAATATCATATTAGCGAGTGTCGGTTTTGTACTTATATGTCGATTGGCCACACTCAGATTTTTACTTTCTTTACACTTCACATTCACAGGCCTGGAATAGGTTTAGTTCAATTTTTGTAGAGCTTTCCAGGAGACGTCACAACGCCTCTTGGAAAGTTTAAAGTATGTTTCTTTGTAAGATCTGCTTGAAGCTTTCAATGGAACATTTGTGTTGTAGCGTGTTTTGCAGGTACACTAAGTAGTTATTGTAATATTCTCACTACGGCTGAAGGCCATTCAGAATTATTGAGTGAATATCGTGTCAGCACATTTGTCATTTAAATACTGCTACCAGCACAGCCAGTCCGGATTTAAATAATAATTTGCCAGGAATAATTAAGTCGCTTCCCCATTCACCGCGGCCCAAGGGAAACCCCAGCTGAAAATCCGTACGGAAGCCTTCTGACAAGCTGTGTCTGACTTTCGCAGTATGACAGTTAACATTTAATCAGATAATTATTATAACATGATATTACAAGTTAAAGTTAACACAAAATAAAAAATCAGACCATTAATAAGGCCATAAATGTTCAAGATACTGGGTGCCTCATGGCAGATTTCTACATGGATGTGCAAATCGAATGACGTTATTCATGTGGTCATTTGTTAAAGGTTTAGTCCTCTTTAGCACAAGAAGTAAGTCCTTCAAGTGTGAATTATTAATGACGCTCAGTCACTAGTTCATTCTCTATCAATATAAAATATTGTTTCATTGTACATGGATGCACATTTAGAGTTTTCAAGTTCACGGATTACTTTGCACACAAAAATGTTCGGCATACACAAATACAAGATACAGGTTACTGTATGTGAGGTACTATACAAGTTTTCTACTAATTCATTTCATTGTAAGGAAAATGTCCAGTGATCAGTGGTACTGTCAGTTATTAATCACAGTCCTGAAGTTCTGTTATTTGTTTCTTAAGGCATTAATTTTTATAGGTTATAAACATCAGTTACTTTGTAAGTTCATCGTATACACATTTATAAACTAATAACAATTGAAATATCTAGGTCGTCATGTCGGTAGCAGGTGGTGTGAATGACCAGAATGCGGTCGTTGGTGACTGACTATGTCCGGAATGCGCTTATCGTTTGGGGTGGTGTAGATGACCAGTATGTGGTCGACTGCGGGAGGCATCGATGACCTGGGTATGGTCGGCGGACCACTCCTGTGGTTGTGCTGTCGTCCGTTGGACAGAAAATTCACCCTAGACAACCGATGACAATGACTGTGCAGGATCAGGAATGCAACCTCCGGATGAGGTGTAGCAAATCACCACTGCTTCCTGGAGACTTCGTCGGCATCTCGACCGGGATCGCGAACATGAAAATTTTCCACAGTGGCATCACAATTAATTCATAACATAATTTCCGCTGGTAATATATCACAAAGTAGTACGTTGTCGCACAGAAGATGTCTAGCATATATGTTTTCGTGTTGTATTTGAAGTCTCTTTAGAAATATCGCCAGTTTATCCATTTCTTGGTTGTCACTTACAGAATGACATTAGTTCACTGATCTAAACGCACTAAACTTAATTTCAGAATTTGCACTGTCTTTAGGTAAAATAAGGGCACCAGCCTTGCCGCAGTGGATATACCGGTTCCCGTGAGAACACCGAAGTTAAGCGCTGTCGGGCGTGGCCGGCACTTGGATGGGTGACCATCCCGGCCGCCATGCGCTGTTGCCATTTTTCGGGGTGCACTCAGCCTCGTGATGCCAACTGAGGAGCTACTCGACCGAATAGTAGTGGCTCCGGTCAAACATAACCATCATAACGACCGGGAGAGCGGTGTGCTGACCACATGCCCCTCCTATCCGCATCCTCAACTGAGGATGACACGGCGGTCCGATGGTCCCGATGGGCCACTTGTGGCCTGAAGACGGAGTGCTTTTTAGGTAAAATAAACTCATTAACACGTTATAGTGGCTGCAAGTATTTGCGTTGTCCTATTTGCCGTAAAATATTTAGGCGCAACTATCCAGAGCGACTTCAAGTGAAATGAGCATATAAGACAAACAGCGAGATAAGCAGACACCAGACTCAGATTCATTGGAAGAATCTTAAGGAAATGTAAATCATCCATGAATGAGTTGGTTTATAAGGCGCTTGTTCGCCCGATTCTTGGGTATTGTTCATCTATCTGGGATCCCTATCCAGTGGGATTGATAGAGGAGATAGAGAAGATCCAACGAAGAGCGGCTCGTTTCGTCACGAGATCTTTTAGCTGGTGAGAGAGTGTTACGGATATGGTAAACAAACTCCACTGGTAGACGCTACAAGAGAGGCGTTGTGGATCACGGAGAGACTTAATATTGAAATTTCGGGACATCACTTTTCAGGAGGAGCTGGACAACATAATACTTCCCCCCTCCCCTCCTCCCACATACATTTTTGAGCACGAGGAGTACTGAATCCATTTCTGTTCCTATACATAATATTACATAAAATACAATGAAAATAATTGGAAAAGTTTTTGATAGTCATTTTTCAAATGCAACAGATAATTTCTACCTGGATAAATAAATTCTTGAGTTGCCCCCAAGGCATTCTCTTAAACATCACATTTTAAATGACACATGAAGTGAAAAACTTATATCTACTGCTTACATACTAATGGCCTGTACTAGAAAAAATAGGAATACATTTCCGTACAAGTAAACAAGGTAATTCAATAAACTTTTATAAATCTTTACAATGTGACGAGCGAAGGTCAATATTTGTTAGAGATGTCATTCCACAGAACTGTTGGAGCCGTCCTTCTCAATTTTCCGGCCTGCTGCCTACACGTATGACTATCCTATAAATATCTCACGCATCCAGAACAGCCTCAAAGAGTCTTAATTCAATAAACTTTTATAAATCTTTACAATGTGACGAGCGAAGGTCAATATTTGTTAGAGATGTCATTCCACAGAACTGTTGGAGCCGTCCTTCTCAATTTTCCGGCCTGCTGCCTACACGTATGACTATCCTATAAATATCTCTCGCATCCAGAACAGCCTCAAAGAGTCTGCCTTTTCTGTTGCCAATAGTGGACAACTAGGCGGAGAATAGGAAAGCTCTATTATATCCCATTCGATCGGCTTCCTAATTTCCTTTGTTACCGCTTACTTTTTCGACCAATGTAGCGCGGCAGTATGTTTCACGTGGGTACATCTCCATGTTATATACGTAAGCCTTTATAATTCCCAATTTTTTAGATAACGCTTTTGTATACATACGATGTGTTAACTGTGTCTTTTGCTGCATATCTATTCACTCCAATTCGACCATATTTTGACGAATCAGCTCTTCTGCAATAATTATCTCGTCCCTTTGACTAAGGCGTGAAGTACAGTAAACCTGAGTAGGTGGATCACTGTCTAGAAATAATCTTTGAGGTCTGCTATACTAATACTGTGGCAGTGAATTCCAGCAAGACTCATTTTCTTACATTGTCCACAGTACAGGTTCCAGACGAGACGTCGACCGTTGCGTTCCTCCCTCTGATGAAATCCCAATCCAGGATCAAGGCTACTGAAATATTTTTTATCTCCAGGAACGTGCACTTAAAGGCTTCATTTCTCATTAAAAGATCGACCTGCACCTGTGTTTTGAACACCTGCGACTTGGTGCTAATAGCCCCTACCACTCTACATCCTTGACGTGGCAATGACGGTATCCTGCATACCTGACGTAATTCTTTGTATAAATCATACAACGCTTGTCGTTGCTCCTATGCCCATGATCATAGTCAACGGTGCATTGCTTATTTTCACGTGCACTGCAGCTTGCACTTCGGATTTACCTGTCTCATTGCAAGTTTTCGACTTAGCGCAAAGTTCATTGCACATATCCTGGTCGTCGTCATAGTGCAATATGTTTACAGAGGTGCCTTCACTTTTCTCCTTGACTACAACCGGAAGGCATGCGGTGGTCGACTTTAGTTTAAAGGCGTGGACGGGCAGGGTTGGCTTCCCTCCACAACCGCTGCTATCCTCACTGGTCCTGATGCTGCTGCATCGTACGACTGTTCCTTTGCTGCACATTATTGTGCTCGGAATTACATCTGTATTGAATGTTTCCGTTAGGTGGCCCCCAATTTTGACTCGGCTAAGCCGCCCGTTGATTCGTCCACCTGTAGTCTTTAGATCGAATTGTTTTAGACTGTTGGAAGTTGGAATTGTTGCGTCCCACGACGTCTCCGCGTCTCTTCCTGTGGTTCCCTTGCTAACTGTTGACGTACACTTTCCAATTTGAGTTCTTGTACGTCGCATTTTGTTGTGGTTGCTTATTTCCACTGTTGTTATAGTAACTGTCGTTATGGTAATCGTTCCTTTTTCCGTTTTCGTTACTCTTGCCGTAGCCGTTGCCTTAGCATTGACGCCGTGCTGTGGAGGGTGACTACCGTCACTCGAGCTAACATTCCTTCTATCTTCGTGGATCAAATATAATGAATCCACTACGGCTAGAAATCTTTCCAAGTCACCTTCAGAGACGTTAACTAACTGCTCTCTGACTGGTATAGATAATTTAGGTTTCATATTCTTGACACCTCTATCGTTGTCATGGGTTCGTTCTGGTAACGAGTTTTACTAATATAGCTCTCTACGTATTTTCCCATGCCACCTAACTTCGGGACGTGCATGGTAGGATTGTACGTCTCTTGCAGTTTAATCTTAGCACAGCTCGGCTTTTGTTCGTCAGCTACCGCTGCTATCCTCTCTGGAGCAAGATTGTAAACATTTCGTTCCGGGAAAGTTGTTGACTGAAAACAACACTCGTTTCCTTAACGCCCATGACTTTGAATCATACTTCGCTTGATATCTTGCACACTGGACTCACTACATTCTAGCACAGCCTTTTTATCGTGTATTTCTATTTGCCATTGCGGAAGTTCCACCGCTGTGCAATGCTCTATTTTTGACGGTTTACAAATAACAAGCGTGTATGTCGAGCCTTAAACATGAGTTATGTAGTAGTAGTTTGCAGGTCTGTTTGCTGTTGGGCATGTCAGAGCGTGTGTTCTGTATCACTGTGATAAATATACTCCATCCCTAAATAAGTTGCTCCAAAATGAATAAAGTACACTCATTGCTCTCTCTATCAGCCTAGTGCAGGCTGAGTCCTTTTACCACCAACCCCTAGGAATAGGTGGCGGCTGGGTGACATAGATTAGTGGAGCAGAGCTTTGTTTGCCACAGTTTTCTTAGTTGGTAGCGAAACCCTAAGTGAACTTTGTTTACTGCAAAAATTCAAACTTGGCGCCAATTCGCAAGAGGAAGTGGCGGTCGGGTGACTTAGGTTAGTAGAGGTAGGGTAAGTGAGTTATCTTTCCGGGATTTTCTTTGCTTAGTAGAGATAAATGTGGTGTGGTGCATTATCCTCTTGGAATTTGAAGTTACAGCCATTTTTCTGGGGGAGGGGGCGTGACAGTTTCCCACCAACATTCAAACTTCCCACCAAAATGCGTCATCTCGAATGACGTCGTCTCCGCCATCTTGGATGACGTCGTCTGCGCCATCTTGGATGACGTCATCACCGCCATCTTGGATAACAGTACTTTGGAATGTTACATACGTTGTACCCCCTCCCCCCCCCCCCCCCCACCGCCTTCTCCCGCACCTGGCGATTGCTAGTGTTATGACCACCAGCAATCCAGCAATGTGGGGTGAAGCGTTGACAATGTCAGCCATTCGTGCTGTCAAAGATCGAGAAACGCGAGACAGAGGCCAACAAGCGATTTGTCCCATATCACTTTACTCTCTGTCCATCTAATCTTTTGTTAGTCCAGCTTTTCCTACCTTCTATCTCTTTCCGTCTCCTCCTCCCTTCCGCTGTCCATCTCCTCCACCATTCTGTCTTTCCACCCCCGCCTGTCCATCTCCTGCTCTTGTCCTTTTTCATCTCCTTCTTCTCTCTGCCTCCATCCGTTTACTGCTCTCCCTTCTACCCATCTGTTCTTTGCCTCACTGTCAATCTCCTCCTTTCCCCTCACTCCATCTCCTCCTCCTCCTCTCTTTATCGATCTCCTACGCCCCCTTCCTCTGTCTCTGCAGAACACTTCGCCCCCTCTCTCTCCCCACCACCTCCTTCCTTTGTCCATCTATTCCTCTTTCACTCTCTGTCTTTTCCTCGTCCATATCTCTGTCCATTCCCTCCTCCCCTTCTGTGTCCAGTTACCCTTCCTCTTCCCATGTTATCATCCCACAAAAGACTGCTGGTGGTTCTTACCGCTTGTTATTTCTTTGCAGATCGTAAATTATACTTGTAGCAGTTTTGGCTGAAATCGTTCCAGGGGTTTAGGATGAGCTTCTTACCCATGGCTCTGCATGTATACATATGTCAACACTATTTAACATATATTAAAATATTTCACACGTATTTATACATGTATTTCACCCACACCATTGTCAAATTTCATCTGCATTTCCATTTTCACAAAGCTCAGTGTTTTTGACGTCATTATATGTCAACACAATTTAACATATATTGAAATATTTCACACGTACTTGTACATACATTTCACCCACAGTTTTGTCGAATTTCTCTCTGCATTTTCATTTTCACAAAGCTCAGTGTTTTTGACGTCATACTTCCTGAAATATATGCTGTAAAACGATGTATTTTTGTAGGTACATTCAGAGACATGTATGGGCACTATCTGCGAAATATGTTTCATCCAGAGTTAAAACGTCATGCACGATGCGGCAGTTTTTCACGCGTCTCAATGTTTACGTCGTCATATCTCCTGAAATGCGTGTCGTACAACGATATAAATTTGCTGGTACATTCAGTGGTACACTGTCTGCAAAAGGTGCCACGAACGCACTCAGTATAAAGAAGAAATAATGAAACGTCTGGTTCATACGGCAGTTTTAGTGCAAGAGCAGCGAAAATTTTGAAGCGGTAAACTTCTTTCCTTGCATCATTTTGTGGAGATTGTCAGCAAGAGAAAGATTCGTAAGGGTTTGAAATTATGTGTACTGTTTGTTGTAAGTTACTAAGTGCTTCATTCTCAAATACTGGATCAATAAACTATGGATATTAGCAAATAGTATATATATATATATATATATATATATATATATATATATATATATATATATATCTGCATACATATATTTTTTTAATATGTCTAGACTTCGTCACACTCAACATCCTGAAGAAAATAGTGATGTTAAAAGCAATGAACAACACGTTCCGAGTAATGCTTCGATGGTTGTGTAAACTTCTATTCACATGTAATCTGGTAGTGAGGGCATAGATGAAGTGTCTTGTGGTGACTTACGGCTGGTAATAACGTTGTGTGCTAAATAAGGTAATCCCGAACTTCATCGACAAAATTTAAGGAGCTTTTCAGGGATACTTTCGATACGTGGTTTCCCGTGGCTTGCTGAGTAATAATATATCTATTTACACCGCAGGAAAACTACATTTCTCCGTGAAAATCATAAATGTGTCGCACGGCGTCACACCTGGTGCCGATGTTTGAACAACCCGCTGCGGCCGGCAGCTGAGAAGAGCGCGCCGCTGGAGAACAGCGGTTGTCCGCCAGGGGGCGAAAGACAGCGCCGTGTTGGATGACGCTAGGCAAGGCGGAGCAGACGGGGAATCCGGTCATCGTCCAGGAGGGAGTAAACGGTTCCTGCACAGTGAAGTGAGGCGAACCGAGGGCGTGTGTGCACACTGGGTGTGGCGATCCGGGTCGTGGACATGTGATGGCAAATGGTCGTATAGAGGATAGGGTACTATGACGTTGTAGTTAGAGTGAAAAGTATTATTTGCTCTGAGTGCTCTGTTCGTTTGGGATGAAATATTGTATCTGCCTGTAAGCACTCTTCCTTGGATACTAAATTTGTAAGTGTCTAAAAATCTGGTTCTAGGTACTAAGGGTATTGTGAACCGGGTGGATTTTGACGAACTTGTCTTCTGCGGTAGTTCAAGTGCTCCGAACCTGTAGGGCTTTCTTGCCGCTGGTGTTGCGCGGTACCTCTGCTTCTACATGCGTGGAGAAAGGAACCTTGCATTGCACTGAAAGTAAAAGCGAAGCCTTTACGGTACTTGTCAGTGATGCCGAAGCAGTGACTTGATGGGCGAAACTGCCGACAAATGTGTTAACTGGTTAGGTAGTCGGCAACTCGTGATCTAATGGCTAGCGTTGCTGCCTATGGATCACGGGGTACAGGGTTCGAATCCCGGTCTTGTTGGGGATTTTCTTCGCCAGGGGACTGGGTGTTTGTGTTGTACTCATCATATCATCGTCATTCGTGAAAATGACGACACCGGACGGTTTAAAGATTGGGAATTTGTGCGGGCGCTGATAGCCGCGCAGTTGACCGCCCCACAGACAAAACATCATCATCAGTTAGTTAGGTCGTTAATCTAATTGAGTTTTCTAGTTAAGATATCGAGAAGTTGTGGTCTTTTCATATGTCAGATACTACTTACAATTTTTCATCCCTTGCGTGTTGCGCGTGTGCCACATAAGAAGTTATGCTTGTACACGTCTTTGTGTCCTTGGTGGTTGGGTGAAGTTAAACACGTTAACCCGGATTACTACTATTGCAGACTTTCTCTGGTGTTGACGTCTGATCAAGAGAACTATAATTTTGTGTGATACTAACACATACCCTGTGTTGACCGTTTCGGGCTCATTCGATGTGTTTGTGTTTCGGCCGATCAACGGTTAGGGTGTAAATATAAACATTCGCTCATGTCGCTGTGTTGGCGATGAATTAAATTCGGACCAAATCACTATTGTCGGTTTGTCATTTGTAATCTTTTTTCCTGCTAGTATTGGTAACCGCGCAGGAGTTGAGAATCTGAACTGTAACTGAGTATTTGTAACGACCTTTCTGTTATGGTATTAGTAGCCATAAGCAACAGGCTTAGGAAAAATGTATAAAGTTGAATTGTTCTAAGGAAAGCTGGTAGGTACCAAATAGTAAGGTACAGGAGCTGAACTGTGACTGTGTAACGCGTATTATAATATTTTTCAATTGATGCGTAATGTTGTTAAATTCTAGTGCTTGTTGTTTTCTAAGAGGGGAAACGTGTGACTAATGCCTCATTCGTATTCCGGAAATGCATTGAGGTTGTGTATTTTGTTTCTTAATTTTAAAAAATTGCAACTTTTCGAATTTGATGTTCTAAGAACAAAAACAATTGACTGATAGTTAATTTCTATCTTGGATGTTCATTGAGATTATGTATTTTATTACTTATTTTAATATTTTTGCAACTATTTCAAATTTGATGCTAGTACTAGCGTGTTCTACCTGTGTCTCAGTCCTTCCTGGAAGGCAAGGTTGTTAAAAGAAAATAAACGAAACCTGTTTGAGCATGCATTCTTCTCTTAACCCAGCACTATCCACAGCCACTGCAATCCTGTTCTTGGTACAACAAAAGTGAAAAACCTGTAACACGCTATCACCGAAACGTACTGTGATGTAGTTGCCGTCAGCTTCCTTTTGCCTCTTTACATTGCATTTAGTGGGCACATACAGAAGGTACCGTAAAATGAGGTGAATCCGATCAAAAAGGCCTTTTTTAAATTTCGTCCATTTGTTGTTGTGACATTGGAATAAAAAATCAGTATGTTATATTCACAACCTCGATGGTGATATATTAATGTATTACGTTATTTTTAGTTTATAACTGCAGTAATTTTTTTAGTTTAAGTTAAATGTTGATCGGTTTCACCTCCTCAGTTGGGGCGAATCCGATCACCGTTGTACTTTGTATGCAGGAAGGGAATCTGACTTCCAGTGGAGTGAATCAGATCACTACTCTGATTTAAAAAAAAAATATATTGTTGTATTTGCATCTACGTTTTACAATTTCTAGGACAAAAAAGATTTTACAAGGACATTAAACTTGAGATTTTTTCTATAAAACACTTGATTTCATGATATTTGATAAACAAATGTTAATTTCTAATCATTGTAGGTCATAATCAATGTGAAAAGTATTTACTCAAATTCATAATCATCCATTCCATCAAAAATAAATTTACCTCATCTGCTAGGTCCTGGAACAACTTTCTTAATAATTTGGGCTCTTTCCACCTTAGTTGCCTCATCAATTTCTGGAAAGACAAAATAAACATTACCATCAAGAAGTTTCTTTCGCAGAAATGTCGTTTCATAGGTGTCATTAGAGATGCTTGAATTTTATCAATAAAAAGCCTGAACCTTTCTTTCGTAGGAAATTTTACTATGGTGAAATCATTTTCTTTGAATTCATGTCAATCTTTATCCTTCTCATTGTCCACTTCTTCATTTTCATTTGACATGTGCTGTTCTAGATCACTGTTAGGTGTTCGGGAAAGGGACTCCCTGCTTGCAGCTCTGTCACTATCATTTTCATTGAAGTCGCTGATAACAACTCCTTTTCCTGGAGTTAATGCTAAACGCTTTCCTTGGCGCAGCTTTCCATTTGTTTCATTTGAGCGAACCTGTTTCAACGGAATTTCGAAGGCTGGTGGCCAAGAAACTTCTGATGAGCTGGTGCCATGTGCATTGTTATCGGTTGATTCTGGAATATGGGAAACGATTTTATTGGGACAGGAAGGCAATATCCCTGCTTTTCTGAAACGAGATATTACAATTGATTTGGACGTGATAGCCATATTTTCAAAGGTTTTTTTCAACAACTTAGGAAATTCGGATTTTGGCACCACTCCTCTTTCCTCTCTTTCAGAACCAACAAGCATATTTATCCAAGCAAGTTTTAAATGTCTAAAAAGACAACATCAAGTGGCTGACAAAAAGGAGTAGAATTAGGTGGCAGAAGCATAAATCTAATGTCCTGTTCCTGGCACTGTTGAATTACGTTATAATACAGATGACTCTACGGTCGCAAGTTTGAATCCTGCCTAGGACATGGATGTGTGTGATGTCTTTAGGTTAGTTAGGTTTAAGTAGTTCTAAGTTCTAGGGGACTGATGACCTCAGAAGTTAAGTCCCATAGTGCTCAGAGCCATTTGAACCATTTTTGAACAGATGACTCGAGAGATTGTCACTTATAATAACTTTATGTCCCTCTAATTGCTGGGCGTAAGACAAGATAATTTCAACAGACCATTATTCAAACATTGTTAGGTCAAACCAAGCACTTTGATTCGTATTATAACCTGCACCAGCTTTGCCCCTTCAGTCCAAGTATCGTAGAGATGTTTTTCCCTATAAACTTTGTATGGTGGGAGGACTGAGCTGTCAGCAGCTGCTGCAATCATCACAATGATACTTGACCTATTCACTATCCTCTCAGGATCTCTTGTGCCTCGCTTCACGTTTGCTTTCATTTGTCCAGGGTTGTCACAAAAGTCTGTCTCGTCATAGTTTATAATGTTGGACGGAGGGACACCACTAACGGTCACTTCAAGGTTTTTAAAATAATCAGTCACTGTTTCTCTGGTAACTGTTGCCTTTTCCCTCTTCACATTTTCACTTACTCTAACCGTAAGTTCATTATTTATTTTCGGAAAACATTTTACCCATCGTGCCCAGGTCGATTGCCACAAAATCTTTTTTCAATCCTCCATGCTCAATTGAGATATGCCTGTACAATGTCCGTAACATCATTATTCCTCAAAGGAAACCCCCATTTCACACAAAACAATAATCCTTCAACCATGCTTTTTTCCTCACTATTGGTTAACGTTGGTTGGTCGCCTATTTTGTATTTGTATCTTTCTTTGAGTTTGTCATTTAACGTGTTGTGTTGAACTGTGTATCGCTCTGAAGCTTTCCAGATGCTTCATTTTCGTAATTTGATACCTTTCACCGCATATAGAAGAAATTCTGGTTTGTAGTTAGATTTCTGTGTTGGTCCCAGAACTTTTTGGTATACTCCCATGATCGGATTCACCCTACAAAAATACAGTTTTGTAATTAGGTCTGCATAGTGACTAAGATGTATTAGCAATTAACAAAAAAATTGCATCTTACCATTTACACTTCGGAAGTAACAGTGAAATGTTGCATTAATCTGTTCTGAAAGCGGTGCTCATAGACAATAAAAGTGGGTTAAAAGCTGTGAGCTGTCTGGGGAAGTTAACCTTGCATTACTGAGCAACTGTTTCACCAGGTATCCAGTCTAGCTTACCGAATTCCCAACCAGACTAACATTAATTATAATCTTTTAATAGTCATACGACAACCGGTGATATATATATATATATATATATATATATATATATATATATATATATATATATATATAAAAGAGAATTTAAATAAAAAGAAATAAATCAGTTTATATTTGGAAATTTATTTTAACATTGATCATTGAAATTTCAGCATATTAAACTTGATTCATAACTAAACTGGTGCCTTATTTAGGATTGTGAAAATGTGAGTTTGTAATCTTACAGAACACATCAAATATGGAGCCAAGATTGGGAGACTGCATACAACACTGCATTCATAAAATAACACACGAAGAACGTTGAAACATATGCAAGAGGAAATTAACCACTACCAACTGATTCAATTTTCACTGAAAGAAGTTACGTTCATAGCGCAATCCTGTCCGTCATGTAATTACTACACACTGATATACTAAATTCATACTAACTCTCTGTGAAATCTTCCCAAAAAGAATAGCTGAGGGCTACTTTGATGATTACACCACATGCTTCACGTGGTCAACTTGGTTTACACAAAGAGTGTAACTCCACAATAATTTTGATAATTAAAATAAGGTAGATCGAAAAGCAATTTACAAAAGAAAAACCTCGAACTGGTTACTAACGTCTTACTATTAACCTGATGGGTCAAACAATTGTATAAGCACGTGGTACTGGTCTCACAAAGTACACCCCACGTGGGTTGAACATAAAGAAAAGTTGCTATATTGAAAATGACGAGACGTTATAATCTCACGCACGTTTGCATTTAAGATTGATGATCTTAGTTAGAGTTACTGATCAACACGTGGTTCCACTTTACTCACAAAGTAAACCCACCTGTTTACAACTAGTGCTCCTCCTCACTGCTCCCGCTGTCTCGTAAGAGTTTAGCCGGTTCGCTTTCATGTTCTCAACTGCATTCACAGAAATTGTTCATCATAGTTATGTGATTACAAAATGTCATACATAATACCACTTAGTATTGTCTTTCACAATTTTTAAGAAAAAAAGTGAGAATTTTTTTAAAATAAAAACGTTAGATGAATCGACAATATAAAAATAAAAGTTAAATGACTTGACAATATAAAAAAAATAAAAGTGATATGATTTGACAGTATAAAAATAGAAATTAAATGAACTGACAATATAATATCTAAATCCACATCACTAATGTGGTTCAAGTGTGTTTTAATAAATCAAATGCTACTTATTAATTCACTAAAAGGAATAGGATTATGCCTTGTGTAAGTATAGGTCAGGACAGCATAGGGTTCAAATGTTATTTACACACACACATGCACACCTGTTGACTATTCTACAAACTAACTACCCATAAACATGAATTACTCAGAATTCTACTTCAATCCACTACTAGTTAATCCAACAGGCTACTTCAATGCTACTTCAACACCATGTTTATACCACTACAACATTGTTCTAATTCATCCTCTTCTTGACGCTCATGGCATATGTCTTGTCACATGATAAATATGGAGAAACTTTCCTTAAACATACATAGTAAAAAGAACAATGGTTATTTGCACGCCAAAACATTTATACCAGTTGACACACCTGATAAGAGACTCGCAATTATACATTTATCATACTCATATATTCACACATAAAACAGTAAGACAATTTCATCTAAAATTACGTTATCACAAGAATTAATCACACAGATGACTCTGAGAAGGGTAAAAATATTTTCATTATACAAGTTATACTACATTTTCTTATCCATTTCGTTTCTTCTGTAAGTTACCTTTCGCTTCCAAATCAGTTACTTCGCCTATGGTGGTCATTCTGAATTCATTTCTCATGAATGGCAAAATTGTAGTCACCTCTATTCTGTAAAACAGTTTCATCTTAACATCCTATTGAACTTATAACTGACACAAAAGATCCGAATCCTCCTGTAGTTTAAATGACAAATGTTTTGCTTCATCCTTATTACATTAAACCAAGCTTTAGTTCGGTCCGATAACCAAAATTACTTAATCTTCCTCTACCTTCAAGAGGGAAATTTCTTCAGTTCAACTCATATAGCTTGCAGTGCATCTCGCACCACCGAAAACAGTACGCTGTAATGCTCACAGCATCAGCAAAACAAATAAACGTCACTTTTCTAGGACAAGTATTAACGCAGCCCAATTTTTCAGGCTCGGGCTCAGCATCAATCAAGACTACAGAAAGAATCCATATTTCTGTTCCACTCTCCATTTTCTGAAAAACTGCTCGTATTTGACTACCACAATAATATTTCAGGGCGACGTAAATTACACAAACCACAATTTTTCTTTCACCTTGAAGGGAATCAATCTGCTTACGAAATCCACAGACAGCACTTTACGTAGTCAGCTATAAAGAACAAAAAAGATATATCATCAATATTAACATATTAGCACAGATTGGGAAGCCATTGCTTAAACAATCGTATTATCGCATCCTGTTTTCAAGATTCCAAACTTACTCATTCCTTTCTCAGAGTTCTCTTGTCTTAAAATATTCATACAGCACGCATACTATAGTAAGTGATCCTCATTTATACTGACAGATATACAATAGTAATAGATAGATAGTAGCACTGAAAGCAGAAAATCGGAAACAAGGCTACTAACAGCTTGGGACCTGGGTTTGCCAGACCCATAATACCCACAGATCGGATATTCCCTTGAGTTTTGCATTAATTCAACACAGATCTTACTTCTCTCAGGAGCGACTCTTTTCAGTTTACACAAAAAAACCATAAACAGCATTTCACTCGTTCACAAAGAAACCTTTTATCATCACATTTGAACCAACCTAAATCCTTTCCACAAGGAAAGAAAAGAAAAACTAAAAACATCACTTCAATCAGTCACATAGAAACATCTTTATCATTATTTTTACCAACATATTATTCAAAATGCATATGTTACAAATGTAAACTAATCAAGTCATTCTCCTCTCTACACACTCTATGTACTCATTTGCCATATCACTCATTTATTTCGATTGTGCGCCTTCTGCGCTGATCATTTGTCATTGCCGGTTTTGTTCATTTCCATTTGCTGGATTATGTCTAGGGTTGGCCGGCCGAATTTCAGCATCATGTGGTGCTCCGCCTACAATCCTATTCCCACCGTGTTCATAGTAGTATCGATTCTGGTTGCCGTACCTGTTGCGTTCACGATCCTGTCCACGTCCTCGATCATTTACGTTGTTCCACCTGTGTTCGCGACTGTTACCCCAGTTTCTATACGGCCGGTCCCGATTATTGTTCCGTTCGCGTCGCGACGACCAGTCACGCCATTGATTAGTACTACGGCCACGACTGCGATCGCGCTGCTGTGCCCCATAATAACTTTGTGCCTGATTAGGCGGGCATTCTGCTGCATTATATTACAACTCTTGGAGAAGTGTCTTAAATGTTTCCACGTCCTCTTTGCATCGTCCCACGAGAATGACGTGGCGCAAGTGCATCGGCAGTTTGGTGATGCATATCCTAATTAGTTCCGCAGGCCCGTATGGGTCGTATAAAAATTGATTTGCCTGCAGCATGTGGTCGAATAGGTGTGCTGGGCTGCCGAAACCCGACTGGTTCAAATTTGGCAGCATAATTATGCCATGCTTGACCCTATCTTGTCCTGCTTCCGACCAATAGGCGGACAGAAAGGCTTGTCGAAACTCCCGATTGGAGTTGCAGTGACACGCTGCCGACCTCATGCGAATCGCCGGTTTGCCTTCCAAATAGCCACACATGTATTCTATCTTATGTGAATCTGCCCAGTCGAGGGGAAGACAGAATTCGAATTGCTCGAGCCATGCTCGTGGATGTATTCCTTTTTGCGAATTTCGAAATATCTCAAACTTTCTCACCGTAAGGAAATGTTTGAAATCAAATCCCCTCATTTCCTCCCGGCGAGGCCCTTGAATGTTTCTACTTTTCTCATGTCTACCCCTCAAAATACATTCTTCCCTGTCGTCAAAATCTCTCTTGTGGCCGGAGTCCCTCTCTGCACTGTTCATATGGCTATTTTTAGTGCTATTGGCGAGTTCGGAATCACACCCAATGCGGCTTTCCAGATTCGCCACGCGTTCTTGTAATTCGCCTGTTACAGCTTTCTGCCGCCTGTTCACTTCGAACTGTGCCTTCTGAAATCTAAGAAGCGAATGCACTTCTTCGGTCTCTACGACCGCTACCGGTGTAGTATTGTTATTGCTCTTCGTCACCTTCATCATGCCTACGATGTGCGCTAATGCCGCAATCTTATCATGTATTTGTCTATTGTCCTCCGCCCCAGTCTGCTTCAATTGTTCTACTTGCTGTTTGAGTGCGTGAATCGCTTGACTGTTGTCCGCTACTGTGTTGCTAACGGACGCGGGACAATGCGTTTCTGCCTCCTGGACCCTTGAGAGTACCTGCTGGTGTTCCCTTTGGTATTCTTCTCTCAGCGCTTGGAAATTCCTAAGTAGCTGTTCTTCGTTCTCTTTCGATTCAGCATCGCGACTCCGCTTGCCCTGTTGTAAGCCTTGCAGACGGTCATCGATTTGTTCAAATGTACGGCCTAATTCTTTCATAATAGCACTTTTTATTTCACTTGCCAGATTGTTTATTCTTTGTGAGATATCATCGGACATTCTCTGCATCTACTTGTCGACTTTATTTGTCTGCTGGATTAGTTTTTCGTCTATTTGTTCGCTAGTTCGCGGATCGATTTTTCAGATTTCTTTGTCATTTGTTCGCCTAGCTCTCGGATCGATTTTTCAGATTTCTGCGTCATTTGTTCACCTAGCTCTTGAATCGATTTTTCAGATTTCTGCGTCATTTGTTCGCCTAGCTCTCGAATCGAATTTTCAGATTTCTGCGTCATTTGTTCGCCTAGCTCTCGGATCGATTTTTCAGATGATTCTTTTTGTTCTCGGAACGATTTTTCTGATTTCTCTGCGTTTTCTTTATTATGTTGCAATAAGGCTTTCATGAGTTCTGCCAAATCAATTTGGTTAGTACGAGGCAAATTAATTTCTGGCTCTGCTGTGAGCCCGATCGTCCTATTTTGCATTTCGTCTGAAGTATTCCCCATTGCATTTTCGGAACCGTCCGACGCGTTAATATTCGAAATCAAATTATCCCCTTGGTCCATGTTGCTTAAGTTGCTGGACCGCCTACTTTTAGCTTGGTTACGTGTCTGCATTAGTTCAATTTATACCTGATAGGCAACACACTCATCACAATAAATGTATCCCCCAAGAATTACGAAAGTTACACGAAAGGTACCCAACCTAGTACGCACTTTTTCACACGCAAAACAAATTTTTATCTTTGATCAAAGCAGTGCAATTTGCAAGCGAGAAAAAAAACACACACACACACACACACATACAAAACACACAAATATAGAAAACAAAAGAACAAGACAAACAACACCTCGCCGCTCAACAACGCCGTGAATCATTTGACAGTCTGCTCAGAAACAATGTAGAAGTTGTTTGAGCGCTGCAGGGAAAAAAATTAAGATTATACAAGACTAAATAAAACTTAAGATACATTCATAGGTTTGCCCACTAAGAGAAGCGTTCTACTGTCTAAAATTGCGCAAAATTCTAAGGAAAAGATGTGTAAGCTATAGAAAGAGAAGGGTAATATACAACATGCACAAGACAGAAGGGAAAAATAAGAGTAAAAATGGAAAGCCAACGAAGTGCTCGGATTCGATAGTGCATAAAGTAGGTTTGTAGCCTTTCACTCCTACAGTTCAGTCTATACACCGAAGAAGCAATGACGATGCACAAGGTGCAGGAGTGTAATATCCATTGCAAAAGGTTATCGATGATAAGATTATCTGAGTGAGACGTTGCGATCTTCAGCATTGCTACAGCAACCGTCTTTAGTTCAGTTTCTATCTCTAGCAATCGGATGTTAATTTAATCAGTAGTACCCGTTATTCTAACTAAACCTCCTGAACAGGCCATGAAGGCCCAAAGGTACCGACCGGCCGCCGTGTCATCCTCAGCCCATAAGCGTCACTGGATGCGGATATGGAGGGGCATGTGGTCGGCACACCGCTCTATCGGCCCTATGTTAGTTTACGAGACCGGAGCCGCTACTTCTCAATCAAGTCGCGCCTCAGTTTGCATCGCAACGGCTGATACCACCCCGCTTGCCAACAACGCTCGGCAGACCGGATGGTAACCCATTCAGTTGCTAGCCCAGCCCGACAGCGCTTATCTTCGATGATCGGACGGGAACCGGTGTTACCACTGCGGCAAGGCCGTTGGCTACCCGTTATCCTAAACTATCTTATTGAGACTCTAGCCCGCCGTACCTTCCCCTTCCATGTTTCCCCTATCTGAAGTTTGGTTTTAACGTAATAGTTTTAACATTCGTGTAATGTTCAATTTTTCGTATGATATTTTAGTATTTTCCACGTCAGTACCTCGATTGTACGCAAGAAGTTTCTCTGATTGATTGCTGAGGTAACCGGTCCCTAGACTTACACATTACGTAAAGTAATGCTAAGAACACCACACACGCACTCGCATGTCCGAGGGAGGACTCGAACCTTCGGCGGAAGAGGCCGCGCAGTTCGTGACATGGCGCCTCTAACCGCGCGGTCACTCTGCCGGCTTGTTGGATATTTGTGTTGTATAAGATATTAGTAGTTGACGGGACTCAGCTCGTCAGATACCTGACTTGATAAGTTTATGTTACTAACCTTCTTGTAAGTTATATTTGTTACTGTCAAGCATCCCCTTTGTCCTGCCAGATGTTGAAATTGTAGTCCTTAGCATCATTTCTGTCATTGTTTTCCCAGCGCCAAGCTCGTGTTTGAGTTATATTTGATTGTACTGCTTGCTTGTTAGTCCTTCCTAAATTGGTGCAATGTTAAACTAATTGATCAGCCACTGTTTCAACTGAAGAAATTTTGAAATAACTGCCGGAATCAGTAGTGTTTTATTAGTGCTTTTCGTATCTGTGCAATAAAGGATTGTTGGACTTGTGACAAATGGCCTGCATCATTCCCCTGGACGTTTAGTTTGTTTCCTTATACTGGGGCGTCCACTGACATTTCACTGAGATTGTTACCATGATTCACTGTGAGGATGAATGGCAGGACCAATTCTATGGAATAAACGATTTAATGAGCACGTATAATGAATTGGGAGTAAAGTAAAGAATGATAAGTGTACTGAGCAGTAGCAGAAAGGAAATTAATGATAAAAATTTGGAAGCAAAAAGTAAACGAAATGAAGGAATTAGACAAACCTGAAGTAGAATAATACGTGACTGACGACGAAAGGAAGACTTAGAAAGCAGACTAGCACAGAAAAGGGATAGCCTACCTGACTAAATGTAGCAGACTGGTATCAAATTTCTGAGAAAGAACGTTTGGAGCATAAGAGTCTGTGGAAGTGAATCATGGTGAATTGGAAGATTGTTAAAGGAGGAAATCGAAAGGTTTACTATGCGACCCTATAGAAAGGTACTGAAAACTGGATGGACGTAATAAACGAGACAGTTCTTCGCATAAATGGCAAGCAAAGGACCATATGGAAAACAGTGACAAGAAGAACTTCGATGCTGCTTGAGAGTACATAGAATTCATAGTGAGATACAGGGATTGGGAAATATCCAACAAAAAATAGAGGACTTTGGGTGCAAGTTCTACTTTGAGCTGAGGCTGGCATAGCAGATGGGTGGCATCAAATCAGTCAGAAGACAGATGATTCCCTTACTCGAAAAACAAAAAGAGACCACTTCTTATTTTTCGGATTCAATGACATTTCACTACTGAGAGTGAGATGGAGGTAGGCGGAAAAGGTGGTGGGAAGTGGGTGACGTAAAAATAATCTAAATCGAAAAATAGTTGTATCCAACGCATTGTATTCGGTATTGGCAGGCTGTTCTACGACAGCACAGTCGAAATTATAGGGGTGGCTGTGAGGATAGGATTTTGAATGGACTGTGACATGCTAAGGTTAGTTCTGGGATACATGGATCAAGTTTCACCAGATACGCTAAAAATGTGTCTTTGTAGTATCAGCAGAGATTTACCGTGGGATTCATAACATATGTCACAAATCACAGCCCAGCGTGCAAGCATCCGACCCTGACACCCTCTGATGCGGCGTGGAAGTCCAGCACCCTGTCGTCTATTCGTATATTCTATAGCTGCTTCCGACAGTAACAGGCTAGGAAACGACCATGCGCTTGGCCATAACAATCTATCCTTTGTCAAGACACACTTTGTAGGTGAGGTGTTATGCGACCCGCCGCAACTTCCTTTTTGAGCTAGCCTCTTCATCTCAGAGCTGTTATTATATCAGACGACCTCAATTACTTGTTTGATGTACTCCAATCTCTGTCTTCCCCCACCGTTTTTCCTCTCTGTACCACCCTCTCCTACAACGCAATTTACTCCATGATGTGTAAACAGATATCCTGTCACCTGGCTCTATTTGTAACTGTTTTCTACATATTCATATCCTCACCGATCCTGCAGCGAACCTCACCGACTCGCATTAGTCCTCCAGATCTCCAGCATCCTTCTACAGCACCACACCCCTTCTCCTCAGTTTCTCCCATGGTCCATGATTCACTTCCGTACAGTGATATCAATGAGACGTATATTCTCGGAGGTTTCTTCCTCAAATTAAGGCCAATGTTGGATGCTATCAGAATTTTTCTGGACGAGAATACCCTTTTTATGTTCCCTTTGTTTCGCCCATCATACGTTACTTTACATCCAAGTTAGTACAGTTTTTTCAGTTTAGCTGCTTCGTGCTCTCCAGTTTTAAGTTTATCACTAATCTCATTTTAGCTTCGAATCATTTCTTACGTCACTCTTAGATTTTCTCTCAATTTATATTTTGTGCTCAATATATTGTTCGTTCCATTCAGTACCTGATGCAGATCTTATTCACTTTCAGTGAGGATAGTAATGTCATCGGCGAAACAGATATTCTTTTGTCTTGAGTTTTAATTCCACCCTTGAACATTTCTTTTATTTCTGTAATTGGTTCTTCCGTCTAAAGGTTGAATAGCAGGAGCAAGTGGCTGCATCCCTGTCTTACGTCATTTTTAATCGTAGCACTTCGTTCTTCGCCTTGTGTTCTTGCTCATATCAGTCGTATTCTGCTATAGATTACTCCTATTTTTCTCAAAATTTCGTGCAGTTTGCACCATTTTACATTATGGAACCCGTTTTCTAGGTCTACAGATCCTATCACGAAATGTTGCTTTTTGTTAATTCTTGCTTCTGTTATGAGTCAGGATTGGCTGCTTGGTGGCCATGCATTTCCTAAAGTCAAAATGATAGTTGCCTTAGAAATCCTCAATGTTCTTTTCTTTACTTCTGTATACTATTTTCGTCAGCAACTGGGATACGTGAGTTATTAATCTGACTGTGCGATAATTCTCCCAGTTACGTGCCCTTGTCGCATATGTAAGTGGATTTCCCATTCTGCGTCACGTATCGATAGAATGTTCCTTCATTCGATACTCTCATCTATGCTCCGCATATATGCTCTGTCACCTGCTCGCAATGTCACTGTCGATATTTAATATCGTGAAGGGCAATGGTTATAATGTTGTGGATCATCATAGTAATTATTCTAGGAAATTAGGAAATCAGAAGCATTTTTTATTTATCGGAATGTAATTTCGATAAAATAGTAATTACTATACGAAACTAGAACCATTTTTGTATTTATCGGCAAGTAATTTCCATAAAATAGTAATTATCCTAGGAAATCAGAAGCATTTTTTATTTATAGGCTTGTAATTTCGATAAAATAGGACTGAAAAGAAATACAGTTTACAGAACTCTAAAAAATTACACAGAGAATGTAAACATTTGAAGAATTTAAGGAAACACATATTTCGACGGCTGTCGCATGGGGGTTTTGAAATAATTCAGTGGTGACTCGTCAATATTTTTGCCGGACCAAGTCTCGAACCCAGCTTTCCCGTTTTACGCGGGCGGTCAACAACTTCGGCTATCCGATCACGCTTCTCGTCCAACGAAAATTGAGAACTTGTCACACACCACTTCCGTAGCTGCTCCCTGTCCAACGTCCTTATTGCTCGCAGCATTTAGCAGGCTCCCGTCAAGGCGCATATGTTGTATACAATCTTCAGTGTCGATGCACCCTATGTCCGACCTGTTGTGGGAGTCATGCAAAATGATACGAGAAATGAGGATGGTGCACACCGGAGGTTCTGCAGAAGAGGTGTGTGACATGTGGGGAATTTGGACTGGACTGGAACGATTAAGACAGCCCCTAACGTAAAGCGGGAAATTCGAGTTCGATTCCTGGTCTGGCACTTGTCACACGTCTCTACATCTACATCTACATCTACATCTATACTCCGCGAGCCACCTTACGGTGTGTGGCGGAGGGTACTTATTGTACCACTATCTGATCCCCCCTTCCCTGTTCCATTCACGAATTGTGCGTGGGAAGAACGACTGCTTGTAAGTCTCCGTATTTGCTCTAATTTCTCGGATCTTTTCGTTGTGATCATTACGCGAGATATATGTGGGCGGTAGTAATATGTTGCCCATCTCTTCCCGGAATGTGCTCTCTCGTAATTTCGATAATAAACCTCTCCGTATTGCGTAACGCCTTTCTTGAAGTGTCCGCCACTGGAGCTTGTTCAGCATCTCCGTAACGCTCTCGCGCTGACTAAATGTCCCCATGACGAATCGCGCTGCTTTTCGCTGGATCATGTCTATCTCTTCTATTAATCCAACCTGGTAAGGGTCCCATACTGATGAGCAATACTCAAGAATCGGACGAACAAGCATTTAGTAAGCTACTTTTTTCGTCGATGAGTCACATTTTCTTAGAATTCTTCCTATGAATCTCAACCTGGCGCCTGCTTTTCCCACTATTTGTTTTATGTGATCATTCCACTTCAGATCGCTCCGGATAGTAACTCCTAAGTATTTTACGGTCGTTACCGCTTCCAATGATTTACCACCTATGGCATAATCGTACTGGAATGGATTTCTGCCCCTATGTATGCGCATTATATTACATTTATCTACGTTTAGGGAAAGCTGCCAGCTGTCGCACCATGCATTAATCCTCTGCAGGTCCTCCTGGAGTACGTACGAGTCTTCTGATGTTGCTACTTTCTTGTAGACAACCGTGTCATCTGCAAATAGCCTCACGGAGCTACCGATGTTGTCAACTAAGTCATTTATGTATATTGTAAACAATAAAGGTCCTATCACGCTTCCCTGCGGTACTCCCGAAATTACCTCTACATCTGCAGATTTTGAACCGTTAAGAATGACATGTTGTGTTCTTTCTTCTAGGAAATCCTGAATCCAATCACAAACCTGGTCCGATATTCCGTAAACTCGTATTTTTTTCACTAAACGTAAGTGCGGAGCCGTATCAAATGCCTTCCTGAAGTCCAGGAATACGGCATCAATCTGCTCGCCAGTGTCTACGGCACTGTGAATTTCTTGGGCAAATAGGGCGAGCTGAGTTTCACATGATCTCTGTTTGCGGAATCCATGTTGGTTATGATGAAGGAGATTTGTATTATCTAAGAACGTCATAATACGAGAACACAAAACATGTTCCATTATTCTACAACAGATTGACGTAAGCGAAATAGGCCTATAATTATTCGCATCTGATTTATGACCCTTCTTGAAAATGGGAACGACCTGCGCTTTCTTCCAGTCGCTAGGTACTTTACGTTCTTCCAGCGATCTACGATAAATTGCTGATAGAAAGGGGGCAAGTTCTTTAGCATAATCACTGTAGAATCTTAAGGGTATCTCGTCTGGTCCGGATGCTTTTCCGCTACTAAGTGATAGCAGTTGTTTTTCAATTCCGATATCGTTTATTTCAATATTTTCCATTTTGGCGTCCGTGCGACGGCTGAAGTCAGGGACCGTGTTACGATTTTCCGCAGTGAAACAGTTTCGGAACACTGAATTCAGTATTTCTGCCTTTCTTCGGTCGTCCTCTGTTTCGGTGCCATCGTGGTCAACGAGTGACTGAATAGGGGATTTAGATCCGCTTACCGATTTTACATATGACCAAAACTTTTTAGGGTTCTTGTTTAGATTGTTTGCCAATGTTTTATGTTCGAATTCGTTGAATGCTTCTCTCATTGCTCTCTTTACGCTCTTTTTCGCTTCGTTCAGCTTTTCCTTATCAGCTATGATTCGACTACTCTTAAACCTATGATGAAGCTTTCTTTGTTTCCGTAGTACCTTTCGTACATGATTGTTATACCACGGTGGATCTTTCCCCTCGCTTTGGACCTTAGTCGGTACGAACTTATCTAAGGCGTACTGGACGATGTTCCTGAATTTTTTTCCATTTTTGTTCCACATCCTCTTCCTCAGAAATGAACGTTTGATGGTGGTCACTCAGATATTCTGCGATTTGTGCCCTATCACTCTTGTTAAGCAAATATATTTTCCTTCCTTTCTTGGCATTTCTTATTAAACTTGTAGTCATTGATGCAACCACTGACTTATGATCACTGATACCCTCTTCTACATTCACGGAGTCGAGAAGTTCCGGTCTATTTGTTGCTATGAGGTCTAAAACGTTAGCTTCACGAGTTGGTTCTCTAACTATCTGCTCGAAGTAATTCTCGGACAAGGCAGTCAGGATAATGTCACAAGAGTCTCTGTCCCTGGCTCCAGTTCTGATTGTGTGATTATCCCATTCTATACCTGGTAGATTGAAGTCTCCCCCTATTACAATAGTATGATCACGAAACTTCTTCACGACGTTCTGCAGGTTCTCTCTGAGGCGCTCAACTACTACGGTTGCTGATGCAGGTGGTCTATAGAAGCATCCGACTATCATATCTGACCCACCTTTGATACTTAACTTAACCCAGATTATTTCACATTCGCATTCGCTAATAACTTCACTGGATATTATTGAATTCTTTACTGCTATAAATACTCCTCCACCATTGGCGTTTATCCTATCCTTGCGGTATATATTCCATTCTGTGTCTAGGATTTCGTTACTGTTCACTTCCGGTTTTAACCAACTTTCCGTTCCTAATACTATATGCGCACTATTTCCTTCAATAAGAGATACTAATTCAGGAACCTTGCCCTGGATACTCCTGCTGTTTACCAATATTACGTTGACTTCTCCTGTTTTTGGTCTCTGAGGACGGACGTTCTTTATCAACGATGATAATGTCCTCTCTGGTAAGCCGTCAGGTATTTTATCGTTTCGCCCAAGGGGGGGTCCCTCTAACCTAAAAAACCCCCGTGTGCACGCCACACGTACTCTGCTACCCTAGTAGCTGCTTCCGGTGTGTAGTGCACGCCTGACCTGTCTAGGGGGGGCCCTACAGTTCTCCACCCAATAACGGAGGTCGAGGAATTTGCAACCATTATAGTCGCAGAGTCGTCTGAGCCTCTGGTTTAGACCCTCCACACGGCTCCAAACCAGAGGACCGCGATCGACTCTGGGCACTATGCTGCAGATATTAAGCTCAGCTTGCACTCCGCGTGCGATGCTGGTTGTCTTCACCAAATCAGCCAGCCGCCGGAAGGAACCAAGGATGACCTCAGAACCCAAGCGGCAGGCGTCATTCGTTCCGACATGTGCTACTATCTGCAGCCGGTCACACCCAGTGCGTTCAATAGCTGCCGGAAGGGCCTCCTCCACATTACGGACGAGACCCCCCGGCAAGCACACCGAGTGCACACTGGCATTCTTCCCCGACCTACCCGCTATTTTCCTAAGGGGCTCCATAACCCGCCTAACGTTGGAGCTCCCTATAACTAATAGGCCCGCCCTCTGTGACTGTCGGGACCTTGCCGGAGAATCGGCCACTGGCCCAACAGGCGAGGCATCCTGTGTTACAGAGGGTCATTCTGTTACCTCTGACGATTCCTCTCAGAGCTTTGGGTGACCATTAGTAAACGGGTTCACGGTAAAAAATACAAGTGAGGACTGGCCTTGAGTTACACGTTGTACAGTCTGCTTCATCGTACGACGAAATTAACAGACGATTCTGCGATGGTATGGAATGCGAATTTCTCGATCTCCGCTGTCGGGAGCAAAACTGTAGGATATCCCTTTATAGGTCAGGTGTGCACTACAGGGAGGAAGCGGCTACTGGGTAGCGGAGCATTTGCAGTGTTCTCAGTTTTTTTATTTTTTTATTTTTGTCTGTACCCTCCCTTGGGATCAAAGACGATTTGCCTGATAAGTTGGCCACAGTGTCCTCAGAGAATGTTCGTCGTCGTTCATCAGAGATAGAAAAAGTTATATTAGGAACAGAAAGATGGTTGAAAATCACAACGAAATCCTAAGTTCAGATTGGAGTATTTATCGTGAGGACATGTTAGTCGCCAATGGTGGCGGCGTGATTATTGCAGTAAAGATTTCGATAAAATCTAGCGACGTTATCGTGGGTTCCGTTTGTGAATTAATTTGGGTGAAGTTAAGTATCATCCAGCGGTCAAAATCGGTAATCAGATGCTTTTATAGACCGCCTATGTCAGGAGCTCTAGTGGTTGAATGCTTCAGACAGAGCTTGCAGAATACTGTTATAATTTTCCTGATTTTGCCGCTGTATTAAAGGGTGACTTCAACATGCCAGGTATAGACAGGCAGTGTCATGCTATCAAAACTGTACGTGTGACATTGTTCTGGATATCTTGTCCGAAAATTGCTTTGAGCAGATAATTAGAGAACCACCTCGTGAGGGTAACGTCTTAGACCTCCTGGCAACAAACAGACCTGAACTTATTGAATCAGTTAACGAACAGGAAGGTATCAGTGATCATATTGCTGTGATAGCATCTATGACAACGGGTCTTACAAAGAATGTTAAAAATTTTGTATTCTTGGGGATCAACAGCCTCCGGATGCTTAATAAACGTAAACATGGTCCGCAGTAGGCAGTAACATAGCGTTGCAGCAGTAGTAGGCTGTACCATCGCATTACAGCCTACTGAGGACCATTTTTACCTTTATTAATGTTAAGAAAGTTAGGAAGGTAATTTTGCTTAACAAGAATTACAGGATACAAATGTCAGAGTATCTGAACAGTCCGCATCAAATATTCGGCGATGAGGGCGAAGATGTGGAGAAAAAAGGAAAAATATTCAAAGGTTTCGTGCAATATGCATTCGACGAGTATGTTCCAAGTAAGGTCTTAAAGGATGTGAAGGACTCATCATGGCTTGATAGCCTTGTTAGAAAACTGCTACCTAACAAAGAGTTCATCACAGATTGAAGATAAGTAAAAGCGTAACTGACGAACAAAAACCGAACGAAGCGAAAATGAGCGTAAGGAAAGCAATAGAGAAGCGCTCAGTGACTCAAAACGTAAAACTTAGTCAACCGATCTGAATAACGATAGGAGGTTTAGGTCGCATGTAAAATCAGTAACTGGGTCTAAATCATCTATTCATTCACTCAGTGATCATACTGTCACTGAAACGGAAGATAACAGAGAAGAGGCCGAAAAACGGAATTCCGCCTTCCAAAACTGTTTCACCGGGAAGATCGTAGCACGATCACTCCTTTCAATCGTCGTACGGACGTCGAAATGACAGGCACTGAAATAACCGATGGCGGAACAGAAAATCAACTACAATCGCTTAGTAGTGGAAAGGCGTCAGGACCAGATAAGGTAGGTATAAGATTCTACAAAGATTGTGCGAAAGAACCTGCTGCCTTTCTAGCAGTAATTTATCGTAGGCTGCTTGAGCAAGGAAGGATACCTAGCGACTAGAAGAAAGCACAGGTCATTACCGAATAATGGTAGTGGGACAGAGCACACAATTATAGACCTATATCATTGACGTCAATCTGTTGTAGAATTATGGAACATGTTTTATGCTCAAGAATGATGACGTTTTTGGAGAATAAAACTATACTCTTTAAAAATCAACATGGATTCTACAAACAGAGATACTGCGACACTCCGCTTGCGCTGTTCCTCCATGAGATCCACATCGCAGTAAACCACTAAACAATGGCGCTCAGATTTATGCCGTGTTACTTGACATCAAGAAGGCATCTGACACCGAGAAAGAGAAAAATGAGCTCATAGAATTCCGGAGTAGATTTGGGACTGGATTCAAGACTTCCTTGCGTATCGAACTTGATACATCGCCCTCAAAGATATAAGACCTTCTGACGTAAAGGTAATTTTCGGAGTACCATAAGGAAGCGTCACAGGCCGTTACTGTTTACAATGTTTATAAATGATCTAATAGAAAGCGTCAGATGCTCTTTAAGGCTATCCACAGATGATGCCGTCGTCTATAACAAAGTAGCAACGCCAGAAGATAGTAACGATTTGCAGAATGACCTCCAGAAAATTGATGAGTGTTGCACGTTCTTGCAGTTGACCCTGAACGTAAATATATGTAACTAACTGCGCATACATAGGAAAAGAAGTTCATTACTGTACAGCTACACTATTGATAGTTGGTTAATTTGGGGCAGGGGACCAAACGGTGAAGTCGTAGGTCCCACGCGTTAGGGAAGAATGGGAAAGGAAATTGACTGTGCTCTTTGAAAGGAACCATCCCGGCATTTACCTGAAGTGATTTAACGAAATCGCGAGAAACCTAAATCAGGATGGACGAACGCGGATTTGAACCGGCGTCTTCCCGAATTCGAGTCCGGTGAGCTAAGCACTGCGGCACCTCGCCCGGTACTATGGATGACAAACCGCTAGAAACAGTATCTACCGCAAATAACCACAGCAATCGTATGTGGAAAAGCTACATAAAACAAATAGTGGGTAAAGCAGCTTCCAGATTCAGATTCATAGGAAGAATATAAAGGAAATGTAATTCATCCACGAAGGAAATGGCTTATAAGGCGCTTTTCGACAGATTCTCGAATATTGTTCGTCTAAATGCGATTCCTGCCCGATAGGACTGATCGAAGAAAATGGCTCTGAGCACTATGCGGCTTAACTTCTGAATTCATCAGTCACCTAGAACTTAGAACTAACCTAAGGACATCACACACATCCATGTCCGAGGCAGGATTCGAACCTGCGACCGTAGCGGTCGCTCGGCTCCAGACTGTAGCGCCTAGAACCGCACGACCACTCCGGCCGGCACTGATCGAAGAGATTGAGAAGATCCAACGAAGAGCAGCGCGTTTCCTCACGGGATCGTTTACTCGGCACGAGAGCGTTACGGAGATGCTCAACAAACTCCATTGGCAGACGTTACAAGAGAGGCGTTTTACATCACGGAGAGATTTACTATGGAAATTTCGAAAGTCCACTTTACGTGAAGACTCAGACAACATGTTAATTCCACCAAAATACGTCTCGCGTAATGAATGCGAGGAGAAAATTTGAGAAATTAGAGCCAATACAGAGGTTTACCTTCAATAAGTCTTCCCACGCGTTATTCGCGAGTGGATGAGGGCTCAGTTAGAGGTATAAAATTCGTCCGCCACCACACACCATTAGGTATCTCGCGGAGTGCGATGTCGGTGTAGACGTAGACGTGTGGAAGTAACAATTTTACGGTGCATAACCTCTAAACCTTTTACGAGAGATTAAGAGCTATAAACAGTATAAACTTACAGAGACATCCAAAACCTGTATGAGTACAGCGCTCTTTACACAAAGAAAGGTTGGAGACATTTGGATAAGTATGGCAGAAATAAGGTATATCTTGGCCCAAAATTACCGTGTAGCTCGTGTCCAACCCTCATTTATATTTTTTACAGCATGATTCGGTTTGCTAACAGTTGCCTGAAGCTCTGAGCGGAAACTGGCTATCGCCTGTCTAGATACCATTCTTGATACAGACGTAGAACGTGTTGAATGAAACGAATCGATAGTGGCAACTGAATCTCCTTGTAATATACCGGGTGATCAAAAAGTTAGTATAAATTTGAAAACTTAATAAACCACGGAATAATGTAGATAGAGAGGTAAAAATTGACACACGTGCTTGGAATGACATGGGGTTTTATTAGAACAAAAATAAAATAAAATAAAATAAAATAAACAAAGTTCACAAAATGTCCGACAGATGGCTCTGGACAGCAAAACTGCTACCGTGACGGGTGAGGGGTACGCCGATCTGTTACAAAATCGCATCTTCCCAAGCCTGGCTGATAAACACCTGCTGGAACGTACGATGTTTATGCAGGATGGCGCTCCACCCCATATTGCTAGACGCGTGAAAGATCCCTTGCGCGCGTCGTTTGGTGATGATCGTGTGCTCAGCCGCCACTTTCGTCTTGCTTGGCCTCCCAGGTCCCCAGACCTCAGTCCGTGCGATTATTGGCTTTGGTGTTAGCTGAAGTTGCAAGTGTATCGTGATCGACCGACATCTTTAGGCATGTGGAAAGACAAAATCCGACGCCAATCCCTCACCATAACTTCGGACATGCTTTAAAGGGCTGTTCACAACATTATTCCTCGACTACAGCTATTGTTGCGGAATGATGGTGGACATATTGAGCATTTCCTGTAAAGAACATCATCGTTGCTTTGTCTTACTTTGCTAATTATCGCTATTCCGATCAGATGAAGCGCCATCTGTCGGACATTTTTTGAACGTTTGTATTTTTTTGGTTCTAATAGAACCCCATGTCATTCCAAGCATGTGAGTCAATTTGTACCTCTCTATCTACATTATTCCGTGATTTATTCAGTTTCAAAATTTATACTGACTTTTTGATCACCCGGTATTTTAATCTGAGCATTTCGTACTTGGTCTTACATTCTTTTAGTTCCCTCTAGTTTTTGATACATATTATATGTTATTACTCGCTCTTAGCTACAGTTTACTCGTTATCGGCTATTACAGACTTAAATTCAGTAGAATTATTACAGAAATAAATTAAGAAAAATCATATTTCAGAGTTATGAGGTGGTTATACTTGATTACTGCCCTCGATCTTTATATGCCTGATTAAAGCAGTGATTAAGCCTTGTCCTTAGATAAAATGACGATTAAACATCAACACGCTCAGGTTAGACAGAATGGGCCGGACTGAAAACTTGAGACGATACTTATTCACTCAGTAACTGCACTAGCTGGCACAAACCCGATCACATTTTGCAGAGATGCTGCCCCAGATGGCACTACCGTCAGCAGCGCAGTCTGCCCCTAGCCGTGTTCACGCGACAAGCAGCAGCACCAATGAAAGCTTTGTTTTTCTGTGTCCAGACCGGACGACAGTTTTATTTGAAGGTGAGTGGTTTTACGTCCTCGGGGCTTCTTCTTTTATATTTTGGTCCCTTCATCCCACTTTTCCTGCACCATAATGCTTGTACGTCATAACAGCGATCACTGCCGACTGTGTGAATGAAACGCGGCGGCGAGGCCTGAATTTACGGCCGGCCGTGTCCGCATAAACATCGGCTCGTATCGCCCAGACACTCACAAGTGGCAATTGACACGGCGAACAGCAGTCGGGAGTAAAATGCTAAAAGCAATGCGATGTTGACGGCGGCTCGTTTTTGTTTCTGGCGTGTCGGCCGGTCGGCGAGTTTTTTTTTCCTTTTACTTCTTTTTTTCTGTGTCGTTTTGTGGGGCGGCCGACGCTGCGTGGCGCTGAGTGGACACGTCAGCATCACTGGCGGGGGCCACCGCGACACACGGCGAGGCGTGTCAGCTGCCGACACACCGACCGCGGACCCGGCGCTTCGCTCCAGCGCGGCAGCGTTCTGAGCTGCAGAAAAGCGAGTTTCAAAACTGCAGCAAATACTTTCGACAAACAGCTAAGGTTAACGGAGTAGATATATAGCCAACTGAAGGGCGAGCGACGCTTGAGGGTCTATAAAATCCCCTACCTCATAACGCTCCCTACACTCACTCACTGGGTGATATTATACACTACTGGACATTAAAATTGCCTACAACAAGAAGAAATGCAGATGATAAACGGGTATTCATTGGACAAATATATTACACTAGAACTGACATGTGATTACATTTTCACGCAATTTGGGTGCATAGATCGGGCCGTAGTAACGGCCTTGATACGCCTGGGCATTGAGTCAAACAGAGCACGGATGGCGTGTACAGGTACAGCTGCCCATGCAGCTTCAGTACGATACCACAGTTCACCAAGAGTAGTGACTGGCGTATTGTGACGTGCCAGTTGCTCGGCCACCATTGACCAGACGTTTTCAATTGGTGAGAGATCTGGAGAATATGCTGGCCAGGGCAGCAGTCGAACATTTTCTGTATCCAGAAAGGCCCGTACAGGAGCTGCAACATGCGGTCGTGTATTATCCTTCTGAAATGTAGGGTTTCAGAGAGATCGAATGAAGGGTAGTGCCACGGGTCGTAACACATCAGAAATGCAACGTCCACTATTCAAAGTGCCGTCAATGCGAACAAGAGGTGACAGACATGTAACCAATGGCACCCCATACCATCACGCCAGATGATACGCCAGTATGTCGATGACGAATACACGCTTCCAATGTGCGTCACCGCGATGTCGCCAAACACGGATGCGACCATCATGATCCTGTAAACAGAACCTGAATTCATCCGAAAAAGTGACGTTTTGCCATTCATGCACCCAGGTTTGTCGTTGAGTACACCATCGCAGGCGGTCCTGTCTGTGATGCAGCGTCATGGGTAACCGCAGCCATGGTCTCCGAGCTGATAGTCCATGCTGCTGCAAACGTCGTCGAACTGTTCGTGCAGATGGTTGTTGTCTTGCAAACGTCCCCATCTGTTGACTCAGGGATCGAGACGTGGCTGCACGATCCGTTACAGCCTTGCGGATAAGATGCCTGTCATCTCGACTGCTAGTGATACGAGGCTTGGGATCCAGCACGGCGTTCCATATTACACTCCTGAACCCACCGATTTCATATTCTGCTAACAGTCATTGGATCTCGACCAACACGAGCAGCAATGTCGCGATACGATAGACCGCAATCGCGATAGGCTACAATCCGACCTTTATCAAAGTCGGAAACGTGATGCTACACATTTATTCTCCTTACACGAGGCATCACAACGTTTCACCAGGCAACGCCAGTCAATTGCTGTTTGTGTATGAGAAATCGGTTGGAAACTTTCCTCATGTCAGCACGTTGTAGGTGTCGCCAGCAGTGCCAACCTTGTGTGAATGCTCTGAAAAGCTAATCATTTGCATATCACAGCATCTTCTCCTGTCGGTTAAATTTCGCGTCTGTAGCACGTCATCTTAGTGGTGTAGCAATTTCAATGGCCAGTAGTGTATTTAAGTTTACATATTGCATCATAAGTTGCGGAAAATATAGTTGCATGAATAGTAGGAGTCTCGAAAATGTTTAGAGATTATAGAAAATACAAGATATAATTAACAAAGATGCCAACGGCCTTGCAGCAGTGTTAACACCGTGTCCTTCAGGTCACCTAAGTTAAGCGCTGCTGGGCTTGGCTAGCACCTGGATTGGTGCCCGTCCGAGTCTGGCGAGCGCTGTTGACAACGGGGTGCACTCAGCCCTTGTGAGGCCAGTATCAGTACCTGTACCCAGTGAATCCCACCGACTGTGCATAGCACGGTGGTCCAAAGGCAAGATTGTTCTCTACGAGAACTGTTCGGATGGAGTTTAACACAAAATAATTATCGATTGCTCGCATCCTTTGCAAAAAAAGACATAATGTCTGATGGAATACCGCAATCACTGGTTATACAATGTTACTTATAATCCGTCTTGATTGCTAAAATGTTTATTCACATGACCCGTTTCTGTTCGTCTAGAACCATCTTCAGATCCCGTCCACAAACAGCACATGTGACACATATAGGGTTCCCAGTAAAATAATAAGAAAAGACTTAAAAAACAGTATTTATAAAGAAGAGACATCTAAAAATTGAATAATATACATTTTTCTCATGTATCCGTATTATAATAATTTCTCTGCGTAAGTTTCGAGGGCAAAGAAATTTAAAACAATGATCTAAAGAGACGTCAAGATACGCTCTTTTGTTAATTTTTTAGTCGTCTTCACTTCTTCTCTTGTCTTAGTTGCGTGTAGACGGACATCTTGCGAGTGCTGGCAAATGTAAGCATATTTGTACTAATTAAGCAAATAATACATTGATTTAATATTATTGTTCACTTTTAATTTGTAAGAGGTGATCCCGATTTCATGTCCGCCTTCCTTAAATTAACCTGCATTCGAGTAATTTGCAGTGCAACAACCGCAGCGGCCGATGCAGCCAACGACGCCATTACGTGGCAATATTAACTTATAAAATTTAGTGGAAGCGAAAAACTCGCCCGCTATTAACATAATATACATTCTTCTCCACAGCCGCCCGACGCTGCAGAAAATACGTAGCTTTAAGATTCTTATTTTCAGTACGACAGCCGAGAGCCAGAGCCAGGACTCCGACTACAAGGCAATGGTTAACAGAGGTAAGAAAAAATACTCTCGCGCGTGTGTGGGCCACGATTGTAATTAGTAACTAAAGATTTTTTGATTTAAAGTGAACTGACTAGCTGAGGAAATTTATATGAAAAGTTTATTCCATTGTTCAACTTATATGCTCACGTTTTAACATTCAGCGAGTCTAACATTCATTAACGTAACAAATAATTTAAGAGTAATATTGTTAAAAAGGAGAACTTCGGAAAAGCATTTAATTGTAAATCAAAATTGAATGAAATGACATTTTGATTAAGGCCCACCACGTAAGTCGACAACAAGCAACATTAACAATAAATAATAAATTAAATTACGACGGCCGACGTACGCGAGACGCAGCATGTGAAGGTTGCTGTGTGTGATCGGGTTACTCCTCTAACCGAAATTGTAGATCTGAAGATGGTTCTTGAGGAACCGAAACCGGTCATGTGAATAAACATTTTTGCAATCAAGACGGATTATAAGTAACATTGCTCGCATCCTCGTGGGTGGGCTCACGGTCTGGCCAGTAATATTGCAACCAGGAAGAAACGTGCGTTCGCAGTGTGAAATCTGAGGTAATGCTTGTACACGGAAAGACCGATACTGCTCTATTACACGAGTATCCTCTTTGTACACACTACGTAATGAGTGTCATTGTCTGGGGATCTCAGATTAATTCCATATCTCTAGATTTTCAGAAGACTCTTGGTACTGTTTCTCATATGCGGCTTCAAATCACTTTGCGTGCCCATGGAGTATTGCCGCAGTAGTGCCATTGGATTCGTAATTTCCTGTCAAGAACTTCACAGTTGGTAGCAACTGGCATAAACCCATCGAGTGAAAGAGAAGTCATATCCGACGTCCCCGTACGAAGTGATATAGTCCCTCCTATTTTTCTTCTGTGTGAACGATATGAAAGATAATGTGGACAGCCCACTTAGACAGCACGCAGGTGACGCTATCGTTTAGCGCATAGTACAATCATTAAACGATCAAATGATTTAAACAAGATATCTATATGGTACCAAAAGTGGTAACTGGCGCTGAACAATAAAAAGTGTGAAGTTTCCATATAACTGCTGTAAAGATTCTGTTAATTTCGGTTACACGATAAAAGGTAAAAATTTATACGTTCTCAATTCAACTAATCACCTGGGGATTACAGTTAGAAATAGCTTAAATTGGAACGATTACACTGAAAATGTTGTGGGGTAGGAGTACCAAAGACTGCGTTTCGTTGCCAGAACCTTTGTAACATGCAGCAGTTTTATTAAAGATTCTGCATGCACGGCAGTTGTGTGTTCTGTTCTGGAGTATTGCTGCGCAGATAGCACGGGCGAGGGACACCGATAAAGTTGAAAGAAGGGCAGCTCATTTCGTATTATCGCGTAATAGGGGAGGCAGTGTCGCTGATGTGATTCGCAAGCTCGGGTAACAACCATTAAAATACAGGCCTTTTTCGTTGCGGCGAAATCTAATCACAATATTTCAGTCACCAAATTTCCCCTCGGAATTTGAAAGTATTTTGTTGACACTTACTATGAGTCTACTGATAGACTCTGCATGAGGTAGGTTGTATATCAAATAGAGGTTTATCCATGTGAAGACTCAGACATTCATTCCTGCAGCATACATCTCAAGATGAACATCAAGGACAAATCAGGTGTATTCGAACTCTTGCTGAGGTTTAATGACGATCGTTGAAGTAGTTACAACTGCCTCAAAGCGACTACACAGTGAACCGTGTTCCATAAATTACCCGTTCATTTTGTTATTAAGATACCTTTCATTTCGTCGTTTTTAATTGTTTTCAGATGCCATGATTCGAAATAAATCTGTATAGCTTGTAGTAATGAGCTGAAAAATTTTCCATAATCCCATAATACCCGAAAACTTCCCATTTTCTCACAGTACAGTCTATGACTGCATGTTGCTGTTCTCTGATCTCAGTATTCTTTGTGCCTGGTCGAAATACGGATTTTCTTTGACGCACTGGTTCTGCTGCAGCAAGTAGTAAGTTACAGTTTGGGAATCAAAGTCCTTTCGCGCTCAGAAAGATATCGTTTGCATGTTATGCCCAATACACACACAAAAAAAAAAAATCTGCATCGCCTCGGTTCCGGGAGTTCCGGAACCTGTACAGAAAATTGAATTAGAGATCAACATAAAAATCATTTGCGCCCTTTTTATTGCTCATGCAAACCACACATTGCATGTTGTACCACTATACAGCGAGTCCTTCAGAAGTGGTGGTCCAGATTGCTGTACACACCGGTACCTCTAATACCCAGTAGCACGTCCTCTTGCGTTGATGCAAGCCGGTATTCGTCGTGGCATACTTCACAAGTTCATCAAGGCACTGTTGGTCCAGATTGTCCCACTCCTCAACGACGATTTGTCGTAGATCCCTCAGAGTGTTTTGTGGGTCACGTCGTTCATAAACATCCCTTTTCAATCTATCCCAGGCATGTGCGACAGGGTTCATGTCTGGAGAACATGCTGACCACTCTAGTCGAGCGATGTCGTTATTCTGAAGGAAGTCATTCACAAAATGTGCACGATGGGGCGCGCGAATTGTCATCCATGAAGACGAATGCCTCGCCAGTATGCTGCCGATATGGTTGCACTATCGGTCGGAGGATGGCATTCATGAATTGTACAGCCGTTACGGCGCCTTCCACGACCACCAGCGGCGTACGTCGGCCCCACATAATGCGACCTCAAAACAGCAGCTAACCTCCACCTTGCTGCAATCGCTGGGCAGTGTGTCTACGGCGTTCAGCCTGACTGTGTTTCCTCCAAACACATCTCCGACGATTGTCTGGTTGAAGGCATATGCGACAGTCATTGGTGAAGAGAACGTGATGCCAATCCTGAGCAGTACATTGGCCATTTTGTTGGCCCCATCTGTATCGCGCTGCATTGTGTCGTGGTTGCAAAGATGGACCTTGCCATGGACGTCGGGAGTGAAGTTGGGCATTATGCAGCCTACTGCGCACAGTTTGAGTCGTAACACTACGTAACACTGGCTGCACGAAAATCATTATTCAACAAGGTGGCGTTGCTATCAGGGTTCCTCCGAGGCATAAGCCGTAGGTAGCGGTCATCCACTGCAGTCGTAGCCGCTGGGCGGCCTGAGCGAGGCATGTCGTCGACAGTTCCTGTCTCTCTGTATCCCCCCCCCCCCCCCCCCCACATGTCCGAACAATATCGCTTTGGTTCGCTCCGAGACGCGTAGACACTTCCCTTGTTTAGCGGCCTTCCTGGCCCAAAGAAAGAATGCGGACGTGATTGAACCGCGTTATTGACCATCTAGGCATGGTTGAACTACAGACAACTCAAGCAGTGTACCTCGTTCCTGGTCGCATGACTGCAACTGATCGGCAGTCGGACCCCCTCCGTCTAAGAGGCGCATGGTTGTTTACATCTTTGGGCAGATTTAGTGACATCTCTGATGAGTCAAAGGGACTGTGTCTGGTACAATATCCACAGTCAACGTCTATCTTCAGAAGTTCTGGGAACCGTGGTGATTCAAAACTTTTTTTCATGTGTGTAATTCCAATCCCTCGCTATAATGTCAAACGTGTCACTTTAAAATGAGAGGTAATTTCTCACTGAAAAATATGGCAACATGCTGACCATTTACAAGGTTGTGTTTTATGTAAGTCTGAAACAACTTTCATTAGGTTTTCAATGTTAATCCTCAGTGAAATCTATCTTACCCACTTGCCTCAATTACTTATATATCCCTCTCCCCCCCCCCCCTCCCCCCTCACCGCCAAACACACAAAGAGAAAGAGAGAGAGAGAGAGAGAGAGAGAGAGAGAGAGAGAAACAGATATACATAAGTATACATACAAATACACAAACTCGCTTGTACACACACATACACATACGCACAAAGGCAAAAAGTAAAACGACCTCAAAACACATACATATAACCACTAAAACATACCTACAAACACACACACACACATTCACTCACTTCGGTATTACATATGCACAAATTTTTCTATGGAATAAGAGGAGCTGGAAGTGCGCATTAACATCGTGTTATGTTTGTTTGTTTTGGTGGTTGTTTTGTAAGTTTGTCGGTTTTCTCGACTGGAAAATTCCATAAAATTTTTGTGCGTTGGAAACCATGTCATGTTCTAATATGATCTGACAACCTTTCCGTCAAGTTGCAAGTGGACTTCGTAAGGATGTCTAATAGGGAGAAAATACCGCTTCCTTTTTGCATCTCAACAATTTTCTTAATATACTATACATTTATGATTCAAAAAATAACAAATAATAGTTCATGTAAGATATAACTTCATATTCTTCACGTCACAGTGCGGGTCGTCAGGAACTTCTATGGGTGAGACTTACCATGGTTGAGTGATTGATTGTGGTAGCCAGTTCTTCTTTTTGTATTTAATTTATGACTGTTACGGTTGTTTTATAAGCGTAAATGACTGTTTTTAGCAAAGTTCATAATTGACAACAATTCTGACATTTTCAGCTCAAAAGACTGTTGTTACCAGTAATGCAAAAGCAGCAGAGCTTAGACTCTTATGAAGTTCTATAAGACGCGTTTTCCAGTTCTGGTTATTATCGATGAAAACCCATGAACATTCCCTTGTTTTAGTCATTTTGCCCTCATTCATTACCTTTAGTGGACTGTTCAAGATTTGGGCAGTAGAGAACTGCGTGTACTGTGCTATATTTAACCCGAATGGAAGTCCATTTGGAGAGAAATTTATGAAAACTAAAAATTATTAACATTTTAGAATATTGAATTTCCTACATCAGGCTTGATTGGAGTATTTGCTTCAGCAGAAAACAGAAAGACTGTTTCAACGGCTTCAATATATCACGGCAATCCATTTTGGTTGAAGAAGGAAAAGAACTGGCTTTATATTATTCCTTGGGGTACATCTAAAATGGTTATTCCCCAACCTCAAGATACTTTTTTCGTTGTATACGCTCCTTGTGATAGTTAATGTAGGATTATGCACTGTTTATTTAATAAGTAGAGAGAAGTTGCATCAGAAACCCAGCTCGCTCAGTGGTGACTCTGAAAAGCCAATTTCAGAAATAGGGTAAGGAAAGGAAGTTGACCTTAAGTGTCAACAAAGGTATTGTTTGTAGCTGCAACAGATAGGGAAATCGCGTGCCTCGTGTAGTGTTCGGACAATGTGGGAAACTGCACTCAGTGTTTTTGAACCACGAAGAGGGGAGAAACTTTTGACATCTATGAACAGCTTTCTTACAAACAGAGAACTGTCATTACTTGACATGAGTTTCGAAGCGTGGCACACTTGAAATCAACAAGAACTGTTCCATCTACTTGACCCTTCGCGTTTGGTGGGGAATCTTACTTGATTCACCGTTTGTTTCTTTGAGATGTCTTCTGTGAGGCAGGTGTGCTGTCACATATGCGAAAGCTCCAATTTGCAGAAAATACATATATTTAATCCGTGCAATATGTCGGGGTTTTCAGTCTTTTTGTCTCTACATACCAATTTACATTTTTAAAAATTTGGGCATCCCACGAGCCCTGCGAGGGGTGTGGTGTGGTTTGGAGAGACGGTGCGGAAGGACAACTGCTGCAAGGGTGAGGAATGCTGCGGAATGAATAATTTTCATGATCTTGTTCTGTGTAGCAACTTTTGCCGAAAGGGATCGTTTTGTAGTGAGTCGACTATTTTGCTGATTAAAGTAGTGATGATACGCTTCCACACTGTGCATACACACTTGATACGGTGCAATGGATTGTATGAATTTCTTTTCCCTTCTCTTTCAAATTTCTTATCTTATCCTGCTTTTGTTCTTCTTTTACACTCTAGTAACAATTATCTTTCCCCTTCTCCGTTACATTCCTTATCTTATTCTGCTTTCATCTCTGTGTTCTGTCTCTTTTCCACTGTTGCACCACATATTGTTCAGTATCGATGAAGCAAAAGTCTGGAAAGACGTTGCAGTCTGTTCGGTATTCCTGCGGCATTCAAGCCGTCTTCGTTTCAGTACTCTTGTTTTTTACATTCCTGTTAGAGTTACCAGCACATCAAAGTATTATACTACTTGTAAAAGGGGTTTGGAACCTGGAGTACTATTAATGTACGTAGTATGTAGTTAAACGTTTTATGCACAAATTTAGTGTCGAGTAATGAGTTATACAGTCCCAACCATTTCGTCAGTATAAATAAGTTACGGCAACAGGCAGCGTGGGTGTGAGAAACAGCGCATCTGCGCCCCAACATCAACTATAAACCTCTTTGGCGCACTTCGTAAGAAGCTTGAGGCGAAAAGCGGCTCAGCTGTGGCAAAGCTAACTCACGTGTGCGCCCTTCTCAGAATTTATCACAGAAAAAAGAATCAACTGCTTTCGAATGCAAAGAAATATTTTCTCTCATCCAGATACCCAATAATTTCATCGCTACTGACGGAAAACATAATTTTTCGACAAAGTAAGCTTTACGCAGTTACTTTGAGCTCTTACATTAGGAACTGAAATTCTGAAGTAAATATGTTGACTTGCGTGTTTATTGCTCTTCGTAATTCACTTCAGCTTAACGTGGGGTAATTGATTTGACGACTACATGGCAGAATTTCAACTTAATTTTTGTCCAGTAGGACTCTAGTTTCCACACGATGATGATTACTGGTCGAATATGAAAGGTAAATAGTATCTTTGTGTAGACGAACTGTCGCAAAGTATATGTCACAATTTAAAAGTGTCTGCCTGAGGGGGCCTCTACCCTGGACAGTTGTTTACCGTATATTCGCAATGACTTCTTTACGAATTTTGCAAAAATGCCAGATTTTGCAGCTAGAGACATTTTAATGTATCTGTTCGGTCACTACGCGTTTCGGCGCCATGTGTCATCATCAATTGTCCATGCTTCTATAATTGCAACAACAAAGTTTCTCCATCATTGTGGCAAATGTTATCATACTAGTTAGTACATAATTAGTGCTGGTAGATGGGTACCAGCTGACGCCAGCATGCTGCCACAAGTGCCAAGCCGAAGAGTGTAATTAAAACTTAACTACAGTTGAAAAGTATGCTGTTCATAAATATCCAGCATCTTTGACATACCAACGTCTCTTGTGCATTGCCTCAAAGCATCAACGTTTAACCACCACTTTGTAATACATTCTGACGGACAAACACCCCACCCCCACCCCCAGGAGCAAATGAGCGGTTAAGGTACATTTTCTTTATTAATCTTTAGTCATTAGTCTTTTGACTGGCGTCATTCTGCGCGCCACGAATTCCTCTCCTGTGCCAACCACTTCATCTCAGCGTAGCTACTACAACCTACATCCTCAATTATTTGCTGGATGTATTCCAAACTCTACCTTCCCGTACAGTTTTGACACTCTACAGCTCCCTCTGGTACCATGGAAGTTACTCCTTGATATGATAACATCCTATCATCCCGTCCATTCTTGTAAGTGTTTTCCATATTTTCCTTTCCTCTCCGACTCTGCGCAGAACCTTCTCATTCCTCACTTATGAGTCCACCTGATTTTCAAAATTTATCTGTAGCATCAGTCTTAATTACTTCGATTCTCTTCTGTTCCGGTTTTCCCACAGTCCATGTTCCACTACATACAATGCTGTGCCCCAAAATTACATTCTCAGAAATTTCTTCCTCAAATTAAGCCCTATGTTTTTTCTTCGCCAGGAACGCCCATTTGCCAGTGCTAGTCTGCTTCTTATGTTCACGTGTTATTTTACTGTCCAGGTAGCAGAATTCATTAACTTCGTCTACTTCATGATGTTCTGACTTCACGTTTCTTGATGTTCTCATTTCTCCTGTTGCTCGTTACTTCCGGCTTACTTCCATTTAAACACATATTCTTTATCCATTAGACTATTCTTCCATCCAACAGATCCTGTTATTTTTCTTCACTTTCATTGAGGATAGCAATGCCATTAGCAAATGTGATCATTGATATCCCTTCACCTCGAATTTTAATCTCACTCCTGAACCAAATGCGACAGGGTCGCGTACACAAACAGTGATCCAATACCGTCAAATGTTTTTTATTTCAGTGTTTGATCACAATATGAATTCCTTAGACGATGAGCGGTTTCAGTCCGTAATCACCATCCTTAGATCTATAATATAAAAGTATATACACCTAGTGAGCAGTGTGTCATTCAACATGATACAGCAATACGTCTCACAATACACTTCCATACAACCAGGGAGATGTGCAGAAAATATGGTAAAACGTACCTTTTTTACACCATGTCCTAAAGTGATTAGGCCATAATGGCTTCGTCAAGACATATAAATATAATCAGCATAGCATCGTCATAAAGATCTAAAATAAGGTGTAGAATAGGCCGCATCGTCACACAGTCATTATTGCAACTGGCTACTGAAGTACAGTAGCTAACAGAAATCTGTAGCTCACAGTAGTGACATCTAGGGATGATGTAGGGAAACAGATTTCTGTTAGCTACTGTACTTCAATAGCTAGTTGTAATAATGACTGTGTGGATGATGCGGCCTATTCTATAACTTATTTTAGATCTTTATGACGATGCTATGCTGATTATATTTATATGTCTTGACGATGCCATTATGGCCTAATCACTTTAGGACATGGTGTAAAAAGGGTACGTTTTACCATATTTTCTGCACATCTCCCTGGTTGTATGATAGTGCATTGTGATACGTATTGCTGTATTATGTTGAATGACACACTGCTCACTAGGTGTATGTATTTGTATACTATAGATCTGAGGATGGTCGTTACGGACTGAAACCGATCATCGTCTAAAGAATTCCTATTGTGATCAAAGAATGAAAAAAAAAACCATTTCACTCTTGAACCTTTCTTTTATTTCCGTCATTTCTTGACTATACAGTCCCATGCATTACGCATTCAGCTATAAGGATCATGCTACGATGGGAGTTTATGTAGGCATAATAAGCAACCAAACGCTTTTTAAATTTGACCAATTTATTATACCATACCATCAAAACTAGGCTTCGAGCCACAACTAACTCATCATCCTGGTGCGGGGGGGGGGGGGGGGGTTGGGGGGGGGGGGAAGGGGAGGTAGCCACATTATTTCCTAGACCATTTGCATTTAGATGATAGTGTCATGCTGCTGGCAGAAATAATGGAAATTTCGCCGTTAGTTAATGAAACAATTACGAATTGAAAAGATCCTTATGTTTTAGGATGCTTAGTCATCTACAGCTCTATGATTACTCTGCACTTCACTGTTAAATGCTTGTCAGAGGGTTCATCGACCCACCTTCAAACTATTTCTCCACCGTTCCACTCTCCAACAGAAAGCGGGGAAACGAACATTAACATGTTCCCGTGGGAGCTCTAATTTTTCTTGTTACTATGATCATTTATCCGTATGGAGGCGAGCGTTAACAAAATATTTTTACACTCGGATGAGAAAGCCGGTGATCGCAATTTCGTGAAAAGATATCACCACAAATGAAAACGCCTTAATTTTTATGATTGCCGCCTTAATTTATGTCTCTAATCCCTGACACTCTTTCCCCTATTTCGCGATTGTAAAAAGCGAGCTCCAATTCTTTGAGCTTGTCCTCCGTTAATACACTCTGGTAAGAATCCCATACGGCACAGCGATGCTCCAGAAGAGGACGGTCAAGCAAGAGTGGCCTGTTTCTATAATTGATCTAGTATATTTTATAAGTGTTCTTCCAATGAAACGCAGTCTATCATTCGTTTTCCTCAAGACATTTTCTTTTTCCCTTACGATTTAAGTTGATTTTGTTATTCCTAGGTATTGGTCGCCTTCAGATTTGCGTGACATAGTGCGTAACCCACATTTAACGGACTCCTTTCAGTACTAATGACCTGTCGTTTTATATTACTTAGAGTAAATTCTCATTTTTCCTGCTATACGGATATTTTTTATATATCATTTTTTAATTGTTTTCGGCCTTCTGATGACTTTTCTAGATGGTGAACGAAGGCATAATCTGGAAACAATTTAAGAGGGCTGCCCATATTGTACCCTAAATGATTTGTATAGATAGGGACAGGAGACTGCCTATAACACTTCCGGGATTATCAGATATCACTTCTGCTTTACTAGAAGACTTTCCCTCAGTCACCGAGAAATCACGAATCCAACAGCACAGCTGAGGCGATATTCCGCGGTCACGTAATTGGATTGTAAGCTGTTTGTGAGGAATGGTGTCAGAAGCCTTCTGCAGTCTGTAAATACGGAAGCAATTAAAAATCCCCTGCCGATAGCACTGATTACTTCGTATGAATAGAGAGCTAATTGTATTTCAGAAGAAAGATATTTTCTGTATCCGTGTTAAGTGTTAATAGATCGTAATTAGTAATGCACGACTCCAGTATATGTTCCGAAATCCTACTGCAAATCAACGTCAGTGATATGCGTCTGTAATTCAAAGGATTTCTTCCATTTCCTTTGCTGAGCATTGTTGTGACAAGTGCTGGGGTTTCCAGTCTTTAGGCAGCCTTTCGTCGAGCGAGAGGTTGCATATGGTTGCTAAATATGTACCAGCATACTCTGAAAGAAACCTAACTGGTATACAATCTGCACTGGAGGACTTGTCTGTACTGATTTAAGCTGCTTCGCTACACCGAGAACATCCAGGAAGTTACTCATGTAGACAGTTGTTCTTGATTCGAGTTCTGAAGTATTTAGTTCTTTGGGGGACTTCAGAGCTGTGAGTATAGAAATATATGCTCGTAAAGCTGGAAAGAGAGGTCACTGCAATGAAGTGGAAAGAACATAACAATTTATGGTCAGACGAATGTAGATTAATATCGACAGCAGCAGAAAACGATGTAACTTAAATTGGGTTTGTTATGAACAGGAAGGTAGGGCAGAGAGGGAGTTGCTGTAAATAGTTCTGTGATAGGATAACTAGTATCAGAATCAACAACAAATTTATTGAAATTAATTTCAATTAATAAGAGCAATTACATTAGTGTACTGGGTTGAATGTTCCTTCGGACTACCGTATAGATAGATACCACCAATAGCATACCGAGTGTGTTAAAAGCGGACGGGGACCACCACGAGTAGTTAGTTCAGTGATGCAGCAAGACAGCTAAAAAATACCGTCTCCATTGCTTTGAGTAGGTCAAGATTCTGCTCTGCGCTTTCCCTTCATCCCGCCCCTGCTGCTGAAGTAGCTCCATTCTTGATGATGAGCTTCTTTTTCACTTTTTGAGATGAACGCGACTTAATAAGGCAAGAGGTAAAAATTTCAATAATTCTTTTCTGGGTAGGGTTGTAAATAAATAACGTAAGGTTCAAAGCGCATTGTTTGCCGCTAATTTATAGCTACGTTGAATCAGAAAATATATTCACAAGCCGAAGTGGCCGTGGGGTTCTAGGCGCTGCAGTCTGGAACCGCGAGACCGCTACTGTCGCAGCTTTGAATCCTGCCTCGGGCATGGATGTGTGTGATGTCCTTAGGTTAGTCAGTTTTAAGTAGTTCTAAGTTCTAGGGGACTGATGACCTTAGATGTTAAGTCCCATAGTGCTCAGAGCCATTTGAACCATATTCACAAACTGCGAATGTGTGATGAACATTGCGTCCAACTTTGGAGACACTGTCAAATACAGACACTACACTAATGTCTTTCACCCAAAAGCCAAGGCAGTCTGACGCGAAAACGAAATAAGTCTCTCTCAGTACAGGACTCACATAATTGTGCAAGCACTGTGGGAAGGTGACAGTGAGACATACGAAAGTTTGAACTTCTTGATGCAATAATCTACCAACAGCCGTATTGTATTGCAGAAATTTATTTTGTTTTATGAACTTCTATGTGCTACCAGGTTCGGCATTACATTGATGCCATCTTCAGGCCCCACTCGTCATAGTCGTAAAATCGCTATACACGGAAGGAGCCATTTAACTGGATCCGTGAATCAATCGTGATGTAACAGCTCTTGGTGGCCAGGCGACTATGACGAGTAGGGCCTGAAGATGGCATCAATGTAATACCGAAACTGGTAGCACATAGAAGTTCATAAAATAAAATAAATTTCTACAATACATACGGCTGTTGGTAAATTATTGAATCAAGAAATTCATGCCAGCCGTCGTCCCACGATCCATAATGGATCAACGAAGATACGAAGGTTTGCTCCTGTCTATGAAATAGTTAAGGCGACCGCTCGCGTAAAGCGGAAAACCCGTGTTCGTGTCGCGGTCCGGTGCGAGGCTCTGAGCACTATGGGACTTAACATCTATGGTCATCAGTCCCCTAGAACTTAGAACTACTTAAACCTAACTAACCTAAGGACATCACACAACACCCAGCCATCACGAGGCAGAGAAAATCCCTTACCCCGCCGGGAATCGAACCCGGGAACCCGGGCGTGGGAAGCGAGAACGCTACCGCACGACCACGAGATGCGGGCGTCCGGTGCGAGTTTTCGTTGTTATTCTTTGTGCAGCTGATGGTTGCTCATATTCGCGACTCAGAATCCTTTAGTGTATTTAACACATCACTGTTAAAGTTCACAACCGGATACTAAGACTCGTCCTACGTACCATCAGCAAGGTGAGAGATGACGTAGAAATGTGTCACAAACTTTGTTCATCTAAGTTAGAAACGTCTAAGGCTGTAGGTATTGTTCCAGTTAAACATATAACTTCAGAACAGCAACTAAAGTCACTTCTCACGTGACTGTTCATATTTTGACTTTGCGAACATAGGTTGAACGGTTAAAAACTTACTGCACCATCGAGATGAAACTACCATCAGCTACAGGTCCGCCTCAATCAACACTCCGTGAGTTCTGCCTCGAACAGAGACCTGCGACGTCTGTTTATCATGTCAACTGCTTGTGGTGTCAGCCAAATCACTTTCCATAATTTTGATGTGACAATGCTAGTCTCACTGTAACGGAGACGCTTGTTTCTTACTGATAGTTATTAGATTAAGCAACCCATTCTACCATTGTAAACGGTCATGTAAAGAGTATATTTTCTGTTTGTTATTTTGTACGATATGGCTTTGCACTTTTCAGCAATGAAACAATGAAAAGCGATCACGTTATTGTTGGAAACACTGCGGCTTTGAGCTGTAAGTTACTCATTTAGAGCTATATAGAGAAAAGAATTATTGAAGTTTTTACTTTTTGACTCGTTGTTAAGTCGCGTTCATCTCAATAAACTGATAAAGTCGCTCATCGTCGAGAACTGAGATATGTCGGAGGAAGGGGCTGGTTGAAGGGAATGCGCAACGCAGAAACTTGTCCCTGTCGCCCAACTGGAGACGGTATTACTTAGCAGTCTGGCGGCACAACTCAACTACTAGTTGTAGTGCTTCGTCCTCGTTTATGCCCCTCGGTGTACTGTTAATGGTATAGAACACGTAGGGCACTGGCATAGTGATCTGTCTCTACGGCATTCAATATCTCGCATTTCTTAATGCCTGTGTATAATAAAGCAGTAATCCGAACCTGCACTGATCCTGCCAAGCCGTAGCTCGCATATCTCTTTCGAGCGGAAGTGCTGGTAGCAGAACGAGCAGAATGAGCACTGGAAAGCCGCCGCTGTGCTGTAGAAACGGACTCCGCACGCAAATATCTTCGAGCCACTTGTAATCTGCGGTGAAATCCCGCTCGGGCGAACCGCCTATCTGCGAAATTTGTTTCCCGCCGGAGCGCCACTCCTCCGCGAACAAACAGCGGGAGTTTAGGGCGGTACTTTTGCGCCGTCGCAGCAATATCTCACCGCGCGGCCGGAATTATCGCTTTCTCCAGCGTCTCGCGCAGTCCGCCGCCGTCCGCGGTGTACTACAAATTTACACCCGAACCCTTTATCACCGAGGTCCCCTCCCATCCTGATTTACGTTCGTAGTTTTCCGCAGTAAATAACACGTATCTTCAGGAGCTTCTCACTCTATATTTAAAGAACCCCATCGAATTCCCGTCTACAATCGAACTAGAGGGGCAACTACTGTGCGACGTGGAAGAAAAAAGTGGCGGGAGATTTAGGAGGGGTTTTCGCCGGCAGGCAGTGCGGCAGAATTTCGTTGCTGTGGCCGCGAGGGTGTGCGCCCTTTGTTCATCCAGCAATCGATTCTCCGCGCCGTCCCTCGGGGCGGCACGGAGGGTGGTGCCCGTCTCCGCAAGTTGGACCATTAATTACACGCGTCCATACAAATACCGGCAATCGACAGTGGAGTATAATGCAAAGCAATGGCTCGCCCACCCCATGCTTTCACCAGTACTCGAGGAAAGAAGGAAGCGGAAAGTTTTAACTGCCCGCCATTCGCATAAGCCGGCTGCAAGAACAGCTGTGATAGATCGCGGATCGTTCCATCAACTTGAATTACCGCCTCGCCGTTCCGGTCAGCGCCGAGATGTAGGCAACCCGGTGAACCTCCGGCAGAATCCGACACGGCCTGACCGCGAGCCGTGAACGCCGCAGCCAACTCGTTTTTGTTTCCGTGACAGCGTTATTAACAGCAGCTCTGTCGTAATGCACTTCCGGCCACACTTTGCGACACATTGTTTCCTTCCTCTCCATTAAGAAATGAACACGGTTTCTTCAAGCTTTTTATCAAATCCTTCGTTCTGGTACGCTTCCTACTTCGTGTTTGTCTCCTACTGTATCTCCGTTCCTATATAATTACTCAGATGTAGGAATGTTCGTTTTTGCCTTAGAAATAGACGTTTCATGTCGTTGCTCAGAGTTACTTCAGGACTGACGCTTCGGCAGGAACACGTGAACGAGGAAGAAGAGAAGATTGTTTAATGTCCCGCCTACAATGAGGTCCTGAGTAATTGAGCGCAAGATCGGATTGTTTTTCTTTCATAGAAACCAGGCCAGCATTTGCCTGCAGCGACTTAGGGAAGGTACTGAAACCTAAATCTGAGTATTTCGGACGTGAATTTGAACCGATATGCTCCCGAAAGCGAGTCCTGTAAGCTAATCAGTATGCGATTTCATTCGGAGGCTGCTAAGAGGCGTGCCTCCCACATCGAACACAGGCGTAATCTTACACGTTTTTCCATTTTCACTCGCGAACTGTGAAATATACACTATGTGACCAAAAGTATCCGGACACCCTCAAAAACATACGTTTTCATATTAGGTGTATTGTACTGCCACCTACTGCCGGGTACTCCATATCAGCGACAGCAGTAGTCATTAGACATCGTGAGAGAGCAGAATGGGGCGCTCCGCAGAAATCACGGACTTCGAACATGCTCAGGTGATCGGTTGCCACTTGTGTCATACGTCTGTACGCGTGATTTCCACACTCCAAAACATCCCTAGGTCCACTGTTTCCGAAGTGATAGTGAAGTGGAAACTTGAAAGGAGACGTACAGCACAAAAGCGTACAGACTGACTTCGTCTGTTGATTGACAGAGGCCGCCGACAGTTGTAGAGGGTCGTAATGTATAATAGGCAGACATCTATCCAGACCATCGCACAGGAATTCCAGACTGCATCAGGATCCACTCAAGTACTATGGCACTTAGGCGGGAGGTGAGAAGACATGGATTTTATGGTCAAGCGGCTGCTCATAAGCCACACATCACACCGGTTAATTCCAAACGACGCCAAGCTCGGTGTAAGGAGCGTAAACATTTGATGATTGAACAGTAGGAAAACATTGTGTGGAGTGACAAATCACGGTACACAATGTGGCGATCCGATGGCAGGGTATGGGTGTGCCGAATGCCCGGTGAAAGTCATCTGCTAGCGTGTGTAGCGCCAACAGTAACCTTCGGAGGCGGTGGTGTTATGGTGTGGTCGTGTTTTTCATGTAGGTTGCTTGCAGTTGTTTTGCGTGGCAGTATCACAGCACAGGTCTACATTGTTGTTTTTAGCACCTTCTTGCTTCCCACTGTTGAAGAGCAATTGCATCTTTAAACACGATCCAGCACCTGTTGAAAATGCACGGCCTTCGGCGGAGTGGTTTTCCCGATAATATCATCCCAGTAATTGAGTGGCCCGTAAAGAGTCCTGACCTGAACACTACAGAACACCTTTGGGAGGTTTTAGAACGCCGACTTCGTGCCAGGCATCACCGACCGTTATCGATACCTCTCCTCAGCGCAGCACTCCGCGAAGAATAGGCTGCCTTTCCCCAAGAAACTACCAGCACTTGATTGAACGTATGCCTGCGAGAATGGAAGCTGTCATCAAGGCTAATGGTGTGCCAGTACCATATTGAACTGCAGCATTAACGATGGAGGGTGCTAGGAATTTGTAAGTCATTTTCAGTCAGGTGTCCAGATGATTTTGATCACTTAGGGCACATGAATGGGACAGTGTGTTGTAGAGGAACTGCAGTATGTTTTTATTTTAGTTCAATTTAGTGTAACAGATTATTACGGTGATATACGAAAATTCATTTCCTGAGGATGTTGTCGAATTTTCGACGTCTGATAATCATTTTATTATTAAATTTATGTGAACACTTTCTGCAAATATCTTAAGAACACGTTGTATGTTAATCTGCTACAAAATAGTAATATGTAACAACAGATAATTTTTGTTGAATGTAGCGTATAGTGCATTAATTGCAAGTCAAACCTAAGCTGTCACGATTTTGGTGTCATTTCAAGAAACGAAACACTTTGGTTTTAATAAACGTATCTCTACGTTTTCTGACAAGGCTTTCTACTTACTTTTAACGTGAGAAAAATAAATGCACCTGATTATGGAAGAGTGTAGACTTATCTGTTTGGAAGAAAAAACTTAGCAGTACAAAATAAACTGCCTGAGTATTTAAGCAATATACTGCAACAACTAGACACATATATTTTGTATGCTAAAGATTCAGTTAGTGAAAATAGCTTTCCTAATATTAGCAAAAAGAAAAGAAAAGGAAATGCAAGGCACAAGCACCAAGTAACATTTCTTAGTTTTATATAGACATGATATGTAATCTCCCAGGACTGATTTTTATGTATACTAAAATAATATTTACTGTTGTTGTTGTTGTGGTCTTCAGTCCTGAGACTGGTTTGATGCAGCTCTCCATGCCACTCTATCCTGTGCAAGCTTTTTCATCTCCCAGTACCTACTGCAACCTACATCCTTCTGAATCTGCTTAGTGTATTCATCTCTTGGTCTCCCTCTACGATTTTTACCCTCCACGCTGCCCTCCAATACTAAATTGGTGATCCCTTGATGCCTCAGAACATGTCCTACCAACCGATCCCTTCTTCTGGTCAAGTTGTGCCACAAACTTCTCTTCTCCCCAATCCTATTCAATACTTCCTCATTAGTTATGTGATCTACCCATCTAATCTTCAGCATTCTTCTGTAGCACCACATTTCAAAAGCTTCTATTCTCTTCTTGTCCAAACTATTTATCGTCCATGTTTCACTTCCATACATGGCTACACTCCATACGAATACTTTCAGAAATGACTTCCTGACACTTAAATCAATACTGGATGTTAACAAATTTCTCTTCTTCAGAAACGCTTTCCTTGCCATTGCCAGCCTACATTTTATATCCTCTCTACTTCGACCATCATCAGTTATTTTGCTCCCCAAATAGCAAAACTCCTTTACTACTTTAAGTGCCTCATTTCCTAATCTAATTCCCTCAGCATCACCCGACTTAATTAGACTACATTCCATTATCCTTGTTTTGCTTTTGTTGATGTTCATCTTATATCCTCCTTTCAAGACACTGCCCATTCCATTCAACTGCTCTTCCAAGTCCTTTGCTGTCTCTGACAGAATTACAATGTCATCGGCGAACCTCAAAGTTTTTATTTCTTCTCCATGAATTTTAATACCTACCCCGAATTTTTCTTTTGTTTCCTTTACTGCTTGCTCAATATACAGATTGAACAACATCGGGGAGAGGCTACAACCCTGTCTTACTCCCTTCCCAACCACTGCTTCCCTTTCATGTCCCTCGACTCTTATAACTGCCATCTGGTTTCTGTACAAATTGTAAATAGCCTTTCGCTCCCTGTATTTTACCCCTGCCACCTTCAGAATTTGAAAGAGAGTATTCCAGTCAACATTGTCAAAAGCTTTCTCTAAGTCTACAAATGCTAGAAACGTAGGTTTGCCTTTCCTTAATCTTTCTTCTAAGATAAGTCGTAAGGTCAGTATTGCCTCACGTGTTCCAGTGTTTCTACGGAATCCAAACTGATCTTCCCCGAGGTTGGCTTCTACTAGTTTTTCCATTCGTCTGTAAAGAATTCGTGTTAGTATTTTTACTATTTACTATTAATATTTACTATATTTTATAAATTACTGGTTACCTCCGCTCATTCCCCACTCCACATCCACATCTCCACTAATTTCTACATGGCCCGTATCTGATTTACCATTTATGGTTTGAGATGTACGATTACACTTCGTATATTGTACTTTGAGCCTATAGCATTTGTAAAGCTTCCAAAGACACAAACATTTTTATGTTTGACGGTACAAAAACCAAATAATGTATGTTGGTTTTATAAGGAAATGACGTGTAATCCCCTACGATTGATTTTTGTTTGCACTAAAATACTTCCTATGTGTCATAAAAAATGGTTGTGCTCATTATCAGTTAATTGGTGTTGTATTTGATTCAAGCATTTTCTCGTACCGGGTTTGAGTGTAACAGTCGGACTGTTCTAGTTTGAACGAAAATATTGTATTCTCTTCTCCTTGTCTTACTACCTGTATTTGTGACATACATTCATATTGCTGTAAAATATTTTAATTTTATGTCGCTTGTCATATCGAATAGTTGTTCTGAGTGTAACTTTTTACGACGTGTGCCGCCACGTAATACTCAAATTCGACAAATATTTTGTGTAAACTTGTATCGATGTAAAATCATTATCATCTGCATAAAGAAAATAATTCAGCGAAACTGATGACCTCGCCGTTTAGTCCAGTAACTCTCCATTAATCTTAGAAGATTATTTCCTTTGTAATATGTTGGTTGACAGCCACCACACACACGCTATTATAAATGTTCAGTAGTTGATGCAACTGGACGCCAATACAGATTTAATTATGCCACTTGGTGACAAGAAAATCTTCTTGGTCCGCACTCTGAGGGATTGTGTCAGCAGTCGGCGAATGTTTATTTCACATACAACTGCAAACGCCACTTCTACGTGCAGCTATCGCTACTGAGTGCATTATAGCTTTTGCCAAGTGATTTCAGCCACCACACACACGCTATTATAAATGTTCAGTAGTTGATGCAACTGGACGCCAATACAGATTTAATTATGCCACTTGGTGACAAGAAAATCTTCTTGGTCCGCACTCTGAGGGATTGTGTCAGCAGTCGGCGAATGTTTATTTCACATACAACTGCAAACGCCACTTCTACGTGCAGCTATCGCTACTGAGCGCATTATAGCTTTTGCCAAGTGATTTCAATCAAAGTATAAATTAATACTTTACAAAGTACTTTTGTATCTGACAGTTTTGTAGATAGCTGATGATGGATAAATTCCGAAACGCGTCGTATCAGCTATGAAGTCGTTCCTTGCGTGACATCTGACTTCCACCGCTGCGACCGAGTCAGACTGAATGAAGAACTACTCGTTATTGTTACTTTGTTATATTAGTACTGAAACTGCTCATCTACGTAGTTTACTTGAATCGTAGAGCATTTGTTCTGTCTGTGTACGTGCGTGTGTGGCTGTACATCGTCTCCTTGCCTGTTGCCCTCGCTGTTGTGTTCGGGTGCTTCCCCAAAGTTGCAGCCGCCGCAACAGCAGCAGTAGCAGTAGCCATCTCTCCACCTCTTTCGCCACCGTTGCTGTCCTCACCGACCCCGACACCGCCACAGTCTGCTCGGCGCCACCAAAACCATCCGTATCTGCGTGACGGGGAGCACCTTAGTAGCAATGCCATTTGTCCTTTGATTACATTTATTCAAATAACAACAGATAATATTAAACACAGTAATGATCAGACTCCATCTTAACAGACGACAACGAAAGGGCAAATACATTCAAAATTTGTAACAGGGATGTACACAATAACGAACAGTAGCATTTAACATTAAGAAAACGTGAAAAACGGGGTCTCAGGGCCTATTCCCACATTCAGGCTACACTCGACGAAGCTATGTTGGTACAATTTATAGTAGAATCACAAACTTCATAAGAAGCAAAAAGTTATTGCACAGTAAGGTTAACAATACGTTACACCAAGAAAAGAAGACTTCCTTTACTAATTTAAGAAAAAAATTCAAATAAATAACACTATAGAGCCTCTAGATGGTGCAAGGTGAAAGCAGTACATCAACAATACAGGCAAAAGCCAGTTCAAAGAAACACCTACAAATAAACTATGAATCCCGAATGGTTGAGAAAAAGCTGGTACATCACAATTAATTAAATATATAACTCTAATAAGCCAGATATTATGAGAGAAAGGATACAATTATGAATAAGTACACAGGGTGTAAAATACACAAGAGAACTTATGTTGCTCATTCCAACAGATGACCTGAATTACTGTGCTTAGGCCAATCCCCATGTCATGACAAAAGTTACTGAAGTATCTGGGCTAGCAGAATAGAAATGCGGAAACACAAGTCCGAAAACAATTTATTGGACTCACTAAAACGAAACAATAATACAATCTCCAAACGCAGATAGACAAAATTATAAAATAACAAATAATAATAGAAAATACCCGACTCTTCACGTGGAGCGATCACAATAACCAATCCTATAATGTCAAGATGTTCGTCGACTATACCAATTCCATCTGCAAGACATCGGTCAACTAGAAGAGGGATCTAGCCGTGGCTGCAGAAGTGGCAGCTCTGTGTACTTTCAAGCGGTGCGTCTAACTGCCTTTTGCCAGCAGCGCGCCACCCTATAAAGGCCGTTTGGCTGATATACCTGGATGTACCTGAAGGAACTATTTGCGGTCACGTGCCTGGCGTATCAAAGTAGTTCCTGGGCTAGCTACAACCCCTGTTGAACCTGTTCTGCAGGCTCCACGAACGGGTAGCGGTCCATGGCGGCAGTTGGTGGAGACCTGGTGTTGTGGTGTGTTGTGGCCACCAGTAAATTTTTGTGTTGACAACACGGATGACGTAGGTTTTCCTGGTGAATATACGCCTTGTGATGCAAGCACCCGATGTTGGTTTGATGTGAAGTGGGATGCCATTGCAGTAAGGGATACGATGTACGAAGTGTGTGGCCACAGTAGACCTCCCCCTCCACCTCCCCCATGGGTGAGTGGAAGGCTCATCTCGACGTCGGGCCCAAGGGCCATCAGTGACAGGAGACCAGGGGTGGTCGCAGGCGCAGGATCCACCTCCATGGCTGCAGGGACTTCTACTGGCGAGTCCACCAGAGATGTGACTGGAGGCGATGGCAGAGGTGGAGGTCGGGTTGGGAGAGGAGCATCTTCACCCCCAAGGACCAAGAGCCATGGAAATGGCAAAAGACCACACTGGGGGCAAAGCTGGTTGGTGTGTCTCCAAAGCACTGTGTGGCCGTTGACAGTGACTGCCGCTATAGCACGGCCAATGAGCGACGAGAGCCTGGCAGGTACCCACCGGAGACGATACCGTATGAACAACATCGCCCAGACCAGATCCTGCAGAAGAAAACAGAGGAGCTGAGAGGGGAGAAGACATAAACAGGAGAGACGAAGGGGACTGATGAGGGGGTGAACCGTGGATTTATTTTCAAAGAATACTCTAAAAAATTATTTACTAGCGATTCATCAAGAACATTAACATATTTAATCACACTATGTGAGCGTGGAAGTAGTTGCCAGGGACTAACTGATGAAATCATAATCAAATTGCTTTAACAAATGGGAATTTTATTCCTAAAAGCGTTTTCTTTCAAGAAACAGGTTTAAAATTATAATCAGAAACCACTCTCTAAATATGTAGTTACAATTTATTCAGAGGTAGAAAGAGACAAAGTTTTTTTGACTGTATGAGCTTTCGGGCTGAGAACCTTGCCACTCCCTTTTGACACGGCCGTAGTCGCGACCGCTCGCAATAACCTCTGAAAGACTACACTGGTGCAAATCTGCAACACACCAAATTACCTTAAACTTAAAGTTTTAACAATTCACCCAAGCACACAAACTATGCACCCAATAGGAAGGATGGAAATGGTACAAACACTAAAATTAAAATATTAACTTGCCACCGAAGGTGCAACTTGATTTTAACCTCTAAGAAAAGCCTTACAGTGAATGGATGGCAACTTTATATACTCATATGATCATTTAAATAAAAGCCTATAAAATGGAATCTTATATAAAATTCTACAAGGTTAGTCAAACAAACTAAGATGCTCTACAGTACACAGATACCGCATCTCAAGATGATAGGCAAGATCAAAACATATTTCAGGTTTTAGGCCATTACACTCCAAGCAATAAATCCGTTAACACACCAAATCCGACAAACATGTCAAAGGCAGCTACTAACGTACGGCAGATTGATAGAGAGATTACCGAACAACCCGAACCGCAGGTTGCTCTAACCCGCCCCTACTCCACAAGGGAGAAACGGACCACCCAATTCATAAATAACCACCTTCCCGCGGGTGGGCAAACGGAGAAGAATGGTGGGACGACCCCAAAATAAAGCGGCTGGTGACCTCACCAAGGAAACAAGTAGAATTTAACAAGTAAATGAACCAACATATCACCAATCACTTAACTTCTAGTAAACTGCGATTTCTGGAGAAGACCTGGTGCAGCACCCCCAAATCGCTCCGCTGCCAGCCGCTTCAACGGAAGCAGGAAGGCACGCCCATCTCCCGTCTCACGGCGTCGCAACTCGCACCGGCCAGACCAATGTCGTGGGCTGACTCCTGTTGCTCTCGTGTCGACCGCGAAGCCACTACACCTCGCTATACTGCGCGGCCCACAGGGCGCACGTGGCAACCTCACACGCGCCGACGCTCAAGGCGGAAAAGTCATCTTGTGTCTGAATGTGCGACCGACCAACCGATCGACCCAACTGCTAATGGCCATTGCCTGAGCAACTCGAGCAGACTGGCGGCCTAACTCGCAGACTCAGATGCAGGAACTAAGCCCCGACCGGGCGACCACTCGTTGAGTTCTCTTTCTAGTGGAGTGGGGACACTCTCATTTATCCGGCTTTAAAGATTGATTCGAACGAAAGACATACTAACACTCCGGACGACAGACAGACACTAACTGCCTCACAAATTCGGACGAGTGACAGACTTGCAAGCTGGGGACGAGAGACAGACCCCAAACTGACTCCAGACTCGCCCAGACTGACCTCCTGGCGAGCTGATAGCGTCCCTTAAATGCACGTGAACAGGCAACCTTTCCCCTTTCCCACCAGAGGGAGACACCAAAGCTGCGATTGCCAAAGCGGCGCCACCGCCAGAAACGGAGGGCGACTGCTTCACACTACGCGCTGCGGCGCGCACTTCAAGACAGCAATTTTTACCACAGGTCAAGGGGATTACCCACCTTTAACAGTGGACCACTAGGACGACAGAAAAATGGTAAGGGCGTCACCAAGGGATTATTGGAGACTCAATTTCGACATCTGGGCTTAGAATGTATGGGGAAGCTATTCAGCTAATCCGTTAGATGCAGGATCAAACGGAGCAGTATGAACCAACCCGATGCCCTGGGAGGTGCACAAGAAGGTAAATTCAGCCTGTTGTGGGCCACCAACATCTCCAGAAGGCCCTGAATGGCAAATATGCTTGAAAGAGTTTGGATGGTATTAGCGATGTCGTGGTGGACATGAGGAGACATAGGGAAACGCAATGCCTGTGTCCACAAGGATAAGTCAGGAGGAGCCGAGGAACAGGCCCATGAAATCCAAGTGTAAACAGGACCACGGAGAAGGGACAGGTCATGGGAAAAGGTGGTAAGGGGGGGGGGGCGACTGGTGCTACTGATAAGAGCGAAATGAGGCCACCATGTGGGTGATGGCGGGGTCCATACCCCTCCAGTAGACATTCTGACAGGGAAGCTATTTCGTCAAGTCAACCACCAATGACCAACTGTAGGAGCTCGACGGCACCCTGGTGGAGGGAGGGTTGCAGCACAATCCGCCAACGATAATTATCATTGAAGATGACGAGGACCCCATCTCTTACAAACAGGTCCTGGCACAGTGTCAGAAGGCCAAACATCCGGGTGCAGCAGCTGACGACAGTCTGATGGCACCATGCTGAACGTGGTGCATCAGCATCCAGAGGGTTGAGTCATCTGCCGTGCAAGGTGCAACTAGCTGGGCATCCAGTGGCAAATCAGTTACTGCCTTGGCAGCGGCGTCTTACAGGTGGAAACAGGCACTTGGGTCAGCATCGAACTCAGGATCGGCGTCCATCAGGAGTCGAGAGAGAAGATGGCATGGAGAGTTGTGGCCTGGAAACGAACAACGAGACAAGAGGCTTGTGATCAGTGTGTAAGGTGAAGCAGTGGCCATAGACATAATTTGGGCGCTCAACTCTGTCGATTATGTGAGACAAGACGACCTCCACGCCATAGTCTGACTCATAAGTAGCGAAGGTGAGAGGCTTGGTGGGGTCATAAGGGACAGCAACCAATCCCAGAAAACATTCTTACAGAGGAGCAATGAAGGTGTTCTGCCAGAGGTGCAGCACGTGGGATAAAACAGCAGTAGTATCTGAGTTGACCTAGGACTGACTTAAGCTGGAAGATGTTCTTCAGGGGGGGGGGGGGACGACAGCTGCTGAATAGCCTCCACATACTGGGGCATTGGTCATATCATATGCCATTAGTGCTCAACAATTGGCAGGAGCAGTACACCTAAGGAACAAAAAAAGACATTTCTGCTTGTTGCAATGTGAACCGGCACATGAAGAACATGGAAAAGGCGCTGGAGGTTCCAGGCCAAGTCTGGGGTGGAGACACAAGCGACTAAGATGTCATCAAGGTAGTTAGCCAGCCCCAGAATATCTCTTGTCAGCGTTTCCTAATAGTGCTGCAAGATAGCCAGAGCACTGGTGACCCCAAACTGGAGGTGGTTGTAATGGAAGAGGTTAAAAGGCTTACCAAGATCGTTTTCGATGACTCGTCCAAAGGCAACTAGTGGTAGGTGTCCTGCAAATAAATTTTGGCAAATACCTTTCTGCCAGCCAATCTGGACAGGGTGTCATCAACCTTGGGTATGGGACAGAAGTCAATAGCAGACTGAGCATTGACAGTGGCCTTAAAATCCTCAGAAGCGCCAGTAGAGGTTTTTGGCTTCTCAAGGACCCCAATGGGTGTAGCACAACGACTATGGTGGACTGGGGTCAGGATACCTCATGCTCTCGGCAACGAAGCTCCTGCTGTAATTTGTCACAGAGGGTGAATGGTACCAAGCAAGGCTTGTGAAACTTTGGGACAGCTGAGGGGAGGAGTTTGATATGGGCTTCAAACCCAGAGACTTCCAGAGACGTGGCAGAGAACACATCTCGGAGGCCATCCAGAAGCCACAAGTGATTTTCTGCAGACAATAACTGGACAGCCAGGCCCGAGTCATGTATCTCAAGGCCCAGTAAGGGAAAAAGATCCATTCCCAATAAGTAGGTGACCCTGTGGTGGGCTGTAACATTGTGAATGAGGTACTAGACTTTAGCCAAGAACCAACCTGTAGTCAGAGGATATCATTACTGTAGCTCTTCAGGGAAGTACAGAACGGACAAAGCAGTGGTGAACTCAAGTGATGGTGGGAATCCCCATCGATTATGGTGATGGAGGACCCCATATCCACTTGAAAAGGAAGAGGAGTGCCATTCAATCTCACAGTCAGAATATTCGCATGAAGCAAATTGGCGGCAGTGGGTCCGTCTCATCAGCTGCCGAGTCGAATGCCTCCAAAGCAATGTGGTCCATGGCCATCAATGACGATGAAAGACAGACCTCAGCTTTGTGACCCTCCTTTCCGCAGACAGAACAGGTCACCCTCCAGAAGCAGCAATCCTGCCTCTGGTGTGTGATAAAGCATTGACGACAGAACGTTGTCGCTGCTGCTGCTGATGCCTCAGCGGCGGCCGTTGGTCCAGATGGAGACCGGCGCCCTGGTCCTGGAGGGCGGGTGCAGCCTCAGTGGCGGCTGCAGTGATGTGAACCGGCGTCGCGAGGGGCGGGTGGCGAAGACCTGTGCCAGGAACTACAGGGTGGAAGTAGAACGAAAGGTCTGCTCATGAGCGCGGATAATGCATAAATAGGTGTCTAAAGAGGAATATTTCAAATTCAGAAGATCAGCCAATTAGGTATCATCTGCAGCATGGACAAGAATCATACCACGAATGAATGCCGATCCATAACAGTGCTTGAAATGGGAGTTGCCACAGAAAAACGACAGTGACAGGAGAGACGTTGCAGTTAGCAATCCATTCCCTGTATGACTGCGCGGGAAGCTTTGGCAACAGAAGAACTTGCGACATGCCGCCGCTATATCGACCTGAGAGTCACAATAATCCAATAGGCTCGACGTCAATGCCTCGTATTAGAGAGCATGAGGTTCAGTATCTGCAGCTGTTGCAGATGATGGTAAACTTCCTGGCCAACATAGGCGAGACAAAAATGTGTGAAGCTGAACGTCGCCAGTGATATCATGAGCAATAATGTGTTGCTCCAGATAAGGCACGTAGTTGCCCAAAGGCCGAACGGATTTGTCGAATTTGGGAAATGCATGGGGTGCTGCACGGAGCCCCAGAAGCGGGGAAGCTGTGTGGGACCCCTGCAGAGGTACCTCGAAAGGGGGGAAGGGGTGGACATCGCCTGTAAACGCTGAATAATGAGCTTGCTCGTTTGTTGCGTACGTTCCAACAGCGCTATGACTGGCGCTGTGGGTTCATCAATACGTGGAATATAGTCTGTTATAGCGCACAAGAACTGAGCAGACGCGGAAAACTCTTAAACCAACTCGTCGCCACTGAAGTATATGCTCTAGCAAAATGTAAATGCGGAAACACAAGTCCGAAAACCAGTTATTGGACTCACCAAAACGAATCAATAACACAATCTCCAAAAGAAGGACAGACTCTATCCCAACTGCGTATCTGCGTATCAACACAAATATAAAATAACAAATAACAATAGAAACGACCCGACTCTTCATGGGGAGCGATTCTACAATGTCAAGATGTTCGTGGACTATACCAGGTCCATCTGGAAGACATCGGTCAGCTACAAGAGGGGTCTAGCCGTGGCTGCCGGCGTGGCATCTCTGCATACTTCCAAGCGGTGCGTTGAACTGCCTTTTCCCAGCTGTGCGCCGCCCTATACAGCCCGTTTGTCTGATGTATCTGCCGGAAGTATTTGCGATCACGTGCCCGGCGTATCAAAGTAGTTCCTGGACTAGCTACAACCTCTGGTGAACCTGTTATGCAGGCTCCACGAAAGGGTAGCGGTCCCTGTTGGCTGTTGGTGCAGACCTGGTGTTGTGGTGTGTTGTGGCCGCCGGTAAATATTTGTGTTGACAATACAGATGGCGTAGGTTTTCCTGCTGAATATACGCCCTGTGATGCAGGCATCCCGTATTGGTTGGACTTGAAGTGTGTTGCCGATGCAGTAGGGCATACGAAGTATGAAGTGGGCGACCACAGCAGTTCCCAAACAACAAGACGGCGTGTAACATCAACAGATCCCCGTGCCCGTGAGTTGTAGAGAACTCGGTCGCAAGTTAAGGCAAGTTGATGAGGTAAAAAAAAAAGCACTAAATACGTGAGGCCCAAACAAGCGGTTTAACTATTACAAATGAAGCCCTTAAAATAACATAACAAAAAGTAGCAATATATAAGAAACTATCAGTTTCTTATATATTAGGTTATCACGATTGCTGACTGTGCTGCAATGTGGAAGGTACAAAAAAAAGTAGCAATTTATCTGTAACTCTCGTAACGGAGATCTCTATTCAGCGAAAGAGAACATGAGAACTGAAGGCAGCCTCAAGCTCTAATCAACTGCCTCGTCACACAGTCAGAGGCTCAGCAACAAATAGAGCATATAACTGTCAGGCCATCATGCCGTTTGTTGGCGTATATTACAATGAGTCACGAAGGAACGAGCTAACTGTAGTGTTGGCAGATGAGCCAACATCGTGTTACTAGTGGAGGACGAAATGCAAGCGTTTTAGCTCACGCAGGCTCGCGTGAGGAGGGAAGAACTACACTCCTAGAAATTGAAATAAGAACACCGTGAATTCATTGTCCCAGGAAGGGGAAACTTTATTGACACATTCCTGGGGTCAGATACATCACATGATCACACTGACAGAACCACAGGCACATAGACACAGGCAACATAGCATGCACAATGTCGGCACTAGTACAGTGTATATCCACCTTTCGCAGCAATGCAGGATGCTATTCTCCCATGGAGACGATCGTAGAGATGCTGGATGTAGTCCTGTGGAACGGCTTGCCATGCCATTTCCACCTGGCGCCTCAGTTGGACCAGCGTTCGTGCCGGACGTGCAGACCGCGTGAGACGACGCTTCATCCAGCCCCAAACATGCTCAATGGGGGACAGATCCGGAGATCTTGCTGGCCAGGGTAGTTGACTTACACCTTCTAGAGCACGTTGGGTGGCACGGGATACATGCGGACGTGCATTGTCCTGTTGGAACAGCAAGTTCCCTTGCCGGTCTAGGAATGGTAGAACGATGGGTTCGATGACGGTTTGGATGTACCGTGCACTCTTCAGTGTCCCCTCGACGATCACCAGTGGTGTACGGCCAGTGTAGGAGATCGCTCCCCACACCATGATGCCGGGTGTTGGCCCTGTGTGCCTCGGTCGTATGCAGTCCTGATTGTGGCGCTCACCTGCACGGCGCCAAACACGCATACGACCATCATTGGCACCAAGGCAGAAGCGACTTTCATCGCTGAAGACGACACGTCTCCATTCGTCCCTCCATTCACGCCTGTCGCGACACCACTGGAGGCGGGCTGCACGATGTTGGGGCGTGAGCGGAAGACGGCCTAACGGTGTGCGGGACCGTAGCCCAGCTTCATGGAGACGGTTGCGAATGGTCCTCGCCGATACCCCAGGAGCAACAGTGTCCCTAATTTGCTGGGAAGTGGCGGTGCGGTCCCCTACGACACTGCGTAGGATCCTACGATCTTGGCGTGCATCCGTGCGTCGCTGCGGTCCGGTCCCAGGTCGACGGGCACGTGCACCTTCCGCCGACCACTGGCGACAACATCGATGTACTGTGGAGACCTCACGCCCCACGTGTTGAGCAATTCGGCGGTACGTCCACCCGGCCTCCCGCATGTCCACTATACGCCCTCGCTCAAAGTCCGTCAACTGCACATACGGTTCACGTCCACGTTGTCGCGGCATGCTACCAGTGTTAAAGACTGCGATGGAGCTCCGTATGCCACGGCAAACTGGCTGACACTGGCGGCGGCGGTGCACAAATGCTGCGCAGCTAGCGCCATTCGACGGCCAACACCGCGGTTCCTGGTGTGTCCGCTGTGCCGTGCGTGTGATCATTGCTTGTACAGCCCTCTCGCAGTGTCCGGAGCAAGTATGGTGGGTCTGACACACCGGTGTCAATGTGCTCTTTTTTCCATTTCCAGGAGTGTATATTGACGTGAAGTCTGGAACATGACAAGGAATTAGAATTCAGAAAGCGGACGTAATTAGTTTGATACTTAACTTTAATCCATTAATGATGAACGTCGCTCTTGACGGTACAAGATTCACAATATTATCTGTTCAGAATACAATCTAGTAACTGAATATGGCGCCTTGCTAGGTCGTAGCAAATGACGTAGCTGAGGGCTATGCTAAACTGTCGTCTCTGCACATGAGAGTGTAAGTAGACAGTGAGCCATCGCTAGCAAAGTTGGCTGTACAACTGGGGCGAGTGCTAGGGAGTCTCTAGACTAGACCAGCCTTGTGGCGACGGTCGGTCTGCAATTACTGATAGTGGCGACACGCGGGTTCGACGTATACTAACGGACCGCGGCCGATTTAAAGGCTACCACCTAGCAAGTGTGGTGTCTGTCGGTGACACTACATTCCTGCCCCGCAAATCGGCGTACGGTTGTGGTATAAGTCCTCCGTACGCCGTGGGGAGGACCCCATGTTGGCGTATGAGACGAGGTGGGGAGCCTAACAACAGGCGAGGCTGTGCCATCCGCACCCTGCCATTCGGACCGCGGGGAGATAGGGAACGCCTGAAAACCTCTTCCAGGGTGCACGCCAACATGCGGCGTATGTGCCCGTAGAGAGACAGGAGGGGGCGAAGGGTCGACTTCTATCGGGCCGGGGCACCCGACGGGCGAAGACAACATATGGTCCGGAGTGGGCAAGAGTGCCATGTCGGAAGACAACTGGTCCCGGGAAGCGATCGGCGGCGCGTGACCAAAGGGGCGCCCGGCGGCTGCAGCGACGCGTCCACTGCGGGCGTCGCCGGCGGCAGAACAGGCGGCGGCGGCGGCGCGTCGCCATGGGGCAAAATGGAAGGCAGCGTCGGTAACACCTGGGGCTGAGGCGAGCCAGTAGATGGGTCCCCGGGGCGTTGACCGGACGGCACCGTCGCTGAAAGCAGACGGCGAGCGGCAGAGCCCGTGCGGCGACAGAGGCGCAGCTGATTGAGATGCCGGCGCACTCACCAGAGGCCCCCAAAACCAGATACATGGCGCGTCCGAGGCAGCGAAGAATGCGCTCTGCGACCCAACGCCGTGAACCTCGATAGTGGCGGTAGTAGACAACGTCGCCTGGGGCAAAAGCAGGTGTCTGCCGCTGGACAGGAAGCTGATGCAGCAGATGTAGCAAAGACATCAAGGTTCGATGATGGCGACTGTGGAGCAACTCAGCCGGCGAGCGACCATCTCGGGGCTGAGAGCTATACAAAAAGAGCAATAACGCGTCCTCCCGAGAATGCGACTCTTTCAACTTCAACATCTGTGACTTGAAAGTCCCGACCAGTCGTTCAGCGGCACCGTTTGACTGTGGCAAAAACAGCGTGGAGGTCATATGTTGAATACCATTGGCCTTGCAGAATGACTGAAATTCGGCGAACATGAATTGTGGGCCATTGTCGGAAACAATTGTCTGAGGAAGACCTTCAGTGGAAAAGATAGCAGATAACGCTTGGATGGTGGCAGATGATGTTGTGGAAGACATCCGGACAACAAAAGGAAAATTACTGAATGAATCTATCACAACCAACCATCGAGCATTCGCTCCCAGCTTCAGGCAGTGTTGGCTTCGGTCACACAGCTTGAGGTTGTTGCCAATGGGCATCACTGTGGGGGTCCAGATGGAGGTTTGTCGGGGACGGCGAGCTTGTACCACACATCCCCCGATCAGACTACGACTGTGGCTGCCCAGGATACTGCCCACATTGAGGCTGATCCCTCACCTGTGGTAGAGTGGGAGGTCGTCTCGAGGTGTGGCAGGGGGCGAAAGACATTCCAGAGGGCTGAACGGAAGGCCTCTCCAGTTTGTCTGACGAACCGGTTTCTGGCTCTGTCTCAGGCTGATAGTGATCTTCGGCCAGACATGGCTGCTTGTCCTGTTCCAGAGGTTGCCCCTCAGTCTGCAAGATCTGGGCGGTCGCAGAGGGTGGGCTTACTGGTAGATGGGAGCTCCAACGTCAGGAGCGTAATGGGGCCCCTTAGGGATATTGCAGCAAGAGAGGGGAAGAAACCCAATGTGCACTCCGTGTGCATGCCAGGGGGAGTCATTCCAGATGTGGAAAGGGTCCTTCCGGATGCCATGAAGGGTACAGGGCGCACCCATCTGCAGGTGGTCGCTCATGTCGGCACCAATGATGTGTGTCGCTATGGATTGGAGGAAATCCTCTCTGGCTTCCGGCGGCTATGGGATTTGGTGAAGACTGCCAGTCTCGCTAGCGGGATGAAAGCAGAGCTCACCATCTGCAGTATCGTCGACAGGAGTGACTGCGGACCTTTGGTACAGAGCCGAGTGGAGGGTCGGAATCAGAGGCTGAGACGGTTCTGCGACCGTGTGGGCTGCAGATTCCTCGACTTGTGCCACAGGGTGGTGGGGTTTCGGGTTCCGCTGGATAGGTCAGAAGTCCACTACACGCAGCAAGCAGCTACACGGGTAGCAGGGGTTCTGTGGCGTGGACTGTGCGGTTTTTTAGGTTAGATGGCCTCGGGCAAGAACAGAAAGGGCAACAGCCTCAAAGAGTGCGGGGCAAAGTCAGGACATGCGGGGACCAAGCAGTAATCGGTATTGTAATTGTAAACTATCGAAGCTGCATTGGTAAAGTACCAGAACGTCAAGCGCTGATAGAAAGCACCGAAGCTGGAAACATTATAGGTACAGAAAGCTGGCTGAAGCCAGAGATAAATTCTACTGAAATTTTTACAAAGGCACAGACGGTGTTTAGAAAGGATAGATTGCATGCAACCGGTGGTGGCGTGGTTGTCGCTGTTAGTAGTAGTTTATCGTGTAGTGAAGTAGAAGTGGGTAGTTCCTGTGAATTATTATGAGTGGAGGTTACGCTCAACAACCGAGCTAGGTTAATAGTTGGCTCCTTTTACCGACCTCCTGACTCAGCAGCATTAGCGGCAGAACAACTGAGAGAAAATCTGGAATACATTTCACATAAATTTTCTCAGCATGTTATAGTTTTAGGTGGAGATTTCAATTTACCAAATATAGACTTGGACAATCAGATATTTAGAACGGGTGGTAGGGACAGAGTATCCAGTGACATTATACTGAGTGTACTACCCGAAAATTACCTCGAGCAATTAAACAGAGAACCGACTCGTGGAGATAACATCTTGGACCTACTGATAACAAACAGACCCGAACTTTTCGACTCTGTAAGTGCAGAACAGGGAATCAGTGATCATAAAGCCGTTGCAGCATCCCTGAATATGGAAGTTAACAGGAATATAAAAAAAGGGAGGAAGGTTTATCTGTTTAGCAAGAGTAATAGAAGGCAGATTTCAGACTACCTATCAAATCAAAACGAAAATTTCTGTTCCGACACTGACAATGTTGAGTGTTTATGGAAAACGTTCAAGGCAATCATAAAATGCGTTTTAGACAGGTACGTGCCGAGTATGTGAGGGACGGGAAAAACCCACCGTGGATCAACAACAAAGTTAGGAAACTACTGCGAAAGCAAATAGAGCTTCATTCCAAGTTTAAACGCAGCCAAAACCTCTCAGACAAACAGAAGCTAAACGATGCCAAAGTTAGCGTAAGGAGGGCTATGCGTGAAGCGTTCAGTGAATTCGAAATTAAAATTCTATGTACCGACTTGACAGAAAATCCTATGAAGTTCTGGTCTTACGTTAAATCAGTAAGTGGCTAAAAACAGCATATCCAGACACTCCGGGATGATGATGGCATTGAAACAGAGGATGACACGCGTAAAGCTGAAATACTAAACACCTTTTTCCAAAGATGTTTCACAGAGGAAGACCGCACTGCAGTTCCTTCTCTAAATCCTCGCTCAAACGAAAAATGACTGACATCGAAATAAGTGTCCAAGGAATAGAAAAGCAACTGGAATCACTCAACAGAGGAAAGTCCACTGGACGACGGGATACCAATTCGATTCTACACAGAGTACGCGAAAGAACTTGACCCCCCCCCCCCCCCCCCCCCTTCTAACAGCCGTGTACCGCAAGTCTCTAGAGGAACGGAAGGTTCCAAATGATTGGAAAAGAGCACAGGTAGTCCCAGTCTTCAAGAAGGACCGTCGAGCAGATGCGCAAAACTATAGACCTATATCCCTGACGTCGATCTGTTGTAGAATTTTAGAACATGTTTTTTGCTCGCGTATCATGTCGTTTGTGGAAACCCAGAATCTACTCTGTAGGAATCAACATGGATTCCGGAAATAGCGATCGTGTGAGACCCAACTCGCTTTATTTGTTCATGAGATCCAGAAAATATTAGATACAGGCTCCCAGGTAGATGCTATTTTCCTTGACTTCCGGAAGGCGTTCTATACAGTTCCGCACTGTCGCCTGATAAACAAAGTAAGAGCCTACGGAATATCAGACCAGCTGTGTGGCTGGATTGAAGAGTTTTTAGCAAACAGAACACAGCATGTTGTTATGAATGGAGAGACGTCTACAGACGTTAAGGGAACCTCTGGCGTGCCACAGGGGAGTGTTATGGGACCATTGCTTTTCACAATATATATAAATGACCTAGTAGATAGTGTCGGAAGTTCCACGCGACTTTTCGCGGATGATGCTGTAGTATACAGAGGAGTTGCAGCATTAGAAAATTGTAGGGAAATGCAGGAAGATCTGCAGCGGATAGGCACTTGCTGCAGGGAGTGGCAACTGTCCCTTAACATAGATAAATGTAATGTATTGCGAATATATAAAAAGAAGGATCGTCCATTGCATGATTACATGATAGCGGAACAAACACTGGTAGCAGTTACTTCTGTAAAATATCTGGGAGTATGCGTGTGGAACGATTTGAAGTGGAATGATCACATAATATTAATTGTTGGTAAGGCGGGTACCAGGTTGAGATTCCTTGGGAGAGTCCTTAGAAAATGTAGTCCATCAACAAAGGAGGTGGCTTCAAAACACTCGTTCGACCTATACTTGAGTATTGCTCATCAGTGTGTGCTCCGTACCAGATCGGGTTGACGGAGGAGATATAGAAGATCCAAAGAAGAGCGGCGCGTTTCGTCACAGGGTTATTTGGTAACCATGATAGCGTTACGGAGATGTTTAGCAAACTCAAGTGGCAGACTGTGCAAGAGAGGCGCTCTGTATCGCGGTGTAGCTTGCTTGCCAGGTTTCGAGAGGGTGCGTTTCTGGATGAGGTATCGAATATATTGCTTCCCCCTACTTACACCTCCCGAGGAGATCACGAACGTAAAATTAGAGAGATTCGAGCACGCACGGAGGCTTTCCGGCAGTCGTTCTTCCCGCGAACCATACGCGACTGGAACAGAAAAGGAAGGTAACGACAGTGGCACGTAAAGTGCCCTCCGCCACACACCGTTGGGTGGCTTGCGGAGTATAAATGTAGATGTAGATGTAGAATGGACGTGCAAAATCGATGTATAAGCGTTGCCAAGGGAAAGTGGCTTTTGGCCATGCAAAGAATTTTCACGGTGGTGCTGACTGTTGTTCGGCACACGCCATGCAAGAAGAGCACATATTCGTAATCGCGGCATCGATTCCTAACCAGTGCTGACGAGCAAGTTGTTTCGTTCTCACTATACCCCAATGTGCGTGGTGGAGAAGCTTTAAGACAGAGGACTGTAACGAAAGTGGGACCACGACCCTGGACTGATCATTATCAGAACGCAACAGCAAAACACCACGTCGAACAAAAAATCTCTCCTTGTGAGCAAAAAATCGGCGAACCAACAGGTCCCCGATCCGTGACTCTGACAAGGGCCATTGCGTAGCAACAAAACGCAGAACGGTAGCAAGGACAGGGTCGGCAGTTGTGGATGTAGCTACACCGCAAAAATCAATCGGAGACGATTCGACCACGTCATCGGTTTCCGAATCAATGAACATGCAAGCAAGTTCGGAGGAATCGAATGCCCTATCCTCAGCAACAGGCAAACGGGACAACGCATCGGCGTTTCCGTGCTTAGCAATGGACCGATACAAGATATAGTAGCGGTACTGCGAGAGGAAAATAGACCAGCGAACGAATTTCTGCGCTGTACGTGGAGGTACAGGCATGTTCGGATGAAAAAGCGATGTCAAAGGTTTGTGGTCTGCGCTTATGGTAATTTGACGACCATACAAGAAGTCATGAAACTTTGTAACACCAAATACGAGAGCCAGTGCTTCTTTCTCGATCTGTGAGTAATTTCGTTGCGCAGACGAGAGCAATTTTGACGCAAAGGCAATAGGGCGACCGTGCGAGCCATCTTTGTGCACAAGCACAGCACCGATCCCGAAATCCGATGTATCCACCATCAACAAAAGGGGCTCCCAGAGATCGAATGGCGTAAGGCAAGTATTGGAAAGCAACGCCGATTTCGACTTGCGAAAGGCGCGTTCGCATTCCGTCGTCCAGATGAACGGAACACCTTTACGGTGTAAGCGAAGAAGCGGAGCTGAAATGGAAGAGGCATGCGGCCCATATCTGAGATAATAGTTGATTTTTCCCAGCACACTCCGTAGCTGCTTCAAATTCTGCGGCGAAGGCAAGTCTTGTATGGCACGGAGGTGCGTGGGACTGGGATGTATGCCTTGGTCATTGAGTACATGTCCCAGGTATGGCAAGTCACTAGCAAAAAACACACATTTGTCCTTCCGTAAGCAAGAGCTGAAATAATGATCTGAGATTGTCTAAATGTTCCTCTTCCGTCTTTCTGGAGATCACAATATCATCCAGATAGTTTGCTGCAGTAGGGACCGACGCACAAACAGTTTGTAGATATTGCTGAAACAATGCAAGGGCGGATGCACACCCGAACGGCAGTCGTTTGAATTGATACAAACCAAGATGGGTGTTAACCACCAAAACGCGCTGGGATTCTTCGTCCATCAGTATTTGCAAGTACGCATCTGCTAGGTCCCAATTCGAAAAATATTTACCCGGGCACAGTTTGTCAAAAAGATCTTCTGGGCGGGGTAGTTGCAATCATTAGTTGTGGATTCACTGTTGCCTTTAAGTCCACACAAAGTCTCAATTTTCCCAAAGCTTTGGCAAAATTACTAAGGGTGATGCCAAGAGAGAAGCCTGCACACGTTCAATTACACCTTGTGATTCCAAATCGTGTAATGTTTTTGCGACCTCATCACGCAATGCGTGGGGAACATTGCGCGCTCTGAAAAATATCGGTTGCGCGTTTGCTTTCAGTTCCAAATGTGCTTTATAGTTCTTAGCGCAACCGAGGCCGGACGTAAAAATGTCTGCAAAATCTTCACATAGACGAGAAACACTGTCTGAATGCACAGTCTGGTTCACTGATAGGACCTGATTTACTATAGACTAGTTAAACAACTGAAATGAATCGAAACCAAATAAGTTCACTGCAGAAGAAGAACAAAGGACGTAAAATGACACAAGTTTTGTTTGTCCTTTGTATGTTGCAAGAAGGCTGCACTGTCCTAACACAGGGATCTCTTGACCTGAAAAGCCAGTTAGCTGAACATCTTCGGCACGCAACGGAGGGGTGCCCAGAGTTTGTGTCTTGATTGATCAGTGAAACTGCAGCTCCGGTATTGAGCTGGAATGGTATCACTTTGCCGTTAATGTCCAAGTCTACAAAAAGTTTATTGTCCTGCCGACGACAAGAGCGACTGTCTCGTGCAACATGAACTGACACTGGTACAAAATCACTTGCGACTTGACGGGAGTTCTGGCGATGTCGATGCACACTGTTTGTGGGCGAACAGTCACTTTTAGGGAGAGTGGCACTGGGCGGAGTGGAATGAACGACATGAATTTCCATGTGCGAAGTTTCGCGAATCAGAGTATCTTTGGTTCGATGCCGATTCCGGCGCGAAGCAAAGGGCCTGGAGTGGTTTTGAGTTTCCGATCTGAGCTTTTTCTGGCAAACACTTTGAGCATGTCCTTTTTTATTACAGTAAAAGCAAATAGCTTGGCGTCATGGGCAATTCTCACGCGAATGTTTAGTAGCGCACCGCGGACATGATTTGAGCACTGCATTTGCTTGCTGGCGCGGCACACGTGGCTGAGAGCCGGGCAGCACCCTGCAGCTCGCCCGGCGGACCGGTTAACGTGACACACGGCTGGCGAAGTTTCAAATGATTCCTGAGCAAAGTCAAGTGTGTCCTGCCGATCCAATATATCCATCACTAGTTGAAGGGAGGGATTGACTAGTTTCAAATCTGTTCCCTTATACGAACATCTGAAACGTTCTGTGCAATTGCATCACGTAGCATAGTATCTGAATATGGGAGTCCACCTTGACACTCAAAAGCACTATCCCTAGTAAGGCCTTGCAAGGTTGCAACCCACTCCTGATTAGTCTGACATGCCGTACGTTTTGTACGAAAGAAGGTATACCGATTCGCAACTGCATTGACTGATTGTTTAAAATATGCATCTAATGCAGACAAAATTTCTTCATAAGACAGAGTTGCTACGTCGCGTCGGGGATATAATTTGACTATCACACGGTAGGTTTGCACACTGACGGACGACACAAGGAATGAATTCCGTAGGCGGCGAGATGGAATCCAAATTGGCGTGACCACTCCGTCCAGCTTTCCAGTGCAGCATCAAAAGGTCTGAAGGGCGGTGCAACTGCGTGTTGTGGTTGCGTTAGCTGTGGAGCGGCGGCTGCCGCTTCGTTTTGCAGTGCACGTTGACCCTGGACGAGCTGTCCAAGGGCATCCAGTAATGCCTGCGTCTGCTGATTCTGTGAGCAATAAAATTCGAACAGTACATCTCGAGGTTGTGGCGAAGCCATGACACAATGAAATCAGGGCAGTATAGATAAGAACACCGTTTTTACACTCGTCGCCAATGTTGTGTTGGCAGAAGAGCCAACACCGTGTTACTAGTGGAGGCCGAAATGCACGCGTTTTAGCTCACGCAGGCTGGCGTGAGGAGGGAAGAACTATATTGACGTGAGGTCTGGAACATGACAAGGAATTAGAATTCAGAAAGCGGACGTAATTAGTTTGTTACTTAACTTTAATCCATTAATGATGAACGTCACTCTTGACGGTACATGATTCACAATGTTATCTGTTCAGAATACATTCTAGTAACTGAATATGGCGCCTTGCTAGGTGGTAGCAAATGACGTAGCTGAAGGCTATGCTAAACTGTCGTCTCTGCACATGAGAGCGTAAGTAGACAGTGAACCATCACTAGCAAAGTCGGCTGTACAACTGGGGCGAGTACTAGGGAGTCTCTAGACTAGACCTGCCGTGTGGCGGCGCTGATAGTGGTGACACGCAGGTCCGTCGTATACTAAGGGACCGCGGCCGATTTAAAGGCTACTACCTAGCAAGTGTGGTGTCTGGCGGTAACACCACACTTACCTGTACAAAACAGGAATCAAATAGATTCTCACGCCCATGAGCTGCTTACGCAAGACTTAAAGCAAGGAAATCTATAACACAGTTGGTATACTTATTAGACATACAAGGATTAAACCAGCTTCCTCACAAATAAAAAATAAAGGCCACTGCTAAAATTCCCTGAAGCACAATATACAACAATTAAATTTAATTGACTTTGGACTCAGGTATTCATATGACTAATTAAACATTTCAGCTCAATCAGATTTTCACGTAGCCATCCACATGAAGACTCAGACTAAGTTACACCACAAAATTGTTTGAAGAATAATAAAGGACTAAGCTTCAGTTAACAACACTCTTATTAAAAAGACAGTGGTCACCAACATTTAAATAAATCATGGTAGCCCTCAAACTAATCATGAATACAATAAAAAGATAAACAACATTAATTCAATAACGGCCTTTGGCCACTGTAACTGGAATTAAGCTACTTAATTACACATACAAAAAATAAAGCTGGAAATTACTCTTATGGAGGCACTGGAAAGCGCAGGTACCGATTAATAAGAAATACTAATAAACGAAAAGAGGGGCTCAATCAGTAATCATACTAAATTTAGCCCTTTAGGAAGCCACCAAACCTGGCACAGCTAGAAGCTCTCGTAATACGAGCACTGTGCATAAAGGTGCAAAAGGCGAGGGCAAGTTGAATATTGTCAGGGCAGCATTAAACATCCAGTCGCACACAGTACTTAATCGTCTGAGTCACAAACCAATGGACGTGAAGTCGAATGGAACTCATACAACAGGACCCCGTCTCCCCAAAAATTGCTGCAGGCGAGAAACGTTAAAGTCATGACCAAAACAAGCACACAAGACGTATAGCTGCCGCTGGTAGTCGGGGCCGCTGGTTGTCCTGGTCCGCCGTTCCTGTTAGTTCTCCTTCGTCGTACTGGTTCCCACCGCAATCCACTGCTTTCTCGATGCACCGCCAGATACGTTGCTTAGCAAGGAGAATCGATACACAAAGGGAAATAAGGCGCCATAGACACACAGGACTACGGAAGGCAGGGAAGAATCGATTGGGAGACGTCGCCAAGGCTCACTACTATTGCAACTGAGAACACAAGTGTCTCCAGCTAGCAGCAACAGCTGTTCCGCGTCTGCTGGAGACATGCACGCCAGGAATCGAGTTCACTTTCCGGATCGTGTGTGCACAGCAGTTTACATAATGGTCGATTGGGATTTTACCATGTACAGAGAGGCTCACAAGGGACCCTTTCATCGTCATATTGATGTTGTCTCCAATTTTATTTCTCCTATTTCTTAACAAGAGCACTAATGACGAATGTTAACCAGTTACTTGAAAGTTGTAAGTGAAGAGATGAAAATAGGAAGTGAATAAATGTATAGTTCTGTTACTGTCGGACTACATGATAGTGTAAGAAACCAGCCTAGAGCATGTGCTCACACCACAGCTGGCCACTTGAATCTTTGTGGGACAGCAGTCCTCAGAAATCCTTGGCACTCATTCTAAGCACAATATATACAGCGTGGTCCATTGATCGTGACCGGGCCAAATATCTCACGAAATAAGCGCCTGTCTAGCTTGAAAGACGAAACCAGATGGCGCTATGGTTGGCCTGCTAGATGGCGCTGCCATAGGTCAAACGGACGATATCAACTGCGTTTTTTTAAATAGGGACCACCATTTTTAATACATATTCGTGTAGTACGTAAAGAAATATGAATGTTATAGTTGGACCACTTTTATCGCTTTCTGATAGATGGCGCTGTAATAGTCACAAACATATGGCTCAAAATTTAGGCGAACAGTTGGTAACAGGTAGGTACTTTAAATTAAAATTCAGAACGTAGGACGTTTGAACATTTTATTTCAGTTGTTCATATGTGATACATGTACCTCTGTGAACTTATCATTTCTGAGAACGCACGCTGTTACAGCGTGATTACCTGTAAATACCACATAAATGCAATAAGTGCTCAAAATGATGTCCATCAATCTCAATGCATTTGCCAATGGGTGTAACGACATTCCTTTCAACAGCGAGTAGTTCGAACATGCAATGACAATGCGCTGCCGCATGTTGTCAGGCGTTGTCGGTTGATCACGATAGAAAATATCCTTTAACTTTCCCCAAAGAAAGACATCCGGAGACGTCAGATCCGGTGAACGTGCGGGCCATGGTATGGTGCTACGACGACCAATCCATCTGTCATGAAATACGCTATTCAATACCGCTTCAACCGCACGCGAGCTGGGTGCGTGACATCCATCATGTTGGAAGAACGTCGCCATTCCGTCATGCAGTGAAACGTCTTGTAGTAACATCGGTAGAACATTACGTAGTAAATTAGCATATATTGCACCATTTAGATTGCCATCGATAAAATGGGGGCCAATTATCCTTCCTCCCATAGTGCTGCACCATACATTAACCCGCCAAGGTCACTGATGTTCCACTTGTCGCAGCCATCGTGGATTTTCCGTTGCCCAGTAGCGCATATTAAGCCGGTTTACGTTACCACTGTTGGTGAATGACGCTTCGTCGTTAAGTAGAAGGGGTGGAAAAAATCTGTCATCGTCCCGTTATTTCTCTTGTGCCCAGTGGCAGAGCCGTACACGACGTTCAAAGTCATCGTCATGCAATTCCTGCTGCATAGAAATATGGTACGGGTGCAGTCGATGTTGATGTAGCATTCTCAAAACCGACATTTTTGAGATTCCCGATTCTGGCGCAATTTGTCTGCTACTGATGTGCGGATTAGCCGTTACGGCAGCTAAAACAACTACTTAGGCATCATTATTTGTTGCAGATCGTGGTTGACGTTTCACATGTGGCTGAACACTTCCTGTTTCCTTAAATAACGTAACTATCCGGAGAACGGTCCGGACATTTGGATGATGTCGTCCAGGTTACCGAGCAGCATACATAGCACACGCCCGTTGGGCATTTTGATCACAATAGCCATACATCAACATAATATCGATCTTTTCCGCAATTGGTTAACGGGCCATTTAACACGGGTTAAAGATGGTAGGTGGGCCCAAACCGTAATGCACCAAATATAATCAGTTGGGAAGAAATCCAGCGACGTTGCTGGGTAAGCCCAGGATGACTTGCTATGAACAGCAACGAAACAGGGAGGAGAGTGTTGCCGATGTACCGCTGTCCTGTAGGCTGCCATGGATGACGATCAAATGGACCTGTAATGAAAAAAGTGGCGCTGCAGACTATACTCAGATTGGTATCCCACTGATGTTTGGGGCAACGAGACATGTCTTCGGCCTGGAGTCCCTTTGACTGGAATAGTCTTCAGTGATGGATCCCACTTCGAACTGACCCTCGATGGCCAGCGAAGATGTGTCTGCAGACACCCCAACAGAGGTGTGATACTAACCTGACTATCGCCCATCACAGGGCCAGTTAACCAGGAGTGATTTCGGCATATCCATCCTTGTTCCACACGGTGTGTACTTGCTATTACAGCAGGCGCAGTTACTAGTTATTTTCATGTGGGACTTTCTGACGTCTTTCTGGAAAATTCAGTCACTATATTTAGACCCTACCTTGGCCAGCAAGGTCGCCGGATCCATCAACAGGGTTAGGAACGCTATGGACAGGGCCCTGCAACCATCTCTGGATTCTGACAGAATTGTCCTCAGGAGTGCATCCAACAACTCTACAGCGCCAAATCGAATAGCTGCTTGCGTAGGGACCAGAGGTGAACCAACGCATCATTGACTTGCTCAATCTGTAACTCTCTCTCTCTCTCCTGAAAAATCAATGCATTTTTCGAAATTATGATCATTTGTTTGTCTGTACATGTAAATCACATCTCCCAATTTCCGTCACATTCGGATAATTCCATCGTGGTGCATAGATTTTGTTTAATTATTGTCTGACAATATATGTCAAGCCACAAGCCCCCTAGCGGGCTAAGTTATTGGTGATCACCTTACAGATTTTATAAAGTATCCAGACATGCGACTATAGAACAGTTTTTACATCTTCCTTGGCTAAAGAACATGGTATTGGCAGGCTGTACACATTTCCAAAACTCTTTAGATGTGTACGCGATTACTTGTAACTTTCTTTGCGACTACTCGATTACGGAATACTGTTACGTCTCTTTGGCAATTATTGGTAATACCTCACTGACATTGCTGCAGTAATCAAAATATTTCTCCTCGATTTTCCACACATTATGACACTGGTATCTTCGCTTCTGCAGATTTGCACTGTCGTCTGTCCAAAAGCAATGTTGAGGTACCATACCTCGTAATATTTGCAGCCATTTTGGTTAAGCTATGCCTCTTGGAAGTCCTAACATAAACGATGTGGTAGAGGCGTTGATAGTAAGAGAAATTTCAGCTGAGACAGCATTATGATCTTCCACATTCACACACACACACACACACATATATATATATATATATATATATATATATATATATATATATGTGTGTGTGTGTGTGTGTGTGTGTGACATATATATATATATATATATATATATATATATATATGGCACACACACACACACACACACACACACATATATATATATATATATATATATATATATATATATATATATATGTGTGTGTGTGTGTGTGTGTGTTTGTTGTAGCGAACATCATCACTTTGTGTTTTGGCATTTATTTAGCAGGTACAGCAACTGAACAGTGGCCCTTGGACTATTTTGATGGCCCATTTTGCTTGTAAGGCCTTGAAAATCGAATTCTCTTATCGATTTACTTTTAACGATTTAAATAGGTAATTCTGGTGCTGAATTATTTAATTTCTGCTTACAAAGTGTGAGACATCACGCAGTATATGGCAATTCGTTTTATATATTTTTCGAGAAATCGAGTCTAACACTGTCCTTGGAAATGTCGCATCTCACACTGGTAGCATCTTTCGTAATGTGCTTACAAGCAGTCCGCATTCCTCTGCAATTTAAGTGATATTTCCGTAATAAAAGCAAATTACTCCTTCCTTGCTTAATAAGACAATTGCGTTGTTGTAGTTGGTTACAGTTTTTTTTTTCACGTGCTATAGCTGATCGATATACGGCTTCATAGACCACATACACGCTTTACATATATAAATACAACTGCATCGTGAACATCGATCTGTCGCGCTGATGATGTATTTTTAGAATATTGTGACTAACAGTACAGGAAAAATTCAGTCTATAAAGCCTTTAAAAAGCTCTTTGACGGCAAACTTTCTGTTATTTACATAGCCCCGGGTAAACCTGTGTCATTTGTAATAATAGCTACAGCGGGCCATCAGTATCATCGGTTTAAATTTTTTACTGTGGAAAAAAAGGTGAATGGTCTTTGTCCCTTCTAAGATATCCCTTGAGAACAATTTAAGTGCAAAAATATTCAGTCTCATGGTATGTTGTGATTTACTTCAAGATTAGCATAATTCTTTACATTCAGTCAGTCTATTTACCTCCTTAGTGCAGTATTTTTAGTTAACATGAAGTTTACTGCATTTATAAGGCTGATTAGGTTAGTTTTATGACGTGAAATTATTATTCCTACATTCTCAAGTGTCAATGGTTATTAGCCGTTGAAATCTTGTATAGGGGTACATATGTTACAATCTTGGGACTAAATTGGCAAATATATGAATATGTGGAAATTAATGATGTATTACAAATTAATTACGGATGTAGTTGTACAATATTATGACATCTGATTTTTAGTCATCCAGCATCTTTACATATATTAACCCAAACATCAATTTAAACATCGCAACTAATGAGCTGCTGATCTGTTTTGCAGATTTTTTGGTGTCTTACATGTGGGGAATAATGAGTTTGGTGCACCTCCATTGATATGACTGAAAACTGCTGTTATTGTTCATAGCCTTCAGTAGGCATTTGTTATTTGTAATAAAAGGAATAACACGAAATCGGTAGCATCGTTTGTGTTTTTTTTTTCTAGTGAATAATGTGAGGCATTATTTTTGTCCCTCCTAAAATAGTGCTTAACAACAATTTAAATGCGGAAATGTGACTTTGAGTGTATTGTGAATTACATCAAGTGTAGGTCTAATTAATTACATTCATTTCATCTGTTTGCCTGCTTAGCGCAGTATTTATGTTATCAGGTATTTTTCTGCGCTTGTAAGCCTGATCATGTCAAATTTCTGACATCGAATTATTAAGCCTACATTCTCAAATGTTAACTGGTGCTGGGCATTGGGGTTACATACTTTAGAATTTTGGGCGTTATTTTGTCGAGTATATGTGTCCGTGGAGATGATGTCGTGGTGTCTTCTACAGTGCATACATGTTTTTTTCAATGTTTCTATACTGATTCGTGTCCTAGGGCGTTTGATTCATGTTTTAACCTCAATAAGAAATATAAACTTCGTATTTTTCGCGATGCCAATGTAGTTTGCAGATATTTTAGAATTTTTTCAACATGTTAGGTATTGAAAGTAATTGATTTTGACGTCTCTGTGGCGTTTTATAAACATGCAACAATCTAATGCTGGCAGTAAGAAGTTGCGGCACAGAGATTAAACATTGCTGAATTTTACAGTACTGACATCTGAGGATGACGGGAGCGAGTAAGATGTGAGACAGGACTTGTTTTTATTCCACATTTCAGGCTTCATGGGATAGTATTTAAGGTAAATCTCATCTTCAAGATGTTTTCATTCCTATTTTACAAGCAAATGTTAGCTTTTAACTATTTACAGAGGAGTAAGCTATCTATCCATTCCAACATTCCATGGGAAACGATATATATCTTAAAATGGAATTCACGAATGTGACTGGCGTAAGGAATGTACTTGGTGGCTGATCAGGGCTTGGGGTATGTTCCCTCCCTCTCTCCCCAGCCTTACACACCTTTGGCATGTGGCCGGATGTGCTGCTGCTCATGCAATGAATCTTGTTATGGTTTAGAGATAAGGCACTGCTGATGATATGACACGATTCCCAGCCTCCTACACCTATTCTTCCCCTTCTTGGTCCTTGGAACGCTGTTCTGAAAAAGACAAGGATGCGCTGACGCTATTGTAAACGTAATATGACTTGCACGCGAACAGCAGTCTTCTCTCGCTCCCACGAATACAGAGCGGGCATGTTGAGAGCAGGAGTTGGTTCATGCAATTTTCAGCGGTATGGGGGCGAGAAGGACATACCTTCCCTTCCCTCCACTCCCCTCGTTGGTCTTGTCCTGTGGCCAGATGTCATGTGTCCTGAAACGGTCTCGGAGATACAGTAGTGCTGGTGCTACTTTCAGCGGAATATGACGTGCAAAACTGTCTCAGCTGTCGTCTGACAACGGAAAAAGAGTGCTGTGTTAGCGTTTTTACCCAGAAATTGTGGTGCCCTACTACTATCGCCGTCTCCAAACTCTTTAAAGTGGAGAAAGAAGCACTATTTACGCCAGCAACACTACGAAAGAAACTTTAGCATGGCAGGCTTTGTTGTAGGTCGGAAGTATTGCTGTATCGATGCAGATCGTCTCCATGACATTTCGTTAATTCGTAACCATAACAGGGACAGATAAATTATTTTATGAAGGCAATCATATCTTACGAATTGGAACCCGTAGAATCTGTGTAAATAGAATATGTTCACATTGAGCCGTGGCTGGCTCGTGTTATGCTTTGCGTTAAACCTTGATTACTATTCCGTGATTAGTCTCCTGCGGTTATCGCGATTATGCTGTTATCCTCTCTCTCTGTGAGTTATAGCAGCGTGTATCGATATTCGCACCCTCGTACTATCTTTGGCCTCGCGCTTATAGTTTTCGGCTGTGCCGTGTGTGGGACATTGGTCTGTTGGCGTGGAGCAGCGAGGAAGTCTCTGTGGCGCGTGTCTGGCTGGGGACCGCTGGCGGCGTCCATGCGCGGTCGGAGTGTGAGGGGCTGTTCCCATTGCTACGAGGTCCGTGGCTCACCGATCCCGGACACGAAAGTTGAGTCTTTACTTCATCTACCAGTCAGCCCCAAGTGTTCACACTGTGTCGTTTGAATTTCGTTGTGGGCTCTTAGGACATTCCCGCAAACAACAAGGTGTGTTTCAAGTTTGCGATATTCTAGCCGCCCTCCTGTGTTGTTAACTTGGTGATTTCAGAATTGAAGTGCACCAGCGGAATCTTCTGCCTTGTGGCCGCTAACGTTCCGGTTACCTGCCCTGGCCATTGACGTAAATTCAGGCAGTGTATTTTCCTCGTGTTGTGGCTGTCCAGCACGGCGTTTAGTTTGACAGCTGAATGTATAATTCGTTGTGGGCGCCGATACCTTTTGTGTTGTTCCATTGAACTCCCTGTAGTGTGCTCGTCTGGTGGAGCGGAAGTTATCCTGTCGCTTTGTCCGCTGACTGTCTTTCGGTTGGGTTGCCGTCGGATTGAGAATTGTTGGGCCGACTGCCTGTCTCACCTAAGCGAGCGTTAGTGTTCGAATTCCAGGCCGACCCCCGGAATATTCTGAGCATCGTTTGATGTGCTGCCTTTTCTTATTTGTCCTTGTTGTTTGTTTATGTATGGCTTCTAGCCGATTTTAAATTAAAGTTGTTTTGCCTTTGAGGCGTGAGATTGAATGGCGCATTTAGTCGGCAATTAAGTTCCAAAACAAATGTCTGGCTTGCTCTGTTTTTAATATTTTCTTTACTCTTATAATGGTTGTCAAATGGATAAAGTAGTATGTTCGAGTGCAACTGACAGCCTCGCATTTTGGGTCCTTTCCACAAATTAAACTATCTGTCCTGTCCAGCGAGAATAGCAGGGGATCTCACACATTATATATACACACTTTTGTAATCTGAAGGTAAAGTTAGAAATACTTGTTTCTGCTTTCTAGACCCTTAGCTGTCATGTGCTGTGTCGTGTTAGCTTCAACCTTTACTGCAATAAAATAAGTGAGTATAGTATTATCATTTTATTTTTCATTTCAATAACGTAACGAATACTATTTGTTCCCTTGAGCAATCACGAAGTGACTTCATAAGCTGAGTTTGGTGACAGCAGAGAAAAGCTTTAGTTGTTGGCATACGCTCAACGAAAGAGTTGTCACACTCCCGGGGGTATGAATGGTTGATGGTGGGTACCTTAAACTGGTAACTTCTTTTCGTGACCGTGCGCCCTGTCCACACCACGTACCTGATAATCCCGCGGCGGTCGCACTGTTCTGCTCCACACTGCTGCTGGCTTGCCTGAAATTATTTATCGAAATATGCAAGCGAATAAGGGGAGCCACTCAACGTTCAGCACAACACTGTTCTACGTCTCGTATGAACATCTATATTCTGAGACGATATGGAAATCACAGGTTGCGCTGTTTACACTATTAGTCATAAATGTTTATCCCAACTGACGGTCTTGATGATGATCTGTCCACTTGGACGAGCGTACGCGTACCGAACATGGCGCGGATGATTGTTGATGATGCGGAAGCCGATTGGTCGCGCGAAAGCTCTTACGCTTGTCACGATTACACAGATATTTGTTACCAGTCCTCCTTGACACTAGTAATAAATTTTATCACTGTTCACAAGGTTAAATTTACATTTCACAGTTCTTCAGTTGTACGAGCGTGGGCATAGCCGTAGCGGCGCGGCTGATTGTTGAGGACGCGGAACGCGATGATCGAACGCACGTTCTCACGCTCGCTACAAGACACTGGCACTTAAATGCTCTCTTTTGTAAAATATAGTATTACTGATTCACATTAGTTCATTCTGAGAGACCGAACACGGCGCGGATGATTAATACTGTACGGTACGACAAGCATCGAGAGGATACACAAATACTTCTTGATGCATTTTCCTCTGAACCATTTGCATATTTTATCACTTATAGCACTTGTAATAGCACTTGTAACAACACTTCAATTTCCACACTAACAATGCCACTCACATGCAGAGCTACACACACTCAACATAACAGTTCCGTGTCCCGCGGTCGACTCTCTACAGACGCGACTGCCCTCAAAGATACTCCACAACTAAGCCAGCAGTATGACAATACTCTTACAGAGTCATTCGGTCATTTTCTGATATTAAGGTTTTCGTAACACCGTAGCAAGAAAATACGAACATCAGAATATGACGAAGTTAAAATAATGACTTACTTGGACTTGTACGTGTAGTTTTTGTTGTAGGTCTCTCATTATCGCTCTTCGCCGATATCCCTTCCGCTACCAGTATGATACAGTCGCCTTGCTTGTGAGCAGCTGCGTTCGAGTCACGATATTCTTGCTGCCCCACACCCGGTCAGGATTAACAGTGTGTAGTGTATGGGTGTATTGAACCGGGGACCTAGAAACGACGGAGAGGCTCACTCTCACCGTAGTCCTCAGTGGTTCACAACCAATGTTTACGTGGTAGAGTAATTATGGTGTACGCGTACGTGGAGACAGTGTCTGCGCAGCAATCGCCGACACAGAATAATTGAGGCGGAATGAGGAGAACCAGCCCGCATTCGCCTAGGCAGATGGAAAACCGCCTGAAAAACCATCCACAGGCTGGCCGTCACAACGGACCTCGACACTAATCCGCCGGGCGGATTCGTGCCGGGGACCAGATCGCCCCCGCTCAGGAAGCAGCGGGTTAGACCGTAGTGCTAGCTGGGTGGGCTAGGATTAGCAGTAAATTTGAAATTAAGATCAGTACGACCTAATAGTCCCATTTCAAATATCATCTGCTGTCAACAACTGAGTGAGAACAGTAAGCTACCTACCTAACAAGGTCTCCTGAATGTATTTTCACAATTCAGATCACGTCTCATATACTTTTCAACTGTACGCCATTGTTTCTGACATTATGCAGCAACCCTCAACATCCAAGGAACAATAGTAATAACAGAAAAAAATATGATTCCCGCAGGTTTCCTAAGAAGTTTAAAAGCTGCGTCTCCACCCTCCGCACTCGAAGAAAGTGGCGCGTGTGTAGCCTACGCAAGCCAACCTAGGAGGTCCTCGATCCCCTCCCGTAACTGTGGTTCATCTCTGCTCTCTGAACCACAATGACAGTTGTCGTATGCTCGAGAAGTGTGCCGACCCTCGCCTGCCGTGCAGGTAGGCCCTGTGACTCCACTGAAGGGTGAGGAACGCTGGTGTCCTGGCCCAAGTCGACACGGAAGAACCCCAGGCCTTCCCTTCTGCTTTGGAAGCTCTCAGCAGCGCCGAACTCGTGACTGGTGCTTACGGAGAGGAAGACATCTCTCCGGTGGCTGTTGGCGGTGTTGAGTACTAGCAGCTAATCTACAACAGACTTATATCCAGCGTTAATACCATGTTGGGGAATCGAGTACGCACGTCCTGTACACCATCGATCCTTCTGACCAACAACCTCCTGAACTCAAGAGCTGGAGCGTTTATAGTGTGAAATATCGGCTGGTGTTGACCCAACGTCACTTTTGGCGACCGCATAGGCTTTCCTAATACGAATGTATCAGCGATTCATATCGCGCCCTATTTACTTAACATATTTGTTATACCAACAGACTGGTCTGTAACAGTATTCGGAGCCTTCTTGCGTTAGCGACGCGGCTTCTTATTTTACTTAACTAGGTGACGTGATACTTCTCAGTCATACTGCTTTACTAAGCTTCTGCTGATGCTAGCCACTCAGTTCGCGCAAAATCGCTGATGTCCTGCTTTCCTCCTGACCTGCTAACGTGATGAAAGGCTGTCGTTTCGTGTTGCGCTTGTTGACACTCCCCAAGGAACGTAAAGTGACAAGAGCTCCTACTCTTAAAAAGTTGCAGTCAGCAGTGCGGGACTCACTGTAACCGTGCACTATCAACGGAAAGATGCGATCGAGATTTATTTGTTGCAAGTGAATGATCACAGCTATGTCGGCGGTTAGACATGCTGGCGCTATACTTTGGAAGCTCTCAGATTTCTTTAGTATTACTTGACGAAGGCGCTCGAGAAGGTAGAACTGTTGTACAAAAATATGGAAACACCAAAAATAGAGCAGATTACCATGCCCCCCATGAACCATGGACCTTGCCGTTGGTGGGGAGGCTTGCGTGCCTCAACGATACAGATAGCCGTACCGTCGGTGCAACCACAACTGAGGGGAGTCTGTTGAGAGGCCAGACAAACGTGTGGTTCCTGAAGAGGGGCAGCAGCCTTTTCAGCAGTTTCAGGGGCAACAGTCTGGATGATTGACTGATCTGGCCTTGTAACACTAACCAAAATGACCTTGCTGTTCTGGTACTGCGAACGGCTGAAAGCTAGGGGAAACTACAGCCGTAATTTTTCCCGAGGGCATGCAGCTTTACTGTGTGATTAAATGATGATGGCGTCCTCTTGGGTAAAATATTCCGGAGGTAAAATAGTCCCCCATTCGGATCTCCGGGTGGGGACTACTCAAGAGGACGTTGTTATCAGGAGAAAGAAAACTGGCGTTCTACGGATCGGAGCGTGGAATGTCAGATCCCTTAATCCGGCAGGTAGGTTAGAAAATTTAAAAAGGGAAATGGATAGGTTAAAGTTAGATATAATGGGAATTAGTGAAGTTCGGTGGCAGGAGGAACAAGATTCTTGGTCAGGTGAATACAGGGTTATAAATACAAAATCAAATAGGGGTAATGCAGGAGTAGGTTTAATAATGAATAAAAAAATAGGAGTACGGGTAAGCTACTACAAACAGCATAGTGAACGCATTATTGTGGCTAAGATAGACACGAAGCCCCCGCCTACTACAGTAGTACATCTTTATATGCCAACTAGCTCTGCAGATGACGAAGAAATTGATGAAATGTGTGATGAGATAAAAGAAATTATTCAGATAGTGAAGGGAGACGAAAATTTAAAAGTCATGGGTGACTGGAATTCAAGAGTAGGAAAAGGGAGAGAAGGAAACATAGTAGGTGAATATGGATTGGGGGTAAGAAATGAAAGTGGAAGCCGCCTGGTAGAATTTTGCGCTGAGCGTAACTTAATCATAGCTAACACTTGGTTTAAGAATCATGAAAGAAGGTTATATACATGGAAGAACCCTGGAGATACTAGAAGGCATCAGATAGATTATATAATGGTAAGACAGAGATTTAGGAACCAGGTTTTAAATTGTAAGACGTTTCCAGGGGCAGATGCGGACTCTGACCACAATCTATTGGTTATGAACTGTAGATTAAAACTGAAGAAACTTCAAAAAGGTGGGAATTTAAGGAGATGGGACCTGGATAAATTGAAAGAACCAGAGGTTATACAGGGTTTCAGGGAGAGCATAAGGGAACAATTGACAGGAATGGGGGAAAGTAATACAGTAAAAGAAGAATGGGTAGCTTTGAGGGATGAAATAGTGAAGGCAGCAGTGAATCAAATAGGTAAAAAGACGATGGCTAGTAGAAACCCTTGGGTAAAAGAAGAAATATTGAATTTAATTGATGAAAGGAGAAAAAAATGGTTCAAATGGCTCTGAGCACTATCGGACTTAACATCTGAGGTCATCAGTCCCCTAGACTTAGAACTACTTAAACCTAACAAACCTAAGGACCTCACACACATCCGTGTCCGAGACAGGATTCGAACCTGCGACCGTAGCAGCAGCGTGGTTCCGAACTGAAGCGCCTAGAACCGTTCGATCACAGCGGCCGGCTCATAATACAATCAATAAGTGGAATATACAGTGGGGTTGGTTCACTGCCAAAAATAGACACCGAGAGATAGGCGTCATTGTGATAACAAGGAACACGTAACTACACGCAAACGTGGAGTACTTAGATCAGGTCCTCCCAGAGCCAAGGAAATAGGGAGGGCTATACAGCAAGCGGCATACTGGTTTATATGGAGAGGCGGAATATTTCTTTACGGACCTGTACCCTCAGCTTAAATAAGGGTGGAGTAGGACTAACGGACTTCCACCCAAAATGAGCATCGTTACTCGTCCATAGAGCTACTCCAGTGATAGAAAAGGGACCAAACTCTCCAACTACTGTACAGTTTTATAAATATTATCCAACATCAGAGCTAACGCCAGTTAATATTATCAATATCCCGCACTCATTAATCCGCGTTTGAAATTAGTATTTCAACAAACGATACATACCAAAGAATCCTAAAAGATGGAAGATTCGTAAAATGGCTACAGCCCTCAAAGGAACTCCAATTCCTATGGAATGGGAACTGAGATTACCTCAGAACAGTTAAAAAAATTACGTGGGAAAATTTAAGGACGCAAATAATACCGCAAGGCGTGAAATCGAGTTGATACAATATGGTAACTGGATAAGAGCGAGCAGGCCATAGCCTTACTCCACACCTGTGTATTGTCGGGCACATATGGAAATTGTAATCCGGAGAGCACAATTGAACATCAATCCAAGTTCCCAAAATTTGTCGCGATATGAAACACTGCAATGGATGTGACTCGATTGATAAATAGAACGAAGAAACGCAATATACACGCTCCTAACGCTGTAATACCCTAATGGAAACGGTTTCTCAAAGCAAAGCGACACACTGAAACGTGGACCGTGGCCCACAGAGTTCATATAATTTTTGGACTTAAAGTGGGGGATGAACACGTGAGTGTAACTCGTCATACAAAAATGCGAAACTACATATGCGATGTGAATTTTTCTTTTAATTCTGTTATGTGATATTATTATATGAAAATGTGAAATAAATATTAATATCTTAACAATTTATCCACATCCGAAAGCACTGAACTTCGACGAAATAATTCTAAAATTACACGAAATACTGTTTCACCACTGACAGCTGCAACATACTGAGGAGACTGCACAGGTGCCGTTCGTGATGAAATGAAAGAACAATGCCTGGTGGATTGGCTCGCATCTGCATTTATGTTCAGACATGTAATCTGGCGGCGCTCCCATATTTTTGTACAAACACAGTAAGTGAACCGTTCATATATTTTGCGTACGTTTGAACTCGGTAATTCTTTATAAATAACGAGCCAAGAAGAGTATATACACTGATCAGCCAAACCATTATGACCGCTGCCCACCACGACGTTGGATTCCACCTGGTAGCGTTGCGGGCACGTGACCTGGTATCTAAGTACGAAAGCAGAGCAGACACGACGGGGGATCACCCTAGCGAAGATACGGGCTGCGAATGGGGAATTGCATTGAGATAAGCGGCTTTGAAAACGGACAGATTATTATTACGTAGACCCTGTGAATGAGTATCTCGGAAATGGCGAATCTGGTCGAATGTTCACGTGCTACAGTCGTGAGCATCTACGGAGAGAGGTGAAGGACAGTTTAACTATCACTTGGCGCTAAATAGTTGACGTCCGTGACTCTTCACAGAACATTGGGTACGAAGGGTTGGCTGTTCTGTAAAGTAGGATAGATGGTGATCTGTGGCATCTTTGCCGAAAGAACACAATGCTGGTGCACGCACTAGTGTCTTGGAGCACACCGTTCAACGTACATTGTTCAACATGAAGACACGCAGCAAATCACCCCTACGTGTTCACATGTTTGAGCCGTGGCTGTCTCGAGTCATGCTTGTCTTGGGTCAAACCCTGGTTTCAGGCCTGTGGTTTTATTTCTCCTGTGGTTATCGCGATAATGTTGCTGTCCTCCCCGTGAGTGGCATCATCCTGGTTTCAGGCCTGTGGTTTTATTTCTCCTGTGGTTATCGCGATAATGTTGCTGTCCTCCCCGTGAGTGGCATCATCCTGGTTTCAGGCCTGTGGTTTTATTTCTCCTGTGGTTATCGCGATAATGTTACTGTCCTCCCCGTGAGTGGCAGCATCAGCGTGTAACGATACTAGTACTGCTGTACTATCTTTGGTGTGGCGGATATAGTTTCCGGCTGGCCGGTGTTTGACCAGTCTGTCGGTTGGCGTGGGGCAGCAAGGAAGTCTCCGTCGGGCGTACTCTGGCCAGGGCCGCTGGCGGTGTGCACGCGGGGTTGGAGTGTGAGGTGCTGCCTGCGAGTGCTACGAAGTTCGTCGCCCACCCATCTTGCACATGAAAGTTGAGTCCTCACTTAACCTACTATCGCGCCTTAACTGTTAACATTTCTTCGTTTGATCCTGGTTGTCGCTTTTGGGACATTCCCGCCAACAACAACGTGTGTGTATTCATGTCGGCTAATATTCCAGCCATCTTCCTGTGGAGTTTAATTTATTCCCTGTTATTGAAGTTGAACAACGGTATCTTCTGTCTTGTGGTCATTGACGTCCGGTTACCTGCCCTGGTCGTTGACGTAATTTTCGGCAGTGTATTTTCCTCGTCGTGTTGTTGCTGTCCAGCGCGTAGTTCGACAGCCAAGTTCCATTAAAATTAAATTGCTAAGCCCTTCAGCCTGTTTAGATTGAAGATTTAGAAAATATTCTTTGGTGGAATCTCCAGCAGAACCTTGTATTCAATTTCTTGCTTAGGCATTGTGTCTTGGATTTTGAGTGTGGTCTTCAGCCGATCCAAAGTTAATCAAGGAGGTCGATTTAAGTTTTAAGTGTTTTGTACCCTTGTTGTAATATTGTGTGTTGATGAATAAAGTTTGTATGTTGAGTGCAACTGACAGCAACTTATTTTGGCCGCTTACCTCAACCTACAGTAGTTCGCTGGTCGTCTCCATAAACGCTGTCAACGAGGTGAATGGCTGCTCTAAACGTGCAGAGCGCCACGGACGCAGGATGTTAGGAACAATATTACGCTAGGGGAGACATCCACCTGCGCTTGCATGGGGCCTGTGGTAGCTGGATCCGTGATACGCAGAATTAGTTATGTATTTCGTTCCAGATACCGACGAAGAAGGCTGTTAAGTAGGTAGTCCTAATGTTTTGGCTGATCAGTGTATTTCGTAACCGAAAACACAATGTGATAGACCTACTTCACTCTTCCCACCATTTATTTATTTTCCTATACCAGTTTTTTCAATATTTAAAGCAGCGTGGAGATGACATTACACAAAATCCGTGGCATTGCTGGTTGCAGTTCATTGTTAAATTAATAGTCCTCTTACCGACTTTTATACGCATTTGCTCAAACTCCACAGTCATACCTGACGATGAGAAAATCTTCTGCGGAACTGGCTGTATCAGTCAGTGGTATCAGGTAAATGCTTACGGACACCATTCTTACAGCTTTCATTTCTAAGAGTATATATCTGCACAGTTTAAGCCAAGCTAATTCAACATGCCAGTAGCATTTTGCTGTTACATTTGACAGCTATTTTTGTAAATAATTTATTGTGTTTCTTTTATTCGTTGTCTCAGCACATTTACGTTATTCATGAAGAGCATCTTTTGTGATTTTACGAGTTTCTCTCTATGTTCCGGCTTTCCGTATTTTATGGCTGCTGCAAGGGGTTATTTTGTTACGGTCGTAAAATTTGAGTGTAGCTGTGTTTTATTTTATGCTTTATTACAACCCTGCTCTACCGGTATTGGAACTGAGCAAAACATTGTTTCACAGTTACGTAAGCAGACGAAGGGCTAAAAAGTCATCGGACAAAAACGACAGCTGTCTACTTTGGATTAGGACACTGCATCTAGGGCTTTATGTGTCCTACTTCTGTTGTGAAATCTACTTATCCACATCTTCACTGACAGGCGTATGGCGTGCTACAATGAAGTTAATATATATGACACGATAACATTTTCTGGCAGTTTATAACTGAGTGAGGACGTTAGAACCTAGGACTTGTGACTTTTGCAGTTAAGTGCTCTACCAACTGAACTATCCAAGCCGGGCTGACGATCCGCCCTCACAGCTTTGCTGCCGCCAGCACCTTTTCTTTTTATTTTTTCCTAGTAACAAGTTGTTATAGTTAAATATCGGAGACGTCTATGAATCCGGAATCTCACGTCGCGGTTGAATTTTTTAAAACATTATGGAATTCCTAAACTGGTTCTCCCCTCTAACTTCAGAAAGAGAAAAGAAGGTCCTACTGCGTGATAGAATAGAGACAACAGCTAATACCACTGCAAGGCAGAGTCCATCCCGGTGTATTGAGAAGCACTGAACATGACTCACGTAACCACGATCCAGTTCCAAAGGAACAAGTTGTCATCGGTAGATATCAGAGACAGCTGAAAACACAAGCACATTCCACGTACTCACCTCCCAGACGTCCACACGCGCCCCCCGTCCCCATGTACACCACCAGTGCCGACATAAAGAGTCCAGTGAAAATCACCGGCGCACCCGCAACCGCAGTCGTGGACGCGCGTGTATGCCCGAGCGCACAGCCCCCGGCCATGAGGGCATTCGAGGATGATTGTAGTGATAGGAATTCGGATGTTATCAATACGTCCAGCACAAGCGTGCATCATTCTGAAACTTCTCTCACGCAACACACACGCACATCCGTTCCTGCTGTGCTCACCATCATAATGGTCACTTTGCTGCCGAGGGCAAGATCAGGCAGGCACGCGCATTCTTGGTACACGGAAAAGACTGAGCTAATCCAGTATTTCCTGTTGCCGACAACTCGTGACCGCACTTTCAGGCAGCAGCAAGTGAAATGCGAAACAAGCAACTGCAGCTTGGACGTATAGAGTACCGTATTTCTAAGCAATCCCACCCGCAATACAGACCCACCAGTTCAAAAAATCTGCTACACCCAATCCGATTCAGTGATGTTGTTGACCATACATCTCGAATTTCACGCGAAATGTAGAGTCCCCCCATTATTACGACTTATTTTAGAAGATAGAAAAAATTGGACAATACGTGTGTTTTCAAGTCGCTGAAGTGTCGTTTCTAGTTGTGAAAATCGTGCACAGTACTATGGCATAGACTGTATTCTCACTAACTATTCTTTGATCAAGTAGAAAAATATCTATCCTTATCTGTTACGTCATGCATCACAGGACTAGAATATTAAACTCATTTTTGGCTCATGATAAAGTGCTAAGATCTACCGCAGTCACCGGACGCCTCCTCACTTTCGAACTCTTTCTTATGGTAACCAAATGTCTCGCCACATACGAAGTCTGTTAAGGCAACAGCACAGAGAAGTTGTAAATGTAAGTTTCATACTACGTATCACTTTATAAATTCAGTATCACATGTGACTTTTTTACGAGGGTTGTCCCTCCCTGTATAGCTGGACGATTGAACTACCGTTAAAAGATATCACCGCAACGAAAAAAAACACCAAATGAAGAACCATATCCATGGTGCTCTAGCCATTGCCTACACCAGCCAGGTGGAATGTGAATAAAATCAAATAGATAGTCTAATTAATTAAAATGATAATCAGAGTCACTTTGCGTGCATTCGAGTACAGTACTACACTGGGCCGTTTGGCCAAAAAAATAGTGCACTTGCTCTAGCTGTTGCCGACTGTACTACAAGCAATTTTCGTTTACGGAATGAGATGTCACGATTGTAAGGGTAGAACTGACACAAAATCGGTAAAATTACGAAAAGTGATGGAAAATACGTATAAATTGAGGGAAAATACGTCGAAGTGCGGGGAAATTGAGGGAGTACTTGCATGTCGCCCGGTTGGTGCAGAACAATTCTTGTACATAGGAACGAGTATGCGGAAGCAAGAGGAATACGAGAAAATATTGATATGGAAGCTGTTGTGGACTGGCAAGACAGCCAATCCGCAGTGACGGATAACCGAAAGGCACGCGCTTAAACTCACGCAGGCTGGCGTGAGGTCTGAAACAGGATACGTAATGAATGCTATAAAGAAAAGTACGTAGCTGCTGGAATACTTAACTTTAATCCACAATTGGTGAACATTGGTCTTGTTACTGTACATGCTTCATTAGATACATAGCAAAGGATAACTGGCGCCTTGCTGGGTCGTAGCAATTGACTTAGCTGAAGGCTATGCTAACTATCGTCTCGGCAAATGAGAGCGTAATTCTCAGTGAACCTTTCCTAGCAAAGTCGGCTGTACAACTGGGGCGAGTGCCAGTAAGTCTCTCTAGACCTGCCGTGTGGTGGCGCTCGGTCTGCAATCACTGATAGTGGCGACACGCGGGTCCGTCGTATACTAGCGGACCGCGGCCGATTTAAAAGGCTACCACCTAGCAAGTGTGGTGTCTGGCGGTGACACCACAGAAGCATTGGGAACCAGGGAGACATCATATTTTCGTTGAAGCAGCATTCTACTGTATGTCTATTGAGGTAGTAGTGATAATCGCGAGTTGACAACTGTCTCTGATGCTTTCCTGAAAAAAGAAAAGAGAACCATCTCCCTCTAAACTAGCTTGCATCTGCGTTAAAGGATAACAGAGAGTGATCGGTTGAGATGGGGCTGTAACGAGGTATGATTTAATGGTAGACTGGTGATGCATTCTAGAGAGAGAGGGAGATGTTCCTCCAGGTCATTTGACCATTTTTCCCTCTTGTTCTGTCGGTTTGCATCAGTTGTGTGACATAACCTGCATTCGACTCATATAGACCTGCTTATTCTCTGTGTGATTTAGAGCACTGTCTACTTGCGATCGTTAACAGCAAACATTTCAGTCATCAGAAGACTTGCAGCTCATATGTGATGAAACATGTCCATCCTGTTTCGACACATTCCTCTGGACGAACGAAGATTTATGCGACGTAGTCCAGTCCCCTGCCGCATCTTGGGCATAAAATCCACTCTCCAGTTTCATAACTAAGGTGATTCAAAGTTAGCGACAGGAGTGTGTGAGGTACTGGAATCCTCGTGTACACACCTGCTTGACAGATGTCCTGTTTATTGAGTTAGCGGCGGCGTGATGTGCAATTTCACACGTCAAACACCGCAGCTATGCGTTTGTCTTTTTCATTGTAAGAGGTATTCTCTGTTACTAACGATCATTTTATATTGGACTGATGCGAGCATAGTATAATTTCTGAAACATGATCGGATGTGGTGGGCGCTATACACCTCTGGAGAGTAGATTGTGCATGTATCACACAGAACCGTTGTTTCAAGGAAGTAGTGTTTTCATTTTACAGTTAGTCACTATAGTTTATGACAGAGAAACATATTTCCAACACTCAAATATTAACAGCATTGCATTCCACATGACTAATAGGGGCGAAACCACAGCGCCCTAACATTATAACCTTTTTAAGTACAGAACCGTATAGCGTTAGGAGTGATTGTATTTATGTTCTCTCTTACCATTACCGTCTTGGTATTGATCCCAGACACTGGAACAACACATTAGAATTGATGGCGCAGTTCATTCACGAAAATGCTTCAAACTCCTTCCGCCTGGAGCTCTGTCATGCATAGAAACCGTCAGTTTCTTCTTCTTCTTAACCATCAGCTATTACATCACAAAACTTCCATATCTATTGCTGTACACCGATAAGGAATGCTAACATTCTCGACATGCACGGATCTGGAGAAATCTTGTGCTCATGGATGGGTGCGGAACAGCAGTTACTGACTCGGCTCGCTCTATTCCTTCATATCAGCTTCAAATTAGATTGGAGACTGTGCTGCAGGGAGGGTTGGAAAAGGCAATGCAAGGAGGTATTTCAGTGTCTAACTTTGTCCTAAGAATGCGAGAATGCCCTGTGACTCCCATCCACATAGAGGAAGATCGTAAATTACGCACTATGCTCGCAGTGCTACAAGCATGTAGATTTCTATCTGGTATACTTTGATGTATATGTTCGAGAGTTAACAATGAATGGATGTACTGTACAGTCATCTATCTACATTCGCAAAGAAGAGGAGTGGCGGTTTAGCGATGATACTGGAATTCGGAAACATGCTGCCGTGTCATTGGTCGGTGATGAAATTACGCTAAAGTTGCTAAAATTAATCGCACTATCAACTGTGGTGCTTCTTACAGTTCATCCATTCCATCTGTTCACTGGCACATTGTTGATCACCACATAATGTTTGACTGAGATGCAGAAAGGGTCTTGGTGGGGCGGGGGGCGAAACCTTCTGAGGATGGCTAGCACCGCAACACTGATTGCATACAGTACTGCAATACGAGGAATCAATCGAAATGAAACACTGAGCCATCAACTATTCCGTCACGGTGAAAGATGATTTTAGATGTAGAGGCAGTCAGTTACCTTTGGATAGCAGTTTGGAAACGCTGCACAACGTCGCAAAACTGGAAGCTTTTTCCATATGTTGTGACTATATCTACATCTACGTGATTGCTATTCACAATAAAGTGCCTGGCAGAGGGTTCAATGAACCACCTTCATGCTGTCTCTCTACCTTTAGTGGCACTGTCATCAGTGACTTCACCGTTGTTATCGCGCAGTGAAGGTATTGATTGTGTCTTGCCACTGGTGTGCTTTATGATGGCCAGAATCTCTTCGGGTTTTCTGCCAGATTTCAAGACAGAATTTCGTTGTGGAAATTGTTCAACGCATCTCGCATTGAAGTACGTGCCTTATTTCGAACTTCTGTAAGACTTTGCCAATCTTGGGGATTATGCATTCTTTTAAATTTGGCATGCTTTTTTCGTTGCTTCTGCAACGATCTGACCCGTTTTGTGTACCATGGGGGATCAGTACCATCACTTATTAATTTATGTGGTATTTATCTCTCAATTGCAATTGGTACTATCTCTTTGACAACATACCACAACTTTTCTACACTTACATGATCAGATCGGAAGGAGTGAAGACTGTCTCTTAAAAAGGCGTTAAGAGCATTTTTATCAGCTTTTTTAAAAAAATAGATATACTTTGCGTTTCTTTCTGATGGTTGTAGGTGTTACGGTATTCAGGCTAGTAGCAACTGCCTTGTGGTCGCTAATCCCTGTATTCGTCACAACACTCATTATTTGTCCAGGATTATTTGTTGCTAAAAGGTCAAGTATGCTTTCGCAACCATTTACGCTTCAAGTCTTTATTTTAAATCATCCAGTGTGAGTGTTGTGATAGCAGCAGCAACATAATTTACTTTGTGTGAGGTCTAGTTTTCTGTGAGAGGCAGTGAATTAGAACGTATTAAGGTCAGTTTAGAGCCTGACACAGAAATTGAAGTCGTGGCGGGAAAACAAAATGTATGGCAGTGTACAAAACGAGTTACAGCAGAAAAAAATGTATCAAACGACAAAATAGGGATCCTCTCTTGCTACTGATAATCTGTGGGATATGGTCCTTCCACAGTACAGGCGATGAAACTTTACACTGCTCAGTGCAAGCGACTTCGATCACAGGTCGCCTTCTTCAATGGATCAATATGTGTTTATTTAATGGGATCACCACATATGCTCGACATCGGCATGCAGACAGTATTTGTTTTCGATACATCGGAAGAGAGAGACGCGGTAAAAGTGTTATCGAGTTCTCTGTTGGACTGAGTTATCGGAGCTTTTGTGGTTCCTAATTTATCTCTGTTCCATGGTACAGAACAACGATGATAGAATGTTTGGGTGATAGATGTGAATGGACCCTGAGGGACGCAGATCTGCTTCTGACAGCAGTACCTGTATGATGTGGAGACTTCCGAATTTTCCGGATAAGAAACACCACCGTAACGGTTCTTACGGTCTTTTATACTACAGAGCGTTGCAGGAGGAGGCTTCGTTTGGCCCTGATCTTAGACATCGTACACGGTTGGTGGAGCTACGGAAACATGTTGCCATATTCACTGAGTGGTCAAAACATGGCCCTGTGGCATTAACTCAACCCATTCGTTTCTCCACGGGTTGCAGAATGTGGTAGCTATAGCGATTCTGACTTCTGCTCAGATCCAGCATATACAGGAATGGTCGCATGCGCAAAGTTGCGGGGATGGAGGGGCAGAGACCGAGAAGCAGTTATAAGATGGATAGGCACTATGTAAACCCATGCTGAAATTTTATTGTGGAAGATAGGTTCAAAAAAGTGACTCGTTTCGAGATATGAGAGAGCTATGAATATTATTCACTAGTTGCTGCAGTCATTAAAAGACATCTCTATAGGGTCCAACGCAAGTATGTGGCTGAATGGAGAAACTTGATTCCAAATCGCTGACAGCATTTCTACCAGAAAGCGTTACACGATCAGCCGCTCTTGTTCCTGCCTGTAGAAACAAGACCGCTTTTTATGCATGGTGGCGGTGACACAGTCATTGTGATCATGTTTTTAACAGCACGGTCCTGACGTTTAATGTATGGCGCGGCGGCAGAATCCTTCCGTGGGCAGCTTCAAATGTAGGTTCTCAAAAGTGTTCCAGGAAAAGAACATCGTCTTCCCTCCAGGTATTCCCATTTGAACTACCTGGTGAGTCTAATCCGACTACTGGAAAAGAAAAATTACCCGCCGTGCAAAGTAACTCTCATGATCAATTTAATTACTTAACCTATTAATTTGATATCAGTGGCATACCGTCTGGCGAGTGTAGGCGATGGCTAGAGCACCACGGATACAGTTCTTCACTTGGTGCTTTTTTCGTTGTGGCGATATCTTTTAACGATATTTCAGTAGCCCATGGATTCAACGAGAGATAATCATCGTAATAAAATCAGATGTGTTACCGAATTTACAAAGTGATACGTAGTATGAAAGTTACATTTAGAACTTCTCTGTGCTCTTACCTTACGAGACTTCATATGTGGCGAGACATTTGATGACTTTAAGAGACTTTATAAGTGGTGACAAATTTGGTGAACTTAAGAGAGAGTTCGAAAGTGGGGGACGTCCTGTGACAGTGGTAGATCTTGGCATTTTATCATGAGCCAAAAATGAGTTTAATATTCTAGTCCTGTGATGCATGACGAAACAGATAAGAAAAGATATTTTTCTACTTAATGAAAGGATAGTTGACGCGCGGGATTAGCCGAGCGGTCTGGGGCGCTGCAGTTTGAAAGAATAGTTAAAAGGAGTACAGTCTCTGCCATAGTACTGTACGCGATTTTCACAACAAGTAACGATAGTTTAGCGATGTTAAAACGTATGGATTGTCTGATTTCTTCTACCTTCGAAAATAAGTTGTAAAATCGCGGGGAAGTCACATTTCGCGTGAGGAATTCGAGGTGTATGGCCAACAACATCGCTGCCTCGGATTGAGTGAAGCAGATTTTTTAAACTGGTTGGTGTATGTGGGGGTGCGATTGTTTAGAAGTACTCTACACGTCCAAGCTGCAGTTGCTTGTTTCGCAGTGCACCGCGGCTGCTTTCAAGTGCGGTCACGAGGAGTCAGCCACCGGAAGTACTGGATTAGCTCAGCCTTTGACTTTTACAAAGAAAGCGCCTACCTGCCTGATCTCGCCTGCTGCTGCGAGGGCTGGCGAAGTGACCATTGTGCTTAGATGAGCGCGACAGAAACGGATGTGTGTGTGTTGCGTGAGAGAAATTTCAAAATGATGGACGTTTGTGCTGGACGTATTGATAACACCCGAATTCCTACCTCTCCAATTATCCCCGGATGCCCTCCATGGGCGGGGGCTGTGCACTCGGGCATACACACGCGTCCGCGACTGCGGTTGCGGCCGCACCGGTAGTGTTCGCTGACTTCTTTACTTCGGTGCTGGCGGTGTGCGTGGGGACGGGGAGCGGTGCGTCTGGACGTCTGGGAGGTGAATGCGTGGGATGTGTGAGTGTTTTTAGCTGTCTCTGTCATCTAGTGTTTCTGGATCGTTGTTTAAGTGTGTCATGTTCAGTACTTCTCAATACATCGTGGTGGATTCTTTTGCAGTGGTATTTGCTGTTGTCTCTGTTCTATCACGTACTAGAAACTTCCTCTCTCTTTCCGAATGTAGCAGAGAGAACCAATTTAGGAATCCTATAGCAGTTTAGCAGTTTTCAAAACCCATCGCGTTTCCGATGGTTGTATTGTGAAGATGCATGCGTTTAGGTATGGATCTCTCTCCTGGTCCGTGCAGACGGAGGCCACGCTTTAGACGGCGAATGGCGAGCGCCCCATGATCGCTGGTTTGTGTGAGTGGTAGCATTATTTTTTTTTTCACCGTACACCTTTAGTGGAACGTCGAAGTGGAGGATGGTTCTCTCAAACGCTGGTGCATACAAGACCTTGGATATATTTAGCTCTACGATCTATTTGGGGAGGAATTTCATTACTTGATTTACATAATGTTTGTGTGTGATACTCAAATATTGGAAATATGTTTTATTGACTGGTAAATAATAGATTTCAGCTATCATCCGTCCTTTTGAAATTTTATTGACAGCTCTAGATTTCAGCTAGAAACTAGCCATTCTCAATGCACTATCATTTTTGATCAATGCATGTAATGCCTGTTGGTCGGGCTTCATTCACACTTCATTGAATTCTCAATGAGTATGAATGTGTTTTATTATGAAGAAGGATACTCGTAAGGTGGAAGTGAGTGATTTAAGAGATCTATTTGACTGCTCTTGCCGCGGGGGATTAGCCGATCGGTCTAAGGAAATGCAGCCATGGACTGTGCGGCTGGTCCCGGCGGGGGTTCGAGTCCTCCCTCGGGCATGAGTGTGTGTGTTTGTGCTTAGGATAATTTAGGTTAAGTAGTGTGTAAGCTTAGGGACTGATGACCTTATCAGTTAAGTCCCATAAGATTTCACGGAGAGCCAGGCCTAACAAAACTCTACCGTCTGCTGAGCTAGATGTATGAGACAGGCGAAAATCCCTCAGACTTCAAGAAGAATATAATAATATCAATCCCAAAGAAATCAGGTGTTGACAGGTGTGGAAATTACCGAACTATCAGTTTAATAAGTCACAGCTGCAAAATACTAACGCGAATTCTTTACAGACGAATGGAAAAACTGGTAGAAGCAGACCTCGGGGAAGATCAGTTTGGATTCCGCGGAAATGTTGGAACACGTGAGGCAAACTGACCCTACAGCTTATCTTAGAAGAAAGATTAAGGAAAGACAAACCTACGTTTCTAGCATTTGTAGACTTAGAGAAAGCTTTTGACAATGTTGACTGGAATACTCTCTTTCAAATTCTGAAGGTGGCAGTGGTAAAATACAGGAGCGAAAGGCTATTTACAATTTGTACAGGGACCAGATGGCAGTTATAAGAGTCGAGGGGTATGAAAGGGAAGCAGTGGTTGGAAAGGGAGTGAGACAGGGCTGTAGCCTCTCCCCGATGCTATTCAATCTGTATATTGAGCAACCAGTAAAGGTAACAAAAGAAAAGTTCGGAGTAGGCATTAAAATCCACGGAGAAGAAATAAAAACTTTGAAGTTTGCGATGACATTGTAATTCTGTCAGAGACAAAAAAATGGTTCAAATGGCTCTGAGCACTATGGGACTCAACTGCTGTGGTCATAAGTCCCTTAGAACTCAGAACTACGTAAACCTAACTAACCTAAGGACATCACACACATCCATGCCCGAGGCAGGATTCGAACCTGCGACCGTAGCGGTCGTGCGGTTCCAGACTGTAGCGCCTTTAACCGCTCGGCCACTCCGGCCGGCTGTCAGAGACAGCAAAGGACTTGGAAGAGCAGTTGAACGGAATGGAAAGTGTCTTGAAAGGAGGGTATAAGATGAACATCAACAAAAGCAAAACGAGGATAATGGAATGTAGTCGAATTAAATCGGGTGATGCTGAGGGAATTAGACTAGGAAATGAGGCACTTAAAGTAGAAAAGGAGTTTTGCTATTTGGGGAGCAAAATAAATGATGATGGTCGAAGTAGAGAGGATATAAAATGTAGACTGGGAATGGCAAGGAAAGCATTTCTGAAGAAGAGAAATTTGTTAACATCGAGTACAGATTTGAGTGTCAGGAAGTCGTTTCTGAAAGTATTTGTATGGGGTGTAGCCAAGTATGGAAGTGAAACATGGACGATAAATAGTTTAGACAAGAAGAGAATAGAAGCTTTCGATATGTGGTGTTACAGAAGAATGCTGAAGATTTGATGGGTAGATCTCATAACTAATGAGGAGGTATTGAATCGAATTGGGGAGAAGAGGAGTTCGTGGCACAACTTGACTAGAAGAAGGGATCGGTTGGTAGGACATGTTCTGAGGCATCAAGGGAGCACCAATTTGGTACTGGAGGGCAGCGTGGAGAGTAAAAATTGTAGAGGGAGACCAAGAGGTGAATACACCAACCAGATTCAGAAGGATGTCTCGCGCAGTAGGTACTGGGAGATGAAGAAGCTTGCACAGGATAGAGTAGCATGGAGAGCTGCATCAAACCAGTCTCAGGACTGAAGACCACAACAACAACAGCTGCTGTTAAGTTGTTAAACAGTAAATTTGATAGGATAGTGCCTTATTTCACTCTATTTTTGATATTTGTATCAGCTCTCTCCTTTGTCTCCAGCATTAGCCACTGTGTTCTATAGGAACACCGTATTCTGTAGTGAGATGCAAACCTCCGTCTGCATGTTTCGCGACGTTGGGTAACACAGACAACCAGGGAGTGCCCTCTGCAGGAAGACAGAGGCAGGAAGCGAGTCTGGAATTTCCCAATCAACAGAATGCCGCCGCTTGATGCTTTGTTTGTGGGCTGTGATATCAGAAGAGGACAAAATGTGTTTCGTGAAAGGTGCTATTTAGTAACGTGATCTGTAATTATGAAAGTGGTTCTGACCTTCGTTGCGGTGCCATGAAGTAGAAACACGCACGGGAGAACACCTACAGCATCTACTGTACGACACTTTGCAGGGTTTAACTGTCAGTGCAACAAGACTGCTGTATGTTTCTCGATCTGTGCAAAACAGTTTGTCGCTGAGATTCTAGTAATTTGTTCATCTGCAGAAAATGTCATGAACGTTTAGATATTTAATTGTTCCGATATTCCCGTCTGTGATTAGACACCAGTGTGCTTCAGAAAGTGGGGCAAATAAGAGAACTGACATCTCTGATTTCACCAGCAGATATAAACTAAGCCTACTCAGCGTTTCCAAGTACGATCAGTATAAACAACGCCGCAATTGTTTAAATATTCAATGCTGTGATAGATTTCCTAACAAATTCTTTGAATGAACTACATTCCATACACCATCCTCCATCCTGTAAATTACTTAAATAAACAGCATTTCATGCACTGCAGTCAGTTTCCCAACAAATTCTTTAACTAAATAAATAAACTATATTCCAAACACCGCCTTGAATTGCGTACATTGTTTAAATAAATAAATAAATAAATAATATTCCACACATTGTCCAAATTGTTTAAGCAATGTTCCATACACTGCAATAAAATTCCCTCCAAATGATTCATCGACTAAATCATTTCCCGCCAATTTTCGGGAAAGAGCAGGAGAGACTGAGGTCGGGGGGGGGGGGGGGGGGGGTTCCCAGAGGTGGATTTAATTAATTGATTGATTTAATTAATTAGTCAATCAAACTGATATCAAAACTGTGCTTGCTTCAGCGAGGGGGAGAGTGGGAGGGTTAGAGGTTTTCCTGAGGGGTTTGGGGGTGGGGTGGGGAGGAGAAGAGGGGGAAGTGGAGGGGGAACAATAGGTTAAGGACTTATCAATCAAAACAGTGGATTATCCCCAGGGGGTTGTAGCATGTCAATCAAAAGGTTGGATTATTCCTATGGTGTCTTAATCCTCTTAGCAGAACAATAGGTTAGGGACCTCTCTATCAAAGGAGGACAATAGGTTTGCTCATGAGCGCATAATTGCACCTGAATGTAGGCAACAGCCGCTCGGGATTAGCCGAGCGGTCTTAGGCGCTGCAGTCATGGACTGTGCCGCTGGTCCCGGCGGAGGTTCGAGTCCTCCCTCGGGCATGGGTGTGTGTGTTTGTCCTTAGGATAATTTAGGTTAGGTAGTGTGTAAACTTAAGGGACTGATGACCTTAGCAGTTAAGTCCCATAAGATTTCACACACATTTGAACATTTTTTTTTGTAGGCGACATGTACTAATTAAATGTACCGATGCTTTCCTTGCTCCCTACTTATGAGTATCTGTTTATTAGCTTGTTTGTCTTTGGAACGAAATACACCACTGATTCTTCGTATCAGGGATCCAGGTGTTTGTTAGTGGGTTTATGGACGTGTATGGTATTAGATGTCTATGTACAGGTCATTAATTCGCATTACTAAGGGGCCAGTGATTGCTTATGCAGTGATGGTGTCCGATAGCAGCCCAGAGACACCAACGTGGTCCTCAAACCACTGTAGGGTGCTGGTGACTCTGAGACACCGACAATTACACTACTGAAAGATGATATCGCTGTCAGTGAGGACATCAAGCATGAAGGGATGTGGTTCGCAGTTGTCAGCGTGTCTTTGATAACTACCACAGGTTCCATGCAAGGGCAGAAGAACGTCTCGTAAGGCGTAAAACTGCTGCCACCAGCCTGCGTCCGTGGTGCGCTGCACGTTTCGAGCCGTTGTTCACCTCAATATGGCGTTTGTGGAGAGAACCAGCGCCATAGAGTAGCAAAAACGTGATTCACCTGAAGAGCCGCCACGTTTCAATTGATCGACAGTCGAATCCCGATGCTCCCGTGCCCACTGCATTAATAAGTGATGAAGTCGTTGGATCAGTATGTGAACATGTAGGGGCAAACAGCTTCGGATCTTCATGTGCAACAATGTGGGATGGATAGCGTCCTCCGAAACACTTGTGCGTGCAACAGCATTGCGCTATTTCGGCAGAGCTGCTGCGGATCACCATCTATTCTACTTCGCAGAGCAGACAAACCGCTGACCCTCACGTTCTGTGAAGAGACGTGGACGTCCAACGATTTAGCGCCTAATGGTAGCTTCACTGTCCTACCTCTTTCCGTAGATGCTTACGACAGTAACACATGAATATTCCACTAGATTAGCTGTTCCTGAGATACTCGTTCACTGGTTCTGCGTAATAAAAATGTGCGAAAGTCGCTCATCTCAATGGATTTCCCCATATGTTCGCCAGGGTATTCCCCAGTCCATGTCTGCTCCGCTTACATGCTTTTGTTACCGCGTCACGTGCCCACAAGACCACCAAGTGGGATCCAACGTCGCGGTGGGCAGTGGTATTAGTGTTTCGGCAGATCAGTGTTCTATCTCACCTATCGCGAGACGCTCTGCCACGTCCTGTAATTAGTCAATTACTGGATTGTTGTCAGAGACACACTTCGAAATGAGTCACACGAAACTCTGATAAACTTTACGCGTATTGAGACCCGAGAAAGAAACGTCACTTTTGGACTGCACTGTTCAGAGTCTTCAGGTGTAATTAGCGTAACTGATGTCGCAAATAATTTGTATTTTTCGTCGAGTTGTGCAGAGACCAAAAAAGTTGCGTGTCTCGCCCTGTTCGTGAGGGTGGGCGTAACTGTCATCCACACATCAATAGTCTTCATGATACGATAACGAAGCTTACGTTCAGCCAGTTCCAAAATATTGTCCCTTGCGTTGATCAGTCACACTAAAGCCCCAAATACATGTGTGCTCATGTCTCAGTAAACTATCCCGACACGTGTGATAGTGAAACTCCACGAAAACACCCATACTCAAAAGTCAATATTATTTTCGTAATAGTTCCCACTCTTATTCCCCCTGGAGCACCTATATAACGGTTAATCCAAAATCATATCATTCAGCATTACTGCGATCCTTTGTAGGTGATTTTATTGTCCATGACGCGGAAGCCAGAACTATGAGTATATGCGGCCACGAGCAACTCCCAACACTAATGCCTATTTGACCGTTACTTGTTGCCCTCAACAGTTACCTTTGCGCTACCAGAGGAGGCACCGTATCGATATTGGCAGCGGGAATCAATATGACTATACACTTAAAACTCTCTGGTCGGTTACGTCTACTAGAAAACTGAAAGTTTTAATTTAATGAATTTAACAGAAAAATCGGCCATACTGAAATAGCACTAATCATTTTATCAAGACGGTTTGAAAACTAATCCTTGTCTTTTTGAGTTTTCGTGAACATCTAATAGCAATAGTCAAACAACTTTTCATTCCCTGTCATTTTTCAGGCAAGTTTAGTTGCTTATTCTTTTTTTGCGACCAACTGTCCAGCTTTCGAAAGTACAACGTAGGTTTCACATATGTGGTTCTGAAGGAAACTGCGTAATTCATCTTAGTATCTAGTTACACGAATTCTTCATGTAATGAGGCACAACTTATAGACGATGACTCATGTAATACAAATGTGTTTGCGATCTGAACTGTCTAATCTAAGTGTATAACAACATAAGACGTTAAAACTTAAGAACTATGATGAAATTAAGTAGAAGTGTGATCTGACTATGGCTGCTGGCGGAAACTGCATTCGGCAACAAATTGCAACAGCAAATACTTACGGTATGGCTGAAAATATTACGTAACATGTTACTTGCACCAAAGAACCACTAAATACCATCAGAGAATCAGAATAAAGTCGATACTGATCATGAGGAAGCAAGACAAAGCGGTTTTATTTCACACAAAGGGAATTTTTAATTTATCGCGGAGACGGAAGTTGATACTTCCTGTAAAAGCTATCTGATGTTCAAATGATGTGGTTATATGATAGGCAGTCCTAAATGAACGGTTGGAAACCGTCTCTAAATACTCATGTGGGCCGCTGTTTCCGAACCCAACACACAGGAATACTGTGTTGCATTATTTTTTAAATACTCACTCGATGCAAGCCATTACTCCATGAGAAATATCGTTCAGATAATGAAAACTGCAAGGCACAGAGATTAAACAAATGTGGATTACTCGGTTTAATCCAAGAGCATGTAGTGATATCACTCAGATAAGCGCAGCAGTGTGACAAGACAGCACCAATAAAGTAACGTAGGAAACGGCGTTCCTTCCGGTGATCATTCACACTCTAACGGAAATTCGAGCTAAGCGTTCTGATTGGCTCTTACAAGGCAAAGTCCTTGAGCTTTGCGATACTTCACTAGTGACTGTACAGAGATATTTCCCGCACCCAGTCAGAGAGTGCAGCCTGTGAAAAGTACTAAACTTTGGTAGGAAACAGAATCCTGTCGAGCTGCGTGCTTGCGCGTTCATGAAACTACTTAGTGCGAATAGCTGACAAATTTCAGCTCTTCCGCTTTTACCCACATTCGGAACAGAAGTACGTGATTCGTGTGAAATATTTTTTAATTTTCGTGCATTTATTGTCTCCAAAGGGAGGCGGCGGTTTAGTTAAGCGAGCAAGTTAATCGATATCAAACTGGGAAACCAGCTTTGCAAAAAGTCTAGAACTTTCGGTACATGACAGTAGTGGACTGCATCACATCTAAACTGAGGGAATGACAAACAACAAGCCGCTGTAGCTCCTAAGACGCTACGTCCAAATTACTGGTTTACATAATGAACATCAAACACTTCTGAAATACTACTGATGTAATGTTTTCACATGAATGAAGTCAAGGCCCCACTGTATTTTACAAATACTGTACGCTGGACAGTATAACACTCCAAATATAGAGACCCTAATGACAGCCCTTGTGACAGCAAAAGATATGAAAATTAGTTATCCTGAACTTGACGATAGCTACGAAAGAACTTAATCTACGAAACATGAAACTCTAAATAAAGAATTCAAAATACATGCTTTACGAAGTTTAAAACCCAGACGAGATAAAGTGATCAGAGATAACGTTTATCCAAGAAAAGAATTGTAGCCGCATCGAGCTGTAAGTTCGCTGCGACTACAATGAAAAAGTTCGATGGAGATGTTAATTCGCTCTCTTGTAGACGTCCCGGTAGAAGCACGCTTATTGATCGATATTGACTGTTTCAGAACAATCTGGAATTTTAAAGTTTTTCAAGTATCGTCTTGACGTATTAGTCAAAGTTCTGAAGAAAGGAGATGGAACATTTACCGTTTAGCCAGACAACGGAACAGATATTATACGCGGGGGAAAAGTAACCCTTGTGATACTTAATCAATTCTGGGACTTAGTCGTCGTGATCTGTGATTGTCACGAACATTGAAGGACACAGCAAAGTACCAGACGCCGACATAAACTCTACAAATAGACTTGTGTAGGAAACATATACAAACAATCATGAAGAATTCACAAGTACGCCGTGTTGCCGGAAGCTGTAGCCAATGTCAGAATTGCTGATGTAAATCGTACCTTTAATTACTCGATAAAACAGATCGGTGAGCTTTCCAGTGCAGTGGCTAGATGATTCAGAACTTCGATAAACTCAGCTGTAACTTTAATAATTCGTGTCGTCTACATCATTTAATTGAACCGTGTAACTGTGAATAATTATTTTCTTGATTGAAGGCCGAAGCTGAAGGTGAGTGAGTGACATTATTAACAGGAAACAGTGATTGAACATTGTATTACGACGCTTCCTGTATCTTATTTAGAGAATTTACTATCTCTGGATTTATGACGTAGGAGTTGTTAAATTAACACCGTAGCGACGCATTAACGACGCTACAATACTTCATAAATCAACATCATCGCAAGACTATAATGTGGCATAGGCTTGAATGGTGGAATTTATAATTCGAGCTATCATATTATCTAGGTTTTAACATTCATTTGCAAACCGGGAATAGGAGCTCCTGCTATCAAGTTTAGCGTAAGCTTATAAGCCCGTCGCGAACTCGCGAAGAATATTTGGTTTATTGTTTCAGATAAAAGTAGTTGTTGCGGTTCCAAGTGGTGCAGCTGCTATGTGTAGCAGTAAATAAGACAGACATATTTCGAACACCATTGCTTCAATTATAAGCGAGGGCCGCTTATACATTTCGGCGTCTTGCTCCATCGATACGCGGATATCTGTTGAAGGGAGATAGTACCTGAAACTAACCAAACAAAGCGAGTAGTTTGTTTTAACAGTAACAGATCGGAGTTGTCGCAATCGACGGACGCCGACATGTGTCAACCAGACTTGAACATCCATTTTAACCGAGCCGACACACACACACACACACACACACACACACACACACACACACACATACACACACACACACACACACACGCCACATTATTTGGTGCCGACAACGTGCGGGGCTTGACGCTCTGCGCTTACGAGGCACACGAGCCCACCCGCAGAAGGAGGTCGACGCAACGCATCGGAGAACTGAACCAGGGCAGAACGTTGGTCGTGACAGCCACATGGCTGCCGACAGTGATGTTAGCGAGATTCCAATAGCAAGCAAGCAGATAATTATTAAATCACTACTCAAAATAAGTGATTGTCCAGATACGGTAAAATTTTGTTTTACCAAGTTGTAAGAATTTCATTGTGCTGGTGTCGAGTAGATCGTAAGATTAGGATCGTTTGATGATTGTGACGATAACTATTGTGGGTACTAGTAAAAAGTGATAACAAATTTTAAATCATGTCGCAGAGAAGGATAAGGTTTCGCAGCGATTCCGAAACCATGTACAGGAATCGTGTGATGATATAAGCGAGGTATCATAATGATGAAAATAATCAAACGATTGTTAATGTTGGGGTAGAATCTTTTGCCGAGTCAGATAAACTAATGTACATAATGTATCTGAGGGCCCGAAAGTAATGAAAAGAATTCTAATGATAGACTTCCGATAAGAAGGACAAATTCGACAATGAATACATGACGAATGTTGAACCAACGGGGTCAGGATATGTAGATGTCCTTAGTGCCATAATGATATATTGGATGATTTAAAGGTTAAGTCCGCAGAACAGCAAACAACTTTGAATACTAAGTTCGCTGAACAGCAGACAACCTTGAATACTAAGTTCGCTGAACAGCAAGCGACTGTCAATGTTAAGTTCTCTGACATGGACATTAAGTTCATTGAACAACAGGCGATGTTGGAGGGTAGATTCTCTGGCATAGATGCAAAGTTAACTGAACAGCAAGCATCTATAGATGCTAAATTCGTTGATCAGCAAAAGCTTTAGAAATTAAGTTTGCTGAACAACAGGCCAATTTAACAGCAATTATGGAGGCCAAGCTACCCGAACAACAGGTTAAGGTTGATTGTAAGTTTGACAACCTACAGTCAAGATTAGCAGAACGAGAAAAAGAAGGCGTCAAGGTTTCTGATAGTGTCAATAAAATCGACGAAAAGGTCAATACGTTTTCAGAACAACTCGGGGTATATCTGAAAAGGTAGATGCCCTATCGGATAATAATATTTGTATCACGGAAATGGTAGAAGGATTGTCGGATCGTATGTCTGATTTGGAGAAAATTTCGTTAGGTATAGTGGAAGCGTATACATTAAATCAGACTAGGAAACTGGAGGAAGATTTGCGAATGGATAGAGACAAAAACAGTAGAAATTAACGGACATGTACGTTCGCCCATTGCAAGTGCGCAAAGTCAAATTAAGGGCCAGGCAATAAATAATAATTCCCTGATAGACTTTTATTTACGAATTCCGTCAAATTAAAGACCAGATAGTTGACAAACGCATTAAGGGTGGGCGAATTCAGAGAGGAAAAAGAACGAATGTGCAATACCGTAAAATCTAACTGCGAGATAAAACTCCCGCGAATGCAGCATAGTACATGTGTAGATGAACCGTGGGAGGCTAACAGCCAATCAGATGAGGAGGATGATCCTTACGTTCAGAAATGATGCATCTCGTCACTGAAAGTCGATCATAGCATTTTTAAAAGTCGGTAGTTTTCCACCTTTTCAAATGAAAAGGATAATATTCACCCAAAGGTGTTCCTCAGTTCAGTTAGAAAAGTATTCCCTCGTAGCTGGACGGAATACGACAATTTACAGTTAATAGTGTCAAAGATCGTAGGAGAGGCAGCGTTATGGGCCACTGAAGCTAGCGAGACCTGTAGCTTCTGCTATGAATTTCAGAAATTGTTTTTAGCTAAATATTGGTCTCTGGGCAAACAGGAGAAAATGCTAAGGAAGTGTATCAGCCTGAATTTTATAATTCAATAAAAGGGAACCATCGGGCAGTATTTCGAATGCTACCTAAATAAAACGCGCTACTGGACAGAACCAATTTCGAATAGAGAAGTTATCCGAATACTTAAAGGTAGGCTACCATTAAATATTCGAGAGAAATTAATTCATGTTCCTGATTCAGAAGTCGAGCAGTTCCTTTCAGTGATCGATTCAATCGATATGCTAATGGATGATGCAAAACAGTGCAGAATATTAATAACAACCAATATTATGCTAAGAACAACCGTGGTAACAACGCCTGGAATAGTGGTAACCAATTTAATAATCAGTCTGGGGAATTCAGGCGTAATAACGGTAATTCCAAGAATGGTAATGATCATTTTTGTCACTCCCAAAATAAGAATCAGAACAGGAACTGTAATTATCGATATTCTAAAGGGAATGTTGTGGGAACCAACAATCAAGTTCCAGGAACGGGTTATTTCCAGTGGGTTAATGTTAACCACTAATAGGAAGTGAAATTATGGGGGGGGGGGGGGGGGGCAGAAACCATTGAACCCTCAATACTATGATAATAGTGTCGTAACAATTACGTGCCTATGAATCAACAGAATCAACCGAATTGGGGATATTGTCCGATGCATAATGTAAGTTGGGGAAATTCAAATCATCCAAGTGCATCTTCCGGGTCCAAGAGACCCATACCTTTATCAGATGAAAACGACAGAGTTACAAGTGTTTCGTATCCAAAACCGGGGAACGAATTTCATGTAGTTGAGGTGCACCAGCAGCAGAGGAACCGAAAGGGAAGTTGGTCAAATTAATACCAGTCATTTTAGGCCTTCCTCGGGTGACTGGTATAATAAATAAATATATTGGACTAGAATAAGGAGAGCGATATTCGTGAGGATCTTATGTTAGAACAGGGACAGGAAACAAGCGAGACAGGACACATTTTACAAGCAATAGACACAGGAGCGACAGTTAGCGTAATGGCAATGAGTTGTCTAAACATGGTTAGTAAGCAAAGAAAGATACTTACCTTACCGGTAACGGGCTGCACATTGTTAGGAGCGTTTAGCGCAACCGCGACATTAACAAAGTTATAAAACCCCTAAGAACCCGCCCTGAAAACTTGGAAGAACTGTTGCAAAAATTTCACGGAGTGAAATTTTTAACCGCCCTAGACCTCCGAAGTTCCTACTGGCAAACGAAAATCTCAAAAGAATCGAGAAAATATACGGCATTTATTTTCCTGGGGCGGAGTTACCACTTCGAGGTGATGCCGTTTGGTCTCAATATTAGCGAAAGTGTATTCATAACCGCTTTGGACACAGTGGATAATTGATCGCGTGTTTAGTAAATTTCTTGAGTATGGAGTCACGATCAATTTAACAAAACCTAAATTTGGTAGGAATCAGATAGAATTCTTAGGATATATCGTGACGCCAGAAGGAATTACACCGAAACCTAAGAAGTTGGATGTCATTAAAAATTGTTCGTATCCACAAAATAAAAGACAACTAATGTCATTTTTGGGCCTCGCCTCTTTCTTTAGAAAGTTTTTATCACAAAAACTGTTAAATAAAGATTGTCTGTTACAATTACTATGGAAAAGCATTCCGTGGCAATGGATGGAGGCGTGTACCAAAGCTTTCGATGATATTCGAAATGACTTGATAAATGCTTCATTATTACATCATCCCCAATTGGATAAAGATTTCTATGTAGCGACGGATGCAGCTGAAACAGGCTTAGGTGGTACACTGTTCCAAATGCGATGATTTTTATCGTTTCCACATCATATTGATAAATAGATAGTGATTATTAAAAGCACGGCCTAAAGTCTTCTCACGGTGTCGGCGAATTTTCTTCCGTTGCATGTTGCTGTGAGCAATGCAAGCCATCGCTTGCTTTAATCATAAATACTCCGAGTGATGCAAAACGCTACAGTCTCTACATAAAGAAAACTATCTTCTCAATAACCTTCAAATCGTGAGTTATATCCTTAATTTTTCATGTATGAAATTATGAATTTACTCATGCCATTTTTGTTGCCTATGTCTGCAGTCACTTTCAGAACTCAAATTAATGATCAAATTAACTAGTTTGGACCTTGAATTTCTGGTGTACCCATGTATTTCCATACACAAAAGTAAATAAATAAATAAAAACGGTGAATACTTGAGGGAGTATGAATGAGAACAGTGGTGTATTCAAGTTTACATTGATAATGAAAAGTTTTTGTTCATCTTCTATAACTACAACGAACTGATAAATCTTACAAAGAAAATGCAAACACAGATCAGAAGGGGATGGTGCTTGACTGGAAAGCATACATTAGGGTGGAAACTATACTAATTGTCCCCTGAATTAATCCCTTTTACAGCGCAGTCTGACTTTATTTACACGAATCCACTGTGAGGCTCAGTTCTGTTCAGATGGAATCAACTGCTACCATTAGCACCACAAACTACGGTTCGAGGAGAGCAGAGAACTGTGAATATCATTTAAGAACCCTACGCCGGTACAGCAATACTTCATTATTTCACCTTGATTCAGACGGCAGCAGAAAACGCTGCGCTGTGTGAGAGGAGCGGCCCGCTGCCGCAGCTGTAATGTTCTGATGCGTTCACGAAAATTTGCGAACACGTGGACTGGCGTTCTTATAGTTAAAACGCGAGGAACTTCCGAATCAGAGCCCTAAAATACCGGCAGATTTCAGTGTGAGGTGCATCCGTTCTCTGGTCTGGCCAAATCATTTTGACTCACAGGTATGACGGTGCGTGCTGGGATTGTCAAACGTCAGACGGCTGAGTCATGATGATTAAGTTCACCCTCGTGACACAAGATATGTCCAAAATGTCCTGCAGCTTCGCTGTCGGTACAGCTGGACACTGCCACTGCCTCTTAGTCCACAACAAGTTTCAGACCAAAAGCCTCACCCACTAGCGAAAAATTGAAGCTTTCCTTCACGATAGGACCAGAAGACCATGAAGGCAGAGAATCACAATCACTTTCCACCAAGCCTCGGTACGGGAGTCGAATTAGGAAAAAAGAAGTCTCCTCCAACTGTAGCATAAATCACGCGATATATTATCTATTCATTGAAAGTTCCCTCTTGACTGTCCTGTTGACCTGGTAGCCAATTAGAACACATTATTTGGGTTTCCACATTGGGGGAGCAAGCCCCTGCTTTGCATATTCTGAGAGGAGCCTATCAGCTACTCAAAATCTATGTTGTCTTCCCATGGTAAGTATGGCGATGTTCCGGCAAAAGAAAAAAAAAAAAAAAAAAAACAAGAAGAAGAAAGAACGTATACCTAGACGTGATCACAGTCCTCTCCCTCAGTTATGGACTGATCTAATTTTTCTAGACCAACCACTTCCAACTTCTAAAAGAAGGCTGTTAGGCTTTCCAGACAGTCATGCCCTTGAAACGTTTTTGCTGCTCGCTAAAAGAACCTGGCGACCTCATGGTGTCAGCGGAGTTACTGTCGTGAATCCACTAAACACGTGCCTCAGCCTCTTCGTCCGTATCGTACCAGCTTCTAACATGAGAACGCTTGGAGTTCTATGACTGTCCCACCGTTTGCATAAAAGCTCAGATGACAGCGGTATCTCTTAAATGGCTTCCTCCACACACTTTCCAGCAGCTGGCCACCTTCGCGACGGTCTGTTGGCTGGCCCACGAGACATGCTTTCTTAGCACGTGCCCCCCTGCTCTGACCCTAAGTGGGAAGAGGAGAGTGCCAGGACCCGAAGTACCTCTCCTGGCACAATCCACAGAGCGGTGTTTCCCAGAATCACTCACCAGCCAGTTCACTGGACACAGCATTTATGGCCCATTATCCATCTATCTCCCCGTTTCCCATCGCCTGCATTACAGCCTCTTGGGTACAAGTTCTCTATAGGCTACACATGCAGTTATACGAACATTCTGCCCCCAATTTCCTCATGTAAAAGTCATAAACCACACATACCAAATGTAGTACTGGGGGGGGGGGGGGGAAACCGATATCATGACCTAAAATATGAACATTAGTCTGACTGAAATTGTTGCTAAAGTGAGAGAGTGGTGTGCCAGTGAGCCGTGCTCTCCTTTCTCTGGAGCATCGCCAGAGGGGGTCACGGTGCTTAGCGTGCGATCGCTGGCGGCTTCCGAAGAGAGAGGAGGTACTAGCGGTCGGGCACTTGGTGGCAGGTGGCCCTTTTGGACGGCCGTGTTTCGCGAGCGGGATTGTATCGTACGGGGAGGTGTTTTGAGGTGGGAAGCCACGTCTCGTAGCGGTTTGTGTTCTGACTCATCCAGATGGGCGGTTAGGCGATGTGCCTGGAGGCATGATGTTGTGCCGTTTGTATTAAAGAGTTCCCGGCTTCTTGTGGTCAGATTGTTCTTTCCTTACCCGTTGTAACCCCCCCCCCCTTTAAACGATGTCGCCAGGTTCTTTTAGCGAGCGGTAAAACATATATTTCAAGGACATGACGGTCTGAGGTCGTGGTCGTTAAAACTGTGGCCATTCGTATTCGAAGATGCCTCACGCAGACTAGACTCTTGGTTGCTAATATGTGCTGCTTGCTATTTATTTTGCTGCCAGCAAAGTTGCACGGGCGAGATTGACTCCTGATAGAGCGACGCACACTGTTTGACAGTTTGTATCTGCCTGTGGTTGCGTGTGCGTGTGTTACCATTAAATGGTAGATCGTCGACTTGATCTGCAAGTTTTCGTCTTGTGGATTCGTGTCTTGGCGTTCTTGTAGTGTTCCCCGAATTTTCCTGCTGTTGTTAACGTGCACCATTGAATGACATTTTGTTCAGCGGCAAGCAACAAGAAGAGCCTTTCCGCAGAAGGCCGTTGAGTGTTCAATGAGCGTACAGTTGAAATTACTGTTATAACCAAATACGTCGTTGCTCTGTGATTATTAAATACTGTTGGCAAGGTTACTACCTTTCGACAGAACGCCGTTGATATTAGATGAACATCAACAAAAGCAAAACGAGGATAATGGAATGTAGTCGATTTAAGTCGGGTGATGCTGAGGGAATTAGATTAGGAAATGAGACACTTAAAGTAGTAAAGGAGTTTTGCTATTTGGGGAGCCAAATAACTGATGATGGTCGAGGTAGAGAGGATATAAAATGTAGACTGGCAAGGAAAGCGTTTCTGAAGAAGAGAAATTTGTTAACATCAGGTTTAGATTTAAGTGTCAGGAAGTCGTTTCTGAAAGTCTTTGTATGGAGTGTAGCCATGTATGGAAGTGAAACATGGACGATAAATAGTTTGGACAGGAAGAGGATAGAAGCTTTTGAAATGTGGTGCCACAGAAGAATGCTGAAGATTAGATGGGTAGATCACATAACTAATGAGGAGGTATTGAATAGAATTGGGGAGATGACGAGTTTGTCGCACAACTTGACAAGAAGAAGGGACCGGTTGGTAGGACATGTTCTGAGGCATCAGGGATCACAAATTTAGCATTGGATGCAGCGTGGAGGGTAAAAATCGTAGAGGGAAACCAAGAGATGAATACACTAAGCAGATTCAGGAGGATATAGGTTGCAGTAAGTACTGGGAGCTGAAGAAGCTTGCACAGGATGGAGTAGCATGGAGAGCTGCATCAAACCAGTCTCAGGACTGAAGACCACAACAAAATGTATATATATATATATATATATATATATATATATATATATATATATATATTGCTGTTTAAGTCCCTTTTATGTATGTTTATGCTGGGTCGCAGCAGGTCTGTCGACGTATTATTAGCGCTGTCAGCAAGATAACATATTACTAGTTTTTTATATATGTATATATATTACTGTTTAAACTTCCTTATTTTTAATGTATGTGTATACTGGGTCGCAGCAGCCCTGGCGACTACGTATTACTGTTGTCTGTAACACGTGCTACTTGTTGCTTTAATATTATCTTGTTGTAGTCTTTTATCTATTCTGTTAATATTTAAAAGCCAAAATACTTTTGGGCATTTAATTGCCTTACTCGCAGAAGGTTTACCTGGTAGCTTATGGCCATTAGCTGTAGTATTCTGGGCTTGTTGCTTGGTTGATTACATTTTATCTCGTTTATGTACATACGTACTATTTAAATATTTTGAAGCAGGTCTGAGGATTAACCTATCATTATTGAGAATTGTGGCCCGGTTGTTGGTTTGATTTCGTAGTAACCATACTTTCGATATATCCTGTTACATAGATTCTTCCGTCTTAAGGTTTGGGAAGACAAGAAACGTCTGTATTTATGATCATTTCAGGGCTGATATTGGTTTCCGATGTTCCGCACACAACCGTGATCTTGTACCCTGTACCTCGGGCGTGTATTTGGGTTGAGAGAGTTGCCCATTCTGAGGCGCGCCACTCGCTATCTCTGTCGGAGCCTGTATTGCTCGATCCCCTGGAACTTGGCCTAGCCCTCCCCCTCCCACTCCTATTCCTACTTAACGACTAATTCCTACAACGAATGCTGGAAGTCAACACGATGCATCATGTGAAATTGAGATTATCGTCCGTAATTTCCTTAGATCCATAAATGAAGTTAGCTGATATTTCGTTTCACTCGTACCAGCTTAAGTTGTGATATTAGGTACATGCCTAATCCCAACCTCAGAAATTGTGACGTATTCTGAAAGTAGCCGAATATTTGTGATAACCAGAATTATAACAGAGAATGAGTCTCACTGGTTGCCATACATTATCATTCTGATTGCCTACGATCAACCATACCGAACTGGCAACAGCAGCACGCCTCTGACACCGTAAGTACATCGCTTAAAACGTTCGATGAACTGCCATAGGTGTTGGTGCAACCAGGTGGTTAATCTCTGAAACACTTAATGTCTTATTTCCCAGACAATTACAACTCTCTCTTTTTATCTTTCCATTTGCGAGTAATTAAATTAGTCCACTGAGTCTTCCGTAAATGAATTAATAAAGGAATGCGAAACGTTGAAGTAAAGCGAGTAGGTGAAAAAATGTAATTACTTGATAAAAGACTGCTGATACAGAGTTATTTATAAAAATCCTGATTACAACCCAAAACCCGCTGGTCACATCTCACGAAACTAAAAGTTACGGTGCGATAGTGTTGTTCGCATTTTCTATGGTGCCAATTAATTTACTGTGGGATATGCGAATAAAAATACCCCATTGTAGTGTGGTTTCAACTTATATTTACCATTTCGATCCCATTCTAACAAGGTCTGATCTTTTTAAGCCACAGTGGTTTTTTTATTTGAGAGTATCACATATTGTTGATTGACTGTTCCTTTGTACCTTGGTACACTATTTTATAATGAATGCAAGAAGACGCACGGCGCTGTTTTAACACAGTACGTTATTTATTATATTACAGACCGGTTTTCGGCTGTTTTGCCGTCGTCAGGCCCCTTTTGCTGATCATTCTGGTTTAGAGAAACCCAAGTTTGCAAAGAACGGCATGTAATGAACGTTATTACCTATCAAGGATCAAATACCTCTTTCTACTGTAGTTGCGGATAACGTTTCGATGAAATAAAATTATTCACTATTGTGTATGATTTCCATATTCGATTAAAATAAACATACCAAGGAAAGCTTTCGTTCCATAGTGCTTAACGTGGCTTAAATGGGCAATGAGGTACAGATTAGAACACTTAATTACATAAGTAATGAAGGTTACACTTACTGACGGGGTTCGAGAAATCGTTATGGCGAAAAACCCTGATGAGGTGACCATAAAGACTTTTGGACGTTGTCGCATGGCACCCGACTGATCGTGAACACGTTACTGCAGAATAGACAAGACTGAATCTTTCTTCGGTGGAACGTGTGCTGAGGTGAAACTTCATGACACATTAAACCGTGATATCATAGCTTCAGTTATAGCAGAACGTGTCACTCCTACTGTCCAAAATTGATAGAAACACTCTTTCGCACTCTATAGACGTATTGCTACACAGAACAGACGATGTGGAAAAATGGATTTGCCTCTACCTAGGTGCTCTTCCCAGAATGTGCCCTTTGCTCTGTGTAGGAATACGCGTTGCTTGAAACTTCCCGACAGGATGTACCAGAGGGATTTCTAAATTCGGATCCATCGCCGCCTCTGGGATCGTCATTACTGGCTGAACTATCCAGTTACACCTACTAACCTTACACCTACCAAGCCGGCCTTGTTCCATTACCTTTGTTAATCCGGAGTAACAAAATGAAATCGAGGTTTTCAGCACGTTCAAAATGACTTACATTCATGACGTCTCTCGAGCATTCGACTATGATTTCACAAACTGGAAAGGGAGGATAGAATAAAGCATCACTATGCAGGATATTTTATGGGATTAGTGACGAGGATATATTTAGTGGTCAAAGTTTGATATCTACCGTAGTTACTTTTGAAATAAATAACAAGTATGAATTTGAAACCTCGTGAAAATCGGGACACCAAAGCACAATAAAGAACGAGAAATAACTACTAAAGCTATTCTCTTCACACCAGTTGCACAGGGTTCTGTCGATGGTACCATCCAGTAACATTCCACACGGAGCACAGAAAAAAACGAATGTAGAACTGTCTATGTGCGCGCTATAATGTCTCATATCGTCCTCGCGGTCGTTACGTGAGTGATACGTAGGAGCACACAATGAGGTGACAAAAAGTTGGGATAACGATAGGCACATATGCAGATGGTATGGAAGAGCAGTGCGTTGTTGGAGCTGTCATTTATACACAGGTGATTCACGTGAAAAAGTGTCCGACGTGATTATGGCAGCACGACTGAAAGCGGAATCGTAGTTAGAACTAGACGCATGGGACTTTCCATTTCATAAATCGTTAGGGAATTAAATATCCTAATTCCACGGTATCAAACCAAATTTCAGACATTACCTTTCACCAGCGACAACGTACTGGCCGACGGGCTTCACTTAATGACCAAAAGCAGCGGTGTTTGCGTTGACGTATGAGTGATAACAGACAAGAAACAGTGCGTGAAATCTGTGTAGGACGTTCGACGAACGTATACGTGACGACAGTGCTGTAAAATTTGGCGTTAATGGGCCATTGCAGCACGTGGACGACTAACGCGAGTGCCTATGCTAACAGCACGACATCTCCTGCAGTCCCTATCACGGGCTCGTGACCCTATCGGTTGGACCTTAGACGATTGTAAAACTGTGACATTGGCAGATGAGTCCCGATTTCAATTGGTAAGAGCTGGTGGTAGGGTTCGAGTGTGACGCACACCAGATGAAGCGATGGATCCAAGTTCTCAGCAAAGTACGGTGCAAGCTATGAACTGTGCAAGCTGGTGCTGACACCATAATAGTGTGGACCGTGTTTATTTGGAACCGACTGGGCCCTCTGGTACAGCTGAACCGATCAATGATTGGAAATGGATATATTCGGCTACTTTGGGACTGTGTTCCCAAACAACGATTGAATTTTTATCAATGGCAAGGCGCCACGTCACCAGGCCACAGTTTTTGTGTATGGTCTGGGGAACATTCTGTGCAATTCAAGCGAATGATTTAGCAACCCAGATCGTCCTACACGAGTTCCATTGAACATTTATCGTTCGTCCGTGCACAAAATCCTGCACCGTCAACACTTTTGTAATTATGGACGGCTGTAGAGGCCGAATATTCTGCTAAGCAGGTTTACACCATATGCAGATGAAATTGTGGGGGATTACCAAGCTGGATTTCGGAGGAACAGATCAACTATAGACCAATTATTCACCCTGCGTCAAATTTTGGAAAAGAAATAGGAATACAATAAACCTGTTCATAATCTTTTCATAGATTTTACAAAAGCATATGATTCAGTGAGCAAGCAGTAATGGAAACAAAAGAAAAGTTCGGAGTAGGTATTAAAATCCATGGAGAAGAAATAAAAACTTTGAGGTTCGCCGATGACATTGTAATTCTGTCAGAGACAGCAAAGGACTTGGAAGAGCAGTTGAACTGAATGGACAGTGTTTTGAAAGGAGGGTATACGATGAACATCAACAAAAGCAAAACGAGGATCATGGAATGTAGTCGAATTAAGTCGGGTGATGCTGAGGGAATTAGATTAGGAAATGAGACACTTAAAGTAGAAAAGGAGATTTGCTATTTGGGGAGCAAAATAATTGATGATGGTCGGAGTAGAGAGGATATAAAATGTAGACTGGCAATGGCAAGATAAGCGTTTCTGAAGAAGAAAAATTTGTTAACATCGAGTATAGACTTAAATGTCAGGAAGTCGTTTCTGAAAATATTTGTATGGAGTGTAGCCATGTATGGAAGTGAAACATGGACGATAAATAGTTTGGACAGGAAGAGAATAGAAGCCTTCGAAATGTGGTGCTACAGAAGAATGCTGAAGATTAGATGGGTAAATCACATAACTAATGAGGAGGTATTAAATAGAATTGGGGAGAAGAGGAGTTTGTGGCACAACTTGACCAGGAGTAGGCATCGGTTGGTAGGACATATTCTGAGGCATCGAGGGATCACCAATTTAGTATTGGAGGGCAGCGTGGAAGGTAAAAATCGTAGAGGGAGACCAAGAGATGAATACACTAAGCAGATTCAGAAGGATGTAGGCTGCAGCATGTACTGGGAGATGAAGAAGCTTGCACAGGAAAGAGTAGCATGGAGAGCTGCATCAAACTAGTGTTAGGACTGAAGACCACAACAACAACATGATTCAGTATCGCAATCAAAATTGTACAGAATTCTTTTGGAACTTGGAATACCAAAGAAGTATGTTAGACTTATAGAAGAGAGTTTGAAAAACACAAAAGGTAGAGTACGCGTGGGGAAATTGGAGTCAGAATAATTTGTAATAAAGAACGAACTTACGCAGCGAGAAGCCCTGTCTCCGCTACTTTTTAATTTAGTCCTAGAATATACTGTACGAATGGCAGCAGATAACTCAGAGGGTGTGGAGTTAAATCGAAATATTAAGATATTAGGCTATGCAGATGATCTAAACATCATTAGCGATAGGAAAGAATCTGTAACAGCAAATGCGAATGCGTTAATGGTTCAAATTACTTTGAGCACTATGGGACTTAACATCTCAGGTCATCAGTCCCCTAGAACTTAGAACTCCTTAAACCTGAAACGTCCCCTTAGAACAATTAAACATGACTGTGCTGAAACTGACACACAATATTTTTTTGCGCAACGCAATCTGACTTTCAAGAAATCGCTACAAAAGAATGGCCCTGACTAACATTAAACTATACCTTTCAGAAATCACTTACCTCACAAAAATCTTCATTACTCGAACTACTGCAATACAGCGAGCGCCACTACTGCCAGCTAAATAAAAGATTCAAGCTACGGAAGGCACTAACTACTGATAGGGATAGTTAGCAAATGAAAGATATTAATAGAGAACAAACAATGTCATAATATATATAGCAGTTCATGACAAATTACAAAACTCCGCCATCTCTCTCCCCACATTTACAAAACTCCGCCATCTCTCTCCCCACATCCACCACTGCTGGCGGCTCACCTCCAACTGCGCAATGCTACGCGCTGTTCACATCCAGCTGCCGCTGCCCAACACTACAAAGGCAGACAACAATGCAAACCAGCCACAGACTGCACACAGCACAGCCAGTGATTCTCACACAGAGCGCTATGTAACGTTGCCAATAAGAAAACATAAACAGCCTACTTACAAACCTAACTAACCTAAGGACATCACATACATCCATGGCCGAGGTAGGATTCGAACCTGCGACCGTAGCGGTCGCGCGGTTCCTGACTGAAGCGTCTAGAACCGCTCGGCCACACCGGCCGGCCGAATGCGTTAATCAAGGCTAGTGAAGATGTAGGTCTAAGGATAAGTGAAGACAAAACTAAATACCTCGTTACTACTAGAATGCCAACAACAGTAGATCAGGAAATGTTAGGAGTTGGAGACATGCAGTTTGAAAAAGTGAACACATTTAAGTGTCTAGGCGTGGACATCACTTCGAGAAATGAGATTGGATCCGAACTGAAGAAGAAATTACGGGCGGGAAATGCATGCTACTTCTCACTGAATAGATTGATTTCATCACGGATATTGTCTAGGAATTTAAAGATTAGAATATACAAAACTATTATTCTACCAGTTATGCTGTATGGGTGTGAGACTTGGTCTCTCATTGTGCAAAATGAAAAGCCGTTCCGAGTATTTGAAAACAAAATTTTGACCTAAATTTTCGGAGCAAAAAGGGATGACATTAGCGGAGAGCATAACGAAGAGGTTCACGAAATCTATTCAAGACCTGACATGATCAGTATTATTAAATCACGTAGGCTGCGATGGGCGGGTCACGTAGCTCGAATGGATGTGGGCAGGGCAGCGCGCAGAGTACTGGTAGGGCACTAAAAGGGAAAACGTCCTGTAGGGAGACCGAGGCGTAGATGGGAGGACAGTGTAAAGGCTGATTGAGGAGCCTAGATATTGGAGGTGAATGGAAGGAAATAAACCAAGACAGGGACAGATGGCGAAAATACGTTGCTGCGGTAATGGACTCTCGAGTCCGGTATGACCAGTGATATTACTATTATCATTATTGTTATTATTATTATGTAGATGCAGCCTGGCTGTATATTTTAGCAGGAGACTTCCAACAACTTGTTGAGTCCGTGCCATGTCGAGCTGATGCCCTACCCCGGTAAAAAAGGGCCTGACAGGTATTGGGTTCTATCCCATGATTATTGTCACCTCAGTGTGTAGTAAGAGAGTTGGATATTTGATAGGCAAACACTGCCGTAGAGACGGAACGTTATGGAACAGACAATGCTGCTTGTACCACAGGTTCGTTACTTATATCTGCTTCACCTGACCGCAAATGGATTCCTCCTTTGCACGTCATGCACCTGCCCAATTCCAGGAGCAACATATGGTCTAAAATACTGTTGTCACGATGTTTTGAAAAAACGAAGAACGGTGTTGAATAAAAACTGAATGTGCCAGAGAAAGTACAGCATGACAGCGCCATCATGTCTTCCCTTCCAAAGAGGGACGGATCCCCATGCCAATGAAGGAGAAGCAACACATTCAGGGTGTTGGCGAAGTTTCGTAACAATCAACAATCGGTAAATAAATACATATCCAACCAAAAGTGAATGTGTTACCAACTGTCAAGCATAATGGAAGGTGACAGATGGATATTAATAGCAAAGACGTTCATAGTATCCCAGTAAATGAGGAATTGGTTTTTTGATCCAAATCACCATACAAACAGTACTCACGGCGATACATTAAAGCATTTTCCATTTTCCTGTCACCAGCATCCGGTCCCCATCATTACGCTCTGAGATGGTCATGTCACCTCTAGAGTACTGTCTGATGGTGGGCCTGACCGGTATATAGAATAAATACTATTTCAAAAAAGTGAGTGGTTGTAGTTTCTTGTATTTATATTGAAGAAACAGTCACGGGTTCTTGAACATCATTAATGGATAAGCTTCATTTGTTGCTTTCACTTCAGATGATTAGCCCAATGAGCGGATATTGGAAATGTTAACTTAAACTAACGAAAACAATCTTTGCAATACGTTTTCACAGAAGGTGTCTCGCAGAAAACTTGACTGCGAACTACATGAGAATAAAAGAATGAGTCCATGTCAGCGAACAAAGCAAAAGCACAGTGTGAAATTATTTGGTTAAGAACTGAAATGAAATCTGTAAGCAAAAGGCAAATCTTCTCAACTCACAACTGCAATAATGCACCTAAAGCTTAACCATAGCCTTATTGCCCATGTATTCATGTTTTCTCTACTCTGTCAGATTATGTCAACAGACAACGTACTACTATCTCACTTAAATGTAAAAAAATGTAAGTGCCCTGATCTCAAAGCATGTAGTGAAGTCTCCGATTATTTCTACTCAAGTAGAACATAGGTTTTCACAAAATGATAATTGGGACTGAAACATGCTGCAGCAGTAATGAATGAAAGCTGTTAAGTAAAGACCTTAAGTAAAGTAATACTCTTATACTATATAATAACAATAGTAGAGATCTAAAAGTAAGTATAAAATTTGTATGCGCAACTGCTAAACTAAAACACGATGAATAAAACGCTATAGCTCATAAGGCAAACAATATTATTATGAGAAATCTAGACCAGAACAAAAAGTTCTATTGGACCAATAATGAACATAGGAGAATATGGGACATATACAAAAAAATTCCAACCAAAATGTTCTTGTTTTCCGTGTCGAGAAGAGCAATAAATTTGCTGTCACATATGAATCAGATTATATTAACAAAATTCATCTGATTTTCAGAAACAATCTATGAAACATAATTGACCCTACGCCAAATTATAAAGCTATTTATGAACCGCAACTTCCTCATGACACCAATAGAATCAAAGAACAGTGTCACGACGAACGCATCAGCCGAAAATTGGGATCACAACCAAAGAACCATAAACCATTATGTCCCACACGTCTCATTGTGAATTTCATCAAATCTTATTAAAATCACCAGGAAACTTAATGATATTATCCGCAATGCTTATACATTTCATAATAATTTCTTTGTTAAAAACAGCTATGAGCTGATGAGTAGCATAAAAGATTTCCCAATCCAAGCCACAGGTGGGTTTGCATATCATGACATAGTCAACTTACTTACAAGAATACCTGGCAAAGTAACAATCAGTATTGTCACAAATAACGTACTCATACATGTACTCAAAAAGGTCCTGAAACTTACATTATCACAGAACAATTTTACGTACAACAAGCTTTACATTCAGGAAGATAGACTGACGATGGGAAGCAGTCTTACAGGCCTGCTAGCAGACAATTTAAAAATTTGAAAACAATTTCTTTAGAAATCAAAGCTGACTGAAAGATAAGTTACTTACTACAAATGCTATGTTGATGACACTCTCATTATGTTCAATCGTACAACAGAAGAAATAGAAAATCTAGACAATGAACTTGATAAATTACACCACATAATTTAAATCACTGTAGTACATGAAACACCAAGTGTCATTAATTATCACAATTTAAAAATCTCAAATGAAAATCAAAACCATAACTTTCAAATTTTCAGGAAAGAAACAACCACTAATTTTACGATTCATAACTCTTTTTTCCATCCTGACAAACATAAAAAACATTCTTTAGGAAATCAATTGCATGCTTCATATCCCAGTGGGCACAAGTGAAATGTATAAAGAAACATGAATCACTAAATCAATTGCCTTCAACTATCCGCAAACAAATCTTTCACATGGAAGATTTGATACAGAATTGGCGACCTCTTCAAGCCTTTTCTCAGACAAAAAATGCAGAATAGAATCATACGCACTACCAGAAACACTATACAACACTATCAGAAGTGAGTTGTATACAGACTCGTTTGCAGCTCATTTCCAAGCTTCTACAGCACTATACAACAGTATCAGAAGTGAGGTGTATACAAACTCGTTTGCAGGTCATGTCCACGCTTCTATGGCACTATACAACTGTCTCAGAAGTGAGGTGTATAGAAACTCGTTTGCAACTCATGTCGAAGCCTCTGCAGGCAGAAGCTTATAGAAGATTCACAAGAAAATGTAAAGATCACATGGCTGCACTCCGACTTAATTTCCTAATCAAACCCCACTTTGCCACTCTTCTTGCCCAACACAATCTTTCTACAAATAGCATAGAACAAACCTCCACATACTTAATCTTCCAGAGAGAGGCATGATACTTGACTTTCTTGAAGAAACTGAAATCTTTGTCAACACAAATACAGCATGTGACTAAATATTCAATGACTAGGTTGCACTGAGACACAAATTTTTCATTCAGAGTTTCAAAGACTTACTTGCTCAAAGCAACTAATCAGTCTACCATTTTGCCCCCATATGTGCCCACCTATATCCATGTTTATACACCCTGGCTACAGTGATGTCTAAATAAATATCCTACCACAGTACAGAACCTATGTTTTATGTCTAAATGTTCAAACCATCTATCAGTAAATCACGATAACTTCATACACATTGCGTTCATATGTATTACCTTTATATATTAAAAACTAAATCTGGTTTTGAAAAAGAATCTGGTTTTACTAGTATTCCGTACTACGTTGATGTGAGAACAGAAATAAGTTAGCAATGTATTTCAGATTTTATTCCTGCTGTTTTTAAATGTAAAGTTCATGTACATACAAACAGCTGCACTTATTTGCAAACATTATAACTTTATTTTATTTTATTCTTATGCTTTCAAGATAATATCAATTTTTGTGGAAGTATTTGCCCGTACATCGACTGTATTATATGTTGAGATAAGAATAGAACGAAGACATCACATAATTTGGAGTCTGTTCCTGTTGTATTTAATTGTAAAGTTCATGTACTTACAAATGGAAGAAATTCCCTGAAAAATGTATAAAATTATTTTATTTATTTATTTTTAGAGGTTCACGCCAACGGTAGTTTCGATTATGGTATTTGGCCATATATCGACTGTATTATATGCTAACAATATCAAATAATAAGTCTGAACATGTTGTGTTGCCGCGCGGGATTAGCAGAGCGGTCTCAGGCGCTGCAGTAATGTACTGTGCGGCTGGTTCCGGCGGAGGTTGGAGTTCTCCCTCGGGTATGGGTGTGTGTTAAGCTTAGGGACTGATGACCTTATGCGGCTAAGTCCCATAAGATTTCACACACATTTGAACATTTTGAACAAGGTGTGTTATAAATTCGTATGAAGATTTATGTAACAAACAAGTGAACAATGAAACTATCGGTAAGTAAATATGTATGATGTGATAGGTTTGTGATGTATTACTAACAATCAATGATAACGGGGACTCATCGATGAAGATTAATAATAAAATGACCCGTGCTGTCACAGTAAGTATAGAATTCATTTTTGAAGCCAGATTGCAATATAAACACTTCTCGTGACGATACACTGAACCACGTTCAAGCACGTCTCGTCTACTTGTCGCAGAGACAGCAGTCAGCATTACGCTTTGAAATAGTCATATGACTTCCGTGAACAGCCTGAAGATGAGACTGAGCGGTTTGTGTGTCGAATAATTATTTCAAAAAAGTGACTGGTTGCAGTTTTGTTTATTTGTACTAAAGAAACGGCCACGGTTTCTTAAACGTCAGTAAAGGCTAAGCTTGATCCGAAGGGGTATTATTTGCTCTTCCTGCATTTGGTGTCATGGAATCTACGGTAAACGATTCGTGAACTAGCCCGAGGAAAAGGTATTACAGCGTACGCCTGTGTTTCACGTTCTGAATGGATGTGTAAGCATTTGAAAAATTGAATCACGATGGGAACTTCATGATTTGACGAAAATACAGAACTGGCTACGACACATCGCTGCTCGTATCCACTTGAAGCGCTATGGAAGCCATATCGCTGTATATTCGCCCTTCAGAAGGTATTGGAAAAGAGGGCGGAGGGTTGGACAGAGGTTCAATGCCCATGTTGCCCTTGAGATGAGAAGCTGCTTCATTAAAGACATCTAATGTGCATGCACTAGGAATGTCGCCTGTATTTGATAAACTGTAATGATGACCATACCATTGTCAAAAGATTCTCAATTAGTCCGCTATTCGAATCTCCGAGAGGAGACTGCCGAAGGAGAGGTGACTATGAGAAAAAGATCATATAGCCAACAAAAGGGCTACATGAAAGCGTGGAAGTATGACTGTGGTAGGGAAGCTATCAAACCTTACAGTGGCAATGCAAAGACATATTCTGCATGTAATGGAAGTCAGTGAAGTGGAATGAAATAGAAAAGGATTTGTGGTCAGACAAATGTAGGGTAGTATTAACGGATGCAAGAAATACTGTAACGGGAGTAGGATGCATCTGAAACGGAAAGGTAGGACAGTAAGTAACTGTGAGCCGTTCAACTGTAGAATTATGTTCATTAGAACCGACAGCAGTCCAACGTCCAAAACCATGGTACAGGTATTCGTGGTGAAATCAGAAACAGAAGATGAAGTTACGTAAGAAGTATGCGAGGACTTTCAATTGGTTCAAATGGCTCTGAGCACGATGGGAATTAACTTCTGAAGTCATCAGTCCCCTAGAAAATAGGACTACTTAAACCTAATTAACCTAAGGACATCACACACATCCATGCCCGAGGCAGGATTCGAACCTGCAATCGTAGCGGTCGCGTGGTCCCAGACAATAGCGCCTAGGACTGCGAGGACATTGAACGGAGATTTAGTCACGTAATGGGAGACGGAAATATAGTAATCACAGAGGATAGGAATTCTGTAGAAGGGAAGGAATAGAAGAGAGAGTTAATTATAGTAGAAATTACTCAAGAGAAGCTCAAATTCAGCAATAAATTTCAACATGTAATAGGGAGTACACACTTCAAAAATTACAAGAGGAAGAGTTACACCTAAAAGAGCATGGAGACATGGGAATATTTCAGCTAGATTACATAATACTGAGACAGAGATTTGTAACTCGGTAGTAGACTGTAGGCCGTGTCCAGAAGTAGATACAGATAAATCAGAACTTAGTAATTATGAAGAGCAAACTGAAAATTAAGAGTCCTCCGAAAGAATCACCGTGGAAAGAATGAGTGACTAAAGTAATGATGCACGTTTGACGTACTCTAAGGCTGTAGATACTGCGATAATGAAAACCGGAATATGTATTTCACGTGAACAAGAATGGACATATCTAAAAGGGCAATCCGAGAACGTAGACAGACAAATATACAAATATAGGTTAAAGGTAGACAATTGTGAAGAAATATTGGGTAGGGGAAGAAATACTTCAATTGATCGACGGCAGAACGAAGTACTCACATGCTCAGTTAAAAGCCAGAACCCAGCAATATAACTCAATTAGAAATGAAATAAATGAGAAGTACAAGGAAGATAAAGCGGAATGGCTAAACGAAAAATGCAAACAAATCGAAAAGCAAATGGTCGTTGGAAGAAAAGAGTTATTATACAGAAAAGCGGAAACTTAAGATTCAAGAACAATGCCATTGTTAAACACAGTGGAAACGGCGGATAAGTGGAAGGAGTACGTTGGACATTACGAGATGGAGGAATTATCTAAAGACGTGAACTAAGAAGAAACAGTAGTTAATAAAGGGGAGTTAGGCGATTCAGTATTAGAGTTTAAAGGAATTTTGGAAGACTTGCAGTCATATAATTTATAAACGGTAGGTAACATTTCTGAAATCAATGGAGGAAGTAGCAATAAAACGGTCATTAGTGTACAGAATCGATGAGACTGGAGAGAGAGAATCAGACTTTCGGGTAAATATCATCCACACAATCCCCAAACCACCAAAGGAAAAAAAGTGCGTGAAGTATCACACAGTAAGTTGAAAAACTAAACAGAGTTAGTCTTAGATGACGGTCAGAAAGGACGTAGGGGAGATAAAGGTACCAGAGGCAATTCTAACTTTTAGCTTGGTAATGCAAGCACAACTTAAGAAAAACTAAGACGCCTTCGCAGGATTCATCGACTTAGAAAACTCGTTGGAAAGCACAAAATGCCAAGATTATCGTAGTTCTTAGAAAAGGAACTGTAAGCTTTGGAAAAGATGGGTCATATACAATATGTACAAAAATCGAGAGGAACATTCATAATGAAAGATTCAGAACTGTGATCCGATTAAAAAGTTCAATCTAAGCATCGAAGAAGCAATGAAATTGAAATATACATTTGGGAGTGAATTTAAAATTCAGGACGAATGAGTTTCAAAGATAAGATTCTCTGATACATCACTACTGTCAGTGAGAAAGGGGAAGAGTTACGGTACACACTGATCTGAATGAACAGTCTACTAAGAGTAGAGTATGGATTTCGAGTAAATCGAAGAAAGACGAAACTAATGAGGAGTAGCAGAACTGATATCAGCGATAAAACTGATATCAAAAGTAGAGACCGCGACGTAGGAATTCTGCCTTGGAAGGAAAATGTCAGATGACTGACGAAGCAAGAAGGATAAAAAAAAAATCAGACTAACATAGGAAAAAAGGGCATTCCTGGCCAAGAGAAGTTCACTGGTTGATGATGGTTATTAGCAAAGTCAAGGTATCGTTCTGTGGCAACGTTTCGACAAGTTTCCTACTCGCCATCTTCAGGCAATTCGCGGTTGGTAACCCGAGTAAACTTCATCATCGAGATTCGCCGAGAAAGCCTACATTACTATAAGTCTACCATATCAAACAATAATCTTATTTTGAGGAACAAGTATCTGAGAATGTACTTTTGGAGCACAGCGTGGTACGGAAGCTAATCACGGACTGTGGGAAACCCTGAAAGGAAGAGAGTCGAAGTAGCTGAGACGTGGCGGCGAGAGGAGTATGTGTAAAACACTGACAACAAGAAGAGACGGGATGATACTGCATGTGTTCAGACAACATGGAGTAACTTCCATGGTACTATAGGGATGTATATAGAATAAAAGAGGCTGTAGCAAGAGACAGAAATAAGAGTATATCCAAAAAATAATCCAAAACTTTGTGTTCTAGGGCATTTCTTAAGATGAAGAGGTTGTAACAGTCTTGAAAGCGAGACTTTTTCCATATTTTGGTACAAACATGGTCATCAATATAACATACACATCATTAAAGTGGTACAAACCAGAAAATCTTGCTGAAACGATATTTAACAATCTATTTGTTATATTATTACCCTCTTTCACATCAGTAACCAGTAAGTGAAACCAAATAAAGGAGAAGTATTATCAAAAACCAGGTTTAAGTTAAATACATTTTGAAACAGAAGGTCTTGCAAACTTTCTCATATTTTCATTTCCAAAAATGCGAACATTTTAGGCTATACTTTGCCGTGACTGTTATTGACATTAAATGAAACAGCAAGTTTACTGTTACCAGTCACTGTTTATTTATCTCCACGATGCGTTTCGTTACTGTATATGACAGTATACATGTGATGTGTTACGACAGTGAAAGGAACCTGTGACCACTGGGGGGACTTTATTTTACTTATTTTATGTTTACTGTTAGATATGCGTTTAATTTTTTGTGAAAAGAAACGCAAACCCATACTCTGAAATAGTGTTTTGCTTCTCCACTAGACTGTGCCACAAGTTCCCCCAAAAAATCGTAACACAACACACACACAAAAATGTCGTACTAACAGATGTAAATCCACCAAATTATCGAGGTTTAAACCTTTGAAACGCGTCGAGGAGATAAATAAACAGTGAGCGCTAACAGTAAACTTGTTGTTTCATGTAATTTAAAAACAAAATGTTGCTTAAAACACAGCCTCACGTTTTACAACGTGAGAAGCAATAGAAAACTCCGGAAGCTGTTTATGTTGACCACTCTAGAGCGTGTTTCTTCATGTCTTTTCAAACTCGAGCACTGAATTGAAACACCAACCAGGAAACATAATGTATTCCTCACTATACTATCCTCAGGTTTCAACGCTATTCCACGACTAGAAGCGGTGACGCTTTCTGCTAAACTCAGCCATCAGTTTGCAGAACAATGCTCAGGCGCTTACAGCGTATGATGTGACTGGTTATGTCGATCGATTCGAGAGGGAAATACTGTAGTACTATAGTTTACAAACGTACGCCTCTGTAACTTCGACCTGACTCTCATAATAAAGGTGTCACTTGGCTGCATTACCTTCAGAAGCGTTACAGGGGCTTATTGTACAACAGACCGCTCCATTCGAACTATAAACACAACCTGCCACTGGTGAACATGTTCTGCGACTTCCACATCGCTGTGTAGGGGGTAGTACACAGTGCTGGGAACTACAATGAAACCTGTATCTATTAGGCACTAGTTCTAAAGAAATATATGTCACTATGTTCTGAGATTCCTCAATACTAGTTGCAGAAACGTAGTAACCAGGATTCTGCGATTTATTTAGTGTCTGTATTTGGGCGTCTGCCAGTTATGTTTCAGCACTTCCGTGGTTCTCCACCGTGGGTCAGACAAATCTCTAATTATTTGTGCTTGCCTTGTGCTGATTCGTAAGCAGTCGCTGTGTAGATTGAAATTTCACAATAGCCTGCCACTAAAGCCTGTCACTTACTTTCACTATCACTGCACTTAGCTCATCATTCGGTTTCATATCTACTTAGACTGTTACAATCAGGTATTTTTATGAGTTTTCTGATTCCAATTTTGCCTTTTTCATCTTAGGTTTTTCTAAATACTATGTTTTTGAACTGTTTTATGTACACTATTTTGGACAAGTAAAGCAAATTGATAATTCATTCACCACTATGAAACATTATCAATATATGACTGAACATTTGTGCAGCTTCTTCTCTAGACGGGATTTCGTTATAGATAATTGTATCATCTGCCTGACGTCTGTCTGGCCATTAATATTAAACAAAATCGTCAATAGACCCAACACTTCCTTGGAATACACCTGAATTGGTTCTATTTCTGTCGTGAATCTCCATCATGCTGTGCCCTCTCCACCAATAAATCCTTAATGCGGTCACAAATTTAGTTTCATACGACATATCATCGTTGTGTCGTCAACAACTCTTTGTGTGATATTTAGTCCACGCCCATGGTAATGGAAAGTTCGTTGGTATTGCGAAGATTGTTGTGAAACATATTACCAGGTTCTGCTACGTACTGACACATCAGTCCGTATTTACATAGCGTGTTGTTAATAACAGTTAACGAAATTTGTTTCGTTTTAATTTTTTATGTTAGTCATAAAGAAAAAGCGACTTACATTTCATGTGACCGATTTCGGTATCCAAGCTGATTGGCAAGTCATTCTGCTGGATTTACCTCATTACGTTTGAGGCCAGAATGTGATCTAAGGTTCTGTAGTGGATGACTGTTATATTGGACGTAGTTTTTGGGATAACTTCCGTTATCTGACTAGTAGATGAAAGTGACTTGTCATTTCTTCAAAATTCCTCACACTCATTTGTATTCAAAGGATCTATGGAGTACAGTATGGCTAATAAAGGGACTAATTTTCTGCACACTCAGGTAACTCTCATGTTTGACACTGGGACCCTGCACAATTTTAACGATATTATTATGTGGACTGCAGATGACAAAGAAAGTCATTTCTTTGTGCGAGGTAGAGTTGCAACTGAATTGTACTTTAACATTGTGGAAATTTATTTTTCAGTCTACAGATACAATCCACTAGCCATTGAGTGTACACTGTCGGCAACATATCTCTAGATTATATTAGATTACATGTATTTTCTTCTGGGATGAGAAGCAGTCAGAAAACATGAATAAATAATAAATATTTGCAAAATAAGAACAGATATGCTAATGTACCTTCCGCCGATCTCAAATGAAATTGCACTTGTAGATGTCGAACCGTATAAAACTTGTCGTCAACTTTAAATGTTAAATACACTTAGGTGAATTTGATAATTCTTAGGCTACTGTAGCCACGCACATCAAATTAGAGAAAAAATTACAGCACTTATTTACAATGATCGCTGCACAAACTGTTCGTACGTAATATTCAAATTGTTTTGTTACTAATAACATACACATATCAGTTGTTTCTGGTAAGAAATTTATTGAACACATTTTGCATGAACTACGACTAGGTGAGCTGTTGAGTTTACCCCTATAATGTACAAGTCTGATTCACGGTAACCTACAGGGTAGAGAAGCTCCTTGTAAGATCCTGCGAAGTTAAGAGAAACGGTGTCATGTGATGCATAACGCCTTATTGAATGAGAGTTATTAGGGGTGGCCTAGTGAAGCATGAAAATGCACAGAATTTCTCGCACTACACAACAGATCTCGAACCAGATCTCATACATTAATGAAGTGACACGTTTGACTACAAAAGGAAACTAGCAATCACTATATAACAATGTAGTTTATTGTCGTACGACATCAAAGAAAATGATTTTCTGATTGAATCAAACAGACGAAAAATAAATGTACAACATTTTGTAATTATGAACTATAACATTGATACAGGTGGGTGGACACTTGAAAGCGTAATAGGAAACAAAATCAGTGATATGGCCAGTGACTGTGTAATTGGTTAGTGATTTGAAGAAAGAACGACAGAAAAGAAAGAGTAAACACCAGTCATCAAAGTACATGGCGGGTGCAACTAGTTGGCTGCGATTGTTACACTTAAACTCTGATACATTTAAACCCTTATACATTTAACTAGCCTTGCATGATCCTCTTCTCGGAAACTGAGTGGAAGGCTCATGCTTACCACTCCTAATGGGTATGAGTGTGCAAGACAGCTGTGCTAGCAGCTGTGTCTAGTTTGACCTCTGTACTCTGCTCTAAGTTGGAGACATCTCTGTTTGAAATTCTTTGCAATGACCTGAAGCAAGTATGCTTTTTGACAACCCGACAGCAGATGTTCTCTGAGTTTTACTCGTCGAAACGTGACGGGTTCTGCTAGTGTACGAATATCGACGGCAACTTGCAGCAGACTTGCCAGTGCCGACCAATAATAATTTTATAAACTAGTTCAATAAATTCCTACCCTCACGGATTTTGTCGCAGATAACTAATAATGGTATGGCGATGGAGAAAAGCACAGAATTTCTCACACCACACAACAGTTTTCGAAACTCAGCCAGTCAAATCCTCTGGACGCACACACACATAGGGAAATGTTCCTTCTGCTGAAATAATGACCGTGAACTAACCACAGATTCTTACTAGGATTCAAATCAAAATTCCTGCACAGCACTGCTGTGACCAATGGCCGGTCCCCACGTCTGAACCTCTCAGTTTTTCACCTGGCTTTAAGATCTTATCTAGTCAAAAGAACTAGTTAACTTCACTTTCTTGAACCAGCTACAGGAAGCTCCGAAGGCTGTAGATATTAACAGATCTACCTCACTGCAATAAAAGCAAAGGAGAAGAAGAAGTAACTAGCAGTGCAGTGATTGGCAGTAGTGAATACTGTCTGCGAATTTTATGCAGCGTTAAAGAGTCGACTATACTGACTACTGGGATGTGCATATTACATGATAAAATAGGTTGCGCGACAGTATGGACATAAGCCATCGCGTAACATTACATCTTCCTTTATCCAAGTTCCTGAGTGTTTCTGTTATACTTGCGTATTTGTTGTACCAACCTCTTAGCAACCTTGCAGCATGTCTCTGGATTGTTTCGATGGCTGTTGTATATTACACTACAAAATAGGGAAGGCTGGACTGGCCGTGCGGTTCTGGGCGCTACAGTCTGGAACCGAGTGACCACTACGGTCGCAGGTTCGAATCCTGCCTCGGGCATGGATGTGTGTGATGTCCTTAGGTTAGTTAGGTTTAATTAGTTCTAAGTTCTAGGCGACTGATGACCTCAGCAGTTAAGTCGCATAGTGCTCAAAGCCATTTGAACAATTTTTTACAAAATAGGTTCCATGGCACTTTTGGCATAAGCTATCAGTTAACAATACATCGCAATTTATCCAAGTTCCTGAATGTTTCTGTTATAATGTCGTATTTGCCATACAAACCTCTTAGGAACCTTGTAGCACGTCTCTGGATTGCTTCGGTGGCTGTTTTCATGTCTTGTTCACAACGACTGCGAACACTGCAACAACACACTGGTTATGGTCACACTAACGTTCTGTATGCGACTTGGTTTACAGACGTATTGCATTTTCTCAGAACCAAAAAACTAAGTCTTCTGTTCACCTCCCCTGGTATCCTTCTCAGTATTATCTCTAAATAAAAGGTAGACATGCTCAAAATGTTAACCACAGATAATATCGAGTTCTTTCTCTTTGTTGCATGCATTGTCTTACAGACATAAATCATCTCATCAGCATCCACATTTGAACAGAGCAGCCATTTTTACACTAAACAGAAATATTTTCGAGGTTTTTCTTAAGTTTCTCAAGGTTATTCAATCCCTTCTGAAAAACCATTTACTTATTTGGAGAACAGTGAACACTAAATGGCAGTAGGTCGTTGCACATTCATTAGAAAATAACGTACTAATTTATATCACACAGTTGCTGTATTTGGAAAGAGGATAAACGTAATTTGAACCAAACAACAGCAAGTAGACAAAATTTTGGTTCATCTAAAATATTTAACGCTACAAATGCTGCGAGTGGCTGTTCAGGCTATGTGTGGCGCTAAATTTCATGTCAATTAATTCAGTAAAGATGTTCTTCAACTCAGGTTGTATATTCACTGCCTGAGGATGAGCTCTTAAGACTCGAAATGGATTGCAATTATTTATGGTAAGCAAAGATACAAATGCAGTTGCTAGCTGTTATGCAACTTACATATACTTATAGTCTCTGGTGTATTTATATTCAGATTATGCTTAATAATGCGCTCGCTGCTCAGTTGTAAAATGTCTGCAATTCTTATTGGTTAAGGTATGTATGTGAAAACAATGATGACTGAACTTGCAGAGTAACCAGAGCTGACAACACTTCTGCAATTTGTTCACTTTGTTCAGGACATTGCTCATAAACATGTAAAGAGTACAGCGGTAATTTGGAGATGAGCGACTGGGGAAACCGTCGTTGTATTTAGAGGTGTACTCCACGAAATTGTGCCCTAATAATTTGTGAGAATTATACAGTGAAGGGTAAATGAGCAGAACCGCGGCCGTTTCAACGTGATGTGACACTCCCTCTGGCTGCTACCATTGACCTTTCACTCAGCTGTAATTTATCGGAATTAGAAGCTGTACCATAAATTATACGAAACTCTAAGCCATTCCAATGTCGCATAACTGCTCTCGTTTGGCCTCACGTAATTACAGTTGTTGGTCCTTCAGTACAAAGACTATAAGGATTATCATGGAAAATTACAGATATGTTTTGTGAAGTAGAAGTCTCTGACACTTTGATGTAGCTCTTCGCGCTAGTCTATCCTCTTGAGCCTTTTCATCTTCGAATAACTACTGCAGCCTACATTCATTTTAACCTGCATACAGTATTCATACCTTGGTGATTATCTACAGTTCCTCACCCAATCCCACCCGCCACTCTAGCTGCGCGAGATAGCCGCGCGGTCTCGGGCGTCCAGGTACGGTTAGCGCGGTTCCTCTCGTCGGAGGTTCGAGTCCTCCCTCGGGCGTGAGTGTGTGTGTTGTCCTTAGCGTAAGTTAATTTAAGTTAGATTAAGTGGTGTACAAGGGACCAATAACCTCAGTAGTTTGGTCTCATAAGACCTTACTACATTTCCAAATTTTTTCGCCGCCCTCCCTTCGCTCTGCGAGTGCAGTCCATATGCACACACTTCCCTGCAAATAGCATATTCATAATTCCTTGACGCCTCAGAATGTATGCTATCAACCGATCCCTTCTTTTACTCAAGCTTTGTCATAAAGATAATTCTCCCTATTCCGATTCATCTTTATTTGTTACGCAATCTACCCATTTAATCTTCGGTATCCTTCTAATGCACAGTACTGTAAAAGCATCTGTTTATGTTTCAGTTGCTTATCATTAACGCCTCACTTCGTATCAGACTACAGTCAGACATGTGGTTTTAGAAAAAAAGACTCCCTAACACTTGAATTTATATTCGATGTGAAAAAATGCTTCCTTTTCATAAATTATTGCTATAGATAGTCTGCATTTTATATCTTTTCCACTTCATTCGCCCAAGAAAGAAAACTCATGTTGTGCTTTTACTGCCTCACTTTCGTTGATGCTCACCTTGTAACATGTTTTCAAGACATTATCCACTTCGTTCAACTGCTCTCCCAACTCGTTTGCTACTCTGACGTAGTTACACTGTCACTGGCAGACGTCAAAGTTTTTATTTCTTTTTCCTGAATGTAATTTCCTTCTTCAAATTTTTCTTGGGTCTGCTGTACTGCTTGTTTAATGTACACGTTGAATAACATCGTGAATAGTTTACAACGCTGTCTCAGTCTCTGACCCACTACATCTACTGCTTCATGAATACTGTGAAATTAAATCTTCAATGCCTGGCAGAGGATTCCTCGAAACACTTTGACTCTAACACTCTACCGTTCCATTCTCGAACACCGCACAAGAAAAACTAACATTTAAATATTTTGATGCGAGCTCTTGTTTCTCTTATTTTAATAGAATGATCATTTCTCCATGTGTAAGTCGGCTTCAAAACAACATTTTCGCATTCGAAGGAGAACGTTGGATATTTAAATTTCGCGAAAAGATTTCACCAAAACGAGAACCGCCTTTGTTTTAATAACTGCCACATCAACTCGAGTATCGTTTCCGTGAGATTCTGCCCCCATTTTGCCATAATACAAAACGATACGCCCTTCTTTAGTACAAAACTTTATGTCCTTCTTTGTAATTTTTCGATGTCCTCCGTCAATCCTTTCTGGTAAGGATACTGTACCGCACATCATTAGTCTTGCAGAAGACGGACAAGCATAATGGAGGCAGTTTCTTTAGTGCACCTGTTGCACCTTCTAACTGTTCTGTCAATAAAATGCAGTTCTGGAGCATTATCTATGGAATAGTTCTTATTTAAGTTGTTCGTAATTCTAACTCGTAGCTATTTAATTGAATTGGTTGTCTTCAGATTTGTGTGACTTATCGTGTAACAGAAATGTAGCGGATTCCTTTTAGTCCTCTTATGGGAGACCTCACATTTCTCATTGTATAGGGAAAACTGCCAGTGCAGCCATGCAGATATACTGCCTAAATCGTTTTACAGTTGATTTTGGTCTTCTGATGACTTTATTAGACGGTAAATGACAAAGTCGTCTGCAAAAAATCTAAATGGCTGCTCAGATTGTCCCCTAAACCACTTATACAGATTACTCGTAGAAAGAACAGAGGGACTATAACACATCCTCTGGGAACGCCAGATATCACTTCTGCTTTCCTCGATGATTTTCAGTCACTTATTACGAACTGCGACCTTTCTGACAGGAAATCACAAATCCAGTCGCACTCTACGTAGGTGCGCAAGTTGATTGGAAGCCGCTTGTAAGGAAGGTATTAAAAGCGATTTGAAAATATATAAATATGGAATCAATCTGATATCCCCTGCTAAAAGCACTTATTACTTCGAGAGAATGAAGAGCTAATTTTGTTCTACAAGATTTGTATTTTCTGAATCTGTGCTGATCGTCTGTCAACTGAAAGTTTTCTTCGAAGTAATTCACGTTGGAACACTGCATACGTCCCAAAATCCTACTGCAAACAGACGTTAGTGAGATGGATCTGTAATTCATCGGATTACTCCAACTTTCTTTCTTGGGGATTGGTGTGACTAGTGAAATTTTTCAGCCTGTAGGAGCGGGTCTTTCGTCGAGTAGGCGGTTGTACATAATGATTAACGTTGGAGTTATTGTATCACCGTACTCTGAAAGGAATGTATTTGGTATACAAGCTATTTCAGAGAACAGTGGACAATCAGCTTGCATTGAAAAATAGACAGAATTTGGTTCCATATAATGTTTCATAAAATTGTGAGAATTAGCCCATTCCTTTTAGTCATTAATTTGAGTAATAGTTTACGTGGAACTATGTACCAAGTTTTATTATATACTTGTAATACATATAACGGCCTTTATATACCTTGGTTATACTATATATATATATATATATATATATATATATATATATATATATATATATATATATATATATATATATATATTACTACTCGCACAGTAACTTAACTACAAGTATACAAGTATTTACGTAAATGTGATCGATTTACTGAAATTATCAACCTGTCATTTTAATAATCATGTGCAAATCATGTGCAATATGTACAACTTCAGATATGTTATGGCCCTGTGCGCCTGTGAAGAAGATATTGACATCTGCTCTGTGGTAATACATTTCTTGTTCTTTACATAACTGTGCGGCCAGGTTCTAATGATTTATGATTTCCAGGGTCTTGTTGGCCTTTGAAGATGACAGATTACTTTGCTGAAACCCGTAAAGGGAAACGAAAATACTTGTGCCACTGACAACTGAATTTTATTCTGGAAAACGTATGGCGTTAACCTTTCAGTCAGCAATGTTTTCACTTTCTGGTACATGAAAACCAAACCTTGACTCGAACTCGCAATGCAAGCGAACTTCTGTGAAGTTTGGAGTGTAGGAATGAGGTACTAGATGAATCAAAGGTGTAGGTGGGCCGAGAGTTGTGTCTGGATAGCTCAGACTGTAAGAGTATTGTTCGCCAGCAGCAAGATTTCTGGTTCGACTCCCAGTCTAGCACGTAAGTTTTAAACCAGAAAGTTTCCTCAACGTGTACAAATGATCAAGAGTAAATACTTCGATTTGGAGAATACGCACCAATCAGAAAAGATTCGTGACGTGCCTTACTGTTCTGTACTCTCAGTGTGTCGCGACATGGGTTAAATTTATATCCGCATTACGTTTCATAGCTTGTAGATTTTTATACCTCTCTTCTGTGACCTTACTACGTCCCTCCAAAAATCAATGCTTTGGGAGCAATGGAGTGTAACAGTTTACGAAAGACATCGAGGGCAGCGACTCTCGCAGTAAACCAAAGTTACAAACTTTTGATGAACCATTTGATTCATTGATACATGAACACACATAAGCGGTTTTATACTACACGCACGGTATTTATGTCGTTTGGCTAATGTAGCAAATTTAGATTTTACACTTGAAGAGACCAGGGAATGGGTGTTCAGTTTTCGTAGTCACATACAGGGCTTGAACAAAGTAATAATTAGCCTCCATTGATAAACTACTGTGCTGATTGCACTCTTATACCTGTCAGGAAAACCTTCTTCCAACTTACAGTTTTTCGTGTAAACATTTTCAAAAAATTGGCAGCTGTGGCGGTTAGAGAGCGGGACCTTTTGTATGACGATCACATACTCAGTGAACTCACCTACACTGGATCTACAAAACTGCTACTCAAAGATACGCTTTTTCTGTGCTCCGTATGACTGGTGTCAGAGAAACGTAATTCTCCTCAATAAAATATTTGTTTTTAAAACCTTCATCAGCGGAAGACAAAGAGCAACAACCATAATGCTAAGAAGACAGATCCAATGCTAGATAAATCTGACATTGTCCACATGTTCTGGAGGATTCGACTACATAAATAATAAGCCAGATGGAAAATGTGAAGTAGACTGGGATTCAGTTGGATTTAGGTTAGTGTTGTGGAGATGTGAGTCTCAATTTAACATTTATTTTACTAAGAATTCAATCTTCACTTTCCAGGATAGCAAACCACTTTCAAAGAAACAAAAATATTTCTGTTGCCTGAAAGAACTTTAAATAAACCGGAAATAACCAACAGCACAATTATCCCTACAACAATAACAGAAAAAATTGAAATACTCAAGAAATACAATCTTGTCCTAAAACGAACAAATGGGCAACAATATAACACTTTATCAGATGTGGCACTCGACCATAATTATAAATAATAACTGAAAAGCTTACGACACCAAGGAATACCTTACCTCGGATCAGTAAACGATAGGTAGTTTTAATTATGTTGAAATGTGTGTGAAACCTTATGGGACTTAACTGCTAAGGTCATCAGTCCCTAAGCTTACACACTACTTAACCTAAATTATCCTAAGGACAAACACACACACCCATGCCCGAGGGAGGACTCGAACCTCCGCCGGGATCAGCCGCACAGTCCATGACTGCAGCGCTTTAGACTGCCCGGCTAATCCCACGCGGCTGTTTCAATTAACGCGCAGCTACTCACAGAGATCCAGTGTCGGCTGTACTTACAGAAGTGCAGCGATAGTTTATAGATATTGTAATGCGTAAATGAGGAACTGATTTACGATGGGAAAAGTTCCAATTTTAGCCTCGAGGTGCAAATCTTACGCTGTCAATGGAAGAAAGACATAGAGAAATCTTCCAGTAAGCAATGGATTAGGAACGGGATGTGGGCAGCAAAGGTCAAACAAGTGAGAAAGGAATAATTTTGATTTTATTATTAACCATCTATTGGTTCAGTACGAGCACCGAAGGCCTCGATGAGATACTCCATCCGTAATAATGGCATAAACAACTGTGTTTCTGTACACTGACATTCAGATCAGGTAAAGACCAAACATGTCTCTGGCAAGAGCGTTCTTTTAGATATCCCTCGAACCCAGGACGTAAGTCTAGAAAATCTATGGAGATAGTACGCTTGTGGAACGTTGCGTTAAGCAGATCTAACGACGTGAAGTGTTGCCCATCTTGCATGAAACAGTGGTTTTCACACGGTGCACTCTTCCAAAGTGGGAATCACATGCTGTACAAGAAGGTATCGATAACATGCAGACGTCACGGTGCATGTGACAGTACAAAGAAGAATGGACCAATAATAAAGGTACTTGTGAATCCGCACCACACTGTCACTTACGACGAGTACAGTAGCTCTTCGCGCACAACACGCGATTTAACAGTACACCTAGTACGGCAGTTCTGAGTATTCAGTGCTCCCTGTAGTGTAAAATGTGTCCGGCCAAGTGTTATCAACATCGATTAGTGCCGGAGACCGAAGAGGAAATTCAGAACCTCCTGCGGATCATGAGCTTTCAGTTGATATATCATCTGGTTTCTTGTACGAGTACCGTACCAATGTAAAATTGACCACACAACTTACCGTACGGTTTTCCATGGGACGGAAATGTACGAGCCCCTACACGGGGCATGTGCTGCAGGGTCAGTTACACTGACGGCAACCTCGGCAAAAACTTCCACCAGGATAGGACGCTTCCAGACGCCACACCAGTCACACGTCTGTTTTCCATTTCCTTACCATCTTCTGTAAACCATTTAACGACATCGGGACTCTCCTCAGTCCTTCCAATCAGCGATACTCTCTCAATGCAGCACTGTAATTGCTGTCGTTTACATAAACAAGTCTCGCTAACAGTGCACGGTCTCTCTTCTTGATAACCATACTGTTCACTCACGCCATAGCTTGATAAATGACGGTGTGGACGTCATAGCATCATACAGACAATGTACAGCGCCAGATATGTATCTGGTGTTGGAAATAGAAACTAGGTTTCTTCCAGGGTAAACCGGTTCCGCATTAACGCATTAGCATAACTATCAAGTTTCTAGATAATTAGAGGCCGCACTGAACTGGACCTCTATACGTAATTGCACTGTAATTATAACTGCAATTACTCCTTGGTCTAGTATTCCTACACTAACCAGACAACTGCCCACAAAACTACCAAGCTATCCATCTTTAAGTCTGTATAACTTATTATACAGTATCATACGTAACAGCTGCCCGGACAACTGCCCACAACACTACCAATATATCCACCCTTAGTTCTGTATTAATTATTATACAATACCATACGTAACAGCTGCATCACGTAAAAGCTAGAACAATATAATCTTAATGCAACAAGAGTAGCCACAGGGTCACTCACATAAAATCAATAACATTAGCTCTTAAATCTACTGAAGTAAGCAACTGAATTGCGCTGACAGCAATAAATAATCAAATTCTCCTTAATACAATTAATCACGCCCACAGCGTGCTATAACGTAGTTATGGCTGGTCTGCCTCACAACTCACACTGTTGCATCCCTATGTATCACCAATAACCAACAACTTGTTACGCAGCGCTCTTAGACTTTCGTGCGGGAAACAGTTGATAAGTGGCTACACTCACAAGGTGAAGGCCTCAGAAACGGCCAACCGATTCCGTTCAAATTTGGCAGGTTGCTTGTGTACAAGCTAAAACGAAGGACTCTAAGATATTTTGGGTCAACACCCCGGCAATTTTGAGAAAATCACCCCTAAAGGTTATGACGAGCAATCGACTCAGAATCGGAGGGATCGATAGATAATTGTAAATAGAGCATATTTCATCATCAACTATGGGGTCCGCAAAGGCAAACTTTTTCAGAAATCGAGGAAAGAAACTTTTACAACTGCCGCTTCTGTACCCACATGATAAACGCATTTCACGCCGGCATGTTAGCTCTGCTTGTTCGGTCTGAGGGGTAGCTGCCCTCTGTAATAAAAAACTGAGTTAATCGATCAACGACGAACTTAAACGGGTGTCTCACGACGTCCGCCCCGAGCAGATGCAACGAACGAAAACGAACAAAATGAGAAAAATAGCACAACGGCCGAGGTAACTGGCTGGGAGTCGGAAAACCCGTGTTCGAATCACGAAAAAACCTAGCGGATGTTATTCTTTTCGTTTGTATTTTTCCATACCTCAACCGATAAGGATACGAGGGTTAATAAGTAAATCAATAAGGAATGATAATAATAAGGTAGGCAAACAAATTTCCCAAACGCCTTGAGTTAGTAAAGTATTATACTTTTAAGCCCTGTCACATGAAAACAACTCCGAGTAAGAGTGCTGCGAATTCCTCACGGGGGATCACAGATAGCCAAACGCGCGACGCTTGTTTACAGCGAGGCACGGGAAAGAATGCAGTCGAGTAGAGTTATGTTGTCCCGGTTGCCTCTTCGTCATATCATAGTTGTTAACCTGGAAGAGTAAAGGTGCCCAGCACGAGCCCTATAGAAGTCAATCGGAAAGAGCTGTTTTCCGTCATTAGGCTGCCACGAACCTCGTGGATACATGTAGTGATTTTTCCATCGTTAATGCGCCGCTTGAAATACGTTTTGTGAATGAATACAGTGTTCTTCCGTAAGTAACATAAGACGAGTACTGTATGCAGTTTACAGTAATTAGTTTGCCTGTTCATGCCGTAGTAACTATTTTTTGTTTGTTGTGTCATACCTTTCAGGTGCATAATCTGAATAATGGAGGATGTACACCCTTCGACTAGCGCTGTAATATATAGTTGGGAGCCTGTCACAAACGATGGCAAGCGGGAAGTTACCGACGCTGTGTTTTGGTTTGTAAAAGTGCTGCAAGACAGATGCATTATCAGTGCACGACCGGAAGCAGGCAGTTCTGTTTCTCGGCGTTCCAGATTGATAGGAGCGGCTATCGTCGAGCGATTTTTGGAGCTGACGAACGAAATGACTTTCGTTGATACTGAAGTACTATACCATGAAGACGAAGCAGAAGGTTATTCAGTGGAAGATATCCCGACTAGTGAATCGCAAAATGGACATAACACTTTGGAAATATTCACGTCACTGGGAATATGTGCTTCATCTGTTCCCGATGAATATTACGAACCGGTTACTAAACGATTGAACTACGGCGCTATACCCCTTGAAGTAAAAGTAAAGGCGCCAGTCAGGAATCATCCAAATTGGGACTTACAAACACTGCAAAAGAATGGAGCAACAACAGCCCTGAAAAGGAAGAAGGACTTGAAATTGTGGGAAAGTGATATTGTTAAAGGAGGGACAAGACACGACAAAAACCAGGCGATAAATAAGTGAACATACAACCGATTTGTCGAATCTCGTTTGCGTAACGAGAATGTAACAATGAGAATACTTCAGGAGTGGGCTGCAGGTGCAGCGCTTCAATATACGGCCAACAAGGATTTTACGTTTGCTGCATCATTATCTTGGGCAAGAAATTTCAAATCGGAGTTAAAATTCGTCAACGGCACGTCATTAAATACGTCTCTCATAACGAGGTACAAAAAATAGAAGATATACAGAAAGTGGCGGCTCTTTTCAGCACGCAAACGACGTCACATATGACCGGTTTTAATCGTGATTACATGATCAACACCAATCAAACAGGATGCGAGTATCGGGTATACATTCGACGCACGTTACCGCATAAGGAAGAAAAACAAACCCTTGTCGCAGTTGGTAGTAAAAACAAACTAACACATTCATACACGGCGCAATATGCCATAACAGCCTGTGGAAAAGTGTTGCCTAAGGTTTTCCTGTGTTTAGAAGAAACGAATGTTACATTTGATCCTCGGGTTATAGAAGAGGTCAGTCGTTTAACCGACTCGTTGAAAAATGTTTACGTTACCTACTCCAAGCCCAGGAAATTGACGAGTGCGATTTACAGAAAATTTCTTGAAAATGTTTTAAAACCATACGTTTCTGATGACAAGTTTTGTCCAGTACTGGATTCCTGTAGTGGACAAATTAATACCACAATATATGACGCAATGTTTGTAGATGGCGAGGGTCAGCCGACGTGCACAACGCCAGACTGCACACCCGTGTGCCAACCGTGTGATGTTTATTTCTGTCGCCAGGTTAAAAACTTTATTTCCAGGCTTCAGAATTGCAGTGTGCTTCTGGAAACCCAGTGGGAATTGCACAACCGCGCGGATGCAATAACTATTCACAGCATAATTCATAACCAACTTTCAGCACCAATTTTTCAGGCAATGATATCGTTTGATTCACTTTCTTGAAAACTTTTTCATAATTTACAATAGAGTACATGTCTTCAGATTATTTTCTTCTCTCTTTTGTTTTTTGTCGCAACTCTATAATATTACAACTGCATGTTCAACCTCTTCTAAAACCATTTTGCTCCTCCAGTAAGAGGACGTCATCTATTCTGGTCATTCAGTTACTGGGAGATGAACAAGTTTGCACGGGATAGAGTAGCATGGAGAGCTGCATCAAACCAGTCTCAGGACTGAAGACCACAACAACAACAACGATATCGTATGCATGGTACGCATCAAAATTAATTCCCGAAAAAGACATGTTTTTAAATATAAACCAAGTTTGTTTTCCGCCGATGCTTCGGAAGGAACAGTGTAGCTGTCGAAAGATTGCATTCATTAGACGTTCTTGGTGCCCTGAGTATACTGGTTTCGAATGTTTATATGACAAGTACAATCCCTCTAGTTGTTCGAAGAAAAGTGAGGACACGTAACAGTGACTCAAAGAGCCATTGTAAAGTGACCTGCAGTAACATTTTACTTGTTAACTATCCCAAGAGGATTGAGAAATTTATTATCATTTCTCACTGATTTACTTACCTTTTTACCCCTCCTATCCCTATCAATTGAGCTATGGGAAAATACAAACGAAAAGAAGAACATCTGCTAGGTTTCTTCGAGATTCGAGCACAGGTTCTCCGATTCCCAGCCAGATATCTTGGGCGTTGCGCTATTTTTTTTTAATCTCATTTTGTTCGTTTTCGTTCGTGTATCTGCTCGGGGTGGACGTCGCAAGACACCCGTTTCAGTTCGTCGTTGATCATTAACTCAGTTTTCTTTTATTACAGAGGACCGCTAACCCTCTGACCGAACACGCTGCACGCTGAGTTACCGTGCCGGCATTATCGGTGCTGTGGGAGAGAAATGTTTATCATGTGGGTACAGAAGCGGCAGCTGTAAAAGTTTCTTACCTCGATTTCTGGAAAAGTATGCGTTTTAGGACCCCATACCTGATGATGAAAAATGCTCTATTTGCAATTATCTATCGATCCCTCCAATTTTGAGTCGATTGCTCGTCATAACCTTTAGGGGTGATTTTCTCAAAATCGCGGGGGTGTTGACCCAAAATATCTTAGAGTCCTTCGTTGTAGGTTGTACACAAGTGACCTGCCAAATCTGAGCCGAATCGGTTGGCCGTGTCTGAAGCCTCCCCCTCGACAGTCCACGATTAGCCCCTATCACGACGCACTGCTTCAATCACAATACCACCACTAACTTTGTAAGCATCGCTTTCACTGGAATTGCAATGGGTCTGGCAGGGAGAGACACCAAGCGCTCCACCAGGCTGTTGTCCAATGCTTGCGGCGCACGTGCTGACCATGTTCTCGTCCGGTAAACGTCCCAGACACCAACTTCTGGCAGCACATGGCTCCGCTCAGAAATGTAGTCTTCGTGTCAGTCCAGCAACTGACCCATCTCGGCCCACACTGATGCTGTACAAGACACCACCAGATCAAGAAGATCGTAGGGCGTAGTTTATTGGAAATTTAACTTTTTTACCCTTTGACGGTTTTGCAGTCTGTAAACAGCCCTCTTTCACATTGTCTCCTTGCGAAGTCAGCCTGTATTTCGAATCAGAAGCATATTCTTATAACGGTTGGTGACAATTCACGATTTTCGTGTGACGCCTTTATACACCCAGTAGGATACGTGGGAACAGAGACAAGTGGGATCAGCAGAGAGGCATCCGTAGCAGCGCGCGAGATACTCTCTCTGGACTCGGCTTTCGGAATGACATCGCTTGTATTTCCTCCTCTTTGCTTCGTTTCCTGTTATTGGGTCTCGGTCCATCTCAACCCAAAAGTGATGGCTCCTCCAATGGTCGGTGGCTACTACGCCTTCCTAGGAGCGCTCTGTGTATCCTTATTAAAAATACGCTTCTTTTGTTTACCTCTCAGATCTCGGGTGTTTTCTTTTCCCCAGAGTGGATGTCGACACCCTGCCTATCCTTAGCCCCTGCACAACGAGTGTGATGACAGTTTACACCAGCAGGAAAAGCCAACTATGCCCCATGAAAAATGTACCGCATTCTCCAACTAATGGATCATGGGTAGTGGATGAAACAAGAGGCCAACTAGATGCTGACTTAAACGAAGAGTTTACATTTCAAATATATTTGTACTAACTACTAATATTTCATACCGAAATCAGTGACGGCTCGTGACCACACATTTCAATTATCCCGTAAATGGCTGATTTGCAGCCCCACGTTCATAGGAATGTTGTCGCTTCTGTTGCATAATTCCATGGCGGTAGTGTCGATGTGAAGACAAGCTTACAAATAGATTTAAAACGCTGTGTAATCAGTGATGTGTTAGGTTGTGTCAGTTAATAATTCCACATTCGATTGTAATTTGGTTTGATATAAACACACAACTCATTAGTGACAGAACAGTATTGTCAGTCACAAATAATTGTGACAATTTTTTATGCTGAGTCGCTTAAAACGTGGACTACAAATTATAATTACATTTGTAGATGACTCACATTAGATGTATTGTCTAATATATACGTAGGATATGAACAGGTGACAGAAGTGTAGACGATGGGAAAGATAAGCAACGTAATATACACTCCTGGAAATGGAAAAAAGAACACATTGACACCGGTGTGTCAGACCCACCATACTTGCTCCGGACACTGCGAGAGGGCTGTACAAGCAATGATCACACGCACGGCACAGCGGACACACCAGGAACCGCGGTGTTGGCCGTCGAATGGCGCTAGCTGCGCAGCATTTGTGCACCGCCGCCGTCAGTGTCAGCCAGTTTGCCGTGGCATACGGAGCTCCATCGCAGTCTTTAACACTGGTAGCATGCCGCGACAGCGTGGACGTGAACCGTATGTGCAGCTGACGGACTTTGAGCGAGGGCGTATAGTGGGCATGCGGGAGGCCGGGTGGACGTACCGCCGAATTGCTCAACACGTGGGGCGTGAGGTCTCCACAGTACATCGATGTTGTCGCCAGTGGTCGGCGGAAGGTGCACGTGCCCGTCGACCTGGGACCAGACCGCAGCGACGCACGGATGCACGCCAAGACCGTATGATCCTACGCAGTGCCGTAGGGGACCGCACCGCCACTTCCCAGCAAATTAGGGACACTGTTGCTCCTGGGGTATCGGCGAGGACCATTCGCAACCGTCTCCATGAAGCTGGGCTACGGTCCCGCACACCGTTAGGCCGTCTTCCGCTCACGCCCCAACATCGTGCAGCCCGCCTCCAGTGGTGTCGCGACAGGCGTGAATGGAGGGACGAATGGAGACGTGTCGTCTTCAGCGATGAGAGTCGCTTCTGCCTTGGTGCCAATGATGGTCGTATGCGTGTTTGGCGCCGTGCAGGTGAGCGCCACAAACAGGACTGCATACGACCGAGGCACACAGGGCCAACACCCGGCATCATGGTGTGGGGAGCGATCTCCTACACTGGCCGTACACCACTGGTGATCGTCGAGGGGACACTGAATAGTGCACGGTACATCCAAACCGTTATCGAACCCATCGTTCTACCATTCCTAGACCGGCAAGGGAACTTGCTGTTCCAACAGGACAATGCACGTCCGCATGTATCCCGTGCCACCCAACGTGCTCTAGAAGGTGTAAGTCAACTACCCTGGCCAGCAAGATCTCCGGATCTGTCCCCCATTGAGCATGATTGGGACTGGATGAAGCGTCGTCTCACGCGGTCTGCACGTCCAGCACGAACGCTGGTCCAACTGAGGCGCCAGGTGGAAATGGCATGGCAAGCCGTTCCACAGGACTACATCCAGCATCTCTACGATCGTCTCCATGGTAGAATAGCAGCCTGCATTGCTGCAAAGGTGGATATACACTGCACTAGTGCCGACATTGTGCATGCTCTGTTGCCTGTGTCTATGTGCCTGTGGTTCTGTCAGTGTGATCATTTGATGTATCTGACCCCAGGAATGTGTCAACAAAGTTTCCCCTTCCAGGGACAATGAATTCACGGTGTTCTTATTTCAATTTCCAGGAGTGTATTTACAATATTTGTTTTGTTGTATTAGTTGCCTCCGTTCTACATTCTTTGCGGTGTCGACTGCATCTTCGTCGACCGCATCAACAGTGCTGTACGCCGCTCATAGTTACGCGGGGGTGCCACTGTCAAACCCCACACCAGAGCACCGCCGGCCGGGATCGCTCCGCCGTCGCTCTCTCCGATTGGTGGCGCCACGCTTTCACTCCACCAGAGAACGCTGAATTCACATGTCGTCACTGCTGCGACTCTCATTGGCCGGCGCTTCTTTTTCGACAGCCGCACTCAGAGCTTCTCCTGGACTCAGTGAACCTACAGATATGTCAGCCTTATTACCACAAACTGCAGTGAGAAATTACATTGGTACAATGCTACCAAACATTGCCAGTTACCAGTGACTTGTCGCTTTGTATCAGTATTCAAGATTACGTGTTTCTATGAAGGGCATTAGTGTAGTTGTATATAACTAGCTTCACACACTGACCTAAAGCACTTGACAGTTACGTATACCTCAGTTATTGAGCGTATTATCTTTTTGTAGATGCATGACTTTCTTGGCCACCATATCGTTCTCCTTACCTAATTACGTTTTCTTTTTGTACGTATTTGCTATTAAGTTACATTCAATAAATTAGCAACTTAATACTGCATTATTAGAATTAAGAAAATAAATGTAGCCTACTTTGTGATGTAGAGTAGCTACAGTCTTGAATATATTGTACGACTTGCTAGATAATCATAAGGAGACAGATTTTATAATTGCAATAAATAAATAAATAAATAAATAAAATAAATACTTGCCCTTCTGTGAGTTTTCGCTATTACTTGAGATACACCTTGAATTTATACTGGTTGTCGTCTGCGTTTATAACCCAATTTCTGCGGTGCCCTACTAGAGACATAAATATATCCTCAGATACACTGAAAATATTGTCAGTTTTCAAGTTCCGACCAAGGTTCTTGTGAAATTTCCCTTGGTTATCGGTCGATGCAATAGGCGGAAATCACTTCCACTTGAGAATTCTTTTATCTTGGTCCCTAAGCGATTGGACACAGCTGCAACAATAATACTAATGATAATAAAACGGCGTAGGGAACTCCTAGTGGTCTTGCCACAAGCGACTTCTAACCTTTTCGATTATCTCTTATCTCTTATTCGTTCCACACACGTAGTAGTGGCTTATTCGATTATTTTAGATGACGCTTTATCCACTCGAGACGAAACGTCTCGAGCGGATAAAGCGTCCAAAATGTTTCTAACATATCCCTTGATAGCACTATGAAAATTTTTAAAGCTACTTTGCTAACACTCAGACTTCCAGGCGACAGACACACAGATCGATAGAGTATGAACCAAAACATTAACTTAGTTCGTGCTGTGAGCTGTCGCCCAGTAGAACATGCGTAAACGGTAATTGAAGGTATCACAAGAGCTACGGACGGCAGAAGAAACGTATCTGTGAGTGATCGTATTGCAGATCTCGCGTGGGTGAGAAGATGGAGCGTCTAAACCCCATTGATGACAATTTTTTAAATTGTTTCCTGACATGTAAAAGGACTTTTTAGAGTTCGTAGTAATGCTATTTTGCAGGGTTGCTTTCTCTTCGTTAGTTGAACGTCATGTACGTGTTATTGATTTTATCATTTTGTTTATTGTTAATTATTATTACTACTTTCTCACGTGTGATGCGATTATTTCTTTATATTTCTGTTCTGAATGTATATTGTGTGAAACTACAAATGTACTCTACAGTACCATAATGATGGAAGCTGAAGAAATGAATTAAAAATTGTGCTGGAGCCGGAATTCGAACCTACATCTCCTTGTTTAGAAAACAGAAACGCTGACCATTGCACCACCGTAGCACTGTAGTTAATACTACTGCACAGACTAATTTAGTTTCCCCCTAAATTGTCACTATTGCCAGGGATTTCCAGTATTGGAATAGAAGCCCAGCTTTGGACGTTATGAGGAAGTCCTGTACGTCAGATGATGGTATAAATCTTGTTGTTGTTGTTGTGGTCTTCAGTCCTGAGACTGGTTTGATGCACCTCTCCATGCTACTCTATCTTGTGCAAGCTTCTTCATCTCCCAGTAACTACTGCAACCTACATCCTTCTGAATCTGCTTAGTGTATTCATCTCTTGGTCTCCCTCTACGATTTTTACCCTCCACACTCCCTTCCAATACTAAATTGGTGATCCCTTGATGCCTCAGAACATGTCCTACCAACCGATCGGTTCTTCTAGTCAAGATGTGCCACAAATTTCTCTTCTCCCCAATCCTATTCAATACCTCCTCATTAGTTATGTGATCTACGCATCTAATCTTCAGCATTCTTCTGTAGCACCACATTTCAAAAGCTTCTATTCTATTCCTGTCCAAACTATTTATCGTCCATGTTTCACTTCCATACGTGGCTACACTCCATGCAAATACTTTCAGAAACGACTTCCTGACACTTAAATCTATGCTCGATGTTAACAAATTTCTCTTCTTCCGAAACGCTTTCCTTGCCATTTCCAGTCTACATTTTATATCCTCTCTACTCCGACCATCATCAGTTATTTTGCTCCCCAAATAGCAAAACTCCTTTACTACTTTAAGTGTATCATTTCCTCTTCTAATTCCCTCAGCATCACCCGACTTAATTCAACTACATTCCATGATCCTCGTTTTGCTTTTGTTGATGTTCATCTTATATCCTCCTTTGAAGACACTATCCATTCCGTTCAACTGCTCTTCCAAATCCTTTGCTGTCTCTGACAGAATTACAATGTCATCGGCAAACCTCAAAGTTTTTATTTCTTCTTCATGGATTTTAATACCTACTCCGAACTTTTCTTTTGTTTCCATTACTGCTTGCTCAATATACAGATTGAATAACATCGGGGAGAGGCTACAACCCTGTCTCACTCCCTCCCCAACCACTGCTTTCCTTTCATGTCCCTCGACTCTTATAACTGCCATCTGGTTTCTGTATAAATTGTAAATAGCCTTTCGCTCCCTGTATTTTACCCCTGCCACCTTCAGAATTTGAATGAGCGTATTCCAGTCAACATTGTCAAAAGCATTCTCTAAGTCTACAAATGCTAGAAATGTAGGTTTGCCTTTCCTTAATCTAGCTTCTAAGATAAGTCGTAGGGTCAGTATTGCCTCACGTTTTCCAATATTTCTACGGAATCCAAACTGATCTTCCCCGAGGTCGGCTTCAACCAGTTTTTCCATTCGTCTGTAAAGAATTCGCGTTAGTATTTTGCAGCCGTGACTTATTAAACTAATAGTTCGGTATGTTGGCAAATCTTATAATTACAATTTTCCCGAGACATTTAAGTCCCATCTTTATGTACGACGATACTGGAAGGTGAATGTTCGTTAGAGTGCAATGATGATGATGTTTGTGTGCCTTGTGTATTTAAACCAGGGAACCGAGAAACGACGGAGAGGCTTCGTCCCTCCGTAGCCCTCAATGGTTCACAACCCCACAACAGTCTACAGCAGCCAACCCACCCCATCGCCACCCCACACCGAACCCAGGGCTATCGCGCGGTTCAGCCCCCAGCTGAGCCCTCGCCTCCCCTAGGGCCCACGCGAACGTCTCATACCAGACGTGTGTACCCCAAATGTTTGCGTGGTAGAGTAATTGTGGTGTACGCATACGTGGAGACAGGGTTAGCGCAGCAATCGTCGACGTAGTATAACTGAGGTAGAATAAGAGCAACCAGCCCGAATTCGCCGAAGTAGATGGAAAACCGCCTTAAAAACCATCCACAGGCTGGCCGGAACACCAGACTTCGACACTAATCCGCCGGCCGAATTCGTGCCCGGGACCGGCACGCCTTCTCGCCCAGGAAGCAGCGCGGCTAGCCGGGCGGGATGTGATCATGTTTGGTTTGTGGGGCACTCAACTGCGCGCCCGTACAAAGTCCCAATTTGCACACAGTGCAATTTTTACACTATCCAATCTTGCCACTGCCACAAATGATGATGCTGAAATGATGAGGACAACATAAACAAAATCCCTAACCCGGCCGGGAATCGAACCCGGGCCCCCGTGATCCCGAAACAGCAACGCTAGCCACTAGACCACGAGCTGCTGACAGGTGCAGCAATGCCAACATAGTGCTGCGGTGAGGTAATGGTCAGTATTTCTGCTTAGTAAGCAAGAATACAAGGGTCCGAGTTCCGGCTACAACACATTGTAATTTATTTCTTCGACTTCCTTCATTTTTGTAGATAAACGTGAGAAATATCTCCTGGAAAATTTAAGTATACGATCTATACAATGTGTTCTGTATGTTTACTACTTTCAAAGAAACGAGGTGAAAGGAGACTGCCAAGAGATCATTGCTGTAAGCTCCAAAGACTCCTTTTACATGTCATAAACACTTGTAACACTTTCACGCATAATACAGTAGAAAATTCGTCGTCTTTGGGGTTGGAAAACAGGACCTTAGATACGAAGACCTAACGCTCTACCGACTTGTCCACAAAAGCAACAAGTGTTAATTACTGACGGTTACGCCTCTGATGTGCTCCATGTTTCTGATGTTACTTTTAATTAATATTTAGGCCCGTTATGCTGGATAGTTTGAACTAAGTCGGAGGTTTGGGTGGCACTCTGTCGACATAAACATTTGGTAACAATCTGGGTGTCTGCCGTCTGGAGGTTAGGGTGTAAGAAGTTGTGAACAGAAAAGTTTTGTTTACTTAAAATCAATCCATAAATTTTACTTAATACACTCCTGGAAATTGAAATAAGAACACCGTGAATTCATTGTCCCAGGAAGGGGAAACTTTATTGACACATTCCTGGGGTCAGATACATCACATGATCACACTGACAGAACCACAGGCACATAGACACAGGCAACAGAGCATGCACAATGTCGGCACTAGTACAGTGTATATCCACCTTGCGCAGCAATGCAGGCTGCTATTCTACCATGGAGACGATCGTAGAGATGCTGGATGTAGTCCTGTGGAACGGCTTGCCATGCCATTTCCACCTGGCGCCTCAGTTGGACCAGCGTTCGTGCTGGACGTGTAGACCGCGTGAGACGACGCTTCATCCAGTCCCAATCATGCTCAATGGGGGACAGATCCGGAGATCTTGCTGGCCAGGGTAGTTGACTTACACCTTCTAGAGCACGTTGGGTGGCACGGGATACATGCGGACGTGCATTGTCCTGTTGGAACAGCAAGTTCCCTTGCCGGTCTAGGAATGGTAGAACGATGGGTTCGATGACGGTTTGGATGTACCGTGCACTATTCAGTGTCCCCTCGACGATCACCAGTGGTGTACGGCCAGTGTAGGAGATCGCTCCCCACACCATGATGCCGGGTGTTGGCCCTGTGTGCCTCGGTCGTATGCAGTCCTGATTGTGGCGCTCACCTGCACGGCGCCAAACACGCATACGACCATCATTGGCACCAAGGCAGAAGCGACTCTCATTGCTGAAGACGACACGTCTCCATTCGTCCCTCCATTCACGCCTGTCGCGACACCACTGGAGGCGGGCTGCACGATGTTGAGGCGTGAGCGAAAGACGGCCTAACGGTGTGCGGGACCGTAGCCCAGCTTCATGGAGACGGTTGCGAATGGTCCTCGCCGATACCCCAGGAGCAACAGTGTCCCTAATTTGCTGGGAAGTGGCGGTGCGGTCCTCTACGGCACTGCGTAGGATCCTACGGTCTTGGCGTGCATCCGCGCGTCCCTGGGGTGCGGTCCCAGGTCGACGGGCACGTGCACCTTCCGCCGACCACTGGTGACAACATCGATGTACTGTGGAGACCTCACGCCCCACGTGTTGAGCAATTCGGCGGTACGTCCACCCGGCCTCCCGCATGCCCACTATACGCCCTCGCTCAAAGTCCGTCAACTGCACATACGGTTCACGTCCACGCTGTCGCGGCATGCTACCAGTGTTAAAGACTGCGATGGAGCTCCGTATGCCACGGCAAACTGGCTGACACTGACGGCGGCGGTGCACAAATGCTGCGCAGCTAGCGCCATTCGACGGCCAACACCGCGGTTCCTGGTGTGTCCGCTGTGCCTTGCGTGTGATCATTGCTTGTACAGCCCTCTCGCAGTGTCCGGAGCAAGTATGGTGGGTCTGACACACCGGTGTCAATGTGTTCTTTTTTCCATTTCCAGGAGTGTAGTTTTAAGTTGGAACGTCCAAAGAATAATCATGTGACAGAAAAGAGGCAAATCAGGAGGCCTTAAAGCGGCAGCCCCACCGTGTGACTACCCTAGCAACAAGCTGTTATCCGGTTATAGGGAAACTCGAAAACACTCACCGTCGGATGGATATCAAATGAATAGGCAAAGCCTGACAAGGACAAACGACGTGGATTCTCGGACGGGACACAAATAGTAACTTGGAATGTACGAGGACTGGGACAAAAAGAACAACTGTACAGTCAGTTAACGGCCAGTAACGTCGATGGAAGAACAAGATCCACAGCTACACCTTCATATACGAAAGAAGGGTGCCTGAAGTACAAAAATAAACAGCGGATTGCACAATAATACGTCTATATGGCTTTGGATAAGGAAGCAGAGTAGAAACTGAAGTGTTCTATGGAGACTTTCAAATGTAATTATGCCAAAACAAGAAAAATTATCTGGTTGTAAGTGGAGCTCGTATTGCAAGCGTAAGGAATTTGCCTACAACAAAAACAATAGGAACATTTCAGAAGTAACTATTAAATAATAATGTACACAAATTTCGTCACTGTGCAACGTAAAACGAAATGAAAACTACCAACAGATTCACTAGGAAGGAGAGCTTAAGTCGATCGTTAACTGTGTTTCTGTAACCAGAAATCCCGATGGACTAGTACAAGATGTAAGATTACGTAGAGGTGACGACATCGAGTTCGATTACTTCTTGGGGATTTCCAAAGTAAACCTGCTTACTAGACACAAACTAATACCAAGAGTAAACTCGAAGGTAAAGTTTCCAGAGTATACCTTCTGCAATAAGTCTATTGCAGCAGCGACTCGCACATTATTTACGAAATAAATTTACAGAAAAAATTTAAATGCGGAATGGGGAAACACAGCGGTATACGTGATGCAAATGACGACGGAGGCAAAAGGGAAGAAAAAGAAATTTAGGGAGAGGAAGAGTGTCAAAATACGGAGTGAAGATGCAGGAAATACATTTAGAGAGAAACATAAGGCTTACATCAAAAAGCTAAAGTACAGTACAGGAGAAACGAAAGAGGAGTATAAAGAAAAACGTAACTATGCTAAGCAAATAATGAAAGCGTCCATCTGGGACAGAATGGTATCAAGCACTGAAACTGATTTATATGATAGACAAGTGACAGTTTTTTTAAATTCCTGAAGCAACGTAACAATCGATGAAACAGAACTATCGAAAATATACGAGGACAAAGAACAAATAGCTGAAATACACCAAGCGGACAATATTACAGTAAAGGAGATAAAAACAGCATTAATGCAAACTAAGAATAGAAAAGTAGCAGGACCTGACAATATTAATGTAGAATGAATCGAATGTTGAGCATCAATACTACATTTATTAAATGAGTGTTGAAAATGGAAGATATTACCTGACTCTTGAAGAGTCGCTAAAGTACTTTACTTCTTTCTTTTCTTTCTTTTTTTCCAGTGGTCGGTTTTCTGACTGGTTTGATGCGGTCTGGCACCAAATCCTCTACTGTGTCAACCTGTCAATCCCTGAACTACGTCCTCAGTTATTTGCTGGATGAATCCTTATCTCTGTCTTTCCCTACAGTTTTTACCCTCTGCAGCTCCCTCTATTACTACGTAAGTTATTCCCTGATATCTTAACAGATGTTCTACCACGCATTCCCTTCTTCTTGTCAGTATTTCCCCTACATTCCTTTCCTCGCCAGTTCTCCGGAGAACCTCCTCACTCCTTAATTTATCAATCCAGCTAACTTTCAACATTCCTCTGTAGCATCACATCTCAAAGGCTCAGATTCTCTTCTGTTCCTGTTTTCTCACGGTACATGTTTCACTACCATACAATGCTGTGCACCAAACACACATACTCAAATATCTTTTCCTCAAATTAAAGTCTACGTTTGATATAGCAGATTTCTGTTGGCCAGGAATGCCCCTTTACCCACCGCTCGTCTGTTATTTTACATTCTCCTTTTTCCGTCGTGCCGGCCCAAGTGGCCGTGCGGTTCTAGGCGCTGCAGTCTGGAACCGCGAGACCGCTACGGTCGCAGGTTCGAATCCTGCCTTGGGCATGGATGTGTGTAATGTCCTTAGGTTAGTTAGGTTTAACTAGTTCTAAGTTCTAGGGGACTGATGATCTAAGAAGTTGAGTCCCATAGTGCTTAGAGCCATTTGAACAATTTTTTCCGTCGTCATGGGTTATTTTGCTGCCTAGGTAGCAAAAAAATGGTTCAAATGGTTCTGAGCACTATGGGACTTAACATCTGAGGTCATCAGTCCCCTAGACCTTAGAACTACTTAAACCTAATTAACCTAATGACATCACACACATTCATGCCCGAGGTAGCATTCGAACCTGCGACCGTAGTGGTCGCGCGGTTCCAGACTGAAGCGCCTAGAACCGCTCGGCCACACTGGCCGGCCCTAGGTAGCAGAGTTCCTTAACTTCATCTACTTCGTGATCGCTAATCCTGATGATAAGTGCCTATCAATTGACGTTTCTGTCACTTATAATTACTTTCGATGTCATTCGATTTACTCTCAGTCCATATTCTGCACTCATTAGACTGTGCCGGCCGGGGTGGCCGAGCGGTTGTAGGCGCTACAGTCTGGAACCGTGCCACCGCTACGGTCGCAGGTTCGAATCCTGCCTCGGGCATGGATGTGTGTAATGTCCTTAGATTAGTTAGGTTTAAGTAGCTCTAAGTTCTAGGGGACTGATAACCTCAGAAGTGAAGTCCCATAGTGCGCAGAGCCATTTGAACCAGCCATTAGACTGTTTTTTTTTTAACTCAGCAGATCTTGTAATTCTTCTCACTATCACTCATGACAGGTGTATCACCAGCGGTCTTATGCTTGATATCCTTTCATCTACAATTTTAATTCCGCTAATGAACCTTTCTTTCTTTCTACAATTGCTTCCTCCTTGCATAGATTGAACAGTAGGGGCGAGCGACTACATCTCCCTCTGACATCCTGTTTAGTCGTAGCATTTCATTCTTAGTCTTCTTCTCTTATCGTTTTCTCTTGGATCTTGTGCATGTTGTATATTAGCGGTATTACCTTCTGCTTTCTCTTATTTTTCTCAGAATTTCGAACATTTGGGACCATTTGACATTATCAACGCTTATTCCTGGTCGACAAGCCCTATGACCGTCTCATGATTTTTCTTTAATCTTGCCTTCATAATCAACCTCAACTTTAAAACTGCCTCTCCGGTGCCTTTACCTTTCCTAAAACTAAACTGATCGTCACCCGACACGTCCTCAATTTTCCTTTCCTTTCTTCTATACATTATTATTGGCAGTAACAAGGATGCATGGGCTGTTAAGCTGGTCGAGCAATAATTCTCGCATTTACCATCTCTTGTAATCTTCGGAATTATGTAGATGATGTTTTTTCCGAAAGTCAGATGGTATATCGCCAAACTCATACATTGTACACCCACTCAAAAAATAAAAGCTAATGTCATACTTATAAGGACAATTGTAGTATATTCTGTTAATAAAAGCTGAAGTGAAACCACCAATGTGAATAGTTTTGTTGACACATTCTCCAACGATTTTAGAAATTATTATGGAATGTTATCTACTCTTCTGCATTATTGGATCTGAAGTCTTCCAAGCTCTTCTAAATTCTAGTTCTACTACCGGATCCTCTATCGCTTCCGTGTCGACTTCTTTTTCTTGTTTTATCACGTCATCAGACAGATTTTCGTCCTCATAGAGGCTTTCAGCGAACTCTTTCCAAATATCCGTTCTGTCTTCTGCATTTAACACTGGAATTCCTAGCTTTTAATTTGACTTTTCTGCACGCTGAGTCAGTCTTTATGACAAGTATTTATTTTTTGATCTTTTTACATTTTTCATGCAGCCATTTCGCCTTACTTTCCATTTCTGTGTTCCTGTATTTCCTAGATAATTTGTGTACTTCCTTTTTCATCGATCAACTGTAGTATTTCTTGTGTTACCTATGGTTTCTTCGCAGTTACTTCTTTGTACCTATGTTTTTCTTCCCAACTTCCCTGATTTCATTTTTTAGAAATGTTAATTCCTCTTCAACTGAAACACCCACTGAGCTATTCCTTACCGCAGTATCTGTAGCGTTAGAGAAGTTCAAGCTTATCTCTTCAATCGTACTACTTCTGAATTCCACGTCTTTACGCAGTGACTCATTCTGACAAGTCTCTTAAACTTCAGCCTACTTTTCATGTCTAAAATATTGTGATCCGAGTCTGTATCTACCCCTGAGTATGTCTCTCAAATCAGTGTCTTATTTCGAAATGTCTGCCTTACCATGCTGCAATCTAGCTCCTCTTCGTGTTATTGTCGAACGTTCGCTATTACTTCCGAAATCTGTTTCATATCTCAGTCTTTCTCTTCTCTCATTCCTACTACCAAGCCCATGCTCTCCTGTAACTCTTTCTTATTCTCCATCCCCTACAACAGGATTCCAGTCCTCTATAGCTATTATGTAATGAATTACCCATTCAATTACCTCATATACATTCTCTATTCCTTCACCTACAGTTTGCGACCTTGAAGTGTATACCTGAACTATCGTTGTCGGTGTTGATTTGTTGTCGATTCTGATGAGAACAACCCTGTCACTGACCTGTTCACAGTTACTCACTCTCCTATTCATAACGATTCCTACTCCTATTATACTAGTTTCTGCTGCTGCTGTTATTATCCTACGCTCATCCGACCACAAATCCATTCCTTGTTTCCCGGTTACGTCTAGACTGAGCCTTATCATTACCGTTTTCAAATGTTCTAGCATCTCTACCACTTTCAGTCTTCTGACAGCCCACGCACCGATCCGTAGAACGTTATCCTGTCATTTGTTACGCAATCCAGTTCTGATGGTCACCTCTCCCTTGGCAGTCCCCTCCCGGATATCCAATTACAAGACACATTCCTTGGGTATGTACACTATGTGTCTTTAATGCAGAGGTTTCAATTGCATTCTGCATCCTCAAGCCGTTGATCATTGCCGATTCTTCGGCCTTTAGGAGCAGTTTCCAATCCCTAGGGACAGGGAGTGCTCTGAAACTCTGTCCGATGCTTCGTCCCCTTTGACAAGGCCGTTGGCTGAATGAGGATGACTTCTTATGCCGTAAGTCTTCGGCCGCCATTGCTGATGATTTTTATTCAAACTTTGAGCGGAATTAATATGAGTCTGTGAAAATTAGAGAGGAATAAACCTTTTGAAGACTAGCTAATTCCCGGCGGGGTCAGGGATTTTCTCTGCCTCGTGATGACTGGGTGTTGTGTGATGTCCTTAGGTTAGTTAGGTTTAAGTAGTTCTAAGTTCTGGGGGACTGATGACCATAGATGTTAAGTCCCATAGTGCTCAGACCCATTTGAACCATTTTTGAAGACTGGCTATTAATTACAAGAGCAAATAAATGATAACTGAATGACAAGAACATATGACGTCCTCTTACTGGAGGAGCAAAATGGTTTTAGAAAAGAATGAACATGTACTTGCAATTTTATAGCGTTGCGACAAAAAACTGAAAAGAGAGAAGGAAATAATCTGGAGACATGTAGTATACTGTAAATTATAAAAAAGCTTTCAATCATGTGAATAGGCGTACCCTGAGGAACAGAATGGAAAGACGAAAATATCCTAAAATTTAATACAAAAGATAAAAAGTTTAAATAAAGGAATTTTAGTCAGTACAGGCAAAGAGCGTACAGACCCTTTTGCAATTAACGGAGGTATACGGCAACGGTGCAGTCTCTCGTCCGCTTCATTTAAATTGTGTGCTGACAACATTGTTGTGCCATGGAAACAAGAAGTTAATCCACCGATAAAATTATTTCTTAGAAATACACATTTCAATACTGTACTCTTTGTTGTTGACCAAAAAATTTTACAAATCACAGAGGAAGATTTGGAGTTTGATTTATATCTCATGGACTTAAAAGCAGAAATCTATAAAACGACAAATTAGTAAGTAATGTCAACACCTTTGCACACATACAAGTGAGACCAGGAAAATAACAAAGAAAGTCCATAAATTCACACAGTCAGCTGAAATGAAACATGTTGAAAGCATACGGATAGAAAAACTAGTCAGACATACAATAAACTATGGGACTGAAGGAAATAGAGATACAGGAATGTAAAATGTGACTTTCGTGGAGAAGGTACAAGCTATAAGCCTACTTTTAAAGTTATGAGAAAGAGGAGAACTATCGCGCTCATTTCCTGAACAGGGAATATTTTTTTGTCATTATGGGGTATAACAACAAAGCTTGCTTTACATACGTAACAAGCATTGCAAAAAAGACGCTATTGTGTCACTTCTAAGGATATTAGTGTACTGATTTTGAACAATTTTAAAGACGTTATCACTTGATAAATGACGCCTTTCGCACAGAACTACTAAAAATCACTGACGTTTCAGCAACTACTTTTTATAGTGCTTAATTCAGAAAAGTTTACGTTCATTCACACAGAAAGCTAAATATGTTACGTTCATCTTTCTACAACTGAGGTCTTTGGCGATAATCTCCGAGTACACGTCAGCAGGAGACTATGAGAACTTGATGGCCCTTGGATCCAAAATCTGCGCCGTGGCGTGCGCCCCGTTCTTGCAAGGAACCCTGCCGCGGCAGTCAAATATTCATGCGTGCGATATTGACAATATAACTTGGGTAGCCGCCTCCTTTGCTGGCGCGCTGCATAATGCACCGCGCACACAGCCCAGCCGCTCTCATTAAGGCTGTGGCGCCGAGAGTACGTCGGTGCGGCGAGGGACGGTGATCCAACGTTTGTAGCAGAGTTACGAGCACCGCCTCTGGGAACTGGCAGTAATAGGTCAGGGTCCTTTCAAGCTGTTGGAGAGGTGAAGGAATTCGTCAAAGTCGAGACAACGTGGAGCTACTACTGGCCATTAGTTTCTCTTCTTTGTTACTGTATACCTAGTGAACATTACAGTTGTTCGGAGCTATAACAATTAATATTTAAGAATTAATTCAAAGTTGCAAACGTCTAGTTTATATTGTTCAGAGTATTGTAGGATGCAAATTCACTGCTGGATGTTAAGACTGCAACACCAGGAAGCAGAGAAAAACGGAACTGTCCTTAATCTGCATATACAGTGTGCTAGGAAGAAGCAATAAAGGAAACAAAAGGAAGGTTAAAGAATAGGACTAAAGTTCAAGGTGCAAGGATATCAATGATAAGATTCGCTAATGACATTGCTACCCCCGTAATGGTAAAGAAGAATTACAGGATATATTGAGGGAACGAACAGGCTAATTGTTCTGGAGTACCCACAAGAGCCGGAAGGAAGATTCAGATCGCAAGACCAGAGAAGGCGATGTGGAAACTTTGCCTATGTTGCATGGAATTGGACCGCGCCGCGCCAAGAGCGACACCTGGAAGAAGTGAATATACGCGCCGCTCCTGCTACGCTCAGCCGCTCAGGTCGCCTCAGTGTACTGACATTAGTGGAACGTACTTGCGGAGCGTGCTACAAAAACAACGAGTTGTGATCCTTATCAGTTACTTGTCTCGACTTTGAATTTAGGAATGACAATTACTGTCTGCATGTTAAGAGCGACAGCGATGTAATTCCAAAGCTAAGTATTGTCAGATCTGTTTTATAGAAATAAAACTACCAATGTTTTTTGTTTGAATTGTTGTGTAGCATTCCGAGAACGCTACACCCCTTAGGCGCACTATAAGCGACGAATGGGCGAGATTCCACAACTGGTGACAAGGTGTTAGAAAGAAGCTACGTGACTGCCGGCCACGGACTTCCGCATTTTGTTTTATTTTGAGTTGCTGGTGCCTTAATTACCTTTTGTCTTTAGTTTGCAGGGACGCATATTGCTTTAACAGTTTCGTGTCGGTTTTGCTAAGCAGTGTTTTCAGGTGGGCGTTGCAGATACTTACTTTGTACATATTTTTGCCTATGTTGCTTGCCTTATCCGTTCGTTACATTTGCGTCTTCCAACATGCCCACCCCTCCAGTCACGCCCCCAGCTTGCGCGTCGCACTTGCAAGCATCAGATGTCACACAGCTAATGCAGTTGTTTCAGTTCCAGACCCAGCAAATCGCGACCCTGATCAACATGGTGCAGCAGCTACTGGCCAACACTACACGCCCGACAAAACAAGCACCACCTAGTACAACTGCTAATCTACGTTTTCGACAGTTGTGTGGTCAAGAAGAGGAATGGCTCGAGTGGTGATCACAGTTGGAGGCCCATATCGTCGTTCATAGTGTACCAGGTACTGTGAAACTTCCCTATCTATTATCAATAGTAGGCAATGCAGTGTTCCGCCTTATTCAAAAACTTTTTCCGAACTCCACTCCGAGTGAACTTGATTACAATCAGGTGGTACAGGCCCTAACAATCTATTATGACAAGTTAATGTGGCAGCAGCTAGGTATCAATTCTTCAGTTTCAAGAAACTGTCAGTACTAACTTATCGCGAGTGTGTGACAGATCTGCAAGGTATGACAACGAAATGCAAATGCAGATGTGCTTGTGGTGCTTTATATTCCGATTTCATGTTGCGTGATGCGACCGTGTACAATGTGGCCGATGACAAAATCGGAGAACAAATTTTGAAACAGTCCGATCCCTCATTTCAGCAGGTACTGCAAATACTAGACCAGTTCGATTCCGGTGTCTTGTCGGCTCATACATCTGAGCAGTCAGCTATTTGTCGGGTTGAGTCCCCTAGTTGTGATCACCCCATTCCGCGGCGTGCGCTAGCCACTCTGTTTAACAGCCTTCAACGCCGCGTAGGCAGTTCGCTACACAGGCGGCTACACAGGCGAACAATATTAAGTTTTGCCCCTGCTGTTACACACGACACAAACGCCAAGATTGCCCCTCCGGCCAAACTCAATGTTACCTTGTGGTAAGAAAGAACATGTGCAATCCGCGTGTTTGCAACGGAACAAACATCAGAGTTCCGCCCACTCACAAAACTCTCGTCACAAGGCCCATGTTATTAATCCAGTATATTAAAAGACTGCAACTAGAAAATGTGCAGTTTCGTCAGTGATACGTCGGTAAAATAAACTTTTTGTTCATTTACTTATTTGTGGGTAACGTGCGAAATTTCAGTTGGACACGTGTGCCTCTGTCACATTGCTCAGTCGTCGCATATATGAACTATTAGGCTCCCCACACCTGTCTAAAACTAGCACGCAAATAAGAGCTTATAATGAACAAGACATTCCTGTTCTCGGAACATGTACTTCCCCTGCTATGCATCGCTTGCATACGCGAACAGTGACTTTTACAGTGCTGAAACCACGTGAGGGTAAGAACATATTTGTTCTTGATTCTTTTGAATTCCTTGCCTTTAATATTCAGGACAATATGTTGTCAGCGTCCGCAATCAATGCAAAAGACAATATAGGTAGCTGTCAGCGTCCGCATTTAATGCAAAAACAATGTAGGTAGCTTGATAAAAGAATTTCCGGAACTCATCCCTGATGGTGTAGGGTAAAGTGACAATTTTGTTGCACATACTACACTGAAAGACAATGCTCAGCCGAAATTTTGCCAGGTCTGAACCGTTCCCACTGCATTACGGAACAAAGTCGCTGCTGAGCTTAAAGAATTGCAAGATAGCGGAGTTACTGAACTCATATCAGCTGGTCACTAGGCACATCCACTGGTTTTTCTCCTCAAACGTTCAGGCCGCATTCGCCTCTGTGTTGACTTTATACTTATCCACTGCCACACCCGGAAAATCTTATGGACAAATTAGGCGTTGGACGCTATTTTTCAAAAATTGACTTGCAGCGTATCTTCAGATACCGCTCGAGGGAGAATCTCAAAAAGTGTGTATAGTAAATACTCATTAGGGCTTGTTTAAATGTTTGCGTTTGCCTTTTTACAGAGCTTCCTCACCTGCCATTTTTCAACGTATTTGGAACAGCTGACTGCACAAGAGCCAAACTGTTCTAACTATTTGGACGATATAGTAGTAGCAGGTCGTACACCAGAAGAACATATCGCAAATTTAGTTGCTTCGTTTCTTGTGTTATATGAAGCAGGAGTAAAGTGTAGACTGGACAAATATGATTTTTTAAATCCTGAGTTGCGGTATCTTGGTCATGTCATAAACAGTGAATGTGTAAACCCTCTTCAGTCGCATTTGTTAGCCATATGAGATTTGCCAGCGCCTCGCAGTGTCACAGAATTGCAGTCAGTTTTAGAGAAAATGAACTATTATATTTGGTTCATACCGAATGCGGCACAAATCGCAGCTCCATTGCATCGCTTGCGTCGCAAGAATGGCTCCTTTATTTGGACAGAGAGTGCCAAGTAGCTTTTCAAAATCTTAAAAATACATTGCTCAGTGATCGCTGCTTAGTTCAAGTTGATCCTGAAAAACCAGTTGAACTGCAGGTTGGCGCTTCCTCTTATGGGATCGGTGCAGTGCTTTCGCACAGAATTGGTGATAGACAGACCTATTGCTTTCGCATCGGAAGAGTTGTCCAAAACTCAGTGTAGCTATTCAAAAATTGAAAAAGAGGCTTTGGCTACTGTGTATGTTGTCACCAACTTCCACCACTCTTTGTATGGCAGAAAATTCTACTTAGTAACGGACCACAAGCCTTTGCAGTCCCATTTTCATCCTACGAAACCGGTTGCTGTACGAACTGCCAAAATATTGCAAAGATGGGCTTTGTTGCTATCTCAATACCAGTACGAGGTTGTCACACCGCTCAACATGGTAATACGGACGCATTTTTCACGTTTTCCGATTGGCCCTGATACAGATTTTGACGCTTCTGCTGCATTTTGTTGTCACATCGATGCTCAGGATTCTGAATTGATTCAGTATTTTCCACTGAACTACAGGAAAATTGCACAGGCCACAGACGCTGATCCAGATTTGAACATTTTGTTCAACTACATTCCTACATCTTGGCCTCAGTCAGGGAATAGCATAGAGAACTGTAGTGCGCCGATACCTCCCACGTCGGCATAGGCTTTCTGTACAGAAAGGTGTGATTCTTGTTCAAAATGACAGTGGACAGGCACGTGGTTTGATACCTACAGCTTTGCAAAAAGAAGTGTTGCAGTAACTTCACCAAGGACATTGGGGGATTGTTCGTACGAAACAGTTAGCGTGTCGACACTGTACTTGGCAGGGAATGGACGCCCAAATAGTCACGCATGTGCGGAAAATCAGTCCGCTCCCCCACAGAAATTCTCTCCTTGGCCTAAGTCGCAATCGCCATGGCAACGTGTGGACATAGACTTTGCGGAACCTTTTTGGAACAATTTTGGTTATTGTGATTGATTCACATAGAAAATTTCCTTTTGCTGTGCCAATGAATTCGACAACGTCATGTAGCACAATTCAGGTGTTGTCATCGATTTTTTGCCTGGAAGGCTTACCTGAAGTAATAGTGTAAGACAACGGACATCAGTTCAAGACAATGAATTTCAAATATTCTATGAACGCATTGACGCACAGCATCTAACTAGTGCACCGTTCCACGCACAGTTAAACGGAGAAGCGGAACGTTTAGTCAGAATATTCAAGCAGCATACGGTCAAAATTCGCTCCACACACGCCAGGGATCAAGCACTGCAACTGTTTCTCGCCTCATATCGTTGGCACCCATGAGATGGACCATCTCCGGTGGAACTGCTTCACGGCCGCAGCCATCAGACGACGCTCCACCCTCCTCAGCATCCGGCTCCGCAGAAAGGCCGCAAGTATCGCTTCGCGTCGCATGACATTGTCTTTTACAGGGTTTTTAGCGGCAGCAGACGGTGGGCGCAAGGCGAGATCGTCCGTCGAGCTGGCACTTGCATGTATCTTATTTCAGATCCAGATGGTTTGTAGCGCCTCCAAGAAAATCAACTTAGCCACTGTCATGTACATGACGATCTTTCAGTCTCTCTTCCTCCAGATGCGTGGGTCCAGGGGACAGCGCGTCCACAGCAGCCGCCAGAGGGTGTCATCACGACACCGTGGGATGACCCCTTGGAGACAGAGTCTTCGCCTCCTCCACCTCCTCTCGTGCTACCGATGGAGCTGAACCCGCCCACACCACAGCAGTCGCCTCCTTCTTCCTCTGGTTCATGGCAGCAGGAGGTGGACGCATACCGTTCGTTTTCCAGGGGACGTTCCCGCTAAAGCGCAGGTCGGATGGCGGGGTATGGCCGGAAGCTTGACGTCCCCAGTAGCCACAGCTCCGGCATGTCGAGGCGCCCACACTCCTGCGTTTTCCGACGAGGTCGCACTCCGTTCACGACGACGGTCCGTCACTTGAAGGGGTGGGGGGGGTGGGGGGGTGGGGGGGTAGGACGGGGGGGAGGGGGAGGAATCTTCTGGCGTAACCAGAAGCTCCAGAAAAAAGATGCGGAACGTAAGGCCAGAGAAGGCGGCGAGGAAACGTTGGGCATTGGTGCACAGAATTGGATCACACCCCGACACCTGGAAGAAGTGAATATAAGCGCCGCTCCTGCTAGTCTCGGCCGCTCAGATCGCTTCAGTGTACAGACATTAGTGGAACGTATTTTCGGAGTGTGCTACAAAAACAGCGAGTTGTGATTCTTATCAGTTACTTGTCTCGACTCTGACTACAGCGATGACTATTACTGTTTGCATGTTAAGAGCGGCACAGATGTAATTCCAAAGTTAAGTATTGTCAAAACTGTTTTGTAGAAACAAAGTTACTAATTTTATTTGTTTGAATTGTTGTATAGCATTCCAAGAACGCTGCATCCCTTACGCACCCTATAAGCGACGAGTGGGCAAGATCCCACACTAATGATAAGTATATCGACTGAGAGCATATCCAAGAGAGACGGAAGTACTGCAAGGAACAGAAATGAGATTTGCGACAAACTTAACATTACAACTGGCGATCACGAAGTAGGCGCAGTAAGAAATTCTGCTACCTAAGCAGTAAAATAATATATGATGGACGGAACAAAGAGGACGTAAAAAGCCGACTGCCTCTGGCGAAAAACCATTCCTGTTCAAGAGCAGTCTTCTAATGTAAAACATAGGTCTTAAATTGAGGAAGAAATTTTGGAGAATGTACGTTTGGAGCACAGCATTGTGTGCTAGTGAAAGTGGACAGTGGGGAAATAAGAACAGAAGTGAATCGAAACACTTCAGATGTGGTTCTATAGAAGACTGTTGAAAATTAAGTAGACTGACAACTTAGGAATGAGGAGGTTCTCCGTAGAATGTGCGAGGAGAGGTATGTATGGCAAACACTGAAGGTGGAAGGGGCAGGATGATGGGACATCTGTTAAGACGCGAGGGAACAACCGCAATGGAAAACATCCAGCAAATAATTGAGGACAGGTTGCAGTCGCCACTCTGATACGGATAGTTTGGGATAAGAGAGGAATTTGTGGTCGGCCGCATCAAACCAGTTTGAAAGTGAATAATAAAATAAAAGGAAAGAGTATAAGACTAAATTTTTAGGTAATGTGTTGTGGTGTGTGGGTGTATACATCAGCTGTAATGATTCTGGATGCGTAATCAGCTCAATGCCACTTTCTCAGTCCTACGATTGGCTAGTGTGTGGTGCGTGTTGCTACTCGGGGACCATTGACCTAATGATTTCAGCAAGTGAGCGATTTGGAGACTGCATTGGTCAGAGCCAAGTCGACCACTCTCGGTATCGAGGTAGGTAAGGACAGTACGGGAAAATAAGCGGTCTGGTGTTGCCTTGTTGAAACGTAACGTTTCACATATCTTGAAGACGCGAAACAGCCACAGGACTTAACATGGCAGAAATGCAGCAGCTATTATCGAATCGCCAATAACAGGTAATTCTGTTGTGTATGTGATATCATGCCTAGTGCTAAAGTCAGACAACGATGATGACTGAAATCTGGTAACTCTCGCTCTATTCGGAGCCTCCACACAAGCATACTTCCGATGTGATAATAAAGGTTCGTCTGAAGAGTAGACGTGGACATTGTGTCAAGTGACGTCTTTGGGAACACCGATCTGTCATGTGAGGGAAAGCCGCAACAGTTCATAAAAAGTCCAGACGTCATCACGCAATTGCCTCGCTGTAAACAACCGAAATTCTTGACCGTGAGACAGCTGCTATCGAATTCCGATGCGTGTTGGTAGATATTTATCTGTTCTATACTAGCAACCAATCCTCCCATTCATAAAATCTTTTCATATAAATAGAATGTAATTATGTTACTCCAGTGTACTTTGTGTGATTGCTCTGAGACGCTGAACTTTGCAAACGCAAGCGTATAGCACTCTTGACAGCAAAAGCATTGGCTGGCGGAAATTGTAACCAGATTTAAAGACCGATGCAGCACTGACATGAATGAACTGTACCATGCCATTTTTTTCTGTGTATCTTCGGAATATGCAGACAAGGAAGTATTACTTAAAAAGTCACAAGAAACTGACCTTGTCAATATGACAGTACTCTGCCAAGAAGGCACAAAATATTTTCTGAAAATAGCTTGTGTTGATATTATCTATAGATGTAGTGTTAACTGAATGTAGGTCATAAATAATCATTGTAGCTGAATAAACAATATGGTGACTTAATACGTAGCGGGCGGCTGTGGCCGAGCGGTTCTAGGTGCTTCAGTCCGGAACCGAGCTGCTGCTACGGCCGCAGGTTCGAATCCTGCATCGGGCATGGATGTGTGTGTGATGTCCTTAGTTTATTTGGGTTTAAGTAGTTCAAAGTCTAGGGGACTGATGACCTCAGATGTTAAGTCCCATAGTGCTTTGAGCCATTTTGAACTTAATATGTAAATTGTCCCTTGTTAGAACCCATGCAAATTTCTTTTTGTTTACTTTTCACTATAAGAGACACATTCTTCTGCATCAACCATTTTCTGCCTATGAAGCCTGAAATACATTTCGATGATGTGCACTTTTGTTTCCCACAGAATTTATGGCGAAATTTCAACTCTAAAACTTGAGAGTTGCATCTGGTGGAGAATAACGTCCACGGAGGCAAAAACTGAAATTTACAATCTGTATCTGTTATATATGCGCCTGTGCCCAAGTTTGGCACAGACACAGCAGGACTCACAAATATCAGCACTGTGTGTTTATAATGTTTTCACTTCAAATAGAGTCTAGATACAGGCAGCACGTGTTACTTTCCAGCTGTGGCACATAGAGTGTCCTGTATGACAAGCATGTTGTGTGGAAACACTACTGACCTGCTAAATTAACCTGCTTTGCAAAGCAGCCTACTTTTCAGAGGCAACAAACTGTTTCCAGGCCCCAACATGTAGGCTGCCCAGCATGACAGATGAGTTGTGTTGGAATAGTATTGGCCGGCTATTTCCACCTACTCTGAATGTATGTATTTCAAGGGCAAATAAACGATTTTTAAGCCCCTGCTGTGAAGCCTGCCCTGCATAACAGGCTTGTAGTGGGGTAGTATCAGTCAACTTTATTGAACTGTATTTCAGAGGCTGCATGTACTGATGAGCATGGCAGGGTAGAGCAAGTGGGAGGAGATAACAGACAGAGAGACTGGAGGAGGGAAGATGCATGAGGCAGGCTCAAGATGTAGTGGGGTGACAGGAAGGTGGTAAAGGAAGAGAGTGAGTTTGAAAAAGAGAGGAGGGAAAGAGGATATGGTTGTGGAGAGGGGAGAGAAGATGTGGTCAGAGATAGGGAGTGTATGAAATGGAGAAAGAGAAGGGAATGAGGAGATGAAACAGTGTGGGGAGGAGGAGAGAGATAGATGGATAAGGTGGACAGAGAATCGCAGAGGTGGACACAGAGAGAAGGAGGAAGAGAGGTGTAGAATATATCTGTCAAATGCATTCAAAGCGAAGATGCAGGAAAATTCTAGTGTATATATAAACCAGACTGTGTACCGGATCTCCTCCCAAACCCCTGCATCGATTTCAGCCGATTTTGGCACACCAACATCACCATGCAAAAAAAGGCTCTGAGCACTATGGGACTCAACTGCTGAGGTCATTAGTCCCCTAGAACTTAGAACTAGTTAAACCTAACTAACCTAAGGACATCACAAACATCCATGCCCGAGGCAGGATTCGAACCTGCGACCGTAGCGGTCTTGCGGTTCCAGACTGCAGCGCCTTTAACTGCACGGCCACTTCGGCCGGCATGGGAATAGTATCAGCTTGCCTTACTGACCCACTGTACAGGGCAGCCTCCACATCAGTGGTGTGAAAAGGGTTTTACAGTCCATCATGTGTAGACCACTCTCCATCACAGGTATGTTGTGCTGAAGTAGTATTAGCCTGCCTTATGTTACAGGCAGAAAACAGTTCACAAGCCACTAAAGTGTAGGCTACCCTACATGACATACATGTTATGCATATATGCCTGCTGTATCAGCCTGTTTTGCAGTGGCTACATGTACAGGTAGGCACAGCTGGGGGGGGGGGGGGGGAAGCTGGACAAGGAGGCGATAGGCAGAAGGTTAGGAGGGATGAAGAGAGGAAATGGTGAGAGGGATGGGAAAGAGGCAGGAAGAGTCTGATGGGGAGACAGAGAAAGTGGAAGGAGGAGATGGTCAGAGAAATGGTGGAGGAGGAGAAAGAGAGAGGGAGAGAGAGAGAGGGGGGGGGGGGAGAGGTGGGACAAGCAGCCATACAGAGAGGGAGGAGATGCATATAGATACATGCGGCTCAGATGGAGGTTGGTGGAAGATGTATATGGGTAGAGGGCAGGTGGAAATGGAAGAGGGGAAGAAGAAGATGAACATAGAGGGAGAGGCAGAGGCCGGTAGATTTTGTCGGATATTGCGGAAGGAAGATGTAGTTTGAGAGATGGAGTGGAGGAGATGGGCAATGAGTGGGGGGGGGGGGGGGGAGAAGAGTAGGTGAAGAGAAAGAGCGGGGAGCAGGAAACAAACAGGTAAAGGTGGGAGAATGAGGCATATAGATTGACAGAGGGAAGGAGAGGTGGACAGAGAAAGGGGGAAGAGGAGATGTGTGAAATATATTTGTCGAATTCATGAGTGAGGGAAGCTGTGGGTGTGACACTAGTATAATCACAAGTCTTCCAAAGTTCTGTTAAGCTCTAATTTTTGATCTTCCTATATCTTCTATATCATTTCCCATTTCTTCTTCTATCATGCTTTCAGACAGTTCCTCCCTCTCATGGAGCACTTCAGTGTACTCGTTTGAAATAATATGTCTGAATTATTCACAGTATATGGACAAGTGAAATACCTGCAGCACATAGCTTTCAGATGAGTCACGTTATTTATGCACCATGCCTCATCGTTAACAAAGTTTTCGTGACTGCGTCTTTGCTCTTACGGAAGAAGGCAATTTGACAGGTATGGTACGGTGTTCTTGTGGAGTACCTGCCGATAATAAATAAAAGATTATGAGCTTGAAAACACGTCATGGCACAATCTTTTTTAAAAGGTGGTGGTGGATACGGTCAGCATTTGCTTTGTGAGGGCAGACTATTTTGCAAGTGTTGATCCACCAAGTAGAGGCTCCATGATTTCAAAACCAGGATTTGAAATCTCGTATGGTGCAGTCCTCAACGATCAGTCCTCCCTTTTCATCGCGGCTAATAAGTCTCCCGACTTCATGTTCTGGGCCTAAGCCTCACCAGTCTTCCTTCATGTGTCTCCCTTCCTCTTTAACATTTCTGTCAGATGAAGGAGCCACTGGTTCCGAAAGTTTGCCAATTTCAATACTTTGCACGTGTTTTCTCCTGATGCCGCATGGTGAGTATATCTTCCCTCTATCCAGTTAACGTTATGTCAATGTACAGAGATGAACCAAAGTACACACACACTGATTTTATATATTACGCCATGAAATGTTACACGATTCATTAGGTACAAAATATTTACAGAAATCAGGTAATGGTGTACGCATCGAATGACAAATGGGATTAAGACACTAGGAAGAACTCGAAAGTACCACTTCTTAGCCAAGTAGCCAGTAATTTTTATCAGCGGACTTCAAAAAGAAACTTACACTTTATTATGGTAGGCCAAATAACATTTAGAGAACGCTGCACTGCACTTCAAAGTGAAAGACATACGTGAGAGCAGCGTACCATCTTCTATTGATGTCTGATGAAAGCAGTCAGAAACCTCTTTGCTGCACCGCAATGCGATGGTCTTTGAGGCTGCCTGATAGGAGGGATGCGGAGAGGAAAAAGTGTGGATTTAAAGCAGTACGGCCGAAAATGGAAAGTCCTGCTCGCTTCATCTTGCGCTAGAGCTCTTATTTGGTGCATCGTCTAGTTTGGAAGAGTGCGGAGTTGCCACTTATTGCTGTGGACGATTTTTACCGGCTGTTTATCGGTTTGTGGTCCACCGTGAGGAACGGTATTATCGAGCGGTGTCGTCGGGCTGCAGGTTACGGAGGCGTGATCACTGGTGATTTATGGCCATGTCATCTGTGTAGGAATATTGTGTTGCAGCTGCTGAGCCTTCACTGTTAATCTGACGCAGTGACTTTGCACTGCTATCTCTCTTCTTCGATAGCGTAGGTGAACTAGCGATTTTCTAGCAAATTTAAAGAATAACTGCACTTCAGGCAAGCGACTTAGTCACACATCTAGCGTCAGTTTAAATTCCTTACATTAACGATTAGCAAATATGCTTTCTTATATATACCTTTGCACAGTGCTAGGGTGTTAGAACTACAAAAAAAAAAAAAAAAAAAAAATACGAAAAAACTGCCTCACTAGAAAAGGTTTTGCATTTGGTCACAACGGTTTCAACTAGAAATGAAAACAAAATGTAAATTTACATGTGCATATTTATTCAATATTTTATAACATAAGATGATTCCATGTCATATACATGTACAGGAAATAAAATGATCGTAAGACACCGATGGGCGGGAGCCACACATGGAGATGTTTGTAAGCCGAGTTGCAATTCTTTTCAGTTGTCGCCACATAGGTCGACTTGCGTGTCGATGACGATGAAAGGATGGCGAGGACAACACAACACCCCGTCCCCAACGGGAGAAAATTTCCGACTCGGCCGGGAATTTAACCCGGGCTAGCACCATGGCAGTCAGACGCGCTGATCTGTCAAATAAGATAGAGGACTTTTACTGATAATTTGCTTGCAAATGGCAATCTTGACAACATTTTGGTATACAAACTCCAACATCGCAGCCTATGCAACGCCATCTTCTTTCTTTTCTTACCTGCTTGCCAGTCACATTAATGTATGACATATACTTCTTTTTACAGTGGGTGGTACTTCTGGAAAATGGACACTACAGTTTATATTTAGCCTAGTGGCTCCTGCAGCCACCAGGGCTATGCTAAATACTTTTTACAGATTCTACTAGAATTCTCATTTATCTTTTGCTCGGTGAGATCCTTACACCAAATAAAATCATTCACAGAGAACATTAGAAAAACGCGAAAGAAATAATTTTTCCGCTATTCGTTGTTTCACTCGCCAATTTGTAGTAAAGACGACTGAGACGTCCCACACCAATCATGTTCATATTATACATTGAAGTGACCTCATAATATCGTGTGAACATCTTTTGGCCTAGCGTAGTGCACCAACTCGACGTGACGAGACACAACAAGTCGTTGGACGTCTCCTGCAGAGAAAGTGAGCCAAGCTGTCTCTATTGGCGTCCGTGATTCCGAAAGTGTTGGTGGTGCAGGATGTTGTGAACAAACTGACCTCTCGATTATGTCACATAAATGTTCTATGGGGTTATGTTGGACGAACTAGGTTACCAAATCATTCGCTCTAACTGTCCAGAATATTCTTCAAACTAATGACGAGGAACTGTGTCCCAGTGACACGGCGCACTGTCATCCGTAAAACTTCTATCGTTGACAGGGGCCCCTGCAGCCAATGAAGGGCTCAAAATGGTCTCCAAATAGCTGAACATAACCATTTCCAGTCAATGACCGGTTCATTGGGTACAGAGGACCCTGTCCATACATGTATACATATCCCACACCATTATGCAGCCACCACCAGCTAGCACAGTGCCTTGTTGACAGATTGGGTCCATAGCTTCGTGAGGCCTGTGTCACACTCGAACCCCAGCATCACCTCTTACCAGCTGAAACCGGGACTCATCTGAATATGCCACAGTTTTCCAGTTATCTAGGGTCCAGCCGATATGGTCACTAGCCCAGTAGAAGCGCAGTGTTGTTAGCAAAGGCACCCGCGTTGATCGTTTGCTGCCGTAGTCCATTAACGCCTAATTCCTCAGCACTGACCTAAAGAACATGTTCGCCGCGATTACTACATTCAGTGTTTCTTGTTTGTAACTACTGAAAACTGTACGCAAACTTCGCTGCACTCGTTCGTTGAGTGAAGGCCGTCGGCCACTGTGTTGTCTCCGGTGAGAGATAATGAATGAAATTTAATATTCTTGGCACGCCCTTGACACTGTGGATCCCAGAAAAGTTTGTTCGCTAACGATTTCCGAAATGAAATGTCCAATGCGTCTACCTCCAACCACCATACTGCGTTCAAAGTCTCTTAGTTCCCGACGTGGACCATAATCACTTCGAACCACCTAGTACAAATGACAGCTCTGACAACGCACTATCCTTTCATACCTTGTGTACTCGACACTATCGCCATGTGTACATGTGTATATCGCTGTACTGCGACTTTCGTCACGTCGGTGTAACCTATGTCAGCATCTGGCTTTATTGTTCTTGTAAAATCTGCTTTTGAACTGCTCTTTGGGAGGAGTCTTATGTTTTATAGAGAGGCAATACACACCACGTTTCCCTTTTCCCCTGCTCAAAAAACACGTTTCTTTTCTCAAAAAACATGTTCCCTTTCTCGATTTTTTAAAATGTTCCTACAACACATTCAATAAGGCCACACGTGTAAATCGACTCTTGACGCGTCTAGTTTACAAAATATGACCTGCTACACCTATCCTACAGCCGGAAGCCGTGTAGGTTACAACAAAAACTCATTACAGCTAATGGAAAAGTTGTGTCGATACACGCTCTCCCATATGTATTAGGTACGGGGAGAGTGCTGACTGTGGTGATTGTGCTTTTCCCTTGTCGCGCTTTGGCGTTATCAGAAGTTTTTGGTTGAAGATTGTTTTAAGCAGTTTTCTTCTGGTAAAACGAGTTTGTATTCTGTTCCAGGAGCAATGTCTTTGCCAACGATACGTTGACGTTACTTAATTCATGATATTTGTGCCTTCAATTTATCGGATCCCGTGTGTTACCAAGCACGGGTAGCACGTGGTACGTATTTTTTTAAATGTCAGTTGAGTGGTTATATTTCTTATGTATTCAAGGGTATGGCATGTTTGTAACTTTCCTTTCTGTTTGAAACTTTCCCTACAATCGACATACCATTTATTCAGTTCAGAAGACTGCAACTATTTTTAAAATATTTTTGAAATATGTTCTGCTAGGGTGTGACCCACGGTGGTGCTGTTAAACTGCTGCTAAATGTTGTACTCATGAATCTACATACTTATCATATACATTTTAATGATGTGAGGGAAAATAACTGTTACGAAATAAGTTCAAATCGTTCAAATGGCTCTGAGAACTATGGGACTTAACATCTGAGGTTTCAGTCCCCTAGAACTTAGAACTACTTAAACCTAACTAACCTAAGGACACCACACACATCCATGCCCGAGGCAGGGTTCGAACCCGCGACCGTAGCAGCCATGTGGTTCAGGACTGAAGCGCCTAGAACCGCTCGGCCACCGTGGCTGGTCACGAAATAAGTGTTGTGGCTGGCCTGTGATAGTTCGATATATATCGGTCGTTCGTTTGTCATGTGTTTAATCTTTATTCAGTCTTTTGTAATCCTGAAAATGTTCGTAGTGAATTCTATTTATTGAAATCTCTGTTGTATTGAAGGATAATCATGGTAAACCTAAGGTGAGTGGAAATCCTCCGAAAGCTTTTAACAAAAGGAAAAATGCTGGACAGCCGAAGGTAGGTGTTATCGCGTAAACAATATAGACGATAACAAAGTGTGTGAACCAAAGCTGGCTAGTACACCTGCCCATTGCAATGAAAGTGAGAAAGAAAGTACTTCGCTGCGGAGGCTTGGATCAGTTAGTGAAAAGCATGAATGTTTTATGGGCGAATCTGTTGTGAACGAAATATTTGATAAGCCAGTCCTCAACGGAATTTTTGCAAACTGTGTGAGATATATTCAATGTAATGAAGTCGGTCTGGATCCCTCTATAAATAATCACTTGCCAGTGAAATGAAACTGAAGTGTGGTAAGTGTTCATACATGATCACCATTTGGGACAAGGTTGCGGAACTCCAAATGAAGAAAATGGTAGCAACATTTGTGAACAAAACATTAGATTTGTTTATGCCTTGCTTACAATTGGTAAGGGTGGTACTGCAGATGCAGTTTTCTGTGGCATGATGAATTTTCCAAATCCCCTACCCAAGATTACGAACTATAATAGATTTAGAGTAGAAGATGTCTGTATAGACTCTACGATGAAAGCCGTGGAAGAAGCAGTAATAGCAAACAATGGTAATACAGACTTGAATGCAGCGTTCGATGGTACCTGACATGAACGGCGACACATTTCTCTACATGGTGTCGTGTCTGCCACCGGTATGTATACAGGGAAAGTTTGTAGGTACCCACAAAAAACTAAAGGTTCACTTGAAAATAATTGCATAGATAACAATACCGACAGTAGTGAAGGAATGGAAGTGGCTGTTGTACCAATTTATTTCAACGTTCTGTGCCGTGTGATAAAGTGCGATGTCTAAATTACCTTGATGACGGTGATTCTAAAAGTTTCAAACGTATTCAAGAACTGAAGCCCTATGGTGGCGACGTTGGCTGTTGGGCTCTATTGTCCATGCATTTTCAACCGATGGAAGTCTCCATCATTACTTGTGTGCCAAAGGAGAAAACAGTTGGAGTAAGTACAGAAAGGGATTGCTAACTGACGAAGTGTACATTCATAAACATAGTCTTCTTTATGCGGAAAGGAAGTAATAAAACCAATTCTCAGAGACAGAGACTGAAGTGTCTTCATGGAAAAACTCAAAACTCCAATGAAAGTGTAAATAGTATTATGGTCAAGAATCCGCCAGACTGTGTTTGTTGGAATAGAGACACTCCATTTTCGTGTGTATGACGCTGTTGCTACTTTCAACGCTGCAAGGTGCAAAGTATTTCCAAATATGGGAATGAAAATGGATTTCAACATGGTTCGAATGGTGCGTGCTTTAGTTGAGGAACGTCTTCAGGCTACAGACAGGGCTGTAAATAGCCTATAAATACAAGCCAGAGTAAACAGGAGGAAGAAAAAGAGGAAGCTGGAGGAGCAGTTTACTGAAGATGAAGATAATCGCTCCTATGGACATAGACTGCACAAAAAGGTAATCCAAACTTTGTCGCTAGATTCTCAAAAATTTAATTTTTTCATCCAAATTACATGTTTTCTCAGCATCTACCAAAGCAATTTGCTTCAAATTTTCTGAAAATGTTACACAGTTCCTTTTGAGTAACTTAACACAGCATTTTCCCAAAAATCCGTGTATTTTTGGATTTATAAACAAAAAATGGCACAAAAGAGTATTGAATTTTCATTACAATACTCAAAATTAATCCCTAACAACTGAATTCAAATTTTTAAAAATCCTCGTGTTAAGCTCTAGCCATTTTAACATTGGAAAGACAGGACTTCCTGGATCGCCCCAGGTGGATCATTGGCGCTAGTGGCTTTCTTAACTTGCAACGAGCCGGCGGGAGTGGCCGTGCGGTTCTAGGCACTACAGTCTGGAACCGGGTGACCGCTTCGGTCACAGGTTCGAATCCTGCCTCGGGCATGGATGTGTGTGTTGTCCTTAGGTTAGTTAGGTTTAATTAGTTCTGAGTTCTAGGCGACTGATGACCTCAGAAGTTGAGTCGCATAGTGCTCAGAGCCATTTGAACCATTTTGAACTTGCAACGCATGCACACCACGTGTACGGATCTGAACTTAATTCTGTGCTGAATGGTTGTCGTTACTACAGGGGAGCGGACTATTGTTATTACTTTCGTAACTTTCAAGGCATACCCACAACTTCTATGGAGTTGAGCTTAATTGGCCTACTGATTGGATGTCCTTGCTAGAGAGGAGATGTTTATTGTTAGTCGTTTAGAAACCATTCTGTCAATCAACTTTTATAGTAACTAGCTGTTTAAATCTTTCATTGGTATTAAAACTGCTTTGATAATTTCGGTTACTTAATTCAAGCTGCAACGTTAATAGTCCAGATATTTGAGATACATTTTTAATTTCATTTCATTTGAAACTTGGTTCAGATTACTTTGCATAAGCTGAATTAAATTAACTGGAATATGTCTTTAAATGATTGTGCCAAATTTCCTCTGTGGATATACCTCTCGAAAATAAAAGCAGTTACTTTATTAAAACCTTGCTTCACCTCAGCAACGGTACCTACTAGTGTCCTGCCCGTGCCGTTTCTACAGTCACCACATCGTCTCTGTAAACAAGGTTGGAACGTTTTACCTATCGTTCAATTCCTCGACGATAGGAATCCACTCCTTGACCATGGAACCATTCGGGAAACCTTGCGCGAACGTCCTCATCGTTGGAATATCGTTTTCCCACCCTGATAATATTCCTCGAATTCCTGTGGTCTGTGTCGATGGTCTTCCTTTCCAGTCAGCATCACTCACATCTGTGTGGCACTGCTGAAACTGTGGGAATCATTTCAGTATGGCTGGACGCGAAATAGCATTTCGTCCTTGTACCACCAGGATTTCACGGTGAATTTTTGTGCAGTTTAGATCTTCTGCGCACAAGGAGTGTGCCGCGTCACATACTTCAACTTTAGAGAATTCAAATTTTTAAAAATCCTCGTGTTAAGCTCTAGCCATTTTAACATTGGAAAGACAGGACTTCCTGGATCGCCCCAGGTGGATCATTGGCGCTAGTGGCTTTCTTAACTTGCAACGAGCCGGCGGGAGTGGCCGTGCGGTTCTAGGCACTACAGTCTGGAACCGGGTGACCGCTTCGGTCACAGGTTCGAATCCTGCCTCGGGCATGGATGTGTGTGTTGTCCTTAGGTTAGTTAGGTTTAATTAGTTCTGAGTTCTAGGCGACTGATGACCTCAGAAGTTGAGTCGCATAGTGCTCAGAGCCATTTGAACCATTTTGAACTTGCAACGCATGCACACCACGTGTACGGATCTGAACTTAATTCTGTGCTGAATGGTTGTCGTTACTACAGGGGAGCGGACTATTGTTATTACTTTCGTAACTTTCAAGGCATACCCACAACTTCTATGGAGTTGAGCTTAATTGGCCTACTGATTGGATGTCCTTGCTAGAGAGGAGATGTTTATTGTTAGTCGTTTAGAAACCATTCTGTCAATCAACTTTTATAGTAACTAGCTGTTTAAATCTTTCATTGGTATTAAAACTGCTTTGATAATTTCGGTTACTTAATTCAAGCTGCAACGTTAATAGTCCAGATATTTGAGATACATTTTTAATTTCATTTCATTTGAAACTTGGTTCAGATTACTTTGCATAAGCTGAATTAAATTAACTGGAATATGTCTTTAAATGATTGTGCCAAATTTCCTCTGTGGATATACCTCTCGAAAATAAAAGCAGTTACTTTATTAAAACCTTGCTTCACCTCAGCAACGGTACCTACTAGTGTCCTGCCCGTGCCGTTTCTACAGTCACCACATCGTCTCTGTAAACAAGGTTGGAACGTTTTACCTATCGTTCAATTCCTCGACGATAGGAATCCACTCCTTGACCATGGAACCATTCGGGAAACCTTGCGCGAACGTCCTCATCGTTGGAATATCGTTTTCCCACCCTGATAATATTCCTCGAATTCCTGTGGTCTGTGTCGATGGTCTTCCTTTCCAGTCAGCATCACTCACATCTGTGTGGCACTGCTGAAACTGTGGGAATCATTTCAGTATGGCTGGACGCGAAATAGCATTTCGTCCTTGTACCACCAGGATTTCACGGTGAATTTTTGTGCAGTTTAGATCTTCTGCGCACAAGGAGTGTGCCGCGTCACATACTTCAACTTTAGAGAATTCAAATTTTTAAAAATCCCTGTGTTACGTTCTAGTCAATACTCCAAAAAATAACATGTAAAGCTTTCAACTTCGTATCTCAAATCAGCAACAGAACTGTGTCAGTAGGACACCTAGAAAATGTACAACCCAGCTTCTCCAGTGTATCTTCTAAGTTATCTATCCAGTTACTTTTGAGGTGTGTTACCTCTTCTTTATTACCATTAACTAGCTGAGTACCCGACATTCCCGGATTAGGTATTTATTGCACTTCCATTAGTCGAACACCTTCTCCCTTTCTTTTTATGCTTCTCTTCCTTCCCCCCATCCTCAGTCTGTCCTTTACTCCTTACCCCTATCTTCGTCTCCTCCTCACACTCTCTATATCCGTCTCTTCCTCTTCCCTTTGTCGATTTCTCCCCCCCCCCCTCCCCCATTTCTGTCTCTCTCCTCTCCGACAAATTCGTACGTTTCTCCTCTTGATGCCTCTTTGTCAACCCCGCCATGCTAAATTCTCACCACAACACAAGAGGAGGTTACTGATTGTTAATCCCACAGCATTTCTGTCTAGGCGGTAACTAATAGGTGTGCCAAGTTTGGTTAAAATAGATTCAGGGGCTTAGAAGGAGCTTTTTAATCGCGGCTTTGCCCGGCTACGTACGTCTCACTTATATTTCAGAGACATTTGATATATTTCACCTGCACCTGTAGAGAATTTCGCCTTGCAGGTTATTCTCCACAGAGCTAAATATTTATGATGTCTTGTTTCCTGAACCATGTGACGTAAAGTGATATACTTCTGCAGGTTCCTCCAGTGCTATTTGTGAACAGTGGACGTGCGTAATGTGTTGCCAATGGATTTAGCAGTACAGAAGTAATAAACTGAAAGATCATCCCTGAAGCGGAAGTTTTACTGCACGACCAGCGAAAACATACTCAGCGATAAATTCTTTTCCTCTCATCATTCTTGGGGAAGGGGTAGGGGGAGCGAGAAGGTGGACGGGGAGGGTGGCAGGGAGCGAGAAAAAAATGTCATAAAGGATCGAAATAACGTGTAAAGTATGTTGTAAGTCACTAAATGCTCTCATTTTTTTAAAGTACTGGCTATTTGCCTGTAATGAGCTGTCCTCCTTTTACATCTTCACAGCCGCCACTTTGAGATGTAGGTTGCTCTTAGCACCGCAGTGGTTCTTTCCAGACAGTAAATGATACGTGTACCAAGTCTGGTTGAAACGGATCCAGTAGTTTACGAGGATATGTGGAACGCACATACATCTTTACATCTGCTTTTATAATATGCGTGGATTTAACAAGAACTACCAGTACGTGGTTATGCTGATTTGTTAGAAACTTTTTGTTATCTGCTAACGGAGTAAGGTAGGGAATGGAAGCGGATCATCGTCGGTCTCTTATTGCTCCCTTGTCCTTTAGACGAGAGGTAAATAATATACTTACGTTGACACGTGACATAAAATTTGAATACTGCCGACAGTATAACACGGCAATGTTGTCCGGCAATATTGCGGCCACACGAATTTAGTCACACGGACGGCACCATTGGCGATCACTGTCACCTGACGAAGTTTGCGACTGAAAGGCCCCGCCCCCCGGCCCCTTCCAGTTTTGTCCTACCACGGAAGCAAGGCGTGGGGATAGCCTTTGGACTTTGAACAGGTAGCTAGATCACAAGGGTCCTAGAGTGGGAGATGCTAAGCACAAAAAATGGAATTTACGCTATTGACAAAATCGTAAATCGGTACTCCAGCAATGCCCACAGTCAATCAGAAAAACAGCATACAGTTGGCATTCGCCACGTGACGTAATTGCACATTCCAGTTGCACATTCCGGGTTTCAGAGTAATTCAAGAAGACCCGACCAATCAGGGTTCTCGAGTTTCAACCAGGCCAAGTCGTCCTTAAAACAAATGATACAAGCTAGCAAGTAATCAAACATCAGCTGGCCCTTCTTTACTAAAAATCTACAAGACAATAACACGTTAACATGCCCCACGGTTCTCAGCAGTCTCACATAATGAGACCATTTACGATTCTTGCTTCGAAGTGGCACTAGCCTCTCCATGGAAATAACCGCATAATGCTTACGTAGACCTCAAAATTGCAATCGGCATGTAGTCGCCTTAAAATACATAACTCGACTTCCCTACTTGAACCGGCAGTAGCCACTTAAATTGCTAACTACACATATAAAGAAAGTAAATTTACCATTGGTCTGAAGATTGCGCAAACAAAACATACGGTTTAACTCTACACTTAGCCGTCTTTAAATCATCAAACCAATTTGTCAGCTTGAATCTGCCCCAGCCATTTAAATTTTCATACTACACATGCAGCTTGCACGAACAGATTAAATTTTAACTCGGTGCTTAGCCCTCTTTAAATTCTTAAATGACTTTATCTATTTGAATCGGCACTAGCCACTTAAATTTTCAATCTACACGTGCCGCTTATACAAAAAGATTACAGTTTAACTCGACCCTTACCCGTCTTTAAATTCTCCTAAGAATTTACGAGTTAGAATGGGCTCTAGACGTTTTAACTTTAGGAATTCATCAAAATACTTTTGATTTCAGCTCTCGACCACACATATACCTAAAACAATTTTTTAGAACAACTTCACGGCTATAGCCGCCACTAAACTATGCAGGTTAACAATTTTCCTCGGCAATAATAGGTGTTTGAGGGCTTGGGAGTTTCACTTTGGAGCACTAATGAAGCCAATCGCCTAACAGGATATCGTCAAACATAGGCCTCGATCGACACAGCTCATGAAAACGACACTTGCGTTAACCGGTGCCTTCAGTGCTGACGACACAAGCCATTACACGTAAGTCCAAACAGACACACGAAGTGACATGGGCATTAACTCTTGATACTTAATGATACATAATGTAATAACTTTTCAACTCCTCAGATCCTGCAACCCAGCCAGTGGAAGATTTTATAAGTACTGAATGATAACAATTTAAAAACAGAGGTGCGACTGAACGCTACACGTAAACCACTTCACTGCCACAAATTACACTGAAATCATGCATACAGCTGCACTGCCGGAATATGTTAAAGATGGCCTTAAGAATACTAACAACTAAGAGGCTCTAGCTACTCACATATCAACCAACAGCTCATATGCGAAATTCCCTTTACTAAAATAGGTGACCACTCTATCTCCCTAAGGCTTAACTTGAAAAATATCAGAAATAACAGCCCCTGGGCTATCACTACAGCTACATAACACAGTTTTATCGCCCTTTAGTCATTGTGCGTTTTACATCTTTTTAAGCAAGCTATCAGGTAAAGTACATAGGAAACGACTACTCGGTACAAAACAGTATTAGACCAGATGTCAATTTTAGCCACAATGCTTTACATTTCTCCACTAAGACACAGCTCAGAGACTGCCATATTCCGCGCAACCTACTCTTTTCATCATACGACAATGTGAGTTTTATAAGAAATAGGCTGACAAATTTTCCAGGAACGATAGGTGACTATGTCACCATGAATCTAGGAATAGTACACTACTGGCCATTAAAATTGCTACACCAAGAAGAAATGCAGATGATAAACGGGTATTCATTGAACAAATACATTATACTAGAACTGACATGTGATTACATTTTCACGCAATTTGGGTGCATAGATTCTGAGAAATCAGTACCCAGAACAACCACCTCTGGCGCCAATAAAGGCCTTGATACGCCAGGGCATTGTGCCAAAGAGAGCTTGGATGGCGTGTACAGGTACAGCTGAACATGCAGCTTCAACACGATACCACAGTTCATCAAGAGTAGTAACTGGCACATTGCGACGAGCCAGTTGCTCAGCCACCATTGACCAGACGTTTTCAATTGGTGAGAGATCTGGAGAATGTGCTGGCCAGGGCAGCAGTCGAACATTTTCTGTATCCAGAAAGGCCCGTACAGGACCTGCAACAAATTGTTCAAATGGCTCTGAGCGCTATGAGACTTAAATTATGAGGTCATCAGTCCCCTAGAACTTAGAACTACTTAAACCTAAGGACGTCACACACATTCATGCCCGGGGCAGGATTCGAACCTGCGACCGCAGTGGTCGCGCGGTTCCAAGCTGTAGCTCGGCCACCCCGGCTGGCGGACCTGTAACATGCGGTCGTGCATTATCCTGCTGAAATGTAGGGTTTCGCAGGGATCGAATGAAGGGTAGAGCCAAAGGTCGTGACACATCTGAAATGTAACGTCCACTGTACAAAGTGCCGTCAATGGGAACGACAGGTGACCGAGACGTGTAACCAATGGCACCCCATACCATCACGCCGGGTGATACGCCAGTATGGCGATGACGAATACACGCTTCCAATGTGTGTTCACCGCTATGTCGCCAAACACGGGTGCGACCATCATGATGCTGTAAACAGAACCTGGATTCATCCGAAAAATTGACGTTTTGCCATTCGTGCATCCAGGTTCGTCGTTGAGTACACTATCGCAGGGCACACTGGACTCGCATTCGGGAGGACGACGGTTCAATCCCGCGTCCGGCCATCCTGATTTAGGTTTTCCGTGATTTCCCTAAATCGCTCCAGGAAAATGCTGGGATGGTTCCTCTGAAAGGGCACGGCCAACTTCCTTCCCTGTCCTTCCCTAATTCGATGAGACCGATGACCTCGCTGTTTGGTCTCTTCCCCCCCAAAAAAAACGAAAAACCAAACTATCGCAGGCGCTCCTGTGTGTGATGCAGCGTCAAGGGTAACCGCAGCCACGGTCTCCGAGCTGATAGTCCATGCTGCTGCAAACGTCGTCGAACTGTTCGTGCAGATGGTTGTTGTCTTGCAAACGTCCCCATCTGTTGACTCATGGATCGAGACGTGGCTGCACGATCCGTTACAGTCACGCGGATAAGATGCCTGTCACCTCGATTGCTAGTGATATGAAGCCGTTGGGATTCAGCACGGAGTTCCGTATTACTCTCCTGAACCCACCGATTCCATATTCTGCTAACAGTAATTGGATTTCGACCAACGCGAGCAGCAGTGTCACGATACGATAAATCGCATTCGCGATAGGCTACAATCCGACCTTTATCAAAGTCGGAAACGTGATGGTACGCATTTCTCCTCCTTACACTAGGCATCACAACAACGTTTCACCAAGCAACGCCGGTCAACTGCTGTTTGTGTATGAGAAATCGGTTATAAACTTTCCACATGTCAGCACGTTGTAGGTGTCGCCACCGACGCCAACCTTGTGTGAATGCTTTAAAAGCTAATCGTTTGCATATCACAGCATCTTCTTCCTGTCGGTTAAGTTTCGCGTCTGTAGTACCTCCTCTTCGTGGTGTAGCAATTTTAATGGCCAGTAGTGTAGTTCCCGCCCCGCACTGCCAAACCTTCGGGACGCCAGCCGCAGTGACGGTTTTGCCGTCAACAAGCAGCAATGCGCCAGGCCCTGCACTCTCGACGCTCGAGGAATCAACAACCCCGCTACACTGCGGTGTGTAGCGTATTGTGTACTGACCCGCCGGCTGCTCGCTGTCCTTTGTCCTCCGATTATCGCCGCGCCACACTCCTCGTTAAAATCACATCCTCGTGACTTCGCGAGCCCCTTAATCGCAAAGTCAGTGCTCCAACTATCGCTAATGCCAATCGATAGCCAACGAACACAGCGGCAAGCATCAGCGACAATACGTTTTAGGGACCAGAAGTGTTTACACGCGTCATACTATGCCGCTGAAAGGGGCGAAAGCGATCTAGTGGAGGCGAGGACGGCTCTCCTGCATTTGGATTTTCTAGGGAACAAGTTTGCAGGAAAAACAGAAATCGGCATGCCTGGGTTTCGCACCTCGCTCACCAAAAACAGAACCGGTGTAACATGACGGGAGCACTGTGTCATGAAGAAATCTGCAAACACCAGTCACTGAATGCTGTGCCCTACTTCGAATACAACAGAGGTGATTCTTCCATCACATCGGTTAGGAGGCCTTAAGATAATGTAATGTAGCGCCTGAAACTGATTGCTATAGTAAAATAGTAGGAAATTTAGGCGGCTGAAGGTGTTTTGATTTGTTATCATTTGTTTTCCGTGTTCTATCTGTCTGGCTTTACAAAAACCTTTTTCTGAGGAACGGGTAGAGGCATCAAGTTGAAATTTGTGCCACATAAAAGGTGTACTGTCTCTCAGCGATGTACACATGGGAAGTTTCTAAGTCAAAACAATCAAAATGTCCTGTCATTTTTGTCACATATTTTGATACTCGCAAACTCAGTCAGCAAAACCTATAGGCTACTTACCGCTGGTCCAGACTGGTGAAATTTGGCAAGAGGAAAGGTTTCGCTGTAAAAGTTAAGAAAAACGCCCGAAGATTCTGAGTTAAATCACACAAAATGTTTTTGTCATTTGTTATCTGACTGACTGTATGTCCGTACCTCTGTTAAGCCCAGTTTTCCCCAGGAAGGGTAGTCGTATCACGTAGAAATTTGTGTCACATACTAAGGTGTATGTCACTTGGCGCTGTAATAACGGTAAGCTGCTAAGTCAATGCAACCAAAAGATGCGGCGATTTATGCCACATTTCTTGATACTCGCAAACTCAATCATCAGAATCTACACGGTTTTTTCCCATTGACCAAGAATTATGAAATTTGGTAATAAGCACGGTTTCACAGCACGACGAAAGAAAAAAAAACGATAATTGTTAATTTGTAAATATGTCACACGAAAAAATTTTTTAGACATTTGTTATTTGACTGTCTGACTGTCTATCCATCTGTTAGGACCCCATTTTATCATGAAAGAGTAGAGGTATTATTTGAAATTTATGTCACGTACTAAGGTCTACTGCCCCTTTGAGGTAAAGTAAACCTTAGCGTCTAACTCAATACTTTCAAAACATACGGCCATTTATGTCACATATTTTGATACTCGCCGACTCATTCATCAAAACCTATAGCGTAAGTCCCCTTGCCGTGGACTCATGAAATTTGACAACAATAAAGGTGTCTCAGTCCAAGTAAAGGAAAAAGTCAGAAAATTATAAATTTATAATTGTATCACACAAGGTAATATTTTCTTTGTTATTTTTTATCCGACTTCAAACTTGAAATTTAACTACTCTCGGAAGTCCCGCAACCGCTGATGCATATATGTTTCCAGTATCAGAGTTGATAATAGGTAAAAATCGTCGGGATCCTCGATTCCCGGAACGGATGATATAAATTTCTGCGGAACGCTCGGTACTCGAGTCCCATTCGCCCCTGTCCAACTGTTTGAAGTAATCAAGCTGCTTCCGAGCTGTTAACTCCTGAACTGATGCTACACATAAATCTCGTCCAGAACACTGAAAGACAATTTTGAATATACCGTTTACAAGCATTTCGTCTGAGAACTGTTTACACGGATACCAATCTGACAGGCTGTATACTGGTTACAACCAGATTGGCATCACGCTTCAGTTTTAGGCTAGAGGTAATTCATTCAAAAGTAGTCCATGTACCTGTTTTAAGTGAATTTTTCATCGACATGCCTCTCGGTACAAGCCGTCTGCGACGCTTTAGTGGAAGCACTCAAGCAATCCATTTAAGTAACAAGAGAGCTGATATTAATATTTTAATGGGATTCACCAGTACAGTCGGAGACTATTAATTTCACAAATTAATTTCATCTTTAAAAGCATGTGACATATTCAAGGTCCGGAACCATGCAGCTGCTACGGTCGCAGGTTCGAATCCTGCCTCGGGCATGGATGTGTTTGATGTCCTTAGGTTAGTTAGGTGTAAGTAGTTCTAAGTCTAGGGGACTGATGACCTCAGATGTTAAGTCCCATAGTGCTTAGAGCCATTTTAAATGCACGGAGGAGGCGCAGTGTGCGGCTGGTCCCGGCGGAGGTTCGAGTCCTCCCTCGGGCGTGGGTGTGTGTGTTTGTCCTCAGGATAATTTAGGTGAAGTAGTGTGTGTGTGTAAGCTTAGGGACTGATGACCTTAGCAGTTAAGTCCCATTAGATTTCACACACATTTGAACTTTTTTTTTTTGAAGCGCTGTGGTAAAACAATGGACAAGTAGTAAATGGTACATTAATCAGTCGCAAATGATATTTATTGCATATCTAGAGTTAAGTCTCTTTGGTCATCTTCAGTGAAGCAAACATGATTTAAAACATTAAACCCACTAGTATATGCACATAGTCCCAACAGGACTGTTCATGTCAGAGGTTGAGTTCTGACCTCAATGTGAGTACTCCAATTGGGACTATAGGCATATACTGGTAGTACTAATGCTTTAACTCACATTTACTACACTAAAGATGACCACACAGAGATTGCAATCTAGATAGGCAATAAATCTCATTTGCGAATGGCTGCTTCATCCTTTACTATTTGTTTCCCTATGAAAAGGAAACTTGTTGAAACGCTGGACACTTGATCGCTAAGACGTCGGTTAAAATAAGCATCAATTGATCCTGATTTAAATTTACTAGAAAATACTGGGCTGGTTCCATTGACACAACAGAACCGATTCTCCTTTCCCATTCTTCCCGAATGCTCTTTCTTCTATTGTACCTAGAAGAAAGGACTAATGGGTGACAGGAATACTTCAAAGGCCCATGCGATGTGGAGAGACTGTCTCACGTTTGATACAAGACGAAGAGGATTTGATGACATGCTCTGCTGAGCCAAGGCTTTATGCTCAACTGCTTTATAGAGAACAGAGTGTCGGTCAACCTTTGGAACACAATACAGCAGTGATTCATTAATTAAAATACCCAGGCTAGGAGACCGTGGTCGAACAGTAGAAATACTTCCTCCTGGCTTTTCGTTGCCAACAGTGGGCAACGTCTTCCGAGGTGAGTCAACCACTCGTTGACTCATCTAGGAAGATGCCGCCCCCATTTGGCAATGAAACTTCAGCAGGAAGATTGTTTTCTGTTCGACCACAGCCTCTTTGTCCGGAAATTTTAATTACTGAAGTCGCCGGCTCTGAAATCCTACATGTTATGAACAGCAGCGATTCTTCTTGACGTGAATTCATCAAGTCCTTGGTTGGCTTATGGAAGTAAGTGGTATAAAATATCTGCGCATATGTCTCACAATACATCACATTTGATAATGTTTCCTTCATTGTATGTTGCCACTGCATCATACATTCCTAAATGCAATGTTTTTATCTGTACAAACACTCTTTTGGGAATCCTAATCCAAATTAAAATATTTATACTTTCATTTGAATTTTGAGTTTTCCCATGTAAACACTTTTCCAATAAACTTGGCTGTGATAAATCTTTGAATATGGGCTTGGTTACAACAATTACAGAATTTGGCAAACTGTTTTTATGGGCATATTCCTTTCCTGATTGGTACTTACACCGTGAGTCATCGCCATTGATTTACGACCTCTACGTTCCCATGATCCATCTAAAGCAACAGTTAAATCTCTACAATTCCCATTATCTGCCACAGTTTCTTCAATTGGTTCCTTCATTGTTGCTTGAGCAATATCTTCAGCGGAATATTCCACCAATTCATTATAAAATCCAAACTTGGTTGGTGGTTTTGGCAAGTTCATAATTCCACATAACACTGTCCCTGCAGCACTGCCCTTGCCAACGCAACACAAGCCATACTATAGCCTAACATTTATGTCATACACCTTCTTTCCACTATTACCACTACGAGGAATACTGTTAGAATTAGAAAACGAAACTTCTGCAGCACGTTTGTTACACTTCAATAACATTTTATATGCCAAACCAATGTGTGAAGTTATTTTCAATTCCAGCCCTCTTTCTTTGCAAACTTGGCGTAATACGTTATGTTTCAAAATATTAGAGAGCAAGGAAATGTTAATTATTTCATTCACATCGTTACTGTCTCTTTCATAGTTTTAGAATTTTTCTTTGCTGTCAGAAAGTTTCTTGGTGGAAGAAGTTCTATCACATTCATTTGGAGTAGTCGGTGAAGCAGTCTGAGCAGCATCTCCCTTCGAAACAACAAAAGATTTCTTCTTCCACTCATTGTGCCTTTTCTTAAACACTCGATTGCTGTAACAGGGCATATTGATATCCACAAACCAAATACGTAAAACAGGTACGAACAAAATTCGTCAAATACGCAAAATTGAGCAGCTAAACAACACAAAGCAAACTCCACAAGCCAACACACACGGTATAGCGTTTATGCTTACCGATATGAACAGTCACTTGTCACAGAGATAAAGCCATACAACGTTGGAAAACAAAACACTATCTAATTCCGCAAAGATACCCTCCTTGCAGCCAACGAGCGGCGCCGTCAGAGGTGACACACCAAATCGCTACAACCGTTTATGCTGCGCGTCAACTTTGAAGCGCTAAAGAGCACACTCTGAATTCTCATAGAAGGGAGAAACTTGATTTGTTTTATTCAGAAAATTCCAAATAATTTTATAACGAAAAAATAGAAAAAACGTTAATATTGCATACTTGTGCTTATGAAACGCATTAAACAAACGGCAATTACTTTTGTAAGAGATACTGGCAAAGAGATAAAATAACCACTGACGCGGCGATAGCTTTGTTGCGCCACGCAGCAGCGACAGTCGTGAGCTGGCTGTGAAAGGGATCCTGGCCACAAACGGACTGGTGCATAGCGAGGTCCCGGTGCGGTCTGTGTGCTGTTTGATAGCCCGTGCCGTGCCGCGAGTTCATAGAGAGCTCTTACGATCTTCTCTGTTCCATCGCGGTGCTGGCACTTAGTCTCCACTCGGAGGTCTTAGAAGAATATTCTCGCGGGGTGTGTCGCGCGTCTGAGAAGCTTTCGCCACGCCTGAAAACTTTCGACAGCTACGGCCATATCATTTATGTAGGACACACCTCGTCACCAATAGCAGATGAGCTCTCACAGTAAATGTTTTGCGGCCGTGTGTTCGCTTATAACTTACGCTGAGAGTTTTAAATACACTTTCAAGACATTATCAGCAAACAACTTTTTCGAAGGTACGATCGATGCCTTCACATTTTTGGCAGTTTATACTAAATTTGGAGATTAAAACTCACAGGTGTTCGAATTGCATTTTAATAAAATCATTAAAATAGGAACAGCAGAGTTTTGCTACATGAAAGTGCCCATGGTTAAAGTTAATTAAAGGTAAGCAATTGTTTTCCCTAACACAGATAAATTTACACAGATTTTTTGTATTGCACAAGATAATTCAGAAAGGAAGAACAGATTTCAGCTGTTTATTACAGAGAAACTACCAAATATAGAAACACATTTCGCATGTCACTGGACAGATGAAGGTTCAAAGTTTGTTCGCACAGACACTATACGATACACTCAACACGATCACTATGTGTTGCTCGAGAAACATCGAAACGAAAATTAATTTCATTCCACCATACGAATCGAAAGCCCTGTTTTCCGAATCGACAGCTTGAACAAAGCGATTGCTGTGCTTTTGAATTGTATGTCACTGCCGTAGGCGGGACAAAGACTCTGTCTCTTATGTAACCCCACGGAAGGAAAGCGCTAGCTGTTAGGCCAGAAGCCGGCCGGGGTGTCCGAGCGGTTCTAGACGCTACAGTCTGTAACGGCGCGACCGCTACGGTCTCAGGTTCGAATCCTGCCGCGGGCATGGGTGTGTGTGATGTCCTTAGGTTAGTTGGGTTTAAGTAGTTCTAAGTTGTAGGGGACTGATGACCTCAGAAGTTAAGTCCCATAGTGCTCAGAGCCATTTGAACCATTTTTGTGAGGCCAGAAGCAATAAATATGATCTTGTTGCTCATGTCTTCCAGTCCAACGTTGTAGCAGGGTGTGGCTAAGATAAGGCCGCTACTCAAGATGAAAGTGACGCAGGGCGCCGTCATGCATAAAAATGAAATCGTTGGAAGTTGCGGAAACAACCAGTTTTGCAGCATTTCCAGGTATGACATTCCTCTCACAGTTTCCTCCGCGAACAACGAAGGTCAATAAACTTTGTGAACAGAAACGGCACAAAATACATTCAGTTCATGTTCGACGACGACGTCTGGATTTTGTAGCACCCAAACATTATGGCGGTTTACATTACCCGACAGATTCGATTCGTCCGGAAAAAAGAGTCACTCCGGTCGTCTGCCATATCCCGCGGAACTGAAAAGCAAAATTCGAGCCTTCTGTTATCGTCGCCGGGACACCGTTGCTGCAATAACTGCAACGTGCATGGCTACATATGTACGCGTCGTTTCACGAGACATCACAACGTTGTTCGAGGAATCTGAAGTTCCTGGTCTGGCATCTTGTGGACTTCCGAGGGGTCAGTGTGAATGCATCCCCGATATGCTCAACATTTTCATCAGACGAGAGACCCAGGATAAGAATCGCGATTAATTTAAGGAAGAAACGTGGAAAAGTGGCCCAAATTGATGCGTCATATATCACTCCAAAACAAATAGTTACACATAATAACAGTTCTATGATAAGCCAACTAACAGTTACCCAGATTCTTGCCAAACACATAAAAGGGTTTTAAGTTGAAATCACAATGCATAAGGAAATTTCCATTACACAGCAAACTACAAATGGTACTCGAAGAACGTGTCAACTGTGCAATACAATGGTGGCCCGATTACAAACAGTTAATTCATTAAATAAACCTGCAGCGGCCCATTGTCAGCAGACTAGCATCACAACTGTGAGCTAATCCCACATCACGACTTGAATGTAAGTTCAACAAACGTTAAAAAAAGGCATCAAAATGCACAAAGCTCCACCGGTTTTTATGTTCTCATATAGACAAGGTACGGCCAAGCTGCCCAAACGCTATCCACATGTAAAAACTGAAGTGAAAAGTAATATTTCACTGATTGGCCACACTCCTGTAACACGTAAATCAAGTTAAATAAATAAACAACCGGGCCCCTAAAACACTATTAAAATGATAATTATCCCACCCTCACTATGTTTTTTTTCAGAAATCGAGAAATTCAGTGGTCAGTTTGCCCAAAATCTTTCGTTACACGCCCCCAAGGACCTTACAATAACAGAAACACTGACTAAATTGCTTCCTAAACCAGCGACAGCCCCGTTGCGGCACGATACCAAAAGAATGACGATAAACTACTCAAACTGGGTCTCGAACGGGAGATCCACAGAAGCGCCTGTGGCCTGCCAACATCTAGGCCTCATGCGATACGGGAAAGCCGCCGAAGCAGAAGAAACCGCGTCCCTGCCCCGGAACATCAGAACAGTAACGCGTTAACCGCTGCCTTTACAAAGCTATCAGCATATACCAAACAGCAGACAAGTTTGAAATTACCATAAGCAGCAATAGTTAAACGGTTAATTTATTTCCAAGGAAAACAACTATTAAAAGTTCTGCATAGGAGCTCCTCGCTCATAAACATAGGTAGTTAATCTTCCTAGCAATAACAAGGAACGATGATTTGGATACGAGTGAGAGAGTATGCAAATACGAAAACGCACACATGTGACCCAAAAGTACGTTGCTTTAGGTTGAGCACACACAACTTTAGGTACAGGCCAAATTCAATAACTCGCCCCAAGAAGGGCCGTAAGGTTTACAACAAACAGAACATTACAATCACTAGTATCAAATACTGAATGATATAAACGATCATTGGAAGTACCAAATCAAAAATTGCAAAATTGCTTACAGAAACCTCCAGACTGACTCACACATCCACAAGGGGAGTCACTGAAAGGCATAAAGGAACCGGATTCCTGGCCAGCTCACACTGGGGCAGAACTAACAATTCTTCAGTACAGTACTTACTGAATAGCGTTCTCACATAATTTCAAATAAATGCCAAGGACGCCAATAGCTTCAGGACTCCAGGTATGAGCAGGCTAATATTGCCCTCCTGCTCGTAGCTGTCAACAAGCTGTCCAATACATCCCGGCGTATTTAGCACACCACAACTGACTAATGCAGGCGACGAGAGCCGCTCCTTGCTCGCTGTACTCGCAGGTACCAACGTCAACGCTGCAGGAAACGCAGGCTCCCATAGCCCAACGGCCAACGGTTTCAACTCGCTACAATCGCTAGGAAGCTGAGTACCCAGGCAGACACGTCAAGCTCCGTATCCCACATACCACTCGCTACAACACAGTCCCGGAGGGAACACATAACGAAGCAGAGATGATACGACGAGAGCCAGAATCGATGGAATGCGCGCACAAGTGGCGCCAGTAAGATTGTGCTCTCGCCCTCACAAGGCCGCCACGGCTCAAGACGTGCGTGGCCGACCAGTGCTCTTCAGTTTCCATATGCAAGTAACTTCCAAGAATTTTGTATGTCAGTCGTAGATCTGCTTGTGCACAGGCAGATTCTAACTGAATCGACGGCGGAAATCAGTCCATTGCAGATTCCAACACACAAAATTATTTTTCTTGTGCTGTACTCGTCATGTTGCCATAAGCAAACAGCACAGCATCTGTTTGAAAACTTTGAACTTTCCTGTATCCCGTGACATGTGGAATGTGTTCCTATCTTTTATAGTTTGTCTGGCATAAACAACTGATATCTGTTCTTTCTTTCTGGATCACCTAGTGATGTGCGCATTATTATTGTCTTGTTGTGTATAATCTGCGCTGTTTTTCATCTAAGAGTCTGAAAAATGCCGTCTTTTCTATCTTGATGTATTAGACAATGCTCATCTGTACAGTGCATTAAGTGTTACCTTATCGGGTACCTTTTGAAAAAGTGAATAAAATAAAGTATCCTGTTAAATTTGCAATCAAATGTTTTGTTAAATAATCTCTTTTAAGTTCGTTAAAAGCCACGGCTAAATTTTCTCATGGCGCTGTCGCCAGAAACATCATACATATTCCAACGTGAAGACATCCATTTTACTCACGATGAAAAAAATATCTTTCTTTAATGTTACGCGATAAGCAAATTAAATATAATACTCAATTAATTACTTATTCTTCTCTGTGAGGCTTGATGCTCCTGTATAGCTGTCTATGTGCAACGACAGCGTATACAATTTAAATAATTACTTTTAATAAAACTATACCTCTGGCCTACAAAAAGAAATGAAAAGTACTACAAGACGCCGTTCTCCATTTATTTAAATTATTATCTTTAATACATTTTGCAGTTAAATGATTATTAAAGTAGTTTTATCATTTGTAACACCAATGGCGCCGCTGCAACAATGGACTTACACAAAATGGCCAGAGCAACATTTAATTGTTACGTCAATGGTAATTACGGGTCAGAGAAGGTACTTTTTGCTACTAACAAAAAACACACACTACCAAGTTATTTGTATATATTATTATTATTTTCGATTATTCCCTTTTGAGACAGCGATTGAACTGGAGTAGTCATGATTTCCTCTTCTTTCTTCGTTCTTCCCAAATTCTCTTCATACGTTCACTGTGTTCTCTCTTGCGTTCTCTCGGCCATCTTTTTCCCGTTCTGTTCTCCGTATGTTCTTGTTTAAGTGTGTTTTTCTTTATGATGTTTCTAAACTGTTCTGTGTTGTTTATGTCGTCTTGTATCATCCCCAGTTCTTTAATGTCTTCTTCTGCTTCAGTGATCCACTTTGTCTTCTTTTTGCTCTTGTTTACTATCTGGAAGATTTGTCTTGTGAGCCTGGTTTTATTTATCCTGCTGATATGTCCATAAAATTTTTCTCTTTCTAATGGTGTCAGTATTTGCATATACATTTAATAAAAATTATCACGACACTGCATATAATTGAAATAATTGTTTACAGACCGTGTTCTATATGCGACCGTAAAATAGTACATCAGAACTAATCAGACACAGTAGACAAAGAAGAAGACAAGAGCGTGAAACAAAGAAATCTTTTTCTTATAGCCGGCCGGGGTGGCCGAGCGGTTCTAGGCGCTACAGTCTGGAACCGCGTGATCGCTACGGTCGCAGGTTCGAATCCTGCCTCAGGCGTGGATGTGTGTGATGTCCTTAGGTTAGTTAGGTTTAAGTAGTTCTAACTTCCAGGGGACTGATGATCTCAGAAGTTAAATCCCATAGTGTTCAGAGCAATTTGAACCATTTTTTTTCTTATATTCTACGATACCGAGATATTAATAATTACAATTCTATGAACACGTGTAGCGTTTCCATTGTAGTTACACATCGATAAGTTGATTTACTTTTTTCAAGAAGCGATGCTATGACCTGGGGTTTTGAAAAGGTACTTGTTTGCTGACCAGATTTAGTCAAGCACTGATACGAGTAGAGTATTGCAAATTATCGTGCACAAACGATTTTCATTAGTTTCTACTAGAGCCCTGTCGTGTCTGTTCACGAGTTTATTTACGTAAACTGAAGCAGCAAGAACTTGTCCATGTTTCAATTTCCACACAGTTTAAAGCAGGGCGCCAATCTTCACACATGCAGTGTGTGTGGACCGGGTGCTGGCCAAGACGCGGCCTGCCGCGACACTGCTCGTTCCTTTCCCGGAAGTGCTCGGTACGGACCACATTCTATTTGTCACTACGGTGCGGCGTTTTTCCGGTCGACACAACTCTCTTCAGTACTGCAGAATCGTGATGTCAGCGCAGTTTACTCTTCACTATTTGTTCTTGGTATAAAGGACGTTCACAGGTCCAGATGCTGCTTGCACAAAAACACACAGTCTCGCAGTCTATTGTCATGAGCCTTTAAAAATGAATGGAAATGGCGGAAGAGAGGTACGAGAATTCTCAACATTATATATTACGCAGTCTCGTAGGCGACGGTTACTGCAGATTTGCAAGATTTGCAGTGAAACGATACTAAAACACAATGCAGAAACAATTTAAAAGTTTAGTTGAGAATGAAGGGGCAAAAAATTAAACCGAATTGAACGAAGTACGTTGGTTAAGTCAATGGTCATCCCTAGAACCATTTTTCGATTTGAAAATCGCTACTGCTGGATTTATGAAGGGAACAATAGTGCAGGACACAATGTTAGAACACTCGGTGTTTGAGCGGATTTGAGTGTACTCAAGACGGCCTCTGTGACCGAGCAGTTCTAGGCACTTCAGTCCTGAACCGAGTTGCTGCTACGGTCTCAGGTTCGAATCCTGCCTCGGGCAAGGATGTGTGTGATGTTCTTAGGTTAATTAGGTTTAAGTAGTTTATGTCTAGAGGACTGGATGACTCATATGTTAAGTCCCATAGTGCTTACAGCCATTTGAACTGCACTCAGCCAACAGTGCGTCTTCCCGAGGCGAGAAACAATTTCTCTCTGATTTTATTGGCATAAACCTAAAAAGAAAATCTCTTCCTAGAAGGAACACATTCTGACAAACACGGTCCAATTTCCTAAACTTAAACCCGTTAAAGGAAACACGAAGTCTGAAGAATTCATTCTGGCCTTTAAAGAACTGTCAGGGTCGTTCTTAAACGTTTGGAGGACACTACCAATCTTACATCTATTTTAGATCTAGTTTCGACACCGTTTGCCGTTTCAGTTAAAGGCGCCCATGTTCACGTGCAGATGTAACTGATTGACCTGCAATGTAATTCTTGTGTTAATGATAAATATTTTTACGTTCAAACTCTGCAGGCATCTAAATCGGTTTCCTCGAGTGGAGTTTCAACGTCTCCGTAGTGAGATTGCAAAAGGGCTACCATATTTCGTTCGACAGATCTTTTTTTCGATTGTGAAACTAAACGAGTCACGATTACATGGCAACTGAAGTGTGAAAATCTGTGACATTATCTGCATATGTCCGTATTCCGGCAGTTAGTACAAGATAACAATTATATTTCTATGTCTTCAGCGCACCAAAAGTAAATAGTGCGGAAAATCTGTTTAGTTTGTGACCTAAGGTGTTGCGAAATGTGAATAATAAAACCAAGTGGTCCACAGTGCTTTTGCCCAGCTATTTGAATGCACCACATTTGCAGTTTCCCCCTCTTCCCCCTACTTGTATTCACACAGTGCGGCGTGGCGGCGGGAGAAACGTGCGCTGGGGCTAAGCGCTGCGGCATTCTTGCCAGGGCATGGTTCGTGACGCGAAATCTTGACCGCCCCTGGTTTAAAGCTAAATTTATTTTCACTTTGTAACGAATCCGTTGCATTTTCTATTTAAAGTCCATAAGTTAAAAAGCAGCATGATCTTTTTACACTGTTATAATTTGCTCATTGTTTAGTTAGGCTGATGAGAATGTTATATTCAAACTTACAGTTTTGGAAAGAGCTGAGGTTTTCCTCGTTGTTTATTGAAATTTTCTGATCTTTTATTTCAGACGTATCCCGTCTGTTTTTTTAACTGAGTGGAGCTGCATACACGTCTCGTGTGTGGTGACTTAATATGGTGAGTCCAATGTGACACATTCTACGGTAAATTTATAACTCCAGGGAATCAGTTGCATTGTAAAGGATTGAGCAACAAAGTCAAGGGGGACCGAAGATGCATTTTTAGATTTGTTATGGTACCAGTCCAGGCAGGAGTATGGTACCATACACACGACAGTGCAGCATTCAGTCACACCAGCAGTTCTTCAAGAGTGACTCAGTTTTCTGGGTAGTGACCAAACTTCAGGAAATTTCGAGGACACTGACGTATGCACCATTGCTTGTCTTCCGGATTAAAAAGCTTACCTTTGGTTGATATACACTCCCAGAGCACCCGAACGGGGCTGAGCTATGCTTGGACGCTCACCATGTGTGACTCTCTGTCTACATCTTTTTGCTGCAGCTATCATCGAAACCATCATGGTGCAAACCAACAATTACTGCCTGAAGGCCTAGCCATCAGGTCTCCTTAACTCTGCTGCCATCTTCACGAGACAGTCAGTCATCGCCCAATAGCCTGATGTTCGAACTGACGTCCTGCCATGCCTGTGTCGCAGGTAACCGACGCAACTGGACGCAGCATTGCAGCCATCGGCCCAGTGTGTCATCTAGGCATCACTTCTGTCCCCTGCTAGGATGGCCAAGAGCCCTCTTTGCTCATATCACCTGAGCTGGGACGCGGTCGCATCATTCTGACTCCGCAACAACCTGCCATTCCTACTGGGCTGCTCCTGCAGAAACTGACGATGGCGCGTTCTTATGACGCCCCTGGAGGTAGGGTTCAACGCCTGTCGCCTACGGTCTGCTTACTGCACCCACGCTGCTCTACATCTGTTCATGTTCAACAAAAAAGAACTTCGACAATATTTGTCAACCTCCATTCTCTATCTTACATCCACTACCAGCACATAATAGCTCACCCACTCCAAGCTTCCGAACCCATTTACCGAGTTACTGAGTAGGTATGGAAACTAGTATGTTATTTCCGTCTACGAAGCTCTTGAGTTATCACGTTTCATAGAAAAGCCATGTCAGTGTATTACAACTAAAGCATGTGTGGCTAAATATGAAAATTATCTGGTTACATTAAAAATTGCTGTCCAAACAAAATGTAGCAGAACAGATAGCTACTTTGAAGACATACTGAACGAAGCTGTCGGTGTAAAGGTAATAAAGATATATTCGTGACGTATTAATAATGGGAATTAACTATAACAAAATGTATAGCCCATAAACCCTTGAAAATGTAATATGGAATAAAATGTTCACTTTCCTTAGAAGATTTTGGCTTTTGGCTAAAGAACCGGGACAAGTCAATAATGAATGCTACAATACCCTCCCCCCCCCCCCCAAAAAAAAAATTAAAACAGTGGCTGTTGACATACTTTCCGGGATGTGAGGTCGTGGTCCAAGAACTTTTCTGCTCCTTACGTTTCGTCCAGGACTGCGCTGGACTTCCTCAGAGGCGCTGCTCCGCTGAGTCTTGCCGACTGACTCGGCGGACTCGGCAAGACTCTGAGGAAGTCCAGCGCAGTCCTGGACGAAACGTAAGGAGCAGAAAAGTTCTTGGACCACGACCTCACATCCCGGAAAGTATATCAACAGCCATGTCAACCGGTCGTGAAAGCCTTCATTCTACAATTAAAACAGTAATAAGAGAGGAAGGTCATAAATAAGTTCTTGTTAAGAGGGTTGTTAGATAGGATAGTAGCATGTCACCATTCTTGTTCAATTTGTAGATGCAGAAACAGTCAAGTAAGTAAAGGAAAATTTCGGAAGAAGAAGCAAAATTTCAAGTAACAGATACCAATATGAAGATTCACGTAAGACGTAGAACTTTTGGCGCGACGTGGCGAAGACTTAGAAGACATGGGCAGTCGAATACTCGGTGCCATGCAAGCACAGTATTTAGCTTACAGATAGACAGAGCAAAGACGAAAGTGGCGAACAGTGTTAGGGAGAATAATAACTACTTGCTTACCACACAAAATGGGAACAACATTGTAATCGGAGAATTGGAAGATTTCTCCTATCGAGGGAGCAACATTACACAAGAAGCCCATTGCAAGAAGGATATCAGAAGTACACTAATGCAGGTGAAAATATTTCCGTCAATATAAGAGCGCTAGTGATATGAGGTTTTATATGTAAAAGAAGATGTTGTGGAATGTGTACACAGTGTATGAAAGTGCAACGTGATCCATTGGAAAAATTCGGAGACTCAGGACGTATGATCCTATAGAAGAATGTAGAAAATTAAGTGGGTAAAAACTACATAAGATTCTGGTTATATTGGTTAGAATTAGATCAGAAGCTAGCTCAAGTTTGGAAAAGATGGAAGCCAGCGTTAAACCTGTCTAATACTTATGACATAAAAGCAGAATGGGCGAATGATTTCAAACGTGATTGTCCTTTGAAGACAGCCCTGTAGAGTTACATCCCAAAATCGCACCCACCGATGAGAATATCGAGAAAATTCACGACATGGTTTAAAATAAGCGGTTGTTACAGCTAACGTACAGACATAAACATCTGAGTACGAATTTTGCACACGTCATCGGGACAAGACTTCACGTCATAAATGAAATAAGAAATAAAACAGCGAGAGAAAGTTGTGCTTCTGCACCTAAAAAAGCAAAGTGAATATCTTGTGCTGAAAAGGTTTTCTGAGAAGAATAAACGATTATTTCTGTTGATTACCATGCTGAGGCTGGAACCACAATTGGCTAGTAGTAAGCCCCCTCCTTTCTGGCATTCTGTGGCACGTAGATAGTAAAATGCGCGAGAACATAGGGCCCTAGCCATAGGAAAATATCTGCATAGTGATTCTTCACTAGCTGAACGGATGACTATGCCTTTTGGTGCCTATGAGATATTATTTTCTTACTACATTATCTGCAGATGTGCTGCTTCTTTTAATTTTATGGGTTGGATCTTAATCAGAGGCACAGCATTCAGTGGCTATCCAGAGAATTTGTTACTCATTCCTTCGCAACTTTCCATGTAAATTTGAGGGGGGCTATGGAGAAGTCTGTCCTCTCACATCCAGATATCAATAGTAGTTTTCTCCGGTGTCCTCCTGGAAAATGGAAGCGCAGAATACAATTTCCTTGTAGTAAACTAACGATTTATACATGTCACAAGAAGATTACTGGTAATGTGTTCAACTGTTAAACGTAGAATTAGTGCGTTTTATCAATATCGGTTCTGATAACAAATTGTGTTTATGCTGTGGGGTATGTACTATCGATTCTGTGAGAGAATGCTATCAGGAAATGGAAAAGGCGATAAAGTTTTGCGGCCCTGCTCTAAGCGTATTAAAATGTCATTTAGAGTCCCAGTAATGGCCTAGCCCGTAACAATCGTCTCTAAAAAGTGAGTCTCGTTTCTTCTACTTCGCATTTAGACTGACTGTTTCGTAACATGTTTCCATGATCATTAGGCTTCCTAATGTGTCTTTCATGTCTTAACTGAGGGTCGTTACCAACACTAAGTTGTCAAAGTGGATAAGTATCTCCTCTAACAGGCGTTCGACAAAGCCATTGAAAGAGAAACGGTAATACTGCTATAGGTCACGTAGCGTCTATTACAGAAAATATTACCGCAATAGACAGCTTAGGACGTCTTAGGATATGTGGCTCAAATCACCCTCCAAGTAAGTTGTGTGGATAAATTATGACAATATAGTATGGCACTAATTGTGGATATGTATTATGCATAAATTCAGGAATTCACTACCGAGCATCAAAATTGCCAAACCATGAACACGACTTGCTGCAAATGCCAATCTGACATGAAGTTTACTACGTGTTTGTATATGTAAATGATTAAAACTTCATGGCAACTGTACAAAATAAGTAATAGCAATGCCATCTGCAGACTGTGTGTGAAAATAGTACACCCCAGGATTTGTCATACAGGTACGTCGTTTGTCGGTGAGAATACTGTGTTATGCTTTGTGTAAGGAGGAGAAACGCCCACTAGTGTATGTCAGAATTTTAAAGAGGTAGGACCGTTGCCTGAGGAGACGGTGATTCACCGTCCCACGATACTGAAGCCCGTGTTCGTCGAGATTCTACGTCATGGAAACATCGAATCGTTGGATTCAGAAGTCTCATATTAAAGATCATGATGGATCTCATCTGTCCCATGAAACTAACTCCTTAGTGGACAGAGCGTTCACTAGGTCATGCAGGATCTTACAGACATGTCATGTAGCTGCCGACCAGTAAGAAAATGGATTTATATGCAGCAAGACAGGTATCCAAACAGACGATGCAAAGACGTCTCGAAAGCGAGGAACTGCTAGCATGGTGATCATTGCTGCAGTTTCCCTTGCGACAGCAGAAAGAAACTCTCTGCCAGCAATGTGCCCAATGACAACGGTGGTTCAAAATGGTTCAAATGGCTCTGAGCACCGTGGGACTTAACGCCTGAGTTCATCAGTCCCCTAGACTTAGAACTACTTAAACCTAACTAATCTAAGGACATCACACATATCCATGCCCGAGGTAGGATTCGAACCTGCGACCGTAGCAGCAGCGTGGTCCCGGACTGAAGCGCCTACAACCGCTCGGCCACAACGGCTGGAGACAACGGTGGTCTTATGAGAGGAAGCACCACATACAGTATTACAATGGATGTATCCATGTGTACTCATAGGAGAACGAACTTTGCCAGATGTGTTCCTCATTGCATTGTTCTTCGGTCCCAGTGCCTGATGTGATGTTATGGGCTGCCACTGATCACCTCCAGTTCGCATAACAACTAATTTGGAAAGCAATGTAAAAACCTTTGTGCTGTCAATCGGTTCTCCCTAATGTTACCTTGTAACAATGTAGCCCATAACAGAATGATGCCCATGACCTGGCCTATCTCGATACACAGGGTGTTCGACTGTCATGCTGTCATGGACGTTCTCCAGGAGCCACACCAACTGAAAATAGCTACTGTGACTGATGAACCAGCATGGAATGGCATAAATAGAGCTCACTGCCGGTTGACATTGTTGACATCATCATCATGGCTCTAGAAATTTTGAGGTCAGTGCATTTGGTCAACTGCCCCAGCATCATGACATCACTGCTCCAGGAGTTCTGACATCATTGCATTCCGAATGCCATGACGTCATTAACCTCAGACTCTGGCATCATCATGTGACTTGACCTGTGAAGACGATCCCCAGCCCACAGTCCACACGCTCATACCTTAATGCCACTGCTCACTGCAGAATTAACTTGCATGTGGTGCTGTTTGACAGCTGCCTGTAGAGAAGCTGTGAACTGGTGAAACCTGTGAATAATGTAATATGTGTGATATTTATGAATGCATAATACTGGTGCGCTGTTTTAATTAAATACGTGTGATATTTGTATTTGCATAATGTTGGTATGAGAGTTTAATTATTTTTTGTAGCTTGATTGGATGACTGGCTGTGGGTATGTCTAGGTCTCATGTGTTCAACTGACAAGATGCTTGCATTGAGCAAAGAAGACTGTAACATGTCTACTCGTATCTCTTGTAAACATCTATGAGAGAAATGTACTCACAGCTCCCTGCATAAAGAATGGCGTATTTTTCAACAAGTAATGGCAGTGGAACATTATGTTAAGAAGATGTATTACCTAATTGAATCCATCAACAAAATGTGTTCCATTTGCTGGAATTATGTACCCTTTCTAAAATGTCTGTCGAGTCTCCCATGACACATGATGTGGTAGTGAACAGTGCAGTGACAAAGTAACAGCAATGCATGACCTGTGTGGACCCCTGCTGCAATTGCCAGAGTGATCTATCAGTTAGCCCTCATCTATCTATAATTATTATTAGGTGTATATGACGTTATACCTAAGGTTTCGTTATTATTGAAGCACTAGCAGAGTTACTACTGGATGAAGTTGTGGAGCTGTTCTACATGTAATAATAGCCATAACGGTCAGCAGTGCAACAGGGAACAGAGATTTGCTACACAACAGAGCAACAGCAGCACCAACAGATCACAAATGTGATCAGCAGATCAACAGATCAGCAGTCAGGAAGAATATTGTTATCTATGCAATAAGCGACTGTTTTCACTAAGTAAATAAATATGTCCTACAAAAATGTTTTTTCTTTTTAATTTTCGAACCAGTCCATCAATAAAAGCACAATCACTTGCTATTTATAAAGTGCCAGCAGCTGAAATAAGCATGGGAGAGCTTTGCTGATGATGGCAGTACAGTACATTAATGTTGGGTGTGTTCACCGAAAGATATGAATAGTACTAGATGCACAACAACATGCTTGTGACGACATAATAATAAAAGTAATTTTAGATGTATCGTTTATGTGGCACCTAGCTGGTGCCACGCACTGCACACTGTGGGAAGGGGATGCCTTTGACTCTGAGGCAATTGAGCAATTGCTGGACACTTCTGATCCACATTTTTGAGTCAGTATAGGCCCTACTTTACCAACAGCCGTACACTTTAAGATATTTGTTTTATTCTGAAAGCCACCAGTTTCGGCAATTCATTTTGGCGAGACTCGTTGCTTTCACAACAAAATAAAATATCTTACAGTGTATAGCTGCTGGTAAAGTTAATTGAATTGAAAAGTACACACCAGCCAATGTCCACTGGCCGTAATGGACCAATCTCATCCACATGGTGCAATATTCAGTACTTAGCACACGTCATCACTTCTTCGTAACAGATAAACTGTAACTGCAACATGCTACTTCTCATCACAGACACACATCTCACCAGAATACTTTCCTGTTTTAAATTTTTTTAACTATTTGCGCACATAATAATGGATATAATTTTGTGATATATACATGGTTAATTAGTTCCAGAATACCTATGTCACAAATAAATAACTACATTCATAGATGCTTCAGTGGTCTTAACTTGTAACATACATAAATTGACAATTAGTACCATCGCTTTGCATTTAGTATCGAATATATAATAAGCAATATATCTGTTTTTTAATGTTGCCAATAGCATTTATTTACAGTGCAAATTAAATATTTCACGCCTTCTGAGAGAATGGTCAAAGTGTAAGGATGTCAAAATGTATATCAACACTCCCTGCCATGAGGCACTGTAACATTAATACTGATGGCGCTGAATCAGAATATAACTGAAAACAAATTTACTTAACTAATAATTCTTTTCCTTCCAGCCACGTGACATACAAATAGTTCTGTTCAATCTGATCTACAGTTTAAACAGCAGTTGTTATAAACGTGCCAGTGATGATATGATATCAAATCAGTTCCATCCGGCGGCAGTATTCGAGAAACCTCGATTTAGTGACGTCACAGAAATATTATCAATGAATGAGTGGTATCGACTATGTGATGTGTCAACGCAAATTTCAGCCTTCTTCCATGGATATGTTCACCTTCTATAGGCGATACAAGGTGACCTTACTGTCTCTGCAGGCTACCTCACTGGAACAGTTAAAATACTCGTATTTGACAACAGAGAGTGCATACATCTATAGGAGGAGAATTTAAGGTACGTCAGCCATGCAATACAGCATGAGCTAGAGTGCTGCACGCAGCTTGCCAACCTCCCCTTCCATCAGCTTAACTGTAAGTCTCATATTATGCGTAGATGGAGGTGGAAATGCATGAATCAACTTTCCCAAATGTGGACACAGAATTTTGAAAAGTTAGTTTATAAACCCAACAAAATTCAAGTACTTACCAAAACGTTTAAGAGATATAAGTGTCTCATTTGTTTCTATATAAAACCCCCACACATTGTAATGCAAATGAACGGTTGGCACCATGACCAAGTGGAAGTGGATGAAACAGTCTTGTCAGAAGGGGTCTTGTACTAAGCGACTGATGCTGCAATGACATCAGAAAACTGGAGGGGAAGAGGAATTGGTCGCTACTTCCTGACAGTATACATGCTTTGACTGTCCGACCATCTGATTACAGAAAGAATAATTTTACTCTGTTAATGTCAACACATCCTGAAGGATTCGCTTATACATAATATATTTCCAAAATGTTTATTTCAACTGAACTGTCAACTATTAGGGGGAAATGTTCCATTGCATTGATGGAATATCCTACTAACCATTCAGTAAAATCAGTTTTATATCATCCACCGGAGAAAGTAAAACCAAATACTGTACCCATATTCGATGACATCATAGCTGACAGCCAAAAACCGATACGCAAATATTTTTATTTCGACCGTCATATGAAAGCTGATGTCTTTTACCTGAGATAGGCATGCTCCAGAACTCCAGAGTTGTTGGTAAGGGATAATGTGAACCTTATTATCGCGTACAGTATAGTATAAATTTAAAGCGTTTTTGTCAAATACATCTAGGAACTGGCATGATATTAAATGAATCTGTTAACATATATATGGATTGCTGAAATCACACACTGTATGGCTTTCTAATTATAGATAAAACGAGGACGCTGAATGATAGTCAATATTAACGAAACTTCCAGGAGTTTCTACTTAAAAAGTAATGCACAAGTATGCAATTATGTCAGTGTACTGTAGACTATGGACAAATTTGCATGTGTGTTGCACACTCGCCATGATGGTGCAAAGCATATTAATCTATACATTGGAAAAACAATTGAGACAATCAATGCAAAAATAATACAACGCGAATGTCTTATCAAGGCGGAAGTTATAAAACATGACATGGTGAATAACAGAATTGAAGAAGTCAATGCATTACTAATGGATGTGCTCAGTTTTATAAGGTAAATATACACAAAAGTTGTATAACGTCACCACCAGTAATCTCAGACTGTATGTAAGTTGTATAGCATGACAAAACTGACTTGTATACCACAACATGAAGACGACGAAGCATAAGGTTTTGAAGTGTGGAACACTATTCGATATAAATTAACGATTTTTAAAACTGGAGCAGTTGCAATATCATAGATCTCTCTCGGAAACGTAACAAGTACTGAAAGTCAGAAAAGGCCTTAAGACTCTGCAGATGGAGACAGAAAAGAAGGAAACGAAGGAGCAAAAGAAGAAGGCTGCGCTATTACCAGTTTCATTAACGATCACAGAAGTGATGAGCTAGACAGAAGATATTGGGTGAGCAGGAAGAAAAAATATGTGTCAGGTAATCACTGCATACATTTCACTAAGAATGAATTAAAAGTTGCGAATAACAAATGTGAAAGAACACCTAGCTTGTTAGAGCTATATTCCTTAAAAATTTTGAATGCCAAAAGGTATCTGAGACGTCCGCTAAACCCGCTGGGCATAACAGGTAATAGGATTGTGGAAAGGGCCAAGGATTGAGGTCAGTGTCTGCTTCTAATTGTCCTCTATTGTAATTTAATTACCTTTACAATCAAAGTGCCACATAGCCGAATCTTTAGCGAATGCAACTCTTTCACGGCTGAAGGCCTCCAACAATAAATCTTAACAAGATAAAAATCGAATTAAGACAGCAACAAAAAATTCAAAAAACAACATACGCAAAATACAATACAAATGGCTGAGAGCCACAATTAAATTTCAAAAATTTTAGAATATGTAACCATAGACCTTTAAAGGCAGAAGGCCAACAAGAAATCTTAAAAAATAAAAAATTCAATTAAGATAGCAATAAAATAATTCAAAACCCCAAAAAAGCAACATATTCAAGGTGCAACACAAATGGCTGAGGGCCACAATTAAACTTCAGAATTTTAAAATATATTACCATAATCTTTAAAGGCAGAAGGCCGCAGTGTTTAAGCTTGAAAGATAAATTTAAAACTTAATTTAGCAAATTTTAAGAAAACAGCTAAATAACAATAAGCCCATAAGCCTAAAATTTATAATAGCTGACAACAGATAGTTAAACACCGGTGGCACTCAGAAGGCCTCCAGGGAGGTCGGTCTGCGCTCGTTCACTTCGGTGAGACAGGTGGTGAACCCAACTATACTTGATCCGTCGGGACCCAACCAGGGGACAGCCACGGACCAATCGACACAACGACTTGCTTGCCATAAATCGGTACATGAGAATTCAAACACAAGATCTCCGCAATAGCGAACCACCGAAATGAGCCACAACAGGAATGGACGTGGCTTGGGTAGTTGAAACCACTACTCAACTCGGAAGTCCTGGGTCGGTGAACCATGAAGCTCATAGCGAACGGTTAGCTCCACACACGCTCCGACACTGCGCGGGGACTGGCAGCGTTCTGTCACTGTATAACTATATATGGATGTGTGTGTGCACTTTATCACGGGATAATAATATATTTTTAATTTATAATTATATATTTTGTGATTTTGGTTGAGGTGTCTTTAAATATTGTGGGCTAGCATGAGACTTTTAATTAACTTATACTGCGATAACACTCATACGGATATCGGCTGCCCCGAAGTACGTACGATATAATATTTTTTTAAACACAACGCGTGACTCACCGCCTTCTAAAAAATAGTTTGCGTGAGTGCTGCTATTTAGAAAAGAAAATATGCGTATTATTATGCAAACTGTAATTATTAATAAGGGTCTCAGGGGCTATGTACTAAACTACATAAAGATTAACTGCGGTATTGCTGAGCTTATTGAATGTAATGATGTTTAATATTTCTTGTTCATTATTTGCAAGGCAAAACTGGAGAGAATCACATCTGCCGATAGACGGCCAAACTCGAAACATACTGAACTCATTCGGTATTATAAATATTAATAAACGAAATCTATTTTTAGTCTGTTAACTCTGAGACTATTGTAAGATCAAGGTAGAGAAACCACTCACATTTACATTTAATATTATGACACGAAATTTTGATTAAATATTACAGTCAGCGTAATGGCTGACTAAATCCTGCTACTTGAGATGAGCTCCCTGCACTACGAAGTTCTGTAAAAACTTTGTCAATTATAATTAGTGGTTGCGATCATGAGAAGTAACAACTAAATCAATAATACACACTTTCTAATAACAATTTCTATTATATTTTTCAATAATACAGATAAAACTTACGTTAATTATGAAACAGCACTACAATGGCGGCCTACCGCTAGACGAAAACAAAAACAGGAGCGCTTTCAATAAAGCAATAGTCTCTGGTGATGTTCATTTTCATTACATAGATAAAAAGAATGTTCTTTTATTTTTACATCACATCGCTGTTTGTGATTTATGGTGGTATTAACTTTTTCAACCTCTCTCATACATCGAGTGAACTTACAGTCTTGAAATAATTTATAATTCACACGTGACACAAGAGAAAACCTTTTTTTTTCTTTTTTCCAAATGTCCATTACGTGACGTACCGTGACAGGATCCAGCCGTTGGTCCGTCCGCGACTGCTCCTCCGTCGCGAGTGCACTCCTGGTGCGTCTCCCACTCACTTACTGACACACGACGGCGGAAATACTGGCTCGGAGCCAACCATGCAGTGGAAACACGCCCACTGGTTAAACGACATCCCTGTACAAAGAAAACACTGGCCCAAGTTCCACAAGATGGTAATTGAAGGGGCCCAGAAGCGCCCAGAGAACCACTTACACGTCGCTCCATAAGACGACCGACCTCTCAGAGCCAATACACTGACAACATTTAAAATAACTTGTCAATCAAATTCACACAAACACCACACAAAACCTGACAAACACTTGCACGAAGACAGTAACTAAACACACATGAAGACAAATCGGGAGACGATGCACACGCACAGCCGACTCATGAACGATCGGCGAGCCAAAACGCGTCGTCCAGTAGGACGACCGACCGACGATCCACCATGACCGTGGCCCGTCTGAAGCAATGCATCGCGGAAATGGGCGGGCGAGCCATGTCGATGCAGGCCTCACTGGTGCTCCAACCCGACTGCCCCAGTGCCACATTGCCACTCCCCGATTGGCAGGACCGGATTGCACTCCAGAAGCGTTCCAACTCTGCAGACCCGAACTCGCGACCCGAACTCCCGACACGAACTAGCTTACGACAGACAACGATTGGGAAGTAATAGAAGTCGAGCAAAGATTCTACGAGAGCGAACATATCGATACGCGCTGCTAACGCCTCTCATGGTCAGGCAAGGCAGCAACTCAGTGATAGTAGTAATTTAAATTAACGTAGTGAGGTGGAAGTACATTACAAACAGGGTGTGGAATACATGATGGTGGGAACACGAGCCACGCGCGCCTCATTATCTAATGGAAGAAATAAAAGCATATGCTTAAATATTATGTATGACTAACGCGCTTAGGAAAAGCATCTTCATGTACGACAATTCGTTACCACAATTTTCATTGGTTTGCCAAAATTATGCACACGTCAAAAATAGTTTTGCCTCAGCTCGTTTCTGAGAGTTCCGGATCCTGTACAGAAAATTGGAATAGAGATCAACATAAACATCATTTCCGCCCTTTTTATTGCTCATGAAAACAACACATTTCATGTTGTACCACCATACAGCGAGACGTTCAGAGATGGCGGTCCAGATCGCTGTACACCCCGGTACCTCTAATACCCAATAGCACGTCCTCTTGCATTGATGCATGCCTGTATTCGTCGTGGCCTACTATCCACAAGTTCATCAAGGCACTGTTGGTCCAGATTGTTCCACTCCTCAACGGCGATTCGGCGTAGATATCTCAGAGTGGTTGGTGGATCACGTCTTCCATAAACAGCCCTTTTCAGTCTATCCAAGGCATGTTGGATAGGGCTCATGTGCGGATAACATATTGGCCACTCTAGTCGAGCGATGTCGTTATCCTCATGGAAGTCATTCACAAGATGTGTACGAATGACTCGCCAATATGCTGCCGATTTGGTTGCACTATCGGTCGGAGGATGGCATTCACGTATCGTACTGACGTTAAGGCGCCTTCCATGATCACCAGCGCCGTACGTCGGCCCCACATAATGCCACCCCAAAACATCAGGGAACTTCCACCTTGACGCACTCGCTGGACTGTGTGTCAAAGGCGATCAGCCGGCCGAAGTGGCCGTGCGGTTAAATGCGCTGCAGTCTGGAACCGCAAGCCCGCTACGGTCGCAGGTTCGAATCCTGCCTCGGGCATGGATGTTTGTGATGTCCTTAGGTTAGTTAGTTTTAACTAGTTCTAAGTTCTAGGGGACTAATGACCTCAGCAGTAGAGTCCCATAGTGCTCAGAGCCATTTGAAAGGCGATCAACCTGACCGGGTTGCCTGTATGAACGCATATGCGACACTCATCGGTGAAAAGAACGTGACGCCAATCCTAAGCAGTCCATTCGGCATGTTATTGGGCCTAACTGTACCGCGCTGCATGGTGTCGTGATTGCGAAGATGTACCTTGCCATGGACGTCGGGAGTGAAGTTGCGCATCATGCAGCCTATTGCGCACAGGCTTCGTAACACGACGTCCTGTGGCTGCACGAAAAGCATTATTCAACATGGCGGCTTTGCTGTCAGGGTTCCTCCGAGCCATAATCCGTACGTAGTGGTCATCCACTGCAGTAGTAGCCCTTGGGCGGCCTGAGCGAGGAATGTCATTGACAGTTCCAGTCTCTCTGTATCTCCTCCATATCCGAACAACATAGCTTTGGTTCACTCCGAGACGCCTGGGAACTTCCCTTGACGATAGCCCTTCCTGGAACAATGTAACGATGCGTACGCTATCGAACCGCGGTATTGACCACCCAGGCATGGTTGAACCGCAGATAACACGTGCTGTGTACCTCCTTGCTGGTGAAATGACTGGAATTTATCGTCTGTCGGAACCCTTCCATCTAACTGGTGCTGCTTATGCGCTGTTATTTTCATCTTTGGGCGGGTTTAGTGACATCTCTGAACAGTCAAAGGGACTGTGTCTGATACAGTTTCCACAGTCAACGTCTGTCCTCAGGAGTTCTGGGAACTGGGGTGATGCAAAATTTTTTTTGGTGTATGTAAATACATAATTGAACAATGAAGTACTAATTGCCGTTAGCTGCTGACTTGGGTCGGTATTTTCGTTTAAATCATGGTATCGTAACAATTTATTTGTTTGGCCCTTGATATGAACGTTCCGAATATTTTAGTACCATCATTTCGGAATAAGTTTGCAGTCAGTAGATGCCCCTACAGGGCGATATATTCAAAGTTATATATCTGATTTTCCCGCGCTTTTGGTATGGTTGACAGTTCAAGTAATTTATCTGGACACCTAAATTAATTGTTCACATTAAATAAGTGTGTCTGACTATTATTAGAAGCCAGGCCCTTCCCCCTCACTGGTTACACTCTTTCCGAATGAGCTGCCCAGCAGTGGCTCATACTCACGACCAAAGCTCACAATTTCGATCTGTAAGTACAAATACGTTTGTACTAACTAGAACGATATTTCTTAGTGGAATCAGTGGTGATTTTTGAACACATACTTGCAATTATCTACCGAAGGGTCGTCGGTGCACTTTTCAACTGCGTCTTTTTCGATTTTGATTATGGTATATTATGTATAGTCAGTGAGCACTAAAATGCATCTGACATTTAGTGTTTTATTATATTCTCTTAGGTACAATTAATTGAGCGTTGGGATAGGGCCGGCCGCGGTGGTCTCGCGGTTCTAGGCGCGCAGTCCGGAACCGTGCGACTGCTACGGTCGCAGGTTAGAATCCTGCCTCGGGCATGGATGTGTGTGATGTCCTTAGGTTAGTTAGGTTTAAGTAGTTCTAAGTCCTAGGGGACTGATGACCACAGCTGTTAAGTCTCATAGTGCTCAGAGCCATTTTTTTTTCGTTGGGATAGAAACAGGGATGGTCCGAGGGTATTTGTTGTGTCTTGCATGCATACTTTGTTACGCATGAGTCATAACAATGACCGTCAGAACATTTTGTAGCAGGTTCTTGAATATACGAACATGATCTGATTAGGGATTACACAGAAAATGTATTCCTATACTCAACGACTGTATATACTTCAGCAGCAGACGATTTATTGTAACGCCTGGTAATGGTCCGCCACAAATCTTGAATATTTGTGCTTTCTCTTATGGAACCATCATTAATGGAATCCACTTTATATCCTTTTCTAATACTACCACTTCTCTCTCTATCAGTCAGTGCCTTCCTTGTAATCCTTCGCTGAATTTTTATTTCCGTGGTTTCCAAAAGTCTCTTTGTTTTCGACGTTTCTGGTTTTGTGTCACCTGTGTGCGTCATAACTGGTCTCATTATTGTTTTGTATATTCCTGCCTTTGCATTTTTTCTGTGTGTTTGTTTCTTCAAGCAGTATTATAGAAACACCATGCCACTTTCTTTGCTTTTGTTACTTGTTCCCCCACTTCCTTTTCGACATTTCCACTGATGGCCAGTTCAATACTACGATATTTAAATGTCATTACCTGTTGAATAATTCTTCTATCTGCTTCCAGTTTGCATCTGATCGGTTCCACAGATGTCGTCATATACTTGGTTTTTTGACTGTATATGACCATATTTAAGCTGTTGGATGCTACGGTAAATATATGTAAAATTTTCTGCAGCTTACCTTCTCTTCGATGCAAAACTGCATCATCAGTATAACAAACGAGTTTAATTTCTTTATCCCCCATTCTATAATCACTGTAAGCCAATAACTTCGTCCATGAGTATATTAAAAAGTAGTCGGCGCAAAGAGTAACTCTGTCTAATGTCGTTATTAACTGCAGTGTAACTAGTTAACCTGGAACCAACTGCAGCGCGGGTTAACTGCGGGGTCTTGGGCGCCTTGTCGCGGTTCCCACAGCTCTCCCCCGTCGGAGGTTCGAGTCCATGCGTCTTTGTATTGTCCTTATGTAAGTACGTTTAAGTTAGATTAAGTAGTGTGTAAGCTCATGAACCAATAATCACAACAGTTTGGTCCCATAAAATCTTACCGCAAATTTCAAATTTCAATTTTGAACCAATTTTCGTCTGGATGTAATTGTAAGAATAACTGTTTTCAATTACTTTTGTAATCTCGGAAGGACATTGTAGAGCGGGTTAAATACATCTGATATGCGCAACAACGGAGCTTCGAAGTTAATTCAGAGAATTTAGTCTTCCACCTTCCAGTGCAATTATCTGCCTGAGACACCTTGTGCGTTGTCGAGTACACGGATATGGTCTGAGGGAGGCAAAGTAAATTGTTGCTGAAAATCAATGTCTTTACAGTGGAAGAGTGTGAACTATAACTTTTTTCTCGTTTGGCTGGAACTGGACCGCTGGCGTTGCTCTCGCATCGGAGCTCGTACCCAATTGGTCGGTGTGGTGAGACACCCCTCGGTGTATCGGCTCAGCGGTGGCGCGGGATGACACGCGGCAATTTGTCTCCCACCTGCCGTCGCCGCCACTGCTGACCGGTGACTCCCCCTGCCCGGTAAGCCCACGGCGCCCGCAGGATTTCAATCGCGTCCTGATTACCGTCCCAGCCGAATCGCGCCTGTTATTACCGAGCACGGGGCGCTGTGTGCTCTCCTACCGCCGTCCCCGTAATAAAACCGTAGCTGGCGGCCAGGGCCGGCGAGGAACGCACCTGCCGCGCCACCCCAACCCCCTCCCCCCCCCGACCGACCTACACACACACACACACACACACACACACACACACACACGCGCACACACACCTGGCCGCCCACCAGACCCGCCCTCGCTTTATGCCCCGGCGAGCTGTTCGCCGGGTGTAAATTATCCTCCTGTGATTGTTGGTCGCCGTCATGGCGAGCGCACTCCGCGTGATGTATTGCTAATAGACTTTTTATTGGCCTCCGCTCCTTTGTGGGCATCCTTAGGTACACAAACGCTCAGACCTGCGTTGTCGATCCCCCGCAAATGGACCCGCCGTGATTGATGACACACTGGTTGCAGCTTGCAAAGAACGTCATCCTTCAAGTCGCGAATCTCGCCAGTGATGACATGGCGTATCGTACGCGTAATATCTAATGGCGTAGTTAGGGCTACGTGTAGACTCCAATTCACTGTAAGAAAAGTATTAAATTTCGATTCGGTACTTACATTATTTTATTGAGCCATCTTACACTGGAGTAATATCGCCAGCCAAAAGAAGGACCTCGATGTATAAGGAATATTTTCTTCATAGCACACGTCTTTTATTGCTAATTCATATGTCATCCACCTGTCAGGAACTAAATGTAACATTTCCTAATTATTATCAACCAATGTGCCATAAAACACCATCCCTTCTGCTGATAGCCGGCCGAAGTGGCCGTGCGGTTAAAGGCGCTGCAGCCTGGAACCGCAAGACCGCTACGGTCGCAGGTTCGAATCCTGCTTCGGGCATGGATGTTTGTGATGTCCTTAGGTTAGTTAGGTTTAACTAGTTCTAAGTTCTAGGGGACTAATGACCTCAGCAGTTGAGTCACATAGTGCTCAGTGACATTTTTTTTCTGCTGATACGTAAAAAAATTCGCAACTGGTCTACATGGTCCAAATTCTCGAGTTCGATACCTAGTGACATTTCATACATTTCTGGAGTGGAAAACTGTAAACTGAATTTGTATTGTATTGTACTGTATGTTACCCAGGGGCCTAGATACGACGGAGAAGCTCCGTCCCCCCCGCAGCCGCAATGGTCCACAATCCCACGACGACTACCGCAGTTCACTTCACCCCTCCGCCACCCCACACCGAACCAAGGGATATTCTGCGGTTCGGCCCCCGGTGGACCCCCCCCCCCCCCTCACCCACCCAGGGAACCTCTCACACAAGACGAGTGTAGCCCCTATGTTTGCATAGTAGTGTAATGGTGGTGTAAGCGTACGTGGAGAACTTGTTTGCGCAGCAATCGCCGACTTAGTGGCGGAATATGGGGAACCAGCCCGCATTCGCCGAGGCAGATGGAAAACCGCCTAAAAACAATCCACAGACTGGCCGGCTCACCGGACCTCGGCAAAAGTCCGCCGGGCAAATGCGTGCCGGGGACCAGGCGCGCCTTCCCAGTCCGGAAATCCGAGCGTTAGACCACACGACTAACCGGGAGGGCAAAATTAAATTTACATGTGCTTATGTACCTGAAATATCTTTTATTTATTCACCAAACACAAGCACTGAATGCAGGTGATACAATAACATTAGGAATTTCTGTACAGATAAACCACTACAGGTCGCACATTACTTGCTTTATAAACAGTTTCACTGTTTTGACGTGCAATTCCTCGAGTAAATAGTACCAGTGCTGAAAGTTTCCATGAAATTTCCGATGCTAGAGTAACAGTTAACTCCCTTCCTACTTTTTCCAGCGACAAATCGTTTAAGTGAAAGTATGCTAGAGACTTCCTTCACACACCTCTCTCAAGTAGAACAGTTGAAACATGTCTGGCTCTCCTGAAGTCTACCATCAGACAGTATACTGAATTCAAAGTCTCACAGTGCTCAATTCACACTTGTGAATGCGGTTTGCATTCACCTCCCAGGAGCAGCTCCCATACACTTACTACGTTGCAGGTATCAGTGTCAGACAGATTACTGAAATCTATGGTAGCATATTCTCTAGATATGAGACCGTAATTAATGGGAAAAATTGTGACTAGCTGTTTGTGATTAATTTTGTGTGAGCACCACTGCATATTTCTTGCTTTTGAATGTTTTTAACTGTCTGTCATTTTGTTCACAAATATGGAGATATTGTGTATCCTAACTTTATATACACTACCAACTGTGGTGTCATAGACCAATATGGTGTTGCAGATCAATACCACCCTCACCGGCGTCTCACGGAAGTAAACGTTTCCATTACATGCCCCTGGCACTCATACAGAGGCAACTGGATGCGATGATACGTGCCCTCTGAGCGAGGCCTTCAGTTGCTCTGACTACGAGTGCCTCGCGCCCTCTGCTGCCGCAGTATAGGGTGGCCGGTGGCAGCCTACATACTCCCAGTCTCAGTCATAATTTCGAAAGTCTTCAGTCTTTGTCAACCTGCAGCATTTCACTCGTGCACTAGTATTTGGAGCCTCAGTCTGCAAGTTTCCTTCTTGCAATAGCTGGACTTCATTGCTGTTTGTTCCTTTATAAAGTTTCTTCGCAACACTTCGAGTAAGCTACAAGTGAACTAAAACTTTTTTTGTATAGTGTTTACGAGGTTGCTAATCATTTCTGCTGCTGTTCATCTCCCCTATGATGTCAGTTGCTGCGCCACTCTGCAGCATATCTCTTCCTACCATTCTGTACGAAGCAGTACACAACATTAAGACCTACGAGCTTGATGACTGCATGCTATATGCTATGTGACTAGATGCATCGGAAGTATTGTGTGATGCAGAGTGCTTTTGTATGCCTTGGTCATTGGAGTTTATGAAATTATTGTATTTCTGATGTGCTCATGTTCGTAGACAAGGATACAACCTGGTAAAAGTGGTATTCGTTTTCAAGGAAGCGGCTGCTTCATAAACGTATGTTAAGATATTTTATGATTAAAGAATATGCACTACAAATAGTTTCGCTTATGATGTGTGCTGACACTATGTGTTAAACCCTAAAGATCTATGGTTTTCAACAGTACTACGTAAGCACATGTCCATGATCTATATATGAAACACACATCCCTATGGTTCTTTTTATACTCGTCATGATCTATGTGACCGTGAACCACAATGCACGTTATTGCTACAATGCAATATTTAACGACCTTTTAACCCAGACAATCTTGCACGTTATGCCGTTCTTTTATCGAAGATATACTTTTGTCAGGTAAAAATTACACAAATAAAAACTGGCAACCCAAAGATGTTCACAAAATATGTGGCGCCAATAAGAATACCTTGTATATTTAGACTATTTGGTATACTATGTATGTGACTTACTGGATCTGAATTGCTTCACACTTTGTTCATACCATCAGCTTCAAAAACTCTTCAGACTGCAGTGGGGCATGAACGACGTCGCTGGTGTGCTGAACATTTTCAGACGAGTCCCTGTTGAAGATGTTCTAAATGTCAAACGAATGACCTGTCTCTGTAAATCAGCCTACATTATTTTCCAATACTGCAAAAGAGCGATAGTTTGGGATGCAATGTGATATATATATATATATATATATATATATATATATATATATATATATATATATGTTGCAATGTTCAAAAAATGGTTCAAATGGCTCTGAGCACTATGGGACTCAACTACTGAGGTCATTAGTCCCCTAGAACTTAGAACTAGTTAAACCTAACTAACCTAAGGACATCACAAACATCCATGCCCGAGGCAGGATTCGAACCTGCAACCGTAGCGGTCTTGCGGTTCCAGACTGCAGCGCCTTTAACCGCACGGCCACTTCTGCCGGCTGTTGCAATGTTCACCTTATGTGTTGTGACTGGAGAATATTTTAATTTTAAATCATTTTGTAAGGAGAAAATATTCAGATGGTAGTTTCTGACAGGCATGCGAGGGTAGTCCTACTTAGCCCTGGACGAGTGGGCCTGGACACCATGCAAGAGGCAGGAAAAGATAAGACGTCTGGACTGCGCTGACCTCCGAGCTACTACTTCATGGTTAGCGAAGAAGCCACCATGTGGTTACAGCCTGTCATTAGGCCAAGACGGTGAAGGCTTGAAGCAGCCATCATAGTAGGAAGAATCCTAGTAATAACTTTGTCTATTAGACAGAAAACATGGCGGTCTCATAGGAACAGAATGTTCCAGCTGACTAGGAAGATAATGAAATGCGATATTTGCAATAATAGCCGAATGGAAAAAAAACATAAGTAATAGTAAAAAGGCAGCTATAGGCAATATCAAATCAGAAATAGTGTCATGAAATATTCAAGCCCAGGTAGCGCCCAGCAAAATTGGCAGATAGCAGCAGCTACTGATGCAACAGTAGTATTTCATCCATGACAAGATAGTACTACGAGGAGCATTCAATAAGCAGTGCAACACATTTATTCTGAAAGCAGAATTGTTTTATTCAGGATTCCAGTACACCATATTACTTCCCACTCTTTCGCTTGCAAAACTCTGGTTGTCAATATAAACTGTGGCCAATGCGACGACTTTATGCTACGTTACAGGGAGGGTCTGCATGCCTGCGTGGCGGCACTCCTCCGGTCGACATCGGAGCCAGGGTCTTGCTGCATCAATAATCTCCCCATCATCCACGTACTGATTCCCGAGGGGTGCTTCCTTCATTGGGCAAATCTAATGGAAGTCCAAAGGTTCGAGATCCAGTCTCTAGGGTATATGAGGAAGAAAAGACCGAATGAAGTTTAGTGAGATTCTCTTGCGAGCGCAGACTTGTGTGAGGCCTTCTGTTGTCAGGAAGAAGGAGTAGTTTCTTTTCATTTTTGTGACGGCGGATATGCTTAATTAGTTTCTTCAGTTTCCTGTCGGTAGCACAGTACTTCAGAGTTGATCGCTGCACCATGAGGGAGCACAAGCATAATAACCTCTTCAGAGTACCTGAAGACCGTCGACATGATTTTGGCAACTGAATGAAGGGCTTTGAACTTTTTCTCCGGAGGAAAGGTGATGTGGTACCACTTCATGGATGGCCGCTTTGTTTCCTGTTCGAACTGATGAACCCATGTTTCATCGCCTTTGGCAGTGTTCGGTAAAGGGTTGCCACGCTCAACCTCGCAACGTGCAAGCAATTCCACACACATGGTTCTTCGTTGCTGTGTTAGGCAGCGCAGAACTCAGCGGACAGGTCCACGAGTATGTCGGTACTGACAGCAGAGACACCCAGTTGTGTAGCGAGGTGTTTAACACGTCGATCACCTCGACTGAGAGCGTCAGCATGTTCGAACATCGGGGGAGTCGCAACCACGTGCGACCAACGGCACGCGGGAGATAGGACAGGTTTGCACGGTCATGTTGCAATGACAACAGACACCTCGCCCCAGGATTCACAGTGCTTTTGTTCAATGCTAGGTCTACATCTACATCTACATCCACATGGACACTCTGAAAATCACATTTAAGTGCCTGGCAGAGGGTTCATCGAGCCACCTTTACAATTTTCTATTATTCCGATCTCGTATAGCGCGCGGAAAGAATGAACACATATATATCTCCGTACGAGCTCTGATCGTTTCTCCCCACGTCGGTCGGTGTCAACAAAATATTTTCTCATTCGGAGGAGAAAGCTGGTGATTGGAATTTCGTGAGAAGATTCAGTCGCAACGAAAAACGCCGTTCTTTTAATGATTTCCCGCCCAAAACCTGTATCATTTCTGTGACACTCTCTCCCATATTTCGCGATAATACAAAACGTGCTGTCTTTCTTTGAACTTTTTCGATGTACTCCGTCAGTCCTATCTGGGAAGGCTCCCACACCGCGCAGCAGTATTCAAAAAGAGGACGGACAAGCATAGTGTAGGCAGTCTCCTTAGTAGGTCTGTTACATTTTCTAAGTGTCCTGCCAATAAAACGCAGTCTTTGGTTAGCCTTCCCCACAACATTTTATATGTGTTCCTTCCAATTTAAGTTGTTCGTAATTGTAATACCTAGGTATTTAGTTGAATTTACGGCTTTTAGATTAGACTGATTTATCGTGTAATCGAAGTTTAACGAGTTCCTTTTAGCACTCATGTGGATGACCTTTTAATTATTTAGGGTCAACTGCCCCTTTTCGCACCAATCCGAAATTTTTCCTAAATCGTTTTGCAGTTTGTTTTGATCTTCTGATGACTTTATTAGTCGATAAACGACAGCGTCATCTGCAAACAACCGAAGACGGCTGCTCAGATTGTCTCCCAAATCGTTTGTATAGGTAAGGAACAGCTCAGGGCCTATAACACTACTTTGGGGAACGCCAGAAATCACTTCTGTTTTACTCGATGACTTTCTGTCAATTACTATGAACTGTGACCTCTCTGACAGGAAATCACAAATCCAGTCACATAAGTGAGGCGATGTTCCATAAGTACGCAATTTCACTACGAGCCGCTTGTGTGGTAGACTGTCAAAAGCCTTGCGGAAATCCCGAAATACGGAATCGATCTGGAATCCCTTGTCATTAGCACTCAACACTTCGTGTGAATAAAGAGCTAGTTGTGTTTCACAGGAACGATGTTTTCTAAACGCATGTTGACTGTGTGTCAATAGAACGTTTCAAAAATGGCTCTGAGTACTATGGGACTTAACTTCTGAGGTCATCAGTCCCCTAGAACTTAGAACTACTTACACCTAACAACCTAAGGACATCACACACATCCATGCCCGAGGCAGGATTCTAAACTGCGACCGTAGCGATCGCGCGGTTCCTGACTGTAGCGCCTAGAACCGCTCGGCCACCCCGGCCGGCGCAATAGAACGTTTTCTTCGCGGTAATTCGTAATGTTCGAACACAATATATGTTCCAAAATCCTGCTGCATATCGACGTTAACGATATGGGCCTGTAATTTAGTGGATTACTCCTACTACCTTTCTTGAATATTGGTGTGACCTGTGCTACTGTCCAGTCTTTCGGTACGAATCTTTCGTCGAGCCATCGGCTGTATATGATTGTTAAGTATGGAGCTAATGCATCAGCATACTCCGAAAGGAACCTAACTGGTATACAGTCTGGACCAGAAGACCTGCTTGTATTAAGTGATTTAAGTTGCTTCACTACTCCGAGGATATTTACTTCTACGATACTCATGTTGGCAGCTGTTCTCGATTCGAATTCTGGAATGTTTACTTCGTCTTCTTTTGTGAAGGCATTTCGGAAGGCTGTATTTAGTAACTCTGATTTGCCAGCGCTGTCTTCGATAGTATCTCCATTGCTATCGCGCAGAGAAGGCGTTGATTGTTTCTTGTTGTTAACATTGCTTCACCTACGACGAGAATATCTTTGGATTTTCTGCCAGGTTTCGAGACAAAGTTTCGTTGTGGAAACTGTTACAGGCCTCTCGCATTGAAGTCCGTGCTATATTTCGAGCTTCTGTTAGAGATTGCCAATCTTGGGGATTTTGCGTCGGTTTAAAACTGGTATGTTTGTTTCATTGTATCTGCAACGGTGTTCTAACCCGTTTTGTGTACCAAGGAGGATCAGCTCCGTCGTTTGTTAATTTATTGGGTATAAATCTCTCAATTGCTGCCGACACTATTTCTTAGAATTTTAGCCACATGTGGTCTACACTAATATTATTAATTTCGAATGAGTGGAGATTCTCCCACAGGAAGGCGTCAAGTGAATTTTTAACTGATTTATTGAATAGGTATATTTTTCGCTTTAGTCTACACTTATATTATTAATTTCGAATGAGTGGAGATTCTCCCAGAGGAAGGCGTCAAGTGAACTTTTACCTGCTTTTTTTGAATAGGTATAATTAACAGAATCTTCCTTCGGTTCTTGGTAGAACAACATTATAATAATAAATGAAAAGCACCAAACAAAAGCAAACTGGTGCTTTTCATTTATTAGTATATTTTTCGCTTATTTTTCGAGGATTTGGGGATTACAATATTCAATCTCGCTACGACAACCCTGTGTTAACTATTCCCTGTATCGGTTTTGATGCACGTTATTAACTCAGGATTATTTGTTGCTAAGAGGCCAAGTGTGTTTTCACAACCGTTAACAATTAGTGTGGGCTCATGAACTAACTGCTCGAAATAATTTTCAGAGAATGCGTTTAGCACAACCTTCGGATGATATTTTACGCCTACCTCCGGAATTGAACATTTATTTTCGCCAACATATCGAGGGTAAATTAAAGTCACCACCAACTGTTATCGTATAGACGGGTCTTTATATGAAATCAAAATCGATTTTTCTTTGAACCTTTCAGCGAGTGTATCATCTGAATTGGGATGTCGGTAAAAGGATCCAATTATTATTTTATTCCGGTTCTAAAAATGACCGCTGCCCATACTGATTCACTGGAAGTATCTACTTCAATTTCGCGAAAAATTAAACTGCTTCTGACAACAACAAAAACGCCACAGCCAACCTTGTTTAGTCTATCCTTTCGGAACACCGTTAGGTTCTTCGCAAAAATTTCGGCTGAGCTTATATCGGCTTTAGGCAGCTTTCAGTGCCTATTACGATTTGAGCATCAGAGCTTTCTATAAGCGCTTGGAGCTTTGGTACTTTCCCAACACAGCTACTACAATTTACAACTGTTATACCAATGGTTCTTGTATCTACGTTCTTCCTGTGTCCAGCCTGCACCCTTTGTGACTGAAGCCCTTCTTGTGTTTTGCCGAGACCCTCTAACATAAAAAACCACCCAGTCCACCTACTCAGCCCCTTCTACCCTTGTAGCCGCCTCCTGCGTATAGTGGACACCTGACTTATTCAGCGGAAACCGAAACCCTACCACCCTTTGGCGCAAGTCAAGGAATCTGCAGCCTACACGCTCGCAGAACCGTCTGAGCTTCTGATTCAGACCCTCCTCTCAGCTCTGTACCAGAGGTCCGCAATCAGTCCTGCCTACAATGCTGCAAATGGTCAGCTCTGCTTTCATCTTGAAATCAAGACTGGCAGCCTTTACCAATTCTGTTAGCCGCTCGAATCCAGAGAGAATCTCTTCTGATTCAAAGTGACGTCATTGGTACCGACGTGAGCAACCACCTGCTGTTGGCTGCACCCTGTGTTCTTCATGGCATCCGGGAGGACTCTTTCCACAACTGGAATGACTTCACCCTGTATGTACACGGAGTGCACAGTGGTTTTCTTACCCTTCTTGTCAGTTAAGTCCTTAAGGGGCCCCATAACCCGCCTAACTTTGGAGCTCCTTCGGCGATTACCCGGATATTGCAGGCTGAGTGGTTTCCTCTGCAACAGGACAGTCGAAAGCATGCGGCTCAGCACCTGGAACCTGTTTGTCAGACAAACCGGGGAGTCTTTCGCCTCCTGCTTCGCGCCGGGTGACCTCCAACATGACCACAGGTGAGGGGCCAGCCTCAGTGCGAGCAGTAACTGGGTTGGCCACCAGTGAGGACTGATGGGGGGACCCTGACATGCTGGACGTCCGTTGGATTCCCACGGCCGGCCCACAACAGTGGTTCCCATCCACTGCAGCCTCAAACTGTGTAACCGAAGCCATCACAGCCTGAAGCTGAGAGTGAAGTGTCACCAACCCGGCTCGCATCTGCACAAAACAGTCGCAGTCCCTGTCCATACTAAAGACCGTGGAAAACTAAACGATGTAGATAAACTGCCTATCAGCACGTGCTGCCCAACTCTTTTGTAGACCCTGACGAAAACGCAGGAACTGCGTCTAACAATACGCAGATATTCAAAAACCTTACTACCGAAGCACTCAGGTGAAACTAAATAATTCGCCCATGATTAGGAACTTGTAAAATGTCACAAAATCGGCTTACTTTCCAAAGAAAACCCGAGAACTGTGGCAATTAGGTAATACATTTACAGGCAAAAACTCAAGAAACTAATCTATTAAAGCACACAGACGATATAATAAAATTCGCTCCTGGTTAGGAACTCGTAAATGTCACAAAAGCGGTTGCTGCTTCAGCCTCGGTCGGCTACTACTGCTGACTGATCTCTTATGTCTCCTTAGGCAGTAACAAACCGCCTAAGAATATTTACGACGCTCTGGTTTTCTGCCCAAAGAAGCCCAATGACAGATCTCCTCTAGGAATGGACCTTCCTTACAGACACCATTTTGAACGCTACATATAGTGCCACAACTAACGGAACGTAATAAAACTAAAAAAGAAGCAGCGGGAATATTTCACAATGTTCAACAATAAATTCCGCGTTGTTTCAACCAAAACTTATCGAGGAAAAAAGTATTGCATTACGTAGTGAGTGTCCCTCGTAACCTCGTTGGCCCAACTGTAACTGATAGATAAGCAGCAAGCTTACAAGTTTCATTGGACAGTTTCATTGAACAGTGCTGAACAGAGACATACAGTTTGTCTTAAATAGCAGTGCAGAGCATTTCATTTGCTGGGAGCTAGTAGATGAATCGTACTTGGCTCCTGTAAATAAGGCTAAGCGGTCAGTGAAATAATAATTAGGCCCTGTGGCCACTGATTTGAGAGTTGGGCCAAGTAGCTATTGATTCAGTAGACTACAGAGCAAGTGGCAACGTTTGCACTTGTCTCTGAATTAGGCACCTCAGGCAGTGCAGCCAGGTGGTCTGTCTCCTGACGGTAGGAAGTCAATGTGTAATAGGACAGAATTATGGTGAAAGTGGTTCTGACTGATGTTGATCTGCTAGTGGGTTATTTGGTCAGACGCCTCACTTATAAATTTGTCTATTGGTGAGGAAACCTATTTAAAGAATGCATATGATCTTGCTATTTTGGTAGATAACCATTCCCGTCACAGACCCTTGTCTCTGCAACACCAAACCTCCACTGAAAGATTTCTTAGGGGAAAGCTCGACAGAGTAAAATTGTTGCCAGACCGCGTCACGCAGGCGTCACCAAATCAAAATTGTTAGCTTGAACCTGCGCCGGGACTCGGAGTACGACACGTCAATGTATTTACGACTATTGCCCGAATCGTGGGTACGGTTTATCTATTCCTGTGAGCATTGGGTTACTATTTTCTGACATTATGATGTCCAGATTTCAATGAAAGTTTATCATGAAATAAGATTCTTTTGATTTTCGGAAGACACTGTGAATTCCTCAATTTATTTATTAACTTTGTTTCATTTGCAACAACATAATGAAAATACAGTGCACAAATTTTCAGTGAAATAGCTGTTAACCGAAGCTACAGAACTACATATCTATCAAAGGGCCTCACAATCACATAACAAAACGCACAACTACAGAAACCAGAGCCAAGCGCTCAATGACCTTCGATGCCAGCAGTTTGTCACAGGCTGACGGGTGACCAATAATGCTTGTCAGATCATTATTAACACAAAGCCCATGACAACGGCTAACTTCAGACAATATTCATTCAAAATTATTAAAAACTATTCGTCTATAGTACACATCAAAAAAGGTTTTGCATCACCCCAGTTCCCAGAACTCCTGAAGATAGGTGTTGACTGTCGATATTGTATCACAGACACAGTCTCTTTGACTGTTCAGAGATGTCACTAAACCTGCCCAAAGATGTAAACAACCATGCATGAACAGCGCCTATTTGACGGAGGTAGTCCGACAGCCGTTCAGTTTCGGTAATTCCACCAGTAAGGAAGTACATTGCTGGTGTTGTCTGTAGTTCAACCACGCCTAGGCGGTCAATACCGCGGTTCGATCGCGACCGCATTGTTACTTTGTGCCAGGAAGGGCTTTCAACAAGCGAAGTGTCCAGGCGTCTCGGAGTGAACCAAAGCGATGTTGTTCGGACATGAAGGATAGACAGAGAGACAGGAACTGTCGATGACATGCCTCGCTCAGGCCGCCCAAGCGCTACTGCTGCATGGATAGCCAGTACCAAAGGATTATGGCTCAGAGGAACCCTGACAGCAACGCCACCTTGTTGAATAATGCTTTTCGTGCAGCCACAGGACGTAGTGTTACGACTTAAACTGTGCGCAATAAGCTGCATGATGCGCAACTTCACTCCCGACGTCCATGGCGAGGTCCATCTCTGCAACCACGACACCATGCACCACGGTACAGATGGGCCCAGCAACATGCCGAATGGACCGCTCAGGATTGGCATCATGTTTTGTTCACCGATGAGTGTCGCATATGCCTTCAACCAGACAATCGTCGGAGACGTGTTTGGAGGCAACCCGCTTAGGATGAACGCCTCAGACACACTGTGCAGTGAGTGCAGCAAGGCAGAGGTTCCCTTCTTTTTTGGGGTGGCATTATGTGGGGCCGACGTACGCCGCTGGTGGTCATGGAAGGCACTGTAGCGGCAGTACGATACGTGAATGCCATCCTCCGACCAATAGTGCAACCAAATCGGCAGCATACTGGCGAGGCATTCGTCTTCAAGGATGACAATTCGTGCACGTATCGTGCACATCTTGTGAATGACTTCCGTAAGGATAACGACATCGCTCGTCTAGAGTGGCCAGCATTTCTGCAGCCATGAGCCCTATCGAACATACCTGGGATGGATTGAAAAGGGCTATTCAGGGACGACGTGACCCACCAAAGACTCTGAGATATTTAGGCCGAATCGCCGTTGACGAGTGGGACAATCTGGACCAACAACGCCTTGATCAACTTGTGGATAGGGTTCCATGACGAATACAGGTGTGCATCAGTGCTAGAGGACGTGCTACTGGGTATTAGAGATAGCGGTGTGTACAACAGTCTGGACCACCAACTCTGAAGGTCTCGCTGTATGGTTGTAGAACAAGCAATGTGTAGTTTTCATGAGCAATAAAAAGGGCGGAAATTATGTTTATGTTGATATCTCTTCCAATTTTCTGTACATGTTCTGGAACTCTCGGAAACGAGGTGACGCAAAACATTTTTGGATGTGTGTATTGTGACAAAGCGAGAGTAACGAGAACCTCACAAGCTTGATGTGGTACTGCCTGCACAAGTCTTTCCATTTGAGAATAACCTGTCTACTGTATTGAGCCTAGATCTCTCTCTGCAAGTTTCACTCACGTATGTCCAGTACCAAACAACCATTCATTCGCAGAGCAGGAAAAGTTCTATCAGCTTCTTTTTTCATGTTACGCCTTAAAATTCTGTTAATTATTTAATCTTTGCCATTATAGAAAAATACCTTCATAATGAGTTCGTAATGCTTTATTTATATTTGATTGTAACGTATTTCTCTCTATAATTATTTTTTACGATTCGGCACTTTATGTTCCCTTCCCCTTAAGACATTTCAGTTATTTTGCTAATCAAACAGGAATCATAATAGTGTAAATTATTGCTCAGTATTACGGATATGCAATAATATCGAACGTGTATTAGGTTCTTCAATATATTTAAATAAAGAACATTTGAGACTGCTGAAGTAGGAGGCTAGTTAGGGAATGGAAAGATACTGGCACTACAGAATAATGTACACTTTAACTACAGCACATTTAAAAGAATCAAATTTTTACAATTTGTGAAATACACCAATAATTAAACGACAGAAACGAAAAATTTCAATGTTTGAAAACAAGCAGTGTTGAAAACTAACAAGTCAAGAAAAATAATAAATACCACTCAAGGGCAAATGACAAATACTTTCCACAGTTGCAGTACAAATGAGTTACAATCAATTCTAGTTAAATGACAACTAGTCAACAGTGACTGCTAACGAGAACACAAAGTTAGCATTGCGAAATTGACTTAAGGTTCATGTAAAGGAATGTTTCATCAAGCCAAAAATCTTTTTGTTACAAGTGGGTGTAGTACAATACTGTACAGTAGAGATGAGAAGGTAACGGTTTAAGGCAAATCCAAAATTATTCTTAGCAACTGCACCAGTGGCTTCTCACAGTAAATTGGTTGCAATGCGAATACGAAGAACAGTTACAGATAAGAACATGAACACTAAACTAAAATTATAGTCAGAACCAAATCTCAAAAAAATTTTTAGAAGGAACTTTAACAATATTTTGAAAGAAAGTCACGTATTTTATTAACAGCCGGCTGCCACGTAAACAGGTCCTACAACTGCAGGAAATACCTTAGGATTCACCCTGAAATTTGATTAAAATACGGGAAGTCCACCAGTTACCATGTAACGTGTTTCTGTGGCACAGTGGGCAACCAAAACAGTAACCTGAACTTATACTAATGGAAGTATTTAAGCGGTGTTTCTTAGACTTGCATAGAGGATTAAAGACCTGTTTACATGTTTTGAAAGAAACCACATATAAATCAGATCATTGAAAAATTTTTAGAGAGCAATGCTAAACCTCAGGGGCAGCAGACAACGGCAGAAGCCACTCAAATACGCAGAGCGTGTGAGGCTCGTGGGCAACATGACAAAATAAACAACTGATAAAACAGCCAGAGGGGTCGTTAAAAAAAACCCGTTAATGTGAAGTAATATGGATCTAATGTAATCAGCTGGCCAGCTGTCTTATCAAAATATATCTCCTTTGACAAATTTTTTACCAAATCTATTTGACGACTTACAGTAAAGTCCCCGACAATAAAGAATGAAATACAAATGTAGGCAGGGCTAAACGCTATTCAAGATTATAACCAATGAACAAAATAAGTTTTGTAATCGGTGAAATCACTAGCAAAATAAACATCATATCTTAAAATGCAAGACACTTGGTAACATGTCAGGCAAGGAAATTATGGATAATCCAAACAGCAGGTGCCTAGCAAAATACTAAACCCTTTAAGAGACTGGTAAACATTATCCAAAAGAAGTGAGCAGGTAATCTACAAAATTATATAACAGAAAGACCATCTTGCACACACCGCAAGATAGCCACGTTGCTCAGTAACAAATCCTCACCTTCAAGCACGTCCTCCACAGCCGGATCAAAACATCAGTGAATGTCTTTAGCTCACAACATCAGACAGGAGTAAGCACCAAGTAGCTGTGGACGGAAACAGGATTTCAAAACACACAAAAAAGTAATACCAGTTACCAAAAGATCTCCACAATACCGGTAGGCAACAATTCCCCAAGCAGGATGGCTTCCTTGAGCGGTCGGGTAGATGACACTCAAGTTCCCATCCAGTTTGGATGCGCCGATAAAGCTCCCTAGATAAGGCCGCCGCCTTCTAGCAACATTCGGCCACTGAGGAGCAGACACACTTCCTCATTCAACAAACACCTCCATCTGTCTCTGCAGCCAGCTAGTCACCCAATAAGTAGCCGAGGACGGCCTTATATCCCGTCCGCTGCAGTTTACACGCGCACTTTTGCCGCTAAGCGTCCTCTCCCACCTAGCTTAGATGCTATCGGTACTAGAAACGGGCACGACACAGAAAGCATATGGCTTTACTTCAGAAATATGCTGTCGTGTATCAGAAATGTTGGCAATATCGCTTCCTGTCGCACACTCGCATCATTGATGTATAACCTCTGAGCCTTTTGTGCTCATCGTCGTCTAGTATTTACTAAAATGAGGTCAAAACATGAGGAAAGCTCATTCATATTAAGAGTACATCGAAATATACAAGTCATCGGCTGCATTATCGAATGTTACGGCAGGTCAATATAAATACACGAAAATTGAGAACAATCTTTGTGAGTTGTTGGTTATTAAACATAGAGAGCGGTATGCTACTGCTAAGACGAAAAATCTTTGAAAAAAATATAATTCCTTAGGAATCGACTTTAGGGAAGATGCTACTCGAATAAGGATTTAAAAGATACAAAAGAAAAGTAATGCAGGCGCTGACTAAATAGTGAAGAAAAGCATGTGGTATTTCAAGGAGATAAGATTTCCTGGGGACTATGATGTGGTCACTTCATTCGGCAAGATATTTCTGAGCTGTGCCCGACTCATAGCTGAGTTGTGCACGTGCGATATTGATGGCAGCCTTTCTTGCAGGAATGACTTTGCACGGTTGCTGGTTTCCAAGTGGATAAGCTTGTGCAAGGAGGCAGTGATGTGGCGCTGAGCGTCGATGTGTTGGCGTACACGAGATACGTTTGAGTTGGTTTATTGGGGGCGAAGTGTGCTTCTCGGGATTCGTCATTGTTGCGGACGTGTTTAAGTTCCCGGTGGGCAGCCTGGCCTGAGGACCGTTGGTACTGAAACACGTAATGACCATTGATACTGAAAACCCATCAGAATTCGAGCAACCCGCCACTCAATTATTTAATGGATGGGAACCTGGCCTGGAATTTATTCTCACCTGAGGACTGTCAGAATTGCCCCTCTCGTATATTTACCTTTCCTCAACCGAAACTGATAGTCATCTACCGCATCCTCAATTTCCTTTTTCATTCTTCTGTATATTATTCCTGTAAGCAACTTGGATACAGGAGCTGTTAAGCAGATTTTCCGGTAATTCTTGCAGATGACAGCTGTTGGCGTCTTCGGAATTGTGTGGATAATGCTTTCCCGAAAATCATATGGTATGTCGCCAGACTCATACATTTTACACATCAACGTGAAAAGTCGTTTTGTTGTCACTTCCCCCAATAATTTTAGAAATTCTGATTGAATGTTATCTATCCCTTCTACCTTATTTGATCTTAAGTCCTGGAATGTTCCTGGAACATTTTTGTACTTCCTTCTTTCACCGTTCAATTGAAGTATATTTTCTGTTACCCATGGTTTCTTCGCAATTAACTTCTTTGTAGCTATGTTTTCCTTCCCAACTTCTGTGATGGCCCTTTATAGAGATGTCCGTTCCTCTGTAACTGTACTGCCTACTGAGATATTCCTTATTGCTGTATCTATAGCCTTAGAGAACTTCAAGCGTATCTCGTCAGTCCTTAGTACTTCCGTATCCCACTTCTTTACGTATTGAATCATCCTGACTAATGTCTTAAACTTCAGACTACTCTTCATCGCTACAGGATTGTCATCTGAGTCTATGTCTGTTCCTGGGTACGCATTTCAATCCAGTATTTGATTTCGGAATCTCTGTCTGACCATGATGTAATCTACCTGAAAACTTCCCGTATCATCCGGCCTTTTGAAAGTATACCTCCTCCTCCTCCGCTGATCCTTGAAAAGAGTATTCCCTAACACTACCTGCAACTTGTTACAGAACTCAATTAGTCATTCTCCTTTTTCAGTCCTTGTCCCAAGCTCATATTCTTCTATAACCTTTCCTTCTACTCGTTCCCCTAGAACTGCATTTCAGTCTCCCATGATTATCAGATTTTCATATTCCTTTGCATACTGTATTACCCTTTCAGTATCCTGATATACTTTCTCTATCTCTTCATCTTGAGTTTGCGACGTCGGCATGTATACCTGAACTATCGTTGTCGATGTTTTGTTTTCTGTCGATTCTGATAAGAACAACCCTATCACTAAACTGTTCATAGTAACACACTCTCTGCTCTACCTTCCTATTCACAATGAATCCCACTCCCGTCATACCATTTTCTGCTACTGTTGATGTTACCCTATACTCAGCTGACCAGATATCCTTGCCTTCATTCCACTTCACTTCACTAACCCAAACTATATCTAGATTGAGTCTTTGCATTTCCCTATTCAGATTTTCCAGTTTCCCTACCACGTTCAAGCTTCTGATATTCCACGCCCCGACTAGCAGAACGTTATCCTTTCGTTGATTACTCAATCTTTTTCTCATGGTAGCCTCGCCCTTGGCAATCCCCTCCTGGAGATCCGAATGGGAGACTATTCCGGAACCTTTTGGTAATGGAGAGATCATGATGACACTTCTTCAAATCCAGGCCACATGTCCTGTGGATACACGTTACGTGTCCTTAATGCAGTGGTTTCGATTGACTTCAGCATCCTCAGGCCGTTAATCATTACTGATTATCCGCCTTTAGGGGCAGTTTCCCACCCCTAGGACAAGAGTGCCCTGAACCACCTTCCGCTCCTCCGCCCTCTTTGAGGAGGCCGTTGGCAGAATAAGGGGTGACTTCTTATGCCGGAAGTCTTCGGTCGCCAATGCTGATTATTAATCAAAATTTAAGGATCGGTTGGATTCGAACCGGTGTACGACTACAAATGCGTAAAAATTTGTTATAACCATTAATCATGTTGAACGTGACTTCTTCTCTCAAAAGGCTTTCATGAATGACTGTTTCAAGCTCCTTATTCCAATTTTTGATCCAAGCTCTTTCTTTGTCCTTCTTCTTCTTGAAACAATGTAGAGCATTTATCACAACAATGGCGTCTTCACCGTCCAATATTTCGTGCCAGATTAAATACTACACAATATTCTTACATATTTTTATTCATCAGTCTAAAGCAGAGGTTTCCAAACTTTTCGTCTGACTGGAACAGTTTGAAAATCCTGGTTCTTTAATGGGACGCCTTGTTTATTTTATTTAGTGTTTACTTCAATTTTAATTCAGGGCTTGTAAGTCATGAATCATAATAATTTTTTTAAAAAAATAGGGAAGAGTGTAAAAAATCGCCTTGTTAATGATGGTTTATCTCGGAGCACTCTTTCACTTTTCGCCGTACACGAAAATTTAGTGGAATACAGTTTGGGAAACCTTGATCTAAAGAGACTTCAGTAATACTGCACAACATTACGTTACAGTAATGTTGTTCAACCAGGTGCCACTTTAGTGTTCCATTTCGTAACTTAGTTTCTCTAGCGTCGCTTTCTTCGAATAAACTCTTTTATAGTGTTATTACATTAATTGACGACATCTTTTCATGCCGTCCAACCCCTCTTCCAGTGAATTTTCTGTCTAAAACAAATCTCCGACATAGCTTTCTTTCAAATTCTTTCGCTCTGAATTTCAATTCCTTTCCCTAATTTCTCCTTGATTGATTATAGTGTTTGCCCTAAACACGGACTGAGTAACGTGGGCGAAATGCAGCAACCTACGACGTTTTCTTTATATCATCCATTCCTAATTAGCTACGACTTTAACTAGTTCGTGAAGCATCCGATGGTAACGACAGCAATCATGTGTAGTAGCTACTTGGAATTTAGTTCTGCATTATGTTTTCATGACTGTAAGTAGGCTGTTTAGGTTTTTTCATTGGTAAAGCCACGTAGCGCTCTATATGAAAATCACTGACTGTGCTGTGTGCAGTCTGAGACTGCTCGGCATTGTTGCAATAGTCGCTATTGTAGTGTTGGGCAGTTGGCTGTTAACAGCGCGTAGCGTTGTGCAGTTGGAGGTGAGCCGCCAGCAGTGGTCGATGTGGGAAGAGAGATGGCGTAATTTTGAGAGTGGACGATCTGGACGTGTGTCCATCAGAAAGAGTAAATTTGTAATACTGGATATCATGGACTGATATATATATATATATATATATATATATATATATAAATGGCTTTTGAACACTATTAAGGTAAATACATTGTTTGTTCTCTATCAAAACGTATAGGCCAATTTAGTCAGGGCCATTCTCTTGTTGGGATTACTGAAAGTCAGATTGCGTTGCGCAAAAAAAAAAAAAAAAAAAAAAAAAATTGTGTGTCAGTTTAAGCACAGTCATGTATAATTTTTCTGAGGGGACGTTTCATATGTCGACTCTTAGTCGAGGATACCTCACTGGAATCTTCTGATTTTTTCTTGTAGTTTGTGTAATTAGTGTAGCTATTGTTTATTGCTAGCACGTAATTGTAGAGAGAATCTCCTTTGTAGTTGCAGTCTTTCATTGTTGTACAATAAAACAGTTGTGGCATGCATGTAGATCTGCACCAAGTATTTCGCAGCTGCGCTTGCGATTAACTAGATATTATTTTCAGTGCTCTGTTAATGTGTTTTCTTATTTCTGCTCTTCAAACTGTGCTTTTCTGTGCTATCGTGTGAAATATTGTGACAATAATGGCGTGTGAAAAACGTAATACTAGGCTCCAAAGTAAACTGAGAAATGACAGTGAAGACGAAAGCAGTGTGTTAGCACCACCGTGTAATGAATTAACTAATGTTCAAAGTAGTAATTTGGTAATTGTGCATAGGGAAATGGAGCGGGCTGCAAATAATGGTGTAGACAGTGAAACAATTAGTGAACAGGGAAGCATTATCGATCGATCGGTCGGCAACAGCTCTCCTCAGGAATCCGAAATGACAGGACACGATCTTACAAATACTGTAGATTCAGGTTTTCCATCCTCACCGTTTTCTCAAATAAGTCAAGACACATTTTCTGCTTTTCAAAATGCGAATATTGCCGGGTCAAATGCATGGTCGAATAGGACTGAGGAACATGTTTCAGACACCAGTGCATTGTTATTATAGTTAATGCAACAAATGGGACAAAGGCTACAAAAGTTAGACACAACGCTTGAACAAAATCAGAAACAAATGGGACAAAATCTTCAAAAGTTAGACACGATGGAACAAAATCAGAGACAAACACAGCAACAGCTTCAAAAGTTAGACTCATTGGAACAAACGCTTGAACAACGAATCGAAATGTCAAAAAGTCTGTAATGACGTAAAAACACAAATTTGTGAGCATTTTAAACCTAGTTTTTCACGTCATGAAAATGCATTACAGAATCACGAAGCAGCCATAAGAGAAGCAACATTTTGGTTTACTTGGAAAGACATTCTTTATTTGAAGTACTTTGTGTGAGATTAAAGATGACTTAGTATTTGGTTTCTCTGACAGCTACACGATTATATCACGACGCTACTAATGAGTGACACAATGTATATTATTGCTTTTGCGCTGTATCTGTTTTATATCTGCACAGTTTTTCTGAATTCTTCTGGAAAGTAAAACAAGTTTTAGTAGTAACTTTCGTGGTATAGCTACAATGAGACAACCTTTTCCGTAGCACAACAAAACGTTACAGCACAGTACTTTCTTCATCACAGCAATAAGTGTAATAACGTAATAACTAAGATATCTATACGCAAAGCATTTGACTTTTGTTTATGAGGAGGTGAGTACATTGACTTCAGCAGAACTTTGCTTACCCCTAGAATGCATGTATGTCTTCATTTAAAAAAAAAAAAAAAAATCTGTAATTTTTTATTTGATTTCAAACTGCTTTCCAGTACTCTTTCACTAACTCTATGACATTCCTCCTATCAAGTCTGAACTAGATACCTTTTTAAGTTTTTGTATAGTTCAATACGTTTACCCATACACCGTGAATGCATTAGTAGGGCTTCAGAAGCCCTCACACATTTATAAATATTCTTCAGCCTATATTGTCTTCAACATTTTTTTGGGAGCAGTTATTAATTCAACGATAACTGTAGTGGTATTTCCAACAACAGGAGTGCTATCAGCAGCAGTAGCTGTAGTAGTAATAGTATAACTAAAAAATAATACACACTACTTTCACATATTGGCGATGTCGGTATATTATTGATCTTTTTGCTATCAAATGTTTTATTATTGCATAGTATTGTTATCCTGTGCTGCTCTTGTCAGCCTCATTGTTACTGTAGTTTGTTCGTTGCTGCAAGGCCCATATTTTTACGAGTATGACTCGTTTGGTACTGCACAAGCTGCTGTTCGAGAGACACGCCTTTTGCTATGGCTTCGACACGCAAAGCAAGAGAGTCAGTACGTGCAAATGCAGCTAATTTTTAAAGTGTTGTGGCTCAGTGGTTTGAAGAAGATGATTCTTGAGGGGAAGGAAATGTTGTTGAAGATGCAAGTAGCGAAGAATCAGCCAATGAACCTGTAGATGTGAATACTGAGGCAGATGACAGTCCTTCCGATAATATTACTTCATCAGGGTCTGAAAATGAAGAACCACCACAAAAAGGTATAGAAGGCCACACATACATTAGTCGGAATGGAACGATTTGGAAATTAGATCCTCCTGAAACTTTTCGTACGCCTGTCCATAATATCGTAAAGAAGGCACTTGGTCCAGCCCGTGGTTTGAAAACCTGTAAACCTAAGGATGCCTGGGACTATTTTATCTCCAAGGAAATACTAGAGGAAATCATCAACTGCACAAATATTAAAGGCAGAAGAGTGACTACATGGTAAAACGTGGAAAAAAGTTTCGCTTCCTGAAATGGAGGGTTTTCTTGGTCTTTTATTGCTTTCTGGTGTTGAGAAGAGTTGGGATGTCCCTATTAGAGAATTATTCTTGGATGAAAAGTCAAATCCTACATATAATGCCACCATGTCAGTAAATAGATTCGAGGATATAAGGAGAATGATTAGAGTTGATGAGAGGCGTACCCGTGAAGCTCGATCTGCAGATGACAAACTTGCAGCTGTTCACTATGTATGGGAACTATTTCTTCACAAGTGCAGAAATAGAATGATTCCCAATGATTCGCTCACAGTTGAAGAACAGCTAGTCCCATTCCGTGGAAGATGCAGCTTCACCCAATATATGCCCTCTAAACCAGCCAAGTACGGCATAAAAATATGTTGGTGATGTGATGCTACATCTGCATATGCTTTAGGCGGAATTGTTTACACGTGAAGGAAGCCCCATGAACCTATTCAGATAAAACTTGGATTGAATGTGGTGAAAGATATTGCTAAAAGCATTGAAGGATTATCAAAAAATATTACTGTTGACAACTTCTATACTAGTGTGCAGCTGGCAGAAGAGATGCTTCAGAAGCAAATTACAGTGGTGGGAACAATCAAACAAAATAAACCAGAAATTCCTAATGAGATGAAACCATCTGCCTCAAGAGCGATTCATTCCTCTTTGTTTGCATTTAAATCTGACATTACAAAGGTGAGTTAGTTCCCAAAAAGAAAAAAGTCTGTAGTTCTCATTAGCACAATGCATCACGACAGAAACATTGATGAAACTAATGCAGAAAAGAAAACAGATATAATAAAGTTCTATAACTCTACGAAGGGTGGAGTAGATCAAATGGACCAGAAAATTCGTTATTACACCTGCAAGAGACAAACTAGAAGATGGTCATTTGCATTATGGATGAATATGATGGACGTCGCAGCAATGTATAGTGAAATTTTGTTTTCCGCCCAACATCTGACATACCATAGTGGAAGAAGTGATAAAAGCCGGCCGAAGTGGCCGTGCGGTTAAAGGCGCTGCAGTCTGAAACCGCAAGACCGCTACGGACGCAGGTTCGAATCCTGCCTCGGGCATGGATGTTTGTGATGTCCTTAAGTTCGTTAGGTTTAACTAGTTCTTAGTTCTAGGGGACTAATGACCTCAGCAGTTGAGTCCCATAGTGCTCAGAGCGACTGATAAAAGGTGTTTGTTCCTAAGAGATTTTGCAGAGGAAATGGTAAGACCACCAATGGAACTTCGTATTCAGATCCCTAATCTTCCAAACAAAATCGTTGATGCCATGTAAAGATGTGGTGTTCAAAAAGATGTCATATTGCCGAACCAACTATCTGTTTCAGGAAAAAGAAGAAGATGCAATTATTGTCCATATAATAAACACAGGAAAAGTGCTATGACATGCATTGAGTGTAAAGCCAACATCTGCAAGGAAAATAGTGGCGTTCTTTGTGCTTCTTTTTTTCACATGTTGAAAACTAAGAGAAATGCAATTTTATGGGAACAATGAATAATAACTTTTTGTCAAAATATTGCCTATATACATAATATTGTGAATAATGAGTATGTTTTAATTGATAAATTGATTGTAATAAATGTTATAAAATATAAACGGCAAGTGAATTAATAAAATTATTTGTATATGTTGTCTGTAAATGGATGTAACTAATAAAAATTCACTCTTAGAGATATTTTAAATTAATAAAATGTTAATCAGGCCAACCAGATCCTGTTACTGTATCTTAGGAATCTTTCAATATGACAATAAATTTGACAGAAGTAAATTTAACTCCAAAGAATGATTATATGAAAAGAGGAAAATTTTAAATTAGGGCAGGGCCTTGGAGGCCCTGCATATGCATTCATGTGTGTTTTCGGCACCATGCATCCTAGGGTTTCTTCGTCACGGCAATAAGTGTAATAACTAAGATATCTATATGCAAAGCATTTTACTTTTGTTTATGAGGAGGTGAGTACATTTACTTCAGCAGAACTTTGCTTACAGAGGACGATAACTATGACAGTTCCACAGAATTATCTTACAGCAAGATGCACATTTAGCGCTACAGGACACGCATTTGTGTGGTTAATTTTGTACTTCAAACATTTATTTTTAAAGATTTGAATTACAGTGATACAAAGGTTTCCGTGATTCATTTCATTCCATTGCTGTAATCTGTAACACCTGAGGTTATAATTACATTAATCCTCAGGGGGATACACGCTTACTTTGTGTACCATGTGTTTGGCAAGCACAAGGAGCCCTAGCTGATATGGTATTTGCTTATACAACTTTCCACTTCAGTACCATATTTCTCTAACACATAACTTACACAGCTATCTGATCATTTAACTGAGAGAGACAAACATTTACTTTACTACATCAGTGACAGATGTTTACATAATTACACCGTTGGATAGCTTCACACTTACGAAATTGTATTTTGTCTGTACTTTGTGAACTGTTCATATTTTTTCGAAACCATTGTGATGCTATGAGAGTTTTGAATGATGTATTTGGTATGAGATCATGATTTTTAAAGTACGTTTGAGGTAGATGACACTATTGAAATGAGCAGAGAATTTTTCTTCGGTCTTGAAATTATTGAAAGAAGCTGCGATGATTTTGAGATGTGATTGATCTGTTATGATGTTATTATTACGATGACGATGTGTATTATGCTGTTGAGGTATGTTTATGATCAATAATCTGATAATTAGATTATGCTACACATTTATTATGATGAAATATTGAAGAAGTGTCGACGAATATGTATATGTGTTATAAGGTAAGGAATAATGAGTAGTGGTTAGGGACGGTGATTCGTGAAAAAGGATGTTGGAAACCAAGAATCGTACTTTAAGAGTTATGAAATGTGTGTAAATGTGTGAATGTATTACAATGATGACGAAAATTTTTTGGACTCTGTTATATTTATAGGATTTTGTTTCTACAGATTTGTAACACAAGTATTTCGATCTGTGAAATTTTATTTGTATCAAACTGTCACTGTAGCAGAAACTGATGTCGTAAATATTTCGGTAAGGAAGGTAGGTCACCTTGACGTGATGCACTGTAAGCACCCAGCTGTGCGACAGTCACCGGAAAAAAAAAAAAAAAGGCTGTGCCTTCCAGGGGCACAACAAAGAGAAGGAGAGGCCATTAACCACACTATTGACAAATGTTTGTAGAAAGCATCGCAAATATGACACGCTCATTACTTTGAAACATATAATTACTCGTACTTCGTGCTACTTACTGAAATGCTTATGAATTGATGGAAAATATTCTTACATCTGCACACCTGATTATGACAAGTGTCTTTCAGGAATTGAGAGAATTTCTACTACCTTATGAAATGCCACATGACTATTGAATGATAGTTTTATGCTTTGCTTTAGATAGTTGCTTATATCATTTGATATCTGGTTTCCAGCTGTGTTGCAGCATTGGTTATATAAAATAAAATTAAATGCATTTGCTAATGTGAACACTTTCTGTCAACAGATCTATTAAATAATAATTTTATGATCCACATTCTTCGAAAAAGGAGCACTTGGAAAGGAAAGAACAACAAGATGGGACTAATAACAGTAACTGCGTATATAATTTCCTTTTCAAAGTACTTGGTAATTGTTTGTAGAATAAGTTTTTGTGGTGCACCACTTTAATTACATAGACTTTAAGATGTGAATATACATTTCTCTTATGTGCTTTGTCATCTTTAGTGTACTATTTTTTCTGCTTCTGGTTTTGTCATGTTTAGATATAAGTTATTACATTTGCTGCTGCTATTTCCCAGGCATAGTGCTACTGAATTTCACTTTGTATTACTCTGTTAAACCAGTTTTACTACTGATTTATTTTTCTTGTTTGCTGCACAGTGCCTTATATTAGTAATAATATTGCAATTGCTTTGCTAACTTATATATATTGCTGCTTGCTTTGCCAATTTGAATTTTTTGTCATTGCTGATTGTGTTAATTATTTTGTGCTGCTGTATTGCCTCGTCCCTTAGTTTAGCATCTGAGCTGAGTAGATTTAAGTTAGCTTAAGATGGGGTGGGCTATATGAGAGAACGAGTTGTGATGAATTAGAAGAAATGCATTGAGAAGCTATAAGAAAATGGTTTGGCGAAAAAAGTATTTTGAAAGAGGATGTGAACAAAAAAGGAGGGTTTAGGGACAACAGGTTTAGGTAGGATTTTCTTGGAAATAAATGATGAGGTAAGATAATGGAAAATAAATAATGAGGTAAGAAAGATGTGAACATATAAATACAGAAAGCATGCTTGGATTGGATTTTTTTGGTGGAAACAAATGTTGAAATAAAACGAAAGATCTATGGAATGAAGTTTTGAGTTGGACTGCAGTACCAAATGTTACACTGAAAACAAACCCTATCCTTTCCTCCTGTGTTATTCTGCTATGTGTTTGTGTACTCTTGCGTATTTGTGTTTTTCCTGTCTTTATGTGTTTGGCTAATAGGATTTATGTTGTAGACTTTTTCTAGTACTAAGCTACATTCACTATGATGAGGAATACTGTTATCCTCAAATATAATTTGCGTTAATAATATGTTATTTACTTTGTAAAGATGTTTAGACATTATTAATTCTGTTCTGTTTCAATGCTCATGTGTGAAATTAATGTTTGGAAAACGCTTCTCATTATTTTATATATTTACTTATGTCATAATTCCTGTAACACTGATGTATATGTTTATTTCTATTCTTTTGTAAAGTCTGTGTTACTACAAATGTTATCAGTACTGTAATGTTCTTTAATGATGTATTTTGTACCTTTGTAATTGTATTCTTATGTTGTAAATTTATAATTGTGTAGACACCAGTTCTTCAAAGTAAGTATCATTTCACTGCACACGTTTCTGTTGGTCATAATATATGCACAGTATGTGAGAAGTTGGGACCGTTAGTGTTTGCACGTGTGTTGATAATTCAGCAAGGGACTGGTTAACAGCATTGCTGGTCCTAAGGACAATTCCAAAAACTTTGTGAGTGCACAAGTGGTGGTTTATGGACTTGCTATATTGTCCGCAAGAGTCTTCGATGGTGATTGTGGACCTGCACAGTCGCAACAGATGGCTGCTGGCCGTCTCTACAAGGACTACAGTGGGTCTGCATCTTTGATGGCCCACCAATACCATTATTTCTACAAGGACTACAGTGGGTCTGCATCTTTGATGGCCCACCAATACCATTACTTCTACAAGGACTGCAGTGAGTCTGCACCTCTGGTGGGCCACCAATACCGTACTCTCTAACAAGACTACAGTGGTCTGCTCTGTGATGACCTACCTACCAATGTTCTTCAAAACTTAGGCTGACTCTGCGGTGGGTTTGCTCTCTTGTGGCCCATTACATGTCTGCATGTCAAGAGTCAGCACTGTCTTTCTGTTAGAAGGACAACACTACTTCTTCGAGACCACATGGAAATCCACTACTTCTGCGTGCCATTTCTTTTACCAATGAGACTTTGTGAAAAAACTGTAATTACTATTGTGATAAATGATCAAGACTGTCTTTATGAGAATAATTTTTGCTTTTGACCAACAGTGTATCAATAAGTGTGTGCATTTGATATCTTTGTTATTGTAACTATGAAAATTTTTTTCAAATCTGTATTGGCCGCTGCCCAAAACAATTTGTAAAATTTTTTGTGGGAGCATGGGGGCTATGTAAGTAGGCTGTTTAGGTTTTTTTATTGGTAACGCCACGTAGCGCTCTATATGAAAATCACTGACTGTGCTGTGTGCAGTCTGAGGCTGGTCGGCATTGTTGCAATAGTCGCTATTGCAGTATTGGGCAGTTGGCTCTTAACAGCGCGTGGCGTTGCGCGTTGGAGGTGAGCCGCTAGCAGTGGTGAATGTGGGGAGAGAGATGGCGGAATTTTGAGAACTGACGATCTGGACGTGTGTCCATCAGAAAGAGTAAATTTGTAATATTGGATATCATGGACTGATATATATATGTATATATATATATATATATATATATATATATATATATATATATATATATAATGACATTTGAACACTATTAAGTTAAATACATTGTTTGTTCTCTATCAAAATCTTTCAATTGCTAACTATGCCTGCCAGTATTCAGTGCCTTCCGCAGTTAGAATCACTTATTTAGCTGTCAGTATTGGCGCTCGCTGTATTGCAGTAGTTCGAGTAACGAAGATTTTTGTGAGGAAAGTGATTTGTGAAACGTATAGGTTAATTTAGGCAGGGCCATTCTCTTGTAGGGATTACTGAAAGTCAGATTGCGTTGCGCTAAAAAAAAAAATATTGTGTGTCAGTGTAAGCACAGTCATGTGTAATTTTTCTAAGGGGACGTTTCATGACAACATGCTATTACACTTACAAATTTCGTACCAAAACGATAGTGGAATAATAGAAAAGTCTCTACCTGCAGTGTAACGACGGGATGGCTAGGGGACGGGGTGAGTACGGTAAAAAGGATATTTGATTAGGATAACACAACTTAATATCGAACACACTCTCAGATAATAGAAGTATACACAGCATGCAAAAAGACACACACATCACATTAATGTGCGAATAAGCTGCACTGCGTTAAACACAGAGCGCGCACTGTGATGACTGGTTGTGTGTGTAATAGGTATAAGCAACATTCAGAATTTGCAACATGTGTTTGACTCCACACTTTCGAATAACTACCTAGTAAACGTGAAGTGACAAAAACATTTCACTGAAAATCTTCAAACATTGAATAATTTACCTCGAACACGCATAAGTGATGAAAGAACGGAGGCCGGGAAAACAGAAAACGTGGAAAATCCACGAGAACTGCGTACTTGAACATAAACATAAACTCTAGCCAGGCCGACAGTTTGCATCGTTGTATTTGACCACAAACGGCACCTATGCAATATCACCCACATGTCACAAGTGTCAGTTATAGTCAGTCCAGTGTTCTTTGTAGTTGTGAGAGCATTGTGTCGGAGCTAAGTTCATTCAATCTGTGTCGACCGACAATCGTCACGAGTTCGATGGGTAGCGTTACTCACATGCCCCTATCCTCTCAGCTGACGTCCAAATGACGTATATGAGTTAGCCTCGCGGCTTGTCGACTTCTGTCGAGTTTCGTGATCGTATCAAGGTGAATGGAAGTTGACTCGTCATCTTCTTCCCTTCCATATTATCCATATATCATGCCTGGTGTTTTATTAGTGTGCGAAGTGTATGGCTTTGTTCTCTTGCAAACTGTAGTTTCATTTTTATTTATCATTCCGGGATTTGATTCCAGCTTTTAAGTGCGTTTTAAGTGTATTATATTTATTCGTTATGTTTCCTGGATGAGGTGCTACATTGTTCTGTTACAGCAGCATTACTGTAACGTATAAACGTGGAATTTATAATTAATGGCCGTCCTTCAGGTAGGTAATAGAAAATTTGTTTCGAAATTCGCCATTTAAATGTTATAATAGAAGCACCTGAACAATGCAGCAGCTCGTACATAAACGCCATCTCCAATAAATGGTAAAATACACCATACGTGAAAGCGGGACTTATTTCCCAAAAAGCAACGTGAAAAACATAAGTAAAGAGGAAATCGTGACTGGCAGCAGAAAGCTATTTTCTAAATAAACACATTATGTAACTTATGCAAATTGGAAAATACAAAGATCATTTTAACGTCTTATATGAGAGATTTGATATGAAAGTAGAAACATTTCCGCTTTACAACTGAGAAATTTAGGTTTATTAATTTTAGATGGGAATGAGAACAAACTGAAAAGTAGTTAAATTAAATAATTCTGCTGTACATGTACAGAATGTAGTATATACGATATTTTACTTTTGATTGTCAGTCAATATTCTTTTTAGGTGGCTTAAAATTTTGCAATGGGAAGAGATGTGACTGAACGCAGGGATGTAATTTTGATCTTGTTTCCTGCATACGTACATAGTTTCTTTTATATAGAACATTTCTGCAGGCTTATAAGATGAAATTGATCTTTGTTTCGGGTATTTTTTGGCCATGTCATAGTTAACAGAGTGTTGTACCCCCATGATCGGTTTACAAATATACGTTGTTATAATAGTTAGTACCCCAGTTTCCTGGAAAAAAGATGATAATATGAATATCTTGATTTTGCACCAAAAATCATAGTAATAACGTTTTTCTGCAACACTGTAAGGTTCTAATTGTTTCCTTGTGTTGTGCCTCCTCGCACTTCTGTCCCATAGTATATACTGTATGAGACCAATGCATGATATATGTGTTGTAGTACATCAGTATCATTGCAGTACTTCCTGAATGCATTTATTCCACTACATCTTTGCATATGTGCTTGCCAAAGGGTGAGCATCCATATCCTACCTAAATGTATCCTGTATTACTATGCCCGCAAAAATTACAAAGTTTCCTTTGCTTGAAATGTCAGCTTCAGTGCACAAATCTGTTACTGCTCTTATACGGTGCTGTTAGAGAGGTACCGAATACAGAATTTAGCTAGAAAAATATCTTCGCAGGCACATGAAGGACTGTGTACTCCAGTACCTACAATATCTTTTCCTTCTCATCTGTAGCTCAGTAATGAAATTTCAGTGACACCATCAACTGGGTAGAACTCATTCTAGAGCATGGTACTTACTGTTATCTTTTGCAGGTGTTACAACATCACTACTGGTTTGACCTCGCTATTGAAATCTGAGAAAAGATTAAGGGGTGGGTAGTGAAAACTTTTTTCAGGGTACTATTGCTCAGTAATGGTAAGGAGGCTATGCTGATCTGCCTCGAGAAGCAAACAAATAAAATCTTTCAGCTATCCTTGGGATTCTAAAAGGAGATGCTTTAGAAATGAAAGTGCTTTAATCTGATGAAAAGGTGTATTTTCATCTTTTATGTACAAAATATAGATAGTTCCTCAGCGATAGTGCCATAGCCACAAGACCGATCGACTATGAGGCAGTAAAACTAAGATTTCACTTCAATTTGAGCCACTTCAAGTACAACCGTGTATGGAGAAATGTTTCCGCTCTTACATTCAGCAATTTTTAACCCAGAATGTTGGATTACAGTCCATATATCAACACTTAAAAACGTCCACTGCTAATGCTGATACCAGATACAGTTTCAATTTACGACTATTGTGTGTCAGATTATAAGAGCTAAATGTGAGTTATTCACTTAGGCTTCAAATTTGATACACAGACGATCATTTTAAATAATATATATCTAATGTTCATCTAATATTTTTAGATATGATTGTGGTATGTGTAAACATATAGAAATGCTCTAAAATGTATTGACCATTATAACTTTTCTCTCTATATAACAATCAAATTAGCATTTCACTGTAAATGAGACAGTAAAAGATCGCAAGCTGTGTACAGAAGGTGCCTTAATTTGTAAGATTCTTACTGAAGACCACTCATCAAAGCCCACAAAACTTAGGCTGCATTCAGTAGAACTACAAGACGGTAATGCCTCAGTAGGGAAGATACAAACTTCGAGAGCTTTTGAAATAATTAAGATTTGAAGAGAAAAGTATATTTATCAATGTGTATATTTCACATGAGGGTAATGAACCTTTTACACTGAAGCGCCAAAGAAACTAGTACAGGCATGTATTTTCAGAGTTACGTAAACAGGCAGAACACGGCCCTGCCGTCGGCAACGCCTAAATGAGACAACAACGTCTGGCGCACATATTAGATCGGTTACTGCTGCTACAGTGGTAGGTTATCAAGGTTTAAGTGACTTTGAACGTGGTGTTATGGTTGGCGCACGAGCGACGGGACACAGCATCTCCGAGGTAGCGATGAAGTGGCGATTTTCCCTACGACCATTTCACGTGTGCAACCTGAATATCAGGAATACGGTAAAACATCAAATTTCCGACATAGAACCGACCGGTAAAAGATCCTGCAAGAACGCGACTAACGACGACTGAAGAGAATCGTTCAACGTGACAGAAGTGCAACCCGTCCGCAAATTGCTGCAAATTTCAATACTGGGCCATCGACAAGAGTCAGCCTGGGAACCATTCAACGAAACATCATCGTTATGGGCCACCGCAGCCGAAGGCCCACTCGTGTTCCATTGATGACTCCACGACACAAAGTTTTACCCCTGGCCGGGGCCCGTCAACACCGACATTGGACTGTTGACGACTGGAAACATGTTAACCGGTCGGGCGAGTCTCGTTTCAAATTGGATTGAGCGGATGGACGTGTACGGGTATGGAGACAACCTCATGACTCCACAGACCCTGCATGTAAGCAGGCGAGTGTTCAAGCTGGTGGAGGCTCTGTACTGGTGTTGGGTGTATGCAGTGGCAGTGACATGGGTCCCTGATACGTCTAGATACGAGTCTGACCCTTGATACGTCTAGATACGAGTCTGACAGATGACACGAACGTAAGCGTCCTGTCTGATCACCTGCATCCACTGATGTCCATTGTGCATTCCGAATGACTTCGGCATTTCCAGCAGGACAATGCGGCACCCCAGACGTCCAGAATTGCTTCTCAGTATAAAAACGTCCGCTGGCCACCAAACTCTCCAGACATGAACATTATTGAGTATGTCTGGGATGCCTTGCAACATGCTGTTGAGAAGAGATCTCCACTCCATCATACTCTTCCGGATTTATGGACAGCCATGCAGGATTCATGTCAGTTCCCTCCGGCACTACTTCAGACATTAGTCGAGTCCATGCCACACCGTGCTGCGGCACTTCTGCGGGCTCGGGTGCTCTACACAATGTTAGCAGGTGTACCAGTTTCCTTGGCTCTTCAGTGTATAATGACAATCGTCAACCCTTCTTTCTGATATTGTCAATTATTTTTAAAATTTTGTGACCATAGATCGCTAGATCGCCTTTCCTTGTACAAACATCCCTGGATCTGTGAACTTCCTAATAACCACGAAGAAATAATGAAGGATAAATATTGCAGACACCACGATTACCCAGAGACGAGGGTAGCTGTGCCGCCCGAAAAGTGCCGAAATGCAACACTAAATGAAATGTCGCTCTGTAACGAATACATCCGGGGAAGAACGAGTGGAGGCAACACTGACGTAGCCTTCGCCCGCACTCTCGGCCCGTGAGAAGTATGGCACTCTGTGGCCGGCCTGCTCTACAGGTTGTAATTAAATTCTCTTTAGCGACTTACACCAAGACGAGAGAAGAAGGCTATTAAAGCCGGGGTCTGAAATGCTATACCTTCAGACCCATGAGCCTTACTGTCTTCGATACTGTGAAACCATCTGTTCTTTTCATAAAATGCATTTTAACCATCACCTAGTTATTCTTCCATTAGTCATCCACCGATTTCGGCTTCAAGCATCATCCAGGACGATGATTAATAACCGAAAGCGGTAGACGACTGATGGGACAATAAACAACTGATTGTTAAAATGCATTTTATAAACTAATTTACAGCTGGCGAACCGCACCTCATGGAAATATTTACACGTCTCTTTTATTGCGAGTTCTTTATTTTCCATATTTTAGGAAAAGTCCAGTAAAAACTGGCTCTAAAATGCATACCTTACGAGTTTTGACCATTTTTTCAGTAGAACCGATGTGTATCACGATAGCGAAGATGAGAAATTGCTCACAGCTCTTACGGTATACACTTTAGAGTCCATGATTACTGCCTAATGCTACGTTAAAAGGTAACATTCGAGGTGGCAAGACTGCTCCCTATTATTAGTTAAAATCCTCGTCATTAGTTAATTGACTGAATTGAGCTAATTCGAGTTTCCAGCCAGAAAAAAGATAACTCTGCTGGGATTTGAGTCACGGACTGCCAAATAATTACTTAGATAATTTCATATTCCTTTGACCATTTGCACGATACACAGACTACTTAATTTTGGATAGGTACTAAAAGTTTTGAAGCAGAATTTCGCGTCCACCAAGTGAATAAATATATGCGCACGCACTGTCATACACTGTTATCATTGGCTACTACTTTATACACTGCGCCATTGCCAAAGTCTCTGACATGCGTTTCTGTTCAAATGTCGTTTGTATAAGAAATTTACCAACTTGATTCCATCTCCTGTAAACTAGTAAAGTCATATTGTGACTTGTCCTGCTAGAAGTTTGTTGGAATACAACCCGCACAAATGCATATAAGATGGCTCTTTATAGCTGAAATCTGGATATGCAAGAAAAAAAATTCAGTGGGTGTGAGACTGACTGCTGTATCCCTACAGTTCCGTATAAGAAATTTACGTCACAAATAATTAGTTTTGAACAAACGATAGATGTTGGCCATAAAGTCCCCAATGCCCAAACTGTACGATAGCTATATCGCAAACAGGGACTCATTGTAGTAGGGGATATGCTACTGCTGACGGTCTCGTACGCATCATTTGTTTCAAACACGATCGAGAATACTGGTAGCAAAAATGTTCAAATGTATATGAAAGCCAGGCGGTGTGACCGAGCGGTTCTAGGCGCTACATCTGGAACCGTGCGACCGCTATGGTCGCAGGTTCGAATCCTGCCTCGGGCATGAATGTGTGTGATGTCCTTAGGTTAGTTAGGTTTAAGTAGTTCTAAGTTCTAGGGGACTGATGAGCTGAGAAGTGAAGTCCCATAGTGCTCAGAGCCATTTTTTTGCGTGTGTGATATCTTATGGGACTTAACTGCTAAGGGCATCAGTCCCTAAGCTTACACACAACCTAAATTATCCTAAGGACAAACACACACACCCATGCCCGAGGGAGGATTCGAACCTCCGCCGGGACCAGCCGCACAGAATACTGGTAACAAAGAATCTGGTTACATATGTGTTTCCCCCTTGTTTTAGCGTACAAGTGTCGCTATAGAGTACTTCAGGAAACTGACCACACCTGAAAATGCATTGCATAGTTGACTGAGTACACTGACTTAACAATCGTACTTCATATTTTATCAATCCCATGAGAGTCTTTAATCCTTAGTGAATGAATAATGGATTAAGTTTAATCTTTGCTTGTTAACTGTTGCTGCACGTGTTACAAATTTCTCTGAACATCAGCTTTTAAGAGTCCTGTATAAACATGGAGCTTTAAATCTCGTCTCCGCTCATGAATCAGGAAATGGTGAAGGTCTCATTTAATATTCTGCAGGAGGTTACTTATTCTGTCTCACAGAGTAATGTCGCACAGAGGAAGTCACACCAAATTAGTAGTCCGTACATCGACAAGATTTAATCTCAAATTAAGGACATCTGATGCATCTTCGTTTCGTTACGAGACACATTTATCTCAGCCTAAATGTAACGTGACGCAAATATCTAGCAACATGGCAATCATCAAAGCAATGGCGGCGTGGTTGCCAATCAAAGTTTGATGTCAGCGTGGCGCGCTTACGCAAGACAGGAGTGCAGTGATGGCGGCGCGGCGCGGCGTGCCGTGTCCTTCCGGGGCGTCTTGCCGGCACCGCCGTCATAGAGAACCTCATTAGGGTGACACGGGCACGACGCAGTCGCTGCGATAATGGGATTACGCTGAGGACCCGTGAGTGCCTGCTGCGGCCCCGAGCTGCCGCTGCTGCTGCCGCTGCTACCGGGGTGATTGCAGCGTCTGAGCCAGATTCCCAGCAGGTGGCGCCGCGCCGCCAGACACGTGTCCTCGACGCCAGTGTCGCTGTTTCTCACTACCTTACGCTATAACGGAGCTTTGTTCACAGCGCTGGTGGGAGACGTGAAGCGTACAGACAGACAGAAACACACACACACACACACACACACACACACACACACACACACAGAGAGAGAGAGAGAGAGAGAGAGAGAGAGCAAGCGAGAGAAACGTACGAAATGTTATAAAACACTGATGATCGCAATTCACACGTAAAGCAATAATACGAGCAGTCTTTCACATTCAACAGCGCCTGTGTTTACGCTCCACTAAAATTTTTTCCATCCCCTCCGAATCCTCGAAGTCATATGAAGTTTCATTATAGAGTACTTTTATCTGACAGAAAACTGACTTCACCTGAAAACGCACTCGTCTGCGTACCATCTCCCACTGGGATCCTTTGAAGTTACTACGAGGGTCGTTCAATAAGTAACACAACATTGTTTTCTAAAGCAAGTTGGTTTTATTCAGAATTCCAATGCACTATACTGTTTTCCACTCTTATGGTTACAAACCTCTGTTTTCCAATTTTATCTACTATCAATGCGACGGTCTTCCGCCACCTTACTGGAACGGTCTGTATGGTTTCGTGTACCACGCCACTAGTAGATCTCGAAGCTACGACTTTACTGGCTGAGGGTGCAGCTATAAGGTTCTTCTACGGAGCAGAGGTGATGTGGGCGCCATACTAACGATTGCCAATTAATGTCCGATTCGAAGTGATGAACCCATGTTTCATTGCCTCTGCCGACGTTCGACAAAAAACTGTCACGAACACCCTCGAATAGCCGGCCGAAGTGGCCATGCGGTTCTAGGCGCTGCAGTCTGGAACCGCGAGACCGCTACGGTCGCAGGGTCGAATCCTGCCTCGGGCATGGATGTTTGTGATGTCCTTAGGTTAGTTAGGTTTAACTAGTTCTAAGTTCTAGGGGACTAATGACCTGAGAAGTTGAGTCCCATAGTGCTCAGAGCCATCTGAGCACCCTCAAATAATGCAAGCAATTCCGCGCAGATAATCAATCCTTCCTTGCTCTTTATAGTCTTCTGTTATGCAGCCAGGAACCCAGTGGGCACATGCCTTTGAGTACCCCAACTGGTGGATGAGTGGGTCGGCACAGCCAATAGAGACGCCCAGTTGTGCAGCGAGATGTTTGATTGTGATCCGTCGGTCACCTCGAATGAGACTGTTAGAAACTTCCAACATTGTGTGAGATCAGGCAGCCTTGGGCGACTTTTTTTCGATGATGACACACGCCTCGACCAACGGATCCCCTTGCTTTTGTTCACTGCAAGGTGTCCGTGGACGCTTTGTAATTGCCTATGTATTTCTGCAGTGCTTTTGATTTGTGCCAAGAGAAATTCAGTGACCGCTTTCTGCTTGGAACACACACAATTTTCAAGGCTACGTATAGCGCCGCCAACGGCGTTGCCGCAGTGGTAACATCATTTCCAATCAAGTTAAGCGCTTTCGGTCTGGGCCTGCACCTGGATGGGTGACCATCTGCTTTGCCAAGCGCTGTTGGCAAGCGCCTGTGAGGCCAACTGAGGAGCTACTTGATTGAAAAGTAGCGGCTCTAGTCTTGGATACTGACATACGGCCAGGAGAGTGGTGTGTTGACTACATGCCCCTCCATATCCGCATCCAGTGACACCTATGAGCCGAGTGTGACCCGGCGGTCGGTCGGTCCCTTGGGCCTTCGTGGCCTGTTCGGGAGGAGTTACGTATAGTGCCGCCACCTGTCACGACTTCATGAAACTATAGGAACTGAAGCAGAAATATTCCATGATGTCCCGCAACGTATTCTGTGTTTTCTCAACAAATATTGGCCGAGAAAAAAATATGTTTCGTTAATTACCGAACGCCCCTCGTAATCTCTGCTTAAACAGGGTTCATTGTTTCCGTGCCTCCTTCAAAATTTTACCTTTTCCTGACAAACCACCCTTTTATTCAGTATTTCTGGCATATATTTTTGTCTGTTATATGCCGATGCTCGGAGAAGAGGTTTTTGCTCTACATTTTGTAGGGCATCCAGATTTTACGGACCTTACATGAGCTAGATCCATAAAGACAGTACGATTCAGTATGACATCCTCAGAAAATAATAATTATATTGTATCAGCAAAAAGCAACTGAGGTAATCTCATGTACCGAAAACTAACAAAATAATATCTACCAATATAAGGACAGGGGCGAGCATAAGTAAGTTAAAGTGAAACGAATTTTGGAGACGAACCGAGCAGGTGGTTAATGGCATTGGAAAACCCCGCTTATCAAGAGAACGGTGAGCTTCAGTGGAGAGAGGGATAAAGCCAGAACAATATGTTAATCCTTTTAACGTAAATACGGCCGGGACTGAGGGTAAGTGGCTGGATGGATGGCTTTAACAGGGCTAGACGGCGACCTAGCAAGAAAAATAAAATTCATCTCCAAAGTGAGACGGCGATTGGCTTGAGCCGCACTGGGCGACGCAGACGCGACACAGTGGGGAGATCCCCATCACATAAAAGGATTTTGAGAACTAAAATTTCTAGAAATCTCTTATCTCACAGCGGACCGCACAAGTGTGGGGAAAATGGCGAGGGCGTTAAGAGCTGTGCTTCTGTGAGGTGTGGACGATATGCTTCACGTATCGTGGTCACAGATAGCAAAGATGTAGTTAATTATTCCTGCAGGAATTTTTGCGGGCAAAGAAATTGTGCATGTCACTCCAACCCTTAGCAAGTGTGCAATAGCCATTATTTCGACTAGGGAGAAATTAACGTTCTACGGAATGCGGGAAAGTTGAGACAGTGAATTCAGTCAAGGCCAGAGTAGGGAATTAGCGTTTCAGATCCAGCACGGAGACAACGCCGTTGAAGATCCCGCTTGGTAAATTACCATATCGCATTAGACCACAGCAAATGTTGAGTTGAGATTTTGCTCACTCCAGCTTGCGTACACTTTGAACATTGATGACTATTATGTACACTGATGATGTCACTTCTGGTAAAAACTTCTACAAATGGTAAAGAGGACTGATGACAGAAAACCTATAAGTGTTGATCTGGTGCAAAAACCATCGACAAAATCCTTCCCACAGAGTGAAATCAGCTGCTGACAATCCTCGCACTCGTAGCAGGTGATAGGGATAGTAGCGGTTGTCATGCAGGATACACATAATCGCGCTTTGGCTTACACCATGTTGGCGGTCCACAATCCAGGAGTTTGTACTAGGGTCGGTCTCAATATCCCGTAAAACACGGTCCTCTAGATCAGATGAACGAACAGTCCGCCGCCTGCCTCCCTGCACGCTCATCTGTCTGAAAGGACCTTTCGTCACACAAACGCTCAAAAGGACTTCAAATGTTACGTTATGTATTTGGTGTCTGTGATGGTACTTGTTTTATTATAGCTGTGCTCCCTCTCGATCCTTTCCATCTACTTGGCTGTATACAAAATCTCGATTTATTCACGACATGAATACCGGACCAATCTGCTGCTTATGGTACGCTACATGAAAAACACAGCCTGCAACACACAGGGAGCACATAGCCTGCGATTAGAGGAACTTCCATTCGTCGGTGACATCTACCGTGGCAACGACTCATTTTCGGACAAGTGTTCATAGTGCCTTTTTTTCCATTTCCAGCCAGGCATCCGTCCCAGCAGTTTGCCTGTTTTATTAATGTGTACCCCGTATATAGCCCATCTGTAGGCGCATGTAAGGAGTGCGGATGCATAACAGGCTCCGAGCCACTTGTGGGAATAAAAGACTTGGTGCGAGCAAGTAGGTGAATGGACAGTGGACGCTACCAGCGTGTGACAGGTTGAGTATTTCGTTGGGGCTGGAACATCTCCAGATGGCCGAGGCAGTCCGGCTTTAGGCTTCGTGGCGAGCGCATGTGTTTACGTAGAGCTGCCCACTGCTGAAAGCAAGACAAATTTGCTGTGTTGGTTGTTGTTGAGTATTTCGCTTCTGCACAGTTATTCAACTTCTTTGTTATTGTCGACATTGTATCATAGTTGCTGCTGTCCATCCTGATTTGTTAATGTGGACTGTTTGAAGACATCATTGATTTCAAGACGGGATAGTTTAGTTTACATTTTATCATGACTGTGTGAAGCATAGCGCATTTCAGTTTCAAACGTTTGTAATTGAGAAGGTGAAAATTCCATCGACTGAAATTATTGGGATACACCTTTCGCTGTTGGCAATTATTGCTTATTAGAAACTTAAGTATTTAAAGATTTACAATTGTGTTAGTGAAGAGACAGATGGTTCTATGAATACTCACACGCAAACGGAAGTGTAAGTGAGGTTCATATAATGTATGACGGCCTCGGTTTGCGCACCGTATGTATATTCGAACTCCCATTTGAGAACCTAATGATCACATCAGTGCAGTTTTAAATGATTATGGGAGTGTAATGGCTTTCCCTTGCCTGTTGCCGGCCGGGTTGGTCGAGCGGTTCTAGGCGCTACAGTCTGGAACCGCACGACCGCTACGGTCGCAGGTTCGAATCCTGCCTCGGGCATGAATGTGTGTGATGTCCTTAGGTTAGTTAGGTTTAAGTAGTTCTAAGTTCTAGGGGACTGATGACCTCAGAAGTTAAGTCCCATAGTGCTCAGAGCCATTTGAACCATTTGAACCTTGCCTGTTTCCAATGGAGCTCGTCAAGCTTGAATTGATTTATTGAAACAAATCCCGTCATTCATAACTGTTTCTGGTTACCGTGCATTGGTCATCTATGACGGACAGCCTTGGACGTGTGCAATTTGCAACTCCACTGACTATGTGCGCGCGGAGGGCTCGCAGCGGCGCGTGGTCCAGCTACCACCCAGGGAAGCTGTCGAGCGCACGCCCTGCGCTGTATACATGCCTCTGACGTATGCAGCCGCGGCCCGCGGTGCTGCGCGACCCCACCCGTGACCGCAGGCAATATTCAGGAAGCGGAAAGAGAGAATGCCTCAGTGATACCAACTTTAGAAATGCACGCGTAGTCTCGACATAGTGATGTTAGTCCGCAGCGAATGGGAAACACAGAGAGTACCGAAATCGGTGGAGTTTCCCAATCGAAACCAATGCCAGATGACGTACCCACAGCGGAAACGGAAAGTAATGCGTCTGAAGAGTGTGGCTCAAAATCTCGTAAGAATAAGAAAACACGAATAACTCATCTAGCAGGTGAAGCAGAAGGTCTCTAAACCAGAGACAAATTACGTCAACTACAGTTGAAAGACAATGTATACCGTTGCTAATCCCAACACTCGAATCGACAAGAGAAACGAAGGAAACAACCCATCTATCAGTCAAAGTAGAAGTACAAAATGCGTTGAAGGCCCAGCAAGTAGCGGTCGCACTACGTGAAGGAGAATATCTTAAGGACAAAATGCAGTTAAAAACTCAGATACGACAGACTGGATTACTGCAATGGTGGGTGAGCGGGAACAACTGGCACCAACAACCACCGAATCATCAGTAATACTGATTGCTAATGTGCATGTTGACGACAACATAAATGGAATCAAATCTTAAGCTTTACGGTAAACGTAGAAACTCGATTGCTTGTGCCTTTCTTGAGATACATGCAGTATAATAGTGAGTACTGATTATGTCTACGTGTGTAAATATATTCTAAGAAATGGAACAAACATTAATTATCAAGAGAATTCAAAGTGCGCATAAAATATCTTCTCTAAAGGATTTTCTTTATAATTCTGACACCGATATTGTTGTCTTGCAGGAGGTATTGATCCTAGATCGTAGCATACCAGGTTTTCACCCAATTTTAAAAGTGGCTGTCGAATATCATTTTTGTACTTCAGTTTTTGCTAAAGGTAGAGTATCCACTCACAATCTGTGCCTTTTAGAGTCAGAAAGAGGTATGATGTGTCAAGCTTTCGATATAACTTTAGCGAATGCTTACGTCCCCTCCAGGAATAATTCCAAGACAGAGTGAGCAATCTTTTTTTTCTAACTGAACTAGTTCAGTTACTACAAAATGTCCCAGAAAACCTAATAATTGCAGGAAACTGGAACTGTTTTTTAGCAAGGTAAGATCAAATGCCTAATTGTAATTTTCTGGAAGAACTCTCTTATTGGTCAAAACCTTACACCCGTAGGACGCCTTGGAAATAAAATATCACACAATAGTTAAAGTTATTTTTATTTGCAACGTAGCAGGAAGCAGAATTGGCAGGAATTACACATTGGAAGGACCAACTCGCTTTGGAAACCATATCTACAACTTTTTCAGATCTCTGTGAGTAGTAGGGACATGGGGTTCCTGGTGCAGTTTTGATATGAAATTGATATGCAAATTAATTAAATTATCAATTAATTCCACAACCCTGACCATACCCAGCCTCACTCCAAACCACACTCACAGCCCCTCTCCCAACCTATCCTGTTAGCTGTAATTTCGAATTTTTGGGGCAATTTCGAATTTTGGTGGGAATTTCAAATTTTGGCTGGACTTTCTTTGTCCCAAGGCTGTGCTGGTATCCCACCCGACTCTCCTGCCTGGGAATTGGCGGGAAATACAAATTGGCAGTTACTTTTCTGGGACTCAAACCCTGGTCCTCCTCGACAGAAAGCCCAAGTGCAGGCCCCTTACACAATTATACCACCAGAGGCGCTTTGAATTGGTGAAAAATCAAAAATGTTGGTGCCCTTCCCGGGCCTCGAACCCTTGTTCTACTCGAAGGAAAGCCCATGTGCACCCATAATACTTGGAAACAGTCCAGATGCATGATAGGGAGGTTAGGTTAATCTACTTTATTTATTTTCGTCAGCAAAGTGAAGATCGGACCTAATTACACAACTATATGTGTAGCGCTACACAAAGGTGGCCTGAAACCCAAAGAGAACAAAAACTGACGATACCATACATCTGGTGTTAACGTGCTGGGAAAAAATTTCTCTCCACTGGAGTGATATGGTATATGTAATATCCTCAACGACAACACGCAGACGGTAACTGTTTTCGATATATCGGGAGAAACAGACATGGTAAAGTCTTATATAATGTCCTATTATAAAGAGTGTTTAAGTGGTTAAAGTTTGGATGCATGTATTTCTCTCAAAACTAGACCGATTTTGCTCATAAAACTAATAGTAATTGGCTCCCTCTATTCTTGTGGACCCATGACTGCTTTTTTTATCATAATCACGATTGTGTGTTAAAAAATAGGCGTTATTTCATACTTCATAACCTGTAATTATAGACTAGACACCATTTGAATTACAGTTCGTTGACGAATCTAGAAATGATAGTGGTCTTTTTCCCGACATGTGAGTACATTGTGTGAAACATGTTGTGATAATCAAATTGCTTACAAAACTAGAACGCAAGAATCTGCTGCTGTATGACAGAAACTTTACAGACATGTTGTTAGAGGTGACGTATGCATCAAAAATTCCAAACGTAAGCATACAGATGGTAATTGTTTTCCATGTAATGGAAGAGATGCGTGATAAAATATTGTTTCACTGACATTAAATAAAATTTTTCTCCATCGCAGAATGGCCAGCTGCTAGGAGCGAGGGGGCGTATCTACTGGAGGTGGTCGCTGGCTCTTCAGGAGGGATGTTGCGGTGCTGCTAAATATCCCTGTTGTGTTGGGTAAGGGCCTTCGCCTCAAGGAAGGCTGTGTGCCGCGAGCGACCGCGGAGGATTGCGGAGGGCCTGGTGAGGCCAGTGGCCACAGAGGGGTGACAGTGCAGCCGCAGAAACACACCAAAGCGCTTTGTGGAGCAGATAGCCATTTGGGCCACAGAGGGGTGACAGTGCAGCCGCAGAAACACACCAAAGCGCTTTGTGGAGCAGATAGCCATTTGGGAAAGCAGTCTGGAGCATTCTCCGGAATATCGTTGTTGTCTCAGAGTGGTTCAGTCTTTCTGAGAAATATGTTTGACAGATTGCAAGAAAGAGTTATGTTGATATTAAATAAAAGTGTTCATCGGAGAATCACATGCGTGTTGGAAGCATTGGGAGCATGTGAGGACGGTGCACTTTGCTATACTTGAGGCAAGCAAGTTGCACTTAGGGCAGTCATCCGTTTAGCTCCTATTGTTTAGTTGACTATACATTCTACTGAAGGAAGATCATCTCAAGGTGGACAACATCTGCAGGGGTATGGCGGAAGGCCGAATGCAGCCAGCAACCAGAAGGGGATGGCTGTAGGCCACAGAAAAAAAGCCTGTCACTCTCCCCCCCCCCCCCCCTGTAGCCCGTAGTTGGTTGGATGGATGGTGGGAGGGAGAGAAGGGGAGGCCTGAGGGGGGAAAGAGGGCCTCGATTTTCGACATTTTGTGGATTTTGTGGACGCCTATTGATGAGAACGCTATTCCTCCTCTGCAGTCTTTTGGGACAATGATTTTACCCAGTAGATGTGTTACATTATGACTCATTCATTATGAGTACTGGTTTTTTCATTAAAATTTTGTAGTGTAATTAGAACTGTGATAATTTTTTTCCATCGGTTGTGGTAGCATGTGTTGGCTTTGGCTACCTGGGCTGTAGAGTGGTTTTTGAGCAGGCGTCTGTTGCGAATTCTCATGTTAAACAACGACAGATACTGTCCTCAGCTTTATGCTTAAAGGTAATACACTTTTTAAACTCTTCTGTCCAACACCAGCATCTCAACTGAACATATTCCCAACAAAAAAGAATAAAAGTTGTACCTCACTTCCCTGCCTGCTACTCTCCAGCTTGTAGGTGAAGGGTAGAGTTTGAGTGTGTCTACCACTAGTTTCGTGTGGTATTGCGAAATTTTTTCCCAGCAGGATAACACCAGTTTTATGGTATTGTCAGTTTTTGATCCATCCTTGTGTAATAAGGCACAAACTTTATGATTAATTACATAACTATAAGCTATCTTTACCTCATTTCCCCGACCAAAATAAATTAAGTACACTAATCTAACCTTCCTCTCCTGCTTCTGCACAGTTTCCATGTGTTGGGGGTGCACATGGGCTTTCCACCTAGAAGGACCAGTGTTTGAGTCTCAGAAAGGGCTATGCCATTTTAAATTTTCCGACAATTCCAAGCGCCTCTGGTGGTTTAATTGTGTTAGGGGGGTTCACTTGGGATTTCAGTCCAGGGGACCAGGTTTGAGTCCCAGAAAGGGCACTGCCAGTTTGTATTTCCCACCAATTTCCAGGTGGGGGTGGGGGTTGGGCAAATAAAGTACTGCCAAAATTCGAAATTTCCGCCAAAATTCGAAATTACACCAAACAGGGTTGGTTGGGAGAGGGGAGTGGAGGACTGGGCGGGGGCCCACGTGAAGGCTGAATGAAACACATGTCGTCATCTGGGATGCGGTGGGTGTGGTCAAGGGTTGGCATAGGCGTGATCAGGGAGGAATTAATTGATCAATTTAATTAATTTGCATATCAATTTGATATCAATATTGCACCAAGAACGCCATCTCCCTACTACTACTGTGGCATAAGATGTAGTATGATTCTAGTTATGCAAAAAGCAAGTTGGGGGCCTGGTTTATGGAAATTAAATGTTGGTATTCTCGATGATGATGCATTAAACACACAAATACAGGAGATATGGAACTTCTGCATGAGATCACAATGAAGATGTCACAACAATTCGAAGAAAAATCTCAGATGGACACTGATCTCACCAGCAAAAGAACAAGCTACACTAATAATAAAATAGAAATTAATTTTTGCTGCTTACAAGACCTATATAGTAACCCAGTTTTATCTGTTGAATGCAATTTTAACTAAGTTAAAAATGAAGAAGCTTGAGGGCCTGAAGATTAAACCTAGATCGCAATTGAAATCCCTGGGCTAGCAGGACAGAGCAGATGAGGCTATATTTGTGGTAAGGGGCCAAAATAAGTTACTGTCAGTTGCACTCAACATACAAACTTTATTTCTTAAAACAGTCACTCGCACAAGTAAGAATCAAAAAGTCTCAAGGTTTTAACGAAATACCTCCTTAGATTTAATTTAAATCGGCTGAAGGCCACATCGAAAATCCAGGGCATAAGGCCTAAGCAAGGAACTGATGTGCAGGAGTTCTTCTGGAGGTTTCACGTCTTTAGAAAAAAAATTTTATCCTCAATATAAATAGGCTGAAAGTCTTAGCTTAAATTTTTTCATAGAACTCGGCTGAAGGCCTCACATTAATCAAGCACAGTGTTACGGCTTAAGGCCGAGACAAAGATTTTCATTGTTTAACTAAATAGACCCAAAACTCGACTGAAGGCCGCATATCAACAAAACAATTTAACGGCTTGAGTCCTAGGAAGAAGAGCTTTAAATTTGAAAAGGCTGAAAGCCTTATCTTAAAATATTTCGTGTAAAACTCGACTGAAGGCCTCATAGTAAGGAATAACAATCTTATGGCTTAAGGGTAAGACAAGGATTTTGAATTTTTAATGTAAGAGAGATTAAAACTCGGCTGAAGGCCACACACCATGCAGAAAACAATTTCTCACGGCTTAAAGCCCAGACAAAGATATTTCCAATTTTTAATTTAAGCTGAAAAACTCGGCTGAAGGCCACATACAAAGTAGAAAATACTTCTTACGGCTTAAGGCCTAGACAAAAGTTTTCAACTTTTGACTCGAAAAGGCTCAAAACTCGGCTGAAGACCACATACAAAACAAGAAACAATTTTTTTTAACGGCTTAAGGCCTAAGAAGAAAAGCCTTACAATTTTAATAAGCTAAGCCTCGGCTGAAGGCCACACAGAGTACTTAAGACTAAAAAGGAAACCACTAAGAAAAACACAAGGAGCGGAACTCAGAAGGTTCCAAGGATCGCCCTGGGAAGGTAACACTAACGCACGTTAAAGTGAGACAGGCAGCCAGAACGACAACCTCTTAATGGGAAGGCAACACATCCTATGGAGGGTTCACGACCGATTTCCAACGATCAGGTCCAACTGTAAAGATAATGGAAAATATCGGCTGATGAAGAGTAAACCAAGATACCAATAACCTCAAACGCGGCCTCACCAAGATTATGGCATCAGACACCACTCAAGACAAGTTTAAAAGAATATCGAAAACACAAGTCACAACTGTCAATTCACTACGGGAGGCTGCAGATTCTAGGCAACAAAACACACGACTTGTTATCATACGATTCAACGGCTGAGGAAACAACAATCCACAAATAACGAACAAATCGTAACAGTCGAGTTTTAAGAAAAGTAACTAATTAGTCAACTTGAGGATTCTGATTCGGAAGAAAGCGAGTCGTCGTTCACACAGCTAGCGCCTCCAAATGCAACAGTGCGTGCCCGCCGCCAAAAGCCCCGGCCTGGCTTCACGCTGTGGAGACTGCGTCGCTGCTCGGTTCCAACGAACCAACAAGGTCCAAACACATCCCAACTCGGAAAATGTTGTTCGTCCTGAGGATGCAAAACATTGTAGACTGAGACGACCGGCCGAGAAAACGACCAACGGCAGCCCACTTTCGCCGACAGCGGTCCCGGCGAATACTAACACCATATGGACTCGACTGTTGCTGGCTGCCAACTCTTTCCCGACTGATACTTATACTGGTGTCAGTGCTCAGCAGACTATATGTCGTCATCCAACGACAAGCTGACCGACCGAGCAACGGCCTTCCGTCTGCGTCGACCACGGTCCCGGCGCGTACTTGCACCGTGCGGACCTGCCTGCTACTGACTACCAACTTGTCCCACCGCCGAGTAACGACGAACCCTACTCAGTCCACAACCCAAAGCGACTGAGACTCAGAGCTGACTGACTAACATGCGACTGTCTGCCTTCCGACTGACTCTGCCGACTCACTGCACCAACTCACCCGACCGACTCCGTCCACCGACTCCGTCCTCTCTTGTCAGAGCAGAACCCGTAAATACTCGCGGTCGCTCCACAGATAGTAACACTAACCTACTATCGATAACGCTAGTGCTGCCACTCACGCGCAGCGAAAGTGAGCAAGGATAGTGGCGCCAGAAGACATTAACAGAAACTAAAAAAATATTTTCGCCGTTTCAGAATTGCGGGAAGGACAGGTCACAATCGTGAGCCACGCACGGCTCAGCAATCACTCATGGACGAAGAAAACTCCTCCTTGTGCTATTTAGTACAACAGGTAAAGAACGTAAGAAAAAACTTCGTGCCTGATTTGGGCGCTGAAAATGAGGAAATACTCACGGAACAAAAAGACATAGTTAAGGAAATCCATCGGTTTTATATGGAACTATACACTGCGACGCCTTATGAGCAACAATCGGCATAAGCGCTTCTAGAAGGAACAGATGCTTTGGTAACAGTGGAAGATAATACGAAGATAATCACAATTTTTTCTAGTGAAGAGCTGTTAGACATCGTAAAAGCATATCCAGTGAAAAAGGCCCCTGGTCTCAATGGGTTACCAGTGGAATTTTGAGAAAGGTACTGGAATGTGATTGGAGAACAGTTGACCAATTTCATTAACGAAACCATCAGCGGTACCTCCGTGACACCCGAATTCAAAGAATATGTGATGGTTTTAATACCACAAAATAGGAAACAACAGACGTTAACAAACTGAGATCTATATGTTTACTGAACTCTGACTACAAAACAGCTGCACGAGCAATCGAAGACCGAATGATCAGGATAACACAAAACATGATCACAATCGATCTGGTGGCAGTATTATAAAAATCTTTAATGAATACAGAGTTGTTGTGTCCGTTTTCGCAGCGAGTAGAGCCAAATGATACTTTATTCATTTCGCGAATGCCTGCGATCGAGTCTGTCACTGTTTCTTTTCTACAACTCTGAAAAAAATGGTATTTCGTGATCACTTTCTAAATTCGCTGTGGAATATACTCACAGGAATGAAAGCTCGAATCCTCGTTAATGGACACTGTACTAGAAACACTGAAATTCGAAGAGGAATACTTTAAGGCAGTTCGCTCTCAATGCTGTTATATGTTACAGCAGCTCAACAATGAACTGGAGGGACGCACAATGATATCCATAAAAAAGGTGACGCATGCATATGCAGACTCCTTAGGTGAATAATTAGGAGCGATGATGACACTGAAAAACTGGCCAGCATAATCAAGCTTCATTGCATAGCTAAGGGGGCAGCAGTAAACAATAAAAGAAACTTCATTTCATCATGTGAATGGAATTCAAAACACAATTCCCCCTTAAAGCGCATGGTGTAAGGTATCTTGTACCACTACTAGTAATTTCCTTTGCTGTTCCACTCGCAAACAGAAAGAAGGACAAATGACTGTTTATAAGCATCCGTATGAGCTCTCTTATTTTATCTTCGTGATTCTTACGAACAATGTGTATTGGAGTCAAAAGAACCGTTCTTCAGCGAGCTTCAAATGACGGTTCTCTAAAATTTTCTCAATAGTGTTCCTCGAAGAGGACGTCGCTCATCCTACAGGGACTCCCATTTGAGTTCCCGAAGCATCTAAATAGCACTTACGTGTAACGCGAGCCTACCAATAACAAATCTAGCAGACCGCTTCGAACTGCTTCGATAACTTCTGACCTAGTACGGATCTCAACCACTTTTGTAGTACTCAAGAATGGATCACGCTAGCGCTCTATATGTGGTCTCCTTTATTGATGAACGACACTTTTCTAAAAATCTCAAAATTAACCGAGGTCAACCAGTCACATTTTTTTACACAGACCTTACATGCTCTTTCCATTTCATACAGCCTGCAATATTACGTCCAAATGCTTAAGTGACGTGACTGTGTCAAGCTGTACACTGTAATCGAACATTACGGGTTTGGTTTTCCTACTCTTCCCCATTAACTTGCATTTTTCTGCGTTTAAGTCTAGCTGCCATTCATCACACCAACTAGACATTTTGTGTAAGTCATCTCGTATCCTTCTACACCCATTCAGCTATGAAACCTTACCGTACACCACAGCATTATCAGCAAACAACCGTAAATTGCCACCCATCCTATCCGGCTTGTCATTTATGTAAACGGAGAATAGTAGCGGTCATATCACACTTCCCTGGGGCACTACTGATGATACCCTTGTCTCTGATGGACACTCGCTATCGAGGACAACTTTTTTTTTGTCATCAGTTTTCTGACAGCTTTGATGCGGCGCGCCAGGAATTTCTCTCCTGTTCCAACCTCTTTACTCTCTTTATCTCAGAGTAGCACTTGCAACATACGTCTTCAATTATGTGGTGGATATATTTCAATCTCTATCTTCCTCTACAGTTTTTACTATCTACAGCTCCATCTAGAACAATAGAAGTTATTCCGTGACGTCTTAACAGATGTCCTTTCATCCTGTCCCTTCTCCTTATCAATATTTTCCAAATATTCCTTTCCATTTTGCTCATAACCTCCACATTCCTGAACTTATCAGTCGACCTAATTTTCAACGATCGTCTGTAGCACACATTTCAAATGCTTTTATTTTCTTCTGTTTCGGTTTCCCATAGACCACGTTTCACAACTATACAATACTGTGCACCAAACGCACATTCACAGAAATTTGTTCCTCAAATTAAGGTCTACGTGGGACACTAGTACACTTCCGTTTCTCCCAGTGCTAGTCTGCTGTCCTCCTTGCTCCGTCTGCCATTGGTTATTTTGTTACCTAGTTGGTAGAATTCCCTAACATCACCTACTTCGTGACTATCAATCCTGACGTTAAGCTGTTATCTGTTCTCATTTCTGCTACTTCTCATTACTTTTGTCTTTTTTTTCGATTCATTATCAATCCATACCCTCTACTCATTAGACTGTTTATTCCTTTCAGCAGAACCTGCAATTCTTCTTCACTTTCGCTGAGGATAACATGTCTTCAGTGAGTCTTGTTGAAATTCGTTCACCTTGAATTTGAATTCCACTCTTGAACCTTTGTTTTATTCCTGTCTTATAAACCTTCTAATCCGAATACTTCTTTCTTATAATCTTATTATTCCTCCTTGGGTTTTGTACATGTTATTTATTATCTATCTCTCCCTATAGATTACTCCTGTTTTCCTCAGAATTTCGAACATATTCCACCATTTGACTCTGTCGGTCTCTGGAAAATTTATTACATCCGAACTGAGGATATATTCGAGGATTCTGCAGCAAACATATATTAGGGATATTAATTATTCTGTAATTTTGCAGGACCGTTCTTTTGCCCTTCTTATACACGGGAGTCATTTGCGCTTTTCCCCAGTCGTTTGGGATCCACTCCCATAATGGTAATGTGCAATTTGTGCTTGATGAAGCTTAGCGAAGTTTTACTTCACTATCTGAGGACACGGCATGAATAAGAATGCACTGTCACTTCGAGAATTCTGCGTCATTATCACATTGTACCATTATTGCTGTGTGTTGCAGTTTTCACAAAAGTTAATAATGATAGGGTGTCCAAAAATATACATACAAACGTTAGCGAAGGATTCTTCATACAGAAAAAAGTAAAAAAAATTCTAGTAAACATGGCTGTAAAATGCATACCTTAAGAGGTATGAACACTGGCTCATATTCGATACTATGAAATAGGTCTCTTCTACAGCAAGGTCTTTGCTTTCCATATTTTAGAAGGAAGGAGTATTGACCAAAACAAGAGAAAAATATCTAGTAAAAATGGGTCTGAAATGCAACTTTAAAGCTATGAGCACTTGTTCATCATCGATAGTGTGGAACACAAAACACTCTTCCATTGAGCCGGAGCTGATAGCTCTTAATGTGTACGTTTGAAGTCTCTTTTTTTTTGTTTTTATGTCATATGCGTGCTTTGCTAGAGAAATGAAAACAAGAAGTGCAGTTTAGTGATAAGACTTGGTTCTGGTGCCTTGAACACAATGATTAGTGCCATATAACCCACAGAAACTTGAAGTTTGTTCAAGTCCAGCAAGGAAAAAAAATACACAAATAATAGGTAACATCACGGTTCATTAAAATGCGTCAACCCAACAGATGTTCGAACTGCCCTCCATTTGCATCACTACACTTGTGGAGACAGTGAACAAGTGAGAGGTAAACAGGCTGTAGTACTCGTATTTCCATAGATATTGTGGCACACGGAGCGGTAATACGGTGTTGCGTATTCTCTAGTGTCGTTGGGGATTTTTGGTACAGACACTCTTTCACAGCGTCCCAGAGAAAGGAGTCAAATTGCGCCACGTCGGGGTAGCGGGATGGTCAGCTGACAAGGCCTGCTCGTCCTATCCACCTATTGGAAACACTGCATCCACAACTTCTCTGGAACCATGCGCGTAGTGAGTAGGGCATCCACCATGCTGGAACCATATTGATAGACCCGTTCCAATTCCTTCAAGAGAAACGGTAGAGTGTTTTGCAGAAATTATCCATATCGCCATCCGCTTAATGTTCCCTGATAAAAATAGGGGCCTACAGTACTGGTACCAGTGATGTCGCACCGAACATCGATACCCCACTGACGTTAAAGGACGGAATTCAATGCAGCATGCAAAGTATGTCCTTTTGCAGTGCAGTTTCTGGTGGAGTGCGATATGATACTGATACAATGTGATGAGTATTTCTAGGACGGGCTATGATAGTTGCTTGTGTGGGTTCATTCTGACAACCCAGATGATGTGTCAGCTTAAGAGTAAAGTGGGATACGTTTACAACTGATCTGTTTTAAATTACATCCAGTGAGGATGGTCTATGACCGAAACCGGTAGACGATATGTGCATTAAGTAAAACAGCTGATGGTTAAAATGCTTTTTCTAAAGAAACATATGGCTACGCACAATTCCCCACACAATACTACAGCTCATTCAGAACCGTGTGCAGTGCGTCGTACACTACCATCAGGGCTGTGCGCTATAGCTGCATTTTTGCTATGGTTAGCTGCTGTGTTTGTATGTTGACGCTTTCTGGGTGCCTAGGTGTCTGTTCCGATGACACTTGGGCGGATATTGGAAAATGTAGAACGTGAAGGACGCAGTCGATCTGGGTATAGTTCAGCGTACACTGCTACGACTGTGGCTGCATTTCTGTGACATTCGCAGTAAATTAACATCACATACATTTTTCCTCATTACTGAATACCGGCATACCGATGAGACGACCGCAAATATCACAAGCCACACCAAAACAGGGAAATCACTGTCCGAAATGTACGTGGAATGCATTTCGATGTATTTTCCTGTTTGATACCGACAACAGTGCACCAGAATCGAGAAGGAAACACTGGTAGGCTGAACAATGTACGAGGGTTATTCCAAAAGTAAGGTCCGATCGGTCGCGAAATGGAAACGACTATGAAAATCCGATAAAGCTTTGCACAGATGTGTTGGGTAGTGTCTCTAGTATAACCCCAGTTAGCATCACGTCGCTCTTCTCATTTCTGAGCTCGCAGTGAGTGCGTAAAGATGTCTAGAAAATAGTGTCTGCCGCCAAGTACGAGGGCCTGGTGAGAAATTTCGCCTGAAGCTATGCAGCCAACATTACATAACTGTCGTGCTGTTTCGTCTTCACGACAATTCTCAGCCGCATTCTGCAGGGGCAATGAAGATGCTCCTGCATCGTTTTCAAATGGAAATGTGAGATTACCCACAATACACTCCGCAATTGTCTCCCCCTGAGTTTCATCTCTGGTCACATGAACCGCTGTCTTTGAAGACAACATTTTGACACAGACAACGAGGTGTAGGCCAGCGTGGAGAATTGGCGGAAAGCACTGGCGGCTGCCTTCTATGATGAGGCTATTGAAAAGTTGGTACAACGCTATGACAAAAGTCTAAGTCAGAACGGCGACTACGTAGAGAAGTAGCTGAAAGGTGTAGCTAATTGTTACAAGTAAAACATTTCTAATGTTCACTGTGGTTTCAATTTGGCAATCAATCGGACCTTACTTTTGGAATAACCCTCGTATGTAGAACGTGCGTGTGATAGTGGTCTGTTTGGAGTATGATGCAGGGCAGTACACTTGCGCATCACTTCGTAACCGCGGCGACGTTGCAAACTTTTAAAGTATAATATTTCAGAATGTATGAAGTTTTTCATAACAGCGAAACCAAGTCTACCAGAACCATTGTATCTCTAGTTTTCATTTCTGTAGAAAAAACATACATGTCCCATTTAAAAAACCCAACATTGTATTTAAAGTGGTGTTCTTTGATCTATATATTCTGATGTAAATAAGTCGCAACACCTAGGAGGATTTGTGCGACATAAACGAAAGTTAGTAGGCATGCTTTTACATCTGAAAGATGCTACCCATTCAGAGTTAACGCCAGTCGATTACGTATGGCGCTAATAGTGCCACTATGATAATGCAAAACAGGTTTGCTTTAAATACACGCTGTAAAGGACGTGAGTGTTATTTACCTTAAAGTTATAATGTGGTGAGTTGATATTAGTCAGGAATGCACTTAAGGTGTCAAAGAACCATTATGAACATTTCACTGAGTGTGAATGGTGTAGTATACTAGGGGTACGAGGAACTGAACGCTCCTACTGCGATACAGCAGAAAGACTTGGCAAGAATGCAGCCACTGTAGAAGATTATTCCTTGCAGGAATGGTCATGGGAATGTCCTCCCTCTCGGTAGTGTCACGTGGTCGTCTGGAGCCCTCACGGCCACATGGCACCAACGAGAGGGAAGACCAACATGTTAAGGGTTTGACTCTGCCGTATGTACTGGATCTGCACGAGTTGGCATCACAATGAGGCAACGAACTTCTACAAATTGGTTACTTCAAGGACTACTCCGAGACGGACGTCCTTTAGCATGCATTCTATTGACCTAAAATCACCGTCATTTGCGACTTCAGTAGTGTCTAGCGAAGGCTCATTGGAGGGTTGGGTTGTATTTTTTGATGGAAGCTGGTTCTCCTCGGTGCCAGTGACGGCCGTGTGTTGGTTGGAAGGCCAGCTGAGGACCTGCAAAAAACCCGTCCGCGTGCTAGACATACCGAACCTACAGCTGGAGGTATGGTTTCGGGTGCGATTTCGTACGACAGCAAGAGCACGCAGTTTGACTGAAGATTGAACGTCAGTATGGCAATTCGGCCTGTTGTGCTGCCATTCATAAGCAGCGTTCAGAGGGTGCTTTCCAACAGGATACTGCTAACCCACATTCAGCTGTTTTAATCGAACATGCTCTACAGGGTGTTGACATGTTGCCTTGCGCTGTGCGATCACCACATCTGTCTCCAATGGAGCAAATATGGGATGTCATTGGACGAAACTCCAGCATCATCCACAAATAGTATTAACCGTCCCTGTATTGACCTTCAAAGCGCAATGCAGATTCAACTCCTTCTCACAAACTTTCGTCCGGTGATTTTAAATTACAAGGCATGCATTTTTGCATCTTTGCATTCAGTATTCTGGCAGCTATTAATGTGCCAGCATTTCATATTCGCATTGGCTTAATCTGTAATCTTGCAATGTTAATCACTTAAATGTGTTATCCAGACAAATAAATTCCGTATGTTTGATTACTCTCCATTAATTACTGTTGGTATTGCTCACACTTTTCCGGAGGATGGTCACAAACAGTCTAACTGTCTAAAAATTTTGTGTTTTACCGGATAAGTTGTGCTGAGAAATAACTGCAGCCTGACAAGGACAATGTCACCAAACATATTCTTTGTTTGTTCTCCTAAAGGAAATTTATCACCTTCGGAAAAGGCACATTTTAGATGCTAAGGAGGATTTGAACAAGGGTAACTCGCAGACTCAGAGTGTGTATTACCGCATTTTACTGTATACAAGTGCTTGTATTTTTGTGTGACGACCTGATCGACTAACTTCAACGCTAAATAACCCGGAAACGCCGAAAGGTATGGAATTTCTTCTTAGAAATTATTTCACGTATGAAAAAAAATGAACTGTGTTTGTAAATAAGTATCGAAAAACTTTCATTTCCATGTGTTCGTGAAAACACGATTGAAATCACGAAACACTTGTACAGAGAAATACACGTAATGTGTAAATGTATAAGGGCAGTATCTACATTATGAAACATGATCCCAGACGGTTTCTCTACGCTGGCTGCCGCTGCTTCCTGTGTCTACAACGTTCGTTTGTAAACGTCTCTATCGCAACACCTCTTCATAGCTCTACAGACGGCTATCGTTTCCGCCTACAGCCATGTGCACTTGTATTTGGAAGCTGTCAGAAGCACTCCCTGATGCCAGTGGTTTCCTTAGGACGACTCGATTGTGGTGTTGTCTTAGTAGTAAAGAATAAATGTGTTAAACTTTCATGCATTATGCGGCAATTTTTTCACCATCTCTGTGTTTATGACGCCATATCTCTTGAACTATGTGTAGTACTACGATTAATCATTTGTGTAGGTTCGTTCAGCGACGTATGTGGATACTGTCAGCGAAATACATATACCAAAAATGTTTGGCATCACCCTGGTTCCCAGAATTCCTGAAGATAGACGTTGAGTGTGGATATTGTACTACTGACACACTCCCTCTGACTGTTCGGAGATGTCGTTAAACCCGCCCAAAGATGTAAACAAATATGCGTGAGTAGCGCCTATTAGACGGAGTGGGTCTGACAGCCGATCAGTTCCAGTCATTTTACAAGGAAAGAGGTACACGGTTCGTGTTGTCTGTAGTTGAACCATGCCTAGACGGTCAATACTGCGGTTCGATGGCGTCCGCATTGTTACTTTGTGCCAGGAAGGGCTCTCAACAAAAGAAGTATCCAGGCGTCAACGGAGTGAACCGAAGAGATGTTATTCGGAGACGGAGGAGATACAGAGAGACAGGAACTATCGACGACATGCCTCGCTCAGGCCGCTACTACTGCTGTGGATGAGCGCTACCTACGGATTATGGCTCGAAGGAACCCTGACAGCAACGCCACCATGGTGAACGATGCTTTTCGTGCAGCCACAGGACGTCATATTACGACTCGAACTGTGTGCAATAGGCTGCATAATGCGCAACTTCACTGCCGACGTCCATGCCAAGGTCCATCTTTGCAACCACGATACCATGCAGCGCAGTAAAGACGGGCCCAACTACATGCCGTATGCACCTCTCAGGACCGGCACCACGTTCTCTTCACCGGCGAGTGTCGCATATGCCATCAGCCAGACAATCGTCGCAGACGTGTCTGGAGGCAACGCGGTCAGGCTGAACGTCTTAGACACCCGTCAAGGAGTGCAGCAAGGTGGAGGTTTGATGATTTGTGATAGCATTATGTGGGGCTGACGTACGCCGCTGGTGAACATGGAAGGCGCCTTATGTTTATACGACACGTGAATGCCATCCTCCGACCGTTAGTGCAACCACATCGGCGGCATATTAGAGAGGCATTCGTTTTTATGGACGAAAATTCGCGGCTCCACCTTGCACATCAGGTGAATGACTTCCTTCAGGATAACGAAATCGCTCGACTAGAGTGTCCAACATGTTCTCCAGACATGAACCCTATCGAACATGCCTGGGATAGGCTGAAAAGAGCTGTTAATGGATGACGTGACCCACCAACCACTCTAACGGATCTACGCCGAATCTCCGTTGCGGAATGCGACAATCTCGATTGGCAGTGCTTTGATGACTTTGTAGATAGTATGCTACGGCAAATACAGGCATGCATCAATGCAAGAGGACTTGCTACTGAGTATTAGTGGTACCAGTGTGTACAGCAATCCGCCCACCACATCTGAAGGTCTCGCTGTATGAGGCTACAACAAGCAATGTGTAGTTTTCATGAGCAATAAGAAGGGCGGAAATGATGTTTATGTTGACCACTATTCCAATTTTCTATACAGGTTCCCGTACTCACAGAACCGAGGTGATGCAAATTTTTTTTTTATGTGTGTGTATTGCGAATAGACTTAGTAGCAAAGAAATAATACATTGAAACGTCATGCACGATATGGAAGTTTTTCAAGCATCTGAGTGTTTATAAAGTCATATCTCCTGAACAGCATACGGTAACATACTTTTGTAGGTCAATGTAGCGGTATATGTAGATACTCCGTGCGAAAATTATTGCGAATATGGATTGCAGTATAGGAGTAATACATTTATACGTTGTGCGTGTTGCAATGTTTCTGAGGAGGGTGGTTGTTCCCCCAGAGCAATTGTTGCCTAACAGTAAGGATTATGTGTACGGTATCAATTTGGGTTGGTATCGGTCCAATGATTTGGGAGCAGATATGAAAACACACACACACACACACACACACACACACACACACACACACAGTTGTTGTAATACGTACTGGATGTTGCGTACATGGAATTTTCACATCATTTCGAGGATCACAATGCAGATGTACAGTACAATGAGATCATAACATGTACTAGTATAATAAAATCCTTCTACTTGATACTCAACTTTCTTTATATACACACTGAAGGGCCAAAGAAACTGATATACCTGCCTAATATCGAGTGGGGCCCCAGCGAGCATGCAAAAGTGCCGCAACACGACTTGGCATAGACTTGACTAATGTCTGAAGTAGTGTTGGAGGGAATTGACACCATGAGCCTTACAGGGCTATCCATAAATCCGTAAGAGTGGGAGGAGGTGGAGAGTTCTTCTGAACAGCACGTTACAAGGCATGCTCAATAACCTTCTTGTTTGTGGAGTTCGGTGGCCATCGGAAGTGATTAAACTCAGAAGAGCCTTCGTGTAGCCACTATAGCAGTTCTGGACGTGTGGGGTGTGCCATGATCCTGCTTGAATTTTCCAAGACCGTCGGAATGCACAGTGTACATGAATCGATGCAGGTGATCATACGTGATGCTTACGTACGAATCACCAGTCAGAGTCGTATCTAGACGTATGAGGGGTCCCATAACACTCCAACTGCAGACGCCTCACACCATTACAGAGCCTTCACCAGCTTGAACAGTCGTCTGCTGACACGCAGGGTCCATGCATTCATGAGGTTGTCTCCATATCTGTACACGTCCACCCGAGCGAAAATTTGAAACGAGACTCGTCCGACCAGGCAACATGATTCCAGTCATCAACGGTCCATTGTCGGTGTTGACGGGCCGAAACGAGGCGTAAGGCTTTGTGTCGTGCAGCCATCAAGGGTACACGAGGGGCCTTTGGGCTGAAACACATATCGAAACTGTTTCGTTGAATGGTTGGCACGCGGAGAATTGTTGATGGCCCAGCATTGAAATCTGCAGCAATTAGCGAAAAGGTTTCACTTCTGTCTTGTTGAAGGCTTCTCTTCAGTTGTCTTTGGTTCCATTCTTGCAGGATCTTTTTCCGGCCGCAGCGATGTCGGAGATTTGACGTTTTACCAGATTCCTGATGTTCACGGTACACTCGTGAAATGGTCGTAGGGGAAAATTAATACTTCGTCGCTACCTCGGAGATGCTGTGTCGCATAGCTCGTGCGCCGACCACGTTCAGACTCACTTAAATCTTGATAAACTTCTATTGTAGCAGCAATAACCGATCTGACAACACCGATCTGACACTTGTCTTACATAGTCGTTGCCGACCTGTTTACATATCTCTGCATTTGAATACCCATGCTTATACTGGTTTCTTTGGCGCTTAGGTGTAGTTTTGGACCCACTCACGCACAGTTCCATCTTGCAATTTTCCAACGCACAGTACATATATCGCTACGGACTAAAATCACTTCATCTAATAAGGACAACAGTTGATATTAACGGTACAAAATAAAAACATAATTTCGTGCGAAGGAGCTCTTAATTAACAAAGTCGGCTCCATGCGACACCGTCCACATCTTTCGGTTGTTTAAGGTTACTTTCACACATATATGACATTCTTAAATGGATGAATATCTCTTACACCTCCTTCTACGTTTCGGTACTGAACCTTAACAAGGCAAAAAATTAATAACTTGCTAGAGGATATAGTACTCGAATGACGAGTTGTTTAACAAGTGGTGATACTCCTGCAGCACAGTATTGGTAGTAGTTTTAATCTGCTTCTTGTCAAGTAGGCCAAAATACAATGTTGAAACGCTAAGGATTTATCTCTGTAAACAAGGCTAAACGGCTCACTTAATAACTTCCGTGAATTCCTTTTTGTATATGAAGGTGCCTGCGTCTCATCATTCATATTTCACAGTTTTGCAAGAAAACAGAGAATAACATCGGGAACAGAATTCTGACAGAAGGGAAGATGAAGATAGCAGATTAAAAGTTTACTGTTTATTGTAACCTACTGCTACTTCTCCGGGGATAATGAACTTGAGGCTGGAAGAAATATTACAGGGGCATAAAAGTAAGGGCAGACTAGGACTGAAGCAAGGAGGACTGCAAGAGGTGTTAGGTGTAACAACTACATAGAAACTAAAATAATTGACACGTGAAAAAAAAGATGTGTGTCATTCTCAGATCAGCCGGCCGGTGTGGCCGTGCGGTTCTAGGCGCTTCAGTCTGGAACCGCGTGACCGCTACGGTCGCAGGTTGGAATCCTGCCTCGGGCATGGATGTGTGTGATGTCCTTAGATTAGTTGGGTTTAAGTAGTTCTGTCTATGGGACTGATGAACTTAGATGTTAAGTCCGATAGTGCTTAGAGCCTAATTGCAGGCCTTCATTTCGTCGGCTTGTCGAATTGTGCAATATCGAGATTTCTGGGGCTGTCGGATGTGATAGTGACGCGATGTTGGACTGCGTGGGAACGTGACGACAGGCATACTCGTCGCCACGGTTCAGATCGACTACGTCTGATCACCAAGAGGGAGGATCGCCGTATTGTGCACCAAGCACTTCGTAACCCCGTCTAACTCCCTGCCACATTCTGTCATCCCTCAATACTCTTCGGAAATCAGCAGCAGTCGGACTGAGCAATTACCGTCCTACGTGTGCGCTGCTGGCTGTGTTTGGAATTGTAACGGGACTGGGTGGCATGGACTGCTGATCGATGACGCCGCAATGCGTTCAGTGAATATGGAGAGGTCGCTTTCTCTCAATATTTTGGAGAAACACAGCGGTATTTCTCTTGAACTCATGGTGTGGAAAGCCTTTGGGTATGACTTCAGGATACGGTTAGTAACAGAGGGAACTCAGGCGTAACAGGACAATGCTTGAAACTTCCTTGCTGATTAAAACTGTGTGCCGGACAGAGACACGAACTCGGGACCTCTGCCTTTCGCGGGCAAGTTGTCTACCATCTGAGCTACCCAAGCACGACTCACGCCCCGTCCTCACAGCTTTACTTCTGCCAGTACCTCGTCTCCTACCTTCCAAACTTTACAGAAGCTCTCTTGCCAGGACGGGGCGTGAGTCGTGCTTGGGTAGCTCAGATGGTAGAGCACTTGCCCGCGTAAGGCAGAGGTCCCGAGTTCGTGTCTCGGTCCGGTACACAGTTTTAATGTGCCAGGAAGTTTCATATCAGCGCACACTCCGCTGCAGAGTGAAAATCTCATTCAGGAAAATGCTTGTCCATGAAGGTATTGTCTGCATAAGGTTGTCCCCAACGGGAGCAGGCCGTAAGTCGACTGCATCTCAGTACCAGCAGTCCGCAGTTTGTGGTCGTGCGGTAGCGTTCTCACTTCCCGCGCCCGGGTTCCCGGGTTCGATTCCCGGCGGGATCAGGGATTTTCTCTGCCTCGTGACGACTGGGTGTTGTGTGATGTACTTAGGTTAGTTAGGTTTAAGTAGTTCTAAGTTCTAGGGGACTGATGACCATAGATGTTAAGGGGCTCCGGAAAGGCTCAAAATCATGAAAAGTTCAATTTTTACTTTTTTGCGTTTTCTGAATCTGCAGACTATTTTCTTTTAATAGATATATAATTTATTCAATTCCTAAGACTACAACTATTTTTAATTTTTTTTGAAATGTCTTCTACATGGGCGTGACCCACTGTGGCGCTGTTAAACTGCTGTCAAATGGTGTTATTATTAACGTCCGTGTTCATCAGGTACATTTTAGTGATGTGAGATAAAGTATGTGTTGTGGCTAACCTGTGATGGTTCAATATATATCGCTGGTGTGATTGTAGATTGTTTCATGTTTATTTACTCTGTCGTTATCTCGAAAATATTCGTAATTAATTCTGTTTCTTGAGTCTCTGTTTTGTTGAAGTATAATAATGAGTAAAAGTAATGTTATTAGAAATCCTCTGAAGGCTTTTAAGAAAAGGAGAAATGTTGGAAAGCCAAAGGTATGTGTTATTACTGTAAACAATAAAGACGATAACCAAGTGAGTGAACCTAACCTCTCAAGTACACCTGCCCATAGCAGTCAAAGTGGGAAAGAAAATACTTCACAGAAGAAGCTTGGTTCAATGACTGAAAACTATGTATGTTTTATGGGCGAATCGGATGTGAATGAAATATTTGATATGTCGGTTCTCAAAGGAATTTTTTCAAACTGTGTAAGATGTATTCATTGTAGTGGAGTTGGTCTGGAACTCTCCATAGTAAAGCACGTAGGACTTGCTAGTGAAATACAACTGAAATGTGATAAGTGTTCATACATGACCGCCTTTTGGAACAGTGTTGCAGTAACTGCAACTGAAGAAAATGGTAGCAAAATCTACGAACTCAACAACGAGCGATGCTTGCTTTAGACAAGGAACGCCTTCGGGCTGCAGACAGGGCTGTAAAGAATCTAGAAATACAAGCAAGAGTAAACAGGAGGAGGATCAAGAGGAAGCTGGAGGAGGAGTTTGCAGAGGATGAAGATAATCCATCCTATGGACCTGGAATGCACTAAAAAGTTAATCCAATCTTTGTCGCTCGATTCCCAAAACTTTTATTTTCTCATACTAATTACATGTTTTCTAAGGATCTTCCAAACATATTTGTTTCAAACTTTCCGTAAATGTTACACAGTACCTTCTGCATAATTTAACACAGCCTTTTTCCAAAAAACTGTATATTTTTGAATATATAAATAAAAATTGCAAAAAAATGTTGTGAATTTTCATTACAATTGAAAAAAATCATCTTTAATAACTGAACTAAAATTTTGTAAACTCCCTGTGTTAAGTTGTAGCCCATATTCCAATAAATAATCTGTAAAAAGTTCAACTTCCTACCTCAAATACTTTGTGAGGAAAGATGTAATTTATAAGCGTTATTTTAACATTGCAAGTATAGGGCGTTCCGGAGCCCCTTAAGTCCCATAGCGCTCAGAGCCATTTGAACCATTTCAGTACCAGCATACAGGTTACAGCTAGCGGCTGAGGGAGCTCTGACATCACTCAATACCTCACAGATATCCTGCATCCTCATGTGCTAACCCTCATCCTGCACGATCATGGTGCCATTTTTCAACAGGGCAGTGCTTGCCAACACATGAATTCTCTGCATAAGGTTGTCACTAATAGATCACGTGTGGGAGCACCTCGGAAGTCAACTACCTCTCATTACCAGTACAGAAGTACAGAGGACATCAAGAACTATTCGCAATAGTGGTGGGCAACTTGCCACAGGAAAGGGTACAACGCTCTATGTTACCTTCGTCGTGAAAACCAATAAATTAAAGAAAAAAAAGAAAGAAAATATTACCATTCCCAGCTGAATCGGTATAGGAATCGAGGACGAAGGGTGTGCCACGTTATACTGGCAAATGTTTTTTATAAATTTCATTCGATATTGAAATTAAATAATATCAAATACCTTCTCAACCGTGAAGTATTTTTGTTCCTCTTTTCCCTTGTGAATCCATCAGTCTTTTGTCAGGCTGTGCAAAATATACTGCAATCTGATCACAGAACGAATGCACGCATGCCTGTGATGAGTGACACGCTGACACCGGTTCATTGTCATTCATGTCCCTCAGAAATTTTCATTCAGACGTCATTAAAACTGTGTTATCAGCGCGCCAAACTGATTTTCAGTGTTGAGGCCAACGAAATAAAAAGAGATTATCATTCATCACAAAGTTTAACATCAAATATCGCAACAAAATGTGTTACGTTGCACAGTTTTTCTGCAGAATGAGGTATGCATTTTACTTCTCAATAACGTTCTCCTGTATTTAGAAACGTACACTCTGTCTTATGTAGTAATTTATTAACCTTGATAAGTGTCATTTGAGTGTCTTAGTGGTTGGGAATTACATTTCATAGTACTAATGCAAGTATTTGTGGTTCCCAGTTTTGGCCTTAGTGTTTCTTTTTGAAATAAAGGAAAAGTTGCATCTGGCACAGGTTTTTTTTGTGCGAGAAACTCAAACTGCATTGTAATTCGAATTGCAGGTTAACGTGTAGTTTACTTTTAGAATACCTGGTTAAGATTGTTCGTACACTGGTGGAAAACTTAGGATATAGCGCACTACAAAACTGTGCTGTTTAAACCAAACTTTCTCGTTTGCAATGACTTTATATAACTCTTATTAAAGACGTTCGCTTCGATGGTACTTTTTTAAAGAGTCTACTACATGTTACTATTTAAGTGAAACAAGCAATTTAGTGTATTTTTTCACAGCCTGACTAAAAAACATGTTGCGATTTATTAGTGAAACTATTCTTGGTACATATAAGTTATTTCTGTAGTTGTACTTTGTTTCTTCTTCGCTAACAGTGGAACGGCTGTACACTGGTAATGGCAGAATGACTCTGCTTCGGATTATCAATGGTTCATTATAATAAGAGATTCTTTCTTGGTGAATTAGTTAATTAAATTATTACCAGATGTTTTAACGAGTAGGTGGCCCTTTCCATGAAATATCAGCAGATAGAATAGTAGGGGGCACAGATTCTATCAGTGCATTGTTAGAGCAGGTTGCATACATTCAGGTGAAAACTTGATTCATCATTTATGATCCCCTCCCATTCCCCTGAACATATTATTCTTTTGATTTAAATCTATCCCCTTTGTACCTGTATGTAGTTTTTCCCTTCATTCTATTGGTGGATACTAGGACTGGTACATTTACTGGGATGCGATTCTGCAACTGCTTTGTTCCCAAACTCTTCTGGATTTGGTTCCCTGTACCTCCAATAGCTGGATACTTACAGAGTTAGGCCACTTTGTAAGAATATCGTTATGTTGGAGGTAACTGAAAGTTTCAAATTTTAGTCCATCTGTATCCTATGTCCTTAAACAATTTGTGGAGTGAGTCGACTGGTGTGTGCGCTCGCAGTACCAACATCGGAAACAAAACATTTATGAATCATGAATTTCGTGTTGCGATAGGGCCTTTAAAGCACTGTGTAACCCGTAAGTTCGTTATCTCAGATCTCAGCTTTACCAGGACGAAGTAGGGGGTAAGAAGGATAGTAACAAGAACAAATATCACTGCAAGACAGAGTGTACTGCAATGTATTGACAGGCAGTAATTATGGTATACTTAAAATACATTCCATTCCATAGTAGTAGTAGTTCTTATGGTAGATGTCGGAGATCACTGGAACACTCGCACATCTTGTACTCATGTCCCAATGACCGCACGCAGTTCCCCAGACCAGAGGTCGCGTATTGTTAGTTGATTCCTTCTGATCATACACAAATATGCGATTGCAAAGTGCGCACGAACCGCCACATGCCAGCTGCCAGGTGAGTGTTGACAAATGTACCATATTTCCAAGGAATTTTAGAAAACGTGGTGAGAAGATGCACAAAATCGATAAAATTACGAAAACTGACGTAGCCCTTCATTCAGGATGGTTGATTGGATTGGAAGGATGGGACCAACGACCGAGGCCATCAGTCGCATTGGATTAAGGAAGGATGGGGAAGGAAGTTGGACGTGCCCTTTCAAAGAAACCATCCCAGCATTTGCCTAAAGTGATTTAGGGAAATGAAGGAAAATCTAAGTCAGGATGGCCAGACACGCGTTTGAACTGTCATCCTTACAAATGCGAGTCCAGGGTGCTAATCACTCGAACATCTCGCTCTGTTCAAAATTGATGGAAAATATCTGTTAAGTGAGGGAAAATACACCAAAACTCTGGGAAAATAAGGGGAAATGAGGGAGCACTTTCGTGTCTTCTGCTTGCTGCAGGAAAATTCTTGTGCATGTGAACGAGTTGTGTGACAGCAAGAGAAATGTGAGAAAAAGTTGACATGGAAGCACTGGGAACGAGGGAAACAACTATTTTTCATCGACAGTTATTAGATCAGTTTATATATGTCGGATCACAAGCCCAGGCACGACCACAAAGTTATTAGTAAGCACCTTACCGATGTTTATAAATTGTGCTTTAGTAAAGAGCGTTATATTACCATCTGGGATGCTGCAATACATAACTACAGAATGGATTACGTGTTTGACTATGTGCAAGACTGTTTAGGTATTTTAAAACCTACAAGCGGCATTTACAGTGTGCTTCTCTGTACTCTATACCAATAACAACCATACAATATTAGCCACCAAATGCCTTAGAGAACAGTTGTTGCATGGCTTTTAACATCATTCTGATGCGTGTTTATTGAGGTAATATCGATCTACACAAGTAGAATGGTGTCTTTGATGCTTTACTGGAAAAGAGAACCACCAGCCTCTAAACTGACATGGACCTCCGTTAAAGGATGGTAGAAAGTAGATGGAGTAATTGGTTGAGAGGGGTTGTAATAAGGTATGATTTAATGGTAGACTGACGAAGCATTCTAGAGGGAGGGAGATGTTGTGACAGGCCACATTTCACACATTTAATCATTTTTCCATTGTGTTCCCAGGCTGCATCAGTTGCGTGGTACAATTGCGTGTTCTGTGTGTGACTACAGTGGTATCTACTAGCAATCCTTGACATTAAACCTCTCCATACCGCAGTACCAGTGGTCTTCCAACACATGTGTGATGTATTATGTTCACAAAACCGATGGAAAACCTACTGCAGAATCCTTGTCTAGATGAACGAAGATGTAGGCGAAATACTCCATTTCTCTGCCATATCTTGGACATAAATCGTGTATGTCGATTATTCAGTTACATAGCTGCAGTGATTCTAAGATAGGGGTTCGTGAGGTACTGCAAACCCTGTACATACATTTGCTTGACAAATGTAGTGTGTGGAAGAGAGTGTGTCTGATCATGGAGTTAATGCAGCATGGTGAGTAATTTCATATACCAGATACCACTGCTATTTGTTTGTGTTTATATTTTACGATCATTTCCCTCTTCCCAGCACGTTCCTGGCGTGGTGTATGGATACTACAACTATTCTATAACTCCATCCATCAATATGTATCTCAGTACCTCTGTTACACTGTCTGCATAGCATAGAGACATAATTCATTACAAATACTATTTATAAGTGTGAAAAATATCTAGCAGCAGGATGAGAGAGTTGCAAATATCAGAATAATGGCAGCAGAGTCACTTTCTAAATTCAGTGAGAAGTGCAATTTTATTTCTAGCTTACGCCGCTGGCAATGTGTACCTGGACTTTCAGTCTGTATTCAATGCCACGCTATTTGTGTGGAAGACCACTTTGTTCCGAAGCAATAGCATACCTCGATTCAGAAAGCTTGTTTAATTTTTATCGTGGATAGCATTAACGACTCTTGTGTGTACTTGTAGAACAGAGACTGCTTTTTATGTAGGATGACGTAACATTGGCATACAGCTATTGGTGAAGTGTTATCCTACTCAGGGTGTGTGTGATAGATTTGCTTTGATCAGCAGGCTTACAAGGTACATGATGGGATGTTAAGTTACTGTGGTCATTGCTGTGACATTTTCAAAGAAAATGACAATGTCTGTCATAAGAGAGGTATGGATCTGATGTGGACTTAAACGAATGGATAGCTGTAAGGAATATAAAAGATTTAATGTGAAGAATTATGATCAGTCATAAAAAGTGTATAGATATTGTTATTTTCAGAGCCACAGCCATCCTGAGAACGCATTTGTGATACTTCGATCATTGTTGAATGTCATCAGATTGAGGCTGCAATCGTAATACTTAATCGTTCAAAAATGGTTCAAATGGCTCTGAGCACTATGCGACTTAACTTCCGAGCTCATCAGTCGTCTAGAACTTAGAACTAATTAAACCTAACTAACCTAAGGACATCACACACATCCATGCCCGAGGCACGATTCGAACCTGCGATACTTAATTGTAATTACTGTGGTAAATACTTGGCTAGTTTCCTAGGACAACATCATTTGGCATCCAGCGGTAGCCAGTGGCTGGAACGAATTAATAATTCCGGCTTCAGGCTGTAGTGAGTGGTGCGTGCAGAGAAAAGTTCTGGTTGGCCAGCTCGTCCGCTAATGCACAAAGCTACACAGCTGGTGGCAGGATTCACAGCGCCCTCTGGATAGCTGAATGAACTAGCCAGTGTGCTGGCAGAGCAGTGACAGAAGTAGATATGTGTGTGTGTGTGTGTGTGTGTGTGTGTGTGTGTGTGTGTGTGTGTGTGTGTGTTGCGTGAGAAAATTCTATATGATGGGTATTTGCGATTGATTGTTATTCCCTCCAAGTAGATTGATTGGCTTACTGCTTGGTGACTGTCTCTCCCTGACTTGTCAACGTTCAGTATTTCTTTACAAATTCCTATCTTAAGAGCACTATCTTATATCCCATATTTGTCTAAGCAAATAATATTCTACACATTGCCTTGTCTACCAGAAATTGTTTAAACAATATTCAGTACACTGCATTCGATTTCCCACCAAATTCTTTAAATTGATGAGTAAACTGTATTTCATACACCACCTTGTATCCAATAAACTGAATAATAAATAATATACCACACCTTCACTTGTCTACAGGAAATTGTTTAATCAATATTCCAGACACTACAATCGATTTCCCGCCGAATAGCGACTAAACAGAGTCCTTTTCCAGACAATTTCCAGGTGGCGGTATTGATGGGGAATGGGGAGAGAGGGCGCTGAGGGATTTCCCAGAAAGAGAGGGATTAATTAATCCATAGATTTAATTAGTTAGTCAATTAACTTTATATGAAATGTGTGCTTGTATTAGTGATAGGATTTCCGAGAGGGATGGAGGAGGAGGAGGAGGAGGAGGGGCATGGAGGAGGTTTGGGGGGTTTCTCAGAAGGGGTCATAAATCAACCCTCTGAGGGTCATAAATCAATTAACAGAACAATAGGTTAAGCCAATCGGGGAGGGACATTGATCAATCAAGTTTGCTCCTGAATCCCGCACTAACAAAATGCACTGATACCGGTTTTGTCCCCCTACTAGTAGCAGCTCTCTTTACTGAAATCGTATGAAAAGCTAACAATTCAACCGATAACAAGTTTGAAAGATTACACGAAAACTTGATGGCACTTTGCACTGCTTTTACACATATGTTGGTGAGGCCTGGAACCTACCAGCGCTTCTTTTCTTTCAGTTTTCTAGCATCCGCACTACCCAAGCGAGGTTGCTCAGTGGGAGGAAATCAGCTCAAATCCCCTTCGTGCCATTCATATACACGTCCCACTTAATTTTTCCAAATATACTAAGGCAAATGCTTGTGTGGTTCCTTTGAGAAGGACACGACTGGTTTCATCCCCCTTCCTACATCTACAAACCAGTTGATCTCCTTCGCTAACGATCTGTTCGTCGACTGAATATTAAACCGTCTCTGTACCCCGTTTCCTAACCATGGTGTGGAATTCGCTGACAATCACTGACAATAGCATTAGCGTAATGGGAGTTAATAATAATTCAAGTGGTTCCCGTTGTCAGAGAATTTGCTTGTCCTGCAGCATCTTTTGTTGTAGTGTCTGTCCAAACAGTTTCGAACTTTCAATAGTTTTTGTGCCTTTTGCGGAGTCGTGTTTTTCCGCCGTCGCCGTACTTTTTTTTTTACCGAATAGTTTATGTAACGGACATGTTAACAAGCTGTCCCGTTTCATCAGCGTAGAACAACCGCTGGCTGGTGAAGCTTAGTTGGAGACAATTTTATTTTATTTCTATTGCTGACGCGTATTCTGTGGAAAAAAGGAAAGCCACCATAGTACTGTAACCCAGTCATCACGTGGACTACGAAGACGAAGTGAGTGGTGGAGAACCATTAATGAGTACAAGTTGCTACAACATACCACAGGGGACTGACAGAGATCTAATGTAATAGCAATCGAAACCAGACTTTTTACTATAGATCATCGAAAATTTGACTGACTCTCTTTATGGCCGTGAGTCAGTAAATCGATAACAGTGTTGGAAGTTAAAACAGTTCTCACTGCTTTGCGTTTATCTACAGTTCTGAGACAAAGTACGGTGAACGCAACATTCTCTGGCAAAACGAGTTTCAGCACACGTTTTGTGAATTTCAGCCAAGTAATTCAACGTTTTATTTGAGCTGAAAAGGAAGGGACATGACGCATCAGCCGTACCACGCTCGCATATTGCTGTCGCGTCGCCGGCACGGCGCCAATACACCAGCCCGGAAATACGAGTATTTTGACACTGATAGTAGACGTATTTATCTCTTTTGACACAAATGTCACGGCGCGCTCGTTTGCTGACCTGCTGTGAATTATGGGTTGCGTATAACGTTCGATGTATAGCGAACAGTGACATTTGATAACATTAATCTGCTTTCCCTTTAAAATCACAGTTCCCTGAACGTACAGCAGTTCTGGCTGAGCCATAAATAGTATTTTCGATTGCTGCAAAGATAAGTATTCCTCGCCTATTGTACACGATTAGTGACGCAGAGAAACGACTGAACCAATAGGAACTACTCATGAATTCACATGAATTATAGCCTGTATTCTTCCGTAAACAAATAAGTTCCGTGGGGAGGAAAGAATGAGCTATTAGATGGAATTTTCCCAGCGAGACGCTATCTCCCTGTTTCACCTTAACACGTGTTACCATATGTTAACATGAGGTACATTCAAGGATTCTGAAGAAAATGACCGTTACAGTTGCCCTTTCCTTCTTACTGAAAACCAAAATCGGTTCCGGCTTTCAAGGCCATTATGTAGCGATATACAGGGTGGTCCATCTGAAGTTTCGGATGAGATTATCTCGAAAACTATGGATCGCATAAAAATAGTGGGTAAGACAAGTTCGTAAGCTCAAAGGGGGACATCAAATGATACTACACGTGACCTCCAACCCCCACCCCCTTGGGTGGAGGCGGAGAGCAACTTTAAATCTTAAATGGAAACACCCGTTGTGTCTGAAACATGTTTTAAACCATTAACAGATCGCTCTGAAATTGAGAAAAAAGTAAAATTGGGGAAGAACACTGATTTATTTAGAATGATACGAGAAAGTCGCGTCATATGGGTAAAAATGTGCACCATTTCTTTCGTTAGACCAAATTAAGCCATTTTTGTACAAAATGTACTGTATCCTACTTTTAGTGGTACCCATAAACAACGACGTGCACGTAGTAGAATGATGTTCACATGGTGTGTTTCATTAGTGTGAGTCTCCTTGCCCCTCAAATGTTGGGGTGCTTCATTAGTGTGTGTCCCCTTGCCTCTCACAATTTGTTGTGCTTAATTAATGAAATTAGTCACGGACAAATTGTTCAGAATTATCCCCATTTGCTTCAATGCATAAAGTCAATCCTCTACGAAATTGTCTACTGTTTTGAGCAGCACATCCCGTGGTATGGCTGCACACGCTCTTCGAATGCGTTGCTCCATATCGTTTCTGGTTGTGGGCTGTCTTTCATATACAATACTTTTTAAATAATCCCACCAAAAAAAAAAAAATCAGGAGATGTTACGTGTGCTGAACATGGAGGCCACTGAATTGGTCCACCGCATTCTATCCACCGACCAGGATACAGTAAATTTAAAACGTTTTTAGTATAATGGGGAGCTGCTCCGTCCTTCTGGAACCACATTCGTCGCCTAGTTTCTAAATCAACATCTTCCATTAGCTCCAACAAACCATCACGGAGAAGTTGTAAATAAGATTCCCCAGTAACATTTCGATCAAAAAAATGCGGTCCTACCAAGTAAGCGTTTAAAATTCCACACCAGACATTTAACGACCATTTGTGTTGATTTTCAACGGGTCTGTGCCAATGTAGATTGACAGGGGACCAACAATGACAATTATGACGATTTAATAGGCCATTGGTTTGAATGTGGCTTCATCGGTGAACATAATGTATCTAAAATAATCATTGTCACCTCTCATTATTTCCAAGGCCCATTGGCAGAAATGCACGCATATTTGCATATCTTTCGGCGTTAATGATTGTGTCAGTGTGATATGATACGCACGATATTTATGTGCCTAACAGAATCTTAAAAACAGTAGATTTCGGTATCCCAGTTTGTCTCTCAATCGCACGACTACTAATCTCGGAATCCAGTTGAACACCGGTGAGAGCGGTAAGCGTAAGAGTGTCATTTTCATTGTATTCACGATAACGAGGTGAACGGTGCATGTATCCATTTCGAGCTCGTTGAGTGCAATTTCGAATAATTTTTTCGCTGTTTAGGAAACGATTGGCATACAATTGCGCAGCTGCAGCGTAATTGTTATGGCATTCACCTAAAATTAACATCATATCAACAATCTCTGTAGGAGGATAGTGAGCCATGTTTTGCTAAAGAATAATTTTCTTTCGTCAGTTGATGTTCACGGTTCTCAATCTGAAAGTGAAGTGACGTCTGATCGCATTGCACCGACCTTTTGTACTGAGCCATAGTTCGCAGTTTGGCCACGGTAGTGCCACAGCCGGTGAGTAATGCAATTGTGAAGAGTTCCCAACGTGATTTTAATACCATTCCGCCTCCCACCATCATAAATAGTGGCGGGTAGGATACGTTTTGAAAAAAAAAAAAAGCTTAATTTGACGTAATGAAAGAATTGGTGCACATTTCGTATCGATTTCATGCGTCCTTATAAATAAATCGGAGTTCTTCCCCAATTTTAATTTTTTTTTCGATTTCAGCGCAAGCTGTCAATGGTTTAAAAAAATATTTCAGACAAAACTTCATTACTTTTATATGGAGAATCCGAAACTGCAAACAGAAATGGAGGTTTCCATTTAAGATTTAAAAGTTTCCCCTCAACCCACCCAAGGGGGTGGGGGCTGGGGGTTACGGGTAGTATCATTCGATGTCCCTCTTTGAGCTTACGAACTTGTCTTATTATTTTTACCCGATGTATAGTTTTCGAGATAGACTCATCCAAAACTTCAGATGAACCACCCTGTCTGTTAGGCATCGTCAGCGAGCACATGTGTTTCTGTGTGTAGATAGTAATTTGGGGGTCGAAATTCGTCATGATTTGAAATGAAAGGAAAAGGACAACGTTTGCGGACATTGTTTTCGAATTAGTACCACATTTACGGACGTGTTCCACATGCTGCGCAAGAAATTAGTACGTCCAAGTAAGCGGAGATTTTATTTTGTCGAGGTGGAGGACTCAATCATAAGATTTCAGAGGGGAAGCGAGAGACTTTGGTCAACCGGCGAGGCGATATCAACCATAGTTTTCTGATACGCGCTGATAACGGTACCGAGCAGGTTGGTTGGTTGATTCGGGGGAGGAGACCAAACAGCGTTTTCATCGGTCCCATCGGATCAGGGAAGGAAGTCGGCCGTGTCCTTTCACAGGAACCATCCTACCATTTATCTGAGCCGAACCAGGGAACTCACGGGAAACCTAAATCAGGATGGCCATACGCGGGTTAGAAACGTCGTCCTCCCGAATGCAAGTCTAGGGTGCTAACAAGGTTATGCTATCCCGTAAACCTTCCGTTTCACCTCACATTCTGTCCGCCCTGGTAGCTAAGTGGTCAGCGCGACGGAATGTCATACCTAACGGCCCGGGTTCGATTCCCGGCTGGATCGGAGGGATAGAGTGTTGCGTTGTCCTTATCATCATCACTTCATCCACATCGAGACGCAAGTCGCCGAAGTTGCGTCAACTAGAGAGACTTGCACCAGGCGAACGGTCTACCCGACGGAAGGCCCTAGCCACATGACATTTACATTTACCTCACATTCTTATTAACTAACAAATAATTATAACTTTTGGGTAGGTGAACGAATATTTCAATTCATCCAAACGTTAACCGAATTTTATATAGCAGTCTGATGAGGAAAAGCACCGGTACGAGGAGAAACTACCATCTAATTGCTATGTTATATATTGATGACGAAATTATATTACAAAATACAGAGACAGACTTACAACAGTGTGAATGTCGTCATTTGAGTTGGGAACAAAACATTTCAATGTAAAAATATCTGCAACTAAAACAAAACTCAATGCCCTCTACAGGAAATTCAAAATTACATCTAAGATTGTTATCAAAAAGAAGGTACTTAAGCAAGTCTCCAATTTCAGTTATTTAGGCAAAGAAAACTAACAAATTTCAACAACATATATGTGGAACTATAAACAGAACTTAAAAAAGATGTAGTTAGACAAACCAGAAAACTTAAACTGTATAAAAGTATGGCAGTTGCTGTGTACTTTATGGCAGCGAGTCCTGGAACTGGAAGGTACAGTCAGGAAAAATAGCATTTTTAAGAACTTTGAAAGGTTGATAAAGGATAAACCATATGAAAATGACGACATTGAAGCAGTTTGGGTATTTATAGTTTAAATGAGAAGACTGAAGACTGCAGGGATGAATGGAGACAGCATCTCAAGCGAATGGATGAAGACAGTCGTTGTGAACAAGTACAATCCATCAGGAAGAAGAGGTGTAGGACGACTGTGAAAGAGATGGAGCTAATTATGTGGTTTTTTCATAACGTGGGGCCACAGTCATAATATATTTCTTTAAAGTTAGTACCGCCATTAGACTGTTTTTTATTTGCAGTGTTACATTTACACGATCATGATTTCGGCTTCGAAGTGCCATTATCAAGTGTTTTAGATGGAGTTAATTATGTGGCTTTTTCATAATGTGGGGCCACAGTCATAATATATTTCTTTAAAGTTAGTACCGACATTAGACGTTTTTTATTTGCAGTGTTACATTTACACGATCATGATTTCGGCTTCAAAGTGCCATTATCAAGTGTTTTAATGTTATACAGTGTCTAAGGTGGCATACTGTCGTATTTAAAATACACTATTAGAGACATTGTCTAAGGGTCAATATCTCTGGTAAAAAAAAGTGTCTAAATGTGTATTTTAAAGACGACAGTATGCCATCTTAGGCACTGTATAACATTAATTATGTGGAATCAGAACGTAAATGTTACCGTGTGCGGCTCTCGTTGATGCCGTTGGTATGTTGGCATCGTGTAATAGGGATGGTGGCGTCTCGGTTTCTTCTTCTGTTTACTGGCGCCACTATGTTTGCTAGCGTTGTCTGTCTGCGAGTGGCAACAGCAGCGTTTATTGATATCTTATACCCGTACTATCTTTGAAAGGACGTGAAGTGTTTCCCAGGTCGGGTGTGTCGGTAGTTTGGTTGGGACAGAGCACCAGAGACGTCCTGCAGCACGGGACATGCCGGGACCACTGGCGGCACGCAGCACTGAAGGATCCAGGGGCTTTAGTTGCGAGAGCCACAACCTTGTTGTCCACTGGACCCAGGACGTTGAGTGTAGTGAATAATAATCCAGTAGTGAGACCTCCACTATTTTGTGATCACGCCGTTTGTTCGTTCGTTGCAGCTCGCAGCTTCGCCATGAGACAACAGCAGCAAGTGGAGAGTGTCGAGTTGGCGGAATCTTTTAGCCATCTTCTACTGCCTTTTATTAGTTTTTGAACTGTGTGTCATTATTGGTGAACTGCAACCAGTGGTATTTTACTGCCTAATGGCCGCTAACGCCCCAGTTACGTGCCATGGAGGGTAGCGTATTTTGCGGCTGTGTACTTTTCCTCGTCTTGCCGATGCTGTCTGGCATGACGTGTAGTTCGACAGCCTCCTTGATTGCGGTGTGGATTGTGGTTTCTTTTGTCTGCCTTGGTTGTAGTGGTTCCTTCTGCATTTCGATGTTTAAAACACCGGATTCTGAAGACGCAGTGCTGTCTGTCACTTCGCCCTCGCTTGAATTATTCCGTTTTCGGACTGGTTATCACACGTTAGGTGGATTTGGTAAGAGCATTGATCGGCGTTTAAACTGTCCCTAGTTTGAGTTGCCATCCTGTTCGCTGAGCATAACTCTTGCCTACCTTTCTCACCGCTTACGCAGCTGTAGTGACTTTTCTCAGGTCGATCCTTGGAGCACTGTCTGTGGATGACTCCATCTTTTATTTGGTCTGATTGTGTCAATTGTTTAAAAATAATATTTTGTTTAAATAATTCCTATTGCTTGTGGCCTTCAGCCGACAAGTAATTTCAGTTCTTATTAATAAGGCCTTGTGTAGCTTGTGTTACAGTCAATTTTTTAATGATTGTTTAAAAAAATTATTTTTGTATTTTTTAACGTGTAATTGTCTTCCTCATTTGTAATTCAGGCCTTCAGCCATTAATTGTTCTGAAGTATTGCTCGTGGCCTTTAGCCGACGAATAGTTTGAATTCCTTCTTAATAAGGCCTTCATCTGTCAGTGTAGCTTGTGTTACAGTCTTTTTTTGAAATGATTGTTTTAAAAAAATTATTTCTATATTTTAAAAATGTAATTGTCTTCCTCATTTGTACTTCAGGCTTTCAGCCATTAATTGTTCTGAAGTATTGCTCGTGGCCTTCAGCTGACGAATAATTTGAATTATTTCTTAATAAGGCCTTCAGCTGTCAGTGTAGCTTATGTTTCAGTTAAATTTTTTTAAAATATTTGTTTCAAAACAATTATTTCCCGTTCACACCTTTTCCCGCTTTCCCTAAGTCCCACGTTTCAATGTGGAGTTGGAACGTAAATATTGCTTAAGTCTTGTAGTGCGGAAGACGTATTCTTTTCGGGTGACAGAAAGAGCGAATTATTACCTTTGAATATTTTAGTACCTGAGTAGAAGGTATGGATCGAAATACTAGACAGAGTTACTAGACTGACACCGAATGTACCGAACTGCGAGTAGAAAAAAGGCAACGCAGTGGGAAAAGACTTCGTGGATCGCAGCCCCGAGCAACAGAAGTAGATTCCCAAACTGCGTTATCGCAAGTGAAGAGTGATGCAGCAGAAATGAATCCACTTTCTGGTCGTGGGGAGAAGGCACTGGGATACGTACGACAGCGAGGGAACACTGACGTAGGCGATATGAAGTCACAGCCCGTAACTCGCCAGCTCTTTCAAATTCACTATCACCTGAATGAAGAGGGGCTGCCCACGATGAACTTGCGGAAGACAAGACAAAAATACGCCTCTCACTCACGCATAGGAAGAACGATAACACAATCAACTGGAGGCTACATGAATTTCTAGACCAACACAAGATGAGTGTGATAGGTCAATCCGAGGATTTGCACCTAACCAATTACTTTTACAGGTAATTCAAAAACTAGGCAAAGCAATCCAAAAGCAAGGTGGACTTGCGAAAAAAAGGTGGAACAACGCCAAGTTGCACAAAAAATAGTGACGAATAACACAAAGTGCCACAAAGACAAGGTGAAGCAATTGTAATACTATGTGATAAACCATATGAAGTTGACCGGCCGGGGTGACCGAGCGGTTCTAGGCGCTTCAGTCTGGAACCGCACGACCTCTACGGTCGCAGGTTCGAATCCTGCCTCGGGCACGGATGTGTGTGATATCCTTAGGTTAGTTAGGTTTAATTAGTTCTAAGTTCTAGGGGACTGATGACCTCAGAGGTTAAGTCCCACAGTGCTCAGAGCCATTTGAACCATTTGAACCATATGAAGTTGCCCGAAACGATACTAAACCACTTTAAAACGAGGTTAAACATTATATCAGTTGAAAAAGACTGTAGAAGAGAGGCTGCACACCACGAAATTTGTTTTAAAAATACGTTTTGTAAAGCGTATTGTAAATTTCATGTTTTTTTTCTGGTGCAATTATTTGTACTACGTAATAGGTTAAACGCTTATTCTGGTTCACAGACAATTGCCTCATTACAGGACAAGTCGGTTTGCGCTTCCCTGTCGTGAAGGAACGTTGACTAGATAGTATGTATCCATTTGGACAGGATTCTACTGACTCACAGTACCGACATTCAGCATTTGGTAAGCTTGAAGCCATTTTTGTACTTTCCAGTAGGTGAAAATGTATTATGTCTTTTTTTACCGACAACACTTTTATCTTCGAGTTTTTTATAACCTTTGATAGTGATGTTATAACGAAAACCTGCAAGCATATTGCAATAATTAAACTGTTCTCACGACATCTCAGAGTGTTTAACTGATTTGATAATAACTTATAATGCAGTAGATGACATATTATAGTATGTCCCACAAGGAGGAATGAGCTAAACGTACCTCAACGGTATTGCAATTACAAATGGCAATGAAACCGTCACCATAAGTTTGCAATTCGCAACATTCATTTATTTCGATTTAAGATTTCATAATATCCATCTCCCTGAAGACACTGAATACTGATACTCCACTTTAGTAGTTGAAGAGCAAGAACTCTTAATATTGCTACTGGCAATAATGAACAATATGGCATAAGAATCGATAGGTGAAGCCACAAGCATACTTCAGTATCCTATAATCACATCGCAAACCGTAGTTTGAAAAGAATTTTGATCGCTTAATGTTATTCCAATGGCGATACTGATACCCACTTTTCTCAAGACGGCCGAACAATCTGCACAGAAAATTGAGCAATGGCATTGACTGAATCACGCTTCTCAGTAGTCATTCCACGTATTATAATTATCTGTTGTTTCTTAAGAAAATAACAGAATGATACGTCTACTTCCTTTAGAGTGAAGAATAAGGGAATTAAAACATGAAAGAATTCGCCATAAAGTTTATAGCGAGATATTTTCTATGTTCAGAAACTGATTTTTCTATAACCGCCTACAGCTTTTAATTACGACTGCCTAGTACTACCAGGTTAACTTCATAGCTTACAGGGTTTAAAAAGTTTACTGACGGTTCGAGCAGATGTGATTAATGTCATTGTATTGGAAACCAATATCAGCTACGTAAATTTGGAAACAAAATTGCTAGAAATCAAAAGCAAACGCAGTAAATGTTCGTGACTGTCGAATTATTGTAACACTTGCCCTCCATCGGTAATTCTGGAATTCTATATGGTGTTGGCCAACCCTTAGACTCTATGATAGCTTCCACTCACGCTGGCATACGTTCAATCAGGTGCTGGAAGGTTTCTTGGGGAATGGCAGCTCATTGTTCGGGGAGTGCTGTACTGAGGAGAGGTAGCGATGTCGATCGATTGAGCCTGGCACGAAGTCGGCGTTCCAAAACATCCCAAAGGTGTTCTATAGGATTCAGGTCAGGACCCTGTGCAGGCCAGTCCATTACAGGGATGTTATTGTCGTGTAACCACTCCGCCAAAGGCCGTGCATTATGAACAGGTGCCTCATAGTGTTGAAGGATGCAATCACCGACCCCGAATTGTCCTTCAACAGTGTGAATCGAGAAGGTGTTTAAAACAACAGTATATACCTGTGATATGATAGTGCCACGCGAAGCAACAAGGGATGAAAACCCCCTCCATGAAAAATACGACAACACCATGACACCACCGCCTCCGAATTTTTCTGTTGGCACTAACACACTGGCAGATGTCGTTCACCGGGTATTCCCATACCCATACCGTGCCATCGGATCGCCATATTGTGTACCGTGATTCGACACTCCACACAACGTTTTTACACTGTTCAGTCGTCCAGTGTTTACATCCTTACACCAACCGAGGCGTCGTCTGGCATTTACTGGCGTGATGTGTGTCTTCTGAGCAGCCACTCGACAATGAAATCCAAGTTTTCTGACCTCCCGCCTAACTGTCAGAGTATTTGCAGTGGATCCTGATGCATTTTGGAATCCCTGTGTGATGGTCTGGATAGATGTGTGCCTATTACACATTACGAACCTGTTCAACTGTCGGCGGTCTCTATCAGTCAACAGAAGAGGTGGCCTGTACGCTTTTGTGCTGTACGTGTCCCTTCACGATTCCATTTCATTATCACATCGGAAACAGTGGACCTAGGGATGTTTAGGAGTGTGGAAATCTCGCGTACAGACCTATGACACAAGTGACACCCTATCGCCTGACCACGTCCGAAGCCCGTGAGTCAGCGGAGAAAGCGATGATGTTCAAAATGGTTCAAATGGCTCTGAGCACTATGCGACTTAACTTCTGAGGTCATCAGTCGCCTAGAACTTAGAACTAATTAAACCTAACTAACCTAAGGACATCACACACATCCATGCCCGAGGCAGGATTCGAACCTGCGACCGGAGCAGTCGCTCGGCTCCAGACTGTAGCGCCTTTATTGCTGGTGTGAAGAACTTTAAAACGACGTAAGGCTACCATATGTATTTAATGACGTCTGCTTCATTAGTTAAGGAGTTTTAAGGAATGATAATTAGAATGTTAATACCTTTTGCCAATAATATGTTTACAAGCACAGTTTAATTTTGAATGAGCTCCTCTTACTGCTGCGAATCAACATCTGTCTTTAGATGTTCTGTAGGATGCCTGTAATTCATTTTAGTATTTTCAGTTAGTGTTTCGAGTTTTTTATTTTTTACACTCACTTGATAGTCTTAGGTCTATTTTGCAAGTACGCCGCTGCAATCTCTCTCCCCCACCATCTATGATTTCCATGCTGACAGTTCCCAGCAACCCATCGGCCAGCCGCTGGTCGCTCGCGGCTCAACTGTCACTCCACTCCCCCCATGGCCACGCCTAACTCACCTAGTTCAGCCACACTACGGCAACCAGCCGAGTGTCTAACGTCAAGGACTTCAGAAGTGGTGCTCACTGTTTAGCGCAATTTTCTCGTTCATAATGTCAATTAAATAATCACGAAAAAAATGTTGTTGCTAGTTCCGATTTGCTTCCTGGGCTTCCAGAGTTGGAAGCGGCAATATTCAACGTACTTTTACACAGTTGCCCTTCTTACCGTCGGATTTCTTATGAGACAAGCTCGAGCTTTATGGTTATGGCGGCAAAAAATGTCCAACCTGTTCGGAACATTTTATCGGTACTGGTAACGTGGGGTGTAGCCCCCGTGGTTAAATTTCTTTGGTCCGGCTGCAGATAACAATGGTCTGTTTGCGTAAAAATACAGGGAGAGTCATTAATCTGATGGCCGCACGGGGTAGCCGCGCGGCTTAGGGCTTCTTCCCATGGACCGCGCGGCTCCCCTGTTGGAGGTTCGAGTGCTCCCTCGGGCATGGGTGTGTGTGTGTTGTCTTTAGCGTAAGTTAATTTAAGTTAGATTAAATAGTGCGTAAGGTTAGGGACCGATGACCTCAGCAGTTTTTTCCCGTAAGATCTTACCACCAATTTTCAAATTTTCATTAATCTGATCCCCTCAAATACTTCCTAAGTTGTTTGAGATATCGTAACTCTGTTTTCATAAGGATGGATTGTGTCACAGTCCTCACTAAATGACTAGCCTAATTTTAAAAGCTATATCAATTATAGATGTGTTGGTGTCAGCTTCATTTTTTCAGGAAGAGCTCTGGTGATTTTTGCTGATAATGTAGAATCTCTAAAAGGGACAAATTCTGCGACTCATCAAAAACCGACTAGTAGATTCAAAGACTGTTCTCTTTATCTGAAGTTCCCGATTTCATACCCTAATAAGGAAATACGTCACGCGGCATTAGGAGGAAACAGTTTGTTGTTCCGCCGCTGTAATGGAACAAATGGGCCACGGGGAATATGTTGTTTTCGTTCTGTCTGTCTCGTGTCAAGTGTTGGTCACTTTGAAAAAAAAAAAAAAGAATGTGTTTCTCAAACCAAAAGAAAGAAGATATACCGCCTCTTTACAGATGTTGCATAAGGAACACCGAGAAAGCTTTTGAGTTACATGTACAAGATATCGCGACTGACGATGTACAACAATAACGACAAATTTACCGATTGAACAGAACACTGCCATTGGAAGAACACTGGAATGCAACTCAAAGGGTGAGGAGCAACCCTGCAACGAGTGGAGCGATCGAAATAGATGTTGTGTCAGCTGTTACTCACAACCAGAGAAAGTGCGAGTGCCTCTGGAATAAGAAAGTATAGAGCTGTTTGCATATTGCAAGCAAACAACTTCCATCGTTATCGTTTGTTACCTCATCAGCAGATTAGCCAGCGAGCCTGTAGAAGACGTGTGGACTGCTGCCGCTCGGTTTGATGCGACATCACAATAGGTTCATTCATCTAAGAATTCTGTTGCAAATCATTGGAAATTGAAGGTAATAAATATATTCCTATTACTGGGCCGCTGAGAATGTCCGCTAGTTGAGGCAATAGAATGTGAACATTTGGTGACGGATTATTGGAGACCACGTGAGTGATCTATGCTTCATTGAAGACACACGTAAAGGGAAAAAGACAAGTAGAATATTTTCAGGAAAGTGTTGCCGGCTTCCGAAGAAGAAGCACAACCTGACAGAGGTAGATGTACGAGTATGCCACACCAGCAGAGAAGAGTACGCGGCTCACTACTCGCTTGTGGCTTATACAGCGCTCACTCAGCTCTTTCACGGCCGCTGGATAGGAAGGTGTAATCAGATGGCCTGCACATTAAAGGTGATACGATGCCACTGGTCTGTTTCCCATGGCTAAACACAAAGATGAAGTCTCTGCAATGTTCCGATGACCCAAGATGATTGAGAACATCGCACTGTGTCAAAAATTGCAATCTCATGGAAGAATTCTCTTCAGTCTGTGCAGAAGTCCTTACACCAGCGACAGCAAGCAAATATAGAAGTAGATGGTGAGCTTTAAGACACGTGATCACAAAAGCAGAACTGTAAGGAAGTTTTTGTTACCACAGTCTTTGAGTTTTACTTTTTGCTGCTATTGCTGACGTAATTCTGCAATGCAGGTGTGTAACTTCGCATTAAAGTCAATAAAGAAATTTATTTTATTTAACGATCTTTATTTTCTCTCTTTTACAAATCCTTTCAGTTTATGACATGGACCTTTCATTCAAGTCTTTGGCGGAAATAAGAGCAGAACTATGACGACCGCGAACTCGTGAATCATCTCCAGATGTCACGTCCCTTGCCTTCCAATCGGTGTGTCGGTCCGATCGCATAGCTAATTGTGAATTTTACTTGTTTCAAACTAAACTTTTTTCCTCTTTTCCATATTTGTAAGTAGAGTCTCTTACCCTGCTGCCTGATGTGGCACTTCCTATGACAACGCAAACTTCCGCATAAGACAGAAATCATTTTCGTGTTGAGAACAAGCAAATCTTAACTCCTAAATACTGTAAGGACTAAAGCGATCCCAATCTTCTTGTAACTAACTTGAATGTTTCTCTCTATTTCATCATACCGTTTTGGAATTAATAGAAATAGCTTTCCGCTATATACTATCTCTTAGTAATATCTCTGTGAATCGGATGCCGCGTGCCCTTTGCTTCCTCGGTCGACGCAGACACAAAGCTTATTATCGCTCTCCTTACGCCTGTTGAAGTGATAAACACATGCCCTGTCGACAAAATTTTTACATTATTGCAGTGTGTCACTTCTCTTTATAGACAACATGCAAACTTACATATACCCTCTCATTTCACATTACGAGAATATTAATGTAAAACAAGAAATCACATGAACGGTAATTACTTAAGTAAATATGTAGTACATATAAATTACTGGACAATGTGAGCCGTGGCTGGCTCGCGTTACGCTTTGTTTTTTTTTTTTTTATCATTAGTTGCAGTCCACTGGTGTCTTATTTCTTCTTCGGTTACTGGCATAACGTTGCTGTCTTCTCTCTGTGTGTGGCAGCAGCAGCGTGTATCGATACTAGTACTACTGTACTATCTTTGGTGTGGCGGGTAGATTTTCCGCGTGGGCTGTTTGTGGCAGTCGGTCGGTCGGGGCAGAGCAGTGAGGAAGTCTCCGTGGTGCGTAGCCAGGCCTGAGCTGCTGGTAGCGTGTACGCGCGGTTGGAGTTGTGAGGCGCTTCTTGCCAGGGTTACGAAGTTCGTCGCCCACCGATCCTGGACACTAAAATTGAGTGCTCACTTAACTACCAAGCCTCGACTGCTATCACATCCTTTCGTTTGATCTTGGTTGTCGCTTTCTGCGAGATTCCCACGAGCAACAACGTCTGTGCATTGAAGTCTGCTAGAATTGCAGCCGTCTCCCTGTGTGGTGTTTAACTTAATTTCATTAATTCCTTCATTAATGAAGTGTACCAGCGGTATCTTCTGCCTTGTGGCCGTTGACGTTCCGGTGAATGCCCTGGTCGTTGACGTAGTTTTGGGCAGTGTATTTTACTCGTTGTGTTGATGCTGTACAGAATGGCGTGCAGTTCGACAGCTGAGGTGTTGTTGGTAGTTTTGGGCGTTTATTCTGTCTTGACTGGATTGGACACCAGTATCCAGAACGTTGTGCTACTGACATCTTGTTGTCGTTTTGCTGGTCGGGTGGAGCAGAACTGATCTTGTTGGTTGGTTCGTCTTCTGGCTTTCGGTTGGTTAGCCTTCCGATTAAGACGTTGTCTGTCTGCCCGCCTGTCTCACCCAAACATGCATTAGTGGTATCTTCCCAGGCCGATCCTTGGAACCTTCTGAGCGCCGCTTCTTGTGTTTTACATAGTGATTTCCTTTTTAGTCTTAAGTACTCTGTGTGACCTTCAGCCGAGTTAAAGCTCATTAAAATTGCAAGACTTTTCTTCTTAGGCCTTAAGCCGTAGAAAAAAAAATTGTTTCTTGTTTGGTATGTGGTCTTCAGACGAGTTTCAGCCTTTCAAAATTAAAATTGAAAACTCCTTGTGCCTAGACCTTAAGCCGTAAATTGGTTTCAAGTTGGTATGTGGCCTTCAGCCGAGAGTTATGTGAAGCATTTTAGCATAAAGCCTTTAGCCTAATTTAGTTGAAATTTAGAAGCTCTTCCCCTTAGGCCTTCAGCAGTAAAATTGTTTTCTGCATGGTGTGTGGCCTTCTGCCGAGTTTTAATCTCTCGCAAATTAAAAATTCAAAATCTTTGTCTTGCCCTTAAGTCATGAGATTGTTATTCTTTAGCATGAGGCCTTCAGCCGAGTTTTACACGAAATATTTTAAGATAAGACCTTCAGCCTTTTCAAATTGAAAGCTCTTCTTCCTATTCCTTAAGCCGTTAAATTGTTTTGTTGATATGTGGCCGTCAGCGGAGTTTTCAGCCTATTTAGATTAAACTTTGAAAATCTATGTCTCGGCCTAAAGCCGTAACACTGTTCTTCAATTTTTGTGAGGCCATCAGTCGAGTTCTATGAGAAAAATTCAAGCTAACGCTTTCAGCCTATTTATATTGAAGATAAAAATTTTTTTTATAAAGAAGTGAAACCTCCAGAAGATCTCCTGTACCTCAATTCATTGCTTAGGCCTTTTGCCTTGGATTTTCGATGTGGCCTTCAACCGATCTAAATTAAATCAAAGGACGTCTTTCGTTAAAACCTGGAGAGTTTTGATTCTTGCGAGTGACTGTGTGTTTTAAGAAATAAAGTTTATATGTTGAATGCAACTGACAGTAATTTATTTTGGCCCCTTTCCACAAATATAACCGCATCCGCTCTGTTCTGCTAGCCCAAGGATTTCACAATGTTTGCGTTATTTTAAAGTGAATTACGACTATGGGTCTCTAACACGAAATTAAAAAGCTTAATCTGTTCCTATTCTTTAAATTTACAGGCAATCTGAGTGTAACTAGTTATGTAAGATAAGCCTGAAATAAGGCTGTTACACTGAACACTTTAGAGGGGATTGAAATTTACAGGACACTAAAAAAGTTAAGCGAAACTGCTCGTAACGTGCAGACCGAGCCGCAGCACAAAAGTGAGTTATCCAGTTTTCATTCTCTATGTAGATAATAGTAGCTCACCTAGTTGTTGCATCCCTACACAGCACTGTTACTCATTGTTGTGACTTCTGTTTTCATAAGACTTGTTTTCATTTAGTTTTATTTTCAATCAACTTAATCGGATTCTTTAAAAAATCACACATCTTTATCTGGCCTGCAGTACTATAGATACGCTATCAGCATGCTGGATCTAAAAAAAAATGCAGTGTATCATTAAAAGATGTTCATGTTATTAGCTAGGTTTCTTTAGTGGTGTATTAACTTATATTAAAGTTTTCAGCCGTTTCTAACAACGAATATTTTAGAAAAAAAATTCCTAATGCCCATGTAACACATAAAGCCACCCCCACCTCTCTCGACACAGATAGCATCAGTTTGGTCCGAGACTCATGATAGTAGCACCCCGTAGGCACGGATCGTAATACCGATCCATCAGTACCGTTTACACTGGCGCCGTACGCACCTCTGTGATGTCTACGGCACAGTAAAACAATCACGGCTCTATTACGCTACTCTGTCAAATTTAAGACATGCTAATGTGTTGTTTTCGGTCAGTTCCTGTAACTACACGGGGGTCAGAAATTTTTATTGTTTTAGTCGGATTTCTATCACTTACAACTGCGATGTGATCCTAGTCAGATTAATCATGGACAACCGCTTTTAGCGCACTGTTGGTGCAGTCTCTACAGTGAACAGTGAGATACGGCTGGTAGCATTTACTTTGCCGCAGCACGACTATTTGACAAAATAAAAAGTACTCAGCTCTCATTGATATGTGGCTCTTTATGGTATGACGCACAAACTTTTAAAGCCATTTTAATTATTTAATGTTTTAATTTCTTGTATAGATGACCTGAAGATGTATATCCAGTGACGCAAAAACAGTCGTGGCTCTTTAATTAAAATATTTTAACAGCCAGTGCGGAAGATTTTGTTTGCCATGTAAATCTGCGACTCTCCTGCCTTTGATCGTTGTAGCTGTTGGTAGAGGAAGCTGGCTGACGTGATGTATCTCGTTCACTTCTTGCTGCTGTTATAAGACGGTGACAAGATGGTGACCGCTCCAGCTTAAGCTTTTTATAAATTCAAAAATCAATACTTCTGCTAAAATTCTACGACTACAACTCTCTCTAGGGGAAAAGTGTACATGGGAGTTAGATATGGTGTATGTATCAAACGGAAACTGTTTTGTAGAAAAGCTTCTGATGCGTGAAACGCACTTTATTTAAACTTTCTCACACACGTGGGCTGTACCCTAAAACTAACTTAAAATGTTCTAAATAGCTTTTTACTAATGAATAATCATACAAAATTAATAGTTTGCGATAAACACCGTTCTCAGCTGCAGTACATATTACTATCCACTATCTGACCAATAGTGGTCACATAACTATATGCTCCGCGAACACAGTTCATTCAGCTTCTGTTAGACCGATTCAAGTCAGAGTCCAGTCACTGATTTCTTCGAAACAGTGTCACGCCTGCCATCCGCCGTACTTTTGATTTCCTCCTTTCTTCTGCTTCTTGTCTTGAAATCCTAACCAGAAAATTAATTCTACTTCTCCTCACGTTGATACATCGTCTCTCTTCCCTTCTTGAGACACCTTCATAATTTCTGAATTCTTTGTATACTTAGCGGTGAGCTACAAACTTGTCAACAAGTTCCACCAAGCACATTACTCAGTATCTGACAACACTCTTCGTTATATCAGCAGTTTCTCCACGATCGTTTCCACTTTAACTTCTTCTCATTACAGTACCTCTTTTCCCTTCTGCTCCACACATCAGGGTCTAAGCCTTATCTCAAAATACTTCTTGTCTTGTATAATACTAACTTCTGAACACTTTAGTCGGAACACAAACTCATGGTTGGGAAGAACGCGCCATCCGCCATGGAGAAAGAACTGTGCTGAGCGCGTCTACTGCGCTGACAGTGGAACACCAGTCTCCCGGTATTTATATTCCTGTCATACCAGATGCTCAGGGACCAGAGACCGGAGAGGGTATCACTAAACAGTCAATCGATCAAATTACATGAAGGGGGGAGGGGGGGGGGGGCAAGGGGGAGAGAATAATCGTCCAGCGCAACCACCTGTCATATTGAATCTTCACATGTAACACACAAGTCCGCTTCTGTCGCCGCTCACCCAGAACACTGGTCAGTTTGCTATCTCCCGCTGCCGCAGGAAAGAGGGGCCGATCGGTGCGTCCTTTGTACCTAGCCACCTGCTGTAGGCTTAGTTAATCCGCGACTTCCGGTCACCGACTCCGAGTGACCACCTCTGTCGCCAGGAGCGGCACACTACGAGTCAACCATCAGTGGCCTGGATGTATACAGTAGCTCCAATGAATTTCATCGTGACATACAAACCCCCGAGTTTAAAAAATTCCCTTTCCTCAATACAAGATACGGATGTTGTTGAAGATGTTGTTGATCGTATATTGTAACTCGAATATCTTACGAAAAATGTAGATTTATCCCATTTATACGAGTTATTTTCGAAGGCAGAAGCAATTGGGGCATACTCACTTCTTCACATCATTGAAGTGTCGTTACTTGTTGTGAAAATCCTTTAACACTATGACATAATCTATATTCCCTTTAAGTATTATCTCATCAGGTAAAAAAAAAAATCTGTTTTAATCAGCTTAACATCTGTTACGCCCTGCATCGCAGGACTGGTGGTAAGCTCTACCATAGTCACGGGATGCTTCCTCACTTTCGAACTCTGTTAAAGACAGAATGCTTCGCCACGTACGAAGTCTCGGCACAGAGAAGTTATAAATATGAGGTTTATACTACATATCAGTTTATAAATTGGGTAATACAATCCGATTTTATTATGATGGCCATCTCTGCCTGTGTAGGCGGGAGACTGAAATTTCGTTAAAAGTTATCGGCTCAAAGAAAAAAAAAAGCGCCGGATTAACGCTTCAGCTCCCGAATCATAGCCGTTGGACCCTATTCCTCGCTTCCACCTGCCAGGCGGTACATCATTGACACACAATAGGTAGCTTACTTGATTAAATTGAAGATGTCACTTTTCGTGGCGAGTATTTTTTTCTTTTTACCAGTCGCACTACACTCGCCAGGTAGCTCACATGGGCATGCCTGGAGAGTAGGAACACTATTGAGAACCGACATTTGAAGCTGACGACAGAAGGATTCTGCCACCACCAACATACATTTCGCAGGGGGACTGCTGAGGCATGACAACAGAAATTAGTGCTGCTAAGGTGTCATATAGGTGATCTTCTACCCTCGCTCTGTTTGCGAGAGGAATAGGAAAGGGAATGACTAATAGCAGTAGAAGGTACCCTCTGCCATACAGCGTACGCTGGCTTGTGAGTTTAGCATATAGATAAATGTAAATTTAGTCTACATATTAAGATGTCGTCCATCCATTTATAGGCACACAAAACTCACGGAGGAAGGTTGTCTCTTATTTATCAACAAAACAAGAGAACGAACCTGTTGCTGATTGTTCAAATGGTTCAGATGGCTCTAAGCACTATGGGACTTAACTTCTGAGGTCATTAGTCCGCTAGAACTTAGAACTACTTAAACCTAACTAACCTAAGGACATCACACACATCCATGCCCGAGGCAGAATTCGAACCAGCGGCCGTAGCTGTCACGCGGTTCCGGACTGAAGCGCCTAGAACAGTTCGGCCACAGCAATCGGCTGCCCACAACACTTAGAAGAAGCAGTGTAGAGCTCACCCCTCAACTCCCCTTTCGTCGGAGTATCGCTTACCTACCGTATTCTCACGGATCTTCCAATCTTCAATATATAGCATATTGAAACACATCATTTCGTACGAGCAAGAGATGTCCCCCGCTAAGTGACATGTCCGTGCTAATTCTCGCGAAATCCCATTACGTTCCCACAGCGCTGTTCCGTTAGAAGGCTGTTAGGCAGAGAGCTGTCACAACGAGAAAAATAGCACTATAGTCTGCAGGATGAAATTCACAACCATGCAGAGTTTACACAGACTGTAGAACGAAATTCAGAAGCATAACACCTACAATTCATCGATAACGAATGACGGTCTGCAAATATCATTCTTTACATGTCCTAGTATCCCATATCATGTTCTTATTTTACCACGCTATAAATACGACAGTGTCTAGATTTCTTCGTTCGCAACACATTCATTCTCTCTTTCTCTCTCTCTCTCTCTCCCTCCCTCTCTCCCTCCCTCTCTCCCCTTCTCTCTCTCTCTCTCTGTCTCTCTCTCTCTCTCTCTCTCTCTCTCTCTCTCTCTCTCTCTCTCTGTCTCTCCTCATAACGCTGGTAACGAACTATAGAAACTTCGCTTAAGTCACCTGGTGAAGAACTCAATAAGATTTTATCGTTTCTTTCTGTTCCAATATATTGGGAAACAAATATTGTCTGCATGTTGACGACTACCATAACTGGTGATCTCATTAAACGTACATTTATTCGCCTACTAGAGCAGGCGACCAGTCACCAAAGTCGCTTCCACAGACCTGTGTAATGTTTGGTCCCTGTACTGGTGGAGGACCATATCAACTATCAGTCACAGGTTAAGGGGTTTTGTGTTGTTGTTTCACCAGCAGTTTGTATCACATCATAGTAGCTGCGTACACAGCAATTCATTTTATTTACCTACCATAACTTCGAGGTCTGTGTCATGTGCTAAGCCGACATTAACATGCTTCGATCCATTGGCTTTCACAGAAAGCTGGACACTGCATGGCGTAAAGTATGCTGCTCCCACAACAAACAGAATGATTGAAATAAAAGACAGAGGTGGTGTGCCTTATTGACAAAAATGTAAAAGGCACTGTAACACAAGGAAACTGGAAGAATTTCCTTAATTTTGGAGCGTTTCAAAACAGCTGTCTAAAGGTGCTGACCTCTACATGTAATCTATGCTTCCATGGTGACAGGTCAGTTGATGTGTCGGTATTCCATTTCGAAGAGACCAAGAGCATTGATTCCTCACATTGCAGCCATGTACGCGACAACTGTTTCGGTGCTCTACATCCCCTGAAGGTGTTGCTCCCACCCACTCTCTCAATCTGAAACAAGTGGTGTCAGTCAATCATTAAGTAGTAATCAACAGCGTACCAGTGGATGGATGGGACGGATAAGACACCGTAGATGTCGGATGGTGTTCTGTAATAAGCACCACAGTTGATAGTCTGATCAGTTTTAGCAATTTTAACAGTTTTTCCGTCATTTCGTTGCCAATCAATAACATGGCAGCATGCTCCCCAATTTCTTTATCGTTGCTAAACCCTCCCTCCACTACTTTGTGAGTACCATACACTTGATTGCGAATGTACGTCAGTTTGTTGTTAATTGTCGGACATATGCACCAAAGTACACCAGAAGCGTCCTATACCTATGCAGTTAGATAGTCTACATGTTTCTAGAACTTTGGTCGTACTGTGGAGTTAGATAGATGACAGTGCAATACGTCAGTTTGTTGTTAATTGTCAACATATGCACCAAAGTACACCAGAAGCGGCCTATACCTATGCAGTTAGATTACATGTTTCTAAAACTTTGGTCGTATTGTGGAGTTTTAATGGTAGTTACAGAGTGTTCCGGCATCCATAGGATAAAGTTGGTGATTGTATTCGACCAGTCCCCCTGCAACACTGTGGTCGATTTGATTTGCAGCTGACAAGAAGTAGGAGGGTACTATACCTGTAGCATTCCATGTGTCGTGAAGGATGCATGATGGACCTCCACACAGATCGATTTTGAAGCATTTTGTGTAAATCAACTGTGCTACCAATTGTGAATTATTGTTTTGGTGTCTGGGGTCACTACCAAAAAGGTACTGGCAAGAGAGAAATGATCGTAGAACATCAAAATATGTCTTAATTTTATCCATTTTTTTTAGTGTTTCGTCCGCGACTGTTTTACTTTCTTAAAATGAAGAACAAACCGCCTTCAGTCACAAGTTGCGTTTATTTACGGCACTATGCATTTCGAGCCCTGGAGGCTCATCTTCTACATCTACATCTACATCTACATGATTACTCTGCAATTCACATTTAAGTGCTTGGCAGAGGGTTCATCAAACCACAATCATACTATCTCTCTACCATTCCGCTCCCGAACAGCGCGCGGGAAAAATGAACACCTCAACCTTTCTGTTCGAGCTCTGATTTCTCTTACTTTATTTTGATGATCATTCCTACCTATGTTGGTTGGGCTCAACAAAATATTTTCGCATTCGGAAGAGAAAGTTGGTAACTGAAATTTCGTACATAGATCTCGCCGTGACGAAAAAGTCTTTGTTTTAATGACTTCCGTACCAAGTCGCTTATCATATCTGCCACACTCTCTCCCCTATTACGTGATAATACAAAACGAGCTGCCCTTTTTTGCACTCTTTCGATGTCCTCCGTCAGTCCTACCTGGTAAGGATCCCACATCGCGCAGCAATATTCTATCACAGGACGAACGAGTGTAGTGTAAGCTGTCTCTTTAGTGGACTTGTCGCATCTTCTAAGTGTCCGGCCACTGAAACGCAACATTTGGCTCGCCTTCCCCACAATTTTATCTGTGTGGTCTTTCCAACTGAAGTTGTTCGTAATTTTAACACCCAGGTACTTAGTTGAATTGACAGCCTTGAGAATTGTACTATTTATCGGGTAATCGAATTCCAACGGATTTCTTTTGGAACTCATGTGGATCACCTCACACTTTTCGTTATTTAGCGTCAACTGCCACCTGCCAAACCATACAGCAATCTTTTCTAAATCGCTTTGCAACTGATACTGGTCTTCGGATGACCTTTCTAGACGGTAAATTGCAGCATCATCTGCGAACAACCTAAGAGAACTGCTCAGATTGTCACCCAGGTCATTTATATAGATCAGGAACAGAAGAGGTCCCAGGACGCTTCCCTGGGCAACACCTGATATCACTTCAGTTTTACTCGATGATTTGCCGTCTATTACTACGAACTGCGACCTTCCTGACAGGAAATCACGAATCCAGTCGCACAACTGAGATGATACTCCATAGGCCCGCAGCTTGATTAGAAGTCGCTTGTGAGGAACGGCGTCAAAAGCTTTCCGGAAATCTAGAAATACGGAATCAACTTGAGATCCCCTGTCGATAGCGGCCATTACTTCGTGCGAATAAAGAGCTAGCTGCGTTGCGCAAGAACGATGTTTTCTGAAACCATGCTGATTACGTATCAATAGATCGTTCCCTTCGAGGTGATTCATAATGTTTGAATACAGTAAATGCTCCAAAACCCTACTGCAAACCGACGTCAATGATATAGGTCTGTAGTTCGATGGATTACTCCTACTACCTTTCTTAAACACTGGTGCGACCTGCGCAATTTTCCAATCTGTAGGTACAGGTCTATCGGTGAGCGAGCGGTTGTATATGATTGCTAAGAAGGGAGCTATTGTATCAGCGTAATCTGAAAGGAACCTAATCGGTATACAATTTGGACCTGAAGACTTGCCCGTATCAAGCGATTTGAGTTGCTTCGCAACCCCTAAGGTATCTACTTCTAAGAAACTCATGCTAGCAGCTGTTCGTGTTTCAACTTCTGAAATATTCCATTCGTCTTCCCTGGTGAAGGAATTTCGGAAAACTGCGTTCAATAACTCCGCTTTAGCGGCACAGTCGTCGGTAACAGTACCATCGGCACTCGTCGCTTGTGTACTTTACATACGACCAGAATTTTTTCGGATTTTCTACCAGATTTCGAGACAATGTTTCGCTGTGGAACCTATTAAAGGCATCTCGCATTGAAGTCCGTGCCAAATTTCGCGCGTCTGTAAAATTTAGCCAATCTTCGGGATTTCGCGGTCTTCTGAACTTCGCATGCTTTTTCCGTTGCTTCTGCAACAGCGTTCGGACCTGTTTTGTGTACCATGGGGGATCAGTTCCACCTCTTACCAATTTATGAGGTATGAATCTCTCAATTGCTGTTGCTACTATATCTCTAAATTTGAGCCACATCTCGTCTACGTTTGCATAGTCAGTTCGGAAGGAATGGAGATTGTCTCTTAGGAAGGCTTCTAGTGACACTTTAACCGCTTTTTAAAATAAAATTAGTTTGCGTTTGTTTCTGGTGGATTTGGAAGAAACGGTATTGAGCCTAGCTACAACGACCTTGTGATCACTAATCCCTGTATCAGTCATGATGCTCTCTATTAGCTCTGGATTGTTTGTGGCTAAGAGGTCAAGTGTGTTTTCGCAACCATGTACAATTCGCGTGGGTTCGTGGACTAACTGCTCGAAATAAATTTCGGAGAAAGCATTTAGGACAATCTCGGAAGATGTTTTCTGCCTACCACCGGTTTTGAACAAGTATTTTTGTCAACATATCGAGGGAAGGTAGAAATCCCCACCAACTATAACCGTATGAGTGGGGTATTTATTTGTTACGTGACTCGAATTTTCTCTGAACTGTTCAGCAACTATGTCATCGGAGTCTGGGGGTCGGTAGAAGGAGCCAATTATTAACTTAGTTCGGGTGTTAAGTATAATCTCCCCCCATACCAATTCGCACGGAGTATCCGACTTCACTACAAGATAAACCGCTACTGACAGACACAAACACTCCACCACCAATTCTGCCTAATCTATCTTTCCTGAACACCGTCTGAGACTTTGTAAAAATTTCTGCAGAACTTATTTCAGGCTTTAGCCAGCTTTCTGTACCTATAACGATTTCAGCTTCTGTGCTTTCTATTAGCGCTTGAATCTCAGGGACTTTCCCAGCACAACTACAACAATTTACAACTACGATTCCGGCTGTTCCTTGATCCAAGCACGTCCTGTACTTGCCATGCACCCTTTGAGATTGCAGCCCATCCAGTACTTTCCCGAGGCCTTCCAACCTAAAAAACCGCCCAGTCCACGCCACACAGCCTCCGCTACCCGTGTAGCCGCCAGCTGAGTGTAGTGAACTCCTGACATATTTGGCGGAACCCGAAACCCCACCACCCTACGTCGCAAGTCAAGGAATCTGCAGCCAACACAGTCGCAAAACCGTTTGAGTCTCTGATTCAGCCCCCCAACCCGGCTCTGCACCAAAGGTCCGCAGTTGGTTCTGTCAACGACGCTGCAGATGGTGAGCTCTGCCTTCATCTCGTAAGCAAGACCGGCAGCCTTCACCAAATCAGATAGCCGCTGGATTCCAGAGAGAATTTCCTCAGATCCAAAGCGACACACGTCATCAGTGCCGACATGTGCCAGCACCTGCAGCTGGCTGCACCCTGTGCTCTTCATGGCATCCGGAAGGACTCTTTCCACATCAGGAATGACTCCACCTGGAATGTACACGGAGTGCACACTGGATTTCTTCCCCTCCTTAGCGGCCATATCCCTAAGGGGCCCCATTACGCACCTAACATTGGAACTCCCAACTACCAATAAGCCCACCCTCTGCGATTGCCTAGACCTTGAAGGCTGAGAATCATCATCTGAAAAAGGGTAGGCAGCTGCATCTGGCTCAACCAGAGACAGTACCTGAAACCTGTTTCTCAGACGAACCGGGGAGGCTTTCTGATCAGCCTCCGGGGACGTCTTTCGCTGCCTGCCACGCCTTGGAGCGACCTCAAAATCAACCACAGGCTAGGGCTCAGTCCCACTGCGGGCAGCAACCGGGGCAACCACAGCGGCAGACCGATCTGGAGACAGACGGGACGAGGTTGACATCCCCGTGATACCCAAATCCGGCTCCCCACAGTGGTGCCCATTGGCAATAGCCTCAAGCTGCGCAACCCAAGTCAGTGCTGCCTGCAGCTGTGAGTGAAGGGATGCCTACTCAGCTCTCATTCGAACACAGCAATCACAGTCTTTGTCCATTCTAATCGATGTTGAACAACAGTTACTGAAACACGAGTCCGTGCCTTGATAACGCAAGGGAAACACGCAAAGAATGTATGAACTAACCTGTGCAAATGCCTAACGACTGCGCTACAATCTGCCTGAATTTACGATTACAGTAACTAAAACTCGAAATTACACCTTCTATATGAAACTCACACGTAATTTAAGTAAGAATCTGCGAAGTAAACACTGAGAAAGAAGCTATATACGTATCTTTCTGCGCTGTCGATGTGCACCAACTGGGAGCTCAGGCCACACTTTTCAGGTGCTTTTTAGTGATTTACATCAGGTTTTTTAGCTGTTTGCTTGTTGATATTACATGTTTGTGTTACAATATGGTATATTGTAGATGTAAGTTTAACGGCGTTAATAATATGAAAATAACTTACCGTTTAACACTGTATGATGTCTGTTTCTGTTGTGTAGTTGGTATACACAAAATACATCTTTAATTTTGCAGTACATACTGGGTTGTATACATTGTCACACACTTTTTCGCACATTGTAGTAGCATAACGTAAACATGCCAAAGATTCTCGTTCATACGGATGTTCTACTTCTAAATATAATCGATTTCCTTGTTTCACAGAAGATAATGTGATATAATATTGTTAGTACATAGGTATTATTGAAATAATTATTTGGCACCATGTTGTAGGTTGTCAGCTGTTTGTACCATTATAGATTTGATTCCTCAGGAAAAAATAAACTTTTGAAGGTGTAGAAAAAATTGTGGCTATTAAACTCTGTTTGTTCATTCAACAAGTTTTCAGAATATTTTCTTTCTGTAGCATTATTTCAAACTGTTCTAGTAGATTAAGTTTTTAACTGTTGGATTCTGCGTGAAGTACAGTTAGGTTGTTGTGGATGCCATCAAGTTTGTGTTTATTAATATACATGTGGTTAGCTATTGTAGATTTTTCAAAATGGGATAGTCGAAAGGCGTCGGTGTGTTCTTTATACCGTGTGCGGAAGGTTCTTCCAGTTTTTCCTATGTAAAATGCAGGGCAATTGTTAGATTGTAATTTATATATTCCACTGTGTTGATAGGCACTATCAAAACAATTGCAGTAAATAATGGTTACTCTATAAAGTCAATTAATAAACTATCTAGAAAAATTCAGACCAACATCACTCACAAAAACACACAAAAGAAAGCTACCGACATAAAACAAATGTTCACAAGCATTCCATACTTAGGCGCAGTATCACCAAAAATAGCTAACTTATTCAAAAAAACCAATATTAAAATATCTTTCTTCACAAACAGCAAACTTGGATACCACTTACCTCACACAGTGAACACAAACAAGCCAATAACACAACACAGTGGAATATATATTTTACAATGGAACAATTGCCCTGCATTTTACATAGGAAAAACTGGAAGAACCTTCCACACACACCGACGCTTTTCGATTAAACCATTTTGAAAAAAAACCTACAATAGCTAACCACATGTATATTAATAAACACAGACTTGATGACATCCACAACAGCCTACCTATACTTCACACAGAACCCAACAGTAAAAAACTTAATCTACTAGAACAGTTAGAAACAATGCTACACAAAGAAAAATATTCCGAAAACTTGTTGAATGAACAAACAGAGTTTAACAGCCACAATTTCTTCTACACATTTAAAAGTTTATTTTGTCTTGAGGAATCAAATCTATAATCGTACAAACAGCTGACAACCTACAACATGGTGCCAAATAATTATTTTGATAATACCTATGTACTAATAATACTATGTCATATTATCTCCTGTGAAACAAGAAAATCGATTATATTTAGAAGTAGAACATCCGTATGAACGAGAATCTTTGGCATGTTTACGTTATGCTACTACAATGTGCGAAAAAGTGTGTGACAATGTATACATCCCAGTATGTACTGCAAAATTAAAGATGTATATTGTGTATACCAACTGCTCAACAAAAGCAGACATCATACAATGTTAAACTGTAAGTTATTTTCAAATTATTAACTCTGTTAAACTTACATCTACAATATACCATGTTGTAACACAAAAATGTTATATCAACAGGCAAACAACTAAAAAACCTGATGTAAATCACTAAAAAGCACCTGAAGATGAACCTCCAGGGCTCGAAATGCACAGTGCAGTAAATAAACACAACTTGTGACTGAAGGCGGTTTGTTCTTCATTTTATAAAAATATGTGCTCCTGAAGCTAAACGGTTCTGTACTTAAACAGGATATAATGTTGAAGCCATGTAGTTTCTGAAATGTTAACCATGCATAATGCAACGCTCTCAGTACTCTAATGCAGGACATATTATATGTCCAATATCTGACAGACTTCCACCCTGCAAGTTTTCTGTATCATTCTATTTGTGGCAGAAATTTCTTTACTTGCTTTGTGTAATATTTGTGTGTGACACTCAAACATTGAAAATATGTTTTCCTATCAAGAAGGATCATCATAAAGTGGAGAAAAGTATTTTAAATTATTTATTTGATTCCTATAAATTGTTAAACAATTAATTTCTTAGCGTAGTGCAAATGCACTGTTTCACACTGCTTTTGATGCCAAAATTGAATCAAGCCTTCCTTTGTCCCCAGCATTAGCCAATCGGAAGGCTGCATTCTGACATGAGACGAAGTCCTCTGTCTGTGTGTTGTGAGGTGTTGGTTTACACACACACACACACACACACACACACACACACACACACAGGAGGTAGCTTCTTGAGAGAAACAGAGCTAGGAAGAGAGTATGGAATTTCCTGACCAACGGAATACCGCCATTTTATGCTTTGTTAAGCACTGCGAGATCAAAGGAGGCCAACATCCGATTTGTGGTCGGCGGTATTTAGTATCATAATCTGTAATTAGAACTTTGGATGGTTTTTAATGAGATCTGTGGCGGCGCCTGGACAACAGACACACATGTGGGAAACCTCAAATACTACTACTATACCGTACTTTATTCAATTCATCAGTGCTTACAGTTATTATGTCATCATAAGTGGGTATCGGGGTGCAGATGTGTGGTCTACCCAAGTGGGGTACACTGTCTGCTGCAAACTGATTAAATAAAGAATATGTATCGATATGTTATGAAATTCAAATCCATATAATATCATGAGATCCTTCCTCTTGAGATGAGCCTGAGTCTTATACCACCAATTTTTTTGGAAGAGGTGGGGAGGGAGTGGATGACGGGTAGGGGATAGGATTTCCTCTGGTGGCAGTACAGTTCACTAGATCAGCCGATCCTTGTATCTCATGGTGAGCACACATATGAAAATTTTCCAGCAAGATGATGCCTCCAATCTGCAGCAATGTAGTTACGTAATTAGTGAGTTTTTCCCACTAAATAAAGAAATTGAATTTTTTAAGTAAATAGTAAAGCATCTACTATGTGATTGACATTGACTTCAATTTCGTGTTGTGAGGTTCTTGCTCTGCAGCACAGACTGAGTGCTTTTCCCGCAAATGTCCAGATGAGGATAGGAGAGTGAGTGTGGTATATGAGGGGAGGCTCTGGGAATTACCAGACTGAGAGGGGCAATCAGTTTTTCGATTTCATTAAGTAGGTAATTAAGTTCATATCAAAGGTGTGATTGTGTTGGCTAGGGGATTTACCAGAGGAGTGGTGGCGTAGGAGTGGAGGGGCTGGGGGATGTCTCAGAAGGATGGATTATCTAAAGAGGGCTATAAATCAACTTTCAGTGAGTCTTAAATCACTTAGAAGAACCATAGGTTAGGGGGACATGGATTGAGTCATGAATCAGTTAAGTCTTCTGCTGAATGTGTGCTTGCCCCAGAATGTATTCACCTCACATTACCAAATTGTACCAGAAACGCTGTTACCCTACTACTTCTGTTGGATGCCGTTATTAACACTATACAAAAAAGTAATGAGGGGATTGCTCCATACGCTTCAACCAAGGTTGACATTTCCATACATTCATTTACTATGTACAATGCCAATATTATTATTATACTCTGAGGAGACGAAAGTCATTCGATGCCTCCTAAAATTATGTCTGATCTCCTTTTGTTTGGCACAATTCAGCAACTTAATGTGGCATCGACTCGATGGTTGGAAGTCCTGTGCAAAAATATTGAGTCTTACTGCCTCTATAGGCGTCCATAACTGCGAAAGAGTTACCGATGCAGGAATTTGTCCTCTTGCTTATGTCCCATAAATTTTCGATAGGATTCACATCGGGCAATATGGGTGGCTATGTCATCCGTTCGAATTCTCTAGAATGTTCTTCAAGCCAGCCACAAACAATTGTGGCCTCTTGACATGGCGCATTACCATCCAGAAAAGTTCCACCATTGTTTGGGGAAAATGGAACCTGTGAAATGTAAAATGGTCTCGAGGTAGCCAAACATAACCATTTCCAATCAATGATCATTTCAGTGGGACCACAGGACACAGTCAATTCCGTGCAAACACAGCTCACACCATTATGGAGCCTTCATCGGTTTGTACTGTGCACTGTTGACATCTTGGGTCCATGGCTTCGTGGGGTCTGCGCCACACTCGAACCCTGCCCTCAGCTCTTACCAACTGATCAACCACGGTTTTGCAGTCTTCTGAGGCTCAATTGATATGGTCACGAGCCCTAGGAGAGGCGCCCTGGTGATGTCGTGCTGGTAGCAAAGCACTCAACGTCGTTTGGCTGATGTCATAGCCCATTAAGGCCAAATTTCGCCGCACGTCACGGGAACTGTACTGAATGGAAGAATAAACCACAGCCGGGCCTCTGCAACACGAGCCATCGACGTATCAATTGTCACCGGAATCTGTACGCTACGACTCAACCACTACGCAGCAGGAGTTAAAACACTTTTATCACTGTGTTTGTTTAAAGGATCTTATATCTCAATAAATGACCGTTAGTGGAACCATTAATGTTTCACTCACACCTCACTCTCTGAGCCAAGAAAAGAGTCCGTTCTAACGTCCACAAAATGTCTCTTCCTTCCTGCCATCACTGACAAATTAATGAAAATAATGACCTTTATTCCCCTGTGTCACTGACGCTTAATATCTACTGTCACTAAACACCGACCCGCTACAGCTGCAGATGGCCTCCAAGTAGCCGAACATCCAGAGGACCCAGTCCATACGATATAAACACATTTTACACCATTATGGAGCCAGCACCAGCTCGAAAAGTACCATGTTGATAACCTGGATCCATGGTTACGAGGGGTGTGCTCCACACGCCACACTCGAAACCCCACCATCTCATCTGACCAGATCTCCGTTTTCCAGTCGTCTAGCGTCAAACACGCATGGTTACGGGACCAGGAGAGGAAAATGCCTGAAATTTTGTACTCTCAGCACACCGTTGGGACTCTGGATCTCGTAATATCGAATTCCCTAACGATTTGCGAAAGGGAATGAGCATGCGGCTGAGTCTATTAATTCGCGTCGTGCGGACGTAGTGACATCGGAAATATTTTCACATGAATCAGTTGAGTAAAAATGACAGCTCCGCCAATGCATTGCTTTTTATACCTTGTGTAGACGACACTACCGCCATCTGTGTAAGTGCGTAACCTATCTCAAGACTATTGTCACCTCAGTGCAGTATGTCGACTGTTTCATTCGAATCAGCCCGTGCGCCCAATCCTAAAATATGTGCTATTTATCCTGAGACACCCTACGTTACATACGAGGGGCGTGCAAAGTCGGAGAGATGGCATCACCGGTACTTATCGAGGTCATGTTTAGTTAATAGCATCTTTGGAAAGAAGGCACGCCAAGTTTCGGCAATATTGGTCTATTTCTATGTGTTTGGCAATCGTGTCAATCAAGGAAGTCCAGTGATTGTCAAAAAATGGACGGAAAGGAATTTCGTGGGGTGATTAAACATTGCTTTATGAAAGGCAAAACGACTCACGAGACTAAAGAGATGCCTGATAAACATTGCAGAGCTTGACTCTGCACCTTCGATTGGAACAGTTTATAAGTAGTTTCAAATTTTTCGGAGTGGCCATATGGGCACAAGTGATGCTGAACGTTCTGGACGCTCTGTGGAGGTTATGACTCCAGAAATCATTGATGATATGGTGATGGATGACAGAAGAGTTAAGGTGCGTGAGACTGCTAGTGCTGTGAGCATCTCGAATGAATGGGTACATAATATTTTGTGTAAACATTTGGACATGAGGAAGCTATCCGCAAGATGGGTTCCGCGATTGCTCACGCTTGATCAAAAACGGAATCGTGTAAAGTGCTGCAAGGATGGTTCGCAGCTGTTCAGGAAAAATCCGCAGGACTTTACGCGTCGTTTCGTCACTGTGGATGAACCATGGATACATTACTATACTCCCGAAACCAAGTAACAATCTAAACAATGAGTTACCGAAGGAGAATCGGCACCAAAAAAGGCGATGACCATCCCTTCGTCCAGAAAGGTTATGGCGACTGTCTTTTGGGATTCGCAAGAGATAATCCTCATCGACTATCTGGAAAGGGTAAAACTATTACAGGTGGATATTGTTCATCGTTATTGTGCCGTTTGAAAACCGAACTGCAAGAAAAACGCTTGCGATTGGACCGCAAAAAATTCCTTTTCCATCACGACAATGCACCAGCACACACTTCAGCAGTTGTGACTGCAAAATTAATGGAAATAGGATTCCAAAAAGTTTCACATCCCCCCCCTACCGCCCTGACTTGGCTCCCTCGGACTACTATTTGTTCCCCAATTTGAAGAAATGGCTGGTGGGACAAAGATTTTATTCAAACGAGGAGGTGATTGCAGCAACTAATAGCTATTTAGCAGATTTGGACTATTCCTATTATTCGGAAGGGATCAATAAATTAGAACAGCGTTGGGCGAAGTGTACAAGTCTAAAAAGAGACTGTGTCGAAAAATAAAATAGGTTCACCCTAAACATGTAAGTAGTTTTTATTTCTGCACGGACTTTTCAAACGCCGCTCGTACTTATCAGCTACGTTGCCAGATAACTTCAAGAACGTTCATGTCAACCCACTCTCTTTTCTAATCATTGGAATGAAAATTAGAAATTCGAAGTTAATTTGAATAAAACTCGTCAGACCAGTGTTGAAAACCTCGTTTCAGTATCGCAAGTATTTTGGATGGCCAACGTGGTATCGACTCATAGCACTTTCCGGAATATTTATGTCATTGCGTGACGAGATCTTGTTTTTCCCCCACAGAAAGTCTCCGGCCCTGCCGTATTTCTTGTGATCCTGGCAGTATTTGGAGGTGTCGGGCACTTAGAGAGGGGCTCAGTGCCACTTGGGCCAAGACTGGTGTCTGAAGCGGCAGGAGGCGGCACCCACAGGGCCGTAACTGGGCCACGGCGCACCGCCGAGGCGAGCCCCACCCCACCCCGGCGCGGCCCAGCGCGACGCGAGCAATCAAGTTCGGCGCCATTGTGCGGCCGCTCAGCGCTGTCTTGCGGTGAATGCCGGCACAACAATGCGAGACTCCGGCGCCGTAAATTCTGCCCGTCCGGCGCGGCGCCGCCCCCAGACAGGCGGACGTAGGCGCCGCGCTTTTATCTGCCACCGTCGCGCGGCAGCTTGAAGCCCCAGCCTCGAGGCTTTCGTACTCCCCAGTACTACGAACGGCAGTCATACCCTTTTAAATTACGATGAGAATAGCAAAGTGACTGCCACTGTCACACTGAAGGAGACAATGTTCGCTCTTAGCCGCTCTACTGTAGCGAAATAGCTGTACTGAGTTCTCTCTGCACGAGCTAATCACTCAGTTTCACCGTTAGCACTGATACTGTTTCATAAAATATTAACATTTTCGCACAAAATGGAGACACACGACGAATATGAGTCCTAACAGTCACGGTATGGTTCAGAATAACCGTCCGCAGTGCAGTACGAGAACGGTGAACAGGCGATGTGGCCAACTCGCTCTGTGATAGACTGTTGTTAAGGCAGCAATCCTGTACACAAATACCTGCCAAACAAGACGTTATTCTCACGCGCTGAGACGTGGTTATGAATAGAACAGTGATCCAGAAAGTGTAGAACATATTTCACTATTACTGTCTGTGATAACAAAACTGTTAGACTCTTACAAAACCGGTTTCAGTCAGCAACAGCTGTCTTCAGATCTGCAGCGAAAAAGGGGAAACAGTTATCTGTTGTATTATCTACATGTTAAAATACCAGAATAGGCCATAATGAAAACGTGTGGAAAACAAAAGCTTTGAATATGACGAGGGCCGGCCGAGGGGGCCGAGCGGTTCTAGGCGCTACAGTCTTGAACCGCGCGATCCATACGGTCTCTGGTTCGAATCCTGCCTCGGGCATGGATGTGTGTGATGCCCTTAGGCTAGTTAGGTTTAAGTAGTTCTAAGTTGTAGGGGACTGATGACCTCAGAAGTTAAGTCCCATAATACACAGAGCCATCTGAACCATTTCTTTGAACATGATGAGGCACACCTGTTTTAAAAACATGTCCTCATGGTTCAAATGGCTCTGAGCACTATGGGACTTACTTCAGAGGTCATCAGTCCCCTAGAGCTTAGAACTACTTAAACCTAACTAACCTAAGAACATCACACACATCCATGCCCGAGGCAGGATTCGAACCTGCGACCGTAGCTCATACAATGTAAGCTTTCACGGCCGGTATTGTCTTCACTTAAAACTTGATCGACTGTGGCGCCCTCTGTACTGCCTATATAATCAGCGCTTCGTCGAGTTCTCTTCGCAGTTCGCCGCTTTACCTCCGAGGATGTCTCCCGCAGTCGGAGACGAAACGTCAGGAGAGAGTTTTATACTTCGACCACGGGCTATAAGCCCGGAAGTTTTAAGTGAAGACAATACCGGCCGTGAAAGCTTACACTGAACAAACGCCTTTACGGGGAGGATATGTCAGCATCGGTTCGACGACTTGAAGGAATGCGCAAGAAGAAAGCACAACAACTGTGTACCCTCACCTTCCTGTTACGCTGCAGGGACACTTCGAAGGTTTCAAAATTTCTGAAGGTGAAGAGGATGTTTCGCTCGGCCCAGGCACATCGTATTTACAACCGTATGGAGTCTGCAATGCTACGTGAGAGGATTCATCAGACGCGGCGAGTACTGGCGGTAACAAGCAGCAAACTTTTTCATCTCCACTTGTTTCTTAGTAATACTATGCAGTGTGGTCATTGGAATAAGATTGACGGTCTAACATTCAAAACTATGGAAGTTAGTGCAGAAATGTCAGCAAATAGGCAGAAGAAGAAGTTCAATAACTTACAGAACAACATTTCTGGAGGTTCAGTTGAGGACAATTCTCGAACTGTCATTAACCTGTCTGATAAAGATTTGTCAAAAGTTGAAATTTCTGTACTAGCGAAAGGAGGCAATTTTTCTGTGACGCCCCAAAACGTACCTACAGAGGATATTGAAGCAAATATTGAGGCCGGTATCCGTCAGCTGCCACAGCAGTCCGCTGACGTAATTAGGATGGAAACGGCTAGAATTTTACGTACGTGTAAGCCATCTAAAAGTAATTTGTCGCAGGCTCAAAGGAAGGCGCTGAGGGATATAAATGGAGATAAAAACATTATTGTTCTTAACGCAGATAAGGGTAATGCCACCGTCATACTGAACAGTGAGGACTATCATGAAAAAATCAATGACCTTTTTGTTCCCTCCAATTACAAAATACTCCAGAAAGATCCGACTATGAGGATTATAAGAATGACAAATCGACTGGTGAAAGCGTCTTCATTTGGCTCCTACGATAAGAAGCTGCTTTGTAAAACAGAAGCATATCCACCTAGACTTTATGGCTTACCCAAAGTTCATAAACCTGGGATTCCGTTGAGGCCAATTGTCAGCGCTATAGGCGGACCAACACACGAGTTAGCTAGCTAGACACCTTGCCTCAATGCTGCAGCATTATGTTGGTAGGACGAACAGTCTTATTAAAAATTCAGCTCATTTCATTGACAAGTTAAAGGAAATGAGCGTGGGCCCGCATGATATCCTCGTCAGTTTTGACGTTGTGTCGTTATTTACCATGATTCCGGTAAACGAAGCTATCTTATGCATAGCGGATATTTTTCCTACCGATATTGTGGCATTATTCCGACACTGCCTCACCACAACCTACTTTCAATACAATAATAACTTTTATGAACAGATTGACGGGGTGGCTATGGGCAGTCCTCTCAGTCCCGCTGTGGCTAACTTATTTATGGAGACTTTTGAACAACGGGCGTTGCAGACTGCCAGTAAGAGGCCAGCCAGATGGTATCGCTACGTCGATGACACGTTCGTAGTATGGACACACGGAGCAGAGGAGTTGGATGCCTTCCTAACACATGTAAACAGCATTAATCCGAAAATCCAATTCACTATGGAGACGGAAAGGAATGGGCAATTGAACTTCCTGGATGTGTCTGTGATTAAACGACGGGACGGAACGTTGGGCCATAAGGTGCATAGAAAGCCCACACATACTGATCGTTATCTACACAAAGAATCAAACCACCACCCTAGACAAAAAAGAGGTGTAATGAAAACTTTGGTAGACAGGGCGTACAAACTTTGTGAACCTGTTTATTTAGAAGATGAGATTGAACATCTACGGTCAACGTTCGTGAAGAATGGCTATTCTAGCAAGGATATAGATCGAGCACTTCGCTCTAGGCAGAGAACCGGGAGTAACGACGAACAACAGTCATCCAAGGGCACAGTTTTTCTTCCGTTCATTAGTAAGATCACAGACCGCATTGGGAAAGTTTTAGGCAAGTATGGGGTGGAAACTATTTTCAGATCCACCAGAAAAATAAAAGAATTTTTAAGGTCGGCAAAAGATGCACGAGACCCTTTGGCTACACCGGGGGTATATAAAATTCCTTGTAGTTGTGGACAGGTTTACATCGGCACCACAAAGAGAAGTGTGAACACCCGTCTTGTTGAAGATAAGAGGAATTGCCGCCTGTGTCACACGGATAAATCGGCCGTAGCGGAACATGTTTACCAGGAAGGTGATCATGAAATAAAATTCAGCGAGACGAGCGTCATATCAAAAACCTCACATTATTATGCACGCTTGTATAGAGAGGCTATCGAGATTGATAAACATCGTAATAATTTTAACAGGAAAGACGAAGGTGTTAAACTGGATAAAATTTGGATGTCAGCGTTGCACCGCAAGCGTGACGATCGATTACTTTCAATCGAGAATGTTGGCATTACCAGAGACAATCTCATAGCCGACGCCACGTGATCGACTGTGGCGCCCTCTGTACTGCCTATATAATCAGCGCTTCGTCGAGTTCTCTTCGCAGTTCGCCGCTTTACCTCCAAGGATGTCTCCCGCAGTCGGAGACGAAACGTCAGGAGAGAGTTTTATACTTCGACCACGGCCTATCAGCCCGGAAGTTTTAAGTGCTGCGACCGTAGCGGTCGCGCGGTTCCAGACTGTAGCGCCTAGCGCCTAGAACCGCTCGGCCACGCCAGCCGGCCATGTCCTCATGTAATGAAGCCATAGTCGCATCGTCAAAAAACGAGTTTACGACTCAAACAGTTTGGAGGCTGCTGTACGGCAGTTTGTTGGAACAATAGCGCTATTAACAAGATAACTCTAGCGATGCTGTGGCCTAATATGTACCACATTTTAAATATGTCTGACGATGCTAAGCTGATTTTTTTTTATAAGACTACGGATTCATTATATTAGGACTTTCCTTTAAAACAAGTGTGCCTTGTCATATTCAAAGCGCTTGTTTATCACATGTATCTCAGTATTGCTTTTCATTATGGCGTATGTCATTGTTTCAAGACGTATAAGATCGCCTAGTTATTTGTGTGTTTTATTTTGTTTTGCAGCAATCTGAAGATCGTGATTGCTCACCAAAACCGGTCGTCTAAGGACCTAACAATTTTGTGATCGTAGACGAAAATAAAGAAATTTATTCTATTCGTTATTCTGGTTGTTTATAATTATTTGTTTGTCCATATATATATTTATTTCACATAGCAAGATTAAAGTCTTCACGACCTCTCTTTCACTAACAAGACATCCTTAATAAGTCAATGATACAATTTGTGTAGTACAAGAAAAACATATGATAATACTAATGATGATAATTGGTGCTCATAAATTATTCTAGTACAAGAGGCACACAGTGTATATACCGTCAGCTGACAGTGGCTGTCAGTTACTGTACCTCACATAACACTCCTACAACTGCATTTGACATCCCAACCAGTCCCCCCACCCCCAAAGAAACTGAAACAAATTGCACAATTTTATATTTGGTTGCAGATAAGCATTAAAATTATAAAGAACTGCCCCATTTTATATTCAGCTGCAAATAAGCATCAAACACAATTTAATAAATTGCCCCACACATTGCCTGGGACACTGTCATTTGTGCCAAGATGTGTACTTGCTACGATATCTACCGGATGTATGCTTAGATGTTTCTAATAGTAAGGGAAATTTACTACTGTATTTTATGTAAAGTGGTGATGTATTGTTAGCGACAGGAAAATTTCGCGAAAACGATAATGCGAAAAATAACATGAAATTGGCAATTTTCAGCGAAATAACGCGATATCGTCGATTTTTACGAAATGTTGCCACTTCTATGATATATCACCAAATTTATCATTTTCTCGTAGAAAACACGTTACTGATAGTTACTGAATGCTGAAATTGCATTTCGACTTCTTTTCCCTTCGTGTATACTCTTAAAACAACAGTTATTTCTCGAATAACGAACTGCGATGTGACGTGAAAAATGACACAGAAATTGGAAATAAATAACTAAACTAGCAAAAAACTAAGACGAAACTGGGAAGAAAATAACAGCAAAATAGGTGCAGAAACACCGAATTTTGTAAGAAACAGGAAGTTTGGCAATAAATTAACACCAGATTTGGCAAGAAACCTCCGAGTCCCGCAAAACTGGTAACAGCAAATCTGGCAAAGCAGTAACACCGAATCTCGAAACTATGTAACACCAAATCTGAAAAATCAGGAACAAGGAAAGTGGCGAAATAAGACACGCCGGATCTGGCAAAATAGAAATAACTGATCGGCAAAAAATTAACACCGAATCTGGTAAAAAAATATCGCACTGAAAATGGCAAAAACAATGAATCTGGCAAATAATAAGTCGGGTTTGGAAAAAAATAGCACCTAGTTTGGTCCTCAATTGAAAAAATCTTTTTCTGTCCCAGTGTATGGGGCAGTCTGTTTTCATTTAAACACACACACACAGATATCTAGATATCTGACTGTATATGCTTAGTCAGTTAGCTCTCAGGTGATATATATGGCAATTCACTACAATTATTTTTAATGCTTATCTCTAACTGGTGATGTATAGGACAGATTTTTAGAATTTCATTAGTGCTAGTTGCTACATAACTTTTCACTAAGACTGAAGTTTTGTTCTCTACACATGCACTGTAATATAATACATAAGCCACTTATGATTTGAAAAGTTACAGATAATTTTCGGTTTCTTTGAAGTGTGATACAAAGATCACTACATTATGATCGTCATGTGAACTTTAACCTACAAGTTAGATCTACAGTTCTGCCACATACGTTTCCTGATGTTATCCAACAAATCTTTACTTGTATTGATAATGCAATGTTTGGTTTCTTTGAAGTGTCGTAAAATAATCGAGTTTTACTCGTTGACAAATGCAAATAATCCTTAGGTTATATCAGTGGTGCCAATATTTGAGCCGTATGTATTTCTTGTAATATTATAGAACACTCGATGGTGAGTGTTCATCGGAGGTGAGGGTATCATCTTGAGTGCCCCCAGGGAAGTGTGGTAAGTCCGCTATTGTTTTCTATCGACATAAATGATCTTTTGGATAGGGTGGATAACAATGTGCGGCTGTTTGCTGATGATGCTGTGGTGTACGGGAAGGTGTCGTCGTTGAGTGACTGTAGGAGGATACAAGATGACTTGGACAGGATTTGTGATTGGTGTAAAGAATGGCAGCTAACTCTAAATTTAGATAAATGTAAATTAATGCAGGTGAATAGGAAAAAGAATCCTGTAATGTTTGAATACTTCATTAGTAGTGTAGTGCTTGACGCAGTCACGTCGATTAAATATTTGGGCGCAACAATGCAGAGCGGTATGAAGTGGGACAAGCATGTAATGGCAGTTGTGGGGAAGGCGGAATAGTCGTCTTCGCTTCATTGGTAGAATTTTGGGAAGATGTGGTTCATCTGTAAAGGAGACCGCTTATAAAACACTAATACGACCTATTTTTGAGTACTGCTCGAGCGTTTGGGATCCCTATCAGGTCGGATTGAGGGAGGACATAGAAGCAATTCAGAGGCGGGCTGCTAGATTTGTTACTGGTAGGTTTGATCATCACGCGCATGTTACGGAAATGCTTCAGGAACTCGGGTGGGAGACTCTAAAGGCAAGGATGCGTTCTTTTTGTGAATCGCTACTGAGGATATTTAGAGAACCAGCATTTGATGCTGACTGCAGTACAATTTTACTGCCGCCAACTTACATTTCGCGGAAAGACCACAAAGATAAGATAAGTGAGATTAGGGCTCTTACTGAGGCATATAGGCAGAAATTTTTCCCTCGTCCTGTTAGGGGGTTGAACAGGGAGAGAAGATGCTAGTTGTGGTACGAGGTACCCTCCGCCACGCACCGTATGGTGGATTGCTGAGTATGTATGTAGATGTAGATGTAGTTAAGTATCAAGAGTAGTGCCGAATGTAATTTGTACTGTTATAGAAGAAATATTGATAAGTTTTGATAAATAGAGTTTTATTTTAGTGGAAATATTGAATTATCTTTGGACATCAGCGATCTATGTGTAACATTGCCCATCATTATCTTAGACCGAGCTGTATTTCAGTCTGAAGCAATACTTGCTTATTACAATTAGTGGTCCGTGTCTCTCTTGAACTGTTACAGAAGACATCTTTTTGTTTTGATAACTAATACAGGCAATTTAAAACGGACTTTCTCTGCTTCGTGGGGGATTTAATAAAAACTATCTTGGAATGTGTCGTATGAAAGGCTTTTTGATAGATTCGTTAGCACGTCTTTGGTTTACTCGGAGAATGAGAATTCATGCTCTGTTTGGGTTGTAGCATTTTGGGAACGCATCTCTTACAGAATTCGCGGTACTGAAGTCTCTGACTCACGATGGTAGGAAGAATCGACCCTGAAATTTCGGGAAAAGAATCACTCAACACAGAAATTGTGAATCGAGGATTTTCACGAAACGCCTTATCCATTGTGTGAGTAACATCATCGCTGCCGGCCGATGTGGCCGAGCGGTTTTAGGCGCTTCAGTCTGGAACCGCGTGACCGCTACGGTCGCAGGTTCGAATCCTGCCTCGGGCATGGATGTGTGTGATGTTCTTAGGTTAGTTAGGTTTAAGTAGTTCTAAGTTCTAGGGGACTGATGCCCTCAGAAGTTAAGTCCCATAGTGCTCAGAACCATTTGAACCATTTTGAACATCATAGCTTTCGCCGCTGAACGATTGCGTTATCAAGATTCAAAGGCCCTTTTCAAAGCTCGTATACCATTACCGCACTCATGAAAGTTTCACCGTACGCATTTCTCATTCGTTGGTTAGTTTCTTCTTTATTGGAACCGTCAACATGAAGATATGGAATGAAGCCGTGCGCCTCACAGTAGGCGAGAGACTGTTGTTCCAGGCGTGCTTACATGCTCACTACGAGCTCACAAAAGACGAGTGCAAGATGACATGCTACACCGACGTACTAGAGACACAGCGTAACACGTCTGCACAAAACTTTCTCGGATTTTCACTGATTTTAGTTACGTGACTGATCGGAGCTTGAAAAGAAATAGCCCTCGTCTTTCATTATCTCTATTTCTTGTGTTTAACAGAATTAAAGACAGTGTTGCATCCAAGCCTTTTCTTAAGTGTTCACGTTCCACTTCGGTGTAACAATTTTAGTAAACTCTTGGTAGCAACTGTATTGGTGACGTCGACTGCACACCCCTAAGAGTGGCCGGCTCTCCTTTTTTTTGTGAGACATAATATTCCTGCATTCCACTACAATTTTCTAGCTACAGCAGGGCTTAACAGGTTTCTGATTATGAACGTGAGCACTCGCGCCTGCTCAGGTCCTGAGTGAAGGAAATGCGCACACATTATGGTCGCTACAACACAGGAAATGCTCGAAATGTGAAATACGGAGAGTCAGTTTTGACAGTGGTGCCATGAAATAGCGGCGAGAGAGCGCTGTGTAACACCTACAATGTCTTCATTTCTTGGACAAGGAGATGGGGCTACAAAATTTTTGTTTCTCATAAGAAAACGAATACTTACAAGAATTTCAATTTCGAAAGATACTTACCACGTCAAAGAACACGCAAACGGAAAACGTTAATAAGCTGAGGGCGTACAGGAAGCTAAAAAACTTAGAGATAAGCTCTCTGGACAGGAGGAAAAAGAGTAAAAAAAGGAAACAAAATGAGTGTGCTGTTCGCTTGAGCTACAAAAACGCATTTCTTTGTTTTTTGAGTCATCATTCTTCTGATTGCTGTGATGCGGCGTGCCACCAAATCCTCTCCTGTGCCAACCTCTCAGAGTGGCACTTGCAGAATACGTCCTCAGTTGTTTGCTGGATGTAATTCAATCTCTGTTTCCCTCTAAAGTTTTTGCCTTCTACAGGTCCCTCTAGTACCTGGGAAGAGAGTCCCTGATGTCTTGACAGATGACCTACCATTTTGTCCCTTCTCGTTGTCAGTATTTTCCATGTATCCCTTTCCTCCCCGACTCTGCGCAGATCCTCCACATTCTTTACCTTATCAGTCCATATAATTTTCAAAGTTGGTCTGTAGTACCACATCTCCAATGCTTCGATTGTCTTCCTTTCCGGGTTTCCTACACTCCATGTTTCATTACGGTACAATGCTGTGCTCCGAAAGTACATTCTCAAAAATTTCTTCGTCAACTTAAGGCGTCTGTTTGATACTACACACATCAAAAAAAGCTTAGCATCACCAACGTTCCCAGAACTCTTGAAGACAGACGTTGACTGTGGTTATTGGGTCTCAGACAGAGTCCCTATGATTCAGAGATGGCACTAAACCCGCCGAAAGACGCAAACAACCATGCATGAGCCGTGACTCAGACGCGGAGGGGGTCCGATAGCCGAGCAGTTTCAGTCATTCCGCCAGGAAGAAGGAACACGGCTTGCATTGTCTGTAGTTCAACCATGCCTGGACGGTCAATACCGCGGTTCGATCGCGTCGGCATTGTTACTTTGTGCCAGGAATAGCTCTCTACATCTACATCTATATTCCGCAGGCCACCTCACGGTATGTGGCGGAGGGAAGTGTCTAGGCGTCTCGGAGTGAACCAATCCGACGTTGTTCGGACGTGGAAGAGTTACAGAGAGACAGGAACTGTCGATGACATGACTCACTCAGGCCGTCCAAGGGCTACTACTATTGTGGAAGACCTCTACCTACGGATTATGTCTCGGAGGAACCCTGACAGCAACGAAAACATGTTGAATAATGCTTTTCGTTCAGCCACAGGACGTCATGTTACGACTCAAACTGTGCGCAATAGACTGCACGATGAGCAACTTCATTCCTGACGTCCATGGCGAGGTCCAACTTCACAACCACGACACCATGCAGCACGGTACGCATGGGCCCAACAACATGCCGAATGCACCGCTCAGGATTGGCATCACGTTCTCTTCACCGATAAGTGTTGTATATGCTTTCAAGCAGATAATCGTCGGAGACATGTTTGGAGGCAACCCGGTCAGGCTAAACACCTCAGACACACTGTCTAGTGAGTGCAGCAAGGTGGAGTTTCCCTGCTGTTTTGGGGTGGCGTTATGTAGGGCCGACGTACGCCGCTAGTGGTCATGGAATGCGCCGTAATGGCTGTGCGATACGTGATTGCCATCCTCCGACCGATAGTGCAACCATTCGGCAGCATATTGACGAGGCGTTCTTCTTCATGGACGACAATTCGGGCCCCCATCGTGCACATCTTCTGAATGACTCCCTTCGGGATAACGACATCGCTCGATTAGAGTGGCCAGCCTGTTCTCCAGATGTGAACACTACCAAACATACCATCGATTCACACTCCTCTTTACTTTTAGAATAAACCTTGCGGCCTTTCGCTGATGGTGGTTTAATAAAAGTGTGGTTAATACTCGGAAGTTGCAGCTCGAAACAAAACAGTTTCGCGCGATGATTTGATCAAAGTTGACAGCTACGCTTCCCACACATTTTGTGGTTTCAGACAACATTCAGAGCCAGCTTCCAAAATGTTTGTAAAGAGTTTGTTCTATTTTCTTTAGCGCTCTATGAAAGTGTATATATCACAGGCACGCGACTGAGTTCTTAGCAGCGTTGAAGAAAAAGCATAATATGTAGATTTGACATAAAATTTGTTAGGTTCGACATCTACATGTACATCTGCATGATTAATCTGCAATTCACAATGAGATGCATGGCAAACGATTCGTCAAACCAACTTTAAGTTTTTCTCTCCTTTTCCACTATCGAACAAGGCACGGGAAATCATTCTGTACAAGCTCTGATTTCCCTTATTTTAGTATGACGGTCATTCCTGCCTACGTAGGTAGACGCCGAAAAAAATTTTTCACGCTCTAATGAGAAAGATAGAGATTGAAACTTCATGACAAGATCCTGACTCAACGAAAAACCCCTTTGTTTTAATGATTGCCTCCCTATTACAAGCACCATATCCATTAAATTTCCTACCCCATTTCGTGATAGTAAAAACTCGAGATGTCCTTCTTTGGACTTTTTCGATGTTCTCAGTCGATCCTATCCGACTCGGATCCCAAACCAAACGGCAATGCTCCAGAAGAGGACGCACAATGGTAGTGTAGGCAGTCTCCTTACTACACTTGTTGCATTTTCTAAGTGTTGTGCCAATAAATCGAAGTATTTGGTTTGCTTTCTCCACATTATATACGTGATCGTTCTAGTTTATGCTATTCGTAATCTATAACTACGTAGTTCAATTTACAGCTTTTAGATTTGTGTAATGTGTCGTGTAACCTAAATTTAGCTGATCGCTTTTAGTAATAATGTGCATGATTTCACACTCTTCGTTATTTAGTGTCAACCGCCACTTTTTCATCATACAGATATCTTGTCTAAATCGTTTTGTAAATTGTTTTGATCAACGGATGACTTTATAAGATTTTGATTACAACAACAGTCGAGATCGCAATAACAAAATGTTCAAATGTGTGTGAAATCTTATGGGACTTAACTGCTAAGGTCATCAGTCCCTAAGCTTACACACTACTTAACCTAAATTATCCTAAGGACAAACACATACACACAGGCCCGGGGGACTCGAACCTCCGCCGGCAGTCCATGACTGCAGCGCCCTAGACCGCTCGGTCGCAATAATATTTGTTTATTTTTGCCGGTGTCGGCTTATGTTAAAGCTATCCTCTGATTTCGTTGGCCCCCTGTGGTTGGTACTGACAGTTGCCCTGTTCTTCAAGTGATACCGAGATATAGTGTATCAAGTAAAGAATCGAGGAGCCGCCAGTACCAGCCATAGAGCGTCTAAAAGATCTGAGGATGGCTTTAACATAAGCAGAAACCATATTAATAAACAAATGTTATTGCGATCTGCACCGTTGTTTCAAAGAAACTTAGCGCCAGATCGCTGCTCTCCAAAGACAATGTTCTCTAAATTTATGAACTCTATAGGGGTTTGCGTGTCTACAGACGGACAGCGTCAGTCATATTGGGAAATAAGTGAGGATTTGTAGCGCATTGAATGGGACAACGCCTTGATCTGCAGCTTCAAATAACTGATCTGCAATGCTACAGAGAATATGAAGAGATCCTTGATTTCTCATAGCATTTTCCTAAGAAGTCTCCACACGGATCCGCCTATCCTATGAGTTGCGACGATGGAGCACAGAGTTACAGTACTCGCTGTTCGCAGGTCCATTGCTCTCCGTCTGCACGCGGAGCGCCTTTCCTGTGAAGCCTTCAGATACGCCCAGAAACCGACTAGTAGGGTAGCAGAGTAAGTGTGGTCAGGGACGTTGCTAAGTGTTTTGAGATCTTAGGCGAGAATTGAAAGGTGACGCCCCTTCTGCAGGCCAGCCCAGTGATTAGTACACTGCACTGGCGTTCGGGATGACGACGGTTCAAAACCGGGTCCGATCAGCTTGATTTAGGCTTTCCGTGAATCCCCTAAATCACTTAAGGCAAATGCCAGGACGGTTCCTTCGAAAGGGTACGGCCGATTCCCTGCTCCGTCCTTTCGTAATCCTAGGTTTTGCTGCTCTCTAGTGACCACGTTGTCGGTGGGGCACTGTACTCTTAATATCCTACTCCGCATTGTTTGGCTTTGCTGTTAACAGTTCTACGTTATTACCCGCTCTGGTGACGCAGTGGTCCAAGCGATTGGTTTGTGATCATTCGTCCGAGATGGCGCTGGGTTCGAATACCAATGAGGCACGGTAGTTGTCTTTGTCTAAAGGTGCTGGCTCTTTCCCTTCCCTGGAGTCGGTGACCCTAAAGTAGGAACGAGCGACTGCTTACACCCTATTGAGTCACTCATGGTGGCTGTTAAACCTCCATTTGAAAAATAAAAAACTGTTTTCGTTTTGTTCTTCAAATGTTCAAATGTGTGTGAAATCTTATGGGACTTAACTGCTGAGGTTGTCAGTCCCTAAGCTTACACACTACTTAGCCTAAATTATCCTAAGGACAAACACACAAACACTCGAACCTCCGCCGGTACCCGCCGCACAGTCGTTTTGTTCTCACTAGCGGCTGCTTTAGTTTTGGGGTAGGTAGGAGCAACGTATTTACTTTCGTCAAAGTAACTAAAGACATATTAAGTATCTGTTTCGTATGTTTTTGAAGACACTTGGCTGTTTCAATTTTTATTCTTTTTCATTTCTTCTCCTCATTTCCTGAATTTCTTTGCTGTCTTTTTGAAATCAGTTTTTACACCCTTTGCCGCTACTTTAATTTTACCGCCCTACGGTGCCGACTCGTTTCCCAAATGGTAAAAACGGCCCTGCATGTGGTGCGTACACAAGTGTGTTTTTAGGATGGAGATATTCTTTCATGGGACCTTCACGCAGGCGTGCCACCATTGCTTTGGCAAACATTCCTCGGAGCTGCAGAAGCAACGGGATGATGCAACTGGAACATGCCTGGTACCTGTACTGACAACCGGAGCCAGGGTGGGCGACTGCGCTCCCACGTGGGAGTGTCCGCTGAGCGATGGCGCGCGGCGGCGCGCCCATTGCGAGCGAGTAACGAGCGCGGGGTGGTCGACAGTGCGCGGGGAAGCCCCTGGAGTAGCCAGGCCGCCGGCAGCCGGCCATTGCGCGCCTAACTGCGATAAATGGCCACGCAGGCCCACGCTGCTTTCATCAAAACAAATAGCGGCCGTGCCGTGCCACCTATAAATAATGCACTCGCCACGCGCGCCCTCTGGACTCAGCTACGAGTAGGCCCGCGGCGCTGATGTGCGGCTCTACACGCTACAGATAAAAATTAAAACAGCATCTCGTGCGTCCTCCCGGCTCACCGGGTGCCGCAGTCCTACCGGAGTGGCGAGTCCGTGGCGGCAGGTGCTCCCCCGGCAGGTGGCTGCTCGCCCGGCCGCTCTTTTTGTACTGCACAGGTCAGGGGCTGGTCGTCCGCCCTCTCCTCTCTTCGAGCCGCTGGCTCTCGTTTTTGTTGTAGCGGGAACAGCGCTTTGTCAGGTGCACGCGCCTGGAAGAGGATTAGTGATTACGCAGCATCGCTCATCGTGGCGTGCCCTCCCGCTCCGTCAGCCCCGCCTCCACCAGCGCTGGAGCCTCATGGAGTCTAATTGCTCCTTTTTTCTACCTGTGGTGCCCCAAACTAGTCCCATCTTTTGTTTTTACGCCGCTGCTACGTAACGGAAATTTCTAACAGTCTCAGTACAGCGCAGTAACTTCTTCATATACACGGCGCGAGCCATTTGCGTTATGACTGTGGGCATCAAAAATAAAAGTCATGGATTATGTAAAAAAAAAGTTGAAATTGTTTTACAAGTTTTTTGAAACAGTCGTTGTCGAGTCCTTTTTTGGAACGGACTTTAGTAGAGAAAATGACGGAGCACAACAAAACTGTTCGTAAAGCTATAACAAATCACGTTTTAGTATTACCCCAAGTACCTTACTTGACAATCATTTAAAATTGTTTGTTACTAGTTTTTTACATTTTTCCAAAGAGAGCCTCACATATTTCCTGTGCTGGCCCACCACGGGACAGAAAGAGATAAGACAACATTTTGTGAAATTTTTTGTTTGCATAAACGTTGAACTTATTGGGAATATCTTAATACCAAGACATAAAGTTGTTTAATGAAAAAGGTAGATTAAGGAATACAGAACCGTCAAAAAACAATAACCACAGAAAATTCTAGTGTCATTTTGAAAAATGTACAGCTGTTTTTCACGCTTTACACAAAGTTAATATTACTGTTACTCTTGCTTCATTGAAACACATCCGTCATGCACTAGATGTATTCAAATAGACAAAATAGGATGCCTAATAATAAATCGTATTGCCCAATGACGCCAGTTTTACAAGGTGCTTGGTGAAATCTGTGGGGTAACTGGCAGGCTAATGATCTGAGATGAGCTGTCCCATCATTGGACCAAAGTGTCTCTTCTCCACTGACTGCAGGTTTTCTGCCAGGTCGTTGTCTTGTTGTGCACTGAATACATTTTTAAATCTCCCATCTGGTTTATCAACTCATTACTTCTGATTGTTCATAGCTTGAAGAACGTATCTTTCCAACGTTGATTTCGGCACGTTAATATCCCGTTTCAGAAGAGGAAGCGGCTGAAACTGGCATTTTCATTTATATAATCTACATCTACACCTACATCTACATCTATACTCCGCAAGCCACCTGACGGTGTGTGGCGGAGGATACCTTGAGTACCTCTATCGGTTCTCCCTTCTGTTCCAGTCTCGTATTGTTCGTGGGAAGAAGGATTGTCGGTATGCTTCTATGTGGGCTCTAATCTCTCTGATTTTATCCTCATGGTCTCTTCGCGAGATATACGTAGGAGGGAGCAATATACTGCTTGACTCTTCGGTGAAGGTGTGTTCTCGAAACTACAACAAAAGCTTAATTGCTCCACTCCTGCAAATAAATCGTTCCAATGTAAGTTCACATCACCTGGCAAGGCAGGGGAGAAAAAGAAATGTATGGATTGAAATCTAAGGACTGGGCAGAACGGGACCCTATCTCATTCTGCCCCGTCCCGTTCCGCAACTTTTATGGAGCGTAATAACTGATGGATTTAAACATCTTAAGCAACTAATATTTAGGGAATGGCATGCACCTCAAAATTAAATGTCACTTAAAGGGCGTATATTTAAGAGTTAACAGTTTATATTACATTTATATTTATAAGAACTTAAATAAAAATAACTGGAAACTTGCAGCACAACCGCTCACTCACAAGTCGCACTACAAACCATGTCTTGGTTGTCGCACCTTGCCTTTCATTCAAAGACAGAGCCAAAAGTCAATAAAATAGGTTTCAGTGTCTGCAGTCAAGAAAACAGCACAATCCAGCTATCCTAATATTCCTTCTGCAACGAGTTCCCCTGCTACAGTACGCTTTTCCTTGGTTGTGCTTAATTGCTTTTTAACTATGCCCTTCTTAGCCAACGTCGATTTGGGGAACAACCAGAAGTCGTCTGGTGTCAAATCCGGTGAATACAGCTGCTGATTCATAACCGTTATACGTTTTCTGGCACAATCTTCGCTTTGTGGGCTACGGTGTTGTGGTGGAACGGGGACCTACCTCTCTTTACTCGGGTCGAATTCGAAATATTCTCGCCCTCAAAACGATGAAGGACTCAAAAATCGTGATGTAGCGTCGCTGCTCTAGCGCCATTGCCCAACAAGTGTCAGACACGCACTCTTACATTCGCGGCCAGGATGCCTGCTGCAGCGGTGCTTTCACATTGAACTTCTACACGCCTGTTGTTGGAGCTTCAAAGTTCGTAACGCCGCAACTGGCCACGAAATAGTACTGCAGTTTGGAATTCCACACAAGCACTAATAGTACTAAGACACACTGAGTACTGTATAAATCCAAAGTTCACAAACAAAATTTAGGAAGTAGTTTAGTAGTATTTCGTGAGCAGTTTAGTATAAGGCACAACTGCCCTCCAATGGCTCCTTACAAAGTCGTGTCGTGTGGCGAGGGCTCCCCGTCGGGTAGATCGGTGATCTAGTGCAAGTCATTCGAGTTGAAGCATCTTCGGCGACTTGCGTGTCGATGAGGATAGTATCATGATGAGGACAACACAACACCCAGTCCCAGGGCGGAGAAAATGTCCGACCCAGACGGGAATCGAAACCGGCCCCTCGTATGGCATTCTGCCGCGCTGACCTTTCAGCAATGGAGGCGGACCCTTACAGAGTAATTACATGTCATTTGATTTCCAATCCTTTTGTATCTGTGATCATCGACGCTATCCACTGATGGTCTTGCTTGAATCATAGTTGTTCAAGCCAGTCTCGGTATTTGCTGTTGACAAAGTTAACTTTCGTTTTGCTCTTCGCATTTACGCTTGCACTCAGTGCTGCCCAGTTCCTTCTCGGGTATGTTTGGCAGGCAGAGTTGGCTGTACGTTATATTGATACACAACAGTATAATCAGTTTTGCTGACGACTTACGCGCTTCCTTCGTGGACTCACTAAATGGAAAGGAAGAGATATGGAACATCTTGTAAACATCACGAGATGCGCTTAAAACGCCTATTAGCCAAACCAGTATTTGGGTGCATAACCCATCGTAGTGGCATCTGATATGGACGACAGCAAGCAATTGTATGTACATCTGTGTAGTACATGAGAATCATGTACATTATTTCTCAAGTCAATATCCCTTTTTCTCAAGACGCACTAATCTTTTCTTTTTTCTTTCGGGTCATCAGTGTTCCGACTGGTTTGATGCGGCTCGCCACGAATTCCTCTCCTTTGCCAACGTTTTGGTCTCCGAGTAGCACTTGCAACCTAAGTCGTCAATTATTTGCTGGATGTATTCCAGTCTCTTTCTTTACAGTTTATGCCCTGTACAGCTCCGGCTAGAACCATGGAAGTTATTCCCTGATGTCGCAACAGATGTCCTATCGGCCTGTCCCTTCTCCTTGTCAGTGTTCTACACATATTCCTTTCCTCTCCGATTCTGTGCAGAACCTCCTCGTTCCTTACTTTACCAGTCCACACTAACCGTATAGGGGCGAATGAGATGTCGTAAACCGGTGTCTCACATTGCGCTATAACTTATTATTTGTGGAAAATTTTAACGTAAAAGAGGCTTTTAACTATCATAGGTACAAGGACCTCATGCACGTCCAGCTTCACACCCATATTTTACGAAGTTGATTTATCACGAATAAGATACTAGCTTGCATATTATTTTATTTCAAATGACATATGTTTCAAAATATTAACTGAACAATCGGTATACAACATTGTCATTCACTGCCGGAAAAAAATTAACACACCTGGAAAGATGACGTCGGTTTTGATCTGATGACGACGTATGCCACCTGTTGAATGGTAGATGCACAGAGAATGATTTTATTGTCTTCCGCCTACAGACATCGTAGTGGCATAGATACTAGAGCGACATCGTGTCTGTCCTTTATGCTTCTTACAGCCAACTAAGTGAGTCTGAAAGGAGACAAATGGTAGCCTTCCGATTTTCGGGATGGTCCTTTCGGAGAATTGCCACACATATTTCGCGTGCTGTGTAAGTTGTGCAACGATGCTGATGTCAGTGCTTACGTGAACATTCTCACACTCGCAGACGAGGTTCTGAAGTTCACGCAGCACAGACGCGCGCCACTATCGTCGTATTGTAAGAGCAGCAGTGGCAAGTCGTACAGCCACTGCAGCACAGATAAAACGTCTTGTGAGTCCAGACGCGTCAACACGAACCATTGGGAAGCAGCGGGACTACGGCCGTGCGCACCTCTATCCAGTGTCCTACTCACGCCACAGCATCGACGTGCCCGGCTCCACTGGTGCCCCAGAGGGTCACTTGGAAGATGAAATGGTGCGAAGTGGTCTTCAGCGATGAAAGTAGATGGTCGTTTTTTCACATAAGTCACAGGACCTCGTGAGTGATGTCCCGTAGAGTGCATTCGTCCAAGGCACACTGGCCCCATCAGCTACAACTCGAGAAGAGTTGTTCCAACAGGATAATGCTCGCCTACACACTGCCCATGGAACTTAATATGCTTTGCAAGACGAGCAGCAACTTCCCTGGCCAACACGATCTTAGGACTTCCCTGCTATCGAACACGTGTGGGATATGATGAGACAAGAAGTGACTCTCGGATCCCATAAACCAACAGCTCTTACAAAACTACCGGAACAGGTGGAGCAAGCAGCGAATAACATTGAAATCTCGTTTCGCTGGATAAAGCGGACCATGTTATGGTTGTGGCGGGGGCCGTTATCGGTTACTGTTAGTTGCACAAAACACGCAAACTTTTATTGAAGTAAGAACCACTGAATTACACATTGCCTTAAACGGATCAAATTGAAACAATACAGCTGAAGGCCTAGTTAAGAAAACTTGCATCACCTACTGGACTGAAGGCCCAAAACCGCACCAAAAACAAGAACGGCTGAAGGCCTGAACACAAGTTATAAAAATTACTTTAAGGAATAAACGCGGCTGAAGGCCACACACAAGACACTGAACAGCACAGGGCTTAGGGCCTGGATAACAAGAAGTCCCGATAGAGCAAATTAAAAAAAAAAATAGTTTTAAACAAATCAATTTTCAAAATTTTGATTTAAGACGACTGAGGGCCTTATCTTAAAAAACATTTCACGTAAAAGCTCGACTGAAGGTCACACACTAGACATTGAACATCTCAGGGCTTAAGGCCTGGATAACAAGAATTTCAGCCGGCCGGAGTGGCCGAGCGGTTCTAGGCGCTACAGTCCGGAACCGCGCGACCGCTACAGTCGCAGGTTCGAATCCTGCCGCGGGCATGGATGTGTGTGATGTCCTTAGGTTAGTTAGGTTTAAGTAGTTCTAAGTTGTAGAGGACTGATGACCTCAGAAGTTAAGTCTCATAGTGCTCAGAGCCATTATGGACAAGAATTTCAGATAGAACAAACTTTCAAAATTTAGTTTTTTAAACAAATCAGTCTTCAAATTTTAATTTAAGACGACTGTAGGCCTTATTGGAAAATTAAAACAAACTAAATTAATAGACGGCTGAAGGCCTCGCACAGTACATCAGACTAAAATGAAAATCACAATCTAAAACCAACAGAACAGTGGTGCTCAGAAGTGTTCCAAGGGTCGCCTCAGGAAGTAGCTAGTATAGTTCAGTAGATTGCGTTTCACGATCGTTAGGTGAGTGGTATGTCGCTCCACCAAGGATTTCTCACTTTCTACTGTATCTTGCACCTGATTTATAGTCGTATTAAGTTCCTTGGCATGTTTTCCGTTTGCTGCCCCAAGTAAAGTTTAAGAAGATCGGTCCTCCTGTGCTGATCCATCCCCTCTTTCTACATATAGCTGCCTGCAGCACTATGTACGCCACTTCCATCATCTGTCCTCCTAACCTGTCACACTAAAGTTTCAGCTCCTGGTATTCATTGATCTCCGTGAGAATGGCTTCTTCCTGTGCCTCCTCATGTAACTCCCTGAACATCTCCTGTAATTTGCGAATGTGTTTTGTAATTTTTCATACCTAAAAAGTTATCCTAGTGTCCAGTGACGACTAGTCAGCAGTATGTCTAGTTATTTGGTAAATTACATTGTTCAATGGTTGGGTGGGGGTTGCACTTCCCACTTCTCTGGTGACTTGCAGCAGCATCATGAATACAATAATTCCTTGGGGGTGTCCACGCTGTTGTGCCACTTAGTGGAAGGGGATGCCTAACTATTCCCTTCCCTTCTTCAAAAAGAGTGTCCACATAACAGAAAAATCGAGTGACTCACCCTAATATCTCAATAACTGCTAACGTACAATGCAAGTATAATACTATAAAACAAAGAAGAGCAAAAAAAATCATAAATTACACTGCAAATTAGTTCCAATATCTAAGTTTGTACAGTGGCCTGCATGTAGCACGAGTGCCTGATAGCAGTTCTCTTTATCTTCTTCAATTTATTCCTTTGGTGTAGTACTGTTACCAGGTTTTGCGGCAGAACATCTAACACATCATCGAACGCCTTTGGTCATCTAATATGTACATTGGAAGATTTGGTAGCTGACTGCATGTTAAGATTGGTTGGGTGGGTTATCTCTATAACATGAATGTGGTCATTACATTTTGTAAAAAATTTCTTGGTTTTCCCTTTTGGGATATATGTATTTTTGTAGACCAACTCATGGGGTTGGAGACCAGTAGTAGTAGGGACTGTAGAACTGTATTTGCTGATGACATAGCTGAGACATGTGTGCCAATCCGCATGTTGGTTGTTGATATAGCGATTCACCATTTTCGACATTGTTTTGTGAACACATTCCATACATTCATTTCCTTGCAGATGAAATGGGCTCTTACGTCACATGTGAACACAAAGTACATGGCATAGGTGTTTCATCAACCCAGATGAGAAGTTAGAACACTGTCATTCCAAACTGAAGAATCTAGCTGTTCACTAACACCACAGCAGATGCTGCGCTTTGCCATTGGTAATTGCAGTCTTGCATAGTGCAACGTACGGGGCGTTTATTGTAAAATTATCGATGTATTGAAAAATATCTGTTGGTAGTCTTAGTCGACCATGAGTTGCTATCTGACTTAAGTTGGCTCTGTTTAAACGCGCGGTTATGCCCCCAGTATCATTTGCATCGAAATTACCATTACACTCTAATTATTAAACAAAAATATGGTGACTAATAGCTACGAAATCAATAATGCAGTGATTAGCATATGATACCAAATTAAGATTTATTCAGAAAACAGGATGAGCAGTATTTCTAGCCTAACATGACAATACAACACACTCGCTAACCTAACTAGCCTATCATTGGCACAATGCATTCCCTTTTCCTAACTGCTTAAGTCAACACTGTACCCGCAAGTGACACTATTGCAGTTCTGCCTGAACGGACACAGACTCAGAGAGCGCCAGTCAAAGAGCTAGCGGGATATGAACTCATTTAGAATTACAGTGCCCTACTTTGGGTGATGATTGCTAATATCACCGTAATTCTCCGTGATGATTACGACGGTCGGCCAAGCCAATGTCGTGATGCCGTCTTTCCCGTGAGCGAGCTTGGCTTTAATCTCCAACGTGGACGTGGTTTGCGCCCGTAAACTCCTGTACGTTAAGTGTTCAATTGCGGAGTCCGTCACTAGTCAATACTCAAGCTACTTGCACATATTCCAAGAGTAGTTGGTAGACTCAAGTGCGCGGCAGCTAAGGTACACTTCAGATTGCATATGAACACCACATGTTAGTACAAATCTGTTTCTCTCCTCAGATGAACAGATAATGCTACGTGTGTGGAGTCGTATGCTCTACAGTATTCAGACTTGGAGAGTAACCACTGGATTCAATGGCGGTAACTTCTCCAACCTACTTCTCTCCACGCTCTCGAAGCAGGGCAGCCAGACACCGCGACTACTCTCTTCTACAGCCGACCCCAGAGTCCTCCATCAGAGTTTTTGCAAATCTGACCGTTCTTCGCCGGATGGATCCGTGCGCGTTGGTAGCCAATCACGACACAGACTTCCATGTATCCGTGCGCGTTTGTACCCAACCACGACACAGAATTCTCCCGCGGTTACTGTTGCCGCCAAACTTTTAACACGTATCTCTACGCGCTCTGCGCCAATCCCCTCACAGTCTTCCGCAAATTTTCCACTGTGGCGCGAAATCGTCTTTCTCTCTTTCGCATGTAGCTCCTTCTCGTTTCTTGTTGTGATGGCCCAGCCTCTCCGGACGTCTTTGGTGGTCTGAAGTGCCAGTTGACGAAGGGGTCCGGCCGCGGCCATCCCGTTAGTTTGACATGACATAAACACCTTCCTTAGGGGTTCCGGCCGTGTTCCAGTCTCTGAGCCTATCTCGTTAGTCTGACATGACACACACAACTTCCTTTTCTGTGTCCATTCTCCCCTACGCGTGGGACAATTATCAATTATTATTCGGTGTATTAGTACTGATTTAGCATCATGTAAGGTGCAAAATCTGCTACCTTACAATAGTCACATCGAAAATGGTTACTGGGTGTTAATATGTACTTATTACCAGCCACGATTGCAATTGAAAGGACCCAAAATATCCACATGACTTTTCCTTGTACACCAACAAAACTTTTTGGCTACTCTCCTGTCAGTCACTCTTCAGCCACCATGAACGACTAAATATAGTCTTGTGTCTGTTGTAACAATTCGTTCTTTAGCGACAACCCAACCACTTTGTGAGGTTTGCATTTCGTAGATCTGTTTGTACGTTTTAAATGGTTCAAATGGCTCTGAGCACTATGGGACTCAACTGCTGTGGTCATAAGTCCCCTAGATCTTAGAACTACTTAAACCTAACTAACCTAAGGACATCACACACATCCATGCCCGAGGCAGGATTCGAACCTGCGACCGTAGCGGTCGTGCGGTTCCAGACTGTAGCGCCTTTAACCGCTCGGCCACTCCGGCCGGTTGTACGTTTTATTCCAGGTTTTTGAGCAACTGTGTAATCAGACCCTCCCAGCTTAAAGGCCCACCGAGTTAACCCACTACAGGGATCCTTCATGTGAAACAGTGACTTTAAGAAAGCGTGATACACCACTGCTTTTTAATTTTGTGTCCATAAAGGTAACACATAGATGACCACTAACATTTCATCCTATGTGGTAGCATCACTGCATCCCCCCCTGTTTAGCCATCGAGAAGCATAGCCACAGGATACTCTTTCCCTTCAGTATCCTGGAAACAAGTGAGAGAAGTATTAGCAGTGTCACAAGAAAGGGTAAATTTCTTGTCAAAATTGAGAAGCACCAGTACTTGATCTTTGATCGTACATGGTGCTAGTAGTTGAGCTGGTGCAAAATTACACCTTTTGCTGAACTCACGTCTATCCATTACTTTCTCTAACAATTCACGTGCTCGTCCATATCTTCCGAAAAAGCTGTAATGCCTCTATTATATTACTAATATAATCCAGACGCGCCTTCCTAGGTTTCAGGCCATGCAAAACACTTAGAGATCTTTGAAATGCGGCCCAGATGGAATCCGGCGATATTGGAAGTGTCTGTTTTAGTTCTGTCTTCTTGTACTACATCCATCTGGCGGTACCCACTCCTCAGACCCATTTTAGAGAAGTACTTTTATCTGACTAAATTTTCAAGCATCTCTGTGATATTCGGTGTTGGATAGGTGTCGGTAGTATTTTGCATGTTGAAATATCTGTAGTGGCAAAAAAAGTGATATTTTTTCGTGCCATCAGCTGTCTTTTCCGGAACCGGTACCTCTCGTGCTCAGTATGGACTACCACTAGTTTCTGCAACACCTTCTGGCAGCTGGTCGATAAATTCTTCCATGAGCAGTTGTAAATGCTTCGGTATGTGATATGGCTTCTTATATACTGGAGCATTACACCGTGTTGGTATGCGATGTTGGGTAATAGTAGTCATAGTCAATGATCCCTGTACATTAAACAAAACCTTAAACTATAACAACGATACTTAACCAAAGAAATGTAGAATACAAGTAAGAGAACACCAGGTTCAAGTTAGAAGATACACAGTGCAAGAGGAGTAACTCTAATTATTATGTCGTATCTTAGCCTATCTACATTCATTTGAATCCCATGCCAAATAACCGCGAAGTCGGCCAGGAAAATATCTGACTGGCACAGCCTTGATGCACGACAAGTCGTGCCCAGAAAGATTACAAATAGCAAACTTGACATGACGTTTCTCCACAGTTGTCTCTGTACTTGGACAGATGTTCACAGCGTTGCAGCAGAGAAATTTTCAGATTGAAAACTCTGCAACCTCCCATGTCCAACAAACTATATCATGAAACAAAAAGAGCAGCTATAAGGCAATACCAGGTAAAACTTCGTTATGAAACACAGACTGCAAGACGATTGAACCTGATTGCAGCAATCAAGATCAGACAACTTATGGTGTCATGAAGACCACCTCTGTCTGTAAGTAGAGAAGATAGCAGGTGTTGGGAGGCACACTTCTCAACATCAGCTGTAATGGTCTTGGGTCAGAAAGTTACTGTACTTCGGGAATGGAAAAGTGAAGCGATGATGTTACAAGTGTCGCAGGCCGAGCTCTGAGAGCTGGTGGGTATTTCGGTCTCACACTTACAGGCATCAGTGAAACAGAGGTATCTGTAGTAGCATTTTACACACATCAAAAAAAGTTTTTCATCACCTTGATTCAGAGAGTTCCGGAAACTGTACAAAACAATGGAATAGAGATGAACATAAAAATCATTTCCGCCCTTCTCATGTGGCTATATTGGACTGTGTACAACAATTTTACTGTGTAAGGATTGGGACTTTGTACAGATGCTGATGAGCGTGAAGTTGAGAGCCTCAAAAACCAAACATCATCATCATTTTTAATCATTTTTATTGCTCATGAGAACCACACATTTCATGTTGTACCACCATACAGACACACCTTCAGAGGTGGTGGTCCAGATTGCTGTTCACACCGGTACCTCTAATACCCAACAGACCGTCCTCTTGCATTGACGCATTCATCGTGGCATTGATGTATATATCGTGGCATGCTATCCACTATTCCAGATTATTCCACTACTCAACGGAGATTTAGCGTAGATCCATCAGGGTGGATGGTGGGTCATGTCATCCATAAACAGCCCCTTTCAATTTATCCCAGGCATGTTCGACAATGTTCATGTCTGGAGAACATACCGGCCACTCTAGTCGAGTGATATCCTGAAAGAAGTCATTCACAAAATGTACACGATGGGGGCGCGAATTGTCGCCCATGAAGACGAACGCCTCGCCAATATGCTACCAATATGGTTGCACTATCGGTTGGAGGATGGCATTCACGTATCGTACAGCCATTACTGCACCATCCACAACCACCAGCGGAGTACGTCGGCAACACGTATGACTCCCCAAAACAGCAAGGGACCTCTACCTTGCTGCACTCGCTGGACAATGTGTCTAAGGCGTTCAGCCTGACCGGGTTGCCTCCAAACACGTTTCCGACGGTAGTATGATTAAAGGCATATGCGACACTCAACGGTGAAGAGAACGTGACGCCAATCCTGAGCCGTCCATTCGGCATGTTGTTGGGCCATCTCTACCGCACATCATGGCGTCGTGGTTGCAAAGATGGACCTCGCCTTGGACGTCGGGAGATAAGTTTCACATGAAGCAGCCTATTGTGCCCAGCTTGAATCGTGACACGACGTTCTGTGGCTGCGCGAAAAGCTTAATTCCACATGGTGGCGTTGCTTTCAGGGCTCCTCCGAGCCATAATCCGTATGTAGCGGTCATCCACTGCAGTATTACACCACGGATAGTCTGAGCGACGCTTATCATCGGCAGTTCCTGTCTCTCTGTACCTCCTCCGTGTCCGAACAGCATCGCTTTGGTTGTCTCCAGGACGCCTGGACACTTCCTCGTTGAGAGACCTTCCTGGCACACAGTAACAATGCGGACGCCATCGAACCGCGGTATTGACCGTCTAGGCATGGTTGTGCGACAGACAACACGAGCTGTGTACCTCGTCCCTAGTGGAATGACTGGAACTGATCGGCTGTCGGACCGCTTCCATCTATTAGGCGCCGGTCATGTATGGCTGTTTGCATCTTTGGGCGGGTTTAGTGACATCTCTGAACAGTAAAAGGGACTGTGTCTGTGATACAATATATAATTCAAGGTCTATCTTCAGGAGTTCTGGGAAACGGGTTGATACTAAACTTTTCTTGACGTGTGTATTAACGTGATTGCTACAATGAATATTGTCTTCTCTAACGTGCAGGAAACGGACCCGGCTGCCCGCTCAGATGTCGGCGAAGAACGCTAGACACTGCATTCCGGTGGCTCACATAGCTAGCAGCAGGTCAGGCACACTGCCCGACAGCGAGGGGGCGGAGGGTGTGGTAGCGCGGGACAGTGAGGCTGCTCTGTGGATACGATGGGCCTCAGGTCTGCCGAAAATCGATGCACGCGCGTCTTCTGGACGACGGTTGCCGTAAAGGCGGAACCTGAGGGTTCTCACAGCACATGCATCGTACAGCCAGGGACGTATAACACGAACACCGAGCAAGCAGAAGATGGCAGCTTGCAGTCAGTCAGTTTTGCCATTTACCAGAGGATGGACCGGTAGGTTTACCTTTTTGTATCAGACCCGGCTGTGACGCGCCGGTAGTGGCAGCGTGGTTAAATCCAATGATCGTAGGCAGGCTGCATCTCGTAGTTGAACAGGCTACAAGCAGAACGTCACGGTTCGTCAATAGAGCTAATCTGTTACTACCGACGCTGTAATTCCGTCGGGATCGGTGATGCATACGAAATGGCCAGACACTGAGGACAAGATGTGTCTAACAGGTATTTAAAATTAGACATCACGTCATTGCAGCAGATTTGGCCGCCTTTTGGCCTCGTGTAAAACCAGACGTGTCAGCAATGCTGTCTGTGGTGTCTCAGTTAACGACGGTTTTGGTTCAAATGGCTCTGAGCACTATGGGACTTAGTTTCTGAGGTCATCAGTCCCCTAGAACTTAGAACTACTTAAACCTAACTAACCTAAGGACATCACACACATCCATGCACGAGGCAGGATTCGAACCTGCGACCGTAACGGTCACGTGGTTCCAGACTGTAGCACCTAGAACCGCTCGGCCACCCCGTCCGGCTCGACGGTTTTCCCTGCCTCTGAATTTCTCATCAGCACTAGAAAACCCTGCAGCGGCGAAGCTCGGATGTTGCACGTAATAACTCTGCATTGTAGAGCTTGCAGAAAGACGCTCTAAGTGCTGTCATAATGCATCTCCTGCGCTCCTTGCTACGGCTCTGCTCGCTGTGTGGCAACGAGTTACGAGGATTGCCCTGCTTTTGCAATATTGACACTCTTTGCGTTCTCTAGATTACGACTGGGGCACACGGTCCGAGTCGTACTTGGTTCTTTCACTGTCTGTGTCGAACAATTGTTGCACCTTGGAAAAGGCTTGCTGTGCAACGATGCTTTAAGCTTTTTTTTTTGTGCACGTGTTTGCCTTTTTTGGTGAGAAACAGTTTGGCTGACGAAAGAAGCGACACCCAGAAGATTAAGGCTACTGCAAGCTTCATGTTAATAACACCAAATGCAACGTTGGCTGATGAAGTAATCAAAGTTAATTCCATGCTGGTCGTCAATGTACGATGTCTCACAGGGCACTAAACGTTTTGACAGCAAATCTGATACTACAGCTACGCACCTATCGATGTGTGTTCAGTATAGTCAAACGAATTCCGATTATGTTGAACGCAAATTACGTCGTTAATTTTTGGCGTAATCATTTGTATGGGTTTAGTTAACGCTTAAATGGTCCAGTCCAATTCATTAAAATTGCTGCTGAGGTGCCTATTAGAAGACCATTATAATCCTGAGAGCGAGATGATAGAAATGTTAGCTCTCAGGAAATGAAACATTCACGCATGAAGTACAAAGACAGACATAAAGTTGTACTTACTACCTCTAAAAGTCAAAATATAAATAATTTTTTATTTATTTGTAGGAACATATTGGCAGCCATGGTATGTACTGAAAGACCTGCGCCACAGCACCCTAGCACGCAGCTAGAGGACCCAAAACCAAATGGCGTAGCCAGTTAGCGAAATGGATTCCGAAATTTGTTTTAGATCTTCTAGCGGCATGATACGTTGCTGTGACGCAGTGATCTCATTGCGTACGAGGGCTGTCGAAGTGTAGAGAGACTGGGGTAGTTGATGATGTTAATGGTTAACCATTTCTAACAAATTAATTTTTTCGAGGTGGTTTTGTTTTCTATGTACAGATTAAGTTACAGTGTCTTGTTACGTTGTACCTAGTTGTACAAATTTTTATATCAATAAAAATCACTATTATTTTCCAAATTTTCACAGCTAAAATAATAGTGGCACTTTGACTCAGTACTACTGAGGCAAGATGACAGTACTAATAAAAATAGAATACAGTTTTAAAAATTTCTTACATTCCATCATTCCGGCTGATACAGCAACCAGTGTAAAGTTTGATACAGAAATGCAGCTTTGGTTGCGGATGTTTTTATTTTCAAACTTTAATGATCCGTTTCGCCGATGATTGGCATCTTCAGATCTATGATCTATGATCTGAAGATGCCTACCACAGGCGAAACGTGCCATAGAAATTTGAAAATAAATACCTCCGCAGCCCAGGTTGTATTTTTATCTTACTCAGTTCTGGTCATCGATAGCCGGTATTGATTAATTAATTAAATACTTCCACGTTTTTCCTGAACAATATTTTACCAACGGGAAAATGCTGCTGTCGTTGCATGAAAAAGGCGAAAATGATCCTCTGTAAAAGACTCTTATGACAAAATGGGAAACCAGCTACCTCAATCTTCATTTCGCCTTATCACCAAAAATTTTTGCGTACGAACATATTTGCCCTCTTTTAACACAGGACATTCTAAATCCTTTCACCTAGTCTCTCTCTGTAGCCAAATCTTCACACTCAGCATCTCGCTCTCACTGCCATATAGGCTCTTTCCCAGTTTGTCCTTTTGCCTGCTGTTCGAGAATGAAACGGTAGAGCATTAGCTTGAAGCTGGTTCGATGAACGTGCTGCCAGGCACTTGACTGTGAATTGCAGAATAATCACGCAGATGTAGACGTACGTGTAGACAGACTGTCCCACTGCCAGTGAGTCCAGTCTCATTAATACTGTTTCTCCCACTGCCACTGTCGTCAACATACATCGTCAACTAAAAAATTCTGGGCCCCAACTTATGTTCTACCCTATACCGACGAGTTAAAGATCGCCAGTGTGGGACTGGCCAGTCTGAGTGAGACATTCAGTTCTGCAATGACATTTGCAGCTTCCGTCCTCCTCTTTGTCGTCACAATATTCTTCACTGACCGTCTGTCAATAACACTCAATTCACTCTTACGCTTTCGTTGTTTCTTAAATGTTGATGTTTTCCCCCTTTCCTTGTGTTGTGCCCGACTTCTTGGACATGTAAGTGGCTAGTAATAATACAGTTAATTAGAAAACTTTGAATAAGTAATATTTTATTAATTACAACAGAACTTATCTTCGCTCCCCAGGCTCGACCGTAGCTAATGAAGTTACAAACTTGGACTTGCGGTGCAGAACACAGTAAATGAACTATTATTGAGTGGAGACTTGATACAAGTTCAGAGTGGCTGTACTGTTTTATTTTATTTATCGTATGGCAATACATATATAAAGATTACAAAATTAATACACGTCAACTTTTAAGCACAGCTCTCCAGCATAAAATAACACAAATAACAGCTATATACAGATGTCATTGTTTTACACGCATTTTATAACAAAACTCGTCGCTGTGAGGAAACCTTCGAAAGGACCTTTGTAGGCTCGTTCAGGACATATCGATACAAAATGAGCAACTGTATGTCGTTCCATACCACAGTCACACGATAGTATGAAGATTTGTCCCACTTGTAGAGAGTGGCTGCACATCGTATATTGCCCGTCTGGATGCGGTTCAAGATATTCCAAATAGCTCGAAGCTGGTCGAATCAAGCGGGTTTCTTCTGAATGCAAGGCAGTTTCAAGCTGCGTGGGGAACAGTTTTGTTGCTGGTAGCGTTTCCATTCATCGATGGTAGTGAATTTAGTTTTCATGAGAGTTCTAGCTGTGGCCAACCGTTTCTAGGCGCTACAGTCTGGAACCGCGAGACCGCTACGATCGCAGGTTCAAATCCTGCCTCTGGCATGGATGTGTGTGATGTACTTAGATTAGTTAGGTTTAAGTAGTTCTAAGTTCTAGGGGACTGACGACCTCAGAAGCTAAGTCCCATCGTGCTCAAAGACCAACTTTTTGTAATGTACGTGGGCTGTCTTGATCTTCATCATTTATCCCCGCAGGGGATACGTCATCCATTATTGGAAGTTCAGTGTTATTAGCAATCTTCTGGTATTCATGCAGTAGCGTGCTCTTCTGTATATCAGGAGGTGGAATGTGGCTCAAGATAGGTAGCCAGGATATGGCAATAGATCGTTTCGACCCACTAACAATGCCCATGGCCTCGTTCAGCTGTACGTCAATCTTCATCACGTGTGCGCTGTTAAGTCAGACAGGCGCACGTCACTCTGCTGCTGAGTGTACCAAACCGAGTGGTGTCACCCGTCTAGAATTTTCCCATGTTCCCACATTTTTCCTTACCAATTCTCAATTCTTTTTACCAATTCTGGCCCTCCATTCTTTGTTAGTTCACCCACAATTTCATCTTTACCTGAAGCTTTATCATTTTTTAAATTTTTTAATTATTCCTGAGCCGTGTGTTGGTGCCGTTGGTAGGTTGGCATCGTGTAATAGGGATAGTGGCGTCTCGTTTTCTTCTTGAGTTTACTGGCGCCACTACGTTTTCTAGCGTTGTCTGTCCACGAGAGGCAGCAGCAGCGTTTATTGATATCTAGTACCGTGGTACTGTCTTTGGAAGGGTGTCAAGTGTTTTCTGGGTTGGATGTGTCTAGAGTTCGGTTGGGACGGAGCTGGAGGGAGGTCCAGCAGCCCGAGGACATGCTGGGAATGCTGGTGGCATGCAGGCATTGCCAGATCGTGGGGCTGCAGTTGTGAGGGCAACAACCTTGTTGTCGTCCAGACCTAGGACGTTTGAGATGAGTGAACATTAGCCCAATAGTGAAACCTCCACTATTTTGAGATCACGCTGTTTGTTCTTGGGTTACTGCTCGCAAGGTCACTGAGATGAAGAGCAACGAGTGGAGTGTTTGGAGTTGGTGAAATTAATTAGCCTTCCTCCATTTCTTATTATTAATCATTGAATTCCTTGTGTTTATTCATGAAGTTCAACCAGCGGTATTTTTCTACCTAGTGGCTGCCAACGCCCCCGTTACCTGCCCTGGAGGTTAGCGTATTTTCGCCACAGTGTACTTTTCCTCGCCTTGCCGCTTCTGTCTGGTAAGGCGCGTAGTTCGTCAGCTTCCTTGATTGTGGTTCGGATATTTTGTTCTTTTGGACTACCTTGGTCGTAGTGGTTACTTCTTCTTCTGGATGTTCTAAATACCGGATTCAGAAGACGCAGTGCTGTCTGCCGGTTCCGCCTTGCCTGGTGTATTCCTTCGTTGTGTTGGTTACCAGACGATAGGTAGATTTTGCAAGTGTGGTGGACTGCGTTTAAACTGCCACTGGTTTGAGCTACCATCCGGTTAAGTGAATACAACTCTTGGCTGCCTGTCTCGTCGGTTACGAGGTTGAGCGGCTTTTCTCAGGGTGATCCTTGGAGGGCTGTCTGAGGCCCAATTCTCTCTTGGCTTGATCACATTGTAATGATTGTGTTACTTAAAAAAGTATTTTAGTGTCTCTTGGAGAAGTTTAACTGTTCGTAAGAATTGCTATCCAGGCCTTCAGCCGCTAAATAATTTGAATTTATGGTCAATAAGTCCTTTAGCCATGAGTGCAACTTAGCTAAGAATTTTCTTTACCAGACATTGTGTCTTAATAGTCAGATTTGATAATTGTTCCTTATTGTAAGGCCCCATCCACACCAAATCCTGCCTTCCCTGAGTCTCATATTTTAATTCCCTTTATTTATTCTTCACTGGGTGGCTCTACTTTGATGCATCCTTTGTCTGGTACGTCACATAAAAGAGGTTCAGTGGGGGTCTTTGCACTTTAGTAAATTAGCGAAGTAGCCTGCCTAACGCTATTCTACTTCAGCATCACTTGTGAGGAATTTTCCTTGGGTTTCTTTAATAAGTATTCCTCTTTTTTATATTTTTGTGTTACTTTCTTTACTTTTTGGTACATCTGTCTTGTCCTGTGATGAATACAGTACTCTTCTGCCTCTTTTATTGGTTCCTTGTGATACTTCCGTTTCTCCTGCCTTAGTATAGTAGCTGTTTCCTTTCTTATTCTGGTGTACTTGTCTCTGAAATCATGGTCTCTCAGATTTTATAACCGCGTCTTCCAAGCCAACCTTCTTTCTTCAATTTTTTGCTGGCACAGTTGGTTGAACGACACTTTATCGGACATTTTCCATTTATTCAGTATTTTAGAGGCTGCTCTGTTTACTGTCTCCTTAGTTTGAGACCAGTCATTGTTCACATCACTGGCACTTTCCAACTCATCACAATACATCAGATACATATGTAAACTAAACAAGAGAGGCGCAAGGACAGATCCCTGTAGTAACCCATTATTGAATATTTTTGGGCAGCTAGTGTCTTCTTGTAGTTACAATAAATGTCCTTCCAGTTAACATGTTGTCAATTAGTTTTGTTGTCCGTTTACATGGGACAAGTAGCAATAATTTATAAAGCACTCCACACCTTCAAACTGTCACATGCTGCACTTAGACCATCGAAAGCAACTGATGTTTTCTGCTTCATTTGCTGCCCTGCTTCAATAAATATTGTTAAAGATAAGACTTGATCAGTGCAGCTCCACCCTGGTGGTAATCCGGTTAGCTCCATAGAAAGGTTTGAAAGGTTACTGGACTAATCTGATTTTATAGGATTCTTTCAAGGAACTTAATGGTAGTGCTCAGTAGTGCAATTTGGTGATAGGCTAGTCTGGTGCCTTGCCAGACTTGAGTATTGCTATGATTTTTGATTTCTTCTTTTTTTGTGGGACTGATTCAAATATCATAAAGTCAGGGAAGAAATACGCCTCCCATCTTTTTGCGTATGGCCTACCAAGCGGAAGAAATTCAGGGTAGATTCCATACCTTCCCTGTACCTTTCCGGGATTTAGAATTTTAAGTGCAGAATAGCTTTCATGTGTAGAGAAGTCGGATTGTTCATTCGTATTCTTTTTGAGCAATGTAAGTTTGCGTCTGGTGTATCCTATATGGGTTTTATCGCTTGGTGCTCTTGATATGGACAGTAAATGTTATGCAATCCTATTAACTTATATATGAGTGTTGTTCCTTACTTTTTTTCCATCAAACTTCCTTAGTAATGACCATACATTTCTATTTGACGTTTGAAAACTGTGTGACTCAACAATCTCTGTCTACCTAACTCGTCTGGCTGTACTGATATTATGAAGCAGGTTTATCCGCTGTTTGGCCGGCCGCGGTGGCCGTGCGGTTCTAGGCACTTCAGTCCGGAACCGCGTGACTGCTACGGTCGCAGGTTCGAATCCTGCCTCGGGCATGGATGTGTGTGATGTCCTTAGGTTAGTTAGGTTTAAGTAGTTCTAAGTTCTAGGGGACTGATGACCTCAGATGTTAAGTCCTATAGTGCTCAGAGCCATTTGAACCATTATCCCCTGTTTCCGGTTTCTATGTAGTTTCATTCCAGCCTGGAATATATTGCTTCCGATAGTCCCTAGGAATTTCCTTCTTTGCTGCACTTATCATAGCTCCGACATGCCTGTCATAGTTCTTTTCTTTTACTGGGATCCAACCACGACATTTTTCCAGATTTATAGCAAAAATGTCCCACTTTGATTTTCTAAGTTCCATGTAAGTCGGGGAAGGATCGAACGAGTGGGATTTTTTTTTTCTATTTCAGTTACGGTTGGGTGGTGTTGACTGTGTGGGAAGTCTTGAAATACGAACAGCGAACTTTGGAAGGGTAATTTATTTTCGTTAGTTGTTACAAAACGTATATCGGGATTACACTCCCGCCTCCAAGTTGCTAATATGAACGTTCCTCTATCCTTTGCATCAATCGCCAAATATAAGCTATTGTCTTCGGTCCAATTTACAATGGCTTCACCATTTTCATCACTTTCCTTACTTTCCACTGAATATGGTGGCTATTAAAATTTCCGAGCTTCGTGGCAGGCAGTTCTGATGCCGGGATGACCTGTGGAGACCAAGAGACAGTTGTGGGTTCATATACAAGGGCTATCCACAAATTCATTACGTTTTGGAATTAAAAATTAATAAAGTATTCGAAATTTTTTTATTATATACAGACAAAAGCCACACTTATGGTAGCGATGGACGAGCTTGGAAATTCCTTCGTCGTAAAATCGGCCTCCTACGCCTTCAACCACGTAATGACTGTCTTTTGGGATAGAAAAGGTGTGATTTTTGTGGATTTCCTGGAAAGAGGCACTACAATAAACTCTCAAAGGTATTGCCAAACTCTACACAACCTCAGAAGAGCAATACAAAACAAGCGCAGGGGAAAGTTGGGCTCAAAGATCTTGCTGATTCACGACAACGCCGGGCCCACACGGCAAATGCCACTCGTGAAGTTCTCGAATCTTTTAAGTGGGAGTTGTTTCCTCATGCGCCGTACAGTCCCGACCTGGTACCGAGCGAATCCCACTTATTCCCAGCAATGAAGAAGTGGTTGGCTATGCAGCGTTTTGATGACGACACACAGCTTCAAGAAGAGGTAACCACGTGGTTGAAGGCGCAGGCGGCCGAATTTTACGACGAAGGAATTTCCAAGCTCGTCCATCGTTACGATAAATGCCTTAATTTAAATGGCAACTATGTAGAAAAGTAGTATTTAAATGTGGCTTTCATCTGTATATAATTTTAAAAAATTTCCAATACTTTATTTATTTTTAATTCCAAAACGTAATGTACTTTGTGGATAGCCCTCGTACATTAATCACTGTCAGTTCTCCTGTTTTCACTATAACCTCGTGGATGTCATTGACATCAGGTACAGAGTATAGGTGTGCGCTCTTAATTGACAATCGTAAGTACGTTGACACTCCGTAAGTACGGTGGGACGTTGGTCCTAGTAATTTAAAGCCAGGATTTCTTACTCTCTGACTGATTTGCTCTTCATTTTCAGTATACAACGATGTTGTATTTTGTTAACATCTTCTTTAAGGCTTGGCATTTTGATTAGTTTATGCCTTCAATATATCTTGATAACAGGTTCAAAGTTTATCGCTGGAGGGTCCTGAGAAGAACCGTAGGAGTCCATGTCCTGTGACAAACTCATTTTAGCCAGCACATCTCCGAGATAATCTGGGTGCTTCTGCTTCTTAGCTTTAGATATTTGCTTTGAAGTGAATTTTCCTTAGCACCACCCAGAGGAAACGTGTGATTTACGACATGTAAAGGCCGCGGACATTCATTCTCCTCCTGTACTGTGTCTTCACTAATCACTAGAAAACATAAGTTAGTAGACACTTGTTGACACAGTCCTGGTGGCGTTGGCGTGTAGGCACAACTCACAGGAGATGGAAGTCTCTTCACTTCTCGACGGTTGACACGCGCTGTATCACAGCGAGTAGGCAGTACAACGACGTCACTCCTGGAAATGGGCAGGATCCGACCTCTAACAAACCTGCATTCCTGGCCTCTGGTGACGTTTTACTCAGGGAAGAGGACTAGCGGTTGGGCCTCGGAACTACGGGAAGCACGATTTCTTCCTAGCACAGGCTCGTCCAAACTGCGCCCCTGGGGCGCTAGCGCCCGCGATCGCCCGCGGCCAGCGCCCCGGGCGAATTCGTATGTTGTCGCAGTGGCCGAGCCGTGTCGCTTAGCTGGACGCGCGGACCGCCCCGACCGCCCGCCGCACCTCTCGACCTTATACCATTGTAAGACACACCCACAGGTTTGGATATTTTTCCAGCCGTGGAAAACGTGTTAGAGTCAATGGGTTTAAAATGGGAACGCCTGGCCATTGTAACAACGGATGGAGCCCCTGCGCTACGAGGGATACGCACTGGATTCCTGGGTTACGTCAGGTCAAAAATGACTGAAGTCGGCTGTTCCTTATTCGCAGCAATGCATTGTCTGATATACCAGGAGGCACTTTGTGGGAAGATTGTCAACACAAAAAATGTTATGCACACAGTTCTTCGAACGGTAAATCATCTTCGATCGCATGGACTCACACATCTCCAATTTATAGAATTTCTGGCTGATATCGAAGCGGAATACCCGGACATCCCCTACCACATCGAAGTAAGATGACGGAGCAGAGGAAAGGTGCTTCATCGGTTTTTCTCATTGAGGGGTGAAATAAATACCTTTTTGAAATGAAAGGACGTTCAGAAGAATTACTTTGTGATCCTAAGTGAGTGGCGAATTGGGCTCTTTTGAGTGACCTTACTGGTCATTTAAATACTTTGAACATTTCACTCCAAGGCGAAAATCACTCTGTTGCTGATTTAGTGCAGACGATTCAAGCATTTAAAAAAACTTATTTTGTGGGGAAAACATTTGCGCGAGAAGAATTGTGGACGCTTTCCTGCACTAGACAGTGTTAAGGAAGATGTGGATTTTTCAGATTATGTTCAAATCATTTGCGAATTACAAGAACAGCTTGAAAACAGATTTTTGGAGATAAGTGAGCTTCAACCGGCCTTATACGTATATTTGTTCGCCCATTTTCCCTTGGTGCAGAGGACGTCTCACTAGTGCTTCAACTAGAGCTGATTGACCTGCAGTGAGATACCCGCCTGTAGAACCGCTTTCTTGTGTGTAAAACTTTGGATGACTTTTACAGATGTCTTCCACGAGAGAAATATCCTCTTTTGCACCAGCACGCGGCCAAATTTCTCTCAATGTTTGGTTCTACGTCTGTTTATGAGCGCTTTCTCTTCCTTTTAAAGCTTGCTAAAACTAAGAACCGTTCATTACTTGGCGATAAAAATTTGACTAATTCTTTGAGGTTAGCAGTCTCACGGAATACGTACCAAACCTAGACAAAATCGTTTAATCCAAAAAGAAAAACGTGTAAAATGTTAATTGTCTTCTTTAACAATGTTGACCGTAAAAATTAAAGAGCTTTATAACCTTAATTCCATTTTTGAGAAGTTTTCAAACTTGGTCAGTTAAAATTATTACGTACAAAACAGCAAACTAGGGATCCGATTTCTAAACTTTGAAAAGGGATACAAAAAGCTGTAGCACGAAGTATAACAAAAAATATTTACTTGTAACTACTAACAGTAAGAATGAGACACTATATCCCTTACATAAAACTATTTCTAAAATAGAATATTTTGTTTACGTTGGATGAGACCTCGGGACAGTCCAGCACAGAGCAGTGGTGTGCGGTCTCACTCGCCCCGAAGCTCTCTCTCCCTCGCTCCTATGGCGACACTAGCGACACAGGGTCGCGGACGGGGCGCTGAACTACACTGCCTAGCGCCCGCGGGGCGCAATTCTCGGATGAGCCTGGACTAGCATCTCACTGGCACCTCGTGACACCGCTTTGCTGTGCAGCGTCGCTCTCGATACTCGACGACACTGCAACCTGTATAAGGTACAAATCTTCGATGTTGTGCTTCTTGAAACACCAAGGACTTCGGCTACCTTGGTTACGGATGAACCGACCATAGGAGCTGCAAGAATTTGCCCACGTTCCACTCCACGTAGCTCCGACACTGCATTCACAACTACATAGAGCACTATTCTGACGACGACTGACTGTTGCAACGTAACTGGGGGAGCACAGGAGCTTCGATGGTCAAATACAACAGCGCCACCTGCAGGCGTGGCTAGCATCTTCGCATATACAGGGTGTTACAATAAGGTACGGCCAAACTTTCAGGAAACATTCCTCACACACAAAGAAAGAAAATATGTTATGTGGACATGTGTCCGGAAACGCTTACTTTCCATGTTAGAGCTCATTTTATTACTTCTCTTCAAATCACATTAATCATGCAATGGAAACACACAGCAACAGAACGTACCAGCGTGACTTCAAACACTTTGTTACAGGAAATGTTCAAAATGTCCTCCGTTAGCGAGGATACATGCATCCACCCTCCGTCGCATGGAATCCCTCATGCGCTGATGCAGCCCTGGAGAATGGCGTATTGTAACACAGCCGACCACAATACGAGCACTAAGAGTCTCTACATTTGGTACCGGGGTTGCGTAGACAAGAGCTTTCAAATGCCCCCATAAATGAAAGTCAAGAGGGTTGAGGTCAGGAGAGCGTGGAGGCCATGCAATTGGTCCGCCTCTACCAATCCATCAGTCACCGAATCTGTTGTTGAGAAGCGTACGAACACTTCGACTGAAGCGTGCAGGAGCTCCATCGTGCATGAACCACATGTTGTGTCGTACTTGTAAAGGCACATGTTCTAGCAGCACAGGTAGAGTATGAAATCATGATAACGTGCTCCATTGAGCGTAAGTGGAAGAACATGGGGCCCAATCAAGACATTACCAACAATGCCTGCCAAACGTTCACAGAAAATCTGTGTTGATGACGTGATTGCACAATTGCGTGCGGATTCTCGTCAGCCCACACATGTTGATTGTGAAAATTTACAATTTGATTACGTTGGAATGAAGCCTCATCAGTAAAAAGAACATTTGCACTGAAATGAGGATTGACACATTGTTGGATGAACCATTGGCAGAAGTGTACCCGTGGAGGCCAATCAGCTGCTGATAGTGCCTGCACACGCTGTACATGGTACGGAAACAATTGGTTCTCCCGTAGCCCTCTCCATACAGTGACGTGGTCAACGTTACCTGTACAGCAGCACCTTCTCTGACGCTGACATTAGGGTTATCGTCAACTGCACGAAGAATTGCCTCGTCCATTGCAGGTGTCCTCGTCGTTCTATGTCTTCCCCAGTCGCGAGTCATAGGCTGGAACGTTCCGTGCTCCCTAAGACGCCGATCAATTGCTTCGAACGTCTTCCTGTCGGGACACCTTCGTTCTGGAAATCTGTCTCGATACAAACGTACGGCGCCACGGCTATTGCCCCGTGCTAATCGATACATCAAATGGGCATCTGCCAACTCCGCATTTGTAAACATTGCACTGGCTGCAAAACCACGTTCGTGATTAACACTAACCTGTTGATGCTACGTACTGATATGCTTGATGCTAGTACTGTAGAGCAATGAGTCGCATGTCAACACAAGCACCGAAGTTAACATTACCTTCCTGCAATTGGGCCAACTGACGGTGAATCGAGGAAGTACAGTACATACTGACGAAACTAAAATGACCTCTAATATGGAAATTAAGCGTTTCCGGACACATGTCCACATAACATCTTTTCTTTAATTGTGTGTGAGGAATGTTTCCTGAAAGTTTGGGCGTACCTTTTTTGTAACACCTTGTATTCAGGCTTGCAGATCTCGCGATGTTTCATATTTCGTCCAACACCTGTTTCTCAGTCACACTGAAGTAGCGGCACCGGTTTCCCTGTGCAAGATTTTAGTGTCTTATCTTGTGAATCTTCTGTAGTATCCTGTGCTGTCCCTATCTAGGATTATTAACTAAGTGATCTGTCACCATGTACGGCTCGTCAGCTTACCCCAGTATCCCTCACCTCCAAACAAACAAAAAATTGAATACGTATTTTTTTTTCGAAGTGATAATAAGAATTTTGGCCTTTCCCATGGACGTGTGCAATTTTTAGTGCTAACCCTAAATATTTAATGCTTGCGACGTTCGCCATTAACCTTGTTGTCAGTTACTACTGTTTGTGGCAGTTTGATTCCTCCTTGACACGCAATATTGTACAGAATCCTCACGAGCGTAAATCAGCCTGAACGTCTGAAGGCTATTATCGGGTGCCTGCATATCAGCGCAAATCGCCGGCAGTTTACGACGTGCAGTAACTCAATTAGGGCGCGGCGTCGCGCAGCTGCCGTAATGGCGTGTGGGCGGGCAGTGCGGTGTGGAGCGGACCGCGGGCACCGCTATCTGGCGGCGCGGCCGGCCCGGCAGAGATTGCTGGCGCCAACTGCGCCTCGGGGAGCCGTCCACGCTAAGAGGCCCGCGACGCCCGAGGCAGCCAGCCTCCACCCCGGGGGATGGATCCACCCCGCCACACCCCACCGACACGACGGCTGCACACCGAGGAAGCATCACACGCGCCGACTCCGTCTCATCGCTCTACCAGAAGTGGCCGCATATGATGCAGTTGGTGGCGTGCCATAGCAACATTCCGACGTGCCATTTCATCTCATATGGAACTCGTTTTGTTGCTTCAGGACCCGTAGGACGAAAAAATAAACCTGTTAATCAGTATGTACTTTTTTAAAAACATTATTCGCGTCCGTATAACATTTGGATTTTGAACCAGCTACTCAACATTTCTTTATTAATGGTGCCAAGTCACCTGATGTAAGAATAACACCGAAGGATAGTATTTGTAGGGATCAACCTGTGATGGACTGACTACATCAAACTATGTCTGCAAGGTAATAGGGATTGTACTGGCGGAACTAAAATTCTGAGGATTGGTCCTGAGTCATGTTTGGATAGCTCATTCGGTAGAGAACTTGGCAGCGAAAGTCAAAGCTCCCTGATTCCAGTCTCGGTCCGGCTCACAGTTTTCATCTGTCAGCAAATTTCATCAGTGCTCACTCCACTGCCGAGTGAAAATTTCACTCTCAATACATACAACTAGTTGAACTAATAGCAGAAGGCAGCCTGGTATCGAAGGAAGAATTCCTACCACATGTAACTCATCCATGAAATAACTGACTTACTCCATCTATCGGTATTTCAGTGTGTAACCGCTCAATGTCATTCAATACGATCACGACGACACCCCTCGATCTACGTTAACACTTGTGGTGTCACTCGCCTTCGTACATGGCTGTGGACGTTTGAAAATTCGTAACGCTAGCTCAATGGTCGACAGTTGATTTAAATGTATTTCCCGGCTGACTCTTAATTCAATTACTGACACGGGGGTGAGGAGAAAGAACACATCCTCGTGGTACGAGCATTATGCGTATTTAGATGTTCGATTAATCTGAATGGTTTGCAATGTTCCAGCGATTCTATTCGAACTCTGTGCTGATGTACCGACAAGGAACATTTTCGCAGATAAACATGCCAGTACTTAATGGATGTTCAGTTTCTCGATACAGTTCGTCTCACTCACACATTATACATGCACTGTAAGAACAATTTCATGCATTTACTTTTTTGGTGTCCCACAGTATTGGTTGGCTAAATATTATGACGATACGTTGCATACAACTTCCACAGATATTGGTTATCACGTAGTCAAGACTACGTAATGAATCCAAAATCGTGGATAAAATTGAAATGTAGTTTGTTCACTAACACTTCTTTTTTCACTAATTAAATGTAAAATATGAATTGGGATTGATGATCCTATCCTTTTTTTTTAGTATTTTAGGTCCCTGTTAGTTAATATCTGGTAATTAATAAGCGAACTATTTTTTATGCTGGCACATTGTTTGTATCAGTTACCCCCGCAACCGTCCAAGGATAAGATTCTATTAATGTTCCGTGCACACGCGTTTCACCATTTTATAAAATGCAGAATTACGTAAACTATAGCTTTCCGTTGCGCACAACTTTCGTGGGTTCCACAACCATAATAGTTTCCCAAGAGTATTTTTCCCAGCTAACACAAAGTTCGAATTATGTTGTCGGATTCATTTTCACTTCACCCGACAATAAATGTCTCTGATCACTTCGTCACACGTAATGTATTTTAAACGTGCTTGAAGAGTCTATAAATAATCTCTTTAACGAATTTTGCAGTCGCGTACCAGTTTTTCATCCACTAGCTCGATCGCGATAACTGAAGGTAGAGAGCTCACTAATGTGTTACATGTTCTTTTATATGTATTAAAAAACAAATGCGCCTGATTATGTTTCTGTCCCGCTTGGTCTTTACTACCTTGCTTTTTATTACTTTTCATTATATTGCTCCTTAGTAATATTGTGCAGTTATTAAGGTTTTGTATTACTTTCCCCTTTTTAATTCTTCCAAAATAAAGTCTATTTATCCCTGATTTTAATTAATATGATGCTAATTGACACGCCTGCCCACGAAGTACCATTATAAGTGTTGCTCAGCAGACTGGGATAAGAGCCAGATAAGAATAACAGGAACCAAAGAAAAGATCCAAACTACAGAGTTGCATCTTGTCACAGGTTCGCTTGTCATGATTTTGCTTAGCAAGCCAGAATTTGCTACGGGGATGTTCCCGAAACTGCAGCTGCAGACTCTACAAGACACGTATTATGCATCACTGTTCGAATTACATTGTAGTGGCACCACCGTTTAGGGTAGGGAAAGTTAGTTTTGTACTTTATTCGGAGCACGAGTTACAGCCAGGTGCGGGCTGGATTGCAGTAAGTTACACATACCAGCAGTAGCGAAGGCAAATAGAGGCCACAGGGGCATAGAACTGCCGGAGAAGGCACACAGAGCAGTTTGCATGGCTCAAGTAGCAGGCAGAAGGGGGCCACTGGTCAACCTAAGTGTTATGCATACGTGACATGAAGCAGTGCGTTAGTGAAACAGAGGTGCACAGCTGAGTATAAATAGGTGGCGTTTCCTAACGAGATTCATTCAAGTGTTACAACTCTCCTCGACGGCGGGATGTATCGCACCACCGGCTACACACAGAGCAGATGGGGTGCCAGCATTCCAGTCCATGGCAGGTCGTTGGTTCGACCCTCTGAGACTGACGCAGGGTCTGCAGCCAGCCAGCGCGGGCCACTCTTCGGCTCGTTACCGTGGGCTGTCGTCTCGGCTCCCGACACTCACCGGAGACTTCCGAGGCTAGGTCCACAGATCCAGACGCCAGATCGCTGGCAGTCGTTGCCGCCACATACTCAGCTGCACTAGCGAGTAAGAAGCAGCAGTGGGGCCAGCCTACAGCTCCTGGCAGAGCAGCGTGGAGTCAACAGGGATGGTGGCTGCTGAGTCGGCTGCTGGCGCAGCCATCCTGACGTAATCGGAATTCTGCAGCTGGCATACGAAGCTGGCTCGACATAGCGCTTTGCACTGGGTCGCTGGGGCGGTGGCCTCAGCATTGTGGGACCCTGTGCTGCAGACCAAGGTGAACGGAGCATTGTGATGGAAACAAATAAATCATTTGGAAAGTTCTCGCCGAGTTTTAACACGACAATTCGTTGCAGCCATACACTACATTTGGTGTCAATATGTCACATTTGGCATCTGATACCACAACATTTGGTGTCAGAATAGCACACGTCATCTGTCAAGTAAGACGTTCCAGACCATCGCCTGCAGTACAACCGAAAGATGTGGTGAGTGCTGTCAAAATTGTTCTTTTGGGTATTGGACGTTTTCTTTCTTTTTTGTTTGCGTTTTGAGTATGAAGTATCAATAGCCACATTGTAGATGTTTTGCGTGGGCATAGTATATTTTGTTTTCAGAGTAAGTGTTAGTATGTTTAGGGAATAACATTCCTTTGTGGCATTTGATTACTTTTGTATTGGTTTATCATGAAAATGATTATGACGATATGGAGCTGTAGGAAGTCAGATTATTGTTGTACTTAATCACGAAACAAAATGACTAACTGAGAACGGATGCAACACAATGGCAGATTCAAAAACGCAAGGGGTGTCGGAAGCAGAAGCGGTGCAGATTTTGATGGAAAAGGTAGCATAATTGATAGCAGACAATACGCAGTTCAGAAATGAATTAAGATCTAGAAGTGAGTGGGAAATCTCATCTGATGCGTCGTTGTTGCCTAGGATGCAGGAGATTGATCGAGCTGCCACGATTTGATTATTCCGGTTTGTGGCATGGCATCTGAGGTTGTGCGTTCGTTTGTGGAGGACTTGGATACTTCAGCGGTGATGAATGGTTGGTCTGATGAGTAGTTTTTACATATGGCCAAGATTAGATTAACGGGTGAAGGGAAAACATATGTAAGGTGTTCTGAGGCCTTAAGGAAGGCAGGAAAGTTTAAGCAGTTAAAGGAAGAGCTTTTACAAAGGTACAAGAAACAGAATAGCGCTCAGTACTTTATGGAGGGTTAAGTACAATTACAAAGAGACTGGGGGAGACGATGGAGAAATTTGCTGACAGGATAATCGAAATTAATGAGTATACTAACGAGTTGGGTCAGAGCAATGAAGCGAATAGTGTTGTGTTGCAGAAGGCTGATCAAAAGGCACCTGATGTGTTTTTGAGAGGGTTACCGGCGCATATGTCACGGAAATTGCGTGAAGGGAATCCGAAAGATTTGTATCCGACCATTCAGCGGGCAATGCAATGTGAAGAAATAGACGTGGCAATAGGGATACACGAGAGGCAAACAGTATTTGCAGCGGGTATAAAATGTTATAAGTGTGGTCGTGCCGGACATGTGCAGAGGCAATGTACCCAGTCAACGAGGAGTAGACGAATGGGTGGAAATCAACAGCGTGGAGGATGGAGAAGTGGAGATAGGAGAGGTGGACATGCGTTAAATGGCAGAGGGGTCCCAAGACCCACCTAAGGGAGCTCCCATTTAATTTCAAGGTTACGAATACGTATGCAGAGGCGGAATGTTCAGTGGTAGGATCCATAGGAACTAAAACGTTTGAGATTTTGTTGGACACAGGGGCTCAAGTGTCAGTGGCTACTAAGAATATAATGGGACAGAGGAAGTTAGACCCACCATGTTATAGATTGCGTGGAGTGGGGGATAAGGAGGTCATGCCTTTGGGGTCGGTGACAGTTGACTTTCGCATAGGGAAAGTCCGATTTAATGCATGCATGGAATTGGTACCATGGGAAAGCGAGGGCTACGACATGATCCTAGGAGTAGATTTCTTGCATCAACATTATGCCAAAATTGACCTTTGACAACGAACTGTGGAACTTGGTGGTATGTTATTTCCGCTATGGGAAACTGTTGTCAATGCAGAGCTGTCGCGATGGGCGTTCAACATAAAGAACAAACCAATTGAACCGCGTACATTAGCATTAAGGCTTAATTCGCATGAGTGTGTGTCTAGTGGCACTGGGAAGCCGCTTTGGGTACGTGTGGAGTCGAATCTACCTGTGGGTACAGTATGTGTTATTGAACCATTGGAGGATAATGAAGATTTGGGTTCACTGGGTTGTTTTGTGAAACGTAGTGTTGTATGCGTACAGGAGGGAAACGACGGGCGAGTAGTTCCCGTGAACGTGGATAATTTTAGCGCTGTAGACACGAATTTGAAGGAAGGAGTTTTAGTAGCAAATCTGGATGTGGCAGATAACGAAGAATGGTGTTCGAGAGGTAGGCGAAGCAATCAACCACTAACTGCCGATACAACTGCATTGCGTGACAAAATTAAGCATTTGAAAGGAGGAGAAAGAGAGCATATGGAAGAATTATTGTGGGAATATAAGTATTTATTTCAGCATAAGGTACCAATAGGGAATCAAGCAGCTGTTTATCTTAAACCATACAGAATACCGAGGTATTTGCTGTAGATTGTGGAGGATTTCATTGATCAGCAGCTTGCGGACGGTATTACAGAGCATAGTAATAGTTGCTGGGGAGCGGGCATTGTCGCTGTGCCAAAAAATTCTGCCGATGGAATTAAGAAATACAGGTTCTGTTGTGACTACCGATACCTCAATAATAAGAGAATAACGGATGTATACCCCATTCCAAACATATCGGAGACTCTGAATCAATTTGGACAGTGCCATTAATTTTCTACGTTGGATTTGACAAGTGGTTATCATCAGTTAGAGATGGCTCCAGAGGATCGTCCAAAAACTGCTTTCTCTACACCTGGAGGCCATTACCAGTACATTACAATGCCATTTGGTCTGAAAAACGCTCCGGCAACGTATCAGAGGTTGCTAGACAGTGTCTTGAGGGGTTTGAAACCACGGCAGTGTCTTGTCTATTTGGATGACATTATAGCATTTTCAAGCAGTATTGATCAACATAGATAGCGGTTAACGGAAGTCATTATGAGGTTAAGAGCAGCTCGTTTGACGTTGAGCCTGGAGCAGTGTCATTTCGCATTATAAGAAGTAAAATATTTGGGTCATATTATTATTAAGGACGAGTGCGAACAGATCCGAGGTTGGTACAAGCTGTAAGGGATTTCCGGGAACCGAAAACAGTTAAGAAGTGCAGCCATTGATCGGAATTTGCAATTTCTATCGAAAGTTCGTGAAGGGTTTTGCAGATTTAGCACAACCGTTGAGGCGATTGGTACGGAAGGGTGTGAAATTTGTGTGAGCAGAAAAGTGGCACAAAGCGTTTGACAAACTGGAAGAAGTGTTAACATCAAGTCCGGTTCTTGTGTTTCCAGATTTTTAAACGGAGTTTATACTACCATACGATGCATCGAATCAAGCATTTGGGTGTGTTATCAGCCAGGAAACTGATGGGAAAGAACATCCTTTAGCCTATGCGTCTGAGCAATTGAATGCATCAGAGAAGAATTACTCAACAACAGAGAGGAGATGCTTAGCGTAATCTATGGAATCACACATTTTAAATGTTATTTAAATGGGAGAAGACTTCGGGTAGTGCCAGATCATTCTGCGTTGATGTGGTTGTTGCAGTTGAAGGATCCGTCCACTAAACTCGTTACATGGGCTGTGAGGCTTAGTGAATTCGACTATGACGTGGTGCACAAGCCTGGAAGAAGCACGGTAATGCGGTTGCGCTAAGTAGGAAGATGGCAAAAGTAGAAGTCATAGGTTATGACCTAGCAGTACGGCAAAAATTACTGGACGTGTACAACGATTGTAAACTGTATCGGACACAGCCACAGTTTAGTGTGTACGACGGTTTTCTGTGCAGGAAAACGAAGTTAGAGCCAAGGCTAGTAGTGACAGCGAAGATGAGGGATGAGGTTTTAAAGGAACCACATGATCACGTGTTATCTGTTCATGGAGGGTGTAGAGCGACGAATAGGAGAGTGGCGGAGAGGCATTGGTGGAGAGATAGGAAAGGAGATGTGGATCAGTATGTCAAGAATTGTATACCATCTGCACAGACAGCAGATTTGAGTCGGAAACAGATACCGCTTTAACGATTACCAGAAGCAACATGTCCATTTTCTTTTCTGGGGACTGATGTCTTAGGACCATTTAGGCGAACACTATCGGGGACCAGATTCGTTCTGACAATAATAGACCATTTTTCGAGGTATGTGGAGATGATGGCTATGCCAAATCAACAGGCTGCAATGGTCGCGCAAGCGTTAGTAAATAACTGGATTTTGAATCTTGGTGCACCAGAGACAATAATTGCTGACCAAGGGACCAATTTCATGTCGGGTTTAATGAAGAAACTATGTAAACTATTGAACGTAAAGAAGTTGAGGACGAGCGCGTTGCATCCACAGGTGAACGGAAGGACAGAACAGGTACACATAACGATCGGGAAGATGCTGAGTTTTTATGTGGATTCTCATCACCGTCAGTGGAACGAGTATTTGAGGCATACTGTATGCGCATACGATGCAAAAGTCCATACAAATACCGGTTTGTGTCCATATGATGTAGTGTACGGGTGAAAAATGCTGCCACTGTTTGATTTAATTGAAGCTACAGAAAGGAAGGACTGGTGAATCTGTACGCCAATTTGCTAGAACAATTCGGGATGTTTGGAAACGGGTACAAAAGGCGAATACAAAGGCTTGGGAAAGGCAGGAGGATGCAGTAAAGTGGAATGGAAGTTTACCGCAGTATAAAGTAGGGCAATGGGTAATGCTGTCCAGCCCCCACATGCAAAAAGGGAAAAAGACGAAGTTCCTCACGAGTTATCAAGGGCATACCAAGGTGTTGAAACCACATCTCCCGTTAATTTTAAGCTTCAGCTGCCAACTAGAACGACAATACTACACATTGGGCGGTTACGGCCATTTCAGGATTGCCCGGATGTGTTTCCAGGCGTGTCACAGGAAGGAAAGAGGAAGAAAGAGAGAGTGATGAGAGGTGCTAAGCGCAGAGAAAACCAGGAAGATAGAGTACAGCATGAAGTACCGTATGCTTTGCGATATAGAAAGTAGTAGAGTATTTGTCGTTTTTTTTGTTTTCATGTTATATATCATTGGGTTAGCGTAGAGTAATTAGGCATTGTATTTTATATGTGTTTTAGCATATTGTGAACCTGCTAGGGGCAGCAGTCCTTTTAAAGACGGAGGAAGGGTGATGGTGATCCCTGTCCTCAGATCACTGAAAAGGGAAGCGTAGCGTCTGACGTATGTCGAGTGTTATTGGAGGAGAAATCAAACACAGTTCTGGAGAAATAAATGCGTCGGAGTAAATTTTGTGGAAAAGCCGTAATAAATATGTATGTGTTGAACGAAGTCAGAGTCGTACAATTTCTTGTTTAAATTTTCAGTTATCGACAGTGCTGGGTCAGGAACGTCGTGTTTATTGCACAAGTCCATATAATGTAAATTTAAGGATGAAAGTAGTCACACAATCGGTGTTGAGTTTGGATCAAAAATAGTGAATGCTGTGGAAAAATCTGTGAAGCTACAAATTTGGGACACATGCACGGTGCAGTTATTTTTAGCCAGGGGGAAAGGAATAGACTGTCCGAGGTACATCGTGGAGCTAAAATTGAGCTTGCAACGGGTCGAGATGCATTGGATCTTCTTCACCTATGAGAATTTGGTAGTAGTAGTAAGTTGTTTTGAGCAGGGAGTGTTTACGGAAGCAAAACGTGTAGAGCTCGAGGGGAGCGGAATTTTAATCAATGGAACTAAGTGTAACACCTTCCACCTGCCAGCGTCAATTGCAGGAGTCACGCAATTGAATGTTATGCAGCCACAGCTGTACGGGCCAGAAACCACTTAGAGTTTTGCCAAGGCAGAATCTGACTTTGTTAAACCAAAGTCTGGAGCCAGGTCTGTTGAGATCCGTAAACCAGTTCACTTTGGAGCAGGAGGGGCGCATATCAGCCCAACAGCTTGTTCGACATGTCGATCAGTATAGGGAAAGGCAACAGCAAATAAAGATCATTTTGATAACATCTGTGCCAAGTGTCATCGCAGCCTTTACTTTGTTATGTATTGCTTTCTTTCTGATCAGGCAGAGAGCTAATTCCAAAAGGGTAGTCCAAGTCCCAGTGGATTGGATAAAGTGGGCGTGAGACGAGTAGGTAAGGCGTTGTTCGAGCAGTGGTCGTCCAGGAAGGAATTTTTACATTTTGTTTCGTGTCATGGTTTTAAGAGGCACTAGACCACATTTAAGTTTTCTAATAGTAAGTAAGTATGTCATAAGTGCCAAGCCAAAGAAGCTAGTTCAAGGACGACTCGGGGACCTTGTCTTTCTGAAGAGGGGAACAATGTAGCGGCACCACCGTTCAGGATAGGGAAGTTAGTTTAGTGTGATATTCGGAGCACGAGTGATAGCCAGATGCGGGCCAGATTGCTATTAGTTACGCATACCAGCAGTTGTGTGTGAAATCTTATTTGACTTAACTGCTAAGGTCATCAGTCCCTATCCTTACACACTACTTAACCTAAATTATCCTAAGGACAAACACACACATCCATGCCCAAAGGAGGACTCGAACGTCCTCCGGGATTAGCCGCTCAGTCCATGACTGCAGCGCCCTAGATCCCTCGGCAAATCCCGCAGTTGCGAGAGCAAATAGAGGCCACAGGGGCGTAGAAGTGCCGGAGAAGGCGCACACAGCAGTTTTCATGGCGCAAGTCGCAGGCAGAAGGGGGCCATTGGTCAACCTAAGTGTTATGCGTATGTGACGCTAAGCAGTGCGTTAGCGAAACGGAGGCGCGCAGCCACGTATAAATAGGTGCCGTTTTCTAAATAGATTCATTCAAGTTTGACAGCTCTTCTGGACACCGGGGCGTGTCCCACCACCAGCTACACGCAGAGCAGATAGGGTGCCAGCATTCCAATCCGCGGCAGGTTGCTGGTTCGACGCTCTTGGTTGACGCGGTGTCCGGGGGTCCGCAGCCAGCCACGGTGGGCCACACTTCAGCTCGCTACTGTAGGCAGTCGTCTCTGCTCCCGACACACGCCGGAGACTTCCAAGGCGAGGGCCGCAGATCTGGACGATGGATTGCGGGCGGTCGTTGCCTCAGCATTGTGTGACCCTGTGACACAGACCGAGGTGAACGGAGCATTGTAATGGAAACAAATAAATCATTTGGAAAGTTCTTGCTGAGTTTTACTACGGTAACTCCTGGCACCCATTTGGTGTCAATACTCCACATTTGGCGTCTGATACCACAACACCATGAACAAATGTGGCAACAAGAATCAGACAATATGTTACTTCTCCGAGAAATCTCATTATGGAGACCACCACGCAACGTAAAAATACGATTGGGGTTACTCATATCTTCAAGCGTCCATCACAATTTACTTCTTTCGTTTTGCTACTCCAGTCACAGGCAGAACTATGCCTTAATGTAGCCGTTACATCTGCTATGCTTGCGCATATGATTATTAACGCCAGTTTTATACCTCCTGCATTTATTCGGAAACTAATCTGATCTCTGTTCACACTTCGTGCCGGTTTGTGCACATCCACTCAGAAAAACTGTTGATACATAGTACGCTAAAATGTTCCAGGCCACCGGATTATTACTGAAGAACAACGAAGCAATTACTTACCAAAGTTCTCCTTAACACTTCACTTCGTTACAAGTCCTTATTGGACTCATCGTCGTCTTTCTAATCCATATCACAGTTCGGTACATTATTATGGCAAGGCCAAAATATACAACGTAAAATTAATCGGAAATACGGAATATGATGCTAGAACATATACCGGACCGTGATTCGTACCCAGGATCCCACTTCTACTAGGCAGGTGCGCTATCCACTGCGTCATCTGGGATATAGAGTTACCACAATAGCACTGACTCAGCGCACTTCATGGCCGATCCACATTATCACCGAGCGCAACCTATCCACAGTCCCTGTCCATTTTACTTCTATTCGCTAATATGAGATCCTCACATGTCCGAAAGTACAGACACCACACTTTCATATAATTGATACCCCTAAGCTGGGAAACGGATCCACCTTCCTCAGTGTGGATGCACAAATACGTCCTACCTCCTGTGAGAATCTGGGAAGCGAACGGGAGTAAATGGACATGGACTGCGAACAGGTGGCGCTCGGTGGGAATGTGGATCGGCCGTGAGGCGTGCTGAGATAGTCCGCGCAGCTGCGATAACCTTGTCCCGGATGGAGCCGTGGTTAACGCACTTACCTAGTAAACATGAGTCCTCGGGTTCTAATCCAGGTCCGGTACAGATTTTTCACCCGTCGCCACTGATTCCACGTTATATCCCGCAGCAGCTGACAGCAGTGATCCTTTCCAATTTATATAAAAATTTAAAAAATTGCGGATTCTGCGTGTTGTCTGTTCTTTCGGTCATACTCGAAATAATGTACAGCATGCATTCATAACCTCTTCTTCCTGACTACGTAAGCTGACGCTAGTTTGGGAAGTGTTTTACTGTTGTTGTTGTTGTTGTGGTCTTCAGTCCTGAGACTGGTTTGATGCAGCTCTCCATGCTACTCTATCCTGTGCAAGCTTTTTCATCTCCCAGTTCCTACTGCAACCTACATCCTTCTGAATCTGCTTAATGTATTCATCTCTTGGTCTCCCTCTACGATTTTTACCCTCCACGCTGCCCTCCAATACTAAATTGGTGATCCCTTGATGCCTCAGAACATGTCCTACCAACCGATCCCTTCTTCTGGTCAAGTTGTGCCACAAACTTCTCTTCTCCCCAATCCTATTCAATACTTCCTCATTAGTTACGTGATCTACCCATCTAATCTTCAGCATTCTTCTGTGGCACCACATTTCGAAAGCTTCTATTCTCTTCTTGTCCAAACTATTTATCGTCCATGTTTCACTTCCATACATGGCTACACTCCATACGAACACTTTCAGAAATGACTTCCTGACACTTAAATCAATAGTGGATGTTAACAAATTTCTCTTCTTCAGAAACGCTTTCCTTGCCATTGCCAGCCTACATTTTATGTCCTCTCTACTTCGACCATCATCAGTTATTTTGCTCCCCAAATAGCAAAACCCCTTTAGTACTTTAAGTGTCTCATTTCCTAATCTAATTCCCTCAGCATCACCAGACTTAATTCGACTACATTCCATACCATACGACATAAGCGAATGAAAATAAGCAGAGTAGACTAATTTTCGTGTCGAACCATCACTTACTTCATATACCGTGCGAATAGTAAAAATGGTGGCATTGTCTTTGAACAAGGGCCTGTACTTGGGCTTTCCTCGAAAGTTTGCTATCTCTCTGAACATCTAGAAGTTTTAACTGTTCAGTTTCACTGATCATATACACATTCTGTGAAATTAAAACGTCGGATTTTGTTGAATTGTGTGTCAGAAACTGTAAAAACTGTGTCTTTCTGTGATTTACCGTTAGTTTATTTTCTACAAGCCACCAACTCTTATCGTGAACTGCACTATTTGAAACCGAACCAATGTCGCACACGACATCCTTTGCTACAAAACAGAAATATTTCACAATTACCAGTAATACTAGAGGGCATACCATTTATATAAATACGGAACAGTAGTGGCCCCAACACTGATCCCCGTGTCACCCCCATTTGACCGTACACAACTCAAAAGCCATATCACAGCCATTCTCAACAATGTTAATAATGACCTTTTTCTGTGAGTTGTTAAAGTAAGAGGTGAACCAGTTGTGAGCTACTCCCCATATTCCGTAATGGTCCAACTTCTGGAGCAATGTTTTGTGAAGAACACAATCAAATACCTTAGTTAAATCAAAAAATACGCCTAGCGTTCGAAACCTTTTGTTTAACCCATCTAGTACGTCACAAAGAGACTACAGCATTTTCAGTTGTTAAATGACTTTTAAATCCGAACTGTGCATTTATAGCAAATTATGTGACTTAAAATGATCAATTATTCTTTCACATACAGCCTTTTCAATAACCTTAGCAAACACTGATGCCATAGAAATAGGTCAAAAATTATGTCCATTATCGCTTTCACCATTATTATAAGGCGGCTTTACTACTGAGTACTTTCTCCGTTCAGGAAACTGACCATTCCTAAAGGAAAATTTACAAATATGGCTAAGTACAGGGCTAACATGTGCAGCACAGTACTTCAATATTCTGCTAGGCACTCCATCATATCCGTGAGAGTCCTTAGTCTTCAGTGATTCAATTGACTCAATCTCCCCCTTGTATGTATCACTGAGGAGTATTTCAGACATCAATCTCGGAAAGTCATGTGCCAAGAGAGTTATATGATTCCCTGTAGAAACTAAAGTTTTATTTAATTCACCAGCAATACTCAGAAAATGATTGTTAAATACTGTATATATATTTACCAGTAACAGAAATATTTTTACTATGAACTGACTTTGTATCAATCCCCGTTTTAAGTTTCCCAAATGGAGGCTTGAAGACGGTCGATTTTCCTTTCGCCGTATTAGCGAGTGGAATAGGAAAGGAAATGGCTGGTAGTGGTACGTGGTACACTTAGCCAAGCACTGAACGGTTGTTTCCGCAGTTTGTATGTATCAGCTGATTTCTCGTGGTGGCGTTTTAGTCTCAGAAAACCATGAACAGTTGTTTTCAGTAAGTGCTACACCTGCAAAGCGCATCTGTCGATCACCCTCTGCGTCGTTGTGCACCGGGACGGCAAGTGAAACACGTGATGATGGGTTATTTTGCTGAATGATAAAGGCACGTACATCTCGAAGACCTTTTACAGCTAACACGCTGAAAATGTGATGCCTGTTGTTTAATTTGCAAGCTATTCGAACCGGAGATGAAGAAGGCCCAGCGGTACCCCATTTCATCATTCCGTGAAGGTAATTGGTGGATCCGTATGATGAATGCAGTCTGGCAACGTTCGGACTCCACAGACGCCACACAATACTATATCCATCGTGTTGCTATACGCAGAACTGCGAATCGTCTGGAAAAAAAAAAAAACTACGTTGCACTTTTATGTCCAGCGCTGTCACTGGGCGCGCCTCTGTCGGCACGCCTCTGTTGCCTCATTTAGGAAAGCTTCAACAGTGTGCTTGACTGTAAGAGGTGCCCCAGAAGTCGTGACACTGTCCGCGTGGATTCTTTCTTGTCTTGCTATAAATAAAACCGTTTCCTGATTCAAGTTAGAGACATGGTCGTATGATGCTGCACCGGCTACAGGACAGTGAACGTCCTCTCGAGCGCTGCTTGGGGCCATTTACATTCTGCAGGGCGTTCTGTATGACATGTTATTCCTCACCAGAGCGTCATATCGTAGGATCCTGGGCACCTGGAACAGCAACTTCGCGGAGCAATAAATTGCAATCTCAACAGGTCGTGATCCAACTACAGGCGGATTCCGACACGTGCTGCAAGCACTATGGACAGCTCCCGATCGTTGGTCGGGCCGCAACTTTGTGTTAGAAGGACGGCGCACTAGTACAGGTCGGGCTGCGACTTTCTCAACGCGCGAGTACAACACACTCATGTCTCGCTGCCTGTCTCTTGACTGGTGCTGCCTTCTAGAGTTATTTAAAGAGAAACATTAGCGCTCGTAATAGTTGATGTTGCTAATGGATGAGCCAGTGCGATCGCAGTGACGTAATTTCGTGCGTTTACTCGTTGGTTTCCGCAATGCTCTAATTCTGCTACACAAACGACACACTTGTTAAGTGAACAAGAAATTTTCGTAGATCAAGAGGAAGAAGCTGCTTTGCGCACTTTTTTCTTTGAAGGATAATTATACATCCTGACATCACTATTTTAAATTGAGTAACCTATCAAAGAACCAAAGTGAATATGACAAATAAATCTTGAAGCTTTTTCCTTTTTTATTATATATTATACATGAACATACATCAATTACATATCTGCCACTAACACTTTACGTGATGACTTGGTGTTGTGTGATGTCCTTAGGTTAGTTAGGTTTAAGTAGTTCTAAGTTCTAGGGGACTGATGACCATAGATGTTAAGTCCCATAGTGCTCAGAGCCATTTTGAACTAACACTTTAAATAATGGCATAAATGTATGGTTTCTTATACCCGAAATGCTGCGAAGTGTTAATGTTCTCTTTCTAACACGAGACACAACACAATGTTCTCGCAAGCCGCAAGTATTCGGATGAGACTTCTGAATGAGAAACTCGTTACGTAATCTTTCTTCATAGCCCGAATCTAGAAATGGTTTTACTCCTACCTAATGCATGTGGTTGTGCTAAAAAATATAGTTTGTATATCCAAAAGTTTTGTACACTTTGTCACTATGATATTCGTTGCAAGTCGCGTGCGTGGAGTTGCGATTTAATGTTTGGTGTTTTACATGAACATTTAAAGTGTATGTGAACATTTAAATGTAGATGTAAGTAAGCACCGCACATGAGACTGAAAGTGAAATACCTGGAATCAGGCAAAGACGCCCTGAGGTGTGATATATCCTGGAATGACGTCGAACATACAACAGGGACTGTTTTAGGTACCGATCGTTTGTGTTCCATTGTTGGAGATGATAAGAAGATTACGGTTCACTACAGTATATCAGGCTTACTGCGTCATTAGCGAAGGTAATTATTTTTCATCTAGAATCAACATGGACATTATAACTTCTGTGCACTCAGTCCAGCTTTAGTGTACAGAATGTACTTTAGAAATACTAAATAAATACGATGAACAACGACTGAAATACGCCTTCGTTGCTACATGCCTCTCTCCTCACGTGCTGCTGTCAAGTTCTCTCTGGCTCAATATGTTTTTAGCTCAATTAAGTGATGTAATCATGATTTTACATCACTAATGACTATGACGTCAGCATCGCAGCAGTATGCAGACCCGTAACAGGATGGAGACTGCGTGAACGTTTGGAAATAAATCTGTACCCGACAAATGTTAAAAATATTCAGTTATTCTTGGCGCTGTTTGCCTTTTATTAAGCGTAAAATTTCTGTGTCTGCCTGACGAAGCAGAAGCGCACCGGTGCGTTAAAATCAAGGGAAAATTCAAGTAAATCAGTTATTTAAAAATTGGTAGACGAATCGGTAAAATATTTATACAAACAAACGTTAAATTGAAAGGATCACTGGAGTTGCTTTCATTATCTAAAATTAATTAATTTAAATTTAAACGCGTTTCAGCCGTTTCACTCGAACTAGAATTATAATTTGATGCCGAAATCTGGAAATAAAATTAGTAGTCAGGAAAAAGTATAATTAATACATAATGTGCAGTTAACCTGACAGAATATCTAGTCAAACTCAGTGTGTATGTTAAGCAGTCTTATTCTCAATAATATAACGAGGAAAAATTGTTGAGTTTAAGAGCGATTTCCTTTTTCTTTCTGTATTCAACTTCTAGTGAGCTAGCTATATCTTCAGAAATTCGGTTTCCTTCATCATTGTCTGCAGTGTTCCCCTCGACTTACGAAATAGAATGAGGCTGAGTTTGAAGTTAGGATCGACATCACATCAATGATTAATATTTTTTGCATACAGTCTTTGTACTAGTTTGATTCTAGTTTCCAGCTCTGTGTGTGTTATGGTAATATCTTCACAATTCGTTCAGAAAAATTTGTACTACAGAGAAACAGTGAACGGAAGAAATAACATGTGTAATTCGCTACAAGCACTGAAATTAAAATCAATAGTACACACACTAAAGAAATTTAAAACTTTAAAGGCTTAAAAATAAATATATCAAATAGAAATCATTCGTTGTTGGGCCTCGCATTGAAAAAAGGAGGTAGGAAGTAGCATAAGCCTATTACAAGATGACAATGGGGAATATTAATGGAAAAGTGTAACAAAAACTATAGAACGACTCTTTTGTGAGAAACATCGTACATCATAGAAGAAAAGACAATGGTCTTGTACGATAAAATTTGTTTAGAAGGATAACGTCTGTACCCGTAACAGATTATTGTAGAAAAAACTAAGATTGTGAGTTTAACTCTGTTATCCTGACATCCTCAGTTGCGGGTAATACTGTGTTGATAATTTCTGTTTGCTCCTTCGATATACTACCGACTAAAACAGAGTTGTTTGCGGGATTTGCGTTTCAAATTTATTTTTAAAGGCATCTTCAGTGACCAGTTCTTTGAACATATGTGTGTATATTCAACTATCTTTCTCCTATTAGAAATTGTACTTATGGTTATAAGCACTTCTGGCACTTTCTGATTTTCTATAGGGAAAATCAGTTCAAATTTCTACTTACGACGTTTTTAGATCCTGCTCCACATGCGTTCTAGTTTAAGAGCTGTTCTTCTGCTTTCATTCGATTTTTTATAAGTACAGCACGTTGAAGAAGAGTCATGTACTTCATAGTTGTTTTGGATGTTGTTGACAACTGCTGAATGATATTGCCAACAATCTAATGTCTATCTGTGATATATTTGACTTGTGTGTGTGTGTGTGTGTGTGTGTGTGTGTGTGACAGAGAGAGTGAGATTTTTTACTATTTCATTTCTTTTAAGAGGTTTAACAGAGACTCGGTTTTGACATGTCTGGTCGCTAATCACGTGTTTCTTCTCTGCAGTGTCTTTCTGAATTCCTTTCCCGCTTTGGAATGCTTTCTGAATTCCTTTCATGCTTCGAATGAGGTATGTGTTGTGGTTATTTATCCTGATCCTCCTCCTTTGTTCTTCAATATTGGTCTGGTCGTAAACTGAAATCCGGGGACCCAGTGTGTGATGTAGAATGTGTCATTGTGCAAGAGGTAGGTGTTAAAAGAACACCTGGAGTCTTCCTATATTATTCTTATATCAAAAGATACATTTGGCCCTGGTTTCCTTTCATGTGTGTGAACGGTGTGTCACTATTTCCCCAGGAGAGGAAACGATGCCATGACCTATGGTTCATGTCATGTGGCGTAGCGGTCAGCAGCGTTTCCTGGCGTGCTGCGGGTTAGATCAAACCCAGTTATCAGCAGTTAACTGTTATTTATAATTTATTAACTCAGGAAAGTCCACCATGTTTTCTTATGTTTATGACGCTTGTACATTCTCGTTTGTACATTCTCGAATATTCACTATAAGTAAGATCACGCTCCGTCCTGATGTTCCTTTAAAATGGAAACGAGCGTATGGCATCTTTGGTCGGGAGGCCCCATTCGGGGAAGTTCAGCCGCCAAGTGCAAGTCTTATTTTAGTCGACGCCACATTGGGCGGCTTGCGCGCAGGTGACGAGGATGAAATGATGAGGAAGACAACACAACACCCAGTCCCCGAACGGAGAAAATCTCCAACCCAACCGGAAATCGAACCCGGGCCCGCTAGCATGGGAGGCGAGCACGTTACCATCCAGGTAAGCAGGTGGATCTGATGTTCAGTTATCTAGCGTCTCTACGTTGGTGTCCGTAATAAACGTTTCTACAGTGGTAAGTGTTGTACTTCACTGAAGACTCGGCCATCTGAATCAGTTCTCGAGTCTTCCTATGACGTGACGATAATCGTGTTTCCCTCTTTCAAACAGAAGCAAAAACACTGTAAGTGTTTGTAGTGGTTAGCACTCTCAATGCAATAGAGTGAACTACAGAAAACATGGTCATCTTCTACAGCAGCCGCTGGTGAAGTATCGGTGCAGCAATAGTGCAGTAGCGAGTTGCAATTTAGCTTTCATTTTTGTTTTTTAGTTTGATTCTTAATTTCTTTCCGAGTGTTTGTGCGTTTGCATATTTAATTACATAAAATCCTTGCATATTGTAACAGTTCTGATACTAAATGTAACTGGGTTTTCTCTTTTGATGCTAGCCAATTGTCAGGATGAGCACTCTAATGCATTATGTCAGGGTGAAAATACTAAATTAATTAATTTTTCTCTCTTAACAACATGTGGGCAGGGTGGGTTCTTCCTTGGCTCGGGTATGAGGTAGAATGAAACAGCATTTGTACATAAGATAACTTTTATTGAAGATTTGTATAACTGTTTACTTACTCGATGTTCTGGCTCTGAGAGCGGCAGCTGTGTCTTTTGCGAAGCCTTCTGCTGCGGCAGCGGCGGCGGCGGCGGCGGCGGCGTCTGATTACGCGTGGCAGTGTGTATCTCGTGTCGCCGTCTCGCCCAGCTGACTGGAGACGCGCAGCGCGAGGTGGCCCGTTTAATTATTGCGAGCGAAGTCGTGCATCGGATGGTGATACCTTGGATGTGGCGTCTCAGTGTTTCTCTTCTCTAAGCGTCCGCGTGTGTTGTGCGTCGGCCAGCGGAGCGGCGCGGCGGGGGAAGGCCAGTGTCCTGGACTCGAGCAACGGACTCCCACTTGCCAGTCTTCGGCTGTCAGATCTTCATCCCAGCTCACAGGTGACTGCTGATGTGAGGCCGTCTCCTTCCCGTCCTCACGAGTCACCCGGGTATGTAAAAATCCGTCTTCAAATACCTTTTAACTCTGTCTTCTGGCGCCGAGGCTGCTGCTTGCTACCCCGTTACAGCGGCGGACTTGGTGCGTTTGTCATGATGTAGTCTCCTCTTGCATGATGGTCTTCAACACCGAAACTGACTGAAAACTACTGCTACTCTTCTCTTCTTCCTTCGTCTGTCATGCTCACTGCGTCTCGCGTATTTATTCACTTCAGTTTACTGGAGGTGAACGACTTCACGGTCATTGCCTCTTCTGTCACGCTGAAAAGCTTTTCGAAGAATCTTCTTAACGTCGGTCATTGGCTCTTGGAATGTAGGCGACGGCCTTTGATCACATGTGACGACTGAGAAACATGTGAGCCGGTCATTGCCTCTTCTGTCACGTTGAAAAGCTTCTCGAAGAATCTTCTTAACGACGGTCATTGGCTCTTGGAATGTAGGCGAGGGCCTTTGCTCACATGTCACAACTGAGAAACACGTGAGCCGGTCGGGCGATGCCCTGACGGCTGAATCGACAGCGTCCGCTTATGTGGAACTTTCTGACTTCATGGTCATTGTCTCTTCTGCTCTGCTGTTCTGCCCGCTGTTTGCCAGTGTGTAATTCTTCTAAACGAAACTAAGTTTTTCATTTATATTCTAATTTCTACTTCACTTTGATTTCCTAATTTATTTACTTAAGTACCACTCAACATTCCTCCACCCTTCGGAGAAATTCGCCCTCGAATTTACCACTCAACAGTATTCTCGTATTTGAGAGGAGTAATATTGATTATTGCTAGCTGTAGGGTATAAATTCGCCGAGTCGTTAGTCAGTTGTTTGTTTTGGACAGCCAGTGCGCTTTTGACACACCTCAGTGAGCCTTGAGCAGCCGCTGGTGAAGTATCAGTGCAGCAGCAGTGCAGGTAGCGAGTCGCATATTTAGCTTTCATATTTGTTTTGTAGTTTCATTCTTAATTTATTTCCGAGTGTTTGCGCACTTGAATATTTAATTACATAAAATCCTTGCATATTCTCGTATTTGAGAGGAGTAATATTGCTTATTGCTAGCTGTAGAGTATAAATTCGCCGAGTCGCTAGTCAGTTGTTTGTTTAGGACAGCCAGTGCGCTTTCGACACAGCTCAGTGAGCATGGAGCAGCCGCTGGTGAAGTATCAGTGCAGCAGCAGTGCAGTAGCGAGTCGCATATTTAGCTTTCATATTTGTTTTGTAGTTTGATTCTTAATTTCTTTCCGAGTGTTTGTGCGCTTGAATATTTAATTACATAAAATCCTTGAGCATTCTCGTATTTTAGAGGAGTAATATTGCTTATTGATAGACGTAGAGTATAAATTCGCGGAGTCGTTAGATATTAGCAGTAGGATGGATAGGGTGTGTGCGTGGTGTGTGCAGGCGCAGGAGGAACTGGACACGGTTCGCGAGCAGCTGAGCGTGCTGATGGCCACTGTCAGCCGCCTTCAGGCTGCTGCCTCGAGGTGCAGCAACTGCGGAGGGTCTGGCGCGTCGCTTGAGACACCCCACGTGTCGCTTGCTGCGTCCGCTGACTCAGCCGCAGAGGCACCTTCTAGTGTACCCGGCGCGTTGGGTCCGCCCTAACCTCAGGGTGAGTGGCGGACTGCAATGCGTTCGCGTCGTTCGAGGCGGAGGGCCAATGTGGAGGTTGGCCGGCTGGCCTCGCCCGTTCATCCTGTCAGTGGGCAGGTGGCCGCTCCTTCAGCAGGGCCCGAGCAGGCACACGGGGGCAAAGGCTTGCTGGTTATTGGGAGCTCCAACGTTAGGCGGGTGATGGAGCCCCTTAGGGAAATAGCGTACAGGGCTGGAAAAAAATCCAACGTGCACTCGGTTTGTCTGCCGGGGGGCCTCATCCAAGATGTGGAGGCGGTCTTGCCTGAGGCTATCGAGTGTACGGGGTGCAGTCGTCTGCAAGCAGTTGCTCACGTCGGCACCAATGATGCCTGTCACTTGGGTTCTGAGGCGATTTGGTGAAGACCGCTGGCCTTGCACGCGGGGTGCAAGTAGAGCTCTCTATTATGAGCATCGTTCCAAGAGTGTATCGGGGTCCTTTGGTTTGGAGCCGAGTGGAGGGTCTCAACCAGAGCCTTCGTCGACTCTCGGTCTTGGCTGCAGATTTCTAGACTTGCGCTGTTGGGTGGGGAATTGTAGGACGCCCCTAGATAGGTCAGGGGTGCACTACACAAAGGAAGCGGCTACTCGGTTAGCATACTACTTGTGGCGTGCACATGGGGGTTTTTTAGGCTATTCAGTAGTGCGAGGTGTCCTGATGAACACCCACCAGTCGACGTGCAGGCAGGGAAATCAGGACGCGCTCAGTGTAAAGACACTTCAGCTATCAAGATATGAGCAGTAAATTTTCAGAGTGTTCGGAATAAAGTTCCTGAATTTACTGCCCTCCAGGAAGCGTGTGGCGCGCAAATTATTCTCGGGACTGAGACCTGGCTGAACCCTGAGATAGGAAGTACTGAAATATTTAGTGAGGGTTGGAACGTGTATCGGAAAGACAGATTAGACACTGTAGCAGATGGTGTCTTCATTGCAGTTGACAAAAATATTGTGTCTACTGAGGTCGAAGTAGAGCGCGATTGTGAAGTTATCTGGACACGTTTAACAGGGCTAGGAGAAATAAAGTTAATTGTTGGGTGTTGTTACCGGCCACCAGGGTCCACCGTGACAGTTCTAGAATCATTCAAAGGGAGTGTACACTCTGTGTCGCTGAAGTACCCAGATCATGCTATATTAGTCGGAGGCGACTTCAACCTACCTAGTATAGACTGGGATGTCTATGGATTCATTACAGGTGGTACAGACAAGCCGTCGTGTGAATTACTTTTGGACACATTATCCGAAAACTGTCTTGAGCAGCTAAATCGACAGCCAACGCGTAATGGAAATATTTCAGATCTGGTAGCCATGAACAGACCAGACCTCGTCGACTGTGTCAGTGTTGAGACAGGGATTAGTGATCATGATGTTGTCATTACGACTATGGTTACGAAAGTTAAAAAGTCGGTCAAGAAGGCTAGGAGAGTACTCTTACTAGAAAGAGCAGATAAGCAGTTGTTAGCATCCCACTTAGTAAATGAATCGACTTCATTTACTTCCGGTACGATGGACGTGGAAGAATTATGGGCAAATTTTAAACACATTGTAAATCACGCATTGGACAAGTATGTGCCGAAAAAGTTGGTTACGGACGGAAAAGACCCACCGTGGTTTAACAGCGCAATTCGGAGAATGCTCAGGAAGCAAAGGCATTTGCACTCGCGGTACAAGAAAGATCGGGAGAACGACAGGCAAAAGTTAGTAGAGATTCGTGCTGCTGTAAAAAGAGCGATGCGCGAAGCATTCAACCACTACCACCGTCGTACCTTAGCATAAGATCTTGCTGAAAACCCAAGGAAATTTTGGTCTTACGTAAAATCGGTAACCGGCTCGAAGGCTTCTATCCAGTCACTCACTGATCAGTCTGGCCAGGCAACGGAAGACAGCAAAACGAAAGCTGAAATTTTAAATTTAGCATTTGAGAAATCTTTCGGGCAGGAGGATAGTACAAACATACCTCCGTTCGAGTCTCGTACAGATTCCCGTATGGAGGACATAGACATCCCTGGGGTTGCGAAGCAGCTGAATGGGTTGAAAATAAATAAATCGCCAGGTCCTGACGGGATTCCAATTAGGTGTTGCAGAGAGTACTCTACTGACTTGGCTCCTTACTTAGCTTGCTTTGTCGCTCGGTGCCGAGTAAAACTGTGAGGGACGGGAAAAACCCACCGTGGTACAACAACAATGTTAGGAAACTACTGCGAAACCAAAGAGAGCTTCACTCTAAGTTTAAACGCAGACAAAACCTCTCAGACAAACAGAAGCTGAACGATGTCAAAGTTAGCGTAAGGAGGGCTATGCGTGAAGCGTTCAGTGAATTCGAAAGTAAAATTCTATGTACCGACTTCACAGAAAATCCTAGGAAGTTCTGGTCTTACGTTAAATCAGTAAGTGGCTCGAAACAGCACATCCAGACTCTCCGGGATGATGATGGCATTGAAAGAGAGGATGACACGCGTAAAGCTGAAATACTAAACACCTTTTTACAAAGCTGTTTCACAGAGGAAGACCGCACTGCAGTTCCTTCTCTAAACCCTCGCACAAACGAAAAAATGGCTGACATCGAAATAAGTGTCCAAGGAATAGAAAAGCAACTGGAATCACTCAACAGAGAAAAGTCCACTGGACCTGACGGGATACCAATTCGATTCTTCGCAGAGTACGCGAAAGAACTTGCCCCCCTTCTAACAGCCGTGTACCGCAAGTCTCTAGAGGAACGGAAGGTTCCAAATGATTGGAAAGGAGCACAGGTAGTCCCAGTCTTCAAGAAGGGTCGTCGAGCAGATGTGCAAAACTATAGACCTATATCTCTGACGTCGATCTGTTGTAGAATTTTAGAACATGTTTTTTGCTCGAGTATCATGTCATTTTCGGAAACCCAGAATCTGCTATGTAGGAATCAACATGGATTCCGGAAACAGCGATCGTGTGAGACCCAACTCGCTTTATTTGTTCATGACACCCAGAAAATATTAGATACAGGCTCCCAGGTAGATGCTATTTTTCTTGACTTCCGGAAGGCGTTCGATACAGTTCCGCACTGTCGCCTGATAAACAAAGTAAGGGCCTACGGAATATCAGACCAGCTGTGTGGCTGGATTGAAGAGTTTTTAGCAAACAGAACACAGCATGTTGTTATCAGTGGAGAGACATCTACAGACGTTAAAGTAACCTCTGGCGTGCCACAGGGGAGTGTTATGGGACCATTGCTTTTCACAATATATATAAATGACCTAGTAGATAGTGTCGGAAGTCCCATGCGGCTTTTCGCGGATGATGCTGTAGTATACAGAGAAGTTGCAGCATTAGAAAATTGTAGCGAAATGCAGGAAGATCTGCAGCGGATAGGCACTTGGTGCAGGGAGTGGCAACTGACCCTTAACATAGACAAATGTAATGTATTGCGAATACATAGAAAGAAGGATCCATTATTGTATGATTATATGATAGCGGAACAAACACTGGTAGCAGTTACTTCTGTAAAATATCTGGGAGTATGCGTGCGGAACGATTTGAAGTGGAATGATCATATAAAATTAATTGTTGGTAAGGCGGGTACCAGGTTGAGATTCATTGCGAGAGTCCTTAGAAAATGTAGTCCATCAACAAAGGAGGTGGCTTACAAAACACTCGTTCGACCTATACTTGAGTATTGCTCATCAGTGTGGGATCCGTACCAGATCGGGTTGACGGAGGAGATAGAGAAGATCCAAAGAAGAGCGGCGCGTTTCGTCACAGGGTTATTTGGTAACCGTGATAGCGTTACGGAGATGTTTAACAAACTCAAGTGGCAGACTCTTCAAGAGAGGCGCTCTGCATCGCGGTGTAGCTTGCTCGCCAGGTTTCGAGAGGGTGCGTTTGTGGATGAGATATCGAATATATTGCTTCCCCCTACTTATACCTCCCGAGGAGATCACGAATGTAAAATTAGAGAGATTAGAGCGAGCACGGAGGCTTTCAGACAGTCGTTCTTCCCGCGAACCATACGCGACTGGAACAGGAAAGGGAGGTAATGACAGTGGCACGTAAAGTGCCCTCCGCCACACACCGTTGGGTGGCTTGCGGAGTATAAATGTAGATGTAGATGTAGATCTCTTTCCCAACGTAAAGTCCCGAGCGACTGGAAAAATGCGCAGGTAACGCCTGTATATAAGAAGGGTAGAAGGACGGATCCTCAAAATTATAGACCAATATCCTTGACATCGGTTTGTTGCAGGATTCTCGAACATATTCTCAATTTCCTTGAGACAGAGAGGTTGCTGGCCATGCATCAGCACGGCTTTAGAAAGCATCGCTCCTGCGAAACGCAACTCGCCCTTTTTTCACATGATATCTTGTTAACCATGGAGATCAGACGGATGCCATATTCCTTGACTTCCGGAAAGCGTTTGACTCGGTGCCCCACTGCAGACTCCTAACTAAGGTACGAGCATATGGGTTTGGTTCCCAAGCATGTGAGTGGCTCGAAGACTTCTTGTGTAATAGAACACAGTACGTTGTCCTCGATGGTGAGCGTTCATCAGAGGTGAGGGTATCATCTGGAGTGCCCCAGGGAAGTGTGATAGGTCCGCTATTGTTTTCTATCGACATAAATGATCTTTTGGATAGGGTGGATAGCAATGTGCGGCTGTTTGCTGATGATGCTGTGGTGTACGGGAAGGTGTCGTCGTTGAGACCTGTAGGAGGATACAAGATGACTTGGACAGGACTGTAATTGGTGTGAAGAACGGCAGCTAACTCTAAGTATAGATAAATGTAAATTAATGCAGATGAATAGAAAAAAGAATCCTGTAATGTTTGAATACTCCATTAGTAGTGCAGCGCTTGACACAGTCACGTCGATTAAATATTTTGGCGTAACATTACAGAGCGATATGAAGTGGCACAAGCATGTAATGGCAGTTGTGGGGAAGGCAGATAGTCGTCTTCGGTTGATTGGTAGAATTTTGGGAAGATGTGGTTCATCTGTAAAGGAGACCGCTTATAAAACACTAATACGACCTATTCTTGAGTACTGCTCAAGCGTTTGGGATCCCTATCAGGTCGGATTGAGGGAGGACATAGAAGCAATTCAGAGGCAGGCTGCTAGATTTGTTACTGGTAGGGTTGATCATCACGCGAGTGTTACGGAAATGCTTCAGGAACTCGGGAGGGAGTCTCTAGAGGAAAGGAGGCGTTCTTTTCGTGAATCGCTACTGACGAAATTTAGAGAACCTGAATTTGAGGCTGACTGCAGTACAATTTTACTGCCGCCAACTTACATTTCGCGGAAAGACCACAAAGATAAGATAAGTGAGATTAGGGCTCGTACAGAGGCATATAGGCAGTCATTTTTCCGTCGTTCTGTTTGGGAGTGGAGCAGGGAGAGAAGATATTAGTTGTGGTACGAGGTACCCTCCGCCACCGCACCGTATGGTGGATTGCGGAGTATGTATGTAGATGTAGATGTAGATGTAGATGTAGAAGACCTCAATTAGCCCTGACCCACAAATGTGCGGGAACGTGTTTAAAGAGGAAAATGAATTATACTTTAAATAATCAGGTGGAGCCAAGAACTCATAATTTAAGTCTGCAAAGACGTATGTAATTAGAGCATCAAAAATGACGATGAACGATGACGACGCATTCTGCATATTTCTAGGTGTTACAGATATGTTATCTCACAGCCTGCACGTAGAGATTTCTTTCAAGTTTTGTCTCGTATCTCTGTAAAAGGTCTTCGAACGTTTTCCATAACGCATTTGCAAGTATAAAACAAGCGGGGAAGCTTCTGAGAACTGGCCGTTCGAACCGTGGCGCAGTACGCCACTACGAAGCTCCTGGGAAACATCACCTGCTGCCCTGAGGGAGCATTTGTTTTTGTGACGGCTTGAATCTTGAAAGTGCTGACGAGATTAACACAAAACTTCCACAACTTGGACTGTACGCTGGTATTTTCGAAATTTACAAATTTCTGCAGCAGATTCGTTCCTAATTGCTCTGCGGCTATTTCCTCATTTATTCCTCGAATGTAAATACGGATGAGTACCTGTACAGTTTCTAGAATTAGCTGTTTACAGACACATCACTCGCCTTGGCTCAACAAATGAGGTGGCGCACGTTTCATTGCTGCCATTGCATCCTCTATACAGCTCTAAATATTACACAGACATGTGGTTAAACAGCGGAGTATGACTTCATTTGAGTTCGAAATAATTTGACACAAATGCTTCTTTAATGTGATTTAATTTTGAAATACAATGTAAAATTAAAACCACCTTCTGCCGTCTATATTTTGAATGTAATTTGTTTATGTGACCAGTTTCGGCGTCCTACTAAGCCAGCTTCAGGCCTCATGATCAACGTGCAGTACACCATCACAGGCGCTCCTGTCTGTGATACAGCGTCAAGGGTAACCGCAGCCATGGTCTCCGAGCTGATAGTCCATGCTGCTGTAAACGTCGTCGAACTGTTCGTGCAGATGGTTGTTGTCTTGCAAATGTCCTCACCTGTTGACTCAGGGATCTAGACGTGACTGTACGATTCGTTCCAACCATGCGGATAAGATGCCTGTCATCTCGACTGCTAGTGATACGAGGTCGTTGGGATCCAGCACGGCGTTCCGTATTACCCTCCTAAACCCACCGATTCCATATTCTGCTAACAGTCACTGGATCTCGACCAACGCGAGCAGCAATGTCGCGATTCGATAAACCGCAATTGCGATAGGCTACAATCCGACCTTTATCGAAGTCGGAAACGTGATGGTACGCATTTCTCCTCCTTACACGAGGCATCACAGCAACGTTTCACCAGGCAATGCCGGTCAACTGCTGTTTGTGTATGAGAAATCGGTTGCAAACTTTCCTCATGTCAGCACATTGTAGGTGTCGTCACCGGCGGCGACCTTGTATGAATACTCTGAAAAGCTAATAATTTACATATCACAGCATCTTATTCCTGTCGGTTAAATTTCGGGTCTGTAAACCGTCATCTTCGTGGTGTAGCAATTTTAATGGTCAGTAGTGTAATTCTTTGTCGGAATCCAAGGGCACAACCAAGTAATCAGTTCTCAGCCCCTGAGTGACCACACGGTGACGGCCATCAGGACAACACCGGCCCTCCACACTAGGACTTTCGAGCCCACGGCGTTCCGTCCCCAACAACCTGCTTCCGCTGGGCCCACCGACCAAGCGGCCTTGCCGTCCGACACCGACGTCGCTCCTCACGCATAGCCCAGAGCTCACTCCCAGCAACCCCCTTCTCCTCCTTCGGTCCCTCGCGGCGCGCGGAAAGCCAACTCGCCAAAGATATGCGGCGACCAGAGACTACAATCGGATCTCGATACTGACATCGCGGCGACTACTGAGAAGGCGGGTGAAAAAAATAAAATAAAATAAAAAATAAAAAGAAAGCTAGCCGTACCGGCATCCTGGTCTGGCGCATATTTCCGTATTTCACTGTTGGGTAGTAGAGATACGCTTATACAGCTGATGTCAGGGACTACGCATTTAGCGAATTAATGTCGGACTATTTCGTACATCTGTGGATCATCACCAGTGTCTGTTCTTTCATACGAAGAAGTACAACACGGCTAGCGATCTGGTAACGTTGTGTTATTCTGCTGACATAGACCGACGTGTTCATCCCTCCCAGATGCTCAGAGTTTCCTCTCCGAACAGCCATAACGTGAGTTTTGAGAGCGCCATCGGTGAAGTTGTGTTTTTGTTGTGTGTTTAGAAATGGAAAAGGGGAACTTTGAGCAACATTATGTCATCAAGTATTGTGTTAAGCTTGGAGAATTCACGACCGTTACCACTGAATAGTTGAGACAGACCCATGGGAAACATTCCTTGTTTAGAGCGCAAGCTTTTCGCTGCACTAATTATTTTTTGAAGTCTGACAACACGTTGAAGATGACCCTCGCTCAGAGAAACCTTCCACGGAAACGTCGAACCTGTGCGTGCTCTTGTGAAATCAACCGACGTTTAACAATAAGGATGTGGGGTGACCTGTTATACTTACATACTTACACTGTTCATCGAATTTTGACCGAAGTTCTGCATAAGCGAAACGTCTGCGCCAAAATGATGCCGAGGAAACTCACAGCTGAGGAGAAGAACGATAGAAGAAACGGGTGCGTCAGTGTTCTTGAAAGGATTGCCAATGACTACGAATGGTTCAGTCGTGTGATCAAAGGGGATAAATCCTGGATTTGTGAGTACGATCCCAAGACAAGGCCGCGAAGTTAGCAGTGGTGCACTGAGACATCTCCTCGAGCGCAGGAAGCTCTAGTGAGCAAATCGAAGATCAAAACAAGACTGATTTGCTTTCTTTGCAGGAAGGGTATCGTGGATAAAGAATTCGTTCCTCCAGGACAAACTGTCAACCAAGTATTTTACAAAGATTTCTCTGAAAGACTCAGGTAAAGGGTCACTCGAGAGAGATGGGAGTTGCAGACAAGTGGATGCTGCATCACGACAAGGCCTCCATTTTACAAGGCCACTCCCATCACGGAATTTTTTAACTCAAAAGTCATTCGCGTTGTTCCACAGCCCCCCTGTTCGCCTGATGCCTCCTGTGGCTTGGCATGTGTGAGCAGCCCATAGTAGCTTGCCTTCCATGTATTCGTTTCCTTAAGAATTTTTATGACTAAAGCTTTATCGCATGATATTTATTTTATACGCGACATGTAAGTACTGTTTCTTTCTTTCACTGTTATTCAGTAAAAAAACTCCCATAATTCAGTGCTTGTGTTATAGGCCAATTTTAACGTTTAATTTCTGATGACGGCACTCACAGAAGTGCAGAAACCAGGTCAAAAAACTTAAATTTTGCGACCGACGAATGTAATTGCTTAACTTTCTTGAGTGCGGAAGTGTTTGTTGGGCGCTCCCGCCGACTAGGTGTGCAGCTATACTCGTGCCAGTGTAGATGATTCGTTAACCTGTGAGTACCGAGCGCACGGCAGGAGTGGACAGGCGGAGAAAGCTGCAGTTCTAACTATTACTTGGCCCGTAATTATCCTTGGTTCTGGAGACGAATCGGGGTTCTTCTCACCGAGCAGCAGCAGCAACAACGGCAGTTATGCATTGACGTCGGGTACATTCTTCGTCGTCCGCACAGCTACAACATCGTGTGACTGTTAAGTGAAAAATTATGAACTTACGTAGGAAGCGCACAGCAACATTTCCTTCACATAGTATGGCTAAGCTGAATAATAACCTGTAACAGTTAAAACTTATAGGATACCTGTGTTGTCATTGTCCATTACCAAGCAGCGTCCCTTTCCTTTCCATGCAATCGCCGAGTGTCGTAAGAATATGAAAATCGATTAACTTTTTCCTGCCAGTTTTGTGTGTTTGCAAACGATCAGTTTCAATCTAAATTTTCTGCCTCAGTAACTGTTCATTCTCGTATTGCATAACATGGGCTATTTAAAGTAAAATTTCACTGCCAAAACTAGTAACTGAAGATACAGCACAAATTAAGAGTGCGCAATTTTAGAGTGCGCAATTTTATCTATTCTGTATTTAGCTTAGAGGGTGACTTTTACTGGCCTGGTATGTATTTTATTGTTGTTTTTTTTAAATAAAATCAGTTGTTCATTTGCTTAAAGTAAATTCAGTTCAATCTTTCAATAAACAAAAGTAAATTGCTTGCCTCTTTCTAAATTTTGCAGTACGTTACACTGAGATCACTGAAAGTAATTTTTTTACGTAACAAAGTTTCAGTTAACCAATAAGTTCATTTAATTTTACTTTCCATATTTAGTTCATTTAATTTTACTTTCCATATTTAGTGTTTCAGAGCAAGTAATGCAAACTCAGTGCTTTCTGATTCATATTATTTCTCATGAACTGTTGAGTTGTTGTGCTGTTTTTCGTTGCCATGCCATTGATTATTTGCTGAAATTTCCTTGCCACTGTCTTCCTTAAGATTCTGAACATTCATTGCCCCAGCGAGCTGGTGGCCGTTTAATTATCCCCTTTTTAGGCTCTGAGCACTATGCGACTTAACTTCTGAGGTCATCAGTCGCCTAGAACTTAGAACTAATGAAACCTAGCCTAAGGACATCACACACATCCATACCCGAGGCAGGATTCGAACCTGCGACCGTAGCAGTCTATCCCCTTTTTAGCTAATCAGGGTTTTCTTTGTGTTATCGGTGGTTATTGTATTAAATATTGCGTGGTACCCTTTTTCCCCACTGTAAGGTTCTTGAACGACACCACTACACTCCATCCATTTCAAAATTATCATCAGTATTTAGCTTAAGTTTAGAATAGTTTCTTTCTTCAGAAGAGTCTGCTGTACACTTTCCTCCAACTAAACGGCGTTATTTACCTTCGGTACCGATAGCCTTACTTACTGTAAAATTCGATTCGGCATATGCGATCATGCTGTCTTATATCGCAATGCAGCAGGCCCATTAGGAAGGGGAGGATACAAAGACCCTGAGAGCAGTGTGACACCAACCTGACTGTCACCTGCCTTACAGCCCACTAACCAGGAATAGTTGCCTGGGATGCCATAACTTTTCATTGCATCACATCTTTGATTATCATCCGCGGTGCCCCTATTGCACAGCTGTACGTCGAATATTTTCTGCGTCCCATTTCTTCGCCTTTCTTGGAAAGCCACCCTGGGCTTATATTTCATCAAGATAATGTCAAGCCGCACGTAGCCATAGTGTCTACGAATTGTCTAAGTGCTCGCCAAACCATATCTTCGCCAGCAAGTTCACCGGATCTCTCCCCAGTTGACAAAATTTGGAGCTCATTAGAATGGGTCCTGCAACATAAACGGGATTTATACGATCTAACGAGCTAATTTGACAGATATTGACTCGATATTCCTCAGGAGGCATGCAACAATTCGGTCAGTCTTTTCTCTTGAATAAACCATCCAATTTCATGAAACTGTAATTATTTCTTTATCCTTACATGTACACGATATCTGCCCGTTTCATCACATTCGGACAGTTCCTTCGTGGCGCGTCGGTTTTATTGATGAAGACTGGATGTGTGTGAAGATCCTGGAGTGTAGCCGTGTACGAAATTGAAAACTGTTCAGTGAACTGTACATACTAGGATAGAATAAGAGAACAGAAGCTTTCGAAGTGTTGTGCTAAAAAACAATGCTGAAAATTAGATAGGTGGTTCCAATCACTTGTGAAGAGTTACTGAATCGAATTGGGTAGCAAAGGATATTATGACACGATTCAACCAATAGGAGGCATCAACGACTAGTAAACTTGGTAATGGAGAGGCTGTAGAGGTTAAAAACAGTAGGAGACCAAGGCTATTCAAGAAAGTAATCAGGTTGAGACAGTCGCCGTGAGATGCAGTACTTGGCGTCACACCAGTCTTCGGACTCAAGACCACAGCAACAACGTTTCGTTCCCAGCTAAGTAATTTCTTACGATAGGTGTTTAAATGTCCTCTAACTTCTCATCCTCCTCATATCTGTAGCGAAAGTGTAATATGCACTTACATGTAGGGGAACTCCGGGCGGAACGGGATACTTAATGTTTAACAATGTGTATAAAATAAGGGAACACAAGGAAGCACTTCTTAAAGTTATAAAAAAACATCTTGTAGTGTAACCTAATGCACCTTATTTTAAAGTCACATAAAACAATACATTTTGCATTTTTTACAATTTTACAAAGAAAGTCTTGCATATTTCCCGTCCCGCCCCACGCACGGGGCAGAATGGGATAAGGTTAGTTTTTCTTTAATTATTGCATAAACATTGAATTTGAATTACGAATATCGTATTAAACTATGACAAAAAGTTGTATAAAAGGCAATTCAGACTAGCGAATGTGTAATTTAAACAATTGAAAAGTCATTCTTCAAAATAAGAGAATATTTTAATGTCATTCTAAAAATATACAATGATTAATAACCACCAAACCACTAACGACTAGTCCTTTAGACGATAGTCACAAATCAGTATTTCCTCTTCATCTGCACTGAATTCTGTGCCCACTTGAAACACCTCTGTCATGCGACCCAGCCCTCATTAGAAACGGAGTAGAAGTCCCCACAGTAGAGACACTAAGCATCCTCTCTCTCTCTGATTCTCTCGACTCCATCATCTTTTTCTTAAGGTCTTTGATGTCCCCTGTTTTGGTTTTTTTGTCTACAGTTTGATATTTTGGCCTTAAGTTGCATTGCACTTGACGTCTCTGTCCTGACATTGTTCATATTTGTGCACCCTACTCTTTTCTGTAGGCCTACTTTACGTGCGACAGTTTTCTGCAGTTCCTTGTTATAAGGAGAATCCGTTAATACGACGGTTTTTCCTTTTCGTCTTGTAGTCCGCCGAGTATTTTGACAGATTAGTGGGATTGGAATGACAGCTTCGAGTGATATCTGGAAAGCTGAGTTGTTCGACGAACATAGCTGCTTGGGAGAGTTAAACTGTGAAACTGCTACTTTTTGAATCCCATTGCTCGAGCACCAGAGGTATTTTCTGGCTTGAGAATAGACAGTGTAAGATGCCTCATAATAAATCCTTTAACCCAGTCTTGTTCAGTTAGACAAGTGTGTTTGTCAAATCTGTGTGGTAAGCCATTTCTTTTGGCTAGTTGATAGACTAGTGATCTGAGATCTTTCATTGTTTGACCAAAAGGTCTGCTTTCCATTGACTTGAGATATGTTACCAGCTAATGTTCTTGTTCTGCAGTGAACACATTTTAAATTTCCCATCTGATTTGTCAATTATGTAGTCAGGATTATTTGTAGCTTTAGGCACATATCTTTCAAATGTTGATTTCGGTACGCTGAACTGCTTAGATGCTTTTAAAAATCCCATTTTGGAAGATGAAACGGTTGAAACTGCCATTTCCATCGCCTTGACGTTCCATTGCTGTCTATCAGTCTCTTTCATGTGCGTTAGCATCATCTGGAACAGCAAGGGGAAAAGAAAAAAGAATACAGTTTGCTTTTTCTCTGCCTCGTGATTACTGGGTGTTGTGTAATGTCCTTAGGTTAGTTAGGTTTAAGTAGTTCTAAGTTCTAGGGGACTGATGACCATAGATGTTAAGTCCCATAGTGCTCAGAGCCATTTGAACCATTTTTGAATAATTTGCTTTCTACTTGAATCAAAATATGACGGAGCAGAACGGGACACTATCCCATTCTGCCCCGTCCCGTTCCGCCTCAAAAGCACTTTTGAGGCTAAAAACTTTTGTGGAGTGTAATAACTGACGTATTGAAACGCATTAAATAACTAAATTATAACAAATGTCATGCACTTTAAGGGAATGTGTCATTTTAGGGTATACAGTCAACAATTAACAGCTTACCTGGCGTTGAAATTCACCAAACGTTAGAACAACGCAAGCGGTAACGTGACGGACAACAATTCAATTAGATCTCGCACTTCAAACTAAATAAAATTGGCTGCTCTAACTTCCCTTCCATTCGGAGAAATAGTTACATGCCCATACAACAGGTTGCAGCACTGTGTAGTCCAGAAAAGAGCAATTTCCCATTGTGCCCTGCTATCCCGTTCTGCCCCGAGTTCCCCTAACAGTCTTGAAGAATGACTTTACTCTTTACTTCTACCTGATGGTTCCAGAGCATTCAGATATAAGCTCCAAATCGATGTTCTGCCCTCGCCTTTCCTTTCATTTCCAGGCATTACACAGTTATTTATGATTCTCATCACTGTGGCATGCAAGGTCAACAGCAGCTCGTATACGGCATTACGGAGGGAGTGGGCCAGTTTTTACAAGTCCAGCTCTTCCATTATTCATTATGAACGGGATGGGAGTTGACAGATTTTCAGAACGTACCAAGATAGGTTTCGGCACGCTCTCGCTTCGCGCGTCCCCAGCCCCATTTCCAGTAGCAGCACATCCTCTCGCGACCTGTACCGGGGAGCCGGACAGCGCGCTGGCCCAGAGCGCGTGCGGCGTGCTTAATAATAATCAGGAGGACGTGATTTACTGACTGCAGGGCCAGGTGGATCGCTGAGTGGTATTTACGGCGGTGGCGGTGGCCGGCAGCCGGCTGCCGGCCACTGAATGACAGCCGCCCAGATGAGGATATACTGCCTCGGCGGCGCTTGCAAAGCGCGCACCTCTGCTTTGCGCGCCACTAAATCTCGGGAGCTGCCAACGGGTTCGTTACGCGCAAAGGCATAAAGTGCTAAACGCGAATTCTCACCGTCAATCATTAACAGCCTAATGTGAGGTTTCAGGTTATCGCTCTCAACAACACGGAGTTACATTATCCGGATGATTTTTATTTCAACGTATTGCCTGCGACACGGTCTGTTTTTGGTAGTCATTAGGAATTTGCTACATCGTATTCTTCAAGATTATTTATATCGAGCTGAAAAGAACTGGGACAAATTGGCTGATTACGTGTAATATAATTCACAACAGTTCTCAACTCATTTATTAAACACTGGCTCACAAACCCAGCACTGTTCGGGTATTAATTTTGCCTATTTCGTATTAGAAACTATATATGTCCTCCTGTCGTAGACTCGGTGTGGGATAATTCCGTGCACTTTCTGTACACTGGGCGCAGCTGCTTCGTGTGCGTGCAACGCGATTTTGTAAACGTCTTTATGGGAACATAGCTCTTCATAGCTCTATACGCAGCTGTTCGTGTTTCACAGTTGAAAGCTATCAAAAGCGCTGCCAGGTGTTGACTCGACTGTGGGGGTGGCTTACTAGTGAATGTTAAAACATGACGCATGATGCAAGATTTTTTCAGGTACCTTAGTGTTCATGACGACTATTCTCTTGACTATGTGTCGTGCAATGGTATACTCCTGTAGATACATTCAACGGCGTAGGTGAGAACCGTCTCCAAAACATATTGCCAACAGATCACACAGCAAAACAGTAATAAATTTAAACGTCGTGCTCAACGCGGCAGTCTTACATGCATGTCAGTGCTTATGACGCCATATCTCCCGAACTATATGTGGTACCACGATATACTTTGTAGGTGCATTTAGCGGCGTATTTGGATATTGTTTGAGAAATTTATTGCGAGTGGAGTTGGTAGCAAAGAAGTAATACATTTAAACGTAATGTAAGATGCGGCAGCTTTTCAGGCAGCTCATTGTTTTTTGATGTCATATTTCTTCTACTATGACGGCTAGGTGGTTCCCATCCCCACAGCGATTGTTGCCCGGCACTAAGGGATACGTGCGCCACGTTTGGTTGAAATCGGTCGAGTGGTTTATGAGCAGATGTGTAACACAGATACCCGTTTGCAAGCATAGATACATCCATCTTTGTAATATTTACGGATTACGGGTGTCAGACATAAATGTAAAATTGTTTACTCAAAACTGGGAGGACAACTCTCTAGAAATCTAATTATGTAACTTTTCTCTATTAATATTAGATGAAGAAGTGTCATGATGATCTCTCCATTGGAAAAAGATTCCAGAATAGTATCCCGTTAGGATCTCCGGGAGGCGACTGCCAAGGAGGAGGTTACCATGAGAAAAAAATTGAATAATCAAAGGATAGATAACGGACTATGAGTAGGGACGTGGAATGCCAGAAGATTGATCGTGGTAGGGAAACTAGAAAATCTGAAAAGAGAAATGCAAAGGCTCAATCTAGATACAGTAGGGGTCAGTGAAGTGAGGTGTAAAGAAGAAAAAGATTTATGGACAGATGAGTGTAGGGTAATATCAACAGCAGCAGAAAATGGTATAACGGAGAAGGTCTCGTTATGAATAGGAAAATAGGGAGAGACTGTATTACTGTGAACAGTTGAGTGATAGGATTGTTCTTATCAGAATCGACAGCAAACCAACAAGTAATAACAACAGCAGCAGAAAATGGCATAATGGGGGTAGGATTCGTTATGAATAGGAAGGTAGAGCAGAGAGTGTGTTCCTGTGAACAGTTCAGTGATAGGTACATCTTATCAGAACCAACAGCAAACCAACACCGAAAACGATAGTTCAGGTGTATATGCCGACGTCTCAAGCTGAAGATGAAGAGAGAGAGAAAGTATCTGACCATATTGAAAAGGTAATACAGTACGAAAAGGGAGATGAAATCTAACGGGCATGAGAGATAGGAATGTAGCTGTAGGGGAAAGAGTAGAAGAAAATATTACAGGAGAATATGGGCTTGGGACAAGCAGTGAGAGAGGAGAAAGAGTGATTGACTTCTGTAACAAGTTTCAGCTAGTAATAGCGAATACTCTGTTGAAGAATCAGAAGAGGAGGAGGTACGCAGGAGCAGATATAGACTCAGATCACAATATAGTGGTGATGAAGAGTAGGCTGAAGTTTAAGACATTAGTCCAGAAGAACCAATATGCAAAGAAGTGGGATACGGAAGTACTAAGGAATGACGAGATATGCTTGAGATTCTCTAAGGCTTTAGATACACCACTAAGCAATAATTCAGTAGGCAGTACAGTTGAAGTGGAATGGACTTCCCTAAAGTGGGCAATCATGGAATTTGGAAAGAAAAACATAGGTACAAAGAAGGTAAGTGCGAAGAAACCATGGGTAACAGAAGAGATTCTTCATTTGATCGATGAAAGGAGGAAGTACAAAAATGTTCCGGGAAACTCAGGAATACAGAAATACAAGTCGCTAAGGAATGAAGTAAACAGGAAATTCAGTTAAGCTAATATGAAACGGCTGCATGAAAAAAGTGAAGAAATCTAAAAGGAAATGATTGTCGAAAGGACAGACTCAGCATACAGGAAAGTCAAAACAAACTTCGGTGGCATTAAAAGCAAGTGTGGTAACATTAAGAGTACAACGGGAATTCCACTGCTAAATGCAGAAGAGAGAGCTTATAGGTGGAACGAATACATTGAAAGCCTCTATGAGGGGGAATATTAGTATCGTATGACAGAATAGGAAATAGGAGACGATTTAGAACAGATAGGGGACCCAGTATTAGAATCAGAATTTGAAAGATGGGGGAATTAAGATCAAATAAGGCAGAAGGGACAGATAACATTCCATCAGAATTTCTAAAGTCATTGGGGGAATTAGCAACAAAACTACTATTCACGTTAGTGTGTAGAATATGTGAGTCTGGTGACATACCATCTGATTTTCGGAAAAATATCATCCACACAATTACGAAGACTGCAATAGTTGAAAACTGCGAGAATTATCGCACAATCAACTTGCAGCTCATGCATCCAAGTTGCTGCCAAGAATAATATACAGAAGAATGGAAAAGAAAATTGAGGATGTGCTAGATAACTATCAGTTTGCATTTAAAAAAGGTAAAGCCACGAGAGAGGCAATTCTGACGTGGCGGTTGACAATGGAAGCAAGACATATTCATAGGATTTGTCAACCTGGAAAAAGCCTTCGACAATGCAAAATGGTGCAAGATGTTCGAAATTCTGAGAAAAATAGGAGTAAGCTATAGAGAGAGGCAGGTAATATACAATATGTACAACACGCGAGAGGGAATAATACTGTAATAGTAGGCGACCAAGAACGAAGTGCCCAGATTGAGAATAAATCGAAGAAAGACAAAGGTAATGAGAAATAGTAGAAATGAGAACAGCGAGAAACTTAACATCAGGATTGATGGTCACGAAGTAGATCAAGTTAAGGAATTTTGCAACCTTGGCAGTAAAATAACAAATGACGGACAGAGGATGGAGAGCGTCAAAAGCAGACTAGCAATGGCAAAAAGAGCATTCACGAGCAAGAGAATTCTACTCGTATCAAACATAGGCCTTAATTTAAGGAAGAAATTTCTCATTACGTACGTCTGGAGTACACCATTGTATGGTAGTGAAACATGGACTGTGGGAAAACCGGAACAAAAGAGAATCGAAGCATTTGAGACGTGGTGCTACAGACGAATGTTGAAAATTAGGTGGACTGATAAGGTAGGATTGAGGGGGCTCTGCGCAGAATCAGAGAGGAAAGGTATATGTGGAAAACACAGCAGAAGGGACAGGACGGTAGGACATCTGTTAAGACATGAGGGAATGACTTCCATGGTACCAGAGGGAACTAAAAGGCCAAAACCGTAGAGAAAGACAGAAATTTGAATAAATCCACCAAATAATGACAAGGGTTGCAAGTGCTACTTTAAGATGAAGACGTTGGCACAGATGAGGAATTCGTGGGGAGCCGCATCAAACCAGTCAGGAAACTGGTGACCACAAGAAAATTGTTTTTTTAATAGTAGCTGACGCTTTCCAATTCAGTGCCTTCTGTTTTATGCACACTGGTCAGACAAAATTTTAATGCTGCACCTAAAAATCTTGCTGTCGGTGTCCGAAACACGTCATAATAATCATGAGCAGCAGCAGCCGCAGTAAATACAAATGTACCATTATTGTGCACATGTCAAAAAGAAATTACTCCACTTGTAAACTAGCCTTCTACTACCGGTGGTATAGTTATAGTTAAAACTCAACATGATAGGATGATTACCGTCGCTTGTCATGTCCTACAGCTCCTGCAAGCTACCCTCCGTAATAATGGTATAACAAATTTGTATGGTCCACGACATTACAGGCCCCTCCGAGTTACTGCCAGGTATTAATAATTTCTAGCGGGTGGGTTTAACCAACCGGTAAAAATTTCAACGCACCGGATAAGGCAATATTTTTTTTAAAACCACTACAGAAGGCACCTATGTAGGGCTTATTAGGCAGCATAGAGCCTTCATTTACTTTCATGAACCAACGTTCGACTGTGGTACTGACTTTCACCTATTCTTTATGATGAAGGGAGGAAATAATCAGTCGAGGGTATAGATTAATTGATATTAATTCAATAGCGATGGCATTTCAACAACTAGCCATGTATCTGCTTGACTATACATCATCACAAGAGGTATCTCTAGTTAACATGAATCACTTTCGCCATGTAATTACGGAAAGGGAAGCACAGACTTGGTTTCAATGTAATTTTACGCAGGCATACAGTTATACCAGAACCCATGCTTATTACATTTAATTGCTATAGGTCAGATAGAACAAGTTCAGCAAAGGCACTACAAGCGAACTCAGTCAGGGCGGAAGGCTCTGGCTCTGAGCACTATGGGACTTAACATCTGTGGTCATCAGTCCCCTAGAACTAAGAACTACGTAAACCTAACTAACCTAAGGACATCACACACATCTATGTCTGAGGCAGGATTCGAACCTGCGACCGGAGCGGTCACGCGGTTCCCGACTGAAGCGCCTTTAACAGCACGGCCACACCGGCCGGCTCAGGGCGGAAGAGTATCTGCCTAAATATTTCAATTTTCATTAAAACGTAAGCTGAAGAGGGGTACCAAGAAGTGCACTTGACTATGACTGCCAATTTTGGTTTAATCTTGCTTCCACATACAATGCCACGTTACTGTGCTTTGGGCAAAAACATTTACTATCATATGGCGGGAAAATTTTGCAAGTCTTTATCCGATCAATGGGCATTAAAATCTTAACCTTTCCTAGATACAAGAGTTTAAACCGTGTATTTTATGTAACGCACTTCATTGTAAGCGAATCAAATGGTTATGGGGGGGGGGGGGGGGGAGGGGACAAGAAACATTAACTATCACATCAATACTATTCCACACACGTGGCCAAGTTGCGGTAGCCAACAGAAAGCAAAAAATACGATCACACAAGATTATTCCTTCCGTATCTTACACTCCTTCACTATCGTATTGCTATTCATTCGTCTACTATTCATTTTCAGACCGAAAGTGAATTTTATCAATGTGGCGGTTGCTCCAACGGACCACGTGGCGGGAAAGCAAGTGCACAAAGAAAACATATAAAAAATTAGAAAATAATATCTCATTCATACAGTCCAGGTTGCATAAGGGAAAGGATGCAGGGATACGTGGCACACATGAAACAAAAAAATCAATAAATAAATAAAGGAACACCACTTGGTCCATTCTATCCTGCTTGTTGCCCACCGATTTATTTCTGCAGAGTAAAAACGCTCACGCCATCAATACTCCTGTAGCGGAATTGATTGAGTAAAATATAGAACGGGAGAACAAGTTCCATGTTACACTGATGCAAGAACATGATGGACCGAAATATCCAAAAAATCTGAACTTCAAAAACTGCTATAGTTGTATTATTCTTTTGCTGTAATCCATTGCTTACTTGTACACTGTGTCAGAAATGCATTATAGTCGAATAAAATTAAATATACAAGTATTGCGTTTGAACTGTATGTAAATACCGAATTTAGCAAGCGGGTATTTCATCAGGGAACGTGGTAAAATATTTTCCATTCTCTCTGTCTGACATCTGTTAACAGTTGGAGGATGTACGGTAAGACCGGTTACAGTAGAAAGATGCAAGTGGCTTTCGGTCAAGAGTACACAACCTCTAAGAGTATGCAATGAAAGATTTTTCTGTGTAGGCAGCAGTTGGTGGAAAGTAACTTTCTCAGAGTCCATAATGGCATAAACGCCAGGCCTCTTTCCACTCTTGGTATTCAGGAAGGAAGCGTTTTTGTTAGTATCGAAAGTCAGGTACGCATATCATAGTTTAAGAGGTTTTAACCAAACAGCCACTGTATCGTAACTTATAGCGTTAGTTGTTAAGTCTACATGGTACTACTACTCCCATGTCCATGAGGTAGCAGCTGTCTGGCATGTTGTGGTATATTCCGAACTAATGTTCGCCAAAGTTAGAGTATTTGAAGTAACAGAAATATGTCCAAACATTCTCAATATTACTACAGCGGAGGATTTTTCTCCATCTAGTGTAACAACAGTTGACGAAGCTAAAGTTCAGACCATCGAAGATTATAACACGACTAGAGATTTTGGTCCAGCAGAGGAAACCCAGCCAGGACCTTCCACAGAGACTCTACGAGTCAATGACACGACAGTGGAAGCACACGTGCGCATGTCTGACATGGGAAATCCTCTCCGAATCATCGGCAAATAAATCTCTTGACCGATATAATGCATACTCTTATCCATTTAATCCACCTGTACATCTGCCTTACTGGACAGAAAAAAAAAAAAATCGCCAGGTTCGATTAGGAATCGCACACTGAGGGTACCGTACAAACTCCTGGTAATCAAAAGTATCGAACATTTTTGCCTGTTACCTAAAATGATACTGGCAAGATATCAGTCCTTCCGGCTGCATGATTTTCGAAATTGTTTTAATTTCTTTTAAATAAATGCGACATATAATCATGCAGGAGGCAGGCGCCCATTACTAAAATAATCAGCAATTCTGCACTCAGGCTGACTGGGTCGCAATGATAAACGTCAAACACCGAGCCAGGAATGTCTTTATTGCTCACACGACGTGTTTCGGAATTCGTGCATCATCAGATATCCAGAAGCGATTACTCCACGTGGATATGGCGTTTCGAGTTGTATGTCAAAGCCGGCCGGTGTGGCTGTGCGGTTCTAGGCACTTCAGTCTGGAACCGCGTGACCGCTACGGTCGCAGGTTCGAATCCTGCGTCGGGCATGGATGTGTGTGATGTCCTTAGGTTAGTTAGATTTAAGTAGTTCTAAGTTCAAGGGGACTGATGACCACAGATGTTAAGTCCCATAGTGCTCCGAGCCATTTAAACCATTTTTTTTAATGTCAAACAAACATTCGTAGACATCACCCTGGATATCTGATGATCAATAAATTCCGAAACGCGTCATATAATTTCAAGTTTGAAATAGGATAACAAATGACAATAGAAATAATTTTTTGTGAGATATAATTACACATCAATAGTTTTCGATTTTTTTTCCTTACCTTCCCTAGTGAAACTTTACTTCTTGTGTCAACACTCTAGGCCATACCCACCCTATACGTTTTAAAGAGTCACTTCGCGAGTGTCAAAACATGTGACCTAAATGGCCGCAGTTTCAGGCTATATTGACACATAAGGGTCACATTTTATATCTCCGAGGAAACGTAGGCCTTGGTATTTGAATGAAATTTCAACTTGAGACGTCTACCCGTATCTAAGAGAAAGGACGAAAGACACACAGTCAGATAAGAAATGACAAAAAAAATCCTTTTCGTGTGATGTAATTATAAATTCACAGGTTTCCGATTTTTTTCCTTTTACTGTGATGTGAAACCTCCCTTTTTGCCAAATTAAAATATGTGATATAAATGACCATATCTCTTCATTGCATTGACAAACACGCTTAAATTTTTTGTGCCGTCAAAGGACCATAGACCTCAGTATGTGACCTATATTTCAACATGATACCTTTACTGGTTCCAGAGAAATAGGACGGACGAAGAAACGATTGCATAAGGCTTCCGATCTTACCAGTTTAGGTACAGAACCCTAAAAATGCTTTAATATCCACAGGAGCTTAAATAGATTTATGTGTAAAATGATAGAATACAGTATAAGATTATGTAGACATCTTTCAACTGCGTGCTTTGACCCTGACCTCCCTTATTTGTAAACGTGTTTGGGTGGAATATTCAGGCAGCCCATGTCACGTTGCTTTGCCTAAATACGATACGTCAGCGAAAGGTTACTGTAGAAATTTAGAATCTCTTATTTCTTCTAGTGCGTCGCCGAGCCAGGCGTGTCCCATGTGTGAGTTGAACACGTGAGTTATTTACCTGAAAACGAAGTTCCCAGCTGCGTGAAAGGCAATGAGTTTGTTTCGCTTTGTTCGTTCAGCTGGGAATTCATCATCTGCGTTCCCCCCCCCCCTCCCCCCCACCCTGCGCCCTCACCACACCAGTCACCTAACCACCCACTCGTCCACGTTCCAATCGGCATCGCTGATGCAATAAATTAATCATATAATTAGTCATCAACTAAATCCTCTAAATAGATTTTCGCTTAATTATTTGATTAGAACTAACTGAGATACAATTTTCTGTCCCATTAAATCCCTTTTATCGATTGGTTTCGGCCGTATAGTATTGTAACAAGCTGATACAGAATGTTACCCTCTAGCAAAAGGATAATAAGTCGTGGACGTACTCTTTCCACAAGTATCTTTACTTAACTACGTTGCCCCCAGAGAAAATCCAGTATTCTCCAGGAGATTCCGTGAATCGTGCGTTGCAGGGAGCGCTCAGTAACATAAATACCCCTTCTCTGCGAGTATGTCCTTCGCGTCACTCTTTCTTTTGATCTGTCCGAAAGGCACTGTGACGGCTGTGAGAATCTTGTACTGTCCCATTTCGACCGAGTGCTGTATCTCTCTCTGGTGCGATCCATCCTCATCAATGTCTGATATGGTTTCTTGAAATATTCCAGAGAGCATTCGCTACTTTCGCAAGCGTGTAATACTCACTGTGGTGCATTTTCGAAACAACTTTTATTGCAGCCATATCTACTGTGATGGATAAATACTGGAACAGTCAAAAGCACCTCTCCTAACTGTACCACAGCATTGCCATCTGCAACTTCCTTCAGTCACTTTGTACTGCTAAGTTAATACTGGATGTAGAGAATGAAAAACATATTAAGACAAGTAGTAGAATTTTTCGTGGTGCAGTAACTCAGCTGCATATCGAGCAACCAGTCATTATCAGGCTCGAAAATATTACGTCATTTACTGGTGTTAACATAATGAATAACGTATTCAGTGTCCCCATATACTTTGTCTGTCTCTTTGTCTTCTGCTTGTGACGTCCGCATGTGTATCTAAACTATTAATGCTAGCTCTAGTTTGGTGTCGACTCTAATGACAATAATTAAACCTCTGAAACTTTTCTTTCACAATAATTGACTCTGCATTATATACCTATTCATGAGGAACCATACACCCGACACATCGTGTTTTGTTGTTGTTGAGATTATTCAGTGTTCACGCAACCAGAAATATTAATCTTCTTTCCATTTCACTTACCACGGGTATGTCAAGGTTGAGCCTTTGCATTTGACTTTTCAGATTTTCTAACTTCCCGACCACATTTCATTTCTAACATTTCACGCTCCGATTCGTAGGATGTTAGCAGTTCATTGGCTGATACTACTCCGATATTTTTGCCACTGGAATGATTATTATAATTCTTATAAAATGCCAGGGCGCACGTGCTACGTGTACACATTATGTGTCTTAAGTGAAGTTTTACCTATTGGTTTTTGCATCATGTCATTGATCGTAATTGACTTTTCCGTCTTTTAGTATCGGATGCCCCGAACCTCTGTCCGCTCTTGCGTCATCTTTGATAAGACAGAGAGCGGGTGAATCCGTGTACAGGAAGTCTTAGACAGGAATTGCTCGTAACATTTTTTTCGGTATTTAAGCAGTGATTGGGACCATTTCAGGGTACCTGCATGTTTTTACACTGAAACACTACAGGCACTGGTCTAGGCGTGCGTGTTGAAATACAGATATACGTAAAAAAGCAGAATACGGCGCTGCGGTCGGTAAATGCCTATATAAGACAAAAAGTGTGTCGCACAGTTGTTAGATCGGTTACTGCTCCACCTGCATCCATTCATGTCCATTTTGGGCGGACATGGTCAATTCCAGTTGGACAGTGCGACATCCCGCACATCTAGAATTGCTACAGAGTGACTTCAGGAACAAACACTCTCCCGAGTTTAAACATTTCCGCTGGCCACCAAACTCCCCAGACATTAATATTATTGAGCATATTGAGCATATCTGAGAGGATCTTGCAACGGGCTGCTCAGAAGAGATTTCCATTCACTTGCACTCTTACGAATTGATGGACAGCCCTGCCGGATTCATAGTGTTCATAGTGTCAATTCCTTCCAGCATTATTTCAGACATTAGTCGAATCCATGCCACGTCGTATGTGGCACTTCTGCGTGCAGGATATTTTGCTGGAGTATCAGTTTCTTTGGCTGTTCAGTGAATTACCAGTCAAAGACATTACACGTGAACCAAGATTACATCTTACAGGCGGTAATAATTGTGAAAAAACTTTAATTTTCTTAACAAATTGTTATTCCATGTCTTGGGGATGTGCTTAGATGGGCGTTGGTTCATCTAAGCACATCCCCAGGACGTAGAATAACGGTTTTTCATATCTCTTTCCTAATTCGTGGAAACTGATCAGTGACATCACAACTAGGTCATCCCAATTACGGCATTGTCACCGAGGGCCTCTGCTTACGGCTCGCCTACTCACATAAAACTCGATGGCGGAGCCGCTCGCAGTAGGCCCTGGACCTCAGAACGGTGCCCAAAAGAGTGCTCAAATGAAGACTATCTGTCGGAACTCAAAGATAACTTCCCAGGGGTGGTATACTGATGAATACGCCCTCATGCGACACGGAATGGAATACCTGCGGGACAGCATACTACACCGCTAGTGCCTAGATAGAAGGGCGTTTCATGTGGGGATGGAATCAGGAGGTTCAACACCATTCACCGTTCTCCCAAGGCTCTCTGGTTAATGTTCTCCACATACTGTTCACCTTATGTCCTCGTACATAGCAGTCCAGCAGGCACCGAATGCACAAAGTACGGGGATGAGACGAATCCTGCTGAAGCAGCGCCAGCAGCTGTTGTGTTGAGCGTCGTGCCTGGGACGAAGGCTCATTTCGTCACCTGGGCCTATACCAAAACGCTACGAAAGAGATATTCATAACAAGGTCAGGCTGTTTCACAGACACTACCAGAATCTCCTAAAAACAAACGTAAAGAAGAGAGTTCGTTTCAGAAAAAGACAGAGGGTGACGGGGTCACAACAAGACATCATAGTATCTGATCATTGGAGCAGCTCCTGAAAAATGTTAAAATACTGCCTCTGAATAAACTCGACCTCTTATTGAAAAAATTACTTCTGAAGAGGCCAATTTGTTGTCAAACATTTCAATTTCCTCTAGTACATCAATCAAACTTACTTTGCTAGCTGTATATAGCCAATTAATTTTCTGTTCTATGATTCATGCGCAGTGTTTATTTTCAGCAATGTATGTGTACTAAACGCTCGTTTATTTCGAGAATGTGTGTGCTCTTTAAAATGTGTTTAGACAATTGTCCTGTCTGGCCTATGTACGAGGAGCATTCAATAAGGAATGTAATGCATTTTATATGAAAGCAGATTGGTTCTGATTAGAATTGTAGTGCAACATATTATTCCTCATCCTTTTAGCAACGAAACCCTAATTCTCAACGTAATCTCCGTTCAGTATGACGACCCTACGCCACCATACTGGAAAAGACTGTACACCCAGACGACATCAGTATATTGGCCGACAACGGAGCTAACGTCCAGCTTCCCGCGGAGAGCATCCTTCATTGGAACAAGAAGATGGAAGTCGAACGCTGCGACATCCAGGCTATAGGGTGGATGAGGGCCAGCAGTCCAATGAAGTTTCGTGAAACTCCTCTCACGTGCGGAGACTTGTGTGTGTGTGTGTGTGTGTGTGTGTGTGAGAGAGAGAGAGAGAGAGAGAGAGAGAGAAAATGTGTATGAGAGAGTGTATGAATTCCAAAGGGACCAAACTGCTGAGTTCATCAGTCCCTAGACTTACACACTACTTAAACTAACTTATGGTAAGAGCAACGCACACACCCATGCCCGAGGGAGGACTCGAATCTCCTGTAGAAGAGGACGCGCAATCCGTGACATGGCGCCTCGAACTCGAGGCCACTTCGCGCAGACTTGTATGAGGCCTTGCGTTGTCAGGGAGAAGCGGAAATTTGTTTGCATTTTTGTAGGGAAGAACATGCTGCAGTCAAAAAATGGTTCAAATGGCTCTGAGCACTATGGGACTTAACATCTTAGGTCATCAGTCCCCTAGAACTTAGAACTACTTAAACCTAACTAACCTAAGGACATCACACACATCGATGCTCGAGGCAGGATTCGAACCTGCTACCGTAGCAGTCACGCGGTTCCGGACTAAAGCGCCTAGAACCGCACGGCCACCGCGGCAGGCTGCTGAAGTCGCTTCTTCAATTACCTGAGGGTAGCACAATACACTTCACAGGTAATCATTGCATCATGCGGAAGGACATCAAACAAAATAACTCCACAAGAACTTCCCCATGACTGTACAGGCTGGGAGGCGTGTGGCTTTTTCTTTTCATCAGAGGAGAGTTGGTGTGACGCCCCTGCACAGACTGCCGTTTTGTTTCCGGTTCGAAGTGATGCACCCATGTTTCATCGCATGTGACGATGTTCGACCAAAAGTTAACACGATGTCTCGTAATGCGCAAGTAATTCCGCACAGATAGTCCTCTGTTGCTCTTTATGATCTTCTGTTAGGTGGCGAGTAACACAGAGGGTACACATCTTTGAGTACCCCAACAGGTGGACAAATGTGTCAGCACTACCAACAAGTACGACCAGTTGACCAGCGAGGTGTGTGACGCGTCGATCACCTGCGATAAGAGTGTCCGCACGTTACGATATTGCAAGAGTCATAGCTGTGCGGCCCACCGGCACACGGGAGTTTCGAAGGGTTTGGGCGACCTCGTTACCACGATGACAGACATACCATGCGTTTTTTCACTGCCAGATTTTCGTCGACAATATGCAAGCATGTGAACATCTGCGATGTTCTGGTTTTCCTCGAAAAGAAATTCAATGACAGCTCTTCACTTGGAATGTACCTTCACTACGGACGACTGTTTTGGGATTACGTAGAGTGCCGCCACCTAACGGTGTCACACTACGATATCGCACAACAGATCCCGCACTTTTTCAAGCTAAATTGGGCAGCAAAAGAAATGTGGTGCGTTACTTACTGAGCGCCCCTGGTAAGAGGGGTCACAATCACTGCAGTTCGCTCAGTTCAGTAATTTGCCAGCCTGGGTACAAGTTTATGCTGGAGTTAGACCTTAAAGTAATGTCTGTTTGAAAACCAATTTTGACTTCGAACATTCTTCTACTTTTTTCCCGTAACTTGACGTTTATACACTACTGGCCATTAAAATTGTTACACCAAGAAGAAATGCAGATGATAAACGGATATACATCGGACAAATATATTATACTAGAACTGACTTGTGATTACATTTTCATGCAATTTGGATGCATAGATCCTGAGAAATCAGTACCCAGAACAGCCACCTCTGGCCGTAATAACGGCCTTGATACGCCTGGGCATTGAGTCAAACAGAGCTTGGATGGCGTGTACAGGTACAGCTGCCCATGCAGCTTCAACACGATACCACAGTTCGTCAAGAGTAGTGACTGGTGTATTGTGACGAGCCAGTTGCTGGGCCGCCATTGACCAGACGTTTTCAATTGTTGAGAGATCTGGTGAGTGTGCTGGCCAGGGCAGCAGTCGAATATTTTCTGTATCCAGAAAGGCCCGTACAGGACTTGCAACATGCAGTCGTGCATTATCCTTCTGAAATGTAGGGTTTCGCAGGGATGGAATGAAGGGTAGAGTCACGGGTCGTAACACATCTGAAATGTAACGTCCACTGTTAAAAGTGCCGTCAATGCAAGCAAGTGGTGACCGAGACGTGTAACCAATGGCACCCCATTCCATCACGCCAGGTGATACGCCAGTATGGCGATGACGAATACACGCTTCCAATGTGCGTTCACCACGATGTCGCCAAACACGGATGCGACCACTATTATGCTGTAAACAGAACCTGGATTCATCCGAAAAAATTACGTTTTGCCATTCGTGCACCCAGGTTCGTCGTTGAGTACAGCATCGCAGGCGCTCCTGTCTGTGATGCAGCGTCAAGGGTAACCGTAGCCTTGGTCTCCGAGCTGATAGTCCATGCTGCTACAAACGTCGACGAACTGTTTGTGCAGATGGTTCTTGTCTTGCAAACGTCCCCATCTGTTCACTCAGGGATCTAGACGTGGCTGCACGATCCGTTACAACCATGCAGATACAATGCCTGTCATCTCGACTGCTAGTGATACGAGGCCGTTGGAATCCAGCACGGCGTTCCGTATTACCCTCATGAACCCACCGATTCCTTATTCTGCTAACAGTCATTGGATCTCGCACAACACGAGCAGCAATGTCGCGATACGATAAACCGCAATCGCGATAGGCTACAATCCGACCTTCATCAAAGTCGGAAACGTGATGGTACGCATTTCTCTTCCTTACTCGAGGCATTACAACGACGTTTCACCAGGCAACGCCGGTCAACTGCTGTTTGTGTATGAGAAATCGGTTGGAAACTTTCCTCATGTCAGCACGTTGTAGGTGTCGCCACCGGCGCCAACCTTGTGTGAATGCTCTGAAAAGCTAATCATTTACGTATCACAGCACCTTCTTCCTGTCGGTTAAACTTCGCGTCTGTAGCACGTCATGTTCGTGGTGCAGCAATTTTAGTGCCCAGTAGTGTATGTATTAGCAATATAATTCTGGTCCCAATTCGTAATTGTAAGAGTGCTACTCCCAGATATGGTGTCAATGTATAGTTAGGTTTATAGAGCTCTGGTTTGACGCTGCTGCTCATCGAGTGTGAGTATGGGCAGGACGCGACCAGCACCCTGTCGCCTGCGTGTGCGTGTATGTGTGTGAGTGCGCGCAAAGCCGCGGCACGTGACCTCTGCGAGCGCGCGTGCGCCGGACAGCGGCGGCTGCTAGCGGCTGGTAATAAATTTCAATTATGTGGCCGCGCCGGCATCAGACAGAGCGAAGCGCAATGCGAGCCGCCCGCATAAATGAATCCAACGGCCGGACGGACGCAGCTAACGCTGGCTGGCCGTGTCACGAGCGGCTGCTCAAACGCGCGCGCGCATTCTATGCCAGCCGGATCGCGTTTGATTTATGGGGTTTTACATGTGTCGCAGCAGAAGCTTTGCCGCGTCACCTGCTTTACACAGATCACGCATTGTGCTAAATGCAAATCTTGATTTGTGAGCTCTGCGTTTTTGGTCGGGGGGGAGGGGGGGGCCTCGAACAAAAAAAAAAGTCCTCTCTATTCCCTGTTCAAATATTGTTAGGAATTCCCATAAATTCAGCTGTTTATAATTATCACAAACAAAACGAATGCAACTTTTCTGTCATAGCGACACCGGTGACAAATACTAAAATACCGCCTGTTGTTTCAGAGTACGGCTTAATCTGTCGCGCGGCTGCCCGTTTGCACAAAGGGATTCCGCGTACACAGCATTTCAATCATTCGTTCTATGTTATCCACTGGCTGTGCAAAAAAGTAATAAAACCTGTTCATCGCTAAACAGTACGAATGATGCAAACAATAATGTGAAGCGGAAAAAAATTCTGCGGTATTCTCTTTACGGTGATAGAAAGTCCAAAACTACATAGTACTGTACATCAAACTCCAACACCAGAAACATGAATTGCGTCGGCCTATATTAATGAAATTCAATCACTTTTATCTTACATTGTGGTTCTGATTTTATGGGCCAGTCCGATTAATTCATTTTAAAAATGTAAGCGAGGAGAAGTGCACAAATCGTAGCACCATAATTAAAGTTTTTACACGTTATTCGTATGAAATCGGGTAAGTTTACGAACAGTGTAGCACTACCTACCCAAGTAAATCATACACTACATTCAAAAGAAGCACAGATTACTGTTTTTGTAAAACAAACGTCAAATGACTGAAAAATTATCAGCAATATAAAAGTTACAGATATCATCGCATTTAACCACAAATTAATTTAGTAATTCCTGTTATCTGTTGTCAGTAATGTAGAGTAGCAACTGCCACAACCGCCATTGTTTCTTGACGCTGTGAAACTATGGTTCAAAATGTTTCAAATGGCTCTGAGCAATATGGGACTTAACTTCTGAGGTCATCAGTCCCCTAGAACTACTTAAACCTAACTAACCCAAGGACATCACACACATCCATGTCCGAGGCAGGATTCGAACCTGCGACCCTACTGGTCGCGCGGTTCCACACTGTAGCGTCTAGAACCGCTCGGCCACACCGGCCGGCGTGAAACTATGAATCAAACCTGGTACGACTCCACACGCTAATCCTTAACTCAGGAACAGACACAAACAAGTAAAAGTATTAAATAGCGAATCACGAGACATGCTAGCCTGGTCGACTGAGCTGAAAGGTGCTCTGACTCACGGGCCCTATAGCAGATCGTAGTCATGTTTCTGCAGCCTATAAACATATCGGGTGACCCAAAAGTCCTTTAACATTTGAGAATGCCTGAGTCTCAGGAATAATGTAGCTAGAGAGGTAAAACTAGAAACACCTGCCTCAAATAACATGGGGTTTTATTGAAGCCAAAGAAAAGAGTGCAAAAATGGCCAAAAGACGGCACTTTAGAGCAACAAGTTAGCGACGCAGCATGGAAATGGGGAATAAAATGAGTTGTAGTGGTGGAGAGAGTCAGATGTGCCAGCAATCGCTGCATTTCGAATTTCGACTTTACTAGGAAAGGCAGCGTTAGCGGAGTTTTGCTATCAGAATGGAGACTCCGCTACTGCAGCCTCACGCAGAGTATTTGAACAAGCGTCACTGTGAATAAAATGTCACGAAGCTCGAAGCCACGGACTGTTTAGACGATATGCCCCATAGTGGCCGAACAGACAAAAACGCTGCTGTTTGTCGGACAGATCTGGAATGCGTGAAAACTTCAGCGGGTTCATCTCCGCATCGTGAAATCGCCGTTCGTGGAGTGGCACGTCGCAACAGCACTTTATCGACGCAGTGTAGCAAAAATGTGATTCGCCCTAAGAGCCGACATCTTTCCATTGATCGACGGTCGAATCCCGATGGTTCCGTGCCCACTGCAGTCGTAACTGACGAGCTCGTTGAGTCGACATGTGAACACGTAGGGTGGTCTGCTGCGGTGCTCCGTCTTCTAACAATCCTATCACAACAAAGGTCAGCATTTTAATAAGGATTGTGGTGTTGCTCACGCTGCTACATACTGCATTTTCGGGCAACAACAGTCATATTATGTGGCAGGTGTCATTAGACCACAGTTAATAGTCATTTCATGTAATAATGAAAAAACTAGGCACTCATCTTTTTGTGTTTCCCACGCTGGTCTAGTCGTAAAATCATGGCTCAATCGTTGAAAATCTAGGTGGTTATGATTCCAAGCTCGGATGCAAAAAGAGACCTTGGTTTTATTCTGCTATATTGAAAAGTTATGTCGATGCGCTTCACAAACCATTCTTGGAGATTAAACCTTTCAAAGTTAGCACAATAGTGATGTAAAAAAAATAATCAGCACTCCGAATTTAAGTTACACTCCCTTTTAATTGCTTTTAATGCAGTATCAAGTATCACACAAACATCACTTCACAATACAAAACATACTTGAAAACATCTCTCTCACAGTCACTGTTAAAGTTCGCATTTTATAAGCTGAGGACAATATTCGTCTTTCCAACATGACGTGCACAACTTGACTCTCTCAAGGTCCGACTCTCTAACAAGTTAACAACTAACTAACAATCGCTTACGCGCCCAAAAATCAGAGTTACAAGTGCGTCAAAGATCATAGTGACAAAAGGAAGAATACACATAAGAATAATATCATTGCAATATAAACATATCGATGTATCACAAATGAAATCAAATCTGAATGTTGTCTCAGAAATATGTCAACTACTTTGCAGAAACACAGTAGAATATTACTGGTATCGAGAGGTTCACGTGAGGTGCAGTAATGGTTGCGTAATTCAAGTACCATTACAGTCTTCAACAACGTACGATGAAAGGTGAGTTCCAAACACTTGTGCGTGCACCGTCATTTTGCTCTTTCCGTAGAGACGCCACAGATCACCATCTATCCTAGTTTGCAGAGCAGACAAGCCTCCAATCCTAAGTTCTGTGAAGAGTCGTCGTCGTCCAGTCATTTAGTGACTAGTGATAGTTTCAGTGTCTTTCTACCTCTTTCCACAGATGTACAAGACAATAGCACGTGGACGTTCGATCATCTTCAGCGTTTTCGAGATAATCGTCACGTACCCGCAATGCCATCAAGTAGCATCTTAACGTCTCGGTGGGCAGTGGTCATAACGTTCCGGTTTATCAGTGTATATAATAGCGGACGCTTTAAAGATTCAGCAGCATGGACGTGTCTTGTGTGACGAATCGGCACAGTTGTTTACCACTTTGTGTATGCAGTTATGAGGTTCCTTACTGGTTAGTGTGTCATCTATGTGAAGTGCTCCCCGATTATCATCTGTCACGCCATTTGGTTAAGTAAACATGTCACGTGCCATTAGCAATAATATAAGCTTTCTGTAATTGCCTATTATGTGTGTTACAGGTTTAAGATGGGCTACGGGGACGATTATTATTATAATTACCAGAATGAGTTCATTTCTTTTCGATAAAGTACCGAAATTTACCTTGGGGTGGTGTAATTTGCTTCTCACGGATCTGGCTACGTTCCCCTTTTCAGTGTTATCTACGAGCCTGTGTGCCTGTCTAAGCAGTGCTGATTATTTTGTTCGACTCAGTGTTGTTGTTTAAACAATTCTTGCAGAAGTATGGTCTTGAGCCATTTATTCAAAGTCACTAAAAGTGTAATTATTAACAAGTGTGAACTGCTAAAAGTTGCTGGTGATAGGTAATTCTTAAGGTTATTGCGGAAAGTATTTTGGTTTGCACCATTTCTGTTTAAGTGTATAGAACTCGTAAATTAAATTTTTCAGTACTCATATGCAACGATTGCCGTCTGCATTTAAGATTGGATCTTATGTACGCTCCCCAGAAACTTTCAGTTCGTTTGGTCACTATTCTTTGATGGGACTGGGGAAGGGATGCAGCCCTACTTCATGCTTCGAGAACTGAACGACTGCGTTCATGTCTTACCAGACCAGAGGCGCATGAAACTGCATGGAACAATGTAAATAGCAAAAGTCTGTCAATCACATACTAGGACATATTGCTATTCATTCATTTCTAATGTAAGCCTTGAGTGATCGTTGGAATAAATATTGAAGGTTAAGATATAGTATGTTGAAGCTGCCCTTTACTGGGGAAACAACTTTCAGTGTAAACCTGATTACGTTCTCTGTTTTCATGCGACAGGCGAGTAACTAACAGCAAAGAAAATTTATTTCAACGTCTGTAATGTGTGTTTAAATTATGCTTTTTCTTTTTTGCTCTTACATGGATGAAAAAATTGGTAGCTATATAATACCTTTATGTAAATACTTGGCCTGTTTTTACGATGACATTGACCTCTGGGTTAATCCATGAAGTTTTATTATATTGAGACTAGTAGACTGTTTAACTTAAAATCGTGGAGGCACTGTATTGTTTTGGTGTTGTTAACACCTAAGGGGAAATAAAAATTGGCTCTTGTTCAAATTAAATAACATTTTAATACAATCGCGTAGGCTTCCATGGCCAGAGTGAGTCGACATAAAAGATTTCTAAATACCGTACCGTACCGTGCCAAGTCATAATGAAAAAACTACTGGAGAAACAAACGTTTCTGCTACACCTTACAGCTAAATCATTAAGATTATCCATTGACAGTAATGAACAAGTAATCCTAGTGTTTTGGTTGTCAGTCTGCCTGTAAGACCAAGCTAAGGTATTACATCTCTTGGCATGGGATTAATTTGGTAGTTGGATTTCGGGGGTGCTTGGGGCAAGACAGGACGTGAGTGAATTATTGGAACAGATCGTATCGCCTTGACGCCTTTACGATCTGGATGGCAGACACTTTTATTAATTGGAGAGAAACACTAAACCACAAGTTCAGCATAGTGAATTGTAGATGGTGGTGAGGACCTTGTGTCTGAATATGCTGGACTGTAAGGTAATTGACAACATGTTGGAGGGAATGAAACTGGAAGACCAGTCGCAGTTATTATTCTACAGTAAACTGCGAATATTTTTGGAATTTCACTGGTTGGTCGCGAGCATAGAGAGTGCGCGGTGCAGTCGTGGGAGAAGAGGGTCTTCTGCTGAAGGAGTATTCACAGTTAAGGATAAGGGGACAGAAGCCAATAAGGATCAAGTGAGAGTATGTTTCAGGTGCAACAAAATGGGGCACTTAATTCTTGATTTCCCAGTGTTGCTTGTTAAGGGGGGGGGGGGGGGAAGAAGGAAGAAGTGACGCCTCGTTAGCGCATGTTTGTGTATGAAGTTCTATGGGCTTCTAAAGCGGTGGCATAAAGCGAAAGGTGTCGCATATTGCAAATTATCATTTTTATGCGTGACCATCAACCACAAACCGGTGTCAATTCTATTAGACTCTGGTTGCAATGTCTCGTTGATTAGTCGTGTAGAAACAGTTTAGGGTGCAATATTGCTAGGAATTGCTCAGTTTTCAGGGCCCGTAGATTTCATTCTTATGCCTGGACTTGGTATGGATGTTCTACTGGGGTATGATTTTTTGGGGCAAACAGGATGTGTGTTGAATTATGTAAATAAAGTCTCGATATTTGAGTTCAGGCAGGGGGAGAAGTTCATCTTGTGAATATGAGAGCAAGCATGGTGTTTGTTACATATTGGATAAGCAGTCAGTGTTATGTACATCACATATGGGCTAAGCAATCAGTGTTTCATACCTCACATCTGACAGAAGAGCAGATTAGGAGATTGTTAGATGTGTTGGGCTCTTGGGGCAATATCTCAAAGTCCTCACTGAGTGGTTGTGAGTGACTATACCCCAGTTTACATCCTATAACCTATGGTTCAACCCACCAAAAATGATAGAGCAGCGAAAAATTGTGTATCGGCAGGGATAATTAGAGACATACACGTCGCAGGCTTTCAAATAAAAAAATGATGGTTGCCCACAACTACATACCCTTAGAGTCAGAGTTGAAATATTAAAAGTTTTGGCTGGTTTCATTGTCTAGGGGCTGGGATACGTAGTTTCTGCATTACAAGCCAAATACTGCTGAGTCTACAGTATACAATATGAATATACACATGAATCGAATGGTCAAAGGTTCCTATCACTCGGAAATTGCGAATTTTGAATGTAACATATAAATTTATAAATGAAAGATTGCAATTAAATAAACTCTGGCGGTACTATTCTTAACGACTTCAAATTATGAATACAATAGCAGAAGTAACTTTAAGAATGCCGTTTATTATTGCAAAACACTTTTTGGTGTCGACGGTCCAACAATTAAATAAAATAAAAGTTGAATAACAGAGAAACAATAGATTCCTACTTCACGTAATTAGTTATGAGCAACAGCGTAGCTCGCGAGATATTCCCTTCTAAGCGCATACTGCGTCTTCACTGCAGAAGCCACGGAAACTCAAGAGTGCACAAGTCGACACTACGAAATATTTCTATCTTCCGCGACCACGGGCAAACTGCTCAACACTCTCCGAGTATTTCCCACGAACATCCGTCGCGCCTTCCCTGCCAGCACTCCTCTTTGTCCTGTCCGACCCGATGCTCCTCCCCCACTTCCGTCCAAGTTTCTCCATTGACTTCGGTAGTAACCTACCGTAGCAACGAACGCTGTGTTGGCTCTCCCGCCATGTCTCCAAGCCAATGCACACTCACAAACATATTGAAACATATTACGGCAAGAAAAAAGGAATAAAAGTGAGATAGTGTTAATACTTTCACCCTTCTTTACCTCCTCTGCATTACTGCAGATGACGTGTCACTGAGCACATTTGTACTGTGCATGCAGTACACGTGAGGTGCTTAGTTGTTTCCACTGCCCTGTGTGGAATACAAAAGTTCTTGTACACTTCACTAACCTGCTGTCTTCAAGATGATGATGCCCCAGCGCAGAAAACAGCACGCAGGTCGTGGATTCTTTTTCTTGAGGCTGAAATTAACTTCGCGAGGAGCTGCTGCTACGAATAAACTATAACTCATTTGGGATGTCTATTGATATAGACATGAGAAACTATTCTTGATCACAACGTATTGAACATATCTTTTCACAGTCATTATATCTGGCAAACATAACATGGAATACATTCTGGCACAGACAACACGTCTGTCTACTGGAACCGTCAGAACTGGAGAATAAAATTACATGAACTAAATACTACTATTACAGACAACACGTCTGTACCTAGCGACGGGCGAAATTGTAATAAATAAAATTGCATGAAACAAATACTGCTATAACAGACAACATGTCTGTCTACTGGAACGGTCAGAACTGGAGAGCCAGACTGCCCGAGACACTTCGCGCGCCAAGCCAGCAAGGCGTGACCCGAACGCCACCGAAGTGCATCGGCAGTAATATCGTCAGTCTTTTGTTTTAGTAATACTTTGATTTTAATAATTTTGAAATGACTGATTGATAGTTGGCTGTTGAGAGATGTTTATTTTAAAAAAAAATGAAGTAATTTGGATGACAGGTTTAATTAATAATAGCAACTAAAGTTTAATGTTTTGGCGCCCTACCGCCGAACACAGCAGCCAATCACAGAGCAGCAGCATCATGCAGGTGGTCTTTCTCACGGGAATGTTACCAATCTAACATCTGTCACCGGTACCTCATCCCACATTGCGTCATCTCTATGCTACGTGCATCTCCTCTGCCCTGGGAATAGCTTCCTGGAGCCTAATATGATGGCTGAATAAGCCAGAAATATCACAACATACAAAATACTGTATTTACATTTAAATGACTTGAAATTAAATAAATATTTCTACGGCTAGACCGTAAACACGCTCTAACACAAATTATTAAATACATAAACATATTAAATAAACATATATGAAGGGAACAGAAACAAAAGTAGGCCAGTAGCCTAATGCCTCTGTGCTTTCTAAACACAGTAAATATTAGACCAATTTCTTCAAAGACATAGCGAATAAATTTATTTATAAGCATGCTGCTACCGTCTTTTCGTGTAACTGTGGAGTACTTATGGCCTGACGCGATCAATAGTAATGGGCCACTTTGACCTCCAATAACTCATGTACTTTTCAAGTTACATTCCTGTAATTCACAACAATTTAAGATTGCATTAATAGCTTCCTAAAGACGCGTTGATCTACAAAATCCGATGAACTGTTCCGATTTTTGAAATTCGTTGCTGCGTGTCACTTGTATAATTTAGTCAGATACTAAACTTTAAACTAATAAGGATATTGAAAATCTGATTACACGATCAGAATCGTCCTGCAAATAACGGTAACGTACATCTTTCTTTGTAAGGTATCATGATTCCTCTGGCTATTATTAATTTCTACATGAACTGTGAAACGTCTGCCATTATGGTTTGACAAAGTCCGCCACCTTTGGCACTTCTGGCGTAGAAATCTCCTTCATCGACACAAAGCACAGTCCTCGACACAGCGTCAACATGGAATTCCCAGCCACATGGTCGGTCTGGACCAAACTCTGGGACTAGCCCTCTTGCTCCGGCTAATGTTCGGCACCACGCGGTTGCTGATGATCCCCAGCTTGCCGAGCGGCCCCTGCTGCCACACCAACACCGAATATTTTCAGGGCGCCACAACTCGCTCATTACCCCATAACGTCATCCACGTCCTTACGAAGAATAGTGTCATCTGGTGGCAGCTAACAGCGCACTCAAGGAGAAGGTCATTCAAGTATCAGTGCCTTTGCCAGATCTTCTCAGTTGTTTTTTGTGGTTTTCTGGTGCAGAATATTCTGGATCTGAAACAGAGATGTCTTCAGATTTCATTGGCTGACGAATCCAAACCTCTCACTACTTTCAGTACTTCCTGGAAATTATTTGAATATAAAAGAGTCCTTTTTCTATTGGCCTCCAGAGTGGTGGTTTTCTCACCTTTTACTTTCGCTGTTGGGAGACTTAAAATTCAATGCATGTGAAACTATCATGACGATGTAGTTATTATAGTAGAACGTATTAGGAATATCTGATTTACATTGGTCAGTTGCCTTAGTGATTGAGCGATGCAGGATTTAGTGCAAAGCTGGACTAAGGTTTCTTAATGGGATATATTGTGTCAAAGGAAGGGATAAGAACTCATAATGAGTGAAACAAAGCCATTCACATGTTGGTGGTGCTGGGGCAGCACCCAGCCACAAATTTACTTTCAGTTCTTTCATTCAAAGGGTACCGTTACCGGTTTCGAATTGTTGTGATTCATCTTCAGACGGTTTCCACGCTTTCCTTATGACATGTGGTGTGTTTTTTACACATTAATTGTCCTAAAATATAAATAATACATAATTATAAGCACTCCACACACAGATGGTTGCGTTGCATACTTTCGTTGCGTGTGACTTACGCGAAACATCGGTTTGGGGTAATATTTTCATAACATTCATGCAACAGATGTGAGTACATTCCCACTGCATTCTTGTTGTTGCACATGTAAATTTTTCTCACTGAACACTTTAGATTCGCCACTGAGAAGATTTCTACCACGCACCACATGTTTTGATATATACGAAGAGCTTACAAACATATGAGTATTAAAGATGCTATGATATATTGTAACATTTGAAGATGTCCTATGTTTAGAGAGGATCATATATTCACTTACGCAACTGAAATGCCTTTTACACTAGCACAGAGACATTGGTTTTTATTTTTGAGTTGATACTGTTACATTAATGTTTTGTGACACAGCAAAACTAGACACTCATGAGTAAAATGCACTTGCATGCAAGGCAAATAATGAAACAACTACAAACAAATAATACCTGCAAAAACACTGTACTTAAAGATTTGAAAAATATTAACAGCAAACTGTCTGAAAGTAAAGCACTCATAGTAAAAGCTGACAAAAGAAATTCTTTAATCGTAATGCATGAAAGAGAATATATAGGGAAAACCTTGCAATTTTTCCATAGCAAGTCAGATCCTACAATAAAATTCCAAACTAGACTCAGAAAGCTACTACAAAACTGTACCTTTTCACTGGACAAATATGAAATACGTAACTGCATAGCAATGAATCCCTCAGCACCGAAACAGCGTGCACTGTCAAAGGTTCTTAAAGAAAATTGTCCCATTCAGCCGACTGTTAACTCAAGCAACAGCCCTGCATACTTCATAATACGTAAACTAAAATACTTCATTACCAAATAATATACATTTGAAAATAACTACACCATACATGACACACATGAACTCATAAGCTTAATTAAAGACATCCACATCCCACCAACAGCATCACTAGACATAGTCAACCAACACACAAACATCCATGTCAAAGAGACAATCTGCTTGAATATAAGGAAATTAGTCTATCAGAGAGCTGTGAACTCATAGAAATACTTTCACTAGAGCATAATTACTTTGGCTTCAACAACAAATTGCACCAACAACATTATGGTTTGGCAATGGGAAGTAGCTTAGCTGGCTGAATTTACATCAACCATACAGAACAAAAATTCTTCTCAGCCAACCAGCACATCCCAAACAAAATAATTTACTACAGAAGATGTGTTGATGATACAATCTTGCTTTTTGATGGTACAAACAATGAAATAGATACATTAGCAGCAGATCTATGCAAAATGCACAAAAATATTAAATTCACAGTTGAACATGAAATTAATAAAATCATTAACTTTCTTTACCTGAAGATTTGCAGTAGTAACAATAAACATTAATTTAGTATTTACAGAAAACCTACCACCACAGATGTCAGTATTGACAAATCATATTGCCACCCCTGCCAACAAAAAATTACATTTTTCAGAACAATGCTACAACAAATCAAAAAAATTACAATGAGTGACACAGACCAAAAAAATGAAATCAATATATATAATTAAAACAGTTGCTCATAATAATGGATTTAAACCCATAATAATAGAAAAACTCCACAACAAAATGCAGACAAAAACCACAGATGCCCTTCACAGAAGTCACTTCAAGCCAATTCAGTGTGCCACAGAAGGCAAACCTAAATATGCTACTCTCCCATACATAGGCCCACCATCATACCAAATAGCAAACTTATTTAAAAAGAAAAATAGCACACTCAGCTTTTACACAAATAATAAATTACAATAAAAGGTAATCCATGATGTAAATACCTCCAAGGGTCCCTACTGTAAATCAGGAATAAACAAACTCAAATGCTATACATGCCCAAAGTACTACATTGGACAGACGGGCAGAAGTTTTGAAATTAGATGCAAAGAACACATTGATGCTTTACAGCTCGGTAATCTGAACAAATCTGCATTTGCAGCCCATATTACTGAAGAAAATCATTCAGTGACAAACATTGAGAACAACTTAAAAATTTTACATCTAGCAGAAAGAGGAGCCACTATGAATATATTAGAAGAAATAGAAATACATACACAAAAACAGCACCCCAGACTTAATCCTTAATGAAGAAACAGAGTTAGCAAAGACCCCGTTCCTGAAAAATTTTTCAAAAATTATTTTCCAACCTCCAAAGCAAATAATATTAGTGCGCCTATCTGCAGATCAAGTAGCAAATTTATGCGTCACTGTAATTCTCGTGATGTTAAATGTAATTAAGAAAATGTACTATTTTACATATACAGTACTAAAAAATATTAATTTAACAGTATCAATTCAAAAATAAAAACCAATGTCTCTGTGCTAGTGTAAAAGGCATTTCAGTTGCGTAAGTGAATATATGATCCTCTCTAAACATAGGACATCTTCAAATGTTACAATATATCATAGCATCTTTGATACTCATATGTTTGTAAGCTCTTTGTATATATCAAAACACGTGGTGCGTGGTAGAAATCTTCTCAGTGACGAATCTAAAGTGTTCAGTGAGAAAAATTTACATGTGCAACAACAAGAATGCAGTGGGAATGTACTCACAACTGTTGCATGAATGTTATGAAAATATCACCCCAAACCGATGTTTCACGTAAGTCACATGCAACGAAAGTATGCAACGCAACCATCTGTGTGTGGAGTGCTTATAATTATGTATTATTTATATTTTAGGACAATTAATGTGTAAAAAACACACCACATGTCATAAGGATAGCGTGCCAACCGTGTGAAGATGAGTGACAATGATTCGAAACCGGTAACGATACCCTTTGAATGAAGGAACTGAAAGTAAATTTGTGGCTGGGTGCTGTCACAACACCATCAACATTTGTCTTCACATAACAGCCACGGTCTCCAACCATGTCATCATATGACGAAATTGCATTCACATGTTTCCAAAACCTAGGGATAAGAAAGAAATTGCTAAATCTATTGGAATGGTAAGTTTCTTTCGCAGGTTTATAGCTAATATTGCGCAGTCAGCCGCACCTCTTAACAACTTTAGGCGTAAAGGGGAAAAGTTTCGCTCTGGAGACTAAACAAGCGCCATTCGATGCCGTAAAGATTCATGTGTGTTCTTGTAACAGAGACCTATTCGTATTTCATATTTTCCCAACTAGGGAGAATTATTGTGTACACTGTCCAGGCAAGAATATGAACGAATTATTGATCTAAACTCTAGTATGGAACTGCCCAAGATGAGCAAATACACGTTTCAGGCTCCGGTCTGAGAGACCGCAAGAGAAGCCTAGCGTTTGACATATTACCACGAGTTACTGATTTACGTACACAGTGGTAGGACTGGAGCTTTTTTCTTACCTTCTCTCCAGCACTAATAACAACAGAGTAGCAATCACATCTGTTCTTTTCTGTCTCCTTCTACAATCCCTGTGTTCTACTGCTTACTCTAGTACTACGAAAGTAATGTGTAGTGTGTCTTCATATAATCCTTTGGTCGTCATTCCGCGTGAGTGCCTTATTAATTAATTAATCTTGTATGTGCTTTTACTTTTCACTCTACTTCTGTAACACAAGGAAAATTTTCCACTTTTGCCAGAGTCCATCATGGAATTTAATGCAATGCTGTGCTCCTGACCTACATGTACAGTAGTGCACAAAACGAGCGAGACCCCTTGCCTTTTCGTTATGCTGATCCACAAAGCTTTAAAGTCTGCCACACAGCATAACAAGCAAGGCGACGAAGTGCTACCAACTTATTATGCTTATTGACAAACTATCCGAACTTTGCCAGACTGTTTTCAATCATGTGTAAGACTATATTAACTATTTAATTCTAACGGATGACATTGAGACAGTAAATAAAAAGAGGAATTACAAAACTCCCACAATCAATATAGAGAATTCAAGTATACAGTGGATTCAAAAGTTTGCTATAATGGGAAATAATTGCTTTCACTGACTCCTTAATGCCTACGTTTTCTCAGTCAGACAATGTTTGAAACAAGCGCTAGCAAGGTAAAAATTTTTTCCACAAATTGTCTAACTGGATGTCGAAGAGCATGTTGTGTAAATTACGATCACAACAAACATTATTCAAATACACGGATTTCTGTAGGCATCCAACTCTTTTATTGTGTGTTACATGCGCAGTATGTAAACTGGCCACGCCTCCAACACACATTACCACTAAGTTATCAAAGAACTGTAGCAAAACAGAGCATCCACGTTGTCCATGTGGTGGATAAGACGAATAATTCGCAACATAAATGTCAATGTAAGCAGCAATTTCTGTTAGAACGTGGTTCCTGGACCAAATAACATACATTTCCTACGTATTCAGTGCGAATCATGTAGCAAATGTAATTTAAAGGACATAAAAATATCGAGTGGATTCACTAACATAATTATGAACCATTCAAGAACGTAAAACGATGATCACATAGTTGTCAAACGTATTCTACGGTGTTGCCATTGTCCTTTAGACTAGCAGCAGGAAGAAAACGTTCGCTCAGCTGATGTGCTGAGATAAAGCTCGCGGTTCTAAGACGCCACAGCATCGTCTGGCATCAGTTCGTGGGAAACGAAATACCTCAAGTATAAGCCAACCAATGTGTTGTATTCACGTCTCTGTGACTATGACTCGGCGGTTAAGTGTGGTTTTGAATAGTACGTATGCTCAGATTGCGAATCTAACATCATAAATAAAGACAAGGGGGAATTAATTAGGCGTCCTTCCTCTTCCATAACATCAAATATATTTTAGTTATTCTATCTTAAATGAACTGCGCAGAAAATCATTCACCACAAGTGAATAAGTTTTTAGCAACACCAGATGATATTAACAGCTTGCCGGCGCGGGTTAGCCGTGCGTTCAACGGCGCCATATCGCGGACCGCGCGGGTACTTACGCCGTCAATTCGAATCCTTCCCCAGGCATGGATGTGTGTTGGGTTAGGTTGGTTTAAGTAGTTCTAGGTCTAGGGGACTGATGACCTAAGCAGTTTGGTCGAATAGTTCTTAGAGCCATTTGTTGACCTTCCGCGTAAATTTTCTTTACATAAACGGCCGTATCTTTAGATTGCGTTGACATAGAAGCTCACTTTCTTACACCACCAAGGGACCGTATGGCGCTGGAAGTGCGATACATTTCCCCTTATTATGTCTACCCGTACTCGAGGCTCGAGGTAAACGGGTTTTAAGGGTTGGGTAGACAGATAGACGGTCAAGAAAGTAAGACTAGTATGGTTCTATTTTTACCGATTTAGGTGACGAAATCCTAACAACGAAAATAGCTACGACAGTTATTAAAGATGAGGACGCATAAATAATTCCCCCTAATCTCTATTCGAAACGTTCTAGTTGCAGTCGATGCATCAGCATATTAATCGTTGCTACGCTTTCGATCCAAATCACATTTACAGGTATGCAAATAAAATCCATTTGCCTATACACGTGGTAATTCAGATCCCAGTATTAATGCCACCGCGTTTTAGAAGTGTGAGCATTCCCATTGTTAGCTAGCTTAAGAAACACTTCAGCTAATGAACGTTTTCTGGCTGTGGCGAGTCTAATGGAGAATTCGAAACATTGTAGAATACGTTTGGCAGCTATGTAGCCGTTTATTTCCTGGGGTGGTGCAGAATTATCCTACTAAATTTACTCGCTAATAACAGTACTTTGTTATTTCGATAAACATCCCAAATGATTGTCACATAAGCGGTAACATAAAGGTAGAAAATTCTAGTTTTTGAGTCCAGAAAGCTCTATGCAACAGAAACTGCAGATCATTTTGCCATCTCCATTCCGAAATTGCCGGCTTATTCATGTCTGGGGTAATAATAGAGGGCTGTTTGCCTGGGTTGTCTGCTAGCATAGTGAAAGGAGTTTGCTACTGCAAGGAATGTCTAGTTTGTTTTCGGTTCTAATCTCGATGGAGACAGATAGACTATCAGTAAAGCAACTTTAAGAAATTCTCGTTTTATTGCTACCCTTATTCTGTGCCGGCGCCCTGTGGATGTAAATATGAATATTTTATAGAATTTCATACTTGTTACTGCCTACTTTTCCGCTTAATTGACTTGACTTGAATGATTTTTAACTGAATTTCGTTATGAATCTTCACGCATTGCCAAATTTGCACACTTTTATGGTAGGTCAGCAACAGTAATACAGTATGACTGGTCTGAACGTTGACACAGACCGTTTCGCGGTCGAATGAGCATAATATTTTGCTAATTCGTAACGATCTGGGGTGCTTTGTCTTACTAAAACAGTTATGTTATGTCGATAAGTTGAAATTCATTTTTATTAGTTCATATTAATTAGCGTTTCTTTTTCTATTTATATCTTACATTTACGTATAATCTTCACTAATATAGTCTTACATATGATAGAAAACAGTCTGACAAAGTTCGGATAGTTCGTCAATTTCACGCCTGTGCATAATAAGTTGGTAGCATTTCGTCGCCTTGTCTTATGCTGTGTGACAGACTTTAAAGCTTTGCGGATCAGCATAACGAAAAGGCAAGGGGTCTCGCTCGTTTTGTCCACGACTGTTCATCCACATCATCTACATTTAAATCACACTCCGCGAGTCACCTAATGGTGAGTGGTACTGATTCCCCCCCCTCTGAAACCTTTTCCATTCGCGAATGACGAGTGGGAAGAATTATTGTCGGAAAGTCTCGGTATTCACTGTAATTTTTCTAGTCTCCTCTATGTGATCATTACACGAGATACGTGTGGGAAGAAGTAATATGTTGTCCGACTGTTCACGGAAAGTGCTCTCTCGAAATTTCAGTAGTAAACCTCTACGTGATGCACAAGGCCTCTCTTGTCTAGCAATTGAGTTCGTTGGGCATTTCGGTAATGCTCTCGCGCTAACTAAACGATCCTGTCACGAAACGTACCGGTCTTCCTTCTGTCTTTTACATCTCTTCTGACAGTCCTACCTTGTAAGGATTCCATATTGATGAAAAATAACGATCAGTCGAACAAGAGACTTATAAGCCATTTCTTTCGTGGATGTATTACATTTCCTTAAGACTCTTCTTATGACTCTGTCTGGCCTCTGCTTTCCATACTGTTCGTTTTCACTGATGAGTCAAAACATTACGACCACGGCCCACAGTGGGACTGTATGCTTCCTGATGGTTTGTGGTCACATGACTCAGTAAGATAAGAGTCCAAGCGGAAGAGAGACAAACAGCCAGTAATTAGAGCGAAGATACTTGCTGAAAACCAGAAATCCATTGATATAGGCGGTTTCGACATAGGGCACATCGTGGTGTTGCTGCAGCTGGTAACGAGAATCGTTGAAATTGAGAAACTGGTCTGCTCTTTGCGTACTGGTGTCAAGACCACCTATGGAAAGTGGATGGTGGATGGTGGAATAACGTGTATGCCGTATGGTACTGGACAACTTCGTCTCATCACAAAACGTAGAGGTCGGGGGATCCCCGACTGTGTAATGTAGGATAGGGAGCGATCTGCGGCAGGTCTGACGACAGTGTACAATGCTGGTGTAGACACACGTGTTTCGGACCACACTATTCAAAGGCTCTTCATCAAAAAAACCCACTATGTGTTCCTGTGTTGACCAAACGATATCGTCACTTACGACTACAGTGGGCTCAGCATCACTGAGTTCCCACCATGGATCAATATAAACATGCCGCTTGTCGAATAAATCGCATTTCTTGTTACACCAAATCGATCATTGGGTCCTTACACACCGACATACAGACGAAGGCCTGGTTGAAACGTACACTGCGCCACAGACGCATGCCGGTGAGAGCAGAATAATTTATACTATGGGCAACATTAAGCTGGACTTCTGTGGGATCTGTGGTAGCAGTGAACCGAGTGAATATTATTGCGGACCACCTGCATCCTTTAATGGTTGAAATCTTCTTCGATAGTGATGAAATCTTCCAGCAGGATAACTCTCCGCAGTGCAAGGCCAGAATCGTGGTGCATTAATGTCTTATCCAACAGTGGCCCCTGATATGTATCCACAATAATAGGGCGCCAGCTGCGTGCCCACAAACCACCGCCCCGTAATTTGCGGGGATTTAGTGACCTGTGATAAGACATCTGGTACGACATTCTTCAGGAATCACCTCGAAGGGAACGATCTATTGTTACGTAATCAGCATGGTTTCAGAAAACATCGTTCTTGTACAACGCAGCTAGCTCTTTATTCGCACGAAGTAATGGCCGCTATCGACAGAGGATCTCAAGTTGATTCCGTATTTCTAGATTCCCGGAAAGCTTTTGACACCGTTCCTCACAAGCGACTTCTAATCAAGCTGCGGGCCTATGGGGTGTCGCCTCAGTTGTGCGCCTGGATTCGTGATTTCCTGTCAGGAAGGTCGCAGTTCGTAGTAATAGACGGCTTCCCCAGGGAAGCGTCCTGGGACCTCTGCTGTTCCTGAGCTATATAAATGACCTGGGTTACAATCTGAGCAGTTCTCTTTGGTTGTTCGCAGATGATGCTGTAATTTACCGTCTAGTAAGGTCATCCGAAGACCAGTATCAGTTGCAAAGCGATTTAGAAAAGATTGCTGTATGGTGTGGCAGGTGGCAGTTGACGCTAAATAACGAAAAGTGTGAGGTGATCCACATGAATTCCAAAAGAAATCCGTTGGAATTCGATTACTCGATAAATAGTACAATTCTCAAGGCTGTCAATTCAACTAAGTACCTGGGTGTTAAAATTACGAACAACTTCAGTTGGAAAGACCACATAGATAATATTGTGGGGAAGGCGAGCCAAAGGTTGCGTTTCATTGGCAGGACACTTAGAAGATGGAACAAGTCCACTAAAGAGACAGCTTATACTACACTCGTTCGTCCTCTGTTAGAATATTGCTGCGCGGTGTGGCATCCTTACCAGGAGGGATTGACGGAGGACATCGAAAGTGTGCAAAAAAGGCAGCTCTTTTTGTATTATCTCGTAAGAGGGGAGAGAGTGTGGCAGATATGATACGCGAGTTGGGATGGAAGTCATTAAAGCAAAGACGTTTTTCGTCGCGGCGAGATCTATTTACGAAATTTCAGTCACCAACTTTCTCTTCCGAATGCGAAAATATTTTGTTCAGCCCAACCAACATAGGTAGGAATTATCATCAAAGTAAAATAAGAGAAATCAGAGCTCGAACAGAAAGGTTTAGGTGTTCGTTTTTCCCGCACGCTGTTCGGGAGTGGGATGGTAGAGAGATAGTATGATTGTGGATCGATGGACCCTTTGCCAAGCACTTAAATGTGAATTGCAGAGTAATCATGTAGATGTATCAAGGACTTGTAGAATCGAGGCCAAGCAGAATCACTGTTACACTGTTTTTGAAAAGTGGACCAATATACTACTAAAAAGTGGTCATAATCGTTTCGGCTTATCGGTGTATGTCATCATCCAAGTATGTTCTGGATAGATATTTTGTGGCATGTACTCTTTCAGCACTTTTTCATTAATAGAGTGGATGTTCATAAGTGGCTCTTTTTTCCTACGTACGCGACATATGTCATATTTATTTACGTTCGGGGTGAACTACCAGAGCCTGCACCATTCATCGTTCTCTTGCATATCATTCTGGAAATCTACGCCGACGTCTGGCGTTGCTACTTTTTTTATAGAAAACCGCATCACCTGCGAACAGTCTGAAAAATATCCGACGCATTCTACTTTATAATTTATATACACTGTGAACGGTGACGGTAATATTTTCCTTGGCGTATACCGAAAATTACGGTTATATTTGATTTTGTTTTGTTTTGTTAAGAGCAACGACTTGAGTTCTGTGAGCAATGAAGTCTTGAATCAAGTCGCAAATGTGGTCCGGTACTCGACAGTATCGTATATTTATCACTAAACGGCCGTGCTGGACGGTGTCGAATTCCTTCCTGAAGTCAAGGACCACGGTATAAAACTGAGCTCCGTTGTTCATAGCTCTATGGATTTCATGGAGGTACAGAACGAGCTTTTTCGCAAGATTTCTGCTCGCGGAATCCATACTGATTTTTATTGAGGAAACATAATTCTACAACAAATGACTTCAACGATATAGGTCTACAGTTTTGCGCACGTGTCTTGTGGCCTGCTTGAAAACGGGAATGACACGCACTTTTTTTCAGTCGGTAAGTTTGCTTTGTTGCTCCAACGATCAACGATAAAGTGCTGCTATGAGCGGAGCAACTTCTTTCGCATAATATATGTAGAATATTGTAGCTATCTCATCTGGTCCTGATTGCCTTTTCACAAATAATTTCTTCCTCAAATTAAGGTCAACTTTTTATACCAGGAAACTTATTTGAGAGAAGAATCCGCTGTTTACCTGTGTTAATCTCCGTCTTACACCCACACTTACTACGTCAGTCAAGCGTTGTTTTACTTCCAGGTGGCACAATTTCTTCATTATGTGATACCTGTTTTTGTGTTAGGTTTATCGCTAATACCATTCTCGGTTCTCCTCATTACTTTGGTCTTCCTTTTTAATTAGTCTTAGTTCCTATTAAGTGCTCTTTAGTCAGCACCGTTAATTATGGCCTGTAATTGTTCGTCGCTTTCACCGAGGATAATAATGTCACCAGCAAATCTCAATATTGATATTCTTTCACCCTGAATTATAATCTCACTCATGTCCTTTCTTTTATTCCTTTCATGTCTTCTTCGATGTATAGTTTGGGGAGTAGTGGATAAAGACTGCATCCTTAACCTACAATCTTTTTAAGAATGCCATTTTCATTGTTCTCCCTAGATGCTTTTACTTACTTTGCGTGCATAGTTAACAAATTTTTGTCAGATAGTTTGTAACAGAGATCATCATTTAATGTTGTAAAAAGCTTTCTGGCCCACAAATCCCACGAATCTGCCTAGCTTCCTTTATCAAGGACTATGATAGAAACGCCTCTTCCGAGTGTTTACCGAGCTCATTGCCTGACAGAGCAACCATTTTCTTTTCAGTGGATTATCCTTGTCAGCAGTTTGAGTGCATTAGCTGTTAGGTTGATTGTGTTATTATTCTCGCACATAATTCTGCATGTGTGGCCATGATTGCCTTGCATTACAGCACTAAACTCCAGGCGTGCTGGTGCCGTCTTCAGTCCCCGATATGTGTGTGGACTTTTGCTCGTTGCAATGCCTCAAGGATGGCTACAGATCCATTCATTTTGAAGTAAAATGAATGCTGGAGGTTTTTTCAGGGGGTTGTAGAAGTCGAGAGCGATGCAAAACTGCATTCTACCAGCCATCATTTCGACATTCTGGTCACGAGCTTACGTCACAGATTTTACCTTTTACCTATACGGGATATTAAGCTGCTCCTACCGATATGTTTTATGCAACACGCACTACGTCTCTATCAGAAACGGTGTGCAGATAGGCGATAGCCACGTAATGGATGTAAATTCCCTCTCAGAGCTTTGGGCGACAGTCAGCAAACGGAATCATACTGCCAAAACTATAAGTGAGGATAGACCATAAGTTGTACGGAAGTTTTGGACCACAATATATCTTACTTCTGCTATACTTATCCAATGTCTCCCATCTTTATTTGTTTTAATCAGCACTGCAATCATACAAATCTTGGATGCCTCTATAACTTTATTGCCTTTATAAAGTTTAATCATTCGGAAACGGTTGAGAAATGTTCACATACGAGGTATGTTTTACCATCGGAAACTAAGAAATTAATAGAAAATTCCAAAATTGGAAATGTGTAAGTAACAAACTTCCGGTATATAACCCAATCAAAAGATTATTGCACTGGGTGATCCAGCGGTCGTTTTGTGTAGCACCAAATGACAGCAAACGTTGTTCGCCACATAGCTCTGGAGATGTGGTGTACATTCTCAAACTGTCGCAGAATAAACGGTAAACTATACAGAGAAATCTTAGACCTAAGGTACAAATTTTGTTTATGAAACCACTTTAGCACAATAATGCGGCGAGGCATTCTTTAGTTTACATACCGAAAAGTTGTTGTGTTGAAGCTTCCCGTTTTGATATATGCTGTTCATTTCGTTGTTTCTGGTGATGAAACACACTTTACAAGGCAACGTTTATGAACCATTTACGAAATATTAAGTACTATAAACGGAATACACTTACAGAAACATCCTATAACTGTATGATTGCAACGCTAATCACAAATAGTGAGATTGGGGGCACTTGGATAGATGCGGCAGAAGTAAGGTACGGCTTGGTCCAAAATTACCCTGTAACTCGAGACCAGTCTTCATGTGTACATTTTTGTAGTAAGATTTCGTTTCCAAAAAATCGCCCGAAGAAACTTCCTGGCAGATCAAAACTGTGTGCCCGACCGAGACTCGAACTCGGGACCTTTGCCTTTCGCGGGCAAGTGCTCTACCAACTGAGCTACCGAAGCACGACTCACGCCCGGTACTCACAGCTTTACTTCTGGCAGTACCTCGTCTCCTACCTTCCAAACTTTACAGAAGCTCTCCTGCGAACCTTGCAGAACTAGCACTCCTGAAAGAAAGGATATTGCGGAGACATGGCTTAGCCACAGCCTGGGGGATGTTTCCAGAATGAGATTTTCACTCTGCAGCGGAGTGTGCGCTGATATGAAACTTCCTGGCAGATTAAAACTGTGTGCCCGACCGAGTTCGAGTCTCGGTCGGGCACACAGTTTTAATCTGCCAGGAAGTTTCATATCAGCGCACACTCCGCTGCAGAGTGAAAATCTCATTCTGGAATCGCCCGAAGCTTTGAGAGGAAACTCATATCGGTTACGTGGCTATTTACTGCCTGAATTTAGTTCCTCGTATAGGCGGGTTGCACTATGACGGATCTGTAGGAGTCGCTGAATCTCACTGTATGTGCGAGTGTGCTTCCTTCATTATCGATGATGCTTACGTATTCGCCGCAACCAGTCACTTTCTGCATCAGCCGTGTATCGACTCGTGCTACACCTTATGTTTAGATTGCATTGGTTTTCCTTTTCTTCCCCTGACATGTTTGTTTGATATGTTGTCTGTCATTAAGTGGCTGCTTGGTTGTCTTTTCCCTCTGCTATCGATATCTGCGCTTTTGCTTCCGGGAAACTGCTATGGAGGAAGTGAGATCTTAGACCGGTTGTAACCTCGTGTGGTGGCGCGGAAGTAGGGGGTTGCGCGCAGAGAGTGTGGTGGACACGGGAGGGCAGTGTGGCTCTCCAGCGCGAAGCAGGCGTGATCGATTGTACCGAGTCGCCACGTGATGTATGTCGGTTGTGTGTAACGAGCGGGTCGAGTTGACGGAAGAGCTCCCCGCGTGTGGGTTGTATACAGAATCGCCCCACGAGTAGTTGCTGTTCATTTCGATTTGGTGGGACGTTAGCAAGCTTCTTTAAATCCTCCGTTTCAACACTGGAGTTCAAAAGGAGACACCTAACATGAAAGCGCGGTCACTACCCGTCAACGTTGCAGAGAAGATGAGAACTCCGGTGACAGAGCGTGTTGTCGCATGACCGTGGCGTGTTGGGTACGCTGGCGACGCGTGCGCGGTCGGATGTGTGGATCCTTGCCATCGGAGGTCGTGTACTGCCTGTTCGAGCATAATTGCAAGTTAAGATCGTGGAAGGTTTAATCATTAAGTAATAATTTTGTGTAACCAGCGTCTCTTCTGCCTTGTGGCCTCCGGCGACCGGGTTTCCTGTCCCTGGCACCGGTGTAATTGAAGACAGTGATCTTTCCTCCTCTCGTTACTGTCCGATGGGAGCTGTAGTTTTGGCAGTTTAATTGTTTCGCTATTCTGTCGTGGATTATGAGTAAATTCATGCTTCTTATTAGTTGATCATGTGGTCGCTCATTCAGGACTGTTTGGTGTAATGTTTCCTTGCACGAGGTTAGCTCTAATTCTGTCAGTAAGTTAAGTCATCTTATAACAAGTTTTCGCTGGCTAAAAGTCGGTGCAGTGACCAGCCTGAGAGTGGCAATTGTGTTTACGGGCGTATTTAAAATTTGTCAGTATTCTGTCTAGCCTGAGCATCCCTGAGTGGGTGAGTTGTGACCGCCTTACATGGGTCCGTCATATCTCTTATGTTCTAATGATATTCCAGGACGCTTTTGTTTAAAAATTTTTTTAAATTCCTCCAAGTTTGTAAATTCCTTTTATTGCCATTAATCGTGTGTTTGCTGAGACGTTTAATTTTTTTTTAATGGCGGTGTTGGTAGCTTCACTACCTCACCGTACTTTATTAACAAAGTTCTGTATTTACTTTAGTAGCCTGTTTACTAATGTTCTTTAATTTTTTTTAAAATTGTTGTATTGCTTTAAATTACTTTGATTGGCATTAGAGGCGTGTTTTAAAAGGTAGTTTATTGTCGTACTGCTAGCTTCTGTGTGTTTTTTTTTTAATTTTTTAAAAACTGTTGTATTGGTATAAATTATTTGACTGCCGTTAGCGGCGTGTTTTAAAAGGTTGTTTATTGCCGTACTGCTGGCTTCTGTGTTTTTTTATTTTTTTAAATTGTTGTATTGCTATAAATTACTTGATTGTCGTTAGCGGCGTGTTTAAAAGGCTGTTTATTGCCGTACTGCTAGCTTGTGTAAGATACGAATAAAACATTTTTGAAAATCTGAACTCGACAGTAAACTACGAGAAATTTGGCCCCGTTTACCAACTTGTGGTGTGGTTTCCAGTAACCGTAACCACTGTGTGTGTGTCACTGCAAATATCAGGCCAGCTCAATACGAGCCATATTTCATATTTAATTTTTACTTCAGTGTGGGTAGCGGCATGTATTTATTCAAGGAACTGGAACTGAATTAATAATGGTGACCTGGTTATGTGACCGAGGCATAGCTACACTCACGACTACAACGGCTCAGGTGTGCGGACGGCAGTTCTCTGCGCGCTGTCGGTCACGAGTAGCGGCCAGCGAACCGCGGCCCTGTCCAGGGAGTCGATATGAATCGGTGCAGCGGAAGCGAAATGGGTCGCTGTGAGAGCTCGCCATACATGCCGCTGGCAGCGGGAAATGTTGAGCGGCCGCGTAGCCGGCGCTCGTCATGGCAAATGAGCGGCGAAACGAACCAGCCTGCGGACGGTGAGCAGCAAACGGCAGGCTGGGCCGGTCGACTCGTCCCCCGCGAGCGACGCGTCGCTCTACCAAAGGCTTCACCGATCACTTTAATTTTTGGTGTCTGTTGTGTTTCAGATACGAGGTCTTCATAGCGAACGGATCACACACAACTGAAGAAACTGCAAAAAGGTGGGAATTTAAGGAGATGGGACTTGGATACACTGAAAGAACCAGAGGTTGTAGAGAGTTTCAGGGAGAGCATAGGGGAACGATTGACAGGAATGGGGGAAAGAAATACAGTAGAAGGAGAATGGGTAACTCTGAGGGATGAAGTAGTGAAGGCAGCAGACGATCAAGTAGGTAAAAAGACGAGGGCTGGCAGAAGAAATATTGAATTTAATTGATGGAAGAAAAAAATTTAAAAATGCAGTAAATGAAGCAGGCAAAAAGGAATACAAACGTCTCAAAAATGAGATCGACAGGAGGTGCAAAACGGCTAAGCAGGCATGGCTAGAAGACAAATGTAGGGATGTAGAGGCTTATATCACTAGGGTTAAGATAGATACTGCCTACAGGAAAATTAAAGAGCCCTTTGGAGAAAAGAGAACCACTTGTATGAATATCAAGAGCTCAGATGGAAACCCAGTTCTAAGCAAAGCAGGGAAAGCAGGAAGATGGAAGGAGTATATAGAGCGTCTATAAAAGGGCGATGTACTTGAGGACAATATTATGGAAATGGAAGAGGATATAGATGAAGATGAAATGGGAGATACGATACTGCGTGAGGAGCTTGACAGAGCACTGAAAGACCTGAGTCGAAACAAGGCCCCAGGAGTAACAACATTCCATTAGAGCTACTGACGGCCTTGGGAGAGCCAGTCCTGACAAAACTCTACCATCTGGTGAGCAAGATGTATGAGACAGGCGAAATACCCTTAGACTTCAAGAAGAATATAATAATTCCAATCCCAAAGAAAGCAGGTGTTGTAAGATGTGAAAATTACCGAACTATCAGTTTAATAAGTCACAGTGTGGGGCGGCGGGTAGAAATATTGGTAATGTAAAGTAGAATGTTATGTAGAAAAGATGCAATTCCCGGCCGATTAGCAACATTTGTGGGGCGGCGGGTGGAATTATTGTTTATATAAAATGTTTTGTTTTTCCCAGCTGATGCACCATATGTGGGGCGGCGGGTGGAATAATTGTTATTACAAATGTTCCAATTATTTATTTAATGCTGTTGTTTGCCATTCTCAACACTGGCTCTCTAACTACAATATTGGCAACCAGAAAGTGATTAGTAAAACGTGAAGCCTGTAATTAGAATTCCTAGTGCCCACTTCATCTGATAAATACTTATAGCTACAGCTTATAGCTCTGAGCAATTAGGAGATTATCTGGGATTCATAATCAAAAACCATTCTCTCTAAAATGTTCACTATATTCTGAAAGTCACAGACCAAAAAAGAACCCACACAATCCATCTACCATAGCAGTTCAGAGTCTAATGCGCTGATGCAACTACAACTGTTCAAATTAAAGGTTTAAGTGAATGCTCGTCATAATTTGATGATAATGTTCATCAAACGCCACTCTAAATAATGGTAGAATGTCAGTCCCGCGGCGGCACGTGAAAATACGACATACGCAAACTGAAGATAGATCATTAAAGTCATCCCAGAATTAACACTTCACTCGACAACCATTTCATGGTTACGCGTATCCCGAGTAACTTTTTACAACATCCGAGGCTCTTTATAGCAATGATACTGACGCGACGCGACTCCCGGCACAGATGGTGCGCTAATCAGCGTCTGAAGAGAACTGGGGCCTTCTTCTCTCGCGCAGCATTCTTATATACACTCTTGGAAATTGAAATAAGAACACCGTGAATTCATTGTCCCAGGAAGGGGAAACTTTATTGACACATTCCTGGGGTCAGATACATCACATGATCACACTGACAGAACCACAGGCACATAGACACAGGCAACAGAGCATGCACAATGTCGGCACTAGTACAGTGTATATCCACCTTTCGCAGCAATGCAGGCTGCTATTCTCCCATGGAGACGATCGTAGAGATGCTGGATGTAGTCCTGTGGAACGGCTTGCCATGCCATTTCCACCTGGCGCGTCAGTTGGACCAGCGTTCGTGCTGGACGTGCAGACCACGTGAGACGACGCTTCATCCAGTCCCAAACATGCTCAATGGGGGACAGATCCGGAGATCTTGCTGGCCAGGGTAGTTGACTTACACCTTCTAGAGCACGTTGGGTGGCACGGGATACATGCAGACATGCATTGTCCTGTTGGAACAGCAAGTTCCCTTGCCGGTCTAGGAATGGTAGAACGATGGGTTCGATGACGGTTTGGTTGTACCGTGCACTATTCAGTGTCCCCTCGACGATCACCAGTGGTGTACGGCCAGTGTAGGAGATCGCTCCCCACACCATGATGTCGGGTGTTGGCCCTGTGTGCCTCGGTCGTATGCAGTCCTGATTGTGGCGCTCACCTGCACGGCGCCAAACACGCATACGACCATCATTGGCACCAAGGCAGAAGCGACTCTCATCGCTGAAGACGTCACATCTCCATTCGTCCCTCCATTCACGCCTGTCGCGACACCACTGGAGGCGGGCTGCACCATGTTGGGTCGTGAGCGGAAGACGGCCTAGCTTCATGGAGACGGTTGCGAATGGTCCTCGCCGATACCCCAGGAGCAACAGTGTCCCTAATTTGCTGGGAAGTGGCGGTGCGGTCCCCTACGGCACTGCGTAGGATCCTACGGTCTTGGCGTGCATCCGTGCGTCGCTGCGGTCCGGTCCCAGGTCGACGGGCACGTGCACCTTCCGCCGACTACTGGCGACAACATCGATGTACTGTGGAGACCTCACGCCCCACGTGTTGAGCAATTCGGCGGTACGTCCACCCGGCCTCCCGCATGCCCACTATACGCCCTCGCTCAAAGTCCGTCAACTGCACATACGGTTCACGTCCACGCTGTCGCGGCATGCTACCAGTGTTAAAGACTGCGATGGAGCTCCGTATGCCACGGCAAACCGGCTGACACTGACGGCGGCGGTGCACAAATGCTGCGTAGCTAGCGCCTTTCGACGGCCAACACCGCGGTTCCTGGTGTGTCCGCTGTGCCGTGCGTGTGATCATTGCTTGTACAGCCCTCTCGCAGTGTCCGGAGCAAGTATGGTGGGTCTGACACACCGGTGTCAATGTGTTCTTTTTTTCCATTTCCAGGAGTGTATAAAGCCGCGGTGCGGACGGCTAAGGGAACGCCTGATTAAATCCGCTCTCCCGACTAGCCGCTGGGCTAGTAATGCACCACTTTAAGTTACCGAATAAATCATTGCTTCCTTTGCTGATGGCCGATGAACCTCTCAATTTGAATGTGCAATCAGCACACAGGTAAGTAATCATAATAAAATATCTGACGTGGCTAAGTCAAATATTTTGGGCGAGAGAATTAATTTAATTACACTACACGCAGTAGACGAGCTCTGAACTTGCCCTTTGGAGATACGCTATCGCTATAGTTTTATAGTTATACAGTTGAAACTCCTCATATCTTTATGATTATAGCGGATCTCCCTTCTACTTAATTTAAACATCCTAGCTTTATTTATTTGGCTCCTTAATCTGTCTTGCTTCCTTAATTTTTAAGACCAAACCAGAAAATCATGAATTTCAACTAAAATTTTAATTTGTGAGTTCATGAATACTATTTCTACTAAATTAATATGCAAAAGGAATCTAAATATAAATTTTTAAGTTTCTAGCTCTTTTCCGTTGCTGCAATGATTTTTACAGAAAAACATCCAAATTTCGAAAATGGTTAAAGTTGTTGAACTGATATTCAACACATATTGATTTAGTATTACTCCTGACATGCTAGAAACGTTTCAGGTTATTTACTCGATTTTTAAAGTATTGTGCAACATTTATGACGTCAGAGCTAGTTACAGCGGACTGGCTGGCACACAATGGAAAGACTGATGTGAATTTTATACGGTGTGAGTAGGCTGCTCCCCTACAACTTACGACTTATCTTAGAAGCTAGATTAAGGAAAGGCAAACCTACGTTTCTAGCATTTGTAGACTTAGAGAAAGCTTTTGACAATGTTGACTGGAATACTCTCTTTCAAATTCTAAAGGTGGCTGGGGTAAAATACAGGGAGCTAAAGCCTATTTACAATTTGTACAGGAACCAGATGGCAGTTATAAGAGGTGAGGGGCATGAAAGGGAAGCAGTGGTTGGGAAGGGAGTGAGACAGGGTTGTAGCCTCTCCCCAATGTTATTCAATCTGTATATTGAGCAAGCAGTAAAGGAAACAAAAGAAAAATTCGGAGTAGGTATTAAAATCCATGGAGAAGAAAAAAAACTTTGAGGTTCGCCGATGACATTGTAATTCTGTCACAGACAGAAAAGGACTTGGAAGAGCAGTTGAATGGAATGGACAGTGTCTTGAAAGGAGGATATAAGATGAACATCAACAAAAGCAAAACGACGATAATGGAATGTAGTCGAATTAAGTAGGGCGATGCTGAGGGAATTAGATTAGGAAATAAAGTAGTAAAGGAGTTTTGCTGTTTGGGGAGCAAATAAACTGATGATGGTCGAAGTAGAGAAGATATAAAATGTAGACTGGCAATGGCTAGGAATCCGTTTCTAAAGAAGAAAAATTTGTTAACATCGAGTATAGATTTAAGTGTCATGAAGTCGTTTCTGAAAGTATTTATATGGAGTGTAGCCATGTATGGAAGTGAAACATGGGCGATAAATAGTTTGGACAGGAAGAGAATACAAGCTTTCGAAATGTGGTGCTACAGAAGAATGGTGAAGATTAGATGGGTAGATCACGTAACTAATGAGGAGGTATTGAATAGAATAGGGGAGACGAGGAGTTTGTGGCACAACTTGACAAGAAGAAGGGACCGGTTGGTAGGGCATGTTCTGAGGCATCAAGGGATCACAAATTTAGCGTTGGAGGGCAGCGTGGACGGTAAAAATGATATAGGGAGACAAGAGGTGAATACATTAAGGAGATTCAGAAGGATATATGTTACTTTAAGTACTGGGAGATGAAGAAGCTTGCACACAATAGAGTAGCATGGAGAGCTGCATCAAACCACTTTCAGGACTGAAGACCACAACAATAGCAACAATTTACATAAATAAAAATCTCAATACGGTGGTTGGAAATGAAATAGTGGAAACTATTGATTCACAACCGATACAAAAGTGTTACATGTTTGCGCCTGTTAATGTCCTTCAAAGAAGTCACCAGCGTTGCGTAGAACCCGTTGCCAGCCATGTGGAAGGCGTAGTATACCGTTAACAGAGCCTGTTCTGGTGATGGTGCAAAAGGAGCGGCCTACTGCCTGTCGAATCTCTGGAACAGTTCTGAGGCGAATGCCACAAAGTGGTTCTTTCAACTTCGGAATGAAATCAAAGTCACAAGGACTTACGTCCGGGGAGTATGGTGGATGGTACAGTACTTCCCAGTTCCATCGAGCGAACAGAGCAGCCACAGTTTGCGCTGTGTGCGCCCGCACATTGCCATGGTAAATGATGGGTTGGTTGTTCAGAAAGTGTCGCCGCTTCTTTCGCAAAGCCGCTCACAGGTGAGGCTCCAAAAACGAACAGTAAAACTGTGCACTGACGGTCTGCCGTGGAGGAACCTAATGCGTTAGGATAACGCCATCAGAGTCGTTTGCCAGCCCTAGTGGCCGAACGGTTCTAGGCGCTTGAGTGTGGAACCGCGCGACCGCTACGGTCGCAGGTTCGAATCCTACCTCGGGCGTGGATGTGTGTGATGTCCTTAGGTCAGTTAGGTTTAAGTGGTTCTAAGTTTTAGAGGTGTGATGTGCGTACTGTAAGACCTACAGTACACACACCATCAGATTATTTGACCTGTCGCTCTAACGAAGTAGGCGAATGTCAGCAATATGTCTCGTGGTCTTATCGTGGCGTGTTTATCTTCTGCCGTTGGTCAGATGATAGAAATGCCACTTGCACGCTTAGAGTAGCAGATTGACGGTGACCAACTTTAAACAGAACTTGATTAATTTTCACACACATTTATTAAAATAATAACAAGCATAAAAATTACTTAACTAAGTTCTGGATGCTATTTACAATTGAAAATCGGAAGTTCCTTTGGTACTGGTACGTTAATCTTATTCTCACATATATCTCTGACACTTGACAAAAATGTTATACATTTATCTTCATGGCTAAGTACAGGAGTATGGTAATCTTATTAGGCACAGACTGAATCTTGACTATATACTGGTACAGACAAATGTAGAGCTCGTACAGACTGGTACAGACTGGTGCAGACAAATGCAGACTCACTAATTGGAGGTCTGTACACTCATTATAATACCTCGCGTGTTCATGTTTCACTGCGCGAGTGTGATCTGCGAGGAGAAAAGGTTCTACGTTAGTAGCAATCTTATTGGGTGCGTTACATAATAATACGTGGATCGGCGGAAGCAGAATTTGGTCTGTCTCTATGGCAGCGCCATCTCGTAGTGCGGAGATGGACGAGCGCTGCGCCTGCGCTGTTGTGCTTAGCGGGGCGCGCTCTAGTGGGAAAGTTGTTTACGCGCTGACTGACATAGTGCTTAGAGCCATTTGAACCAAACTATGTATATTTTTGGTGTCTGTTCTCGCGGACATAGTTTTTTTTTTTTTATTTTTTTTTTATTTTTTTTTTTTTATCTTGCAGCCACTTTGAATCAAGGCACAAAGGTATTAGACATTAGTTATGTCGTTGGCACAGATGAAAATTGGTGACAGACCGGTATTTGAACCCAAGCCTTGTGCTTAATACGCAGATGCGCTGACCATTAATCCATCTTGACACAGTGGGCACCATTACTGCAAGCACTATCCTAGCATTGCTTCTGATAAGTCCAAATTCTTAAATTACACCATACATTACTGTTGTAGTGTCCCCGCTCATTAACCTCATTACTCCGACATCGCACTGACATGGTAATCAATCAATGTCCACTGGCAGCTAATGCCGTCAGTTCCTTTGTGTCTTGAAAAATCTGAGCGTTCGTTTGTTAAAAAACGTGTATCTAAGAAAGTTCTTCACCGAATACTTTGAAACTTCGAGAAGACGTGGAACTGAAAAATGAGCGTTTTTTTTATATACCTACGGGAGCGACATTAATAAAATAGACTAACTGCAGGACCTGATTCCTAACTGGAAATGGAGGAAAAAAGGTCTACGAATATGTGTCTGGAGAGATTTTGTTGATACGGTAAAAGAAGCTGACGAATGACAGTTCCTCCAGTCACGTACCCTGTGTGCAGTGTACTGTAAACAGCAGAGTGGTTCGGTTTAGATGTCAGGAATGCGCCGCGATGGTGGTTATGTATTGCCAAGCAGATGGAGACGGTCGAGAGGCAGCACGGGTGTACCAAAACAAGTAACCTTACAGACTCCAAACACATCACACAACATTTTAAGCTCTTTTTGGGCGTTTGTGTGATCATGGGTCTTCTCGCACAGACGAACGTGCAAGATGGATTGTGCGTGCAGTAGATTTAGAGGACTGAGATCTAGAGCATATTGCGACAAACCCTACAACAAGCTTCAGTCAAGTGGCCCGCCAACGTGGTGTAAGCCAAAGAACGATTATGTGTGTCCTATGTTGCGACCGCTATTATCTCTGTCATCTGCAATCCCATGGACGCCACTTTGAATATCTGCTGTGACGTTTTTAATACAACTCTGCACTGTGCTAAATATATGGTGCTCTCGTAGGTATGTACACACACACTTGTCCCAAAATTTCAGAGCATTCGGTGAAAAACCTTCGGAGATTTAAGATCTTGAACAGACGAATATTAATTTCTTTGTGAACAGAAACGTAAATGTTTGTTTATTCAAAATCGTATTTCTCCTAAAGTTCTTCGGCGATTTCTTTGAAATTTTGACACAACGTTGCAGTAGAATACGTGCTAGTTTCTATGTATGTAATGGTGCACCACATAGAACATTTTAGTGAATATGTGATATTTAAAGGGGAAAAGTTGCCGTCAAAACTCGCAGAGTACTCGACCGATTTATTTCAAATGTTTACACGTTAACTTAGTGGATGTTTGGATACACAAAAAATGGCTCTGAGCACTATGGGACTCAACTTCTGAGGTCATGAGTCCTGTAGAACTTAGAACTAATTAAACCTAACTCACCTAAGGACATCACACACATCCATGCCCGAGGCAGGATTCGAACCTGCGACCGTAGCGGTCGCGCGGTTCCAGACCGTAGTGCCTAGAACCGCTCGGCCACCACAGCCGTCTTGGACACACACTGACACGCACACACACACAGGAGAGTTGAACGTATGGCTACTAGCTTTATGATTAGAATATTACTAAAGACTCCAATAACAACAAACAAGGCTCAAGGACAGAGGAATTATGGAAGAGGAAATGGGATGAAATGGATGCAGAAAGTGGAAAAAAGGAGATGGGCAGAGATAAGGGGGGGGGGGCAAGAGGACATGAGACAGTGAGAGGAGAGGTTGGACATATGGACATAGAAAGGGGAAAGGAGGTGATTGACAAGGGAAGAGAAAAGAGGCAGGAGGAGATGGCTCGAGAAGGGGGAGGAAGTATGGGTAGTGAAACGTGGAAGAGGTGATGGACAGGGACAGAGGAGGAGAGAGAGGGGGAGGAAGAGGTGGCGAGGGAAGGGGGAAGAAAAGATGGGTAGAGCAAGGGGAAAGAGGTGGTGAACAGAGAGAGGAGGAGAGAAAGGAGAGAGAGAGAGGCAGGAGGAGTTGATGAGAGGTGGTGCAGGAGATAATTGACAGAGAGAGACAGTGAAGCCGGAGGCGATGGACAGTGGGGCAGGAGGAGGTGGATAGACACAGGAAGGAGAAGGAAATTAGGACTTATATACAATACCTAAATACAAAAGTGTGTTTTCTCTTTTCTTTCTTTTGCATTAAATTACACTGAGCCACAGCAACGCATGGGCAGGAATATCTATTATTTACAATACAAAATCATATAAATATACATCTAGAATATTTATGTACTCTATCAACTTTTGAATCACCAGCAGGAAGCCCTTTAGTCGGCAATCGTATGATCTTATTGGGCACTCTTCTGTGGTATGTCTGGTGGTCTATGTTCCTTGCAATCACGAATTGGGGATGGTGTACAAAAATATGCATGTCTGCCGCGTTGGGCTCTAATTCTATTTATCAGTGTCCATGTTTCATACGATATGTCAAATACCGGTGCTTCTTGGGTCACACATGGCACATTATTATTTTTTTTCCCGCCAGTTCTGGAGTCGATAGTAATGTTCAACTCATCTTCCACAGCGACCCTTGCTGTTATTGATGGTGGTCCTATAGAGTGGAGTCGCTCAGGAATTGCATCATTGAAGTCTTGATGGACTGGTAGGTTTTGTGTTATCGTTCGTGAGAGCATTTCAAATGGTTGAAATGGCTCTAAGCACTTATGGGACTTAACATCTGAGGTCATCAGTCCCCTAGACTTAGAACTACTTAAACCTGACTAACCTAAGGACATCACACACATCCATGCGCAAGGCAGGATTCGAACCTGCGACCGTAGCAGCAGCGCGGTTCCGGACTGAAATGCCTAGAACTGCTCGGACACACCGGCCGGCCGAGAGCATTTATGTGGCGTAGTTGAAGGGGGGATATGTGGCTTAGTAGTGGCAGCCACTCTGTAGGTGCCAATTTTATAACGCCAGAAATCATCTTGATGGTATTACGTATTTGGGCATCTGTTTTTAGTGCTCATGGGCTGTTTAGCCAACTGTCATTCTGCGCGAATTGAAAGACATAGCTTGCACAATTTCTGGACAAAGGAGGGATATGGCACAGAGGAGAGATATGTCTTTTCCAGAGATTAAACAGATGGAATTTCTAGTTAGTAGCCCTCCACCTGATGGCTCTGGTAATGTATCTAGGATGACAGATTGTCTCTTACGTGGCCATCTTCTTCTTTTATTCATTCGGAATTTTCTGGCTCATTGAACAATGAAAGATGCTAATCATATTGGATACTTTAGGAAAGCCTATAACTGTGCCATTCGTGATTTAAAAAGCGAAAACTGCACAAGTTGTTTATTTTCTTACGTTAGCACAACGCGTTTCGAGAATTTCTCATTGTCAAATCCATTTGTGCATTTGTTTACATAAACATGTTTGGTGGTGTTTGCATGTGTCGTTTTCTACCTCTCTTGTGTCTTTTTGATGTTAGACTGCAATCGGAAAATCGGACAAAATCAATCTTTGAATCTTTCTAAACGCTGATGTTAGAAATGGTATTTTCAACTACTTACAGGTATTGTGCCTCCTCCATTGTACAAAGTAACACACACACGCAAATCATCACTTACAAATCACGACATGCAGAAGTTGCGAGAATACGGTTTCACAAAGAGCTATTGATGCGTTATTGGATTACATAATGCATATACATAAGATTGTAAATTATAAAACGTATTTTTGACACTAATGAGTACAAAATTAACTCTCATTTTCTTTATTTCTTTTCCTACTGACGTGGTGTACATATTCATGAAAATTGTTGCAATTATCATAATTAGGAGAAATGTTGCTCCTGCATATGATAACTGTAACAATTTTCGTAAATATGTACATTCTTCATTATGAATAAAAGGAGAACAAAGAAATAAGCGATAATTTTTTAGTCAATAGTGGTAAAAATACGTTTTATAATTTCCAACTCTACCCTATGTAACTCTGTGGCAACTCTGTGTACTACATCTTTATGAATCCATAGTGTCGTAGTATCTCTGTAGCATGATTTGTAAATAAACAGTGTAAGTGATGTTCTGCGTGTCTTTGATAGTTTGTATAATGGAGGAGGCACAGTACCTGTAAGTAGTCAAACAAAAATACCATTTCTAGCATTAGCGTTTAAAAATAGTCAAAAATTCATGTTGTCCGATTTTCCGATTGCAGTCTAACTTCAAAAAGACGCAAGAGAGGCAGAAAATCACATATGCAAACATCACCAAACATATGCATCTAAAAAATCCACAAATGCACTTGAAAATGAGAATACGTTATCGAAACACGTTGTGCTAAGCATAAAAAAATAAGTAACTGGTGCAGTTTTTGTTATGTAAGTCATGGTCAATTATTGCATTATGAATAATCTATTCACAACGATACAATTTAAAAATCACAATCACCCTTGTATATTTTAATGCTCTAAAAGTTAATCGTATCCGTGGTGTGGTTAGAATACGGTTTTAGATTCGAAGGTAATAAGGGGAAATAGAGTAAATTAGAACCAAGTGGAAAATATCTTCTACGAAAACACTTGTCTCTTTGAGCTGTAACTCCTCCGACGCAGCGAAGAAGAAAGTAAGATGTAAATATAATCGCTATTGATGTTTTTAGCATAGCTGACGATCTCTGCGGAGCAAATACGAGAACTTATCAGAAGAAGACCGTTTCAGTCTAGAGGAGGCATTTCCTAGCATCGAATTAAAGGAGGCTATAGAAAGTCACGAGAACCGTTTAAGAGCTCTTGGTAAACGTAAGCAAAACAGGTAGGGAGAGGAAAAAGAGTGCACTCCAAACCATGGAGAAAGCTGGTCTCAGATGCTTCGAAAGCACTCGTATTGTCGTTACAATGACGCAAATTTGTAGTAGTTGCTGTACGGAATAGTTTGGAGTTGGCTGCTTTCAGTCATAGGAAACGATGCTACAAACTCTTGTCTCTTAGATCTACGGTGGTATAATATAAGATGGAATACACTAACAGGTCGCATTATTGTGATGCCCAGATCCATAGCTCATGACTTCGGGCACGTAGTATGACTAATGACCAGCGTCTACGGCACTGCAAATATAAAGAATCAGCTCTCTGCTGAAAGGGTATCAGTCGCACCATAGTGAACAATCGTCACGGAAGCTGTAAAACGTTATCGATGTCCGAGATGAGCGTCGAGTATACGATGCATGAAGATCAATTTTATGGTACTTGCGGAGTCGCCAATGGTGGTTCAGCGGTTGGAGAGAATTAAATTTACTAGATATAATTGGAATTTTGCGTTTTCACAGGGTGCGAATGGTAGCTGAACCACTGAGTCACGTTTTCTACAGGATAATGGAGTCTCCGGTAGAAAACGTCTCAAACATGAGGCTGTCCAAGTCAATGATGAAAACACTATAGCCTTGAAAATCAGAGTGATACGTTCTTGGAGACAAGTAATTCAAGCAGAACACAATCTTTACTGTGTTGTAACGAATTCATCCTCGAAACTCACTTTAAGCTTGTATCTTGTAGGTGTTACAGCACAGCTCGATAATATGCCTTGTCATACGGCCACAAACGGATGAAAGATTACTTCACTGGCCCTAAAATACTATTGTGCGCTCACCACAATCTACAATGATAGACATAAAAAGTAAAGTAACCACTAGGAGATAAACAAAATTAAACTTCACAAGTAGAAAGAGAATGTGTTGTTGTTTCAGTGATTACAAAATCGAGTCAAATTTACTAAGAATTTGGCAGTATGAGATCACTTGTTGGTATGAAATTGTAGTCACCTAGCCTTTATGCATGGACTGATTCAATTAGGAAGGGTGTAATAAGCCGTTGTACCCTCTCCTAATCAAGCTGGCTCGCCGCTGTTGTAACTGGTCCTTGATATCGTTGATGCTAGCAATCTGACGAAGTTGATGACCGATTTGGTCCCGCGCATGTTCTATCTGTGGCAGAAGCTGCTGGCAACGAGAATACCTCAACATCACGCATATGTTTCATAGAGAAATGTGCTATGTTTGGACAACCATCGTCAAGTTAAAAGTGACAGCATGAAAGGTAACGCATGAAAGGTAACGCATGAAGGTGCTTCACGTCCATGACTTAATATCATGACGTCACAGTTTTCTCTAATCAATCATAACTGAAATCAAACCGATGGTTCCCCACACCACTACGCCAGGAGTAAAGCTATTGCGCCTCTTCAAAGTATTGCAAGAAAGGGACCTTTCCCAAGGTCCTCCCCTTATACGACTATGATGGCCATCCTGCGTAGTTCAGAATCAAGATTTATTTCGGATCACAACTGGACGTCATTCATCACCAGTCCATGTACCACTGTCACAGCTCCCCTCCACGCTTTGTGCGTGGTGTTAACGACAACCTATGTATGGAGTGCTGATTCCCTATGCCGGCAGCTGTTGGCATTGGACCAAAGATGCAGGGTGACACAGACTATTGCACGGAATCCATGGCAAGCGCAGAAGTGAAGGGGGCGGCCGGCCGGTGTGGCCCAGCGGTTCTAGGCGCTTCAGTCTGGAACCGCGCGACCGCTATGGTCGCAGCTTCGAATCCTGCCTCGGGCATCAATGTGTGTGATGTCCTTAGGTTAGTTAGGTTTAAGTAGTTCTAAGTTCTAGGGGACTGATGACCTCAGATGTTGAGTCCCATAGTGCTCAGAGCCATTTGAACCATTTGAAGGGGGCGAACGGAACCTTGACGACGGGTGTGCCCCCCTTCACGTTCCTATGCGCTCCAACATCCGTTAGATCAGCCGACAAAAAGGAAACTCACAATGAGGCATGTTTCAAAATCTACCAGGTGCTGATAACACTATCTGACACAATTACGTGGTACTTTCGTGTCCTTCAGTGATCACCTAACATCTGACGCCGTTCTCGGCTCTTGCATACCTCACCCTGCAAGACCTCGTAGCGACACTAAACGCGAACTGTTCTGCTGTACCCACGTGGCCGTTTCACCTTTAACAGAGAATTTCATCTAAACTGCTGACAATAATAATATATAGAATAATTAAATAGAAAATTAAGGATCTGTTGGACGATGATCAATTTGTCTTCAGGAAATGTAAAGGCAGCAGAGTGGTAGTTCTAATGTAGCAGTTGATAAGAAAGACAGATGAAAAATCAAGACACGTTCACGTTGAGCCAAAATGTTCAAAATTCTGAAAATAGCAGGGGTAAGTTAGGAAAAGACGAGTAATATACAACATGTACAAGAAACAAGAGGGTACAGTAAGACTTTAAGACCAAGAACGAAGTGTTCGATTAAAAAGGGTGTAAGACTGCGATGTAATCTTTCGCCCCTACTCTCCAATCTTCAAACAGAAGAAGTAATGACGGAAATAAGAGATAAGTTTATGGGAGGGATTAATATTCAGGGCGAAATGCTATTAATGACAAGATTCACTGATGACATTACTATCCTCAGTTAAAGTGAAGAAGAATTGCAGGATCTGTTGAAAGGAATACACAAAGTACAAGTAGGGATTGAGAGTAAATCGATCGAAGGAAAAAGTAATGAGAAGTAGCAGAAAAGAGAACAGCAGTAAACTTAACATGAGAATTAGGGGTCACAGAGTAGGCGATGTGAAAGAATTCTGCTACCTAGGCAGAAATATACCCCATGGCGGACGAAGCAACGAGGATATAAAAAGCAGAAGCAGACTAGAATTGGAATAAAGAACATACCTTGCGCAAGTCCGCTTTTACCAGATATAAGCCTTAATGTAAGGAAGAAATTGAAAGGTATAGGTTACTGTTAGTCAGGGCCATTCTTTTGTAGGGATTATTGAAAGTCAGACTGCGTTGCGCTAAAAATATTGTGTGTCAGTTTAGTGACGGTCAGAATAAGTAAAGAGAGAAATGTCTGAGTACGTTCAGTTTTGCTCGGCTGTTTGAAAATAATATAACGTAAGAGGTTATCAGCACAATCATTCATAAATTTTTCTAAGGAGACGTTTCTAAAGTTCTGAGAATGTACATTTGGAGCACATCATTATATAGTAGTGAAACGTGGGCTGTGGGGAAACCGGAACAGAGGAGAATTGAAGCATTTGAGGTGTGGCGCTGCTTCAGAATGTTGATAATTAGGTGGACTGCCAAGGTAAGAAATGAGGATGTAAGCGGCATAATCGTCGAGGAAACGAATACATCGACAAGACTGACAAGGAGAAGGGACAGGATGACAGAAGATCTGAAACATTTAGATTAGAGAACATTAAAGAACAAGTTGAGATACGACTGAACACCCTGATAACTCAATTAACACGTTAAGTGGCGTGAGGGTGTATGTGATTTATTAATGCTTGCCACGCAGAACGCCGTGTGCCAGGCCTAGCATGGCTAAGCGTGCGGCAGTTATCGCGTTAATGAACAAAGTTACGGAATGAAATGTATATAGAGACCTCTAACAGTGTTTGGATTATCACTGTCCCCTGCATGAAAAAATTAATTTGACAGGGAAATAGTGGATTACCATCGGGTCCAAGTTCGAAGTGACACTCTCATTACACAACAGGCACAGATTTTGCAGCAACGCAAACTTCCTCAATACACAGTTCAAAACAGTTAACATCAGGTTTTATCTATTTTGTACATATTTTTGTAATTTTGCACTTTGTATGTATTTTACTCGAACTACTTGTGTAAATTTGAACTTATAAAGTCACGTGAAACATGCATATAAATATATCAGAAATAAAAAAAGGCGTGTAACATAGACACTTTGGTCTGTCTGTCAATTCTATTTGTATATTATATGACAGTTATGTTAAATGTAGCAAGAAATGTCACGCCGCATGAACTGACAGCAATATCATACACGAAAACCTGTGTACTGTGACGTAGGATCGATTCCATAACCTGAAGTATTAACATACAGAGGGATGTAATTGAATTCTACCTATCCACATGGCTGATTACTTTCTAGATGAAAATTAAGATGAAGATAACAAACAACTTATAACTGACAGGCACGTCCTTGATATGGAGGCACGTAATGTGATTAGGCTTAGGTTTTTGCTACTATGTCTACACCCAGGAGACCCATGTGAAACTTTGAGACTTTTATAGTTCCAAATAATGACAGTATTTGGCATAACTGTAGTCGTTGGGATAAGGGTGGTTGTGGGAATGAAGAGAAAACAGCTTTACAAATGAATCCAACGACGTGAAAGATTAATCATGAATTTATAGTACATCTTTGCCTCTACATTTCATTGCACATTATTTTGAACAAAATTCATTACAGACTATTAAAGTATCTCGGTGTAAACGATATTTGCTGTGAGAATGTAATCATCGTGTACTTTTTGTTTCTGTTTTTAGTTAAGAGATACAAAAATGTTTGTTGATTCAGCTACACTTCAAAAACTACATAGAATTGTCCATGAATATAGACTCAATTTGGTAAGTACAATCCAGCTCTTCGAAGCTTTTGTCCCGAAAACTTGTTTATAGTGATAGCAAGTGCAGTTTTAATAGTGTAATGGCTTCTCATCAATTGAAAAGACATACTTGGATCAGATGATCTTATGAAACTTCTGTAAAGATTGGAAGGTAGGAGACGAGATACTGGCAGAAGTACAGCTGTGAGTACCGGGCGTGAGTCGTGCTTCGGTAGCTCAGATGGTAGAGCACTTGCCCGCGAAAGGCAAAGGTCCCGAGTTCGGGTCTCGGTCGGGCACACAGTTTTAATCTGCCAGAAAGTTTCATATCAACGCACACTCCGCTGAAGAGTGAAAATCTCATTCTGGAAATTATCTTATGTTTCTCCATGGTGTAAAAACAGTTTCCCAGTGTCAACAAGCTGAGCGTTAATTGTAAACTTGTCCACTTTTAAGGTTTTAAATGACGTCAGTATTTGGAATGAGTGTCGTCGCTGATATCAAGGTAGTTGGCGTTACTGACAAACATTTTTTCCTTTCAGGAATGTATATTATATGATGGGCGGAGATAAATGACCACAGTTATCATACGGACTGTCAGGAAAAAGTTAATAACCCTTTTAGAGGTTTCCAGTTCTCTCAAAATTTGTTGTTGCAACAATGCATATCGAGAGGCGTCTTTTTTCTCCCTGAGTTACTACCATAAAGAATTGCTGACTTGCCTCCAACAGTGGCAGCAGCAGCGCTTATCGATACTAGTACTGCTGAACCATTTTTGGTGTGACCGCTATATTTCCGTGAGGTGGTGTGTGTGGCAGGCAGTTGGTTGCGATAGAGCAGCGAAGAAGTCTCTGTGTCGCGTGGTCAGGCCAGGACCACTGGAGTCATGTACATGCTGTCAGATTGTGAGAAACTAGCTGCGTGAGCTACAAAGTTCGTTGCCCACCTAACCTGGACACTGAAGTTGAGTGATTAGTTAACCTGTTATGAAACCTCAGTTGCTGTGACAACTCTTCGTTCATTGTCGGTTGTAGCTGCCTGGGCCGTTCCGGCTGGCGGCAACATTGGTGTGTTGGAGTCGGTGAAATTCTGCAGCCATCGTCCTGTATGGTCTTTAACTATTAAATTGGTTGTGACTTACCAGTGAAGTCAACCAGCGGTATTTTCTGCCCTGTGGTCGTTAACGCTCCAGTGACCTGCTAGCGTGTGTTTTTCCTCGCCGTGTTGATGCTGTCCGGCACGACGTGTAGTTCGACAGTCTTTTACTTGTTTGTTCTTATTTTTTCTTAAGAGTGGTTTTTTGTGCCTTAGCTGTTTTTAGACGCCAATTTTAAAGACGTAGTGCTGCTAGTATCTTTCTCCTCGGCTGATACTTTCCGTTGTCGTACCGTTGGTCCGGCGGAAGGGAACTGATTTGGTTGTTGGTCGGTCCTTCAGCCGTCCCTGGGTTGGGTTGCCATCCGATTATTTAACCTTACTTTTGGCTGCCTCTCTCACCTCACCTTACGTTAGAGCTACTTCCTCAGGCGACCCTTGGAACACTTCTGAGCACCACTGTTCTGTTGGTTTTAGATTTAGATACCACTCACCAAACGATCCTGAAACGTAATCTACTGAACTATACTAGAGTGATACGGGAGGTAGCTAAAGAAATCTGTAATGTGGACACAATACGTTACCAACAGCCGATAATAACCTGGCAGGCATTCAGAAACGATTGAGTACTTTAGAAGATGGCTAATACCGGACTTTTACGGATACTTTTAGACAGTGTTAATGGTGCAAGACATCAAATTGTGTGTACGCAAGTAACCATATATCACTCAGTACATGAACAGGTACAGTAATCAATAATGCCTCAACAATTCGTCACAGAAATTTAGCATTTAGTGGAAATGGGACAAAGTAATATATCACTATTTTGTAACAAAGCCACAGACGAGGTTAGAAAAGGCGAGTTTACTTATATACACTCCTGGAAATGGAAAAAAGAACACATTGACACCGGTGTGTCAGACCCACCATACTTGCTCCGGACACTGCGAGAGGGCTGTACAAGCAATGATCACACGCACGGCACAGCGGACACACCAGGAACCGCGGTGTTGGCCGTCGAATGGCGCTAGCTGCTCAGCATTTGTGCACCGCCGCCGTCAGTGTCAGCCAGTTTGCCGTGGCATACGGAGCTCCATCGCAGTCTTTAACACTGGTAGCATGCCGCGACAGCGTGGACGTGAACCGTATGTGCAGTTGACGGACTTTGAGCGAGGGCGTATAGTGGGCATGCGGGAGGCCGGGTGGACGTACCACCGAATTGTTCAACACGTGGGGCGTGAGGTCTCCACAGTACATCGATGTTGTCGCCAGTGGTCGGCGGAAGGTGCACGTGCCCGTCGACCTGGGACCGGACCGCAGCGACGCACGGATGCACGCCAAGACCGTAGGATCCTACGCAGTGCCGTAGGGGACCGCACCGCCACTTCCCAGCAAATTAGGGACACTGTTGCTCCTGGGGTATCGGCGAGGACCATTCGCAACCGTCTCCATGAAGCTGGGCTACGGTCCCGCACACCGTTAGGCCGTCTTCCGCTCACGCCCCAACATCGTGCAGCCCGCCTCCAGTGGTGTCGCGACAGGCGTGAATGGAGGGACGAATGGAGACGTGTCGTCTTCAGCGATGAGAGTCGCTTCTGCCTTGGTGCCAATGATGGTCTTATGCGTGTTTGGCGCCGTGCAGGTGAGCGCCACAATCAGGACTGTATACGACCGAGGCACACAGGGCCAACACCCGGCATAATGGTGTGGGGAGCGATCTCCTACACTGGCCGTACACCACTGGTGATCGTCGAGGGGACACTGAATAGTGCACGGTACATCCAAACCATCATCGAACCCATCGTTCTACCATTCCTAGACCGGCAAGGGAACTTGCTGTTCCAACAGGACAATGCACGTCCGCATGTATCCCGTGCCACCCAACGTGCTCTAGAAGGTGTAAGTCAACTACCCTGGCCAGCAAGATCTCCGGATCTGTCCCCCATTGAGCATGTTTGGGACTGGATGAAGCATCGTCTCACGCGGTCTGCACGTTCAGCACGAACGCTGGTCCAACTGAGGCGCCAGGTCTAAATGGCATGGCAAGCCGTTCCACAGGACTACATCCAGCATCTCTACGATCGTCTCCATGGGCGAATAGCAGTCTGCATTGCTGCGAAAGGTGGAAATACACTGTACTAGTGCCGACATTGTGCATGCTCTGTTGCCTGTGTCTATGTGCCTGTGGTTCTGTCAGTGTGATCATGTGATGTATCTGACTCCAGGAATGTGTCAATAAAGTTTCCCCTTCCTGGGACAAGGAATTCACGGTGTTCTTATTTCAATTTCCAGATTTCCGGTACTAAATCCTAACGCACATTATCAGTGCTCATTCATCTGTACCCGATGAACTGGGACACCTTGAGTAAATGGGTGCAGCTAGAGACCGAAGAAGTATTAACCTGCCACAGTGATGTGATGTCTGCCTTTAAATACTCCTGTTTGAGACATTTCCTCCTCAGTGTCTAGTCATTCGATATGGATCACCTACAACAAATGTTTCGTAGGAGTATAAAACAGGAATTGTGAATGTTTGTGCATTTAGGATAGTACGATTGTTCAGAGATATATACGATGCCACACAATATCACATGGAAGTAGTGGAACCTAAACCACATTTTCTGAAAGTAGGAACCCACTGGATTTACTCTGTTTGCCAAAACCTTAAATAGCGAACGTGGATGGAGAACATAGAGGCATGGAAAGGGTGGACCACAGAACAATGGCATCTTGACCAATGGCACTATTTGTCAACACCAGTGTTGTACTATCCAGATAAAAGTTTGAGTATTCTACCTACACAGAATCTAATCTTTCTTATCAACACCTTAGATCCAGAACTACTACACTCGATTGATGAGTTAATCAGATAAGAAAAAGAACGTATTTGTACGGAACTGGTGTTGCGGCATATTCAACATTTTTGAGAACAGCATCGTCGGAATGCTATTACTATATTTCAACTAGTAGCACAGCCGTGTTTCTTATAGCAAAGTGATGCACTATTTACGCTCGAGGCGTTAAGCTGCCAGAATTTCAGACCAGTCATCACATCAGATCCCCATAGAATGGCTTGACGACATTTGTAACCAATATCTAGACTTTCTTGTAATAATTGTCATCAGATTATAGTACTTACAGATTAAAACTAGATTTAAAGAAAAATGGTTCAAATGGCTCTGAGCAGTATGGGACTTAACATCTGAGGTCATCAGTCCCCTAGAACTTAGAACTACTTAAACCTAACTAACCTAAGGACATCACACACATCCATGCCCAAGGCAGGATTCGAACCAGTGACCGTAGCGGTCGCACGGTTCCAGACTGAAGCGCCTATTACCGCTCGGCCACTCTGGCCGGCCTAGATTTTAAGGAATGGAGTGGTAATGAGCAGTAAAACCCACTCTGGTGAGTTGTTAAACAATAACTGCTAAATATATACCTTTGTAAATATAAGCAACACATATGAACTAGTTATAGGGCGACGTCAACTCAGAATCTGAGGCAAGTTATTTGAAGAAGGGAGGACCGTCGTACAGAAACGATGTTCCAAAGTGCACAAAATTTCAAAGCTATTTCTCGACACCACAAAGAACCAAGTACGACTAAGACGGTGTGTCACAATCGAAATCTATAGCATACAAAAAGCTCCAGTACTACAAAAGCGGGGCAACGATCGTTACTCAATGTTACTTAGCGAGCAGAGCGGAAATGGTGCAGTCTGATGTCGTTCTGCATATGATGTAGTTTTGAAAACTATCGAATATGGAGTAATAACATGCAACTTCGAAGTTCCGCTTCTCCAAGGCGTTCTAGTACTGATCAGAAACGCGTGGGCAGGATAAGCGTCGGTGATTTCGGCAGCAGGATGTGGACAGGAGTGTTGACGTGGTAGATAACCGCCTAACCTCCTACAGTAAATTGGCTTCTGGCTTTAATTACCCCTGTTTCAGACATCCCGGCCTCATTGGTCATCACCGATCCCGACGGAATGACATCCTCGCTACTTACGGGTTAACTCTATTGGCTAACCGTGGTATGCTGCTTCCTGCCTGTTTGAATTCAACCACGAGACTGCTGCATGACGGTTGTGGTTTCTGCCAGTACTGACTGGTCACAGCCATGATTATTAGAAGATATGGACCTACTGAGCCTTCCTCTGGTGTGACTGACTGCAAGGTGCCGTCTTATGCCTACTGGATGGGCGCCTGAGTGCCACCTACAAGACTGTACATGTTCTGTCTTCCTTGCCGTAGGCTGCGTATGTTGAGGGAACCTTTGACTTCCGTCTTCACGACATTCGGAAGATGATGTGGGTACGGATCTAAGCGTGCGTCCATCTTCTACAGCCGTGAGGCCCTTCGTATCCATAGAGGCACGCCCTCGAGCTGTTTCATTAGCTTCCGCTGCCGCACACTGCTCTACATTACTGTCAGGCAGTGGAATGACCTGCCGTTAAGCGACGTGAGCTGTGTCCACTGTCTCTTAATCGTCGCCAACGCCTAAGCGAGCTGTTGGGTCCATTTGCTGCACGTCAGAGAAGACAATATTCATTGTAGCAATCACGTTAATTGAATGTTGTTACAGATATCGCTGCTCCAGTGCTGCCTCTGGGCGAAAGTCTGGAACACTTACCAGGCATCAGAGCTCGGTTGCAGACACTTGTAAATGTCACTGCATACCTGTCCAACCGCGGTGACCACTCACCTCCTGACCGAGGGGTGACCTTAACATCAGTTTCATTAAGAATTCCAAAAGAATTGTGCAGCCGCCATAATTTCCTTCATATAAGTTTTTGTTTTGTCATTCATGCTAGGCTTCAGAAACATGCAGTGTATTATTTCTTCACTATAGTTAGAGCAACACACCAATTAGAAGCCGTCATTAGTGGCATGACGTTGACTAGAATCTGTGCAGAATAACATGTGTCAATACCTAGCATAAAAAGCATTGTTCTTAGTCTGTCGCATACTTTCTCCAACCGTTTCAAATGTTCATCCATATCTTCCGAAAAATCTAGCATCATAGAGATATACCACATAATTCCTAGGCTTCAGACCACACATAACTCCATTTAGCAATCTTTGATATGTAGCTGGCGAATTTCTAAGCCCGAATGACATTGGGTAATACTGAAAACGCCTCCATGGGCCACAAAAGCTGTTTTAGGTCTGTCTTCCGGAACTGCTTCTATCTATGGTACCCACTATGCTACTTCATTGTGGATAAGTACTAGCATCTGCCTAAATTGTTAAGCAGCGCTGTGATATTAGGTATCGGATAGGCGTCGGTGGTAGGTTGATGTTAAAATATCTTGATTTCATCCGTCGACTTTTTAGGACGAGGACCACTGATACTCACAAGGGACTGTCACTGTTTTCTATAATTCCTTCTGCCAGTTGCTGTCGGTCGATAAGTTCTTCAATGAGCAGTTGTAAATGCTTCGGTAAGCCATACGGCTACTTATAATACTTGAGCTTTAATTCACTGAAAATAGACGAAATGACTTCTTGTCTTAACAGTTAAGTACTCCTGATGATCTATGGCCAAAAATATTCGCTCTGATAAAAGTAATAAGTTTTCCTTCAGTACTTATCGACGTACAGATATTATGTGACCGTGTCTGCCAATACGCTTTATGATCAGGCATCCCATGTAACATAGTTCTATGAATACATACAGATGAACCTAAGATTATTTTCATCTGTCAAGAGCAGTTGAATTTTCTACATCTTCCAAAAGCAAATAAGAAAGAAGGAAAATACGACTTCTTCAAAGTTTAATGGAGAGCCTAATCTGTTTTAAGGGAGTGCCTAATCTGGTAGATTAATAACACTTCTGCGTCGTTTTCTTTTCTTTTTCTTTTTTTTCTGCTTTTAACACAAGGCGGTCGTATACGAAACCGAACATTACTGAAACTGACTACTGCAATAGCAATCGGAGTATGTGGATAGATTTTCTCAACAACGATCATCCTTTCAAAGAAATATTGCCCTTGGTGGGCATAATCTGCTGCCCAGAACGGAAACACGTTGGTGTGAATGTAATATATTCTCAGCTGATATATGCGCTTTAATTTCAGTTTGGAATTCCTATCTGTCTGCATACTCCTCTACAGATACTGACTGGGTTGCGGATAATCGCTCAAAAATAGTTCACTCTTATTTTTCCTTTTGTTGACCCTAGAATTCACGCGAACCATGGCATACGCTGTGTCCTGATGTTTGGAGGAATTTGCCTTCGTCTGGCGCACGTCCACATATATAACAAATCACACTCCTGTGTTGAAATTCAGTTTTCGTGGCAAGGTTAGTTCGGTTCTATTTATTGGAAGGTTTCCGGTAGCAGTTATGAAGTCACGTGCTCCGTGGAATGACATAGGGGCTCAAACTCTGGTGACGTATAATTTTGGAATTTATTCCATCTCACATGCAGTATTTTGCTTCGTGATGTAAATTTAACGACGTACCCTCTCATCGGTGCGCCTCCATAACTCAGTGGTCAGCGTGTGTTTGGATGCTGAGCGGTGAACCCGCGTACGATTCCTGGTACTACGAACGATTTTTCTTTGTTGGAATAACTGGAATGGGATTCTGTAAACCAAATTATTTCAATTCAGGAGCTACTACAGTAAAATGCAACTAGCTTCAGGTCAAGAAACTCAATGATGGGCAGGAGAGCTATGTGCTACCCCACGTCCACCAATGCTACATCCAACTACGTCATTGACAGAGGAGGACACGGCGGTCGGACAGACCCGAATGACACATTAGAGGCTCTTATGCTTGTACACCCATGTACCGGAAATGCTTGTTTGTTAGTATTTACTCACAATATAAAGAATTTTTTATTCATATCTCTCGTTTTCAGTTGAAAACTAACCTTGCTATTTCTCTTGTATTTCGGCAACTTGAGTGTGCCACGCTGCTTGGCCACCATCTTGTTATACTACATGAGCTAACTTGACCACTCACAAATACACTAATGAATAAGCACTAAGCTGTCGGGCTGGCACTAAACAATATTAACAATAAGCCATTCTTATCTACATACTTCTCGTGTGTAAAGGAGAATCACGCTTTAAAGTTCCACTTGGTGATTAACAAACTACATTGCATAATAAATTTACATTTCGAAAATATGAAGACTGCCCCGCTGCTCAGCTAGATGCTATTTACAGAATGATAAGATACGTTCAGTGAAATCCACCTTCATTGCTAACTAATGTGTTTAGTGTATAATACGGAAACTTAAGACATACAGGCCCATTTATTTGCGTTACGCTAAGTTTATGAAAGTTTATGTGTAGTGTAATTATTTAATGTTCAAATCATGAGTCAGATTACATTTCCAACTTCTTTCCGGATCATTAAATTATACACTGCCCATATCGTGAGTGTCAGGGCTAATTGTAAGTACAATGGCTATTTATTTGTCGAGGTTCGATCAGTCGTGAAATTTAAAAACACAGTGAAAAGTCCAATGAAGCTTTATGCAGAGCTGCTGCGCAGTGTCTCTAGTATGTCCGTCGATCGCGTCGTGTCACACTTTTCTATTCTGACCGTATTTGTGACCACATACGTATGTCTAGCACAGTACAGTCTCCTGTCAAGCGTGAGGTGCGCGATGTGATTTGCTGTCTTGATATTGAGAGGTTATATCTTATTTCATTCAATGTTTTGTTAATGCGTGAGTGCAAATTCCTTGTTCCTGACCATGATCGGCCGCACATTGTAACGGAAATAAAGATTTTCCTGCAGCGTTTTCGATGGGAAGTAGTTTGATCACTCAACTTACAGCAGAACTTGGCTTCCTCTGATTTTCATCTCTTTGCTCACATTAACCGCTGGCTACGAGAACAGAATGTTTGCATATACAACGAGCTGCCAACCAGCGTAGAGAACTGGCAGAGAGCACAGGCGGCTGCCTTCTATGTCGATGTTATTGGAAAGTTGGTACAACATTATGCCAGCTGTCTAAGTCGAAGTGGGGACTATGTAGAGACGTAACTGGTAGGTGAAGTTAAATGTTGCGAATCCACCTTTTTTGATTTTCATTGTGGTTTGCATTTCATGACCGATCGGACCAAGAAAAAGAAATTGCACCGTGCTTTAGAGGTAATCTATGTCTTTTCTAAACACACACACACACACACACACACACACACACACAGACAGACAGACAGACAGAGAGATAGAGAGAGAGAGAGAGAGAGAGACAGACAGACAGAGAGAGACCGAGACCCCTATCAACACATATCAGCTCTAGTCTTCTAAGGTTTTAGGACAGAAATGCTCCGAGCATTCAATAATATATCGTAAATGCGCGCCGGCCGGGGTGGCCAAGCGGTTAAAGGCGCTATAGTCTGGAACCGCGATACCGCTACGGTCGCAGGTTCGAAACCTGCCTTGGGCATGGATGTGTGTGATGTCCTTAGGTTAGTTAGGTTTCAGTAGTTCTGAGTTCTAGGGGATTGATGATCTTATAAGTTAAGTCCCATAGTGCTCAGAGCCATTTGAACCATTTTGTAAATGTGCAAATGATTTACTTGTTCAGCTGCCGTCCATACAAGACACATCCCAAGGTATACAATACAGCCAAAAGATTCTGGACACCTATTTTCTGTCTTATATAAGCCCAAGTTATGTACCAGTTATCATCAATATGGGTTCCACAAATACCCATCGCAATATGCTGCCGTGACAACTTTTCATCACTCATCCTGAAGTACTGAGAATGCTTTGGAAGTAGTTACCACCGATATCTACAGAAACAGAAATATATTAATTGGGATTTAAGAAATTAAATAGGATTCTGTGTAGCTAACTACAGAAAACCAATCTGATGTTCTTTCAGACCTGACGGAATAGTCACGAGTTTGTTGAGTTGAGCATTGTTTTCTTTTTTTTTTTTTTTATAGCGGTATTCCATATTATCCAAAACATTTTCACAAAGAATGTATGCGATATTTCCACACTGCGTACATTTATTAGCTGAAGGCTCCTCAAAAAGTATATTTCTACTTGCATCCCATTCTAAACAGGGTATCTGGGCACAAACTGGTTAGTGGATCTTAGCTGTTCGTAGATGCAGCATTATCGGTCCAAAGGGTATCAGACTTTAACATATGAATCATACATGTGACGTATGTCCTAGAGCGAAGGAGGACGGGCAAGGTCCAACGGAGAGCAGCGCGCTTCGTTACAGGATCATTTAGTAATCGAGAAAGCGTTACGGAGATGATAGATAAACTCCAGTGGAAGACTCTGCAGGAGAGACGCTCAGTAGCCCGGTACTGGCTTTTGTTAAAGTTTCGAGAACATACCTTCACCGAAGAGTCAAACAGTATATTGCTCCCTCCTACGTATATCTCGCGAAGAGACCATGAGGATAAAATCAGAGAGATTAGAGCCCACACAGAAGCATACCCACAGTCCTTCTTTCCACGAACAATACGAGACTGGAATAGAAGGGAGAACCGATAGAGGTACTCAGGGTACCCTCCGCCACACACCGTCAGGTGGCTTTCGGAGTATGGATGTAGATGTAGATGTAGATTCGGAAACTCCAAGGAATTGCCGAAGTATCTACTGGAGATCTATACGTAGTGGTTCTGTTTTCGGCGTTCGCAAATGTTTAGAGACATATATACCTGTATACACAACTCCAAGTGATGACAGTTTTTAGTGTGTGAGTGTTGCCTTTCATTATGTGCTTATTTATACATTAAACAAAAAGTGCATGATACAATTTTCGCTGCTGCAAGATGATGAGAAAGCTGCACTGGAACATAATGTCAGGGATTCTTCATCGGCACGACCACCCCAAGGAAATTTCGTCAGGTGGGGAAACAAAAAGAAAAATCTATTGTAAAACATTAACTAGCCGTCCAAAGATGAAACTGTTGTTTCGAAACGGGTAACGGCGCTGTTTAAATAAGTAAATAGCATTTCAAAAAATAGCTGACTGCTGTAATCTTCTGTGTGAGAGTCATCCTATATTCTGTATACAGCCATGGGATCAAAATGTCAGTTTTTGACAAAATAGCCATATCCTGATATTTATTTTGGACAGTAAGCCAGTGTCATTCTCTTACTGCCTTACTTAAGTTCGCCGGACGTAGCCCGGGTAGTCAACAATGTTATCACAAAGGGAGTCCCACATGATTCAATTTTAGGTCCTCTGCTCTTCCTTATTCATGTGAATGTCCTCCCACTTAACGTTCAGCAAGCGGAACTAGTACTTTTTGCAGATGACACGAGTGTTATAATAAATCCCATTCCAGAAAAAGCAGCTGAAGATATTATTAAGGATGTCTTTCAAAGAATTATTAAATGGTTCTCAGAAAATGGACTCTCCCTGAATTTTGAAAAAAAAACTCACTATATCCAGTTCTGTACACCGAATAGAGTCATACCGACAACTGGTGTAGCATATGACCAGGTCTCAGTTAACACGGTAGAGTTCTCCGAATTTTAGGGTGTTCACATTGATCACAACTTGAACTGGAAGAAGCATATTAATAAGCTTTGCAAACAACTAAGTTCAGCTTCTTTCGCTCTTCGTGTAATCGCTAATCTTGGTAATAAACAGATCAGCCTCCTGACGTACTTTGCATATTTCCACTCAATAATGTCTTATGGAATAGTTTTCTGTTTTAACTCTCCACTTAGACATAAAGTACTGATTACACAAAAGAGAGCAGTGAGAATAATTAGTGGTGTTCACCCAAGGGCGTCATGCAGGCACCTTTTCAAGGAGTTAGGTATTTTAACTGAACCACCAGAGTACATATACTCGCTAATGAAATTAGTTACAAATAATCCATCTCAATTCGCGAAGAACAGTGATGTTCATACGTATAACACTAGAGGGAAAAATGACATTTCCTATCCGTTATTGAAACTGTAAGTTGCTCAAAAAAAAGTACATTATTCAGCAACAAAAATCTTTGATCATTTTCTCAACAACATAAAGTGTCTGGCAGGTAGCAGATCAAGTTTTAAATCTAGCTTAAAATCATTTCTTTTGGACAACTCATTCTACACCATGGACGAATTTCTGTTTCAGAAATGGCAAAAAAAAATTATTGTAACTCTAAATGTAGTTGCCTGTGTAGAACTAAAAATTTCAGTAATATTAATATTTGTGCTATTCATGTTTGTATATATATCCTGTAATCTGACTTGTTCCACATCATATCGATAAAATAATCGGGAAAATGATCTACGGAACATGACAGAACTAATACTAGCTAACACTAATACAATGAGCAACTGAATTATTTTCTATTATAGGGATGCTTGTCATGACTACCTCAAATACATAAAACTTGTCAACACGGTTAATATTTCACGTGTACAGCAAGCACGTTCTGTACTATGTTCGTTTTACTGTCGACTGAAAATAATTACTAACAGGGGAAAATGTATCCATTTAGCTAATAGCACTGCAGCACAACACACTCAAGCGATCAGTGCTCAGCAGGCATTTAACTAGTCTCCGAACGCCCATCTCACTAAAAATCTGCCGCATAATGCTTCATTTGGTAATGAAAATCTTTTGGGTAATGAGACGCTATCAGTTTCATTTGTTGGACAATTCGACATACCGATCTTCTTCAGGAGTGCTCTCGTGAAAAGCAAGTCACTGAACACTGAAGAGAGCGAAAGTGACCTATCCTGGGTGAAAATAAGTTGGACCTTGGAAGTTTAAATAGTGTTTAGTGCGGAATATTGAGTAGTTGGAGGCTTGGAATTTGGAAAATGGGCTACTAGTAGGAAGTCTACATTAGATAAGAAGAATAAGCTTCAGGATGGATGTAGTATTCTGCATTAGGAAAGCTATTGAAGTTGTGTTGAGAAGACTTTCAACATGTGTTGATGTAGCGGGGAGATGTTTTTATTGGAGGAAATGACAGGGTTGTTGAGAAGCGGGAGATAAGGTTTCACTTCCCGGCAACGAAAATGTCGGTTAGAGAAACTGGCACAGTCTCGAACTGGAACATGATTGGAAAGGACATTGGCTACACCTTTTCGAACGGCGATTCAAGAAAATCACGGACAATCTAAATCTGGATGATCAAGTGGGAATTTGAATCCGTTAACTTGTTTACAAATCAGGTGTCTTACCACAGTACCGGTACCACTTCCCTGGGTACAGGTATTGATGTCACATCGGTGGGACGAATAGGAGATGTACATCGATATTCTCAGTGACGATGACGAAGGACGAAGCTTTGATAACATAGCAAAGGATTTCTGTAGAGTAGGGTTGTGGATGCGATAACAGAAAGAAAGTGTGCAAGCTGTTCACGGATCTGGGGGGGGGGGGGGGGGACATAGACACAGATGACAACGGCATATTCTAGGATGGGTCAGATCAAGGCTTTGCAGATATGACAAAAAGTAGAGAAAGGCAGACCCAGCGTTCAGCTGGTTCGTAGACTGAGTGTGTTGAGGACTTTTGTGGTGGTTACTTTGTTGCAGGGTTTTTCGTATTAGCTTACAGCCGATAGTTTGCCAGAGATATTTTACTGTGAGTTAACCGGACACAGTGGTGCCCGCATCTCGTGGTCGTGCGGTAGCGTTCTCGCTTCCCACGCCCGGGTTCCCGGGTTCGATTCCCGGCGGGGTCGGGGATTTTCTCTGCCTCGTGATGGCTGGGTGTTGTGTGCTGTCCTTAGGTTAGTTAGGTTTAAGTAGTTCTAAGTTCTAGGGGACTGATGACCATAGATGTTAAGTCCCATAGTGCTCAGAGCCATTTTTTTTTTTTTTTTTTTGACACAGTAGTCATGCAACTAACCCTCGACTACTGCTCAGGGAATAAAGAGCGATATTAAACCTGTACACAGAAAGAAATCACAAATCATAAGACGTCTGTCTATCCCACGGTCGAGCGTCAGGGGTGCACTGAAAAGCACAGAATTGGCAGATGCTTCAAATAGAGGTTAACTACCTTGCGAAAGACTATTTCCACAATTTCAACAACCAATATTAAATGAGGAATCTGTGGTCCCTTACATATCGTTCAGCCACAGACGTCAAAGACAAGATTACACTAATTAGAGCAAGCAGAAGTCTTTCCTCATGCCTTCTACAGTTGCAAGGAAAAAGAATAAAATACAATATGTGGTACAGTGGAAAATACCATCTGCCAAGCGCTTCACAGTGGCTTGCATAGTATGGATCATATGTAGAAGACATATACTTATTTCCTGGTTAATGTAATGCTGAAAATTAGGGGGACTGATAAGGAATTAGGAGGTTCTAGGCAGAATCGGAGATGAAACGAACATGTGGCAGATACTGACAAGGAGAAGGGAGATGATGATAGGACATCTGTTAAGACATCAGGGAATGACTTCCATGGTACTAGAGGGAGCAGTAGAGGGCAGAAACTGTAGAGGAAGACAGAGATTGGAATACATTGTAGGGAAGCAGCCTACTCACGCTATAGTAAATTCACTTCAGTTTCCATTATGTGCAAGTCAGTCTGCTGTAACTAGCTCTGACGTCATAAATGTTGCGCAATACCTTAAAAATCAAGCACATGAACTAAAACTTTTCTAGCATGTCAGAAATAATACTAAATTAATGTGTGTTAAATATCAGTTTGATAACTTCAGCCATTTCCGAGATTTGGACGTTTTTCTGGAAAAATCATTGGCGCAACAGAAAAGAGCTAGAGACTTCAAAATTTATATTTAGATTCATCTTTCATAATGATTTAATAAAAACAGTACTTTGGATTTCACAAATTAAGACTTTAGTGGAAATTCATGATTTTCTGGGTTTCGTCTCAAAACTGAAGGAAGCAAGATAGATTAAGTAGGCTAGTAAATAAGGCTAGGATGTTTAGATTTAAATAGGTTGGAGGTCCGCTATGATTATGAAGATGTGTAAAGTTTCTTTTTAATACCTATAAAATTATAGCGATAGCGGATCTCAACAGGGCCAGTTCAGAGCTCATCTAGTGCGTGCAGGGCAATTAAATTAATTCTCTCGCCTAAAGTATTTAACTTAGCCACGTCAAAATTTTATTATCAATACTTACCTGCGTGCTGAATGCACGTTTAAATTAAGAGCTTCTTCGGCCATCAGCCAAAGAAGCTATAAATTATTATGTAACTTGAAGTGGTGCGTTACTAGCCCAGCGGCTAGTCGAGAGAGCCGGAAAGATCAGGCGTTCCCTTCGCCGTCCGCACCGCGGCTTTATATATAAGAACACTGCGCGAGGAAGCAAGGCCCCAGTTCTCTCCAGACGCTGAATGACACGCCATCTGTGTCGGTAGTCGCGTCGCATCAGTGTATCTGCTACAAACAGCCTCGGGTGCCGTATTAAGTTACTAGAGATACGCGGAACCATGAAAACATTTCATGTGAAGTGTTAATTCTGGAATGATTTTTATTATCTAGCTTCAGTTTGCGTATTGTCGTATTTTCACGTGCCGTCGCGGGACAGACATTCTACCAAATATTTAGCGTGGCGTTTGATGAAGTATTTTCATCAAATTATGGCGAGCATTCTTTTTTAACATTTAATTCGGACATTTATAGTTGCATCAGCGCATTAGACTCTGAACTGCTCTGTTAGTTAGGTTGTAGGGATACTTGTGGTTTTTATCAGTGAATTTCAGAATATACTCAACTATTTTGGAAAACCGTTTTTGATTAGAAATCCCGGACAATCTCCTAATTCCTCAGAGCTATAAGCTGCAGCTATAAGAACATTCTCAGGCAAAGTGGGCACTAGGATATCTATTTACTGGCTCCAAGTTTTATTAAATCACTTTCTGGGGGCCACGAAGTAAATAGAGAGCCAGTGTTGAGAACGGCAAAAGACAGCATTAACAACATTCTAAAAGCTAGAAACTGATTCAACACGCAAACAAGGATACAACAGCTATAGATTAATTATTATAACAAACCCATATCCGCCGCCCCACATATGGTGCATCGGCCGGGAAATCAACTAAGTGAAAGTGATTTTTAACTATTCGGATTCGCGAGTGAAATGCGACACGCAACTGAGTATAAAACAGTGAATGTGTTACGTGTGCATGTGGACGACGCAATTGGATTAACAACGCATCTGGATTGACGGAGCTGGCACTGAGTCTAGCGGTGCTGCCGGCATCGCGAGAAGCCAGTCTCGCTGCACCGCAGTCGTCCCCTGGAGCAACCGGCGCAGAGCCTGCAATTGCGGGCCACGCAAACACACAACAGCCGTCGGAGAGCCGTCTGTAGTTCAACGTGCCACGTCGCATCAGGAATCCTGGTACGCCGCGCCGGCAAAGCTATACGTCGTGCAGAAGGAACTAAGTTAAGTGAAAAGCTGTTAAAACTTTTACTAACCTGCACTAAAAGACTGTCGGCGATGGAACCGTCAAAAGAAGCTGAGGTTAAACTTAAATCAGAACCTATGTCTGTTGAGGGAACTGTAAATACAGACAACGGTTCGAGTGTAAATATGCATGAAAGTAGTAATGTTAAAGTGAAAAATGAAGTATTGTCTCCTGACAGTAGTGTGGGAAGGGGCAATGATTCAATAATAGAGACCCCTGTAGTAAAGCGGAAAGTAGAAATTGTAAATTTATTGGATGATAGTTTCTCTGATGAATTAAAAATGAAACAATCATCAGAAATGGTAGAGTTTAAGAAGGAGCAGTTGGATATGACTAATCAATCAGAAGTTTCATGTAGTTTTGATGATTCTGGTATTGGAGCTAGTTTTTCGTCACCTGAGTGTGATAAAACGCCAGCTCGTGAGCAACCCAAAGATGCTGGGGCTGTTGATCTAAATGTTATATTACAAGCAATAGCTGCCAGTAATGCACAAATGACAGCTGAATTAAAATCTGAAATAAGTGAACAGGTCAAAAGCAGTAATGCTGAATTAAAGTCTGAAATTGTGGCCAGTCAAACCAATTTTAATAAACGGTTTGAGGCAATGGACAATAAATTAGAATCCAATAATGCTGAATTAAAGTCTGAAATAAGTGAACAGGTCAAAAGCAGTAATGCTGAATTAAAGTCTGAGATTGTGGCCAGCCAAACAAATTTTAATAAACGATTGGAGGTAATGGACGATACTTTCAAGGCTGGTTGCAATAAGTTGAAAGAAGATCTAGACAGTTTGAATTATAAAATTGATTGCAACCATGAGGATATTAAGAAAAAGGTTGCTCAACAATTTTCTGAAATGTATAAGACAATAAAATCCGAAGTCGCTGAGGTTCGCAAAGACTTCCAAATGGAAGATGCGAAGCTGGAGCACAAGTTAACAGAAAAGATCGAGGCGGAGTCTGAACTGTGCTCAGATAGATTTAAAGATGTTAATATAAAAGTAAACATATGTCAAGCAGAAGTAGAAGCAATCAAAACTGACACTACTCATATTGTGCAAAGAGTAGATAATGTTGAAATGAAAGTAGAAAATATAAGTACTAACATTGCTAACATTGAGAGTAAAGTAGCTTCAGTAACTTCTGGTAATGGTAATGTACAACAAGTTGTAGCTGCAAACGCCGCTTTTATCGGGTGTCGGCAGTTCTTGCGGTTCGATCCAGATAAAAATATCCACCCGCTAGATTTCTGGAACGATTTTGAAGATGTGATTCCACCGACTTGGTCTGAACGAGAGAAAATCTCGTTTATTAAAAGCCATTTAGCAGGTGACGCTATGCGTTGGTCAGCTGATGTTATGTTGAAGTGTAAAACATTAGCGGAGTTTAAAACAGCTTTCATTAATGAGTATTGGTCTAGCAATAAGCAAAATGAAGTGTTGAGAGAATTTTGGAGTGGAAAACGCTTCAATGCAGGAAAGGAGTCCATTAAAGAGTTTGCTAGGTCATGGATTTCACGTTTGTCACACTTGGCGGAAAAGCTAAAACCAGAAATGATTATACTAGGTCTGGAAGCCAAACTGCCATGGTACTGGCAAACTAGAATTATATCAGCCCCTAGAGACAATCTGGATCGTTTCATTGAATATTTGGAACGTGTAGAACGTGTTGCTGCCAATGAGGAGCAAGCACGTAATAATAGAAATGCTAATAATAATAATAGTAATTTTAGGAACGAGCAAAATGGCAATGTAAACATCAGAACAGTAGGTGTTCACCATCCTAAGAGAGGTAGGAATTGGGGAAATAATTATCAGAACCAACAATGGCATCCAAGGGATAATAATTTTGTTCCAAACAGAAATATGCATGTAAACAACAGTACGGAAAGTAAGGCTGTGCCAGTCAACTATAATGAAACTAAAGGAAACAGCAGTAGGCCGAGGCAGGAAAACTAGTTCCCGTCTATGAGGACACTGGCGCTCACCAGGCGGTTACTTTTCCTAAGCCAGTAGTTAAGGGAATTGGTAAGACAGATCAGAATACTCAGACTGAACATGTGGAGGAAGAGTCGGTAGCACCTAAGGATACAACAGAAATATTAGATCACTCACAGTATTTGATAGATACCGTGTTAGAGACGCTTTCTAAGTGGGAAGAGAAAGAGAAGGCGCAGCAGTGTAACAGTAGGGATGAGCTACAAAATACTGAATTGTCAGGTGAAGAAGCAGAAGAAATTCATGCTTATATTTACGATGAGGATGATGTGCTCTTATCTAAAGTGCCTGTGCAGGATGTTGATAATGTACTAATAGATTTAGGACAGGAGATAAGTGGGAATGTAGAGGGTAGGCTGTTTGGGGTCGATGAACCCAGTAGCTGTGACCAGTTGTCATTTGAGAAGGAAACCGACGATAATGGTGAAAGTGGTGTAGCTGTAACTAATGTTATGCCCGGTCTGGAGGCGCAGAATAGCTCAGACTACAGTAATTTGGGTCATGTTCAGCAAACTAAATGTAATGAAGTCGTGCGGTGTTTCGATTTAAAATTAATAGATCGACTGGAAAAGGCAGCTGAAAATGTAATTCAGGAAACCCCTACACACTGTGACCTAAATGTAATGAAGACAGATGTTGATCACTTTAGTTGGAGACAAATCCAAAAGGAACTATTAGATGAATGTGAGGAACCACCTGTACAACCTAGAATAAGCCACCCTATAATAATAGTGAATATGTTGGGTATCAATGTACGTTGTCTCTTAGACAGTGGAAGTGAGGTGAGTGCAATATCTCAGTCCTTCTTTGATGCATTACCTGGTAAAGACAAACTTACTGTAATGAGGGTATCAGGACTAAGAATAATTGGTGCTACTGGCAAAGTGTCAAAAACGGTAAAGCAAGAAGCTTTACTACCCTTTAACATTAATGGTAATTTAGTTGATCATCCATGTTTAATTGTAAACAATCTCAGTATTGAGGTTTTAATTGGCATAGATTTCTTGTCAAAATATCAGAGTGTTGTTGATTTTGAAAGAAGCCAGTTAAAAATGGTCTTGCCAATAACCGGAGTAATTATAGTACCTTTTAGTGATAAACATGTAGTAACTGATCATGAAACTTGGGAGCTGCCTATACGAGTTCTGAAAAATAGGAGGTATCGGGACGAAGGTGTTAATCTTAATAACAATAAGCTGAACACAGAAGAAGAAGAAGAAGAAGCAATTATTTTAGACAAGATAGAAGCTAAGTTGCAGGAAATCGATAAAATTTCAGGCAATAAAAAGGAAGAACTGAGACAGGTTCTAAAAAGGCATCATAAAGTATTTTCAGATCGACCTGGCAGATTCATAGGTAGCCACTGAATGCTGTAGGGAGGAGGTTGTTCTTTAACCTCTACACAGTGTGGCAGCTGTGCAGTCCCAGCTGTGTGAGATCTTCTTTCCCTTTCAGGTCTCACTCATTCTTCCTCTTTCCTATCTTCAAAAATTTCGACCTATTCTTTCCAAATACTAAAATTTTCCGTTATGACTATCAAGCCATGAGTTATGTAACCATTCTATCTACCGATTAGTGACAAAAGAAAATACCTAATGTGACAAACCTAATAGTGACAAACAATAGGGAAGTATGAATTAATTAAGATACAAATGTATTTGAGTAACAATTATGTATAGTACCCTGGTAGTATAGTAAGTATGAAGTGTTGTTTTATTGGAAATGGTCCACCAACAGTAATTTAAAAAGATATATGAATTCATGTACAAGCAGGATCTGAAGTGGTAGTGAAACCTAGTGTATGCATTAGAGCTAACTAAGAAATAGTAAAAGAGATTGCTTAGTGTTAGGAAAAATTTGCAGATAAGTTGTAAGATTAAACTCACCTGGTGTAGCAAGGAAAGGCAGTGTAATAGAATTGAGCAGTGTTTGTGGTTGAGACGTGAAGGACACGTCCCTGAAGTATTTATAAGGTTGGAGCTGGCCATTATTTTAGTGTAGTGTGTGACAGGATACACCTACACGTATTGAGGTTATGAGTTGGAGGCGTGAATGCGACCATAGGTACCCTTATGTTAGATGAGACAGAGCAGCTCATGGTGTCCTATAGGTTTAAGGAATTTAGCATTACGCTCGTCCATAATTACTTGATGCAGTTTAGTGGTAGGTCCGAGAGAGACTACCTGAGGTTTCAGCGTCCGATCGAGTGGAAATGGATTGCCACGTGAGCAAACTAATCAGCTGCAATACACTATGAATATGAAATAAATGTGCTATCCTATGCTTTAAATATTAATAGAGTGAGTGTTAAATAAGTTCATACACTAGCAAAGTAAATAAATAACATACTGACAGACGTGAAACATTATTTTCGCTCAGGATAAATACACTTCAAAGTAAGTAAGTACGTAATTTCAGATGTGGAACTGACAACAGCTGAGGACCAATAAGTGGATTTAGTAGTCAACTAAACGTAGTGTGTTTTGAACACTCAAAACTGTACTATTACCAAAAGTTACTCACATGTACATGGAAGCTGAGAAAACAACCACTAATCATACTCATACTATCTCTAAGAATAAAGTAGTCAAAGATGAGTCAGTTAAGTAAATAAAATGCAGATTTGTCAGGAATGTACCGAGCATTGGTTCAGTGTTCCGGCCCAGAAATGATAAATTCAGATTAAATATGATTTATGATTGTATGCCTTAGGAGCATAAATTTTCTCCAGTACGTGACTAACGGTGTTTTGAACCATTTGTTTACCGATTTTATGACAATTAAGTAACCACGAGAGTAGAATTGAAAAAAAAAAAAATTCTGTTAACTTTGTTCCAGCAACATACTGAAGGATAAAATGTATATATCCCCATTTCATTGTGACCCACCCATAGATATTAAGTGAACAGAGTCTGAGGCACTCTTTTTGTTGTTCTACAGGACAAACCAGATAATGGCAGCCTGGTAGCTGCGTGAAAGCGTGGAGTGACTTGGACACAACTCACAGTGACCCCTCCCCTTTCCCCCATGTAATTTAGAGAGAACGTGAAGGACGCACACCATAGCAACTTCCCTCCTCTACCCTGGTGAATGGAAGTGTAGGACGCCAGCCAAAGCGGCTACAACCACGTGTGTAAAAATTATTTGTGAACTTTTCTTTCAGGTTTAGAAAAGACTGCTAAGAGATATTCATCTGTTTATGTATCATGTTATTTTCTTTGAATTTGTGTATGTAAAAATGTATTTAATGGATCTAAGATTTTCATAATTTTTCAATTTTTATGTGTTTGTTTGTCTAAGGCAATATGTATGCCAAAATATTTCGTTGACTTTGCTTAAAAGTTTGAGTAATGACATTGTTTAAAAAGGCAGTGAACATGCCTACAATTTAAATAATTAATGTAGGTAAAAAGTTTTCTTTAATGTTTCTACAGGTTTATTTTTCGATTTTGAATTTTCATAGGGAGTTAAACTGTACTCTTGCTTCCCTTTTTGTAATTAAATTTTTTTTTCCATTCATTAACATTCATAAACAAAAAAATTTAAGTAGAGGGTGATGTAGGGAAGCAGCCTACTCACGCTATAGTAAATTCACTTCAGTTTCCATTATGTGCAAGTCAGTCTGCTGTAACTAGCTCTGACGTCATAAATGTTGCGCAATACCTTAAAAATCAAGCACATGAACTAAAACTTTTCTAGCATGTCAGAAATAATACTAAATTAATGTGTGTTAAATATCAGTTTGATAACTTCAGCCATTTCCGAGATTTGGACGTTTTTCTGGAAAAATCATTGGCGCAACAGAAAAGAGCTAGAGACTTCAAAATTTATATTTAGATTCATCTTTCATAATGATTTAATAAAAACAGTACTTTGGATTTCACAAATTAAGACTTTAGTGGAAATTCATGATTTTCTGGGTTTCGTCTCAAAACTGAAGGAAGCAAGATAGATTAAGTAGGCTAGTAAATAAGGCTAGGATGTTTAGATTTAAATAGGTTGGAGGTCCGCTATGATTATGAAGATGTGTAAAGTTTCTTTTTAATACCTATAAAATTATAGCGATAGCGGATCTCAACAGGGCCAGTTCAGAGCTCATCTAGTGCGTGCAGGGCAATTAAATTAATTCTCTCGCCTAAAGTATTTAACTTAGCCACGTCAAAATTTTATTATCAATACTTACCTGCGTGCTGAATGCACGTTTAAATTAAGAGCTTCTTCGGCCATCAGCCAAAGAAGCTATAAATTATTATGTAACTTGAAGTGGTGCGTTACTAGCCCAGCGGCTAGTCGAGAGAGCCGGAAAGATCAGGCGTTCCCTTCGCCGTCCGCACCGCGGCTTTATATATAAGAACACTGCGCGAGGAAGCAAGGCCCCAGTTCTCTCCAGACGCTGAATGACACGCCATCTGTGTCGGTAGTCGCGTCGCATCAGTGTATCTGCTACAAACAGCCTCGGGTGCCGTATTAAGTTACTAGAGATACGCGGAACCATGAAAACATTTCATGTGAAGTGTTAATTCTGGAATGATTTTTATTATCTAGCTTCAGTTTGCGTATTGTCGTATTTTCACGTGCCGTCGCGGGACAGACATTCTACCAAATATTTAGCGTGGCGTTTGATGAAGTATTTTCATCAAATTATGGCGAGCATTCTTTTTTAACATTTAATTCGGACATTTATAGTTGCATCAGCGCATTAGACTCTGAACTGCTCTGTTAGTTAGGTTGTAGGGATACTTGTGGTTTTTATCAGTGAATTTCAGAATATACTCAACTATTTTGGAAAACCGTTTTTGATTAGAAATCCCGGACAATCTCCTAATTCCTCAGAGCTATAAGCTGCAGCTATAAGAACATTCTCAGGCAAAGTGGGCACTAGGATATCTATTTACTGGCTCCAAGTTTTATTAAATCACTTTCTGGGGGCCACGAAGTAAATAGAGAGCCAGTGTTGAGAACGGCAAAAGACAGCATTAACAACATTCTAAAAGCTAGAAACTGATTCAACACGCAAACAAGGATACAACAGCTATAGATTAATTATTATAACAAACCCATATCCGCCGCCCCACAACATCCAGCAAGTAATTGAGGACGCGGGTTGCAATTGCTACTTTGAGATGAAGGGGTTCGCACATGATCAAACCAGTGAGAAGACTGATGATCCCCCCCCCCCCCCAAAAAAAAAAAGAAAAAACACAAAAAAATGTGGAAGGCATTTCTTGAGGAACCATGTTACGGCAGAAGGTAAAGTGATAAAGATTCACGGTCTTCTGGATTGCTAGGTAAAGGACTAGTAAAGGGGTGTGATCAGCGAACTGTGGGATTGATAGGGGGACTTGGTTTAAGGAGACTTGGTTTAGGGAGACATCACTTTTCAGCTGTTGGTGGCAAAGGCGGCTAAGGGTTTACTCATACAATGCGAATTACGAATGGATGGTTTCCAGCGTTTAATTTCTTAACTTCATAAGAAACTGTGTCTGTACATTTTTAGCAGTAACTGTGATCAGCGGAGAGTCTTGTAATTCCTCTGAAACGAAATACCCGATCATATGGGCATCTGCAACCACATCAAGTCCAAACTCTGTAGATCTCTGTATTGTTCATTCGTACAGTAACTTCATGTGTCATTTTGATGCAATCTGTCTGCTGCTACGAGCTGCGTCATAATGTAGGTCCGTTTTCTCTCCACTTACAGTGCCTGGTTGCCTTTGTAGTAGCAAATTATGGTGACAATTTTTGTGGTAGTATGTGAAATTCCAGTTTTTATCCTAGAAACCAATGTAAGTCAAAATAATTTCTTTTTCTGTAATCAATATCATCTTTAGTGCTATAAAGGTAGGAAAAAATACATAAAAGTCACGTGAAATACGAAAAGAGCTCACAGAAGAAAGTGGATATTGTCATGTAAACAGAAATATTTGTAAACTTGAAGAGATGCTCCTAGACGATTCACAATCTCGCAAGCAGCAAATTTCCATATATCTTAATGAGGCATCTGGCTTCGACTGTCTTCTTAAAGCTATGTGATTTTTGTTTCATATTTCATTCCACTGCTGTCCTTAGAAATTTGCAGTCCTTTTGATTCTCAGCATTAACTTCAAAATTTCGCCATAATCGCTTTGGTTTGTTATGGATGGGATGTGGGGCTTTCTTGAAATAAGAAGTACCTATTAAAATTTGCTGGTAGCTGCATATTTTGTAAATCTGACAAATATTTAGTTGCAGCCAAATTTAATACAGTAATATGTCAATAGAGGGTGTTAGAGCAGACAACCATTTCTTGCCTTTGGGTTTGGAAACTGTCCCTAAAGTCGGAAGAATCAGCGATAGTCAACGGCTTAAGTATGCAGGAGCCAATGGAAACCACTCCATTAAAGATACATCTACAGGACATTTGGCCTATTATTAAAATAGTGTCATGATTACCTCTCCATAGGCAAAATATTCCGGAACAGGCCTCCAAACGGTCTCTCCGGGATGGAACTGCCAAAGTGGAGGTGACCACGGAAAAACGACTGGACAACCAGAGAAAAGATAACATCCTACGAGTCGTGGCGTTGAATGTCAAAAGTGTGAACGTGGTAGAGAAGATAAAAAATCTGAAAAGGAAAGTGCTAAGGTTCAATCTAGGTATAGTGGGGGTAGTGAAGTGAAATGGATATAAGACTAGGATTTCTGGTCAAACTAGTATCGGTTAATCTCATCAGCAGCAGAAAATACTGTAACGGGAATAGGTTTCGATATGAATAGGAAGGTATGGTTGTTCCCATCAAATTCGACAGCAAACCAACACCGACAGCGATAGATCAGGTGTATATGCCGACTTCGTAAGCCGAAGATAGTATACGAGGATATTCAACAGCTAATTCGGTACGTAAAGCAAGATGAAAATCTAAGAGTCATGGGAGATACAGAAATATAAATAACTTAGGAATTAAATAATTGGGAAATGCAGGGTAGCTAAGGCTGAATGGCTGCATGAAAAGCGTGAAGAAATCGAAAAATTAATGATTGTTGGAAGGACTGACTCCGCGTATAGAAAAGCCAAAACAACATTTAAAAAAATGGCTCTGAGTACTATGCGACTTAACTTCTGAGGTCATCAGTCGCCTAGAACTTACAACTAACTAAACCTAACTAACCTAAGGACATCACACACATCCATGCCCGAGGCAGGATTCGAACCTGCGACCGTAGCGGTCGCTCGGTTCCAGACTGTAGCGCCTAGAACCGCAAAGGCCACTCCGGCCGGCAAAACAACATTCAGTCAAATTAAGAGCAAGGTTGCAACATTAACAATGCAATGGGTATTTCTAAATGCAGCGGAGAGAGCAGACAGGTGGAACGAGTACACTGAAGGCCTCTATGAGGGGGAAGACTTGTCTGATGATGTGATAGAAGAAAACACAGGAGGCGATATAGAAGCGATAGGGAATCAAGTATTAGAATCAGATTTTAAAAGATCTTTGGGAGACTTGAGATCAAATATGGCGGAAGAGTGGATAACATTCCATCAGAATTTCTAAAATCGTTGAGGGAAGGTACAACAAAAAGACTATTCACGTTGGTGTTAGAATGTATGAGTCTGGCGATTTATCATCTGACTGTCATAAAAACGTCTTTCACACATTTCCGAAGATTGCTAAAGCTGACGAGTGGGAGAATCGCACAATCAGCGTAACGTCTCATGTATCGATGTTGCTCACAAGAATAATGTACAGAGGTATAGTAAAGGAAATTGATGGTGTTTTAGGCGACGATCAGTTTGGTTTCAGGAAAGGTTCTCACAGTTGTTACGTTGCAGTTGATACTGGAAGCAAGACTAAAGAGAAATCAAAACACATTCATAAGAAACTTCCTGGCAGATTAAAATTGTGTGCCAGACCGAGACTCGAACTCGGGACCTTTTCCCGCGAAAGACAAAGCTCCCGATTTCGAATTCAGGTCCGGCACACAGCTTTAATCTGCCAGGGAGTTTCATATCAGCGCACACTCCGCTGTAGAGTGAAAACTTCTTTGTAGACACATTCAAAAGATCTGTCGACCTGGGAAAAGCGTTCGATAATGTCAAACAGTATAAGATATTTGAAATTCTGAGAAAAATTGGAGTAAGCTATATGGAAGGACGTGTATTATACAAAGTGTGTAAGAGCCAAGAGCGAAAAATAGGACTGGAACACCAAGAACGAAGTGCACGGATTGAAAAGTGTGCAAGACAGGGATGTAGTGTTTCGTCCCTACTGTTCAACATATACACCGAAGAAGTAATGATGGAAATAGAAGAAAAGTTCATGAGTGGAGTTAAAATTTAAGGTGAAAGAACATCAATTATAAGATTAGCTGGTGGCATTGATATTCTCAGAATCAAAGAATTAATGATCTCCTGAATGAAGTGAACAATCCAATGAGTACAGAATTTGGATGAGAGTAAATCGAAGAAAGACTAAAGTACTGAGAAGCTGTAGAAACGAGTACAATGAGAAACTTAATATCAGGATTGGTGACCAGGAAATAAATGAAGTTAAGGAATTCTTCTATCTCGGTAGCAAAATAACCCATGGCGGACAGAGCAAGGAGGAGATCAGAAGCAGGGCAGCACTGGCAATGAGGACATTTCTGAACAAAAGAAGTGTATTAGTATCAAACGTAGGGCTTAATTTGAGGGACAAATTTATGAGACTTTTGGAGCACAGCATTGTATGATAGTGAAACATGGATTGTGGGGAAACCGGAGAAGAAGACGTACGAAGCAAATGAGATGTGGTGCTACAGAATGTGTTGAAAATTAGGTTGACTGATAAAGGGTGCAATGAGGAGTTTCTCTGCAGAATATGCGAGGAAAGAAATGTATGGGAAACGTTGACCCAATGAAGACATGATGGTAGGATGTGTGCTGAGACATCACGGAAGTACGTCCTTGACACCAGAGGGAGCAGTAGAGGGTAAAAATTGTAGTGAAAGACAGATTGGAATACATCCAGTAGATAACTAAGGACGTAAGTTGCAAGTGCTACTCAGGGCCATGAGGTGAGAGGAATTCGTGACTGGCCTTATGAATCTATGAAACCAGTCAGAGGACTGACGACAAAAATAAATAAATACATTTTGGCAACTTCAGGATATAATTGCCATCTTCTGATGTGATAGCTAATCTACGAACCGTTTCGTCATGATGTCTGTATATAGGCTTTAGTTATGTGTGCACTCAACATCATGAAAAAGGTACAAAATATGTCAATAAAATATTGCTGACCTGGGTTAAGAGACTCATCACAATGTCGGAGGCTTCCATTTGACAACATGTCGTTTCTTAAATCGCCATTTTGTTATTTTACTGCCGGCCGGTGTGGCCGTGAGGTTCTAGACGCTTCAGTCTGGAACCGCGTGGCCGCTACGGTCGCAGGTTCGAATCCTACCTCGAGCATGGATGTGTGTGATGTCCTTAGGTTAGTTAGGTTTAATTAGTTCTAAGTTCTAGGCGACTGATGACCTCAGAGATTAAGTCGCATAGTGCTCAGAGCCATTTGAACCATTTTTGTTATTTTACTGCTATCTACGAATCGTATTTCACACTTGCATCCGCAATCGAACGCTCTTCAGATGAACAGTTCTTAACCGGAAATCTTTTCAAGTGTAACTGACGATAATCAGATACTAAACTATACCGTGAAAGGTGGTAACGTGAATCGCCATTGCGCGAAACGCAGTGAATGTTCGTTTATTTGATGCCGGACATGAGTGTCATTACTTACCAAATCGCAGTCTGGGACAGCAGCGTAACAGTATCACTGTGTTATGTGAGCTGCGGCAATTGCCGTTATCTTGTTGGAGTGTGAGCGCTCGCTGCTGAAATTGCGTTTATTGCACTGTGATTTCAAACTGCCGTCGTTAACTACCGGTTATACGCCGCTTCAAATTAAGCATGCGATACGCAGTGGGACTTGTGAAGGAAAACAAGCAGCAACGATTCTACTCAGCGGTACGAATATTTAAGTAAATTTTATGGACTATGTGGAACACAAGAGCGTTGATAGATACTTTAAGGTAATGACTCTTAATGAATAAACTGCAGTGTTCATCAGTTATACTGAACAGTCGTATAGGAGACAACTGCAATATGAGGAAATAACCTGCATTGTAATACAATAATCATTTACATAGTAATCTGTAGTTATCTAGTGTGAGTGGTTTAAAAGTATGGATGTGTAAGCTATTGTTTTGTATCCTCTCCTCGATGTTGCCTCCATATTTTTTTACAGCTGTAACTTCATGTTAAGTATTGCGAGTTAGGCATATGACTGAAGTAAAAAAACCAGTGAAGCACAGAACTAATTATACTGTGTTGGGTACAGTTTTAACGAGCATTAGTTTCCAACTTTCCTAGACTTCACGTACAGCCAGAAACTCCTGGAAGTCGCAGAAATACTCTCATATTTTTAACTTACCCTGCTTGCTGTAAAACGTATACATGGAAACTACGGATTGCATTTAAAACATGAATCTATCCTTTAGCTGTTCATGAATTTTACTGTAAAAACAAAGGTGTCTTACAATCTGAAAGAAGAAGTTGAGATATGTAAATTAGATGTCTGGTTACACTATTAAGTATGTATGTATTTTAAACTTCGTCAACTTATAAATTGGTGGTGGAAAGTGCTAATACCTGTCTAAACATGTGTCCATCAATGACCATGCGTTCTGTGTTCCAAGTTTTAAGAGCTTTTGTATTCTTTTGGGAATTTCACAAAAATGGCTTAACTAATGTCGTTCCATTCATACTCGAATATTTTGTTTTTTGCAATAAAATATGTTTTAGAGTACCACAGTAGTTAAAAGTATAATCACAGCATAGCGATTCCTTCGTTTTTCTTGATAAATTTCTTGGAGCACGTACAACACTTCAATAGAAAATCATGAAACTTCTTATTTAGTACCCTAGAAACAAATAAAAACAGAAAAGGTTTATACGAATGTGTTATTGTAGATACGGTGTATTTCAAGTACTACAAAACTACCTTTCAATAGGTTCGCTATGAACCACCGAGAGTATGAATATATAGTCACTTTCTTTTGTGAAAAGTTAATTAAGACCACTGAAAAAATTAAAATGACATGGCGTGTGCTGTAGTATCTGTAAACATTGTGCTTTTGGTGACTTGTCACACATTCGTCGATATGCTTCATGTAACATTCCTATACAGACACTACCAGTTATAGTCTCAACGAAAGTTTTCGGCATCAAAAGCCAGCTTTTAAACGGTAACGCATGCTAATACAGGCTCATTCCATTCATATTGTCACCGAATATCAACAAACATATTTACAAAAGAGATAACCCGTAGGAATGAGCATGCAAAAAAAATTTGACCTGAGTTTGCTTGTGCTGCTTATCTGTCGTCTTCCATCTGTCTACACGTGTAACGGACTGTCAAATGAATACGAGGCACATGGCAAAAACGTAGGTAAGCTCTTCATTTTTCGAAATTAATCGCCATAAATATTATTACATGCATCCCACTATTAGACAAAACATGTGATGACTTCATGGAACAATGTTTGAGGTTGCCTAAGAACCCGTAATTGCACCCAGGTGTACACCTCTTCGGCCGAAGCAAATCAACAGCCACGAATGTTTACCATTAAGGGTCCTAAAATATACAAATCTCATAAACTGGGATCGGGACTGTATCGAAGGTGTCTAGGGAGTAGGAACTTCCCAGTGAAACGTGTTTGGCAACAGGCTTGGCGACACATGTTGCTAAGGTTGTTTCGACTAGGCTGCAGGAGTTTTCTGGAAAGTTATTATACATTTGACTATCCATTATATATAAACTAAAGTCACCCACCGCAGCTTCTACCTGTATGTTCGCGCAATCTCAGAAATAACGTGAAGGAATTTTGATAGGGTTGCCACTAATCGAAAGACTAATTCAAGAGGAACGTTTGCGTACAAAATTCATAAATATTTCTCGCAAATTATTTTGAATTAAAGTCCTCCGTCACTGTGCCATTGCCATGTAGTGTTGAACGGCCGAACTCTTCGGAATCAGCGACACATACAGGCTGTCCGTAAACTGCGCCAAAACGCTGTCGAAACAGAACCACTGCGCAAAATGATGTCAAACTAGAGCAGCACTTATTGCCCCTTGGGGAGAGGTCATGGGGGAAAAAGGTAACAAATATTTGACTCAAGGACTGGAAAGTTTCACAGGTCACACCAACATTCAAGAAAGGTAGTAGGAGTAATCCACTTTATTACAGGACCATATCGTTAACGTCGATATGCATCAGGATTTTGGAACATATATTGTGTTCGAACATTATGAATTACCTCGAAGAAAACGGTCTAGTGACACACAGTCGACATGGATTTAGAAAACATCGTTCTTGTGAAACACAACTAGGTCTTTACTCGCATGTAGTGTTGACCGCTATTTACAAGGGATTTCAGATAGATTCAGTATTTCTGGATTTCCGGAAGGCTTTTGACACTATACCACATAAGCGGCTTGTAGTGAAATTCCGTGCTTATGGAATATGGTCTCAGTTATGTGACTGGATCCCTGATTTGCAGTCAGAGAGGTCACAGTTTCTAGTAATTGAGGGAAAGTCATCGAGTAAAACAAAAGTGATTTCTGTCGTTATGGGTTAGTGTTATAGGTCTTAGGTTGTTTGCTAATGACGCTGTCGTTTATCGACTAAAATGTCATCATAAGATCAAAACAAATTTCAAAACGATTTAGAAAAGGTAAGTGAAGGGTGCGAAAATTGGCAGTTGACCCTAAATAACGAAAAGTGTGAGGTCATCCACAAGAGTGCTAAAAGGAATTCGTTAAACTTCGGGTACACGACCAAATCAGTCAAATCTAAAGTCCGCAAATTTAACTAAATACCTAGGAATTACCATTACGAGCAACTTAAATTAGAAGGAACACATGGAAAATGTTGCGGGGAAGGCTAACCAAAAACTGCGTTTTATTGGCAGGACACTTAGAAAATGCAACAGGTATACTAAGGAGACTGCTTACAATACGCTTGTACGTTATCTTTCAGAATACTGCTGCGTGGTGTGGGATCCTACCAGATAGGACAAAAGGAGTACATCGAAAAAGTTCAAAGAAGGGCAGCACGTTTTTTATTATCGCGAAATGATACAGGATTTGGGCTGGATATCATTAAAACATAGGCGTTTTTCGTTGCAGCAGAATCTTCTCACGAAATTCCAATCACCAACTTTCTCCTCCGAATGCGAAAATATTTTGTTGACACCGACCTTCATAGGGAGAAACGATCACCATGATAAAATAAGGGAAATCGGAGCTCGCAGGGAATGGTATAGTTATTCGTTCTTTCCGCGCGCTATACGAGATTGGTGTAGTTGAGAACTGTGTTCGATGAACACTCTGCCAGGCACTTAAATGTGATTTGCAGAGTATCCAAGTAGATGTAGATGAAGATGTAGATGCTGCTGTAAGTGTACATCAACAGAATCGCGGCTTACGGCTGACCCTCAGTCTGTGTTCGGGACGCTCAGCATGACTGCCTGAATGAAGGATGGCGCGCTGCTGGTAAAGTTCTTAACTTCCGGTGCAAAAATTCCGGACGATCAGTGGCTTGAAAATCATTGATTCGATGACTGCTTTTAAGAGTGTGGAGAAAATGATTACAAAATTTGAAGAGACAGGTCTTTTCGAACAATATGGCGGAGGTAGGAAGGCAGTTGTTCCGAAGTGACCACAGCATTACAGTGGTGTGTGAACATGCAATTTACAGGAAATTTCCCGAACGTTGGGCATCCCTGCGAACACGGTGGATAAAATCCATTGCTATCCATACAAAATCACTCATGCTCAGGAGTTGCTTCCTGCTGAGCAGCCAGCAAGACAGACGTTCGCTCTGGAATTTGTTGCTCACATAGAAGTGAACACTAAATGGCCAAGGAACATTCTGTGGACAGACGAAGCCCATTTCCATGGACATGTCAATAAGCAGAATTGTGGAATGTGGGCAACAGAAATTCCGCACGCACATCAACCGGTTCCACTACACTCCGCAAAGGTGACTGGAGCGGGTTGACGGCATCGTTTATCTTAGGGCCGTTTGTTTTCAAGGAGATAGGTCCTGCGGGTCCTGATACCTGAACCTTCACTGACAAATGTTAAGAGGGTCTTTAGTGAAGCAACGTCATTCCAACTTTTCAACAGCGTAGATGATGAGGAAGATCATTTGTATGCAATATGGTGCTCTCCCACACATTGCACAGCCACTGAAGCGGCTACTGCAGAGGTATTTTAAAAATACTAGAATTTTCTTTTCTCTAGAGGCTGATCATCCACTTTATCTGATCTCAGTCCATGTAATTTCTGGCTGTAGGATTAGCTGAAGGATATTGGTTTTAGTGCTCCAATTACGAACGTAGCTGAACTCAAAACATGCATTGAGCAGCGCATTCTGAACGTAACCCGAGACTGTCCGATCTGTTGTGGAACATGTGGTTTATCGATTTCAACTTGTGGCACAAAGCGGTGGGCAGCATATCTCACATGTCTTTTGCCAGTGTAACGGCTGTTGGAAACCGAGGTCATTCTGCTTTTTATGCGTTTCGCCTTGCCTCGGGACAGTTAAAAACCCATTTTCACATATATTGGTTCAAATGGCTCTGAGCACTATGGGACTTAACATCTGTGGTCATCAGTCCCCTAGAACTTAGAACTACTTAAACCTAACTAAGGACATCACACACATCCATGCCCGAGGCAGGATTCGAACCTGCGACCGTAGTGGTCACTCGGTTCCAGACTGAAGCGCCTAGAACCTCACGGCCACATCGGCCGGCCACATAGAATGTAGTACTATCTTACCGTGATCGATGGGATTGTCTAACTAATTGTGCCACAAATGTTGGCTGCCGAACTTGATCAGGCATGCATGTTGAACAGTACGGATGGTGTATTGTGAAACTTAACCCAAAACCGTCGTATTACGATTCACGTGTCTCTTGTAGCCTACCCGACTTAACGTTAAGACGCATGTAGCGCCACCTATTGGTAAAATATTCGTTAGTTCTTTTTTTCCACGGCGTCTCACCCTGCGTCAGTAATGTACTATTCACTTTTGACGTCATTCTAGGCAGTGGTTCTCTTTCTACACCGTTTGGAACTTTAATTATGGACACCAAATACTGTAAATTAAAATCCCCCACACGGTTCCCCTGTCTGTATGTGAAAAGGCCCCCCCCCCCCCCCCCCATGAACCATGGACCTTGCCGTTGGTGGGGAGGCTTCCGTGCCTCAGTGACACAGATAGCCGTACCGTAGATGCAACCACAATGGAGGGGTATCTGTTGAGAGGCCAGACAAACGTGTGGTTCCTGAAGAGGGGCAGCAGCCTTTTCAGTAGTTGCAAGGGCAACAGTCTGGATGATTGACTGATCTGGCCTTGTAACAATAAACAAAACGGCCTTGCTGTGCTGGTACTGCGAACGGCTGAAAGCAAGGGGAAACTACAGCCGTAATTTTTCCCGAGGGCATGCAGCTTTACTGTATGATTAAGTGATGATGGCGTCATCTTGGGTAAAATATTCTGGAGGTAAAATAGTCCCCCATTCGGATCTCCGGGCGGGGACTACTCAAGAGTATGTCGTTATCAGGAGAAAGAAAACTGGCATTCTACGGATCGGAGCGTGGAATGTCAGATCCCTTAATCGGGCAGGTAGGTTAGAAAATTTAAAAAGGGAAATGGATAAGTTAAAGTTAGATATAGTGGGAATTAGTAAAGTTCGGTGGCAGGCGGAACAAGACTTCTGGTCAAGTGACTACAGGGTTATAAACACAACATGAAATAGGGATAATGCAGGAGTAGGTTTAATAATGAATAGGAAAATAGGAATGCGGGTAAGCTACTACAAACAGCATAGTGAACGCATTATTGTGGCCAATATAGATACGAAACCCGCACCTACTACAGTAGTATAAGTTTATATGCCAACTAGCTCTGCAGATCACGAAGAAATTGAGGAAATGTATGATGAAATAAAAGAAATTATTCAGATTGTGAAGGGAGACGAAAATTTAATAGTCATGGGTGACTGGAATTCGAGTGTAGGAAAAGGGAGAGAAGGAAACATAGTAGGTGAATATGTATTGGGGCTAAGAAATGAAAGAGGAAGCCGCCTGGTAGAATTTTGCACAGAGCACAACATAATCATAGCTAACACTTGGTTTAAGAATCATGAAAGAAGGTTGTATACATGGAAGAACCCTGGAGATACTAAAAGGTATCAGATAGATTATATAATGGTAAGACAGAGATTTAGGAACCAGGTTTTAAATTGTAAGACATTCCCAGCGGCAGATGTGGACTCTGACCACAATCTATTGGTTATGACCTGTAGATTAAAACTGAAGAAACTGCAAAAAGGTGGGAATTTAAGGAAATGGGACCTGGATAAACTGAAAGAACCAGAGGTTGTACAGAGTTTCAGGGAGAGCATAAGGGAACAATTGACAGGAATGGGGGAAAGAAATACAGTAGAAGAAGAATGGGTAGCTTTGAGGGATGAAGTAGCGAAGGCAGCAGAGGATCAAGTAGGTAAAAAGACGAGGGCTAGTAGAAATCCTTGGGTAACAGAAGAAATATTGAATTTAATTGATGAAAGGAGAAAATATAAAAATGCAGTAAATGAAGCAGGCAAAAAGGAATACAAACGTCTCAAAAATGAGATGGCTAGAGGACAAATGTAAGGATGTAGAGGCCTATCTCACTAGAGGTAAGATAGATACTGCCTACAGGAAAATTAAAGAGACCTTTGGAGATAAGAGAACGACTTGTATGAATATCAAGAGCTCAGATGGAAACCCAGTTCTAAACAAAGCAGGGAAAGCAGAAAGGTGGAAGGAGTATATAGAGGGTCTATACAAGGGCGATGTACTTGAGGACAATATTATGGAAATGGAAGAGGATGTAGATGAAGATGAAATGGGAGATATGATACTGCGTGAAGAGTTTGTCAGAGCACTGAAAGACCTGAGTCGAAACAAGGCTCCGGGAGTAGACAACATTCCATTGGAACTGCTGACGGCCTTGGGAGAGCCAGTCCTGACAAAACTCTACCATCTGGTGAGCAAGATGTATGAAACAGGCGAAATACCCTCAGACTTCAAGAAGAATATAATAATTCCAATCCCAAAGAAAGCAGGTGTTGACAAATGTGAAAATTACCGAACTATCACGTGAGCTTCTTTATGACGCTTTCCCGAATTTCCCTTCACACACTCTTATGCAAATTCCTATATGAAAAAACCTGATCTTAAGAGCTTCATATCTGCTGCGCCATTCAGGAGTTGAGCGGTATCTAATGCCAGCCTCCCACAAGCGGTTTTCGCGGCACCTGGCCCTGCAGTTTGGCCTCTTTACACTTACCTCCTGTGTCCACAAACCGTCCTCGTAAATCATTCTTTTAGCGAAAGGTGAATCCAAATCCTTACATTAGTTTGTAGCCCTTTTCACATGTTGTTGTTGTTGTTGTTGTGGTCTTCAGTCCTGAGACTGGTTTGATGCAGCTCTCCATGCTACTCTATCCTGTGCAAGCTTTTTCATCTCCCAGTACCTACTGCAACCTACATCCTTCTGAACCTGCTTAGTGTATTCATCTCTTGGTCTCCCTCTACGATTTTTACCCTCCACGCTGCACTCCAATACTAAATTGGTGATCCCTTCATGCCTCAGAACATGTCCTACCAACCGATCCCTTCTTCTGGTCAAATTGTGCCACAAACTTCTCTTCTCCCCAATCCTATTCAATACTTCCTCATTAGTTATGTGATCTACCCATCTAATCTTCAGCGTTCTTCTGTAGCACCACATTTCGAAAGCTTCTATTCTCTTCTTGTCCAAACTATTTATCGTCCATGTTTCACTTCCATACATGGCTACACTCCATACAAATACTTTCAGAAAGGACTTCCTGACACTTAAATCTATGCTCGATGTTAACAAATTTCTCTTCTTCAGAAACGCTTTCCTTGCCATTGCCAGTCTACATTTTATATCCTCTCTACTTCGACCATCATCAGTTATTTTGCTCCCCAAATAGCAAAACTCCTTTACTACTTTAAGTGTCTCATTTCCTAATCTAATTCCCTCAGCATCACCCGACTTAATTAGACTACATCAACGAAGGAAAAGAAAATGAGAAGCAAGAAAGTCTGGTCTGCTGACGAATTTATTTATTGATCAGTCATTACGTATATTTTAGTAAAAGTTTGTGACTCGTAATTATCAACGAACAACAAAACGTACTTCAGTAAATGTGAACTTCATTCGAAAGAAATAATCAGTATCCGTGCAGAGGTTATGCCGCCATCAAACACAAAATATCTTCCCAATATATGCTTGCAGAGAAGAGGCAAGGGCAAAGATTCTCCTCTGCTCACAGGAGAAGTAGGTTGAAGGCTGTTTCACGATGCGCGGAGTACAACTGAATATACTGCTACGAAACTGCGTACACGCGGCGCAGTCAACGATCTCCAGCTGCACGAATAATGAGACAGCGTTCGTCCTCCAGAAAGATCAGTGAGAGTGGCTCGTTCACAAAGCGTTTACCTGAAATGCCGTCAGCGGAGGCTGGTCTCATTTCCCTGGCCAAGATTACAGAATAAATGGAAGTTACAATCGGGTATGGCGCAAACCTTAAAGTCTTCTTGCTTCGAGATGATCGATAGTAGAGAAAGTCCCTCTATTTGAATATATCATTGCTAATGTAGTCGCAGCAGCGATGTATCTATGAATCTGTCCCCAGTACTTCAGTTCATGCTAAATGTTAACTTTATAGCCACCTCTCAACCTGTCTGAACGCCAGTCTGCCGCCAGTCTGGATGTGTCACTTAATGTGATTGTGACTCATTCGTAGCCCCTGGTGTTGTGTGTTCAGCAGTGTGTACTCTCCTGTCACATCGACAGCCAGTGTAGTCTGTCTGACGGCCGTCACATGACCAACTGATCTATCACAAATACTGAGCAGCCGTCCTCTCGACGTTCTATCGTCTACATGCAATGTCATTGACACTAAACTCCGCACACGTCAGGAAATAATTAAACATAAAAAATTTTTTGTAGTATCAAACAAGAATCATTTGAAATTTTGCACTTATGCTAAAGTGAAATTGTGAGTCGTAAGTGTTTTGCCTACATGTATTAACTATTATTGTATGCTACAGAATACAAGTTATCAAAGCATCTGATATTTTAAATATGAATACTAATCTTTTCTGAAGGACGATTTGTCACACACTCCGAAATGATGATGTTAATTGTTGTTGGTGCCACATATGATTCCACCTGCAATATATCTAGAGTTCCATTTTTGTGTCAAAACTAATAAACATATTACTTTCTTATTTCTGCTACTCTGAGAAACCAGTTTTCTTATACAAATAAAATTAAAAGACACAAATGCCGCTTAGGATTCAAACTTCAAAATATGTAGGGCCATGTACTTGCGACAGTAGCGTTGACTTGCAGCAGACACGCTAACTGATAAGTTTCTCATCAAATCTCACTGGTAAGATTGTTGTACTACTACAAAATAGCATAACGTATTCCCATAAACATAAAATTGAAGCGAATGGCTGCAGAGATCCAATTTATGAGCTTCGGACTTCAACAATTACAACAATTTACCTCCAAGACTCCGTGCGTTTATTGATGGTAGCATGCATTGTGCTCTATGGCTTTGCAGTGTCTCACCAACACTGTATTCAGTTTATTGCTTTCTGAATGGGACGCCAAACGACGGCGGAGGATCAAAGAGGAACAGAGCAGTAGAGGCTTAACCGCATTGCCGACTGCTTCAAAGACAACGGATCACTGCCAAGTTCTGGAAGGGCTATGGAATGTAGGAGCTTTTGATATGCGTGTGCGCCTGTTAGAACATGCCGTCAATTGCGTTAGTCTCTCCCATCTCTGTTATACATGGTGCATTTGTCGTAGTGCACGATCTATGCGAATTGAAAAATTCCGTTCTATTATGACTTTGCTCTGTTTCACACCACACTAATCCTGACACACAAAAGTCTGTCCCAATTACTTTGACGTACTGGATGGTTAAAATAGTATTGAAAAGACATAAACCTCCATTCGTGGAAACGGAATCCAAAGGCACTGGACCACCTCCTTCTACACTACTGGCCATTAAAATTGCTACACCAAGAAGAATTGCAGATGTTAAACGGGTATTCACTGGACAAATATATTATCCTAGAACTGATATGTGATTACATTTTCACCCGGTTTGGGTGCATAGATCCTGAGAAATCTGTACCTAGAGCAACCACCTCTGGCCCTAATAACGGCCTTGATACGCCTGGGCATTGAGTCAAACAGAGCTTGGATGGCGTGTACAGGTAGAGCTGCCCATGCAGCTTCAACACGATACCACAGTTCATCTAGAGTAGTGACTGGCGTATTGTGACGAGCCAGTTGCTCGGCCACCATTGACCAGACGTTTTCAGTTGGTGAGGGATCTGGAGAATGTGCTGGCCAGGGCAGCAGTCGAACATTTTCTGTGTCCAGAAAGGCCCGTACAGGACCTGCATCATGCGGTCGTGAATTATTCTGCTGAAATGTAGGGTTTCACAGGGATCGAATGTAGGGTAGAGCCACGGGTTGTAACACATCTGAAATTTAACGTCCACTGTTCAAAGTGCCGTCAATGCGAACAAGAGGTGACCGAGACGTGTAACCAATGGCACCCCATACCATCACGCAAGGTGATACGCCAGTATGGCGATGACGAATACACGCTTCCAATGTGCGTTCACCGCGATGTCGTCAAACACGGATACGACAATCATAATGCTGTAAACAGAACCTGGATTCATCCGAATAAATGACTTTTTGCCTTTCGTGCACCCAGGTTCGTCGTTGAGTACAGCATCGCAGGCGCTCCTGTCTGTGATGCAGCGTCAAGGGTAACTGCAGCCATGGTCTCCGACCTGATAGTCCATGCTGCTGCAAACGTCGTCGAACTGTTCGTGCAGATGGTTGTTGTCTTGCAAGCGTCCCCATCTGTTGACTCAGGGATCGAGACGTGGCTGCACGATCCGTTACAGCCATGCGGATAAGATGCCCGTCATCTCGACTGCTAGTGATACGAGGCCGTAGGGATCCAGCTGGCGATCCGTATTACTCTCCTGAAGCCACCGATTCCATATTCTGCTAACAGTCATTGGATCTCGACCAACGCGAGCAGCAATGTCCCGATACGATAAACCGCAATCGCGATAGGCTACAATCCGACCTTTATCAAAGTCAGAAACGTGATGGTACGCATTTCTCCTCCTTACACGAGGCATCGCAACAACGTTTTACCAGGCAACGCCAGTCAACTGCTGTTTGTGTATGAGAAATCGGTTGGAAACTCTCCTCATGTCAGCACGTTGTAGGTGTCGCCACCGGCGCCAACCTTGTGTGAATGCTCTGAAAAGCTGATCATTTGCATATCACAGCATCTTCTTCCTGTCGGTTAAATTTCTCGTCTGTAGCACGTCATCTTCGTGGTGTAGTAGTTGTGATGGCCAGTAGTGTATTAACAGCTTTTTAACAGTGGGTTTTTCCATTCTGCGCTTCAGCCAACGCAAGAGTGTTGGCAATCAGTAGTGTTTGAACTTAATAATCCTTTCTTAATACCATTTCGAACTTCATTTGTAATTAGGACCGATGTCAGCAATCATGTACAGTGGCTACATTACTACAAAGTCTTTGCGCAACACCGCAGAAGCTACAACCATCTTCTCCTAGCCCTATTACACGACCTTGTTTAATCTCGGAGAGGTGCTAATAATGTGGTCTTTGTCTCCTTAAAGATATTCATGACTAACATCAACTCACCACATGCAATCTTAAAGGTAACTAACGCTCGCATCCGTTATATCGTGTTTTTAAAGCAAAACTGATTTACATCTCGCAATAGCGTCACTCTTGCGCGACTGGCGCGGAAGTTGAATCGACATCATCTTTCAGCTGTTGAAACGCACATACGATCTTTCGTTTCCGCCGAACAACACTTTTTCTTTGGTCAGTGTACGTATGTAACCTCCTCTTTCCTAATAGTACGTAACGTATAAACTGTCAACTACGGTTCCTCAAGCGGTATAAATATAAATGAAAAGGAAAGAAAAGTTATTCGTTATGCTGGAAAGCTAACTCGAGGGAGTAGGCATTATTTCTGGCTGTTGTTAAAGAGAGATGACATTAGATGAAATGATTCAAGTACCTGTTTCCATCTGATCAGAACGCTCTTCACACCACCGACTGACGCATGTGATAGAAGATGCCATGCCTGACATACTGTGACTCTCTTCAAACACCCCCTGTGTCCTACACACAATGTCTGGTTAGGATTAATAAACGATACTCTAGCTGTTTTCCAGATCTTTTGAACAGTGAAGATGCCTTGCAAAACGGACGCTGTGGATCGAATCCAATTTGGGGTTATGAGAGCTCTGAATGCTTTCTTTCTGAGCATGTACAGCTGCAAGAAGACCGGACTCGGGACGGTCAAGTGGCACTACCGAGCTAGACACCGTGTACTGTGCATTCCACTGACCCCAAACCATCGCCTTTTCCCTATATTAATTATTTTTTTGTGTTGCGGTTTTGTCTCTAGTTTATCATATTTAGTGAAGAATCAAAGTAATTGTACTTTCTCAAATATTCAAATGCTCTATAGAAATTAATAAGTATACTCGTTTACAGATCCTAACACAACATTAATGTAACTAAAACTGGTTATACCAAAATAGCCGCCGCGTATCGTTGGGATGAACCGTTATTGTAGCTCCCATCCTCTGCTAATGTAGCTCCAGTACAACGGGTCTGAGTCTGTAAAATCCGTAAAGAATAGGCAAGGAGGGTCGATACAATAAAGGGACACTTGCCGCAGAACGCCAGCATGGCATTACGTCACGGTACCCACTATCCGGCAGGCTGTTGACCGAAACCAGGGACACGACAACAGATGTACGATACATTTTATACAGCAGCATCTATTTGGCGCGTATAAATACTGACCATGTGGCCAGATAGATTGACCACCCGGCGTTTCATCAGTCGGCGTCCGTCACAGTGTTGGTTCAAACGGCTCTGAGTACTACTGGACTTAATACTCGTATCTGAGGTCATCAGTCCCCTAGAACTTAGAACTACTTAAACCTAACTAACCTAAGGACATCACACACATCGATGCCCGAGGCAGGATTCGAACCTACGATCATAGCGGTCGCGCGGTTCCAGTCTGAAGCGCCTAGAATCGCTCGACCACACCGGCCGGCCCGTCACAGTGTCTTGAGGTCTCTACCTCTCGCCGAATTCCAGACAGGACCGTCTTTGTCGAAGTCCAGCCGCAGCATCGATGGGCTGAGGATCGAAATCGGGCCCTCTCACCCACTGGACGCCCGGCAGCGCAAGCTGCCTTCAACCAGACACTGGACTGCAGTCCGCATCGGATGCCCATATTCTCATCACTCGCCGTGACTGACCAGGTTCCGCATACTGGCCACCTCACTGACAGCATTTACCTCAGCACTTCAGGCAACGCCGATGAGAAATGAAGACTACGGAAGGCTGCCACACGGTTCGGGTCGCGCTGAACATTGCAGCGACGCCCACGAGGAAAAGAGACCGTGGCGTGTACCGGTCTTACAAGAGTCAACAGCCGTCTCCGGTGGAGAGGGATTAACTATTTCATTCGTGTTCAATAATTCGTGACTGCGCTTTTAAACGGTTGCAAGCACACGATAAAGTTAAGACCTTTAGCGGATTCCGTTCCAATTACGTGCTGGTTTCCCGCAGGCCTTTCATGGAGCCGAGAGTTCGCGATGTGTGGCAGACAAATGGACTACTGTGACGAATTCGTTGCAGGTCCCGTATTCCTCGTAGGCCCCACGTGGTAGTTACTGACACACTGTGACGCTTTGCCACCGATATCCGTGAATCAACACCTACCCACCCCTGTGGGTACGACGCTGAGGATGGACGACAGGCTGTGTCACGTTACAATGCGACAGCTGTAGTTGCTCTAAGCCAGTTGGAATAAGAAAGTGATTTCATGAATGCCGTCTGTCTTGCTGCAGCCACTTTACTCATCCCACACATTCCTGTGGCCTTCGCTAACTGATGGAACCGGCACCGACCAAGTAGGACAGCTGAATAAAAGTTTTGATGGTTATTGGTGTTACAAATTGCAGGTCTGTAGTTCCAAGACTTCATAACTTTGCAGGATTGTCCGAAATGTTGCCAATATAGGGAATTAAAACTGTAAATTCATTTTACTTCTCATCATTTGTTATATGCATCTCCACATACGAGTAAAAACTTTATTTACACTACTTTTAGTTAGTGTAATTATTGTAATATTTTCCTGTGTAATTCTTGTATCTTCTGTACAAATAATTTCTGTGTAAGATGCACATCACGTTTAACTGTGTTTACTATATCTAGTAGTCACCTGACGATGGCGTGAGAAACAGATTGCCGGTTCGTAGCCAAATAAACATAATTTTGCAGAACATTAGGAAGTGTTTTTCATTTTTAATATTATTATCACGTTCTGGGTAGCACCGATGGAAAATTTAGTCAATTTCGTTAATGCTTATTTGCCCCTGGCGGCATGGCAGGTGTTGATGCGTGGACTCGTGGACTCAAAACGTTCAGTCTACACAAGCATAGTCCACAATGGTGCTGTTACTGTCGTGCAGAAGACTGGTCGTAAGCTTTATGGCGTGTTTGCGGGAAGATTTTTCGACAGAGAAGAAGCAACTAACAAGCTGATGTGTTCACATATTAAGTTATCACATACAAAAGTATCTCCACTTAAACCCGTTAAACCCTGAATAATTTAAGACTTGAGTATCTGGGAACATCACTGGCTTTAAGCAGCGTACGTAAAGATATTAGGATACACCTGCTGATGATGACAATAAATGAGACTTCGAATGTAAACAAGTGCGAAATCATTTCACGTTAGTGTAAACTTGTAGGGAAATAATTTAATCTCGTGATTTTGATTTTTGCCCACTTGGTGTGTCCTAGATTCCAGAAACACTACGCTAGTGCAGGAAGTGGCTAATGTGGCCGTATTTAAGATTGAAGTACTGTCCAGCTTACAAATTTTTCTCGTAATTACTAGCACTATTGTTAACATATGTGGTCGCGTGCAGCCTACGATGTGAGAAAAATGAAAGTGCAGAGAGGTTAGTAAATAATGAAGATAGTACGCTATTAAATTTTGTTGGGAAGTGGTGTTATAATGATAACGCATTTGCTGAGAAACATAATTTCTCTGAAAACTGTAATTAAATACGTAGAATTACAAAATCATGCTTCGAATAAACAATGAAATGTTACACACTGACGTAATCTCTTGGTAGCAGAAGTATATAAATAAATAAACAACTGTAAGGTTATCAAAAGGTTCATTTTCAGTTTATACGACTTCTCCAGTTATATATCGATTTTCATTGTAACAAACACTGCGGTTTATTTCCACAGTTCGTATTCTTAGTGTTTTTTGTCGTTGGACTTGTGATGTTCTGTTATCATACCAAACAATATGTATAACTTCGATACTAATAGCAATAACGATATCTGGTTGATGTAATGTAATCTAGGGTTACCTAGCATTGCACCTACACAGCTCAAGATAAAAATTGTTACCCTGTAAAAATTAACCTGTTCTTCGTGTACTTGCAGAAATAAGGAATACCAACAGCCATACACTTTATAAAACATTTTCGACGCTACAGTAGCTTCATATTCAGGTACCTATTCAAGCTGAATGCAAATATTGTTAAGATACACGTATCATTACAACACTAAACAATATCTTTATTAACATAATTACAAAATTTCGATCAGTTATATTGTTCGTCTTTATATGTTATAATTTTGGAAAGCAACAATCGGCACCACTGAAGCAGTGGTCCGCTGGCACTGAAAGGGCCGCTGTATGACACGCGCCTAATGCAGATGCACGTGTCACCTTCCGATTGGCTTCTGACTGTACGGGTGGGTTATGAATCACTGTAACGTGTTGCCACCTGGTGGTGGAAATGGTAAACGACCTAAGTACACTTTTACTTAACTCTATTAAGAAATAAATAAATAGATTATCTTCTGTTTACGTCGTTAAAAGGTTTACACTGTCAAAACGACTGTAAAACTATGTATTGTGTATTATAAACACTCATGGCTTTAGAAGTAAGTAATAATTGTCAACGGAATTCCTGCATGTTAATCTCAGTGGCCTGCCCTTTTTGAGAAGAGATGGCTGTCCAACAAAGGCTGTCGAAGGAGTCAGGAGTAGTGTGAGCACAGTGCAGATGCGTGGTGTTCGCGTGATGAAAATCGAGCACTGGTAAAATTAGCCTCGGATGACTGCTGAACGATACTACTATTCAATAAAAAGTGCAACTGAAATGTGTATTACGGATGAAGAGATTTTCTGTGACTTCCTGTGGAGTAAAAATCCAGTTGTAATGTGGATCATGGAGCTCTTCAAACTGCAAGATGCAGATTGCTCGCTATTGGTACAAATGAAGATCCTGCAACATTCAGAGCCCCAAATGGTAAGCTGCCACTTCAGATGTAAGTAGGATTTGTTAAAGAGGCTTGGACATAGCTCGTCATCACGTGGAATGCAACAGTTTTATTTGGTCTGTGCTGCAGCAGATAACAATCTTATTTTGTTTACAGTGTAAAGTGGACTTGGAGCAAGGAGGCTTTATTACCAAAACTTGTAAAAACCATGACGCAATTGGAACTGCAAGCTGGGTAATACTATGCTTTCTATTTATAAAGGCAATGAGTATCTTGAGTGTTTATTTAGGTATCTAAAAATCAAAATCCACATATATTCAATGTTTTAAACCAAAGATTATTACGGTGATAAAAGCTGCTATTTATTAGAATACAAAATGATTCACTAATTTGCACTGACATTTCAAACATAAAATATAAACCCTCTAAATTTCGTAATGGATGCTATGTATCGTTGTTACTGTTGAGAAGAAGACACCACAAGGTAAAGGGAAACTTCTGTTTATCTTCGTCAAAAAACTGTGGTGGTATGCATACTTTGAAAGTCGAAAACAGTGGCCCGTGTCGTTAACTGAGCTTGTGTTGATTAAAGTTAAGTATATCTGATTACATACCAGAAAGTAATTTAAACTTTTTCGTAATTTGTCTGAAATATTTTTATAAGATTAACGTCAAATATTTTACCACGACTGTAGGCAAGTGTCTTCAGCGCTTATCAGATTACTCGCTAAAAGTTTATTACGTTAATTCTGGAGAAAAGTTCTGTGCTGTCTGACATAACTGCATATGTGTGAATATAGGCTCATTAATATTAGGTATTCCTTTGAACTAAAGTGTTCCATGTGGAACTAACGACCTGTACAATCGTCACCTCAAAGGTAGTTAACATTAAAATTAGTAGGTTTCCTCTACGATCATTTGCTGTTATCACCTGTTTACTATCATTTAAACTAGTTAGTGTACTGGACTGTAAACTTTCACAGACAAAAGAGAGTGATCAGCAATTACATAGCTGAGCATCTACTGCACGCGACTCTCTTCCGTAATTTACTAGTCAGATTGTCACATACAGTTAATAACGCAACTTTACATCCTAATTGGGATAAAATAAATTGAACCGAAGAGGGACATTGCAATATCCAACTGTTCGTGCATTAGGACATGATTATTCACTATTTTCCTGGATTTCTATTTACGCAATGTATGCACTTCATGAGACTTGTGGATATGTACGGTACCTGTCCTAATGCACAGGAAGTTGGATTACACCATCCAGACTGCAGAGGTGCTTGAAGATGACACTAATGTAGAGTCGAAAGTGGTCGCGTAATTTCTACAAGTTTATGACCACCCGCAATGTCACGTCCACTTCACCTAACCCAGAACAGTGCGCTTCACTTCTGGTGCCAAGCTCCCACGGCCACTGTTTGAACTTGTAATCAGAAGGTGTGCTCGCCCAGGTACTTAGAAAATTGTTGAAAAATGCTGTAAACGTTACAGTGATAACTCACCATAGTTTTTGCGTTTCAGTCACTGAAACACTATTTGTTCGTCTGTTATTTCAGCCGTACATGTTTCGACCATCTCCCATGTGAGCCGACAAACTGAGTTTGCAACACTCTCTCCTTCCTTGTTTAGGCCCATAACACCGGACATGTGATCACAAATACAGAAGAGCCAGAGTTTGATTTCGGCTACAGATAACTGCTCATAAAGTGAATCTGTAGGTAACTCGTCGGTCCACTCTGTAAATGGATGGACGTTAGTTGCTGCACTGTAGCGATGCCATTGAGAGTTTATTAAACAAAGTGCCGGATTCCATGCTTTGGGCACGTTGAAACCGCAATCTCCGTTAATTAATTAAAATTAAAGTTGTTGTGCCGCCATAAGTCGCATGTAACTTTTTCTTTGTTTTACGTCTTTCACTAGACCAACGCGAGCATCTTCAGAAATTACGTGGCCTAAAGCCAAATATGGTGTTGTGTGTAGCGGCGCCGGCATACACAAATTGATTTATAAATTTAATTCCTTTTCAAACGAGTTTCTACTGTCTACCTCGACCACCAGTCCCAAAAATGCGTGGCTGACGCTGACGGGTATGAACGTGGTGCTCCGCTACAGCATATTTATTGGGCTGTAAACGTAGGATGTACCTCTGGCGTTTCATGCATCTTTCACAGACGGTCCAAAGTATGTAAAGCCACACAGCCACACAGAATGACTGTGGCTTTCGATAGAGGGCGAAATTTTTAATGGAACTTAAAATGGTTGCAGTCTTCAATGGAGGGCAAAAAATCACTTTCTGTTTTTGACAGAATCCTACGTATTTTTTTATTTACGTCAGACACCCCAATATGTCAGAAAGAAAGTGGATTTGAATATTTTTATATCGTCTTTTTCATTCCGTAAGTCCGCCATCGGCTTTATCCGTGGCAACTTTCGTGTCTGCTGCAGAGAGTACCGTTGTTTTAAAAGGCTACAGCGAGTACTGTAGCTTCAACCTGTCAGCTCAATAGAAATATCCAGTGGAGAAACAGTGTTACAACTATGACTCGCTTGAAGTTTAATGAATCGTTCTTTGAGTGACGAAAATTTGAAGATGAACTTGACAGCTACATGTTGGCAATATTCTTTTAAGATCTCGATTTGCTGTGTCTTAATTGCTTATATTAAATGCTTCATCCATTTCTGTTTGCAGTCCCTAATACCGTAAAGGCTGTGAGGCATTCTACCCGTACATCTACATCTATACTTCGCATGCCACCTTACGGTGTGTGTACCTGTGTCACCTTTCCCTTTTTCCGCTTCAGTCGCGTATGTTTGGCGGGGAGAACGATTCCTGGTAAGCCTTCGTGCGAGATTTTCATAGGAGGAAGTAATAAGTTGGTTGACTCTCCTAGGAAGATATGATCTGGGAACAGTAACACTAGACCATACCGTGATGCAGAAAGACACTGTTGCAGCGCCTTCAAATGGAGTGGGCTGAGCATTTCCTCGATCCTTTCGCTCTTGCTGAATGAGTCTGTAATGAAACGTGCTGCTCTTCTTTGTATCTTCTCTGTTTCCTGTATTAGTCATCTCTAGTTTGGATCCTATAATGACCAGCAGTATTTATGTATTGGTCGAAAGGGACTATTGTAAGGTACTTCCTTTATTGATGGACTACATTTCCTGTGAGTTCTTTCAATGAGTCTCAGTCTGGTATCTGCATACTCGCGATCGTTCCACGTCAGGTCGCTCTGTGTCCACATACTCCTAGATATTTTATGGAACTAACTGCTTCCCGTGATTCTGCTGCATTATACTAATACAATAAAGATTATGTAGCTGTATTCGCAGTACGTTGTATTTGTTTAAGTTGAGCGTCAATATCCACTCGCTGCATTAAACATCGATCCAATTCGGGTTTTCGTGCCTTTTGATACAACTGACTACCGTCGCGACTTCCCTGTATACAACCCAATCATCCCAGAAAAGTCTCATGGAACTTCCGACATTATCTACTAGGTCATTTATATCCACTACCGGAGAATAATTGGTACACCTGGAAAGACGACGTCGATTTCTATCCGATGACGGCTTGTGTCTCCTGGTGGATAGTAGATGTACTAATAAAAGTTACACCGTCGGCGCCATCAGATATTGTAATGGCTTGTCTACAATTTAGTAGGTAATGCTCAATGCCGGAAGGCGCAGTGTGGCGCAGACGTATGGATCAAGCAAGAAACCATGCCACGGAGACGCAATCAATCTGCCTATAGCAAATGAAAGAGTTTGAAAGGGGTCGAATTGTGATCTTCCGAGTGGCGGGATTGTCCTTTAGAGAACCCCCACACAAGATGGACGCGCTGCGTCAGTTGAGCAACATAGCTGGTATCATTGGTCACATGAACACTCTCACACCCATGGACGAAGTTGTGGATATCCACGCTGCACTGACGCCCGTCCAAATCGTCGCAATGACAGCACAGACAGTAGAGCTTCTGAGTGCGCCGGCCGGTGTGGCCGTGCGGTTCTAGGCGCTTCAGTCTGGAGCCGCGTGACCGCTACGGTCGCAGGTTCTAATCCTGCCTGGGGCATGGATGTGTGTGATGTCCTTAGGTTAGTTAGGTTTAAGTAGTTCTAAGTTCTAGGGGACTGATGACCACAGATGTTCTACATCTACATTGATACTCCGCAAGCCACCCAACGGTGTGTGGCGGAGGGCACTTTACGTGCCACTGTCATTACCTCCCTTTCCTGTTCCAGTCGCGTATGGTTCGCGGGAAGAACGACTGTCTGAAAGCCTCCGTGCGCGCTCTAATCTCTCTAATTTTACATTCGTGATCTCCTCGGGAGGTATAAGTAGGGGGAAGCAATATATTCGATACCTCATCCAGAATCGCACCCTCTCGAAACCTGGCGAGCAAGCTACACCGCGATGCAGAGCGCCTGTCTTGCAGAGTCTGCCACTTGAGTTTATTAAACATCTCCGTAACGCTATCACGGTAACCAAATAACCCTGTGACGAAACGCGCCGCTCTTCTTTGGATCTTCTCTATCTCCTCCGTCAGACCGATCTGGTACGGATCCCACACTGATGAGCAATACTCAAGTATAGGTCGAACGAGTGTTTTGTAAGCCACCTCCTTTGTTGATGGACTAGATTTTCTAAGCACTCTTCCAATGAATCTCAACCTGGTACCCGCCTTACCAACAATTAATTTTATATGATCTTTCCACTTCAAATCGTTCCGCACGCATACTCCCAGATATTTTACAGAAGTAACTGCTACCAGTGTTTGTTCCGCTATCATATAATCATACAATAAAGGATCCTTCTTTCTATGTATTCGCAATACATTACATTTGTCTATGTTAAGGGTCAGTTGCCACTCCCTGCACCAAGTGCCTATCCGCTGCAGATCTTCCTGCATTTCGCTACAATTTTCTAATTCTGCAACTTCTCTGTATACTACAGCATCATCCGCGAAAAGCCGCATGGAACTTCCGACACTATCTACTAGGTCATTTATATATATTGTGAAAAGCAATGGTCCCATAACACTCCCCTGTGGTACTCCAGAGGTTACTTTAACGTCTGTAGACGTCTCTCCATTGATAACAACATGCTGTGTTCTGTTTGCTAAAAACTCTTCAATCCAGCCACACAGCTGGTCTGATATTCCGTAGGCTCTTACTTTGTTTATCAGGCGACAGTGCGGAACTGTATCGAACGCCTTCTGGAAGTCAAGAAAAATAGCATCTACCTGGGAGCCTGTATCTAATATTTTCTGGGTCTCATGAACAAATAAAGCGAGTTGGGTCTCACACGATCGCTGTTTCCGGAATCCATGTTGATTCCTACATAGTAGATTCTGGGTTTCCAGAAATGACATGATACGCGAGCAAAAAACAATTTCTAAAATTCTACAAGAGATCGACGTCAGAGATATAGGTCTATAGTTTTGCGCATCTGCTCGACGACCCTTCTTGAAGACTGGGACTACCTGTGCTCTTTTCCAATCATTTGGAACCCTCCGTTCCTCTAGAGACTTGCGATACACGGCTGTTAGAAGGGGGGCAAGTTCTTTCACGTACTCTGTGTAGAATCGAATTGGTATCCCATCAGGTCCAGTGGACTTTCCTCTGTTGAGTGATCCCAGTTGCTTTTCTATTCCTTGGACACTTATTTCGATGTCAGCCATTTTTTCGCTTGTGCGAGGATTTAGAGAAGGAACTGCAGTGCGGTCTTCCTCTGTGAAACAGCTTTGGAAAAAGGTGTTTAGTATTTCAGCTTTACGCGTGTCATCCTCTGTTTCAATGCCATCATCATCCCGTAGTGTCTGGATATGCTGTTTCGAGCCACTTACTGATTTAACGTAAGACCAGAACTTCCTAGGATTTTCTGTCAAGTCGGTACATAGAATTTTACTTTCGAATTCAATGAACGCTTCACGCATAGCCCTCCTTACGCTAACTTTGACATCGTTTAGCTTCTGTTTGTCTGAGAGGTTTTGGCTGCGTTTAAACTTGGAGTGGAGCTCTCTTTGCTTTTGCAGTAGTTTCCTAACTTTGTTGTTGTACCACGGTGGGTTTTTCCCGTCCCTCACAGTTTTACTCGGCACGTACCTGTCTAAAACGAATTTTACGATTGCCTTGAACTTTTTCCATAAACACTCAACATTGTCAGTGTCGGAACAGAAATTTTCGTTTTGATCTGTTAGGTAGTCTGAAATATGCCTTCTATTACTCTTGCTAAACAGATAAACCTTCCTCCCTTTTTTTATATTCCTATTAACTTCCATATTCAGGGATGCTGCAACGGCCTTATGATCACTGATTCTCTGTTCTGTACATACAGAGTCGAAAAGTTCGGGTCTGTTTGTTATCAGTAGGTCCAAGATGTTATCTCCACGAGTCGGTTCTCTGTTTAATTGCTCGAGGTAATTTTCGGATAGTGCACTCAGTATAATGTCACTCGATGCTCTGTCCCTACCACCCGTCCTAAACATCTGAGTGTCCCAGTCTATATCTGGTAAATTGAAATCTCCACCTAAGACTATAACATGCTGAGAAAATTTATGTGAAATGTATTCCAAATTTTCTCTCAGTTGTTCTGCCACTAATGCTGCTGAGTCGGGAGGTCGGTAAAAGGAGCCAATTATTATCCTAGTTCGGTTAAGTCCCATAGTGCTCAGAGCCATTTGAACCATTTTTTTCTGAGTCCAGACATGTCAACACGAATTCTTGCGGAGCAGTTATTAGCAATGAGACATTGGGCACACACACCTCTAGCCCGTCTTCCATTCATGCCACAGCACAACGTTCTCGGTTCGACTGGTACCGATAAAAGTCTGCTTGGAAGATGGAATGCCACGCCCTGGTCTTCAGACATGAAAGCAAATTTTGCCAGCTTGCACGTGAAGCTCGTTTGTGCGAACGACGGAGACCTGGTGAGCGCTGTCTCGTAGAGTGCACACTAGGCCCACCCCAGGTGTCGGCAGCTCGTGGTCCAATGGCTAGCGTTGCTGCCTCTGGACACGGGTCCCGGGTTCGATTCCCGCCGGGTTGGGGATTTTCTCTGCTCGGAAACTGGGTGTTTGTGTTGTCGTCATAATTTCATCATCATTCGTGGAAGTGGTGACATCGGGCTGTGTAAAGGTTGGGACTCTGTTAAAAAAATGTTCAAATGTATGTGAAATCTTGTGGGACTTAACTGCTAAGGCCATCAGTCCCTAAACTTACACACTACTTAACCTAAATTATCCTGAGGACAAACACACACACCCATGCCTGAGGGAGGACTCGAACTTCCGCCGGGACCAGCCGCACAGTGGGACTTTGTAAGGGAGCTGATAACCACGCAGTTGAGCGCCCGACAAACAAATATCATCTTCATCATCTTCCCACCCCAGGCTACAACTCTCGTTCACCTTTCGTATTTCTGGAACGAATGCTAACCAGCGCTCGGTATGTGCAGAACGTTGTTAGCACCTTTCTTTTTCCGTTCTTGCTACAGGAAGGAGATCTACTGTTCTCACAGGATAATGCTCTGCCACGCGCTGCCCATGAATCTGTCTGTGAAATATTGTGGGACTTAACTGCTAAGGTCATCAGTCCCTAAACTTGCACACTGCTTAACCTAAATTATCCTAAGGACAAACACAAGATGTCAGCAACTTCCGTGGCCAGTACGATCTCCTGACTTGTCTCCAATCGAGCATGCGTAGGTTATAACAGGACGAGAAATTAGTCTTGCGACTCGACCACCAACCAGTCTTACAGAACTAAGTGAATAGATGGGCTGTTGCAGCATGGGTCGATACTTCGTACCTCAGAGCCACTTGTGCTATTGAGCTGTAAATGTAATCGTTTCATGTACTCCATATACACTGTTGGAACAATAAGTCTTGAATGAATTGGTAGCGTCTAAAAGGGTACACTAATTTTGTTTCCCCAGCAGTGTATATTGTGAAAAGTAGTACTCATATTACACACCGCTGGGGAGCGCTAGAATTTACTTTTACGTCTGAATTGTCTGTTCAGAACTGACGTCATAGCTTCCTTCCTATAATTACCAGTTGTTAATATTATTAAATTAATGACGTAAAAAAGTTCGTTTTTGTGCGGGATCAGTCAGCAGCGTAATCTAAATGAGAAGGCGTAATTTCAGAGGCGGCGAATGCACTATCGGGGCGCTGGAAGAGCAGATGCGGGCGCGGGCAGCCGGGCTGGTGGCTGCGGTCAGGTCGCAGGTGCCCCCAAGGCGCTGATTGCCGCCGCCTAATAGGGAATCCAATCAGCCGGAGCGCCACTGCTCGCCGCGCTTCTAGCGCAGCCTGCCCACTTGCAAGGCTACGCCGTCGTCATTTCCTGCCACATTGCCGCATGCGCACTCGTCGACTACTTTGTAAGAATTTTCAGTTCGGGACATTATTCCTTCTCCCCCACTTTGCATCGTCTTTACTTGTTACCTGTCACACTCAGCCGGCCGCGGTGGTCTAGCGGTTCTAGGCGCTTAGTCCGGAACCGCGCGACTGCTACGGTCGCAGGTTCGAATCCTGCCTCGGGCATGGATGTGTGTGATGTCCTTAGGTTAGTTGGGTTTAAGTAGTTCTAAGTTCTAGGGGACTGATGACCACAGATGTTAAGTCCCATAGTGCTCAGAGCCATTTGAACCATTTTTTTGTCATACTCAGCACAGCATCTCTTGTTGTTTTGGTGGAGACTGTAAACGTTTTGTAGTTAGGGTTAACCGTACTACTTTTCTCGACACTTTCAATATTTTTACTCTCACAGTCATGTAGAATTGTATCACTGTCTACTCTGGTCCTCGTTAATGAGGTGCTGTCGTAGTTTGGACGTATCTACATCAACGGTACGGCGTGTCTCACCAATCACTACCTCACGACAATTTGCTTTCGGTGGGGCAATAAATTTCATGAGCAATCCGATGACGTGGCTATGGGGAACCATGTCCGTGTAGTGATAGTGAATTTCTAGTGGAAAAAAAAATTGAAGACGTATCATTTCAGGAAGAGTGAAGAGTTTGACAGAGCACTAAAAGACCTAAGTTGAAACTAGGCCCCGGGAGTAGACAACATTGCATTAGAACTAATGACGGCCTTGGGAGAGCCAGTCCTGACAAAACTCTACCACCTGGTGAGCAAGATGTATGAGACAGGCGAAATACCCTCAGACTTCAAGAAGAATATAATAATTCCAATCCCAAAGAAAGCAAGTGCTGACAGATGTGAATATTACCGAACAATCAGTTTAATAAGTCACAGCTGCAAAATACTAACGCGAATTCTTTACAGACGAATGGAAAAACTGGTAGAAGTTGACCTCGGGGAAGATCAGTTTGGATTCCGTAAAAATATCGGATCACGTGAGGCAATACTGACCTTACGCCTCATCTTAGAAGAAAGATGAAGGAAACGCAAACCTACGTTTCTAGCATTTGTGGACTTAGAGAAAGCTTTTGACAATGTTGACTGGAATACTCTTTTTCAAATTCTAAAGGTGGCTGGGGTAAAATACAGGGAGCAAAAGGCTATTTACAATTTGTACAGAAACCAGATGGCAGTTATGAGTCGAGGGGCATGAACGGGAAGCAGTGGTTGGGAAGGGAGTGAGACGGGGTTGTAGCCTCTCCCCGATGTTATTCAATCTGTATATTGAGCAAGCAGTAAAGGAAACTAAACGAAAATTCGGACTAGGTATTAAAATCCATGTAGAAGAAATAAAACTTTGAGGTTCGCCGATGACATTGTAATTCTGTCGGAGACACCAAATAACTTGGAAGAGCAGTTGAACGGAATGGACGGTGTCTTGAAAGGAGGGTATAAGATGAACATCAACAAAAGCAAAACGAGGATAATGGAATGTAGTCGAATTAAGTTGGGTGATTCTGAGGGAATTAGATTAGGAAATGAGACACCTAAAGTAGTAAATGAGTTTTGATATTTGGGGAGCAATATAACTCATGATGGTCGAAGTAGAGAGGATATAAAATGTAGACTGGTAATGGCAAGGAAAGCGTTTGTGAAAAAGAGGAATTTGTTACCATCGAGTATAGATTTAAATGTCAGGAAGTCGTTTCTGAAAGTATTTGTATGGCGTGTAGCCGTGTATGGAAGAGAAACATGGACGATAAATAGTTTGGACAGGAAGAGAGTAGCAGCTTTCGAAATGTGGTGCTACAGAAGAATGCTGAAGATTAGATGGGTAGATCACGTAACTAATGAGGAGGTATTGAATAGAATTGGGCAGAAGAGAGTTTGTGGCACAACTTGACTAGAAGAAGGGACCGGTTGGTCGGGCATGTTCTGAGGCATCAAGGGATCACAAATTTGGCATTGGAGGGCAGTGTGGAGGGTAAAAATCGTATAGGGAGACCAAGAGATGAATACATTAAGCAGATTCAGAAGGATGTAGGTTGCAGTAAGTACTGGGGGATGAAGAGGCTTGCACAGGATAGAGCCGGCCAAAGTGGCCGTGCGGTTCTAGGCACTACAGTGTGGCACCGCGGGACCGCTACGGTCGCAGGTTCGAATCCTGCCTCGGGCATGGATGTGTGTGATGACCTTAGGTTAGTTAAGTTTAAGTAGTTCTAAGTTCTAGGGGACTGATGACCTCAGAAGTTGAGTCCCATAGTGCTCAGAGCCATTTTGCACAGGATAGAGTAGCATGTAGAGCTGCATCAAACCAGTCTCAGGACTGAAGAGCACAACAACAACGACATCATTTCAGGCAGCGAAGAGGAAACAATTTTGTAGTTTTCGGTACATTGATGATACGTTCATTATATGGCCTCCTGGGAAGGACGAACTCTCAGAATTTCTAAATGTCGTGGGCGATACTAATTCCAATATATACAGTTTACTATGAAAGAGAAAGAAAAGGTTAAATTTCTTTTTGGGATGTGCAGGTAAGTCTACGGAGCCCCCACGCCAATCAGAGACCCACTTAAAAATTTCATTCAATATACAAAACAGAAAAGAAGAGTGATCGAAACATCGGTGAACTGGTGTTAAGGAATCACTGTACTCGGCAGATGAGCTCAATCATTTAACAACTACTTTCAGAAGAATGGCTACTCTGACAAAGAGACAGACGTGATCTACAGCTTCTAGTGAATAAGAGAAAGTTTTCCTCCCATTAGGAAAAATAGATTCAGATCACATCAGCAGAGTGCATGAAGACACAACGATATTTAAACCATCAAGCAAGGTGTCTGTTTGAGCATTGCAAAAAAAAAAAAAAAAAAAAAAAACTACGCCCGCCGCTTGTCATAGCACTAGTATATAACATCCACTGTACTGTCTCAAAGAGTTCTCTGGCGCTTACCTATTTCTATCTAACGTTTGGAACAATACATAAAACTAACTCTCTGTACGTATCAACACCCAACACGTGACCAGTATATTATTTTACTGACAATTGCTTTTTTTTGTGAGCAAAATAACCTCATTATAGATTATGTAAGTACTACCACTGCGGTGCTTATACACACCGTTATCACTGTTTAGTAACAGTGTGCAGCACGTAGCTTGTGAGCTACGTGCGTTTCCTCGCCAATGGTCATGTTTTCTACGTACAGTAGGCCTACCATTGTTCAATACTAACTAAATAATTAGTCTGAAATATTAATGAATGAACATTACGAACAACTGATAGTTATCGAATAAATATTTCTTTTGTCACCATAAAGCAGTAATAATTGACTGATTTTATCCCACTCCTACCAAGTCTAACGTAACTCCCCAATGTTCTGGTTATTTACTAACAAGAGTCTTTGATACATCCCCGAAAAACTGATTATTTCTTTCTCTTTGGTGTGCTTGGTTCTGTAATTAAAAACTAAATGCATATATTAGAGAAAAAATGGAGCTAATGGAAGCAAAATAAATAATAAAACAGTTTCTCAGGACCACAACAAAATAGGGTAATTTTACCAACTCTAGGTTGAATGAACTTCGAATGTAATTAGGTAAACAGTTGTAGTAGCCTGGATTTTTCTGTCAGTTTTTTGAAACTGGGATTTTCTCAGTACTTAATCTGCATACCAGCTAGTCATCGAACACTCAGAAAAAGGAACTTAACTGTGTCAATTGATAGCCTCCTGATAGCTACGTAACACTTTAGAACGATCGGTAATAGTACTGGTCGAACACTGTTTCCACTTAAATACTCACATGTACTATTCTAGACGTTATCGACTAATTATTACTGTAATTTCCTCAACCTATTATTCTCTTATCTGGACGCCGGCCGCGGTGGTCTAGCGGTTCTAGGCGCTCAGTCCGGAACCGCGCCACTGCTACAGTCGCAGGTTCGAATCCTGCCTCGGGCATGGATGTGTGTGATGTCCTTACGTTAGTTAGGTTTAAGTAGTTCTAAGTTCTAGGGGACTGATGACCACAGATGTTAAGTCCCATAGTGCTCAGAGCCATTTTTTTTTCTTATCTGGATTACCTCATAATAAGATAGTGATAGTCGATCACGATTTTTCGACAAGGCGCTGAAATTTTACCTGGAAAATTCTTTTAGCTGAAACTGACCTACAGACACAGCAGACAGTACTCAACTGCCTCCAATGAGTTTATTTGCCCGTAACCATTCAGCCTCCCCACCCATGTAATCGACTCCCGATTGAAACCTGGACTGAGCCCTAAAAACCATTTTTACCTAGAACGTGAGCAATAGAAATGACAAACCTTTTTTTAGCATATTTCGCATTAGTAAGATTTTAGATAGCTGTCGTCTGTGCTTTATCTAGCGGCCAGCTTCAGCACTGAGGGCGTCCATTAACATCCTCGCTGCTTGCACAGAACTTCCTTTCTATTACACCATGTCGACAATCCTCAAGCCTCTTCCTTCCACGTATCACTGTACAACATAACCATAAAATTACCATATCAAAATGCAATATATTTTAAAAAATTCCTCTTGCCCCTGATGATGACTCCAGTTTTACGTTATCGATAGCAGCAACAATAATTGTTATTCCACTTGAAGGCTATCTGTAAATTGCCGCGTCTATTACTCTCGTGACACAATACGCCCAATTTATGGCCCGTCAGTTGGCAGAATGTGCATAGTAACTACGGCTTATGAGACACAGGGACTATTGCTCCCAGAAAAACATGGAGAATTTAGCACATAAATGTTATACCAAGATCAAATGACAGGACAGGGAGGACATATCAATTCAGAAGCACAAAACTTTATTAGAAAAGGAGGAGGACTGAAATGAGACAATTTGTAGCCTTTGTGGTAAATAAACCGAACTAGAAGCTCTATTACACACCTCTTGGGCAGCGCCGTAATTACCCGATTATTGCGAGGCTAAGTATAACAATTTCGGCTTGCTAAGTTTATTTAGGTTTAATACTACTAACTGGGTCTTCACAGCCTCTGGTTATGACTCCAGTATTGGCAGACGAAACTTTGGGCACTGAAAAATGCCTTTGACTGCGGGCTAAGGTTCATAAAACAAAATTCACCAAGAACTCATGCAGAAGAATTTAAATAACAGTTTCACTATTTGACTATTTTTTTACTTCCTGTTGACTACTATTGTAATTTTCTGGTGATTTAGTTCGATGCTGTGGTAGTGAGTCAAATAACAACAGAACAGCGAAAAATTACTTGAAAATGATTATGGATCCATATTTGCAGTAGCCACATTAAAGGAAATAAAAGAAAAGTCAAATGGTGAAATTGTTATAATTTTAGTTAATATTACTTTTCTAATGGTGTATGTAATAAATACAAACGTAAAATTTAGTTGCGATGTATCGTAAGTAACTCAGTCAAAAGACGTGTAAGTGCATGAATATAATCGTGAGTCAGAATATTATCTGTTGACGACTGTGTGAAGGCAAAAATGTGGAAGAATTGCCACCTGTCGGCTGACAATAAAATTACTGTTACGCTCATACCAAATCCGTAGTTACCAAAAGTTGTAGAATAACCAGTGGTAACTTAATTAAAATTACTGGGGTAAACGTAAGATCTCCGTATTGAATTAGAGCTTTAGAGAGTAAAGAAATTCATGGATTGTTCTAAGGTAAGCTCTTTGGCATAGGCCTGTGACCCGACTATTGGCTGACTGAAGGTGGAGTGCAGCCTTTCTTTCAGCTGTGGCACTAAGAGAGGGAGGGGTGGCGAGTCCGTCGCCCCAGCTGCTTGTTACCTCCCCCAGCGATCATTTTGACACCAGGAGTAGTGGATTTGTGGCCATCATGGAGCCTTTCGAACAAACAAAATTCCCAACTGATAGTGCGTATGGGTGGAGATGTACAAAAAAAAGGATTCTCCTGTAATCAGTTTTCCTGCTTCATACGTGACCAGCTGGTAGGCTTACGGAGTGGAAGGAATGGGTAATGGGTAACTGAGCATCATTCGCAACAAAACCCACTTTATTAAGGCCCAAAATACTACTATACATTACTAAATCATGTAAAAATCACACCCAGGTGACCAAAGTCATCAGACAGCGTTGCGTACAAACAACAATGGTGAGTGCATCGTGTATACTATACGAAGGCAGTGGCGAAGCCATTATTTCAACTCAGGTGACTCGTGCGAAAAAGGTCCTGACGGATTATGGCCACACGACGGGAACTGACATACTGTAAACGCCTAGTAGTTGTTGGAGCTAGACACATCGGACATTGCACTTCGGAAATCGTTAGGGAATTCAATATTCCAAAATCCACAGCGTCAAGAGTGTGCTGAGAGTTACAAATTTGAGGCACTACCTCCCACCACGGCCAATACAGTGGCCGTCGGCCTTCATTTAACGCCCGAAAGCAGCGGCATTTGCATACAGTTGTCACTGCTGATAGATAAGCAAAACAGCATGGATAACCAACCGCAGAAATCAATGTGGGACGTACGACGAACGTATCCGTTACGTCAGTGCGACGAAATTTGGCATTAATGGGCTGTGGCAGCAGACGACCGACACGAGTGCCTTTCCTAACAGCACGACATCGCCTGCGGCACCTTTTCTCGTAACCTTATCGCTTGGTCCCAAGACCACTGGAAAACAGTAACCTGTTCAGATGAGTCCAGATTTCAGTTGGTAAAAGCTGATGAGAGTTGGAGTGTGGTGCTGACCATGCTGTAGTGGCACCGTTTAGAATAGGGAAGGATAGTTTTATGTGATATTCTGAGCACAAGTTACAGCCAGGTGCGGGTTGGATTGCAGTAAGTTACACTGACCTGCGGTTGTGAAGTGGAATGGAGGCCACAGGGCCGTCGAACCACTGAAAAGAGTATGGAGCAAGCTATAGGGAGAAGGGGCCCACTATAGTGTTGTTTTCTAACGAGAGTCATTCAAGTGTGGCAGCTCTCCTGGACGGCGGGGCGTGTCACTCCGCCGGGCTACACGCAGCATCAGATGGGGCGACAGCATCCCAGTTCATGGCGGGTCATTGGTTCGAGCCTCTGAGGCCGACGCGGGGTCTGCTGCCAGCCAGGGCGGGCCACTCTTCGGATCGCCACTGCGGGCAGTCGTCTTGGCTCCCAACACACGCCGGAGACTTCCGAAGCGAGGGGCCGCGGATTCGGACGCCAGATCGTGGGCGATCGTTGCCGCTGCAGCCTACGGCTCCTGGCGGAGCAGCGCAGAGACAACAAGGACAGTTGTCGCTGAGTCAGCTGCTGGCGTAGCCATCCTGACGTAATCGGAACTCTGCAGCTGGCGAACAAGGCCGGCACAACACAGCGTTGCGTTGCACAGGTCGCTGGGGCAGTGGCCTCAGCATTGCGGGGCCTGTGACGTGGACAGAGGTGAACGAAGCACTGTAATGGAAACGAATAAATCATTTGAACAGTTTTCACCGAGTTTTAAAACGCCACATTCTGGCACCAGACAACAATACGAAATGCACTGACACAAGTTGTCAACAAGGCATTGTGCAAGCTGATGATGGCTCCATAATGGTGTGGGCCGTGTTTACATGGAATGGACAGAATCCTCTGGTCGAGCTGAACCATTCATTAACTGGAAACGTTTATGTTCGCCTGCGTGAAGGCCATTTCCAGGCATTCATGGACTTCAACTTCCCGAACATGTCAATGAGCACAATTGTCCGCAATTAGTCTGAAGAACATTTTGGATGATTTGAGCGAATGATTTACCCACCCACATCGCCGTATATGAATTCTATCGAACACTTATGGAATAAATGCTGTACCTGCATAAACTGCTGCACCGGCGACACTTTCGCGATTTTGGACAGCTATCGAGGCACATTGGCTCAATATTTCTACATGGGAATTCCAGTGACTTACTGAGTTCACCACTATGCCGAGCAAAAGGAGGTGCGACACGATCTTAGGAGGTATACAATGACTTTTCGTACATGAGCATATAACAATCAACAAGAAAATCAGGTGGCTTGGTCAGTTACAATCAACCTGCTCCCTACCAACATGTCGGAAGAGAGCATTCAAACGCCGACGTCGGTCTTAGTCTAAACGCAACCACATGCACACACAATAATGCAAGCACCAGCTACTTCTAAACACATGCAAAAATATCTCGAGACACACAAAAAGAGCAGATGCAGTGAACAACTCTGACTGTTTAAAGATGAAACAATTGAAGAAAAAACCGATGAATTGCCCACCAATCAAAATGTACCCCAATGTTTCAAGTAACAATGTAGAATAACATTCCTAAGCAGGATCATATATTCAGATGGTAGTCAGACGCCAAGCGGTGACGAATAGTGAGAGCAGGCGAGATACCACATAGACGTCTCACACAAATAAAAACAACAAATAAACGGTGAACTATGTTACAACAAAGGAGTTCAAGAGTCAAGACTTGCAAAACGGAACGCAACTTCAAAAACTTTAATGCCATATGTTTTGACAGAGCACAGACAAACTGATTAATTGTAAAACTGACGTGTTCATTTGTTGCAGCTTATGTAACAAACTCCACTTTCATTCGAACACCTATATCTGGCAAGGAGGCATTTGTCACTCACTTTCCAGACGAACAAATTAGGTGCCTCGATAAGAGATTCCTGCCATATGACATACTTACAAATACTGTCACTAATGCCATGAATGAGACACCGGACGTGTTTACCGGTAGAGAACTCGGTTGACTTATCGCCTTGTCATCTAACGTTTGCGGCTCCCATTCGAAAGCCACTTCCTTTCGGTTGCTAAGAATTAGTTGTGCAGAATCAAATCTTAAGTACTTACCTGAGACCTCGCTGTTGCAAACGGACGTTACGCCAGGATACAAACGCAAATCTGCATAAAGCTAACAACGAAAAGAAAAGAAATAAGAAAAAGTCGTCACGAGGAAGGTTTGAACTCGGCTCGCTCGCGTAGCACGCCAACTCCGTAACCACTTAAGCACGACGCCATTTCTGTTCCCGGCTGCTCTATGTTGCATTTCTTGTTCTTAGACAGTTCCCTGTTTCTATTTTGCTTTCTTTTTCACAGTCCTGTACACCTTCGTCCTCTTTTCATGTTTGATCTGCGTTCAGTTTTTGACGGGCAGTCCATTGGGCTCGCTTGCCACTAAATCTGAGGGGAGTGCAATGAGGAGGTAGTCTTGTTAGCAGTAAAATTACGTGAGACGATACATCTAAAATTTGGCGCCCACAAATGGTTTAAATAAGCCCGCCCGGTTGGCTGTGCAGTCTAACGCACGGCTTTCCGGGTGGGGAGGAGCGCCGGTCCCCGGCACGAATCCGCCCGGCGGACTTGTGTCGAGGTCCGGTGAGCCGGCCAATCTGTGCATGGTTATTAGTCGGTTTTCCATCTACCTCGACGAATGCGGGCTGGTTCCTCTTATACTGCCTCAGCTACACTATGTCGGCGATTGCTGCACAAACAAGTTCTCCACGTACGCGTACACCAACATTACTCTACCACGCAAACATAGGGGTTATACTCCCTGGGGGGGCCCACCGGGGGCCGAACCGCACGATAACCCTGGGTTCGGTGTGGGGCGGCGGAGGGGTGAAGTGGACTGCGATAGCCGTCGTGGGGTTGCGGACCACTGCGGCTGCGGCGGGGACGGAGCCTCTCCGTCGTTTCTAGGTCCCCGGTTAACATAAATAACATAACATAATGGTATAAATAGCCCCCTTAAAACTAATTAATTACTGTGAACAAGAGTGGAACTCTTTATTAATACCTATACCCAAAGAGACAAAGCTGTACTGCTGATACAGCCAGAGGATTTCTCAGCATTAAAAAAGAGCTGATTCAATGGAGAGAATAAGAAAGACATATTCTAGTAAATGTACGGCGGGAGAGACTGAGCGTTGCAGCTGATGAAAGCACTGAATTTCTGAACATTTCAAATTATCACAATGCTAGCTGAACGGCACTTGTAGCCGCAGGCGAAGACAACGCGCCGGCTGAAGTGGCCGTGCGGTTAAAGGCGCTGCAGTCTGGAACCGCAAGACCGCTACGGTCGCAGGTTCGAATCCTGCCTCGGGCATGGATGTTTGTGATGTCCTTAGGTTAGTTAGGTTTAACTAGTTCTAAGTTCTATGGGACTAATGACCTCAGCAGTTGAGTCCCATAGTGCTCAGAGCCATTTGAACCATTTTTTTTTTTAAGACAACGCAGCATTTCCGCCAAAAGAGATGCCTGGGCGTGTTCATTTCATTCCAGTTCGCAGAACGCAGTCGGGGAACGGAGGTCCTAAATCTGTTCGAAAACGCGCTCAGCCGCTATAGCCTTTTCGCAGACGGCCCACTGGTGGTAGCAGACTCGTGTATGTATTGTGACCGTCATCTCACGGCTTACGATTTCCTCCTCTGTCCTTTCTTCGGATGACTGCTCCAGCACCCACCCAGGCTGCGTGTGCATTGTCCCAGCGCTCTTCAGGTAAATATGCCCTAGTCGCTAGTCGTGGCTGACCACCTCTGCTGTCTGCAGTCATGATGAAGAGACCTCGGCGCGCGACATGCGCACCCCCTAGTGGCTGACACTCTTGGGAGTAAAATCTATAGAACCTGGGAGCATGACCCGAGCCATCAATCGTCGCTCTATGGCTCACTGCTGGTAACTGAGTACTACAACACTGAGAGTCCAGTTACATCGTTGAATTCACGCGTGAATGATTTGAAAATAAATGTAAGTTCATTCATTCTAATTCTCTGATGACATGGACTAGTGAGTCATTCGAAAGGAGATTTTAGGCTATTCCTATTGCTGATTTTTCACCTAACACACACTTTACCATCTGGAAAGCGGAAGATTTTTTAAGATTTTCCACAATTAAGAGGACACTTGCTGCAAAAAATTATCCTCCTTCTGTAAGAGGCATCGTGACATGGTCATTAAAATGATTAATTTCATAAAATCTCAGCCAGTAAACAGTCGATACCTTGTGGTGAGGTGGGAACTATACATGCATATTATATTTTACATAGCGAGCTCGTCGGCTATCTCGAGGTAAGCCACTAACCGGTAATTCAGAGCTGAAAAATTTTATACAAATTGTTTCAAATTGCCTATGATAACGGTTTTTTTCATAGTCTATGTTCTTGCACATAAAAATCACCACTTAGGTCCATTACTTTGCGACATTGCCGTATCATCTGAAAATAGTAATTTGAATTCAAGTATTCAAACCTACGAAATGGTCCATGATAATTGTTTGTTAAGTATGGTAAAGGGGCACTAGGGCTACAGTGTGAATGGTATCTGAGGGAAGCAGAGGAGTCATTGAAACATTTCCTCTGGACTTGAATTTAAAATCCAGCCCAGCATTCCTCAATTATAACTTAGGTTTCCTGCAGTTCCCTTAAATAACTTCACTGAAATTTGGGTATAGTTCCTTCAAAGAGACCCAGCTAGTTTCTTTTTCCGTGCTTGCCAAACTGAGCTAGTATTAGTCAGCTAACGCATTAAACGACAACGGAAATTAAAGGTCTAATTTCACTTCCAATGTACGCAACATGATTTTCGTACGATGTGAATATCTGTACGTTCGGGCTGTTATATCAGTAAGACTGACTTCAAATCGCACCTTTCATGATCATGATCAAGAACAATAGCAACAGAATACGAAACTTCTTGCTACAAGAGTGTTGTGTAGTGAGACAAGATACGTGGGAGAAAGGGATGCTGGCGTGAAAGAAAAGTCGGGCAACACTTCACACCACCAAAAATCGAAAGCTTGCTCTGTGTATGAAGAATTCACGATGACAACGTTCGTCCATTTGCTATAACATTCCCTACTCATGGCCCCAGAAGAACTCTGCTCGAAGGTGATCATCCAGATATGCCCTGCTCTGACTGTGTCTAGTGTCTGATAGTTTCTAGTCCTGAAGATTCTAAGCATTAAATTTTTTGTTAGTCTTTCAGTACCATATTTTCATCTCCATGGTAGTGTGCCGTATTCGCATGTTTACGTTATGGGGGGCGATCAAAAGTTTCCATTCGAAGGTCATACCCTCAAAAGTCGGTATGAAAATCAGGCAAAGTCACCTAGATCTCTGTTCCACCAAGTTAAAGATACTCCTTTGGTAGAACACTGTTTGCTGCTGCGTTCAGACGTCTGTACCAGCCTGCTGTGTGTCCTTGTCCGACAGCAATCGTCGACATCTCAAGGCCTTTTTTAACCCTGGAATGCTACCCATATTTTACACTACAGAAGTAGTACCCTGGGGTTTAGTTGTACACCCTGAGAAAAAATATATTTTTCGATTTTAATAGGTATATATTTTAAATTAACACATAAAACTTAAAATGCATTGCTTATTATATAAAGAACAGTAGTCGATGCAAGTAAAGAACAGATCCGCCCACAGATAGGACATATCTTCTTTTGATGGATCAAACGGATGAACCTTTTACATATGGTGCTGTTAACCCTGGAGTTTCTGTCTTGAGACGCACAGCATAAGATACGTACTCCTGATGATGGTTGTGTTCTGACAGGTGCTCGGATTTCATTGTCAAATTTTGGCACATTACACTTGGTCTCACGGAGCTGGCGAGACGAAGCAGGATAATTCAGGCGGCTGATCATTTTCGGTCTTACTAAGGGCATGCCAAAGTTTCTCAAATACCAAAGCCTGTCATTAATCACTTCCTTCTCCGATGGAGCAGAGCTCTCAAAAGGATTATACTGTTGGCTCCAATGATATCTAGCAAGCTGTAGAACAAATACGATGACCAACATCTAGTTTTTCTTTATGCAGAAAATGTATGACACAGGTGGCCCAAAGTATAAACGACAGCTTTGTTCTGCTGATGAAATCTTCTCGGTCTTCCATCCGGGTAGCTGCGTCGAAAATCCTCGCCTTTTCGAAGAGAGTCATTCTCATCATCTACGCCAGAAGATATCCACATGGGAAGGGATCAGGATTGCAGGGTTAGAGTGTCTCCCACTAGTGTCCGTAACTTCTGGGTTGAGGAGGTGCGCTACCACGAAGCAGCGGCACCTCTTGGTGCCCTTTCCCGCAACAGTGGTTTTCGACAAACATGCTGCCACATACACATACATATTCTTCAGGATTCTTCTGTAGCACCACATTTCGAAAGCTTCTATTCTCTTATTGTGTAATCTATTCATCGTCTATGTTTCACTTCTATACATGGCTACACTCCTTACAAATACTTTCAAAAATGACTTCCAGACACTTAAATCTATACTCGATGTTAACAAATTTCTCTTCTCCAGAAACACTTTCCTTGCCATTGCCAGTCTACATTTTATATCCTCTCTACTTCAAACATCATCAGTTATTCCCTCCCCCAATAGCAAAGCTCATCTACCACTTTAAGTGACCGACTTCATAACTTAATTACCTCTACATTCCATTATCATCGTTTTGTTTTTCTTTATGCTCATCTTATATCCTTCTTTCAAGACACAGTCCATTCCGTTCAACTGCTCTACTAGGTCCTTTGCTGTCTGACAGAATTACAGTGCCACCGGCGAACCTCAAAGTTTTTAATTCTTCTCCATGGTTGTTAATTCCTACTCCGAATTTTTTTCCTTCACTGATTGCTCAATATACAGATTGAATAACATTTGGGCTAGGCTACAACCCTGTCTCAATCCCTTCCCAACCACTGCTTTCCTTTCATGCCCCTCGACTATTATAACTGCCATCTGGTTTCTGTACAAATTGTAAATAGCCTTTCGCTAATTGTATTTGACCCTTGGCACCTTCAGAGTATGAAACAGAATATTTCAGTCAACATTGTCAAAAGCTTTCTCTAAGTCTACCAATGCCAGAAATGTAGGTTTCCCTTTTCTTAATCTATCTTCTAAGATAAGTCGTAGGGTCAATATTGACTCGCGTGTTCCAACATTACGACGGAATCCAAACTGATCTTCACCGAGGTCGGGTTCTTCCAGTTTTTCCATTCGTCTATACAGAATTCGTATCAGTATTTTGCAGCCCTGAGTTATTAAACTCACATCTGTCAACACCTGCTTTCTTTGGGACTGGAATTATTACATTCCTTTTGAAGTCTGAGGGTATTTTGCCTCTCTCATACATCTTGCTCACCAGATGGTATAATTTTGTCATGGTTGGCTCTCCCAAGGTTTTCACGAGTTCTAATGGAATGTTGTTTACTCCATGGGCCTTGCTTCGACTTAGGTCTTTCACTGCCCTGTATAGACCCTCTATATAATCCTTCCACCTTTCTGCTTTCCCTTCTTTGCTTGGTACCGCTTTTCCATCTGAGCCCTTGATATTCATACGGGTAATTCTCTTTTCTTGAAAGGCCTCTTTACTTTTCCTGTATGCTGTATCTGTCTTACCCTTACTGGTATATGCCTCTACATACTTACGTTTGTCCTTTAACCCTCCCTGCTTAGCCATTTTGCATTTCCTGTCGATCTCGTTTTTAAGACGTTTGTATTTCTTTGCGCCTGCTTCATTTACAACATTTTTATATTTCCTCCTTGCATCAATTAAATAAAATATCACCTCTGTTACCCAAGAATATCTACTAGCCCTTGTCTTTTTACCTACTTGATCCTCTGCTGGCTTCTTTATTTCATCTCTCAAAGTGACCCATTCTTCTTCCACTGTATTTCTTTCCTCCTTTCTTGTCAATAGTTCCCTAACACTCTCTCTGAGATTCCCTACAACCTCTAGTTCTTTCAGTTTATCCCATCTCCTTAAAATGCCACCTATCTGCTGTTGCTTAAGTTTTTTTCTACAGGTCATAACCAATAAATTGTTGTCAGAGTCCACATCTGCGCCTGGATATGTCTTAAAATTTAAAACCTGGATCCTAAATCTCTGTCTGACCATTATATAATCTATCTGAAATCTTCCAGTGTCTCCAGGTCTCTTCCATCTGTCATGATTCTTAAACCAAATGTTACCTATAATTAAGTTACGCTCTGTGCAAAATACTACCAGACGGATTCCGCTTTCATTCCTTACCCCCATTCCATATTCAACTACTACGTTTCCTTCTCTTCCTTTTCCTACTATCGAATTCCAGTCACCCATGACTATTAAATTTTCATCTCCCTTCACTATCTGAATAGTTTCTTTATCGCATCATAGATTTCTTTAATCTCTTCATCATCTGCGGAGCTAGCTCGCATATAAGCTTGTACTTCTGTGGAAGGCATGGGCTGTGTATCTATCTTGGCTACAATACGGCGTTCACAATTCTGTTCGTCGTAGCTTACCCGCGCTCCTGTTTTTTTTAATTAATTATTAAATCTACTCGTGCATTACCCCTATTCGATTTTGTATTTATAACCCTGTATTTAACTGACCAGAAGTCTTGTTCCCCCTCCCACAGAACTTCAGTAATTCCCACTATATCTAACTTTCCCTTTTTAAATTTTCTAACGTACCTGCCCGATTAAGGGATCCGACATTCCACGCTCCTAACCTTGGAACGCCAGTGTTCTTTCTCCTGATAACGACGTTCTGCTGAGTAGTCTCCGCCTGGAGATCCGAATGGGGGACTATTTTACCCCCCGAATATTTTACCCATAAGGATACCATCATCATTTAACCATACAGTAAAGCTGCATGCCCTCGAGAAAAATTACGGCTGTACTTTGGCCTTGCTTTTAGCCGTTCGCAGTAGCAGCACAGCAAGGCCGTTTTGGTTAGTGTTACAAGGCAAGATCAGCCAGACTGTTGACCCTGCAACTACTGAAAAGACTGCTGCCCCTCTTCAGAAACCACACGTTTGTCTGGCCTCTCAACAGATACCCCTTCGTTGTGGTTGCACCTACGGTACGGCTATCTGTATCGCTGAGGCACGCAAACCTCTCCACCAACGGCAAGGTCCGTGGTTCATGGGGGCTTCACATTCTATCATTATCGAAGACAAAGCTGAGACTCATATGTCTCGAGGAAATTGTAATTCCATGGGATCAAAAGTATTTACAAGCAGGCATAACAATGCTATAGTGTGCAGAATTCCGTTAAATAAACGTATTTGCTTCTCACATCAAAGCAGTGGAATAGTGTCTTCTACACGGCATACTGTTGAGATAACTCTCTCGAAGCCTAAAGACTTGTTTAGAAATCACATATGCTCACACATAATCTCACAGCGAGAATCACGTATTAGTTTAACCTTAAGAGATTATCTGCTAATTGTATGATCAAATTCACCATTACGCACAAAATCGAAATTCATGTGTGACTAACGGTGTTGCTCCACTTCAGTGAGATAGATGTGATAGGGCGGTAAGGTGTCTCTGCATTACGATTTGAAAGCAGCAGTTTAAAAGACGGTAGTTCACATAGAAATACTAACAAAACATTTCTGTACCACAACCTATTATGCCTGAAAATTATAAACGAAGTACTATTAACACGACTTGTAGTTAACCTCTTTGTTTTACTATCGTGGGAATTGCGTTCATGGTTTGTTTCTCCTCAGATGCAGTATTACCCCATCTTGGTCAGAATACAGGCTGCTGTAACGTACTCGTATGTTCTATCTAGTCTATTTCTCGAGATCTAAAATTATTATTTTATAATTTATAATCTACTCTAGTGTGTTTCTCGAGACCTGCAATTTATTTCCCTAACACGACTATCAGCTGAGTTGTAAGCATAATAGTCTGACATAGATGCACATGAAAAGCAAACACATGTAAAGCATGAAATTCTATGAACAATGGGGAAAGTATTTGAATGTAAGAAAACTATTAGACTACGCAGTATAGTCATGGTGTAATATTTTTTATGAAAAACGTCACAACCAAGTAATACATTAAGAGATAGATTCAGTTATGTGATATAAAGTTTTCTTAATTACGTAGTATCAGAATTGATTCAAAAATCGTTCACTCGTGGAATACCGAGTAAGTACATAGATGAAACGATCTTTCGTTTTTTGCCTTTTACTAATAGCAGACATAAATTACCAGCAGTGAGTATCTGCATAGAAACTAAAATTGATTTTCACTCTACTTGTATCAATACCAACTTGTTATGTGTTTTCACCTCAGTCAAAAACGGATAGGCCAAATGATAATTATCAAGGGAAAAGCTCAATCCTAACTTTGTTAAGGAAAGAAGAGGTAAATCCCATTGTCCTTTGACGTCTAGGCATGTCGAAGGCTTGAAATGCAGCAAAGTATTATCCTTTAATTTATTACTTTAATTTCGTATGTCAACAAAGCGAGTGCCGATTATAAATCGCAAAATACTGTTGAGGCACGTGCTCTCTAAGATCCTGAACCCAATGAGAATATTGCTTGATAAAAATTATCATGTAGAGAAATTTGTCGCTATCATGTGAGTGTTCACTACAACCAGTGCAGAAGTAAGTGTTATAATTCTTATTTCTAGTTCTCTAGTGTGTTCGGGAAATTAACTGATTGTTGTTTGGCTACTTAGCATTCGCTTACAGTGGCAAGTCGTGAAACCCAAGCGGAGTGAAACTCGTTTGAAACTCATTGGGCCCCAGCTGATTTCCATACTGCTTCCAGGAGATGATGGTATTCGTGTCACAAAGCAAAGGGAAACGCATAAGGACAAAGTGCAAAGAAGCGATGTTGCTGGACGTGTAGGTTTTTAAACGCTTGCTGGATGATAAGTAAACAGATGATGCATCATATTGCGATCGAGTGCCAAAAAGAGCAGATGATATCAGGAATGTTCCAAACGTTCTGACATGAGATCTATGTATATGTCTGGGACGGATGCTGAGGGCAAAAACTCTCACGATGATCTTTATTACCGAGTTCATGTGCACAAATTGGATGATGAGGTGACAAAATGGATCGAACGATGCAGCGGTTTCACTGGCATGTACTGTACACGTGAGATTGAAATACATGATCGGGGACCTACTGCTGTCTTTTCGTTCCGGTGTAAGATGGGTAAATGTCAATCTAGAGCGTAGAAGTCAGTTTCACGTTTTATCAGGAAAGCAAGGACGTGTGATAACATTGGTCTGATTGTTACAAAAGAAGTATAATCCTGCTGATTCCAGCTTCTATAAAAATTCTGAGAAGTGTGTTATGGTGAACAGAGCTTTCACAGGGCACCAGGTTGCAACAGATTCTGCCAAGCTTTAGAGTAACACATTGACACATCGACAGATTTGTTACGTTATAATCAAATGAACCTTCAATAACTCTTCAAAAGAAGGGACATACAAATTATTTTCCGAAATGATTAACATTGACTGAGAACGATAAATAGCGCCTGTTCTACAGAGATGAATGAATAGAGAGACCTCACTTCAAAATTTCTGGGTTAATTACAATTAATTGCCCTTCTCCGACTTTTCTCTTTCTGTCACAGTAAAACTTTTACAGTCTGTTTTCCATATGACCTCTTTGTAATACTTTCCATTCACGTCCAAAGGAAACCAACGGGTGTCAGACCTTGTACTGTAATCTCACTGAAACAGGTCAATTAAATGTACGTTAAGTCATACTGAGAGCTGGCGACGAGGAAACAAGTGACATGGACATTGAAAGAAGTATTAGGCACGAAAGTTGTCATCAAGATGGGGAGAGGAAGAAGACGATTCAAAATAAGATACCAGAGGACAAAGTTAACAGAAGATAAAGGAAAACACACATTACGGGAGATAGTATAAAACCTGTCGTAGGTTGGATATGCCAAAGAAGTAAAGTAGCTAATACTGGAAGTGGAGACATTAGAATTTATGAATATATTTTGTATCAGTCTACCTGCTAAATCTGTTACCAGCGTGGGCGAAGAAGAGGACATAAAACCAACAGATATCAAATATTCAGGGCCTAATGTCAGCAGGAACAAAGCGTACTTATTTTGTGTAGAAATTAATTGAATCAGGATTAACACGAAATCTTCGTAAGTTTTGGAATGAAATGAAATGGAATCAATACAAGAGATTTTGAGCAACGTAACAGTGTGTGTTTTTACGCAATAAAAAGAGATGCACAGGGAAAGGGGCAATAATACGGAATCGCAGAAGAGAAAATTGAGACACATGTGAAGTGCAAACATGACTTCCGATTACCACAGAGAGTATGTTTCTCCAGAACCGAAAGCAAAATTAGGTCCTAAAGTGTGCGAGTATAATGTCATATTTGAAAAATTACATTAATGGCACCGTACGTAAAATTTATGTTAATTTGAGCAATTCTGAGAAGTAAAAACGTGTTTATAAAGTGGACAAGGGAAAAAATGGCACAGCTGAAATTACATGAGACAAACAGCAAAGCTTCGGTTCTTGCGAGCAAGTCATGTACAACGCTCAAAATAGGCTTAACAAAATATGTCTAAAAGGATATCTCCACCCAGAGAACTGAATTTCGTCATTAGCGTTTCTTTAAGGTGTAGAGGCTACCGTTGGCCTGACGTATAGTTATGTTTTAATGTGTTTTCAACCTGGTATGAACGGTGTTAGTTTATCTTGGACGATGATCATAATGGTTATCAATTTTTATTTTGTGGAGTTTTATAGTATCTGATGATGACTAATCATCGAAATATGTGTTGAAATAGATGTATACGTGGTCTTGAAGGACAGTGTGAGTAATGAGAACATGTAGAAACAAAATAAACAAATCATCACATAATTTATAAGCCTATGTTTGCGTGATCACAATTCACTTCATTTAAAAAAAATTCTGGTTCCCTAACCGCTTCGAAGTTTAACGTAATTTAAAGTTTGGGCTGTTCCTGAAACTGGTTTTACTCGGGGTGACGTAGCTAATTGAAAACTAGGGCTCACTTCAAGTTGTTCCACATCGTCGCCGCCGATGACTTTTCGTCTTTCTCCATCAACTGAACAAGACGATGCAACTATCCGGAACTTCGCTGCAGAATGTTTGCTCTCCGCGTCAGAAGTTTGTGCCTGAGCATACACTGCCTGAAATTGCTGCCACTGTCGCTTTATCCGTCACCTGCAGTTTTACTGTCTCAATGCACAACAGCTCGACATGCTGGTAACACATGCGTTCTACTAAACTTTACATTTGTTTTCTGTGCTGTGCAGTCGTGTGAATTAGTACTGACACAGCACCATGCGGTTTTCATTCTTGTAACGTTACTTTGTGGGTCGACCTTCAGCGTCGTAAAGGACAACAAAGGTTGTTTCATTTTCTTGTGTAGCAGTTGGAAAAGGGTGGGGACTGTGGTAGTTTCGTGCGAATGTAAGGTGATTTGGCATTTGTTCGAATACTAACTGGAGGCTGCTTTGGCCTCGGTCTACAGGCTTCAAGGTTCTAGTGTTAAGGTGCAGCGACGTCGCTACAACAGCTAAATATCGGGTGCCACAGTAAACGCCTGTGAACTCCATTATTAGTGCGTCTTTCGATGCGCAGTATATAGTCGATATTCTTTCGTTCGCGTATCTCTCGGTAGAAAGTCGGGGCTAGCTGCCTGCGTGCTACGAAGTATTGATAACACGTCTGAGCCAGCATGGGATGCCACGTTTGTTAGGCCAATGGCCGATTTTCCTACGCAGTCCATACAAGTGCGGAGAGTGTGTATGCTGGGCACTGGTAGCTCAAACGATAGGCGGTGAATGGAGACCAACAAGGATATAGCAGCCAAGTAGGCAAAGAAGGCCAGTGTGTATTCAATCGGTATGCTTGCTGGGAAATTTCACTCAGAACACGTTCTCAGTACTGTGCTAGGGATAATTTGGAAGAATGGAAGCCGAACAGCAGCTTTAAGCACTCATGAAAGTATATACGTTGCCACTGATGATATCTTTAAATAAGCATGAGCCAGACGCCCATGACATGATAAAATTTGTTTTATTCAGTTGCACAAAGACGAACTAACATGAAAATTATCAACGTAATATTCTTCTATTTAATCTATACATTTTCATTAGCCTTTTTGATGTCCTTGCACCAATCGTGACACGTCTGACTTCAGATGTTTCAAGTACAGGGTGACAATTATTGAACTACATAAAATAAAATCGGTTTCTGAACGGTTCGAGTTAGGACGTCCAAACAGCAAGGTTGGCAGCCGGGCAGCATGGGAATCAGTATGCGCATGCGAATGGTTTTTGTTTAGCGACGAAGCCCACTTTCATTTTGATGGTTCGTCAATAAAAAAACTTGGCGCGTTTGGGGGACTGAGAATGCGCATTTCGCTATCGAGAAGACTCTTCACCTACAACTGATGACTGTGTTGTGTGCAATGTCCAGTCACGGAATAATCGGTGCGATAGTCTTTGATGACACGGTGACTGCCGAACAGTATGTGAAGGTTTTGGAAGATGGTTTCATCCCCATAATCCAAAGTGACCCTGATATCGAAAAGATGTCCTTCATTCAAGGCGAAGCTCGACTCCATCGAAGCAGAGAGCGATTGATGTTGTGGAGGAGCACTTTGGGGACCACATCCCGGCTCTGAGGTACCCAGAGGTCACTGGCAGGGGTCTCGATTGGCCGCCATATTCTCCGGATGTGAACACATGCGATTCCTTCTTGAGGGGGTGTATTAAAGAAAAGATGTTCATCAATAACCCCAAAACCATTTTTGAGCTGAAATGAGCCGTTCAGGAGGTCATCGACAGCATCGATGTTCCAACAGTCTAGCGGGTCATGCAGATTTTCGCTATTCGTCTGCGTCGCATCATGATGACAGGTATATGGAACTTGTCATAACCTAAATCCGAATATCTACAGTAAGGTTTACATATTAAGTAAAATGTGTGCACGCCGTAGTTTGTAACTAATTTATATATTTTTCATGTAGTTCAATAATTATCACCCTGTATGTCGCTTGTGAAATATTGTATGAAACTAATGTGGCTGGATCATAGTCAACCGTAAGATTATTAACATTTACGCCTTCACACCCTTGATTTTATAATTAATGATTAGATCCTGTAAATGAAGAACTGAACGGAGAAGATGACTTGCACTATATCTATTACTGCCATTAATGTTTTATGGCCTCGTAAAATTCCAGTCATCAGCAGATGTCAAGATGGTGGTGTTCTCCGATATCTTCATAATTCTCTTTTTTGTCTTACATTTCAAGGTTAAGGACACCTTTTTCCATCAAAGCAGATGCCAGTGTCCATGAAAGTCGTATCTTCACATGTTATAATCCCATTTATTTACCCTTGCCCAAAACATCGCACAATAGAAACAGTGATATTATTACACAAAATAATAATTTTCAGTATTCACAAAACCTTAGTTAACATAAACGAGTCAACACATTAAAAGCAAATTAAATAATACCATAATATGTTAAAAGATAATGTCCACTTTGGTTTTCGGATGCTCAGATTACAAAATTAGTCCAGAAAATAGGGGGTGAGTATCCTTGTTATTTGCTGATATCAAGTTACCGAAAGTGCACGGTTCATCCCATTTCCTTAACATTAGCAAATGATGTTGACCTAGAACTTGCAGCCGTGATCTAGAGTTTACCGTTCGTGCATATACTGATGACGTTACGGTCCTTCTCCCTACCCATGATGATATACCACAGCTGAAGGAAGTTTTGGATGCCTTTTGTCGTCTTACGGGAGTGCGGGTAGATGATGAGAAATGTCGCTTACTCAGTTTGCGAGGATTTGACGCTGTTGAAATTCCATGGTCTTTGATGGTCACCCGACGTCGATCATTAGGTGTTGTAATTGACAGTTGTCTGCTAAAGATGGCTACGATAAACTGGAAGTCTGTCACGAATAAGATCCAGGGAGCAATCATTGAACACGAGCGTCGCTCCCTCTAATTTCACCATAAGGTCCGGGCCATGTGAACGTATGTGTTAAGTAAGGCTTATTTTACTGCACAAATCTTTACACTTCATACGATGATGCACCGCAAGTTGCAAAATTTAACGGGCAGGTTTATCTGGAGCAACTCTATATTTCGCTTGCGTTATGGGGTCATGGCGCGTTCCCGTCTGCTGAGAGGTTTGAGCTTCCCTGACATTCAGGTTAAGGTTTCTGCCTTATTATTCCGTCGCACCGTTTTAACATGTCAACACGCCCCCCCCCCCCCCCCCCAGTCACTTACAGCTCGCCTTTATGAGTGTATCCAACCGGCGAGTTTAACACCTCCAGTAAATATTGGTAAGATTAGTTATAAACTACGGCACGTTAAGGAATTTTTTCTCTAGGTCAGTTATTTAGGAGTAAATATTCTTTCCCAAGTGATTCTCTCCCGAAAAATGCTGTTCTGCCGCTCCAGTTCCTCTTAGTATTCCCTCTGTGGAAGCCCTAACGCCAGAAACGAATTGGAAGATTGTTTGGTCTAACGTTAGCCTCCCGATTTTCCCGATGGAAGTGGCGTCCTCGTGGTACCAAGTTGTTCACGATATCGTACCTACCAACATGTAACTTTTTCGTATTGGCCTCAATGTGACGGATCGTTGCAATCATTGCCATGAAACTGATACATTATATCATCGGTTGATCTCCTGCGGTCATGGCCATTGGAGATGGCTTCGCCGACAACTGGCATTTCTCCTCAGGAAGTCAGAGGCGGCTATCTCACGGGAGATTCTCCTGCGTCCAAATTCAGCCTTCTTTCCCCGATCGAAGAACAAGGCCTTCATGTGGCTTGTTGGACATTATGTCCACTGCGAGATGGTGAGTGGATATGACACAGATCCGTGTGCCTTTTCCCAATATATGGCCACACTTAGTGGTGAGCTATTTTCAAATATGCTATATCTTGTTTATCATTGACAAGGAGTTGGATGAGTGGACATCCCCCCCTTTTTTTGTAGGCACTCTTGTTTGGATTTGAAGTCCCACGATGTAGAAGTGTTGTGTACATAGCTCCGCGTAGTCAGCGCGTACACAACTTTCCCACTAGAGCGCGCCCCACTAAGCACAACAGCGCAGGTGCAGCGCTCGTCCGTCTCCGCACTACGAGATGGCGCTGTCTTAGAGACGGACCAAATTCTGCTTCCATCTGCGTATTAATATGTAACGCAGCCAATGAGATTGCTGCTAACATAGAACCTTTTCTCCTCGCGGATCACACTCACGCAGTGATACTTGAACGCACGGAGTATTATAACGAGTGTATAGACCTCCGATTAGTCAGTCTGCATTAGTCTGTACCAGTCTGCATTTGTCTTTACCAGTCTATGGTTAAGTTTCAGTCTGCGTCTAATGAGATTACCATATTCCTGTACATAGCCATGAAGATAAATGAATTGACACTTTGTCAAGTATCAGAGATATGTGAGAATAAGGTTAACGTACCAAGACCAAAGGAACTTCAGATTGTCAATTGTAAACAGCATCCAGAATCAAGTTACCTAACATCTATGATTTTTATTATTTTAATAAATGTGTGCGAAAATTAATCAAGTTCTGTTTAAAAGTTCTGCTACTCTAAGCGTGCAAGTGGCACTTCTATAGAGTGACCTAACAGCAGAAAATAAACCCGCCACGATAAGACCACGAGACATATTGCTGACACTCGCCTACTTCGTTAGAGCGACAAGTCAAATAATCTGACGGTGTGTGTAGCGAAGGTCTTACAGTACGCACACCACAATAAGTGACGGAGGAAAGAAGGTGTGGGCACGTTAAAATTAACGCCATATTCTTTCACATACGTTTTTCTCATTTATCACTTTTGTTTTTGTCGAAATGACTTCTTTTGTTTTATTTCAATTGATTGCCTTAAATAAGTGGACAAAAAGTTGATGGTCCTCGTGTGTTCTAGACTTGTAATCACTGGTTCGCATCTGACTGTATCTCAATTTTTTTCCCGCGTTTCGACAAAAAAAAAGAGGTGGCGTCTATGATTCATAATCAAAAAGCTTCGGTCCCGGGTTCGAATCCCACAGCTGCTTAAATTGGTATTAACAATCAGCGCTGGCGGTCGAAGAGTTCCGGCATAAGAAGTCACCATCCTTCTGTAAACGGCCTTGTCAAACAGGACGGAGGGGAGGACAGACGTTCACAGCACCCTCTTGTCGTAGGAGCGGGAAAATGCACCTAAAGACTGAAGAATCAGCAATGATCAACGGCATGAGGATGTAGACGGCAATGGAAACCACTGCATAAAAGACACATATCGTGTATCCACAGGACATGTGGCCTGTAATTGAAGAAGTGTCATGTTGATCTCTCCATTGGCAAAAGATTCCGGAATATTCACCCATTCGAATCTCCGGGAGGTTACTGCCAAGGGGAGGTTACCATGAGAAATAGATTGAATAATCAACGAAAGGATAACGTTCTGTGAGTGGGGGCGTGGAATGTCAGAATCTCGAACTTGACAGGGAAACTGTAAAATCTAAAAAGGGAAATGCAATGGCTGAATCTAGATCTAGTAGGGGTCAGTGAAGTGAAGTGGAAAGAACACAAGGATTTCTGGTCAGGTGAGTATAAAGTAATACCAACAGCACTAAAAAATAGTATAACGGGAGTAGAATTCGTTATGAATAGGAAGGTAGGGCCGAGAGTGTGTTACTGTGAAAAGTTCAATGACGGGATTGTTCTTATCAGAATTGACAGCAAACCAACACCGACAACGATAGTTCAGGTATACATGACGACGACGCAAGCTGAAGATGAAGAGATAGAGAAAGTGTATGGGGATACTGAAGGGGTAACAGAGTATGTAAAATTGGATGAAAATCTAATAGTCATGGGAGACTGGAATGCAGTTGTAGCGGAAGGAGTTACAGGAGAATATGGGCTTGGAACAAGGAATGAGAGAGGAGAAAGACTAATTGAGTTGTGTAACGTGTTTCAGCTAGTAATAGCGAACTCTGTTCTAGAATCACAAGAGGAGGAGGTATACTTGGAAAAGGCCGGCTGATAACGGAAGATTTCAGTTAGTTCACATCATAGTCGTGCAGAGATTCCGAAATCAGATACTGGACTGTAAGGCGTACCCAGGAGCAGATATAGACTCAGATCACAATATAGTAGTGATGAAGAGTAGGCTGAAGTTTCAGAGATTAGTCAGGAAGAATCAATAAGCAAAGAAGTGGGATACAGAAGTACCAAGGAATGATGAGAAACAGTTCACGTTCTCTAAGGCTATATATACCGCATTAAGGAATATTTCAGTGGGCGGTACACTTGAAGAGGAATGTACATCTCTGAAAAGGGCCATCACAGAAATTTGGAATGAAAATATAGGTACAAAGAAGGTAACTGCGAAGAAACCTTGGGTAGCAGAAGAAATACTTCAATTGATCGATGAAAGGAGGAAGTACAAAAATGTTCCGGGAAACTCAGGAACGCAGTAATACAAGTCGCTGAGGAATGAAATAAATAGGAAGTGCCGGGAAGCTAAGACGAAATGGCTGCAGGTAAAATGCGAAGAAAAGGAAAAATAAACGATTGTCGGAAGGACAGACTCAGCATACAGAAAGTCAAAACAACCTTCGGCAACATTAAAAGGAAGGTTGTTAACATTGAGAGTGCAACGGGAATTCCACTGTTAAAAGCAGAGGAGAGAGCGGATAGGTGGAAAGAATACATTGACAGCCTCTATGAGGGGGAAGATTGGTCTAATGTGATAGAAGAAACAAGAGTCGATTTATAAGAGATAGGGGATCCTCTATCAGAATCAGAATTCAAAAGAACTTTGGAGGACTTAAGATCAGATAAGGCAGAAGGGATTGATAACATCCCCTCAGAACGTCAAAAATCATTGGGGGAAGTGGCATCAAAACGACTATTCACTTTGGTGTGTAGAATGTATGAGTCTGGCGACATACCATCTGAATTTCTGAAAAACATCATCCACACAAGTCCGAAGACGGAAAGAGCTGACAAGTGCGAGAACTGTCGCTCAGTAGGCGTAACAGCTCAAGCATCTAAGTTGATTACAAGAATAATACACAGAAGAATGGAAGAGAAAACTGAGGAGGCGCTAGACAACGATCGGTTTGGCTTTAGGAAAGGTAAAGGCACGAGAAGGCAATTCTGACGTTGCGGTTAATAATAAAAGCAAGACTAAAGAAAAATCAAGACACGTCCATAGGAAATGTCGACCTGGAAAAAGGGTCCGAAAATGTAAAATGGTGCAAGATGTTAGAAATTGTGAAAAAAAATACGGGTAAACTATAGGAAGAGACGGATAATGTGCAATATGTACAACAGCCAAGAGGGAATAATAAGAGTGGACGACCAAGAACGAAACCCTCTCATTAAAAAGAAGTCCGAAGAGATTTCTTAGAATGTACATCTGGAGTACAGAATTGTTTAGTAGTGAAACGTGGACTGTGGGAAAACCAGAAGAGAATAGAAGCGTTTGAGATGTGCTGCTACAAATGAATGTTGAAAATTAGGTGGACTGAAGAGGTGAGGAATGAGGAGGCTCTGCGCAAAATCGAGGAAAGGATTCTGAGGAAAACCCTGACAAGGAGAGGGGGCGGGAAGATACATCTGCTAAGACATCAGGGAATGAGTTCCATGGTACTAGAGGGAGCTGTACAGGGAAAAGTCTGTAGAGGAAGACAGAGATCGGAATACATTCAGCAAATAATTGGGGACGTGAGTTGCAAATGCTAATCCGAGATGAAGAGGTTGGCACGCAAGAGGAATTTACGGCGGCCGCATCAAACCAGTCAGAAGGCTGAAGACAAAAGAAGTCCGCCACATTCGCAGCGATCATCAGTAATGATATAGCCACATTTCTTCAAATTTCTTTGCACCAACAGAGGCCCGTCGTTTGGTGATCCAGGACTTTCCAAGTTCGAAACTAGTAGAAAATTCCACCTCTCAGTTGTCACTTAAGCGTATTGGAGACAAGTTCCGCCACAGTTCTCTCGGCTCTTATTAGGTGATAGTGGAGTTGCTTTGGATGATGGCAAAAATCTGTTTCTTGACTTCAGTGTGAGTACCTGAAAAATACGACCAAACATAGCACGTCTGCAATGTTCTTCTCTAGTTTTCTTGTCATGCAGCTGTTAATCTCCTTACTTTTGGTGGAGCTATATCCATAAGGTAATTTACTGAGTGAGGCGAAGAACTCATGTTCGTTACAGTTACATAGCGTACAATACACTGTCGTTAGGAATGTAGTCCTGAGCTAAGTGTGTCGAGAGTATTAAGCCATCGTCTGCCTCTCTGTCTTAATACCTCATCCAACTCACTTAAGAAAGCACAAAACTGTCATAAAATAAAAACAAAGAAATTCGAACATAAAGTCCTCGTCTTACTTTAAAATCGGCAACAGTTAATTCTGTGTTTCGCCTCTCCAAATTACCGCCCTTTGACCGTTCCTTTCCAGCAACGATAACACCAGTCACATTAGGTGCAAAGCTAAACAGTTACCTTTTCGTGCACTGGCCAGTTCTGTATACGGCTATATCTGAGTGCACTGAGCCATTAACCGTCCCGCAATATTCCTAAGATCTTACAGTGGGCAAGACAAAACAAAATAATGATATTCTCCTTTGCAAACTGGTCATATGTAACTCATTACTGGTAGCCTCAAAAGGTCTATAAATCAGTTGAAGAAAGTGCCACCGTTTCTTCCGTTACCACATTGTGTACATTATCGAACTCATCGCGTTGAATGGCTATTTCTAGTTCTTCAAGTAGGTCAAGCTTCCCTTCTTTCTTTTTGACGTGCATCACCTCTGAATGTCCTTCAATATCTTTCGGCGCGTGATCTTTCACATATACGTGGTTGGCTACCACTATTTACCATAATCTCAACGTCTAAAGGCGACTGTTTGCTCTTTGCTCCTTATCGAGTTCGTTCTGCCTGTCTGTCTTATACACTTCGCTTCACATGATGCATACTGTAGTTTGTAATGGCACACTTGTCGTAATTTATTTATTCTGGTCCCAACCAACGCCTTAAACTAAATATAATAAAGTATTTTTGCTTTGAACGCCAGCCGGACATTGTGTAACTCAGAAATTTTCGCCAGTTTCTCTGATATTATCCCAAAATACGGTACAGAAACGATCTTTTCATTCTTAGCTATTTCCTCCTCCTGTCTCTTTCAGGGCTATATCTATTTGTTTTATATGAATAGACTTTCGCCAGACGGGGTGCACATAGTTCACAATGAAAACACACAGACAAAGCAGTTGTAAGGAGGACTGGGGGTCATGATCCCCATCGGCCATATTGCAGCTTTCGTATTATGTTGTTCCATGCATATATCTTCATATTAGTACTCGTGAAGTGTTTTTTGCAGGTAAGGGTACTATCAAGATTCACTCACAGATAACAGGTATTAGCGCAATGTGAAAGACGACATCTATTGCAAGTTACATTAAATATATTAATTACGTTATGCTATAAAATTAGAAACTGCATGTATTACATTATTAAATATATTACGTTAACCACATTCCCGCAGTTTGCATGATTTTTTTATAAAACAGGAATCGTGTTCACTCTCAAACAACGCTCACAAGAGACAGTTTGGTGTTATACAAACATCGTATCGGCGACTTCTCGATATCTTATGTTGCTGTTCATTGCGTGAATTTAATAAAAGTATGCTTCTGCCGTTATTGCCTTCATTGGCATTATTGAGGAGCTAGAAATCATAGATGTACTCTTTTAATGTGGAACTCGTTCGATGTAGTCCATTACTGTGGAATTCATTTCGTTTCCTCGGATACGTGTTTTTTATTGGATGAAACTACGTAAGATTTAATCACGACATTCGTCAGTTCATGAGTGCTAGATTTACATCACTTAGTTCTTTCATTACTAAATTACGTTAGGTATTTTCTCTACTCATGTTCTCCTTTGTAGTGTCGTCTAGTTTTTCGTGTTGACGACATCAATAATAGTTTCTTGTAATAATACTTACAAGGAAGTTGGGAAGTACAGTGTTCAAAATGAGGCTTGGGGGTACTATAAATTTATATCCCAGAATTTACGTCGGCACAGAGAAACATTCTCCAAGCAATGACCTATAATCTGTGTCCACGGGAATTAAATAGAAATTGTAATATGGCCAGGATCACTGATTGGAGTGCTTGACACTTCTCTCGATTCAGTTAACAAACTAATAGAATTTTTTCCTCTAATAACATGACATCTCAAAAACAATGATACTACCTACTTGAATTATAGACCATACTAACGGTACCGAAAATCTTTATATCTAATCAAAGATAAGTTTGGATAGTGATAAATGCATTGATTGATAAACTTAACTAGCATCTCGTATATCGAGTAAAATTAATGAGGTCTTGCAGCGTGGAGCAAGTGGAGGAAGGGTTTCCGCGACGTTCCCTTTGATGAAATGAACATATAACGGAATCTAACAAATTAATACAAGAGTGAAAATAATTGAATCTCACTGGTTGGTGGCCCCTAAACTTGCAAGGACAGTGGCTCTCGCTTTTAAAAACGGCTCAACTTCACGCGTGAACTAACTCTTGTGTCAACTTTCTCTACCTGAGCTACGAGGATGCCACCCGCACCCACAGATAACGGAATCTAACAAATTAATACAAGAGTGAAAATAATTGAATCTCACTGGTTGGTGGCCCCTAAACTTGCAAGGACAGTGGCTCTCGCTTTTAAAAACGGCTCAACTTCACGCGTGAACTAACTCTTGTGTCAACTTTCTCTACCTGAGCTACGAGGATGCCACCCGCACCCAACGCAACCGATAAGATAACTGATACATCGCACAATGCCTTGTCTCAGAAGTAATCTGGAACAGACAACTGGCTGCTCTGGAACTTGCCAGATAGGCATCCGTAGCCTGCATCTTTACTCAACAGCTCTCTTGGCCCACGGCTCCTTTTTCTAAGACGCCCATGGGCGAAATCCTTACTCTCCGGCCGTAGTGCCTTTATCTACAGGCGAAGTGTCCCTACTCTGCGTTTGTTCCGTAAAATACTCATGTTACTCCACATGGAGCAGTTAGAAAAATATACTGGGATACCAACGCGAGCACTGTTGTACATCTCTGCTCCAATAGCACTCGCATAATTTTTAATATGGTATAGCGCAACCAGATAGCAAGTCGTCCCATCCACATTTTTTCCAGAGGGAAGCCGGATAGAGCCGATGCTATCGTAAAAATTCATCTAGTCAACCGTTCCCATGGCAGACGGTACGGAGTTCCCCACACTACTCTAATGTGCATGCACTTCTATTTCACAGAGTTTATTTTTTCCTCGTGAGCCGTCATCCAGCTAGAGGAGGGACGTGGCATAGCCGTATCACTTCAGAAATGTTGGCCTGTTTTCAGACCGTAGAATTTCACTGACGACGATCTGCCGGCGTCCCAGGCTCCGTTTGACAAAATTTGCCCAACACAAGCGAATAGCTTCGCATTGTACTAGCCGTCCGAAAGGCGCCATGATATTGCAGAACCCATACTGTGGCAGACGCAACGCCTGCTCGCACTTCTTCGTCATAATGTGCGACCAATGGCGTTCCAGTGCCTGGCTGTAAGAGCGCCGCCGCCCCAACTAGGAGTCATGAATGCTTTTCTCTCCCTGGTGAGGCAAGACACCTCTATTCGTTCCCCAGGTATTCGCAGCGAGTGATATTACTCTCAACAAAATATCCCACCAACCAAACCCAGGAATCAACCAACGCCAAGAACTTAAAAGATTAATTACTAAATTCCCAAATTAACTGGCCTCACAATAGCGCATGATAATCTGATTATAATGAAACGAAAGTAAGTCTAAATGACGTGCTACGTTTCAAAGTATCGCAGCTCGAATGGCTAAAACGGAACAAAAATAATTTGAAAAAAACATAGATGGATCTGGTTTCCCGCTCATGAAGATTATTTGTTGTAGAGGTCTGAATTTTTGTCTGTTGTCGAGTCTGAGTTTTAACAAAAGTAAACACTACAGAAACCCAAGTACCTAAGAGACTTATGACCAGCCAAATCAAAAGTAGTAAATAAGGTATTGATTGTAAAGAACCTAAAAACGTAGGTGAATCAATAAACACTGAGGTGATAAGACCCGTGGAATACCTCCTAATATCGTGTTGGACCTCCTTCTGCCCGGCGCCGTGCAGCAACTCGACGTGGCGTGGACTGAACAAGTCACCTGCAGAAATTTGAAGCCATGCTGCCTCTACAGCCATCCATAATTGCGAAAGTGTTGCCGGTGCTGGATGTTGTGGATAAACTGACCACAAATGTTCTATGGGATTCACTATGGACGTTCTCGGTCACCAAATCGTGCCCTCGAATAGCCCAGAATGTTTTTCAAACCAGTCACAAACAATTGTGGTCCAGTGACATGACATCGTTGTTTGGGAACATGAAGTCCACGAAGGGCAGCAGATTGTCTCCAAGTATCCGAGCAAAACCATTTCCAGTCAGTGATCGCTTCAGTTGGACCAGAGGACCCAGTCCATTCCACGTAAACACGGCTCATACCATTACGGAACCACCACCAGCTTTTACAGCGCTTGCCGGCCGGAGTGGCCGTGTGGTTCTGGGCGCTACATTCTGGAACCGAGCGACCGCTACGGTCGCAGGTTCGAATCCTGCCTCGGGCATGGATGTGTGTGATGTCCTTAGGTTAGTTAGGTTTAATTAGTTCTAAGTTCTAGGCGACTGATGACCTCAGAAGTTAAGTCGCATAGTGCTCAGAGCCATTTGAACCATTTTTACAGCGCCTTGTTGACAGTATGGGTTTATGGCTCCATGGGCTCTGTGCCAACTGAAACCACAGCTCATGTGACCAGACCACTGCTTTCCAGCTATCTAGGGTCCAGCAGTGATGGTCACGAGCCGAGGAGAGGCGCTGCAGGCGACGTCGTGCTGTTAGTACAGGGACCGGCGTCTTGGTCTGCCGCCAAACCCATTAACGTCTAATTTCGCCGCGCTTTCATAATGAATACGTTAGTTGGACGTCCCACATTGATTTCTGTGGTTATTTCACTCATTGGTTTTTGTCTGTTGGCACTGACGACTCGACTTCCTGAAATTAGGTTTCCTCGGCACACGCTTGACACTATCGATCTAGGAATATTGAACTCCCGAACGATTTCCGAAGTAGAATGTTCCGTGAATCTAGTTCCAACTACCTTTGGAATTCGTAATACTTTAATTCGCGTTGTGCGACCATAATCACGTCGGAAATCCTATCACATGAATCACCAGAGTACAAATGACAGCTTCGCCAATGCACTGTCTTTATATACTTTGTGTGCGCCATATTACCACTATCTATGTAAATGCATATCGCTATCCCATAGCTTACATCACCTCTTGCCTACGTTAACACATGCAGCGCTTAGAAAATCATTTTCCTAAAGTAGAAGTGGCATTCTTGTCTTACAGCCCCTATTCGACATCGAAGTGCTATTGTAAAGTTCCGTTGAAGTTATTACACCGCAGTGGAGTGAAACACCCCTTGCCAGAGATCTGTGTAATGTCGTCGCTGCGGCTTGTTGTATTGAATTACTGCAGTGTGGATACATCGAAAATATCATTATCAAATAACATTACAGTTCCATTCCATTGCTTTTGAACCTGTTAATTGAAACTACCTATTTATACCATTTTTATACCATATTTAGGAAACACGGCTCTTGAATTAATGCACGTGTGAACGTACATTATTTCAGGAAATTATTTAGCTGTTTTTCAATGTCCCATATATGACCATTGTGCATTTGATGGTAAAAATTGTCTATTATGCGCTATTGTCTCTTCAGGGACTTATTACGGTATAGTCTTTCGATTTGTTGACCTTTAAATACTGATTGCACACAAATGTAAAGTACTGCGGATAGAAGATGTTGATATGATAAAGCAGATAAACTTTCTTATAATAAAATACTTTGTATTTGTTTCTAAGCGTTGGAGCTGTGGTAATTTGTTAGCTTTATGTTTTCTTTAACTTCTCTGTTCATTACAACAAACGGTAATTTAACGTTAGTGCGAGAAATACAGAAAAAGATTTTTCGATCGCTACGACTTCGATGTTCATAGCAGCTGGAAGTGCTTCGTGTTCATTGAAATCACAAGTGCATACAAGCATAGCGCAATGTTTAGTCTACCACATTTTCTCGGCCTGGCAAACTTACATTCCGTACTTCTCTCGTAGTTGTACCACACGTTTTTTCGTCAGTTTCTTGCGCTGTTCTGCTGTGGCTGAGAGCAGCCTGATGTAAACTTCTAATAATACTCCAGTTTCCGGCAACTGGCCCCAGCAGAGCAGCTTGTCCAGCTGCTAGGTACTGGGGAATCACTGTTGCGAGGCGACTGAAACCGCTGTGGACGGCATACTCGTTGGCGGCGCACCGTGGGAGGTGGAACGTGCTGGAGCCACGTATTGGCTGAGCGTGCTGTACAAAGGGGAGTCTGCAGTGAAATACGAGTGGGCCTACGGACAGGGGCGTGCTAGGCCGTGCTGCTCAGTATGCGGTACGCAGGCGTAACTCCGTAATGCCTCAGACTGAGGGGGTAGCGAGGACAACTTCACGCGCCGGTCTGTGCGGGGCGTGATATTCCCCCTGTTATGTTAGCTAACTTCACCACCCCTAGCGTCACTACGATTCCGCTGCACACCGTCCAGAGGAAATTGTATCTTGGAACAGGCATTAAAGCCGCGGCGAGTTTGTAAACATACTCGACGTACATTCCATACACATATATATAAGTTCGCAGAGTGAGGGGACTTCGTGAAGTGCATTAAGTCTGTATCCGCTGTGTAACAGATGAACGATGTTTTACAGTACAATTTGCAACCGGAAACTGTCTTCCTGTCCTCTTGCATATATCCATGTCAAGGCGCCACCGACTATTTGTGGAGGAGAGACGGGACTTCATTTTCCTCAGACAGCGTAATGTAGCATTATATTTCACGATGAAGACCTCTGAGAAAATCTGTTTGTGCACCAAAGAAATACAGGAGTACACAAGACAATAACAAGCCCATGACTAAAAACTGAAGGTCCATCCTTACGGAATTGAGGGAACTGAGAAGGGCCTTTTCAGATACCTTTCCACGTCGACTCTGACACAGTGGTCGTTTAAGACAGTTGTTGTTCGCTTAGTACGACGTGGGGAACGCAGGCAGTGTAATAGAGAAGTAATAGCTGCGGACTTGAGTAATAGTGGTATGAAACGAGTCAGTTTTACAATTATAGTACACGTTCCCAGTGCAAAATATGGCAACAAGCTCATCATTTAAATGATTTCGTAGGTTTTTTTTTCCATGCATAAAATGATTATAGTTAACTATGGTCAACATCTCTCTTTCTATCTCTGCAGCGCAGGGTAGCCACGCGGTTTGAGGCGCCTTGCCACAGTTTACGCGGTTTCCCCCCGTTGGAGATTCGAGTCCTCACTTGACCATCCTTGTACGTGTTGTCCTTATCGTAAATTAGTTTAAATTAGTTTAAGTAATGTGTAAGACTAAGGACCGATGGCCTCAGCAGTTTGGTCCCACAAGTGCTTACCACCACCATCCTGTTATCTCTGTTAACACACACACACACACACACACACACACACACACACACACACACACACACACACACACACACACGCTAGCGCCTAGAACCGCTCGGCGACTCCGGCCGGCTATTAGTTAGTAAATGATCAGAGATATTTATGACTGAATGCTTCAGTCTTTCTAGCTGACAAGGGGACCGTACGTACTTATCCTAACCGATTTGATTCACGTTGACAGAGTGTGTAGTGCATGGTTAGGGCTTCAACTTACAGAGTCCTGCAAGGCGTCCCGTCCCAAGGGCGGGCGCCGCACTGAGCTTCAGCAGTCTCCGACGAAACAAACCCGGGACGATACCAGACGGACCGGGCTGGGCAGGAGTACGGCAGGCCGCCCCTCTCAGCCCTTCAAATCAGCCCGTCCAACGGGCTGACCACGCACTGCTCCGCACCGGGCAACAGACTGTAAGACGAAGCGAGTCCATGACGTCACTGTGCAAGCCAGACTGCTCCGCACAGTATCTTACCTTTTATTCCCACCACTGCGAACAAATACTTTATTTTGTCGTTAGTTTATGTAATTCTGTTTTACAAATGAAATCTTACTCTTACAATTTAATCAAAACTACATGTCGTAGGCGTCACCCCATGTATATTTAGAGCTATGTTGGGAAGAACGTTTCAGTCATCACAGACAACTCAAAGTCATAACTGCATCATCTACACCACTTAGCCACGTCGCAAGGCCCAGTTTAGTTTTTATTATATTTATTTACTAGATTTTTTTTATTAATTTTAGAGTACCGCGGTTTCTGAAACTGTGTATCGTGTTTGTATTGCCTGAAGTTGGAATATCACGAAGTAGATTGTAAGAAGTCATAATGTGACGTATTTTGTGTCTCTGGATTGAAAAAAATAGAAAAAAGACGAGATAACTGTAGCCTAATTTCCCATTGCTGGTGTTTGTCGACGAGCACTTGCAACTATTTTCTGCTGATGGCGAAAGGGATAGATTTGGCTCCATTTGCACATAGGACTTTTCCAATTTTTCCAATGTTGTACGCATTAAGGCAAAAGAAAAAAAACGTAAAAACTCAGTACCTGAGAAATAATCAAACAGGTAACACACGAAATAGTTCATGGAATGTGAAACAAAGATAATGTGGCTACAATTCGATTGTGAAGCTGCCCACGGTTATTGTTAAACAAAATCGAATCGCTTTTCGCCTAAAAATTCTTGTTTCACACAGTAGAGGGAAATACGTTAGGCCAAGAAAATACTCCGAGATATTCACTACCGGAGACGAACAGTCAAAGATAATATTTTGGCTTTATTTGTGACTTGAGGGTGCCTGCATGAAATCTGTGTCGGTATTTATTAAAGGAAACTATTTTTATCAACGACTTTGCGTCAAAACTTTGGCAAACATACCCTGTTGTGTGAATGCTTATCTTTCTTCCTGCTATAGCGCAGAACTATAAGTAATTTTATTAGATGTATCTGTAGCCGTCATTGAATTATAAATTATCTGCTATTATTCATCGCTAAAATATTGATTAATAATCAGCAATGGCGACCTAAGGCTTCCGCCATAACAAGTCACCCTCATTCTGCCAATGGTCTTGCCGAAGAGAGCGGTGGAGCGGACAGAGGTTCAGACCACTCTCTTGTACTTCGGGTGGGAAACTGCCCATAAAGATTGAAGAATCAACAATGATCAACAGCATGAGGTCCCAGAAGGTAATAGAAACCACTGCATGAAAAGCATTAAAGACACAAAACGTGTATCCACAGGACATGTGGCCTGTAATTGTAAAAGTGTCATGATGACCTCTCCATTGGCAAAACATACCGAAACAGTTCCCCATTCGGATCTCCGGGAGGAGGTCTGTCAAGGAGTAGCTGACCACTAGACAAAGATTTAATAATAAACGGAACGATAACGTTCTACGAGTCGGTGCGTGGAATGTCAGAAACCTGAACGTGGTAGGGAGCTTAGAGAATGTGAAAATGGAAATGAAAATCTTCAATCCAGATATAGTAGGGGTCAGTGTGGTGAAATGGAAAAAAGGTATTGATTTCCGGTCTTATGTGTATGGAGTAATATTAACAGCAGCAGAAAGTGGTATAACTGGAGTATGATTCGTTATGAATACGAAGGTAGAGCAGAGAGTGTGTTACTGGGAACACTTCGTTGAGACGGTTCTTCTTATAAGAATCGACAGCAAACAAACATCGACAACGATGGTTCTGATACACTTGCCGAAGTCGCAAGCTGAAGATGAAGAGCTAGGGAAAGCACCTACGGATACTGAGGAGGTAACACACGACGTAAAGGTAGATGAAAATGTAATAGTCATGGATGAGTGCAATTCTGTCGTAGGGGATAGAGTAGCAGAAAAGGTTTACTGGAGAATATGCGCTTGGATCAAGGAATGAGAGAGGAGAAAGGCTGATTGAACTCTGAAATGACGTTTAACTCGTCATAGCGAATACTCTATTCCAGAATCACAAGACGAGATGGTATACTTGGAAAAGGCCGGGTGATACGGGAAGATTTCAGTTAGTTTACGTCATGGTCGGACAGAGATACCGAAATTATATATTGGATTGTAAGGCGTACCCAGGAGCAGATATAGACTCAGATCACAATGTAGTAGTTATGAAGAGTAGACTGAAGAGATTAGTCACGAAGAATCAATATGCAAAGTGGAATATAGAAGTACTAAGGGATAACGAGATATGCTTGAAGTTCTCTAAGGCTCTAGGTACAGCAATATGGAATAGCTCAGTAGACAGTACAGTTGAAGAAGAGTGGACATTGCTGAAAAGGGCAGTCACAGAAGATGGAAAGGAGAATATAGGTAGAAAGAAGGTAACTAAGAACAAACCATAGGTAAGTGTAGAAATACTTCAGTTGATCGATGAAAGAAGGACGTACAAAAATGTTGGACGCAATTCAAGAATAGAAACATACAAGTCGCTGACGAACAAAATAAATAGGAAGTGCAGTGAAGCTAAGTCGAAATGGCTGCCTGAAACACATAAAGAAACGAAATATAAATTATTGTCGGAAGGATTGACTCAGCATACAGGAAATCAAAACAACCTTCGGTGAAATTAAAAGCCAAGGTAGTAGGAGTGCAAAGGAATTCCACTATCAAATGCGTAGGAGAGATAGTGGATAGTTGGAAAGAGTATATTGGTGGCTTCTGACTTGGAGGATTTGTCCGATGTAATAGAAGAAGAATCAGGAGTCGATTTAGAAGTGATAAAGGATCTAGAATTAGAATTTAAGAGATCTTTGGAGGACTTAAGATCAAATAAGGCAGAAGGGATAGATAACATTCCATCAGAATTTCTAAAATCATTGGGGAAGTGGCAACAAAGAGACTATTCACTTTGGTGTGTAAAATGTACGCGTCTGATGACATATCATCTGACTTTCGGAAAAATATCATCCTCACAATTCCGAAGACTGAAAGAAATCACAGGTGCGAGAACTATCACACAATCAGCTTAACAGCTCATGGGTCAAAGTTGCTTAAAGAATAATAAAAAGAAAAATGGAAAAGAAGTTTAAGGATGTGTTAGATGACTATCAGTCTGTCTTTAGGAACCGAAAAACACCAGAGAGGCAATTCAGACGTTGCAGTTGATAATGGACTCAAGACTAACGAAAAATCAAGACACGTTCATAGGATTTATTGACCTGGAAAATTCGTTCCATGATGTAAAATAGTGCAAGATGTTCGAAATTCTGAAAAAAAGAGTTAAGTGCTAGGAGAGACGGGTGATATACAATATGTACAAGAGCCAAGAGGGAATAGTAGAAGTGGATGACCATGAACGAAGTGCTCGGAGTGAAAAGAGTGTAAGACAGGGATGCAGTCTTTCGCCCCTACTGTCCAATCTGAGCATTGAAGAAGCAATGACGAACATAAAAGAAAGGTTCAGGAGTGGAATTAAAATTCAAGGTGGAAGTTTATCAATGATACGATTCGCTGAAGACATTGCTATCTGAGTGAAAGTGAAGAAGAATTACGTGATCTGCCTAATGGAATGACTGTCAAATGAGTACAGAATATGGATGGAGAGAAAAACGGAAGTAAGGAGAAGTAGCGGGTATGGGAAAAGCAAGAAACTGAACATTGTAATTGGTGATCACGATGTAGATGAAGTTAAGGAATTCTGCTACCTAGGCAGCAAAATAACCAATGACGGACGGAGCGAGGAGGGCATCGAAAGGAGATTAGCACTGTCGAAAAGGACACTCAAGACCGAGAAATTCTGTCTAGTAGTACCAAACATCGGCCTTCCTTTGAGGAATAAATTTATGAAAATGTTCATTTGGATAACAGCATTGTATGATGGGGTCCCATGTACTGTGGGAAAACCGGGACAGAAGAGAATCGAAGCATTTTAGATATGGTGCTACAGACGAATGTTGAAAATTTGGTGGACTGATGGGATAAGGACTGAGGAGGTTCTGCGCAGAATCGGAGAGGAAAGGAATGTGTGGAAGACATTGACAAGGTGAGGGGACAATATGACAGGACATCTGTTAAAACATGAGGGAATGACTTCCGTGGTAATGGAGGGAACTGCAGAGGGAAAGAACTGTAGACGATAACAGAGACTGGAATATATACTCAGTAAATAGTTGAGGACGTGGGTTGCAAGTGTTTCCCTAAGATGAAGAAATTGGTACAGCAGAAGAATTTGTTGCGGGCCGCGTCAGACTATTCAGAAGACTGATGATTAAAACAAAAATAAGTGCATCGATGTGCACAACACAATAACACGTTCCCTCTCTTTTCTATGTTTTCGTTATCTTTTTTTCTGAGGCTGTTTTCCTCCCATCTATGGTCCTAGTCATATTATTTCAGGTGAAATCTAGATCGTTATCAGGCAGACAATATCTTTCTCTCTCACCGGATTGCGATTTTGCAGCTCTTACCCACAAAAAAACGTATTAGGTATGAAATCTTGGAGTCTTGCTTTATTGTTTAATCCAAAGGATCATGGGACTTTTCAGAAGCACTCGTAGGAAAAATGGACTCCTGTAATTTTCAACATATTGCTTCTTAGTTCGTTGATGCCTTTCGTCATGTCGGCCAATTTATTGGCCTACCTAATGACGCTAATAGCCTCGGCCTTTTACATGTACACGAGTTACGGTGTTTCTTACTTTTATAGCCAGGAAGGCGGCAGTTGTACGACATTCTGATATATTCACACTTCTAGAATAGATGCTTTGTAACACAGGTGCTCCAACACAATTAGTTGCAATCGTATTGCGATGGACATAAATAAATGAGGCGCGAAACGTTGATAAATTCTAGGAAATCGTTCACAATAGTCCGCATTTAATCTGTTGCAAAGATACTTTGTCTTATTAAGTGTGAAACAGAAGTGATGGTATAAGAGGCTTTCATTTTTCCTCACTTTGTAACAGATGAGTGTGGAAATTGTAAGGACCTCGTAAAGAAAGGTAAGTATGTCAAGAAAACAGGAAATAACAGAAAAACTAATGGCTGGCGAGTACAGGAACATAGAGCCCGATCTAAATCCCAAATGTCTAATTTGGTCAGTGTTTAAGCCTGTAGCAGATAGCGATGGCAACAGTGTTAACTACACTTGTTGTATGGAATGCAATGAACTTCACTTGCAAGCCTTGGGGTCATCTGGTATTTCGCGTATTTCACGCTATTTGTGTATGTCCAATAAACAAGTGGCGTCTGTTGACCAAAAGCACCTTCCCCAAATCTGCGCAGGGCAAGATTATTGATAAATGCCTGCCTATGTGTTCACGAGATTTCAGTTCTTATGAAACTATTGGAGATGAAGAATATTTCGATCTGTCTCAGAGATTAGTCGATACTGCAGCGACATGCGGAAAATATCCGTAAAATCTACTGTGCCTTACCTCACAACTGCCTCAGGGCACACCACAGAAAAAGTGAAAAACCTTAGAAAGGAAATTATGCCTGGAGTAATTTATTACGTGAACGGAGGTGAATGCTCCGCGACAAGAATATGTGGATAAGTAGCGCAAAGAGGATTCATTAGCTGACAGTTTCTCTTTTTGTTAATTGTGACAACTGAATTTTTTAGACGATTTCTCTCAGTGACGTACCTTTTACCACAGATCAAGGTGCCAACACTATCACTGCTCTTCGTGAATATTCTAAACTAAATTGTGCCTGTCACATGCTGGACAAAGTGCTAAGAAATGCGTTCAATGTGTGGTACATGTCATCCAATTTCTGGCAGTTTCATTTTGTTCCGACTGCAGCGAAGGAACTTCCAAAGCAAAGTGGCCTTGTTTATAGCCCAGAGAGAACACTCGAGCAGTCGAACGATACTCGGTGGAACACACGACAGACTTATCTTTAAATGGCCAAAAGGCATTATTCGGTATTGTGTAAAAAGCTCCCGGAGGAATGAGAAACAGAGCGAATAGAAGGTTTGAGATCACGTTGATAGACGAACTGATTTTTGTTGTAACGGTGTTTATGCTGTTGTGTTTTTACATTAAACTGGTATTCATTTGCACATAAAGTAGGGATTTTTCGTACATCCCTTCAGCGAGACCTCAAAAGAACTGGAAACGGAAAAAATCACCTACACTACACTAAATGAAGTTCCTGAAACACCTAAGTAGAGAACTTCAGGACGGAGAAGCCTCTAAAATAAATATTGCGAATCCACCTGAAAAATTATGTAGCGAAGAAGGCACCTCGAGCTAGATCCTGCCATCTGAAAATGATGTCTGAATCTCAAAGGCGTGACGTTATCGGAAAGGTAAAGCATACAATTCGGTAACGATTACATCGATAATTTCGATTGACCATTAGCAAAAGGAGGCTCTCTCGTGAAGCACCGTCTACCAAATAAAACTAAATTCGGCCGCAGAAAAGACAATCACCTCAGGTTTATTCTCACCTAAATAATAGCAAAATATTCTTGAACTGATCAGACTGTCCAGGTCGAATCTGAGAGGAATTTTGACCAAGTCCTCAAATGCTGAAAAGTAAATGAAATATTTTTAAAAAGAGAACATCTGGCTTTTTTTCCAGTAGGACTTTTACATTCTGATGATTTGCCAAACGTTATATTAAAAGTCTTTGCTGTACCACCACGAACAAACTACAGAAGTTTGCTTTGTGGGCAGATATTGACGAAAGTCCGACTCACACAGATTAGTTAGATAGGTACTTAAACCAGAATTCCACATGTTCGAGAATGTAGCTTATGACTTGAATGAAAACGGACGTTTCTGACTCTCCAGAAGATAGCCAAAAACATTTTGTGTGTACAGTCATCCAGCTTCGCATCAGAGTTCTTTAAGTTTCAGGCTAAGTTCAAGACGGTAATTTCTAGACCTGGACAATGTTGATGTTGTTCTCTTTCTTTATAGCAACTCCAATATCAGAGGAAATAAATGAAGGAGTATGTTGTAATAGTTTTTCACACCCACGTTTTATTGTTCTGTGTAAATCGATCGTCGATTATTGTCGCTGTGCATCTTGTAGTTTTCATTTATGCAAACTGCTCCCAAATTAGTATTGAATTATTGCAGCGAAAATAACGAATACCTTTCTCTGTGAATCATTATTGCATTGTAGACATTATACTGGCAGACGTATTGCACCCCACGCCATCATGTTTTGATGTTAGTGCAGTAACAATCGCTTAGTAAGAAAACGCTTACTTTAAATAATCCGTTGACATGATGAAGTACAGTGAACCCGGCGTAATGACATACTCAACTTTTCTTTAGCACGAAAAAAAAAATGGTTTGACATGACAATAATCAGCTTCTTAGTAAACTTAGATACCCAGTACGTACTTAATGCATTCGCACCAACACTCAGAAGAAGTTTCGTTCTTATTTTTGTTTATTTTTTTAGACATTGCTGCTTTTGGGCAGGTTCATGTACTGCCAGTGTCAGCACATGTCATTATAGCAGTCGTTTTCAAATTCGTTTCTGGATGTGTCGAAAACTAATTCACGTGACTAATGGGAGAGAAATATATGCGAATACAGTCTGTCATTGTGCTTGAAATGAAGATATTCAAAGAGTAAACAAACGCATCTAACGAGATGTATAATGAGTGCATGTGGATATTTTAGCAGTAAATAACATTCCATTATTACTTTTGATACATCGTCGAGTATTTATTTCGCATGCATAGTGCAAAGTGAATTTGTGTTAGCAAAGAAAAATATCTGGCCCTATCAGTTTCGAATTTAACGCTTTTCACAGTATGTAGAGAAACCCCACATGGAAGAAGCCTGGAGATACTGACAGGTTTCAGATAGATTATATAATGGTAAGACAGAGATTTAGTAACCAGGTTTTAAATTGTAAGACATTTCCAGAGGCAGATGTGGACTCTGACCACAAACTATTGGTTATGAACTGTACATTAAAAGTGAGGAAACTGCAAATAGGTGGGAATTTTAGGATATGGGACCTGGGCAGACTGACTAAACCAGAGGTTGTACAGAGTTTCAGGGAGAACATGAGGGAATAATTGACATGAAAGGGGGAAAGAAATACAGTAGAAGAAGAATGGGTAGCTTTGAGGGATGAAGTGGTGAAGGCAGCAGAGGATCAAGTAGGTAAAAAGATGAGGGCTAGCAGAAATCCTTGGGTGACAGAAGAAATACTGAATTTAACTGATGAAAGGAGAAAATATAAAAATGCAGTAAATGAAGCCGGAAAAAAGGAATACAAAAGTCTTAAAAACGAGATCGACAGGAAGGGCAAAATTGCTAAGGAGGGATAGCTGGAGGACAAATATAAGGATATAGAGGCTTATCTCACTAGGGGTAAGATAGATACTGCGTACAGGAAAATTAAAGAGACCTTTGGAGAAAAGAGAACCACTTGTATGAATATCAAGAGCTCAGACGGAAACCCAGTTCTATGCAAACAAGGGAAAACAGAAAGGTGGAAGGAGTATATAGAGGTTCTATACAAGGGCGATGTACTTGATGACAATATCATGGAAATGGAAGAGGATGTAGATGTAGATGAAATGGGAGATATGATACTGCGTGAAGAGTTTGACAGAGCACTGAAAGACCTGAGTCGAAACAAAGGTCCGGGGGTAGAGAACATTCCATTAGAACTATTGACAGCCTTGGGAGAGCCAGTCCTGACAAAACTCTACCATCTGGTGAGCAAGATGTATGAGACAGGCGAAATACCCTCAGACTTCAAGAAGAATATAATAATTCCAATCCCAAAGAAAGCAGTTGTTGACAGATGTGAAAATGACCGAACTATCAGTTTAATAAGTCACAGCTGCAAAATACTACCGCGAATTCTTTACAGACGAATGGAAAAACTGGTAGAAGCCGACCTCGGGGAAGATCAGTTTGGATTCCGTAAAAATATCGGATCACGTGAGGCAATACTGACCCTACGACTTATCTTAGAAGCTAGATTAAGGAAAGGCAAACCTACGTTCCTAGCATTTGTAGACTTAGAGAAAGCTTTTGACAATGTTGACTGGAATACTCTCTTTCAAATTCTGAAGGTGCCAGGGGTAAAATACAGGGAGCGAAAAGCTATTTACAATTTGTACAGAAACCAGATGGCAGTTATAGCAGTCGAGGGATATCAAAGGGAAGCAGTGATTGGGAAGGGAGTGAGACAGGGTTGTAGCCTCTCCCCCATGTTATTCAATCTCTATATTGAGCAAGCAGTGAAGGAAACGAAAGAAAAATTCGGAGTAGGTATTAAAATCCATGGAGAAGAAATAAAAACTTTGAGGTTCGCCGATGACATTATAATTCTGTCAGAGACAGAAAAGGACTTGGAAGAGCAGTTGAACGGAATGGATAGTGTCTTGAAAGGAGGATATAAGATGAACATCAACAAAAGCAAAACGAGGATAATGGAATGTAGTCGAATTAAGTCGGGTAATGCTGAGGGAATTAGATTAGGAAATGAGACACTTAAAGTAGGAATGGAGTTTTGCTATTTGTGGAGCAAAACAACTGATGATGGTCGAAGTAGAGAGGATATAAAATGTAGACTGGTAATGGCAAGGAAAGCTTTTCTGAAGAAGAGAAATTTGTTAACATCGAGTATAGGTTTAAGTGTCAGGAAGTCGTTTCTGAAAGTGTTTGTATGGAGTGTAGCCATGTAGGGAAGTGAAATACGGACGATAAATAGTTTAGACAAGAAGAGAATAGAAGCTTTAGAAATGTGGTGCTACAGAAGAATGCTGAAGATTAGATGGGTAGATTACATAACTAATGAGGAGGTATTGAATAGGATTGGGGAGAAGAGAAGTTTGTGGCACAACTTGACTAGCAGAAGGGATCGGTTGGTAGGACATGTTCTGAGGCATCAAGCGATCACCACTTTAGTACTGGACGGCAGCATGGAGGGTAAAAATCGTAGAGGGAGAGCAAGAGATGAATACACTAAGCAGATTCAGAAGGATGTAGGTTGCATTAGTTACTGGGAGATGAAGAAGCTCGCACAGGATAGAGTAGCATGGAGAGCTGCATCAAACCAGTCTCAGGACTGAAGACCACAACAACAGAGAAATCCCCCAGTTGAGACGAGGTAACAACACGCATAGAGAGTTAGGGCTCGGTACGCAGCGCGGGATGTATATCTGCTAGACGGCCAAGACCACCCAGTCCGGTGTGCTACGGCGGACTGAACAGCCCAGTGCTGCGGGCCGGCAATTCGGCCACGTCAACTGAAGAGGGCCTCTGTCAATGTGTGTAAAGAGGAAGGTGCAACTCTCAATCTTTTTCGAGAAAATCTAGTTTAAATGTTTTAGGCATAATTACATACTATTGTGCATGGACCGAATATCGTTGCTGGTGCTTTTTTTCCACGTAACTCTAACAAGAGGTTTATTATGACAGTCTAAATTATCAGTATTTAATGATTTATTTATTATTTATATAAAATTTGTCCTGAAAAATAATGAAACAAAATATTTTTGTAAGGACATTGAAAATAAAAGACCATCAGCATGGCCTTTTATTGACATTATTGTAGGTACATTTATGAAATTACTGACTAATGCAAGGATCAACATGACACCGACATGTGAAACAATTATTTTTGGGGCATACAGCACACGTAAGGAACTCCGAGTTTTGGCATGAGCATACATTTTTAATACATTTACAGCAAAAGAAACTTGATTTATGCTCATACATGTCATCATATAATTTCGCGTCGTACCACTCATGTCCGACCATATCACTGAATATTGGTGCAGACAATTGCTGGTGTACGACTGATTGAATTTTTTCAGTCTTCTCTTGAAGCAATCTGTCTACCGTGTTCGATGATGTACGGGCAATTTTGTGGTCGTTTTATAAGGTTTTTCACCTGGCTGTAAGAATAAACCTCGTAAGGCTGCACCAACGGAGTACATGTTATAGGAATTAAAATACTGCACTTAGGCAGAACCACACTATCTTGAAAAATTTCGTCGTACAAAACTCGATTCCTTTATCCTCCCCATGAATCGAGGAGCACGTATGGCTTCAAGACGTCAATTAGATATTTCCTGCATAGTATGGTTCAAATGGCTCTGAGCACTATGGGACATCAGTTCCCTAGAACGTAGAACTACTTAAACCTGTGCTCAGAGCCATTTAAACCATTTGTTACCATAACGTCTCAGTATTGGTGTGTGTACTCATCAGCTGATTTTTACACCCTTGGTACAAATGAGCCAGTGATCTCTTGCAAGCAATCTAAGACCGTTGGTAGTAATTTTACAGATAAGGTGACAGCATATTGTGAAGTGTACGAATGTGTCACCTTGTACATGTTCTTTCACTGTACAACAAGCTCCTTTGTTCCGTGTTCGTCGAGATTCATCATACTCTGATTGAGATTGGCACTCTAGAACAAACATTTACAAATTAACAAAATGTGGTCTGTACGCATAGTACTGCAATTGATATAAATAAATCGGGTAATCTTCTGTGTAATACATGATTCATCACTGTTAATAACAATTTCCTTGTATTTTGGCATGATTGTTCGAGTCTGTATTCGGTGATTTGCTGCTACATCGAGGACTTGCTGCAGTGAAGAGCTTTTCCTCTCGAATACAAATCTGGTGGGATTTCTCTAACGAATCCCATGTCTTAGTTTGAAGAGCACGAGCCCCGGATCACTAGTGTTCATGTTTTATATCAATAAGCTGGCAGAGGATATTATTAGCATCTTCATACTCTTTCCAGAACACAAAAATAATTGTAATGAAGTACTATGTGAAAAAGATCTTGTTAGATTAGGATCCGTAGTAAGGGGTAGCACCTTTGACAAGTAACCCAAACGTCCTAGATCTCTGGTATAAACCTGGCCAACGCTTAAATTTAAAATAAAAAACACCACCTTTGGTGGATGATTAATCCTGGTATAAGGAACCAACTTTATACCAACTGCCTTGTGAAAGAGGGCGGAGGACTGAATGAAGTTTCAGGGCAGCCGCTTGCATTTGAGGTGGAAAATGCACCTAAATAGCGGAGAAAGAGAATACCGAAGGCAATGGAAAATACTGTATAAAAATTCTTGAAATAAATAATTTTTTTAAATCACCTGTTTTTCATTTCCATAGTGTTATTACTTTGTTTGCTGTAAGTTTTCTTCTGTGTAGCCATTCTCAAGCACTGCACACATATAAGAAAGGATATAATTAGAACACACATTATCAAGCAACCTTTTGTTATCATCTCCACAGTTAAATCAGCCTAAACAAAAAATAAAAATAACGTTTTGCGATGGACCATACGGCTTTCTTTTGTTGTGATAGGACTTCATTATTCTGATTGTAGGTTCCACTTTCTTATCTATTGAAACTATAAGTGTTTGTTTTGACTCATGGTAAATCCTCTGTGACATACCGACAAGAATCATATCAAATGTACTGACTGATTTGGTCCTTTACCCCTGGTTTATGTTTAAGTTTACTACCCTGATGCGTTTATCGCCCATATTGCAACTCTCAGCAGCCATCTCGAAAAGCGTCGACTGTGTCTGTGCCTCGCACGTCTGCTCAGGCTCAATACTCCAGGGTTTCCCACTTTTTGTCGACTCCAGTACACTCATTTTCTTACGTTGTCAAAACACTTCGCCCTTGTCGCTGCTAGCTTTCGACACAACTTGTTATGTACGAAATAGTCACGTACCGATATGAAAAATAACGCTGTGTTCAATTGGCAGAACTGCAATGCTGATACACCAGTTTTGTCTTCGCAGAAGAACTGAAGCACAAACTGTACACTAAGAATCAAAATTACTGATAGCTTCTACAGGCTTCTTCGTTAGTATTAATGCCGACAAGAAGGCTAATTAGCGTAATGACGGTTTCAGCAAGAAGCTGCATGAGAAATGGACTACTCCAACGGAAAGGACATGACTGCAGTTATAGGTAAGGTTAATTTCCACTTATTTTTCGTTGGCTTGAGGATGCATTGATGTCAGGGTGTGATTTGCCTGTTTCTATTTTGTGCCTCAAGCAAAATTCCACGAGACAATCAGAAATATTCAAGGCTACTGTGAAAGAAAAGGTAGTTAAAGAAACCGTTTCTTAACTTTATATTCCCCTTTAATTTACAATACAGTTATGCACCAAGTCATTACCCTATTAATGGATGCTAATGGGTGATGTCCTAGCAATTCCCTGAAGTTACTGCACTTTTCACAATGACATGAGGCTATACTGCTATAAACGGCTCACATCTTTATGCATGGGACTCTTACCTGTACAGACTGTACGCCAGGAACCTCTTTCTCCCATTTTTCTAGCTAAAGTGTGTACTTGATAGCTGACTTTTTGTTGGTGGTGGTGGCCCCCTGAAATGATCCCCTAAAGTGTTCGCCACCATACTAGATCTATTACTTCGTAGGGCCGGCAGCTGTGACCGAGCGGTTCTAGGCGCTTCAGTCTAAACCGCGCTGCTGCTATGATCGCAGGTTTAAATTCTGCCTCGGGCATGGATGTGTGATGTCATTAGGTGAGGTAGGTTTAAGTAGTTCTAAGTCTAGGGGACTAATGACCTCAGATGTTAAGTCCCATAGTGCTTAGAGCCATCTGAACCACCATCACCTCGTAGCGTGCAACTGTCACTGTCAACGGTCAACCAACGACTTCCCACTGGTTCTGTCGTTAGCATGACTATAGTGTCGCACTCTCCAGCTTCCACCCCCCTCCCCCCCTCCCAAACAAGGTACGCTCCCTTTGGCTCTTGTTTCTTTAATGTAGTTCATCTTCAATTGGTTTAGGGAATAATTTAATTTCTGTGTCGCACCCTATCTGGCTTGGTTCATGACTCCACAGCAACTAAGGCCTCCATTTTTGGAGCCCTGATGCCACATTATACAACGTTAATAAAATTTTCAAAAGAATTCTTTTGACCACAAAGTACAACAATTGAACCTAAATCATTTCAACTGTCAACTACCTACACTGATGGAAAAAAAAATCACAACACCAAGAAGGAATAGTGCGACATAAACGAAAGTTTGTAGCGTGTTTTACATCTGAAAGATGATTTATGCTCTAATTTTGTGCCAGTCGATTAAGAGTAACGTTACCAGCGCTACTATAAGGATGGGAATCAGGTTTACTGTAAATACACGCTGTAACGGTCGCGAGCGTTAGTGGCTTTTGAAACTGGACGCGGTAAGATGTTGTTAGTAAGGAATCCCTTTAAGACGGCAAAGACACGATTATCAACCCATCACTAAGTTTGAATGAGGTTCTGTAACAGGACCGCTGAAAGCTGGGTGTTGCTTCTGCGAGCCTGCAAAAAGACTTGGCAGGAATGTGGCCACTGTACATGACTGCTGACAGCGACGGTCACGAGAATGTACGACCGCAAGAAGACTGTTCTCCGGACGGCCGCATGGCACTAGCGACAGGGAAGACCATCGTCTTTGGCGTATGGCTCTGGCGCATCGTACTACATCTGCAGCAGCACTTTGAGCAGTTGACACTACTGTGACACAATGAACTGTTACAATTCGGTTATCTCAAGGACACCTCCTAACCAGACGTCTTGTACCGTGCATTCTACTGCCCCAAAAATCACGACCATTTGTGACTTCAGTGGTGTGAAGTGACAGTTCATTGGAGGACTGGGTGGGGACCCATTGTGTTTTCCGATGAAAGTTGATTCTGAATCGGTGCCAGTGACGGGCGTGTGTTGGTTAAAAGGAGGCCAAGAGAGGGTGTGCAACCAACCTGTCTGCATGCTATATACACACTGGGCTACATCTGGGATTATGGGGTGCGATTTAGTATGGCAGCAGCAACACTCTCGTGGTTATCCCACACACCCTGACTACAAATTTTTACGTCAGTCTTGTGATTCGACTTGTTGTGATGCCATTCATGAACGCATTCTAGGGGTATTTTAATTAGGATAACTCTCGCTCACATTCCGCTGTTCTAACGAACGTGATTTACATGACAGGTTATCTTGACCGCTCGATCACCAGATCTGTCTCCAATCGAGCACATATAAGACGTCATTCGGACTCCAGCATCACCTACAACCAGCATTATCCATCTCTGTATTGCCCGACCAAGTGCCACAGGCATGAAACTCCATCACACAAACTAATATCCGGCCCTTTTACAACCCAATGCATGCACGTTTGCATGCTTGCATTCAACCTGCTGGACTTACATCGATCATAGTTGTAGCAGGCATTTTACATTTCCAATAGCTTATCTCACGTTTACGTTAACCTGTGGTCTTCCACCATTAATTACTTAAATATGTTACTCATACAAAAATATTTCCGACACTTCATTACTATGGATTAATTGTATGTTGGTACTGTGATTTTTGCTTCAGTGTATATTTTTGGATGCAGTCGTTTTTATCGACTCCCAATGGTAGGCCTGGTATGCAATAAAGTAAAAAAGTAATTTGAAAGTCAACTATCTGGGGAGGGGTGGTTAATTTGGGGAAGTGACGTATTTCTGTCAAGTAGGTGGTGCCATCATGCTAAGAGCATGAGGTATAAAGTATCTAGCATCTTCGGTGTTTCTCAAACAATATTGGAATGCTACGTTACAGACAACAAATACCCAGATGAATCTATGGACACCAAATTAGTAAGGAAACCTATTTTTCCTCGAGATATGTAAGAGGATTGTAAGAATCACCACATTCAAGTGAAACAGCAATTCTACGGTCTCTCTAGAAAAGGTATCCGAAGACTTGTCTATCAGCTATAAATATAACCTATTTTAAAAAGAAAAACTACAAGCTGATGAAAAACGGCTACTCAACTTCTTAAAAAGAACTCTCTATTAGACCTGCCCGAGAACTTTCATTCTCGTATAGTGCAACAATTTTAATGTGCTCATGCTGCACAACTGTGATACCAGTTTCGTTAAACAATCTAGCTTGACTGAAGACAAAGCCAGCTCACGAAAAACTTGTTGACAGGTTTGCCTGCGAAACTCTTAGCTCTGGTGAATCTAGGTTTTAGAGCAGGATCAAGTATTGCATTGGTCGTGTTGTAACCGAGTACCAAGACAGAGGCAGTTTTCGCAAAGCTTACGTACAAGCAGCAGCAGCAGGAATAGCAGCAAACTGTCTCCGGAAGGCAGGTCTGTTTCCATGCAGCCGTCAGAATATCCGACGCATTGACTTTACTGTTATAGAAGAACTGGCCGATTCTCCTGAATTTGCTGGTATAGATAAACTAGGTGATCCTCCTGAGACTAGTCTACCTGCAAATGAGATCCAGAAGAAGCAACTTCTTGGGGATCACAAAAAAATGCCTTTCCAGAAAGAATGGTATCTGGAAAAAGTGCATTTCCTCAAATTCCAGAATCCAGATTTGTCATGTCTCACTACGATTAGAAGTAAAATAGGTTCCATAAGATCCCGCACTGGTTCCACTCAGCTGAACATTTGATCTCCTCATAAGTATCAGTTAGTGGACTCAAAACTATTGGCAGTAACACCGAACCAATTTGGGAATGCAAGATATGGCAACAAAGGAGCATCAAACTATTCACCTGGATGCGCCGAACTGACTGGAAAGGAACGGAAATCCAAAGCAGATGAAATTGAACTCTCTGATGAAAGCTAAAATAGAAACGACAATGAAGACGCGGACTGCATCTGTTGTTCACGGCTCTTTTCATACGATCACAATAGAGAGAAAATTGGATTCTGTGCTGAGAATGCATGAAATAGGCTCTACAAACAAAAAAAAGTGTTGTTAAAGATGCTACAAGTTCCAAATATCTGATTACTTGGTATATACACAATGGTCCTAAGACCTCCGCAAATTAGGAACGCATTTTCAAGAGAAACACTTTTGCAACATTATTTGTTGTGCAGCCTATCTAATTTAAATGTATAACAAGAGTTGTTTCTTCTATATCCTGCTACATACACCTCACCAAATGAGGCGACATTTATCTTTAGATACAAATAGTTAGAAGACAATAGTTGGAAACGTCACATAATAAAATGGTACGCCATGTTACAGTTGTAGAGCAGTAGGCATGATATTTGGATCAGTAATTAGTAACATTTAGCAAAGCAATTTACTATGTGAAGGAGCACTTAACTGTGTGCTGCGACACCTTGTGACAAATAAGTTTGTAGATAGACCCATGTGGACAGTTGTGCTCTGGGGTGTGGTCTATGTTATCAGAGAGATTAACATAAATGTTAGGAAGCAAAGGAAGAAGGATATTCCCCTCTACTTTATGTACAACGATCGTAACTGACATTATCTACACGTAAGTTGTTTTAATAACACCACTGAACACTTCTGTACACAGTCTGATCTATTATCGTGGCTATAAACAATTGTTGCTTAGTTAATTTATATTCTGTGTTATTTCTCATATGTATGCAGCTAGATGAGAGTGGCTACGCAGCCGAAACGTTGAAACAAAAACAAAGTGAAAATGAAGACAAACTTTTGTATTGTGGCTGTGGACCCTGTTACAACTAAATCATTGCATTAAAGTCACGCGATGTGTACCCACAGAACATGTGGCTTGTAAAATGAAAAAGAAAAAAGTATCATTAAGACAGCCGTGCGTCTTAAGGTACCGGTTCCGGCAGAGGGGTAGGGGGGAGGGGTGCGCCAGTCCCGGATCTAATCCGTCTGGCGGGTTAACAACGAGGGTCGGTGTGATGGCCATCATGGATCACGTGACAACATCAGGCTGGTACCCAGTCATCGCCTGAGATACAGATTCTCGAACGTTTAAAGTAATTTCACTCGCTTTCACATGAACAACTTTACATGCAGTCACTTAGAGTATACATGGCCCACTATGGGGTGTCGACAGGAAGGACATCCGCCCATACCTTAAATTATCCACGTCAGATCCCATTCTCACCATGCCGACCCTGTGCCGGTGCTGAAGGAAGGCACAAGAAAAAGAACAAGAAGCAGACGATCTCACTATTTGCAAAAGATTCTAGATCTTTGGGGAGGCGACTGCCAAGGAGGAAGTAACCACGAATAAAAAGATTGAATAACTACCTAAAGGGTAACATAATCCGTGTCGAAGGGTGAAGTGTCACAAATTTGAACGTGGTAAGAAGCTAGAAATCTAAAATGTGAATGTAAAGTCCCGGTCTACATATAATGGGGATCAGTGAAGTGATATGGAAAGAAGACAAGTAGTTATGGGCATGCGAATACACTATAATCTTAACAACAGCAGAAAACCGTTCTTCTTGAGTTCGATGCGTCACGACAGAAAAGTATGGGGAGAGTGAGTTGCTGTGAACACTTCAGTGATCAGTAAGAATGCAAAGTCTCGCGGCAATAACATTGAATAATGAAAAAAAAAAGTTCTAGGGTTTCCAAATGCGTCAAATAATTAAAATGACTAGAGCTTTCCGCCAAGTACTCCTTCCCATTGCTAAGTGGTGTGACTACCAGTGGACCGCTAGTACACCTCTTACGTACGCCAGCTGCCGGTTGTGACGTTACTAGAGCCTGAGGGAGCGCCATATATGGTCATATGTTGACTCGGCGTTTTTATTTAATGGCTACTTTAACTGCACAATCCCAGAAGCCGTTTGTGTTAGCCACGACGGTTTTTACGTCAGATTTTGTAAGGTGTCAGTTTCTAAAGCTTTCTCAGCTAAAGCAGATTTCTAGACGATAAAACCTCTCATGCTCCCTCCTGCATTCTTCCACAATGCTTACTGTTGATGTGTCGTGTCAGCAGGCAGCTTATTCTGTCCGACAGGGAACCCCAGAACGGCAAGAAAGCAAGTTCCTTTCCCGACTCCTCGTCGGTGGTCTTGTAGTGAGTCTTACATCAAGTCAGTTCATTTATTTTACGGAGGTTACAGCCGTTTTCCCTGAAGACATTGCGTAGGTGGCTCGACTCATGGGGCAGGTTATCAGCAACTAATATGATTGTTGCGCGATGCACCAAATTTTGTAAAATAGTGCGCTTCTTTGCCGGGTGATGATGCCTGATGGCGTGCAAGTACAGATCGGTGTAGGTGGGTTTTCCAAAGATACTGTGGCCAAGGCTTCCATTCCGTTTGTGGTGTACGAGAACGTCAAGAAAGGGCAACGCATCGTCTTTTCCTTTCTCCTATGGTAATTTGGATGTTACTGTTAATGCCGTTGAGTTGTTCCAAGAACTCTTCACGTTTCTCAGTTCATGGGGCCAAATGACAACTAGGTTAATGGCACGGTGTCTAAGGCAATATCTTCAAAATTCAACCAAGAAGAGGTTTGCAACAGCTGGAGCAACAGCGTTATCACTACAATACCGTCCGTCTGATGGTAATACTGACCGTTGTACAAAAATGTGGGACTCTGAGAGCATCATATTAAAAATTCAGCAGCTTTTACCAACCGAATTAACCGTCTTCGACTTAGCGAGGTCTACATTATCTTCACTTTTGATATGGTGGCGCCTTTTATTAATGTGCCTGTCAAAGACTGTTTGGACATAGAGTCCCAGTTCTTTGTGAGTGAAGTGGTCGATCTGTTTAGGCACACTCTAATGCCTTCTTATTTTCTGTACAACGGCCAGTATTACAATCAGATGTACAGCGTTGCCATGGGTAGTCTTCTAGCTCCAGCACTTTTCGTGGTTGAATTTTGAACATATTCCTTTAGACACGACGTCATTAAACCTAGTTGTTTCTTTCTATACGTTGACGACTCGTTTGTCATTTGGCCCTGTTGACTTGAGCAACCTAACTTCTAGGAACACCTCAGCGGCAATTACAGTAACATCCAGTTTACCACGGAGGTAGAAAAAGACGATGCATTGCCCTTCCTCGTCGTTCTTGTCCGCCGCAAACGAGATGGATGCCTTGTCCACAGTGTCAATACAAGGCCCAGCCATCATCACCCGGCAGAGAAGTACAAGATTTTACAAACATTGGTGCATCGTGCAAGAATGGTATCAGACCCTGATAACCTGCTCCATGAGGTGAACCACTTACGAAACGTCATCAGGAAAACGGCTATAACGTATATCAAATAAATGAAGTGATTTCATCCATAATTCACAACAAGACCTCCGACGAGGAGCTGGAAAAGAAACTTGGTTTCTTGCCGTTTTTTGACTCCACGTCAGAAAAGACAAGCCGCCTGCCGAAACGACACAAGATCGAATCGATCTTCAGGCCTCCGACGAAAATCCGTCTATTACTGAGACCAGTTAAAGACGTAGCAGGTCTCAGACCACCTGGGGTCTACAAGATATCTAGTAGGTGAGTCCAGTCTTACGTCGAACAAACAGTGCACATTGTGGAACAACGCACTAAGGAGCGTGAGAGATCATATCACTTGACAACGGCCAAGAAGTACTGGGCTGAAAGCACTTGTAATTTTAACTAATTGACGCTGTGAGGAAGCCGAAAAATTTTTATTCACTTCAGTAATCTGGTTTTTCTCATCAGAGTCGGCAGCAAACTAGAGTCAACAACAAATCGTGCCGACTTCACAAGCATAAAATGGAGATACCGAAAGTATATGGGCATACTGAACAGGTGATTCAGTACGCAAACAGAAATGGTAATATGGTAACTGTGGACATTTAATAGAGGAAGGAGTTACTGAAGTATTTAGACTTGGTGGTATGATTGGAAGAGGAGAAAGATTAACTGAGTACGGCATTTAATTTTAGCTAGTAATAGCGGATATGCACTTGAAAATTCACACAAGCTGGTGATATACTTGGAAAATAACTGGAGATACGGGAAGATTCCAGTTGGATTACATCTTGGTCATACACAGATTCAGAAACCATTTATTTGTAAAGAATGCTCAGAAGTAGGTATACATTTGCATCGTTATTTAATAATGATGAGGAGTAGGATGAGTGTGGGAAACTCAAAGTGGGGTAATAGAGGTGAGGAATGAGGAGCTTCGTTTGAAGTATTCTAACTCTGTAGATACTGTGATAATGAATACCACAGTAGATAGTTCAGTTGAAGAGAACTAAACATCCCATAAGGATATTACAGAATCTGGACAGAGAAACATAAGTACACTGAAGATGACTGCGAAGAAACGAGAGTACCTTGAGAAATATTTCTATTAAACGGTGAATGAAGGAATTACAATATATTCAACAAATGAGAGAGATATAGCAGCGTAAAGTATTTAGGAACGATATGAGGAGGATTTTCAGGGAAGTCAAAGCGGTATGACTGAAGGAAAATTGTGAAGAAATCGAAAAACAACCAGTTGTCAGACGAAGAGATTCAGCGTATAGAAAGGTCAAGACAAACTTCTGTGAAATTAAAAGCAAAGATAGGGCATAAAGTGTGCAAACAGGAATTCCACTGCTAAACTCAAACGAGGGAACGTCTCTCCGGGGGTGAATCGATTTGTTAGACATGGGATATACTATTAGAAACAGAAAGTAAGAGAACTCAGATAAGATAAGGCTGAAGAAATGGAATTTCTAAAATCTTTGTGGGCAGTGCTGACTTACGAGTATTTAAGTTGGTATGTAAAATCTATGAGACTGGAGACTTATTACCACACTTTCGGACTTGTATCAGTAGTAGATAAGTACGAGAAATATCGCACAATCAGTTTTATGCTTGCGTACCCCAGTTGTTAACAAGAATAATGCAAGGAAGGTAGATGGCGTAGCTTACGAGAAGTCTTGCTTTAGTAAAGGTAATGAATGACATAGAATGTAAAAGAAAACTGAAGATTTGCTGGATGAAAATCAGTTTCGAGTTAGGAAATGTTAAGGGATAAGGGAGGCAGTGCTGACGTTGAACCTGATTATGGAAGAAAAATCAAGACACGTTCGTGGGATTTCTCGACGTAGAAAAAGCGTCGGACAATGTAAAACTGAGAAAGGTATTAGAAATTCCGAGAAAAGTAGGAGAGATGGGTGATGTAAAATGTGTATAAGAAACACGAAGGAACAATACGATTTAAGATCAGGAAAGAAGTGCTCGGATTAAGTAGGTATAAGGCAGGGATGCAAGCTTTCACCTCGGATCAAGAAGGTATAACATAGGGATGGAATCTTTCGTCCCTAGTGCCCAGTTTTACTTCGAAGAAGCAAAGACGGAAGTAAAAGAAAGGTTCAAAAGTGAGATTAAAATTCAGAACTAAAGGATCTCGATGATAAAATTCGCTGATAAAACTGCTGTTGCTGCCGTTGATGCTGTTGTGTGGTACAGTAATACAGCCCTCAATGCTTCTCTACCCTGTGCAAGCCCCTTCACCTATGAAAGACTACTTCAACCTAGATCCATCTGAGCTTGCTTACCGTATCCATCTCTTGATCTACAGTTTTTACTCCACAAACATCAATCCAATACTAAATTCCTGAGCCTTTGATGTCTCAGAATATGTCCTATTCACTGATCACTTCATTTAGTCAAGTTGTGGCACAAATTTCTTTTTTCCCCCAAATAAATTCAGTACCTTCTCATTAGTCGCATGAGCTACCAATTTAATCTGCAACCAACACCACATTTCGGAAGTTTCTGTTCGCTCCTTATGTGAACTACTTATCGTCCACGTTTCGCTTCCATACTCGGCTGTAATGCAGACAAATATCTTTTGATAAGTCGTTTAAACACTTAAATCTGAATTATATGTTAACAAATTTCTCTTCTGAAGAAATTATTATTTTACCATTGCCAGCGTACATTTTATAATTCCTCTCTACTTCGGCGATCACCAGTTATTTTTCTGCCTCAAAAGCAAAACTCGTCTACTACGTTTCGTTTCTCGTTTCTTAATACATTTCGCTCAGTATCGCCCAATCCGGCTACATTCCGTTACCTTGTTTTGCTTTTACGATATTCATGCTATGCTCTATAATCTACTCTTCCAAGTCCTTTGCTGTATCTGATAGGATTACAGTGCTATCGGCAAAGCTCAAAGTCTTTATTTTTTTCTATCTCAACTTTAATTCCTTTTCCTAAACTTTCATTGCTTTGCTTTTCTTATTTCTCAGTTTGCAGTTTGGATAACATAGGGGATATGCTAAAACCCTTCCTCACTTCATTCTCAACCACTGTTTTCCTTCCAAGCACCTCGATTCTTGTAAGTGCCATCTGATTTCTGTGGAAGTTGTAAATAGTCTTTTTATCCATGTATTTTCTCCTTGCTACTTTCAGAATTTCAAGCGCTGTTTTCCACTAAACTTTGTCATAAGTTTTGTCTTAGTCTACAAAAGCTATAAACATAGTCTTTTCCAACATCTCTCCGGAATCCAAACTGATCTTTCCCGAGGTCGGCATCTACCAGTTTTTCTACTGTTCTTAGTGTTTCATAACAATGACTTACGAAACCGATTGTTCGATAATATTCACAACTACTAGCGACTGCTTTCTTTGTATTTGGGCAGCAGGTGGGATTGTTTGGTCACTGCTAGCTTCTTATGGATGGTGTAAGTTCTGAGGGAATTACATCTACTACAGAGACTTTATTTCGGCTTCTGTCTTTCAGTATTCTATCAGATTCTCTCGCAGTATCATGTCTCCCATATCGTCATACAACCTCTTCCCTTTCTATAATACTGTCTTCAAGTTGTTTTTCTTGTAGAGCTCCTTCCACGTTTCAGCATTTCTTTCATCTCTTAGTACTGCTTTTCTATCTGAGCTCTTGAGATTCGCACAGCAGCTTTTCTTTTCCCAAAAGTCCTATAGGAGGAATGTATCCTTCCCCTGGGGTATATGTTTTATATCTTATATTTGGCCTCTAGCCATTTCTGATTAACCATTTTTCATCTTCCGTCAATCTCATTTTTAGACTTTGGTGTCAACCTGCTTTATTTGTCGCATTTTTGTGTTTCCCTCAGCCATCAAATAAAGTCAATATCTTCAGTGAAATCCAAGAATTTACCCTAGTACTTGTCCTTTTATCGGTTCAATCCTCTGCTACCTGCACTATTTCATCTCTCAAAGTTACCTGCATTTCTCCTGCTGTATATCTTCCCTCTGCCATAGTGTCTTGGAGCTTAAAATCTGGTTCCCAAATCTCAGCCTTATCATTGCATAGTTTGAAACCTTCCGTCTACAGGTCCCTTCTTTTAGAATTCTTAAGCCCAGTGTTGGCAATGATTCAATTATATTTTGCAAAATTCTACGAGGCAACTTCCTGTTTCCTCCATGAAATTGCTATTCTAGTGAAAGTGAAGAAAAATTACAGCATATGTTGTTGAACAGAATGAATAGTCTGATGGCTACAGAATGTAGATTGAGAGTAAACCGAAGAAAGACGGAAGTAATATGGCATGGCAGAAATAAGAATGACGACAAACTTAACATCATAATTCGTGACCATGAGGCAAATAGAGTTTATTTATTATTTATTTATATGTTGCTTATTTAGTCTGATCAGATTAGGGCCTTCCGGCTCTCTCTTGCTACTTACAAGGAATAACTCATACAAAAATATATATTACGTAGGAATCACAATTATAATTTTGCAATATTAATAAAAAGAATAATTATCGATAATAGTACTAGTAGTTGTAAGATTAATAATGATGATAAAACAATGGAGGAATGAAGAACGGCATTAATAATTTTTTATTTAAGAAACTAGATAACAATGTTTTGCATTATTAACAAAAAGTAACAATACGCAATAATAATAATATTGACACAAGTACTAATAATAAAATAACAGAAGTATTAACAACGACATTGATTAGTTTAACATTTTTGAAGCCTACTTTGGTATTACAAGAGGTAAAAGGGATAATGAAATAAGTGAGGGTTGTAATGAAAGTGCAATGGCTGTTAGGAAAGAAGAGAATTTCACCAAAAAAATTCTGTAGGGAAGATGGAGGGAGAAATGATGGGGGAGGGAGGGTTGATAAGAGTGAACTCCAAGAAGAGATAGCTATTTTGATAGAAGGTGAACCATTACCAGTCTTTTGAAGTTTGAAGGGATTTTAATTTCTCTAGTATTTTAGGAAAGATTGTTCCAAAGTCAGGTTCCTGATACAGAAAATGATTTAGAGAACGTGTCAGTGTTGTGTAGTGTTACAGAGATTATATTACTTTGTTAAGAACGTGTATATTTGCTGCGTTGTTCAGATAGTAGCGTAAAGGCAGAAGACAAATAGGAAGGAGTTCAAAGATTGAGAAGAAGTTGCAGCAAACACAGTGTATGATAATCTCCACGCTTTTCTGCACAAAGCCATGATAACTGTTCATAGGCAGGAGTGACTGGGTCAAAATAGCGCACGTCACAAATCTATCACACACAGGCATTCATCGAAAGTTCCACCAGACTTGAGATCTCATACGGAACTCCTTGTAGAATTGAATCACCATAATCGACGATGGCGAGTATTAGTGACTCTACAAAATTTCGAGAGGAAATACTTTTTTATATTTCTATGATGAATGAAGTGACGCTGACGCCTTCTTACAGATTCCAGTTGTGTGCTCAGTTCAGTCTAGATGATGGTCCATTATTTTTCCCGAATTCTTAGCAGGAGAAGGAAAAACGATGTCTGTGATGTTTAGAATTAAGGGTAGAAGAGATTCCCTCAACTGAGGAGCATTAAGTTTTCTTTTTCCGACTAAGATTGCTCGCGTTTTAGATGGATTAAGTTTGAAGCCTAAGCCCCTCCTTCTAATAAAGCAAGGAAGTCACCATTTACCTTCTGAATAGCAGTGCGGAGGTTTGTTGCGCTTCCACGTAGGCATAACTTTCAGTCATCAGCATATAAATGATATTTCTATCTCTCTACATTTATACTCCGCAAGCCACCCAACGGTGTGTGGCGGAGGGCACTTTACGTGTCACTGTCATTACTTCCGTTTCCTGTTCTAGTCGCGTATGGTACGCGGGAAGAACGACTGCCGGAAAGCTTCCGTGAGCGCTCGAATCTCTCTAATTTTACATTCGTGATCTCCTCGAGAGGTATAAGTAGGGGGAAGCAATATATTCGATACCTCATCCAGAAACGCACCCTCTCGAAACCTGGACAGCAAGCTACACCGCGATACAGAGCGTTTCTCTTGCAGAGTCTGCCACTTGAATTTGCTAAACATCTCTGTAACGCTATCACGCTTACCAAATAACCCTGTGACGAAACGCGCCCCTCATCTTTGGATCTTCTGTATCTCCTCTGTCAACCCGACCTGTTACGGATCCCACACTGATGAACGATACTCAAGTATAGGTCGAACGAGTGTTTTGTAAGCCACCTCCTTTGTTGATGGACTACATTTTCTAAGGAGGCTACCAATGAATCTCAACCTGGTACCCGCCTTACCAACAAGAACGTGTAACAAAACGATGAAACGAGAAAAATTCGTATTAAGGAAAAAAGTAATGATCTTCAAATTAACATGTTTCAAAAAGATGCTCTGTTAAATTTGATTCGTTGCCTATGCCGGATTAGCTGGGAGTTGACATTTGTAAAGCTTAGAGAGGAGTATTCATGCAATATATGGATCTGCAACATACGGGGACTGGCTACCGTCTAAACATGAATGAACCAAAGTTACTCGTAAAGGAACCAGGGCGGCTTCGGCACATTAAAGGTCCAGAATCACCTTATTTTACATGTATTCATCGGTAGTATGAACGAAGACTTTTTATTTTGCTCAAGTTCCCCTTAGTTAAAAGGGGAATAAAAAGTGGCGGAACACTGGTCCGTTATTTAGCTTCACTCTGTCCTCGTAATCCACTGAAACAGTCAACCAGAAGAAGGGTAATGCTCAGTAATACTGTTAAAATTCTAGTCAAATGTTATTTTTTAGCAAAGCATAATAATGTATTTAAAGAAGAAAGCATAACTTAAACCTTTTATTTCACATCATACAGGACATCAACCGGGGTTGGAGACAATTTTTAACAGTGTCTACTTGAAATGACATAGCTATCTACAGAAGTTTTTGGTTCATAAATTTGTATGTAGATACGGAGCATCTTTCATTGAAAACCACATTCTGCGAGGTCGGTGGTTCAGAAAACTACAAAGAAATATCGTAAGTACTACCCATTTCTGTCATGAGCCTACGGTGAGCACAGTAGGCTTAATAAAGAAGACATGCACTCGATTAACAGTTGTAGATTAACACTGTATTCCTATTAATCACGAATATAATAGTTTAATGTACAGTCGGTGTAAAATAAAGAACCTGCAGAATTTAACAATGAAATGGTTCGATAATAGTATTCATATAAAAATTACTAAGAATATTGGTAACAATGATATTAATAATTACTTGTAACAATGAAACGAAAATATTCCCATCGTAAGTGAATATGTGCGTTCTAAAGAAAGTTTTTTTTTGGTGCTACACATGTACAATAATCTTAGATAGTAGAGTTTAAAGACTGAGAGAAAGAGTGGAAGATCCAAGTCGGGACGGCTACATCGGCATTCCGCCCGCGGCCCTCCTAGTGTGACAAACTGCCGCGCCGCTGCGCTCCATGTGAAACAAAACGTGAGGAGGAACCAGCGTGCCACACGGCAAAGTAAATAACATCAATGACGTCGGAAGTGTCTATACCACTTACGCGGCGAGTAAATCAAACGGAGCAAACAAATAGTGATAGCATGGAAACCGTAAGGACTTACGAAGTAATCAAGAGAAAGATGGGGAAAAAAGAAAACGAGATCACTCATATTGCTAACGAATTGTTTGTTGTAGCGTATTCATCGGTTTCGTGTATGACAGTTTTCCACCATTAGTTGGGTAGTGTCCTTAGGTTTCTAAAACTTACGTTTACTGTGAGAAACGCGTTGTCAGTGGATGAGCGGGTTACTATACATGTTTCTTAGAGTGCCACTAAAGAAAAGAAGCTGCTATTGAAAATTCGTGCACTTACCAAAAGCAGTGAGTTATATTTCCTTTATTACATTTCCGTTACACATGAGGTTAGTAGTCTACGTCAGACTCATTGAGACTATTGATGTACAGTTATTCCGAGAAGAACATTCCGGTGACCAGAGAATATATCGGTTCTCATGTGGAAGACGTGCGGATCAACATTTAATGACAGGAACACCGCACCTCTGGGGTGGGATAAGGAAGACACTTTATTTTGGATTGCGAAAAACTTCACAGTGGCGTTCATTAAGAAATTGCCACAAATCTAGGATACTTTTCTCGCTATAACAAACAAGTAGTGAGCTGCGTGTCCACAAATCCACTTCACAGAGTTTGTCTTTGCTTGTGGGAAGTATCCTGCACCCAGAAATAGGAGCAACTGAGCAGGTATCAGATGAGTAGTCATATGTGTAATTAGGGACAACATCTGTCACACCAGTAAGCAAACACCTCTTGCCAACCTGAACACCAGGCAATGCTCGTCTGTGTTCAAAACATCACAGACGACAGATAACAGGATGTCTGCGAGGTGAATCCCATGAAGCCGTGACTGGCATATTGCTTCCCTTTGACAGTAAGGTACCAAGCAGACTTGACATCGGTGTCAAGATCAAGAGCACACACAGATAGCCAAACAGCACGCCAGTCGACGTGGGAATGTTTGCCTCAACCAAATTCGGTGACCTGTGCTGCTGAAGAAAGCTATAGATCGCTTTCGCGAATGTCAAATGCACTGGCATTTTCGCAGTACGAATGTCGCTCAGTTTGAGGAAAATGTGTCAAAAGTAAAAGAAGGACAGCGGATGTCCAAAAGCAGGACGGTGCTGAGAGAGAGTGTGATGCGAAGGCCTCCAGCAATAGGCTGCTAAGGTTTATAGGAGGATGGCGCCACAACGCCATGTGAGAACCTTAAAAATGGGCTATCGCTCCGTCAGGCACATGATACAGACCTAAACCGTCTCAGCGCTGTGAGAGTGTGAGGCTATCGTACCTTACCTTGAACAGCAATCCGTGGCAAACAAATGAACCCGACGCCGCTAGCATGCGGTGGGCCAGTATGGTGGGAAAGAAAGCGTCTGTGCCACGTGAGGAATACAACACGCCAAATATGCATTTACATATAGTATCCGTTTCAGAAGATCGAATGCTCATAAATGGTGTCTAAGAGCCCAGCTCCTAGTTGCGAAAATAGACACCAGCAATGAAATGCTGCAGATCACTTGAGAAATCGAGTCATAAGCATTGGATAGTATCAGCGACATGCAAAGGAGCAGCGCTGTCCGCAGGAAGCCCCGCACCTATAGCCTTGCCACTCGATTAATGGACATTAAGGTGGCTACCAGCAACTTCACAGTAGGTGATACCCCATTCTAATGACTCCGTGACCTCGGCACTGCTACGAGGAACAATGACGACATCGTCTGCATAAGCTCTGAAGCTGAATACATGGTCACCAAGAGACAGCCCAGATAGGTGTTGATGGAGGCCACAGAGCAACAGTTCCATGGCAGAAGCATACAACAGTGCAGAGAGCAGGCAGCCTTGATGTATGGAACGACAGATCGAAATGGGAGGAGAGAGATGGCCATTGTGGAGTACACGAGGCATAGCTCCATGAACGAAACGTACCCTGAGATAACCCAATGCTTGTGGGACGGAATGAGGAAACAATTGAGGAGACCGTCTCGAACTGGCACGGAAAGTGACACAAGGTCCTGACAAATATCAGTCCACACTGGCTCGATAACGGGATGAAGTGTCCAATAAAACGCCACTGGTAGGCCGTCAGGGCCAAGCGATCTGTTTGTAGGACTCGCCTGGATAGGATCAAGAACTTCGTCCCCTGTGATATTAGCAAAAAAAATGGCTCTGAGCCCTATGGGACAACATCTATGGTCATCAGTCCCCTAGAACTTAGAACTACTTAAACCTAACTAACCTAAGGACAGCACACAACACCCAGTCATCACGAGGCAGAGAATGATATTAGCAAGTAGATCCATTGTTGCTTCCACGGGGACAGAGTCAAAGGAGAGTCAGGAGATTGCTGGAATGATGGCAGGGTAGTGATGTTGTTCAGGATGTAGCATGATGCAATGTGTGTGGAGGACAGACCCTATATCACATTGGGTATCCAAACGCCACCCAGCGATGGTCATAAGAACGTTAATCAAAGTCCTCTGAGGGTGGTATCATTCTGGTTAGGTTAGGTTAGTGTTGTTTAAAGTCCCGTCGACAACGAGGTCATTAGAGACGGAGCGCAAGCTCGGGTTAGGGAAGGACGGGGAAGGAAATCGGCCGTGCCCTTTCAAAGGAAGCATCCCGGCATTTGCCTGAAACGATTTAGGGAAATCACGGAAAACCTAAATCAGGATGGCTGGAGACGGGATTGAACCGTCGTCCTCCCGAATGCGAGGTACCATTCTGCTATGACATGATAAATAGATGGATGCTATTGAATTAACCTGCCATGTGTGCATGCTCTGACCATAGCTTCTTCAAGGTGACGCGAGAAAGGGCTGAGAGCTGTGCCTCTACACAATTCACCATCCCCTGGCGCTATTTTTGAATACGAAATTGTAGTTCATTCCTGGAGAACGGTGAAATATAATTCCTGACTGAGTTTATAAACATCATGCCGCAACGTCCCTTCTAAAACCCGTTAAGGCCTTGTGGAGAGTGGACTTTGCACAGAGGACTGACCAAGACAGGTCAGACTGATAGGCATTATGGCTTAGATGACAAGCTGTCCAACTGGTCTCGATGAACTATTGGCAGTCGGGTGAAGTAAGGTGGATCATGTCCAGTTTCCATGATCTGTAGCCATTCCACACCCTTTGTCAGCAGAGATTGATGGCGCAGGCTATGCATCATGGTCAGACAATGCAATGTGCCAGACTTTAGCAACCTTTACCCCACTAACAATACCGTAGGAGATCGATGAACACTATCAGTGGTGTGCCACATGCAGCGTCAGACTCAGAAAGGGAGGCATCCACATCAGACACAGGCAGGGGAAGATCGGCGTCTGTAGGTGAACGCTGACTGGAGATGGAGTTGGGGAAGGAGATTGCCTCGTCAGCTATCAGGGCATCAGAGGACAGCATACCATCAGTAGCAGGTTCCTCATCTTGTGCACACATCCGATTGATGCAGTCATCAGAACCAGTGTGGCGTTGTCACTTCCGTTTCCTCGGTGACTGTTGTCTCTTAACATGTCAGATGGAAGAGATCTATCGTCCAATATGTGGCCAGATGGACGAAAAGTGGAGATCGGTACAGCTCCATGATCAACAACCGTGGGTTCGAGACAGATTGTTACCGTTCCTTTGCATTGCCTCCGGCAGGAGTGTAGGAGAGATAGGCGAAACATTCATTGCGTTGTCGAGAGAAGTTGGCGCCGGTACCAACTGACGCAAAGAGGGTACAGAAGGCAACACCATCGCAGATACGTAAGGTAACACATTGGAGGCCGCAAGTGTGGCTGGCCATCGTACATGACGACTGCCCTGCAGCTGGCAATAACGAAGTAGAAAGGCACGTATTTCTGTAGTTCAATTTTTAACTGACGGACACTATTGAAGACACGGTATGTTTTGGACGTCTTCCATGTTTCACTAACGTGACTGACGTTGCCATAAAGATTAAAGCCGGCCACGAAAACGTCTGGCGTTACCTCAAACGAGGGATCGAAAACGGCAACATCCGGAGGCCAAAACCACCACCGTCCCTACATTTTCGCCAGAATATCGGAGCTTGAGAGCATTATCGAGGCACCGCTATATCGTCGGTGCACAGCTCGCCATTCGCCTTCTTTTTGTACACTGTAGAGGATCGAAAAATGAGTCTCCCAGGGAGACACATTTCATCCTGCATAAAACGTTCTTCTTCATATGCCTTTTGTAGTTCGTGATTCAAAGGAAACTTTAATTTTCCGTCCGTGGTGGACGAGCGGTTCTAGGGGCTACAGTCTGGAACCGCGCGATCGCTACGGTCGCAGGTTCGAATCCTGCCTTGGGCATGGATGTGTGTGCTGTCCTTAGGTTAGTTAGGTTTAACTAGTTCTAAGTTCTAGGGGACTCATGACCTCAGAAGTTAAGTCCCATAGTGCTGAGAGCCAATTTTTTTTTTAACTTTAACTTAATTGTGCCTTGGCGGGAAGAAAACTTCCATGATGGTTTACAAAGTCGGATACTGAGACAAGCCGCTACGCGCAAGTAAACAAACGGGCGTTCGCTCACAAGCAGCTCAACAGAGAAGACGCAAACAAGGCAGACTGCCACTTGCCCACTATGGCCTCTAACATCTAACATCTACGCACAGATACATCCGTTATACAACAGACGCACAAAACATCTCTTGCGATTTTCTCGGAATTACCAGAGTATTGCTCCTTCTTATCGGCACATTACACTGTTTTAATAGCCAACCAAAGCTGAACGAAGTTTCAAGTACATTTGTGATCCCAACGTCGTCGTTTCCCCTTGTTAGGGGAAATACAGCCTATACCATAATGTTGTACAGCCTTGTCAAACAAGTAATGATACTTCAGCGATGTGAAGACGCTTGTATGCACCGAATACTTCAGTCTTCAAAAATAACACTCATAAAAGGAAAGAATCAGCTTTTTGGCCGGGCGGTGTGGCCGATCGGCTCTAGGCGCTACAGTCTGGAGCCGCGCGACCGCTACGGTCGCAGGTTCGAATCCTGCCTTGGGCATGGGTGTGTGTGATGTCCTTAGGTTAGTTAGGTTTAAGTAGATCTATGTTCTACGGGACTGATGACCTCGGAAGTTAAGTCCCATAGTGCTCAGAGCCATTTGATCCATTTTGAATCAGCGTTTTGAGTGTGAAATTCGAGGTCAATCGACAACATCCCTGTTTCGAATTGCGTAAAGTGGATTTTTTAAACTATGGAGAGTCTACGTTGGGGCCTCAGGGGTGGAATTGTAGTTATAGTTGTAACTCGTGACTGAGAAGAGCCTGACATCCACCGAATGCTGGGTAGCTGTGATTGCATTGGCCAGGAGAGACTGGACCTACATTGGCCATGACGGTACTAGTCTGCTCACATCCAACCATATTAGATGCTCAGAGGCCTGAGAAACAGTCACCATGACTGCCTAGCAGTCAACTGATCAATTTACATGATGGAATAATTATGCAGTGCAAAACTCGCCATACTGAATCGTCTCACACAACGCACATGTCCGCCTCAGTCACTGGCAAGTTCACGACTCGGCCATCCAGAGAGTGCAGCAACCGGGACTTGCGCCTGTGGAACACAGCCAACATCTCGAAGCATTTGTAAGTAACCGGCCATCATAATGTAATCCGTGGCTTCCAGTTGAATGAAGCTCTGGGCTCAATCCTGCTGCTGGCCACAGCACGCTGCAAGACAAGCTGGCATGACTTAGACATATGGTTCTACTGCATTATAGGTGTTAGGCAATTTTTTCGTGATATTTGTGGAACGTTTAGGTCTGTATTAGCAATGGTGGATTTGTGATTTTTAGATGCCAACCGTCAATCTGTAGCACTGTAATCAGAGCAGGACATCACATATAATGTTTGTGGTAGCGGAAAGCTAGTGCTTCCTACCAGCTCTTACGCATTGGCGCAACTGTCCAAAGGGCGGCCATTACCCAATGATTTGTTTGGGGATTACTGGGACCTCCGATCTGTGTGCCATATGCCCTCTGGAAATTGGGAACCAGCCAATGCTCTGTGGCTCCTGGCATGTCTGCAAAGGTGTGATTAGAATGTTCTCCTTTTTTGTGGGATATGGGTTGTGCTGCTGAAGGAGAGTGCTTGTGTAGTCACTGGTCAGTGCATACAAGACCTTGGTTATGTGATGAGTGTTTTTCCCACAAACTGCAATATTTCATAAGGGCAATTAGTCCGATGAGAAATTTCCACCAAATCTGCAATTGATCAATTAAAAGTGCCTCAAAATTTGCAGGGAGACGATGGGTTGTGGGATCGAAGCAGCAACGATTTTATCCTAACTGCAGCAGAATCCACCAGTAGGGTGTGTGGTGATGTTATAAAGGTGGGGATCAACTGCTGAGTTGTTTTCCACCAGGCACGAGCTTTGTGTCCCACATACTGGTTAAATAAAGAATATTCATCAGTATATTGTTGACTCTGATTTGAATTTTGTGTCGTGAGCTCCATTCTCGGCAGCACAGACTTTTTTCCAGCGTTTTCCGGGTGGGGGAGGGCAGGGGAAGTGGGGTGTGGAGGGGATGGCTGGGATGTTTCCCAGGAGAGGGAAATGTAGCTCAGAACCGAACAAAGAGGGGTGGGGGGGGGAGAGTGGGGGAGAAAGGATAGGAGAGACAGAGGATTGGCGGGTTTCTCAGGAGGACTGATTATGCCCAGTGAGACATCAGTCTTCTCACTGGTTTGATGTGGCCTGACAAAAATTCCTCTCCTGTGCAAACTCCTCATATCGAGTAGCACTTGCAACCTACATCCTCAATTTTTTGCTGGATGTATTCCAGTCTCTGTCTTCCTCTTCTGTTTTTGTCTTATACGGTTCCTTCTAGTACCATGGCAGTCATTCCTCGATGTCTTTTCCTTGTAAGTGTATTCCACATATTCCTTTTCACTCGGATTTTGTGCAGAACATTTCATTCTCTACCTTATCAGTCCATCTAATTTTAACATTGTCTGCAGCAACACATCTCAAATGCTTCGATTCTTGTTCTGGTCTTCACACATTCCACGTTTCACTGCCATACAACGCAGTACAAACGTACATTCTCAGAAATTTCTTCCTTTCATACTAGCAGACTTCTCTTGGCCGAGAATGCCCTTTTTGCCAATACTAGCCTGCTTCTGATGTCCTCCTTGTTCTGTCCATCATCGGTTACTTTGCTGCCTAGGTTGCAGAATTATCTTTTTAATCCAAGCACTTCATCCATTTTCGTCCACTCTTATTATCCCAACTTGGCTCTTGTACATATTGTGTATTATCCGGCTCTCCCTATGGCTTAGCCCCACTACTGGCAGAGTTTTCTACATCTTGCACCTTTTTATATTGTCGAACGCTTTTTCCACATCAACAGATCCTATGAACATGTCTTAATTTCTCTTTGATCTTGCTTCAGTTATCAATTGCAACACCGTAATTGACTCTGTGGTGTCTTTACCCTTCCTAAAGTCAAACTGACCGTCACCTAACACATCCTCAGATTTCTTTTCCATTCTTCTGTATATTATTTTTGCCAGCAACTTGGATGCAGAGGCTGTTGAGCTGATTATTTGATACGTCTCGCATCTGTCGGCTCTCTCAGTCTTCGAAATTGCGTGGAAGATATCTCTCCGAAAGTCAACTGGTATGTAGCCAACTCATATATTCCACACATCAACTTGAATAGTCGTTTTGTTACCACTTCCCCAAATGATTTTAGAAATCCTGATGGAATGTTATCTATCCCTTCTGCCTTATTTGATCTTAAGTCCTCCGAAGCTCTTTTGAATTATCATTCTCATGCTGGGTCCCCTATTTATTTTAAACTAAATCCTAATTCTTTTTCTATCACATCAGACAAATTTTCCCGTCATAGAGGTCTTCAGTGTTCTCTTTCAACCTACTCGCTCTCTTGTCTGCATTTAACAGCTGATTTCCAGCTGAACTCTTAATGTTATCACGCTTTCTTTTAATTTCACCAAAGGTTGATCTCACTTTCCTATATGCTGAGTCTGTCCTTCCGACAATCGATTTATTCTTATTTTTCATGGTGTCACTTCGTCTTAGCTTCCTACACTTCCTATTTATTTCTTTCCTTTGCGACTAGTATTTCTGCGTTGCTGAATTTCCCTGAAAATTTTTGTAATTCCTTCTTTCATCGATTACCTGAGTATTTCTTCTGTTACTCATGGTTTCTTCACAGCTATCTTCTTTGTACCCAGGTTTTTCTTTCCAACTGCTTTGACTGCCTTTTTTAGAGATGTTATTCCTCTTCAGTTGTACTACCTAGTGAGCTATTCGTTATTGATGTATGTATAGTTTTAAAGAATTGCAAGTGTACGTCGTCATTTCTTAGCACTTCTGCACCTCATTTCTTTGGATATTGATTCTTCCTGACTAATCTCTTAAACTTCAGCCTGCTCGTCTCACTACTATATTATAATTTAAGTATATAACTGCTCCTGGACCCACATTACAATCCAGTATCTCATTTCGGACACTCTGTCTGACAGCCATGTAATCTAACTTGAATCTTCCTGTATAACATGGCCTTATCCTCCCCTTGTGATTCTTGAATAACTTATTTCCTATTACTAGCTGAAATTTGTTAACTCAATTAGTCTTTTCCCCTGTCCCTCCTGGTCACAGCCCATAATCTTCTGCAACCTTCTCCTCTACGCCTTCCCCCACAACTGCATTCCAGTCCCCCATACCTTTTCTTCTCCTCCTTCCCCAATAACTGCATTCCAATCGCACATGCCTGTAACATTTTCGTCACCCTTTCAATATGCTCAAATACTTTCTCTATCTCTTCCTGTTCACAGTAACAGACCCTCTGCCCTATCTTCCTAACGAATCCTACTCCCATTATACCAAATTCTGCTGCTGTTCATATTACCTATACTCCGGATCACGGGTGCTTGTGGTCGCCGCGAACTCAGCCATACCGGCGAGAAGCACGCATCAGGACACCTGCGGCTCACATCGAGAGGCACTGAGTCGTCAGGGATGTTGATGTCTGAGTAAATTACTGGCATCCTGACGATGACCCAATTCCATTGCCGTACAAGTCCGACACACAGCAGTGCGTGCACGGGTCGCTGAGGCAACCATTCCGCGCCAAGCCGTTTTGCAGACATTGAAGTGGTGTCTTCAGCGGCGCGGGACACAATGATGCAGATCGAGTGGAAACAATAAATCACTTAGAAACTCGGATGAGTCTTAATACGGTGCCTTCTACCTCTTCCATCTACAAAAGATAGCTTTCTATTTATGGAGAATCAACCTTTTTGAGAAAGATAAAATGATCTTACCAAAAACTAAGGCTCTTACATTAACATCGGCCTCTTAAACAGAGTTTTTGAAACTTAAAAAGTAATGGAATCACTTTCAACAACATTCAGATGTATGTTTTGAGATCAAATAACGACCAATCCTCTATAAGGAAAAGATAATGACTTACAGTAAACATAATGACACGAAACTTCCTGGCAGATTAAAACTATGTGTCCGACCGAGAGTCGAACTCGGGACCTTTGCCTTTCGCGGGCAAGTGCTCTACTATTTTTTTTTTTTTTTTAATAGTTTGGTAATTTGTGGACCGGTGGGGGCTCGGGGGGCGAAGCGGGCAGGGGTCGAAACCTGAGGCCTGGCCACAGTGTCCCCCTCACTACCACCGAGCCTGTGGTGTTTAGGGAAGTGGGAGAAACAGGAATCAACAGTGGTGGAAGGCGTTGTTATTTATTTATTTGCATGTGTTTTTGTGAGATTCACTAATAGCATGAAATTATGGGAACACATATGCGAAAGAGAAAAGAAATATAAATTCTGGTTAAAGAAAAAGAAAGGAGAAAAAAAAATAAAGCAAAAAGAAATAAAATCCGCGTAATCTGCAACGCGCTCTCCCATCCGCAGAGGTCAGAAGTAGAATAGATCGTAGGCGGTTGAAACTCCGACACCGCCGGGGGAGGAGGGGTGGGTGCCCTCTGAGCCAGGCACCCCCCAACTCAGTGGAGGTCTAACAAGGACCGCTCGAAGATAGTTAGCAAATAATGTTCGGTAACGTGGCGTGTTTTCGAGAGCTGCATGGGCTGTTTGTAAATAGTTCCAGAAGTCGAGGCGGAATTTAGGTCCCTCACGAAAGAGATAAGCGACCGCCCACCCTTTGACCCACGTAATAGCATGATATTTGGCGGCGGGAAAATGTCGGTCCTCCGGGTATAGAAACATTCGAGGTTCGACTGTGTCTGGTGGCACCCGGAGATAGTAGGCAATGATTTGCTGCACAAAGCGCCATACATCTTGCGATGAGGCGCATGTCAGACGGTGTTCATCAGTGTCCAGTTGCTGGCAAAGGAGACAAAGAGGGGATTCCGACAAGCCAATGTTGTGCAGGCGCTGCTTCGTGGAAAATTTCCTGTTGACTATGTGATACCACAGTGCCCGGACGTTCGTAGGGAGGAAGGGCTGGTGGACGGTAGTCAACACTATGGGCCACTGGATGGAGGGGTGTTTGGTCTCCATCACATTCCGAGGAACACAGCGCAGCAACAGGCTGTAAAAATTCTTAGTCCTAGGTGGGCGTGTATCTGGGAGACTGGTATGTATGTAACTGTAGTCGACGAAAAAGGTCGAAAAATGGGACAAATAAGGCACGATATGGCCGACAGACACCGGTGGTGAGGTGGAAGCAGGTAGGAGGGCCTCAAGCAAGCTGCGTGTTAGAGATGTACCCTGGCCCGTCCACTGTTTTCTCATGGTAGTCATGTACAATGCTGCAGCTCGCATACGGACATTGACGAGCCCGACGCCACCATACCGTGAGGGCCGGGTAAGTGTCTCATAACGGACTTTAAACATTGAACCAGCCGTGAGATAATAGCCAAAAGCCGCCTGAAGGTTGCGCCCAATTGCAGTTGGTAGAGGGAGAACTTGCGCGATGTGAACCAATTTTGATGCCACATAAAGATTAATAAACTCAACCCATTGAAGTGTGTCCTGGCGGCGCAAGAGGTTCTGGCGGACGTCGTTGCGGATGACGTGTAACAGGCGACGGAAATTCGTTGCCGCCGTGCGTGTGACCGTGGGGGTAAAGGTAATGCCAAGGTACCGGAGAGTCCGCACAAGCGGCAGGGGTGCCACTTCAGCCTCCTGGAGGCCTCGTCCAATGTGCATTGCAGAAGATTTGGCGACATTCATGGCACTGCCAGCGGCAGCCCCATAACGGGTAATCAATTCGAGGACATCCCTAATCTCAGAGCCGGAGCGAATGAGGAGGAGGAGGTCATCAGCATACGCTCGACAGCGAAAAGTGTGTTGGCGCAGGATGAGGCCAGAGAGCTTGGTCGTCAAGCCTCCAATAAGGGGCTCAAGGTCAATGGCATACAGGAGGGTAGAGAGGGGGCACCCCTGCCGTATCGAACGGCAGATAGGTACCGGCCCTGCTAAACGTCCATTGACTTGGACACGGGAACTGGCACTGTCGTAAAGACGCCGGATGACGTCGAGAAACGGAGGGGGGATGCCCATTCGGACTGCCACCGAAAACAGGAAACGATGACGCACTTTATCGAAGGCGCTGTCGAAGTCTATAGCGACGACCGCTGCCCGGAGCCTGCAGGCCACCGCTATCGCAATTAAGTCGCGGTATTCCCCTGTGGCAGTCTGTATGTTAATCTGTCCGCCAGGCGTCGTTTGCTCTGGCGAGAGGATATGAGGGAGTGTAGTTCGGAGCCGCATTGCCAGTAAGCGCGCGAAAATCTTGTAATCGGCATTGAGGAGGGTGAGCGGTCTGTAACTCGTGACCATCGAACCACGGGCTGGTTTGTGGACTGGTATAATGATGCCCTCAGCAAAGGCGGGTGGGATTGCTTGGTCAGATGTTATCAGTTCTTCATACATAGTCGTCCACCGTGGGGCCATGAGGTCCCGAAAGGAACGGTAAAACTCAATCGGTAAGCCGTCAATGCCGGGCGATCTGTTGACTGCACCCTTGGCGATTGCGTTGTGGACTTCATCTAGCGTGACCGCCACTGTCAAAGCATCTGCCTCCGTGTGGGGGAGGGTGCGCGTGACGTAATGCAAAATGGAGTCGTCTGCTGCAGTTTCCCCCGCGTCGTCATCACTATAAGTACGACGGCAGTGCTCGACGAATGCGCGGATGATGTCATTCTGAGTGGTCACCTGCGTTCCATGAGGCGTGGTCAGAGTGCTGATGATCTGCCGACGACGCCTTCGTTTGTCGGACACTATATCATGCATGGATGGAATTTCTAAATCCGCGTGATCGTGGCGCCGCGTCCGTATCACGACCCCTTGCAGTTTCCGGCGTGCCAGCGCAATTATCTTCGCCTTAGTTCTTTGCCGTTCCAACTGGTTGTCCGGGGTTGGCGGTTGAGCTTCCAGATCTCGGAGAATCGCGTAATAGAAGTCAACAGTGGTGCGATGCCAGTCGGCCATGTCCTTCCCGTATCTCATCAGTGTCCTTCGGATCGCCGGCTTGGCGCAGTCTAACCACCATGTCAATGTCGAGTGGTAGCGGGGAAGGCGTCGTTCGCAGGCTGTCCATGTTTCAGTGACTTGTTGGCGACACGCCAGGTCATGCAAGTGTGAGGTATTGAGTTTCCATGGCGCACGGCTGCGCCATACTGATTGCGGCGGAAGGAGGACCGTACAAATGTAAGCGCAATGGTCGGAAAAGGCCAGCGGCCAGCGTTCGGCGCCCCGTATCGCAGATCTAAGAGTTTCTGAGACATATATCCTGGCTAGTCGGCTTGCGGAATGACTTGTAAGAAAGGTATGACCAGAAAGGTCGCCGTGTTGTACTTCCCAGGTATCGTGAAGCAGGAGGTCTCGCACCACTATACGTAGCTCCTGGCAGGTAGTATAGTGGGGAATCTGATCTTTAGGATGCAGAACGCAGTTAAAATCACCCCCTAGTAGGCAATGATCATAACGCCCTAAAAAGAGGGGAGCGATTTCTTCGGAATAAAACTGGGCTCTTTCATGCCGTCGGTCGGTGCCTGAGGGAGCGTAGACATTAATGATGCGTGTACCCATGGCAGTGAGTGCCATGCCCCGAGCTGATGGAAGAAAGGCGACATCGGTCACAGAAATCCCGTGGCGGACGTAGATGGCCACCCCGCGGCCCATAGGATCACTCGCGGAGGCGTGGGCGGTATAGCCATTGATATCCGGGAGACTAGCCAAGTGAACTTCCTGCAGAAGGGCGAAATCAATATCCGAAGCCCAGAACATCTCCTGCATAAGGCGGATTTTCACCCTGGAACAGATGTTGTTGGTGTTGATGGTTGCTATCCGGTAGGCCTGGTGTCGGATTGCTGGAGGTTGGTCCACTCCGCCGTCCGCGCAAGGGTGTGGGCGTCGCAGTGGAACGTTATCCCGCTGGCCCGCAGGGGAGTCTGGGGAGGTGCGGCCCTGACGGCGCAGGGTCCCGTAACGGCTCCTGCTCCGTGACCTCCTCCTCGGGCCACGCCGTGGAAGCGGAAACTGGTGTATCGTCCATTTTGTCTGCAGAAGATGTTGTAATGGTGCGTGGTGTAGTGTCACCTGTGATACGTTCTTGATATAGTTCAGCGTCAGCACGGTGCGCAGGCACATCGATAGATGTCTCCGCGCTCATTACGTCATCGTCAGCAGTAGCGGGTTCTGAGGCCTCGTGCTGGTCGACGGTTACGTCCTCCTCGACTTGTAACGTCTCCTCTTGGCCGGAAACGGTGCGACGTCTTCGCTTGCGACGTTTCGGGGAACGTGGTTTCCTTGTGCGACCCTCCGTGTCTGACGACGGAAGGGAGTCGCGTCGTTCTGGCAGAAAGGCCGCTGTAGGAACGATGAGCGAGTCGATCTCCATCGTGGTTCCGACATCAGGGTCAGCGTCTGGTTGCGCCGGCATCTTCGGAACGGCGTCGATGGCCGGCCGAGGCGGCGGGTCGTCCGAGGCGCTCTCCGTCGGTGTCTGGTCGGGCTCGTTGGTGGCGTCGTTTGTGGTGACCGGGCGACGTTGCAAAGTGGTAGGAGAAGCCAGAGCAGCGGCATAGGTCACCGGTAGCACTGTAGGTTGCGACGTGGGTGGCAGCTGGAAGTTACGTAATACGCCGTTGTAGGCATTCGGATCTAAGGTGGCCTTGATTGCCGCACCCGGAACAGGTCCGATGCTGGCCATCGTATATAATTATGGCACGGCATCCGCCGATCTGTAAGTAGGACGGTACGTGGCTTCGGAGATCTATGGTGACCTGTCGGACCCCGTTGAGGACAGGATACGTCCGAAACTGTGTCCACTTCTCCGCAGTGTGGCCGTGGACTGTGCCGTATGGGCGTAGTGCCGCGACGACTTCCTCAGCTGGAAGTTCGAATGGCAATTCGAAAATGCGTATCGTTCGCATACCTAAGCCTGCGTGGTCGACGGTTACCTCCCCCACATTGCCATCAGCGTGACAGAAGCGTAACCCCTGTTTGGTCTCACGTAGTATGCGTTCGCACGCCGCGTCTTAATGATTTTCACATAGACCGTGCTGCTCACGATGGACAAATGTATGCCGATAATATCGGTCACCGGGATCTTCACTTCTTCTCGCAGAAAACGGTCCACCTCGAGTGCTTTGGGTCTGGCATAATCGTTGCAGAAAGTAAATCGGAGTGTTGATTTACGGTAACGGTTCGCCATGGATCGTACAAGGTAAGCCGGCACTTAAGCAACGGCCGTCAGAAAGTAAACAAGGCGAGCTCGCGCGCCGCACGAAGTCAACACGTACGCGTCCGCTCTGTTGCCCTGCCGAAGGCAGACTGTACCATCTCAGCTACCGAAGCTCGACTCACGCCCGGTACTCACAGCTTTACTTCTGCCAGTATCTCGTCTCCTACCTTCCAAACTTTACAGAAGCTCTTCTGCGAACCTTGCAGAAACTAGCACTCCAGAAAGAAAGGATATAGCGGAGACATGGCTTAGCCACAGCCTGGGGGATGTTTCCAGAATGACATTTTCACTCTGCAGCGGAGTGTGCGCTGATATGAAACTTCCTGGTAAGCCATGTCTCCGCTATATCCTTTCTTTCAGGAGTGCTAGTTCTGCAAGGTTCGCAGAAGAGCTTCTGTAAAGTTTGGAAGGTAGGAGACGAGATACTGGCAGAAGTAAAGCTGTGAGTACCGGGCGTGAGTCGTGCTTCGGGAGCTCAGATGGTAGAGCACTTGCCCGCGAAAGGCAAAGGTCTCGAGTTCGAGTCTCGGTCGGGCACACAGTTTTAATCTGCCAGGAAGTTTCATATCAGCGCACACTCCGCTGCAGAGTGAAAATCTCATTCTGGAAACATAGTGACAGTAGGTACTGTATAAGAACAAATCAACTAAACACTTATTTTCGTTCATCACAATCCAGACATAGCTTTTTGTCAAATGTAAGGCATTTTGCGCACCCATTTTTAAAATTTAGAACATGTTTTTGTAATTTTTTTTTTGTTTATATCCTGGATATATATGGAATTGTGAAACTTTTGACTTTTTTGGCTGCCTCTGCCCTCTTCTGACTTGCACTGAGAATTCTTCCATCAATTTCAAAAATTTTTACAAGTATGTGTCAACTGTAATCTGCACGTCCCTAGTAAAATTTCTGAAATTTGTCTTTCTCTCTTTGATATTTGCTTTGATCATTGCCATGCCAAGTCGTTCTATAAAACATCGATGCTCCATCTTGCTTCTCTTATTTACATCGATACTTTTTCCACAAAAATACCCAGAATGTCTCTTCTTCTTCTTCTGCCTCTTCATCGTCCTCTATTTTAGTCTCATATCTGGAACAGATATTTTTGTTTCACTGAACTCGTCTGTAATTTGAAAAGTATCTCTTGTATCCAACGAGTCAGCAGTCTCTGCCAGCTAAGAATAATTCCAAAATTTGTTCATGGTTCAAACATCGCCCGATTCTGTCTAAAACAATTAAAAACAATTTGTGATGACAAGTGATAAAAGTAACGTGTATAACTTTAACTTTGTGGTAAATTTCTACCCCGAACGGTATGTAGTTTGGGTAATAATGGTCTCTGGTTAGGAAGCACAGTAAGTACTACGATTGTAGAGAAGTGGAGTGGTAACGTTGCAATAGGAACGGAATTTTAAACAAATTAATGATGCGTGGGTAATAAATGACAACACAAATTTAGTCAAGGGTTCAACTGATCGTCAGTTAAGGTAGATTAACACGAAAGCCTTTTACTTCAAGATATTCTCAGGTGGGAAAAATGTTACCAGTAAATTTAAACAACGCAAACACACACGAAATACTGCTGACAGTTTCTTCTTTTTTTTTTTTGGAATTTAAATAAAAGGACACTTAAATACAATGGGGTAACCGAGTTCACACGAGCCCTTTCAAGAGTGATGCCCGTCAGTACTAAGTTCAGTCGCCTTGGCGCAATTAAGTAGTAGAACGGATGGGAGCTCAAGGTTAACTTCCGCTGTACGGTGCAAATAATTGCCACAATGCTCACGCAGCAGGTACACCTCAGTGAATATTTCCGTGGCGGAATTCCGCATGGAAATTCTCCAATCTAGCAACGGAAAAGCCACGAAGGAAGCGACAACTTTATATGTGGCCACCTACCCTCCAATCAGAGAAACCTACCGCCCTCCCAAGTTGGCACTCGTCACTCCCTTGGGCAAGCTCGCGGCTGCTAGCAGACTCTCTGTGTGCGACGCACTACTCACGTTCGGCCTCCCCCGTGGTGTGCTTGCGCACGACCCTCAGAGGCGGCACATGTGTAAGTGGACATCCTCAGGTGGCGTACAAGGAAGTTCCAAGTTCAAGCACCACTGCTAGCTTATGAGAAAGTATCGTAGCGAACTTATCGCCACCTATTAACACTAACACGAACATTGCGAAACTCAATATGATAACGGCTACCCCGTAACGGGAAACGACAAAAAGAGAAAAGGAAGCAGAATAAGAGTAGAAGAGAAGAAGTTATTGGTATGAAACTCCACTTAGAGGCAATCGAGATATGTCCGTGAAAATGAAAACGAATATCTTACATTTTAGCATGAAAGATATAAGTTTGATGTCGCACTTCCAAACTACGAAATTTCCAACTCAGTCTTAGTAAGTTTTCGCTTCTTTCACTCTGTATAACACTTTGCTTCAACAGACAATCAGCCAGAGTAAGCTGCGACGTGGTAAGAATGTATATTATACTTGGAAGACAGTTGTCAAATTGGTACGTAGCAATATCGACTTGCACTTTTGTGAGAGGAAAAGTCTATAGAACAAAATGAAATTTTGTTTGTTCTGACAGTAAACTGGAAAGGAATTGGCAATCGAGAGTAAATCGGCAGTTGTTATAGGAATGTGAGAATGACACTGAACCCGACAACCAAATTCTGTAGTCTTTGTGTTTACACGTTTTGTCTATAGGAAGGAATAAAGAGGAAAAATCCAGATAAGAATACGTTCAACGCTATTTCACAAAGAAATCAAGAATTTATGAGTCAGGGGAGAAACTACATATTCTGCAGTATCAACGGTAAGAGGTAAACGTGGACGTAAGTACGACAAATACTAGCATCCAAAACTGTTCTAGCGGATCAGGAAAGTTTTTGAGTAATGATGTTCTGTGACAAGAGAAAGCTACTTGTCGAGTTGAAAGAATTCCACAACAACAAACTTCTTAGACGTACCTTTTCTGCTCAAACCACAACTCAAGATTTGAGCAAGATTTTCCAGAAAAAATCACTATGCGGCATATACTCCAAGCAGTCATGTGATGTTCTATCTATCTGCCATTAGGCAATCTTTTCTGTAGAAAAAACTTCATAGGCCTCTTGTGTAATGAAAGATTTTGAACTCTATCGACATTTTTGGACCTACTGGAACTCAACTGCTCGGGCGTAAGGGAAGCAAAGATGAATTTACATATGATTTGAGGGAACTTGTGAGTTAACGAGCATTTATCTCTCATGTAAGTGTATGGCCGGAAGAGTCAGTCTTCAGGAATTTTGAAACGAAGCCTGTCGTCCAGGATCGTGTACCACAAAGAGCGCAGATTCACCACGAGATGGGGAAATTCATAGGCCTAAGCACTATAGTGTGCGAGTGAGACATACGAGAACCTACGTCATAGGAAAACCCCGTAGAAGCTGTTTGTGGCCAGGGAGATGTAGCAGTATTAAATATGGAGGACCAAAGATCGGCCATACAGGGAAACATTTATGAAAACTATTTAATTCCGTAATAATGCAGGGAATCGAGCCACTGTAATTTTAATCTGCCATCATTAAAGTGACAGTCGTTGTAAATATCAAATGTATACTTTATTTGTTTAAAAGATATAGTAAACTTAAATTATCAGTATTTTCAGTTAAGTATCAGATCATCATTTCCTCCACACGAAAAACTTTGAACGATGGCACCATAACACCTTATTGAGTCATTACGTGATAGAATATTTGTTGTAAAGTTTAGTGCATAATAGTTACTTTTGTTTATTATGTATTTATGAGAAAGCACATTGGTACAAGACTACTGGCCGTGACATTCAATGTATTGGTTTTATGTAAAAGAATTTAACGTTTTATTATGTAATGGATAATATTGCTACTTTCTTTAGAACGTGAAAGTGGTCAAGCTATGATTATTTAAATATGTTAAAATGTAAAGTAATCTAGAATAAGCTGTAGCCAATCAGATGGACGGCTTCAGGAAAGGGAACTGCGCTAATCAGTCGATCGAGGATATTCGGCGCGTGGGAAACGCTGCAGGGGATGGGCAGAGAGAGGACAGTGCTGGTGGAGACGCGAAAGCGGACAGTCGGTCTTTAGGCAGCTAGGAAGTGAAACGACTGAGAAAATTTCGCGTTGTGTGGTATCGCGGTCTCTGAGCGGTAAGCAGCCGCGTGCCTGGTGTGAACTCAAACTTTTGGCATAGTAAACGATGTGGAGTATCGAACTTGTAATTCGCGATGACATTGTGAATGATCGAACGGTGTCAAAAGGATATGCAATCGAGTGTAACAGTAACTCTAAATACGACCACTTTCGCTATTAGTTTTCTTTCTGAATAAACATTATTCTAATCAAATCGCAACTGTGTGGCCTACATCATTGGTGGGTCGTTAATTTAGTTCCCAATATTATTATTACTGTTATTACATGTTGTATTAACTTTGTACATCGCAAACCTGCCATCAGCCAGGTAATTTAACCAAAGGGCCACAATTGTCTAATTTATGGGGTGTAATGTGAAACGTTCAGTTCAATCCCTAGACGAGATTGTGCCTAGACATTTCGACGAAGAGAAACCGCATGTGAGCCCGAACATCTTTCGGGTGTTAGTTCGCACTGTGGCCAAGATTTCATACCTGAGATTTTTATTTTTAACTCATAAAAGTTCTTATTGTACCATGTTTGAAGTAGTATGATCGGCGACGTTTAGGAAGAGACCCATGTAGAACCATCCAACGCAGCGTCTGGCCTTGTGCTTCTTTTATGGTCATGACACAATATATGCTCACAGGAAATGTACATGTTTAAATCGTAATGATAAATTATTAGGAACATGTAGGTTTCAGGGTATAAAAATTCGATCGCTTGCACCAGTGGTGCTTCTGTGATGTTTCGTTGGTAAGAAGCAGCATTAAGCCTCTGTGAGATAGTGGTTTGGTGCGGGACACTGCATGAGGCTCTCGATCAGACTCCTGTAGCAACTCGTTTTCAGAAGGAGTTTAGAGAGAGCAAGTTAAAGCCTGATGTTCTTGAGCTGCAGCAGGTCTAGCCTCAAGATTTTCATTGGGTTCCGACACCGCATAGTCCTCAGTCTCTTAGCTCTTCTGGTGTATTTAGAAATATTCTACCGTTTTTTAGGAAATTTATAAGTAAACAAAAAGAAATCAAATCGTAATGAGTAGGCGAACTTAACAAGAAATGTCGGTGAGTTTTTAATACACAAAGTAAAGTAAGTAAACATAAAAATATCTGAGCGAAATTAATTCAGTGTTTGTATTATTACTCTTAATTCCATGACCGATGTAAACCTTCAAAATTACATCTGTCACTGGTTCAGGGCCGAATTTGCCCACGTAATTGCAGCAGAGCTTTTTACAGCAGGAGGTCAATGGTAGTCAGCACAAGGGGCACTGTGAGCTCAGCTCAAACTGGTTCAAATGGCTCTGAGCACTATGCGACTTAACATCTGAGGTCATTAGTCCCCTAGAACTTAGAACTACTTAAACCTAACTAACCTAAGGACTTCACACACATCCATGCCCGAGGCAGGATACGAACCTGCGACTGTAGCGGTCGTGTGGTTCCAGACTGAAGCGCCTAGAAACGCTCGGCCACAGCGGCCGGTCTGTGAGCTCAGCCCCCTTTCCGTGATCCGTCCTTGTGGTTACTGAAGCACCAGTTGCACGTTGGGTAGTTGACGATAATGAATCCATGCCCCCTGAATGCCTGTCTGACGATTGCTCCATCCTCAAGTTATGCCGTTATGCCTTCTCTGTAGATCGGTCGCTTCTTCTTGAACTTGTTTTCGGCCTTGGTTCACACATTCCTGCAAACATCGTCGAACAGTGGCATTGGTCCAATTCAAATGTCGAGCGATTCGCCGATAACTCCAAGCGAATCCTTTGAGCCCAACTACACATCCTCTCTCAAATGGTGATATCTGTGTATATTGTTCACACTCCTATCTACCAGGCATTGTTACGGTCCAACTGAGTACACGGAATGAAATTCGCAAACACTTTCTGCTCTGTTTTTGACATGTCCCCTGTTTAATACCGTTGCCATCTGTGTGGCAATATTGCGCTGCAGCGTCACACTTTTGTGCACGTCGGCAATGTTTAAAATTTTACATTTTCCCTTGGTAGCTGTATAAACAGGAATTTATGAATAATTAACTGTCTCATTGGGCGTCATTTCATTTGCCTTAAAGTGTATTAGTACAGATGTGGATATAGATATAGGTAACCAGACTGCATATTTTCGTCAGCGATAGATATTACTGGTTGGACAGATGTATATCAGCATAAAGTGAAATAACGGTGCCTAGGAAACGGGAGTTTCGGCTGCTTAGTGACACAGATGTAGGGAACACAGCGTGTTCCGTAGTGGAAGAGAGCGAAGAGGACACGATCAAGGAACACATCATCACCCACACAGGCAGTGAAATGCATTGATCTATTATTAGAGAATGCAAGATAAAAGTCAGATCTGGAAAAGGAGAAACACTGACAAAAAAGAATGGAATGAAAAGCAGAAAGAAACAAAAAAATCGACATTATTTTGAATCAAGTGAACTGTAGGCAAGTGATAAGGAAACACTGTATGTTTTTAAGTGTAATTTTTTAAACAGCTTGCCACTTTCCGACAAGTACAGCGCAGGTAATGTACTGAAGATTCAAATGTGATGCGTAGCTTAATTGTAAACACTATTATTAGCAGTTTCAGGTAAACACATGTGTATTTTGGAGGATCTGCCTTTTTGTTTGTCTGTGGAGTCTCGTGTTCGCAGTAACGGGCATAATCGGGAGATGGCTGAAACACGTGTCTTACAAGGAAAACTATGTCTAGTCAAAAACTTCTGTTTGAAGTATGGAGGTTCCTCAAGAAAGAGAGCGCGCGGATGCCGATAATTACACCCCCCCCCCCCCCCCATATTGTCCTCAGGAAGTAGAGAAGAGAGAGACAACCCGGAGTTGGAGAAATGGAAAGTGAACCGAGTAATGCGTCCCGAGGCGAGAGAGGGTTGGGAGTGAGAGTATTCAGCGTGGGCTCCCAGGTGGCTGGAGCTCGCAGGCTGTCGGCACGTCGCTGCTGGAACAAAGCGCACACACAGCCGTTGCCGCCGCCTCCGCATTTCTCAGCAAATGAGGCCCGGCCAACCTAGTTTCGCGCTTGCGGGATCCGGCCGTGGTGAGCACACCGCGGCATATTATATTTCGTAAACACCTCATTCGCGAATCTTCTACGCTCGGTGCACGTTGCCGCCGGCTGCAAGGGAACTTCATTCTTTCTTGTCAGAAAGCCAGTCCTTAAACACATTCTATCCTCTCTCTCGCTCTCTCTCTCTTTCTTTCTCTCTCTCTCTCTCTTTCCCTTTCCGTCTCTCGTACCTTCATCATATGCATGGCTCACCAATGCTAAGGTCTTTTCGGAGACCACACCTAATATCCCACGAGTTCATCCTTTGCTTAAAACGTAGGAAACGAACATACAGAACTGAGCACAGACTGAAAGTTACGCCATGGCAAAAAAAAAACCTTTTAAAGCTATAATAGAAAGGAAGATTAGGATTTAAATACCCCTGTATAACGAGGTCATTAGAGACAGACCAAAACATGAGATTTTTTTTTTTTTTTTTTTGTTAAGAGTGTGGAAGAAAATCGGTTGGGCCCTTCCAGAGGAACCATCCTGGCATTCACCTGGAGCAATTTAGGGAAACTCGGGAAACTTAACTCTGGACGCCTGGATATGGACTCGAACAGCCGTCCTCCCGAATACGAGTTCGTTGTGCTGACGACTGCGCCACCTCCCTCGATCTACACTTAGATGACAAAAGTAAAGGGATACCTTCTAATATCGTGTCATACCACCTTCTGCCCACTGTAGTGGAGCAATTTTACGTGACATCAACCCAGTAGTCGTTGGAAGTCCCATTCAGAAGTAGTGAGATCCGCTGCTTCTGTACTCTTCTATAATTGCGAAGACGTTACCGGTGTGAGATTTTGTGAGCGAACAGACCTCCAGATGATTCCCCATAAATGTTCGGTGGAATTAACGTCGGGCGATGTGGGTGATCAGATCAGTCGCTCAAATTTTCCGGAATCTACTTCAAACCAATCGCGAACAGTTCTGGCCCAGTGACTCGTTTGAGAACATGAAGTCCATGAATGGCTGAAAATAGTCTGCAAGTAGCCGATCATTTTCAGTCAGTGGTCGGTCCGGGTGAACCAGAGGACACAGTCCATCCCATGTAAACACAGCTCACATCATTACGGAGCCACCTGCATAATGCTTTGTTTTCAGCTTGGGCCCATGACTACAACTGTACCATTAGATCGTACCAACTGAAATTGGGATTAATCTGACCAGGCCACGGTTTTTCAGTGGTCTAGGCTTCATACGATGTGGTCACGAGCCCACAAGATGTACTAAAAAGGCAATAGCCTGCGGTTAGCAAAGATAGTTGCGTCAGCCGTCTGCTGCCATAGCCCATTACGGCCAAATTTCGCCGCGCTATACCAATGATACGTTCGTCTTACGTGCCATATTGATTTCTGTGAGTATTTCACGCATTGTTGCTTGTCTGTCAGCACTGAAAACTCTACGCAAATGTCGCTGCTTTCGCTCGTTAAGAAAAGGCCGTCGACCACTGCACTATCCGTGACGAGAGGTAATGCTTAAAATTTGGTGTTCTCGGCACGCAGTGGATTTCGGAATATTGAATTCCCTAACGATTTTAGAAACGAAATGTCTTATGCATCTAGCTCCAACTACCATTCTCGTTCGAAGTCTGTTAATCCATGTCGTACGGCCATAATCACTTATAAAACTGTTTCACATGATTTCACATTAATCATCTGAGTTCAAGTGACAGCTCGGCCAACGTACTTAAACTTTGTATACCTCGTACTACCGCTACATATATATGTGCATATCGCTATCCCACGACATTTTGTCACCTCAGTGTATAATAAGCTTGAACTGCAAGGCAGAAAAAGCCAGACTACATATTCGGTATGAATTATACCAAAGAAAAATCAGGGGCAACAAGGGAAATTACAACATGTGGTTTGACTGAGTGGTTAAGGGCCAACTGCTATTCCACATAAATAATTTCACAGCATGCCTTCATCATAAATCTTTTGTTAGTCTCCTTAGGCTTTCTGCCTCTAAGCATCTTGAAAATGATTTGAAGCAGCTCAGCATTAAAAAAATTTCATTGCTCGCCTGATGAGTTACATAAAATTCCATACGCACATCAATATTTACGTTATCAGGTATTGACAACATAGTATTTACCCAAGAAACCGCAAGAGGCAATCAATACCTTCACAGAACGATAACGACGGTGAAGTCACTGATGACATTGCCTCTAAAACAGATTTATTAAACACGGTTTTCCGAAACTCCTTCACCAAATAAGAAGTAAATATTCGTGAATTCCAATCAAGAACAACTGCTAATATGAGAAACATAGAGGTAGATACCCTCGGTGTTGCAAAGCAGCTTAAATCACTTAATAAAAGCAAAGCCTCCAGTCCGAATTGTATGCCAGTCTGGTTCCCTTCAGAGTAAGCTGATAACAATAGCTCCATATTGAGCAGCTATATACAACCGCTCGCTCACAGAAAGATCCGCACCTAAAGACTAGAAAATTGTTCAAGTCACACCAACACGTGAAGAGGGAAGTAGGAGTAATTTGCTGAATTACGGGCCCTTATCACTAACGTCGATTTGCAGTAGGGTTTTTGAACACACTGTGTTCGAACATTATGAAGTACCTCGAAGAAAACGATTTATGGCCACATAGTGAGCACGGATTAAAAAAATATCGTTCTTGCGAAACACAACTAGCTCTTTATACTCATGAAGTAATGAGTGCTATCGACAAGGGATGTCAAATTGATTCCATATTTTTAGATTTCCAGAAGGCTTTCAACACCGTTCCCCACAAGCGTCCAAACTGCGTTCCTGCGGAGTATCGCCTCAGTTGTGCGGCTGGCCTAGTGATTTCCTGTCAGAAAAGTCACAGTTCGTAGTCAAATGTTTTTTATTTCAGTCTTTGATCACAGTATCAATTCTTTTGACGATGACACGTTTCAGTCCGTAATGACCATCCTGAGATCTTTTCTACACCGTCTCCTAAAGTGATTAGGCCTTAATGGCATCGTCAAAACATACAAATACAATCAGCACAGCATCTAAAATAAGGTGTAGAATAGGCCACATCGTCTACACAGTCATTCCAGCAGCCAGTTGCAATAATGACTCTGCCAGGCACTTTATTGTGCATAGGAGTCACGTAGATGTCGATGCAGATGTGTGATATCTGGTGCATTCCTTTGAATTTCTGTGTAAGTAGTGTTTCAACTTCGACTGCATTTTCGTGCGCTATCCTTCTAATGCTGTAGGGTTCGTTGGAATGAAGGAAGAATTTCTGAGTATGAGACCTACCTTTAAAATCTGACCAAAACATTTTATCGTACGTGGTAGTTCCTGACTCGTGCTTAATATTATCAGATTTGTTAAGTCCAATTGTATGATATCTTTGTACCATGATTTTCTGGTGTATAGAAAATGTACAGGTTCTTCGATGATGTCTGGCTGCGGTTGGTTTCTTAACACAAACACTGGTAGCAAAAAAGTTGAATCGTAAGGAAGCTCATTTATTGAAATAAAGAGATACATTTATTGAAGTATAGAGATGTATCTGTGCCAGTTTCTGTGTCGACGGTGGGAACAGAGTCTGCAAAACTTGTAAATTTCTTTCATTACGTCCTCTTGAGTCTGAATGTGGAGTATATAATGAAATAAGTATTGACTGGGTGTTGTGTCTCTTTAATGTATGTAGCCAAAGACTGGATCGAAACTGAGGACCGTTATCTGATATGACCTCGTTAATATACCCTACATGGTGTAAAAAGGTCTTAGTGAAAACTTTGGACACTGTTTTACTGTAGCCTTACGCAAAAGAGTGAGTGACACAAATTTAGGCGTCAACTCCACTGCGACGATAGCATAATAAAAACCATTTCCGGATCCAACTAGTGGTCCTAGTAAATCTACGACTGCTAATTCTTTTAGCTTGGATGATATGACTGGAAACAGTGGAGCACAATGTGAGATTGTGACAGAGTTTACACTACGCATGTATTTCCGTATTCCTTTTCTCCATGTTGTTCAACTAGCACGTGGTCCGTACAGTGTGGAAATACTTCTATGATCCAAAACGCGCGTAGCTTAAGTGCGTGTGCCCTATCAACTTCTTGACACATTCTTTTAGAATACACACCACCGAAAGCGTACCATTTACAGCGCTATGTTTAAAGAGAATACCGTTTCTGACGAAATGAAACTCTCTGATAGCTGTATTTCCCTCCTTTCCCATTTTTCTTAAACATCATTTCAGATGGGACCTTTATTTACTTCATCTGCTATGTCGAGTAACGAATTTGAGATAAATTTTTCGAAAGCCACCTTTTGCAGCTTTGTTACTATCAGCTAAACAAATTGGGATACGAGATAAAGCATTACCAATGATGTTATCTTTTCGTGAAATGTAACAAACAGTGAAATTACATTCCTGCAAGGTCAGTGGCCAACGTCGTTGTCTTTCATAGCTTAACTTGGAGCTCATTAAAAACTTTAAGGCTTTGTGGATTGAATAAACTTTTCTACGTCCGCAGCTCGTGGTCGTGCGGTAGCGTTCTCGCTTCCCGCGCCCGGGTTCGATTCCCGGCGGGGTCAGGGATTTTCTCTGCCTCGTGATGACTGGGTGTTGTGTGATGTCCTTAGGTTAGTTAGGTTTAAGTAGTTCTAAGCTCTAGGGGACTGATGACAATAGATGTTGAGTCCCATAGAGCTCAGAGCCATTTTGAAACTTTTCTACGGTTGCCAAGTAAATAATACCTAAATCTCGTATGCGCTGGGGATTGGTTAAGGCCTCTAGTTCTGTCGGTGAGTAATTTCTTTTTAATTTACTTAATACTTTACTGGCATATACAGTACTGATTTGGACAATAATTCCATTCTCAATGTGCTCTTGGAAAAGAAGAGCTCAAATTCTATTTTGGAAAGGTATGTAGATAAGCAAACATCTTTTCAGAGATAAGAATGAGCTAAAATAGTTGTAGTGAGCAGTACCTCCAGTTGTGCTTGATCATTCCACTGCCAAATGGTGTTTTTGCCTGTCAAAGGACACGGTGTTGATGTAGTCAAAACTTTCAGTTCCAAAAATTTACTGTCCTAAAATTCTTCTGCCTTGTTGTTTAGTAGTAGGTGGTGGGATAGCCCTGGTTACTTCTAGTTCTTCAGGATCATGTGCAGTACCTCCTGGTGAAACGGCCTAAAAGTTTTAGACTCATCTTACCAGTATGTGATTTTTCTAAGTTTACTGTCAGACATGAACCTTTAAAAATGTCCAACGAATTTTTTGATTTTGTTATGTGTTGACCAAGTTGGTTCTGCTATCAAAATATCACAGACGTAGGTGGTGATATGTCTCTTTAGATGGCCTAGAAGAATACTGTTTAGTTCACAAATAAATGCAGCTAATGAAATATATAGACCAAAAAGCTGTTTACTGAACAGGTTACAAGTCTCAAGGCATAAAAAAGGCTGTGTGCTTTCTGCTGTCAGTATCTATTTGACAAAAATGATGCGTAAGTCTAAAGATGACAGTACTTCTATCCCACAGAAATCTTGCAATAGTTCGTCAAGTGACGAGGTCCGTCTGTTTCCGGAACAGTTACAATATTGACCCGACGAGAGTCCAAGATCAACCTGACTTAACCATACCTTTTTTCAACAACGTGAAGTGGACTGTTGAAGGAGCTGACAGCTCGCTCAGTATCACCGTTTTCTAACATTAAGTGTATCTCAGCCTTCATCTTTTCTCGGTAATGGACTGGTATTACATAAGGTCTTACACTGAATTTATTGTGCTCTCTAACTTAAAACTGGTACTGAAATCCCCTAATGGTGTCGGGCCTATGTGTAAACACTACAGTATGTTCTTGTAAAATTTCGCTGAGTTGTTACCTGTCACGTCCATAAAAATTCTTTAGATCCATTAGTGTATCTAAATTGATTACCTGATAGTAACTGTCGTTGTTTGTGCAATAATAAACTGTATTACTGTCAGCAGAATCATTACACAGGAAACATAGGCGGTTGATATCTTCTACTTGTAAACCTAAACAATAGTGAAATTTTAAGGCGAAATGTTGGTCCAGAATTGTTACATCAATTTCTGCAACATTAAATTTCATTACTACTTTGTAGTGATTAAAGAAATTAACACCTAAAATTATTTGAGTAGAGGGCAGTGGCACAATTAGAAAGTTCGCAGCAGAACTATGCCCGTGACAGGTAAATTCCAGAAAGGTCTCGAGTATAACATCAACAATTTTCCCGAAATCGCACCTTATATTTTAATTTACCTGAGAGGTTGTGTCAGGCAAAGCATTGTATTTGTAAATTTAGTATAACCTGCCTCGCTGGGAACTAATATTGGGCTACCCGAGTCCAAAAAAAAAAAAAAAAAAAGGTTCTGAGCACTATGGGACTTAACTTCTAAGGTCAGTAGTCGCCTAGAACTTACAACTACTTATACCTAACTAACCTAAGGACATCACATACATCCATGCCCGAGGCAGGATTCGAACCTGCGACCATAGCGGTCACGCGGTTCCAGACTATAGCGCCTAGAACTTCTCGGCCACCCTGGGCGGCCCGAGTCCAAAACTGAGGTGAAATTATTATTATAAATGAACATGTTGATTACAATGTGTAGAGTTTGCATTGGCTGGACTTCATTTTCCTGGAGCAAAATTTCTCTAATATTATTTTTGGGTTGTTGTAGACTATCATTAGGTGTCGGTAATTTAACTACGACTATCTCTACGTCCCGTTGTGGTGACGCTGTATAGACTAGCTGCCATATAGACTAGCTTTGCTCTCTGTTACCCTGATATTTGTTGATGCCTGAATTTCCTTGGTTATGCGAGGTGTTGGTTTGATCTGATTGATTACATAACTGATTACATAAACGTCCGTTATTATTTTTGTGGTTGTTATTATATTTATGACTGCTTACAAAACGATGTTTATGTCTGGAATAATAATTCGAATCGTGGCTTTTGAAATTGCACCTGTTTATGTAACTGTTTTGATGCCAGACTTGCGTGAAGTATGGATGGTGCCTATGATGGCGTCGGTTATAGTTTTTATCATGAAATTTATTATATGATGTACTGTTGTTCCTACTCTCATGTCGTGAGTATGACCAAACGTATTTATCACACTTCGGATCAGCTGGTTTTACTGTTGAGCATCATCACTGTCTACTACCATCTCATGCAAAAGGATCAAAAATTCTTCTAAATCGTTCTTACTCCCGCTTTCCAAGATTATTTGACGTAAATGGGTAGGTAATTTCATGATGCTAGTTCTAATTAACACATTTGGGCTGGGTGGATGGTGCAAGTATTTGTTCCGCCGTATCATACCCTCGAAATACTCGTATTGTACTGGACCTGAGAACTCCGATTGTTCGAAGTTGTGCAACATGATTAAACCGCGTGTGATTCTACCCTATTCTATTCTGGTAAAAGTCCTCTTCCGATTCACAATCGCCGGCCGGAGTGGCCGTGCGGTTCTAGGCCTACAGTCTGGAACCGAGCGACCGCTACGGTCGCAGGTTCGAATCCTGCTTCGGGCATGGATGTGTGTGATGTCCTTAGGTTAGTTAGGTTTAATTAGTTCTGAGTTCTAGGCGACTGATGGCCTCAGAAGTCGCATAGTGCTCGGAGCCATTTTTCGATTCACAATCTCTTACAGTCGATCGCATTCTGACTGACGTTAGTAAAATTTCGGGAACCCCTGAACTTTCGTACAGTGAACAAGTGTTTATAATCAAATGTGTCTTAGCGACCTGGCACAGCGCTTTCGCGGTTGCGGCAAGCGCTCTGTTCCCTGTCATGTCTTGACATGTGAAATAGTTCGTGTTGGTAATCTCCCTTAAGTTACTACTGTCGTCTAAGTTTCCATAGTGTGGACTTGCGTTAATAGGTATAAATTCTTGTCTGGGGTTTTTGGTTCAGTCTTCCTTCAATACCCGAACGTTGTGACTGTGCGGTTGCTATGTCATTCTTTTGTTGTTTATTGATTTTGTCTAACGTTCCTTAAAGTGATTCAAACACTGGTATTCGGCTGTGTCTACGAAATGCAAATCTCTATCACTGTTGGCCGACAATTTTTTCAGTTTTATCCGAAGTTCATCTTTTTTTCGGCGATTTTACTTGTGTGTTCCTTCTATGCTTCTCATCGTGAGTGTAACGTTCGAATTTTTCGGTAATTTATTTGACATTCCATTGTAATAATGCGGTCTGCTCTTTTACCTAGGTAGCTATTTCGTTCGGGACGATCTCGCTCATTTTCTCCATTATTTCTGCGTGGACCGTTTTCTCTGTGTTTTTAATTCGCTGAATGTCGGTTTCTAAAACTTATAATCTGCTAGTAACACCGTCAAACAACGACGGAGAATCTTTCTGTATTTCTTGCGTCTGTTTGGTCTGTTCGCTTGTTCGTTTTTAACGCAGTTTCAACTGTTTGAGCCCTTCAAGTAGCGTTTGAAACATCAGTCTTACTTTTTGATCTGAATTCCTGTTCGACATAGTGACAGAGTCCGATCTACCAGAAACAAACGATGCATACCGTGAATCTGTGTTACTCAGCTGCATATTCGTATTTGTGTTAATCACTGTTTTCATGTTATAAATTGGCGACTTATCGCCTAGCAGTTCTTTTTCGGTTTGACAACTATCGCTCGTTTCGGAATTTTATTCTGTTTCAGGTGTAGATACGTTTCCATGTACCTGCGTAAATAGATTACATCCCATATCGGTTACTGTACTGATGTTAAACGGTAACTATTCATTATTAAAAGGGTTATATGATATGCTTTCGTTGTGTAGCGTCAGGTTCTGTTGCTGGACGTGACTGCGCTGAATGCAAATGCTAAAAATTTAGCTGACAGCCTTTCAAAAGTGACAGAGGACAATCCGAATCAGTGGTAGACATTTGAAAGTTATTTGATCTGAACCGATCGTTCGTTCGTTCAAGGGTATTAAAATGTTTGCCTGCTTTTTACTCAAAACTGAATGCACTCTCCTCTGTTAAAAAACCACTAAACAGATAATACTATTGCGAACAGTGTATCTCGTTGCACACATTCACATAAAGAGAGAACTAACTGGCGCTCAGTTTGCAGGAAATAAATGACAACTGTTTTTCAAAAACGCCTACCACAATCAAGCTGCGCAATGCAAAAAAAAAGAAAAAGGTTTGGAATACTGGAATTATGTAGCTACACTATGGAACCCTCACTGCGCGATGGAAACATGAGATGAGAAACTGAAAAACGAAAGTACCAAAAAATATGAAAAGAATCTCACCTGACAATTTTTATCATAATCAGCAGCAACAGCACAGCATGGAGAAATCATGCCAGCTAAAATACGCTGAAGTAAAATCATCCACTGGGTGAAGGTCTGGGATGATTTTCTCATACTAAAAAGCTTCTTATTTGAAGCTAAAATACTAATCCGTTCATTATAATGATAATGCTGTATTTGAAACTCTTATTTCAGGAGAACATAAAATTCACAGAAAACCAAGAACTTTACATACTTTACAAAAGTCTTACAATGCAACCTAAACTGAGGTTGGTAAGCGAACTGTTCTGTTGCAAGAATCGCTAACATTATCAGTAAGGGCCAGCAAAAATTGTTATCTTTAAAACATATCCATAATGCAATTCCATTATCTATGTTCCATAAATGCTGCATCTACAAGTCCTTCCATCCGATTAATAATTCCTGACAATTTCCTGAAACAAAATTCTCCTACAATATTTACTACTCTAAAATTTCTGCCAGCTGACTCCAACACTCGACTACTCTCCACTCTACACCTGAGCCAAAGATATACAAGTTCAGAAATACTAATGTCACTACCGTAAGTCGACTATTGCACAGATGTCGCATGCGACTGATACGCTCTCGTAACACGAAATTTTCGCACATTCTGAAACTCACCGCAAATAAATGTTCAGTCCACCTAAATACGTCCAGTCCACCTACACATATCACCTTTCAACGCTCTTCAGTCCCATGCCTACGCATCTTGTGCCTATTTCTAAATGGGAAACGGAATGAAGAATGACAATCTAATCTTTCTGTATAATGATACGAAAGCAAAATCTGTACATGGCTCACTTAAACTTTGCCTCATCACCATTCAGGCATTGTACTTTCGTAAGTGGGACAGCAATTTGTTGTAATACCTGACACCATGAAATGAGGAATCCATAGTGTGAGGAAGGCTACACAGTTAAATCAGTACTGTGGAGTGGTCTAAGTCCTTGAGGTCGTGAAGCGTGGTGCTAAGGGGCGGCTGGAACGGCCTTGTGGCGTCCAGGGACGCCAGAGTCGTGTAGGAAGCCATGTCTTCCGCCTCTCCAGCCTACTCCCACGCGCGATCTAGTGAGAAGTCGAGAATCGTCATCGGCGCTAAGATGAACAAAAGTAAAGCATAAAAATGCGTTTCTCATTTACTTCTGTATTAGAAAATACCGAGTGTTAGTTATGAGATCTATCGAGGGATAAAATGTTGAAATAGTCGCATATTGACACATAAATATACTCTAGAATGAGATTTTCACTCTGCAGCGGAGTGTGCGCTGATATGAAACTTCCTGGCAGATTAAAACTGTGTGCCCGACCGAGACTCGAATTCGGGACCTTTGCCTTTCGCGGGCAAGTGCTCTACCATCTGAGCTACCGAAGCACGACTCACGCCCGGTCTCACAGCTTTACTTCTGCCAGTGTCTCGTCTCCTACCTTCCAGACTTTACAGAAGCTCTCCTGCGCACCTTGCAGAACTAGCTCTCCTGAAAGGAAGGATACTGCGGGGACATGGCTTAGCCACAGTCTGGGGGACGTTTCCAGAATGAGATTTTCACTCTGCAGCGGAGTGTGCGCTGATATGAAACTTCCTGGCAGATTAAAACTGTGTGCCCGACCGAGACTCGAACTCGGGAACTTTGCCTTTCGCGGGCAAGTGCTACCATCAGATGGTAGAGCACTTGCCCGCGAAAGGCAAAGTTCCCGAGTTCGAGTCTCGGCCGTGCACACAGTTTTAATCTGCCAGGAAGTTTCAAATATACTCTAAATTGCAAGTATAGTTAGACCAGGCGACATTGATTTTTCTTTTCTTGTGTGAATTGGTGGACTATGTGTCTCATCTTCAGTAAGATATGACGCAAATAATCTATAGGATTCTTCTGGAAAGGGCCAACGCTGTTGGAAACCATAACATATTTTCGAATTTTCTTTCGCCGTTATTTAGCTATTACTTTTCACATATCATTTCATACTTAGTTCTCCATTTAAAACCTACAGTTCCTTTTGTTTTACTATGGTTACAGCTTCAGGTAATGCGTACACCTTCAATCATATATTGTGTAGTTTTCGCTTTTTCCATATGCTAAAAGACGACGTAAATATAGAGTTGGAGGAAGCGTTCATTACTATGACTTTTATTGCGATTTTTAGCCCAGAAATAGAACAAGTTAAAAAAGGTTGGTTAAAAGAACATCCGTGACTGAGCTCATGGTAGTCTGTTAATTAAACGCTTCAGTTGTAAATAGTTGTTTACAACTTAAGCGGTTAATGATCAGTTTGTAACATGCTATAGTAGATACCCCGTATGAGTAAGAGACAAACAGAGGATAGTAATCTTGACAACACTGTGATAATTTTTTTCTGTTTGCTTTTGTCCATAGACCTGCGGTGTTTTAGGAAGGACAACATTTTCACCTAGATTATTAATTAATTCATTTACTCACCTCTGTCGCGATTTCGGCTTCTTGTGCCTGTTTCAAGCAATAGCTCACTATTGTGTGCGTCTTTGAGATATGTATGTTAATAATTGTGTAATTATTTTCCAGTATGTAGGAAATGATAACCACATTATGAGTTAGTATTACTTTGCCGCTTCGGTTCAAGCGGCAGAAAGTAATGTTCGTAAGGTCAGATTTTCGCGACTGACTGTCGTTAAACTCCTTTCTTCTTCTTCGACATGAATTATTATTAATTTACAACGGAATGTGCGTTAATCTCAAACTACAAATACTCGGCGGATTAAAAGTGTGTGCGGACCGGGACTCGAACCCAAAGTCTGTCCCTTTCGCGAGCAGATGCACTACTGACTTATTTATACTTCTGTCTGTTACTCAGGCCTGGTTAGCTCAGATCGTAGAGCGCTGCCAACGAAAGGGAGAGGTTCGTGATTCGTTAACATGTGAATAACCTGAGCAATTCCACTGCGAGGATTGCCAACACAAGAGTAACATTTGACAGGCTTTTTTTAAGTCTGGTAATTCGGCTGCGAAAAATAAAATAGTTTTATTATTGTTCTACGTTTCTTTGCCAAAACCTCTCCGCTGTGCATGGGGAGATGAATTACTTTTGTTAGAGAACCATTCGTCAGATGGACATGTTAAGATCTGTATGAGGTGTGGCGCAATTCAAGAAGAGTACAGATGCTGCGTTATCGGTTGCTTTACTTATGACAAAACATCAAAGTCGAGTACTATACTACACTCTGCACTATCAGGTAGAAATAAAGTAAATGTAAGAGGAGACATCCATCTCTCCCAAAGTATAAACAAATTTGTGAGGGCGAAACGTTTTGATTCCCATGAAGTGGTATATAAAGATTTTGCAAACTTTCTAGAATCGAACTTGTTGATAAATCGCTTTTCAAGTTCCGTATATTGATCTAAAAAAAGAACTACATATTAAGGGCGATTCAGCTGCCCTTACCAACGTCGTTTTATACAGCCTGCACTACATCTATGTCAGGAACAATATCCAAACAGACTAAATCCTCGTAATGGATATAAGACCCTCTTAGAGCTTTGGGAGACTTTTAGCAAAAACGGATCATACTGTAAAAAACGCAAGTAAGGACTGGCCATAAGCTACACCGTGTTGAGGACCATGATATGCCTTACTTATGCCATACTTTTCCAGGTTTTTCCCATCTTTCTTTGTGTAATTACCAGTGTAGTCATATAGATTTTGGAGTCTCTGTAAGTTTATTACATTTATAGCAATTAATCTTTCGTTAATGGTTAAGAAACGTTGCCTTATAAAGTGTGTTTCGTCATCTGAAACTACAAAATGTAAGGGAGATATCAAAATGTGAAGAGTAGAAGTAACAGCTTTCCGGTATACAACTCAGTAAAAAGATTAATACGTGACCCGCCTCGTTGATGGCTCATTTCGCAAAGAAAATGTGTACGATCTTCGTATATTTTAGTAGTTACTCTGGGACATTTTGACAAAGTGTTTCATTTCTCCCCCTCTAGAGCGAACTGGCCAACAACATGGATCTGACACGAGAGGTTGCATAAAAACGACGTAGGTAGAGGCAGCTGACTCTTATATTGTTTAACCTGTGGCTTTTACGCGGTTTTCCACGTCCGTTTTGGCTGACTCTGGGGTAGTCCCGTGTTTCCGCCTCAGAAAATACACAAATAGTTAGAATACGGTAACACGCAGAGTAAGGTTTAAACGACTCACAGACAGGTGGCTAGTGCGATTTCCGCACATTAGGTTTACTGATAACTGTGGTAACATGTTGGACTTCCGGAAAAAAATCTCAAATAAAATAAGTTTTCCAAAACAGCGATTACTATGCAATAAGATGTATGTTAGAAAAGAGAAACAGGAGAAAGAGACTTTTGTCAGTGTCAAAAAGAGGGAATGTCTCGTTGTAAATTAAGGAAATAGTTTCATGTATGTGTTCTCATGCCGTGTGGATACCTCTGCTAAGTTCGAACACTGCAGGTAGTTTATTCTAGCACTCGGAAATGGACACAGATGGAAAGTCTCGGCTAGCATCTAACGCGAGACATCCTTCGCTGTAACAGGGTGTGCTGGGGGAAGGGAGCAGGGGCTGCTCAGGTGTGGCAGTGGCACGTACGCCAGCCTCCGACAAATTCCCCGATTACCGGGGCGGCCGCGTGCATCACTTCAGGCGCGCCGCGTATCCGACCGATCTGTGGCGATCCACTACCTGCCGTTAGGATACTTGGAATTGCTCTTCCGAGGGAAATCCTCTACACCGCCTGCGAAATTGAGAGTCTTCCTTCTGTAAGGACAACCACTCCTTCTATCCGTACTTAGTATCTGTTGCATCTGAGATGTTAAAGTCACACTGGCTTAAATTCCAGGAAAAGATAGACCAACCATGGAGAGTGAAGTGTTGGCAGAAGTGCCAACACCGTGTTGCTAAAGGAGGCCGAAATGCACGCTTTTAAGCTCACACAGATTGGCGTGAGGTCTGGAACAAGGTAAAGTAATTATCCTATAAAGAAAAGAACGTAGTTCTTGGAATACTTAACTTTAATCTATAATTGGAGAACATCTCTCGTTACTGTACAAGCTTCACAATATTAATTATCAAATGCTATGGCGCCTTGCTAGGTCGTAGCAAATGACGTAGCTGAACGTTATGCTAACTATCGTCTCGGCAAATGAGAGCGTGTCAGTGAACCTTTCCTAGCAAAGTGGCTGTACAACTGGGGCGAGTGCTAGTACGTCTCTCTAGACCTGCCGTGTGGTGGCGCTCGTTCTGCAATCACTGACAGTGGCGACACGCGGGTCCGACGTATACTAACGGACCGCGGCCGATTTAAAGGCTACCACCTAGCAAGTGTGGTGTCTGGCGGTGACACCACATTCCTCCCCCGCAAATCGGCGAACGGTTGTGTTATAAGGCTTCCGCCCGCCGTTGGGAGGACCCCATGTTGACGTATGCGACGAGGTGGGGAGCCTAACAACAGATGAGGCTGTACCACCCGCACCCTGCCATTCGGTCCGAGGGGAGCTAGGAAACGCCTGAAAATCTAGTCCAGGGTGCACGCCAACATGCGGTGTATGCGCCCGTAAAGAGACAGGAGGGGCCGAAGATTCGACCTCCATCGGGGCGGGGCAGCCGACGGGCGAAGACGACATCTGGTCCGGAGCGGGCAAGAGGTCCATGTCGGAGGACAGCTGGTCACGGGAAGCGATCGGCGGCGCATGACCCAGGGAGGCGCTTGGCGGCTGCAGCGAAGCGTCCACTGCGGGCGTCGCCGGCGGGAGAACAGGCGGCGGCGACGGCGGCGGCGGCGGCGGCAGCGGCGGCGGCGGCGCGTCGCCATGGGGCAAAATGGAAGGCAGCGTCGGTAACACCTGGGGAAGAGGCGAGCCAGTAGATGGGTCCCCAGGGCGCTGACCGGACGGCACCGTCGCTGAAAGCAGACGGGGAGCGGCAGAACCCGTGCGACGACAGAGGCGCAGCTGATTGAGATGCCGACGCACCTCACCACAGGGAGGCGCTTGGCGGCTGCAGCGAAGCGTCCACTGCGGGCGTCGCCGGCGGGAGAACAGGCGGCGGCGACGGCGGCGGCGGCAGCGGCGGCGGCGGCGCGTCGCCATGGGGCAAAATGGAAGGCAGCGTCGGTAACACCTGGGGATGAGGCGAGCCAGTAGATGGGTCCCCAGGGCGCTGACCGGACGGCACCGTCGCTGAAAGCAGACGGGGAGCGGCAGAACCCGTGCGACGACAGAGGCGCAGCTGATTGAGATGCCGACGCACGTCACCAGAGGCCCCCAAAACCAGATACATAGCGCGGCCGAGGCAGCGAAGAATGCGCCCTGCGAGCCAACGCCGTGAACCCCGATAGTTGCGATAATATACAACGTCGCCTGGAGCAAAAGCAGTGGGCTGCCGCTGCACAGGAACCTGATGCGGCGGATGCAGCAAAGACATCAAGGTTCGATGAGGACGACCGTGCAACAACTCAGCCGGCGAGCGACCATCTCGGGGCTGAGAGCGATACGCGGACAAAAAGAGCAATGACGCGTCCTCCCGAGAATGCGACTCTTTCAACTTCAACACCTGTGACTTGAAAGTCCGGACCAATCGTCAGATGTTGAATACCATTGGCCTTGCAGAATGACTGAAATTCTGCAGACATGAATTGTGGGCCATTGTCGGAAACAATAGTCTGTGGAAGACCTTCAATATAAAAGAGAGCAGATAACGCTTGGATGATGGTCACTTTACCATCATCACAGACCAGAAACCTTTGACATCGCTTTTTCATCCGACCAAGCCTGTACCTCCACGTACAGCGCAGAAATTCATTCGCTGGTCTATTTTCCTCTCGCAGTACCGCTACGATATCTTGTATGGGTCCACTGCTAAGCACGGAAACGCCGATGCGTTGTCCCGTTTGCATGTTGCTGAGGATAGAGCATTCGATTCTTCCGAACTTGCTTGCATGTTCGTTGATTCGGAAACCGATGACGTGGTCGAATCGTTTCCGATTGATTTTCGTCGTGAAGCTACAGCCACAGCTGCTAACTCTGTCCTTGCTAACGTTTTGCGTTTTGTTGCTACGCAGTGGCCCTTGTACAAGTCGCGGATCGAGGATCCGTTGGTTCGCCGATTTTTTGCTCACAAGCAGAGACTTTTTGTACGACGTAGTATTTTGCTGTTGCGTTCTGATAATGATCAGTCCAGGGTCGTGGTCCCACGTTCGTTACAGTCCTCTGTCTTACGACTTCTCCACCAAGGACATTGAGGTATAGTGCGAACGAAACAACTTGCTCGTCAGCACTGTACTTGGTTCGGAATCGATGCTGCGATTACGAATATGTGCTCTTCTTGCATGGCGTGTGCCGAACAACAATCCGCCCCACCGCGGAAATTCTTTGCATGGCCGAAAGCCACTTCCCCTTGGCAACGCATACACATCGATTTTGCTGGTCCCTTCTGGAATGCTCGATGGTTGGTTGTGGTCGATACATTCAGTAATTTTCCTTTTGTTGTCCGGATGTCTTCCACGATGTCTTCTGTCAACACTTCAGAGAGGTATGCATTAAATTGGCGAAATTTAATCAGCCTTGCATGTAATTCTATAATCGCAAGGGGAAACGCGATGGAATTTTTTGTGTATTTGTTCGTTTTATTTCACACTTACGTTACACCAATGTTGTTTACGTTACGCGACATACGAAAATTTTACATTTATGAAATTTTGTACATGTAGAGTTTGCGTAATTTCAATACTGTGCATAGAGACAGTTGAAAAAGAATAGAGGTCGGCTGCAGAACTGTGCTGGAGACACTGTGTGAATCTTTTGACTGTAGGCGATTGAAAGTGTGTACGGATAGTTATTTTACGTGTACAAGCGCTTGGATTGGAGTGCGAACAGTACATAACCCAGGAGTAGTATTTAGTTGATAGGTTCACGGTCAAGTCGAGTAATAGTGCGTATTCACAGAAAGTTGCAACACTGTTGGTGGTAAGAAAATTTCACAAACGAAGACTTCAAAATTTAAGTATCTATGTGCAAGGTATGAGGAGAAAGTTCTGACTTACAGTGATTTCGTAGTTATATCCTAACAGGAACAGACTGAACTGACTTACTGTAATATACGTTTCAACTAAACATCAAGCGAAATTCATGTGGACATTTCCTTGGATAAACAGTGAATTTCGGAGAGCGTAGCACATCGTCTTTGTTGAGGGTTATTTAATAACCGATCGCATCTTACTAAAAGTGAATAAACCAGGGGTGATCTGTTTTTAATTGGAAATTTAATTGGAAATTAGAATATACGATCCCGAATTTGTTGTAAGCAACTGTTTACTCAAAAACAATTAACTTGACAGCATCTCAACGCATGAAAGTAGGCATCAAAACTTGGAAAAAAAAAGAAGTGCGCGTGGCATTTGACGCCGGGAGTCCCGCTCTGTGCAGTTCGGCTGCCTAGTAAAAATACACTCCTGGAAATGGAAAAAAGAACACATTGACACCGGTGTGTCAGACCCACCATACTTGCTCCGGACACTGCGAGAGGGCTGTACAAGCAATGATCACACGCACGGCACAGCGGACACACCAGGAACCGCGGTGTTGGCCGTCGAATGGCGCTAGCTGCGCAGCATTTGTGCACCGCCGCCGTCAGTGTCAGCCAGTTTGCCGTGGCATACGGAGCTCCATCGCAGTCTTTAACACTGGTAGCATGCCGCGACAGCGTGGACGTGAACCGCATGTGCAGTTGACGGACTTTGAGCGAGGGCGTATAGTGGGCATGCGGGAGGCCGGGTGGACGTACCGCCGAATTGCTCAACACGTGGGGCGTGAGGTCTCCACAGTACATCGAAGTTGTCGCCAGTGGTCGGCGGAAGGTGGACGTGCCCGTCGACCTGGGACCGGACCGCAGCGACGCACGGATGCACGCCAAGACCGTAGGATCCTACGCAGTGCCGTAGGGGACCGCACCGCCACTTCCCAGCAAATTAGGCACACTGTTGCTCCTGGGGTATCGGCGAGGACCATTCGCAACCGTCACCATGAAGCTGGGCTACGGTCCCGCACACCGTTAGGCCGTCTTCCGCTCACGCCCCAACATCGTGCAGCCCGCCTCCAGTGGTGTCGCGACAGGCGTGAATGGAGGGACGAATGGAGACGTGTCGTCTTCAGCGATGAGAGTCGCTTCTGCCTTGGTGCCAATGATGGTCGTATGCGTGTTTGGCGCCGTGCAGGTGAGCGCCACAATCAGGACTGCATACGACCGAGGCACACAGGGCCAACACCCGGCATCATGGTGTGGGGAGCGATCTCCTACACTGGCCGTACACCACTGGTGATCGTTGAGGGGACACTGAATAGTGCACGGTACATCCAAACCGTCATCGAACCCATCGTTCTACCATTCCTAGACCGGCAAGGGAACTTGCTGTTCCAACAGGACAATGCACGTCCGCATGTATCCCGTGCCACCCAACGTGCTCTAGAAGGTGTAAGTCAACTACCCTGGCCAACAAGATCTCCGGATCTGTCCCCCATTGAGCATGTTTGGGACTGGATGAAGCGCCGTCTCACGCGGTCTGCACGTCCAGCACGAACGCTGGTCCAACTGAGGCGCCAGGTGGAAATGGCATGGCAAGCCGTTCCACAGGACTACATCCAGCATCTCTACGATCGTCTCCATGGGAGAATAGCAGCCTGCATTGCTGCGAATGGTGGATATACACTGTACTAGTGCCGACATTGTGCATGCTCTGTTGCCTGTGTCTATGTGCCTGTGGTTCTGTCAGTGTGATCATGTGATGTATCTGACCCCAGGAATGTGTCAATAAAGTTTCCCCTTCCTGGGACAATGAATTCACGGTGTTCTTATTTCAATTTCCAGGAGTGCATTTTGGACGCCTTTTCTACAAATGCTCCTGAGGACAATAAGGACACATGCCCCCCCCCCCCGCCACCAACACACACACACACACACACACACACACACACACACACACACACACACACACACACACACACACACACACAGTCCCTGGAGCCTAGAGGAGAGAATCCTCGACCCTTCCGCGAATCGAACCCGGCGTCCCGTGATATACAATCAGCCAACCGAACCGCAAGATCGTTAGCTGATGACAGATTGATGAAGATGAATCACGATACTGGATACGGTGACGCACGTGCAGAGACCGTGGGGCTAGAGATCGCAGCATCCCAAGCCTAATAAAGGGCTAAAAAATGGTTATAGAATTGGCCTGATCTCAAACATCTTTGTCTGTAGCGCGCTAGGATGCAGTGGAAGCCGTCTTCGTGTTCGTCGGAAGGCGTTCGTCTCTCAAAAAGGGCGTCCGGGGTTGGTATGATGGCGAGTGCGACCGGATGACGTTGAAGGCGGCTGCAGTAAGACCACTGTTGAAAATAACCATTCTTTATTAATATTAGTCGAGCCAGTTGTCTATAGTTTGGGCGACGCCATGGCCTGCTGTAGAGGTAGAAACTCGCTGCCTCCTATCAGCAGGTGAGTCACATCGCTTAGACAGCTACATGTGCTCGCCCACACAATGGCCTGGTGGCGTCCCGAGTTGTCCTTATATCAGAACAGCATGCGAAGCATACGGCTCGGCTTCTCCCAAGTAAGCAGCTTTTCCAGCTGTCTACGTATACCGCCGGATGCTCACACGGCGGTTACCGAGTGAAGCCGGCAGGAGGCAGCGTGTTTCTACCTCTGCGGCAGATGACAGTGTTGTCCAAACTCTGGACCACCGGCTGGACTAATTTAAAAATACGTGGAAAGCCTCAATACTTTTTTCCGTCCTGGAGTTGTGGAATTCTTTAGTCAGCTACCCGTACATGATGGAAGTACTATCGCTATATTATCACTACCAGAAATTTATTTAGTTGTGATTGTTATGGAAATATTATGTCTGTTTCGCTTGAATTACCTGTTTCTTTTCACCTAAAAAGTGATGTTTAAATGCATTTTGGGAAATTAGTTTATTCTGGGAACACTCCTGATGCCAATAACGCTATTTCCGCACTCGATACAATAACGTTTTGTGTAATAAAAAGTATTCTCGATTCTTATATACTTATGTAGTCATAGTTCAAACATTAAAATCACCTTTAATCGACTTTCATAAAGACTGACTTACCAGGTTATTTTCCCTGAGCATTGATTTATGTAATGGCCTTAGCACAACTTGGTAGCCTGAAGATGTTCTGCAAACGAAACCGGTCGTAACAGAACAAATATGTAATAAAACCCCTACTGTGTATCTCATTAAACATTAACGTTAGTATCAGCTGTGGTACTCAACAAGAACGAGATTATTAAGTCTTCACGTACATATAACGGACGTAGCTTGTTATCCTAAGTATTCATACAATATTCTTTCGCTAAATTTCTGAAGTGACACAGCCGCATATCTTTCTGTTATCGGAAGCCACAATAGTTTCATTGAAACGTATAATCTTCGCTGTCTTCCAGGCATGTTTTCCGTGAATTTAGCACAATAGAAACGTCGGTCTACACAGCAGCGTGTTGACGCGGGCATTTACTAGGACGACGGTGCAGGAATCCCACGCACGCACAAGTCTAACTTCAGTTAACCTTAATTCCGAAATAATGTCTTCAATATACATAAATTGTGGCAGCGTATAGATCATTAGGAAGAAGCAATCCTTCAAAGGAACAGCGTTGACGGAATGTAGGAATTTTTCGATGTCTCTTTATTAACATGTGAGACAATTGCTAGTCCGTCAGCCCTATTATTTTTGAAACAGAAATACAGAAAAACCGTTAAAGCTACTGTTACAGGAAACGAATAAGTTTAAAAAAACTGACTTCCAGAAAACGAGAACTAGGATGTTAAGAACCACACAGGTGACGTAAGTTTTGTTGTTTGATTCTTTACTCGCAATCGTTAGTAATACCGAAGCTGACAACTGTTCAAAAATTGTGCATTTCGAAGATATACTTAAAAGTCCTAATGCTGCATAATATATTATTGTCTTTGCAGTTCTGAAACCGCATCTCAGCAACGCTACTTACGAATCAGCTCGCTGAAATCGACGGTATGAGACTTGTTTCAGATCTGAAATCTTGGGCCGGGCAGGAAGTTCCTTTGCGAGATGTCAAATCGCTCTTTTGGTGATGATTTTTCTATTCCACAAGTCTTGAAACAGTGCTTTTATGGTACTACTCACTCACTCTGGCTGGTCGGAGTGGCCGAGCGGTTCTAGGCGCTACAGTCTGGAACTGCGCGACCGCTACGGTCGCAGGTTCGAATCCTGCCTCGGGCATGGATGTGTGTGATGTCCTTAGGTTAGTTAGGTTTAAGTAGTTCTAAGTTCTAGGGGACTGATGACCTTAGAAGTTAAGTCCCATAGTGCTCAGAGCAATTTGAATTTTTTTCACTCACTCTGGAACAGCTGTGGTCGAGCGATTCTAGGCGCTTCAGTCTGGAACCGCGCGACCGCTACGGTCGCAGGTTCGAATCCTGCCTCGGGCTTGGATGTGTGTGATGTCCTTAGGTTAGTTAGGTTTAAGTAGTTCTAAGTTCTAGGGGACTGATGACCTCAGATGTTAAGTCTCATAGTGCTCAGAGCCATTTGAACCATTTTTCACTCTGGAAGACATAGTTCTAAGCAAACGATCACAAGTGTTAGGAGATGTAATATCCATTATCGTGGTCGCTGTGTGGCACAGATTATATTTTCTAAATACTAAGTGAAATGTAATTCGTATTTGTATCGTGAAAATTGCGTCAATAGTAATTTGGGGACTGCATGCTGCCTAAACTTTTAAGACTCTCTGATCACAAATAACGAATGTTGTTTGAGATACGTAGCCGGTATCTGTGCGTTGGAAAAGATGCTGCGGGGTAACAAATCTTTCAATAATTTGAAAATTCTACACAAAAGCATGGAACTCGCGTTCGAGGCTGCTATCACAAATTTCTTAAATTGGAGCTCAGTTTCCAGATTAGCTATAACAACAGCTCATGCAGTGATGGTTTCATCCTTGCAGTCCCCAATAGCTCATAACATGAAGCTTTCCAAGTCATTGTACATCGACTCACGTTAGCTGCGGTGTACATTGAAATGTTATAATGTAACAAAATTAAGTGTCCCTCTTCGTACTACCATTCACTGAACAATTTGTTACGACACTTTTCACCGCACACTGAATAAACGGGGTGTTACGTTTTACGCGATTCGGTATTATTCCGATGAACATGAAGTTGAATGGACACGTTTTCCTATACTTCCACAAACGAATCTGAATGTTACAATATCATTAGTGACACTAATTGATAATTAGTTTGGACCATTTTCCCTTCTTCACGGAAATCAATGAGTATCTTTGAGAGGAGTTATAAAAATTATCATTGACTGTAGTTCAGAATTTATATTTTCAGTTTTCAGGAACATTTGCTGCATTTTAAATGCGCAAGGTGGATGTACACTACATTAAGTGGGTGGGTTCATATCATGTTGTCCAACCCCTGTGGCTTAACTGGTGGTATACTGGTTTACACGCGACTGTGGGAGCGCGTTAAATTACTGAACCGCGCAATCGCCTGACAACAGAGAGCAACAAATTTCATTAGCAACAAACACCGGCAGTCATCGGAGTGCCACAGCGCAAATTACAGTGCTCGGTTACAAGCGAGATAGATTTAGCCGACAAGTGTGGAGAACGCACGCGTACAGTTATTAGGGCTGCAGCGACGGCGCGGCCGAGATGGACGCAGGCTCCGTGCGCCGCTAATTGCTACACGACGCCGTATTTTACGGTAAGCGGCGGCGGCAGTACCGGCAAACACTGTGCAAGCACAGCAACTGTAGCAGCCGCGGCGCTTGTTCGCCAACAGCGTACCCCTTGCCACAGCATACTATCGCCACGGCGGCACCTTCCGGCAATCACAGGTTCTGTTCTAGCGCCCTTGGATCGCTGAAGAAGTCATCCAACAGCAACAATGGAAATCTGCGCTACGTTTTACATGTGCATAAGAATAAAGGTCATCCGGATTTTGTAACGGAATGTTCATTACTGTCTCTAACAAAACTAAATCCTCCCTAATCGTATTGAGCACCATCAGTGGTCAATGAAGATTAAAGTGACAACATTTTAACTATACCTATTTTGTTGTGTATCATTTAGTGTTCCCTAACAGTGTATTTCGGTTATCCTACGAAGCGTACTTCGGTTATCCTAAGAAGAAAGACGACACTAATGAGAAGTAGCAGAAATGAGATCACCAAAAAACTTAATATCGGGAATGGGGATCACGAAGTAGATTAAGATCAGGAAATCTGCAGACTAGGTACCAAAATAACCCATGACAGAAGATACAAGACGGCTATGAAAAGCAAACTAGCACTGGCAAAAAGAGGATTCCTCGCCAAGAGAAATCTACTAGTATCAAACATAGGCCTTAATTAGAGGGAGAAATTTCTCAGAATGAACGTTTGGTGCACACCACTGTATGGTAGTGAGATATGGACTGTGGAAAAACCGGAACAGAAGAGAACCGAAGGATTTGACATGTGATGCTACAGGAGAATGTTGAAAATTAGGTGGACTTATAAGATAATAAATGAGGTCATTCCCCACAGAATCGCCGAGGAAAGAAGCATACGGAAAACACTAACAAGTAGAAGGGACAAGATGGTAGGACATCTTTCAAAACAACAGAGAATAACCTCCATTGTACTAGTGGGAGATTCAGGGTGTCAAAACTGTAGAGAAAGACAGTGGAATACATCCGATAAGTAATTGAGGACTTGTGTTGCAATTGCTACTCTGAGATGAAAAGTTTGGCGCAGAAATTGGTGGAGGGCCGTGAAAAACCAGCCAGAAGACAGATGACAGAAAGAGGATGTATACTATTTGCAACTACAGGACCGTGACTTAACACTTGTAGAAAGCATATGACGTCACTGAAACGAACATGACGATCAGTTGACTAGTCGCCGAAACCATTACCGGGCGACCCTTGGAGTACTGTTCAATTTATCTTACATTAACAGTAGTATTTTCATTACAAAATTCTTTATTACAATGGTGAAATATCGCACAGCTTTTGGTTGTACCTAAATGTATGTAAAGGAAAGTAACGCTTTGTTCCCTAGGTAAAGTTGCTCAAAGACCAAAAATATTTATGAACGCGTCTTCAAAGACTTAGAAACTGTATATACTGTATATAGACGATCTGGTTTTCTATTGAGAGTATTTATTTCTGAGAAAATAAGAGGAATGAAGGATAAGGGCTATATACAGGGTGATCGTTTTAACCTATAACAACTAAATATCTCGAAAAATACGCATCTTACGAAAAACTATTTCGGGTGGAAAGTTAGTAGTTGGGGAGGGGTTCAAATAATAATTTTAAAAGGGAAACTCCTTTTTTATTGCTGATTCGGATTCCACGCCAAAAATACCTTGGGTTGACCAAAGACATTTTTCCCCATTCGTGGTAGATGGTGCTGGATTCGACAGAATCCAATTTTACGGTTTTCTGAAATTAAGAACCGACTCATTTGTTTCCACATTACATTTTAAATGAAAACGTTAACTTTTTGTTCTAAAAAGTTGATGTTATTGTTCAAAATTATTTTACTTTTGCAAATTTGAGAACAGTAAAAATTTTACGTTTAGTCATTTAAAGGACTGGAAAATGTACTACATTTAACGTAGCGTAGTTTCTGTTCCGTTCTGGGTTCATTTCCATCCGTCCGCACATCCGTCCACACACCATCGGTATGCTTGATTTCTGTGAGTTCCCTCTAATTTCGCCATCTCGGTGAATGGTTTCCGTGAGATCTTCCGTCCATCCTCCGTAACTCTTGCGCCTGTTACAACGCCATCTACCACGAATCGAAAAAACTTGTTTCAGGTAAGACCTAGGTATTTTTACGCGTAGAGTTCGGCTGTGCAGTTAAAAATTGAGTGCGTTTCCCTTCGGAAATATTAATTTTATTCTCGAAAATTTTTTCATGCAATGCGTATTTTTACAGCTATTTAGGTGTTCCAAGTTAAATCAACCATTCTGCATATCTGGTAAGGCTACGTTCGTCCTCTATTGTGGAACTGGATGAATGGCTAAGATTTTGAGACAGCAAAATATCAATATCTAAGTCACTTAGAGAGTCATCTCTTTAATCACAGTTTTCTAATACATCATCCTTGTTACATTGCAGCAATGTACTGGCTTAGGACGGGGAGAATAGACCAGGTTCGGCAGATCACTGGTGTACCGATTGAGACAACACGCCAACTCAGAGCATGGCGAGTGGATACCTGTCAGAGCGAGTGGGCCAACAGCGATAAGGGCCCCCGTGTATATAACTTCTTCCCTGACATCCGGGAAAGACTAAAACTAAAACATATTGATCCCAGCCGCGGTATGGTACATTTCATCACAGGACATGGCCCTTATCCCACGCACCTGTGCCGGGTGAGTCTGCAGCAGACTAATAGATGCACATGTGGGGAAGAAGGTTCTCCTGAACATACTGTCTTCTTCTGCGGACAACGCACGAACATAAGACACACAGTACACATAAATCGCCTGAACACACAGAACGAACTACATGCCATAATACGCTACCCGGAAAGGTGGACTGGACTCAACAAACTAACGGACGAAATCTCGAAGATCCAACAAATAGAATACTTGCGCGACAGACCCTACCGAAGGCAAGTCGGTCTAAACAGACGTCACGATACCCAGGGGGATACAGATATGATTAGCACCACGAGTGATGAAGAAGAAACAGATACAGACCAGGGCACCAACACAGATATTGAAGCGTCCAGCGCGGATGATCCATAGTGTCAACCAAGTCAAATTCAAAGAACAGATTAGAACAACCGACAAGAGGTGCACAAGTCACACACAATCCTAAAAACAGATTGCACCTTATATGTAAATAGTTAACAGCACCTCCATGTCTAATAAGAGCTTAAAGCTAGGTACCTCTTCAAGGGACCTACGCCTTCCGTTAAGAGGCAGCGCACAGTCTGGATGGGAGGATCTTAATTGTGGTCCCTCTATTTTGAGACCAACCCGACGGATACCTATGGTAGATCGGGGGAAACCACGGTTCAGGTCGTGTTGTCGGCGGGCCCGGTAGGTGCTTGCGCCTGATGTACTCCACTAGGAGCCTTGTAGGCTCAACACAAACCGTTAGCGTCATTACCTTATTACTATTACCACAAGTACCCTTTCATTAGTAACTTTGAGCCAAGCACAAAATCAGTTACCTCTCTATTGTATATCGTAAATAGTTTAGCAGTCTGGACATGGAGGTCTTAGTCTTAGTCTCTAGCTTTAACGTACCCTAATCTCTTCTAGTTGAGTTAGTTTTTAGGATGGTAGATGTTAAAGGCATGGTGAGCGACGGCCAGCGTCTGAGGGTCATTCCAAGACCCGGGCCGGCGCCCACAACCAGGTGACGGGCAATATTATACCTATCCCTTCTCTATTCAGTTCTCTTCCTTCCTTCTTTCTAAATATTTAATTTCGTTTTGTTTATTAATATCTTACTTGATTTTGTATTATATGTAAGTTTTTCTAATGCTGCACAAAAAAAGATATCAAATGGATCTAAACAGAGCCCGCCTCCACGTGGCGGGACACGGGCAACGGTGTGAGTGGGGACGGGAGCCGGTGTGGTGTTACTTTCAATCCACTCCGGACCCCGGATGGAGTCACAGCGGCTAAGTGGCAACATACGACCCACCATAAGAAATTAGACGGTGGGTCATAAAATATAAGCAGCTAGTGACAAAAAAAAGTGTTACATTGCCATTGGTTTGGTGACTGTAGTTGATTAAACGATAATAAGGCATAAACGCTTGTTGCCGTTGTCGATGTGATCTTCAGTCCGAAGATTGGTGTGATTTAGCTGTCCACGCTATTTTGTCCTCTGCAAGCCTCTTCATCTCCAAATACCAGCTGCAACCTGAATCCATTTGAACCTGATTACTCTATTTGCCTCTTTTTCATCCCTCACTCTTCCCCCCCAACACGGAACTGATTACTCCTTGACATTTCAGAAGATGTCGTGTCAGCAGTCTGACTAGTTCTTCCTCATAAGTTACGCGATCTACCCATCCCATTTTCATCATTTTTCTGTAACACCCCTTTCAAAAGCTTCTCTTCTTCTCTTTCCAACTACTTATTGTCGACGTTTCACTGCTGAACATGGGTACAATCCAGATAAATACTTCAACTCACATTTATAATTGAAAAAAAAAAAATTTTTTTTCTCTCTCTGAGGAGTGGTTTTATGACTGTGCCAGTCTACATTTTATATCCTCTCGACATCAGCCATTGGCTATTTTATTGCCGAAGTGGCAAAACTCCTCTATTACTTTGATTGCTTCATTTCCAAAACTATTTCCATCTGTTTGATATATTTCGACTACTTTACATTACAGAGCCTTTGGCTCTGTTATCGTCCATTTTCCCCATCCTTTCAAGGCACTGTCCATTACATTTAACTGTTCTTCCAGGTCCTCTGCTGTCTCAGACATAATTACAAAGCCATTGGCAAATCTATCATGACCTTTAATTCGGGCTGCACATTTTCTATGGTCTCCTTCACTCTCTGTTCAGCGTACAGATTAATTAATACTGGGGATATGCAACAAGTCTATCACCCCCCTCCCCATTCTCAACCACTATTTTCGATAGATGCCCTTCGACTCTTGTAACTGCTATCTGGTTTGTGTACAAATTGTATATAACGTTTTTCTTCCCAACATTTTACGCCCACTACTTTCAGATTTGCAAACGATGTCTCCCTGTCAACATTATCAAAATATTTGTCTAAGCCTGAAAAGGCTATAAACGTAGGTTTGCATTCCTTTAACCTAAAGTAAGATAAGTCGTAGGTTAGGCATTGCCCCGCATATTTCTACATTTCTCTGGAGCCCAAACTAATTCTCCCCCAAATCGGCGTTTACCTGTTTTTTTTTTTTTTCATTCTTCTATGAATAATTCGTGTTGGTATTTCGAGACGTGACGTATTCAACTGGTAGTTTGATAATGGAAGCAAGACTGAAGAATAATCAAGACACGTTCCTAAGATTTGTCGACCAGGAAAAAGCGTTTGACAATGTCAAATGCTGGAAGATGTTCGGAATTCTGAGAAAAATTGGAGTAGATTAGAGGGAGGGACGGATATTGTGCAATATCTACAAGAGATTAGAGGGAATAATAAGAATGGACTACAAAGAAACAAGTGCTCATATTAAAAAAGGGTGTAAGACAAGGACGCAGTCTTTCGCACCTACTGTTCAATATGTACAACGAGGAAGCAATAACAGAAATAAAAGGAAGGTCCAGGAGAGGAATTAAAATTCAAGGTGAAAGGATTCAGTGGGGTGATTCGCTGATGACATTGCTATCCTGAGGAAATGTGAAGATGATCTGGTTTCACTAGGCATGACCTGCACCTCAATCGGTATGGGAAGAGAAGGGGAGGCTGGCAAAGCTTATAGGTGACTGTTTAGTAGGTGGTGGTGGGATCACTCATGGAAGCAGATGGAGTTAAGGCGTCACCTTTTTTAGATTGAAGTCAGCTGATAGGTAACCCTGCTTAAAGGAACTCCCTCTAACTAAGGGCTTACCTTCAGAAGACGTCATGTTTCCTAGCAGAGTAGGAATTAACATATTTCATCAGAATATAAGAGGTATTAGAGATAAAGTGAACTGCTTATAGGTGTGAACTGCTTATAGATGATGACTCTGAAATTATTGGTATATCGGAGCACCAATTAAATAATTTGACAATCCAAAGGCTTCCTTTACCAGGATACAAATTAGCTGGATGTTTTCAAGGAGTTTCTGGTGGGGTGGGGGAGTGGCTACATACGTAAAAAACAGTATTCCACTTGGGTCCATAGATATATCACAGCACTGCACTGAATAGATATTTGAATGTTGTGCAAAGCAGTTGAATTTAATGAAACTAAACTTCTGATTGTTGTTGTTTATAGGTGCCCTAACTCTGTCTTCAGAGCATATCTGCTCAAGCTAGAGACGGTTCTTGATTCATGTGGTGTCACCGCCAGACACCACACTTGCTAGGTGGTAGCTTAAATCGGCCGCGGTCCATTTAGTACATGTCGGACCCGCGTGTCGCCACTGTGTAATCGCAGACCTAGCGCCACCACCAAGGCAGGTCTCGTGATACGAGAGAGCACTCGCCCCAGTTGTACGAGAACCTAGCTACCGACCAGATGTACGAAGCCTTTCTCTCTCATTAGCCGAGAGACAGAATAGCCATCAGCTAAGTTAATGGCTACGAACTAGCAAGGCGCATTAGCCATACAGTGATTGAACTTAAAGTCTCCTGTGTATCGTCAAGATCGATGTACCATAATGATATTAAAGATAAGTATTAATCCTGCTCCGTACTTTTCTTCCTAACATTAATTACGTATCCTGTTCCAGTACATCACGCCCGTCTGCGTTAGTCTAGCTTGCCTTTTCAGCCATCTCAACTTCACGGTGTCGGCCCAGCTACCGACACAACATTGGCGACGAGGGAAAAGAGTTCTTTCTGATTGCTTACATTTAATTGTGTCATGGCTTCGCCACATTCTCCAGATGTACTGTCCGAATTTTATCGCTTGCAGAATCAGCAGACGCAGGCGTTATTGGATGCCCTTGGACAGCTCGTCCAGGGTCAACGTACCATTCAAACCGATGCGGCCGCCGCCGCTTCTTCGCTACCGCTGCCACTAAACGCTGTTGCACCTCCCTTTCGACCATACGTGGCAGCCGATGAGACCTGGCACGAGTGGTCTCGCCAGTTCAACTTTCATCTAGCAGCCTACAGAATTCAAGGTAATGAGCGGCAGCCGTTTTTGCTTTCTTGTGTCGGTGTGTCCACATACCGTGTGATAGTGAAATTGTTTCCCAGACGCGACGTAGCAACTCTGTCCTACGAGGAAATTTTGTCTGCATTAGATGCCTATTTCAAAGAAACAGTTAATGTGGTTGCAAAACGGTATACGTTCTTTCGTACAAAACGTACGGCCGGTCAAACTAATAGGGAGTGGGTAGCAACATTGCAAGGACTTACTAGGGACTGTGCCTTTGAATGTGACTGTGGTCTTTCTTATTCAGATGCAATGGTGCGTGATGCAATTGCACAGAACGTTTCTGATGTTCGCATACGGGAGCAAATTTTGATACTAGTTAATCCCTCCCTTCAACAAGTGATAGACATATTGGATAGACAGGACACACTTGACTGTGCTCAGGAATCTTTTGAAACTTCGCCAGCCGTGTGTAACATTAACCGGCCCGCTGGACGCGCTGCGCGGCCCGGTAACCGGGCCTCGCGCACGTCCGCACAGCTGCCGCCGCGCGCTACGCCACGTGTGCCGCGCCAGCCCACAAATGTAGTGAAATCGTGCCCGCGGTGTGCTACTAGACATTCGCGTGAACATTGCCCGTCACGCCAAGCTATTTGCTTTTTCTGCAATAAGAAAGGACATGTTCAAAGTGTTTGCCAGAAAAAGCTCAGATCAGACAATCACAATCATTCCAGGCCCTTTGCTTCGCGCCGGAATCGAACCAAGGACACTCAGGCTCGTGGACCTTCGTCTCTGGACATTCATTTCGTTAATTCCGCTTCGTCCAGTGACACTTTCTCTAACAGTGACTGTGTTCGTCCCACAAAAACTGTGCGTCGACGTCGCCGGAAATCACGTCAATTAGCAAGTGATTCTGTACCAGTGTCTGTTCCAATTGCACAAAACAGTCGCTCTTGTCGTCAGCAGAACAATAAACTTTTTGTGGACTTAGACTTTGAAGGCAAAGTGATACCATTCCAGCTCGATACCGGTGCTGCAGTTTCATTGCTCAATCACGACACGTACAAACAACTGGGCGCACCTCCGTTGCGTTCCGCAAATGTTAAGCTAACTACATATTCCGGACAGAAACTTCCTGTGTTAGGACAGTGCAGCCTTCTTGCGACATACAAGGGACAAACAAAACTTGTGTCATTTTACGTTCTTCGTTCTTCTTCTGCAGTGAACTTGTTTGGTCTAGATTTATTTCAGTTGTTTAACATGTCTATTGTAAATCAGGTCCTATCAGTGAATCAGACTGTGCCTACAGACAGTGTTTCTCGGCTGTGTGACGAATTTGCAGACATTTTTGCACCGGGCTTAGGTTGCGCTAAAAACTATGAAGCACATTTGGAACTGAAGGTAAACGCGCAACCGAAATTTTTCAGGGCGCGCAATGTTCCCCACGCATTGCGTGATGAGGTCGCAAGAACGTTACACGATCTCGAATCACAGGGTGTAATTGAACGTGTGCAAGCTTCTCTCTGGGCCTCACCCTTAGTAATTTTGCCAAAACCTTCCGGAAAATTGAGACTTTGCGTGGACTTCAAGGCCACAGTGAATCCACGGCTAGTGACTGCTACTTTTCCTTTGCCCCGCCCGGAAGATCTTTTTGCTAAACTGTGCCCGGGAAAATATTTTTCAAAGTTGGACCTAGCCGATGCGTACTTGCAAATACCGGTGGACGACGAATCCCAGCGCGTATTGGTGGTTAACACGCATCTTGGATTGTACCGCTTCAAAAGACTGCCATTCGGGTGTGCATCCGCCCCTGCCTTGTTTCAGCAATATTTACAAACTATTTGTGCGTCGGTCCCTACTGCAGCAAACTATCTGGACGATATAGTGATCTCCGGACAGACAGAAGAAGATCATCTTGCGAATTTACGAACATTATTTCAGGTCTTGCGGCAAAATGGTCTTCGCTTGAGGAAGGACAAATGTGTGTTTTTTGCTCGTGACTTACCATACCTGGGACATGTCATTAATGCCCAAGGCATACATCCGAGTCCAGAGCACCTCCGTGCCATACAAGAATTGCCTTCCCCTCAAAATGTGAAACAGCTACAGAGTGTGTTGGGTAAAATTAATTATTACAATAAATATGTGCGCAATGCCTCTTCCATTTCAGCTCCGCTTCATCGCTTACGCCGTAAAGGTGTTCCGTTCGTCTGGACGACGGAATGCGAACGCGCCTTTCGCCAGTTGAAATCGGCGTTGCTTTCTAATACTTGCCTTACGCCATTCGATCCCCAGAAATCCCTTTTGTTGATGGTAGATGCATCGGATTTCGGGATCGGTGCTGTGCTTGCGCACAAAGTTGGCTCCCATGATCGCCCTATTGCCTTTGCGTCCAAATTGCTCTCGTCTGCGCAAAGAAATTATTCACAGATAGAGAAAGAAGCTTTGGCTCTCGTGTTTGGTGTTACTAAGTTCCATGATTTCTTGTATGGTCGTCACTTTACCATCATCACAGACCACAAACCTTTGACATCGCTTTTTCATCCGACCAAGCCTGTACCTCCACGTACAGCGCAGAAATTCATTCGCTGGTCTATTTTCCTCTCGCAGTACCGCTACGATATCTTGTATCGGTCCACTGCTAAGCACGGAAACGCCGATGCGTTGTCCTGTTTGCCTGTTGCTGAGGATAAAGCATTCGATTCTTCCGAACTTGCTTGCATGTTCATTGATTCGGAAACCGATGAAGTGGTCGAATCGTTTCCGATTGATTTTCGTCGTGTCGCTACAGCCACAGCTGCTGACCCTGTCCTTGCTACTGTTTTACGTTTTGTTGCTACGCAATGGCCGTTGTCAAAGTCTCGGATCGAGGATCCGTTGGTTCGCCGATTTTTTGCTCACAAGGAGAGACTTTTTGTTCGACGTGGTGTTTTGTTGTTGCGTTCTGATAATGATCAGTCCAGAGTCGTCGTCCCACGTTCGTTACAGTCCTCTGTTTTACGGCTTCTTCACCAAGGACATTGGGGTATAGTGCGAACGAAACAACTTGCTCGTCAGCACTGTACTTGGTTCGGAATCGATGCTGCGATTACGAATATGTGTTCTTCGTGCCCGGCGTGTGCCGAACAACAGTCCGCACCGCCGCGGAAAGTCTTTGCGTGGCCAAAAGCCACTTCCCCTTGGCAACGCTTGCACATTGATTTTGCTGGTCCATTCTGGAATGCTCGATGGTTGGTTCTGGTCGACGCCTTCAGTAATTTTCCTTTTGTTGTCCGGATGTCTTCCACGACGTCCTCCGCCACCATCCAAGCGTTGTCTGCTATCTTTTGCATTGAAGGTCTTCCGCAGACTATTGTTTCCGACAATGGCCCACAATTCATGTCCGCAGAATTTCAGTCATTCTGCCAGGCCAATGGTATTCAACATCTGACATCCGCGCCGTTTTCGCCTCAGTCCAACGGTGCCGCTGAACGATTGGTCCGGACTTTCAAGTCACAGATGTTGAAATTGAAAGAGTCGTATTCTCGGGAGGACGCATTGTTGCTCTTTTTGTCTTCGTATCGCTCTCAGCCCCGAGATGGTCGCTCGCCGGCTGAGTTGCTCCACGGTCGTCCTCATCGCACCTTGATGTCTTTGCTGCATCCGCCGCATCAGGTTCCTGTGCAGCGGCAGACTCCTGCTTTTGCTCCAGGCGACGTTATATTTTATCGCCACTATCGAGGTTCACGGCGTTGGCTCGCAGGGCGCATTCTTCGCGGCCTCGGCCGCGCTATGTATCTGGTTTTGGGGGCCTCTGGTGAGGTGCGTCGGCATCTCAATCAGCTGCGCCTCTGTCGTCGCACGGGTTCTGCCGCTCCCCGTCTGCTTTCAGCGACGGTGCCGTCCGGTCAGCGCCCTGGGGACCCATCTACTGGCTCGCCTCATCCCCAGGTGTTACCGACGCTGCCTTCCATTTTGCCCCATGGCGACGCGCCGCCGCCGCCGCCGCCGCCGCCGTCGCCGCCGCCTGTTCTCCCGCCGGCGACGCCCGCAGTTGACGCTTCGCTGCAGCCGCCAAGCGCCTCCCTGGGTCATGCGCCGCCGATCGCTTCCCGTGACCAGCTGTCCTCCGACATGGACCTCTTGCCCGCTCCGGACCAGATGTCGTCTTCGCCCGTCGGCTGCCCCGCCCCGATGGAGGTCGAATCTTCGGCCCCTCCTGTCTCTTTACGGGCGCATACACCACATGTTGACGTGCACCCTGGACTAGTTTTTCAGGCGTTTCCTAGCTCCCCTCGGACCGAATGGCCGGGTGCGGGTGGCACAACCTCGCCTGTTGTTAGGCTCCCCACCTCATCGCATACGTCAACATGTGGTCCTCCCCACGGCGGGCGGAAGCCTTATCACACGACCGTTCGCCGATTTGCGGGGGAGGAATGTGGTGTCACCGCCAGACACCACACTTGCTAGGTGGTAGCTTAAATCGGCCGCGGTCCATTTAGTACATGTCGGACCCGCGTGTCGCCACTGTGTAATCGCAGACCTAGCGCCACCACCAAGGCAGGTCTCGTGATACGAGAGAGCACTCGCCCCAGTTGTACGAGAACCTAGCTACCGACCAGATGTACGAAGCCTTTCTCTCTCATTAGCCGAGAGACAGAATAGCCATCAGCTAAGTTAATGGCTACGAACTAGCAAGGCGCATTAGCCATACAGTGATTGAACTTAAAGTCTCCTGTGTATCGTCAAGATCGATGTACCATAATGATATTAAAGATAAGTATTAATCCTGCTCCGTACTTTTCTTCCTAACATTAATTACGTATCCTTTTCCAGTACATCACGCCCGTCTGCGTTAGTCTAGCTTGCCTTTTCAGCCATCTCAACTTCACGGTGTCGGCCCAGCTACCGACACAACAATTCACTTTGTAGGAAGTAACAGAAATTAGTTATATGTGGTGACCGCAATATAAATTTTGTATATAATAGTGCAAGAAAAAGGATGTTGGTAGACCTCATAAATTAATATGATCTGATGCAGACTGTTTTTTTCCAACTAGGGTGCAGGGGAACAGTAGCACAGCCTTAAACAATATTTTTATTCATTCTTCATTACTACGTGGGCATTCTGTTAGTAAAAGAGTGAATGGCCTTTCAAACCATGATGCACAAATTTTAACACCAGAAGGCTTTTGTACTCAAACAAATGTCACATACAATTACAAAACTGTGCAGGTAAGTTAATCTACAAGCAATAGAGAGTTTTTTAAATCTTGTCAAGGAACAAGAGTGGCAGGAACTTTATTGGGGCTGATAACATAGATGATAAATATAATACTTTACTTAACACATTTCTCATGCTCTTTGAGAGTTGCTTTCCATTAGAGCGTTCTAAATGGAGTACTAGCAGTAATATGCAATGCAGGTGGCTGACTAGTGGGATAAGGACATCATGTAGGACTAAGTGGGAATTATATCAAAATGTCAGAAGTACTCACAATCAAGTAACAGTAGCCCATTACAAACAGTACTGTAAAGTTTTTAAAAACTTTATTGAGAAGGCAAAGAGTATGTGGTATGCAAATAGAATAGCTAATTCACAGGATGAAATTAAAATCATATGATCAGTTGTGAACGAGGTGTCTGGTCAGCAGCATAAAGTCGATGATATAAAGTCAGTTTGTAGTAAAATATTTCTGTTACTGGTAAGTCAGATATATGTTCAGTATCTAACAATCATTTTTTGAGAATTGCTGATGAATAAAATAAAAATTTATATTCTATGGGGAATCATATAACTTTCTTGGCAAATGCCTTTCTGAGACTGATGTCTGAAAAACTCCTCTGTGATAGAGACAAGGGGGACATTGAGTCAATAATTAAACCACTGAAGACTATGGACTCTTATGGATATGATGGTCTAGCAAAATATTAAAGTACTGTGGTGCACATGTTAGCCCTGTATTTAGCATTATTTGTAATTTTTCGTTTAGGAATGGTCAATTTCCCGAATGATTAAAGTACTCAGTAACAAAGCCACTTTATAAAAAGGGAGAAAGGGGTAAAGTAGTCAATTGTAGACCTATTTCTATGCCATCAGTGTTTGCTAAAGCTACTGAAAAGGATGTGTATGTAAGGATAATGGATTACTTTATATCACATGATTTGCTGTCAAATGTACTCTTTAGCTTTAGAAGTCGTTTAACAACTGAAAGTGCTATATTCTCTTTCCTCTGTGAGGTACTGGACGGGTTAAACAAAAGGTTTCGAACGCTCGGCATATTTTTTTGATTTAACTAAGGTGTTTGATATTGTTGCTCACAAAATATTGATCAAGAAGTTGGACCATTGCAGAATACGTGGAGTAGCTCACAAGTGGTTCACCTCTTACTTTAGCAACAGACAGCAAAAGGTCATTATTTACAGTGTTGAGAATGGCTGTGATGATTGGTCTTAGTGGAATATGGTCAAGTGGGGTTGCCCCAGGGATCTGTGTTGGGGCCACTCCTGTTCCTTATTGATATAAATGATATGCCCTCTAGTATTATGGGTAACTATAAAAAATTTCTGTTTGCTGATGACGCTAGCTTGGTAGTAAAGGACATTGTGTGCAACATTGGCTTGGTTTCATATAGTGCAATTCATGACCTAAGTTAGCGGCTTGTAAAAAATAAACTAACGCTAAATCGCAGTAAGACACAGTTTTTACAATTTGTAACACACAATTCAAAAAACCTGATGTTTTAATTTAACAGGATAGCCATATGATTAGTGAAACTGAACAGTTTCAGATAGATAGTAAACTGTCGAAAAGCCCACGTTCAGGATCTTGTTCAAAGATTTAATGCAGCCATTTTTACTATTCGAACGGTACCTGAAGATCGTTCGACAGGAAAATTAGTCTACTTTAGTTATTTTCATTAGCTTATGTCGTTTGGTATTATATTTTGGGGTAACTCTTCCCATTCTAAAAGGATACTTTGGCTCAGAAACGAGCGGTTCGGGCAATAAGTGGTCTAAGTTTACGAACCTCTTGTCGATCCCCGTTCACGAGTCTGGGTATTTTGAAATTTGACTCTCCACACATATATTCCTTACTGTAATTTCTTGTTAACAATATTAGCTTATACCCAAGAATAAGCTGCTTTCACTCAGTTAATACTCGGCAGAAACGAAACTTCCATTTGAGTCGCACTTCCGAAACTCTTGTGCAGAGAGGAGAGCAGTAAACTGCTGCATCCATTTTCAATAAGCTAACACTCGAATTCAAAAATTTTAGCAGTAATCCAAGCGCTTTGTAATCAAAACTGAAGAGTTTCCTCATGGGTCACTCCTCGTATTTTGTCGTGGAGTTCCTTAAAAAATTAAGCTGATTCTTGTTGTATTTTTGACTGAGTTTACCTAAACTTACGGACTGAACATTTTATTTTTATCTGTTATTATTTTTATGTTGTAATTTCGTGTACTGACACGTTCCATGACCTGGAGATTTGCTCCTCAGTTAGGTCCTACGGAACCATACGCGTAAATAAAGTAAAAAATGATCCTTTGAACGAAATGATGAGTGCAGAATACGTACGGAGAGAAAATCGAAGAAAGACGAAAGTGATGAGAAGTAGCGGAAGTGAGAACATAGAGAAATTTAACAGCGTGATTGATGGTCACGAAGTAGATGGAGTTAAGGCACTCTACTACCTAGGCAGCAAAACAAGCAATGACGGACAGATCAGGGAAGACATCAGAAACAGACTAGTACTGGCAAAAGAGCAAAAAAAAAAAATGGCTCTGAGCACTATGGGACTCAACTGCTGAGGTCATTAGTCCCCTAGAACTGAGAACTAGTTAAACCTAACTAACCTAAGGACATTACAAACATCCATGCCCGAGGCAGGATTCGAACCTGCGACCGTAGCGGTCTTGCGGTTCCAGACTGCAGCGCCTTTAACGGCACGGCAACTTCGGCCGGCTGGCAAAAGAGCATTTCTGGCTAAAAGAAGCCTATTAGTATCAATCACAGGCCTTATTTTGAGGAATAAATTTTTGTGAATGTGCATTAGGAGCACAGCATTGCACGCTAGTGACACATGGTCTATGGGAAAACCGGAACAGATGAGAATCTAAGCATTTGAGATGTGATGCGGAGACGACTGTTGAAAATTAGTCAGACTGACAAGACAAGGAATGATGAGGTTCTGCGCAGAATCAAGGAAAGGATTATGCGGAAAACCTTGACAAAGAGAAGAGACAGGATGATAGGACATCTGCTAAGACATCAGGGAACGACTTCCATGGTACAAATAAATGTGGACGTTGGTTGCAAATGCTGCTCAGAGATGAAGACGTTGGCACAGAAGAGAAATTAGTTGCGAGCCACATGAAACCAATCAGAAGGCTGATGCTTCAAAAAAAATCTTAAAGTATTTAGTGGTACCCGCTTGAGTAGTTAATTCTCAAGGAATTATGGTTAGCAAGCCTTTTGTGCTCCTTCTGCCTCCATTAACTTGTTTATATTACTGAAAGAATTTTTTAATATCTCTATAGTAATACAGTCCTTTGATTTTCTTGCTTGTTGGAGATGTACATCTACATCTACATCCACGTGATTACTCTGCTATTCGCAATAAAGTGCCGCGCAGAGGGCTCAATGAACCACCTTCAAGCTATCTCTCTCTTGTGTTCCATTCTCGAACGGCGCGCAGGAAAAACAAGCACTTACATTTTTCTGTGCAAGCCCTGATTTTTTCTTATTTTATCGTGATAATCAAATCTCCCTATGTAGGTGGGTGCCAACAGTATGTTTTCGCAATCGTAGGAGGAAACTGGTGATTGAAATTTCATGACAAGATCCCGCGTCGCAACGAAAAACGCCTTTGTTTTAAAGATTGCCACTCCAACTCACATACCATGTCTGTGGCACTATCTCCCTTACTTCACGATAATACAAAACGAGCAGCCCTTCCTTGTACTTTTTTGATGTCATCCGTCAGTCCCATCTGGTGTGGATCCCACACCGCACAGCAATACTCCAGAATTAGGCGGACAAGCGTGGTGCAGTAGACCTGTTGCACCTTCTAAGTGTTCGGCCAATGAACAGCAGTCTTTGGTTAGCTCTATCGACAGCATTATCTACTTGATCGTTCCAATTTAAGGTATTTGTAACTGTAATCCCTAAGTATTTAGTTGAATATACAGCCTTCATATTTGTGTGAGTTTTTGCGTAATCGAAATTTAGCGGATTTATTTTAGTACTCATGTGAATAATTTCCCACTTTTCTTTATTCAGGGTCAATTGCCACTTTTCGGACCATACAGATATCTTATCTAAATCATTTTACAATTCGTTTCGGTCATCTGATGACATAGCAAGGCGGTAAATGACAGCATCATCTGCAAACAATCTAAGACGGCTACTCAGATTGTCTCTTATGTCGTTAATATGAATCAGGAACAATAGAGGGCCTATAACACTTCCTTGGGGAACGCCGGATATTACTTCTGTTTTACTCGAGTACTTTCCGTCTATTACTACGAACTGTGACAGGAAATGACGAATCCAGTCGCATAGCTGAGACGATATTCCATAGGCACGCAGTTTGGTTAGAAGACGCTTGTGAAGAACGGTATAGAAAGCCTTCAGGAAATCTAAAAGTGTGGAATGAATTTGACATGCCTTGTCGATAGCATTCATTACTTCATGAGTATAAAGAACTAGTTGTGTTTCGCAAAAACGATATTCTCTGAATCCGTGTTGACTACGTGTCAATAAATTGTTTTCATCGAGGTACTTCATGATGTTCGAACACAGTATACGTTCCAAACTCCTACTGCAAATTGACGTTAGTGATATGGACCTGTTACTCCTACTTCCCCTTTGGGTATTGGTGTGACTTGAGCAATTTTCCAGTGTTTAGGTACGGATCTTTCTGTGAGCCAGTGGTTCTATATAACTGCTCAATGTGGAGCTATTGTATCAGCATACTCTGAGAGGAACCTGACTGGTATGCAATCTGGACTGATGACCTTGCCTTTATTAAGTGATTTAAGCTGCTTTGCAACACCGAGGATATCTACTTCTATGTTTCTCATCTTGGCAGTTGTTCTTGACTGGCATTCAGGAATATTTACTTTGTCCTCTTTGGTGAAGGAGTTTCGAAAAACTGTGTAATAACTTTGCTTTAGTGGCACTGTCATCAGTGACTTCACCGTTGTTATCGCGCAGTGAAGGAATTAATTGCGTCTTGCTGCTCGTGTGCTTTAGTACGACCAGATTCTCTTTGTGTTTTCTGCCAGATTTCGAGACAGTTTCGTTGTGGAAATTATTATAAGCATCTCGCATTGAAGTACGCGCTATATTTCGAACTTCTGCAGAACTTTGCCAGTCTTAGGGATTTTGCATTCTTTTAAATTTGGCATGCTTTTTTCGCAGATTCTGCAACTGCGATCTGACCCGTTTTGCGTACCATGGAGGATCAGTAGCATTAATTATTAATTTATGTGTTATATCTCCCTCAATTGCTGTCGATACTATCTCTTTGAAATCATTCCACAACTTTTCTACGCTTACATTATCAGATCGGAAGAAGTGCTACTTGTTCGATCTAAACTGCCCCCACACTCCTTCATGGCCATCTTTGGGGAGCTTAATTAGGCCAAGTTTATTTAACTTATGGACACAGGTCATGTTTTTTCTCTGACCCAGCACCTTCGTTGTGAATAGAAATTTTTACATTCTACTTGAAGTCTGAGAGTCTTAAATACAGTCCTGGAAATGGAAAAAAGAACACATTGACACCGGTGTGTCAGACCCACCATACTTGCTCCGGACACTGCGTGAGGGCTGTACAAGCAATGATCACACGCACGGCACAGCGGACACACCAGGAACCGCGGTGTTGGCCGTCGAATGGCGCTAGCTGCGCAGCATTTGTGCACCGCCGCCGTCAGTGTCAGCCAGTTTGCCGTGGCATACGGAGCTCCATCGCAGTCTTTAACACTGGTAGCATGCCGCGACAGCGTGGACGTGAACCGTATGTGCAGTTGACGGACTTTGAGCGAGGGCGTATAGTGGGCATGCGGGAGGCCGGGTGGACGTACCGCCGAATTGCTCAACACGTGGGGCGTGCGGTCTCCACAGTACATCGATGTTGTCGCCAGTGGTCGGCGGAAGGTGCACGTGCCCGTTGACCTGGGACCGGACCGCAGCGACGCACGGATGCACGCCAAGACCGTAGGATCTTACGCAGTGCCGTAGGGGACCGCACCGCCACTTCCCAGCAAATTAGGGACACTGTTGCTCCTGGGGTATCGGCGAGGACCATTCGCAACCGTCTCCATGAAGCTGGGCTACGGTCCCGCACACCGTTAGGCCGTCTTCCGCTCACGCCCCAACATCGTGCAGCCCGCCTCCAATGGTGTCGCGACAGGCGTGAATGGAGGGAGGAATGGAGACGTGTCGTCTTCAGCGATGAGAGTCGCTTCTGCCTTGGTGCCAATGATGGTCGTATGCGTGTTTGGCGCCGTGCAGGTGAGCGCCACAATCAGGACTGCATACGACCGAGGCACACAGGGCCAACACCCGGCATCATGGTGTGAGGAGCGATCTCCTACACTGGCCGTACACCACTGGTAATCGTCGAGGGGACACTGAATAGTGCACGGTACATCTAAACCGTCATCGAACCCATCGTTCTACCATTCCTAGACCGGAAGGGAACTTGCTGTTCCAACAGGACAATGCACGTCCGCATGTATCCAGTGCCACCCAACGTGCTCTAGAAGGTGTAAGTCACCTACCCTGGCCAGCAAGATCTCCGGATCTGTCCCCCATTGAGCATGTTTGGGACTGGATGAAGCGTCGTCTCACGCGGTCTGCACGTCCAGCACGAACGCTGGTTCAACTGAGGCGCCAGGTGGAAATGGTATGGCAAGCCGTTCCACAGGACTACATCCAGCATCTTTACGATCGTCTCCATGGGAGAATAGCAGCCTGCATTGCTGCGAAAGGTGGATATACACTGTACTAGTGCCGACATTGTGCATGCTCTGTTGCCTGTGTCTATGTGCCTGTGGTTCTGTCAGTGTGATCATGTGATGTATCTGACCTCAGGAATGTGTCAATAAAGTTTCCCCTTCTTGGGACAATGAATTCACGGTGTTCTTATTTCAATTTCCAGGAGTGTATATATTGTGCTTAAAAACTGGACATTATGGATAGAAACTGACGTCATTCCTTACGAAATCCTAGCAAAAATTGGTCACATGTATTGTTTAGGAATCGTCGGGACACAATTTGCTCCCTGCGAAGCCGATATTGTATATTGTACTCCTGATGAAGTGGTTAACTGCAGGAATTGCAGTGAGACAGATACGGGAATTCATTGATAGCCTGTAATTTTGTCGCTCGTGGACTCCAAAACTTATCAATAAAAGTTTTCGAAGTGTGTCTTACCCTTTTACCTGGCCAAACAGACAAACATTAGTCATCGCATTAATACTGCAAATTTCGATGAAATTTGGTTAACTGTAGTAATATATGTGTAATGTTTACAGAAGAAGTCGTTTAGTTGTTAAAATAATGCTTAATTTGAATTACAAATGAGAAAAATTGTAAGTGTTGGATTCCACTTCGTATAGTTAGTAATGATAGAAACTCAGCTTTTTGCCCTCCATTACGTGACTTACGTGTCGCTTTCAAAACTTTACACAGGAGATAGAAGGGCGTGTGAAGCGGAAATGTATCTCTATCGTTGACGCCGTGCCGTTCACTGTATCTGAATGACGTCATAAGGCACAAGATGACAGCGTGACCAGTTAAGCTGTGAAAGAGAGAGTAAGGTAAAGTAATCGGGCTACCAGTAAACAAATCGTTAAAATGGCTCTAAGCGCTATGAGACTTAACATCTGAGGTCATCAGTCCCCTGGACATAGAACTACTTAAACCTAACTAACCTAAGGAGATCACACAAAGCCATGCCTCAGGCAGGATTCGAACCTGCGACCGGAGCAGCCGCGCGGTTCCGGACTGAAGTGCCTTGAACAGCTCGACCACAGCGGTCGACTACCAGTAAACACTACATAGCTAGCATATGACATATGTGTCGTTATAAAATTAATTTTCATTTTTTATAGAGCGAAATATATTTGGTTAAAAACACTAATTTACCACGTGTAAATTATTTAAAAGGAAACATTCTGGAAGGTTGCACGGGATACCGAAACAAACATTTTTCTTTAATGTCATATTTCCTTGTGAGGATTCTTTAAATCAGTAAAGAGAGTTTTCTCTAGTTCAAGATTAATCAAGTTAACAAACTCTGTGCGCGTACTTCATTTCTACTGCTACTAATTTGTCTGCTACTATCCGGGCTACCAGATCCACTTCTGATGCAACATGTGATTTTTAAACAATGCTGCACATTTCTCCTCAGGCATAAAAGTCCAGAGGTGTTAAATCAGGAGATCAAGTAAGCCGTAGTACAGAACAACCATTGCCAGTCCACTTTTCTGAAACTGTAGGTTGAACAATAAACGTACAGGACGACTGAGATTATCCGACGCTCCGTCATGCTGGAATCACATGAGCTGTCCTGTAGCGAGTCGCGCGGCTTCCAGCAACTCTGGCAATGCTCTGATGAGGAAATTGTAATAATGTTTCTCATTTAGTGGCCTAAGTAGGCGATATCGTCCAATTAAACAGTCACCAACAATATCCGCCCACGCATTCACGTAGAACTGTACATTTTTGTTGTCGTGAGACTGGTTTGATGCAGCTCTCCATGCTACTCTACCCTGTGCAAGCTTCTTCATCTCCCAGTACCTACTGCAGCCTACATCCTTCTGAATCTGCTTATTGTATTCATCTCTTGGTCTCCCTCTACGATTTTTACCCTCCACGCTGCCCTCCAGTATTAAATTGGTGATCCCTTGATGCCTCAGAACATGTCCTACCAACCGATCCATTCTTCTAGTCAAGTTGTGCCACAAACTCCTCTTCTTTTCAGTACCTCCTCATTAGTTATGTGGTGTACCCATCTAATCTTCAGCAATCTTCTGTAGCACCACATTTCAAAAGTTTCTATTCTTTTCTTGTCTAAACTATTTATAGTCCATGTTTCACTTCCATACATGGCTACACTCGATACAAATACTTTCAGGAACGACTTCCTGACACTTAAATCAATGCTCGATGTTAACAAATTTCTGTTCTTCAAAAACGCTTTCCTTGCCAGTGCCAGTCTACATTTTATATCCTCTCTACTTCTACCATCATCAGTTATTTTGCTCCCCAAGTAGCAAAACTCCTTTACTACTTTAAGTGTCTCATTTCCTAATCTTATTCCCTCAGCATCACCCGACTTAATTCGACTACATTGCATTATCCTCGTTTTGCTTTTGTTGATGTTCATCTTATACCCTCCTTTCAAGACACTGTCCATTCCGTTCAACTGCTCTTCCAAGTCCTTTGCTGTCTCTGACAAAATTACAATGTCATCGTTGAACCTCAAAGCTTTTATTTCGTCTTCATGGATTTTAATACCTACTCCAAAGTTTTCTTTTGTTTCCTTTACTGGTTGCTCAATATACAGATTAAATAGCATCGGGGAGGGGCTACAACCCTTTCTCACTCCCTTCCCAACCACTGTTTCCCTTTCATGTCCCCCGAGTCTTATAACTGCCATCTGCTTTCTGTACAAATTGTAAATAGACTTTCACTCTCTGTATTTTACCCCTGACCCCTTCAGAATTTGAAAGAGAGTATTCCAGTCAACATTGTCAAAAGCTTTCTCTAAGTCTACAAATGCTAGAAACGTAGGTTTGCCTTTCCTTAATCTTTCTTCTAAGATAAGTCATAGGGTCAGTATTTCTACGGAATCCAAACTGATCTTCCCCGAGGTCGGCTTCTACCACTTTTCCCATTCGTCTGATAGCTCGGTAATTTTCACATCTGTCATCACCTGCTTTCTTTGGGATTGGAATTATTATATTGTTCTTGAAGTGTGAGGGAATTTTGCTGTCTCATACATCTTGCTCACCAGATGGTAGAGTTTTGTCAGGACTGGCTTTCCCAAGGCTGCCAGTAGTTCTAATGGAATGTTGTCTACTCCCGGGGCCTTGTTTCGACTTAGGTCTTTCAGTGCTCTGTCAAACTCTTCACGTAGTATCTTATCCCCCATTTCATCTTCATCTATATCCTCTTCCATTTCCATAATATAGTCCTCAAGAACATCGCACCTATATAGACCTTCTATATACTCCTTCCACCTTTCCGCTTTCCCTTCCTTGCTTAGAACTGGGTTTCCATCTGAGCTCTTGATAATCATGGAAGTGGTTCTCTTTTCTCCAAAGGTCTCTTTAATTTTCCTGTACGCAGTATCTATGTTACCCCTCGTGAGATAAGCCTCTACATCCTCACATTTGTCCTCTAGCCATCCCTGCTTAGCCATTTTGCACTTTCTGTCGATCTCATTTTTGAGACGTTTGTATTCCTTTTCGCCTGCTTCACTTACTGAATTTTTGTATTTTCTCCTTTCATCAATTAAATTCAGTATCTCTTCTGTTACCCAAGGATTTCTACTTGCCCTCGTCGTTTTACCTACTTGATACTCTGCTGCCTTCACTATTTCAGTCCTCAAAGCTACCCATTCTCCTTCTACTGTATTTCTTTCCCGCATTCCTGTCAATTGTTCCCATATGCTCTCCCTGAAACTCTGTACAACCTCTGGTTTATTTCATTCCTAAAAACTACCCATTCTCCTTCTACTGCATTTCTTTCCCCCATTCCTGTCAATTGTTCCCTTATGCTCTCCCTGAAACTCTGTACAACCTCTGGTTTAGTCAGTTTATCCAGGTCCCATCTCCTTAAAATGCCACCTCTTTGCAGTTTCTTCAGTCTTAATCTACAGTTCATAACCAATAGATTGTGGTCAGAGTCCACATCTGCCCCTGGAAATGTCTTACAATTTAAAACCTGGTTCCTAAATCTCTGTCTTACCATTATGTAATTTACCTGAAACCTTGTAGTATTTCCAGGGTTCTTCCACGTATACAACCTTCATTCATGATTCTTGAACCAAGTGTTAGCTGTGATTAAGTCATGGTCTGTGCAAAATTCTACCAGGCGGCTTCCTCTTTCATTTCTTAGCCCCAATCCATATTCACCTACTACGTTTCCTTCTCTTCCAACTGTCGAATTCCAGTCACCCATGACTATTAAATTTTCGTCTCCCTTCATTACCTGAATAATTTCTTTTATATCATCATACATTTCATCAATTTCTTCATCATCTGCACAGCACAGATGACAGAGGCGTTGAATGCATGTGACTCTGCTCCGGGTACCACTGCGAAAACTGTTCTCTGAGTGGATAATTATCTGGGTCCAGGTGGTACACATTCTGTAAGTGAAATTGATTGTCAGTTGCTCATGAAAGAATTTCTTATGTTCTTGCTAAGAGCGATTACACTCTCTATCGGATTAAAAAATGCTCGCAGGGAATTACGACATTAGAGGAAAATGTAAGTTTTAGTGTCACGTGCAATCTCTCAGAGTTTGTCGGCTTAGGTAATTTCACGCTTTATATTAACTTGGAAAAGACGGATAAAGTTTAACCTTATCCAGGTGATAAACGTAACTGGAATAGGAACTTGGGAAATGGCCACAGATATGAACAGTGTACAGTATGGAAACGAACTCCACCGACAAAATTTCCGCTTCTGATTACACTGGGCAACAAAAAAAGATTTTTTTTAAAAAAGTCTAGGGTTTTCCCGCTGAATTAGACTAATTTTGATGCCCTGAGTCCGAAAATGACCTTGGTTTTGTTCTATCAGGTCAGGATTTTTTGCTACAGAAATGTTTAAAAATCGATTTTTCGTAAAAAAACAAATTTCTTTGTATCATCTGCTGAGAAACCCCGGAAGATTTTTTCCGTTTTCCTCAAGAAATAAAAGTCAACGTATGCAAATTCATTAAGTTTTTATTTACTCCATCAAAGTAAATAAGCATATTTATCATAATACTAGTATAACAATGAGCGTTACGTGACACAAAAGTTCAGAGTTCACGGCATGAATCGGCGTTTCTTCGATTCCCGTTTGTGAGCAGCTGCTGGGTTGTCTCTCTTCAGCATCCAGCAGTAGTCCGCCATCATGACTGCGTCCCACCTCCCCTGGTACCTATCCTCCATTTGGCGCATGTCCTGATGGAACCTTTCTCCCTGCACGTCGCTCATCGCCCCAAGGTTTTCAGGAAACTTCTCCATGTGTGAGTACAGGAAGTGCATCTTTATACTCATCAAACACCCGAGCTTTTGAAAGGCCTCTATCATGCTGCTGATGAGTCTGGCGTGATTTGCTGCCTTCGTGTTCCCCAGGAAGTTGTTCACCACCTGCACAAACGATTTCCACGCGCGCACTCTAACGTGTTCATGGAGTTTTCGAACTCTGTGTCCTTTATGAGCTGCCGTATCTGTGGGCCATCGAAAATGCCGGCCTTCAGCTTCTCAATGGTCAGTCGCGGAAAGGCTCGGCACAGGTAGTGGAAGCACCTCCCATCCTTGTCCAGAGCACGCGTGAACTGTTTCATTAACCCAAGCTTCATGTGTAGCGGTGGGATCAATATCTTCTCCCGGTCAACAAGAGGTTCGTTAATGATGTTTCTCGCACCAGGTACTAACTGCTCTCGTGGCGGCCACACTTTCTTTACATAGTGCTGGGCTCTGTCTCGACTGTCCCACATACATATAAAGCATGGGTATTTCGTGAACCCGGACTGCTGACCAAGTAGAAAGTTCACCATCTTGAAGTCGACGCAGATGATCCATTGGTGCTGCTCATATTGGATTTTGTCGAGCACGTACTTCACTGCTTCATATTTCTCTACGAGAGTTGTGGAGTGAGCAAGAGGGATTGAGGCGAACTCGTTCCCGTTGTGGAGGAGCACACACTTCAAAGAGCGCTTGCAGCTGTCAATAAAGAGTCGCCAATCTCTCGGATCGTATGTAGGAGATCCGAGTTTAACAAGAAGACCGGCGACATCTCGGCAGTACACTAGGTCTTCCTCCTGGCAGAAGTAGCCCATGTAGTCCTCATGCCTTCTACGAAAGAAAGTGATACGCGCGTCCTCGCCAAGTAGATTTTTCTCTTTGAGTCTGGAGGCCAACAGCTCGGATGAAGTCTTCGACAAGCTGAGATCCCGAACAAGATCATTAAGCTCACATTGTGAAAAGAGCTGCCGACCATCTTGTGCTTCATACTCCTCGCCTGCTATATATCCTCCCTCGTCTGCAGTGGTGGCCTCGTCGTCGATGTTAGGAAGCTCTGTGAACGCTGGTACAGGAATTTCTTCGCAGTGAGCAACTGGACGGCGGGCAGATGGAAGGTCGGGGTACTGGAGGCTGTGCCGATTCTTCCGGTTGATGCCAGTAGTATTGATGGCGCAGAAGTAACAATCCGATGCATGGTCAAAGGGCTCCCTCCAAACCATCGGAATCCCAAACTTCAGTGAAGTTTTCGTGCCCTTCGTCCACCGCCGGAGGTATTCCACGCACTTCTTGCAGACCGTGTGCGGTGCCCAGGGCTTATCTTGGTCACCCAGCTTGACTTGAAAGTAAGCCTGGTAGGCCTTCTTCACAAATCCAGTGATGTTCTTCCTGTCCACTGAAAGCGTGTATTCTCCGCAGATGTAGCAGAAAACGTCTGGATTATTCATGCATGAACGTCGCGCAGAAGCCATATCAATCTGAAATAGTAATAGAAATATGCAGTTGACTGTCAGACAATAAAAATTAGAATAAATTTTATACTATAGTAAGAAAAAAAGGCATCTATTGGAATGATTAACTGTTACAATCTTAAAGGCTTCTTTTGTATTCATATGTCCTGAATAATCCCCTTAAAACCCCTGATATTAGCATATTGAAGCCTATAAAAAGGCTTACATTTCAGGAAAAAATGGTCATGTAGGCCTGTGGCTGTATCTCAAAAAGTTGACCTGATAGAGCAAAATCAATGTGATAATCGGACTCAGAACACCAAAATTAGTCTAAATCAGCTGAGAAACCCATGACGTTTTTTTGGTTGTTGCCCAGTGTTATGAATATGTTCTGAGTGTTTTGACAAACGGTGTCCGTGTTCTCCAGCCGCTCGTTATAGAATGCCTATGTAAATATGATTTATTCGGTTTATTACGCCACATATCTTTGTTTCTGTGAATATACCCACACAACAGTGAGAAAAGCCTGTAATAATCAACCACCAAAGCGTGTGACAAAAAAAAGAAAGTAATGGAACAACCGTCGGATACAGAAGCACCTTGATATGGTTGTTGTCGTGCGCTGCTGTTCCTCTTCGTTCAGTGAACCCATGCACGAGGAGCGTATCAGACAACTCTCCATCTGTAAACCTATCCACCATACTGTGTATCACTGCTAACGAACAATTAACTCCGCCGGGAAAACAACCAAAGACAGAACGAGACAGAAGTGCAGGTAAGCTTGAGAGCGGAGAGTAAAGTGGGGATCGCTATGGTCAACAGCAAGCAACGTGAGTGAGTGGAACAACTTTGTTTACAAGCAAGACACACAGCATATACCGTCAACATTTGCACTGGAAAATACAGATGTGAAGCAAGATGAGGGGAAGCCCCTAGTCGGTAACGAAACGCCAGAGTAAGAAGGTTACTTTTACCAGTCTAGTCAAAAAATATCTCTGCATAACCTCCAACATTTTTTCGGTCTAGTTCATGTTCATTCCGTAGATACACACAATCTCAGTTTGTAGGCCATGGTAAACACGATTTTCTCTTGCCTGCAAGACGTTATACTTCTGACAGTTGCTGAATTTATTGCAAAACATTGATTGACTCTTAAAACTAAGAAAATATGTTAAATTTTCAACGATTTTGTATCGCAGGTTAGTTATTATGGTGTCTTGCTTTTGAAAGTTTGAAATTAAATAAATGTACTCAAAATGAAAGTAATGGAAGAAGTGCAATGATTTTATTTTGAGGTCTAATATTTAGCGCCTCAATATTTCAAATGAATTAAATGTACTGAAATAAAATTAACAGATAGAGAGAGATGAAGTCAGTTTCAAGGGCAAGGAACGATATGAGAGGAAATCGTTGTGATTTTCTTGAACCAGTTATTTCGTGACAGCTTTAATTTCCTGGTGTTTTGCCAACCTTAAAATATTTCCCTGAAAGTTAACTAAAATAATTTCGGCAATGAAGGTACTGAAGTTATTCAAGGAGAAAAGCAAGAGAGTATAATCCGTGATTTGTATCGAGACTTGTACTGAATCGTTATTTTATAGCAGACTGCTTTATATTACCAAAGCTTCTACAACCTCCCCGTCTGGTTAAGTATCGAAACTCCTACGTTTGCTCCTCTTCTCCGGAGTGCTGTTTGAAACTTTCCAGACATAATAACTAGGGCTTCTGGGCCTTGAGTCGGATTGTAATTATAATGTCATATTAGTGCGCACACTGATAATGCTAATATCAGTGCAAATAAGTTGGTTTTCTGTTACAGGTTTAATAATAGGAACTTATGCAGAGTCCAGTTTTAGTCTAAGATTGCTTCAGGCGTGGTACGTAATTCGTTAACGCTGCAGAGCTCGTGATGTCGTACGTTTTGGATTGTCGATTACCGTGACTACGGCTCCTGTAGTGAAGTAAGGCTATGATATGACAGCCTATTAACGTCGGAGAATTTAGACGTCCACTCTCGACTCTTTCTCCCTCAAATTCATGTATTTTCAGAGAAGTTATAGGAGGTTAATTTTCATTTACTCAAGGTAACAGGCTGTGGAGTCCCGACTTCTTCTCATTAGTAAATTCTTCCGTCACTTGAAATCATTCCAGATAGTTCCTGCTAAAAATACACAACGACCAGATGGGAGCTAGTTTGTCGTATCTCTCTGTGTTCTAGTATATCTGGAAGAAAAGAGCGATACGTATTCCTCGGCGTTATCCGAAGCGAGCACAAAATAGTCAGCAGTTATTCATAAGATCAGCAGAGGGTGGGAGAGAGACAGGTGGAGAGAGAGAGAGAGAGAGAGAGGGAGAGAAAGAGAGAGACGGAGAGCGAGAAACAGGGAGACTACCGAGTTGTGAGTCAGATGTTGTCTACGGAGCGCCAAGACTCTTCATCTCTGCGCAACTTCTGCGACGTTCATTCGTTTGAATTTACTGTTGGAAGGGTCTCCCCCTACAATCCTCCCACATCCTTTTATTACAAAATGATGGCAGGGTCTCCCGCTACAATCACCCCACATCTCTTTATTATAAAACGACGATTTCCTTCACATATTGATGCTGATTTCTTCTTTCAGTCAGGTTGCACCCTTAATTCATTTTCTGCCCAATTGGATTCAGTACAGCCACACATCTAATCTTCGGCAAAATTGTTCTATAGCACCACATTTCGAAAGCTTCTGTTCGGTTCTTGACTGAACTGTTGATCATAGACATTACCTTCCTTTACAAGGCTACCTTCCAGGCAAATAGTTTCAGAAAATACTTCGTATTACTTAAATTACGTTCAATTTTAACAAATTTCTCATCTGTGGACTCTCTGTTTTACCTAATGGCAGTCTGCGTTTTACCCGATCTACTTCCTCCACCGTCAGTTATTTAGCACTTCAAATAGTATACTTCATCGACTAGATCATAAATAAGTAAAAAAGTAATACAATTATTAATCAGAAAATTGTTTTGAACAACACAGTGGTTTAGTACAAGAGCGCCCATACCCGGTGGCAAGTGGCGGGGGGCTCCTTCGAAGGTCTCAGGGCAAGAAAAACAACATACTGCAGTCAGGTGTTTTCCTTTCAAGAACAGAAGTATTATGCAGGTTTTTGAAGGAGTCGGAACTGAAGATTTTTTATGGTTTCTAGTTGCCATTCGTCTTTCAAAATATTAAAATTAATCCACGGCCAAGTGTAGGACTCTCTACAAGCTATTGTATTGCTGTAGTAGGCGTGGTCTTGCTGATATTGGTATATCATTGCCTCCCTCCGGTCTTTCGACTGACATATCGAGCTAGCTATAGGGGGCACGTTCAGTTTAACGTGGTTTCCAAACCATGAGCAACTCCACATTTTTCGCAACATTACCAGACATGAAAGAAGTAATAAGTGATAGGTAAAATTCCCTGGGATTGATCGTGCTTCGAACGGGGGATCTTTAGACTTATAACCCAGCACTTTACGACTGAACCAGGAGCCACAGAGCAAGAATGAAAAATTACAGTTACTCCTAATTGTAACGGTGGTAGAGGCCAGCGAAAGCAGACTGTGCAAGGACTGTCTCCTCCTTAATCTCACTGTTATTCTGCTTCAGCATTACGTAGTTTTCTCACATTTTAGTATTCACGAATAGCCCCAGTCACCTGTTTCATAAAACATCCATTTAGGTGATATTTGATGCCGAAAACTATGCTCGCAGGATATCCCCCATCTCGAACACCGTTTGCATTCCCCATTTCTCTGCCCCCAGGCGGATTCTTCCAAATCTCATAACTAGAAATAACTTGCGGTAGAAGTGCAGCGGTGTTGTGTACACACAGTGAATCTCCCCTCTGTTCTCGCCGGAGAATTTTAATATTGTGTTTTCCCACGGTGGAAGCCAGAGGCGGTATGCAGGCTGTCTGAAGCGAGTAGCGAGCGCCATCGTGCATCGTAGACTAGAACGGGGCAGAAGCTGCGCTTCTGAAAGCACGTAGCGCCGATATCTCACGTCGCGGGCCCAGGTGGCGGTGGCGGTGGTGGGCTAGCCGCAAGGCGAGATCACGCCTTACTTGGCGGGCCAACTGCAACCTCAGCGCCACATGCCGTCATAGCGCACACAGCACACCCTATTTACCGCGGAGCAGTCTACGGCAAATCAGGGGTAACGGGCATGAGGCAGAACACCGTCACAACGTGAATTCTGGCTGCTATCACGTCCCAGCGAAGCAGCAACGGTCTTCTTCTGGCTCAGTATCTTCAAGAAAGCAGACTGACAAAAATAAGAAAAGGAGAAGACCGGTACCTCGAGGAAATCGCCAAAATGACTATGCCACCACTTCAATAACATCGATGCAGTTACAGGAAAAAACTGAAATTTGTACATGTTGCATGGAAATTGGTAGAGGTCTGTGACTGAGGTAAGAGATTCTTGAAATAATACATTCACGGTTTTCCTTCGAATGTTTATTGTCATAGCACGTTCCAGCAATATGTACTTCACATGAACCTGTGATATAACAACTGATGTAAAATAGCATCTTGACACCTGATGATTGCAGTTTGCTGCTGAAACACTTCGTATCAATAAATGGTCAGAAGAAAGGACAGTGGCTGAAGCTGAAAGAGCAATGTAGTACAAGCCTGGAATACTAGAAACACAGAAACAGCTGCAGAGTGTCAACGAATGGTGTAGGGTTTGCCACTAGCCTCTGAATGTAAATAAGTATGGGTTATTAGGGATATAGTTAGAGATGTTGTGATCATTCGTACCTTTATACGAACCAACTTCGGTGCGTTGTTTCTTCCCTGTCTCTAACAGTTTTCCCGCACACACATCACATAACTTACTACCCGATGTCTTCTACTCGGTCGCCACAGATTGGACTATGTCAGTCAGTATAGACTTTGCAGTCACTTCAGTACCTGATCTTCTGCCCAGAAGTAAGTAAGTATTAATGTGTTGATTCTGGCATCGGCCTTGGCAGCACTGACTTAAAAACATGCTACTCGTAATATCTATAACCATCAGTCTGCAAATGAAGTAAATAATGACGTAATGTTGTTCAGTAAACTGCCTACATTCATCAGTAGAAATATTTGTACTTATACCCTAAACTTCGTATAATGTTAAATGCATGTATCACATTCGATTACGTCATAAGCAATAAATGACTGGAAACAGTAACAACCATAAGATACCTACCTTCTTAAATGATCCGTGGAAAGCTAGACGAGGTGATTACTCTTTGGCAACAATCCAAACGCATTCTTCAAAGTATTAGCCCTGACGAGTGAAAACGCCTTTCTCGATCACAAATTTCCCAACGACACCTGAGGGAGCAATGAGTCTCTAATCGTTAACTCAGTGGCTTTCGATCACCCAGTTGACCTGCTGTAGTTTGAAAAAAGTGCACAATAAAACTCAGGTACAGCTTCATTTTTCACTTTTTCCTGAAAAAAAAAAGAAATTTTAAAATAACTGAAGTCTTCCGCGTGGCCGGCCGATGTGGCCGAGCGGTTCTAGGCACTAAAGTGTGGAACCACGCGACCGCTACGGTCGCAGGTTCGAATCCTGCCTCGGGCATGGATGTGTGTGATGTCCTTAGGTTAGTTGCGTTTAAGTAGTTCTAAGTTCTAGGGGACTGATGACCTCAGAGGTTAAGTCCCGTAGTGCTCAGAGCCATTTGAACCATCTTCGGCGTGCATAATCTTCGCCATGCAGTCACCTTACTAATAATACACCTGTCCTCACGTTACTACTGTTGTGAGAGATCAAGATATAGTATTCAGACAGTTATATACGCATATTTGTGAATCCGGTACGGAACCAGAATGACATAGCCCACAGATTTAAATATCTGTGCATTTTCCGTTTCCTTGACGATTACAGTTTGTGACAGATTAAAAAAAAGACATTATTTATTTCGGCTGAAATATATTGCTTGTCAGTGGAATTGAAGTACCTTGAAGGCAGCAAGCAACAAACATCAAATCGGCATGAAGTAGCTGATGCTTGAGGTAAGTTATCAGGATTTCTGCGGTACCGCGCAAAGTAGGCACGAGTAATTCGAATTAATAGAGAAGGTAGAGAACATCAGAACAAATATATTTAGTTAAGGTATATAGAGTCCATAACAGCAATTTCTGATGCTAGGGGACTATTTACACAGAAGGTAGCTTAGCATGCTAATTACAGCACTGGTATTCACAAGAATGCACGATCTTAGGTATGTATGCTTGCAGTTCATTGTGGAACCTTTAAATGTCGTGTCCGTCCGAAGATTCTTGGCATGTGAGCAATGCTACCAGCAGCGACGTCCGTTCTAACGACGATTCTGCTTTGACAACGGTTTCATACACCAGCTGTTTCGTTGATTCCAGAGTCAGATATCCAGACACGTGAGGTCACGTGACCTGGGGGCCAGGCCACAGGGCCACCTCGGCAGATCCATCAATTCCCAGATGACTATTCGCAGTAATGAGCAACGCTGAAGTGGGCTGGCACCCCACCGCGCTGTAAGTACATTCAAAGGTGCATCTTCCGGCAGTTCTGTCAACATATTTTCCACGAAGATGCGATATCTCCATTCGCTGACATGGAAGAATGTACTGTCCAGTCAACCTATCAACGAGAATACCGTCGCACCTATTAACACCGAATCACTGTTGATGAGCACGAGGTCGAATACCTCGTGGGTTCACCTGTGCCAAATCATGCGAAATGCGGAAATATGAATGGCAGCATTCATTCCAAGTAGAAACGGCGAAACACCTGAGGATGCTCAACGAATGGTGTAGGAGTTGCCACTTGCCTCTGAATGTAAATAATCTATGTTTCAGAAAACCAGATGGAAAACTAGCGCTCACAAATCGGGAAAATTGTGAGGAGCTGGCAAGATACTTTTCCGGACTCCTCAATTGCCCTGAACCTTCTTCAAGATTCCCTCAAGAAACTGCTATCTACACAAATCCAGAATCCCCACCACCTACACTACAGGAGATCCAAAGACATATTCGTAGACTGAAAAACAACAAGGCATCCGGAGAAGATAATATCACTGCAGAACTACTTAAAAATCTTGGACCAAGTTCCCTCAAAGAACTCACTCAAATCATCACAGACATTTGGCAGACAGAAAAACTACCAGAAGATTGGAAATGCGCCCTAATTCATCCACTGCATAAAAAGGGAGACATGGCAGATATAAACAACTATCGAGGAATCTCCCTTTTCCAAGTCACTTATAAAATCCTCTCAGCTTGTCTTCTTCAACGAACACAAGAACAACTCGAACACAGTATTGGTGAATACCAAGCTGGCTTTCGCCCTCACCGATCCTGTGCAGAACAAATTTTCAATTTGAAGACAACACTAAAATACAAAGCAGTCAGAAACAGTCCGATCATTTGTTCCTTTGTTGATTTCGCAAAGGCTTATGGTTCAATCGATAGGCAATCTCTCTTTATTATCCTTGAGGAGCTAGGACTCGATCCGAAAACCCTAAACCTTATCAAAGAAACGCTCACAAACACAACTTCTAAGATAAAATTCCTGGGTGAAATATCAGAGCCCTTCCTGATCAAAACCGGCGTCAGACAAGGTGACGGCTTGTCTCCACTCCTCTTCAACCTTGTCTTAGACAAAGTCATCCGAGAATGGGAAAAATAACTGAAGAATCAAAATTACTGGAAGCCTATACAACTAGGAAGATCTAAAGATGGTATTAAAATTTCATGCTTGGCATTTGCAGATGACGTGGCCATTATAGCAGAAAACGAGACCACAGCAATTAAACAGATAGACATTCTCAAAGAATGCGCCGAAAAAGTTGGGCTACAAATTTCCTTCCAAAAAACCAAATTCATCTGCTCAAAATTTGAAACTCAAAAACTGACTACAAAATATGGACAAATTGAGAGAGTTCCATTCTTTAAATACTTAGGCGAGGTCCTAGAACCCACAGGGGGAGAGAAAACTGCACAAAAAGTTCGACTGCAAAAACTGAAAAGAGCATACTCGAAAACCCACAACATCTACAATAAAAAGTGTCTCTCCATTCACTCAAAAATACGACACTACAATACAGTAATCAAGCCCGAAGCACTATATGCCAGCGAAACACTCACACTCCATAGAAAAGGCGACCTGGAAGGCATCCTGAAAGAGGAACGCAAAATTATCAGATAGATTCTTGGCCCAAAAAGGAACGGAAGATGGATACAGGTTACAGTCTCGGAAAACTACAGAAAAATTATCTAACCTCGCCGCGGACATCCGGAAAAGAAGACTAAAATTTTACGGTCATATCCACAGACTCCCAACACCCAGACTCTCCCACAAAATTTTAATATACATTGAAAAATTGAAAACCATACACTGGATACAAGAAACCAAAACAGATCTAGCAAATGCACAAATAAATTATTCAGAAGTTATAAACAGAAATGTATACAGGCAAAAAATCAATAGTTGGAAAGTACAACCCGAGAATGAAGTTTGCAAGAGACAGGGGACAAAATGGACAGAGGAAAGAAAGAGAATTCATGGGGGAAGAATGAGAGAAGTGTGGAGAATTAAAAAATTGAATCGGAAAAGCTTTGCGTGATCCGTATGGGTCCAATCGCACATAATAATAATAATATGGGCTGTTAAGGATATTGTTACAGATGTTGTGATCATTCGTACCTTTATACGACCCCACTTCAGTGTGTCGTTTCTTCCCTGTGTCAAACAGTTTTCCCACACACACATCACATAATTTACTACCCCGATGTCTTCCACATGGTCGTAACGACTTACGTTAGCACCACAAACATAATGTCCCATAACATCATAAGTTGAGTTTAGAGATCGTATGTCCCTTGTATATTTGTTTTGATGTCCCCTACCTCCTGTATTCATTTGAACGAATAGCTGCGGAACAAATTTTACAAAGAAAGATTAAAAAATGGCTCTGAGCACTATGGGACTTAACTTCTGTCATCAGTCCCTTAAGACTTAGAACTACTTAAACCTAACTAACGTAAGGACATCACACACATCCATGTCCAAGGCAGGATTAGAATCTGTTATCGTAGCGGTCGCGCGGTGCCAGATTGTAGCGCCTGGAACCGCTCGGCCACTACGGCCAGCTGAGAAAGATTACTCAACACGTTTCACATTCAGAAATCGCTTCCAAATGTTGCCAGAAGGGACAAACGGACGTTTCTCTCAGCCTTGTAGGACAGTGTAGTCATTAAATATAAGATGAGATGGCAAATCAGCTTGTTTGCACAAATACAAGACGTATCCACGCAGACAATGCGGTATTTAAGGCTTTTAATTATGACCGTGATTAGTTTACTAATCATTTCTCTTCTGACGCAAGATGAAGTTTTGTAAAAATTTTTCGCCGAAGAGCGTTAATTTCTCTCTGTTAAGCACGAGGTTGCAGTTTTAAAAGGAGGGATCTCGACACTTCTTTCACAGCTGCGAAAAAAGATTTCATTCCTCACGGACAAAAGAAAAAAAAAAAGGGAAAAAGGGAGAGAATAAAAGTAGGGGTGAAAAAGAAGTGAAACACTTGGTGAGTGCGAATTTTAATAACTTAACGGAAATGTAAAAGTTTGAAGAAGTTGCGCGCCGCAAGTTTTTGCCGGCCGCAGCTGGGCGGCTGGCGCGCTTTATATGTTATTTATGTCCTCGCGGGCCGGCAGATGGTCCTCACACCGCCCCCGGCTGAAGGCTGGGCGGGGTTGCGAGGCGCGCCAACACACAGCGGCGCCGCCCGACGACTGGCCCGGCGAGGGACGCCACCTCGCGGCCACTGCTGCTGGGGCGTGCGTCGGGAATGTGCTCCGCTGTACGGTGTTCCCGACAGCACGCCGTCTTCAACTACCCACCCCTCCCCCTTCTCTCTCTCTCTCTCTCATGTATATGTTCGCCAAGACAGGAGACATATTGTGAGCAACTTGCTCAAAGTACTGGAAGTACGTCATTAACAGTGGCGGGTTTTCCCTAAAGTAGCATGTTTCTGTGTCTGATTCTCTCCGACCGTGTGAACCAAAGGTGTTTGGTCGTTGACCGAATCACTGCACAGCTTTCAGTATTCTGACTAGAAAATTTATAGACACAATATCTAAATAATTAATGAAGAAACATTGTAAGAGAGTGAACGAATACATACCGCTTTACAGAGTGCTATTCTCAAGTGCCGCGAGTCGCTCCTGTACAGAATAGAAGGAACGTACCTACATTTTATCAACTGATTATCTTCAAGTCTGCTACTTGCCAATTGTTTTAATTTTCTTACCTATGTAATAGACACTACCCATGTGTTAATACGTTAGTTCTACTAATGAAATGTTGTTTCGGCAGAGAAGGCCATTCGAGAGAAAAAGATCATTTATCGTCGCGAGGGATTAGCCGAGCGGTCTAGGGCGCTACAGTCATGGACCATGCGGCTGGTCCCGGCGGAGCTTCGAGTCCTCCCTCGGGCATGGGTGTGTGTGTTTGTCCTTAGGATAATTTAGGTTAAGTAGTGTGTAAGCTTAGGGACTGATGACCTTAGTAGTTAAGTCCCATAAGACTTCACGCACATATGAACATTTTTGATTATTTATCCCAATGACTAGTGATTTCAAAATGGTTCAAATGGCTCTGAGCACTGTGGGACTTAACATCTGAAGTCATCGGTCCCCTATAACTTAGAACTATCTAAACCTAACTAACCTAAGGACATTACACACATTCATGCCCGAGGCAGGATTCGAACCTGCGACCGTAGCAGTCGCGAGGTTCCGGACTGAAGCGCTTAGAACCGCTCCGTCATTGCGCCCGGCACTGGTGATTTCAGACTCAAAGGAGAGATGGCAGTGGAGTCCATTTGACCGAGTGTTGCCTCAATATTATAGGTGACGATATTCTATACAAGCGACGGGAGTGGCTTGCAGATGCCATGATGCAGTTCTGTACGTTGTACGTATTACTAAACTGCTATCCTGGTTCATGGTTTATGGTTCGTGGTGCACAGTCTCACTTGTAGGTTGCCTGTTTCACGGTTCCCAGGGGCAACAAAACTTTCAGTATCAATATATAGTAACAATGGATGTGTGTACGAGGGGATGCCCCTTGTGTAGTACGCTTATCTGCCGCTACTCGTGTATAGCGCAATTAATTGCCAATGCAGTACCACCTGCCTCGTCGACCTAACTTGCTCTGTTCCTCTGCAGTCATTGTTACTGCTAGCACTGTTTTGTTTTTGTTTTGTTTTTGTGATGGCAAGTTTAAGTGAAAACACGCAGAAGTGAAATTTAGTTTCCTAGTCGGTAAAAGTGGTTGGTTCGATATAAAAATTGCGGCATTTAGACTGATGACAAACCTCGTTCTGGACGTCCATCAAATGCCCCAATCGGTGAATATATTGAAAAAGGTCGAGATCTTGCTCTCAGAGACAGTCAACTGTCAGCGATTAGTGGGTTATCTTGGAGCAACAGCTTTCGTCAGAAAAGACACGATTTGTAGGAGATAGGAGACGTGTTTTTGAACATGACAACGCACTTGCACACACAGCCACCTGTGTTAGACACTTTTTGGTTAAAAATGGCATGGTTCCGCTGCCTGATTCACCTTACTCGGCTAACCTGGCTCCGTGCAAATTTTTCTCATTTGCGCGGATTAAAAGGAGCATGAAAGGTCAAGAAGAAAAAGAGGGAGGAGCTATCTGTCATATCTGAAGATGACTACAAAAAATGTTTCGAAAAGTGGAAGCACCGGTGGGGTAAATGGATTGGTTGCAATGGAGAATATTTTGAAAGGTATTAGGTTGTTCTGTTAACAATTTTAAAATATAGATGGCTTTTAAAAAAAATTCCGATTTTGTTGGGGTACCGCCTCGTAAGTTGCACATCGCCTAAACCACTGGATCGATTTTAACCGAACTTGGAAGAAATATCACTTACTCTCCGCAGATAACCACTGTGGAGTAAAGTATCGCCTCCCTCTCAAAGCTGTAGGTTGGGGCGGAAAATTGTAGTAGGTCACCATGTGCAAGTAGCCAGGGTATATGTACCAGCATTTGAAAATGGGAGCACATAACAACCTGCAACAACCTTTGCATATAAAACATTTACGACACTTTACCTCGTCGACATCTCCCGCAAAATTGTGAAAGCAAAAAGAAATTTTTCGCGTAATACATTTTAGCTGTTCACGCAGGAAAACTACACCACAATTCATAACGTTTTAATTTGTTACTTCTTTGCTACTAACTCTATTCGCAACACAGTTTCAAACAGTATCCACATATGCTGCTGGATGTACCTGCAAAGTTATATCATTGTAAGACACTCAGGCCAAGAGAACAAAACACGCAGGACGAAATTCGCTAGAAATACAGGTCAAATATGTATAAAAATGTGAGTGAAATGTGTTAAACATATGTGACAAGTGCGTACGCTGGAAAGAAGCTGCCCCTAAACACTTGGCAGAAACAGCAACCTTCTACTGAGTAGGAAGTGATAGTGGAGTGAAGGAACAGGGAAGAGGAAATGGACTTAGAGGGAGTAAGGAAAAGATAGAGGAGAAAGGAGGTGGACTTAAATGGGGAGCATGTGATAGATGGGGAAGGAACAGATGGCTGGAATGTGCAGGAGCAGATGGAATAAGAGAAAGGGAGAAGCAGGTTGGCAGGGAGAGGGAGAAGGAAGATATAGATAGTAGGGGATGGAGAAGGCGAAAAGAGAGACGGGATAGGAGTAGTTAGACAAAGAGAGGAGAAGAAACTAGACAGGGAGCAATAGAGGACTACAATAAATTCTCGTATACAATCGGGCAACGCTGGGTACTGAGCTAGACTCATATATTTGTTGACTGAATTTAAAAATTTGAAATGCTGTCAGAATCTACTCATGAAATGGTGTAATCTTATGTTAACAGTATTAATCTGAAACTGTGTATACGTCTTCAGGCCACGTAACTCGCCGCGTGCAAATGCTCATTCCACATCCATCCACTATTTGAGGATGACAGCATTTAAAGACTGCAACAAACTTACGTATAATTTCAAGCTTTTATGAAACCTTTCGGCGCCTACACCCTTCACAAAATAGTGAAAGGAAAAAGTTAACCGATTACTTAATTTTCGTTATTCATACAGTAAAACTGCGAACTCAGGTTTGTAGTGTTCATTTATTATTTTTTTATTGGTTCAAATGGCTCTCAGCGCTATGGGACTTAACTTCTGAGGTCATCAGTCCCCTCGAACTTAGAACTACTTAAACCTAACTAACCTAAGGTCACCACACACATCCATGCCCGAGGCAGGATTCGAACCTGCGACCGTAGCGGTCACGCGGCTCCAGACTGTAGCGCCTAGAACCGCTCGGCCACTCCGGCCGGCTATTTCTTTATTACTAAGTGTACTCACAACACATTTTGCAGACAGTATCCGCACATACCACTGAATGTGCAGTGTCGTTCCCTAGTAAGGTTAGTATCTTTCGACGGAATCACAAACTAAAGACAGCTGCCGCCAGAAGCAGCGACGGATAAGGGACATCTACAAAGACTTGCCCTCAAAGGGTCGATACTCCGCCACTGCCGGAAGTCTATTTACGCCAGAGCGCAGCGCCGCTCGCCCAACTCTTCGACGGCCGACTATGGTAACAGCACCATCATAGCTCAGATCCGTCGTTACTCAGAACTGTATACCAAAGTTACGTTACTGTTATTCATTACTATTCAAAGTAATATCACTGGGTTCAGCGGCAGTAAAAATTAAATTTAGTCTTTCATGTGGACGCGTATTTCATCCAATTTCAGTGTTTTGTATTAAACAGCTCCACTGAAGTGTTCTTTATATGTGTTGTAGTAGCCGCTCGACTGGTGAACTGTCGAATGTTCGAATGTTTGTGAATTCCTAAGGGACCAAACTGCTCTCGTCATCGGTCCCTAGACTTATACACTACTTAAACTAACTTACGCTAAGAACAACACACACACCCATATCCGAGGAAGGACTCGAACCTCCGGCAGGAGTGGCCGCACAATCCGTGACATGGCGCTTCAAACCGCGTGGACACTCTGCACGGCGGTGAACTGTCATCCAAACTTGCCACCACATATAGACACTGTCCAGTTAATGTAACCACCTATCGAAATCCTGCAAAACCAGTTTTTGCAGCGTGGATCGCTGTGAGACGCGTAGGAACTGAGTGAGGCTCTTATAGTGTACCGTCAGGAATGGGGGGCCTCGCCGACTCCACTGCTCTAGTTTCTCTGTTGACTGTCGATGATGCATTCAGCGCGACTAAGGTGATCCCACAGATCCTCGGCTTGGTGGCCAGGGGAGTACGGTAAACTCATCCTGGCGTTTTCTACACACTCCTAGTACTGCGAGCTGTGTAATATGACGCTTTGTCCTGTTGGTAGATGCCATCGTCGCGCGACCGGTACGGTCGCAGGTTCGAATCCTGCCTCGGGTATGGATGCGTGTGATGTCCTTAGGTTGGTTAGGTTTAAGCAGTTCTAAGTTCTAGGGGATTGATGATCTCAGAAGTTAAGTCCCATAGTGCTCAGAGCCATTTGAACCATTTTTGATGCCATCGTATCGAAGAAAAACGAACTGCATGTAGCGATAGGCATAGTCCCCTAGGTTTCATGCATATTTGTGCCTTCTAGAATGACGAGACCACCCAGGGGATTCTACAAGATCTTTACCCAGATCACATGCTTCATGCTCCGGCTTGAATCTTACGACTATTGTTGCAGGGTGTTTCTTTCACATGTTTCACACAGTACACGCCGACAGGTATCCGCCCGATGGAGCAGAAAACGTGAGTCATCTGAAAATGCCACCTGTCGCCACTCGGGGAAGTCCAGTTGTGGTAACGGTGTGAGAAGTCCAGCCTTCGTCACCATTCAACGGCTGTGCGTGAAACAGGCGCCTGATGAGAAGGCCTGTACGCAGCAGCGTTCGAAGAACGGTCGTTGAGCAGACACTGTTCGCAGCCCCCTGGTTCATCGAGGGGGGGGGGGGGGGGGGGGGCAGTTGCTCACGTCTGTTCGCCCGTACCCTTTTCCGCAGCCGTCGTATATTCCTGTCATTTATGGTCCGTGGTGCACCACAGCTGCCTTGGTGCCAGTTTTAGATAATGCCATTTTGCCATGTGTGGTATGGCTTAACCATGACGGCACGCGAACAATTTACAAACTTAGTAATTAGGGAAATGCTTCTATTCTAGGACCGATAGCCAATCATCATATCCTTTTGGACGTAAGACGAATCACTCCGTTTCCTCATTACAACGACTGCAGTGGTATCCCGCGTTCTCCCATAAGAGCATTGATGCACGCTGACGTCGAACGTAGGCGCTGGCCAAATTAATGTGAATGGATCATGTAAATACTGTACCTACATATATTTCAAGAGATATGACGTCGTTAACACTAACATGCATTAAAAACTAGCTTATGCTGAAAACGATGAGTATATTACCCAGGCCATACTAAAGTAGTGTTCGTTAATGTAAACATTTAACTGTTTCCAACAACCTCTAAACAAAACATCTAACCGTTTCTAAACTTTTCATTGTTTCCACCCATAACGTTAAATATTTAACACGTTAACTCATTTGTAAATTGATCGGAAGTTTGAAATTGTTTTATAATGATTCAAACGGCTCTGAGCACTATGGGACTTAACTTCTGAGGTCATCAGTCCCCTAGAACTTAGAACTACTTAAACCTAACTAACCTAAGGACACCACACATATCCATGCCCGAGGCAGGATTCCAACCTGCGACCGTAGCGGTCGCGCGGTTCCAGACTGTAGCGCTTAGAACCGCTCGGCCACACCGGCCGGCGAAATTGTTTTATACATGGGAGATCTATTCTTTGAACAATCGGGGGTTTAAAGGTGTTTATCTAGCTACAGGTGTTTATCTAGCCTGTGTGACTCATGACTGTTTACTCCACAGGAGGAGGTTGGTCCATCAGACGGTACTGTCAACTACATTAGAAATTCTTGTTGATGTTTTATTTCTACATTTTCAGGATGGAGCAGAAATTATTTGTGTGGTTATTTCTAATGATGTTTGAATAATTTTGTGTATTTTTTTCTCGTACAGATGTAGGGAATTTCAGTGTGAAAAATTTTGATCATTGTCGAATGGCACTAACTTGGGAAGTGGACAAGCATGAATCATATAGTTCATGCAGTGAAAATAAGATAGAGTAAGGGACGTGGCTGAATGTATTGAGATTGAGGTGGCTAATGTGGTGGATTGCAGTCAGGCGGGCGAGGAGTGGCCAAATTAACAGTAGAGACCCTTACCAGCGTAACACTCCTTAGCCTGCACTAATTATTAGATGCCTTTAAACGATTATTTCAAAGTTAATATATATAGTTAGGAGGCCGATTTCACCTACGCGGGGGAAATATTTATTCATTGACTTGGCGTTGCTCCATGGGGAAAGAAGAACTGTAAGAAAAACGGTATGTGACCAGACTTTGTTGGGAGACAGGATAACGAGAGGACGTGTATGAAACAGTAATTGTTTGCCACCATATTGTAAAATTTGTGATTTTTGAGATTCAAAAGCGTTACGTAACGTTAATGTGGAGTTTATTAACAGCCATAATATAGTCTGGTGCATTTCAAAGGTAGTTTTGCGTATTTATTTTTGATAAAAAAATTATTTGGTGAACTGTAATGTACGACAAGCTTGCATAGAACTTCAAACATTTGGTATTCGATGTTTGCTTTAGAACCTGCTTCAATAATATGGTCAAAAGCATAGAGAAAGATTTATCTGCTAAAACGAACTCATTTCACTCGGACTCAATCATCGAATGACCAAATGCGAATGGCAGTATCCCAGTTCGAGAAGGTCCTATAGAAATTTTCTTTCTCTCACATTTCAAGAATTTTACAGGCGACCGTCGGAGTCGGCAGCTTCTTCTACACCACGAGAGTAACTTGTCTACGTATACGAAATTACGTACGCTGTGGGAGTAATCGATGCCACTCTGGAAATTGTATTGTTTTTCATTAACATACAAACAGAGATACTACACACACTAGTTCAGTAACGAGTTTAATATTACTAGCTTAAAAACATTTAGTTATTATTTTTAGCCATATTATTACACCAGTATTGTGAAGACACTATTGCCAGCTTAAACACATTAATTTCTTCTTTTGATCTATAATATTATAAAAATGGGTAAAACGTGACAGAACCTACAAGGAGTGAAACACAGCCACTGTCAAGTATTTCATGCCCAAAAACAAATTAATACACTATCATTCAGTTCTATGTACTTATTGCATATATTTTGTTTTGTTGTTATAAATGTGTATTTTATGCTATGTATATGTACTGATGTTCTGCTTTGTATAATTTCATGTACGACTGGTGGAATCATCCTGTGTAAGCTACAACCGACATCAGATTGCCACGGCAACGTGGGTCCATCACATATGAATTACGTGCGGTTCTACTCTGCAGTAAAAGCAGGCCAAGAATGACATGCTCACTCATTGCACACATTAGTTTCGTCTTTGTAGATAACGACTGGGTTAGGAATATTTGTAGATTTAGTTGTTATATGTTTCAGTATATGCAGAATGATTTGTGTTTTTTGGTTGATGTGTTCACAGTTGTGGAGAGATATTCTGGAATATAAATCTGACGTGTATTTTCGCAGGGTAAAGCCGAATTGTATCCAGAGTAAAGTAATTAAAGGAATAGTGAACAGTTGAAAGCTTATGGTTAAAACCAGATCACATTTTAAAATGCAGAGGGAACAGGAAGTGAATGTGCGGTCCAGTGCTGATGAACAAAACCCAGGCCAATCATATGAAATTTTTGATGAAACCGTAGCTAAACTTCAGAACAGCCTCACTTGTCTGCTCTTCAAATGAGCATGTCTGCTACGCAAGCGAATATTGAACTTCGGAACAGTCCAACATGTCTGCTACTCAGACGAAACTGTTAGCTGAGCAAGTGGATATGTCTGCTGCACAAGCGAATATATCAGTTAGCCGAGAACGTAATAAAGTGAACCATCTGCCCATAGTGGAAGATTTAGTTAAAGTATTAGCTGATGTGAGTACTTTGACAAGTGAACATATAGAAATCAGGAAAGAAAGAAATAATATAAAGCCAACCCACAAACAATTTCCCATCGAAATAAACAGAGTAAACAGTGAAATTGGAACCGTGCGGGGAAGACAACAAACGGTAGAAGTAGAGGTACAAAACCTGGCCTCAACAGTAAAGTAAATAGTGTCCGGATGTGAAGGGCGAATGGAACAAAAGTTTCAAGAGAAAACACAGCAGTTTAAGCAACAATTGTGCGACAGGGATAAGGAAGAGCAAGTGATATGGTCTGTTAATAAAGGTGTCAAGGAAGTGGTAGAGAATAAAGTTAGCGAAGGCCACAGTTATCTCGCCAAATAGATCAAGAGTTTAAGGAAGTACGCTAGCAGGTAGGAACCGAGTTCCAAAAATGGAAAGCAGAACTTTCACAGAATTTGCAAACGTGCACTCAAAGGGTAGAAGAAGTGAGGGGGCGGCTACTGAAGAAAGAAAGGAAGCCAGCCCAGAGTGGAAATCTAGAGGTAGATATGAGCGCTCCATGTATAATTATGGGGGTGATGAGCAGTACCCAGATACAAGCCCAAATGAGCAGATATATGGAAGTATATCACCTATGAGTGATTATACCAGATGTATCATGGAAGAGAAAATGTTAAAGCATATGCAGTTCCAAATATTTTTTTCCGGAAACGAAGATATTAAATCCTGTCGAATTTATCAGACGATTCAGAGGATTGTTAAAACGAACTTGGTCTGATCGACAGGAAATCGAATATGTATCAGGTTATATCCAAGGCGATGGTTATTCTGTATGTGACTGACGTAGTAGACAAGTGAGAAGGCAATCCTCAATAGGTATCGGTCAAGAGGCATTCAGGAGAGTTTGAAGAAGGAAGTACATAACTCACACCCCTTCTCTTACCGAAACGGGAACTTAAGGAGATACTTCGAAAAATATTTGAATAAACCAAGATATGTGGATCAACCAATAGATTACAAAAGTGTGATAACGGTCGTCAAAGCTCAGCTTCCGATGGAGATCAGGAAAAAACTGCTGCATGTTTTAGAAGATAATATGGAAGAATTCATGTCTGTAGTAGATTCAATCAAAAATTCTATCAAATGGAAAATAGGCAGACATGTTATTACAGTAATAATGGGTGAATAAATGGAAGACAAATGGATAAATTTCATCAAACCAATATGAATAATGGTTACAACAATGGAGCAAACTGTATGGAACAGCAGAATAATGGAAGAAATTATGATTCGAACAGAAACAGACAGAAGCAATTTGAAAGGAGGTACAAGCATGTCTGTCACGACCGTAGAAATCAAGTACAAACTAATCAAAAAGTAATCAAATCATATAAGACGCTAGGCCAAGGCCAACAAATAATAACCCCTGGCGAGAACAACCACTGGTCATAGTTGAAGCAACCGATGACAACAGTGGACCGGCTATAACGGGCAATTTAAACTGAATTCGACTGGATTATGCCCAGAGGTTCGGTCGATAAAAGAATAATGGGGGGAGGGGGCGGGGGCAAGCAATCACCTGTAAATTCTTTCAGGTACAACGATGGAATGAGGATCATTGAGGTGTTATTAGAAGACGTAAGTCCTGGGAAACAAGTGTCTGGTAAAGTGCCAGTATCAGCGATCCGTGCTGAAATATTAAACATATCTATGAGAGTAGTCTTGGATACCGGAGCTTCGATAAACGCGATCTCCAACGATTTAATTAAACGGCTATCCCAGAAGACAGAGTTACCATCGTTGCCGATACGAAACTGTAAGATCATTGGAGCCCTGGGAACCACTCGCAACCAGACCAGATACAAACTTTGCTAGATGTAAGAAAAGGAAATACAGCGATAAGATGCGTGTTCCTAGTAATTCAAAAATTAATAGAAGATTGTATCATCATATTAGAGACTATGAGAGAGAAGGACTTAAAAATAGACTTCAGTTTGTGATAATGGGAGAAATGGCACAAGTTGATCTGATCATGGAAGAAAAGCGCATGGGAAATTACTGTCCTGAGCATGGTATTAAGCTCATTACAAAAGAAAGGAGATGTAAACGTACAGAAGAGGTAAAGGAAAGCACGATACTCGGGATAGCAGAACAAGTGGAAGAAAAGGCAAAGGAAACTGATGGATTGGAGAACGAACGAAATGATCATCTGGTAGATCTTTTGGAGAAATGCATCCAGGTTTTTTAAGAAAGGGGCAAGCAATCACCTGTAAATTCTTTCAGGTACAACGATGGAGCCGGCCGCGGTGGTCTCGCGGTCAAGGCGCTCAGTCCGGAACCGCGCGACTGCTACGGTCGCAGGTTCGAATCCTGCCTCGGGCATGGATGTGTGTGATGTCCGTAGGTTAGTTAGGTTTAAGTAGTTCTAAGTTCTAGGGGACTGATGACCACAGAAGTTAAGTCCCATAGTGCTCAGAGCCATTTTGAACAACGATGGAATGAGGATCATTGAGGTGTTATTAGAAGACGTAAATCCTGGGGAACAAGTTTCTAGTAAAGTGCCAGTATTAAGGGATTTACGTGCCATTTGGAGGTGTTTCCCCATGAGACGTATTGTAATAAGTAATGTCCAATTCCATGGAGATTGAAGAAATCTGTAAGTGAAGAAACAAACAGCATGATGAACTGGGACCTGATAGAACCACCGGTCAGTCTACGTTGCAGTCCGCTGTTAGCTGTACCTAAACCGGGGGGGGGGGGGGGGGGGAAGTAAGATTGGTGTTGGATGCAAGAGTCGTCAATACCATTATTGTACCAGTGAGAACTCACCCAGAAAATACAGACGACCTCATTCAGAAGTTTCATGGCGCCAAGTACTTTACCAGTATTGACCTATGGACTTCCTATTCGCAGATCAAACTGGATGAACAATCAAGACAATATACAGCCTTCATATATTCCGGAAGAAGTTATAAGTTTAAAGAATTGCCTTTCGTTTTGATTGTGAGTGCAGGAGTTTTTATGATGACATAAGATGCAGTTAGGACCATAACTAAGGAGTCAGCCCACCCTGTTCGTCTATGCCATTTTAATCGCTACTGCAACATGGGAACCGCACAACTGCTTATTAGAGAGATTATTGGAAACTGTTAGGAGCTCTGGAATAACCGCAAACATGCAAAAGTATCACTTCAGAATGAAGAAGATAAAATTTTTGGGTCATTTAATTGATGACGAAGAAATTTTGATGAATACTGCCAAGATCAGCGCTATTAAGAATTTTCGTACACCTAGGGTAAGAAACAACTTGAGGCGTTTTTGGGTTTAGCCTCACTTTTTTCGACAGTTCATAGAGGAACAATTCATTAATCCACAGCCATTAGTAAGTTTGTTAAGAAAGAATATTCCTTGGCAGTGGACAAATAACTGTCAGTATGCATTTGAGAACGTTTAGAAGAAGAAATGAGGATCAGTATGTATGACATAGGAAATCCAAATTTAGATTAGGATTTAACCGAACTAGCGATCAAATAACGCAGAAGGTAAATTTAACATGTCTTCATGGTAATTGGATGTCTCTATAGGCCCCTGGCTCAGCAGCTGTTGTGGCAGAGCACCTGAAGGAAAATTTGGAAAATATTTCCAGTAGATTTCCCGACCATGTTATAGTTCTGGGTGGAGACTTTATTTTGCCAGATATAGAATGGGAGACTCAAACGCTTATAACGGGTGGCAGGGACAAAGAATCCAGCGAAATTTCTTTAAGTGCATTATCTGAAAACTACCTTGAGCAGTTAAACAGAGAACCGATTCGTGGCGATAACGTATTAGACCTTCTGGTGAGAAACAGACCCGAACTACTTGAAAAAGTTAACGTAGAAAAGGGAATCAGCGATTATAAAGCGGTTACCGCATCGATGATTTCAGCCGTAAACAGAAATATTAAAAAAGGTAGGAAGATTTTTCTGTTTAGCAAAAGTGACAAAAAGCAGATTTCAGAGTAATTGAAGGCTCAACACAAAAGTTTTGTCTCAAGTACAGGTAGTGTTGAGGATCAGTGGACAAAGTTCAAAACCATCGTACAATATGCATTAGATGAGTATGTGCCAAGCAAGATCGTAAGAAATGGAGAAAAGAGCCACCGTGGTACAACAATCGAGTTAGAAAACTGCTGCGGAAGCAAAGGGAACTTCACAGCAAACATTAACAGAGCCAAAGCCTTGCAGACAAACAAAAATTACGCGAAGCGAAATGTCGTGTGAGGAGGGCTATGCGAGAGGCGTTCAATGAACTCGAAAGTAAAGTCCTATGTACTGACTTGGCAGAAAATCCTAAGAAATTTTGGTCTTATGTCAAAGCGGTAGGTGGATCCAAACAAAATGTCCAGTCACTCTGTGACCAAAATGGTACTGAAACAGAGGATGACTGATTAAAGGCCGAGATACTAAATGTCTTTTTCCAAACCTGTTTCACAGAGGAAGACTGCTCTGTAGTTCCTTCTCTAGATTGTTGCACAGATGACAAAATGGTAGATATCGAAATAGATGACAGAGGGATGGAAAAAACAATTAAAATCGCTCAAAAGAGGAAAGGCCACTGGACCCGATGGGATACCAGTTCGATTTTACACAGAGTATGCGAAGGAACTTACCCCCCTTTTTGCAGCGGTGTACCGTAGGTCTCTAGAAAAGCGTAGCGTCCCAAAGGATTGGTAAAGGGCATAGGTCAACCCCGTTTTCAGGAAGGGACGTTGAACAGATGTGCAGAGCTATAGACGTATATCTCTAACGTCGATCAGTTGTAGAATTTTGGAAGACGTAATATGTTCGAGTATAGCGACTTTTCTGCAGACTAGAAATGTTGCTCTATAGGAATCAGCATGGGTTTCGAAAAAGAGGATAATTTTGAAATGGATAGAATATAGTGCAATCGCTCACGAATCACACAGAGGGAAGGGGTACCACATACTATTTAATCCAAAAATAATGATTAGCAAACAAGAGATAGTTAGTCACTAGCCCTCTAGGGCAATGAATATCCAGTATTCTGACAACGGTAATGGTAAAGAAAATTGAGAAAATAATCACTGGCATGGCAGCAGAAGACTGTCGCGCTTTTCCAAAATGCAAAGCTTACAAGAAAATAAATAAATGAGAAAGCACTTAGTTTGCATTTACGTATTCTGGTCTGTCTGTACTGAAACTTTGTTACGTAAAAATGATTTGCAGTAGCCTCAGAGTAACGTAATACAAAATTTGGAAAGAGGCAAGAAATTTACTTTTAATTATTGAAAGATTGAACTGAGCCTTCTTTAAGCAAATGAGCAACTGATTTACTTTTAACATAAGAAAAATAAAATACGTACCAAGCCAGCAGAACTCATTCGCTAAATTAAATACGGAATACAAGAAATTCCGCGCTCTTAATTCGTGTTGTATCTTTAATTACTAGTTCTGCCAGTGAAATTTTACGTTACTTTGAGTAAGTGAAGTTGATACTCAAAACTGCAAGTTACTTAAACATCTATTATGCAGTACAACAATGAACAGATATTGAGCCAGCAGAATTTAGGCTGAAACTAGTCATTAGCAAACAAACAAAAGTGGCAGTAAATAGTAAATCAGTTTTCATGTTTTACGACACTCGGTGATTCCATGGAAAGGAAAGGGACTCTGATTGGTAATAACGTCAGAGGACAATGACAACTATGTTGCCTTACAAGTTTTAACAACTGCAGATTAGTATTTAAGAAAATTATTAAGGCCAGTGAAAGAAAAGCAACTCTGTAGCGTCTGTACTATATTAGTTAAAAGTCTTGCGACGCTGTAGCAGTGCGGATGACGAAGAATGTAACCGACGATAATGCTGAGCTACCGATGTTGTTGCTGCTAGTGGTTGAGAACCACGAATCGTCTCGAGAGCCACGGATAATTATGGGACAGGCAATAGGTAGAACCGCAGATTGCTCCGCCTGTTCACTCCTTCCGTGCCCTCAATAGTTGTGGGGCAACAAATTAGGTGAACCTACATTGGCGCTGTAATTGGTGCACACCGCGTCTGCGGTAGCGTCTAACAAACGCTTCGTCACTATTTCATGAGTCAAGCAGCTTTGTTCACTGTAAGCGCGCAAGTGGACAAGCGGTGACATATAGAAGTTTGTTTCAATCCATGAGGTGTACACGAATAGCCTAAGTGGTTACACTGATGCTTGTGCTAAGAAGGTCCAAATGGCTCTGAGCACTATGGGACTTAAAATCTGAGGTCATCAGTCCCCTGGACTTAAATGTAACTAACCTAAGGACATCACACACATCCATGCCCGAGGCAGATTCGAACCTGCAATCGTAGCAGCAGTACGGTTCTGGACTGAAGCGCCTAGAACCACTTGGCCACTGCGGCCGGCTGCTAAGCAGGAAATATGGGTACAGATCCGGGGTCGGCAGAGATTTCCCTAGGATACTAATCAACTGTACACCTGATGTCTAACGCGAGTACATCTTCGATAAAAAGTAATAGGTTGTTCCGTTGCGAATACGTAGATGTCACTACAGGGAAGCTCCTGTTGAGTTGTCGTATAATCCTTTCATGAATTTGCTATAGATGGAAGACGTTTTACTTCAGCGGATTTCGACATTAATAGATTTCGTATTACTTAAAGAACTTCTTAAAGAATTACCACAGCGTAAACTGATTAGAACAATCTGGACGGACCTACAGGGTTCATAGATGAAGGGGGTACTGCAGAGAAACTTTTGCTGTCACTTTAGCTGTTAAGATGGGTAGCATGAGGCAGGAGAGACGTCGGCCGTGTGTCCTACATATGGAACTTGAGGGCGGGTGGAGCCTAGCGTAACGACTGCAGGATGAAAAGGATGGAAGATACAGGACTAGTAGTTAACTGTTGCAGAGGAGGGGCAAATAAACCGAAAAGATATAACGAAAGGGACGCGTCTAACTTTAATAAAAGAAAACGTGATCCATAGAAGGCTGTGATATAGACTGTATTTATTTAAATAGCCAACATCAAGGACTTGTCATTAACAAGAACATGAATAACATTTCGTATTACATGTCGTAATTGTCAAATCACTTTTCACATCACGTACAAAGTAGACCTTACGTTTCATCATGATGTCGTAAATGGTTCCATATTAACGTTGGACAGCTGTGTAATTTAGAGAAGAGTCCAAAATACTACACAATATACTAGCCTGAGTATAATCAGAATTATGAAAGATGTACGATTGTTAATTTTCTGAAATAAGCTATGGAAGCCGTACGGCAGTAAGTTAAAGAACATAAATAGCGTCAATACGCTAAAATTTGTTTTAGATCAAAGGATTATTGAAGGATTATAAGATTTTGTATGTTCTTGACGGATTAATGGTGCACATATTTTGGTTTCTTTCAGAAAATTCATAACGCCCGGCAAGTACTGAAGCTGGGCTTTTTGCAGCTGTCCTCTTAACTCTGGCGACCGGAAGACGGCAGCGCCGGGCTCCGCGGCGGACAATGGCCGAACTTCCGCCCCGGAGAAGGCCTCCGACCACCTCCACTGCTGCGGCTTAATTTGAATTTATGCGTCGCACGGCAGTTAAAAATAAGCACAATGGAGCAACCAATTGTCAGGGTAATTTTTGTAACATCGTAAATAAGCCGGAGGCTTTGCGCAGCGACGTTCGCATTTTGCCATTTGCTCCCAGGGAAACTAAAATTGTCTTTCAAGAAATAAAGAAACAGATTTTATGAACATAGCTGTATTAAGCTTTTTTCAGAAGAGTTTCATCGCTGACATGTCTCATTTGAGTAACTGTACAGCCTATACATATAGTCCATGATATACTAAAAACTTAACGTCTACTGTGAAGAAATCAAAATCGCTAAAACATTTCCAGAATACTTCTTTAGACTTCCGAAGAACCATTCCTCTATTGTCACTTTTTTCTTCCATAAATTCTTTATTAGGCCTACCGAACTGGTATCCCGCGCAAAAGAAGGTATTTTATTTCTGTCGTTGAAGTTAATAGGAAAGTTCTCATTGAATACGATATCTGTTTGAATTATTGTAGAAGAATCATGTGCGATAGATACTAACATCGTATACGACCAGGAAATATGCTTGTAATCGCGAAGACAATAGATATTAGCGCTATGGCTAATTAAACTTACAGATTTGTTGTATAATTCTTTCAGCGAAATGATAATATTCTCTTAGTTGCCATTCGATCAGATGTATTTCCCGTGATTACTTCGAGGTTCTTTCCACGTCTCTACTAATGGTATTTGTGACAAGCCACATAGTTGACTTAGTTCATGACGTTGACCTGGATGTGCACCACACGATTCGTTTTCTGTCGGTAGGAAACATACTTCGGACGTCTACGAAACTCAAAAACCTTGTGTGGACAGCACCATCACAAGGATTTACTTTTTCGCACTCTACGAAGGTGGGCAAAACGCTGTTTCTAAAACCAACAATATTGAGAAAAGGGTTGATTGCTGCCCACCACATAGAGGAGGCGTTGAGTCGCAGATTGGTATAACGAAAGGACTGCTGTACGTTTTAGTGTTCTACTTCAGAAGAATGCCTTCTGACCTAAATCTGAAGTTTGGAGGAATCTTTTCGTTGTGCTTGTCTGTGGCTCAACGTCTCCTCTATATTGGTGAGCAGCAATCTAGCCTTTTCATAATGTTGTTGTTATTCCATCCTCGAATTTACATTGCTTGTTTTGTAACTAACAACACGTACATGTCATTCACAGCATTATATTGATCATCGTCCTAGTGACCTTGTTGGTTCTTTCTGAAACTTATTGTCAACTCTAACACATGCTATAACGCTCGCAAGTGACCTATCCGTATACCGTATCCTGAAAAAAAAATAGAAAACTTAGGGAATTTCTCTGAGTGAGGATACTGCTACCAGTACAGCACACAAAGAAATATGGCTGTTCATAACGGCAAAAAGAAATATTTTTTACAGTATCAGTTCACGTTTATTTAGCCGAATACGGAACAATAAAAATAAATGACTCTGAATGTATTGCGTCTCCCATGACATGTGGATGATTCAAATTAATAAAAGCAAGGATTATTTACATAACGGCTCATTTTAAATTCTATGAGCACAGATAAAGCTGTATGAATAAATGAACAGCGCCATCCTGCATCAATTTGTTCTTTTCCCATCGTCGTTGCAATCAATTCTCAAAACTTACTGTAAGACTAATACCAGTTCCTACGCGAACTTCTGTGAAAATTGTAAGTAGGTTGTTTAGGTTTTCTTATTGGTAACGCCACGTAGTGTTCTGTATGAAAATCACTGGCTGTGCTGTGTGCAGTCTGTGGCTAGTTTGCATTGTTGTCTGCCATTGTAGTGTTGGGCAGCTGGATGTGAACAGCGCGTAGCGTTGCGCAGTTGGAGGTGAGCTGCCAGCAGTGGTGGATGTGCACTGAGAAATGGCAGTGTTTTGAGAGCGGATGATCTGGACGTGTGTCCATCAGAGACAGTAAATTTGTAAGAATGGATGTCATGAACTGATATATATATTATGACTTTTGAACACTATTAAGGTAAATACATCGTTTGTTCTCTATTAAAATCTTTCATTTGCTAACTATGCCTGTCAGTAGTTAGTGCCTTCAGTAGTTAGAATCTTTTATTTAGCTGGCAGTAGTGGCGCTCGCTGTATTGCAGTAGTTTGAGTAACGAAGATTTTTGTGAGGTAAGTGATTTGTGAAACGTATAGGTTAATTTAGTCAGGGCCATTCTCTTGTAGGGATTATTGAAAGTCAGATTCCGTTGCGCTAAAAATATTGTGTGACAGTTTAAGTAGTCATTTATAATTTTTCTAAGGGGACGTTTCAAAATCAATGGCAGGAAGAAGAAGAAGAAGAAGAAGAAGCTAGTGTGGAAGCAGAAGTAATAATCACACATGTTAAGGGACTTCAAGAGGTCTTTTTTTTCGGGACATCAGTCTTATGATTGGATTGAACGGTCCACCACGAATTCCCCTCGTGTGCAAACCTCTTCGTCTCAGAGTAGAAGTTGCAACCTACGTCCTCAACTATTGGCTGTATGCATTCCAAACCCTGCCTTCCTGTACAGTTTTTACCCTCTACAGCTCCCTCTACTACTATGGAAGTCATTACCTGATGTCTTTACAAATGTCCTTCATCCCATCCCTTCCATACAATGCTGTACTCCAGAAGTACATTCTTAGAAACTTTTTCCTGAAATTAAAGCCTACTTTTGATAGTAGTAGACCTCTCATGGCCAGGAAAGACTTTTTTGCCATTGCTAATCTGCCTTTGAAGTTCTCCTTGCTCCGTCTGACATTGTTAATTTTACTGCCTAAGTAGCAGAATTCCTTAACATCATCTACTTTGTGAACATCACCCCTGATGTTAAGTTTCTCGCCGTTCTCATTTCTGTTACTTCTCGTTATTACTTCTCGTTACTTAAGTCTTTCTTCGATTTAATCTCAGTCCATATTCTGTACTCATTAGGTTGTATATTCCATTCAGCACATCATGTAGTTCTTCTTCACTTTCACTCAGGATAGCAATGCCATCAGCGAATCATATCATTGATATCATTTCACGTTGAATTTTAATTCCACTCCTGAAACCTTCTTTTATTTCCATCATTGCTTCTTCGATGTACAGATTGAACAGTAGGGGCGAAAGACTACATCCTGTCTTACTCCCTTTTTAACCTGCGCATTTCGTTCTTGGTCATCCAATCCTATTATTGCTCCCTGGCACATGTACATACTGTATATTACCCCTCTCTCCGCATAGCTTATCCCTATTTTTCCCAGAATTTCGAACATCTTGCACCATTTTACACTGTGAACGGTTTTAACAGGTCGAAAATCCAACGAACGCGTCTTGATGTTTCTTTAGTCCTGCTTACATAATCAACCGCAACGTCGTAATTGCCTCCCTAGTGCCTGTACCTTTCTAAAGCCAAACTGATCGTCAACAAGCCCATCGTCAATTTTCTTTTACTTTCTTCTGTGTATTACTCTTGTGGGCAACTTGAATGCAGAAGCAGTTAAGCTTATTGTGCCATAATTCTCGCACTTGTAAACTCTTCCAGTTTTTGGATTTCTGTGGATGATACTTTTCCGAACACCAACGGGAATACTCATTTCGTTGCCACTTCCCCCTGTGATTTTAGAAATTCAAATGGACTGTTATCGATCCCTTCAGCCTTATTTGCTCGTACGTTCTCCAAAGTTCTCTTGAATTCTGATTATAATACTTGATCCTCTGTCTCTTCAAAATCGACTCCTGTTTCTTCTTCTACCACGTCACGCAAATGTTCCTTCTCATAGAGGCCTTCAGTGTACTCTTTTCAACTACCCACTCTCTCCTCCGAATTTACAGTTGAATTCCCGTCGCAAGTCTCAATGTTACCACCCTTGGTTTTAATATCACTGAAGGTTCTTTCCACTTTGCTATATGCTGAGCCCGTCCTTCCGAGAAACTTTTCTTTTTCGATTTCTTCACATTTCTCATGCAGCCATCTCGTCTTAGCTTCCCTGCACTTCCTATTTACTTAGTTCCTCAGAGAATTGTATTTCTGAATTCCTGAATTTCCCTGTCCATTTTTGTACTACCTACTTTCATCGATTATCTGATGTATTACTTTTAATACATGTGATTCCTTGGCAGTTACATTCCCTTTATCCTATATTTTTTTCCAACTTCAGTGACTGATCTTTTTAGAGATGTCCATTCCTCTACAACTATACTGCCTACTGGGCTATTCCTTATTTCTGTATCTATAGTCTTAGAGAACTTCAAGAGTATCTAGTCATTCATGTGTTCTCCCATATCCCACTTCTTTGTGTATGATTCTTCCTGACTAATCTCTTAAACTTCAGCCTACTTTTTAACACTAATGTTCAAATGTGTGTGAAATCGTATGGGACTTAATTGTTAATGTCATCAGTCCTTAAGCTTACACGCTACTTAACCGAAATTATCCTAAGGACAAACACACACACCCATGCCCGAGGGAGGACTCGAACCTCCGCCGGGACCAGCCGCACAGTCCACCACTGCAGCGCCTTAGGCCGCTCGGCTAATCCCGCGCGGCCTTTAACACTACTTCATTGTGATCTGAGTTTGTATCTGCTCCTGAACACGCCTTACAATCCAATATCTGATTTCGAAATCTCCGTCCATGATGCAATGTAACTGAAGTCTTTCCGTATCATGCGGTTTTCTGCTAGTATACCTCCTCCTCTTGTGTTTCTTGAACGGAATATTCGTTATGACGAGCTGAAGTTTACAAAACTAAATTAGTCTTCCCCCTCTCTCATTTCTTGCCCAAGCTCATATCCTCGTGCAACCTTTTTTCTACTCCTTCCCCTACAACTGCATTCCAGCCCCCCATGGCTATTAGATTTTCATCTTCCTTTATGTACTGTATTAGCCTTTCAGTATCCTCATATACTTTACCTGTCGCTTCATTTTCAGCTTGCGACTTCCATATGTATACCTGAACTGTCGGTGTCGGTGTTGGTTTACTGTCTATTCTGATAAGAACAACCGTATCACTGAACTGTTGACAGGAACACACTCTCTGCCCTACCTTCCTATTCATAAAGAATCCTACTCCCGTTTTTTTTTCCTCTGCTGCTGCTGCTACTGCTGTTCATATTAGCCTCTACTCATCTGACCAGAAATCCTTGTCTCCTTTCCATTTTACTTCACTGATCCATACTATATCTCGACTGAGCAGTTGCACTTCCGTTTCTAGATTTTATAGCTTCTCTACCACGTACAAGTTACTGATATTCCTCACTCCGACTCGTAGAGAGTGTCCTTTCGTTAGTTATTCACTCTTTTTCTCATGGTCACCGCATCCTTGGCAGTCCCTTCCAGAGGACCCGAAGGGGGGACTATTCCGGAATCTTTTGCCAATGGAAAGATCATCAGGACACTTTTTCAGTTACAGGCCACATGTCCTGTGGATACACGTTATGTGTCTTTGATGCGGCGATTTCCATTACATTCTGCATCCTCATCCCGTTGATCATCGCTGATGCTTCCGCCCTTAAGGGCTGTTTCCCATTCCAAGAACACGAATCCCCTGAACTGCTGTCCGCACCTCCGCCCTTTTTGACGGTGCCCTACTATGGCGTAAGTACTGATTATTAATGCTAATTATTAATCAAATTTTGAAGCCGGCGGGTTTCGAACCCGGGATCGAGCACGGTTTTGTTACAAATCACAGATACTACCGTTCGTTTTTTGACAATACTGAAACATTATCGACTGCAGTTTAACAATGGACCACTGCTTATAAACTAACGACTACTCTTGGAATACCTACATCCCTGTCTTACAACACGTTTATGCCGCCCCCGGTAGCTGAGTGGTGAGCTTGACAGAATGTCAATCCTAAGGGCCCGGGCTTGATTCCCGGCTGGGTCGGAGATTTCCTCCACTCAGGGACTGGGTGTTGTGTTGTCCTAATCAACATCTTTTCACCCTCATCAACACTCAAGTCGCCGATGTGGCGTCAAATCGAAAGACTTGCACCCGGCCAACGGTCTACCCGACGGGAGGCTCCAGTCACACATTTTACCTTGCTTAATCCGAGCATTTCATTCTTTGCCGCCCTGTGTATTTATTCCCTCTTGGTTGTTTTACGTACATCTTAAAGCGTCCGCATGTGAACGCTGTGAAATGCTCACCGAATGTCTTTCCATCGTCTCGAACAGTAGACTTACGTCTCCTCCTCTTGTCCGGATCCACCTTCGTGCCTAAGTCAATCACTCTTCTCCTATGTTCACTGCAAAAATCTACTCTCTGAGACTCCATTCTCCTTCACAACCTCCACATGAATCCCACTTTGTCAGACTCCACTCAAGCTCTCAAAACGAGTACGTGGGATACACTCCAAAAACCTAAAAAAAAAAAAAAAATCGAAAACGGATGTATTCTTATGTGCCAAATGCATATATCTCTGTCTACCATATAGCCTCCCTCCAGAAGTTGGACAAATCCATTCTACCAGTGCCAGCTAATCTCATGGCACCGAACAGGCCTCTACTTGTACACCTCTTGCAATCACAATCGATGTCCCCATCAAAACTCAGCTATGCAGCACATGCGAGATCAGCTCACTTTATGTGCCTACGTGACCCCGAAAAAACGTAACGTCTATCCCAGGAACATAGTGCCACGCGTCCTGCAGTGCAGGCTCATTTCGGCCGCTGATTCGAAACAGATACTGATCTCGCAGGAAGGTCCACCGGAAACATCGTGAGGACACGTGCAGAAACGGAGGCTATCGAGCGCACTGGGTGCAACCCGCTGCATGTAGTAGCACATCTCGGCACGAAAGACGCCTGCCGCTTGGGTTCTGAGGCCATTCTCGGCTCCTTTGGGTGGCTGGCTGATCCGGTGAAGGCAAACAGCAACGCATGTGGGGTGCAGGCTAAGCTGTCTATTTGTGGCATCATACCCAGGGTTGATGGCGGTCCTCTGGCTTGGAGCAGAGTGGAAGGTCTAAAGCAGAGGCTCAGATGACTCAGCGACGGCATCGGATGCGAATTTCTCGACCTCTGCTATCGGGTGCAGACTTGTAGGTTTCCCCTTAACAGGTCACACGTGCACTTCACGCAGGAAGCGGCTACCTGGGTAGCGGAATATGTGTGGCGTGCACATGGGGCTTTTCTTACGTTAGAGAACCCCTCCCTTAGAACCTAACACGATCTGATTGTTAAATCAGCCACAGTGACCTCAGAGAAACTTTCTCCTCGCAGATGAAAGATAGAAGAGATTGATATGATTTTAGTATACTGCAGGAGCATCCAAGGAAAGGTTCCAGAGTTAGTATCACTTGCTGAAGGTTGTAATGCACAGATAGTATTGGAAACAGAAAGCTGGTTGGAACCAGACGTCAATGAAACTGAAATACTACAATCAAATTGTAGGACAGGTAGTCACCAACGGTGGCGGCGTGTTTATTGTAGTGAAAATTTGATAAAATCTTGCGAGGTTATAAGGGATTCCGAATGTGAATGAATCTGGGTGAAACTGAGTATCAAGGAACGGTCGAAAATGCTGATTGCGTGCTGGTCATGATCTTTAGTTGTAGAGCGCTTCAGACCAACTTGCAGAATATCATTAGTAATTTTCCTGATCATGACGTTTTAATAGGGGGTGACTTCAACTCGTCACGCATAGATCGGGAGTGTTATGCCATCAAAACTGGTGCCAGAGACAGAGATTCGTGTGGCATTGTTCTGGATGTCTTGTCCGCAAAATTACGTTGAGAAGATAGTCAGAGAAACAACTCGTGAGGGTAAAGTCTTAGACTTCCTGGCGACAAACAGACCTGAACTTACCGAATCAGTTAACGTGGAGGAAGGTATCAGTGATTATAAGGCTGTGACGGCATCAAAGACAACGGGTCCTACTAGGAATGTTAAGAAAGGTAGGAAGATATATTTTCTCAGTAACGGAAACAGGATACAAGTTTCAGAATATCTCAGTAGTCAGCATCGAATATTCGGTGATGAGGACGAAGACGTGGAGAACAAATGGAAAAAATTCAAAGGCATCGTTCAATATGCCCTAGACAAGTACGTTCCGAATAACGTTTTAAGGGATAGGAAAGATTCACCATAGTTTAACAGCCGTTTTAGAAAAGCGCTACGTAAAGAAAGAGCACTTTATCTCAGATTCAAGAGAAGTAAAAACCTAGATGACAGCAAAAGCTGAACGAAGCAAAAATGAGCGTAAGAAAAGTAATGAGAGAAGCGTAGAACGATTTTGAATGTAACACGCGGTAAACCGACCTGAGTAAAAACCCTAAGAGATTTTGGTCGTATGTAAAATCAGTAAGTGGGTCAAAATCATCTATTCATTATCTCAACGACGATACCGGCACCAAAACGGAAGATAACAGAGAGAAGGCCGAAATACTGAATTCAGTCTTCCGAAGTTGTTCCACCGCGGAAAATCGTAACACTGTCCCTTCTTCCAATCGTCGTTCGAACGTGGAAATGGCAGTTATTGAGATAACCGATCGCGGAAATGAAAAGCAGCTACAATCGCGTGGTAGTGGAAAGGCGCCAGGTCCAGAAAAGATACCTATAAGATTCTATAACGATTATGCGAAGGAACTTGCTCCCCTTCTAGCAGTAATTTATTGTACATCGTTGAGCAACGAAAGGTATCTAACGCCTGAAAGAAAGCACAGATCATTCCCGTTTCTGAAAAAGGCCGTAAGACAAATCCACACAATTATAGACCTATTTCGATGACGTCAATCTGTTGTAGAGTTGTGGAACATGTTTTATTCTAAAAAGTTATGACGTTTTTGGAAAATGAACGTCTCCTCTATAAAAAATTAACGTGGATTCCGGAAACAGAGATCCAGCGAAACTCGGTTCGCTGTGTTCCTCTATGAGATCCATAGCGCAGTGGACAACGGCCCTCAGGTTGATGCCGTGTTCCTTCATTTCAGTAAGGCATTTGACATCGCCCCGCATTGCCGTTTAATAATAATAATAAAAATACGAGTTTACGGAGTATCGGAGCAGACTTGCGATTTGTTTCAAGACTTTCTTGCAGACAGAACACAACACGTCGCTCTTAACGGAACTAAATCGACAGATATAAAGGTAATATCCGGAGTAGCACGAGGAAGTGTGATAGGAGCGTTGCTGTTTATAATATGTACAGTAGAGAGCGTCGGATGATCATTAAGTCTATTCGCAGATTATGCAGTTATCTGCATCAGAGTAGCAACGTCAGAAGATAGTAAGAACCTGCAGAAGGAAGTGCAGAGGACTGATGAACGGTGCAGGCTCTGGCAGTCGACCTTGAACGTAAGTACCTGTAATATACTGCACATACATAGGAAAAGAAATACACTACTGTACAGCCACACTACTGATGACAAACAGCAGGAGGCACCGTCTGCCGTAAAATATCTAGACGTAACAACCGAGTGACCTTAAGTGCAATGACCACATAAAACAGATAGTGGGAGAAGTAGACGCCGAACTCAGATTCACCGGAAGAATATTAAGGAAATGTAGCTCATTTACGAAAGAAGTGGCTTATAAGGCGCTTGTTCTCCCGATTCTTCATCTATCTGGGATACCTATCAGGTAGGGCTGATAGTGGACATAGAAAAGATCTATCAAATGAAGAGCGGCGCGTTTCGTCACGGATTTAGCTTGGGAGAGAGCGTTACGGAGCTGCTAAACAAACTTCACTGGCAGACGTTACACGAGAGGTTTTGTGCATCACGGAGAGATTTACTATTGAAATTTCCAGACAGCACTTTTCCGGAGGAGTCGGACAGCATATTACTTACTTCCACACACATCTGGCGTATTGACCCCGAGGAGATAATTCGAGAAATTAGAGCCAGTACAGAGGCTTCCCGACAATCATTCTTCCCATGCACTATTCGCGAGTGGAGCAGGGTTGGAGGCATCAGATAGTGGCACACCATTAGGTGGCTTGCGGGGTATGATGTAGACGCAGATGGAAGAATGCACTTTGCTCTGCCAAGATCATCTGCCCGGGCGCCGGTCCGTAGTGAGTCGGCGAAAGCAGTCGTAAAAAGTTGTACCCACTGGCCCCTGGGACAAGGGAGCTAAGCGTTCTCCTCTACCTGTGGATCTACCGCAGCGCAAACCATGTCCTCCACATTGGCTTCCGTTGTGTGAAAGCCTGCCCTGGCTTGGATGATACATGTTGTTGTTGTTGTTGTGGTCTTCAGTCCTGAGACTGGTTTGATGCAGCTCTCCATGCTACTCTATCCTGTGCAAGCTTTTTCATCTCCCAGTACCTACTGCAACCTACATCCTTCTGAATCTGCTTAGTGTATTCATCTCTTGGTCTCCCTCTACGATTTTTACCCTCCACGCTGCCCTCCAATACTAAATTGGTGATCCCTTGATGCCTCAGAACATGTCCTACCAACCGATCCCTTCTTCTGGTCAAGTTGTGCCACAAACTTCTCTTCTCCCCAATCCTATTCAATACTTCCTCATTAGTTATGTGATCTACCCATCTAATCTTCAGCATTCTTCTGTAGCACCACATTTCGAAAGCTTCTATTCTCTTCTTGTCCAAACTATTTATCGTCCATGTTTCACTTCCACACATGGCTACACTCCATACGAGTACTTTCAGAAATGACTTCCTGACACTTAAATCAATACTGGATGTTAACAAATTTCTCTTCTTCAGAAACGCTTTCCTTGCCATTGCCAGCCTACATTTTATATCCTCTCTACTTCGACCATCATCAGTTATTTTGCTCCCCAAATAGCAAAACTCCTTTACTACTTTAAGTGCCTCATTTCCTAATCTAATTCCCTCAGCATCACCCGACTTAATTCGACTACATTCCATTATCCTTGTTTTGCTTTTGTTGATGTTCATCTTATATCCTCCTTTCAAGACACTGTCCATTCCATTCAACTGCTCTTCCAAGTCCTTTGCTGTCTCTGACAGAATTACAATGTCATCGGCGAACCTCAAAGTTTTTATTTCTTCTCCATGAATTTTAATACCAACTCTGAATGTTTCTTTTGTTTCCTTTACTGCTTGCTTAATATACAGATTGAACAACATCGGGGAGAGGCTACAACCCTGTCTTACTCCCTTCCCAACCACTGCTTCCCTTTCATGTCCCTCGACTCTTATAACTGCCATCTGGTTTCTGTACAAATTGTAAATAGCCTTTCGCTCCCTGTATTTTACCCCTGCCACCTTTAGAATTTGAAAGAGAGTATTCCAGTCAACATTGTCAAAAGCTTTCTCTAAGTCTACAAATGCTAGAAATTTAGGTTTGCCTTTCCTTAATCTTTCTTCTAAGATAAGTCGTAAGGTCAGTATTGCCTCACGAGTCCAGTGTTTCTACGGAATCCAAACTGATCTTCCCCGAGGTTGGCTTCTACTAGTTTTTCCATTCGTCTGTAAAGAATTCGTGTTAGTATTTTGCAGCTGTGACTTATTAAACTGATAGTTCGGTAATTTTCACATCTGTCAACACCTGCTTTCTTTGGGATTGGAATTATTATATTATTCTTGAAGTCTGAGGGTATTTCGCCTGTTTCATACATCTTGCTCACCAGATGGTAGAGTTATGTCAGGACTGGCTCTCCCACGGCCGTCAGTAGTTCCAATGGAATATTGTCTACTCCGGGGGCCTTGTTTCGACTCAGGTCTTTCAGTGCTCTATCAAACTCTTCACGCAGTATCATATCTCCCATTTCATCTTCATCTACATCCTCTTCCATTTCCATAATATTGTCCTCAAGTACATCGCCGTTGTATAGACCCTCTATATACTCCTTCCACCTTTCTGCTTTCCCTTCTTTGCTTAGAACTGGGTTCCCATCTGAGCTTTTGATATTCATACAAGTCGTTCTCTTATCTCCAAGGGTCTCTTTAATTTTCCTGTAGGCGGTATCTATCTTACCCCTAGTGAGATAGGCCTCTACATCCTTACATTTGTCTTCTAGCCATCTCATTTTTGAGACGTTTGTATTCCTTTTTGCCTGCTTCTTTTACTGCATTTTTATATTTTCTCCTTTCATCAATTAAATTCAATATTTCTTCTGTTACCCAAGGATTTCTACTAGCCCTCGTCTTTTTACCTACTTGATCCTCTGCTGCCTTCGCTACTTCATCCCTCTCTTATCTCCATGTGTTTCCATATCGCTCCTGTTTAAATAAACTGACACCAATAAAGCCCACAACAGCATCTGTGACTGACCGACAAAACATGCACTCGGTTCCAAGACCTCTAAATCCTTCATTTCTGTCACTGAATTCAGCATGACGATCACTGTCGTCAATCCTCTTTAATAAAGTAACATTGGTCATAGAGCCTTCCAAACCCATCCGATATGCCCTAATAAATCTCCTTGACTAAATAATAAACTGAAAGAAAGGGGAGTCCAGACGACGCGCCGTATTCCTAAATGTCTAAGCTCTTTGGTACAACGATTAAAATACAGCTGTCTAACGTCACTGAAGCTTGATCTCAATGTGTTCTAATCATCAGCTTGTCGCTTCAACAGGATATGATAAACCTGAAGAAAATTATGGAATCCCTTCACTACTGAACGGAGACCATTAGCTTGGATGAGAGCTGGTGTTTCTCATGTCAGTGTTCATCCTTTTTCCCTATTTGCTTAACTATAAGCTTTTTCACGTTGTTCAAAGTATTTTGAGAAGACGGATTTTTACAATAAAATCCTTCAAAATACGCATTTAAATTTCTCTGTTTATAGCGCAAATGTTTTCACAGAAGCCTGCTTGCGATGCTAGGTTTCCCTCTCATCCGCTCACACTTTTGATATGTCTCAAAATACAAATATTTACTCTAGAATTCTCTTTCTTGTTTTATTTTTGTCTGACGTCAACGAAGCGCGTTGTTGCCCGCAGTGAAATTTGAGTGCCGAATGTGTTCAACAGAAATTCTTCGTTTAACGGCATGTTCTATAGTGTGTCTGTGTGTGTTTGTGTGTGTGTGTGTGTGTGTTTGTGTGTGTGTGTGTGTGGTGAGCGAGTTTGCTGTCTTAGCTGTAATATGATAGCCAGGATTAAGAGGGTATGGAGCACGGTACTGCTGTTATGACCGTTACCACCTTTTACGCCACGCCAATCCCGTGTTCATAACAGTGGCTTCTCAGAACGATACTCGCAGACGTGGTAATATCCTAGCGATTAGTCGCTGACCATTAATTTCCATAGTAGTTAACAAGTAAGCTGTCACTTTGAACATTGTTGGTAGTTTCCACTTACTTCCGAAGTTAACGGTAAACTTCATGGAATAACTTCAATGATCGTTATATTTTCTTTTAAATCGTGTACTCAGCTCCCTGTGAAGAATATAACATGGCAAGATGGAAATAGCTCATTGTCGCAGTTATAGGCTGAAGATTTGTTTTGGCATTAATGCATTCTTTTATGTAATCAAGTCTCAGGTCATGCTACTGTCACCAACTTTCTACCACTTAGTAGATTCTATCCCTAGCACGGTAGCGGAAAATCTGAAAATACTGATCTGTGCTCCATAGGGTAATAGCTGAAACAATTGCTTTGTGTTAATTGAAAATATGAACATACTTACCAATGCAGATTATTATATTGTGCTCCTAGTTAATAAGATGTCTCAAGGAAAGAAGAAAGATTGGAGTTTCACGTCCCGTCGACAATGCGCTCATTAGAGAAGACCACATGGAAGGAAATCGACCACTCTCTTTTCAACCCGGAACATGCCTGGAGCGGCTTAGTGCAATCACGGAAATCCTGAATCTAGATGGCTTTGCGGGGATTTGAACCGTGGTCCTCACGAATGCGAGTCCGCTGTGCTAAGCAGTTCACCAAGTCACTCTCTAGATCCGCATTCGAGAGAGTAGCAGTTTAAGCTCCTTTCGTCCCGCCACATTTGAGTATTCAGCCGTTTTCATGATTCGCATAAGCAAGATACCGTGATGGTTCACCTGAAAACTTCACAGTCAATTTCTTTTCTCATCCCGTCATCGTCGGCAATTCATAGCTCTTGTATTTCTTCTAGATGACAAATAAAGTATCTGTTACAATACCTCGTAATAGGCTAAAATTATGGCACTGATTTGTGAAATATGATTAAACCATGTATCATCAGTGAACGTCACGACATCAACGAGTGTTTAGAGCCATTTGAGCCATTTTCTTCCTCATATTACATTCTAAGTTTGATAGAAGTAGCTTCTCTTGGCCAGGAATGCCATTTGGTTAGTGCTAGTCTGATTTTTACGTCCTCCTCGCCCACCCGTCACGGGTTATTTTGCTACCTAGGTAGCAGAATTCCTTATCTCCATCTACTTCGCGAACACCAGTCTGGTGTTAAGTTCTTCGCTGTTTTCATATCTTCTGCCTCTCACTTATTTCTTCGATTTACTGTCAATCCATATCCTTTTCTCATTAGACTGTTCATTCCATTCGGCAGATCCTGTAATTCTTCTTCACTTTCACTAAGGATGACAAGGTCGACAGCGAATCTTAGAACTGACACATATTCACCTTAAATTTTAAACCACTCTTAAACTTTTGTTTTATTCCTTTCATTGCTTCTTCGACGTAAAGGTTGAACAGTAGGGCGAAAGACTCCATCCCTGTCTTATACCTTTTTCAATGGGAGTACTTCGTTCCTGGCTTTTTCCACTCTTATTGTCCCCTCTTGGTTCTTGTACATAGTGTATAATACCCTTCTTTCCCTACTGCTTACCCTGTTTTTCTCAGAATTTCGTACATGTTTCATCATTTGGAATTGTCAGAGACTTTTTCCATGCCGACAAATCCTATGAAGGCATCTTAATTTTTCTTTAGTCTTGCTACCACTACCAACTGCAAAGTTAGAAATACCGCACTACTCCCTTTACCTTTCTTAAAGCCAAACCGACGATCAGCTAACACATACTCAATTTTCTTCCTATTTTTATTGTCAACAACTTGGACGTTGTTAATCTGATTGTGTGATAATTTTGCTTTTGGAATCTTCGGAATTGTGTGGATGATGTTTTCCAGAAAGTCAGACGTATATCGCCAGTCTCATACATTCTACACACCAACGTGAAAAGACGTTCTCTTGCCACTTATCCCAATGATTTTAGTAATTACGATGGAATTTTAACTTTCCCTTCTGCGTTATTCGATCTTCCCCAAAGCCCTTTTAAGTTATGATTCTAATACATGATCCCCTGTCTCTTCTATATCGACTCTCCTGTCACGTCATCAGAAAAGCCTTCTCCCTCATAGTGGCCCTCAATGTACTCTCTCCACCTGTGACATACGCAGTTACAGAATCGACTAATCCTTCTAGTGTAAGATTTACACCTTGCTCTTTATCAAAGAACCGCAGTAAGTTCTGGGAATGTGGCAAATCTCGCGCTGGGATTTGGCACACTAGCTAGACCATCAGTCTTCAACACTATAGCAGCAGAAAGGAGCACAGGATCGCTTAGGATCACAGGAGGTAAGCGTCATGATGCTGTAAGTGGCCCAGTCCATGCAGATCCTACAGTTTTTCGTTCAGTAAGTTTCTCCACACCTCGTACAAGACCTCGCTAGCCACATCGAGCTCACTGTGGACTCCTTGCGTAACCTCATTGATATGCAGACAATGGAAGATCTATCCAGACCTCTTGTTACAGTGCAACTAATTCAGTAGCTTTGGGGATCAAAGAAAGTAAAAGCAAATTATAAAGAAAGGAAATATAACCCTCTCCAGGAATAAATGACTGTAACTGAAGAAAGTGGAACTTCGCCATCTATAAAAGCCTATTCACAATGGTGACGACGAACTGAACGTAACTTCGTGTGAAACCAAAAATGATTTCCTTACCGGTACCCTAGCCCAGAACGTTGCTATTACTGACCTACTTAAGAACGATTCATGACCCAACGGCATATTTTTAATTTTGTTAGAAGCTCCCTCCTACTTTTCAAACTTCACACAATCTCTCTTGCATATCCTGTGAGCCTAACACTCTTGGCGTTAAGGATATCACTTAGAAATGGCTTATCCACAGCATAGCGACTTTTAGGAGAGTAAATCATTTACTTTGTAGCGGAGTGACCGCTGTTTTGAAACTTACATGCCAAATGAAGACAAAGTACCAGGCTCGTGTCCCTGTCTGGCACAGAGTTGTAATCAGCCACTATCTTGCAAAGTGTAAGATACTGGAAGAAACTAAATACTTTTAGGCCTCAGTATAATCTAATCTGAATTGGTGTTGTGCCTTTGTCAGATTGGACTGAAGGCAGTAACATGGTTGCACAGCCTATCCCAAATACCGGCCCTCTAAATTTCAAAAGATGGTTATGCCGCACCAAAAATCTTCAAGTGCCTCCCATTTTAGTTTTGTGGGAACTTCTATTACATTATAATTATACTAACATGCTGTGATCCTAGAAACACTCCTTCGTCATCATTACAAGCATTGCACCCTTGATCATGACCTCGAACAATGTAGTACGCTGGAAGCGCTTGTACAATTGTCCAAGGAAATAATTTTCTGAGAGGATGAACTGCACTTTCCCAGAAAGCTACCCACAAATCTAGTCGCCTTTCCTATTGCTGGTTGCACGTCGATCTACTACTCATATTTTTTTACGTATTTACGTGACTAAGATTAAAGCTGTAATCTGATACTACTTATTACACAGATTAACTTGCTTTCATCTATAATTAATGGCCGTTGTCATCACATCAAATACAAATACTCCCCAGATCTTCATACTATATAAATATGCAGCGAGTATATTCCTCTAAGTACTACGCGCTACAAAGTTAAGGGATCACTTTTTCTAAACGACGTAATTCGCACCCATTTCCACACATAAGCGCCTACAACGTTCCTCTGTAACAATGCAAAAGCGTGGCAGGCACGGCGATGCTTCAAACAGCGTGAAGAAAACGGCACAGCTCGGAAGTTCATGTGAGCTGCAATATGGATTAATGTGGTCGCATTGACACCAAATTTCAGCACAAATCTGCCCAACGGTACCTGGACGTGTCACACGACGAGAAGGTTATCACGGCCCTCTTATCCACATTTCGTCCCTTTTCTTGATGTGTCTGCGATGGAAGTCGGTACCACGACACCCAGTGTTGAAATCAAGCAGTTTTCTTATGGGTGACCGAGGAAAACATTTCAAACATACCGCCGCTCAGAATCGAACTGAAAAGGCTTTAGGAGGTGACTTGAAGGGCGACAATGAAACCACCCCTTTCCTTGAGGCGTTGATTCCCATACATTTCGTAATCGAAAACGGCATTTCGTAGTGTGATAAGCAACGGGAAGATATTCTTCACAACTTTTGACACTGCTGACACCTACGGATGTGTCAAACCTTCTCTAAGGACGCTACGGCACTGCGTCCTACTTTTACCTGATCGCATCCCTTTGGAATGCAACGTGACCGCGTTTTGTGCTCTCGTGTACAAGCTGGATCCACTAGGAACGGTTCCAAAACATTCAATGAAATTTGAACGTGATCCGAAGCAGTGAAGGGTACTTACGCTTTTACTGCCATTCTGTTTTCCGCCCTTCTGCGGCGTGATATGCGGCAGTGCAAACCCCACCCAAGGAGTGACAAGAGGAATTGCCTAACCCTCAGGCGCTGCTGCCGAACTGATGGGTCATAGGGGGAACCTTAGTCGTTTTATTCATACACGTGTTAATGTTGCAATCCCACGTCAGCACGCCACAGGAGAGCGCAAATCAGAATGGTTGAAAAGAAGAAGTATGCTGAACTGCTTCAGATCACGTTCAAATTTTGTCGAAAGGTTCTGAACGGTCCCTAGTGGTTTCTGTTATATCCTAGCCAGTAATGCCACCCGAGCCCGCTGCCAAAAGGTTGGCAGTATGAAAGTCCGGACGCCGTCCGCATAAGCAGCGCCAGCAAGACAGGAAATCGCCGCAAGTCTGCGCGCGCCACCGCTGGCTTCTGGCTTCTTAAGCGCTGGAGTCGCGAGCGCTAGGACAGTTCTGTATTCGCCGCTCAGTTGTATACTCGCCACCGAATTGTGTACTTGCTAGTCAGTTGTGTGTTCATCGCAGCAGAGTTGTTGTTTGTCGTCAGACGACGCTGACCTAGCCGCTCCGACTCGAACTAGACAGATTTCTGTAGGCACGGAGTTCACTACTGTGATTCTGTATCTTCGTTAATAAAGATAAGTACCGACTTTTATTTAATCAGAGTGTTTGGGTTTTCATCTTTCTGTTCACTGTGGCGGTGACTTCGTAAGCCGTTTCTACAGCGAATCGTTTGTCGCTACGAACGCCGCCACAAAACTGGCGACGAGGACTTCCGAACTCGTGTGCAGGGCTGGTTCAACTTGTTTCTGGTTATACTAATTATAGCGATAAAATTTTGGGGGCTGGTTTAATTTGTGTTCACTATGTCTGCCGAATTACAACAGTTGATCTTGTTACAGAGTCAGCAAATACAAAGTCTGGTGGACGCAATCGCCAAACAAGCGGCTAATCCTCCACCACAAAAGGAACAAGCACAGGCAGCATCACCTTTCCGTGCTTTTGATGCATCCAGAGAAGAATGGCGAGAATATTTCGCGCAGTTGCAGGCGCACATGACAGTCTACAAAATCACAGGTACTGAGCGGCAGTTTTATTTAATTTCCACTGCAAGCGTGGAAGTCTATCGACTACTTTGTAAGTTGTTCCCGGAATCCAAGCCAGAAGCTTTAGACTATGACGTTGTTGTTAACAAGCTTGCTGAGTATTTCGAGTCGCGAGTTCATGTGACAGCAGCCAGATTCAAGTTCTTCAGATTAAAGAAACTGCCCCATCAATCTAATAAACAGTGGTTAACAGATTTACGGGGCCTCACCCGTCAGTGCTGATTTAATTGTGTGTGTGGAGCTTCCTACAGTGATGTCATGTTACGAGACGCTATTACTCAAAACATTGCAGATTCTCGTATTCGTGCTGCTATCTTAAAGTTGCCTGACCCGTCATTAGAGACTGTGATGAACATCATTGAAGCCCAAGATACTTTTGACTATGCTGAGTGTGAGTTAGATCAGCCATGTATTTCTCAAATTGCCTGTGCTAAGCAAGTTATGTCACGCCCGCGGCCCCACCGGCAGAGTCAGACTGTAAACACTAGCCGGCCGCGTCATGTTAAACACATTCGTCAGCCGCGTGTGCAAAATGATAGAGTTAAGTCTTGCCCTAAGTGTGTTCTTGCTCATCCTCGTGAACGTTGCCCGTTGAGAAACGCGGTTTGTCACTTTTGTCAAAGGAAAGGACACATCCAGACTGTTTGTTTGCGTAAACGCAAGAACAATTCTAGTGCTGCCCGTTGTTGTTGTTGTGTTGTTGTGGTCTTCAGTCCTGAGACTGGTTTGATGCAGCTCTCCATGCTACTCTATCCTGTGCAAGCTTCTTCATCTCCCAGTACCTACTGCAACCTACATCCTTCTGAATCTGCTTAGTGTATTGATCTCTTGGTCTCCCTCTACGATTTTTACCCTCCACGCTGCCCTCCAATGCTAAATTTGTGATCCCTTGATGCCTCAAAACATGTCCTTATTACGTTTTGTTCAACGTGGTTGGCCGTCCAAGGCAAAGGACATATCGGATCCTGTGGTTCGTCGCTATTATCCGCAACGTCATCTGTTGTCTGTTTCGCACGGAGTTTTGCTGTTACGCACCGAGAATGACCAGCTTCGTGTAGTGGTTCCCCAAGTGCTCCAATCCAAGGTCCTCGACTTGTTGCATCAAGGTCATTGGGGAGTGATCCGCACCAAGCAGCTTGCCCGCCGTCATTGTACATGGATCGGCATGATAAGCAGATTACGCAGATGTCTACAGATTGTTCGACGTGTGCCGAACACCAAGCTGCTCCGCCTCAACGCTATTTTGAGTGGGCACGCCCTGCCGGTCCCTGGCAGCGAGTACATATTGATTTCGCTGGTCCATATTGGAATTCTCGTTGACTCATCGTGATAGATGCATTTAGTAATTTTCCGTTTGTTGTGCCCATGCAGTCTACAACGTCTGCACAAACTATACAGGCGTTGACTTCAATTTTTTGTATTGAGGGTCTTCCAGAAGTTTTAGTGTCTGACAATGGTCCACAATTTACCTCTGCTGAATTTGAAAGTTTTTGTTCTGCCAATGGCATTCGCCATGTTCTTACTCCGCCGTTCCACCCTCAATCGAATGGTGCAGCGGAACGTTTTGTACGCACATTCAAGGATCATATGGACCGCCTTCGTGCTACGCACTCTCGTCAGCAGGCCCTCATCACGTTCCTGTCGTCGTACCGGACCACGCCACGCGACGGCCCCTCGCCTGCGGAGCTTCTCCACGGCCGTAGTCATCGCACCCCACTACGGTTGTTGCACCCCCCGGATCGACCCGCCGCTTCTGAGCATCGCGCGCGTTTTCAGCGCAACGACGCCGTTTTTTTCAGAGTTTATCACGGTCGCCGTCGTTGGGAACGTGGTACCGTGATAAGTGTCCAGGGTCGCGGTTTTTATACTGTTCAAGGTGCTACTGGGGTGCACAGGAGGCATCAGAACCAGTTGCGCCGCGCTGGCCGCCCGGATTCTGCCGCTCGTTCTTTGTCCACAGATTTGGTCCGCGGCGGGTTCCAGCCGCGCCTTCCGACTTCGCTGCCACCCCCAGGGCAGCACAGCAGCCGTCGCCGCTACCACGCCGACAGCCCGTCCCGTCGATGCCTCCCCCGCAGCTTCATCCGGGAGCGCCCCAGGTGGTCGCTCCGGCGCCTGCGGTCCCTCTTCAGTCGCCACCGCCTTCGGAGCTGATGGACGTCGACCCCTCAGCCGGGCCGCCTTCCCAAGCGGTGGCTGTGCAGCCTGTCTTGCAGCCGCTTTCCTTGGGCACCCCCAAGGAGTCTGACACCGCAGCGCCTTGTCCGGCGCCCACTCAGCAGCCGTCGACGCAGCGTCAGGAGACGCTGCCTCTCTTCGTGGGTCCCGACGCCCCGTCGCGTCCAGTACCAGAAGCTGCGCCCGTGGTCACAGGCGTGCACCCTGACCTCGGTTTTCAGTCGGAGTTTTCCGAGGCCCCGCGCAGCCAATGCTGGGGTGCGGACCGGGGACTGCCACCGACAACACTCTCCGCCCCGGTCTCTTCTGCTACGCCTGCGGCCAGACCCCTCCCCCGCCGTCGACGCTCGCCACGTCATTATTCCACGACGGTGTGGCGATTTGGGGGGGAGGAGTGTTATATCCTAGCCAGTAATGCCACCCGAGCCCGCTGCCAAAAGGTTGGCAGCATCAAAGTCCGGACGCCGTCCGCATAAGCAGCGCCAGCGAGACAGGAAATCGCCGCAAGTCTGCGCGCGCCACCGCTGGCTTCTGGCTTCTTAAGCGCTGGAGTCGCGAGCGCTAGGACAGTTCTGTATTCGCCGCTCAGTTGTATACTCGCCACCGAATTGTGTACTTGCTAGTCAGTTTTGTGTTCATCGCAGCAGAGTTGTTGTTTGTCGTCAGCCGACGCTGACCTAGCCGCTCCGACTCGAACTAGACAGATTTCTGTAGGCACGGAGTTCACTACTGTGATTCTGTATCTTCGTTAATAAAGATAAGTACCGACTTTTATTTAATCAGAGTGTTTGGGTTTTCATCTTTCTGTTCACTGTTCCAGCGGACCGGTCGGCCCGCTATTAAAAGTGTGGCGGTGACTTCGTAAGCCGTTTCTACAGCGAATTGTTTGTCGCTACGAACGCCGCCACAAAAGTTTCAACCTGTACACAAGAGAAAAAACTGCGGTCGCTTGTACTCCAAATGTGAACGATCACTTTCAGTGGGGTTGCAACGCCACATTGTTATCAGAGAAGGGTTCAAACGTCCAAGGGTGTCAGCAGTATGAAGTTGCCAAGCAATCTTCCTTTTGCCGAACTACTAACTGTCGTTTCCAATTGCGAAATGTGTGGAAATCAACACCCTATAGAAAGGGATGTTTTCATTGACACCCTTTAAGTCACCCTCTGAGGCCTTTTCGTTTCCATTCTGAGCGGCGGTGTGTCTGAAATGTTTTCCTCAGCCACGCAGAAGAACACTGCTCGACCTCAACGCAGGGTGTCACGATTCTGACGTCCGATGCAGGGAGGTCGAAACAAGGAGGGAAGTTGGCTAAGAGGGGCTGTGACGACCCTCTCATCGTGTGACACGTACACGATAACGTTTGGCAGAATTGTGGTGAAATTTGCTGCCAATATTATAACACGGTAACATAACAGAACAAACAGTCGTGTCAAAAAGCCACATATAACACTATTATGCGGGGAAGTGTGCATATGGTATACACATCATAAGGGTGCAAATTTTCCACAGAAGTATAATGTTACCCTTTTTACAGGATTTAATCGTGATATATGACTAACGGATATGGAAATTAGACGTTAGTTCCTTTTCCTGGGAGTTTCCTAGCTGTTGGAAAGAAACCCAGGTAAATGGAATAATACTGAATCTAGAACTTTTTTGTACCAAGTTATGTGGTTCGTCTACTGGATTTACGGTCGCCACATTCTTCAGGCAAAGAATCTGTGAAGTTCCAGAGAAGCTGATCCCTAACATACCTTGACAGTTAAATATAACTTTCCTGGACGTGGCTCTGAGACATACACAGGAAACTTTTAAATACTAAACCCGGCCACGAATTATCAATCATCACTATGTACTAAAAGAATTTGGCAAAGGGTTATTTCTATGTTTGCATTTTGTATAACCTACAAATTAAATATTAAATATTCTAATAACATAATACACAAATTTAAATTTATTTAGACACTTTGTTTATACCTTTCTCTTAACAGATGATCTGCTAAAAGCCAAAGTACGGTGTGGTCACTCTATATTGTCATTCGCCGACCGGAGTGGCCGTGCGGTTCTAGGCGCTGCAGTCTGGAGCCGAGCGACCGCTACGGTCGCAGGTTAGAATCCTGCCTCCGGCATGGTTGTGTGTGATGTCCTTAGGTTACTTAGGTTTAATTAGTTCTAAGTTCTACGCGACTGATGACCTCAGAAGTTAAGTCGCATAATGCTCAGAGCCATTTGAACCAAGCAATTTTGTAATTCAGTATTTTTATGCAACCGTACTTCAGTGTTGCCGAGCCACTGAACCAATTTTCTTTTTATAACTCATTTTACTTTACTGAATTTCATTTATAACTGGAAGAATTTTATCTTTACAGTTCACAAAACTAGAACTTGTAAAACCACAGTGTTTATGCATGACAAGTTCGTCTTTTTAGCAAAACGTCTTTACTCACTTTCACATTACTCTTGTAACTTATGTACAAAGAGATAATGATATTAAAATCGTTAAATTTGTCTGAAAATATCTACTTCAGTAATTTAGTAAAATTACACTTCAGAACTTCTAATAAGAAAAACATACAGTACTTTAACTCGCACTTGAAAAGTTAGTCCACCACAATTACTTTCAGATATTTATTCAAAAACGGAAATTAGTACTTGTCGATTCTGAATAAAGTACTTCAAATGTCTTTATAACATGTTTACTCAGAATAAACAAGCCCCAGGAAATGACACTACATAGGTGGATGATCAGGAATAAAGTAACAGGATGAACGAAATTTTGTATTTAATATAATAACTACTCAGGAAAGTATATTTTGAATTAATGATTTAACCTTTTACAATTTTGATTATAGAGTTCGTAACCCGTTGGTTGTAATTGTTCCGTGTTGCGGACAGTAATGGCTACTTCGTTACCCTCGGTAAGGCGTACAAGTATTTTGAAGTATGGACGAATAAATTCTTCTGAGCGTCGTTTAATGTCCATACAATAGCGCTACAACTTGTTCGAAAGCCGTAACAATTCTACAGCCGCCATCTGAGGCTATTGTGCAACAACTTTCAGGCAAGGCATCGCCTGATCCGCCTCATTCACCGCTGCCTACAGACTGTGTCCTCTCATTCCCACTCGGTCAACAGGTAGCGCGCCAAAACCCAAGCCACCTTTTACGCTTCCCACAGTAGCTTCCATGCAGTACAAAAGCACCCCATCTTTTACAAAACACATATCCTATTCACTATCCGTAACCATGTATCATTTTATGCAACTAACAATTTGGACAAATATATAAAATTACATAAATATTTTCGTCGCATTAATCCATGACACAATATTATTTAATATATTATATATTTCACACATTTCTTTGCGTATGTTACGAACATACATTAGCAAAAGCACTCTAATAACACATATATCACGCTTTCCGTATAGTCTTTGCATATCACAGCTACACTGAAGAACCATAGAAATCCGTACACCTGCCTAAAATCGTATTGATACGCAGAAGTTGCGCAACAAAAAAATGGTTCAAATGGCTCTAAGCACTGTGGGACGTAACATCTGAAGTCATCAGTCCCCTAGACGTAGAACTACTTAAACCTAACTAACCTAAGGACATCACACATATCCATGCCCGAGGCAGGATTCGAACCTGCGACCGTAGCGTTCGCGCGGTTCCAGACTGAAGCGCCTAGAATCGCTCGGTGACAGCGGCCGGCTGCCGCAACACGACGTTTCATGGACTCGACCAATGTCTGAAATAGAGCAGGAGGGAACTGACACCATGAATCCTGCAGAACTGCCCACAAATCCGTAAGAGTACAAGGGGGTGGAGATCTCCTCTGAAAAGCACGTTGCAAGGCTTGCTCAGTAATATTCATGCCTGGTTTGTTTGGTGGCCAGCGGAAATGTTTAAACTCCCAAGAGTGTTCCTATGTAGCAATTCTGGACGTGTGGGGTGTCGCATTGCCCTGCTGGAATTGCCCAAGTCAGTCGGAATATACAATGGACATGAAGGATCGGACAAAGTGCTTGCGTACATCTCACCTGTCGGAGTCGTATCTAGACGTATTAGGGATCGTATATTACTCCAACTGCACGCACTCCACTCCATTACGGAGCCACCACCAGCTTCAACAGTCACCTGTTGACATGAAGTTTCCATGGTTTCGTTAAGATGTCTTCACACCCGTACACATGCATCCGCTCGATGCAATTTGAAACAAGACTCGTCCGACCAGGTAACATGTTTTCAGTCATCAACATTACAATATCGGTGTTGCCGGCCCAGGCGAGGCCATAAAGCTTTCTGCCGTGCAGTCATCAAGGGTACACAAGTGGGCCTTCGGCTCCGAAAGCCCATATCGATGATGCTTCGTTGAATGTTTCGTACGCTGATACTTGTTGATGGCCCAGCACTGAAATCTGCAGCAATTTGCTAAAGGGTTGCACTTCCATCACCTTGAATGATTCTCTTCACTTCCATTCTTGCAGGACCTTTTTCCGGTCGCAGCGATGTCGGATATTTGATGTTTTGCTGGATACCTGATGTCCAAGGTACACTCGTGAAACAGTCGTACGGGAAAATCCCCGAATTCATCGCTACCCCGGAGATGCTATGCCCTTCGTCCGTGCGCCCACTATAACACCACGTTCAAATTAACATAAATCTTGATAACCTGCCGTTGTAGCAGCACTAACCAATCTAACAACTGGACCAGACACTCGCTGTCTTATATAGGCGTTGCCGACCTTAGCACCGTATTCTACCTGTTCACGGTTCTCTGCATTTGAATACGCATACCTGTACCGGTTTCTTTGGGTCTTCAACGTGTATTACAACAAATTTTAAAGGAAAAAAACTTTTCTAAATTAGATGAATAATTGTGTTACAATGTGACATCGTTAATCCACATAACAGCTCGTATGAACTTCTGAGCTGTGGCCTTTTTCTCGCATGTGTCGACACCGCGCCCGAAGGTGAAGTCGCAGGACTCTACACGTTTGCATCCTTACAGAGGGAAGTCACAGGCACCTTTAAGACAGATTTCAAACTTACGCGTCGCAATCGGTATCAATTATGGAGTTCGAAAGAGTGAAGCATTAATTTTTTTGCTCAATGTACTATAACTTCGTCATAGAACATTCACTACTGCTGGATTGACCTAATAAATAGTTTTGTGTGTTGAGAAGATTAGAAATGCAGTTACGCTTTGTTGGAATACAGTCAACAATGTGACACAGTGTTGAACGAATTTTGAATATCTAATCGCCGTAATCTTTCGGCTTCCTGATATTATTTTCAGGGTTTTGTGTGTGACCAAAGCGATCGCTGTTTCACATCGGTCATACTGCCTAATCTCGGACTGATTCTTTGACAAAAATTTCATTTCCGTAATTAATGTCATTAACGACCTTACAACAGGCTCCGCCGGCCGGAATAGCCGAGCGGTTCTAGGCGCTACAGTTTGGAGCCACGCGACAACTACGGTCGCAGGTTCGAATCCTACCTCGGGCATTGATTCATGTGATGTCCTTAGGTTAGTTAGGTTTAAGTAGTTCTAAGGGACTGATGACAATAGGAGTTAGGTCCCATAGTGCTCAGGGCCATTTGAACACGCTCCAGGAACATGTAACATTCATCAGTGACAACGGTCTGTAAATTTATACACCCTTTCATTTATTCACTTTGTGAAAAGGAGTTACCTTTTTTCAGTTATGTAAGACTGCACTATACGAACATTTCTCTGTGTGTGTGTTTTAGTTCAAATGCTAGTACTATAGCACATTCAAAGTCGAAGCTAAAGGGTATTCCGTTGTGGCTGAGAGCCTTGTTCAAATAGTTTCTAAAGATCAATAATGGAAATATTGAGTGTAGATATTTCTGTATATTTTGTTGTATCTAATTTCTTAGCAACAGCGTAGAAGCGTCATTCATGAAAACAGTATCTCAGAGATACCGTGATGCGACTTCGCTCATCGTCGACTTTCAATACATGATACGTATTTATCTGCGTTGTCATGTGTCTGAGCTTTGACCATCACTGTTCTACGCTTCTCGGATTCCATCTAAACGTTTTCGTTTCTTCTTTAAAGTAGCATGTTAGTGACTATTAGCTTGCCCGACCAGTAACCTACAGACCCATGGCGAGATAGATCTTCGTGAACGGTGTAGCTACAGTGGGGTCATAAAAACGGTCCTACACGGCTACATCATGCCAACACTGAAGTTTTGACTGCTATTTCGCTGTGATGTTATAGAATAACAGACTGGCGAGCGGGTGCTGAAGCAAAAATGCTATCTGACCGATGGTTTCCGATTTTTGTCGCTTTCTGACAATTGGGGAGTGGAGAGAAACTGTTAAAGCTAGCTAACATTCTGCATGGTGTCTGTTGTTCTATGTCCTGTCTCCCTACCACTTTCGCGCAACGACCCTCTGAGCGTGTTTTTTAGGGAATTGACTAGTTTGAGCCTGGGACCTGTTGCTGGTAAGGAGACGCCAGACCACACATGACATGTAGAGTTCAGAGGAGTTCAGTGAGACTAGCGATGATATAACCAAATACTTAATGATTTCAGCGTCAGCTCCTGTAAAAGAATCTTACTACTAACTAAAGTTAGTTGAAGGGGTTCAAGGCTTTCCTATTTTTAGTTAGCTGGTAAAATAAGGTCAAAAAAGCAGTTAAGTTTACCACTGGAAATTTTATTCTACTCACAAAACGTTGTTTATAAATTGCACTATTGATAAAAGGAAATATTGTAATACAGGATGATAAAAACCAACTGCGTTCAACAAAAATGCGAACGAATATTCCCTGAATTGGTCTCCAAGTTCTACAATGGATCGAAGGATGACCTATGCCATATCACATCTATAATATAGGTTTAAATTAAGTTTCACAAAAGAGAAAACTATCAAAATGGTCTACAGTGACCCTCAATTTTCTTTAATTACTTATCTAACTTGTCGTAAATTACAGTGGCTGATGTGGCTTCTCAATAATTATATAACAGAAAAATCACCGCGTTTCAGATTTTAACTTATGTAGCAAATGTGAATACTATGAGCTTTAATTGACGATCGACTCTAGTATTACGCAAAACGAGGGTGTAACAGATGAGACTTCTGCAGTTCTGAGTGCAGCTTTATGCTCTCAAAAATGCGGCATCGCGGGCTTTCATTATCTTGTCGGTGTTTAGCAGCGTCAGGGTGGCGCAGCTCCTCACATCTCGCCGTCTCCGAAGCAACTCTTGCCTAACTTCCTCTTACTACAATTTACCGAAGTTGGTTTTAAAGAAAACCTGTCTGGCTGTGTTTTCATCTGAGTAAGAAGGGTCTTAATGTTAACCTTAAGCTCCGCCTACAAAAATTCTGTCTATCCAATGAGAAACGTTATACTTTTCGTGGTGGGGCAATGTTTTTAAAGTCTGCAACGTAACAGAGACGCGAAAAGGTCTCACGCTAAAACTTGCAGCTGGTGTGGCCCTTTTAGTGTTATCGTGAGATCTATACTGTTCTTCTGGAGTGCTCTATCTTTTAACATGGGCTGGGGGGTGGTCCTGTCAGTTACTTTTCGTGGTGGAGCAATGTTTCTAACGTTTTCAACGTAACAGAGACGCGAAAAAGTCTCACGCTAAAACTTGCGTCTGGTGTGGCCCTTTTAGTGATATAGTAAGATCTATACTGTTCTTCTGGAAGGCTCTAGCTTTTAACTTGGGCTGGGGGGTGGTGCTAGCGGTTAGCTGGCGACGTGGGTGTCGGTCCCTTATCGTAGGGCCTTCTAGCTTAACATGGTTCTGATCTCGGCTTCTGTTCTCGTTTCTCCCCTCGGAACTGCGTCTGTCTCACGGTGGGAAGGTATGACATGCATTTAGGCATTCTTGTGTTAGTCTGTGGTATTCCATTTGCTCACTCGTTACTCGTATTACTATGGTTAATTTAATGTCACGATTTATTCGGAGCTATGTGACATACTACTGGATTTGCTTATCATGTCAGGGTTTTCATGGAAGGTGTTGGATTTGCCTGACACCTTACATATTACCACCCTTCGAACTTAATTTTTGCACTGAAGTTAGGCAATGATTGAATCATTGTCTAAGCCAGTAAAAAATTATTCCTTTTTCTAATTTTGTTGCTAATGTTCAGCCACGTTATTCAGGTTCTATGCTAGTTTGTATTACTAATTTATATTTTTATATTCTTCCACATTATTCTCGAAAATATGTTTATATTGACAAGAGAAGAATATTTTTGTATTATTATTATTATTATTATTAATTTTTAATTATTTTCTTTCTTTATTTGAGTGTGAAGTTTGTTTTTTAAGAAGTTTGTTATCGAAAGTGAGGAGTCTTTCACATCGATTTTCTTAGAAATATTTTTTATAAATGTAGTAATTAAGTAAAATCTATTCCTAACACATTTTCTAAATATCATGTACAAGTAAAATGTTTTTGTTTCTAGACACTCATTTGAACATAGTTACACTAACAAATATGAATTATTTCCAAGAATTGCATTGACAAAGAAATATACATAAACAAGTATTGAGATATTATCCTAACAAATGGTACAAATGTTGAAACGAAAGGGAAAACATCCTACAAGATAATTTTTTATTTTTTGCTTTTATAAGGAGAAAATAAGAAAAATATAATTATTTTTTATTTTTATGAGGGGAAAATAAGTGGCATATAGTTTTAGTATTTATTATGCCTTACTTTTGTTCTATATATACTGTCCATTTCAGAACTAATGACTTATTTTTGTCGACAATCTATTTTTAACTTAAGTCCATAGTCGATGACTGTTATTTTGTAGTTTATTAACTGTCTGGTGTGCTTAACTTATTTAGTTTTTCACACATTTCTTTTGCACAGTTCCTACATCACATAATTTGATTTCACACATTCACACAATCCTATGAATGTTTAAGCATGAGGTTGGCGAATGTTTTTGCACGAAGGTGATGGACTTGAGCGAGATGGATGTGGGCAAGTATTTGATGTACAGCTTCGTTTGTCGTTCATTGTTGGCCTTGCAAGTGTGTGTTGCTGTTGTGGAGGTCCCATAATGGAATGGAGCTGTGAGTGCAGAATCTCGTGGTTTACTAGCTTTGTATGCGTGAAAGTCATCGTTATGTGTCGCTGACTGTGGTTGTTTTTTGTAGTAATACTTCGCAGACGACTAATTTACAATAGGATAGGGGTTTGGGAAGGTATGTCATCTATTCTTCACCCATCTTCTTTCTTGGTCTCAATCTTGCGAATCTTCAACTTCTGTTCTTCCTGCTTTTTCTCTGCTTCTTACTTGATTCTTGGTTCTTCTCTGGCAGGATATGGAAATATTTATTGATAACTAGTCACTTTTAAGTTCTCCTCTTGGTAACAGCTTGATAAATTGTTTGGGTGTGTCATTTTTACTTTGTGGAAGTTTTCTTCAGTTTCGTGCATCAGCGTGCTGTTTAATAGCAGTAGTGTGACCTTTACACATATTTTTTTGTCAGTTGTGGCTTGCCCAAGCGGTCTTCTCATTGGACCGTTATTTGCTCGCTCCGCTGAGTCCCTGGGATTATGAGCGGTAAAAGTCCGGTGTTTGCTTCAGCAGTAGATTTACAAGTGCCCTTTGTTGGTCTCACTGTCCTTTCCCTTCTCTCGATGCTTCTGCCTTGTAGGAATTGTGTCTTGCTAATTACGTCCTTTTCTTGATACTTCTCATGTTGCAACTTGTGGGTTGTTGCATCTGGTTGTTGCTAGAGTTTTTACAATGGTTCTTACAAAAAGTGTTACTTATAATCATCTAACATATGTGTAGTACCTACATTGTTTTGCGCCTTCTTAAAACGCTTTACAAATTTCTGTGCCCTTTCCACGTTACAATTCTAAGATATTTTGAGTCTTAACTTCTACAAGAATCCTCAAATTCGTTTTTTATTTTGTGTAGTGTCATGGTGTATAGCATTTTAGTATTTCATGCTGTTAGACTATCTACGTTTTATTCCTTCACCTTAATCTATGGAACTATTGGTGTTATTTTTGTTTTTGTTTTTATTGAAACTACTTTCTTTTTCCAACCTTCCTCTCTCTTCATTCTTCTTTCTCCTGACGATCTTATCTGCAACATAATCTTGAAATATTGTGCTGATTATTTACCAGTAATAAAATTAATCTTATAACTTTTACTGGAAGTGTTTAATACTGCCAGTCTTAGGTAAAAATACCTCTGCATTATCTCGTAAAATACCCACTATTTATCTTGTACTGTGTTCCGAAATACCTTGAACTTCTTGCAATTTTTCGTCGATTTCTTCATGGACTTCTAACATGAGTTGAGGCGATTCCCCCTTTTGTGCATACCATTCTAATTCTTCATCCTCTTTATCTCACATCATTCTTAATTTTTTGTTTATAACTGCTATTTCTTCTAATTTTAGCTTTTGTTCAAAGAGAAGTGTAACATTCCCGAATGTTACGCTACCTTTCCCCATATCTATTATCGCTCGTCTCTCATTTTAAAAAATCTGCTCCTATAATCAAATCTACAGTTAGTTTAGGTATAATCAAAAGTTGGCTTCGATCTTTTGACCTTGACACGAAAGAGTTAACCTTGTTTGTCTTGTAACTTCCGCAGCATTGTTTCTAATAGGACCTCTTACTCTAATCTTACATGTTTACAGAACTGGCAATTCCTGATTGGCATTACACTGCATGAATAAATTTTCTGAGATCGCAGTCAGTTCACTTCCGCTATCACTTACAATATTGACTGGGATATGCTTTACCATGGCCTTCACAATTGGTTGAATTTAAAAGGGTTGGGTCTGTTCATCTTCTTCTTGCATCAACGAATCCTCCACTGAGTCATACATGAGTCTTTTTAGGAAATTCCCTTGTGAATTCGATCTTTCTGTAGGATAAGCTTCGACTGCTGCTTCTCTCTCTTTTATTTCGTCTTCTCCATTTCTTCCTTCATTTACGCTTTCTTCAACATCCTCTACTTTTTCCTCGTCCTCGTCTATCTTCTCCTTCTTCGTCGCTACTTCCACATAATCGCATCTAAATGCTCTAATTATCGCTTCATAACTTCCTTCATTACATACGTTGAGTTGTGTGCCCACTAGTAACTTATTGTCAACTTCTGTCGACTGCGCATTATCCTTATTGAATTCGCTTTCCCTGGTTTCCATCTCAAATAGCTCTGCAATACTCATTACTTCGTCCTTTCCTCTTACATTCGTTGTGCATGCCTCTGGTAATTCATCTCCCTCGTCAGCATTCTCCCTATTAAATTCGTCCCAACATGATATTGGTATTTTCCTGTCTTCGCTTACATCTGGTCCCTGCGGATTTCTTTCTTCCTTCTTCTCTTCTCTTGATAAGGTATTTACTTCTCTGTTCAAGGTGCTGCAATTGTCCTGGGTCGGTGCGTCATTCTCTTTGGCATGGGCGCTTAGCTGTCAATTCGAACGTTCATCGGGGTTTGGTGGTCTTACCTCCACCTCTTCTAGCTGTATTCTCTTTTCTTGCTCCGCTTGTTGATTTTGGTTTCTTTGTTGATAATTTGTCGGTCTATTGGCGCTCCAATACCCGTTCCGGTTGTCGTTATTCCCTCTGTAATACTTGTTGCCGTTCCTGGGTGAGTTATAGTTATTGCCATATTCTCTTCTAAATCCATAACCGGTTCTTTGTTGAAATCTATTGTCGTTTCTTGGTGCGAAGTTATCACGGGGTTCGTAATTCTTTTCGCTTTCGTTTTGACGTGCGCTTCGTCTTTTTCTTGCGTCATCTTCCGAAAATATGAAGTCTAGTTCCCTTAGAATACCTTTAAATTCTTCGACGTCATTGTCTCCGCGCCCTACTAATGATTGCTGGTATTTCAATGGTAACTTCATCGCGCATAGTTTAATCAACTCTGCGTCACTGTATAGTACATCTAAGCATTGATTTTTCTTTGCCATTAATTCGAAAAATTTCACGGGACTCTTCTCTCCTGAATTTTCAGAATATGGGTTCTGTAATAATTCGTACTTCACTCTGTTCTGTGCTTCGCTGGACCAATATCGTGAGAGAAACTTCTCTCTGAAATCTTAGTAAGATCGGCATGTCGCTGCAACATTCTGCATGGTTTCTGCGACTGATCCTGACATGTGTGCACATATAAAGTCTAATTTGTGTGCTAGCGTCCAGTGTTCTGGTAATCATACTCGGAATTGATCAATAAAAGTTCGTGGATGTAATTAGTTTCCTTCTGGAAAGTGTTGAAATTTTCTGACTGTGGGGAAATGATCGTTGTTGTACTTCGTCATAGTTCCATATGACATTCGCGATTCTTCGCCACTTTTTTTTCTGATCATTTCTCCCGTCGTTCTTTCCGGTTGTGGTAGATCCATTGGATATTGTCCACTGTAACTTTCGCCTACCCTTGCGTAGTATCGTTGGAGTGGTACGCAATAATTTTCTTCCATCGGTTGTGAACGTGTAGCTGAATGCATTGCACTGTACTCTTCGCGACCTGGCTTTCCATTGTCACGTATTGGTTCGGAATCTTGTCTGGCTAACCTTGCCGCTTCATTGCACGATCCAAACTGTATTGAAACATACATTTGTGGTTCCACATGTGTTTGTGATGACGTTTCTTCATCAAGAATTTCGAAACGTGTTTGTTGCTGTGCAGGCTGTCTGATTTCACGTATGTTACTTTCCGCCTGTGATTGGAATCGCAAATGTGTAATATCTTCGTTAATTGCTTGTTTTTCCGGTGCTGTTACAGATACGGACGTGGTTGCAGACTCAGTGCTTGTTCGATCCTATTCACTACGCTCTTCAATGGTTTGCAACAACTATGTTCGCAATTTCTGAAATTGTCGCTTCGTTTGCGCTTCTATTTAGACCATGCGGTTATCATACCTTATCAGCGCTGCCTTTGTGATACGTTTGTGTAACACACTGTTTTCAACAATTTCACGCGCTGTACCTGCTGCTTGTCTAGTAATTTCGTTTATCTGTTTGTCTAGTTTCTTGATTTCTCCCTGGGTGTTGTTACGTAATGTTTTGATCTCGTCCTGAATGTCATTACGCAATGTTTTTAAGTCCACTTGTACCTTGTCAATGTCTGTTCTCAACTGATTGTGACCTGTTATTAAGTTTCCTATCACTTCTCGAGATTCTTTTGCCTCGTCTTCAATATGTCTTAGGCGTAACTGAATTTTTTGGTTTGTTCTTTAATCTCACGCATTTGTCTCGTGGTTTCTGCATTCTAAATTTGAATTTGGTTCGCTATGTCTTTATTTTGCCTTGTCATGGTTTCCGTAATTTGTTGTAATAATTCCGCCAGACTGGTGGGTCCTATTGCGTTTTCTTCCAACGTCCTACGCTCTGTGTTTTCGCCCAAGTGTTGGTTCACAACCGATTGCATTGAACTGTGCTGTGACACGTTTCTGCTCGCATTCCTTGTACTCTGTGGTGAGGGAACTCTGATTACTTGTACTATGGGTTCTACGTATTCAAGACGCAAGTTAGAATCCTCATCGACTGTCTCTCTACCTTTCTGCTCCTCTGTCGTATACTGACTTACGTTTTCTATGCCTTGACTTACATTATCCTCGTTATGGTGCGTTATATGTCCTATTTCTCGCGATACCGCATCGTCTGTTGTACTGTCCTCTATTCTCTGTCCGTCTTCATGCTGGGTCTCTACCTCAATTCGGTCAAGGTCTCGATCTGCCATTGCTAATCTTTCCGAATCCCTTATTTTCTGTTTTAATAGCAATTCACGCGCCCTACTTCGAGTCAACATGCAAACATATGATCTCACGCGTTTCAAAACTTTTTGCACACACGACTTGACAAACAATTCACTTACTTGTTGGGCCAGATCCAACTTGTCAACGATGTATCCGCCACCTGTGGGCTTGCATTGGAGAGAAAACTTAATTCTAACAATATTAAAATTCATAACTTAGTTGTGCTATTGTCTCTGCTAGAATGTCTCACTATCTATTGAATACTTTATTACTATCTATCACTGCAGCTACTGTTTTCGACTATGTATAACCTCAAGAAAAAAATTTTTTACTACGAAAATTTTTCAACAGGATATTTTTCTGACCTAGTTAGGCATGTGGTCGACCTTCAATCATGGTATTTTACAATCCTGTAAGGTTCGCCATTATCTAACATTCTGCGAGGTGTCTATTGTTCTATGCCGTGTTTCCCTACCACTTTCGCGCAACGACCCTCTGAGCGTGTATTTTAGGGAATTGACTAGTTTGAACCTGTGACCTGTTGCTGGTAAGGAGACGCCAGACCACACATGACATGTAGAGTTCAGAGGAGTTCAGTGAGACTAGCGATGATATAACGAAATACTTAATGATTTCAGCGTCAGCTCCTGTAAAGGAATCTTAATAGTAACTAAATTTAGTGGAATGGGTTCAAGGCTTTCCTATTTTTAGTTAGCTGGTAAAATAACGTCAAAAAAGCAGTTAAGTTTACCATTGGAAATTTTGTTCTACTCACAAAACATTGTTTATAAATTGCACTATTGATAAAATGAAATATTTTAATACAGGATGATAAAAACCAACTGCGTTCAACAAAAATGTGAACGAATATTCCCTGAATGGGTTTCCAAGTTCTACAATGGATCGATGTATGACCAATGCAATATCACATCTATAATCTAGGTCTAAATTAAGTTTCACAAAAGAGAAAACTATCAAAATGCTCTACAGTGACCCTCAATTATCTTTAATTACTTATCTAACTTGTCGTAAATTACAGTGGCTGGTGTGGCTTCTCAGTAATTAAATAACAGAAAAATCATCGCGTTTCAGATTTTAATTTACGTAGCAAATGTGAATACTATGAGCTTTAATTGACGATCGACTCTAGTAGTACGCAAAACGGGGCTGTAACAGATGAGACTTCTGCAGTTCTGAGTGCAGCTTTATGCTCTCAAAAATGCGGCATCGCCTGCTTACATTATCTTGTCGGTGTTTAGCAGCGTCAGGGTGGCGCAGCTCCTCACATCTCGCCGTCTCCGAAGCAACTCTTTCCTAACTTCTCCTTACTACAATTTACCGAAGTTGGTTTTAAAGAAAAATTGTCTGGCTGTGTGTTCATCTGACCAATAAGGGTCTCAATGTTAACCTTAAGCTCCGCCTGCAAAAATTCTGTCTATCCAATGAGAAATGTTATATTTTTCGTGGTGGGGCAATGTTTTTAAAGTTTGCAACGTAACAGAGACGCGAAAAAGTCTCACTTGCAGCTGGTGTGGCCCTTTTAGTGTTATCGTAAGATCTATACTGTTTTTCTGGAGGGCTCTATCTTTTAACATGGGCTGGAGGGGTGGTCCTGTCAGTTACTTTTCGTGGTGGGGCAATGTTTTTAACGTTTGCAACGTAACAGAGACGCGAAAAAGTCTCACGCTAAAACTTGCGGCTGGTGTGGCCCTTTTAGTGTTATCATAAGATCTATACTGTTCTTCTGGAGGGCTCTAGCTTTTAACCTCGGCTGGGGGGTGGTCCTAGCGGTTAGCTGGCGACGTGGGTGTCGGTCCCTTATCGTAGGGCCTTCTAGCTTAACATGGTTCTGATCTCGGCTTCTGTTCTCGTTTCTCCCCTCGGAACTGCGTCTGTCTCACGCTGGGAAGGTATGACATGCATTTAGGCATTCTTGTGTTAGTCTGTGGTACTCCATTTGCTCACTCGTTACTCGTATTACTTTGGTTAATTTATTCGGAGCTATGTGACATACTACTGGATATGCTTATCATGTCAGGGTTTTCATGGAAGGTTTTGGATTTGCCTGACACCATACAAGATCAATAATGCAAATATTAAGTGTAGATATTTCTGTATATTTTGTTGTATCTAATTTCTTAGCAACAGGGTAGAAGCGTCATTCATGAAAACAGTATGTCAGTGATACCGTGATGCGACTCCGCTCTTCGTCGACTTTCGTTACAGGATACGTATTTATTTATCTGCGTTGTCATGTGTCTGAGCTTTGACCATCACTGTTCTACGCTTCTCGGATTCCAACTAAACGTTTTCGTTTCTTCTTTAAATTGGGATGTTAGTGACTATTAGCTTGCCCGACCAGTAACCTACAGACCCATGGCGAGATAGATCTTCGTGAACGGTGTAGCTACAGTGGGGTCATAAAAACGGTCCTACACAGCTACATCATGCCAACACTGAAGTTTGACTGCTATTTCGCTGTGATGTTATAGAATAACAGACTGGCGAGCGGGCGCTGAAGCAAAAATGCTATCTGGCCGATGGTTTCCGATTTTTGTCGCTTTCTGACAATTGGGGAGTGGAGAGAAACTGTTAAAGCTAGATTGTTTCAAAGACATTAATTGAATAACAAGTAAACTGGGAAACAGGCCTCATATATAACACACCATTTCATCTCACTTTCATTTCTTGTCAGTAACGCCTGAAGTAAAGCTCTGTATCTTACTCTGAAAAGTATACAGCAGATTTTGGTAGGAAGTATATACCACATAGCTGATCTGATTAACGAAATAGCTGCTTTTAAATTCAAGCTGAACGGAATTTTGAAGAACACCCACACAGTTCCGTATTAGGCTATTTCGTAATATTTTTGTTTATTTTTTTTTTCAAAGTAGTGTTACGAGATGCTTTTCCAAACGATAATTCCATCCAAATGAAAGACGTAGAAAAATTTTTTGAGATGTAGCAGACTGTCGAATTTATTTATCTTGTGTATTGATAACGTTAAGGTTTCTGAACATGAATTCAATGACATAGTAAATAAGTTTACTCAATTAAAGTAAGGAAATGGGAAGTAAAATTACAATAAAAATACTATTCTTGAAAGGAATATTTTCTCAACACTGCATTACAGCAGTTTGCCTTTTATTTCCAATCAATGATTTATGCGTGATCAATACTGGATTAGGAGTAAACAAAATCTGTTCTTAATGACACGTCTTACCAAAATCAATGTCCAGTATTTGTGAAAAGCAATAAGACGTAGGAAAAAAAATTGCAAAACATAAATTCTTCATGGGGAGGTGGCCGCAGCTTTGACGGTTCCGCCAGTGGTGCTGGATTATCTCGGCACGGCTCTGTGTCCAAAACAAATATTGTTCTATTTCTTTTGTCGAACTTTTTGGGTAATCACCATCGTCTCTCTCCGTTTGATGAGGATATCAGTAAAATGTCGTCTGCCTGTTGACAGGACGTCAAAAATATTTCAATGGCTGTGAAGCGTAGACAATTTTATGCTTTTAACTCTGTCCCGCATAGTGTACTGCAATGGACAGTTGTTAATTGTCGCTTATTTGGAGTTTAAATTATTCCTGAGGCTGAAAATGCACGCAGTTCACTGTCGTGGGCGCTCGCTGCTGTTGTAACCTGCATGCATTTGCAGCCTCAGGACTGATTGAACACATCAAAGAGGCAATCATTAACAGGTGTCTACTGCAGTGAAATTAGTACACCAAAAGTTTAATTTCTGCAGGGGCGTAATTAGGATCGTCAACTGTCTCCAGCTGACGTTACATATTTGCAAACACGGAGAAGTGAAAAGAAAATCAACATCTCGGTCAAAAAGATTTGGTAAAACAGACCTATATACTTTACTCAAGCGGGCACTGAAATATAGTATTGTGATTTAATTCTTCCATTCGCGAAACACTGTTGTCTCCTTAACTCGAAATTTCTGGAATTATTGCTATCTCCCATCCCGACAACGAAAAAAATAAATTCCCTCAGAGTGGTATAAATAGATAAAAACCTACGTTGGGCTGAATACGTGGCTCTAAACTGCAAGGATACACCAATATCTCTACACATCGTATAAAAATACACTGACGGAAAAAAATTAGTATACCCTTTCAGAGGTTTACGATTCACTCGAGATTTATTCTTAAACAGTGCAGGCGAAGTACATGAAATGAGTACATTTACAGATTAATAGCACAAGCCATTCTGAGGTACCACATATCGAACCATGCTGGAATTACTCATATTACCACTCGGTGTAGCCTCCGTGGGCGGCAATGCAGGCGTTGGCTCTGACACCCAGTCGGTCGTACCGATGCCGAATACTGTCTTGGGATAGGTATATCACGCCCACTAGACCTGTTCACGTATTTTTATATGGGTTGTTAGTTGACGAATCGCACGTTTTACTCCTCGTCCTATCATATCCCAAACGTGCTCGATTGGAGGCAAGTCAAGGGAGGTTGCTGCACGCCTTGCAGAGTTTGTGGGCATTGTGTGGGCGAGCATTGTCCTGTTGGAACAACACATCACCTTTCTGTTTGAAGAAAGGCAAAAGAGCGGGTCTAACAATTCTGTCCCCTCCAGAAGCACCCAAGGTGAACGACATTGTAGCTAATCGCACCCCAGACCATAAGGCCTCTGGTGGAGCCAGTGTGTCTTGGACGAATTCACTCTACGAGACAACGCTCGTACGCGCAAACGACCATGACTTGCGTGCAGGCACAATCTGCTGTCATCACTGAAAACCACACGCCATTCCGTTATCCAAGCGATCCTCTGACAGCACCAGTCATCGATGCTGCGGCGCGAGTAGAATACCATCTGGAGATGTGCGTGCCCATGGTCTCATTGCTAATAATCGGTTTGCAACAGCTCGTGTTGACACGTCTGAGCTCACAAGCCCTCTTATATGTGCTGTGGTAGCTGTGAAATCTGCCATAAAATATGACAATCCTGGCGGGTGTCGGTGTTACATAGACGTCCAGAAATTCGGCTACAGGTGTGAGAATGTTCAAGTAATCAGTGAGGCCAGCACCATGACACAACTGACGTCGGACGTCCAACTTGTGTGGCAGTTCTCCAAAAGTGCCATCCCGCCACTCGGAAGTGACTCCTTTCAATCTCGATTTGTTGGCTGTAAGAAGCTTGTGCGTCACCGCGGTATGGCTGATTGCATGCTACACTCGTTTACACCACACTGAGCCTTCTGTCTGTGAGTATTTCCCATTAAAGCGTAGACAGAGCGCGGTGCTTTAGTAGCTACGCCACCACGACACTGTTTGCGGACGCCGTCGAAATCATTACCAGTATGTCTACAGGGTGACAAATATTAAACCATATGAAATAAAGTCGTCATAACTTCTTAACGGTTTGCGTTAAGGCGTTCAGACAGCACGGTTGGCCGCAGGACATGGTGGGAATTAGTATGCACATGCATGTTGTGATTTGGCAGCGAAGCCCGCTTTTATTTGCATTTGGATGGGTTCCTCAATAACCAAAATTGGCGCATTTGGGGGACTGAGAATACTAATTTCGCGATCGAGAAGTCTTTGTGCAGTATGGTATTTCCAGTAACGGAATTAATCGGTGCGATATTGCTTGACGGAATAATGACTACCGAACAATACAAGAAGGTTCTGGAAGATGATTTCATCCCCATTATTCAAAATGACCCAGATTTCGATAAGATGAGGTTCATGAAATTGGGAGCTCGACCCCACCGAAGCAGGAGCACTTCGGGGACCGCACTGTAGCTCTGGGGCACTCAGAGATCACTGGCATAGCCCTCGATTGGCCACCATGTTCTACGGATCTGAACACATTCAGCTCTTTTCTGTTGGGCTATATTAAAGACAAGGATTACAGCAATAACCCCAAAACCATTGGTGAACGGAAAAGAGCCATTCAGGAGTGACCGACAAGCAGCGATGTTCAAACACTTCGGCGAGTTCAGAATTACGCTGCTGGTCTGCGCCACATCATCGCCAATGATTGCAGGCATATGGAACATGTCATAACCTAAATCCGGATATCTTAGCGACGTTTACATATTGAATAAAGTGTCTGCACACCATAATTTGTAACTAATTTGCGTCTCTTTCTTATAGTTCAGTAACTGTCACCCTGTACTGTCTCCCAGATGGCAATGCCGTCATCAGATCAAAATCGACGTGATATTTCAAGGCGTACTAATTTTTTTTTCAGCAGTGTTGATGACACGTTATCCTGAAAACTCACAGCACTAGGAGCCAGTAACGAATGTCTGCGTACGATATGTTGTGACGTTCATTTTGATTATATTTTACCGTCTTATTCATATCTATCGTGCCGACTTGCAGTCACGAACAGAGATTGCCATACGCTTTGTCTGTTTTAACGATTGCTTAATGTGCACAGCCACTCATGTCTCTCCTCGACCTGAACACTGAATAACACAGCATAATCACTCGCTGCCTCTTTCTCAATGACACAGCTGCTTTCTCCAAGCCAGCACGATGCCATCTTCAATATAAAAGAGAATGATATCTTCAGTTTATAAACCTAGCTGGATTCTAAATCTACAAACTCATCTACATCTGCTTTTATACCTGTACTCTGCAACCCATTGTGAAGTACATGGCAGTGACAGTATTTGTTTTTTTGTATGTACTTCTTATCCAGTAACAATAAGACCTCACTCTTGTCTTAGAGTCCTTGGCTTGGACAGTGTACTTTATTACACTTTTTTAGAACTATTAGCGTCGTCATATTATACTACTGTACTACCAAAAGACTTTGTATCTTCTAGTGTAAAAGTTACTTATCACCACGGGCTTTACTCGATTTTTGCTCTTTATAGGCCACATAAATAGCTGCTTCTGATGTAACTTCCCGTTTTTCGATCAGAGTATTGTTGTTTCCCATCTAGTGATAACATAGCCAGCTTTCATTTTAGTTTAATCTAAAGATGGGTATCTTAAACCTTCTTTCGAAACACATCTCTGTTCTAGATTTATTCATCTCTTTCACATCATTTCTCATTCCACTTTCACCACAGAAATAGTTTTCCAGTTGTTCTGTTCAGAAAATCTCTTGCACATGCTGTTTTCATTTACTCGATCATATGGGCGTAAAACATCATTCTATGTGTTCTTATCGTTACATTTAGTTTTTAAATTTTCTTTTAGAGATGTCCATTACACATGTTTCCATGTTTACCATTGTATTGCATTTGCCACGTTATTTTTCTAAGGATTTTCCTCTCTTTCTTTCCACGTTTTCTATTTATATTGTCTTAGTAAAATCTAGACATTCGGCTACGTGTGAACATGCTTTTATTTAGGTAACTTAGTGTTGTAACTTGACTTCAGAAGAGACCTTTTATTGAACATATCTTTCGTCAACTGAAAGACCCTTGTCAGGAATTTATTAGCCTTTTCGTTACAACCGTTCTGCATTACTTCACTATTATTATTATTATTATTATTTTCGATTATTCCCATTTAAGAGAGCGATTGAACTTGAATTCCTTTATGATGATTGTTTATGTTTTTTCTAAGCCCAAATTTTCTTCATGTGTTCACTGTGTTGTTTCTTTCGCTCCGCTGTCCATTTGCATCCTGGTCTCTTCTGTGTTGTGGTGTCAAATTTATGTTTTTTGATGATGTTCCTGAATTCAGTTCTATTTTCTGCATCGTTTACTGTTATGTGTGCTTGTCTGAGGTCCTCTTCAACTTCTTTTACCCATTTTGTTTTTCCCCTGCCTGAGTTGATGACTTTAAGAATTCGCTTTGAAATTATGTTTTCATTCATCCTGTGGATATGTCCGTAGAACTGCATTCTTCTTTTCTTATTGTATCCGTAATCTTGTCTGTGTATTTATATAATTCTGTTGTTGGTCTCTTCTTCCAGATTCCTTGCTCTTGTATCGGGCCAAAAATTTTCCTGAGAATTTTCTTTCTTGTTTCTCTATTTCTTTGATTTTAGTTTGCCCACCTATTTGTGTTGTTTCAGATGAATACAGTGCCTCCGGAAGTACGACAGTGTTGTAGTGCCTCAATTTTGCGTTAATGGATATGGACTTTTTGTTATAATAGTTCCACGTGAGTTTATATGCTTTCTGTAGTTTTTTTATTCTTTCCTCATTGGCCTTTAGGTTGATCCCTGATGGCTGGATGATTTCTCCCATGTATTTAAAATGGGTACTTGTACGATTTTCCCATGGGTTGTCACAATAGGCAATTTGTCTTGTGGCACTCTTTCTATGTACTGGGTTTTCTCATATGAGATTTGCAGGCCACTTCTTTGTGCAATTTTGTGTAACTTCTCTATGGCGTTAGTGGCTTCTTTTCTATTATTTGTGAGGATTGCAAGGTCATCCGCAAAAGCTAAACACTTCACATTGAATCTATTATCTTTTCTAATGCCAATTTGGATTCCTTTGACTTCTTTTTCCCATGTCCTGATAATTTTTTCAAGAATGATATTAAAGAGTAATGGTGAAAGTCCGTCGCAATGTCGCACTCCAGTTTGGATTTCAAATGGTTCCGAGATATCCCCCACAAATTTAACCTTGGAGACTGTGTCAGTTAATGTTTCCCGAATGGTTGCTCTTGTCTTTCTGTCAACGCTGAATTCTTCCAGCGTCTTGCAGAGCGCTACTCTGTTTATTGAGTCGTAGGCCTTCTGAAAATCTACAAAAGTAACCACTGTGTTTCGGGTGTTTCTCATCTGGAGAATCATTTTCAGATTCCAGATCTGCTCTATGCATGATAGTCCCTTGCTAAAACCAGCCTGGTATTCTCCTATTTGTGGGTCAGCTTGTTCTTCTAATCTATTCATGAGAACTTTTGATAGGATTTTATATGTGACCGGTACAAGTGAGATACCCCTGTAATTATTTGGTTCAGTTTTGTCCCCTTTTTTGTGGAGTGGATGGATGAGTGCGCATTTGCATTGAGAAGGGATCTGTTCTGTTTCCCAAATGTTTAATATGATTTTGTGAATTTTTCCTGTTAATCTTTCATCATTTAGTTTCTATAGTTCTGCAATAATTCCATCTTCTCCTGGGGCTTTATTGTTTTTCAGTGTCTTGATAATTTCTACTATTTCGTTGATGGTTGGCGGTTTAGCGTCAGGATTTGGTGTAGACGTCTCGTAGTGAATATCCTCTGTAGGTCTTTCGCAGTTAAGAAGTTTGCTGAAATAGTCTGCGAGGATTTGGCAGTTATTCTTCGTGTTAGTTTCTAGTGAACCATCCGGTTTCTTGAAACAAAGATAGGGTGGCTGGTATCCTGCAATATGTTCTTTAAACGTCTTATAAAAATTCCTGGTGTTGTTCTTCTTAAAATCTTGTTCTATCTCATCTAGTCGCCGATTGTCATAATTTCTTTTTTCCCTCCGAATAGTTTTCGATGTTTTTTTTCGGATTACTAGAAATTGTTGCCATTTTCTGATGTTTTGTGACTATTGAAGTTTTTCCAGGCATTGGTCCTTTCTTCTATTGCTTGGTCACATATTATACTCCACCACCTGTGTTTTCTCCTTCTCGTGCGTTGACCGAATTTCGTCGTGGATTTGAGGACGTCCACAAGTTCTGTCCAGTTTGTGGTGTTTGTCTGACTAATTTTCTGTAAGATGTTTTCCTTGTTGAGTTTGATGTATTCGGGGTCTGGTCTCAGCACTTTGTTTAGTTTTGGCTTTTTTCTATTGGGTTGTAATCTGGTCTTTATCTGTAGAAGATGGTGGTCTGAGTCAAAAAATCCTCCTCTCGTTTTCACATTCAGAATTTCTGCTGTGTTACCCTTGGAGATGGCCACATGGTCTATCTGGAATTCACCCAACATTGTGTTGGGCGACTTCCAAGTATACAGTTTCTTGTTGGGTTTCTTGAATTGTGTTGACATAATTACGAGGCCGAAATTTTCGCAAAAGCTTATCAATCTTTCCCCATTCTTGTTAGTTCTCTTGTGAGCTGTATGGATTCCAGTGATTTTCCTGTATTTTTTCTCTTTACTTAATTGTGCGTTAAAGTCGCCTAACAAGATTATTACATGGTGTTTGGAAATTTTGTTTGTCGTCTCTCCAAGGTCATTCCAGAAGTCATCCACTTTATGACAGTTCTTCTTGTTATAGGTATTTGTGGGTGCGTGTGCGTTGATCAAGGTATATGCTTTGTTGGCCGATTTGACGGAGAGCGCTGATATACGTTCTGAGGCAGACTGGAAGTCATTGACAGAGTCGCTGATAGATTTGTGGACTGCAAATGCTGTGCCAAACAGTTTGAGTCCTTTCTCATTAGTTTTAACTGCTTGTTTTCCTTTGTAGATCCTGTAGTTGTCTGTATCAAAATGGTTTTCGTCCGTAAATCGTGTTTCCTGGATTGCAAGGATTTTGATCTGGAATTTTTGCAGCACGTCTGTAAGTTGTTTGATCTTGCCCAGTTTGAAAAGAGTATTAGTATTAAGTGTACCGATGAAGTGTCTTTGTTTTGTGTGTAATAATTTGGACGTCGTCTGGTTCTCAACCTTAGGCGTAACATGATGCTTCTGGTCCCCCGGAATCCGATGACCAGATAAAGCCAGCCTTGCGACTGGTGTCCGGGGTAGTGGAGTCATTCCTTATGATATCATCATGTTTGGTTTTCAAGTTGAAAACTAACTTGGTGGTGGTCCTTCCGAGGAAAGATCACGAGGAATACGACTTGATTGTTGAGATCAAGAAGGTTGCTGCAGCCGCACCATCTAGGCGAACAGATGCTGACCCCTAACCGCTGGATACCAGGCAGACGTTAGTGGATTTCGGTTGATAGTTTTGGTCCAACCCGGGTATTTTATTTCCCCGGTACCCTCCATATCTGGAGAGCATTCCCCTATCCGCCACCTGGGGAGGCGCCCGATGGGAGACTATTAACTCCACACGGGCATTACCTCACTATGATATTTAACTTTTTTTGCTTTATGTTTCTCATAATCTGTGTTCATAAAATTGGGCGGATATTACTTATTTGCATAATATTGTGTTTTAGAGTAGGGCATTCTGATATTCTGAATTCTTTTCAAAATATTCATTTCCCTTGGTGTCATCAACATGTCTTAGGACAGTACTGCAAGATCGTCAGGAAAAGCTAAACACTGAAATCTAAAATTCATGCTTTTGTATTCTAATTGCAGCTGGTCATACTTTTTGAGATCCGCTTTCCATTCTTGGATCAACTTTCTAAGGACGAAATTAAGGAAAATAGGTGATAGAAAATCTCCTTGACTAACCTTTTTCGCATTTGGAAAGTTTCAGGTAACTCTCCTAAAAAATTAACTTTAGGTTTCGTGTTTATTAGTGTTTGCTGAATTGATTTATTTGTTGTATCACTCACTACAAACTCACACAATATTAAAAAAGAATTTGTCAGCAGAGTCGTATGCCTTTTCTAGGCCAACAAACGAAGCAACATAGGGCCTGCATGTTGCTGTTCTGCCTTGGATTGAAAACTTAAGACTCAATATTTGTTTTAGAAATGACCGTTCGTTCCGAAATCAAATTTGATGTACGTAAATCTTATCGTCTACCTGCTTCTGTAGTCTATTAAGAAGCACTCTGGCAGCAATCTTGGCGGCAGTTTCATCTTCTGCCATATGTAACCGATAGCTTCACTTTTATACTGTTAGCCAAATATTTGTTTTACCTTCTGCAATAGATTTCCGCCAGACAGTGTCCATATGTCTATGACGTTTCCATCTTCACCTGCTGCGTTGTTGTTATTTCATGTCTTGAACGATTTCTGTGAGTTCATTCATAACTGTTGGCTTTCATTCAAATTCAGATATTGTGTGAGAAGTCTCTCTTTTACTTTGTCACGGGTAAATAGCCGCAGTAAATATTTAGCTTAATGTCTATTTTATTATTATTATTGCTATTAGTGCTACTATTGTTGTTGTTATTATTGCAATCGCGGCAGTAAATCTTAGGCTCGATAGAAAAAGTTTTGTTTGTTTTTGCTTTAGCACTACAATTATTGCTGTTATTTACAATTTTATTGACATTATTTAAGTTAGCTATGATATAAAATACCTAGCACGGCAAAACCGTGATGAAGCAGAGAAATCTGACAGCGTTAAACAGATAAATAAAAGCGTATTTATGGTCAGTATGTCAACTGCATTTTGAGTACTACGACTAAACAGCGCAAAGTAATTTCTTTACTCACTCCACTGAATAACTTTTCTCATTATTATTAAACTTCACATACACCTGCGGCTCACTATCTGCCAAGTACATGACTTTTCATGACTTTTCATGTGTTGACATCGAAACACCATGTGAAGTCAAATTACAGTTTTCAAATGTGGTCCAGCATAGCCTCTTAATTAAGTAACGCATGGAATATTTTTTCGCCAATGTGAAACATTACATAAGCATGTGTGAATGAAAAAGTGAAGTCACACACGATATCCTACTCATTGCTTGAGGTTTTCAATAGGCACCATGACTGCTAGGGATAGATTATATTAAATGCATAATTTGGGTGACTACTGGCAGAAAGAATTTCGCTTGTCACAACTGGAAAAATAAACTCGTTGCTAAGACCAGTACAAGAAATACTATGATATGTGTTGCACACATGAGTGATGTTACTGGACTGATCGAAAAAGAAGAAGACATATTGGCAATATTTTTACATGGTCTCTACTTAATGAAAAGGTCGTGTGAATAATTAACGAATGTTTTATCGGAATATTTTCTTCGGTGACCTCTTTTGAATACTGAGAGTGTCATTTGTGGAAGTGAGTTACTTCTAGTAAATTCATGTATATTCGCACTGGTTAACCATCTGTCTTTATTGGCGAGTGCAGTAATTAACTGTCCACATCCTATCTGTGATTCACTGTTTCACCCTAGTAACTCCCCATGTATCGCCCCCGTTGCTCAAAGTCTTTTCCACTCGGTAGTCCTGTCCTTCAAAACATCCATTTCCAAAAGATGAAAGGAAAATTGAATTTAAACGTTCCGTTGGCGACAATGTTAATAACTTCACAGAGGATTAGCTCTCACGCATCACCTTTTGAAAGAAATCGTTCCGCCATTTACCTTAAGCAATTTAGAGAGTTGATTTAAAATGAATTTGAAACGCCGTTCTTACGCATGCGGCTCGAGTGTGTTACCCCAGCGTCATCTCAATCGCTAAAATCCTGCTCCTAGGCAGCTACTTTTCTGCGTTACGCTTCCATCTTTTTCCTCAAAAACCAGAATCCTCGTATTTGTTTTACCTAGAGTTGGTCGTACAGAATCCAAAGTTTCCCCAAGGCACACCCACATTATGCAAAATTCTAGAAAGATTTCAAAACAGCACACAACCTGGTGCAGAGTAAATATCTCATTCTGGAAATGCTGTCGTTAGCAATTAAGGTCAATACCATGGCAATCTCCAATAAGCTCACAATACATCAAAATTAATTTTTTCTTAAAAATGACGTATTTCTTCTGAATTTCCTTAGGCATTTCAGTGCTGTTATAACTGGTCTGAATGGAAAGCTACATTTCTTCTGTCGGTCATCGTCAGTCCAAGCTTAGTGGAATAAAGTACAATAAAATCCATACAGTAGTACTCATAGCAAAAGAAAGAAGGAAGAGGTAAATCTAATTCATTTTTGCTCCACAAATCATCAAAATTACTTTCAACAATTCTAGTCATAGATGCTGTGATACTTGTCATTATCGACAAGTCCAAGCTTAGTGGAAAAGTACAATAAAATCCATACAGTCGTACTCATAGCAAAAGAAGGAAGGAAGATGTAAATCTAATTTATTTTTGCTCCACAAATCATCAAAATTCCTTTCAAAATTCTAGTCATAGATGCTGTGATACTTGTCATTACCGACAAGGTCACTACCGATGGGCACAAATGTGTATCCAAAATGGTTCAAATGGCTCTAAGCACTATGGGACTTAACATCTGAGGTCATCACACCCCTAGACTTAGAACTACTTAAACGTGACTAACCGAAGGACATCACACACATCCATGTTCATGGCAGGGTTAGAACCTGCGACCGTAGCAGCAGCGCGGTTCCAAATTGAAGCACGTAGAACCGCTCGGCCACAGCACAAATGTGTATTGCGGAAAGACGTCGAAGGTATCCTTCCTAGAGGAACCATCTCTGCAGGTACATTAAATGAAAACGCAGGCAACCCGAGCAGTCGGACGTGGATTTGAACAGCCGTCCTGTCGAAAGTCAGCCCAGACGCTTATCACTATGCCACCTCGCTCGGTACTGAACGTAAAGTGTTCCCTAACGTAGATACACGGACGAGACAAAGCACTATGATCACTTGATATCGTGTTTGTCCGAATTCGGAATACGATACAACAGAAGCTCTATGTGTGATTGATTCAAAAAGATAATGGAAAGTTTCCAGGGATAAGTGGCACCAGATCCCTACAAACTGTTTATATACATTACGAGTCGGTGGCTTGTGGGCGCTGAGATGGCGTCAGATTGGGTCGTGTACTGCATGTGTTGCGAATACAAAGACACACCTGGGTCAATCCGCCAAGGAACTTAAAATCAATTATTGATCATGCAATAGCAAGGAGGCAGCGGCTAAGTCAGGTGCAAGATGTAAGGGTAGAAAGAGAGACAGTGTGGCTATGAACATTTTACAGTTACTTCAAAAATTTCGTTTCCAGTTAATACCAAGATAAATTAAGAAGAGGAAAAGTAGGATCCGAGAAGTGGAGCTATAGAGGATCCAGACTATAGGCTACATCTGCTACAAGAAGAAAGTGCGAGAAGTTTGTATTAGCAAGGATTAAATCTACGATTGGATCCAATGGAGGAAGCAGCAGAGGAGGCTTTTGGAAGGCAAAGGGTGGGAACAAAACTGAATGGATAATCATAAAGTTATCGGAGGTGCCTGAGAATAAGAAGAAACGATGTAACATATCGTTAAGCTCTGGGAATGAACGGATTTGGAATAGGTACAAGGTATATAAAAAGAGGGCTAAGACATTAAGAAGGAAGTGTAAGGAAGAGGAATGGGAAAAAGTATGTGGGAGGAATAGAGCATTCACTTGGGTATAAGTCTGCATGAAGAATGACAAGGAAGATGAAAATGGCTAGCAACCTGTCACCCACAGTACAACCTAAACAGAAACAAGAAGAGACCACATGACAGATATACACAACAAAATCAGTATATTGGGTAATACAGAACCTATATTAGAGGAAAATGTAGAAGAAGTGCTGAAAAAGACAAGAAAAGCAAAGACAAGTGGAATGGGAGGAGTTGTGATGGATCCGAGGAAATATGGATCCCTCAAATGGTAAGACTCATATTGAATTGTTCAATCAGATTGCGGAGTGGGAGGAAACACCAAGAGAATGGTGTGTATCATACATATCTGCTATCAATAAAGAAGGAAACAAGAAGCACACAAATACTTATGAGGGAATTACTGTTATGGCATCTCTCAGTAGATTCTTTAAGCGTTATACTGAAAACATATTGGGGAATGAGATTGAGGGAGAAACGTGAGAGGGAAAGACGGGTTCTACAGTTGGACGATCTTGTATGGATCAAAGTTTTCGCTGTAGACAAATAAGTGAGAAGAAGTATTCTAAACGTCAGGAAATACGTCTCTGTTGTAGACCTTACAAATTTGAAATGTCCGATAAGCAATAATTTCCCGACTGTTAAAAAACTCGAGACCTGTTTTATCTACTTTAGGACCACACACTATAGCAACGGTAACCCAACCACTACAGAGCTATGCGGCATCGTTGTTCGTAAGCATGAAATTCAGAACAGAGGCGTTGGAGGGAGCGAGTGTGCTAGGACTTAACCCAATTCACTACTACTAACGCCACACAATCATAACGCGCGTGTTCATAGCATACAGAGAATTGGACTATAACCTGAGATTAAAAGTTAAAATACCTTTTCCAGATTTTGTCAGTGAATGTTTCAGTATATTAATGTTAATAAGTAAGGTCTCAAATTGATCAAATGAAAATGTGTTACAAAATATATTATTTAAAAAAATAAGTTGTTCTAAATAATGAAGCTAGAAATCCAAGAACTGTTCAGAATATGCAAATGTATGTCATAATTAACAGCTTGATCAGAGAAAAATTTTGGTCAAAATCAGTGTTTTACGAGAAACTAAAGGCGTTAATATTTGAGTCAGAAAGATAAAAATTCGCATGTAGCCTCAGTTTGATCTAAGAGACTGATTTCTGTGACGCCAATAAGCTACCTCTATTATTTTTCAAGTTATTTAATAAAAACCGAATTTGTAACAAAGACATAGTTATTTATAATGGATTAAATATCATTTGCATTTGTTATTACAACACCCAGTCACGTTGATGAAATAATACAGGTGTACCAAGTTTCAAGACTTCACTGTAAATAACAATCATTGTAATTAATCTTAAAAAGGCAGTTCAGAGGTCATGTTCTACTGTCAGTTCCATTAAAAAAATTTTAATTGGCAACGTTTAAAATGCAGTCGAGCTAAAAATTTTACTCTACTCACATAAAAATTAAGAAGTTTGTAAATTATTAAAAATAGAGGTATTAATTAATATGAGTTTGAGAAAGGGTGGCTGATAGCATATGTTCCGTTTGGAGGTCCGCTGTACCCATATACAGCACAAATACAGCCAGAGAGGCAGTGAGAAGAGACCCTTAGGGCAGAGATATCAACTTGCCCACTTCAGCCAAACGCCTGTGCGCTCTGTGCCTTGGATGACGTCACAGCCAGGCAGCTTCCAAAATCACTATCGGTAACGTAGGAAGTGAAGTCCCGAGGATTGTACACCGTCCTCGATCGCTTGGATTTCACTGAAGTAACTGTCTGTATGCCACACGTAATGTTAATAAAACCACATGGTAGATGGCGAGATTAATTTTCACTCCTGGGTGAGCAGTTAACTTTAGTTATTGTAAGTCACGATGATAGACCATTTTACTTGGAACTTCCGTAGAGGTCGCCTCTGAAGTGTTAATAGTGCTGTCCCCGATAGGGAAATTATTTTCATTATTATTGTTATTAGGTAAATTATTATATTTTGTGCTTGTGAAATTTTACTGGATATATCAATCAGATAAAAGTCAAAACTTTTATTTATAGTCATTGATCCTGATCCTGTGGAGTAAACACAAAGTAGGAACATTATCTTTCAGTGATCACAGTGAGTAAAGTGGACTTGAGGACTGCAAATTGTGGTCAGTATGTTCTCCATCCCCTTCTGGCTGACCGCAGAAATGGTTTCCAGGCTCTTGTAAACGCCGTAGATAAATCTAAAGCACGCAGAGACAGTGTAAATCTCTTTGCATAACAACATTAACGAAGTAAAGACCAGTTGGATTATTTACCCGCTGCCCCATAACCTGATATTTGTGGATTTAAAAGAGGTATATGATTCTGTACCGATCAAAGCATATTGGAAGCAATGGAGTATTTAGGTGTAGAAGCACAACAAATAACCATAATTCGGAGAATACACCACCAGTCGCGAGCAGCAATTTGAGTAGCGAGAAAGTTGAGGAGATATTCCAGACAAGAAAAGGATAGACAGGGATACAGTTTGTTACCGACCCTGCTTAAAATAAATATGTAATGTAAACTGCAACAGTGGAAAAAGTCATGAGGAGGTATCGGAATTTCTTAACAGTTTGACACGATTGTTATTACTATTTGCCAAACATCAAGTACTGACAGCACAAACCAGAGAGGATGTCAAACTTTATTATAAAGAATTTAATGGAAGCATTTGAATGAGGCGGGCTTAGAATAAATATGAGCAAAACAAAGTGTCTAGCCATGGGAGGTTGGTCCACTGATAGTGACCGGGCCAAGTACCTCACGAAATAAGCATCAAACGGGAAAACAACAAAGAACGATACTCGCCTAGCTTGAAGGGGGAAACCAGATGGCGCTATGGTTGGCCCGCTAGATGGCACTGCCGTAGGTCAAACGGATACCAACTGCGTTTTTTTTATATAGGAAACCCCATTTTTATTAAATATTCATGTAGTACGTAAAGAAATATCAATGTTTTAGTTGTACCACTTTTTTCGCTTTGTGATAGATGGCGCTGTAATAGTCACAAACTTATAAGTACGTTTTATCACGTAACATTCCGCCAGTGCGGAATTTGCTTCGAGATACATTACCCGTGTTAAAACGGACCGTTTACCAATTGCGGAAGAGGTCTATAACGTGTTGATGTATGGCTATTGTCATCAAAATGCCCAACGGGCGCGTGCTACGTATGCTGCTCGGTATCCTGGACAACATCATCCAAGTGTCCGGACAGTTCGCCGGACAGTTACGTTATTTAAGGAAACAGGAAGTGTTCAGCCACATGTGACACGTCAACCACAACCTGCAACAAATGATGCCCAAGTAGGTGTTGTAGGTGCTGTCACAGCTAATACGCACATCAGTAGCAGACAAGTTGCACGAGAGTGGGGAATCTAAAAAACGTCGGTATTGAGAATGCTAAATCAACAACGATTGTAGTCGTACCATATTTCTATGTACCAGGAATTGCATGGCGAGGACTTTGAACGTCGTATACAGTTCTGCCACAGGGCAGAAGAGAAATTACGGGACGATGACAGATTTTTTGCACGCGTTCTATTTAGTGACGAAACGTCATTCACTAGCAGCGGTAACGTGAACCGGCATAATATGCACTATTGGGCAACGGAAAATCCACGATAGCTGCGACAAGTGGAACATCAGTGACCTTCGCGGGTTAATGTATGGTGCGGCATTATGAGAGGAAGGATAATTGGCCCCCATTTTATCGATGGCAATCTTAATGGTGCAATGTATGCTGATTTCCTACGTAATGTTCTACCAATATTACTACAAGATGTTTCACTGCATGGCGATGTACTTCCAACATGATGGATGTCCGGAACGCAGCTCGTGTGCGGTTGAAGCGGTATTGAATAGCATAATTCATGACAGGTGGATTGGACGTCGAAGCACCATACCATGGCCCGCACGTTCACCGGATCTGACGTCGCCAGATTTCTTTCTGTGGGGAAAGTAACGATATTTGCTATCGTGATCCACCGACAACGCCTGACAACATGCGTCAACGCAACGCCAATGCAAGTGCGAACATTACCGAAGGAAAACTACTCGCTGTTGAGAGGAATGTCGTTACACGTATTGCCAAATGCATTGAGGTTGACGGACGTAATTTTGAGCATTTATTGTATTAATCTGGTATTTACAGGTAATCACGCTGTAACAGCATGCATTCTCAGAAATGATAAATTCACGAAGGTACACATATCACATTGGAACAACCGAAATAAAATGTTCAAAAGTAAATACGTTCTGTATTTTAATTTAAAAAACCTACCTGTTTACCAACTGTTCGTCTAAAATCGTGAGCCATATGTTTGTGACTAGTACAACACCATCAGTCCCAAAGCGAAAAAAGTGGTCAAACTAAAACATTCATATTTCTTTACGTACTACACGAATATGTAATAAAAAATGGGGGTTCCTATTTAAATAAACGCAGTTGATATCCGTTTGACCTATGGCAGCGCCATCTAGCGGTCCAACCATAGCGCCATCTCGTTTACCCCTTCAAGCTAGACGAGTTTCGTTCTTCGTAGTTTTTTCGTTTGATGCTTATTTCGTGAGATATTTGGCCCGGTCACTATCAATGGACCACCCCGTATATATATAGATTCACAATTTCAATTACAGGCTTCTAAGATCGTAGAGGAGACATAGTAGATACAGAACGTACCATTGGGATCCAAAATAGGTTTGGAGACCGGATCACTTTCAAATCTCCCGCTTCGTGGCACACACAGACTCAGAGGAGAAAGCCGTCGCCAGTCATTGTTGTGACTACGACATTACATACCATTTTCGTCTGACTATAACAACGGTTCCACGGATTCGCCCTTTATTGTTTTTTTTGTCATCAGTTTTTTGACTCCTCTCCTGTGCTAACCTCTTTATCTCAGGGTATCCTTTGCAACCTACGTCCACAATTATTTGCTGGATGTATTCCAGTCTCTGTCTTCCTCTATAGTTTTTGCCCTCTACAGCTCTCTCTAGTACCATGGAAATCATTCCCTCATGTCTTCGCAGAACCTCCTCTTTCCTTACATTATCAGTCCACGTAATTTTCAACATTCGTCTGTAGCACCACATCTCAAATGCTTCGATTCTCTCCTGTTCCGGTTTTCCCACAGTCCATTGCACTGACTCCCACTACCTACTGAGCTACTCCTTATTGCTGTATCTATAGCCTTAGAGAACATCAACAGTATCTCGTCATTCCTCAGCACATTCGTCTCCCCCTTCTTTGCTTATTGACTCTTCCTGACTAATGTCTTAAACTTCAGCCTAAGCTTCATCACTACTATATTGTGATCTGACTCTATATCTGCTCCTGGATACGCCTTACAATCCCTTATCTGATTTCGGAATCTCTGTCTGACCATTATGTAATCTAACTGATATCCCCCGTATCACTCGGTCTTTTTTTTTTTTTTTTAATAAAAGCTCCTTTTTTGTGACTCTTGAACAGAGCCTTTCTCATTCCTTGTCCCAAGCCCATAATCTCCTGTAATCTTTTCTTCTACTCCTTCCCATACAGCCGGCCGTGGTGGCCGAACGGTTCTAGGCGCTTCAGTCTGGAACCGCGCGACCGCTCCGGTCGCAGGTTCGACTACTGCCTCGGGCATGGATGTGTGTGATGTCCTTAGGTTAGTTAGGTTTAAGTAGTTCTAAGTTCTAGGGGACTGATGACCTCAGATGTTAAGTCCCATAGGCTCAGAGCCATGTGAGCCTTCCCATACAACTGCATTCCCATGACTATTAGATTTTCATATTCCTTACATACTGTATTACCCTTTCAGTATCCCCATACACATTCTCTATTTCTTCATCTTCGACGTGTTACGTCGGCTTGTATACCTGAATTACCGTTGTCGGTGTTGGTTTGTTACCCGTTCTGATAAGAACAACCCCATCACCGAACTGTTCGAAGTAACACACTCTCTGCCCTACCAACCTATTCGTAAAGAACCTTACTCCCGTTATATCGTTTTCTGCCGCTGCTGATATTACCCTATACTCATCTGACCAAAAATCCTTGTCCTCTCTCCACTTCACTTCAGTACCCCTACTATATCTAAACTGAGCCTTTGCATTTCCCTTTTCAAATTTTGTAACTTCCCTACCACGTCAAGCTTCTGACATTCCACACCCACACTCAATCCCTTCGTTGATTAATCAATCTTTTTCTCCTGCATCCTCATGCCGTTGATCATTGCTGATTCTTCCTCTTTTAGGAGCAGTTTTCCACGCCATGGACAAGACAGTGCCCTGAACCTCTGTCTACTCCTCCGCCCTCTTTGACAAAGCCGTTGGCAGAATGAGGGGTGACTTCTTATACCGGAAGTCTTCGACCGCCAATGCTGATTATTAATCAAAATTTAAGGAGCGGCGGGATTCAAAACCTGGACCGAAGATACATTTGAATATGAACCAAAGACGCTACCCCCTTTTTCTTCTCTTTTTTTCATTTTGTTCGATATAGTTCGTTGCGTTTGGTCTGGGCGGACGTTACAAGACATCCGTTCAAGTTGATCGTTCATTCCTTTACTCATTTTTTTTATTACAGAGGGCAAACAGACCTAGGCCACGGGTACGTCCGCGAAGTGTGAAGGGTGACTGTGTTGCTCATAGAACATGCTACACTTACAGCTTTGAAGAGAGTGTCCTTCGTCACACAAAAGAGAAGCCGACGACGAGTCCTCGAAACATTGCCCATGCCCTGGGCTCCTTTAGGACACGCAGGTCAGAGTTAAGTGTCACAGTTATGTGGTTACTGAGAAGTGAGAAATTTGAAAGTTTTCCGATCTTCAAATTTATTTTACGTTCAAGCGGTACATATCCGAGCATGTGTTTCTCATCAAAATTTTTTTACTAAGTTCCTTCTACAAACCGTGGCAATCTGTAACAGTAATTGTGAAACACCCTGTAGTACTTCCACAAGGAATTACTGAAACTGTAAAGCAGTGTAAGTACTTAGGATCGATTATCCATTCCTCTGGAAGCTGTGAAGCAGATGTGGACTACAGAGACGGATAGAACAAGGAGGGCAGCCAATATATCTAGAACAGAGCGGAGAAGAAATGAGGAAATTTGTGAGATAACGGGTACAGAACGACCAGTCTTGTAAGGAATTGAGAACAGGGCTCTTGATATGGCCATATACGGCGAATGGAGCAAGGAAAAAAGCAATACTGGAACTGGTGTAATGAGGAAGAGAGACCTGAAAGAGGAAAACTACCACGATCATGAAAACTGGTGAATGGGAATGCAGGCTGAAGAAGCACTTAAAAGTAAGTCAAAGTTAGTTAGACGCCGACGAAAGTTCACCAGTTAAGCTCCTGAAACCACTAGACAACAATCTGACCTTTTGACATGGATTGGTATACTGGTAGAAAGTGCCATCATCTTTGGGGAAGACCTCAAGCATGAAGAGATGACCAGTGGTCGATAATTATGCACATACAGTCCACTGCTGTGACGACATCTTCGATTACTACCCCAAGCCCCATGGAAGCCCAGACAAATGCCTCTCATAGCATAATACTGACCCCAAACGAATTGCATCCGTAGAGTGGTGCATTTTTGGAACAGATGTTCTCTGGATGAAGGCGTATCCGAAGACAATCGTCGACCTGCTGCAACAAGAAACGTGATGCATGCAACCTCGTTAAATGTTTCCATTGTGCGCAGTCCTAGCTCAATGAGCTTGCAACCAATGCAGCTGTAATTAAAGATACAGATGGGTCAACATTTGAAAATGGAGTGGGGGGGATGGGTCGTATGCAGCAAATATTGAACAATGTGGACCGAATGGGCTCCGAAACAGGTGTGCCTGCATCAGCATTACAGTCTGTACACAGATCTACCATTGATCGCCACCTATACTGCTGTACAGAGCGGATATCCCTGCTGCTAAGTTCTTTGATGAAGCATGGATGTACAACGATTTGTTGCCTATTCGTGGTTTCGCCCTAGTCTTACCACTTTCCGTACATTCCACGACAGCTGAAAGTTGACAGCCAACCAGCTTCACCGTTTCCGAGAAATATCTTGCCAGGCGCCATGTGTAGCTATCTGCCCTTTCACAAAGTGGCTTAAATCAATGTATTTTCCATTTGCAATCAATATCGTCAATATAATATCTCCCTTTACGTGTCTTCTATGCTGATATACTTCCCTCATCTCCTCTCGTGCTCACATCACCACTAGGCGGCATTTAACCTCACGGTGGGCAATGGAATTAGGTTTTTGGCCCTCACATGAACTACTGTGGCTTTTTATGTTTATGGGGTGTGAAGTTTGCAACTGAAATATCAGCCTCCCAAAGATGCAGCTCTCAAAATTCTCCAGAAAATCGGCTTGAATTTTTCCGAGCATCTTTGAGACCATAAAGTAAACTCCATTCAGTCGACAAAGACCATTGGTTCGATATATGAATTTTCAAACTCAGGTGCATGTTCTACGAGCATTTCCGTCCATCGTAAAATACATGAAGGTAGAAATGAGTTAATAGTGGTAGAGACTGGTAATCACTGGACAGGTTCTTCAAGTCTCATTACACTCTCTCTTTTTCCCTGCCCAGTTGTAATTGCTATATCATTTAAATATAAAATTCGCGCAATATATTCTAATCAAGAACTATCTAGCTGTATATTTTATAGACAAGCAAATCTTATCTCTAACTATCAAACCTCGCAATGCTTCACATTTGCTATATGTGTATGGGAATTGGATACACGACCTAATTTAGTTCTCCCTCATCTCTCTCTCTCTCTGCCAATCTCCTTTTCTCCCCTCTGTTCATATCCCTGCATCTCCCTCTGTCCATCACCTCCTCTCACCTCTCTTTGCCCAACCCCTCCTCCATCACTCCTCACTTCTTCCTCCTGCCTCTCTCTATCCATCTACTCCTTTCCCCCTACATACTTCAATTTCCACCGCCTTTCGGTCCCACTCGTCTTTCCCCTCTCTCTGATCGTAAGCCTTGTTTATTCTTTCAACCAATGAATTCGTGGTTGGTAGCTGAAATTACTTAAAATGAGTACGTAAGATTTTTGGGGTCATGAGTATACGGTATATGAGAAACCTATCGTGCTGCTGTATCTGTGAGGACAGTAGTTCCACTGACAATATTGCACATAGAGTTAATCTGCAAATGAGTAATTTGCAATAGTATTAATCTGCAATGTTTCGTAGATTGATTCCACAGTACTCTAATCATAAGCCGATGAATCGGAAATACGACATTTCTATTTTCTGAGGAAAACGACCATGAGGGAGAGAGTCGACGCATCGTTATGCATTAAATTTTTGTTTGAAATTGTACTTAAGGAGAAGGAATATATCAGGATGAAACACTCTAATGATTTAAAGCACTGGTATTTTAATTAAAGTTGACGCGAAGAACCAAAATAAAACCTCCTAATTTTACAGCAAATCATTTTCTTCCGCTCATTCTGCTTTAATAGTTAACGCACGCATTGTTGTTTAAAAAATATTTATTATATGACTGTCTGAATATTTATTAGAGTACTATGTAAAAATTTCAGATAATTAGGGAAGAACTTTTCGAGATACAGTGTTCGCCCTTTATATATTATTCATATATTTAAATACCATATTAATTTTAAAAAAATATAGCTTATGTCCTTCTAACTGTCTATTAGAGCATCACGTAAATATTTGAAGCAAACTGGTCAAGGATTTTTCGTGATTGTTGGTAACAAATATTACAGAGTAGCATAGATTTGTGTGTGTAGCAAAATACGATAAATATTAAAAAAATATTAATGAAAGCTAACAATTTGATGTAAATCACTCAAGAACATTTCGAAAAATTTTCTAACAAATTTTCCGCTTATATATACACTCTAAATGTGTAGTCCATGGCCACTTGAACGAACGTATATTAGGGTATCGTGTAGACATTTGAATTAATCGGTACTCAACAATGTTTCCCCAATATTAAAAAGATATTAGCTATATCTGCCCAAGTGTTTGTTAGATAATTATATAAGTGTGTGTGTATCCTTTGTCAACGTGAACGAGGGAAAAATTTGAAGGAACTTGGCCAAGAACTTTTCGAGATTTTTGGTAATAACGCTGAACAACGTAGTATGTGCATGGATTACGTATCACAGACTAAACTCTCATTTTGATTGCAAATATAAATTCGTCATTAGCAATCATTTATAATAGATTGTTAATGAAGATAGTTTAAATTTGCACCGTTATTTATTTTACGATTCACAGAAATGCTTTGGCACGTCTACCTTCGTTTAAAAATCTTCCGTGGCGAGGAATCGAACCCTGGCTGTCCACTAGGGCAGTACGATAGAACGGTGCAGCTCATAAAAGAAAGTAAAAATATACTTGACAACTTGACTCGGGGTATTAAAGACTCCCACAAATTTCAAAGCCGATGTGCTAAAAATTGTTTGAGAGTTACATTGGCCTGCTTATGTGGTCCACATTTGAGCTTTAAAGTACACGTTAAAAAAAATTAACCTGCCGAATTGTGTGCATGTCACTGTATCACTGTATGCAAGAACGTTGCTGGCAAGCGAACAATGGCCAGAGGTGAAGAAGTAGCACAGCCGCAGCACTAGCGACTGCTGACGCATGTAAGCCGAGTCGCCTCGACTGGTGTGGTGACTTGGCGTGGTGCGCTGTGGTGGCGTGGTGTGCTGTGGTGTGGGCTGGTGCGGTGTGCTGTGGCGGGGCGCGGCGCTCTGCTTTCTGCCCCATGGGGCGCGCGCGGCACCGTCCTCACATTACACAGAGGCCTGGCGACCTGGGAGCGGCCGCTGGCAAACTGTGGCCCGCACAGCAGGGAGCTGTGCCCAGGGCGGACACGACAGCGCGGCCGGCTGGCCAGGCGAGGCACGCCGCCGGCGACCCTGCCAGGAATGGAATGTGACTCCCCGCCCGCGGTGCAAGGAGCCGCGGCCCACCCGAGAATGCACAACACTGTGCTGCCACTCGCTGCCAGCCACCCGCCTGTAACTAACGCGCACTCCGCTGCTCTCGACCTCATGTAAGTGCTACTTCTCCCTGACATCGCCTGCGGCGTGTACCTGACGCTGGCGTCAAAGGCGAAGTTCTCGTTTTCAGAAAGACTAACAAACGATTTTCTTTCGAGTCTGCACTGGTTTAATACGGCTGGCCAAAAATTCCTCTCTCTTACCAATCCCTTCGCCCCAGAGTAGCACTGGCCCTTACGTCTTCGAGTATTAATTGCATGTATTCCACTGTATTTTTTGCCCTATAACTTTGACCCTCTAAAGCTCTGTTTAGTACCATGGAAGCTATTCCCCGATCTCTTAATACATGTCTTCTGATCCTGTACCTTTTTCATCTCAGTTATTTCCATATCTTTCTCTCTTCGACGCTTCTGCGGAGAACCTTCACATTCCATACCAGGCGCTCTAATTTTCAACATCTTTCTGTAATTACGATCCCAAAACCATCGATTCTCTTCCTCTCTGATTTTCCCATATTCCATAATTCACTCTAATACAATGCTGTGCGTCAAACGTACATTCTCAGAAATTTCTTCCTGAAATATAGGTCTATTTTTGATACTAGCGTACATTTTTAGGCCAGAAATGTCCTCTTCGCATGTATTACTCTGTTTTTCTATCATCTTCTAGCTCCATCCGTCATGTTTTGCTTGCCAAATACATTAGTTCCTTCACTTCACCTACATTGTGCTCATAATTTTTAGAAATTTATCGCTGAGTTTCTTTCTGCTACACCTCATCACTTTCATTTCACCTCGATTTACTCTCAGTTCATATTTTCTGCTCATTAGACCATTCCGTACAATGGTCCCTCAATTCCTCTTCCCGGGTACTCTCTATCACTTTCATCAGAGAATGCTATCGCTGGTATCTTTTTACCTTGATTATGAAATCTGTTCCAGAACGCACTTTTTTTTTCATTTTCGTCGTCGCTTCTTAGACGTCTGGATTCAATCGTAGAGGCATACGGCTGCACCTCTCTCTTACACTATTTCAACGCGTGTATTTCGTCCTTTCTCTTTCGCTCTTCCAAAGGATGTAAAACTCAAAACGCTTTCTAAGAGATACATTGTATACAATATTAAGGAAGCACGTGGAAAATGGTAGTGGAATATACAAAAAGATTTTAGTTTTCAACAGTCAGCGCCCATCATATGTTTAGTAGATTTCATCTCAAAATTAAGGTCCTCAAAGTTTCCAAAATATCCACATGGCTACCGTATTAACGTCGAGGATTCGAATAGTTTAAGAGACATATATCCGCTCATATAGGGAAATTCTTGTAATATAGGCGTATGTGGATATACGTCCCAGTGGACATCTATGTTCTATCCCTTTAGCAGCAGTGATTTCCAACGCCAAATCATCTTCTGTACATTTGTCATTAACATGGCGAGATATGGTTTATTCTTATTTTCCAGCCTATGACTCTTATCACGCTTCTATTTCTTTTTTCGCAGCTCGCTAGACTACTACTTAATATCTCACCATTAGTTTGTAGATGTTTTTCAAGGCATTCAATGGTATGAACCTTCTTTTCATCGCAGAAAATATTATAGAGAATATGCACTGTCATTTCGTTTTTACTGTGGTCCCACACGTCACCTATATATTTGTGTGTTCTGGATACGCAAAGGAACCACACTTGGGACTAGTCGTTGTCTGGGGGTAGAGGGGTGGAAGAATGCACACACACACACACAAAAAAAAGAAAAAAAAATCGCACGGGTTGAAACGCGCTGCTTGATTGCCACCCAGCCCAGCACATATTCAGCTTCCTTTGCGCTCTTAAACTGATTTTCTCACCCCTTTTTCTAGCACGCTATAACCCTAGCGTCCGACAATCATTACGCAATATTTTCTTTTTTATCAGCTTAAATATCTGTAATGCAGTTCCATCATTTAGCTGTTTTCAAATGGCTCTGAGCACTATGGGACTCAACATCTGAGGTCATCAGTCCCCTAGAACTTAGAACTACTTAAGCCTAACTAACCTAAGGACATCACACACATTCATGCCCAAGGCAGGATTCGAACCTGCGACCGTAGCGGTCGCGCGGTTCCAGACTGAAGCGCCTAGAACCACTCGAGCTGTTTTCCTGGAATTGTGTTTCGCTCCTATAAATTTTGAACAATAATATATTGTATTTTTGTATTTAAATTGATTTTTGAAAGTATTCATACATTAGCTCCTACGCTGTCCCTCTCATCCTCGTTTTGTATATTATTTATTTGCTTCATAAATTTAGTTGTTGTCTCTACATTTCTGCAGTTTAATACTGCATGGTAACTACACAACAGATCAACTGTTATTTTACAACACGTCTTGAGGAAAATTGACAGATGAAGAAATACTTCAAGTACTGGAAGAATCTAATGATCTCAGCGATTTCAGTGATGAAGTTTCGGACTACATTCCAAATGCCGAATATAAAGATAGAGAAGACGATCTTGTACATGGTGTCAGTGAAATAAGGGATGTGCATATCTTAGCGAATATGTCGAACCTAGAAGATGAAGATGATATCAGTAATACTGACAGTACTGAAAGTGTAGTTTTTGGACAAAATATATTTGTGCAGAATGAAATTCCACCTGAGGAAACAAAAATAAGGAAACATAATACAGCAAGAACACAACTTGATAGAATTTACTGTTTTAACACCGACAGACACCACTGAGCTACCCATTTTTTAGGTGTTATAGAGAAAACTATACAGTTTACTGACAATGAAGCTGAAAGGATGTAAAAGCAAAAGGATTTTGAGAAGGATGCAGTCATGTGATAGTGCAGAAACAGAAGCTCTGGACTCAACAGCTAGTCATCTAAGCAGCAGTTTGTCCATTGTTAGAGTAATGTGGAGCAAGAAGTACAGTCTACCAATAGTTCGAGCCGCTATGGGACATTAGAGATCTCAGGACTTGTTAGTGTGTCTGTATTTCGATGATCAAACGACGAGAAACGTTCTAAGATACAAAAATAAATTTACTACATTCAGAGAGACTTGCAAGGACATAAATCATAATCTGGAGAAGTATTACTTACCAAATGAAAACTTGACGATCGACGAACAGCTAATTCCACTACGTGGACGAATTGCATGTAGGCAGTAACTAAGTTCAAAACCTGATGAGTAAGATGTAAAATTTTTTTCAACGAGTGACTCTGAAAAAGGTATAGGATAATGCAGAAAAGAAGGAAACGAAGTCGGCAAAGATCTTGATTACAGTGATGTCACTCGCCTTGCAATACACTATTTCGGTACTTGCTGAAATATCTCAATGGGTAATTTCGTCACATCCATGGATGTGGCAGATCTACTACTGCAGTAGGGTTGACACGGAAGGAACACTTCGGCAAAATAAAAAAAAAAATTATTCTTGGAGAATTTTTGCCACAGAAAACCATATTATAGGATTTGGTTTCACTCAGGATCGTATTCTACTGCCATACTTTCAAAAAAGTGTGGCAGTATTGCTACTTTCTGAGGTGCCTCGTCAATCAAATGTAGTTACTGAAAATTCTTCTGAGCCTGACCTAATAAAGTACAAAAGATTGAGTGAACTCATTAGATCATATGGTGCTTACTTACTCCTGCAAGACGACAAAAGAAGATGGTCCCTGGCGCTAATCATTACCTCAGTTGACGTATGTGGAGTGCAGCATATGTGGTATTTTTTCTTAAAAGCTCGACATATAATCTTAAAAAGGTCGAAAAATGGGATCTTAGCATCAGATTTCTCTCACTGAACTCGCTAGTAATTTGTTTCAACAACATATCAAAAGAAGGACAAAGTTTGGACTTCAGAAATATGTATTTCATTGCATGGAAGATATCGAACATTAGCTGATATGTCATCAGTTTTGTCCTAATGTAAATGACACTTGTGCGCTGATGATCTCCAGTTGTATCTAAGTGCAAAAGCGATAAACTTACTTGAGAAACAGCATGGCACAAAGCTATCTTAGTCTTTCTTTATAATAACTGTCGGTTTCAGTGAAATACCGTACTCACAGTATAAAAGAAGACTAATGTTACTCATATGTCATTTTACATACTGACACGGAAAATCGTATTTTAACTATAATCTATTCATAATGGTGCGTCTTTAGCACAACAATAACTCCCTTAACATGAAATAAGCGGTAACCCAAAATCAGTAGTCTGTAACATGGGTTGCTTCTCATTTAGAAAGTTTCCGTTGACCACGTGTGACAACTGCCATATTGTGCACCTTCATATCTTTGCCTGCCAACCAAGAACAAGTAACTAACCCCCTGCACTCTGCAGCATTCTGTGCAATCCCGCGACGAAGATTAGTAGCAGCTAGACGAGGGAATTACCGTCACATGCTTAGGCTGTCGTCAAGGCCACAATACAAACAGCTGCGTTTGGAATGGTGGCTTGGCCAGTAAACATGGACTGTGATGAGTAGTGTCGCCTATTGTTCTGTAATGAATCGCGATTCGTCACTCCCCCTGACGGCTGTCGTCGGCGATTGTGGCAGCGACTTGGGGAGAGGTCTCATTCTTCGAATACTTTGAACTGGCATAGAGGTGTTACCCTGGCGTCATTGTGTTGGGAGGCATTGGGTGTGACTGGAGGCGTATGGTATGACTTGAGTTCGCGCCTGGAAGTGATTGAGGGAGCTCTGACAATACAATATTAAGCCACACAAATGCTGCACCCTCAAGTGTTCTCTCTCAAGTTAATCATGGTAACATTTTCCAGTATGCCATTACTCGTCCACGTATTTCTATAAACTGTGTTCAGGTACTGCCATGGTCAGATTCGTCCCCATTACAATATCCATGGAACTACCATGGACGTCAATGCCATCGCTCTACTGGTATCAGTACATGAAGGACCAATTACAACAAGTGTGAGAACAAATGTGGACCAGTTTTCCTCAGGATGGGTTACAGAGCACCTTACGAACAGGTGAGTGCCTGCGTCCAGGCCAGAGTGTGTGCAGCGTCATACTGGTAAGTCGGCATGCTCAGGTTCTTTGTAAATTAGACACATTTCTGTAATCACTGAAACGAAATCTCATATCCTCTCAACCCATGAAGTTTCATTCCGCCTCTTTCCTACTTGCGGATGAATTGCTTTTTTTCCAGGCAATGTTTATTGCCTTTGGCAGATATTTAGTTTTTTTCCAGTTATATCTAATTTATCATTGCTATAAATCCACTGTTCACAATTTGGTTTTACATAGTACTGTTTATTTAGCGACTTTTGCTTCTGTGGTCTGTTATTTAGCCACACACACAGAATGTACAGAAATGCAGAATCATACGATCTTTCTTTATTCGTTTTTAGGCATTCCAGCTGAGGTACTTCCCTTGTATGTAGCTTGAACACTGCTGTATGCCCTGCTTCTGCAGCTGACAATGTTGCATGGTCTCCTTTTATAACTTTTCGTATTGCCTATTGGACAAACACGCCCAAATTTTTTGGACACAGATGTAGGACACATATCTTTCTATGATTCGCTTCTGCGCCTAATATAACGGACTACCCTGTTGACATTTCAGTTTATTTTGTATGTATCTTTTTCAATTCATGTGCCTGCAACTTTGAATATTCGTATACAAACGAAGATTAAAGAATCACGTGTAAATGTACAAAGCAGGAAGAAACTTTGCAAATCGATAGACCTAATCGATGTTGTTCTACAGATTTAAACGAATAGTCCGACGCTGCAACCTACTACATTTTATTAGCCTTAACTTGACGAAACGGCGTTCAACCATTCATAGGTTGATTAAGTAGAATTTCTTGCAGTGAAGAAACATTTTTATTTGGAAGGAAATCGAACTGCCGTCTTTGATGCAAACGAGTATTGAGGGACGAATTTAAGTGCTCTGTTCTCTCTAGCTTTTTTGCTGCTGGAAGAATGTGTCTAAACGTATTCGTATGAACGCTGTTTTCATGATACGGTTCTGGACCCTCAGTGAACGGATTCTGAAGCAGTGGCCGATAAAATGAAGTCTTCAGTGCACTGTTTTATTGCTAACTCTTTCAAGTACATCCACGTTTCACTGCATCTAACGAACACTCAACGTTTGAGTAGCCTACGAGTATATTGTGTTTTTGTCATACACTGATGTATATATCACATAATTGCTTACTGGTTCAGTCCTGCTAAATATTTCAGATGATCTTTTACTGAATATCTATGATCTTTTACTGAATATCTTCACTTCTTGAAGTTATTTTCTGGTTGCATAATACAACATTTCTTTCTGTCAAGAAGGTTTACAAATAGCACTTCACAAATGGTTCAAAATGGTTCAAATGTATCTGAGCACTATGGGACTTAACATCTGTGATCATCAGTCCCCTAGAACTTAGAACTACTTAAACCTAACTAACCTAAGGACATCACACACATCCATGCCCGAGGCAGGATTCGAACCGGCGACCGTAGCAGTAAAGCACTTCACACCTTTCGTTGGTATTCCTCGTTTATACACAGCTTTTCAACAATTTTCTTGGAACTACCAACCAGTAATATCTTTATTTAACAGTCTTTAATGTCCATTCAGGTAAATTATTTTTATCAGGTTAGCACCTAAGCAACCTTGACAAATCAGTGGAAGCAGCAGTCGCTGTTTACCTTAAGATATAGAACGATCTTTCTTTTCACCGATACAATTTTAATGAATTATAAATCACTCATTCTAAAGAACTACGCCACTTTTCTCCCACAGATTTTGCAACCACATCCATCTTAGATAAATCAACTGAAGACGTTTGAAGAAGAAGGGATTCCTGAAACTACTGAATAGACTTGAATTTCACATAAATTGTCAAAAAGTAGAGAACTGAAGTAAATATCACTGCTGCACCGTCAATTTTGTCCGCCAGACTGTCGGCATAGTAACATAAAAAAAATGGCTTTGAACACTATGGGATTTAACAGCTGAGGTCATCAGTCCCCTAGAACTTAGAACTACGTAAACCTAACTAACCTAAGGACATCACACACATCCATGCCCGAGGCAGAATTCGAACCTGCGACCGTAGCAGTCGCGCAGTTCCGGACTGCGCGCCTAGAACCGCGAGACCACCGCGGCCGGCATAGTAACATCGATACCAACTATAGATTCTTATCTGGACACGAGTACTAGTATGTCCATTTGGTGAGTAAGATAAAACAGTGAATCCAAGGGTACTTTGTGTCCCAAAATAATGCTTACTTCACGATAAACTTCATTGTTTCTGAAACGGTCATTAATACTTGTTATCTGGACTTCTCTGCTCTTATACGTTTCCTTGGCCGTAGCTTTTACCACTATTGTATTAATGTGCAAACCTTAGTCTTATAAATATACATTTTCTGTCAAGAGCAGAAATAAAATGGCCAGTGGTGTCACAGATCCTTGTTTTCTGAAAACAATTGTCATTACATTACTGTCTCTCTACTAAAGAGATAAAGAAACCTCTCCATAATTCGGAAACGGGCGTTAACTGACTTGTTGTACAGTAAAGCTGTTGGAATACTGACTAATGAATCTAAAATTAACTTAAAAGACAACAAAAGAAGGCTTTCCTGAGAGTGGCAGTAAAATCTGAGGCAGATGAGTAAAGATGCAGTAGGCTTCTGTGTCCTGAGGCCAGTATATTGTCACAAATTTCGTTTCCTTATTATGAGTTATCAGTCAGGTACGTCAGATGTTTAAAAGGGCTACAAGAATCATGTTTCAGGGTACTAGAAGTAGTCACTAAATGGAGATATTCTCCTGTTCATTAGGTCAAAAAGAAACCTACCATTCCTGCAAGCTGTAAACTAATGAATTCTGTTAGAGGACAAATTAGCCCTCCTGCGATGGGCTGTTGTCACAAAGTGTTTCTGTTGGAAAGCTCCGGCAGAGGCATGCATTATTTATTATGTTGCGGAGATACTAACAGCCACCGTTCATGGACTGCTGTACTTCAATAAACAAGAACAAAGTTCAGGACATCGTTTATAAGGAATGATCACCGCTGGTAACGTTGTGCAAATTCTAGCACGCAGAGTTACAGTGATATAAACAAGCATGGATAACTCTAGGGCCAGAGACCTTTTTCGGGTGTTACTTATTTAGAGAAAGCAACTGTCATGCGATGTAGGTTGCAGCTCATATCATACTTCCGCAGACTGTTTAATTAAGGGTTCTGACATTGTATATGGAAACCGCCACAGTTAAAAAAAGGTCAGTTTTTAACAGATGTTAAAAGAGATTTTTAACAGCAAAGAAAAAGGCATAGGAAGAGATTACAAAAAACTTAAAGAACATGTGAAGAGCAATAAGAAATTGTTCTATAAAATGATGAAAAATAAAACGAAGACATCTGAAGTACCAGTGAAGACGGAAACAGAGAACGGTACCATGATTGAAGATCCATGGAATATAAAAGATCTCTGGAAAGAACATCTTAAGAATCTGTTAAACACTGAAGACCAGATACACGAGGAAACAACAAATAATGGAGAAATTGAGAGAAGCTGAGAAGCAGAATTAGGACAAATTACACTGGGAGGAATGGAAATAGCTGTGAAGAAGATGAATGGGGGGAAATCCCCAGGACCTGATGGAGTATCAGTTGACATGATAAGAGCTGCGGGTCTAGTGGAAATGCAGTGGCTGTATAGAGTATTATCAAGTGTGTGGAGAAATAGTACAATACCTGACGATTGGAGAAGAGGACACATTGTTCCCATCTTCAAAAAAGGCAATAAAAGACTTCGTAAAAACTACAGAGGAATAACCCTTGTTAGTCATACAGCCAAGATTTTTGAAAGAATTTTACTAAATCGAATAAGTGAAAAGATAGAAAAGGAGCTGAGTGAAGAACAGCATAGATTTAGGAAAGGAAGAAGCACGATCGACCTGATATTTTCTATCCGTCAACTGATGGAAAAAAGTTGGGGGTAGAACAAAAGAGTGATCATGGCTTCTATACACATAGAAAAGGCATATGACTCAGTTAACAGGAAAAGACTCTGGAAGGAAATGAAGAAGAGGAATCGACAAAAGATGGGAATAAATCCAGGTCGTCGACCGGTATATATACAAGGTTTTCTTTCAAATGAGTCGGAAGTTTTGCTTTTGGTATTCTGAAAACTTCACGTGGAGATATGCACTAATCTCAATATCTCATTTTATCAATTTCCTCAAGATTCCTTTCTTCGTATTAGAGACTTCCGGATTATACACCTGTTTTCTAAGTTTCTCTTGTTTATTGTGTGACCAATAGGAAATCTGTTCAAAAATGACGGAACTTTGTACACAATTTTTTTCTGGTCTTACATTTTACTTATTGTGCACGTCCTCCTTCGAGATACTCTATTATACATATAATACAACGCTCCCAACGCTGGTTCCACTTCTGGTAACAATCTTGGTACGCCGTTTGCTGGATCACGCAAAGCGCCGTCTGCGAATTCGCTTTTATATCGTTTATCGATGCAAATCTTTATCCTTTCAGTGTCTAAACATTAAAAACCGTAGGCTTAAGTCTCATCACGAGCTATGATTCTCTTAAGGAACATCTCGTTTTCATTTGCAAGATCCAAAAGCTCTTCACAGATTGCTAGGCGAAAGTCTTTCTAGTCTTGACTCATGAGCCGTAGGACCAACTTGGTGGCAATATGATGGATTCCAAGACGCTGCGTAAGGATTTCAAGGCATAATCCAACTGAAATATTACATGCTTCTGCAATCTCTCGGAAAGTCAATCTTCGATTGGCACGCGCCATTTGTTTGACTTTTCTAACATGAGCGTCATCGATAGACATCGAAGGGCTCCCTGAACGTTGGTCATCTTTAAATTCCATACGGCCATTTTTAAAAGTGAACCATTCGTAATGCCGAGTACGACTTAAGACTTCGTCGCCGTAGGCTTCGTGCATCAGTTGGTGTGACTCTGTGAGGATTTTCTTGAGTTACACACAAAATTTAATGCAGAAAAATTGCTCCTCTAACTTTTCCCTCTTAAAAATTCGCAACATATGCTACAAAACTTTCTACTCAATAGAACACCGAACAATAAGTAACAGACATACAACAATGAAACTTCCAGCTGTTACACATCAAAGACGGAGGTATGCAGGGATGCAAACTCCCTTTCGCTCCGACACATCATTGGCGCAACGTTACGAGTCTTCAGGTATTTTTTGGGCAGACCTCCTTTATGTAGGTATGTTGCGACAGTGGCTCTTTTCCCAATAAGAACGTGAACCTGAAAAATTTATTTGGCAACAAGACGGAGAACCTCCAGATTGGAGCCTCTTTGTAAGAGAGTGAGTGAACGTACTGTAGATGAGCAACAAGTGAAATATTATTTGTTATAATTCTCACGTTATTACAAGATGCAGCTGACAGTTTATCAGGTTTGAAATGAAACTGTTTCTCTCTTTTCCCAAAACTGCATTGAATATCTTTCTCCACCCATTCGCAATATAAGTTGACTGTTATGAGAATTATTACTTTGATTCACGTGATTTCTGTTGTTATTGCTGTTCACATTCTGGTAATCATTACACTGGTAATCATTATCTGATAATCACTGCCCTTGAGCAAAAGGAATATTTCCATTGCTATTTCCTTTCGTGAATAATTGTTCAAAATGTTCAAATGTGTGTGAAATCTTATGGGACTTAACTGCTTAGGTCATCAGTCCCTAAGCTTACAGATCTATTAGGCGGGGGAGGGGGGGTGGCGGGGGGGGGAGGGGGGGGGGAAGGATTGCATGTTAGTCTAACCTCCTTACACTTTTCGGTATGTTAGAACTCAACCGTCATGGATCCCTATGCGATAATGAGGTACATACCTGTAATTGTGGAGTCGACGTACCTGGGGGTAGTGTCTGTCACTACTAATCAAAACGTATTTTGTTCCGGGTTCGAAACAAGCCACCTTTTAAATTCTGATTAATAATCTGCATTTGCATCTGAAAATCTTCCGGCGCAAGAAGTCACCCTGAATCTGCCAACGGCTTTGTCAAAGAGGACGGAGGAGCGAACACGGGTTCAGGGCACTCTCTTGCCCCTGTGGTGAGAAACTGCCACTAAAGACGGAAAAATCAGCAAAGATTAACAGCATGAGGATGCAGAAGGCAATGGAAAAAATTTCATTAAAGACACATAATGTGTATTCATGGGAACTTGTGGTCTGTAATTGTAATTGAAAAAAGGATTATGACGGTCTCTCCATTGGTAAAATTCGGATCACCAGGAGTGCACTGCCAAGGGGGATGGAAGGGTTGACCATGAGAAAAAGACTGAACTATCAACGAAATGATTACGGTCTACGAGTTGCGGCGTGGAATGTCTCAAGCACGAACGTGGTAAGCAAGTTAGAAATTCTGAAAAGTGAAATGTAAAGGCTCAATCTGCAAAAGGAGGGGTCGATGAATGAAATGGATATAAGACAAGGATTTCTGATCAGACGAGAATAAGATAATATCAACAGCAACCGAAATTGGTATGGAGATCACAACGTAGGAGTGACAAAGAGCAGATTGAATTTTATTAAGAGATCAGTCAAGAAGAATCAGAACAAAAAGAAGTGGAATACGTAGGTACTAACGAATGACGAGATATGCTTGACGTTATCTAAGACTGTAGGAACAGCAATAAGGAATAGCTCCGTAGGCAGTGCAGTTGAAGAGCAATGGTCATCTCTAAAAAGGGCAATTACAGAAGTTGGAAAGAGAAACATAGGTACAAAGAAGATAACGGGGAAGAAATCAGATACTTCAGTTGATCGATGAAAGAAGGAAGTACATAAATGTTCAGGTAAAATCAGGAATAGAGATGTACAAGTCGCTGGGGAACGAAATAAATAGGAAGTACAGGGAAGCTAAGACGAAATGGCTGCATGAAAAACGTGAACAAATCGAAAAAGAAATGACTGTCGGAAGGACTGACGCAGCATTTATTAAAGTCAAAGCAACCTTAGACTGAATTGAAAACAAGTGTGGTAACATTAAGAGGGCAATGGGAATTCCACTGTTAAATGCGGGGGAGACAGCGGATAGGTGGAAAGAGTCGGTGGTGACTTCAATCTACCCTCGATATGCTGGAAAAATTATACGTTTAAAGCAGGCGGCAGGCATAAAACGTCATCCGAAATTGTACTGAATGTTTTCTCAGATAATTATTTTGCACAATTACTTCATGAGCCCACTCGAAGTGCAAATGGTTACAGGAGCATACTTGACTTCTTGGAAACAAATAATCCTGGACAAATAGTGAGTATCATGAAGAATACAGGGATTAGCGACCAGCCGGCCGCGGTGGCGAGGGGTTCTAGGCGCTTCAGTCCGGAACCGCGTGACTGCTACGGTCGCAGTTTAGAATCCTGCCTCGGGCATGGATGTGTGTGATGTCCTTAGGTTAGTTAGGTTTAAGTAGTTCTAGGTTCTAGGGGACTGATGACCTCAGATGTGAAGTCCCATAGTGCTCAGAGCCATTTGAACCATTTGATTAGCGACCACAAGGCAGTTACTGCTAGGTTGAATACCGTAACACCTACAACAATCAAAAACAACGCAAAGTATATCTATTCAAAAAGCTGATAAAATGCTCCTATCACCTTTTCAAGCGTCAGTCTTCGCTCCTTCCGATCTGATCATGTAAGCGTAAAGAAGTTGTAGAATGATTTCAGAGAGATAGTATCGACAGAAATTGTAAGATATATACCACATAAATTAATAAGTGATGGTTATCATCCCCCATGGTACACAAAACAGGTCAGATCGCTGTTGCAGAAGCAACGAAAAAAGCATGACAAATTAAAAAAAACGCAAAATCCCCAAGACTGGCAAAGTTTCGCAGAAGATCCAAATATAGCACGTACTTCAATGCGAGATGCTTCTAATAATTCCCACAACGAAATTTTGTCTCGAAATCCGGCACAAAACCCAACGAGATCCTGGTCATATATAAAGACACCAGTGGCAAGACGCAATCAATACCTTCACTGCACGTTAACAACGGTGAAGTCACTGATGACAGTGCCACTAAAGCAGAGTTATTAAACACGGTTTTTCGAAACTCTTTCACCAAAAAGACGAAGTAAATATTCCTGAATTCCAATCAAGAACAACTGCCAAGATAAAGTAGATATCCTTGGTTAGCAAAGCAGCTTAAATCACTTAATAAAGGCAAGGTCTCCGGTCCAGACTCTATACCAGTCAGGTGCCTCTCAGAATATACTGATGCAATAGCTCCTTATTTAGCTGTTATATGTAACCGATCGCTCACAGAATGATTCGTAGCTAAGGATTAGAAAATTGCTCAAGTCACAACCAATACCCAAAAAGGAAAGTAAGAGTAATCCACTGAATTACAGGGTCTTATCACTAACGTCGATTTGCAGTAGCGTTTTTGAACATATACTGTATTCGAACATTATGAAGTACCTCGAAGAATACGATTTATTGAAACATAGTCAGCACGATTTCACAAAATATCGTTCTTGTGAAACACAACTAGCTTTTGATAACGATGAAGTAATGAGCGCTATCGACAGGGGATGTCAAATGGATTATATATTTTTAGAGTTCCAGAAGGCCTTCGACACCGTTCCTCACAAGCGTCTTTCAACCAAATAGCGTGCCTGTGGAATATCGCCTCACTTGTGCCATTGGATTCGTGATTTCCTGCCAGAAAGGTTACAGTTCGTAACAATAGACGGAAAGTCATCGAATAAAACAGAAGTAATATCTGGCGCTTCCCAAGGAAGTGTTTTATTCCCTCAATTGCTTCTGATCTATATTAAAGACATAGGGGACAGTCTGAGCAGCCGTTTTAGATTGTTTTCAGATGATGCAATCATTCACCATCTTGTAAAGTCATCAGATAACCAAAACGAATTGTAAAATGGTTTAGATAAGATATCTGTGTGGTGCGAAAAGTAGCAATTGACCCTGAATAAAGAAAAGTGTGAAGTTATGCTCATGAGTACTAAAATTAATCTGCTTAATTTCGACTACGCGATAAGTCACACAAATCTGAGAGTTGTAAATTCAACTAAGTACTTAGGGATTACAATTACAAATATCCTAAATTGCAATGATCACATAGACAATGTTTAGGGTAGGGCAAACCAACGACTGCGATTCATTGGAAGAACACTTAGAAGGTGCAACAGCTCTAATACAGAGACTGCTTACACCACGATTGTCCGCCCTATTCTGGAGTACTGCTGTGCGGTGTGGAATCCGCATCAGGTGGGTCTGACGGATGACATCCAAAAAGTAGAAAGAAGGGAAGCTCGTTTTGTATTATCACGAAATACGGGAGATAGTGCCACAGACATGAAATGTGATTTAGAGTGGCAATCATTAAAACAAAAGCGTTTTTCGTTGGGACTGGATCTTCTCATGAAATTTCAATCACCAGTGTCCTCCTCCGACTGCGAAGACGTTCTCTTGGCACACACCTACATAGGAAGAAATGACCGTCACGAAAAAATAAGAGAAATCAGGGCTCGCACAGAAAAATTTAAGTGCTCAACTTTCCCACGCGCCTATCGACAGTGGAATGGTAGAGAGACAGCTTGAACGTTGTTCATTGAACACTCTGCCAGGCACTTAATTGTGAATAGCAGAGTAATCACTTAGATGTAGATGAAGAGGACATTGAACGCCTCTATGACGAGGAAGATTTGTCTGATGTAATAGAGAAGAAGAAACTGGAGTAGATTTAGAAGACATAGGGGATCCAGTATTAGAATCAAGATTTAAGAGAGCTTTGGAGGACTTATGTTAAAGTAAGGCAGAAGGGATGGATAACATTCGACCAGAATTTCTAAAATCATTGGGGGAAGTGGCAGCAAAGCCACTGCTCACGTTGGTGTGTAGAACGTGTGAGTCAGTCGACATACCATCTGACATTCGGAAAAATATCACCCACACAATCCGAAGTTGGTAGGAGCTGACAAGTGCTAGAATTATCGTCTTACTCTATCCACCAGATCATTAAGAGTCCGGATACAACCCTGATGTCCACGATCTTTCAGACATCCCCGCAACCGGAAGTCGCATTAATGTAAATGGAACGCTGCACATCTTGACTTACCTAGAAATGATGCGGTCATTCTTGAAGCCAATCTTTCACCTGGCAAGAGAAATAGCATCGTCCCCTGTCCAAGAGATGTGATTTCGTTCTATCTGGCATGAAAACAGTGGTGTGAACACAGTTGTGTTCTTGCAACGGTGGAATCACGTGTTGCACAAAGAGATCCTTATAATGTGCAGATGTCACTGTATACCGAACAGGCCCGTGAGGTGTCATATCCTCGTAGAAAAGCGTGTGAGACCACATAACGCAGTCACATGAGCTATGTGCAGTGGATGTTCCTGGACAACATATGGTGGAAGAACATCTCATGTGCTACACTTGAAACGTCCCCTCTGAACAATTCTACATGACTGTGCTTAAACTGACACACAATATTTTTAGCGCAACGCAATCTGACTTTCAATAATCCCTACAAAAGAATGGCCCTGACTAACATTAACCTATACCTTTCACAAATCACTTACCTCACAAAAATCTTCGTTACTCAAGCCACTGCAATACAGCGAGCGCCACTACTGCCAACTAAATAAAAGATTCAAACTACTGAAGGCACTAACTACTGATAGGATCAGTTAGCAAATGAAAAACTTTGATAGAGAACAAACAATGTATTTACCTTAATAGTGTTCAAAAGTCATAATATATATATATCAGTTCATGATATCCAGCCTTACAAATTTACTTTCTCTGTCCAGATCGTGCGCTCTCAAAACTCCGCCATCTCACTCCCCACATCCACCACTGCTGGCGGCTCACCTCCAACTGCGAACGCTACGCCCTGTTCACATCCAGCTGCCCAACACTACAATGGCAGACAACAATGCTAACTAGCCACAGACTGCACACAGCACAGCCAGTGATTTTCATACAGAGCACTACGTGGCGTTACCAATAAGAAAACCTAAACAACCTACCTACATAGCCCCCATGCTCCCCACAAAAAATTTTACAAATTGTTTTGGGCACTGGCCAATACACATTTGTTAAAAATTTTTTCACAATTACAATAACAAAGAAATCATATGCACACACTTATTGATACAATGTTGGTCAAAAGCTAAAATTTTCTCACAGTCCATAAAGACAGTCCTGATCGTTCATCACAGTAAAATAACAGTGTTTTTCCCAATGTCTGAGCAGTAAAAGAAAATGCACACGGAAGTAGTGGATTTCCATGCAGTCTTGAAGAAGTAGTGTTGTCCTTCCAACGGAAAGACAGTGCTGACTCTTGACATGCAACAGGTAATGGGCCACAACAGAGCAAACCCACAGCAGAGTCATTCCAAGTTTTGAAGAATAGTGGTAGGTATGTCATCACAGAGCAGACCAACTGTAGTCCTGATACAGATTATGGTATTGGTGGGCCACCAGAGGAGCGGATCCACTGCAATCCCTGTAGAAATGATGGTATTGGTGGGCCATCAAAGATGCAGACCCACTGTAGTCCATGTAGAGACGGCCAGCAGCCATCTGTTGCGACTGTGGAGGTGTACAATCACCATCGAAGAGTCTTGTGGAGAATATAGCAAGTCCATAAACCACCACTTGTGCACTCACAAAGTTTTTTTTTTAATTTTCCTTAGAACCAGCAATGCTGTTAACCAGTCCCTTGCTGAATTATTAACAAATGTGCAAACACTATCAGTCCCTACTTCTGACATATTGTCCATATACTAACACCAACAGAAACGTGTGCAGTGAAATGTAACTTACTAGTTACTTAATTTGATGAACTGGTGTCAATTACAATTTTATAACATAAGAATACAATAACAAAGGTACAAATTACATCATTAAAGAACATAACAATACAGATAACATTTGTAGTAATACAGGCTTTACAAAAGAATAGAAATATACATATATGTCAGTGTTACAGGAATTACGACATAAGTAAATAAAATAATGAGAATAGTTTTCAAAACATTAAATTCATACAAGAGCATTGAAACAGAACAGAATAAATAATGTCTAAACACCTTTACAAAGTAAATAACATATTATGAGAAAAATTCTACAACATAACTCTTATTAGATAAACACATAAAGACAGGAAAACACAAATTCCCACAGTGTAATAACACAAAAATACAGAACAGGGTTTGTTTTCAGTGTGACATTTGGTACTGCAGTCCAACCCAAAACTTCATTCTGTAGATCTTTCCTCTTATTTCAACATTTGTTTCCACCAAAAAAAAAAAAAAAAAAAAAAACAACCTATCCAAGCAAGCTTTCCTCTTTCAAAATCCTTTTTTGACCAAACCATTTTATTATAGCATCTCAATGCATTTCTTCCAATTCATCACAACTCGTTCTCAAATATAGCCTATCCCATCTTAAGCTAACTTAAATCTACTGAGCTCAGATGCTAGACTAAGGGACGAGGCAATGCAGCAGCACAAAACAATTAACACAAACAGCAATGACAAAAAATGCAAATTGGCAAAGCAAGCAGCAGTAAATCTAAATTAACAGACAAAATGCAACATTACAACTAATATGAGCCAATGTGCAGCAACAAGAAAAATAAATCAGTAGTAAAACTGGCTTAACAGAGTAATACAAAGTGAAATTCAGTAGCACTATGCCTGGCACACAGTAGCAGCAAATGCAATAACTTATACCTAAACATGACAAAGCTCAAGCATAAAAAATATTACAGTAAAAATGGCCATGTTTAATACCTATGTCACATCTTAACACCAGAGTGATGTATCACGATAACTTACTCTACCGAAAAAATTACCTAGTAGTTGAAAAGAAAATTATGTATGCAGTTACTGTTATTAATCACTTATTATTGTTCTTTCTGTTCCAAGTGCTCCTTTTTCGAAGAATATGGATCATAAAATTATTATTTAATAGATCTGTTGGCAGAAAGTGTTCACATTAGCAAATGCACTTAATTTTATTTTATAAAGCCAATGCTGCAACACAGGTGGAAACCAGATATTAAACAAAATGAGCACTCTCTCAACTAGAAAGACAATAGATGTAAAATGTTTCTCATCATTTCATTAGGCATTTTAGTAAATATCATAAATTAAGAGTTCCACAGTGTAATAATATGTTTTCAAGTTCGAGCATGTCGCATTTGCGATGCTTTCTACAAAGGAATGGCAATAGCGAGGATAATGACCTCTTTTTTTTTCACCTGTGCCTCTGAAAGGCACACACTAATGGCTTTTTCTAGGCGACTGTTGTGCAGCTGAGTGCCCACGACGCATTACGTGAGGGTGGTCACTTAACTTTCTTACCAAAATATTTACGACACCAGTTTGCACTACAGTGAAAGTCTCATATAAAATTTCACAGGTCGAGAATTTGCGTTACAAATGTGTAGAAACCAAATTCTTTAAATATAATAGTGTCCAAAAAATTTTCGTCGGCATTGTGATACATTCACGCATTTACACACATTTCATAACTATTTAAAGTGCGATTCTTGGTTTCCATCATCCTTTTTCACAAGGCACAGTCCCTAACCACCACTCCTTATTCCTTACCTTATTACACATATACATGTTCATCAACACATCTTCACTATTTCATCATAATAAATACATAGGATAATCAGATTCCTCATATAGCATCATCTCATTGATCGTAAACATACCTCAACAGCATAATACACATCGTCGCCGTAATAATAACATCATAACAGATCAGTCACATCTCAAAATCGTCGTAGCTTTCTGAATATTTTAAAACCTAAAAAAAATTCTCTGCTCATTTCAAAAGTGTCATCTACCTCAAACGTACTTTAAAAATCATGATCCCATACCAAATACGACATTCAAAGCTCTCATATTATCACAATGGTTCCGAAAAAATATGAACAGTTCACAAGTACAGACAAAATACAATTTCATAAGTGTGAAGTTATCCAAATGTGTAATTGCGTAAATATCTGTCACTGACGAAGTAAAAGAAAAGTTTGTTTCTCTGTTAAATAATCAGATAGATATGTAATTCTGTGTTAGAGGAATATGGTACCGATGTGTAAAGTTGTATAAGCAAATACCATATTAGCTAGGGCTCCTTGTGCCTGCCAAACACATGGTACACAAAGTAAGCGTGTACCCCCTGAGAATTAATGTAATTATACTGTCAGGTGTTATAGATTACAGAAATGGAATAAAATGTATCACGGAAAACTTACTTTGTGATTCAAAAACAAAAAAACAAATGTTTTAAGTAGAAAATTAATCACTCAAATACGTGTCCTTTAGTGCTAAATGTGCGTCTTGCCATAAGATAATTCTGTGGAAGTGTCGTAGTTATCGTCCTCTGTAAGCAAAGTTCTGCTGAAGTCAATGTGCTCACCTCATAATAAACAAAAGTGAAATGCTATGCATATTGATATCGTAGTTATTACATACAGTACCGTGATCAAGAAAGTACTATACTGTAATGTATTGTTGTGCTACAGAAAAGGCTGCATCATTGTAGCTGTACCACAAAAGTTACTACTAAGACATGTTTATTTTCCAGAAGAATTAAAAAAAACTGTGCAGATATAAAACAGACACACCGCAAAAGCAACAATGTAAATCGTGTCACATATTAGTAGTGTCGTGATACAATCGTGTAGCTGTCAAAGAAACCAAATACTAAGTCATCGGTAATGTCACATAAAGTACTTCAAATAAAGAATGACTTTTCAAGTAAACCAAAATGTTGCATTAAAATCTCATTAACAGTATATGTTCTAAGTATGTAGGCCTTATAGTCGTTATGTAATCGTGCAATTAACAAGCAGGAATGTACACACACAATAACACCATGTCCTCAGTTCACTACAACAATGAATTCGTAATTACTGTCTAAATATGTTCCCTAGGTTCTGGACTGGATAGTTTATTTTAAAACATAGTTGCATGTTAACAGTCTCTAAGTGGTTCAAAGAGTACTAGTAACCTGAAGTGAAAAATTTTATAGCAAAGACTAAATTAAAAAACAGATTACCTCTCAATTAACGGTTTTACATATGAAATGTGGTGCAATCTTTTACCCTTTCTAGTACGCAGAGTTTCAACTCGAAAGCAATTATCATGCGGTATACATCGGTAAAGAACATTGGAATTTTTCTCAAGATTAGCGTCTATGTTACTTTTTTCTGAGCCAGCCGTTGCACACGGCTGCCTGCGGTGCGAGTCATTGTCTGTGTCTTTGTTGGCGCACGTCGTTATTAGGATTAGTAGACCTAACTTCTACAAATTCACCTTGTCGAGAGGGCCCAGCCTTGTTTGAATCCCGCCGGTTCTGATGAAATTCAGTTCTGTCGTTATGATTATATCGTCTGGCGTCATGTCGGTAGTTACTGTAGCTTCTTTCTTGTCAGTTAAGTGGTGGAGAATTTCTCCCTGAATTATCACTGCACGGTGGACCGTTACATCTGAATTCATTCTGTCTCCCATGATAATAATAGTTCCAGTTGCCATATTGTCTGTTTCTATGATTGTCATATTTATTACCACGGAAGTGCGATCTTTCTCTGAAACTATTATTCTGCTAACGGTTGTCATAAGGGTGGTGTCTGTTTTGGTCACGATTTACGTTGTAAGAACAGCCTTGTCGTGTCCAGTTATTATTTCTTTCATCACGGAATTGCGACAGATGTGACCTGTAATTGTTGTGTTCCTGTTTTCGCGTTCCGCGATTGTCAGTGTCAATTTCTAATTCTTGTAAGAGTCCCTGAAAAGCTCCAATGTCGTCTTTGCAACGTCCTGCCAAAATAATATGTTGTAAATGTTCAGGTATTTTGATTAAGCAAATGCGGATGAGTTCTGAGAAGCTGTATAGGTTTGACAGGTACTGATTCTTGTGCAACATGTCTTCAAAGTATTTCACAAGACTGGAAAATTCAGATTGTTAGAAATGTTTCATCATTATGATATTATGTTTTACTCAGTCTTGTGTAGCTTGGGACCAATATGCTGAGAGGAAGGCATGATAAAATTCTCCTTCACTGTGACAATCGTGAATGACCGATCGCATTCTTACAGCTGGTTCATTCTCCAAGTAGCCACACATTAATTCTAACCTGTGCTCCAATGACCAGTTGGGAGGAAAACAATGAGAGACTTGATGAAGCCATGCTTGTGGATGAGTGCTGTTGTCAGAATTCTTAAATGTTTTGAATTTACGTGTAGTAATGAACAGCTTATAGTCAAAATCATCATGCCGGCAAGTCGCACATCGCTCATTGTTACTTCGTTTCGGCAGTTCCATCTCAAAATTCAATGCGCCTTGCCAATTTCTTTCATAATTTCCGAAGTGTCCTGTGTTATTATTTTGTAGTTGTTCCATATTTCTATGTCCCTCTTCCCATACTGGATCGCGACTGTCCTCTGAAATATGTAATTCTTGTATTACTTGTGCCAACTGATCTTGTACTTCCCAGATTTCTCTTTTGTACTGTGTATTGATTTGATTTTGATTTTGTTTGAGTTTTCTAATTTGTTCATACTCTTCAGTGTCAGTGAAGGCCACAGGTCTTGTGTCATTCAGATCATCATCTACCTTAGTAGATAAGTTAGTGAACTGATCTGAAAGTTCGACTACTATATCCGATAATGAAATTATTTGCTCTGTGTGTTTTTCTGAACCAAGTTTCAGAGTGTCCATTTGTGATGAAATCGTATCTACTGTGTCCTTTAAGTTTTCCTAAGTTTTTGGAAGTTGCGTAACCGAATCAGTAGATGCAACTGAGTCAGTATTAGCTTGCAAGGTGTCGTGATTTTCATGAACAATACTTTGCAGTTCTTTTATGGCTGCTTCGTGATTCTGCAATGCATTTTCATGACGCAAAAAAAATAGGTTGGAAATGCTCACAAATTTGTGTTTTTACGTCATTACAGACTTTTCGACATTTCGATTCGATTTTAAGTATCTCAGCAGTTAAACCTTCACGTGTTTGTTGAAGTGTGGTGTCTAACTTTCGAAGATTTTCTTCCATTGTGTCTAATTTTTGAAGCTTTTGTTGTGTTTGTCTCTAATTTTGTTCCATCGTGTCTAACTTTTGAAGATTTTGTTCCATTGTGTCTAACTTTTGAAGATTTTGTTCCATTTTTTTCTGATTTTGTTCAAGCGTTGTGCCTAACTTTTGTAGCCTTTGTCCCATTTGTTGCATTAACTGTAATAACAATGCACTGGTGTCTGAAACATGTTCCTCAGTGCTAGTCGGCAGTGCATTTGAACCGGTAGTATTCGCATTTTGAAAAGCAGAAAATGTGTCTTCACTTATTTGAGAAAATGGTGAGAACGAAAAACCTGAATCTACAGTATTTGCAAGAATGTGTCCTGTCATTTCTGAATCCTGCGGCTAGCTGTTGCCATCCGATCGATCGATAATGCTTCCCTGTTCACTCATTGTTTTATTGTCTACACCATTATTTGCAGCCCGCTCCATTCCCTATGCACAATTACCAAATTACTACTTTGAACATTAGTTAATTCATTACTCGGTGGCGCTAACACACTGCTTTCGTCTTCACTGTCATTTCTCAGTTTACTTTGGAGCCTAGTATTACGTTTTTCACACGCCATTATTGTCACAATATTTCACACGATAACACAGAAAAGCACAATTTGAAGAGAAAAAAAAGAGAACACATTAACATAGCATTGAAAATAATATCTCGTTAATTGCAAGCGCAGCTGCGAAATACTTGCTGCAAATCTACATGCATGCCACAACTGTTTTACTGTACAACAATGAAAAACTACAACTACAAAGGAAATTCGCTCTATAATTACGCACTAGCAATAAACAATAGCTACACTAGTTACAGAAACTACAAGAAAAAATCAGAAGATTCCAGTGAGGTATCCTCGGCTATGGGTCGACATATGAAACGTCCCCTTAGAAATATTATACAAGACTGTGCTTAAACTGACACACAATATTTTAGGCGCAACGCAATCTGACTTTCAATAATCCCTACAAAAGAATGGCCCTGACTAACATTAACCTATACGTTTCACAAATCACTTACCTCACAAAAATCTTCGTTACTCGAGCTACTGCAATACAGCGAGCGCCACTAATGCCAGCTAAATAAAAGACTCAAACTACTGAAGGCACTAACTACTGACAGGCATAGTTAGCAAATGAATGATTTTAATAGAGAACAAACAATGTATTTACCTTAATAGTGTTCAAAAGTCTTTATATATATATATATATATATATATATATATATATATATATATATATATATATATATATATCAGTTCATGATATCCAGCCTTACATATATACTGTCTCTGTCCAGATCATGCGCCCTCAAAACTCCGCCATCTAGCTCCCCACATTCACCACTGCTGGCGGCTCACCTCCAACTGCGCAACGCTACGCGCTGTTCACATCCAGCTGCCCAACACTACAAAGGCAGACAACAATGCAAACTAGCCACAGACTGCACACAGCACAGCCAGTGATTTTCATACAGAGCGCTACGTGGCGTTACCAATTAAAAAAACCTAAACAGCCTACTTACACACTTTTATCCATTCAAGGCCCTGTTCAAAGCCAAATGTATGAATATTCCCCGGACACATGTCATACATTTCCATGTTTGCCAGTAAGTGAATTACAAATTCATGGCCCTGTTGCCAATCCTGGGATGTGATTTGGTGCGCGTTCCGTATCTTGTGGAGTTACCAGTGTAAAATGTGCCGTAAAACCCCTTCAATTTTGATCAGGGGAGACACAGTTCGCTCGACACAGCTCGAGCGCTGGCTGCAGAATACGAGACATATCCTACACAGTTGGCTATAGCTAGAACAACTTAATGAACAACTGCCATGGGAATGCCTGCTTCTCCCTCCATGCTGCACCAGCTAAATCACCTGTTTCATCAAATTCTTTTTATCGTATTCTTTAGTCCATTTATTGATATGGAGCCTCTTCACAGCTGTTTCTGTCCTTGATATTCCCGCAAAGTAGTACTGATTTTGCTACTATTATGATAAAACAACTTCACCAGCAGTGCACTGTGTATCTTCTCAATAACCATTGTGTTTCGTAGGGAAAACTCCAAACTTCTCAACCATTTACACCAACGGTCACTTCACAGAAGAAATCAGCACCTGTACATTGACTTCAAACTAGGAAACATTTCACGTTCTGACTGCGTACAGCGCCATATTTTCACCTGGTGGCAGAAAGGAGAAATTTTTTTCAGTGTGTTCCGCCAGCGCACCAATTAAACAAACTTACGACGTTTCAACATCCTACAATGTATGCAGCCTGCCCCACAGCACACGGAACACCGTCACATTAATATGAGCTAACAAAGTTGTTGAAGAAGAAAGAGTATTGGAAACAGAAAATGTGTAGATGATATTGCTAATATACTAACTGATCAAAATTATATAAATAGAATCGAAATATCTTGAGATATCCACCAAAAGCAACGCATCGAACAGTTCATAATACTACTGAAGTATTTCCGGCACTTCCAGGAGCACGTAGTGAAACTGAAGCAGAAAGTGATGCTTTCACGCTATAACTTAACGATAGTTTTCCTAAAATTCTTGTGCATTGTTCCAATAAAAAGAATAAAAAGGCATAGGCATTTTATGAGGATTAGAAAGCAAGATACTCAGAAGAGGTGGAACCGTGCTTGTGGACGTGTTGACGGAATGTAGGCTTACCCATTTTTAAGGGGTTGTGATAACTATGGGTTTTCTGAAAGATAAACAGGTGTCTATAGACTTCTTGTTGACCGCACATCCTATGTACAAAAGAGACATTTTCCTTGCTCAGTTTCAGCAGATATCTCCGCTCATCAGATCTAATGATATCACTGTAAGACATGAACAATGGAAGGACATCATCCTGTATCAAGCGAATCCTTCAATTAATTTTGTGCCCATGCAGCTTGTTTAACATAGTGTTACATATTGTATGTCTGTGGTTTCTTTGCATTACTTTAATTCTCAAGGAACACTAAACAGATAAGGTGTGCCCAGCAAAAGTATGTTTCAGGTGCTGAATGGAAGCTGTCATCTTTTCCATACTAAACATTTGATTTCCCCCAAAAGGCCTTAACTCTTTCAGATACATTAGTGCACGCTACATGTGTGTCCATGTGCCGATTAAATGTGAGATTTGCGTTATGCACTTTTAAGCTAAGTATGGTTAGCATTGCACACATAATCAACATCAATTTGGCCACTTAAGCAAGTGAGCACACAAAATAAAATGACACTGAGAAGGACACATCATCTGAAGACACATACAGTCAGTGTCGCTCACTCGGCATAACTAGAGTTCCAAAAATATCAGAAATCCCGCAGGACGATCTGGGCAGCTGTCGGGAGGCCGAAAAATACTTGTCACATTGGTAAAGCGTGCTATCCATGCAGTACCATAAGAAACTATATTTCTTCATCATGTCACAGTGAATATTCTTCAAAAACTCGTAACATACAGCTACATCCACCTAAACCCAAAGACAAGAGCAAAAACACAAGGGCTTTTTATTTAAACGGAAAAAATTAATTACCTCACTATAGGAGTTAGCTTACACAGGCCGCGGAGCACACGTTCATAACCATACGATATATCTCACAGAAAGAGCCCTCCCGAGAGGAAAGATACAGTGCTTCGTTATCTTGTATATAAGCTTCTGAAAGGAAGAATGCATATAAAATCGTGATTCGCTGGTGCTACTCGCCAAACAGATTTTAGATGGGTGGACTTTGGTCTCTTGGCAGGTGAGTCTGTGTCCGACGCCCTACAAGACTAGCTACATATGTTTTGACACACATGTACACCACGAAATAGTAAGAACAAGAAGGTCGGTCAATACACCAAAACGAGACATACCCTTAACACTAACCATTAATAGTACTTAGTTGTACTCAGAGTGCTCTTGTCTGTGAATTTCCCCATCTGGTGGCGAATCTGCACTCTTTGTGGCACACGGTCCTGGACGACAGGTTTCGTTTCATAATTCCTGAGGGCTTACTCTTTCGGCCATATACTTAAAGCCATATACTTAAATGAGAGCGAAATGCTAGTTAACTCATAGGCTCCACGTCTCATGGCCATTCTATTCCTTTTCTAATATTATCGATACTATGTTTTTGTGTTACAAATTCCTCAGTTTCATTGAATCGCCCTGGTTCTGCAATCTTAGCTTTAGTTCGTTAATCCAAAACTTGCCTCCTCCTAGAAACAGAGATGTATGCATTTTTTACCTTATTGAAAAATTTTTCAGCCTGGTCCTGCCTAGTCATGACGCCTTCGATTTGGATGTCGGATTAACCTTTTTGTCAACGGGTTTAACTGTATTATCAACTTCTCTGCGCAGCACCGTCATATGTTCCCATGAAAGTTTCCTTTCTGCTTTGACTTTTCCCTGACTGCTTCTACCTTTTGTTCCCTTTTTACACCAATTTATCCATTTCTTATGCTTTTTTCCTGTCTCCTTCTGCCTTTTTCTATCTTTTTTCCTCTAGATGTACCATATGTTTCACCCACAGGCGAATATCTCCATTTTTCTTACAACGTGTGCTCCCCTGCGCAACTGACTATTCTGTCCCGCAAATTTCGATGCTTTCGCACAGAACATTCTGATATACCATTGTGATTCAGTAGAATCCTCTTAGCCTAATATGTTCCTCGCCTCTCTGGAATGTACCTGACTGGCTCAATCCTCGTGTACTGGATAAAAAAGGAAGCTATCCCACAAAACTGAACACAAATAAATGAACCGATACAAATGAGAAATGTCTTTACACACAAGGCAATGAATCAACACATAAATCCACAAACAAAATCTACACTTTGTAAATTATTTCTCAATACAAAACCCCAAATATGGGCACATAAACCAGTAATTTACATGAAACACAAAATAAACGTGCTGTGTGAGCTTGTTTAGTGGCTTTGGGCTAGTGCCAACTCATACGCAAGATGTGATACAACGCTCCCTACATCCGTTTGTACCAAAGAGGTGCTTCACTCAGAAAAACAATCCTGGCAGGATGGTCACGAAAGTGAGCCTATTATAGTTCTAAATTCTTGGTACAGCCGTTTCTGTGGCACCTGTAGAAGCAATGATGTCCTAACGTGAAATCTGGCCACTGTACACAATAGACATCACTGATACATGAAAACTCAACAAGTTGTCTTTATCCTATTGGACAAGTTTAACATCTTGAAATCGAAGCTAGATTTGTTTTCAACGAAGTTTTATTTATTCTGAGGTTCACCAAGATGAGTTGACAAGTTATTTGCCTTTACAGAATTTCTAGTTTCACTTTTTATGAAATTGAGGTCAGTTAAAATACCTCTTACCTTAGCAGAATACGATTTTGGCCTTAAATTGATCAAATATTAAAGAAACCTTGCCAATAAACTAACTAAATGAACTAACCTTCGGATAGACTGAAGCAGCTGGATGAGATTAACACTGTGTGAGACCTCTATGGAACAAAGTCTGTATGGAAGTACCGGCACTAATATATCCTTATCTGTGCAGCTCGGTAATACAAGATTAAAGAAACTAAGTTTAAAGTGGTGTTACGTCAGCAACTTAGACTTAACGCTCAAATATATCAAAAGCAAATTGCTGAAATAACGGATCAGGCTACTGTGGTTTGCAAATTTCATTTCCGCTCCAAGGCAGCAGAATGAAGCAAGCAGTTATAGATGACCTGCAGCTTCGGTCTGTCTCGGTCAGCGTCCACACCACTAAAAACCGTATCAACGATTCATTTCAGAATTCCTGCTCAGAAACCAACCTCTTTATAAGTAACAAGTGGAAGGGACGAATCTGTATCACTGTCCACGTAAGCCGACAACTTCAACAATATTTTCGATACATCAGTGAAAAGACAGCAAACTTGCCCTCTTCTGAGTAAACCAAACACAATTTCCTTTATGAAGTTGGTAACAGGCTGAAACCTTGTATTTACGCCTGGCCAGATCATCTGCAGCCTGCACCCTACGCTAGACGAACTAAGGCAGTCCCATTGGCCGAATTATCAATTTGGAGAAAAACGTAGTCGCCAACGCAAAACTTTCACCGGTTCTGGGGCATCAGTCTTGAAGATGGAAGCACAGAACAGCGTGGTCATCACAGTTACTTATCTCCAGGAAGTGGCAGGCCATACGGTGACTGCTGTTCTCTGGACGTCACTCACCAACACAAAAAAGACCGTAGGATTGGGCTCAAACTGAGTCCCAAAGTTTGGCCACCCGCCATGGTGGCGTGGTTGACACATAGAGATTTACCGATTGGTTCCTTAGTGGCTAAGAAAGACATTCAGCCAGACATAGCCTCTCTCTTCCATACACATGGTCCTACAGACCACCAACATAATGATGGTAAATGTCTAAGTGGGCTGCTTCTGTGTTGACAGCGCTGTGTAGCGTTTTGCATTGGATTTCTGGCTGCACTTTCTTTGTAAGAGACTCTGTGGCTGATTGGACTCGTTGTTCGAAGTTAATCGCCAGTAGTGTTGGGCAGTTGGAAGTTAGTCGCCAGCAGTGGTGGAAGTACTGTTGGGCAGTTGGAGGCGAACAGCCAGCAGTGATGGATGTTAGATGTGAGAAGTTCGCCTTAAATGGAGGGTAGAAGTCTGAAGTGTTATCGTAGGCTAACTTGGAGACTGAATATTATTCAAGATTATGTACCTTTGTACGTGATGTAAATGACGATTTATATTCTTGTTTGAACTGGATGTCGCACTGTTAAGATAAAAAATACATTATTTGGTTTGAAACAAAATCTTTCCTTTGCTAACAACATGCTCACTAGTAGTTAGTGGCTTTAGTAGTTAGAATCTTTTATTTAGCTGGCAGTATTGACGCTCGCTGTATTGCAGTAGTTCGCGTAATGAAGATTTTTGTGAGGTAAGTGCTTAATGAAATGTATTGGTTATTGTTTAGATCTTTTTTTAGCTAGGGCCATTCTTTTGAATTAATTATTTGAAGTCAAGTTGTAATTTTTTTTTGTTTTTTTTTGAGCAGTCACATTGCGTTTCACTTGAACATTATTAGTCAGTGTTGACATCATAAGAAAAAGTAAAGAGAAAGAAGGCTCAGTACATTCAGTTTTACTCTACTGGTTCAGATTCATATAATGTAAAAGTTTCATCTTCTCAGTCATTCTGCAATTTAAGTACAGACACACTCATTTCAATAGAGAAGTTTCATATGTAGCAACTATTTCACATTTTCATTATCTTCACTAAAATTTACCCCAGTTCTTCATTTCCAACAAGAAAGTTTTTGGTTTTCTTATTAGATTCAATAATAGGTGTATGTTTCAACATCCATTCTATCCCTACAATGATTTCTGTACACAGTTGATGTATCATTAAAAGTTCATGTTCTTAGGTAATGTATTTCATTGCCAAACATACGAAATTTGTTTCTTAATAGCCTTGCTACGAACAGCTATAGGACCTATTAAATCCTTGCCCACAAGAGGCATTTCAACTGTATCAGTGTCTGTCGTACAGTGACTGACGCACAACAATCGTTTGGTTTCTGTTGGTCTCCATGGCCAGGGGACATCGGCTAGAAAATAAATTTCAACGTCAATAAAATTCACCAACAACCATTGGTTTATTCTGAAAGAAAACAGTTTCAGCTTTTCATTTTGCCATCTTCAGGTCCCAAACGCTTGTATCCAAATACGCGAACTGGTATAGAGCCGAAAACAGCTTGGATATCTTGAATTCCAATCGTTTTACAATTGCTTCGTACGAGGACGCGACAGCAACGTCAGTGAATTTTAGTGACATTGAAATCATTTGAATTCCACTGTCCACTTAAACTTGAGTTTCTAACCCATATATTTCAATAAAAATCATGATTTGTTTACCTTGATCTGATCCGCTATCATTAGTCTCCCGTAACATGTCATGCTCTAATGCTCCTCAAAAGTCATCCTATTCCGATACTTTCGCAGGAGGTCTTTTTAGCCTTTCTCTGTGTTTGATGCAGGATGTGTTTCGCGTCGGATGTACATACCGCACCAGTATTCCCACATTTCTTCTCTTTCGTTTTCAGCTTTACTTCATATACTGTGTATTCCAAATTTCCTTCTGTCAGTTCGCGATTACCCCTGACGGTTGAGTTTTATTTCATCATATTACAGTTTCTGCCTCTCTTCACACTTTCATTAATTTTATTACATATGAGAGTGGCATTAATTACTTCCAGAGTCTTTCGCACCTCTCACGTAACCTCCCCATTCCCCTCCTCCTCCTCTCTATACAATTTCACCAAGCTAACATTGGACCTTTGTAAGAAAAACTCAGCCATTTCAATTTGCAAACTTTGTAATTGTTGAGTAACGTCATATTCTCACTCGTCACTCTAGTAAATCTCATTCTTGTTTGTTCATCCCATTGCCCTAGCTCATCACGATCTGATTGAGTAGCATTTCCAACTTCTATCGATTCATTATTATTTTTGACAATTCAATCTTTCGGTATCGGATACTGCAGTATTATTGGCGAATCTGCACCACTTGTGAACATCTGACTCGTTGTTCCTTCAACAGACCTAAATTTTACTTATATATCTTATATCCATTCTTCCTGGTACATGTAGTTTGTTGCCCTAGCTGACATCTCTTCAGCTGTCCTTCTGCATCAAACTGCTTGCGATTAAAGACGTCATCTCTCTGGTTGTTAATTATCTTGGTGTTACTGAAGAAATAAAATTGCTGTTACTGATGAAGCCACTTTTTTCTACCCACTCCAGTCCGTGCTCGTGCTGTTGGTACTCTTAATTCTCTGGACAGTTATGTGTGTGATATTGTCTCCTCCTTCCACCTCGATGTGGAGACGACCATCGACCTAGTGATTTACCTGAAGAGCCGACACATTTTCATTGATCGACGGTCGAATCCCAATGGTCCTATGCCCACTGCAATGGTAATTGACGATGTCTTTGGGTGAACGTGTGAACACTTAGCGGTGCGATGAACGGTGTGCTCTGAAACACTTGTGCGTGCCCCAGCATTATGCTGTTCTGGCAGAAATGCCACAGATCACCATCTCTCCTACTTTACAGAGCAGAAAAGCCTCCGAACCCCACGTTCTGTAAAGAGTAGTGGACGTCCAATTAGCACCTGATGGTACTTTCAATATCCTTCTACGTTCCCGCAGTTGCTCACGACAGTATTACGTGAGCATCCGATCAGCTTCGTCGTTTTCGAGATACTGGTTCACAGGCTCTGCGCAATAATAATCTACCCCTCTTCGAAGTCGCTTGTCTCAATGGATTTCGCCATTTGCAGGCCATATTTTCGTTAGGTTGATCCCCTTACATACATTTGCTACCGCGTCACTTGCCCACAACACCAGGCGAAGGTAATTTATAATAATATTCAATGACAGATTTATAATAATATTCAAAAAACAAACAATTCAGCAGCAGGGTCAAGGCTGGTAAAGTTGAATAACACTGAAATTACGTTGTTATCTACAACAGAGCGCAACATAGGGCACTGTTACACTCATTCAGTAGCGAACAGGAGTATCAAATTTCGAAGTAGTGATATCTACTTAGTGGGTCCCACCTTGTGTAGAGAAAGCATTATACACCAAAACTGTAACTGTTTTGTAATTATTCTAATTTGGTAAGTAGATCACAAGATGGTGTACGTTCATTTTTGAGTCCACTCAGTTTGTAGCAGCGATGCGCTGTTGTTTTCCAAGAAATAGTTTTTATAGGTAACACTGTGCTGCATTCGAATACCATCTGTAATTTGTTTACGTATTAATAGGAGTACAATTAGCTGTAACTTCAACTAATTATCCTTATATGGTAAAAACTATACTTTTTCACATCAAGAGCCAGAAGGGGAAAAATCGTAAGTAACGTGCCTCAGCAAGTGGGGTAACGTCATCTGCTAGAAATGGGGCTATTGCTGAGTCTATTGATATGACACCAGATCCTATTATGTAAATACACCAAATACTAGAAGCTATGGTATGTACTATAAATCAAACCACGATAGTTTGACGAACAAAATAGGTGGTTTAATGACTGAACAACAAAACACATCAAAACCGACAGACAGTGTGGCTAATTAACAAGATGATCTGGCGAGACAGGTTGCAGAGATCTCTCTCGAGCCTAAAAATCAAGCAGAACAGTTGATACAGGGGTTGCAAATCACATAACCGGGTTGCTACGACATATTGTTACTTTTATGGTATTTTATACTTTATAGACAAGATTATCACTTATTCTTGGATTTCAAATGGTGTATTGAAGTGTTCACTGAAACTAAACTCGCTTTGTCTGTGTTTTGGCCTGTGGTAATACATTGGTAAAGAGCTCTTTACTCACCTGAAAGTCACCTTCTTCATTTACAAGTTTGTTCGCCGATTTCCCAAGCGTCTTTCCAACTCCACTTCGAAGTAGTGTATCTGAAAATTTCTACACTAATTAAAATGACTCGAAAAAATAAGAGGTTATTTTTTGAGTAAACTTTTCATTCAGGAGAGTAATCGGGATGTTTGACAAGTCGCTTTTCTATAACTTTATCAATGGTGCGACATTAATATGCATTGGGAAGGTTCAAAAATCAGGTGTATATGTGCCGCACGTTTTAAGCCGAAGTCACAAAAATCAGCCGGTGACCATAAGTGTATATCTGCTTCCTTGTTTTCAATTGACTCGTGAACAACACGGGATGTGTGACAAGTCGCAACATCTTGTTGAACCCCCAAAAATCGTGGCTTTCGTCAATAAGAGGGACGAACTAATCAGAAAGCACGTTTCGGTAACGGTCGCCTTCGCAGTGACGGCAGCTCCCTCACCATTTTCAAAAAAGTTGCGTCCGATCATTCCTCCTGCCCACAACCCACACTACACAGTCGTGAGTTGTGGATGAATCTCATCTTCTACAATCACTGCAGATTTCTGCAGTTCTGCTCATTGACTGATGTGAAAGTGCGTCTCATCTGAGAAAATTTTTCTTTTTGTGAAGTTCTCGTTCTCCGCTTGTCGAGCCAATACCCATTGAGAAAATCGATGTCTCTTTCCATGATTTGCAGGCTTTAAGTTGAAACTTACACGCCTGAATTTTTAGGTCTGTGGAATAGATTCCACGTTGTGAACTTGATGATAAATTCAGTTGTCGAGATAGTCGGCGAACGGATTTTCGTTGGTTTACGGTCATATTATCACGCTCGACATCAGTTTCTTCTTGTGTTCGAATAGAACGCTGTCGTCCTGTTTTCTTAACATCTTAAACAGAACCCGTGATATCAAATTTCCAGATCAACTTCCGAGCTGCTAATTCGATTGGAACAGCATTACGTCAGAGTGTCACACGTAATTCACGAACGGTTGCCGTGGGACTTTCACAGCTTTTGTAATAACTTTTTTACTTCATGAAAAAAAAATCAAGCAACACAAAAAACCTAAGGATCGTAGATAACATACATGAAAAAAACACGGCTGCCAACCGTCATATGACGAAATAAGGCAAACTACACTACTGGCCATTAAAATTGCTACACCAAGAAGAAATGCAGATGATAAATGGGTATTCATTGGACAAATATATTATACTAGAACTGACATGTGATTACATTTTCATGCAATTTGGGTGCATAGATCCTGAGAAATCAGTACCCAGAACAACCACCTCTGGCCGTAGTAACGGCCTTGATTCGCCTGGGCGTTGAGTCAAATAGAGCTTGGATGGCGTGTACAGGTACAGCTGCCGATGCACCTTCAACACGATACCACAGTTCATAAAGAGTAGTGACTGGTGTATTGTGACGAGGCAGTTGCTCGGTCACCATTAACCACATGTTTTCAATTGGGGAGAGATCTGGAGAGTGTGCTGACCAGGGCAGCAGTCGAACTATTTCAGTATTCAGAAAGGCCCGTACAGGACCTGCAACATGCGATCGTGCATTATTCTGCTAAATGTAGGGTTTCGCAGGAATCGAATGAAGGGTAGAGCCACGGGTCGTAACACATCTGAAATCTAACGTCCACTGTTCAAAGTGCCGTCAATGGGAACAAAAGGTGACCGAGACGAGGAACCAATGGCATCCCATACCATCACGCCGGGTGATACGCCAGTATGGCGATGACGAATACACGCTTTCAATGTGCGTTCAAAGCTATGTCGCCAAACACGGATGCGACCATCGTGATGCAGTAAACAGAACTTGGATTCATCCGAAAAATAGACGTTTTGCAATTCGTGCACCCAGGTTCGTCTTTGAGTACACCATCGCAGTCGCTCCTGTCTGTGAAGCAGCGTCAAAGGTAATCGCAGCCATGGTCTCCGAGCTGATAGTCCATGCTGCTGCAAACGTCGTCGAACTGCTCGTGGAGATGGTTGTTGTCTTGCAAACTTCCCCATCTGTTGACTCAGGGATCGAGACGTGGCTGCACGATCCATTACAGTCATGCGGATAAGATGCCTGTCATCTCGACTGCTAGTGATACGACGCCGTTGGGATCCAGAATGGCGTTCCGTATTACCCTCCTGAACCAACCGATTCCATATTCTGCTAAGAGTCTTTGGATCTCGGCCAACGCCAGCAGCAATGTAGCGATGCGATAAACCGCAATCGCGATAGGCTACAATCCGACCTTTATCAAAGTCGGAAACGTGATGGTACGCATTTCTCCACCTTACACGAGGCATCACAACAATGTTTCACCAGACAACGCCGGTCAAGTGATGTTTGTGTATGAGAAATCGGTTGGAAACTTTCCTCGTGTCAGCACGTTGTAGGTGTCGCCACCAGTGCCAACCTTGTGTGAATGCTGTGGAAAGCTAATCACTTGCATATCACAGCATTTTCTTCCTGTCAGTTAAATTTCGCGTCTCAAGCACTTCGTCTTCGTGGTGTAGCAATTTTAATGGCCAGTGGTGTAAAATTCGTCCTCACATCCCGGACAACCGTTATATCTACATCTACACTTTGTAAAACTCTGTAAGGTGCATCGCAGAAGGTACGACATCATACCAATCATTAGGATTTCTTCTCGTTCCATTCACGTAGCGCGGGATGTTAATTCAGACAGTGCCTTCAAAAAGTATCCCTGCTGCAAAATGTCTGAAGTGGTGCAGTGTTACTTTAGGTGGTGGTGCTGGCGTGACGTAATATTTCGGTACAACTATTATTTGCCTAATGCTTTATTTCCATTTGTGGATAACTTTTAACATACTTTGACCACTCAGTGTTCTTCGTTTGATATTTCTCTTGAAGTCTCTTCCTTAATTTACATTGAGCTGTAGCACAAAAACTGTGGGCCCATCACATCCCCATAGTATTGCTGCATATATCTCCATCATTCTGCCGACATATAATTTACGAGTACTTTTCTCGCAGTCACACCGTTATCACAGCTAACTTCGGACTCTCGACCCCCTTTCATGTTTACGCCACAGATTCTGTTACAATAACAAGTTATCTCTGGTACTACCCATATCAAGGTCCCTGACATTGCCAGCTTGTCTACTTACATCATTTTCACAAAATTGTTTTCAGCAGACAATGAGAAATTTATTTTATAATATTAGAAATGATTATCGTTGACAAGAAAACATTGGAAATGTATGCGTTAATGACTAAAGAAAAACATTTAAAAATGTAAAAGGTGTACTGTACCACATGCCATGTAATGTTACAAGAGCAACGAAAAAAAAAGAAAGTTAAATGTTGTTGAGCTTTTCAGTTTTCAGACTGGTTTGTTTCAACTCTCCTTGCTACTCTATCCTGTACAAGCCACTTCATCTGCGAATATCTACTGCAACCTACATCCTTCTGAATCTGCTTACTGTATTCGTCTCTCGGTCTCTTTCTACCATTTTTATCCCCCACACTTCTCTCCATCACTAAATTGGTGATCCCTTAATGCCTCAGAAAGGGTCCCATGAACAGATACTCTCTTCTAGTCAAGCTATGCCACAAATTTCTTGTCTCCCCAATTCAATTTAGTACCTCGTCATTAATTAAGCGATCTACTCATTAAAATTTCAGCATTCCTTTATAGCGCCACAATTCAAATGCTTATATTCTCTTCTTCTCTAAACTGTTCGTCGTCTATGTTTCACTTCCACACATAGCTACTCTCCAGGCATATACCCTCAGAAAAGACTTCCTAACACTTAAATCTATATTCGATGTTAATAAATTTCTTTTCTTCGTGAAATTTCCTGGCAGATTAAAACTGTGTGCCGGACCGAGACTCGAACTCGGGAACTCTGCCTTTCGCGGGCAAGTGCTCTACAATCTGAGTTACCCAAGCCCCTTTTCTTCGTGTTTATTACATTACCAATATACGTTTTTTATCATCCCTGCTTCACCTATCATCAATTATTTTGCTGTAAATATAATCTAAACCTTCAAATGTTTCCTGTCCTAGTCTAAACCGCTCAGCATCGCCTGATTTAATTCAATTACATTCCATGACCCTTCTTTCGCTTTTGTATCTCATATTTTCCTTTCAAGAAAGTGTTCATTCACTTCAGCAACTCTTGCACGTTCTTTTGTTGTCTCTGGCAAGTCCAAATTTTTCATTTCTTCTTCATGAACTTTAATTCTTACTAGAAATTTTTCTTGTGTTTCCTTTACTGCTTGCTCATAGTAAAGCTGCGTCATTCCCTTCTCCACCACTGCTTCCCTTTCCTGTCCCTTGACTCTTATAGCTGCCGTCTGTTTTGTGTAGAACTCGTAAACAGCCTTTCGGTTCCCGTAATTTACCTTTGCAGTCTGCACTATTTCAGACAGAGTGTTACTCTCAATAGTGTCCAAGGCTTTCTCAAAGTCATCAAGTACTGTAAACGTAGCTTTGCCTTTCCCTAAAGTAGGCTATATTCCTCCCACCGTTGAACGTTCCTGTTTTTGCTTAGCACTGGTTTTTCACCTGAGTTCTTGATATTCATGCAGCTGCTTCTCTTTCTTCCAAAAGCCACTTTAATTTTCCTACAGGCGGTTTCGATCTTCCCCTTAGTAAATTGAAAAATACGTCATAATCCTAATGCAGTGTGTAGTTTTTGTCAACACTAGGCTTTATTCATATCATTTACTTATTTTCAGTTCCTTACTGCCTAAATGGTGATGAAGCATGAAAGGTGAGGGTCTGCACACTGCAAATAGTAGAAACATTCTACAATTATATGAAATCTCTAGCTTGGTGATATCACTTTAGGGCTTAAAGTTAACAGCTATAGTGAATATATTCTTGAATATATCTGTTTTATTGTTTACAGTCCGTCGAACACTGTTCATTGCATAACTAGGTGTATTCCTTATCAGTACTTTGCGAGCGAATTATTGATGGTGTTGCTATTGGCTCTTACAAAAGAATAAAATACACCTTCTATTTGAAATATTAGGAAGAAAAAGTCATATTTTAGACGAAACGTATCTGATGAGCGTTAACGTACCACGTTTTCTTCATGTTGCTTTTTCAAGCACAACGTGTTTTGTATTGAGCTAAAATCTGTTGGCTACTTTGTACCTTCTACGGATTTCATTTCTATGTTTTCCTGTTTGGCTTCCTTTCATTCATATACTGCCGAAGTTCTCGAGGTTTTCATAGTATTCTTTATTTCTGCAGTGCATCTCATGGGCTTACTTATGTAATTCTTTATTGGTGCTTTCACTTAGCTTTAAAAGTGATCCAAACCATTGACTTCGAGAAATTTTTGTAACCTTCGTGCCAACTTTATCACCTTTCCTTAACCACTGCATCTACATCTATACTTCGCAAGTCACCCTAAGGTGTGTGGCGTAGGGTACTTCCGGTAGCATTACGTTTTGACTATTTCCCTGTCTCATTCACGAATCGTAAGTGGGAAGAAAACTTGTCGGTAAAAGTTCCGTGTGACATATAATTTCTCTGATTTTTCATGTCCTTGTCATTCCGCAATCAGTATGTAGGAGTATGCAATGCTTTGACCGACTCTCGTTCGAACACACGCTCTCAAATTTCAGTAGAAAATATCTCTGTGATGCACAATACTTCTGTTTTAGTGCCTCGCCTAGTATTTGTTGCTCATCTCCGTAACGCTCTCGTGCGGACTAAACGTTAAAGGTACGTTCTTAGTTGGAGCCTATCTATCCCTCTTATTAATCCAACTACAGCTACGATCCAAAAGCACAAAATAAAAATTATAATTAACATTCATATTTTATATCCTGGCGATAGTAATGACGGCACGAAACGAAGCTTGACACGACTCTGAAATAAAGACAGAAGTGATTAAGTTATTAATATTCAGACCGGAATCGGAAAATCCAGTGGAAATTACAAACATTCCACGAAATGAAAAGAATCAAATAATACAAAGCAATAATGCTTTAGCGCTTTTTCAGAATAAGTAATAAATGGGACACTTCTCAGAAGCATAAATCGGATAACTAAAGTCCCCCGTATGAACAACGACAGGAGCCATTAACGTCAGCAATGAACCAGTTATTTGTGGTATGGCTGTAGAGGTATGTGGGAGTGCCAAAAAGAAAAGTCTCCGAATTTTTTGTTACTAAACTCTTGAAGTCTGTTAATTGAAACAAACGTTAGTAACATTCTATTGTACATCTTTATTCTTCATTTCTGCATATTAGCAGCCCTCTGGCGCTAGGCGGCTCCAAATTGTAGCGCTTAACATACCAGTGTGTTACGCAAATATACTGGATCGTGACAAACAGCGAGCCATAATCGAGCATCGAATTCGAAGAGTTTGTCCGCACATGGAGCACCTCATTTTACGGCGTCCCTCTTACAGCAAGGCAATTCCAGTTCACACACATACTCTGCGGCATCTGCAAGAAAGCGACGTCTTTGGTTCGCTGTCACCGATCATCCTCCAAACAGTCCTTACCTGGTCAGTGTTTTTCTTGCACCTCCTTCCTCGACGATTCTGAGAAGAGCCCCTCCATCCTTACCTTATCAGACTACCTAATTTTCAACATTCTTCTGAAGCACTACATCTCAAATGCTTCTCTTCTTTCCTGCATTTCCTGCAGTCGATGTTCCACTGCAACGCAAAGCTGTGCTACAAACGTACGTTCTCTCAAATTTCTTCTTCAAATTAAGAGCTATATTAGATACTAGTAGACTTTTCATGGCCAGGAATGCCCTTTTCACCAGTGCTAGTCTGCTTCATCTCCTTGCTCTGACCGTCGTGGGTTTTTTTTCCTGCCTAGCTAGCAGAATTCCTTAACATGACCTACTTCGTGATCACCAACTGTGATGTCAAATTTCTCGCTGTTCTCATTTCTACTACCTCTCATTACTTTTGTCTTTCTTCAGTTTAGTCTCAGTCCATATTCTGTAGTCATTAGATTATTCATTCCATTCAGCAGATTCTATAACTCTTCTTCACTTTCACTGTGGATAGCAATGTCGTTAGTGAATCGTATAATTGATTTCCTTTCACCTTGAAATATAATTACTACTTTTGACCTTTCTTTTATTTCCAAAATTGGTTTTTCTATGTGCGGACTGAACAATCGAATATTAAAGGCGAAAAATTACCTCCAAGCCGTACACACTTTCTAATATGAGCTATTCGCTGTCGTAGTATCTTTAGCCTCAAGTGGATTTCGTCATGCCATAGTATTTCAGTATCCCAGTTCTTTGAGCACTGATTTTCTTGACTAGTCTCTATGGCCTCGGCCATCTCTTCATTCCTAGTAATTTGCGACATGAGTCTGTATCTGCTCCTGAGTAGGCCTGACAATCGAGTATCCGATTTCGGAATCTCTGCCTCCCCATGATGTGATCTAAGTGAAATCTTCCGGTATCTTTCAGCCTCTTTCAAGTATACCTCCACTTTTTGTGATTCTTGAACAGAGTATTCGCTATTACCAGCTGATATTTATTGTAAAACTCAATCTTTTGTCTCTGTTACTCCTAGTACCTAGCCTATTTGACCTGTAACCTTCCTTCTATTGAAACTTCCTTGCAGATTAAAACTGTGTACCGGACCGAGACTCGATCTTGGGACCTTTGCCTTTCACGGGCAAGTGCTCTCATCTGAGCTATCCAAGCACGACTCACGACCGTCCTCACAGCTTCAATTCTACCCGCCAAAGGCAATGGTCCAGATATCGAGTCTCTGTCCAGCACACAGTTTTAATCTGCCAGGAAGTTTCATATCAGCACACACTCCGCTGCAGCGTGAAAATCTCATTCTCTTCTTTCTATTCCTTGCCGTACCACCGAATTCGGCTATTCGATGTTCATCTCCGTTTACGTACTGAATTACCCGTTCAATATCCTCATTACTTTCTCTGTCTCGACATCTTCATCTTGTGATGTCGGTATAAACACCTGTACTATCGTTGTCGGCGTTGGTTTGCTGTCGATTCTAATGAGAACAACTTTATCACTGGGCTGTTCAGAGTAGCACTCTCTCTGTCCAACCTTTCTATTCATAACGTATCCTACTCCTATTATACCATTTTTGCTGCTGTTGATATTACCCAGGACCAGAAAACGTTTCCATTTCGCTTCACTGACCCCCACTATGTCTAGATTGAGCCTTTGCATATGCCTTTTCAGGTTTTATAGCTTCCTACCACGTCCAAAATTCTGATGTTCCAAGCTCCGACTCGTAGAACGTCATTCCTTCGTTGGTTATTCAACCTCTTTCTCATGGTCGCCTTGCCCTTGGTAATCTCCTCCCGGAGACCCGAATGGGGGCTACCCGAAATATTTTGTCGATGGGATATCATCATGACATTTTTTCAGTCACAGGACACATGTCCTGTGAACACACATTATGTCTCCTTCATGTAATTGTTTCCATTGCTTGAGCCGATGCGCCCTAGGTAGGGTCTCGTATTACTAGTCAACACGTTATCGATCCCTGGTTAAAACTCCATCATTACTTAAATTTTTAGTAAAAGTCATCAATACGGGCTCTGAAGTCACCCGGTATAAGAGGTCACCCTCATTATGCCAACAGCGTTGTCAATATAGGGCGAATGAGCGAACATAGATTCGGTGCACTCCCTTGAACTTTGGGGTGAGAAACTGCCCCTAAAGGTGGAAGAATAAGCAGCTATGAATAAAGCTGCAGAGTTTTAATACAGTTTGTGTTATGCAGAAAAAATTAAGTTTCCACACTAAAACTTCGGAGGCTATATCAAGAACGGTGGCGCATTGGTTACACATAGTCAACAGGAAAGAGGTTTAATGTCACAGATCGATCATCAATATGTGTATGATTCACGGTATTTGTAAATCAGTGAATCCAGGTATGTTTCCTGGTAATGGCTGTTGTTGTATCGTTGATTTTGCATTTTGTCCTTAAAAAATCATCAACGACAGAAAAACCAACTAAACTTTCCAGAATGAGATTTTCACTCTGCAGCGGAGTGTGCACTGATATGAAACTTCCTGGCAGATTAAAACTGTGTGCCCGACTGAGACTCGAACTCGGGACCTTTGCCTTTCGCGGGCAAGTGCTCTACCATCTGAGCTACCGAAGCATGACTCACGCCTGGTACTCATAGATTTACTTCTGCCAGTATTTCGTCTCCTACCTTCCAAACTTTACAGAAGCTCTTCTGCGAACCTTGCAGAACTAGCACTCCCGAAAGAAAGGATACTGCGGAGACATGGCTTAGCCACAGCCTGGGGGATGTTTACAGAATTAGATTTTCACTCTGCAGCGGAGTGTGCGCTGATATGAAACTTCCTGGCAGATTAGAACTGTGTGCCCGACCAAGACTCGAACTCGGGACCTTTGCCTTTCTCGGTCGGGCACACAGTTTCAATCTGCCAGGAAGTTTCAACTAAACTTTGTTCATCCCTATTTCACGTACCTTACCTTAGACCTATGCTGTACTATTCTAGATAGCAGCCTGTAGGAAGTGTTGTGTAATAACGACATTGTAACCGCCCCTTGTCGTGAAGTTTACAGCTCATAGGTCACAATGTGAATATTTTATTCAAGCAAACTATAAATTTTTATTCTGATCTTTCTGCAACTCTTAGATTTATCGGATCCACTACTATCCTCTGCGAGACTGATCCTGGCAGTTGGCGAATAGGAAATCATTCTAACAACAATACGGTTTGCAAAGTGTGAACCCCGAAGCGTCTTCGTCGAACGATCGAGTGTTGCTGTCCAGCGCCTGGGATCGAGCATCTCGGAAACAGAGGCTGGTCTACTGTTCGCGTGCTTCTATCGTGAACATCTAAGTATTAAATTACATTATAGTAAATGATCACCAATAAATAAGCTGAAGTTTTTCCAACTGCTGTCGGTGTGAATCTGTGACTTGTGATCTGTGGCAAGTGGTTCAAGAATGGTGAAACCAGAAATAGGAGAAAAGCCTCATCACTAAACGCGATTAGAGGCACGCCCACTCTGTGAAGTAGGGTAGGTGACATTCTATGGCAGATCTGGCAACACGGTGCAACGCCGGTGGCAGCATAAGTAGTGTGCAGATGAGACCGGAGGTGGTGAGATATTTGGGGGGTGTTCTTGGTGCCATGAACTGGGCGCATTCATTCAGGTCACCGTAAGTATGAAGTACGCTTGATGCGTCCCGCTACCTATTCCTCTCTTGTTCTAATCCGTTTAACTCAGAGTTGCACTTGCACCCTAAGTCTTCTAATCACTCTGCTACTGTTTTTACCCTCCACAGCCCACTAAGGGACTCCGGACAGTTTGAAATCTTGAAATTTTCCATTTTTTAATTTTTCTTTGATCGCAATCTAAGAAATCACCTGTTTGCAACGATATACAATCATTCATTTAAAGAAAACACTGTGCTGGCTTGACCACGTACATTTTTCAGTTTCAGATCTAAATTTAATTTTTTGAATCACCCGCCTCCGGCTGAAATTATTTTGGAGATGAGGCTTCAAAAGGTATCAAAACAGTTGAGAAAGAGAAGCCATTTGGAGAAAACGTAACTATCGCTAAACTGGAGTACACAGTTCATGTACAAAAGCTAATGTATTCGGGGCTGAGACGACTGAAGTTCCATGCAACGGATAAAGATTCGAAAATGGCAGAGGATTTGATGGTAAGAACAGACTCACAGACTCTGTCATCAATAAAGTTCAATGTTTTATGGCATGACCCTCAGACAAAATGTTAGTGGCATAGAATATCAGGAAAAAAACTGTAAGGGCAGTTTTGTTTCACCTCTCTTCAACGGACGACCTATTCTTGGCCTGTGCCCTTACAGGAAGTGATTCATGGAGAAAATACAACAGAGCACAGCAAAATGGAGACAAATTAATTTACAAATCAGCTAGACCTTTTGCCACGGTGGAGGTCTTCAAAGAAACTTTAAAACATTTATTAGACGTAAGACTCTCGATAAACTTCATGGCTAGACTCAGAATACTCGCAAGTCCATCAACTGTGTAATGGCGGCCAGAATTCCCAACACAGTGTTTGTGTCAATTAGTGCACTGCATTATGTTGTCTTCGACATAGTAGCAACGTTCAATGAACGAAATGTTGCAAGATGTGAAGTCCTTAAGAAACTGTTCCAAACTGTTGGTTGTTTCACTGCGAAACAAATGCTAAATTTAGGTAAAGAAAGACTTAGGCTATCAGACAGACCAGTTAAGAGACTTTGAAACAAGGCCAAGACAGCGCAAATGAGTAGGCAAAACAAAATTACAAGATGAGATGGAACAAGCCGCAGACAACCCATCGTATGTGTCAGGTATGCATGGACAATATTAATGGCTGTTTCCCATAAATTGAGTTTTTAGGAATGGAATGTGCTTTTTCTCAGCTCTTGCTTCTAGGAAATGTGTTCAAAATTTAGGCTATTCTGACTGTAGTGTTGGCGTACTTTAGCACATTTTGTAAATTTCAAAGATGTTAAAGCCTTATATATGTAGAGAAGAGTGTAGACATTTTTGTTTTTATGCCCACGTTTATAAATATAGCTATTATCTTTCAGCTAATTCATTCTTTTAGAAATGCTTCTGTTAAAGTGGTTAGAAATGTGTCAGCTACAAGTCATATTTTTTCAAACTTTTATTCTCAATAGTTTTGGGAAAAGGTGCCTTTTATTTGAGTAAATTTTACATTTTTCAAAATAGGGATTTTCCAATCCTTTCGGAGCCTCTTAAGTACCACGGAAGTTATTCCCTGATAGCTTATCAAACGTCCTACTATCTTGTAGATTTTTCTTGACAGTGTTCCATGTATTCCCGTCATCGCCGGTTCTCTTCTATTCCGGTTCTCCCATAGTTCACAAATCACCATCGCACGCTGATGTACTCCAAACGTACTTTCTCAGAAACTCATTCCTCAAATTAGGGCTTAGATACTAGTAGCCTTCTTTTGGCGGGGATTGTGTGATCTGAGTGCGATCTCGGGTGAAACATAACTCTGGAAACCCAACAAGGAAATGTCGAATCCATGCCACTTAGAATTGCTGCTGTGTTACCCTCCAAGTGAGAACCAACTCACTATTAAGCCGATGGTCATAGTGTTTTGACTCATTATGTATCTGAGACTATGTTACACAAGTTACATAGTTGTTGATGACGGGACAGGTATACGGAGACGGAAAACAGTGAAACAGCTATTAACTGAAATTATAAATTTATTTACAATTCATATTAGAAAGTTCAACGGACAAAATGTAAATCATCCTTTAAAAGGACACATTGTTCGGTGGCCATGCTTTGTAAATGACAGCCGCTTTCAAACCAAATACAGTTTCCTCGCAACCAGTTACGGCGCGAACATCCTGAAGAAAACTACACGCAGTGAACATCTGGATTAGGGGAACCTCGTAAAGGGCCATGAAATCCCTCTTTCTGCATAGAAGTCTACGTTTTATGTCCTCATTGCTTCGTCTTCAAGTCCAGTGAAAATTTCTTGGTGTTTTTTTAAGCCTTGCCTCCGTTATTATTCCTTGAAATTATTTGCCATTCTTATGTATATCGTTCTTGCCAGCAGCTTGGATGTCTGAGCTGCTAAGCTGATTGAGGGACATTTCCTAGGAACTGTGAGGATGCCATTTTTCCGAAAATCTGCTGCGGCACCTGCAGTTTCATAGAGTGTATACATCAACTGGGCGATACAAGCATCACAAATCGACTGTAGATTACTATATGTTCACAAGTCGAAATCAACATATATCCATGATCACTGTATGGAGCAGGTATTGCCGATTTTAGGTGGCTGTCATTACGAACAGGCACTTTTAGTGTTGCCTCAGTACATCAGGCTTTGGAATGAACCGGTCGCTTCGAGAATGGTCGCCAAAATAAATGTATACTGGAACTGTGACAGATTTGTAATAATCTCTTAATGAAACACAGGGGATGCTGGTCCTACATCAACAGAAGGTTGAAACTGCATATACATGTCACCATCCCTCTTTCCATTACACTTCACTCAACTCCGTTATAAGACTTATCAGTCTCCCACCATTTTTTTAACTCTTTTTTCGTCTACCACAATGAGACTTTTGATATTCTATGCGCTGATTTGTAGAATGTTGCCATTCTGTTTATTATGCAATATTTTTCTCACGGTTACGTCCCCCTAGGAAGTCCCATCTCGGAGATCAGAATGGGGGAGTGATTGTGAATCTTCCGCCATCGGGACACTTTTTAAATTAAAGTCACGCTCCCCTTGGACATTCATTGCGTGTCTTTAACTCAGTGCTTTCACTGCCTTTTGTGTCCTCAAGCCGTTGATTGCTGGTGATATTTCCTCCTTTCAGGGACAGGATGTTACGTTGCAACATTCGGCTTCTTCAGCATAATAAGACATTTGGCAGAACGAATGCGACTCCTTATTCCGAAAGTCTCCGGCCACCATCGCTGATGACTATCTTTTCAGATTTTAACCCTGGCTGTATTCGAACCCGAGACGTAGGGCGTTTTCATTATGAATGAAAGACATATCCACCAACTAAAATGAACAGTATCGCGCAAGTGATTTAGTACTTTATTATGATCCATTGTGGTGAATATAGGTGTACAGCCCGTAGTTTGCTTGTAAAATGATCACTGGAACAAATTTCAAATATGATTATGGTTTCAGTTACAGATATTTCACAATTTTAGCGTATCCGAACAAAGAAACCTAATTCTAACTCAAGACAAGAATTTTAGCTAGTCGCAAACTCTTACGTCGTGGTTGAAGGCGACGTGTATCTTCATGAAGTATTTAACTCTTTCGGTGTTTGAACCGTTATCTACAGCTGCAATGTTGACGGAAAACTTCCGAGTGCTAGCGCCCTCTGCAGGCAATACGTGAAACTGTGGTGTCGCCCCCAGGGACAAAGCGTCTGCAGGCCTTGAGTTGGCAGTCATGACAACTTCACCGCTCCTGCGTCAACACGATATCCCGTCGTTGTTTGTTCAGTTTATAGCCTCAACGTCAATAGTCATTTCCTTAGCATGGTTCATATCCCTGGACAGATTACTACTATTTGCGAACCAGTACGACCCTGTTGCAAATGGATATGTACAGTCTCTTTACAGAATTAATTTTCAAAAAGTCATCGTTTCCTTGTCTTTCCTACATTGCTGATTCACGAAAGTTTGTTTCTTACATCCCCGTTTCTTCGTCCGCCATGAGCTATTTTTTCTGTTTCTCACTAATAGAGTTCCTGCTACTTCTCAGTCTAGTCATCTTGCTTTGGTTTAGTGTGAGTCCTTATTATCCGTCCAGTGGTCTGCTTCAAAAATTATAGTAATTCTTCTTCACTTTCGTGTATAGTAGCAAAGTCATCTTTGAATCTTATCATTCATATCCCTCTATTTAAAATAGATTTATTGCCTTAGTTGATTCTTTGATATACTGGTTGCAGAATACCTCTCTACCTAAGTCCTTTACAATTCTGCTCCTGCTTCGTTCTTCTAAACATTTTTTGTTATCCTTGTTTCCGTATGGCTTATACCTATTTCTCTGAGAATTTGGAACATCTGGTAGTGTTATCGTTCAATAATGCCTTTTCTATAAATGCTATGAACGTATTTTGATTTTTCGTATATGTTGCCCCAGTTAACAAGGGCAACGACAGAACAGCGTATCTCGTGCCATTACGTAAAAGCCAGACTGCTCATTATCTCACAAATCTTCGATTTTCGTCGTACTAATTTATGCGACTCTCGTTAGCAATATGGACACATCAGCTGTCAAACCGATAAATCTGATTCTAGGAGAACTTTCGCAGACTTCAGTACAAATGGATGAATATTTTCCGGAAGTGTGATAATGTCTCCATTATCACGTAATCCTTGCTGTAACGTGAGTAGTCGCCTCATTGTCACTTTACCAACTATTTTAGTAATTTCAAATCCATGTTATATTTCCTTTCCGCCTTCGCTGATTTAAAATATCCAAAACGTATCAAACTCTAATACTGAATCTCCAAGCCTTGCAGATCGCCACCCATTTCTTCATCTGTCACGTCAGGAGACGAGCATCCCCATGGATGAGGTCTTCCACATACTGTTTCCAGCTGTCAACTTTGTCCTCTGCATTTAAAAGGGAATTTCATTTTGCAGTCGTGGTGGTGAAGAGTTCGATTTTAAAATCTCTCTGACAATTACATTTTTTTAGATTTATTTTCATTTTTGCAGTAGCCATATCGATGTTTCTTCTTTGAACCTCTTATTGATCTTATCTGGTTAACAACAGTTCTTGAAGCTGCTGGTTCGTCTCATCCAGCCACTGCTCGAGTTTGCAGTGTCATAGTACCTACAAGAACAGCGTCCTAGAAAACGTACAAAGCAACTTCATCAAAAAATTTCCGTTCGATGCGCGTACAGTTCAGACTCGCTACGCCAGTCAGGCAAAATCCCCGTGAGCATACCAGTTTGGTAAAACACGGTGTCCTGCTGCGTGAAGAAGTCCGTAACTGTCTGCCACACATCCTTGTCCGACAGAAACCATCGACCCTTTAAGCCTCTTTTAAGGCACCAAAGACGTGATAATCGTTTGGGAAGAGATCACGACTGTAGAGCGGCTGCTCCAGCGTCTCTCAATTAGCATTTGCGTTACGACATTTGCGATGTGAGGACGCGCGTTACCTCGAAGCAGCGGCACCCTTTGGCCCACCATTCCTCAGCAATGGTTTCCGGACAACATGATGCATCAAACATGTTCTTCATTTCAGGTGGATGTCTATCTGTGTTTATCTTTCGGCAGATCACGTTTCCGCAAATAGCGCACGCACGTCGGAAAGACACGAATGCCACATTAATCTCTAGCCTGTATGTATGTGCTTGTGTACCCGCATCAGAGTCGCGATAAGTTGCATATACGCTGCAGCAACGCAGTAAACTGGAGTTTTGCGATCGCCTGGTATTTTCGAGCTAAATTTTCTCAGAATATCTTATAAATTAGATTTTACTTTCACCAAACAGAAGTATTCTACACAGTTTTTTCTCTTGTCCAATTACTGATGGTAATTTTCATCAAAATAATGGCAGTTTGGTCAGCCCCTGTACTATGACGGCACCACTGGTATGATTCTCCTACTAGACGCGAGATATTCTAAGAAACTGTTTGGCAACACATCTAGTATTACTTCATTGCTCTCTGTTTTTACGTCGATAACGAATGCAAAATATCCTCTACTACTACATGTACGTTTACGTACTGTCTAAGCTACGCTGTCTTGTTTTCTCCCATAAGTACTCAAAAATGGTTCAATGGCTCTGAGCACTATGGGACTTAACATTTGAGGTCATTAGTCCCCTAGACTTGGAACAACTTAAACCTAACTAAGAACATAACACACATCCATTCCCGAGGCAGGATTCGAACCTGCGACCGTAGCAGCAGCGCGGTTCCGGAGTAACGCGTCTAGAACCGCTCGGCCACAGTGGCTGGTGCATAAGTACTCAGTCGGATTGACTTTTGACACTAGTGTGCTGTAGTGCAGTGGTTGCGTTGAACAAACATGAACAGACACTGCGCTGACGATCAACAGCCGAATTACAGTCAAGAAATGATTCGAAATTTGCGACTATGGCTCCACATCGGATGTATATTTCAGAACAATTGAAAATTCGCGCGTACTGAGATTCAAACCCGGATCTCCCGGTTGCCGCAAGTGGTCGCTTTAATCACTTATGGTACCTGGGCACGCTTCCAGGATTGGCCCGGACTTTTGACGATAGGATTAATTTTACTTCTTTATGGAATGAACATAATATTGTATCGTACTGTATACACTAAGCAAGTCATTACCGCCACTGACATGTGGAAAGTAAGGTCGACGACAATTCGATGGCCGAATTCGCAGTCGCATGTGCAAATACTGAGAGCTGTAACCAATAAGGAAGAACAAAGCCAGAATCGTCAAACAACTACGCGCAACCACACAGTGTTCCAAGTCCAGCTCCAGGAAGCGAGATAATCAGTTGTATTTCAGGAACAGCGTACAATGACTTCTACTTCACAGTTACAGCTGTCGATGCACCCGCCTGGTCGGTTAATTATTTTATCTAGTGAGGCAGCTGCGAACTTCGTGCGACGCAAGCAGTACTGCCAGCTGCGCAAATGATATAACCACAACTCTTTGTGTCTGCCTCCGTGCGCTGGAGTTGTGAAATATTAAAACACACCGCCCGTCTACGACTCTAATCCAGTTTTTGATACGAATTCCAAGTGTTGGTCAAAATTACCCTGGATCATAACTCAGCTTTCTGTAAATCACTAGTATTTCGTGTTATATAGGGGCGATGAAAGGCGGAAGTACAAAAATGTTCCGGGAGACTTGGGAATAGAGAAATATAAGTCGCTGAGGAATTAAACAAGTAGGAAGTGCAGGGAAGCTACGACGAAATGGCTGCAAGAAAAATGTGAAAACATCGAGAAAGAAATGATCATCGGAATGACAGACTCAACATACAGGAAAGTCAAAACAACATTCGGTGACATGAAAAGCAAGGGTGATAATGTTAAATACACAGGAAAGAGCGGATAGATGGAAAGAACACAATCAAAGTCTCTATGAGGGGCAACATTTGTGTAATGTGATAGAAGAAGAAACAGGAGTCGATTTAGAAGAGACAGAGGATCCAGTATTAGAATCAGAATTTAATAATCTTTGGATGACTTGAGATCAAATAAAGCAGAAGGGATAGATAACATTCCATTAGAATTTCTAAAATCACTGGGGGAAGTGGCATTAAAACGACTATTCACGTTGGTGCGTAAAACGTATGAGTCTGGCGACATAGAATCTGACTTTCGGAAAAGCATCATCCATACAATTCCGTAGACGGCAAGAGTTGACAATTGCGAGAATTATCGCACAATCAGCTTAACAGCTCATGCATCCAAGTTGCTTACAAGAATAATATACAGGAGAATGGAAAAGAAAATTGAGGATGGGCTATATGACGATCAGTTGGGCTTTAGGAAAGGTAAAGGCACGAGAGAGGCAATTCTGGCGTTGCTGTTAATAATGGATGCCAGACTAAAGAGAAACAAGACACGTTCATAGGATTTGTAGACCTGGAAAAAGCGTTCGACAATGTAAAATGGTGCAAGATGTTCGAAATTCTGAACAAAATAGGGGTAGCTATAGGGAGAGACGAGTCATATACCGTATGTAGAACAGCTAAGAGGGAAAAACAAGATTGGACGACCAAGAACGAAGTGATCGTATTAAAAACGTTGTAAGACAACGATGTAGCCCTTCGACCCTACTGTTCAATTTGTATATCGAGGAAGCAATGATGGAAATAAACGAAAGGTTCAGGAGTGGAATTATAATTCAAGGTGAAAGGATATCAATGATACGATTCGCTGATGACATTGCTATCCTGAGTGAAAGTGAAGAAGAATTACATGATGTGCTGAACGGAATGAACAGTCTAATGAGTACAGAGTATGGACTGAGAGTAAATCGAAGTAAGACGAAGGTAACGAAAAATACCAGGAATGGGAACAGCGAGAAACTTAACATCAGGATTGATGGTCACGAAGTAGATGAAGGTAAGGAATTCTGATACCTAGGCAGTAAAATAACAAATGACGGATGGAGCAAGAAGGACATCAAAAGAAGACTAGCAATGGCAAAAAAAGGGAATTACAGGCCAAGAGAAGCCTACTAATATGAAACATTGGCCTTGATTTGAGGAAGATATTTCTGAGAATGTACGTCTGGAGTACAGCATTGTATGGTAGTGAATCATGGATTGTGGGAAAACCGGAACAGAAGAGAATCGAAGGATATGAGATGTGGTGCTACAGTCGAATGCTGAAAATTAGGTGGACTGATAAGGCAAGGAATGAGGAGGTTCTGCGCAGAATCGGAGAGGAAAGGAATATGTGGAAAACAATGATAATGAGAAGGGACGGGATACTAGGACATGTGTTAAGACATGAGGGAATGACACTCATGCTACTAGAGGGCGCTGTAGAGGGCGAAAACTGTAGAGGAAGACTGCAAAATATCCAGCAAATAATAGAGGACGTAGGCTACAAGTGCTACTCTGAGATGAAGAGGTTAGCACAGAAGAGGAATTCATGGCTGGTCGCAACAAACCAGTCAGAAGTAAAACTGCGCATTCTGGGCGTCTTGTCACGGTTCGTGCAGCTCCCCCCGTCGGAGGCTCGAGTCGTCCCTAGGGCATAAGTGTGTGTGTGTTGTCGGCAGCGTAAGTTAGTTTAAGTTAGATTAAGTAGTGTGTAAGCGTGGGGACCGATGACCTCAGCATTTGAGTCCCATAACATCTTACCACAAATTTTCCAAATTACCAAAAAAAGTAGAGGCGACGCCATATTTGCAATTGAATTAGTTTTAAAAGTTGGTTTCTCATAAGACATATATATTTGCCATTGAAGTAGGCTTAAAGGCTGGTATCTAATATGGCATTTTTTTCTGTCTGTGATACTGAAGACTCGTATATCTTCTTATTTTCCTTCCTGCTCTTCTTGTTCCAAATCGCACTCGTACCAACCACCAAAAGGATTTGAAGTACTTTTGAAACGAAATTTAAAATATTATTCGCTGACTGACTGACAGAAAGTAAAATCATTCGTTACATAACTGTACTAAAGTACTGAAGTTTTGAAGACATTTGCTTGGAAGTGGTTGTTACTTCCACAGGTAGGAAGAAATCTAAAGCGTACAGATGGGCAGGAATGTTATTAGTTTTGAACATTAATTAGAAAATGAATGATTAAAAGTCTTGACATTACTGTTAAATAACATAACAGCAACTGAACTGTCAGAAACTGAATTACTCAGCCTTGTTATTTGAACAACATATCAGAGAAGATTAATAGGGTTTATTTCAGTTCTGCACGAACTCCATTTCTCTTATTTATCTCACTCTCTCTGATGTGCTTCTCATTCCATCTACAACAGCATGAAATTGTATAACTTACTACGTTCTGTTCTTCTTATCTATGTTGAGTTGGGGAAATTCTTTCCTTATTTCTTTGAGCAAAAATGAAATTATGATTAGGTTCACCATGACGTTATTACAAGAAGATGGTGTCAAAATATCTATCTGCGTGCGACCTTTAAATCAAAGAGTTTAGAATTGTGTATGGCACAGCCTTAAGTGATTTGTGCTATTCGGAAAGTATCTTGGCTCTGCATTCTGGTGTCACTATTTCGTGATATCACTTTTTCCAAATTTTGGGTCGAAATTTTGTGGGTTTTGAAGAGCATATTCCTTTGTTGTCATTATTTTATCACGAAATAGGTAAATGAATCTGGTGGTACATTACGATTTACTATTTGTCTGTATTTGTAATTCGGTTTTCCACACACTTTCATGATATCTTACACACCACTTTATAATCCACTAGTTTCTGCCCACAGTGTTGTCCACGTATGCATGAGTCGCTTATTCTTCATACCCCCTCGCCCCCCCCCCCCCACTCCCCACACACACACACACACACACACACACACACATATTAACAAAACCGACAAGCTGCAGGGACGGATTTAAGACGAAAAAGGGAGGAATAAAGTCCTACGAACATGCGTCCGGAAATGCATCTTTGCCACGGTAGATAGTGCCGACGAATGAAAGTTCTTCTGACCACGTACCGTGGGTTCCTTGTGTGTTGCACACTGTGTGATTGACGCAGCGTATGTAAGCAGTTGAATGGTCTGGTATTCATGTAGGGAACAAGCCGAGATGGTGTTTGTCTAAGGCCAGGCGGATGGAAACGGTTGAGGAGCAGAACCTTGTCCTCTAGATCTGGTGTACGCAGAGTCCGCCGTCTCCCTGCACGTTCATCTATCTGAAAGAACCCATTATCACACAAACGCCCAAAACGGGCTAGAAATGTTGTGTGGTGCGGTTGGCGTCTGTGAGGGTACGTGATATGGTACAGCTTTGCTGCGTCCCAACCGTTCCCATTTGCTTGGCTGTACAGAAACACCATCTCCGTGTGTGGTGCGTATGTGTGTGTGTGCGGGGGGGGGGGGGGGGGGGGGGGGGGGGGAAGGGGGTGCATGTAAAAATGTGTGTGAAACGTGTTATACAGGGTGCGGCGCTTAAATCTGGACAAATGAAACTTTTGTTAAAATCAAATTTAGTAAAATAAAAAAAATACAAAAGGAAATGAAAATCCTTTAACATTTAAGTAGTGGTATCTCTGAAGAGTAACATTACTCGCTGTAACCCCTTCAGCCGCAATGACCGCCTCTAATCTTGTTCTTAATGGATCGCATGCACTCTTTAACAGCGCTGTCCATATTCGCGAATGTTGCTTCGATAGCGATGCGCGACATTTGAAAGACTCGTCTTATTGGTAACTCTTTTCACTACACTCTAAACGTAGTAGTCGAGGGGTTCCCAATCCGGGATGATCGGTGGCTCGAACTCCTTTGACCAGAACACGTCAACGTTATCCGAGAGGCAGTTTTGTACTAAATGGCTTGTAAGAGCCTGTTGAAAGATCTTGTCTCCCGGAGGCCACAGTTATCATCCACGGTTCCATGACACACGTCAAAAGTTTCACATAAACTTCTTTTGTGACAGTTTTCAAAGAAATGTGACGGCATGATATCACCCTCGCTGCCGACAACACCTTGGACGTGAACCCCAGACTTCTCCGGGGCTTTATACTTGGCCACGATATCGTACACAGTTGATTTAGGACACCCGAAGAATCAAAATAGGCAGTGGGCCAACGCCCAGAGCGAAGTCTTTCGATAATCAAGGCACTTCAGTGGTGGTCCGCACTTGTCCGTAACATCTTAGCCATTATGAGGCTCTGACTTTACAAGACGCTTACAGCTTTCAAGAACCCCAATCGCGATCGCCAGCGGATTACGATATGGCAAGGAATTCAAATTTGTCCGCCGCACCCTCATTATGTGTATGGGTGAAATATGTTAAATACATACACTACTGGCCATTAAAATTGCTACACCAAGAAGTAATTCAGATGATAAATGGGTATTCACTGGACAAATACGTTGTACTAGAACTGACATGTGATTATATTTTCACGCAGTTTGGGTGCATAGATCCTGAGAAAGCAGTACCCAGAACAACCACCTCTGGCCGTAATAAGGGCCTTGACACGCCTGGGCATTGTGTTAAACAGAGCTTGGCTGGCGTGTACAGGTACAGTTGCCCATGCAGCTTCAACACGATACCACAGTTCATCAAGAGTAGTGACTGGCGTATTGTGACGAGGCAGTTGCTCGGTCACCATTGACCAGACGTTTTCAATTGGTGAGAGATCTGGAGAATGTGCTGGACAGGCCATCAGTCGAACATTTCCTTTATCCATAAAGGCCCGTACAGGACCTGCAACATGCGGTCGTGCATTATCCTGCTGAAATGTAGGGTTTGGCAGGGATGGAATGAAGGGTAGAGCCACGGGTCGTAACACATCTGAAATGTAACGTCCACTGTTCAAAGTGCCGTCAATGCGAACAAGAGGTGACCGAGACGTGTAACCATTGGCACCCCATACCATCATGCCGGGTGACACGCCAGTATGGCGATGACGAATACACGTTTCCGATGTGCGTTCACCGCGATGTCGCTAAACACGGATGCGGCCATCATGATGCTGTAAACAGAACCTGGATTCATCGGAAAAAATTACGTTTTGCTATTCGTGCACCCAGGTTCGTCGTTGAGTACACCATCGCAGGTGCTCCTGTCTGTGATGCAGCGTCAAGGGTAACCGCAGCCGTGGTCTCCGAGCTGATAGTCCATGCTGCTGCAAACGTCGTCGAACTGTTCGTGCAGATGGTTGTTGTCTAGCAATTTTCCCGATCTGTTGCCTCAGGGATCGAGACGTGGCTGCACGATCCGGTACAGCCATGCGGATAAGATGCCTGTCATCTCGACTGCTATTGATACGAGGCCGTTGGGATCCAGCACGGCGTTCCGTATTACCCTCCTGAACCCACCGATTCCATATTCTGGTAGCAGTCATTGGATCTCGAGCAACGCGAGGAGCAATGTCGCGATACGATAAACCGCAATAACGATAGGCTACAATCCGACTTTTACCAAAGAAGGAAACGTGATGGTACACGTTTCTCCTCCATACACGAGGCATCAGAACAGCGTTTCACAGGCAATGCCGGTCAACTGCTGTTTGTGTATGAGAAATTGGTTGGAAACTTTCCTCATGTCAGCACGTTGTATGTTTCGCCATCGGCGCCAGCCTTGTGTGAATGCTCAAAATAAAGCTAATCGTTTGCATATCACAGCGTCTTCTTCCTCTCGCTTAAATTTTGCGTCTGTAGCACGTCATCTTCGTGGTGTAGCAATTTTAATGCCCAGTAATGTATTTCACACACATTTTTACAAATATTTCATCCGTCGCACTGTTTCATCTTATTTTGGAGGTAACTTGAAATTCTGCCGGTAGACGAACATCGTTTTGAGAAAAGGACTGTGGCTGGCAACCACCGAATTGACCTCTGTTCTACACCAAGTGACTTGTGTGAGGACGTGAAATGCATCTGTTGCATTGAGCCACGAGACATGATCCTTAGTTCCCGAAAGGCACGTTTCAGTGCTCATTCTCAAGGTCTGGTTGAGGTGTTGAAGAACGCATACTTTCAAAATTTTGCATGATTTCAGGTCAACTACTTACCGGAAAGTTTTCGGACATTTCTACATGTCATGCCGTCTCATCGTCATCCCCACCTTTAGCGGTAGTAGTGGTATGTCACTCCCACAGTATTTTTACGCAATATACGAATCATATATACACCAAATTCGATTGAAATTGCTGCACGCACCCTGATTTCTGCTGTTATGTCAACTCATTTCACCCCAAAACCTCAGACATACCTGTGCTATGAGTGTCTTACCGCCTCAGTGAACTTTTCCAGGTATTAAATGGTATGCATGCGAGTTTTGACAGATATTTCTTCAGGCGTTGCAAAGATACGTTGATATGTCACTACATTTGCATCACTTCCTCCAATACCCTCTCCCCGTCACCAAAATCTAGGGGTGAAACGCCATTGTGACTGTCATCAATAAGTCTAGCGATCTTGAAAACTATGTATTCGATACTAATATGTGCCGTTATCGGAAACGTCTTCTCATCCACATCCTATGTGTGGTTAGGGTGTATTACAGCAGAAATTATTTATACAGGTAATGAACTGTGTATGTATAAAATTTTATTGAAATTGGTCCAGATGATCTTAAGTGAAGCTTCTATGTCCCCACTCCCTGTTTTCCTCCACCCCGATGTGTGGTATCTTGTTATTACCCACACAGAAACCTCCGCGGATGTGCGCGAAACTCGTCAACATTTCATTGTAATCAGATGACTGCTATAGGAACGCATAAAAGACGATTGAAAGAATATTCTGCAGATAACCTTGTACGCAGGGCAACCACAACTATGAGTAATAATCTCGCGTATTAATAAACTGCTTCAGCTGGATTTAGTCCATTATTTTTAGATCACTACCGATTTCATGACATTTTATACTACATGTTCAACTGAAGACACCCAAAAGTAGTATTCATTTTTTTATATATTAGATGAAAATAAGGTGATTGTAGACGTACATTTGTACAATGCTCTAGGCTTGATGAAGCTACGAAGCGGAGGGGAAAAAAGTAAAGGGATAAATGCAAAAACTGACACGTTTTATAGTTCAAAGGAGACAATGCTGACCGGTGGGGTCAGTATGGAGAACAAACAGAAATAGAAGTTGGTGTGTGTGCAAAGCAGGAGTTAAATGCAGTTTACAACGATAAAATCAACCTATACGGACAACAAATTAAATCTTAAGTGTGAAATCTCCAGCAGGCATCGTCAGTGCTAATTCTCCATCCTACAGTCACGAGAAAAATTGCAGGGAAGATGTTGCAAATGTAGTAAGATAATTCACTGCATAAGAGGCTGTACTTCATACCATAGTATACATCAACGTTCATGATGAACTGAAAGAAGAGAAAACCAGTCTCATAAAAACAATGTATTATATGCTGGTGACAACGGGTGCGATGATTTCCACGATAATTCGAGATGTTGAGGACATGATAAATGGCTTCTGCTGACAAATCAAAAATAATCCGGTTTAAAAAATCAAGAAAGGAAGAGATGAAAGTGTATAGCTGATTATAGAACACGTGACTAGAAGCGGAGAGGCGTAATTTGACTGCAGTACGTCCCACAACTGTTTCGGCAGTGCCTGAGTACATGTTTGGATTTATTGACAAGTAGCAAAGGTCATTGTATCTTGGCACACTTTCAGTCTTTTACCTCTAACCACCCCTATAACAGGAGTTGAACGTATTTCTATTATTCCATTTTTAAATGATTGCATTCATTTCTTACGAGTATTTTTCTGAAATTACAAAAATTAGTCGACATAAAAGTTTTCTGGGTATGGTACCACGTCCTATTCTATAAAACTACTGCTGGAGAAAACAAACGTTACGCCTACAGTTGCAGGGCCTTCTTCTGGCATGCACCAGAAAACGCAGAAGAAGGCCGCTGCAACTGTGGTCGAAACTTTGGTTTTCTCCAGCAGTAGTTTTATACAATATGACGTGGTACCACACCCAGAAAACTTTTATGTCGACTGACTCCGGCAGTGGAAGCCTACGCAATTATAGTACAAAAATTACTTCTGGAAAAAATGGTTTTCTCAACTGTGAAATCGTGTTCGAAGATATAACATGGTCATGTGCGTAGGAACAAACATTCCATTAAAATTTAAAAGCGTTGCAATCAAACCACTTTTGTCAGTAATGTATTTAATATTCTAACTGATTTATTATTACTCCAATACACACAAACAACCAGTAAATGAAATCAGATAAAGCAGCAGTATTGTCAAAAACCAGTTACCATTAAATGTATCTTTTGAATAGAAGCTGTTGGAAATTAGCGTAAAGTTCTATTTCCAAGACAGGTATAATGGTTAAGGCATTAAAGAAACTCAGTTCATTCGCATGGTCCATGGTAAAAGACCTTACGTTTCAAGGTACAAGATGGTGCACCTTCGACGTATGGCTTAACTGTCAACATGTTAAGAAGTAGTTCTAAAATGTGTAGCACTTTGCTAATAATAAACATCTGTAACTGAAGAATTAACTATGTATTCCAAGTAGCATTTATACAATGCACTGTACTTAAATGTGTAGAACTCGAAATATTTACAAATATTGCACAAAACACAATACCATTACTAACAATAATAAAAACTGTATAAAATTGCGAAAACTGTTTACGGTGATCTCTAGTGCCCACTCGTTTACTTTATTCTAAAATCAGTAACCAGACAGACGTACCAGTCAAAAAACATAATGTGTCCCAGGATACACGAACCTCTAGGTACAACACTGTCCCGTACTGAACAGGTCAACTGATATTTGGCATAGTGAATGGTACTGATAGTCACAGAAATAATTAAGTTAATGCTGGTTACATTAAATTGAGAATTCCAACGTATGCTGTATTTTAAGTAAAATAGGCAGCCTTTAGTATTTCACGCAAGCAGCAGCTGAACTCCGCACGGAATGAAGTAAATTCTTTCATCTAAAATGAAATTCTGTCATTAGACATTCCGTCCAAATTCTACAATTTAACACGCTTGCTGTCATAAGTTTGCTACCGACATTTGCTGCAGCTACATGTGAAACACCACAGTACATAATGAAAGAAGGAAAGCTGGTAAACAGTTGCATTAAGAAAACCATTTATCACTGAAGCTCCAGTTGAGGACAATGTTTGGTAAATCTGAGAACAATATTGCTCTGGAAGGCCACAATTGGTTTAACAGCAGTAATAATTTCTTGGCACTAAAAGTGGAAAGTACAATAAAGGTATTTTATGTGTAAAAAGGGCGAAATGTAAATAAATTCGTCAAGGAGGACAGAATACGTAACGAAATTTCGATAACTTTCACCCATTTCTGCAAGGAAATTATTCTGTCATACGTCGAAGTTTCACGAACTCATGGGTTTTTCCCGATCTACAGATTGCGTTAAGCGTATTTATAATTCACTTGAAGAAAGTCTGACCGATCCCGCAAGCTCTCAAACTGCTTTTGACCTTCATAAATTTACTACGAAATAGGTCGTAGCGGGATCTCTCGAAGGCTCCTTCGAGCGAGAGAAGAGGCCAATCCGAGCCTCGTGGAGAGAAACCATGAATTATGCATATAGATAAGACGTCATTATCATATTTATTTGATCTGTAAACGAAACGAACGTCGGCCGCATATTCAGGGCGGCTGCGGCGCGCTCGTCGTAATTGTCCCAGCAGGCTTAGCACGAGGCGGGCGCAGGCATTTGTTTGCCCGCTGGAAATGACGTGACGTGGAGTGGAGCGGAGCAGAGGGCGCAGCAGGAAGAAGATGGCGCCCGGCGACGAGGTCGCTTTTGTTAGGCACGTCCGCTCACCCCGCTTTCATAATCGGAGACCAGCAGTTTTTACGGCGACGCTTTTACAAACTCCTCGGAGGGCCTAAGTAATTTAAATGTCGCTGCCGTGGCGTTAAATCACGACTTTCATCTCGTGTAACATCCTCCTCCTTTTTCACTTTTTCCCTTCTTTTTCTCCCCCCCCCCTCCTCCCCCAACCCCCTCTCCGCCCATTTACTCTCTTACCTTCTCTCCTGGTCGCAGTTCCTGATTTACCCTGGTAACTTTCCGCTCCCTGGCTTTTCGGTTAAGTTATACATAATGCACATATTTGCTTAACACAGCGTGCGCGATGTTGGAGGGAAAGAATTTATTTTTTCGCCAAGTTTTCCGTCGGGCCACGCTAGGGCGACCAAACGAAAAAGTGTCTCCTCCGGAGTGATTTAACGGTACCCGATCCCGCGGCCACCGTGAATGGTGCCAGGCGCGACCCAGCGCTGAAAGAGGCGAGTAATGAAGCTGCCGCCGCCGCCGCTGCTCGCGGCTGGAAGAGGCGGCGTTACGTGCGCGCTTCTCAATTGCGGTGGCGGCTTCCCGCCAGCTATTCCTGTCTTCTTCGTTAGTCGTGTCACCTTCGCAGGCCGAGAGAATTTTGAACCTCAAACAAACTGGATGAAAACTCCGGTAAGTCAACAAAGGAGGCGCAACTGGGAACCCGCACCCTCCGTTCCGCCCGTTAACAGAAATTGCTGTCCTCTCTGGTGTGCTGTATTTCCAGCGCGCGTGATTTGCCTTTCTTCCCAGGACTCTCCATGACACCGGTTGTTTAGGCATTGCATTTTTTCTCATCTTGTGACTTTGTGAATGCAGTCACTGCATCATAACGGGGCAAAAGCAGCTACATACTCATCAGTAGGCGTACTGCACAAGTCGTCGCCACATGGTACATGGCGTAGGATGTCTTAAACCACTGCAAACCATTCTCTTTCGTGTTCCACTCGCAAATGAAGAGACGGAAAAGCTACTGCTTACATGTTTTGTGAGAGACATGATTTCTCTTGTCTTCGTAGTGCAAGTAGGCTGTTTAGATTTTTATTGGTAACGCCACCTACCACTCTGTATGAAAATCACTGGCTGTGCTGTGTGCAGTCTGTGGCGGGTTAGCATTGTTGTAATATTCGATATTGTAGTGTTGGGCAGTTGGATGTGAACAGCGCGTAGCGTTGCGCAGTTGGAGGTGAGCCGCCAGCAGTGGTGGATGTGGGGAGAGAGATGGCGGAGTTTCGAGAGCGGATGATCTGGATGTGTGTCCATCAGAGACAGTAAATTTGTAAGACTGGATGTCACGAACTGATATATATATATATTATGACTTATGAACACTATTAAGGTAAATACATTGTTTGTTCTCTATCAATATCTTTCATTTGCTAACTATGCCTACAGTAGTTAGTGACTTCAATAGTTAGAATTCTTATTTAGCCGGCAGTATTGGCGCTCGCTGTATTGCAGTAGTCCGAGTAATGACGATTTTTGTGAGGTAAGTGATTCATGAAAGGTATAGGTTATTGTTAGTCAGGGCCATTGTTTTGTAGGGATTATTAAAAGTCAGATTGCGTTGCGCTACAAATATTGTGTGTCAGTTTAGTGATGATCAGAATAAGTAAAGAGAGAAATGTCTGAGTACGTTAAGTTTTGCTCAGCTGTTTGAAAATCAAATAACGTAAGGGGTTTACCAGCACAGTCATTCATAAATTTTTCTAAGGGGACGTTTCAGTAGTCACTCACCAAACTATCTTCGTGGGAGCTCTGCATACTTAGGCAAATGCGGGTTCTTCAAATTTTCTCAATAGCGTTTCGTGAAAATGTCTTCTTCCGTCCGGGGATTCCCATTTGAGCGCACGAAATATTTCCGTAATGCGTGCGTCTTGATCGAACCTACCGGTAAAGAATCAAGCGGCACGCCTATGTATTGCCTCGATGTCTTCCTTTAATTCGGCCTAGTGTGAATTCCAAATTAGAATGGGTATCGCAAGTGATTTGCACGGTATCTGCTTCATACATTGAAACTTCCTTATTTAAATTTGTGAATCTGTACTTAAATTAGTGAATGACTGAGAAGATGAAACTTCTACGTTATTTGATTCTGAAACAGCTGAGTAAAACTGAACGTACTGAGCCTACTTTCTCTTTACTTTTTCTTATCATGTCAACACTGACCCACAATATTCTAGCGCAACGCAGTCTGACTTAAAATAATTAATTCAAAAGAATGGCCTTGAATAAAAAGGAATCTTAACAGTAACTTGTACATTTCATTAAGCACTTATCTCACAAAAATCTTCATTACGCTAACTACTGCAACACAGCGAGCGTCAATACTGCCAGATAAATAAAGGACTCTAACTACTGAAGCCACAAACTACTAATAGGCATGTGGTTAGCAAAGGAAAGATTTTGTTGCAAAACAAATAATGTATTTTTTACCTTAATAACGTGACATCCGGTTCAAACACGAATATAAATCGACATTGACATCCAGTACAAAGATATATAATCATGAATAATTTTCAGTCTCCAAGTCGGATACTTCCGGATCGTTAGCCTACGTTAACATTTCAAACCTCTACCATCCATCAATGCTAAACTCTCACATTTAACATCCATCACTGCTGGCTGCTCACCTCTAACTGCCCAACAGTACTTCCATCATTGCTGGGGGCTAACTTCCAACTGCTCAACACTACTGGCGATTAACTTCCAACGAGTCCAATCAGCCACATAGTCTCTTACAGGGAAAGCGCAGTCAGAAAGCCAATGCAAAGCGCTACATAGCGCTGCCAACACAGAAGCATCCCACTTACAACATGAGCAGATGTATGAATTTCGTATAGTTTGATCAGTTGCCTTCGCTACAACTGACCTTACATGCTCATTCCATTTCATGCTAAGTTGCAACGTCACGCCTAGATATTTAATTGTCTTGACCCTCTCAGGCTGCACATCGTTATTAAAGTATTCGAATATTACGTGATTGATTTTCCTACTCATCTGCATTTCAACTTACATTTTCTCACATTTAGAGCAAGTTGCCATCAGTCATACCAAACAGAAACTCTGTCCAGGTCATCCCGTGTCCCGCTACAAGGACGACACTTCCCCGTAGTCTAAGTCAGCATAACAGTGACAGACTGCTGCAAATCCTCTTCCTCAGATCCTTTAAGTACACAGGAAAAAGACAATGGTCCTATTACAATTCCATGCAAGAATTATCTTTGTCTCCTATGACCAGTTGCTGTCCAGGACAATGTGCTGGGTTTTAGTACTTAAAAAGTATTTTAGCCATTCTCCTAGGGTAGATGGGAGTCAAAGAGTGGTAGATCTTCCCGCGATTTCAAATTGTAGTCATTAGTTGGGATGTTACCTGTAACACATTCAAACTGCAGCTCTATCTCATTATTTATTACAAAGAAATTGACAAGTTAACTAAAACAAAAATGCGCGTTTTACCCCAGAATGGGGTAAAGCTTCCCAATAAGATTCTTTGCCACATTTTTGATACACAAGGATAACAACGGATAACTGCATAATATGCACACTTCTAATTACCATTTGTAAAATTTGTTTATCGTAGCCAAGTTATCCAACACTTTTTTTACTGAAATGTCTTGCAAACTGTACAAAAGTAATATATCAGCACGAAAGGAGAATTCAAGCTTTTAGGTCCTCTGATTCTTCCTTGAAGTCCCAGGCTCTTGTTCTTCTTCTTCGGATATTTCTTCACCTAATACTAAGTCCACATCAGTGCCTGACCTACTGTCATTCAGTGAGAAGTCTGAACCTATAGAATAATCAACTGACTGTTTTATCCGTTTCCTTCCGGTTTGGCATTCACGTAATGATATGTAGCGTATATGTTTTGTTTCTATTATTATTACTATTATTATTAATAATATTATGCAGTATTCTGCTTAGTTGCAGGTCCGTGTCTTCGTACGGAGAATTTGTGACGCCAATGTTCCTTGTGTGCAGCTCCTCCCTTCAGCCTTCGTATCTTCTTCCATCCTTCATATCATTCCGCTGTTGAATTCCTCATCTTCCTTATCCTGTAGTTCCACTGTACTTCCCTTCGATGAGGTCGTGTGTGAGCCCCTCGTACATAAGTATGTATCTGATCTAGTTAGCCTTTCTCTCAAGAATTGTGTTCAGAATAGCTTCTGCGAAGGTTGGAAGGTAGGAGACGAGGTACTGGCGGAATTAAAGCTGTGAGGACGGGTCGTGAGTCGTGCTTGGGTAGCTTAGTTGGTAGAGCACTTGCCCACGAAAGGCAAAGGCCCCGAGTTCGATTTTCGGTCCGGCACACAGTTTTAATCTGCCAGGAAGTTTATTGTGTTCAGAATAGTTTTCCTCCCTCCTACTCTTCTCGGTACATCGCCTTTTGTCACCCGATCTGTGTACTTGATCTTCACTATTCTTCCCCAGAAACACTTTTCAGAACTTTCCAGGTACGTTTTCTCCATTTTCCTCATGGTTCACGTCTCTTCTCGGTACAGTGCAATGCTCCAGATGTAGCATTTCACCAGTTTCTTCCTTCATTCCAAGAGCAACAGCGCGATAGAAGGTCAGTCCTAAGGTCCCGGGTTCGATTCCGGTCTGGGTCGGAGATTTTCTCCGCTCAGGGACTGGGTGTTGTGTTGTCCTAATCATCATCATTTCATCCCTATCGACGCGCAAGTTGACGAAATTGCTTCAAATCGAAATACTTGCTCCCGGCAAACGGTTAACCCGACGGGAGGCCCTAGTCACATGACATTTACGTTTACATTCAGAGCAACTTGCTGGTCTGCTAGTGCTCTTCTTGTTAAATTCAGCTTTGGCCATGGAGATTCTTGCTCGAATGTCGTTTGTGCAGTGGGCATTTTTTGTCAGCAAGCTTCTCAAGTACATGAGTTGCATCACAATCACCAAATCTCGGTTGTGGACAGTTATCCGCAAAGGTTTCTCCTGTTTCTATGGCCGAAATGCTTTTGATTTCTCGATGTTGATATCCATGCCATATTTCCTTCCGCTTTCCAGTAACCGGTTCATCGTGTGGTGCAGTTGTCTTTGATTTTTTGCGAGGTCATCCGCTTACTTGATAGTGTTGGTAAGTCGCCCTCCTCCCCTTAAGTTTCCGTATCCTTTCACAGCTTCTATCACCAGCCATCTCCGTGCTGGTTGAGCAGGCGGCTATAGACAACATCCTCGTCTGACTGCTCTTCCTATTTCCACGCTGCTTGTTTCTCCGTAGTTCAGTCGCAGCTTTACTCTTTGAGAATTAGTCTCTGGTCTCTCCAGTTGAGCAGTTTCATCAGTTTCGTTCTCTTGACTCTGTCGAAAGCCCTCTGTCAGTCCATAGCACGCTTTTCCCATTCTTTGGCACATCGTTACTACGCAGTAGCTAGCATTTCTTTTTTCACAGATTCTTCTTCCATTCGTTCTTTATAAGGTGCTGACGCTAGCAGCACAGATTTCAATGCTGTACCACAAAGTCTCTCCTAAATCATTATTGCAGACAGCAGAATTATATCTCCAGGAGAGATAATGACGCGCAACGTGTGTTACATGCCACGTTTTATGGGAGTTATCATTGAAGAATTGTCGTTACATTGTGGAAGCTATGGAAATTTATCCCAAAACACCTGTGGGAATTTTCCCATTTCACCATTTTCTGACAAATGTGCCATTTCTGGTTTTGTGGACCAAATGTAACAATTATTTCCATGCGAAACTGAAGCTTTAATGCAGTAGTGTCAACGAATAATTCATCTACTCCTCTTGTGCAATGTTCAAGTAAAGCCTCAGAAAAATTACATGTAAGTAGTAAAAAACAGACTTACCTATTTTTCTCACCTGTGAAGCAACCGCCCGGGACGAACCTTAATGGAATAATAAGTTACAACAAGAAAAATCTGCCATCTGGTGGTCAACCTCTGAATATGTGGAAGTAAATTTGTAAGATGGCAAGAACTATGCCCCTTACATGAAGTCATTAAAGATCACCTAACTCACATTGAGCGAACAGTAGGGCTGAACAAAAAATCACTGACAAGGCACAATGCATCTTGTAGAGGGTATAGTATGGACGTATTGGAATAATTAATGTCGGATGATGGTGGTGAAGTAATTCACTCGACATGAAAACTTTGTGGAAATGAGTCGATTTACCGGACACTAGTTTACCCCAGGGAAACATTTAGAGCTGACCGTGGCCGGCTGGGGAACGGCGAAGGGAAGTGACAATAGGCAGCTTAGGGCGGCTCAAGCTCTGAGAAAGCGGTAATGTGGTGCGGCCTCCAGCCGCCTTAAGATGAGTGACAGTGAGTAGGTGGGTGACTCCGACTCCATGATGGTGTACCGGGAAACAGACGGAGAACTCGTACGCCTGTTGATAAATGTCCGTCATCCCGTTTTCTGTGAAACATGCGACAAAGCCACGTATAGCTATGGTGGACCAGTCAACATTGGTCAAAATATGCGTGTTAGTGACTATAGCAACTTCACGCTGAATTCACCGTCCGCAGAGCCTGAAGTAAATCAGGTGAAGAGCGACAGCATGAAATATGCTGGCCTCCAATGGGAACGTAGGGCCAAGGAATTTGAAGTACTCTCCTGGGAGTCAGAATTCCGGAAAACTTGGTGTTTGTGCAGACGCTAACCTTGATGGGTGGCCTGGTGGGGGGGAAATTTTGTGGAAATTTGTTCACTTCCCAGAGCAGGCATTGGTCAGCACTGGGAAGCGACGCATAATTAACGCGACTTGTGCTGGAATTGGCGTAAGTGATTTTGCTGGAGGGGAAACTGTGGCGAAGAGCAGACTGGCAGAAGTCCCAGTAGAGGTCTACCGTTCCCAGCTTGCCGAGAGTGCGGACGTGGCGTTCTCGACTCAGCTAGCCTGAGAAAGACTGAGCATCTCTGCGGTTTAGGACTTAGCAAAGGAAACAATTGAGCTTGGTGATAGGAAGTTTTAGTTCAGCTATGTACTGAGCAAGATAGCTAGGAGTGAATAGACGAGCGCAGCCTTACAGCACCACGTGGTTGGCCGACGTCCACACAACGACGCCGCTCCACCACGCTGTATTTGGTGATATTGCTCAGCAAAGTTTCTACGAGGGTTTCATGGCCGTGTATTGTAGAATTCTTCTCGCACTTCGCATTACGCCTGGGTCAGTTATTAGGAATTACTTTTGATTTATCGCGCTTTACTCCACGCAAACGCAATTTATTACCACTGCCTGTTAGGAGAGTCATGCAATGTGAGCCGGCCGGAGTGGCCGAGCGGTTCTAGGCGCTACAGTCTGGAACCTCGCGACCACTACGGTAGCAGGTTCGAATCCTGCCTCGGGCATGGATGTGTGTGATGTCCTTAGGTTAGTTAGGTTTAAGTAGTTCTAAGTTCTAGGGGACTGATGACCTCAGAAGTTAAGTCCCATAGTGCTCAGAGCCATTTGAACCACGCAATGTGATGATTGAAGGTCGTGAGTTAAAAATAAATATGTGCTAATCGACTCCATCAATTTTCAATCAAGTAGTTGAAATTCCAAGTCACTTTCTTAATTAGTTTTATATTCAACATTTGCATCTGGTGTTCAATAGCTGCATATAACATCAATGTGCACCCCTATTTAATAAAAGGGATCAATTCTGAATCAATTAATGTCAACACTGCCACCGCAGTTCAATCAGGAGTCACAGGGCCTTATTACTTTCTTTGCGTTATCCGAAATTGCGGAAGTTTTGCACTCTCTGTTGATCTGTTAGTCAATTAGTTGGGGTGAACACACGCCAAAACCAGCTAAGTGATGGGTGGGGTGTTACAAATTCAAGAACTCGGTGCCGGCTTTATCCGCATCTATGCCATTTGACAACCTACTTCCTATGCTCTGACCTTCGTTAACAGTCTGCAGTGGGGCGCTGTGTGTAACGCCTTCCCAAAAATGAGGAAGACAGAATGTGCCTCCTGTCCCCCCCCCCCCCTCTCTTCCATCGTTCGCAGGATGTCGAGCGAGAAAGGAGCATGCTCAAATTCACTAGTGCGATTCTTTCTAAGTACGTAAAAATTTGTGGATAGCGGCTAAGCCACGCCGGCTTTGCGGCTATCGATATTTGTTCAGAGATGTTAACCTTTCGTCGTTTGTGAGTCGGTGGCCAGGTGGTGCGGCGATGAGCGGATCAACGGGCGATCGCGAGTGAGTTTTAAATGGGAGGGGCAGACGAAATGGTGCGATTGCCCAAGGAGGGGAGTTGACCCGGTCGGTGAAGAGATGTTTTTGAAAAGGCATTGTAGAGACGACAGTTGGAACGGCTGTGCCTTGAGATGGTCTGTGCAGCCAAGCATTTGGTGGCCGTCAACCGATGATATTTTATTGGGTTAATGTTTTGTAGTGGTGCCCTGCTTCTCTGTTGCCGTTGGACCATTATTTAGGAAGTTTGATAAGGTGGCGTCGTTCTATTCCTGTTTTTCACTGACCATGCACCTTCTGCCTTACGCATTGCTAGTGTACCTCACCTGAGACAAACTGTTAGCGAGTGCTGGGCCTTGAAAATTTGATAGTAACCCATGTGTGGTCGGACCCTACTCAATTTCTTGCACCATTTTGATGTAACTCTTGTTGCTTGGTGTCTAGTAGCGTCGGCATTATGCCTTACCGTCCCAGACGTGTGGATAAAATCGTTCAAATGGCTCTGAGCACTATGGGACTCAACTGCTGAGGTCATTAGTCCCCTAGAACTTAGAACTAGTTAAACCTAACTAACCTAAGGACATCACAAACATCCATGCCCGAGGCAGGATTCGAACCTGCGACCGTAGCGGCCTTGCGGTTCCAGACTGCAGCGCCTTTAACCGCACGGCCACCTCGGCCGGCGTTCCTGTGGATAATTGTGTATAATGTTTTAAAACTGAGTATTAACTTCGTTCCAGACAATGTAGTGGATGTCGCTTGGGACTTGCCGCTGGCAACGAGGTTAGAAATACACTCCTGGAAATGGAAAAAAGAACACATTGACACCGGTGTGTCAGATCCACCATACTTGCTCCGGACACTGCGAGAGGGCTGTACAAGCAACGATCACACGCACGGCACAGCGGACACACCAGGAACCGCGGTGTTGGCCGTCGAATGGCGCTAGCTGCGCAGCATTTGTGCACCGCCGCCGTCAGTGTCAGCCAGTTTGCCGTGGCATACGGAGCTCCATCGCAGTCTTTAACACAGGTAGCATGCCGCGACAGCGTGGACGTGAACCGTATGTGCAGTTGACGGACTTTGAGCGAGGGCGTATAGTGGGCATGCGGGAGGCCGGGTGGACGTACCGCCGAATTGCTCAACACGTGGGGCGTGAGGTCTCCACAGTATATCGATGTTGTCGCCAGTGGTCGGCGGAAGGTGCACGTGCCCGTCGACCTGGGACCGGACCGCAGCGACGCACGGATGCACGCCAAGACCGTAGGATCCTACGCAGTGTCGTAGGGGACCGCACCGCCACTTTCCAGCAAATTAGGGACACTGTTGGTCCTGGGGCATCGGCGAGGACCATTCGCAACCGTCTCCATGAAGCTGGGCTACGGTCCCGCACACCGTTAGGCCGTCTTCCGCTCACGCCCCAACATCGTGCAGCCCGCCTCCAGTGGTGTCGCGACAGGCGTGAATGGAGGGACGAATGGAGACGTGTCGTCTTCAGCGATGAGAGTCGCTTCTGCCTTGGTGCCAATGATGGTCGTATGCGTGTTTGGCGCCGTGCAGGTGAGCGCCGCAATCAGGACTGCATACGACCGAGGCACACAGGGCCAACACCCGGCATCATGGTGTGGGGAGCGATGTCCTACACTGGCCGTACACCACTGGTGATCGTCGAGGGGACACTGAATAGTGCACGGTACATCCAAACCGTCATCGAACCCATCGTTCTACCATTCCTAGACCGGCAAGGGAAATTGCTGTTCCAACAGGACAATGCACGTCCGCATGTATCCCGTGCCACCCAACGTGCTCTAGAAGGTGTAAGTCAACTACCCTGGCCAGCAAGATCTCCGGATCTGTCCCCCATTGAGCATGTTTGGGACTGGATGAAGCGTCGTCTCACGCGGTCTGCACGTCCAGCACGAACGCTGGTCCAACTGAGGCGCCAGGTGGAAATGGCATGGCAAGCCGTTCCACAGGACTACATCCAGCATCTCTACGATCGTCTCCATGGGAGAATAGCAGCCTGCATTGCTGCGAAAGGTGGATATACACTGTACTAGTGCCGACATTGTGCATGCTCTGTTGCCTGTGTCGAATAGCCTGTGGTTCTGTCAGTGTGATCATGTGATGTATCTGACCCCAGGAATGTGTCAATAAAGTTTCCCCTTCCTGGGACAATGAATTCACGGTGTTCTTATTTCAATTTCCAGGAGTGTACATGCAAGTTAAGTAGCGGGTTAATGTCGAAGCGTACCATCTGTGAAACCGAATTGGGATTCCATCTGGACCCTGCGACTTATACGTTTTTAACTCTTGCAACTTCATTTCAACCCCAAGGAAATCATCTCCTGCGTACGAATTTCGGCTTTGTATACCTGCCTGCAGACAAGCGAATTAAGACGAAAATTGCCTACGTGTAACACTATATTTATCACGCATAACAATGCGAATATCTGCATTTCACATGTTTGAAGAGTAATTTTTGTCTGTTGCTTGTTGGCAACGGACATCTTCTTACAATATAGCTGTATGAAAGAATTCTGGACGTTGAAATAACTATTCACGACAACGCTTCACTTTAGGAAGGGAAAGCAAGCAACTAGCACTTGCGGTTTCATGCGTCGTCTCTATAACCGACATTGAGCGTGCCTTCGCCAGTGTACAAGGTATACAAAAAAAACATACACAACGCTTGCTATGTTACGCACCCTTATTTTAAGAGCGGACATCTCTGCAAAAATTAGTAGACTTGATGCTGAGAAGCGTGTGAGTATGACACCACAGGCGTCATAGTGTCTTTTAACTGTATTTGTGGGCCAAGTAGTTTTCCAACCCATTAGCCATCAGTATCAGTGCATATGCTGCATCTATGACTCCCCTCTCCCTCCCCCCTCCCCCGCCCATTAACCATTGTTCTCTTCATGCTTGGTTAACTGTGTTGTATACCAGAATTGTAACACCCTAAACTGCATTACGGCAAGCAATAGTACGCAAGTAACACGATTAACTGCATGCTACCTGCACACGAGGAAGTTGATGACAGTAACAGTGCTGCTGTATGGTTGTATACGAGAAGGTTTTCTTAGCAGTCCTCAACATTCATTATTCGCAGCAACTAAGAGGCGAAAACCCAGAAATTAACAATTTTCCACACCTGATGTGTTTCCGAAATTCTGAGATATATATTATGTAAAGTGCATTTCCTGTGCTTGTTACATTTCAGAATACTTATAATAGCACTGAGAAATTCTCTGTTGATATAATAAGAATAATTACATGATATTCTGCATTTGTGTCCGGTATTAAGTGTCAAACGTGGATACCAGCTGTCTACATTCGTATTGAATGGCTGCGTTTGAAGAGGAAATTTCGGAATCATTTGATGAGGAACCGTCCACCAGCTCTTACCAAGCAACGGAAGAGTGGACACATCTCATGATAATTTATACAAAGTTTTCTGTGAAGAAGGGTTGCGTTCATTTTGTATGTAGGAGAGGTAAAAGGAACAGCAGTGCAACACTACTCACGTCTAGTATTACTTACGCAATGGAATGAGTCGGCGCTGAATATCCCTGTCACATATGCGATTTTGAAGCCATTTGCAGATGAATGCGCTTGCATTCGAGATTACAGTATATATTTGCAGAGCACTCATATTTCAGCAGACAACAATCAATTTTTCGCAAGTCGTCAGAGATAAGGGTTCATTGTGAACGGGTGGGGTGAAACAGTTTCTAGTAAGATTATTGAGGCGGGTGTAATGTAAACAAGATCTAGAGTGCAACGACAATTACACTGTTAAGTGCAGAGGAGAGAGCGGATAGGTAGAAAGAGAACACTGAATGTTTCTACGAGGGGGACGACTCTCTAATGATTTGATTGACAAAAAAGTGATATCCCATACTGAAGACAAAGGAGATGTAGCATTAAAGTCAGAGAATAAAAGAGCTTGAAAGACTAAGCGATTACATAACGCAGAAGCGATGGATAACGACCCATCTTAATTTCTGAAATCATTGGGGATGGGGGTCGTTGGCAACCACGCGTCTGTTCAGGTTTATGTGTAGAATCTATGAATCGGACACGTTCCACTAGACTCTGGAAAAATCTTACACACCGTGTAACCTCCCCACAAAAAATAATAATAAAAATAATAATATGGATAGTGATTCTAATTTTAGTGTAACCTCAGAACAAAATTTGTTCCCATTTATAACAGCCCTACAGAAATTCATTCACATTTAACCTCCACACAAAATTTGTTTCCCATTTAATGTACCCACAAAATTCTTTTCTCGTTTAATGTAAGCTCGAAACAGAAAAATTCCTAAACCTCGTAATAAAAAAAATAAATAAATTAATTAAGTAACCTGGAAAATTTTGGACGACAGCAGTGCTGCGTCATTGCCCTGTAAGATCATTCTGAATAAAAATCAAAAATTGTTACCTCAATAAAGTCGCCAACTATCTGCTCTTACAATAGCTTCTTCCGGCACAGCTCTGTGCAATGCTGGCCCATAGATTTGTCATTTATGAAAGGAAGCAACTGATTTTTCTTTTGCAATAATCGAAATGATCATAGATTGGAGAAATTAGTAAATTCCTTAAATTGAAATGAATGCTTGTTAGAAGTTACTTTATATGACAAAGATTATTATTAGGACATTTTTAAAAGATTTACGTGGGAGTTCACATAACATTACTAGATATGCACGAGGCTTCTTTTACCTTATACTATAACGCTCAGGCTCCGCCATCGCTGCACCACGACCGGCCCAGCCAACACGATACACCAGACTGGAGCAGAGCAGACTCCACACAAGCGCAGACTAGCGCAGACTAGCGACAACTTACTGCTACAGTTCCTACTGCATACAACACTGCTCTTTGGTCTCAGATTCTCTTATAGCTTACATATCGCAGGCAGCGCATACCTCTTACAATAGTGCCAAAAATGGCAAGAACACATAAATACGAGAAATATCACACATGGTTTAAATGCTCATGTAACCAAGTTACTGTCAAGAAGAACCAAAAACAAAAATTAGGGTGTGTTAGTTGACGTTTAGTATGGCTTTCGGAATGGTAAAGGCACCAGAGACCCATGTAATACGTTTGACAGACAATGAAAGCAATACATAAGAAAAACAAGACAGTCACAGGATTTGTGGGCACTGAACAGTCCTTCGACAGTGTAAACGGCACAAGTGTTCAATAATATGAGATATGCAGGAGTAAGCTACGGAAAAGTCGGATAATACGGACGAGAACGAAGAGACAACAATAAGAATGCAAGCCACAGTTGGAAGAGCTCGGATTAGGAAGAGTATAACACAGGGATGCAATATTTGGCCCCTAATGTTCAGTGTATGCTTGGTAGACGCAATGACGGAAGTGAAACAAAGGTTCAAGAGTGCGATTAGAATTTAAGGCGTAAGGATATCATTGATAAGATTCGCTGATGACTTTTCTATCCTCGATGACAGTGATGAAGAAATGCACGACCTATTAAATGGACTTAAATTCTGTTGGGACCTGAATATCGATTGAGAGTAATCCGAAGAAATACATAAGTACTGAGACGTATCAGGAGTAAATTAGCGATAAGCTTAACGTTAAAAGTGTTACCCACGAAGTAGACGACTTTAAGGAATTTTGCTATATCGGAATTAGAGTAGCACACGGTGGCTGAAACAAGGATATAAAAAGCAGGCTAAGACAGGGAAGAAACGTATTACTGCTCAAGAGGAGTCCACTGATATCAAACATAGGCCTTAATCTGAAGAAGAAATACATAATGTGCGTCAGTCTTTTACAAACTGAATATCTTTTCTAATATAGGGCGGGATATGACTCTTTTGTTCGAGTCCTAAACGAATAATGCAATACTGAGCCATCACCATACCACAAATATTCTGGAATTTCATAGCATCCGAACGATGAATTTCCGAAAATGGTTTCCGTCTTGAAAAATGATTAGTTTGTTGTCTTGCACAAGATACTACGCGCTGTTTTTTTTTTTTTTTATTTCCAAATCCACTCTATATGTTGAACCGAACTGGTTGGTTGATTATAGGAAATAAGACTTCAGAGGCACCTTTATTTGATTCTAAAACAGCATCAGCTAACCCAAAAATTCACGTGGGTATCTCCCTGCATCAGGAAGCGCCTGTGTAATGTAAGACCCGAAACGTCCTACGTCGGGAATGCTTTCATTGAAACCCTTGTGGAACTATTTAGTAGCAAGATCGGAGCACCCTAAAGACCGTATTAACATCGTTACAGATGGGTCCGTATCTCGAATGAGCAACAACATGTTCCGGTTTGGGGATAGCGAAATTGAGTAAGTAAAGGAAAAAGGAAACTGTCTTCGTTCTCCTGAAAACTTTTGTCTTTATAGGACAAGATCCCTCCCTTTAAAAGGCGACTCAGGATATCCGATTTGCGAGTGTGTTATAACACGCGAACGACGTACTTACTTACAAAGACATTCCGAAACCGTAGCAGCCACGAGGAATATAGGAAGGAGACAAATTTATGAGATAAAATCTACTGCTGTGCAACGATAGCTGTAACGTGAATCAAAACGCCACCTTTTGTAACAACCTGCTATGATTCAGAGGAGAACTGAAGTAGTCTTTTACTACAGCATCAAAATGTACAAGTGTAATCGGCCAAATCATACAAATATTTAGATGCAACACTTTGTAGGAATATGAATTCAAAAATTTCGAAGACAGAAGGAGCATATAAGTGAGAGAATCACCGAATAGTCAGCTTCATAGCTCATCTTCCAAGCTACTGACAAAATTAATAATCGGAAAACAGTAAAGGAAATTTGGATCTGTTAAATGACCATCAGTTTACCTTTAGGAAAGGTAAAGTCACCATAGAGACAGTCCTCACATTTTGCCTGCTAGTGGAAGCAACACTGAACAGAAATGAAGACACCTTCATTTGAATGTCGAAATAGAAAAAGCAGCCGACAGTGGGAAATTTTAAGGAAAACAGGAATAAGCTGTAAAACAGGATGGGAAATCTGTAATAGGTGCCAGCACCAGGACGGAATAACAAGATAGGAAGATCATAATAAAGTTCCTCGGATTAAAAAGTTTTAGGGCAAGACGTTAGCTCCTAAATTCAGTCAATATATCGAATATAAATAAATGAAAGGTTTAAGAGGTGGATTGAAGTTCAAGATATCAAGCATAAGATTCGGTGATGACATTGCTATCCTCAGTGAATGTGAAGAGTAATTACACAATATTTTGAATGGAATTAAAAGTCCAAAGAGTACAGCATGTGAAGTAGCATATATCAAAACTGGTGATAACGGAAAAGACGAAGTTAGGGAATTCTGCTACCTGGGCAGCAAATTAACGCATGGCGGACGAAGCAAGGACGTCATTAAAAGCAGACTAGCCCTGGAGAAGATGACGTTCCTAGCCATGAGAAACCTAATACTGTCAAACGTACATAAATTTAGGAAAAATTTATGGTCATGCACGTTTGAAGCATTGCACTGCGTGGCAGATAATCATTGACTGTGGGAGAACTGAAACGGATGAGAATTAAAGCATTTGAGACGCAGTGCTTTAGAAGACTGCTGAAAATTAGCTGGACTGATAAGATAAGGAATTAGCAGGTTCTCTGAAAAAGCGCCGAAGGAAACATATGGAAATCATCGGCATGAAGAAAGGACAGGATGATATGAGATTTTTTACACATAAAATCGTAACACCAATGGTAGTAGAGGGAGCTGTAGATGATAAGTACTGTAATTTACGATTTGTTCTCAGTAATGAGTCATCCGCCTGGTTTGATGAGGCTAGCCACGAATTCCTCTCTTGTGCCAATATTTTCATCCCAGAGTAGTACATGGCAACATACCTCCTCAATTATATGCAGGATGTATTCATATCTCTGTCTTCCCTTGCAGTTTATCCCTCTACACCTTCCTTTGGTACCATGGAAGTTACTCTCCGATGTCCTAACAGGTGTCCTGTCATCCGGTACCTGCTTCTTGTCAGTGTTTTCATTCATTTCCTTGTCGACTCTGCAGAGAATCTCCTCATTTCTTATCAGCCTACCTAATTTTTAATGTTCATCTGTAGCACTACTACCCAAATTGTTCGATTCTCTTCCGTTCCCGTTGTCCCACAGCCAAAGTTTCACTGCCATACCATCAATGGTGTGCTCAAAACATATGTTCTCAGAAATTTCTTCGTCAAGTTAAAGCCTGTACACTTCTCTTGGCCAGAAACTCCCTCTTTGTCTGCACTATTCTGCTTTTACGTCCTCCTTCCTTCGTCGATAATCGGTTATTTTGCTTCCAAGGCAGCAGAATACATTAACTTCGTCTACTTCTTGATGATATTTTTGATTCTAATCTACTTGGTATACGCATTTCTGCCACTTCTCATTACTTTTTTCTTTTTGCTGTTTATTCTCAATCCATATTCTGTACTCATTAGCCTGTTCATTCCACTCTACACATCCAGTACTTCTTCACGGTCACGGAGTACACAACGGCATCAGCGAATCGCATCACTGATATTCCTTTATCTTGAATTTAAATACTACTCTTGAAATTTTCTTGTGCATTTGTCATTGCTTCCTCGATTTATGGACTGAACAATAGGGGTAAAAACATCATCCCTGTGTTATACCCTTTTCAATTCGTGCATTTCGTTTTTGGATTTCCACTCTTATTGTTTCCTCCAGGATTTTGTACATAGTATATATTAATAGTTTTTTTACCAATTGCTTATCCCCTATTTTTCTCAGAGTTTTTAACAGCTTGCACCATTTTACATTGTCGAACGTTTTTTCCAAGTCGACATGTCTTATGAACGCAACTTGACGTCTCTTCAGTCTTGCGTCCGTTACCAACCACAGTCACAACTACAACTGCCCCTCTGGTGCCTTTATCTTTACTAAATCGCCATATAAGAGATGGTCAGTTTTCTCCTCCATTCTTTTGTATATTATTCTTGTTAGTAACTTAGATGCATGAGCTGTTAACCTGAACGTGCAATATTCTTGCGCTTGTCTCTTGCAATCCACAGAAGTGTGTGGATTACAGTGTAAATCCATCTTTAACAGATTGATTGCGTTACCTCCGTTATTCAACATAAAATGTCTAACCAAAACAGCTTCAGCTATTTGCATTTCTAGTAATTATTTAATTTGACGAATCGGTTTCAGTGCTATATGAGTCATCTTAAGGACCTCTGACCGACGTGTAAGAAGAACCCCACCTGTAGTCCAGTCAAAATAGGGCCCAGTGTTCAGTGACTGTTACCAGTAGGTTTTGAGACAACGACCCCTTCGATTATCATTTGCTGCCAAGTGATGATCGATAGGACAGCTACGTTGAAAATGTACAGATGCCATTCACTGAATTAATCAGAAGACTGATGAATGACAAAAAAAAATACGCAGGCGGTCCGCACGTTTAATTACAGCTTTACCAGATCTGTGGTGGAGGGTAACGGAAGTGCTGAAGAAACTGAACTGGCAGACGATTAAAGATAGACACATGGTATCGTGAGAAAATATGAACAAAATTTCAAAAACTTGCTTTAAAAAATAAATCTAGGAATATGTTAGAAGCCCCTTCATATCTCTCCCATACTGATCGAGAACAGAATTTGATTAATTACAGTGGGCACAGAGGCATGTAAACATTCATTATTCCCACGTACCCAATGTGAATGGCACGGGCAGAATCCTTAATGACTGGTTTGCAAAGAATGTATGTTGATGTAGATGTATGAATTTCTGGAGAACGAACGAAACAGTTTAAGCATTTCCACTAAGATATTCACAGCAAATGCCCAGCACGACAGACAAATATGTATGCTGCCATGGAAACTTGAAAATCGTTAACATTATCATTAAAAATTTTAGGTGATACCTTGTAAGAGGTCCAAGCAGATGTAATTTCGATGTATTGCTCATGCGCTGCCTACGATATGCAAGGTATAAGAGAATCTCTGACCAGAGAGCAGTGTTGACTGCAGTAGGAACTGTGTAGCTGTAGCAGTAAGTTGTTGCTAGTCTGCAGTCTCCTCTGGTCTGGTCTGGTGTATCGTGTTGGCTGGGCCGGTTGCGGTGCAGCGATGCCGGAGCCTGAGTATTATTGTATAAGGTAAAAGCAGCCTCGCGCATATGTAGTAATGTCATATCAAATCCCATGAAAATGTTTTAAAAATCTCGTAATAATAATCTTTCTCATAAAAAGTAACTTTTAACAACCATTCATTTCAATTTAAAGGATATACTAATTTGTCCCATCCATGATCATCCCGATTGTTGCAAAAGAAAAATCAGTTGCTTCGTTTCATAAATGACAAATCTGTCAGCCAGCATTGCACAGGGCTGTACCAGAAAACATTATTTTAAGAGCAGATATATATGCATTATCCGGCGACTTCATTTTTTTATTCAGAATGATCTTTCAGGGCCATGACACAGCACTGCTGACGTCTAAAATTTACCAGGTTAAATTCACAGTCAATTATTGAAAAGTCATAAGTGAGTGACAATTTAATTGAGAGGTAAGTTACATTGTATTATCACCAGGTTACTGAATTTATTTTTTGTTGTGACGTTACACTGAATTTGAACGACATAGTTATAATTTTTTACTGTTGAGAAGTTTGGGAATTTTTCTGTTTTGAGGTTACACTAAATTAGAATCATATTCATATTATTTATTTTATTTTGTGCGGAGGTTACACTTGGCGACCCTGCCAGGATCGTATTTCTTTGTATATTTCTGAGAAGTAGTCATATATCTGCTCTTATTTACTTAAATGTAGTTTGCATCTGGCGCAACACATTTACTAATTTGTCACCCTTTCTTTCACAGATCATCGGCAGTTTATTGCTCCTCGTTGTAATTGTGTTTGTTCCATTTCGCTTCGTCTTTGTTTCATTTTGTGCTTAATTTTGATTTGTGAAAACTTCAGCGAAAAACTGTTAACAGTACATCCTGATGTGTAATGAGTGAAATAGCCGACTCGAATAATTTGACCGATAATACTTGCGACACTCAGTGTAATAGCGATAATCCTCTAATTACTGATAATCAGTGCATACCAACCACTAGTAATGATTTTGATCCTAATGATGAACAAACTAATTCAATTATGTCCACAGTAAATGTAACAATTGATGATGCGGCACGTTCCGATACAATGAACGCTGCCCAGTTTGACATGCCTGATTTGCAAAATTTGCATAGTGAACATATAAATTTTTCTCACGAAGATGAGCAATGTAATCAAAATACGTCAGATTTACTTGATTCCGAGGTAGTGACCCACAGTGCACTTCCGACTGCCAAACCTTTTCGAGAATCACAGAATGACCAAATGGTTACACAAAACGTGACAATTGCAGGTACTCCATCAAACAGCACAGAGAATAGAGTAGGTAATATTGGCGTGGATCAAGTTATGGCATTATTGCTACAACTTAATGAAAATTTCAAACAACAAATTAATGAATCGAACAAACAAATTAATGAAAAACAAGACAACAATATCAAACAACTTACTGAACAGATTACAGCCGTTGCCGCGCAATGTCATGATACTAAAGAACAATTACGTGAGGAAATTAAGGCTTGTGCTAGGAACAGTAGTGGAGAAATTAGATCTGTGGCACAAGAATTAAGTAATACACATGCAGCCACAACTAAATTACTTAGAGATGAAATTAGTGCAGTCGCTAAACAATGCTCTGAAAACGCAACACAGTTACGCGACGAGTTTAAATTAATGTCAGCAGAACTTTCACGCACACTGGATGCGAAAATAGACGCGAAATTTGGCCAACAGAACAGCCAAATTGACGAACGTTTTAATCACCACCTGCAAAACAGTGAAACGCGTTACAGTAAATTTATACAGGAACAGAATTAAGTAAAGTAACAAGTCATGGAAACAATTACTGCACAAAGACCGGAAGATAAGCGTAAATTGTTTACGAAAGCAAAAACATACGCAGACAACAATATTGCTACAGTATCAGACGAAATCAAACAGTTGAACACCGAATTGCATGATGAAATCTCCGATCTTAAAACAAAAACAGACACACACACATTAGACTTTCAGACAATGACCAACAGACTTGAAAAGTTGGAACTAGTACAGGATCCCGATGACATCAAAGTAGACGTTAAAAAATTGAACAAAACCACACGTAAAATACAAAAACAAATTAATGCTTATTATACCAAAAACGATGATCAGGTAAAAGCACTGACTTAAAAAATATGATGAATTGGCCAGTCGTATTGATGTTATCGAAAATATCGACATCAAATCAGACGATTCGTCACCAGTTTCGCTTAATCAAACACCCGAATTCCAAAATGTACAGCAGACGATCAGTGAGATAGGTTCGTCCAAAACATTACGTAGAAAATTGTCTAGAAGTGACGGAGATGAAAAATATTTCAGCCTTTAACACATCACAGCATACGCCACTTTCCAAACATTTGTCACACTCACACAGCCAGTGTAGCTCAGGTAATTTACAGAGACTACGTGACTTAGAATCCGAACAGACACAGACAAATAGATTCTCATACAGTCCTGAACCTGTTCACACATTCAGAGACGATAATTTTGATTACAAGCACTTTCTATCCATTGGGAAATTTAAGAATGACAGAACATAGATTCACCCTTTTAACTGGATATGACAATTTATTTTTGAATTTTCACCGGCATTGCCTGTAATGTAGAAACTAAAATTTACTTGCAGCGCGTAAGTGACCTCAGGGGATTCATTACACTTCGATGAATATGTGCCGTAGCGTGCACAGGGCCCTGAGCCGTACTAGTGCTATTTCATCTTTAGTTTTCTGCGCTGCTGCCTTCTCTTCTACTATCGTTTATATCTATCAAAACATCTCTTCAACTATCGACCTATCTAGGATTAGAAATGAGTTAAGAAAACCAGATATGACAAGTTTTACCGAAAGTGACAATTTTCATTAGACACTCGCGAAATGACAAGAAATACCAGTGTAACTTTAATAACAGACAAAATTTTAATCATCAGTATGTACAAAATTTTCAGCAGTCGCAAATATCTTTTGGTAAGAATAGAGGTTTTTCCCCGCAACAACAACAAAACCAGCCGGTTAGCATACCTAACCAACAATGTAATGTGCAAGGTCAAGCAAGCTTTAATGTTTCGCCGCCTACACGTATAGCGTCGGCTCCGCCAAATAGCAACGCACAGCAACAAGGAAATCAGTACGTACAGAAAACACACGATTCCAACTTATATCGCAACTCGCCGTATAACAATGACTATCATGACAGACGTAAAAGTAATGAGCACAGTTTTCAGCGTACGTTTAATAACAGTCGGTCTTACCAGCAACAGAATCATCCGCAACAACAGATTATCATGAATGAACCAGACAGTCGGTATCATCCCGAACGTAATACGTCAGGACGAAATAACAGACCAGTACAAATAGTCGAGATGCCACACCATCCTCCCGCGAATAATAGCACGTCAAAAAGAATTTGACTAGATACAGTACAGGTTGCATCTTCCAGCAACGCAAGCAAAACTTTTGACACAGAGTATCTTGTTTACGAAAATGTTATTACTTTTGACGACATCCGAGACACACTTTTGCATGAAAAACCAGTTATTCAAAAAACCATTTCCCACCCTGTCATTGAAGTACAGATGGGATCATACAAATTTTCAGCTGTAATCGTTTCTGGATCACCTATGTCAGTTATAAATGAGGAAACTTTCAACGAATGTAACAAAGAGAGCACCTATCCTACGTTACCATTAGGCAAAAGTAAAGTTAAAGGAGCAGTATCTGGTAAAGGAGTAGATGTAAAGTTACAGACACACTTATCATTTTGTATTGCATGTCATACGTTTCACTCAAATTTTTGGATTGTTCCGTTATTGACAACAGACGTTATTTTAGGTACGAGTTTTTTGGTACAAAAAGACGCAGTTATTGACTTTCAAAATTCGTATTTAATGTTAAAGGATGAAAATGTACAACTGGTATTAGAATTTCAGCACTCTTTATCTGCAGAAGAACAAACAATTAATCGTAGAGAAGTCATTTCTGCTTCACGTAACATAGACTGTCATTCCACATTGTTCACAGAGACGTACGTACACAACTACAATACTCCAGACGACGTTATGCAGATGACTTCTGATAATGTTAAAAAGAGCAGTGCAAATACAGACGACGAACGCACGTAACTACGCAAAATTCTTTTACAGCAAGCTCCAGTTCTTGACAACATCCCTGGTACTATGTCCGGTTTTATGTATGAATTTCAAGTTAAACGGCACGACACGTTTGAAGCCAAACATTATCCCATTCCATATATTCACACAGAACAAGTTAAGAAAGAATTGCAAGCTATGCTTGACCAAGGAATTATTGAACCGGCAGTTAGTCCGTACATAAACCCACTCCATATTGTTAAGAAAAAGGATGGTTCACTTCGTCTCATACTTGATTCGCGTCACATCAATGACATTATTATTAATGAAACAAATCGCCCTCAAACACTAGAAGAACTTCTACAGAAATTCCATGGTACTGCTATTTATTCCACATTAGATTTGAAACTGGGATTTTGGCAAATCCAGCTCCATCCGAACTGCAGAAAGTACACAGGTTTTTCTCTGTTTTGGTGACTGTTATCAAATTTATAAGTTACCGTTCGGTTTAACAATTTCTCCAGCAGCATTTATTCGCGGTTTGAATACTATACTTCCGACAGAACTAAAAGACAGATGCACAACGTATGTAGACGACATTCTTATTGCAGAAGCTAACTGGTCTGAACACGAGCTGATTCTTGAACAACTGTTATAAACTTTTCGTGCACAAGGACTCACAGTTAATCTTAGCAAATCGCACTTTGGCAAAACTTCTATAAAATTTCTTGGACATGTAATTTCAACAGAAGGCATTGCGCCTGACACGGAAAAACTTCAAGCTTTACGTGACATTACCGTATCTACGACGAAGAAACAACTCCGCAACTTTTTGGGTTTAATTAACTTTTTTTGTAAATTTATTCATTACTCTGCTTTAGACACCCCTAGATTATGTCGGTTGACGGGTAAAAACACTATTTGGTCCTGGGATAGCCAAACGTAGTCTGAATTTGTGAATCTGAAAGAAGCTTTGTTGAATGCACCACTTTTATCACATCCAGATCTTACTAGAAATTTTTCCATTGCCTCCGACAGTTCTAACACAGCTTTAGGCGTACACATTTTTCAGGAAATTGAAGAAGACGGTAATGCAGTAATTAAAAACATCGCCTTTCCGAGCCGCATTCTGTCACCTGCTGAATGCAATTATTCTGTCACAGAACTTGAAACATTATATGTTGTATGGGCATTTACGAGATTTCGGCATTTTCTTTATGGAAGACACACTACCGTTTACACAGATCATAGAGCTATACAGTTTTTACTTTCCGCAAAATTTACACACGACATGTTAATCAGATGGAAACTTTATTTACAGGAATTTAATTTTACAATAGTTCACATTCCCAGTACACAAAATGTTGTAGCAGACGCACTATCCCGTTCTCTCAGCAACCATCAGAAAGACATCGCAACCAACTTCTGCAAAGCAAATTTCAGCGTCATGTATATTCAACAAGTTGCATTTGAAAATTTCATTTCGGCGTCATTATGAGACATAGCACCACGTATGGAAAGAAATCAAACACCTTTGGCAAGCTAGGAATAATGTTACCATCAGAAACCATTAAACTGTACGCAATAACATTCTGTTTCGCCGCTCTCACCCTGACAGCAACAACTGGTTACTATGCATTCCTGACAAACTTGTTAACAAATTAATTTGGTATACTCATTTAAGTTACGCACATTGCGGAGCCAGAAAATGTTTTCCTATACTGAGACAGAACTGTTATTTTGCCAACATGGAGAAACGTATTCGACGAGTTTCAGCGTCATGTAAAATCTGCCAGAAAGCTAAGTCAGACACGACTTCACATATTCCTCCGTTACATCCTATTGTACCTGTTAAATTGAGACACATGTCTGCTGTAGACATTTTTGGTCCGATTCCCTGATCTAATAGAGGTTTTTCTTACATCTTTGCCGCTGTTGAACTCATTTCGAAATTTGTTACCTTCACTCCGTTACGCAAAGCTACTGCTAAATCTGTTTCGAAAGCATTTGTAAAACATTTTTTACCCCATGTAGGACAGGTATTGAAAGTAATTTCCGACAATGGACCACAGTTTCGATCTGCTATATGGACACGTATGTTACGAGCAAGAAACATTTCTCCGATCTATATATCCAAGTATCACGCTTCTTCGAACCCTTGTGAACAACTAATGAATGAAATTGGTAAACTATGTAGAATATACTGCCATAAATACCTATTGATTGGGACACACACATACTCTCATTCCAGGATGTAATTAACTCGATACCAAATGAATCTACTATGCTATCTCCGACTGTTATATTGAAAAATGTTGAACCACATAACAAAATTAAAGAACTAGTATCCTTTCCTACATCTCGTCGACACCATGAAATAATTGACATTGCGCTGAACAACATCAAACGTGCCGCAGAGCGCCGGAGAAGACAGCAAAAACAGGTTTGTACACGCCGTGACTTGCACATTGGACAGAAGATATTAGTACGTACACACTATTTATCTTACAGAGGAAAGAGTAGATGCAGTAAATTTGAGCTTCTATACGCAGGTCCATATCGAATTCGCAGCATTCCTCACCCCAATGTAGTACACGTCGAAACTTTGAGAACCAGAAAAACCAAAGGCAATCACCATTTCTCCAATATTAAACCCTTTCTTGAATGAATATATTTTATGATTTATCACACTGTAATGCCATTTCCTGATTTTTATATGAGCACTTATGCAATTATATCTATGTGACTACTTACTGATGATTATCATATCTTTTCTTGGCAAGTGCCCAGCAAGCTAAGGTTAGCTGGTCGCTTTTCTTGTCGTTATATATCAGACCGTGCACATTTTCCATTTTTCGTGTATCTTTAAGATATAACAAACACCAGTTGACTTTGACATTTTGCCTTATGATACGTCAACATCGTGACTATTTTACATTTTTTTTTGCTACTACATTATGATACTGTGTGTACATTTTTTGCACTTGAAAACAGAATGTTTATGACGTAATACGTTTTCTGTCATGCTATGCTGTATGCTTAATTTTATCACTAGAAACTAGTTTTTATTTAATGAGTATATGATGTAAATGCAAGATATTATTCCTTATTCATCATTTTCAGAAAGCAATAACGTGTAAAAGAAATAACTTAAACAAACCACAGTGGATTACTGTGAAATGGGAATTTCACCATCAGAATGAAGGAAAGAAAATGCACTATCTTGTGACGAAGAGTAAATGGATCAGAATTAACAAGCATTAACAAGAATATACTATACACATCGTATGATAGCAGCCTTAACTAATTATTTTTCTTTCAGAATACGAGGCGGTTGATGCAGGCTGTCAGACAGAACTACATATCTTAGTTTTAGTCATGAAACATGCTAGAAATAAGAAACTCTATACTATGAGTAGTTGTGTGAAGGAAATGGTAATATGAATAATGGAGTGTCTTTTTTGCAGATGATAATAAATGATGATGAATAGTTACATGACGAATATGCTAATATGAATAATGAGGTTTTTCTTTGCAGGTGATGATAGTAATGAAGTTATGTTAATATGAATAATGAAGTTTTTCTTTGCAGATGAGAATAATGATGAAGTTTATATATTTACTGTTAGTTAAGAAATGCTATGTAGTTATTTAAGTATTTGTTGCAGTTCGTTTTGACAGTATGTCTTATGTCGCATGGTATAATGACTGAATGTTTTGGAAAGGACAGCTAGAGTACATACATATTGAGTACACGTTTCATTACCTGTTAATTCGAAGTTCACTACTTTTCAGCATAATATGTGATTCTTCTTTCAGCTCAATAATCCATTTTGTAATTTTTCCAGGGGAAGCTATTCATGAAATTAATTTGCTATAAGCAGTTATTCATTAAATCTGTTCAAGTACTGGCATTTTTTTTACCCATTTGTGTGTGTCATTCATGAATGTGATCACATATACTCTACTTGTTTCATAACCTTGCTACAGCTGACTCATGACGAATGACGTTATTAGTCGTTATTTGCAGCAATAAACAAAAATTTTCATGCCCCAGCAATTAATTATCGATCCCAACGCAATGCATTGCTAGAAAAAAAAATTACCAGTCCCAGCTATTACCAGTATACAACCAAATAATGGTACTAGTTCATGATGTATTTCTAGTTCTAAATATAATGCAAATTTCTCAGATATATTGAATCCATTATATCTATGTATTATTAGACCACAGACCTTGAGTAATAGTTACAGTGTGTTACACTTTTAAATATGTTTTATGTCACTTGAATGATGAGTTCTGAGTAATACTGAATGATGTTTCGTAATAATGCACAAATGCTTTGCCATTAATTTCTATAAATAAAATTTTTGTTATACTCTATAAATGCTATGCCAATAATTAACTCTCATTTTGAATGATGACTTCCAAATAATACTGAATTATGTTTTATAAAACTACACAAATACTTTGTAACTGGCCAATGAATGCCACTGTTTCTTATATTTTAAATTTGTCTTATGTCACTTACATTATATTATATATGAATACCAGTAGCTTAATGCTACACTCATTAACTCCTGCTTTAAATGACCACTTCTGAATAATGCATAAAAATAGTTTGTAACTGGCCAATGAATGCCACTGTTTCTTATATTTTAAATTTGTCTTATGTCACTTACATGATATCGTATATGAATTCCAGTAGCTTGATGCTACACTAATTTAACTCTTGTTTTGAATGATAACTTCTCAACAATGCATAAAAAATGGTTTGTAACTGGCCAATGAGTGCCAATGATTACTATAATTAGATGAATTATGTAAATGCTACGCCATTAATTAACTCTTGTTTTGAATGAAGACTTCTGAACAATGCATAAAAATGGTTTGTACCTATCCAATGAGTGCCACTGTTTACTTCAATCAGATGTCTTATGAATAATGTTCTGTAATAGTCCATACATAGTACAGAAATGTTTAGTAACTAGGCAATGAGTGCCAACAATTACTCAAATCAGTTGATAGACTAGTGTAATTCTCAATGATGACTAGCATAAGAATTAATGTCCTTCACCTTCTGACCTAATTAGCAGAAATTACTGCAATATCCGTTTGTCCTGTCCATCCTCATGATCATGGAGCGCTATATTTGGATTTTACACTCATTCTACGTTGGTGAAAGAGTATGGATTCTGCAAGAGTGTGGTGTTGACACATCATGCTGTCCACCACCTTGAACGATGGAGATGTTATTACGGTCCTACTGTTTGGTGTGCCTAATGTACTACCAAAATGATAACATTGAATATAAATACGACATTTCAGTGTCTTGGCTACACTGATTAATACTTCAGGGAAGAGAACTGCAGATTGTCTCACTTGGTGTTGTGCTTCTGTAGAAAGATATGGACTTTCAGTGCAGCTACGTGCAACTTACTGTGCTACAACCATGATGCAATCCTTCCCTTTCCTTTCCTAGTTCTTGTAAAATGGTAAAAAATATATACAGTGTGTGTGCACTTTATGTCATTTGTTAATATGTTTTGTACTCATTGCATATAGATTTTGTTATTTCTTGATATGTTCTGTACTCAGTGCATGTGCACTCTATTTCATTTCATGTTCTGCGCTTATATATATATATATATATATATATATATATATATATATATATATATATTCTGTGACTGTAAACTTAGTTAATTAAGAAACATTTGTTGCTCATGGCAAGTCAAATTGACTCACCATCGCTGCCAAATTTTTGCTCCCCTAGTGGAGGGTTATGTAAGAGGTCTGACCAGATGTGTATTGCTCATGCGCTGCCTACGATATGCAAGGTATAAGAGAATCTGTGACCAGAGAGCGGTGTTGACTGCAGTGGGAACTGTGTAGCTGTAGCAGTATGTTGTTGCTAGTCTGCAGTCTGGTCTGGTCTGGTCAGATGTATTGTGTTGGCTGGGCCGGTCGCAGTGCAGCGATGCCGGAGCCTGAGTATTATTGTATAAGGTAAAAGCAGCCTCGCGCATATGTAGTAATGTCATCTCAAGTCCCATGAAAATGTTTTAAAAATCTCGTAATAATAATCTTTCTCATAAAAAGTAACTTTTAACAACGATTCATTTCAATTTAAAGAATTTACTAATTTCTCCCATCCATGAAACTTCCTGGCAGATTAAAGATTCTCCCATCCATGATCATCCCGATTGTTGCAAAAGAAAAATCAGTTGCTTCCTTTCATAAATGACAATTCTATCGGCCAGCATTGCACAGGGCTGTGCCAGAAAACATTATTTTAAGAGCAGATATATATGCGTTATCGGCGACTTCATTGAGATAAGAATTATCTTTTTTTTTTTTTTTTGTTACTCAGAATGATCTTTCAGGGCCATGACGCAGCACTGCTGATGTCAAAAATTTACCAGGTTAAATTCACAGTCAATTATTGAAAAGTCATAAGTGAATGACAATTTAATTGAGAGGTTAGTTACATTGTATTATCACCAGGTTACTGAATTTATTTTTTTTTTTTTTTGGTGGGACGTTACACTGAATGTGAACGACATAATTATAATTTTTTACTGTTGAGAAGTTTAGGAATTTTTCGGTTTTGAGGTTACACTGAATTAGAATCATATTCATATTATTTATTTTATTTTGTGGGGAGGTTACAACCTCAAAAGACTTGAGCGAGACCTCAACGATAATAAGGTGGATCCAGTGGAACTCCATATAAACCGAACAGAAAAAGCTTTGTATCAACTCGGTCCCGAGAGTTTCGGAACCTGTACAAAGAGCTGGAGCAGAGATCAACATAAACATCTCTTCCGCCCTTTTTATTGCTCATGAAAACAGCACAATGCATGTTGTACCACCATACAGCGAGACCTTCAGAAGTGGTGGTCCAGATTGCTGTACACACCGGTACCTCTAACACCCAGTAGTAGGTCCTCTTGCATTGATACATGCCTGTATTCATCGTGGCATACTATCCACAAGTTCATCAAGATACTGTTGGTCCAGATTGTCCCCCTCCTCAACGGCCTTTCGTCGTGGATCCCTCAGAGTGGTTGGTCGGTCACGTCGACCATAAACAGCCCGTTTCAATCTATCCCAGGCATGTTCAGTAGGGTTCACGTCTGAAAATCATGCTGGACACTATAGTTCAGCGATGTAGTTATTCTGAAGGAAGTCATTCACGTAATGTGCATGATGGAGGCGCTAATTGTCGTCCATGAGGACGAATGCCTCGCCAATATGCTGCCGATATAGTTGTGCTATCAGTCGGAGGATGGCATTCACGTATCGTACAACCGTTATGGCGCCTTTCATGACGACCAGCGGCCTACGTCGTCCCAACATAATGCTACCCCAATACATCAGGGAACCTCCACCTTGATGCACTCGCTGGGCAGTGTCTCTAATGTGTTCAGTCTGACCGGGTTGCCTCCAAACACGACTCCGACGATTGCCTGGTTGAAGGCGTATTTGACACTCATCGGTGAAGAGAACGTGATGCCAATCCTGAGCGGTCCATTCGGCACGTTGTTGGGCCCATCTGTACCGCGCAGCATGGTGTCGTGGTTTCAAAGATAGACCTCGCCATGCACGTCTGGAGTGAAGTTGCGCATCATGCAGCCTATTGCCTGAATCGTAACACGACGTTCTGTGGCTGCACGAAAAGCATTATTCAACATGGTGGCGCTACTTTCAGGGTTCCTCCGAGCCATAATCCGCAGGTAGCGGTCATCCACTGTAGTAGCAGGCCTTGGGCGGCGTGAGTGGGGCATGCCATAGACAGTTCCTGTCTCTATCTCCTCCACGTTCAAACAACATCGATTTGTTTCACTCCGAGACGCCTCTACACTTCCCTCGTTGTGTGCCTTTCTTGGCACAAAGTTAAAATGCGGACGCGATCGAACCGCGGTATTGACCGTCTAGGCATGGTTGAACTACAGACAACACGAGCTATGTACCTCTTTCTGGTGGAATGACTGGAACTGATCGGCTGTCGGACCTCCTACGTCTAATAGGCGCTGCTCGTGCATGGTTATTTCCATCTTTGGGCGGGTTTAGTGACATCTCTAAACAGTCGAATGGACTGTGTCTGTGTTACAATATCCACTCACAACGTCTATCTTGAGGAGTTCTGGGTACCGGGGTGATGCCAACGTGTGTAAAATTCGGAAGCGGTGGTGTTATGGTGTGGTCGTGTTTTTCATGGAGGGGGCATGCACCCCTTGTTGTTTTGCGTGGCACTATCACAGCACAGGCCTACACTGATGTTTTCAAATGTTCAAATGTGTGTGAACTCCTTAGAGACCAAACTGCTGAGGTCATCGGTTCCTAGACTTACTCACTACTTAAACTAACTTATGCCAAGAACCACACACACACCGATGACCGAGGGAGGACTCGAACCTCCGGTGGGAGAGACCGCAGAGTCCGTGACGTGGCGCCTCAAAAGCCGCGGTCAGTAATGTTTTAAGCATCTTCTTGCTTCCCACTGTTAAAGAACAATTCGGGGATGGCGATTGCATCTTTCACACGATCGAACACCTGTTCATAAAGCACGGCCTGTGGCGGAGTAGTTGCACGACAATAGCACCCCTGTAATGGACTGGCGTGCACAGAGTCCTGACCTGAGTCGTATACACCTTTGGGATGTTATGGAACGCCGACTTCGTGCCAGGCCTTGCCAACCGACGTAGATAGCTCTGCTCAGTGCAGGATTCCGTGAAGAATGGGCTGCCATTCCGCAAGAAACCTTTCAACACCTGATTGAAAGTGTGTCTGGGAGAGTGGAAGCTGTCTCAAGGCTAAGCATTGGCCAACACCATACTGAATTCCAGCATTACCGATGGAGGGCACCACGAACTTGTAAATCATTTTCACCCAGGTGTCCGGATACTTTTGATCGCATAGTGTATGGGCATCCGACATTACTTAGAATATATTATGCTGCTGTCGCACAGCGTCGCATTATGCGTTTGGTTCAAATGGCTCAGAACACTATGGGATTTAACATCTGAGGTATTCAGTCCCGAAGACTTAGAACTACTTAATCCTAACTAACCTAAAGACATCACTCAGATCCTTGCCCGAGGCAGGATTCGAACCTGTGACCGTAGCAGCAGCCCGGGTCTGAACTCTAGCTCCTAGAACCGCTCGGCCACAGCGGCCGGCTTGCTGGCAAAATTTTGGCTCTAGCATACATGCAAAATGAACGGATTCCAGGTGGATACTTTGGTTACAAAGTGTAACCTTGAAATAATGTTCTTCTCCTGGAACACGGAATACACGGAAATAATAAGTCAGGGAGTGGCTACCACTGTGATGAAGTACACGATGGAGAGAACCGCCACAGTCGACTATGGACCATTGCCAAGATGTGTGTCCTACAGCAAGCTCCCCACTTAAATCGAACAATTATGCCGTCGGATACCAAGGTACACTGGTGGCTGAGCCACCACGGGCGATTTCTTAAAGAAGACCTTAAGGCAGCAGCGTGCGAAAGAAGGACACTGGCAAATGAACCAGTCAAAGAAGCACGCCTATTCAGGACGACCGAAAATACAGCGTCTGGACGTATTGGATGCATCTTTCAATTACAGGGTGACAACGGTGCTGTCGATTAGTTATCTCATACGTGTTGGTTGGTGGATGCATGTGATGACTGGAGGCATGGCCACCAAGAGAGTCACAGTCAAGGCCACAATACATTCTGCAGAGACCAGGTATATGGGGTAACCATGAACATGGTTCATAATGGGAGGCTTCCCCCCAGCTTCCAAGTAATTGCGTACGCCAGGATTGTTTCTCTGGGGTAGTAATAGCAAAGGGGATGCTGCTCTGCTGCCTGAGTTGGAGCACTTAGGGGAAACGTAGCTGGACAATTCAGCACTTATTTTCACTGACTGATGACTCCTTTTTGTCGCCGGAACGCATCAACTGAGAGAGAATATAAGTCTGAATTTGTAAGTACCTAACTTCCAAGTGTTTCATCACTTTTCCAGCCAAAGTTTGCGCCAGTATGTTAACTTCCCGCTTGGATTTCGGGTTAAAATCACTGCTTTCATTCCGTCATTTATGATTTTCAACCGAAATCCAAAAAATTGGCCAGAATAATTTACTGAAGTGCGTCAACTTGGCTACTGTCATGGTAGATGGCATGTGGACAGAGGAAAAGAGTTAGGAAATTGTATACGCTGAGCCACATGATATGAAGGGAATAATCTGTGGTGGATGTAATCAGTTTCTGAATGACGAGGTGCCATTTACTACGATGTAATAACAGGTTTTAAGCGGATGTCCAATTCTCGGCCAGTACATGTAGCACTTGAGTAGGACCTTTATACTCAGGATATCTCTCAGTGGCTGCGACGGAGGCATGATAAGACTCAAGTGAGTAGGAATGTAAACGAGACTAAGCCATAACCTTTCGTGCTGGGGGGCATATGAAGAGCTGTTAAACAGTCGAATACGCTAGAACTTGACAAGCCGAGTGACCCACCAGACAATGAGTGGCATGTCCAAATATGCCTGATGTTGTTGAAAGGTTGTTGGGTATTCATATCAAAATTTACAGTGTCGACAGAATCAAGTTCTGCGGCCTTTCTTAAGTCACACCTACTGTGTGATAATAAACAGCCAAACTGTGCATCTATGCTAACGAATTCTGCACGGGTATCGAATTAAATGCTTACTAGGTTGCTGAAAATTTACATGCGAAACTGCCTACTACAGAATGCAATATTGTAGCTAACTGCATGTAACTCACTTATTTGGGCTTGTGTAATGCGATGATGAATCAAGAGTCTAATTACTTGCAGAAAAAATCGTTGTTTCGGGAGTAAATGTGGTGTGAGAACGAAGTTTCTTTCGGCGACGCACATGGAGAAATGAAGAAAGCAATGACGACTTCTTGGTGGGTCAGTTATGGACCAGACCCCAATGATTACAAATACTGTCTTCGTAAAGTGCAACTGACTGTAGTTACTACTGCTCTGGTGGCCTGATATAGCCCGTGAATAGCCTCTTATTGGTTGGCACACGTCATCGTGCCGTGCTGTGGTGGTGGTGTCACTGTAGGAGCTTAAACGCTTTGATACTTCTCAGAGGTGAGAGGTCGCTTCTGTGAACACTAAGATTATATCCACAATCCCAGCTGAAGTTCTGTGCATTTCGGAACTAGTTCGCTGTCAAAAATTTCAGTGTTCCCCGAATTTCCAGACTGCAACCATGAAGCAACACCCAGCACATCCCAAGAGAAAGGCGAAACTTTTGAAGCAATCATTAACTTGAAACCGAAACAAGTCTTTGGGAACAAAATGAACTTTCGACGAATGCAATGGATCCTTTTACGAACAAGATCTAGTTCAGCACATTGTTTGATATGACTAGCGGTAGGAGAATTAATATGATGCACGAGTTTGGCAATTGTTGGAACAATATTCTCGTCACAACACCTCGTCAAAAACGACAACACACATTACAAACCTCCTCTACGGCCGTGAAGCTTATCCAACGTCCGCAAGCAACGATGTAGTTACCACCCGGATAGGTAAACAATCTGGGACCTTAGTTTCTCCCGGCGTGTACAGTGATCAAATAATTTAAGGGTAAGCAGCCGAAGGACGTCATCGACAACCGCCGATATTTCGATAGGATTACGTTCAAAAAATGCGGTGTTTACCGTCTGATCAGAGTACTGTAAGATTGGTGTTCACTCCATAAAAGACTAATAGTCCTCTAAAGAAAAGTTCCTTATCGCAGGATAAAGGAACGCGTATGAATGACTCCGACAGCCTAGGAAGTTCTGATGAGGTCTCTCTCTTCAGTCGGCTTCCACTGTCTGATTCATTATGGTTGACTAAGATTGGGCACTTTTTATTCAACAACCAATAGTACCATCGGACATATGGAGCTGCGATGGGAAGCCCGTTGCCGCGTATCACTACCAATTTTTTATGGACTATTTCGTGAAACATGCATTGGAGTCGGAGCGTTGGGAACCTGCGTGTTTTTCTTCCACATATGTAGACGATAATTTTGTTATTTTGTCTCATAACAGTGAAAATTTGAACGACTTTTCAGAACATGTGACTTCAATCCACTCGAAAATTCGTTTCGCTATGGAGGTAGAAACAGGCTGTCTCTTTCTATCCTTCACGTGTTGATCAGGAGGAGGGTGGATGACGTGTTCGGGCAGGCCGTTTATAGGATGCCTACTCATACTGACTTGTATCTGTAGGCTGAAAGTTGTCACCATCCGGCTCAACGTGAAGAGATACTTCGCCTTGGTTCACAGGGCCCACGTCATCTCGGATTCTGAGAGTTTGTCAGCTGAGTTAGCCCACCTTTCGTCAGAATGGGTATACTGAAAGACAAATTAGACGTGTGCTGCGCTGTGCATCGGGTAAGCGATGATAATATCGACGTGGGTAAAAAGCCAACGACCTGTTTGCCTTACGCAAGGAGTATTTCCATGAGGATTGGTCGTATTTTGCGAAAACGTGTGGTGCGAAGAGTGGTCTAGACTACTGTCCAAGACCATCGTCATATTAGTTTGCGTGAGGCGGATGTCTACATTATTCATTGCGGTTGTGGCATCTCGTACATTGATCGGACTAACATGATTGTGGAGGACTGGCGTACCAAGCATGAGTGGCACACATGCTAACAACAGCCGAGCAAATCCACCATTATAGAACATGGCATGCATTTATGGCTATTGGGATACTGTTATTAAGGAATCCATCGAATTTAAATTATCAAATAACCCTATAAACAGAAATGGATGTTTTAGTTGGAATTCTGCATGGAATTCTGCTCTCTCACTTGTAATATGTGTCCTTGACTACCATTCCATGCAATGAAAACCTCCCTTACATAGCATCTTCTATTTCCGCAGTATTTGGATTTGCTTGTTTGCAAAATGGTTCAAATGGCTATAACCACTATGGGACTTAACATCTGAGGTCATCAGTTCTCTAGACTTAGAACTTCTAAAACCTAACTAACCTAAGGACATCACACACATCCATGCCAGAGGCAGGATTTGAACCTGCGACCGTAGCAGCAGCGCGGTTCCGGACTGAAGCTCCTAGAACCGCTCGGCCACAGCGGCCGGATGCAAGTTTCAGCTGATTCACCCTGTATAGCCTTTTCCGGTTATTGTAACCTCCTGATAAGCGCTACTTCTAGAGTCTCAATCGACATTTCTTTTCTTAACTTCTGAGGAGACTCCAGTGGAGAAGTGAACCTAATCATCAAAGCAAACATACGTTACTGTTTTCTGCTTTCCCCTGTCAGTGCTAGTAATTGTCACTTAAACACTTTGCGTCATCAGTGTCAGCAAGTATGAAGCAGCCATATATTTATGGAGTTTCCATCCAATAGAAAAGACGGAACTCTTCTAGCTCGTATATCCACAAACCGAACATCTCAACAACAAAACTAGGGGAGAAGGTGGATAGCAGGGAGAATCGCAGTGCCAAGGGGCAGTGTGCCTCGTGACATTTGGAACTAGTATCGGTGTGATGTGTCAGACTGTAACGGGTACATCACGGTGCGTGCAAGACATTTACCATTAGTATGATGTTAGATTAGACATGGCGAAGCTGCTTAGCCACTGTAGTGTTCATTATGGGAGACGCAACAGACCACGTGTTACGCTAAGAAGGAAAAGCAGTAGGTTTCCGCACATAGAAATTTATCTATTAGAGGGCGTAAATCGGGAGGGGGGGGGGGGGTCCAGCGTTGGCACTGAACATGGTAGTCAACTGCTGGAGCGCGTAGAGTGGAAAAACACAGAGCACACTGGCGACATCGCAGACTATTCTCCGCCCGCACAGATCGCATTATGCACTCGCCCTCTTTCTTGCACAACACTGCAACTCTAGGTGATGTCACTATATTGCCCTCCTCCCTCAGCCCTCCCACGCCACAGTTCCATTTCACCACAAGAAGCGACTGTGTCGAGACTGTGGTAGATTCATTTGGTAGATTAGCTAACTGTATTAAATTATTTCTGCAATGTATGTTTACATTAGCATGCAATAAAAAGCGCTTGACTATCAGCAGATCGTGTCGAATCCCCTAGCGATGTACCACATTGAAACAAAATAAGTACTCTGTCTGGTAGCAGTGCGAAACGAATAAATTACTCAACGCCGTCACGGTACATACACTTAACGACTCTAAGTGCAATTAATTTTGGTGTCTCTACATAGACCTCGCTCCCTAGCCCACACTGCCACTAGTAAGTTCTGCTATATTACTTTCACGATATGCTAACTCGACGATTTCTGTTTATAGACTTCACTTATCCCCAGTGAAAATTATGCTAATTCTCCTCACCATCCACCAAGTTTTAATTTTGCGCATGTGCATATGACCACGACGTCTCCATGCAGTCCTGGCGCCACAGTTATTTCCACCGCTTTCCCCGATACTCAAAAAATACTGACTGTGTGCAAAAGGAACGTTCTGGTAATTCTGACTTGCAGCTGTGTTACATGATGTTATGTATGTGTACGCCAATGCAAAGGCAATTATTGTGGCACTAGGTGATGATTCTGATGAGTAGGTGTGTGATTTGAGGTTATGTATGTATATGGCAATATAAAGAATTGAGAATGTCAATGTATGGATATATTTTGACGTTAGTCTTTATTATATCACGTTGCACGTGCCACGACATCAGTGTATTTACCGCCTTCGGCCTACGGTGCAGCTTACCATTGTAATGTTTAAATTTCAGAAAGTTTTACATATCGAAACGAGTGGGAACTATAACAGAAGGATTAACATCACCCCCTAAATGTTTTGTTTGAAACCAGTTTTCTGTTTACGTATGTAAATTATTTCGATTAACTATAAAATGTGATAGCACACTTACCACGAGATGTCTCGCACAGCTACGGAGAGAGAATATATTGCGTTCATAGTGTTTCACTCGTGGTCATTATACGCTGCTTGCTGTTTATCTCCTGCTCTTGTGGTACTTACGCCTTACTCACATGAAGAATTGCTCTCATTTCCGTTGTATTCGCATATATCGTTTGAACTACGTAACGCAATTTCACAGTCGCGTACCCGTTTGCTCATAGCGCTCGTTCGTTTCATCAAAATTCCACAGAATTTAGCAGCTTATTCTCCCGAATAATCAGTAATTCCTTTCCCTCTCGCTCCTCTATACACTTCTATTCATGTAATGCGCAACACATTCAACCTGGAACCTCCGGTGCGGCCAATTGCTGGAACAATGCTGAGGATGAATATTCCAGCTAACTGCTAACAGCGCGTTTGGAATTTTGTTGCAAGGACTAAAACCATTCGTTTTATGTGACTAACGAAAGGTTCATCTAAACAGAAAATATATAGTGATGAAACGCAGGAGTAGACGGTGAAGGCGGTTTATAGCAAATCCATTTTTAAGGGCGTGAGAAGATGAAATTGCACACCACTCGAAAAAGGGAAATGTAGAGTGTACAAGTACACGGAAGCATAGAATATTCTAGAGTGTAACGAAATAATGAGAAACCAGTTACATAAAAGAAATTTGATTTCTTTCCCGGTTTCAGGCACTTAGTGCCCTTCTTCAGAAGGTTATACCTATCGCATCATTGGTTGCTTATTATCTCGTTACTTGCTACTTCAGTTGCTGAGAATGGATAAAACACTATTCTTGAAGCTTGGTTACATTAGATATAATATATTATGTATACAGTATTAGATCCCCTCATTTTAACAAAGCAAAAAGACACATTTGCAGAACACCTCGTCGTCCTTAAGTCGGTAATTAATTTAAGTAACGCAGACGCAAAGCTTCCAGTGCCGTCAGAGATTAACAGTCGACGAGGAACTTGTGCCAGGCAGTGTTTTGGCGACACGAATGAAAAATGAGGAAGACTGGCGCTTTCAGCTGGTAAAGATTTAATGCGAGAATCCTCTGTTTACGTAAAATACTGTTTCAAAACAAGGTCAGTGGCAGCACATATTAAGCCGTTCTCTTTACCTCTGGGAAATAAATGTTTGATTTTCCGTCACAAATATTAAACCAGCTTTAGTATTTATTTCCATGTGATGAAAAACAAAACACAAAGCGCTGCGTACTGTACTTAACAGATTTCCTCTGTTTGATGTTATTTTTAAGGTTTGTACTCCTCGACCGTGCTGGCATACATGTATTTCGCTCACACTTATCAAAAGCTCTGGTTTTACAATTAACAACTAACAATTTAAGAACTAATAGTCTTTGATTTGCTGCATAAGACTGCCCAGTACTTTGTTATGTTGCATCCCGGAACCTGTCACTCAAACCGCTACAGACAATTGTATTACTGCCACTCTCAAAGACCTCACAAATTGTTAGAGGGATATTATGCAATAATGGCAGGTGTACGCTGTCTTGACATGTTTTTTGTTCTGGAGCCAGAGAAGAAAAATGCATGAATCATAAAACGTCTGAGTGCTTCTAAGCAAACATAAAGTATGTATCACGCAAATGACACTGAAGAAACAAAAGTCACAGGAGAGTGACATGCACATACATAGATGGCGTTAGCATAGCGTACACAGGTGTAGTGTATTGGTGAGGCGGTTATTTGCATTCACATGGTTCATGTGAAACGGTTAACGGCCATACGACTGGATTTAACAGACGCGGAACGCGGAATGGTAGTTGGAGCTAGACGCATGGGACATTCCATTTCAGAAATCGTTAGGGAATTCAATGTTTCGAAATCCACAGTGTCAGGAGATGCCGAAAACATCAAAGTTCAGGTATTATCTCTCACCACGGATAAAGTAGTGTCCAATGGCATTCACTTAACGGCCGAGAACGGCGACGTCCGAAAGAAGAAAACCCACACATTCATATGACTGATACACGTCAAGGCGCCGTGAAACCACAGCCACCAGTGCAGATGCACTTTACGTTCGACCTCCAGTGGGAATCTAAAATGAGCAGGCACTAAGGACATGGACAGGGACAAAAGATAAGTATTGGCGCTAGTTATGAATGTGGTTCAGCTGAGGAGGATGCCGAGATAGTCCACACATTTGCTATTAATTCAGTGACCATGTGACACAATTGTTATCATAATTGCCCAGTTAGCAAAAACTGGTTCAAATGGCTCTGAGCACTATGGGACTTGACTTCTGAGGTCATCATTCCCCTAGAACTTAGAACTACTTAAACATAACTAACCTAAGGACATCACACACATCCATGCCCGAGGCAGGATTCGAACCTGCGACCGTAGCGGTCGCGTGGTTCCCAGTTAGCAGATCCTGGGTTAGTGCTCCGCTTCGGCACACATTTTCTCTCATAAAGTACTGATGCAGTTGATATCATTTTTCTTCCTTTTCCTTTCCTAACTCTCCCCATCCTCCTTCAATTTACATGGCAGCTGCGGATTCCGTGTGGTGTCTCCCCTTTCAGATACGTTCACGAGAAGAAACACCATTCAAACATGTAGTTGATAAGCCTTGATGGGCTGTGAATCCACAGCCATAAGTGCCGATACACATTTATGTTCGACCTCCAGTGAAAATCTAAAATTAGCAAGTATGGAGGATACGTATGGGCACTGCAGATAATTATTGTCGTTAGCTGCGAATGTGATTTGGCCAAGGAGTCTGCGATGATAGTGCACACATTTGCAATTAACGCTGTGCTCAGGTGACGCAGTGGTTAAGACAACTGCCTAGAAAGTAGGAGATCCCAGGTTTGGGTCCAAGTGCAGCACACACTTTCACTCATCACAGCTGTATCCATATGAAGTTGCGATGGAGCTCATATCATCGGTTCTTTCCCCTTCCTTTGCTTTCTGCCCCCTGCATCTTCAATTGCATAATGTTCAGAAAATGTTGCGTAAACCATGTTGTCACATTCTCATTTCGCCGAAGAATGATGTGAAATGAATCTAATTGACAATGAATTCTATTGGTGACAGACCTATCAGAATTCCTAGTACGTTTTGAGATCAGGCGAAGTTGATGAATCTGTAAAAACTTTCTATCCAACCACCAATACATCTGTTTAGTGTTAGAAACCAACTTATTATATGTTAAACTCATCGTTTACGCATCGTTTACTGAAATAATCACAGGAAGTAAGAAATAGGACTGACACAACTCAGCCGTAACAAGCCACCAGTCCACTGAAACTTAATAATATTACATCTTTCTTTTCCATCATGCCTATGGCATTATACACACAACATAAAATGTTTTGCATCACCTCCTTTCCCAGAACTCTTGAAGATAGACGTTGATTGTAGATATTGTACCGCAGACATAGTCCCTTTGACCGTTAAGAGATGTCACTAAACTCGCCCAAAGATGTAAACAACCAAGCACGAGCAGCACCTTTTAGACGGAGGGGAACCGCCAGCCGATCAGTTCCAGTCATTCCACCGGGAAGGAGGTACACGGCTTGTGTTGTCTGTAGTTCAACGCCGGCCGGTGTGGCCGTGCGGTTGTAGGCGCTTCAGTCTGGAACCGCGTGACCGTTACGGTCGCAGGTTCGAATCCTGCCTCGGGCATGGGTGTGTGTGATGTCCTTAGGTTAGTTAGCTTTAAATAGTTCTAAGTTCTAGGGAATTGATGACCTAAGACGTTAAGTCCCATAGTGCTCAGAGCCATTTGAGCCATTTTGGAGGTCAACAATGCCTAGACGGTCAATACTGCGGTTCAATCGCGTCCGCGTTGTTTCTCTCTGCCAGGAAGGGCTCTCAACAAGGGAAGTGTCCAGCCGTCTCGCCGCGCGGGGTAGCCGTGCGGTCTTTGGCGCCTTGTCATGGTTGCCGCGGCTGCTCCTGTCGGAGGTTCGTCTCTCCCGGGCATGCCTAAGTTAGTTTAAATAGATTAAGTAGTGTGTAAGGTTATTGACCGACGATCTTAGCAGTTTGGTCACACAGGACTTACCAAAAATTTCCAAATTTTCCAGACATCTCGGAGTGAAACAAAGCGATGATGTTCTGACGCGGAGAAGATTCAGAGAGACAGGAACTCACAAGCTGCGACATCGTCGCGAAAAAACACAGTTACCCGTATATGTAATAAGTTTCCTTTAATTTACGTCTACGGTCACAATCTTTTCTGTTTAACAGATTACCGGTTTACATATAAATCACATCACATGCCCGAGTCATGTTGTCAGTAAAACTACTCCAGGATATATGTATTTGACGATGCTGGTACTGATTCCGCATATAACAGTCGACTATACCACTATGGATGCAGTGCATTAGGACTTCGTTTTTATGAGACGGATCTGATGATGGTCATTATAGACTGAAACCGGTAATCTGTTAAACAGACCTAGCAGATATTGTCGGAAGTTCCATGCGACTTTTCGCGGATGATGCTGTAATATACAGAGAAGTTGCAGCATTAGAAAATTGTAGCGAAATGCAGGAAGATCTGCAGCGGATAGGCACTTGGTGCAGGGAGTGGCAACTGACCCTTAACATAGACAAATGTAATGTATTGCGAATACATATAAAGAAGGATCCTTTATTGTATGATTATATGATAGCGGAACAAACACTGGTAGCAGTTACTTCTGTAAAATATCTGGGAGTATGCGTGTGGAACGATTTGAAGTGGAATGATCATATAAAATTAATTGTTGGTAAGGCGGGTACCAGGTTGAGATTCATTGGGAGAGTCCTTAGAAAATGTAGTCCATCAACAAAGGAGGTGGCTTACAAAACACTCGTTCGACCTATACTTGAGTATTCCTCATCAGTGTGGGATCCGTACCAGATCGGGTTGACGGCGGAGATAGAGAAGATCCAAAGAAGAGCGGCGCGTTTCGTCACAGGGTTATTTGGTAACCGTGATAGCGTTACGGAGATGTTTAAGAAACTCAAGTGGCAGACTGTGCAAGAGAGGCGCTCTGCATCGCGGTGTAGCTTGTTCGCCAGGTTTCGAGAGGGTGCGTTTCTGGATGAGGTATCGAATATATTGCTTCCCCCTACTTATACCTCCCGAGGAGATCACGAATGTAAAATTAGAGAGATTAGAGCGCGCACGGAGGCTTTCAGACAGTCGTTCTTCCCGCGAACCATTCGCGACTGGAACAGGAAAGGGAGGTAATGACAGTGGCACGTAAAGTGCCCTCCGCCACACACCGTTGGGTGGCTTTCGGAGTATAAATGTAGATGTAGATGTAGATTGTGACCATAGACGTAAATTAAAGGAAACTTGAGACAGCAACTGTCGATGACATTTCTCCCTTCAACCAGACAATCGTCGGAGACGTGTTTGGAGGCAACCCGGTCAGGCTGTACACCTTAGACACACTACACAGCGAGTGTAGCAAGGTGGAGATTTCCTGCTATTTTGGGTTTCATTATGTGGGGCCGACGTACGCCACTGGTGGTCATGGAAGGCGCTGTATCGGCTATGAATACCATCCTCTGACCGAGAGTGTAACCACATGAGCAGGGTATTGGTGAGGCATTCGTCTTCATGGACAACAATTCGCCCCCGCATCATGCATATCTTGAGAATGACGTCCTTGAGGATAACGACTTCGGTGGACTTGAGTGGCCAGCATGTTCTCCAGAGATGAACCTTATCAAACATGCCTCAGATAGATTGAAAATGGCTGTTTATGGACGACGTGACCCACCAACCACTCTGAGGGATCTACGCCGAATCGACGTTGAGTAGTGGGACAATCTGAACCAACAGTATCTTGATGAACTTGTGGATAGTGTTTCTCGACGAATATAGGCATGCATTAATGCAAGAGGACGTGTTACTGGGTATTAGAGGTACCGGTGTGTCCAACATTCTGGATCACCACCTCTGACGGTCTCGCTTGGTTCAAATGCCTCTGAGCACTATGGGACTTAACATCTGAGGTCATCAGTCCCCTAGAACTTAGAAGTACTTAAACCCAACTAACCTAAGGACATCACACACATCCATGCCCGAGGCAGGATTCGAACCTGCGACCGTAGCGGTCACGCGGTTCCAGACTGAAGCGCCTAGAACCGCACGGCTACACCGGCCGGCAAGGTCTCGCTGTATGGTGGTACAACATGCAGTGTGTGGTTTCAATGAGCAATAAAAAGTGTGGAAATGATGTTTAAGTTGATCTCTATTCCAATTTTCTGTACAGATTGCAGAACTCTTGGAACGTGTGTACGTCAATACTGATAATGTTTTACACTCCTGGAAATGGAAAAAAGAACGCATTGACACCGGTGTGCCAGACCCACCATACTTGCTCCGGACACTGCGAGAGGGCTGTACAAGCAATGATCACACGCACGGCACAGCGGACACACCAGGAACCGCGGTGTTGGCCGTCGAATGGCGCTAGCTGCGCAGCATTTGTGCACCGCCGCCGTCAGTGTCAGCCAGTTTGCCGTGGCATACGGAGCTCCATCGCAGTCTTTAACACTGGTAGCATGCCGCGACAGCGTGGACGTGAACCGTATGTGCGGTTGACGGACTTTGAGCGAGGGCGTATGGTGGGCATGCGGGAGGCCGGGTGGACGTACCGCCGAATTGCTCAACACGTGGGGCGTGAGGTCTCCACAGTACATCGATGTAGTCGCCAGTGGTCGGCGGAAGGTGCACGTGCCCGTCGACCTGGGACCGGACCGCAGCGACGCACGGATGCACGCCAAGACCGTAGGATCCTACGCAGTGCCGTAGGGGACCGCACCGCCACTTCCCAGCAAAATAGGGACACTGTTGCTCCTGGGGTATCGACGAGGACCATTCGCAACCGTCTCCATGAAGCTGGGCTACGGTCCCGCACACCGTTAGGCCGTCTTCCGCTCACGCCCCAACATCGTGCAGCCCGCCTCCAGTGGTGTCGCGACAGGCGTGAATGGAGGGACGAATGGAGACGTGTCGTCTTCAGCGATGAGAGTCGCTTCTGCCTTGGTGCCAATGATGGTCGTATGCATGTTTGGCGCCGTGCAGGTGAGCGCCACAATCAGGACTGCATACGACCGAGGCACACAGGGCCAACACCCGGCATCATGGTGTGGGGAGCGAACTCCTACACTGGCCGTACACCACTGGTGATCGTCGAGGGGACACTGAATAGTGCACGGTACATCCAAACCGTCATCGAACCCATCGTTCTACCATTCCTAGACCGGCAAGGGAACTTGCTGTTCCAACAGGACAATGCACGTCCGCATGTATCCCGTGGCACCCAACGTGCTCTAGAAGGTGTAAGTCAACTACCCTGGCCAGCAAGATCTCCGAATCTGTCCCCCATTGAGTACGTTTGCGACTGGATGAAGCGTCGTCTCACGCGGTCTGCACGTCCAGCACGAACGCTGGTCCAACTGAGGCGCCAGGTGGAAATGGCATGGCAAGCCGTTCCACAGGACTACATCCAGCATCTCTACGATCGTCTCCATGGGAGAATAGCAGCCTGCATTGCTGCGAAAGGTGGATATACACTGTACTAGTGCCGACATTGTGCATGCTCTGTTGCCTGTGTCTACGTGCCTGTGGTTCTGTCAGTGTGATCATGTGATGTATCAGACCCCAGGAATGTGTCAATAAAGTTTCCCCTTCCTGGGACAATGAATTCACGGTGTTCTTATTTCAATTTCCAGGAGTGTATATACGCTATCCTTGAATCCATTGATTAACTCCTGACACTTAATAAAAGCGTTCATAATATACTCCAGGGTATTCTAACGACGCAACCTGAAGGAATTATCCGAATAGAACGAAAATCGGTTAATGTGATGTACGTGTACACCCAAGAAAATTATTATTTTCAGAAAAATTGGATGATTTATTCAAGAGAAAGGGCTTCACACATTGAGCAACTCAACAACACACTGGTCTACATTTGACCCTCATACAACCTGTTATATAGCTTGGCACTGGTAGGGATGTTGGATGTTCTTCTGAGGGATGGCGTTCTAAGTTCTATCCAATTGGCGCATCAGGTCGTCAGAATACCAAGATGGTAGCAGGATCCTGCCCATAAGGCTCCAAACTTTCTCTGTTGCGGACTGACTCGGCGACCTTTCTGGCCGAAGAAGTGTTTGACAAGCTCAAATAAAAGCAGTATAAACTCTCGCCGTTGTCGGGTGGGCATTATATTACTGAAATGTAAGCCGAGGATGGATTCCCGTGAAGGTCAACAAACCTGGGCGCAGAATGTAGACGGCGTACTACCGTGCTGTGAGGATACTGCAGATGACAGCCAAAGATTCCTCTCAAACTAAGAACATTTGGAGCATCATGAGCAAGGCTCGCCTGCTACCTCGGCATTATGACGATCTAACGAGTCAATTGTACAGAATTTAACACAGTATGCCTCAGGTGGACAGCCATCAACTCAGTCAATGCTAACCAGTAAAATCGACTTTCAAGTTTTCGGAGGGTCTTTAATAAACTAAATCAATGTTTTTCTCTCGACGGGTTGTGTCGCTAGGTGATAGACCGATCGCCTGTACAAAGAGCTGCCCGAGTTCCACATCTCTGCAGTAAATATTAAACAAAGGTGCATGTTCCATAAGCATTTCTGAAAAGCTTGAAGTGCTTCAGAACGAAAAAATGCAACTCTTGTAACTGAAACAATCTTTATTGACAATTTTTAGTAATAGCTCTATATCTACGAATCTATATTTGCGATGAATACCGGAATTCCAAGTCAGAGGGGATTGGAATCCGATTGTAGGGGAAGGAGTAAAAGAAAGAATTACGGAACAATATGAGGTAGATATTAAAAATGAAAGTGGAGAAAGACTAGTTGAGTTCTGTTATAAATTTCAGATAGCAATAGCGAATATTCTGTTCAAGAATCACTAAAGGATAAGACATACTTAGAAAAGGCCGGGAAGATTTAACTTAGATCAGAATTTAATAGTGATTAAGGGTAGGCTGAAGTTTAAGAGACTATTCAGAAGGAATCGAACCGCAAAGAAGTGGGATAAGGAGATACTAGGGAATGAAGAGATACGCTTGAACTTCTCTGAGGCTTTAGGTACTGCGATAAGAAACCGTTCAGTAGGTAGTTAACGTGAAGAGGAATGGACCTCTCTAAAAGAGACAGTCACCGAAGTTGAAAAGAAAAACAGGCGTACGTAGATGGTTATTGCGAAGAAACCATGGATAACAGAAGAAATACTTCAGTTGATGGAAGAAAGTAGTAAGTATAGGGAAATTCAGCAATACAGAAGGACAAGTCATTTAGGAATGAAAGAGATCGAAAGTGCAGGGGAGCTAAGGCGGAAGGGCTGCATGAACCATGAGAAGACATCTAAGGAAACATGATTGTCGGAAATACTGACTCAGCATAAAGAAAAGTCAAAACAACATTCGGTGAAATTCAAATAAATTGTTGTAACATTAACAGTGCAACAGGAATTCAGCTGTTATATGCAGAGGAGCGAACAGATATGTGGAAAGAGTACACTGAAGGCCTTTCTGAGGGGCAAGATTTGCCTCATGCCATCATAGAAAAAGAAACAGGAGTCAGCAGGGAACAGAATGTGGATCCTGAACCAGAATTTAAAAGATCTTTGCAATACTTAAGATTGAATAAGACAGAAGAGATGAATCATATTCCATTCAAATTTGTAATATAAATGTAGTGGCAACAAAGCGTAAATGTGTAGAAAGTGTGGGTCTCGCGATACACATCTGACTTCACCCATGTGACGGTGCTTGAACGAGTCTGTCCATAGGATGACATGAGAAAACGTCCGTAGATCCTCGTCTACAGAAACATATGGGTCCGTATGTAGGGAAGCCAGCGACCGCGGAAGCGAATAGTTGCACTCCTTGACTTGTAGCAGTGATAACGATGGCTCTTGTGAAGGACCGTCATGTTGTTCGAAAAATCCTGTAAGGAGTCTGATTGGTTCCCCTTACGCCAATTCTGCTGCAGAAGCTTCGATATCAGGTTGTTCAAAAAATTCCGTAGGGAACCTGACGGGTTCCCCCTACGCAACATCTTCGGCAGAAGCTCAGGCGTCAGTTTTAACGGATGCATATGGTCCCAATAGCACCAGCGTTAGGGCACCTAACCACAATGTGCCGTGACAAATTAGGGAAGTTTTTAAAGAACGGTACCACTGTTCCACATCCTGTTACTATCTGTCTTTGCAGCCGCATAGGTTTGCCAGTTCGTGGAACAGACTTGAATCGAACTGATTTCCTTGCCCAGCAGTGGCGAAATGCTGTGTTGGCTCATTACAAAACATATAGGTTTGCGGGCCTGATATCCTGACCTACCATTCTGGCTGCTAAGCAGACTCATATCCCACGAATGGCAGTCGGGTTTGATGCATTCAACATACAGAGCATGCAGTTAGCCCCAGTATGTACGAATCCGTGGATAGAATTGAAAACTAGTTTTCTGAAAGCCCGCGGAAGAAAGGAGTGAGGCCGGGTTTTGGAAAGAACGCACATTGGGATCAGTGCTTCGGAAGCCGACTCATTTATTGTCCAGTGTGTTGGCTTCTGGAATCTAAGTGAAGGAGCCTTGTCTGCTTGAATTTAACCCAGACAATCCTGACAAGTTGCTATAATTCCACGTCGTTGGCAGGCTCCTTCACCAATAGTTTGTAGTCAGTGAGGTGGCAGCACCAGCGGGAGAAAAATAGTGAGCCACCACATTATCGTGCTTTCTCATATGGCGAATGCATGAGTGATGAATTCCAAATGGCGGAATTGTCTTGCTGAAAAAGATTTACTTGGCTTTTCGAAGGCAGAAGAGGCTTATGGCCAGTGAACTCCTTGAAGGGCGTGCCTCTACATGGGGTCTGAAACGTCGAATGGCTTCGTTTTGTTTGCGACTCAGTCAAATTCCGGTAACCAAGCGTTTTCCACATAATTTCTATTTGCTGGTCAAGTGCCGCTCAAATCGACATATGGCTACAATGCAAGAGGCACAGAATAGACGGAGTGAGCTGGGTGGATGGCACCACGTAAATCTGTTTTCACTTTGACCACTGCCTGCGACATTTCTGGAGACCATGTGAGAGGGCATGTTTGCTTGAATTTGATCCTGCTAGAGCAGTGGTGAGAAGTACCTGGGCAACTGCCGAGTGAGTTAGATGGCGCCCTTAGAAGTATACCACGGCTAGAGAACAGAGTAGTCGTTGGAAAGTTTCCGATCATGGATCTGAGTGGATTAGGTCAACCTTCTTTTGTAACTGTGCAATCCCAGAAGAAGAAACTATGTAACCCAAGAATTCCACTTTCCTTTGCATTTTTCTTTTTTCAATCAGCAATCAGTATTCGAATAATCTATCAAACATTATTTGTAAATATTTGTCGTGTTCTGTAGGTGGCTCTGAGAACATCAGCACGTCAACCATACAAAACAGAAAAACAGTTCACGCAGCACTCTATCTATATGAAGAATACTTAAGACGGACTGGCAGGCGTAAGTATTTGAATAGTCCAAAAGGCGTGGTGACAGCAGTTATTGGTATATCTTTGGGTTTTACTGAAATGTGCCATAAGGTCTTCTTGAAATTACCCACGCGGAACGTGCGGGTTTGTTTGAGCAGAAAGGACTTTTCTGACTTCCTGGCGGGATCAAATGATGTCTCAAGGAATGAAAAACGGACCTCTTACTCTCGTTAAAAAGAAAATTGTATGAGCTGAGAGTAACAAATGTTACTGTTTTTTCATTACCACATCCTTATGACTTCAGAGAATGATCATGTGTAAAAACAGAAATTGAAATTGCATATACAGAAATCGACAATATTCACAGGTGGTTTGAAAATGTAACAGTTTTGAACATAAGCAGTTTGGGGAAAAGATTCCACACAACACATGGTTTTCATCTAAATAAACTTGGGGACAACGCTATACAAAGAAAAATTTTAGATGTAGAAAATAAAATCTCAAATGAGCAGTATGATGATATAGGAGTCATACCTCTCATGGACAAGAAGTGTTTGTGTTACCTGGACAGTCAAATGGGAATATTGCTGTCAGGAAAGCTACAACCCTCCAAGAGAAATGTGAGATTTCGTTAATGCAAGTGAACGCCCCAAATGCAAGTAGCTCACAGAACAGCATAGTAGATGTGGAAGAGCGAACACCAGAAATAAATGAAACAGCAGCAACACCATCATCAGAAGCAGTAGCAGCAACAGCAGCATCAACAACCACAACCGTAGCAGTAGTGGAAACAACAACAACTGGAGCAGCGGTACAGCACACCTTAAGGACGAACCACAGACAAATATATCTGTGTCACTCAATGACAATTTGTTTTGGTTTCAAGACAGGAAAAAAATTAAAAATATGAAAAATTAATCTGCCAATTCACAGATAAGTGTCAGTAACATCTTATTTCTAATCTTGCAGGTAAAATACAAAAAATATGAGATGGTTCTTTTTCACCGAAATGTGCAGCTACTAGCTAGTAAAATAGGTGAAGTACAAATCGTCTTAGAAAACAAGTTAAAAACTACCTTATTATTGTGCGTCACAGAACATGGTCTTGATGAGAACAAGTTACATATTGTGTCCCTACTTACTAGTTGGTGCTAGGTGGTTATTTATGTAGAAAAATTCTTAAACATGGTGGAAGTTTGTATTCGTAAGAAATAATATAGACTTTTTAAATATAATACTTCCTGTTGGAATAATGAAGGAGAAAGATGTAGAGCTCTCAGGAGTTGAGATAGTGGACACTAAACTAGCCCTTATTTGATTATACAGAGCTCCAACTGGTTACATAAATATTTTTCTAAAATGTTTGGAATATTCACTTAACAGGCTAACAGAAAGAAACCGAGGTGTTATTCTATGTGGTGATATTAATACTGACACAAAAAATGGATAACTGAATCTATTGCCAACTTTTAACATATAATCTACTGTAGAAACACCAACTGTTCTCACAATGACGTCCTCTACCAGCAGATATTAGTAAATGTAGAAATGATGTACCAAATAGAAACACTAAACACGGGATTTGGGGATCACACAGCTTACAAAGTCTACTAAGGAATGGGAAGGATAGCATCATGGTTGCAGCACAGTGGGTTGCGCATAGCTGCACTATAAGTCCATATCTTTCTACACAAGCACAAAACCAAGTGAAACAATCTGAAGTTCTCTTCCCTGAAGTACTTATCAGTGTAGCCAAGACACTGAAATGTATTAATATTGTATGTTACCATTTTGGTAGTACATTAGGTACACCAAACAGTAGGACCGTAATGACATCTCCTTCAGTCAGAGTGGTGGACAGCTTGATGTCAACACCACATTCTTGTAGAACCCATAGTGTGCTCGCTGCCGTCGTTGGATAAGCAGCTGCAGCAGCAAGTCGTATACTCCTAGCTCACTCATTTGTTACATAGTTTAATTCTTAATTTCTTTGCGTGTTTTTGGTACTTGCATTGTTTAATTCATAAATTTCGGGCGTATTATAGTATTTGAGAGTTGGAGCATCGCGTTTTGGTACCTGAATAGTGTAAATTCGCGTAGTCGTTTGTCTTCTGTTTTTGTTTTGAACGGCCAGTATCGGTTGGTCACAGTCAGTGTGCTCCCTGCCGCCGTTGGATAAGCAGCTGCAGCAGCAAGTCGTATACTCCTAGCTCACTCATTTGTTACATTGTTTAATTCTTAATTTCTTTGCGTGTTTTTGGTACTTGCATTGTTTAATTCATAAATTTCGGGCGTATTATATTATTTGAGAGTTGTAGCATCGCGTTTTAGTACCTGAATAGCGTAAAATCGCGTAGTCTCCTTCCGCCGCCGAGCAGTGTGTCAGCAGTGCGCAAGTAGCAGCATTACTGCATTTACTAGGCAATCTTGTATTTTAATAACCGTTTAAATTTTGCGTCGATTTGTTTGCGCTCTCTGTAGATTAGTTCAGACGTTCTTTGCACAACAGTTTTTAGCATGGATAGGGATTGCAACTGCTGTGTTCGGATGCAGACTGAGTTGGCATCCCTTCGCTCCCAGCTTCAGGCAGTGTAGGCTTCGGTCACACAGCTTGAGGCTGTTGCCAATGGGCATCACTGTGGGGTTCCGGATGGGGGTTTGTCGGGGACGGCCAGCTCGTCCCACGCATCCCCCGATCGGACTACGACTGTGGTTGCCCGGGATACTGCCCGCATTGAGGCTGATCCCTCACCTGTGGCAGAGTGGGAGATCGTCTCAAGGTGTGGCAGGGGGCGAAAGACATTCCAGAGGGCTGAACGGAAGGCCTCTCCAGTTTGTCTGACGAACCGGTTTCGGGCTCTGTCTCAGGCTGATACTGATCTTCGGCCTGACATGGCTGCCTGTCCTGTTCCAGAGGTTGCCCCTCAGTCTGCAAGATCCGGGCGGTCGCAGAGGGTGGGCTTACTGGTAGTTGGGAGCTCCAACGTCAGGCGCGTAATGGGGCCCCTTAGGGATATGGCAGCAAGAGAGGGGAAGAAAACCAATGTGCACTCCGTGTGCATACCGGGGGGAGTCATTCCAGATGTGGAAAGGGTCCTTCCGGATGCCATGAAGGGTACAGGGTGCACCCATCTGCAGGTGGTCGCTCATGTCGGCACCAATGATGTGTGTCGCTATGGATCCGAGGAAATACTCTCTGGCTTCCGGCGGCTATCTGATTTGGTGAAGACTGCCAGTCTCGCTAGCGGGATGAAAGCAGAGCTCACCATCTGCAGCATCGTCGACAAGACTGACTGCGGACCTTTGGTACAGAGCCGAGTGGAGGGTCTGAATCAGAGGCTGAGACGGTTCTGCGACCGTGTGGGCTGCAGATTCCTCGACTTGCGCCGTAGGGTGGTGGGGTTTCGGGTTCCGCTGGATAGCTACACGGGTAGCAGGGGTTGTGTGGCATGGGTTGGGCGGTTTTTTAGGTTAGATGGCCTTGGGCAAGTACAGAAAGGGCAACAGCCTCAACGGGTTCAGGGCAAAGTCAGGACATGCGGGGACCAAGCAGCAATCGGTATTGTAATTGTAAACTGTCGAAGCTGCGTTGGTAAAGTACCGGAACTTCAAGCGCTGATAGAAAGCACCGAAGCCGGAATCGTTATAGGTACAGAAAGCTGGTTGAAGCCAGAGATAAATTCTGCCGAAATTTTTACAAAGGTACAGACGGTGTTTAGAAAGTATAGATTGCATGCAACCGGTGGTGGAGTGTTCGTCGCTGTTAGTAGTAGTTTATCCTGTAGTGAAATAGAAGTGGATAGTTCCTGTGAATTATTATGGGTGGAGGTTACACTCAACAACCGAGCTAGGTTAATAATTGGCTCCTTTTACCGACTTCCCGACTCAGCAGCATTAGTGGCAGAACAACTGAGAGAATATTTGGAATACATTTCACATAAATTTTCTCAGCATGTTATAGTCTTAGGTGGAGATTTCAATTTACCAGATATAGACTGGGACACTCAAATGTTTAGGACGGGTGGTAGGGACAGAGCATCGAGTGACATTATACTGAGTGCACTATCCGAAAATTACCTCGAGCAATTAAACAGAGAACCGACTCGTGGAGATAACATCTTGGACCTACTGATAACAAACAGACCCGAACTTTTCGACTCTGTATGTACAGAACAGGGAATCAGTGATCATAAGGCCGTTGCAGCATCCCTGAATATGAAAGTTAATACGAATATAAAGAAAGGGAGGAAGGTTTATCTGTTTAGCAAGAGTAATAGAAGGCATATTTCAGACTACCTAACAGATCAAAACGAAAATTTCTGTTCCGACACTGACAATGTTGAGTGTTTATGGAAAAAGTTCAAGGCAATCGTAAAATGCGTTTTAGACAGGTACGTGCCGAGTAAAACGGTGAGGGACGGGAAAAACCCACCGTGGTACAACAACAAAGTTAGGAAACTACTGCGAAAGCAAAGAGAGCTTCACTCTAAGTTTAAACGCAGCCAAAACCTCTCAGACAAGCAGAAGCTAAACGACGTCAAAGTTAGCGTAAGGACGGCTATGCGTGAAGCGTTCAGTGAATTCGAAAGTAAAATTCTATGTACCGACTTGACAGAAAATCCTAGGAAGTTCTGGTCTTACGTTAAATCAGTAAGTGGCTCGAAACAGCATATCCAGACATTTCGGGATGATATTGGCATTGAAACAGAGGATGACACGCGTAAAGCTGAAATACTAAACACCTTTTTCTAAAGCTATTTCACAGAGGAAGACCGCACTGCAGTTCCTTCTCTAAATCCTCGCACAAGCGAAAAAATGGCTGACATCGAAATAAGTGTCCAAGGAATAGAAAAGCAACTGGAATCGCTCAACAGAGGAAAGTCCATTGGACCTGACGGGATACCAATTCGATTCTACACAGAGTACGCGAAAGAACTTGCCCCCCTTCTAACAGCCGTGTACCGCAAGTCTCTAGAGGAACGGAAGGTTTCAATGACTGGAAAAGAGCACAGGTAGTCCCAGTCTTCAAGAAGGGTCGTCGAGCAGATGCGCAAAACTATAGACCTATATCTCTGACGTTGATCTGTTGTAGAATTTTAGATCATGTTTTTTGCTCGAGTATCATGTCGTTTTTGGGAACCCGGAATCTACTATGTAGGAATCAACATGGATTCCGGAAACAGCGATCGTGTGAGGCCCAACTCGCATTATTTGTTCATGAGACCCAGAAAATATTAGATACAGGCTCCCAGGTAGATGCTATTTTTCTTGACTTCCGGAAGGCGTTCGATACAGTTCCGCACTGTCGCCTGATAAACAAAGTAAGAGCCTACGGAATATCAGACCAGCTGTGTGGCTGGATTGAAGAGTTTTTAGCAAACAGAACACAGCATGTTGTTATCAATGGAGAGACGTCTACAGACGTTAAAGTAACCTCTGGCGTGCCACAGGGGAGTGTTATGGGACCATTGATTTTCACAATATATATAAATGACCTAGTAGATAGTGTCGGAAGTCCCATGCGGCTTTTCGCGGATGATGCTGTAGTATACAGAGAAGTTGCAGCATTAGAAAATTGTAGCGAAATGCAGGAAGATCTGCAGCGGATAGGCACTTGGTGCAGGGAGTGGCAACTGACCCTTAACATAGACAAACACTGGTAGCAGTTACTTCTGTAAAATATCTGGGAGTATGCGTGTGGAACGATTTGAAGTGGAATGATCATATAAAATTAATTGTTGGTAAGGCGGGTACCAGGTTGAGATTCATTGGGAGAGTCCTTAGAAAATGTAGTCCATCAACAAAGGAGGTGGCTTACAAAACACTCGTGCGACCTATACTTGAGTATTGCTCATCAGTGTGGGATCCGTACCAGATCGGGTTGACGGCGGAGATAGAGAAGATCCAAAGAAGAGCGGCGCGTTTCGTCACAGGGTTATTTGGTAACCGTGATAGCGTTACGGAGATGTTCAACAAACTCAAGTGGCAGACTGTGCAAGAGAGGCGCTCTGCATCGCGGTGTAGCTTGTTCGCCAGGTTTCGAGAGGGTGCGTTTCTGGATGAGGTATCGATTATATTGCTTCCCCCTACTTATACCTCCCGAGGAGATCACGAATGTAAAATTAGAGAGATTAGAGCGCGCACGGAGGCTTTCAGACAGTCGTTCTTCCCGCGAACCATTCGCGACTGGAACAGGAAAGGGAGGTAATGACAGTGGCACGTAAAGTGCCCTCCGCCACACACCGTTGGGTGGCTTTCGGTGTATAAATGTAGATGTAGATGTAGATTGTGACCATAAACGTAAATTAAAGGAAACTTGAGACAGCAACTGTCGATAACATTCCTCCCTTCAACCAGACAATCGTCGGAGACGTGTTTGGTGGCAACCCGGTCAGGCTGTACACCTTAGACACACTACACAGCGAGCGTAGCAAGGTGGAGATTTCCTGCTATTTTGGGGTTTCATTATGTGGGGCCGACGTACGCCACCGGTGGTCATGGAAGGCGCTGTATCGGCTATGAATACCATCCTCTGACCGAGAGTGTGACCACATGAGCAGGGTATTGGTGAGGCATTCGTCTTCATGGACAACAATTCGCCCTCGCATCATACATACCGTGAGAATGACGTCCTTGAGGATAACGACATCGGTGGACTTAAGTGGCCAGCATGTTCTCCAGAGATGAACCTTATCAAACATGCCTCAGATAGATTGAAAATGGCTGTTTATGGACGACGTGCCCCACCAACCACTCTGAGGGATCTACGCCGAATCGACGTTGAGTAGTGGGACAATCTGAACCAACAGTATCTTGATGAACTTGTGGATAGTGTTTCTCGACGAATATAGGCATGCATTAATGCAAGAGGACGTGTTACTGGGTATTAGAGGTACCGGTGTGTCCAACAATCTGGATCACCACCTCTGAGAGTCTCGCTTGGTTCAAATGCCTCTGAGCACTATGGGACTTAACATCTGAGGTCATCAGTCCCCTAGAACTTAGAAGTACTTAAACCCAACTAACCTAAGGACATCACACACATCCATGCCCGAGGCAGGATTCGAACCTGCGACCGTAGCGGTCACGCGGTTCCAGACTGAAGCGCCTAGAACCGCACGGCCACACCGGCCGGCAAGGTCTCGCTGTATGGTGGTACAACATGCAGTGTGTGGTTTCAATGAGCAATAAAAAGGGTGGAAATGATGTTTAAGTTGATCGCTATTCCAATTTTCTGTACAGATTGCAGAACTCTCGGAACGTGTGTACGTCAATACTGATAATGTTTTATATACGCTATCCTTGAATCCATTGATTAACTCCTGACACTTAATAAAAGCGTTCATAATATACTCCAGGGTATTCTAACGACGCAACCTAAAGGAATTATCCGAATAGAACGAAAATCGGTTAATGTGATGTACGTGTACACCCAAGAAAATTATTATATTCAGAAAAATTGGATGATTTATTCAAGAGAAAGGGCTTCACACATTGAGCAACTCAATAACACACTGGTCTACATTTGACCCTCATACAACCTGTTATATAGCTTGGCACTGGTAGGGATGTTGGATGTTCTTCTGAGGGATGGCATTCTAAATTCTATCCAATTGGCGCATCAGGTCGTCAGAATACCAAGATGGTCGCAGGATCCTGCCCATAAGGCTCCAAACTTTCTCTGTTGCGGACTGACTCGGCGACCTTTCTGGCCGAAGAAGTGTTTGACAAGCTCAAATAAAAGCAGTATAAACTCTCGCCGTTGTCGGGTGGGCATTATATTACTGAAATGTAAGCCGAGGATGGATTCCCGTGAAGGTCAACAAACCTGGGCGCAGAATGTAGACGGCGTACTACCGTGCTGTGAGGATACTGCAGATGACAACCAAAGATTCCGCTCAAACTAAGAACATTTGGAGCATCATGAGCAAGGCTCGCCTGCTACCTCGGCATTATGACGATCTAACGAGTCAATTGTACAGAATTTAACACAGTATGCCTCAGGTGGACAGCCATCAACTCAGTCAATGCTAGCCAATAAAATCGACTTTCAAGTTTTCGGAGGGTATTTAATAAACTAAATCAATGTTTTTCTCTCGACGGGTTGTGTCGCTATGTGATAGACCGATCGCCTGTACAAAGAGCTGCCCGAGTTCCACATCTCTGCAGTAAATATTAAACAAAGGTACATGTTCCATAAGCATTTCTGAAAAGCTTGAAGTGCTTCAGAACGAAAAAATGCAATTCTTGTAACTGAAACAATCTTTATTGACAATTTTTAGTAATAGCTCTATATCTGCGAATCTATATTTGCGATGAATACCGGAATTCCAAGTCAGAGGGGATTGGAATCCGATTGTAGGGGAAGGAGTAAAAGAAAGAATTACGGAACAATATGAGGTAGGTATTAAAAATGAAAGTGGAGAAAGACTAGTTGAGTTCTGTTATAAATTTCAGATAGCAATAGCGAATATTCTGTTCAAGAATCACTAAAGGATAAGACATACTTAGAAAAAGGCCGGGAAGATTTAACTTATATCAGAATTTAATAGTGATTAAGAGTAGGCTGAAGTTTAAGAGACTATTCAGAAAGAATGAGGTATCGAATAAATTTCTTCCCCCTACTTATACCTCCCGAGGAGATCACGAATGTAAAATTAGAGAGATTAGAGCGCGTACGGAGGCTTTCAGACAGTCGTTCTTCCCGCGAACCATTCGCGACTGGAACAGGAAAGGGAGGTAATGACAGTGGCACGTAAAGTGCCCTCCGCCACACACCGTTGGGTGGCTTGCGGAGTATAAATGTAGATGTAGATGTAGGTGTAGATGTAGATGTAGATAGTCTTTCATAAACGTAGAATTAATGCAAAAACCAAATACAGTGCTCCATGGTTATGGGGATGGTCAGGACATACGGATATCGAAGTAATTGCTGGTAATTAGGTCAGAAGCTGAAGGACATTAAGTGTTATGTTAGTCATCGTTCAGAACTACACTAGTGTATCATCTGATTTGAATAATTATTGGCACTCATTGGCCACTTACAAAGCATTTATGTAGTATTATAGAATATTATTCAGAAGTCATTCATTACAGTAATTATTGGCATTATAAGTCATCTCATTACAGTAATTATTGGCATCATAAGTCATCTCATTACAGTAATTATCAGTACACGTTGGCCAGTTACAAAGTACTTATTATGCATCATTCGGAAGTCATCATTCAAAACAGGAGTTACTGCGTGTAGCACCAAGCTCCTAGTGATTATATTTGATGTCGTGCAAGTGACATAAGACAGATTTAAAATGTAAGACATTGGAACTAGTACTCAAGGTGTTTAGTCCAATAATACATAGACATAATCGAATCAGTACATCAGAAACATTCGCATTATATTTAGGACGCGAAATATATCTTAAACTGGTAGCATTATTTGGTTGTGTACTGGTAATAGTTGGGAATGGTAATAATAGTTTTTGTTTGTGCTAGCAATGCATTGCGTTGGGATCGATAGTCAATTGCTGGGGCATGAAAATATTTCCTTTTGACTTATTGCTAGAAATAAGGATTAACAACGTCATTCGTCATGAGTCAGCTGTAGCAAGGTTATGAAACAAGCAGAGTGTATGTGATTACATTAATGAATGATACACACAACTGGCTAAAAGAATGCAAGTACTAGAACAGGTTTAATAACTAAGTGCTTCTAGCATATTATTATCATGAAAAGCTTCTCCTGGAAAGAATACAAAGTGTATTATTGACCTGAAACAACAAATGTATATTATGCTGAAAACTAGCAAACTTCGAATTAACAGGAAATGAAATGTGTACTTAATATGTATGTACTCTAGCTGTCTTTCCCAAAACATTCAGTCATTATACTATGCGACATACTACATACTGTCAAAAAGAACTGCAACAAATACTTAAGTAACCACACAGCATCCATTAACTAATAGAAAATACATAAATTCTCATTATTTATATTACCATATTATTCCTACAACTATTAATCATCGTTTATTCTCATCTGCAAAAATAGACATCTCATTATTGATTATTTATATCATATTACCATTTTTCCTTATACAACTATTCATTATCATTCATTATATCATATATTATAGAGTTTCTTGCTTCTAGCAAATTTCATTACTAAAATTAAAAAGTGAAGTTTTGTCTGACAGCCTCCTACAATAACCTCGTATTCTGAAAGAAAAATAATTAGTCAAGACTGTGTATAGTATTTTCTTGTTAATGCTTGTTAATTGTGATCCATTTACTCTTCATGACAAGATATTGCATTTTTTTCGTTCATTGCAATTGTGAAATTTCCATTTCATAGTAAAACACTGTGGTTGTTTAATTTATTTATTTTGTAAGTTGGGTGTTTAGGTTTTTATATTGGTAACGCCATGTAGCGCTCTGTGTGAAAATCACTGGCTGTGCTGTGGGCAGTCTGTGGCTGGGTGGCATTGTTGTAATATTCGCTATTGTAGTGTTGGGCTGTTGGCTGTTAACAGCGCGTAGCGTTGGCAGTTGGAGGTGAGCCGCCAGCAGTGGTGGATGTGGGGAGAGAAATGGCGGAATTTTGAAATTTGTAAGACTGGATGTCATGAACTGCTATATATATTATGACTTTTGATGACTATTAAGGTAAATACATTGTTTGTTCTCTATTAAAATCTTTCATTTGCTAACTATGCCTGTCAGTAGTTATTGCCTTCAGTAGTTTGAATCTTTTATTTAGCTGGCAGTAGTGGCGCTCGCTGTATTGCAGTAGTTCCATTAACGAAGATTTTTGTGAGGAAAGTGATTTGTGAAATGTATAGGTTAATGTTAGTCAGGGCCATTCTTTTGTAGGGATTTTTGAAAGTGAGATTGCGTTTCGCCTAAAATATTGTGTGTCAGTTTAAGCACAGTCTTGTATAATATTTCTAAGGGGACGTTTCAATTTTACTCGGTATTGCTTTCTGAAAATTATGAATATGGATTAATATCTTGCAGTCAAATCATATACTCACTAAACCAAAACTTGTTTCTAGAGATATAACTAATCATAAGGCATAACATGACGGAAAATGTATTAGGTCAAGACCATTGACAATTTTCAACTGCAAAAATGTACACTCAATATTATAATGTAGTAGCAAAAAATGTAAAATAGTGGAGATATTGAGATATCATAAGGCAAAAATGTCAAAGTCAATTGATTTTTGTTGTATGTTAAACATTTAATAGTGCATAGAGATAATTTTACTTTCGATAGGAAAGCCATCATATATACATTAAAAAATGAAAAATGTTCATGGTCTGAGATATAACGTCAAGAAAAGCGACCTGCTAACCTTACCTTGCCGGGAACTTGCCAAGAAAAAGTATGATTATCATCAGTAGGTGGTCATATAAATATCAGGAAATGGCATTATAATGTGATGTTATAAGGTATTTGACTGGTCAGGATGATTGTGGGTGGGCGTGAGGGTCTTAGGTCGAGCCGGTGATCAGCATTTGAACACGGTCGAATAATTTACTTTAACTTTTATTAAAAACTCGTTACATGCATACTCAGAAGCGGTCAGTGTCCTCGCAGCCTACCGACCCGAACGCAACGCGGAAGCCCGGTGTCTGACGACGCAGCAGGGTGTCTGACGACAACAGCCGCCCGGCCGACAGAAAGACCCACTTTTTTCAGCGACCCGGCAATGCGGAATCAGCGGTGACGGGAATATGTGCACCGCGCTGGAGGGTGAACGATCGCTTGCCATCTTCACCCGTTCCCTTACAATATATCATTAAGTATTTTTATTCAATAAAAGGTTTAATATTGGAAATATGGTGATTGCCCTTGGTTTTTCTGGTTCTCAAAGTTTCGACATGTACTACATTGGGGTGGGGAATGCTGCAAATTCTATATGGGCCAGGGTATAGAAGCTCAAATTTACTGCATCTACCCTTTCCTCTGTTGCATAAATAGTGTGTGCTTACTTATATCTTCTGTTCTATGTGAAATTCATGGCTTGTACGAACCTTTTTTTGCTGTCTTCTTCGGCGCTTGCAGCACGTTTGATGTTGTTGAGCGCAATGTCAATTATTTTATGGTGGCGTAGTCGACGAGATGTAGGAAAAGATTCTAATTCTTTAATTCTGTTGGGTGGTTCAACATTTTTCAATATGACTTTCGGAGATAGCATAGTAGATTCATTTGGTATGGAGTTAATTACATTCTGGAATGAGAGTATGTGTGTGTCCCAATCAATATGTTTTTTATGGCAGAATATTCCACATAGCTTACCAATTTCTTTCATCAGTCGTTCAGAAGGGTTCGAAGAAACGTTGTACCTGGATATATATATATCGGAGAAATGATTTTAGCTCGTAACATACACGTCCATATCACAGATCGAAATTGTGGCCCATTGTCGGGAATTACTTTCAATACATGCCCTACATGAAATAAAAAATGTTTTACAAATGCATTCGAAATAGATTTAGCAGTAGCTTTGCGTAACGGAGTGAAGGTAAACATTTTCTGGCTCCATAATGTGCGTAACTTAAATGAGTACACCTCATTAATTTGGTAACAAGTTCGTGAGGAATACATGATAGTAACTAGTTGTTGCTGTCAGGGAGAGAGCGGCGAAACAGAATGTTATTGTGTACAGAGCAATGGTTTCTAATGGTAACGTTATTCCTATGTTGCCAAAGGTGTTTAATTTCTTTCTAGACGTTGTCTTTGTTCTGCTCTAGTGCTATGTCTCGTAATGACGACGAAATGAAATTTTCAAATGCAACTTGTTGAATATACATGAGGCTGAAGTTTACTTGGCAGAAGTTGGTTGCGATGTCTTGTTGACTGTTGCTGTGAGAACGGGATAGTGCGTCTTCTACAATATTTTGTATACCGGGAATGTGAACAATTGTAAAATTAAATTCCTGTTAATAAAGCTTCCGTCTGCTTAACCTGTCATGTGTAAATTTAACGGAAAGTAAAAACTGTATAACTCTATGATCTGTATAAACGGTAGTATGTCTTCCATAAAGAAAATGCCTAAATCTGGTAAATGCCCATACAACACATAATGTTTCAAGTTCTGTTACAGAATAATTGCGTTCAGCAGGTGACGGAATTCGACTTGCAAAGGCGATGTTTTTAATTACTTTAGTACTGTCTTCTTCAATTTCCAGAAAAATGTGTACGCCTAAAGCGATGTAAGAACTGTCGGTGGCAATGGAAAAATTTCTGGTAGGATCTGGATGTGATAAAAATGGTACGTTCAACAAGGCATGTATCAGATTAACAAATTCAGACTGTGCTTGGCTATCCCAGGACCAAGAAGCGTTTTTACCCGTCAATTGGCATAATCTAGGGGTATCTAAAGAAGATTAATGAATAAATTTACGGAAAAAGGTAATTAATTCCAGAAAGCAGCGTAGATGTTTCTTCGTCGTTAGAACAGTAATGTCACGTAAAGCTTGAAGTTTTTTCGGGTCAGGCGTAATGCCTTCTGCTGACATTACATGTCCAAGAAATTTAATAGAAGTTTTGCCAAAGTGTGATTTGCTAAGATAAACTTTGAGTCCTTGTGCACGAAGAGTTTGCAACAATTGTTCAAGAATCAAACTGCGTTCAGACCAGTTAACTTCTGCGATAATGATGTTGTATACATACGTTGTGATTCTCTCTTTAAGTTCTGCCGGAAGTATAGTATCCAAACCGCGAATAAATGTTGCTGAAGAAATTGTTAAACCTAACGATAATTTGCAAAATTGATAACAATCATCAGAACAAAAAAAAAATGCTGTGTAATTTCTGCAGTTCGGATGGAGCAGAATTGCCAAAATCCCGATTTCAAATCTAATGTGGCATAAATAGCGGTACCTGGAAATTTCTGTAGAAGTACTTCTAGAGTGTGTGGGCGGTCTGTTTCATTAATAATAATGTCGTTGACATGACGCGAATCAAGTGCGAGGCGAAGTGAGCCATCCTTTTTCTTAACAATAAGGAGCGGGTTTATATACGGACTGACTCCCGGTTCAATAATTCCTTGGTAGAGCATAGCTTGCAATTCCTTTTTGACTTCTTCTCTGTGGAAATAAGGAATGGGATAATGTTTGGCTTTAAACGTGTCATGCTGTTTAACTTGAAATTCATACATAGAACCGGATATAGTACCAGGGATGTTGTCAAAAACTGGAAAAAACTGGAGCTTGCTGTAAAAGAATTTTGGTTAGTTGAGTACGTTCGCCATCTGCATTTGCGTTGCTCTGTTTTACTTTATCAGAAATCATTTGCATAACATCATAGTCAGCTTCGTCTGTCGTATTGTAGTTGTGTACATACGTATCTGTGAACAATGTTACGTGATGTGGAAATGACCTCTGTCCGACTAACTGCTTGTTCTTCTGCAGATAAAGCGAGCTGAAATTCTGATGCCAGGTGTACCTTATCATCCTTTAACATTAAATAGGAATTTTGAGGTTAATAACTCCGTCATGTTGTACCAATAAATTCGTACCTAAAATAACGTCTGTTGTTAATAAGGGAACATTCCAAAAATTTGAGTGGAACATATAACCTGCAAGACAAAATGATAAGCGTGTATGTAATTTTACATCTACTCCTTCACCAGATACTACTCCTTTTACTTTCGTTTTGCCTAGTGGTAACGTAGGTCTTTGTTACATTTGTTGAAAGTTTCTTCATTTAAAACTGACATAGGTGATCAAGAATCGATAACTGCTGTAAATATGGATGATCCAATCTTTACTTCAATAACAGGGTGGGAAATGGTATTTTGTATAACTGGTTTTTCATGCAAAAGTGTGTCTCGGATGTCGTCAAAAGTAATACATTTCCTGTGTATCAAAAGTATCGCTTACGTTACTGGAGGATTCAACCTGTACTGTATCTAGTCATATTCTTTTTGACATGCTGTTATTCGCAGGAGGATGCTGTGGCATTTCAACTATCTGTACTGCTCTGTTACTTTGTCCTAACATATTTGGTTCAGGATGATATCGACTGTCTGGTTCATTCATGATAATCTGTTGTTGTGGATGGCCGGCCAGATTGGTCGAGCGGTTCTAGGCGCTACAGTCTGGAACGCGAGACCGCTACGGTCGCAGGTTCGAATCCTACCTCGGGCATGGATGTGTGTGATGTCCTTAGGTTAGTTAGGTTTAAGTATTTCTAAGTTCTAGGTGACTGATGACCTCAGAAGTTAAGTCCCATATTGCTCAGAGCAATTTGAACCATTTTGTTGTGGATGATTCTGCTGCTGATAAGATCCACTGTTATTAAATGTGCGCTGAGAACTGTGCTCATTACTTTTACGTCTGTCGTGATAGTCATTACTATACGGCGCGTTTCGATAAGAGTTGAAATGATGTGTCTTCTGCACGTAGTGATTTCCTTGTTGCTGTGGGTTACTATTTGGCGGAGCCGAAGGTATATGTGTAGGCCGCGAAACATTAAAGCTTGGTTGACCTTGCACATTATATTGTTGGTTAGGTATGCTAACCGGCTGGTTTCGCTGCTGTTGTGGGGAAAAGCTTCTATTGTTGTCAAAATGTGTTTTCTGTTGGTGATAATTTTGATGATACTGATAATAAAATTTTTGGCTGTTATTAAAGTTCTTTTGGTTGTCACTCCTGGAGCGTCTATCACCTTTGCTATTAAAATAGCGTGGCTGGTCGTAATTACCATATGCTTGTTGGCCTTGGTTATGATGTGAAAAATTTTTGTTTATGAAGGAATAATCTGATTGCTGAACTTCCAACAACTGTAACAGATCTCTAAATGCCGAAATATTTTCTTTCTGCTGACCTGTTAAAAGTGATACTCTTAACGATCGTGGTAATTTAGAAATACACAATTGAATAAGTGCTGACTCACTGTACGGCTCACATAAATATTGGTTTTGTTGTACCATGTGTCCAAAAAATTGCGTGACAGTGAGAAAATTTGAGATCTCATAATTCGATAAGCTAATTAACAGATCATTGATTCTGCACTGTGTCGTCTTCGACCAATACGCTAACAGAAAAGCATTCTGAAATTCTTCTACCGAGTAACATTATCTCGCGATCGGTCTCATACGAGTTGCTGGATCACCTTCCAAAAAACTTCAAATAAATTCGAGTTTGTGTTACGGGCCAAGTTAGTGGAAAAGCAAAGCTAAATTGCTGTATCCAATCCAATGGGTGAATCTGTGTTCTATCATTTCTAAATACCTTAAATTTCCTAGCGGATAGAAAGTGCTTATAATCAAAATTATCGTCTCTGAATGTCTCAGCAAGTTCAGGATTGTATGATAAACTGTTTGTCTATGACTGTTCGAAATCTAAGCCCCATACTCTCTGTAAATCACCTAAGTTATTTTGGCTGTGTGAGTGTGACAAATATTCAGGATGTGGAATATGCTGTGACGTGTTAGAGGCTGAAATATTTTTCATTTGTAACTTCTTGCTGTAAAGATGACAGTTCTCTACAATAATATAATATTGGACGAACCTGTCTCACTAATTGTCTGCTGCATGTTTTTTAATTCGGGTGTTTGAACTAAACTGGTGACGTATCGTCTGATTTGGTGTCATTGTTATTTTCGATAAGGTCAATACGACCGGCCAATTCATCATATTTTTCAGTAAATGGTTTTACCTGATGACCATTCTTAGTGTCACATGCATTAATTGGTTTTTGCATTTTACGTGTGGTTTTGTTCAATTTCTTAACGTCTGCTTTAATGGCATCAGGATCCTGTATTAATTCTACTTGTTCGAGTCTGTTGGTCACTGTCTGACAGTCTACTGTGTACTTATTTTCCAAAGTCTGAATATCAGGGTCTGTTTCTGTTGTTAGATCAGAGATTTCACCATGCAATTCAGTGTTCAACTGTTTGATAGTTCTGATTTCGTCTGATACTGTAGCAATGTTGTTGTCTAAGAATTTTTTTTGCTTTCGTAAACAACTTACGCTTGTCTTCCTGTCTTTGTGTAGTAGTTGTTTCATGACTTCTTTCTTTACGTTGTTCTGTTCCAGTATAATTTTGCGGTAATGCGTTTCATTGTTTTGTAGATGGTGATTAAAACGTTCGTCAATTTGGCTGTTCAAATTCTTGTCTACTTTCGCATCCAGTGTGCGTGAAAGTTCTGCTGACATCAATTTAAACCCGTCTCGTAACTGTGTTGCATTTTCTGAACATTGTTTACCAACTGCACTGATTTCATCTCTAAGTATTTTTGTTGTGTCTGCATGTGTATTACGTAATTCTTGTGCAACGGATCTAATTTCTTCACTACTCTTCCTAGCAACAGCCTTAATTTCCTCATGTAACTGTTCTGTAGTATCATGACATTGCACGGCAATGGCTGTAATCTGTTCACTAACTTGTTTGTAACTCTTGTCTTGTTTTTCGTTAAGTTGTCTGTAATTGTTGTCTTATTGTTCATTAATTTGTTTGAAATTGTGTCTTGTTTTTCATTCGACTGTTTGAGATTTTCATTTATTTGTTTATAATTGTTGTCTTGTTTTTAGTTCGACTGTTTGTGATTTTCTTGAAGTTGTAGCAATACTGCCATAACTTGATCCATGCCAAAATTAGCGACTCTATTTTTTGTGCTATGTGGTGGTGTATCTGCTTGTGACACATGTTCCCTAACCATTGTGTTATTGTCTGATTCACGGAAAGGTTTCCTAATTGGATGTACACTGTTGGTCACTACATTGTAATCAAATCAAATTTGAAATATTTTGAGTGCATTGTTCATCTTCGTTAGAAACATTTGTCTGTTCACTGTGTAAATTTTTCAAATCCGGTGTGTCAAACTGGGCAACGTTCATTGTATCGGAACGTGCCGCGTCATGATTTGTTAAATTCACTGTGGACCTAATTCAATTTGTTTGCTCATCATTTAGATTAAAATCATTGCTGGTGGTCGGTACGCACTGATTATCTGTATTTGGAGGATTATCGTTATGATACTGAGTGTCGCTAGTATTATCAGTCAAATAATTCAAGTCGGCTTTTTCACCCATCATGCATCGCAATGTATTGTTAGCAGTTTTTGGCGGCATTTTCACGGGTCAAAGGTAGGCACAACATCAAAGAAGAAGCAAAAATGGAACAAATAGAATAACAACAAAGAACAATAAATTGCCGATGATCTGTGAAAGAAGAAATGACAAATTAGTAAATGCGTTGCGCCAGATGCAAACTACATTTAACATTAGGTACATAAGAACAGATGTATAACTCACTGCTTCTCAGAAATTCACAAAAAATTCGAGCCTGGCCGGTTGTCGACAAGAATAACCTCCCAACAGAAAAAATATGTATAAAATTATACATATAATTATAACATTCACATTTAGTGTAGCCTCCCAACAGTATATTATTACGTAATATGGCAATAATGACGTGACTAAGCTCTTAGTAAAAAATAAGTGACGAATATATAACCTTTCAATAATTAACTGACTGTGAATCTAAACTGGTAAATTTGGACGTCAGCAGTGCTGCGTCATGGCCCTGAAAGATCATTCTGAATAAACTGAAAATTCTTACCTCAATGAAGTCGCCGTATAACGCGTATAAGGATTTTTTTTGGCACAGACCAGTGCAATGCTGGCCGCTAGATTTTTCACGTATGAAAAGAAACAACTGAATTTTCTTTGTGATAGTCGGGATGACCATGGATTGCAGAAATTAGTAAATTCTTTAAATTCAGGTGAATGATTGTCAAAAAGTTAATTTTATTATAAAAAGATTTTTAAAACATTTACATGGGACTTGATATAACAATAATACAAATTGAGTTGTAACAAATTAGATATGCACGGCTGTTTTTACCTTATACTACATCGCTCAGGCATGACCTGCCCAACCGCCTGACTGTGAGCTACCACCAGTACTACCGACACAGCTCCTACTGCAGTCGACACTGCTCTCTGCAGACGACACTGCTCTCAGGTCAGCGATTCTATTATAGCTTACATATCGCAGACAGCGCATGAGCAGTCCATCGAAATTACATCGGCTTGAGTTGACTAGCAATAAATTCCTTAGTCATGGATGTCTTACTAACATAACTTACAAAAACTAAAAATAAATTTAATTCCTACTTTACGCAGATAGCTGACCATCTTATAAATCAAAATATACCGTGTACATTCAGAAACCAAACCAGATGTACTGTAAATAATAAATCAATTTTTTATACCCAACCAGTGAAAAGGTAATACATGCTATAATTAAAGAACTGAAGCTCAAATTCTCTTTTGGTACCGACAGTATCTGTGACTATATCTTCAAGAAACTTGCTGCCCCCATAGTCAGGCCACTTGTCGACACCTGTAACTGTTCTCTTTCAGAAGGGATATTCCCAAAAATATTGAAGATACCAAAAGTAAAAATCTGTATTCAAGAAAGGGACAAAACAGAAATATCAAACTACAAGCCTATTTCACTACTATCTGGATTTTGGATAAATAATTGAAAAATCTATTGTAAAAGACTAATCAGTTTCACAGCAAAGGAATTACTTCTCAAACACACAACACGGATTCCGAAAATCTAAATCTACTGAGAATGCTATTTTTGCATTCATAAATGAAGCTTTAAATGCAATAGACAGCAAAGAACATATCTCAGCCATATTTATAGACCTCTCTGAAGCATTCGATGTCATCAGTCACAATATTTTGCTGAAGAAACTTGAAGCTGTAGGTATTAGGGACTCAGCCTATGAATAGATAGAATCATATCTCCAAAATAGGGAGCAAGTAGTTGAGCTTGCTATCCAAGAAGCGAACAAGATAGAGTCCTACTGCTCCGAAAAGCAGAGCATTAAGTACAGCGTACCACAAAGCTCCATTCTATGACCAGTTCTGTTTCTACTATGTGTAAATGACTTGGAATCGACTAATCCACGCCATAATTACGGAAAATTCGCAGGTGATCAAATTGGAGAATTACTGCATGAGACTAAAAAGTGTTTTCCGGAAAAAAATTTAGTAATAAATACAGAAAAATCAGTTACGATGCACTTATACACAGTGAAAAATAAATGCCCACACACCAGACAGTGTAGTTTACCAGAACTCTTGAAAATTTGAACTCTACAAAATTTCTTGGCGTATGGATCCCAGGAGATCTAAGATGGATCCAACATGCAAAATACATTGCAAATAAATTAAATACTATTTGTTATATGATTAAAATTCTTTCTGATTGCACATTGAAAGAGACAGAATTTTTACTGTGATATGGCATAATCGGTTGGGGAAGTGGATCTGTCAGCAAAAGTTGTTTTATATTCCAAAACAAAATCTGGAGAGCCATAGAAAATGTTGCCTCAAGAACCTCATGCAAGCCCTTATATAAGAAACTTCACCACCATGTCTCTATATCGTATAAGTAATAACACTTTTTGGGAAAATCTTAGGAACCAGCAACAATCTTGTATCATCTAACCAGAGTATCCATCTGTATAACACAAGAAGAAAGCAGGATATACATGTTCAACATGCATATACAACACTAAAAGAGAGTGGACCACTGCAAACAGGAAACAGACTGTATGATAAGCTACCTAATAACATTAAAACAATAAAAGACATATCAAAATTTAAAACCTGTTGTCCATAAATATTTATTATAAAAGTACTGTTGTAGTGTACATGAATATCTTGAAACATAATAATTTGTTGCGAAATAGTGAAAAGGAATGAATGAAACATTAATCAGAAGATTTACATTTTAAAATATCTGATTCAATTACTTGTGTTAAATATTACAGATGAGAGCTGAATTTTCAGCTGTGATAATAATAACCCTAAATCAATGTAAATATTCTTGTACAATTTAAAAATGTGTATTATAAATCACAGTGACTTGTCCAGTATCATACTGTATGCCTTATACAACAAGTGACTAAAAAATACAATAAAAATGAAATGGAAAATTGATATGAACTAAAGAGATATCTCTATTCTTTGGTAGTGTTAAGCTAAATAAAGGCAGTGTGGTTTTCATGTTTCATAAAATAAGTAATTACAGTTTCGCTAGTCACTTTGAGATGTGGATACTGGACGCACACGAATGGAAGCAAAGACGCCAAACAGGAGAAGCTTGTACCCACTGATAATAAAAGTATGCTATTTTAGAATGGACAGCTCCAGCCAAATTCTTCTTTTTTTAATATTGTTCACTTGATAGTCCTCACTGCGATAACGCTTGGCTCATAGTAGTATTCTTTAAATTAAAGGGGAACTATATATTGTTTTACGTATTAGAGATTTCTTTCCAGGGTTCTTTTAATTTTTAATTTCAGTTTTAATACTTCATGAATGCGTAGATCTCTTGATTTTCGAACACAGCAAGGAATATAGTCTTCAGAGTGTGCGTACTTGAACACAGCGGGTATGCCATGAGTAATATTTAACAACAACAAGAGAGCTTGAGTGTTAAAGCACAAATGGTAAGCTCAAACCGTAAATGAAATTTCGTTATTGCGGCATGTACAGCGGGACAATGATTTTACTAGATGGTGTGGAAGACGCGGTTAAGTAACCTATAAAATGTGCGTGGGCAGCATATTATCCGGATTTTCGAGCACACGTCCGTCGATTGCAATCGCTTGAGGAACGGGAGTAGCTGTCACTCCGTCCCACTTGCACAGTAACTGGTTCGAGGAGGTGGCGTATGCTACAGCCACCGTTGTAACTTCAAAAATAACGTGTTTCTCGAAATCCGTGGTTCTCCGTGCTTTCACCACAGAAACCTCCACTCGCAATGAAAACAGTAAGTATTTGCTGACAGTGAGACAACACACTTTATTTTAACTCACTTGTTGATACATGAAACGCGAGATAGTACAATAAATAAAACAGCAAGCAACATATCAAAAAATGAGGGAAGTCAGATACAGTACAGTAGAAAGTATTTCACATTTCGAAGTTTGTTTTATTGTTCGATTAGATGTGGCGCTCATAGTGAGACAACACACTTTATTTTATCTCACTTGTTGATACATGAAACGCGAGACAATACAATAAATAAAACTACAAACAACATGTTAAATAAAGCGGGAAGTCAAATACACTACAGCAGAAGGTATTTCACACTTCAAAGGTTGTTTTAAAGTTCGATTAGATGTGGCGCCACAATCGAGGTTCTAGATCGATCAGGTGGATCAGGTCAGTTTGCGAAAGACAAGATTTCTGGTTCGGGTCTCAGTGTTGCATACAGTTTTGATCGACCATGAATTTTCCCAGTTGTCGATCACTACACTAATAGCAAAGGGTAAGACTTCGTGGGCAGAAATGAAAAGTACACGGGTTATTGTTAGGCATTGCAATTTATTGTTGACAGACAATCTCGATTTACTTTAAAGGAAATTTTTTGTGTGATGTTATTGATATTGCGTCCAGGAGGCACTCTTGAGTCCATCATAAGAGGTAGTAAACGTTTCCGCTGGGTACTATCAGGTATCGCAGCTGTACCTATCGCTGTCAACGTAGGTCATCGTCACACGCAGCTCGCCGGCCTCCGTCACGTACAGCGCATACGTCATAAAGCTGTAGTAGCTGTGTAGGTCCCGAGGTCCCATCATCTGCAAGCAGACAACCAGTATGGCACACAACTGCATTTACAACAGTGTTCCATAAGCTACCGTACAGTGGCATACTCAACCAGTCTCCTTTTGCCACCAGTGTTCCCAATTCACACAGTAACACCGTCCGCACACTTCAGTATGGGCTAGAATTTAATATCATCATCGACGTGTATTGGACAAAGTTGTGTTACTTGACGTTATTTGGAGATTGGGATCTAGGGAATTTGTGACCAGGGCTCTTCGCAATGCATAACGTCTACCACCATTGTTCGTTGTGCATTTGTATGACATTTTCACTTCGACGAACCGTGAAATCCTGGTTCTAATCTTTACTATCTCTTCCAATAAGTCAAACAAGGTAAGCGTCCCATCCTTAAGAGAACCCGTCACAACAAAGCCACTCCTCTTGACGTGCAAGATATCCGCGCTTACGTTAAGAAGCAGGTAATAACCTCAATTCCAAAGATGCCATGTGCTGATAAGTGTGAATGTTACGGGAAGATCATAATAAGTCATGGTTGCAAAATACTTACAAGAATTATTTACAGAAGAACGGAAAAGCTAATAGATTCCTAATTCGGGGAATGCCAATTTGTGTCCCGTAGAAATGTAAGAACAAGCTAGGTAAAAACTGACCCTACAACCTATCCGAGCAGATAGGATCAAGAAAGGCAAACTTACGTTTATAGGATTAATAGATTTCGACACAGGTTTTGAGAATGTTGCTTGCAACACACCGTTTTAAGTTCTGGTTATTTATTTTCTTTTTTTGAGTAAATGATCAGTCGAGTGACAGGTTTGATGAGGCCCGCTACGAATTCCTTTCCTGTGTCAGACTTTTCATCTCAGAGTGACACCTCCACCCAATATCCTCATTTATTTCGTGTTTGTATTTCAGTCTCTGTTTTCCTCTAAAGTTTTTACAGCTACCTCTGGCAAATCTGAAGTTATACCGTGATGTTTTAAATGTCCTACCTTCCTGTCACTTTTTCTTGTCAGTATTTTCCATTTGTTCTTTCCCTCGTCGATTCTCCAGAGAACATCCTCAGTCTTTATCCGATAATTTTCACTAATTTCCTGTTGCACCACATCTCAGATGCTTTGTCTCTCTTCTGTTTCGGTTTTCGCATAGTCCACGTTTCATGACTATACAACACTGTGCTCCAAAAGTACATTCTCCGGAATTTCTCCCTCCTGTGGTTAACACTAGTAGACTTCTCTTGGCCAGGAAAGCCCTTTTTGCCAGTGGTAGTTCGTTATGTCCTTCTTGTACAATATGTCCGCAGCCACGGCTGCAAAGTTCTAACACGAATTCTTTATAGACGAATGAAAAAATTGGTAGAAGCCGACCTCGAGAAAGATCAATTTGGATTCCGTAGAAATGTTGGAACACGTGAGGCAATATATACCCTACGACGTATCTTAGAAAATCGATTAAGGAAACGCAAATCTACGTTTATAGCATTTGTAGACTTAGAGAAAGCTTTTGATAACGTTGACTGGAATACTCTCTTTCAAATTCTGAAGGTGGCAGGGGTAAAATACAGCGAACGAAAGGCTATTTACAATTTGTACAGAAACCAGATGGCAGTTATAAGCGTCGAAGGGCATGAAAGGGAAGCAGTGGTTGGGATGGGAATGAGGCAGGGTTGTAGCCTAATCCCGATGATATTCAATCTGTATACTGGGCAAGCAGTGAAGGAAACAAAAGAAAAATTCGGAGTAAGAATTAAAATCCATGGAGAAGAAATAAAAACTTTGAGGTTCTCCGATGACATTGTATATCTGTCAGAGACAGCAAAGGACCTGGAAGAGCAGCAGAACGGAATGGACAGTGTCTTGAAAGGAGGATATAGGATGAACAGCAACAAAAGCAAAACGAGGATAATGGAATATAGTCGAATTAAATCGGGTGATGGTGCGGGAACTAGATTAGGAAATGAGACGCTTAAAGTAGTAAATGTGTTTTGCTATTTGGGGAGCAAAATAACTGATGATGGTCGAAGTAGAGAGGATATAAAAAGTAGACTGGCAACGGCAAATAAAGCGTTTCTGAAGAAGAGAAATTTGTTAACATCGAGTATAGATTTAAGTGTCAGGAAGTCGTTTCTGAAAGTCTTTGTACGGAGTGTAGCCTTGTATGGAAGTGAAACGTGGACGATAAATAGTTTAGGCATGATGAGAATAGAAGCTTTCGAAATGTGGTGTTAAAGAAGAATACTTAAGATTAGATGGGTAGATCACACTACTAATGAGGAGGTATTGAACAGAATTGGAGAGAAGAGGAGTTTGTGGCACAACTTGACTAGAAGAAGGGATCGGTTGGTAGGGCATATTCTGAGACATCAAGGGATCACCAATTTAGTATTGGAGAGAATCGTGGAGGGTAAAAATCGTAGAGGGAGACCAAGAGATGAATACACTGAACAGATTCAGAAGGATGTAGGTTGCAGTAGGTACTGGGAGATGAAGAAGCTTGCACAGGACAGAGTAGCATGGAGAGCTGCATCAAACCAGTCTCTGGACTGAAGTCCACAACAACAACAACGGAAATTAACAGACCTTTAACGCGGAATGGTAGCTGGAGCATAGACTATTCCATTTCCAAAATGCACAATCTCAAGAGTGTGCCGAGAATACCGAATTTCAGGAATTATCTCTCACTACGGACAAAGCTGTAGCCGAAGGCCTTCACTTAAAGACAGAAATCAGCGGTGTTTGTTTAAAGTTGCCGGTGCTAACAAACAAGCAGCACTACCTGAAATAATGGCAGAAATCTACGTGGGACGCATGACGGAAGTATCCGTTATGACAGTGGAGCGAAATTTGGCATTAGTAGGTTATGGCAGCAGAACTCCGACGTGTGCGCCCTACCTAACAGCACAACATCGCCTGTAGCGCTTCTCCTAGGCTTGTGACCATATCGATTAACCCTACATGGAAACCGTGGCCAAATTGTGAACAAAGCACTGTGCAAGCTTCTGCTGCCTCCATGATGGTGTGGGCAGTGTCCACGTGGAACGCGATGGGTCCTCTCATTACGTTGGCCACTTGGAGTCCATGCAGCAATCACGGACTTCATGTCCAAACGAACGACGGTATTTTTATGGACGACGATTCACCGCGTCACCGGGGCACAATTGTTCGTGACTTGTTTGAATAACACTGCAGACAATTCCAGCGAATGACATGGACACCCATATCGACCGGCATGAAACTCACCGAACATTTATGCAACATAATCCAGAGGTCACTTCATGCAAAAAATCCAGCATCGGAAACGCTTCCGAATTTATGGACGGCTGTAGAGGCAGCATAGCTCGAAATTTTTGCGGGGATATCCAGCGATTTGTTGAGTCCATGCAACGCTGAGTTTAACAAATGCAGTGGATTTACTAGTGGCTGCGACCACAGTTTGCCTGTATTGGTTTGCCTGCAGAAAAGTTGCTTCCCCTCAAGAATCAATAAGATACATTCCTGAGACGACAGCTACATACAGGCGACTGGATCCGCCAAACGACCTGTCGTCTCGGCGTTTTTAGAATATTGACGTTGAAAATGTTGGTTCTGAACACTGTTCCTGTGGTTGCCTTGGTGGAGGTTGTCTTTAGATGATGACTGAGAAGTAGAACACGTTTCCATCTCACAGCGATAGGTCGTGTACACAACCGGAATCCGATTAGGTTTTCACAAGCGGAAATACATTTTCCAGCTGGTTAAATCTTTGTTAACCCATCGAGGACAGTAAGACAGCAGCCGGACATGTAGTGCTTGAATTATGATGATTAAAACCAACATCTGAATCGGAAACCAACGTCTTTTATTCAAAAGATGCTACCAATTTCGACGCCAAAAAGAGTCATCTTCAGGCCCAACCTTAACTTGCCATCAACGCACGAACCACAATGACAAAGACAAACGAAGCCTTCAAATGTAAACAGTCAACGTATTAAGTTCGTATGCCAGCACGTGCAAGCAACAAAGTCGTGTGCAGCGGGGCCTAAACCACCTTGATTCTGTATCTTCGTAGCAGTAATAAGCCCAGCAACGGTGAGACGTTTGATTAGTAACATGTTTTGCATAACGACGTTGGATTCTGCTACAGCTGTTGGTTTTAATAATCATTATTCAAGTACTTCTTACTCATTGTTTGAACCGAAAATTTTACCAAAATCAATTGCGCAAAGGTTTTTTTACTTCGCGGTGTGCGTTTCGTCTACTATCACCTGTCTCTAGTCAGCGACACTGCTGTAGTTTCGTTGAACTGCCGCTGCAGAGCGTTCAAGTGATACTGGAAAGCGTGGATTTCTTCAGCCAAAATGGCTCTGAGCACTATGGGACTTAACATCTGCGGTCATCAGTCCCTAAGAACTTAGAACTACTTAATCCTAACTAACCTAAGGACATCACACACATCCATGCCCGAGGCAGGATTTAAACCTGCGACCGTAGCGGTCACGCGGTTCCAGACTGAAGCGCCTAGAACCGCACGGCCACAGGACATCTTTCTTCAGTCATCGGGTGCTGATAACCTCTAGTAGTGTCATGAGCTACTGTCTACGCTGCAAAATTACGAATATGAGGATATCCACTCGAACAGTCATTTAACAAAATATTATGCACCTGATCAGCTGCATGCAAACTGTTAACACAAGTCTCCCGGTTACTCGAAGTCACAACAGTTTTATTAGCGAAAGGCAACTGGTTCAGGTCCTAATGCAGCATCTGGAACTTCAGACTACGTCACTAGTGAGCGTAGCTGCCACCAAATTTCTGATGGCAATTTATCACCAATAACAGAGCGCAGTGGCAACCCATTTTCATCCGACCTGACTTAGAATTATCGTCATAGCATACTGCTTATGTTAACTAAATTAGCTAAGTGTATATTAATCTATATACCTATCTCTGCAAAGTATTTGAGTGAACGCGGGGATAAAGTCTCAATCGTACCGTGTCTGCTAATAGAATCTGAAGTTTAGAAAGCATGAAATGAAACTAAAATTGAAAAACACTAAAAGTAAAAAAAAAAGTATTTTCCCATAAGTTTAATATAAGTAGCACTACTCTGATCAACTCATCATCGCGTCGGGTGACCACTAAGTAACTAAAATGAAATCATAATTTATGAAGCTTGAAATTTAAATTGATGTAACCTACCTAAGCTACTTAGTCAATTGTCAAAGTAGCAGTATCAAATCGTTGTCTAAGGCTTCATTTACTCCGAAATATTTGCATTAGAGATATAACCGTCAGCGACACCGGACCTTACGCGAATGACCCAGCGAGGTGGCGCTGTGGTTAGCACACTTGACTTTATTCGGGAGGACGACGGCTCAATCCCGCATCCGGCCAACTTGATTTAGATTTTCCGTGATTTCCCTAGATCGCTCCAGGCAAATGCCGGGATGTTTCCTTTGAAAGGACATCCTTCCCCATCCTTTCCTAATCCGATAAGACCGATGACCTCGCTGTCTGGTCTCCTCCCCCAAACAACCACAACCAACGTTACGCGAATGGCCGTTCGGGTCGCCACAGTCGGTCACGGGCCGCGCGCCGCATACAGCAAACCGCGCGACCCCCTGCTAGCGGTTTAATGAAGTGTGAGTTACTATGTTATCAGCAAACCACTGTGAGACACAGTCCTCGTAATACAGACCAATGCTTGAAACTAAGTTCCTACCTAATTATGTTTTCTATGCAATCAAGAATTTAAAGGCAAGATGTGAGAGACAAGATGGCGTCTAGGGTAAAAATTTGGTGTGTAGCTCCGCGAAATAATGTGAATTATGCTGTTAAAAAGAAAAACTGTGAAAGCTGTAAGGACAAAATAACAAAGCTCAAAGAACGTGTGTCAAGTTTACGGTTTTTTTATGAGTTCATTGAAAGTGGGTATTAAGAAACTTAATGAAGAATAAAGTTTACTGAACACGACAAAATCGCGGAATGGAAGTCGGGGAACTGGGTGGAAGGTAAAGTTCAAAGAGATAATACAGGGTGTAGAGAAATGTGAAGGAAACATAAATCTAGTGTACGAAAATCACTTTCAAGTTCTTCCTATTGTGGAATGTGCCAGTGTTGTCAACAGTCCGAATGTACCACTTGTAAAACAAAACAACTTTGTTTATGAGGTAGAACATGGAATATTTCAGTCGTATTTAAGAATCATATGCGAAAGTGGTCTCAAAATATTTCCACTGATAAGCTGTTAGCCAGAGAAATTATCGACTTGTGTTAGGAAAAACGGCAAAATAAATACTACCAAACAAGACGTCGCGCGCAGCAAAAGTAGGCAGAAAATCGGTACGCTCCGAACAGCAAGTACATGTAAAATTGAACTGCTTGCAGACATCCAAGGGCGAAATATAGCCACCGAATTTCGGTGGACAAGCAGTCAGAATTTTAATTGCGTAGTAAAACCAGGAGCGGAATTCATTGCTGCTACGTCAATGAGTCAGCAAAAATTTTCTCTTTGAGCAGAAAGGACTTTTCTGTCTTCCTGATGGGATCAAACGATGTCGCAAGGAATGAAAAATGGACCTCTTAATCTCGTTAAAAAGAAAATTGTATGAGTTGAGACTAACAAACGTTATTGTTTCATTAGCGCCACCTCTTTATGACTTGATAGAATGATCATGTGTAAACAAAGAAACTGCAATTGCAAATTCGGAAATGCAAAATATTTGCAGGTGGTTTGGAAATGTAACAAATTTTAACATAAGCAGTTTAGGGAGAAGATTCCACACAACACACGGATTTCATCTAAATAAACTTGGGGACAACGGTATACAAACAAAACGTTTAGATGCAGTAAATAAAATCTCAAATGAGCATTGTGACATCTCATGGAAAAGAAATGTGTGTGTTACCCGGAGACTCAAATCTGAAATCTGCTGTCAGGGAAGCTACAACCCTCCAAGACAAATGTGAGATTTTGCTAACGCAAGTGAACACACCAAATGCAAGCAACTCACAGAACAACATAGTAGATATGGAAGAGTAAACACCAGAAATAAGTGAAACAGCAGCAACACCATCATCAGAACCAGTAGCAGCAACAGCAGCTGCAACAACAACAACAGTAGCAGTAGCAGAACCAACAACAACTGGAGAAGCAGTACAGCACACCTTAAGGAAGAACCACAGACAAAATACATCTGTGTCACTCAATGACAATTTGTTTTGGTTTCAAGCCAGGAAAAAATTAAAAATATGAAAAATCAGTGTGCCAACTGACAGATAAATCTCAGTACCATCTTATTTCCAAACTCACAGGGAAAGTACAAAAAATATGAGATGGTTCTTTTTCACCTAAATGTGCAATGACTAACTAGCAAAATAAGTGAAGTCCAAATCGTCTTAGAAAACAAGTTAAAAACTACCTTATTATTGTGCCTCATAGAACAATTGCTTGATGAGGACAAGTTACATATTGTGTCCCTATTTATATCTTGATACTAGGTGGTTGTTTATGTAGAAAATTTCTTAAACATGGTAGCAATTGTATATTCGTAAGAAATAATGTAAACTTTGTAAATGTAATATTTCCTGTTGGAATAATGAAGGAGAAAGATGTAGAGCTATTAGGAGTTGAGGTAGTAGACAATAAACTAGAAATATTTTTGTTTATACAAAGCTCCAACTGGTTACATAAATATTTTTCTAAAATGTTTGGAATATTCACTTAAACACTAACAGAAACACACCGAGGAGTTATTATATGTGGTGATATTAATATAGAAACAAAAAAACAATGAATTACTGAATCTATTGCAAACCTTTAACATGAAAGCACCAACTGTTCCCACAAAGACGTCCTCTACCACTTGATATTAGCAAATGTAGAAATTAAGTACAAAATAGAAACACTAAACACGAGCTATGGGGATCACGCAGCTCGAAAAGTCTCTCAGAGTAAAGAAACCGAGCTGAAATTTAAATACTGCTTAAAACCACCAGTAGAAACTACAGTAATGAAAATATAAATCGCTTTCTGCGTTACTTAAGCAAAGTAAACTGGAAAGAATTTTATTACCGAGAAACACACAGTCGGAAAATATAATAACTTCGTCAGTTATTTTTCTTACTGTTTTGAACTGTGCTTCCCTCCAACGCACAGGAAAACATACACAACAAAAACAAAAAAATAAATGGATCACTGCTGGGATTCTGGTACATTCAAGCAAAGAAAGATTATCCACACAGCTCACGTCACCAGAATTTGATACTTATTACAAAACTTATAAAAAGAACTTCAAAAACGTCGTCAAACTAGTAAAAATAATTCCAACTGACACACACACAAAAAATTCCACCAAAATGATGAAAGCCATATGGAATATTGTAAGGAAAGAAATTTCAGCAGAACGGAAAGCTTTCCATAATATTAACTGCCTAATGGAGAAGTCAGCTGTGATATCTGAACCTAAAAAAATTGCAAATAAATTTAATTCCTACCTTACGCAGATATCTGACTATCTTATAAATCAAAATATACCATGTACATTCAGAAACCAAACCAGGTATACTGTAAATAATATATCTATTTTTATACCCCACCAATGAAAAGGTAATACTTGTTATAATTAAAGAACTGAAGCCCAAATTCTCTTTTGGTACTGACAGTATCTGTGACTACAACTTGAAGAAACTTGCTCCCCTCATAGGCACTTGCGACATCTGTAACTGTTCTCTTACAGATGGGATATTCCCAAAAATATTTAAGCTACCGAAAGTAAAACATCTATTCAAGAAAGGGACAAAACAAAAGTATCAACTACAAGGCTGTTCCACTACTACCTGGATTTTCAAAAATTATTGAAAAATCTATTGTAAAAGTCTAATCAGTTTCACATCAAAGGAATTACTTCTCAAACACACAACACGGATTCCGAAAACCTAAATCTACTGAGAATGCTATTTTTGCATACCTAAATGAGGCTTGAAATGCACTAGACAGCAAAGAACATATCTCAGCCATATTTATAGACCTCTCTGAAGCATTAGATGTCATCAAACACAACATATTGCTCAAGAAACTTGAAGCTGTAGGTATTAGGGGCCCAGCCTATGAATAGATAAAATCATATCTCCAAAACAGAGAGCAAGTAGTTGAGCTTGCTATCCAAGAAGTGAATATGATAGAGTCCTACTGCTCCAAAAAGCAGAGCATTAAGTATAATGTTCCACAAGGCTCCATTCTACGACCAATTTTGTTTCTACTTTGTGTACATGACTTGGAACAGTCTAGTCCACTCCACAATTACGTAAAATTTGCAGGTTACACAAATGTGATTGTAAAAGGTGGAAGTAGAAAAGAACAGCTGCATTAGACTAAAAAGTGTACGAGCAATATTACAGACTGGTTTTCTGGAAACAATTTAGTAATTAATACCAAAGAAACAGTTACGAAATACTTATACACAGTGCTAAATAAATGACCTCACACCAGACAGTATTGTTCACCAGAACCTTTGAAAATTTAAGCTCTACAAAATTTCTTGGCTTACAGATCCCAGAAGATCTAAGATGGATCCAACATGCAAAATGCATGGCAAATAAATTGAATACTATTTGTTATACTATCAAAATTCTTTCTGGTTGCACATTGAAAGAGACAGAATCATTATTGTGATATGGCATAATCGGTTGGGGATATGCATCTGCAAACAAAAGTTGTTTTATATTCCAAAAGATATTTTTGAGAGCCATAGAAAATGTAGCCTCAGGAAGCTCATGCAGGCCCTTATTTATGAAACTTTACATCCTTCCACTACCATGTCTATATAGGAGAAAGCAGGATATACATAATAAACATGGATACACAACACTAAAACAGAATGGACCACTGCCAACAGGAAACAGCCTATGCAATAAGTTACCTAACTACATTAAAACAATAAATGACGTATCAAAATTTAAAACTGTTGTTCATAAACATTTATTTTAACAGTATTCTTGTGGTATAAGTGAATATCTTGAAACAGAAAAATTTGTTGCCAAATACTGAAAAAATATGAATGAAATGTTAATTATAATTTTTACATAAAAAATTGATTGAAATGCTTGTGTTAAATATTATGTATGAAAGCTGAATTTTCAGTTGTGATAATATTAAACCTAAATCAATGTAAATATTCTTGTATAATTTAAAAATGTGTATTGTAAATCACAATGACTTGTTCAATAACATACTGTACGCCTTATACAGAAAATGGTTAAAAAATACAATAAAAAATGAAGTGAAAAATTGACACAAACTAAATAGATATATCTATTCTTTAGAAGTGTTAAGCTAATTAAAGGCAGATTTGTTTTCATATGTATACAATAAGTAATTACAGCGTCGCTACTCACTTAGATTGAAATGTGGATACTGGACCCACATGAGTGGAAGAAATGACTCTTGTACCCACCGATAATAAAAGTATGCTCTTCTAGAATGGACAGCTCCTGCTAAATTCTTTTTTTATTAATACTGTTCACTTGATGGTCCACACTGCGATAACTCTTCGCTCATAGTAGTATTCCTTAAATTAAACTTAATGGGGGAAATATATTTTTTGATTTATTAGAGTTTTTTCTGGGGTTCTTTTCAATTTTAAATTTCAGTTTTAATGCTTCCTCAATGCGTAGATCTCACTCTTTTCGAACACGGCAAAGCACATAGTCTTCGAAGTGTGGTTACTTGCCATGAATAATATCTAACAATAAGAAAAGAGTTTGAGTGTTTAAAGCACAAATGGTAAGCTCAAACTGTAAATGAAATTTCCTTATCGCGTCATGTACAGCGATCGATGATTTGCTAGATGGCGTGGAAGACGCGGTTAAGTAACCTGTAAAATGTGCGTGCGCAGCATATTATCCGGATTTTCAAGCAAAAGTGCGTCGATTTTAAGCGCTTACGGAACTAGAGTAGCTGTCACTCCGTCACAATTGCACAGTAACTGGTTCGACGAGGTGGCTTATGCTATAGCCACCGTTGTAACTTCACAAATAACGTGCTTCTCGAAAATCGTGGTTCTCCGTGGTTTCACCACAGAAACCAGCATCCACAATGAGTACCGTAAATATTTGCTCATAGTGAGAAAACACACTTTATTTTAACTCAGTTGCTGATACATGAAAAGCGAGAGAGTACAACAAATAAATCAGCAAGCAACATATCAAACAATGCGGGAAGTCAGATACAGAACAAAAGAAGGTATTTCACATTTCAAAGGTTGTTTTAACGTTCGATTAGATGTGGTGCCACAAATGAGATATAGATCGGTAATGGGGATCAGGTCAGTATGAGAAAGACAAGATTTCTGGTTCGAGTCTCAGTCTAGCATACACTTTTGATCGACCACGAATTTTCCCAGTTGTCGATCCCAACAATAATCGTAAAGGGTAAGACTTCGTGGGCAGAAATGAAGAGTACACGAAGTATTGTTAGGCATTGCAATTTATTGTTGACAGAGAATCTCGTTTTACGTTATAGGAAATTTTTTGTGTGATGTTATTATTATTGCGTCCAGGAGACACACTTGAGTCCATCGAAAGAGGTTGTAAACGTTTCCGCCGGGGACTATGAGGCATCGCAGCTGTACCTATTGACGACGCCGTGGGTCATCATCACACGCAGCTCGCCGTCCTCCGTCACGTACAGCGCATACGTCATAGAGCTGTAGTAGCCGTATAGGTCCCGAGGTTCAATCATCTGCAAGCAGACAACAGGTAAAGCACACAACTGCATTTACAACCGTGCTCCACAAGCTACCGTACAGTGTACATACTCAACCAGTCTCCTTTTGCCACCAGCCTACCCTATTCACACAGTAACACTGTCGGCACACTTCAACATGGGCCTGAATTTAATTTCATCATCGACGTGTATTGGACAAAGTTGTGGTACTCGACGTTATTTGCAGATTGTGTTCTTGGGAATTTGTGACCAGGGCTCCTCACAATGCATATCGTCTACCACCATTGTTCGTTGAGCATTTGTGTGACATTCTCACTTTGACGAACCGTGAAATCCTGGTCTGAATCTTTACTATCTCTTCCATTAAGCAAAACACGGTAAGCGTCCCATCCTTAAGAGAGACAGTCCCAACAAAACCATTCCTCTTCACATGCAATATATACGCGATTACGTTAAGCAGCATGTAATAACCTCAATTCCAAAGACGGCCGTGCTGATAAGTACGAATGTTATGGGAAGCTCATAATAAGTCATGATTGCAATATACTTACACGAATTATTTACAGAAGATTGGAAAAGCTAATAGAACCCGATCTCGAGGATTGCCAATGTGTTTCAGGTAGAAATGTAAGAACACAGTAGGTAAAAACTGACCCAACAACCTATCCGAGCAGATAGGCTAAAGAAAGGCAAACGGTTATAGGATCTATAGATTTTGTGACAGCTTTGGAAAATGTTGCTTGCAACACACAATTTTAAGTTTTGATCCTTTATTTACTTTCTTTTTTTGAGTGAATGATCAGTCGAGTGACAGGTTTGATGTGGCCCGCTATGAATTCCTTTCCTGTGTCAGACTCTTCTTTTCAGAATGACACTTCCAGCCAATATCCTCATTTATTTGCTGGATGCATTACAATCTCTCTCTACAGTTTTTACAGCTGCCTCTGGCATCGTGAAAGTTATTCCATGATGTCTTAACGAATGTCCTACCTTCTTGTCACTGTTTCTTGTCAGTGTTTTCCATATATTCTCTCCCTCGTCGATTCTCCAGAGAACCTCCTCAGTCTTTACCCTATAGTTTTCAATAATCTTATGTTGCACTACATCTCAGATGTTTCGTCTCTCTTCTGTTCCGATTTTCGCATAGTCCGTGTTTCATTACTATACAACGCTGTGATCCAAATGTACATTCTCAGGAATTTCTACCATCAATTAAGGCCTGTGTTTGACACTAGTACACTTCTCTTGGCCAGGAAAGCCCTTTTTGCCAGTGGTAGTTCACTTTTTATGTTCTTCTTGTACAATCCGTCCTAGGTTAATTTGCTTCTTAGGTGCCAGAATTACTTAATTTAATCTTCTTCCTGATGTTATGTTTCTCGCTCTTCTCATTTCTGCTGGTACTCATTACTTTGGTCTTTCTTCGATTTATCAGTACACTTTTTGTATTCGTTAGACTGTTCGTACCATTCAGCAGACCCTGTAAATTCTTCTTCACTTTCACTGAGAATTACATTCATATCCTTTAACCCAGAATTTTAAATCCCCTCTTGAACCTTTCATTTATTTGCGTCATTGCGTCTTCGATGTATCGAATGAACGGTAGGAGAGAAATACCATATCGATGTCCTACACCATTTTGATTCGAGCATTTCGTTCTTTGTCTTCTGCTGTTACTGTTTTATCTGAGATCTTGTTAATTTATCTGTTACCTGTCTTTCCCTATAGCTTTCACATGTTTTCTTCAGAATTTAAACATCTCACCCCATTCTACATTGTCTATTGCTTTTTCCAGGTCCTGTCACTTTACATGATGATTTTAGAAATTCCAATGGAATGTTATCTATTCCTTCTGCCTTATTCGCCTTTTAGTCTTCCAAAGCTCTTTTAAGTTCTGATTCTAATACTAGACTCCCTTTTTTCTTCTGTACTGGCTCCTGAGTCTTCATCTATCGCGTCATCGAGCATGTCTTCCTCCTCATACTGGCCCTTCAATAAACTCCTTCCGCCTCTCCGCTCTCTCCTCTGCCTTTAACAGTGGATTTCTATTGGACTCTTAATGTTATCACCCTTGCTTTTAATATCACCGAAGGTTGTTTGGAGTCTTCTATATACTGAGTCAGTCCTTCCGACAATCATTTCTTTTCCGAGCTCTTCACATTCTTCACGCAACCACTTCGCCTTGGCTTCCCAGCACTTATTATTTATTTCATTTTTAAGTGACTTGTGTATTTCTATTACTGAATTTCCGTGAATATTTTTGTTCTTCCATCTTTCGTCGATAAACTGAAGTATTCCTTCTGTTAGCCATGATTTCTTTGAAGTTACCTTTTTTGTGCAGTGTTTTTCTTTCCAAATTCTGTGATTTCCCTGTTTGGAAATGTCCATTTTCCTTCAACTGAAATGCTTACTGAGCTAGAGCCTTAGAGGACTTCAAGTTCATCTCTTCGTTCTTCAGTACATCCATGTCCGATTTGTTTGCGCGTTCAATCTTCCTGACTAGTCTCTTAAACTTCAGACTACTCTTAATCAGTACCAATTTAGGATTTGGGTCTATCTCTGCTCCTGGGCACACGTTACAATCCAGCATCTGATTTCGGGGTCTCTGCGTGACCATGATGTAGTCTACCTGAAATCTTCCCGTATCTCACTCCCTTCTCCCACTACACCACCTCCTCTTGTAATTCTTGGACGGAGTATTCGCTGTTACTAGCTGAAATTTGTTGCTAACCTAGTGAGTCTTCTTTTCTCGTACTCCTACTTCGAAGCCCATATTTTCTCCTAACCCTTTCATTTACTCCTTGCCCTACAATCTCATTCCATTCCCCTATTAAATTTTTATCTCCCTTTACCTACTGAATAACCCTTTCAATATCCTCATATACCTTTTGTCTCTCTTCATCTTTGGCTTGCGACGTCGCCATATGTACCTGAACTGTTGTTGTTGGTGTTTATTTGCTGTCGATTCTAATGAAAAGAACCGTATCACTGAACTGTTAAGAGTAATTCACTCCCAGCCCTATCTTCCTATTTATGACGAATCCTACTCTCTTTGTACCATTTTCTGTTGCTGTTGATATTACCTTCTACTCATCTGCCCAGAAATCTTATCTTCTGTCCACTTCACTTCACTGACCCCCACTATATCTAGACTGAGCTTTAGCATTTCACTATACACGTATTCTAACTTCCCTACCACGTTACAACTTCTGATGTTGCACGTCCCAACTCTTAGAACGTTGCCTTTTCATTGGTTATTCAATATTTTTCTGGCGTTCACCATTCACTTGCTAGTCTCCTCCCGGAGATCTGAACGGGTGACTTGTCCAGAATCTTCTGTCAATGGAGAGATCGCCATGAGACTTTTTCAGATGCGCATCACAATTCCAGTGGGTACATGTTATGTATCATTAATGCAGTGGTTCCCATAGCCTTCTGCATCCTCATGCTATTGATCATTGCCGTTTAGGAGCAGTTTTCCACCCCAAGGGCAAAACAGTGCCCTGAATATCTGTCCACTCCTCAGCCGCTAGCTGAGTGAGTGTGACTTCCCATTTCTGAAGTTTTCGGCCACCATTGCTGATGATTTTTATTGAAAATACGAGCGGTGGCGCGCATCCAACCCAGGAGAAAGGAAATTTTGATTACTAATGGTTATAACCAGCACAGAAACGGAAATGCAGTTATACAAGTCGAAGACATGAAACGCAAGCCGTACTGAAAAGGAAGTAGGGGGACCGGGTATGGTAGTCACTCATGTTGCTTCTCCCATAGTTAACAATTCGGTCACCAGATTTCACACTATACTGGAATTACATTCTTGAGAGCGGCTGCACTTCTACATCTGTTGCGTGAAGTTTCAGTTGTTTCTGTGGAGTGAGTGAGGAGCTGTTCACACCTTTCTGTTACTAGTGTTCGTGAGTAAAACTTAGTGCATTATTATCGTTCTATTTAACTACAAACCTTTTTGTTGTACTGATGATCGCCTTCTATAGTCATGTAGAATATAATTCAATATATATTCAATATATTACGTGCGGTGTTCCTAAATCGTTATGACACACACAAAACTGAATAGCGGCTACAGTTTTGAAAATGACATTTCGGTTTGCTTGTGACACAACCAACGGGTTTGCCTGTCGCGTGGGACAACCATCTCCACGAAACTGTTTGCTTTTCTGGTTACATCCTCTCATTTTGCGTTTTCACTATCAAGATGCCTAGAAATTTTGAAAGGAAAGTAGATAAAGGTCTAACATCCGCAGACACTATGCTGAAAGCGGCTCGAATGGTGAAATTGGAAAATAAATCCATAAGCCCCGTTGTCAAAGATTACAATACAAGTTATCGGACATTGGCTCGTTAGTGTCAAAAGTTTTCTGATGAGCATTCAAGAAGTGATATAACCTGCCATTCACTGCGTGTAGGCTACTATCCTAATAGACGTATGCTTACAGTTACTCTTGAAAATGAACTGGCAGAGTATATAAAAGCTGCGTCTCATACGTACTTCGGTCTCAGTCCAAAAGAAATTTGAAAATCTGGTTATAAATTAGCTTTTATAATGAGCTAGAAGTATCTGTAAAACCGACTGAATCTCGACAAGACGGGAATGACTGGTTTTCTGGGTTCATTAAAAGACCCAGATTTGGCAGTTACTACTCCTGAAGCTAACAACCTAGACCGATCCTCTAGCTCCAATAATACGAACTTTGGCGCTTTTTCGATAATCTAGCTACTGTGATGAAGCAATACAACTTTGAGCCGAAATATATTTGAAACATGGGCGAGAATGGCATTGAAACAATAAAAAAGCCAAATCCAAGTGTGTCACGAAAAGATTTAAAGCAAGTGGTGTCGATTACATCTGGAGAACGTGGTAGCCTAATTAAATTAACTGCTGCTGTTTCTGCTGGTAGGAACTGCATTCCACCAATCTTCATTTTTGCCTTAGTGTACTCCAAAGAACATTTTATTCATAATGGGCCAGTGGGCTGCCGTGAAGACAGTAACCCTTCTGGATGGATGATGGAAGAACATGTCTGCGAATTTTTGAAACACTTTGCAGCTAACTCAGAGTACTCTAAACATAGTCGACTTCCACTTCTCCTTGATAATCATGGTTCTCAGCTGTTGATTAGTGGGCTGAACTATGCTTAAGAGAACAGTACTGTTTTATTGTCACTTCGCCACTCACTGTTCCCATCAATTGCAACCCTTAGATCTAAACGTTGAAGAAGTACGTGAATACCGCAAGTAATTCGTGGATGTTATATCACCCATGTTCTATGATGACAATATGTGACATTCCAGGAGTAGTGACTTCGGGATATCCTCTTGCGTTTACGCCATCAAATATCCAAGCAGGATTCAAGACTTGTGTCATTTCTCCCTTCAGCAGAGACGTTTCTAACGACCATGGATTTGCTACAGGTTTAGTAGCAGACCGACTAGTTCCTGACTGGCCTACTGCTCTAAGTGCTGACACAATAGAAGAAGGAGACAGCCAAATTCAAGCATTGGAGATCTCCACGAACCATATTAATGACACAAGATAAGTGAGTCCAAATGTTCTTGCAGGGGCTTGGATAATGTTCAGTCTAGGCCTACTATTGTGCCCCAGAAACACATCAGACCTTTTCTTAAATCTGGAGGAAGAAAACAACGAAAGAGGGAAAAGAAGCGAAAGAAATACTCGGCTGTCCTCATGGACACTCCTACGTTCCAACGTAGCGTCCGCGGCTAACCGACCGCTTTCCACGAAGTGGGGTCGTGGCTGTTCCTCAGCTGAGTAACGTAGTTTGACATGGTACCACGATATGTTAGCTTTCTATGTTTGACCGTGACTTATTCTGGCATGTATTAGTTTATTTTATGCTTCTGAAGAAGGCTAGAGTTACCTGAAACCTCGGTAAAGACCAGTAACATTTCGCAACTGAGGCGGATTTTTAACATATTAATTTATTTTAGGGCCGCTATCAATGGACAGTTTCCACTGTAGGCTGCTGTTGTAGGCCGACGATATTAGATTTTAAGTCATTTTTTCCTTGTGTATGTTGAATTACTGAACTTTTTAGGTAGAATGAGTAGAATCATCAGAATTATTTTGTTTGTCTTTACGTTACTAATCTTAAACAGGATAGTTATCCTATAAGTTATCCTACAGCATAGCTATCATAGGGGATAGTTATTCCTTTTTCTTGAAGTAGTTTAACTTGTCGCAAAATTGAAGTAGATACTTCTTGTGAGTAACTGACGGCAGAGGTCATTGTTGGCAACGGGAAAAAATTGTAATAGGATCCTTTTACCGACCTCCCAATTCAGATGATACAGCTGCTAAACGTTCAAAGAAAACTTAAGTTTGATTTAGAACAGGTACCCGACTCATACAATAATAGTTGGTGGTGACTTTAATTTACCCTCGATGTATTGGCGAAAATATATGTTTAATTCCGGAGGTACACATAAAATATCATCCGAAATTGTGCTAAACGCATTCTCTGAAAATTATCTCGAGCAGTTAGTTCATGAGCCCACGCGAATGGTAAACGCTTGTGAAAACACACTTGACCTCATAGCAACAAATAATCCTGAGATAATAACGAAATCAAAACCGATTCAGGGATTAGTGAACACAGGGTTGTCGTAGCGAGATTGAATATTGTAATCCCCAAATCCTCGAAAATTAGTGAAAAATATACCTATTCAAAAAAGTAGATAAAAATTCACTTGACGCTTTCCTGAGAGACTATCTCCACTCATTCCAAATTAATAAGTGTAGATCAGATGTGGCTTAAATTCAAAGAAATAGTATCGGAAGCAACTGAGAGATTTATACCAAATAAATTAACAAACGACGGAGCATATCCTCCTTGGCACACAAAACGCGTTAGAACACTGTTGCAGAAACAGCGAAACAAACATGGCAAATTTAAACAGACTAAAAATCCCCAAGATTGGCGAACTTTTACAGAAGCTCGAAATTTTAGCGCACTTCAATGCGAGATGCTTATAATAGTTCCCACAACGAAACTTTTTCTCGAAACTTGGCAGAAAATCCAAAAAGATTCCGGTCGTATGTGAAGTATGTTAGCAGCAAGAAACAATCAATGCCTTGTCTGCGCGATAGTAATGGAGATATTATCGAAGACAGTGCTGCCGAAACAGGGTTACTAAACACAGCGTTCCGAAATGCCTCCACAAAAGAAGACGAAGTAAGTATTCCAGAATTCGAATCGAGAACAGCTGCCAACATGAGTAACGTAGAAATAAATATCCTTGGATTAGTGATGTAACTTGAATCACTTAATAAAAACAAGCCTTCTAGTCCCGACTGTAAACCAGTTAGGTTCCTTTCGGAGTATGCTGATGCATTAGCTGCATACTTAACAATCATATACAACCGTTCGCTCGACGAAAGATCCATACCCAAAGACTGGAAAGTTGCACAGGAAAGGTAGTAGGAGTAATTCACTAGATTACAGGCCCACATCGTTAACGTTGCCTTTCTCCCCCCCCCCTCCCCCACTCATGAACCATGGAACTTGCCGTTGGTGAGGAGGCTTGCTTGCCTCAGCGATACACATAACCGCACCGTAGGTGCAACCACAACGGAGGGGTATTTTTGAGAGGCCAGACAAACGTGTGGTTCCTGAAGAGGGGCAGCAGCTTTTTCAGTAGTTGTAGGGCTAACAGTTTGGATGATTGACTGATCTGGCCTTGAACACTAACCAAAACGGCCCTGCTGTGCTCGTACAGCGATCGGCTGAAAGTAAAGGGAAACTATAGCCGTTTTTTTCCCCCTAGGACATGCAGCCTTACTGTATGGTTAAATGATGATGGCGTCCTCTTGGGTAAAATATTCCGGAGGTAAAATAGTCCCATATTCGGATCTCCGTATGATTTGTATCACGTTCTGCAAAATTGTCGTTTGTAAGCTACGGAGGTTGTGATAGCTCCATAACAATTGGTTAACGTGAAAAGTGGCACATAACTCTCAGATTCCATTCACTGTTATCTTTTGATTTTAAGTACAAATTACTGATTTCTTTTCATTTAGCTGAGCACTTACAAATTTGCGTCGGCGTAGTTCGTCAACAATGCAGAATGTTGTTTGCATGTACTTCTCCGCTTCAGATTTGGTGCTGCTGTTCTGATTCGCGCAGGCGTCGACCTACAAAAGAAAGCAAACACATAATAAAATATGAAGAAAGCTGTATCAGAAATGTTCATAATTTCACAAAAACAGTAACTGTACACAGACTACTGCCTACGCGTTCATCCAACTGACTGTTCGCCACACTTACCAGCTGCAACATGTCCCACTTCCTAACGCACACTTCAAAATCGCAGAATACAGGCGACTGTCCATCCTCATTCACTTCAGCATCCCAGATCTGAAAATGGAAGGAAAAATGGAATGCAGAATTCGCTTTACATACTCAGAAATTATTGATGTAAAATAATATTAAAATACGTTGCTCTCTGAAGTTACTGCTCGCGGGAAACCGTTTATGCCTGAGTCGGCCATAGCGTGCCAAACCACAGGGGTTAAGATGAGCGGGATACGTGCGGCCGAAGGTCGCCCTGTCCCACCTTTGTTCGATAATTATCGGAAATACACGGCACATCGCGACATTTCATTTAGTACTGTAATGCGACAGTTCTCTCTCTGCACTATTTTCCTCACTTCGGCAGAATCGTGGTGTCAATGCTGTTTACTTTTCGTTATCTGTTCGTAGTATAAGGAAAGCCCATAGGTCCCAGCCTTTTGCACAAAATGTAGTCTTGCGGTCCATCGTCACAAGCTTTTGCAAATAAATAGGAATTAATGGCCAGGATAAGAATTCTTAATATCAATTATGCGATGTACAGTCGCATAATGGAGGGTACCGCAGATTTGTTATGAAACGACGTTACAAAACCACGCGGAAAGAATTTAAGATTTACCTGAATATGAGACAACAGAAAATGAAAACGATCAACAGACGCAGGATTCATTGTTTTGCACATCAAGAAACACTTTGTGCTGAACTTGGAGGCATCGAGCGCATGATGAAATTGGTGGTACCGATAGTAAAGCTGCTGAAATCACACGCGTTATTCAGCTGTCAGTTGCAACAATTTTTGATGGTACCGAACGAAGAGTTTTCGATGTAAGCTAATCGTTACTGAATTCATGAAGAAAAATATAGCGTTTCAGATATCGCACATGAAGTGGTACAAAATGGCTCTGAGCAATATGGGACTTAATTTCTGAGGTCATTAGTTCCCTAGAACTTAGAACTACTTAAACCGAACGAACGTAAGGACATCACACACATCAATGCCCGAGGCAGGATTCGAACCTGCGAACGTAGTGGTCGCGTGGGCGCATGAAGTGGGCTTGACTGCAACGACCACTGAAAGACATTAGAAGCTGAGCATCAAGTCATTTCTGATTTCATGGGGATGCACTTAAAAAGAAAATAACAATGAGAACGAACGTATTCTCACATAGAGAAGTGTACATTTCCCTAGGCACACTGGTGTTAATGAAAACGAGAGCTCTGAAGGATTCGTTGTGACCTTAAAAGAGTCACAATAATATTTTTCCAAACTTTTTGAAGACTACGACAATGCTACGCCTCGTTTGAAACTGTTTTTGAGAGCGTTTATTGTCTTCACTTCAAAACGCCTTAGCAGATGGAACTGGTTGATAAGCAATGGAATTTACGTTCATTAGATCAGACGGAGTGCTAATTGATGTTATCCTATACTCATTTGACCAGAAATACTTGTCTTGTTTCCATATAACTTCACTGACTCCTACTGTATCTACAATGAGCCTTTGCATTTCCCTTTTCAGATTTTCTAGTTTCCCTACCATGTTCCAGCGTCTGACCTTCCACGCTTCGACTCGTAAAAAGTTATCCTTTTGTTGATTATTGAATCTTTTTCTCATGGTCACTGCTCTCTTTACAGCCCCTCCCGGAGATACGAATGGGGAATATTCTGATATCTTTTTCCAAACGAGAGATCATCATGACACTTTTTCAATTACAGGCCACATGTTCTATGGACACACGTTACGTGTCTTTCATTCAGTGGTTTCTATTGCCTTCTGCATCCTCATGCCGTTGATCATTGCTGATTCTTCCGCCTTTAGGGGCAGTTTCCCACCCCTAGGACAAGAGAGTGCCCTGAACCTCTGTTCGCTCCTCCGACCTCTTTGACAAGGCCCTTGGCAGAATGAAGGTGACTTCTTATGTAGGAAGTTTTCCGCCGTCAACGCTGATTATTAATCAGAATTTAAGCAGTGACGGGTTTCGAACCCGGGGGATCGAGGACGTTTCCATTACTAATCAAAGACCCTACCCCCATCTCACGGGTGCATGAAGTTAGCTCTTACCTTAGAGCTCATTGGGAGGCCTACGTTTTCTTCTTCAGAGAGAATTTCCTCTTCCACATAATAAGATTGCAAGTGATAAAATATTTCAATCAAAACATGTCTATGAAAGGACTTTTCTGGTTATGAAAGTAAGTGATTCTCGATTGCGCAGAAACCTGAGTGCGAAAATCTGTGAACACGTATGTCTACATCTGTCCGTATTCCTACAGTTTTTAGTTGCTAAAAATGACGTCTTTAGCGCGCCAAAGACAATTTATGAAACTACAAGATTTCTGGATCTGTTTTGTTGCGAAATATGGGATGAGAAATCAGCTTGTATGCAGAGCGACAGCATTGTCACTTAAATGGGGCGCTTTCGCGGTTTCCCCTCTTCCCCGTCGATATCCTCGGACAGCGTGGTGTGGCGGTTGGGGATATGTGCAGCCAGGTGATAGAGATTTCGCATGTGAGCAAAAGCACTGGTGGTGAGCTGAATTCTTGGCCATCCACGAATTAAATGGTACACCGTTCTAGATCAGTACCTACTAAGTATCTCGAATGCATATGAGTGATTCTGGAGTGATGAAAAATGACTGTTTTCTTATGTGTTGACAAATTTGGTCCTCTGTAGCATGAAAGGTACATTTGTGCCTAATTTTATTGCCACAAGAATTTTTTACAAGATTTAACAAGATTAAACGTCAAACTAACTCCATCCGGACAGGCCTTGGAAGGCTCAACAGTACTGACCGACCGGCGTGACATTCTCAGTCGACAGACGTCATTGGATGCGGATATGAAGGGGCCTGTGATCAGCACACCGCTCTTCCAGCCGTTGTCAGTTTTCGTAACCGGAGCGGCTACTTCCTAGTCATGTAGCTTCTGAACTGGTCTCACACAGGCTTAGTGTAACCCACTTAGCAACGGCGCTCAGAAGATCCAGATAGTCACCTATCCAAGTGCTTGCCAAGCCCGACCCCGACACCACTTAACTACTCTGGTGTGATGGGAACCGGCGCTAACATTGTTTACGAATAGTTCGAAATTAAAACCTTGCAATCGACTAAATTTATAAAACGCTCAAAGCAAAGCATAGCAGAAAATAATTTGCGTAATGGAGCATGGACTGAACAGCGCTTTGGAACTGTCTCACTGTGGCTATATTCTGAGTATAAGCTCACTATGGTGCAATGAAAGTTATGTACTGTCATCACTATGTAAATTATTTGTTGACTCACCACTGCCTGACACTGTGCGAATGACGTACCATTCAGATACTTTCTCGCGCACTTTTTTAGTTCTTCATATGCATCCGGAGCCTGTAAATGAAAACGTACTTGTAGTTCTGCTCTGAAAATATGATAAAAAATTTAGATATTTGTTATAAGGTCTTATGGGACCAAACTGCTGAGGTCATTGGTCCCTAAGCTTACGCACTACTTAACCTAAGTTACACTAAGGAAGACACATACACCCATGCGCGAAGGAGGAGTCGAACCTCCAAGGGGGGAACCCCGCGGACCGTGGAAAGACGACCTAGAGCGCGCGGCTACCCCGCGCGGTTGAAAATATGATAAAGCAAAGATGTTTACACTAAAATACTTTTTAAGGAAATATGATTTCTCTCTTTCGGCTCAGGCAGAAGGAAGAGAAACGAAAACGTAAAATTCTGAACTAAGATTTACTCAGCTACAGCAAAGAAGGTTGTTAGTACTGAATAGAGTAGCTGGAATGTGCTTCATGTTCAGGGAGCTCAGAAAGCTTTAACGCAATTTGTTTCTCTGCTGGACCGATGTCTGTAGTTTCAGTGTTTGTTGTATGTCCGACTGTTGGAAGGTTGGCATCGTCCTTTGGTACAATGAAACACATTTTCATGATACAGTTGACAATAGAAGATACGCTTCGTCTATAAAAGTAACTTATGGGGACAGCGGAGGAGCTGGAAAATGAGCTTTCCTTTTAACCTGTCTTTTTATATTGACAACTATCTGATTTATGCACCGTTGTTGTAATGGATGGACTGTGTTCCTGTGACTATGTTCATTAATGCAACTTCCTGGCAGATTAAAACCGTGTGCCCGACCGAGACTCGAACTCGGGAACTTTGCCTTTCGCGGGCAGGTGCTCTACCATCTGAGCTACCGAAGCACGACTCACGCCCGGTACTCACAGCTTTACTTCTGCCAGTACCTCGTCTCCTACCTTCCAAACTTTACAGAAGCTCTCCTGCGAACCTTTTCTTTCAGGAGTGCTAGTTCTGCAAGGTTCGCAGGAGAGCTTCTGTAAAGTTTGGAAGGTAGGAAACGAGGTACTGGCAGAAGTAAAGCTGTGAGTACCGGGCGTGAGTCGTGCTTCGGTAGCTCAGATGGTAGAGCACCTGCCCGCGAAAGGCAAAGGTCCCGAGTTCGAGTCTCGGTCGGGCACACAGTTTTAATCTGCCAGGAAGTTTCATATCAGCGCACACTCCGCTGCAGAGTGAAACTCTCATTCTGGATTCGTTAATGCAGTTTTAAATGTCACAATGCAGAAATGATGTACCGTTGCAGTGCTACATTTGTAAATAAAATTCAGAAAAAGGAAAGATCAGGTAAGGCAAATTCTATTATTATTAGCAGACTGTTGGATTTTATGTGTTATTAGATAATGTACGCACATAAAAAAAAGTTTTTCATCACCTCGGTTCCGAAAGTTACTGAACCTGTACAAAAAAATTGGAATAGAGATCAACATAAAATCATTTCCCCCATTTTTATTGCTCTTGAAAACATTGCATGTTGTACCACCATACAGCAAGAGATACAGAGGTGGTGGTACAGATTGCTGTACACACCAGTACCTCTAATACCAAGTAGCACATCCTCTTTCGTTGATGCATTCCTGTATTCGTCGTGCCGTACTATCCACACGTTTATCAAAGTACTGTTGGTCCAGATTGTCCCATTCCTTAACGACGATATGGTGTAGATCCCTAAGAGTGGTTGGGTCACGTCGTCCATAAACAGCCCTTTTCAGTCTGTCAGAGGCGTGTTCGATAGGGTTCATGCTGGCCACTGTATTCGAGCGATGTAGTTATCCTGAAGGAAGTCATTCACGAGATGTGCACGATGGGAGCGCGAATTGTCGTCCATGAAGAAGAATGCTTCGCCAATATGCTGCAGATATGGTTGCCCTATCGGTCGGAGGAGGGCATTCACGTATCGTACAACCGTTGCGGCGCCTTCCATGACCAACAGCGGCGTACGTTGGGCCCATACAATGCCAACCCAAAGCATCAGGGAACCTCGTCTTGCTACACTCTTTGGACAGTGTATCTGGGTTGCCTCCAAACACGTCTCCGATGATTGCCTGGTTGAAGGCATATGTAACACTCAAAGGTGAAGAGAACGTGATGAAAATCCTGAGCAGTCCTTTCGACATGTTATTGGGCCCATCTGGATCGCGCTGCATGGTGTCGCGGTTGCAATGATGGACCTCGCCATGGACGTCGGGATTTGCGCATCATGCAGCCTTTTGTGCACGGTTTGAGTAGTAACACGACGACCTGTGGCTGCACGAAAAGCAATCTTGAACATGTTGGCGTTGCTGTCAGAGTTCCTCCGAGCCATAATCCGTAGGTATCGGTCATTCACTGCAGTTGTAGCCCTTGGGCGGCGTGAGGGAGGCATGTCATCGATAGTTCCTATCTCTCTGCATCTCCTTCATGTCCGAACAACATCGCTTTGGTACATTCCGAGAAGCCGGGACACTTACCTTGAAAACACTTCCTGGCACAAAGTAACAATGCGGGCGCTATCGAACCGCGGTACTGAGAGTCTAGGCATGGTTGAACTATAGGCAGCACTAGCCGTATACCTCCTTGTTGGTGAAATGACTCGAACTGATCGGCTGTCGGAGCCCTTCCGTCTAAGAGGCGCTGCTTATGCGTGGTTGTTTACATTTTTGGGCGGGTTTAGTGACATCTCTGAACAGTCAAAGTGACTGTGGCTGTGACACAATATCCACAGTCAAAGTCTATATTCGGGAGTTCTGGGAACGGGGGTGATGCAGAACTTTTTTTATGTGTGTACTTTAGCAACATTTGCTTGTCAGGGGACCAATGACAACTCTGAAGCTAAGCAGAGCAATTAATTCGTATTTGCACTTGACGTACTCAAAGGAGTTTGCTGATACCAGGACGCATTAGAATTAGGAATTGTAATTTATTTTCATACAAATTTTAGTGGTAAATTATGCTGCAATTTATGTAGCAACGGAGCTGTTCAAGATTTTCAGTAGTAACTTTCTTCTATCCGCAATGTTTCCGCAGTGTCTAGAAAGCTAACGGAAAATAAATAATAAGGTAAGCAAATAAGTGTTGGTGAAAATACAAATGTCAATTAACTATTTGTAGTTTGAATTATTGTCTCTTGAAGGTCAGTTTATAATGATTTACTTCCTGTCAAAAAATTGTTTTGGTTGTATTTCATATGATATCTCCTTTCTTCTGACAGGTTGGAACATTTGTTGTGTGTGTCAAGCTATGCACGCTACCTGAACCATCATGCCGTAGCGCGTGAAGCAGCCGTAGCACGCGTCGTCGGTCGAGGATTCTGCGCACAGCGGCTGCAGCAGGTGGTCGAACAGGTCGCTGCCAACACACAAGCGTAGCGTCAGCCACATCACGCGCTTTGTTGGCCACTTCCACAGACGTGTTGTAAAGGACACTGAAACTTCTCGCATACGACAGGCTTGTAGAGATGGAAACAAGTTAGGGAAGAAAATATTTTGCTCTTCACTGACCACCACCAAGACAGTAAAGCTAGCCGTATTTGACACCTAAAGTTCGAAGCAACTTTAGATGTAAACAGTGCGTCAGTCGAGATCAAAGCAGCAAAAAACGCCTGCAAGCTGAAACCTAACCCTACTGCAGTTCACCAAGTTATCTAAAGCCAGCACTGAACGTACGTCACTCGGCGGTTATTGAACAATTGCTCATCGAATGGCATGGTTTCGAGGACTACTCGCCGAATGGCAAGCGCTTTGATGCAAGTATACCCACGTTATCGTGTATCGATTTATTCTCGGAACTACGAAAATTCGTCGTTACGTAGTTCTACGAGATGGATATCTATTCAGAACTCGTTATAAGTACAGCTGACTTCGCAGTGCGGTCGTATGGAATTATGTTTAAGACAGAAGATGAATACAAGAAGAGGATTGTTGATTGTGTCGCTTACTTAAAAGCAAGGCGCCTAAGTACTAGTCAGTTAAAAGTAATTTCCATAATATACTTTTTAAAATTTCAATATACAGTATAATTTGCAAATTATGGGTATTTGATATAGCTGTTGAGATTTTTTGTTAATGGTGTGTGGATTGTGGCACACACTTATTGGCAGACTTACTAACAGAGCAATGTGAAAAATTCGAAAATTTCTGCAGGATGTCTAATGAAGATTTCAACTACCTTGTTTCTGAAGTGCTATCAATGAAAGTAAAAATGGAAAAAAATGCTTAATGTTAAAGATTTTACCGAGTGCAACTGCGCTTCAGCAGTAAAAATTCACGGCTAAGTCAATAGGATTTTAAGCAGGAAATCTGCTGCAAACACTAATAGTCTTCAGCAGCTGTAAAATCTTCATTACTAAAATAACATTTTCATAAGAAAATCGATCCACTCAGTATCACAGAAAACATCCCCCTTAGTGAAATGCTACAAGGATGATAGAAATGCCGTTCTGTCTCACTTCAGACCAATAGTTTGGTTAGAATATTCTAGTTTCAACTTTTTTCGGAATTGTTTATGTAACTGAACAGAGTGACTGACAGCACATTTTCGTCGGTCCATGTATGACTAAGGATACAACAGGGAGCACCCTTCATAATGCAATGGCTTCCGCAGTATTTATATGCAGAAATAGATAAGAGATAAAAGGGAATCATTCGGACCGGAAGATCATTAATGATAATTTCAGAATTTAAAGAATTTACCAGTGGCAGAAAATAACAAACACAGAAAACCAGCCCGCATCTCGTGGTCGTGCGGTAGCGTTCTCGCTTCCCACGCCCGGGTTCCCGGGTTCGATTCCCGGCGGGGTCAGAGACTTTCTCTGCCTCGTGATGGCTGGGTGTTGTGTGCTGTCCTTAGGTTAGTTAGGTTTAAGTAGTTCTAAGTTCTAGGGGACTGATGACCATCGATGTTAAGTCCCATAGTGCTCAGAGCCATTTGAACCATTTGAACAGAAAACCAACTAACATTAAAAGCGCATGTTGTTTCACAAATATATTGTTTATACTCTCACGAGAAATTTACTAACGACACATCACCCAAGAACGTTGCCAATAAGCTGGCTGCTGTGGCAGAGCGGTTCTAGGCGCTTAATTCCGGAACTGCGCTGGTGCCACGGTCGCAGGTTCGAATCCTGCCTTGGGCATGGATGTGTGTGATGTCCTTAGTTAGGTTTAAGTAGTTCTACGTTCCAGGGGACTGATGACCTCAGAAGTTAAGCTCCATAGTGCTCAGAGCCATTTGAACCTTTTTCCTTTATGCTGGGGCAGCGGCATCGACACTACCTGAGAAGGGCATCAGTGACGGAGCAGGCATCATCCACTCGCGAAGTACACAGACTGAGAGATCTCTATCGACTGTGCCCGTGTTTGGAGTGAGCAGAGCCGCCAGCTGGCCAGCTGGGTGAAGCGAAGGAGATCCGCACTGGCTACTGCTGCCAGGTAGGTGGAGGGGACCAAAGCTGTAGTGGACTTGTAAGTAGAAGAGACCACGCCTGTGGTACCACCATTATTGGGACAATTTTATTGGATGATGTGCGACTGTGTCATAATTGTGAGTGAAGCACACCTGCCCGAGCTGAAAAGAAGAGCCACACCTCGAACACGCTGGAAGGAAGAGCGCCACCGCTATTTTTTTTTACACTCAATTAGCTGAGCTGGAAAAAAGACCCACTCCCACATTTTGCCACTCTCTGAGAAGAAGAACGGCATATTGCAGGGTGGCCATGTTTGTTGCATGTGTCAGTGTAGGGACATAAAAAAATGAGCCACGTGTGATCCTGAGGTGCCTAGTTGTGCCGGATTGTTACACATTAATCAGACGTCCATTCTGTATAGAAGTTAAACACTTTTCTCTAGGTAAATCCTTACTCTCTACAGGAATACCGTGGGTTCTTTTAACTGAGATTGATAGTAAAATGAACAGAGCGTATAAGAGAATTATGTTATCTTTGTAACGGAGACTCTGAATATTACTTGTTCCTGTTTCCCTGATACGTTCTACAGGAAAGCTGGGTTCGTTCCAAGTAATGAGGTATGGCTGTCAACTTCTTCAGTTTACAGAGATTACGAATGGTAAATATATTATCCAGTTACATATTATAACTGTATTTATTGTTATTCAACTCTTTTAATTTCATTTCTGTGATGATGTTAGGTGGATCTATAATGTGTGCCAAATGGTTCAAATTGCTCTGAGCACTATGGGACTGAACATCTGAGGTCATCAGCCCCCTAGAACTTAGAACTACTTAAACCTAACTAACCTAAGGACATCAAACACATCCATGCCCGGGGCAGGATTCGAACCTGCGACCGTAGCAGTGTCGCGGTTCCGGACTGAAGCGCCTAGAATCGCTCGGCTACCGCGGACGGCAACGTGTGCCAGTTTCTTCGTTTTTAACTTCAGTGGACAGTAGTTCAAAGTTATGATGGTAATTGTATGTATGGGGGTCGTGACCCCATGTTACGTATAGGGTGCTTAAGGAATGTTGCGTCCTCGGATGATATACAACAGTTCAAGCAAATAATATTAGTAGTTTTATTTCAATACAGCAGATTGACCAGAATTAACTTTGAAATTACAATGGTGTCGCAAGCGATGGGCGATACGCAACATAAATCCGAGTCCTCTGCTATACATCTTGTTCATGCACGTTTGACACACAGTTTGTGAATCAATAATAAATGTTCTTTTTTTTTGTCATCAGTCTACTGACTGGTTTGATGCGAACCGCCATGAATTCCTTTCCTTAGCTAACCTCTTCATCTCAGAGTAGCACTTGCAACCTACGTCCTCAATTATTTGCTTGACGTATTCCAATCTCTGTCTTCCTCTACAGTTTTTGCCCTCTACAGCTCCCTCTAGTACCATCGGAGTCATTCCCTCATGTCTTAGCAGATGACCTATCATCCTGTCCCTTCTCCTTATCAGTGTTTTCCACATAGTCCTTTCCTCTCCGATTCTGCGTAGAACCTCCTCATTCCTTACCTTATCAGTCCACCTAATGTTCAACATTCGTCTATAGCACCACATCTCAAATGCTTCGATTCTCTTCTGTTCCGGTTTTCCCACAATCCATGTTTCACTACCATACAATGCCGTACTCCAGACGTACATCCTCAGAAATTTCTTCCTCAAATTAAGGCCGGTATTTGATATTAGTAGACTTCCCTTGGCCAGAAATGCCTTTTTTGCCAAGGCGAGTCTGCTTTTGATGTCCTCCTTGCTCCGTCCGTCATTGGTTATTTTACTGCCTAGGTAGCACAATTCCTTAACTTCATTGACTTCGTGACCATCAATCCTGATGTTAAGTTCCTCGCTGTTCTCATTTCTACTACTCATTACCTTCGTCTTTCTCCGATTTACTCTCAAACCATACTGTGTACTCATTAGACTGTTCATTCCGTTCAGCAGATCGTTTAATTCTTCTTCACTTTCACTCAGGATAGCAATGTCATCAGCGAATCGTATCATTGAAATCCTTTCACCTCGTATTTTAATTCCACTCCTGAACCTTTCTTTTATTTCCATCATTGCTTCCTCGATGTACAGATTGAATAGTAGGGGCGAAAGGCTACAGCCTTGTCTTACACCCTTCTTAGTACGAGCACTTCGTTCTTGATCGTCCACTCTTATTATTCCCTCTCGGCTGTTCTACATACGGTATATGACTCGTCTCTCCCTATAGCTACCCCTACTTTGTTCAGAATTTCGAACAGTATGCACCATTTTATATTGTCGAACGCTTTTTCCAGGTTAACAAATCCTATGGAAGTGTCTTGATTTTTCTTTAGCCTTGCTTCCATTATTAGCCGTACGTCAGAATTGCCTCTCTCGTCCCTTTACTTTTCATAAAGCCAAACTGATCGTCACCTAGCGCATTCTCAATTTTCTTTTCCATTCTTCTGTATGTTATTCTTGTAAGCAGCATCGATGGATGAGCTGTTAAGCTGATTGTGCGATAATTCTCGCTCTAGTCAGCTCTTGCCGTCTTCGGAATTGTGTGGATGATGCTTTTCCGAAAGTCAGATGGTATATCGCCAGACTCATATATTCTACACACCAACGTGAATAGTCGTTTTGTTGCCGCTTTCACCAATCATTTTAGAAATTCTGATGGAATGTTATCTATCCCTTCTGCCAAATTTGACCGTAAGTCCTCCAAAGCTCTTTTTAATTCCGATTCTAATACTGGATCCCCTATCTCTTCTAAATCTACTCCTGTTTCTTCTTCTATCACATCAGACAAACCTTCACCCTCATAGAGGCTTTCAATGTATTCTTTCCACCTATCTGCTCTCTCCTCTGCATTTAACAGTGGAATTCCTGTTGCACTCTTAATGTTACCACCGTTGCTTTTAATGTCACCAAAGGTTGTTTTGACTTTACTGTATGCTGAGTCTGTCCTTCCGACAATCATATCTTTTTCGATGTCTTCACATTTTTCCTGCAGCCATTTCGTCTTAGCTTCCCTGCACTTCCTATTTATTTCATTCCTCAGCGACTTGTATTTCTGTATTCCCGATTTACCCGGAACATGTTTGTAGTTCCTCCTTTCATCAATCAACTGAAGTATTTCTTCTGTTACCCATGGTTTCTTCGCAGCTACCTTCTTTGTACCAATGTTTTCCTTCCCAACTTCAGTGATGGCCCTTTTTAGAGATGTCCATTCCTCTTCAACTGTACTGCCTACTGGGCTATTCCTTATTGCTGTACCTATAGCGTTAGAGAACTTCAAACGTATGTCGTCATTCTTTAGTACTTCCGTATCCCACTTCTTTGCATTTTGATTCTTCCTGACTAATGTCTTGAACTTCAGCCTACTCTTCAGCACTACTATATTGTGATCTGAATCTATATCTGCTCCTGGGTACGCCGTACAATCCAGTATCTGATTTCGGAATCTCTGTCTGACCATGATGTAATCTGATTGAAATCTTCCCGTACCTCCCGGCATTTTCCACGTATACCTCCTCCTCTTGTGATTCCTGAACAGGGTATTCGCTATTACTAGCTGAACTCAATTAGTCTTTCTCCTCTTTCATTCCTTGTCCCAAGCCCATATTCTCCTGTAACCTTTTCTTCTACTCCTTCCCCTACAACTGCATTCGAGTCGCCCATGACTATTAGATTTTCGACCCCCTTTACATACTGCATTACCCTTTAAATATCCTCATACACTTTCTCTATCTGTTCATCTTCAGCTTGCGACGTCGGCAAGTATACCCGAACTATCGTTGTCGGTGTTGGTCTGCTGTCGATTCTGATTAGAACAATCCGGTCACTGAACTGTTCACAGTAACACACCCTCTGCCCTACCTTCCTATTCATAACGAATCCTACACCTGTTATGCTATTTTCTGCTGCTGTTGATATTACCCGATACTCATCTAACCAGAAATCCTTGTCTTCCTTCCACTTCACTTCACTGACCCCTACTATATCTAGATTGAGCCTTTGCATTTCCCTTTTCAGATTTTCTAGTTTTCCTACCACGTTCAAGCTTCTGACATTCCACGCCCCGACTCGTAGAACGTTATCCTTTCGTTGATTATTCATCCTTTTTCTCATGGTAACCTCCCCCTTGGCAGTCCCCTCCCGCAGATCCGAATGGTGGACTATTCCGGAATCTTTTGCCAATGGAGAGATCATCATGACACTTCTTCAAATACAGGCCTCATGTCCTGTGGATACACGTTACGTGTCTTTAATGCAGTGGTTTCCATTGCCTTCTGCATCCTCATGTCGTTGATCATTGCTGATTCTTGCGCCTTTAGGGGCAATTTCCCACCCCTAGGACAAGAGAGTGCCCTGAACCTCTATCCGCTCCTTCGCCCTCTTTGACAAGGCCGTTGGCAGAATGAGGCTGACTTCTTACGCCGGAAGTCTTCGGCCGCCAATGCTGATTATTTATCCAAATTTAGGCAGTGACGGGGATCGAACCCGGAACCGAAGACGTTTTGATTATGAATCAAAGACGCTACCCCTAGACCACGGGTCATACATAAATGTTCTAGTAGCCCTATCCATTAGGCCGCGCTGCTACTCTGCGAATACTGTCTACTAACGATCGGCCGAGTCTGGCAGGAGCGGCCCTTATAATCACTTCGGTCAGTTGCTGCTTCTTTCGTGGTGACGTCCTTGTCAGCGGGCTATTGACCGACGTCGTCTCACCTCCTTCTCTGGTCTTGCGTTCTTCATCTTTGTTCCGACGCTTGTAGTTACGCCAGAACAGTATGCAACAGAAAGATATTCTAAGGTTAATGAACAAATGTGCAACTAACCGAGGAATGCTACACACGTCGAGATAATCGAGCGGCATACTGGACTCGTATTCGGGAGGACGACAGTTCAAACCCTCGTCTGGACATCCTGATTTAGGTTTTCCATGATTTCCCAAAATCGTTTCAGGCAAATGAGGTATGGTTGCTTTGAATGGGCACGGCCGACTTCCTTCTCCATCCTTCCCTAACCCAATGGGACCGATGACCTCGCTGTTTGGTCCCCTCTCAAAATCAACAATCAACGGCAAAATATGAAATGAATGTATAAAAACTGAGGCAGGTGACAAAACAACGTGGTCACATGTATGCTAATATTTACAGAAAGGGTTAGCATTCAACGTTGGGGACAGTCGACCAAAAAAAAAAAAAAAAAAAAAAAAAAAAAAAATGCAGAGGTCAGCAAATATTATAGTAGTTATCATATATTATTGAAGATTGTACGTATGATAAGAAGGAATGAAGAAATAGAATGACACCAAAATAGTGGCGCATCCAAGTCAAACTACAAGATCCGGAGTCGTATTCTAGTGTCATAATGCAAAACCGGTCACCTTACCCTAGGGCTTCTTTTTCACTTCAGGAGACTGAGATTGTGAAGACATACTACATGTTTCTAAGGCCTGGTCGTAAGGGAAAAAAGGAAGGTGTGTGCGTTCAGCTGAAGAGTGACGGAGCCAAAGCCTTGTAACAGAAGTATGAGTGCCTTAGGGCTAGCAGCGTGTTTCCCTGTAGAGGACCGCCGGCGAAGTTCCTCTGGAAAGAATAGCCAACGAAGCCTTGTGGTTACATCGCATTGACGGTGCAGGGCTCGTATGACCAAAACTCGGATGCGACGAGACAGACTGCAAAATTTTACCTCCATGCTACTGTTTTACTGTGGACACACTTATATATAGTATAGAAAGAAGCCTTCCTTGCTAATAACGAGGACTGATTGACGCTAGAAAGAAAATTTTGTATAGTAACAATACATGAAGGCATGACCATTAATGGGAGAAGGAAATCTGTATTAAAAGCTGCTTAAAACAATCAAGTGACAGTTTCAGCTTCCGTAAAGTGTACCCGACCTAGTGTAAACATCAGTACTGGTGGCATAAAGACATGAAGCATCGGCACAAACAATAACGCTCTACCTGTTGCTGGACTCGATGACTCTGCACAATAATCGAGTGGTGGAACACCGATACAGACAGAAGCTCAAAAAAGAGCTAAGGACTGTAGAAATTACTGCAAAAGTATAAAAAAGATTTCGATGTTGTTACGAATGTTTCGCTTCGGTACTGACGATGAAAACAAATAAAAATGATTCATCGCCATAATATCAAGCGATCCTGAGCGAGCACTTACCTGCATACCTTTACTTTACAAGATAGCGTTCATAAATATACTGTATATTTACATTTTAATTGTAAATATTCTCGAAAGATCAAGCAGATCCGAAAGCAATGATTCTGAGGGTGAGCGATGGTTATAAACATACACACAGTGTGACAACAGATTCAAGATGGTATTTTTTATAATTTCGGGTTACACAGAAGTTGAGCTCATGTGCTTTCTGTTACGAACGGGCTGTTTGATTTAAAAACACATTCATTTGTCATTACATATTGTCGTCGGGTTGCATACTATAGCTTGAAAAGCTGAGGAAATCTTAGTGTCTGAGTCTCCACGTTTAAACATTATCCCACGTCCGGCTTCAGCACAAGCAGAAATATTTTGTTGTATAATGTGTGGGCTACACTACAAAAAGTTGTAGACACATTTTTAATGTGTGGCAAAGGGTAGGTTATGTTACGGCGTGTATTGAAGTTCTGGAGTGTGAGAACAACGTCTGCTTACAGGCATCTGTGTAATTCATTGCTGTCTTCTCACTCCACAAAGAAACCACATAACGGAACTAAGCACAATTTGTTAAATTGTCCTTGTTAATGGCGGCTGAGCTCCGTGGCTGTGGATTAAGTTACATGAATAAATATTGAAACCATGTACTTACTTACGTCATGAGTCGTTTCGAATTTTAATCCAGGTAAAGATGTGGGTGTAGGCGCAGGAATGATAATTTGCCAAGGATGACACATTACGTTCTCCGGAATGTGGCCTACGACACAGCATATACTTTGGTGTCCAGGAAAGTGTGGGATAGTAGAATCACTACGAGAGATAGTTTTGCCTGGGAACACATTTTAGAATTTTACTTCTAGCCAGCCCAATGTAAGAAGTTTAATATATTTTCTTATTCCATTCTGAGAACGTAGCATTCGCTTTTTGTGGGCTGCATTCTATATCTGAAATTAAAAAATTTATTCCAGAAAACTAATATTTTTCCAAATTTGGAAATCTTGTCAGTGCCGTATTTAATAGGCTATTTGTTACATTGTTATTACACTACACATCAGTTATAAGAAAGTGACACGAAGTAGAAATGTTATAAAAACACTACTGCAGTCTAACACAAATTTAAATTTTCCAGGATGGTAAAATTCCGAAGACATTAATGAATTTAATTTAATACGCAAATATCGTATGTCCCATGGCATAAGACTTGTTCCGTTTTATACTACAATATGACGCATGACCGACAAAGTGTAGCTTACCCGTCCACACAAGATGTAATTCGTAGTTTTAAAATAATAGAGAATTTTCCACTGTAAATAAAGAATTCACAATTTCTTCCACATACTTTATATATATTATACAGCACTCAAAGTGTTGAAGTGCTGGGAAGCCAAGGTAAAATGGTTGCTGGAGTCGATGTCGCAGGCATACGACATCCAGTATTAGAGCCAGAATCAGAAGAACGTTGGAAGACTTGAAATCAAATAAAGCAGAAGGGGCTGATAACATTCCGCCGAATTTTCTAAAATCATTAGGGGAAGTGAACATCAAGCGACGACTCGAATTGGTATGTATAATATAACAGACTGGCAATATGAGATCCGACTTTCGGGAAATAATTTTCCACACAAATTCGATATAGCTAGGTCAGATAAGCGTGACAACTATCGAAAACTCAGGTTATCCATTATGCATCCAAGCTGCTGACAATAATACGCACAAAAGTGGGAAAAATTGTTTTGACTTTAGGAACGATGAAGCCACATTGAAGTAATTCTAAAAGTGCGGTCGATAACGGAAGAACGGCTGAAGAAAAATGAAGACACACATAGAATTCGTCGTCCTGGACAAACCATTCGATGATGTAGAATGGTGTAAGATGTTCGAAATTTCGTGAAAAACAGGAGTAACCTGTAGGGAAAGACGGGTAGTACACAATATGTACAAGAACCGTAATTTAACTGATTTCTTTCAGTACTAATGTGGATGACGTTACGCTTTTCCCTCGTCAGAGAGAATTGACAGTTTTCGCACATACAGATGTCACGACTATTTTAAATTTGTTTTGATCATCCGATTACTTGACTGGGCGTTAACTGACACGCATCATCTGCAAACAGCTGAAGATGGCTGTTTAGTTTCTCTACTCAGTCATTACAGAGATACTACTTCCCGTAATACCCGTCAGTTATTGCTTACTGCGAACTTTCTGAGAGGAAATCAGGAATCCTGTCACATAAAAGAAACGATATGCCATTGTCAAGCATTTTGATTAGAAGCTGCTTGCGAGAAACGGTGTTAAAAGCCTCCTGGAAATTTTGAAGTATCTCTTTGAGATACCTTTCATATGGCACTAGTGAAGAATAAGGAAATAGTTGTGTTTCACAAGAACGGTATCTCCTGATTCCGTGCTACGTATCAATAGCTCGATTTCTTCGAGGTAATTGGAACACAATATATTTTCCAAAATCCTACTATAAATATACGTCAGTCATTTGCGTCCGTAATTAAGGGTAGTGTTCCTATTTCGTTTTTTGAGTGTTGGTGTGACCTGTACAGCTTTACAGCCTTTAGGTATGGATCGCTTTAGGTGTTTCATCGTTAAAAGTGGAGCTCTTATATCAGCATCTTCGCCGGATATTGGTTGAATGATTTTTCTGTCATTTCACGAGAACAAGTGGCTGGAGTTGTCAAAGATTCACACTCTATTGTGGGCAGTCTGCAATGCAGCCAGCAGTGCGGGCGAATCGTCAGAAAAATAATTGAACAAGTGTCTTAAAAGACGCTGAGATGAAAGTAAACAGGCAACACGCTACTGGAGAGTTTGTACGAGCAATCAAAATGGAGCATGGAAGTCAGTACATGGAATCCGTAAACGTAGTGATTGTGTGGAGCCGTAACCTATATGTACCTGGTGGTGTAGTTGAACTTCTGGCCGGCGTGCGCGCTGTTGAAAGCGGCGAGCAGAGCCAGCGCGGCGCTGAGCACAGCAGACACGGCTGCCATGGCTGCGACAGTGCGATGCGCCCCCAGCGGCTGCGGCTATATACCGCCGCTCGCACCCGGATGAGCAGCCTGCAGGTTGTGCCCTGACGTCACGGCTTTCGGAGATAACACAACGCGCCGCGCGCTCCGTTGCTTGCACTTACACGGCCGAGCCTAGTGTTCCCCGCGCTACTCGCTGCTCGTCACCGCCTTATTTACCTTCAGGCTTTTCATACTGCAGCCCAAAAGATTGAATAACGTAGAAGCATCGGGAATGAGAGGCGCAGTTAATGACAGGTTCAGATTATACCAAGCAGATAGGATACAAAAAGTAAAGATAAGATGCACTGATCAGCCAGATCATTATGGCTACCTACCTAACAGCCGGTATGTCCATTTTTGGCACGGATAACAGCGGCGACGCGTTGTGGCATGGAAGAATGAGACCTTGATAGGTCGCCGGAGAGAGCTGGCACTACATCTGCACACAGAGATAATTCCCGTAAATTCCGGGAAGAGAGCGATGAGCTCTGACGCTATGTTCAATCACATACCGGATGTGTTCGATCGAGATCAGATCTGGTGAGCTGGGGGGCCAACACATCAAATGGAACGCGTCATCGTGTTCCTAGAATCGCTCCGCCACACTCCTGGCCCTATCGCACGGCGCATTAGGTTGCTGAAAAACGCCACTACCGTCGGGAAAGATGATCATCACGAAGGGGTGTACGTGGCCTGCAACCAGTTTACAATACTTCCCGGCCGTCATTGTGCCATGTACCATCTCCGCTGCACCAACTGATGCCCACGTGAACGCTTCCTAGAGCATAACGGAGCCGCCGACAGCTTGTCTCCCTCCCTCAGTTCAGATGTCAAGGAGCTGTTCCCCTGGAAGACGACGGCATGATGAAGAAGGTATCTGGATTCGTAAGACCATGCAACGCTCTGCCAATGCGCCAGCGTCCAGTGCCGATGGCCACTTGCCCATTTCAATCGCAGTTGTCAATGTCGTGGTGTGAACATTGGCACATGCTTCAGTCGTTGGCTGCGGAGGCCCATCGTTAGGCGTCTTCTGTGGACGATGTATTCAGACCCAGTTGTACTCTCCCCAGTGTAACGTCTGATGTTAGTTCCCTTCGGTACCTGTCCTGTTTTAGCATTCTGTCCAGCCTAAGACGTCCGACATCTTTAATGAGCTGTGGCCGCCCAACCCCGCGACGTCTGGAAGCGGTTTCATCTTGGTTTCGCCACGTGTTGAACACACTTACCAACACTCTTCGGACACCCGACAACCCATCGTTTACGAAATTCTCGTGACGAGCCTCTAAGACATCGCAGTCTGCCTTCGGTCAAACTCAGATGGATCGCGCGCCTATCCCGTTCTACAAACGGACAGCATGCTCACTACTATAAGCACCGTGAGTGTGTTTGACTGGCAGCCATTCCTCGTCAGGTGACGCTACTTTCACCTGGAAGGGTTTGTATAGATAGTTCTGGCTGATTAGTGTATACTACATGTTCTAGGAATAAACGTCGATTCTCATTTGAAATGGTGTGAGCACTCAAGGTCACTATATTATACCCTCTGAGTACTGTCATGAGTTCAAATGGTTCAAATGGCTCTGCCGGCCGAAGTGGCCGTGCGGTTCTAGGCGCTGCAGTCTGGAACTGCGAGACCGCTACGCTCTCAGGTTAGAAATCCTGCCTCGGGCATGGATGTGTGTGATGTCCTTAGGTTGGTTAGGTTTAACTAGTTCTAAGTTCTAGGGGACTAATGACCTCAGAAGTTGAGTCCCATAGTGCTCAGAGCCATTTGAACCATTTTTTCAAATGGCTCTAAGCACTATGGGACTTAGCATCTGAGGTGATCAGTCCCCGAGACTTACAACTACTTAAATCTAACTAACCTAAGGACATCACACACATCAGTGCCCAAGGCAGGACTCGAGCCTGCGACCATAACAGCAGCGTGGTTCCGTACTGAAGCGCCTAGAACCGCTCGGCCGGCTACTCTCATCAGTGTGTGACAGGCATTGTCTTTTAGTTACATACTACTGAAAAGTACATTCAGTTCTTAGCAATGGTACTTTTTTTCTGGGTAACAAATGAACACAATATGAACACAGATTTCAAACTATAGAAAATGGCCATAACAGTAGTATTCAGGAGTAGCAGTGTATGTAATCATAGAACAAGATCTAGGCTAAACGTACCAAAGAATAAAACTGCATAACAAACTATCCAAGAAAATCAAAGAGATTATTAAAACAATATTATTTAAAAAAGACAGTCAAAAAGCACCCGTTGAGCAGCACGTTCTATAAAGTGCGCAATACTTAGATAACGCAGAGGAGGAGTTTACCACATTCAGCGCACCACATTATAACAACATCTGCCACCAGTTTTAAGCCACTACAGGGAATGGTCGTACTGGGCTGAGCTATGAGTGGTCTATGACCCTTCAAATTTATAATCAACTGATTCTCAAAATAAATTTTACAAGTATTCAGTAAACTGAACATATTAAATCTGCAACACAACGTAATGTCCTTAACTTTTCAAACTGAGGGGAGTGACAATCAATTTTCACAAGTTAAAAAAGAAGATTGAAATTCCCAGTTCAGAAGAAAAAACAAATATACACCCTTGGTATGCCAAAACAGTCTTAATATAAAATAAAAATTCCTTGAATATCTTTACAAATTCTTGAATGATGAAAATTGCTGAATGGCAGTCAGCAAAGATACACTTAGTGAAATCTCTTGAAATGCGCGTAGCAATAGACACAGCAAGGTTTAACAATAACAATAATTATTACTCTTACATGCAACTTATTTCAAAAACTATTCAGCAGATTCTAGTAATAAATTTTGCAAATTAAACATTACAGTTGCACAATACAATGTAGTATCTTTAAAAGTTCAGACTGAGGAGAGTAAAAATCAAAGTTCACAATTTAAAAAGCAATATCAAAATTCACAGTAAAGAAGTAAAACGAAGTAATACACCCCTGGTATCCGAAAACAGTTTTGAATACCAAAACAACATTTCCTTGAACAAAGTTACAGATTCTTGAGCGATGAAACTTGTTGAATGACAGCAAAAATACAGTTAGTGAAATCTTTTGAAAGGCCCATAGCAATGGACACCACCAGGTTTAATTACGGTTCAGTAATTACTTTTACTTAGTTCAAAAATATTGCACAGTGCCACTAAGTCAAATTCAACCAATGGACCATCTGACCAGATGATGCAGATACCTAAACACTCCCAAGTAAACAACTCTAGAAATTCTAAAACTCTTCAGGTAACTTAAATTTTATTTTCGGGGCACATTCATTGGAACACATTAAAGAAAGAAACGATCTTGTGACATAGCTATATGAGAAGGAATACACTCAAGACACTTGGCCTATGTGTGCAGATACCAAGATAAAAAGTACGAGACATGTGTAGTGCACATAATACTACTGCAATAATTCACCAATAATTTTGCATATAGGCAACGTGATTTCATATTCAATCTGTAGAACTTACAGTGTTTAGAGATCTGCCTAGTATCGGCAAGAAATTTTGCACCTAGAGATCACTGTGCTCTCTGCAGTCGAATGCACTACTGATTATGTTGGGAAGAGGGCTAACCACCACCAGTCACAGACAGTTAGAACAACGCTACCTAATCACTCAGTCACACAGGTGAAGGCACTGTCTCCAATATTATCTTGCAGGAACAGGCCTGAGAAAGAGCTATAAAGCAAAGTGTGCCCAACATAACGTATTACAACTTTTCACCCATCCCACTCTCTTTCATGCGAGCCCATTCAACGTTGGCTGTCCAGATGTACATACAGCCTACTTCTCTGGCAGTCTGCCGAGGTTTCTCCTTCATGTTTCTCATTCTGGTGACTCCTGCGCTCCTGCTAGCTGGTCTCACCTGGCTCCATGTGGTGGCGCCTTTGTTATAGCACATCACCAACAACCCCCTAAGATGTCGTCTGGTGGTGGGCGCAGAGTCGCCAGCGCAGTTTTTGAATAGCTGTGGCCCAGTGATGTCTTATGATGACACGTTTATCTGACTTCAAAATCGTATGGCGAAAATGAAGAGAAAGAGAAAGTATATGAGAACACTGAATGGGTTAAATCAGTATGCAACGGGAGTTGAAATTCTAAAAGTCATGGGGCATCGGAATGTGGTTGTTGGGGAAGGAGCAGAAGGAAGCGTTACGGGAGTTCATGGGCTTGGTACGAGGAATGAGAGAGGGTCCGCAAACAACTTTAACTGTTAGCTGCAAATATTCTGTTCGAGAGTCGCAATAGGAGTAGGTTTACTTGGAAAGGCTGGGAGATACATAAGATTACATCATGGTCAGGCACAGATACTGAAATCAGATACTGGATTACAAGGTATGCACAGGAGCAGATAAGGATTCAGATCAAAATGGTTCAAATGGCTCTAAGCACTATGGGTCTTAACATCTGAGGTCATCAGTCCCCTAGACTTAGAACTACTTAAACCTAACTAACCTAAGGAAATCACACACATCCATACCCGAGGTAGGATTCAAACCTGCGACCGTAGCAGCAGCGCGGCTCCGGACTGAATCGCCTAGAACCGCTCGGTCACAGCGGGCGGCGGACTCATAGCACATATAAATAGCGATGAAGAGTAGGTTGAAGCTTAAGAAACTAGTCAGGAACAATCAATGAACAAAGGGTACAGAAGTACTAAGGTATGAAGATATACGATTGAAGTTCTCTGAGGTCATTGATACCGTGGTAAGGAACAGCTCAATAGGCAGTTCAGTTGAAAAGGAATCAGGCACAGATACCACATATGTACAAGGAACGGAACTTAGAAGAAACATTGCATAATAGAAGAAATAGTTCAATTGATCGACGAAAGAATTAAGTACAAAAATGTTCGGGGAAATTCAAGAGTACAGAAGCACAAGTCATTAAGAATGCATTAAATAGGAAGTGCAGAGAAGCGGAGGTGAAATGGCTGCAAGAGAAACGTGAAAAAATCGAAGAAGAAATCACCGTCGCAAGGACTGATCCAACATACAGAAAAGTCAAAAGAATCATCGGCGAAATTAAAAGCAAGGGTGATAACATTAAAAGTGTAGTGTTAAATGAAAGGAGAGAGCGGTTATGTGGAAAAAGTATTGTGATGGCCTCTATGTAGCGGAAGACTTGTTTGATGACTTGATAGAAGAAAGAACAGAAGTCGATGCAGAATGGATAGAAAAGATCTTTGTAAGACCTAACATCAATTAATGCAGAAGGGCTTGATCACATTCCATCAGAATGTCTAAAATCGTTCAGGAACTGACAACAAGACAACTATTTACTTTGGTTATTCAATGGATACTTTTGGCGAAGTTCCATCTGACTTTCGGAAAAAATCATCCACACAATTCCGTAGATTGCAAGAGATGACAAGTGAGAGAATTATACCACAATTAGCTTAACACCTCATGTATCCAAATTTCACACAAGAATAATATAAAAAAGAATGCAAAAGAAAACTGAAAATTAGATAACGATCAGTTTGGCTTAGAGTAAGGTAGAGGCACCATAGAGACAATTCTCACGTAATGGAAGCAAGACTATAGGAAAATCAAGACACTTTCTTTTTTTTTCTGGTCATCAGTCTACTGACTGGTTTGATGCGGCCCGCCACGAATTCCTTTCCTGTGCTAACCTCTTCATCTCAGAGTAGCACTTGCAACCTACGTCCTCAATTATTTGTTTAACGTATTCCAATCTCTGTCTTCCTCTACAGTTTTTGCCCTCTACAGCTCCCTCTAGTACCATGAAAGTCATTCCCTCATGTCTTAGCAGATGTCCTATCATCCTTTCCCTCCTCCATATCTGTGTTTTCCACATATTCCTTTCCTCTCCGATTCTGCGTAGAACCTCCTCATTCCTTAACTTATCAGTCCACCTAATTTTGAACATTCGTCTATAGCACCACATCTCAAATCCTTCGATTCTCTTCTGTTCCGGTTTTCCCACAGTCCATGTTTCACTACCATTCAATGCTGTACTCCAGACGTTCATCCTGAGAAATTTCTTGCTCAAATTAAGGCCCGTATTTGATATTAGAAGACTTCTCTTGGCCAGAAATGCCTTTTTTGCCATAGCGAATCTGCTTTTGATGTCCTCCATGCTCCGTCCGTCATCGGTTATTTTACTGCCTAGGTAGCAGAATTCCTTAACTTCATTGACTTCGTGACCATCAATCCCGATGTTAAGTTCCTCGCTGTTCTCATTTCTACTACTCATTACCTTCGTCTTTCTCCGATTTACTCTCAAACCATACTGTGTACTCATTAGACTGTTCATTCCGTTCAGCAGATCATTTAATTCTTCTTCACTTTCACTCAGGATAGCAATGTCATCAGCGAATCGTATCATTGAAATCCTTTCACCTCGTATTTTAATTCCACTCCTGAACCTTTCTTTTATTTCCATCATTGCTTCCTCGATGTACAAATCGAAGAGTAGGGGCGAAAGGCTACAGCCTTGTCTTACACCCTTCTTAATACGAGCACTTCGTTCTTGATCGTCCACTCGTATTATTCCCTCTTGGTTGTTGTACATATTGTATATGACCCGTCTCTCCCTATAGCTTACTCCTACTTTTTTAAGAATCTCGAACAGCTTGCACCATTTTATATTGTCGAACGCTTTTCCCAGGTCGACAAATCCTATGAAAGTGTCTTGATTTTTCTTTAGCCTTGCTTCCATTATTAGCCGTAACGTCAGAATTGCCTCTCTCGTCCCTTTACTTTTCATAAAGCCAAACTGATCGTCACGTAGCGCATTCTCAATTTTCTTTTCCATTCTTCTGTAGATTATTCTTGTAAGCAGCTTCGATGGATGAGCTGTTAAGCTGATTGCGCAATAATTCTCGCACTTGTCAGCTCTTGCCGTCTTCGGAATTGTGTGGATGATGCTTTTCCGAAAGTCAGATGGTATATCGCCAGACTCATATATTCTACACACCAACGTGAATAGTCGTTTTGTTGCCACTTCCCCCAATGATTTTAGAAATTCTGATGGAATGTTATATATCCCTTCTGCCTTGTTTGACAGTAAGTCCTCCTAAGCTATTTTAAATTCCGATTCTAATATTGGATCCCCTATCTCTTCTAAATCGACTCCTGTTTCTTCTTCTATCACATCAGACAAATCTTCACCCTCATAGAGGCTTTCAATGTATTCATTCCATCTATTTGCTCTCTCCTCTGCATTTAACAGTGGAACTCTCGTTGCACTCTTAATGTTACCACCGTTGCTTTTAATGTCACCAAAGGTTGTTTTGACTTTCCTGTATGCTGAGTCTGTCCTTCCGACAATCATATTTTTCTCGATGTCACCACATTTTTCCTGCAGCCATTTCGTCTTAGCTTCCCTGCACTTCCTATTTATATCATTCCTCAGCGACTTGTATTTCTGTATTCCCGATTTACCCGGAACATGTTTGTACTTCCTCCTTTCATCAATCAACTGAAGTATTTCTTCTGTTACCCATGGTTTCTTCGCAGCTACCTTCTTTGTACCAATGTTTTCCTTCCCAACTTCTGTGATGGCCCTTTTTAAAGATGTCCATTCCTCTTTAACTGTACTGCCTACTGTGCTATTCCTTATTGCTGTATCTATAGCGTTAGAGAACTTAAAATGTATCTCGTCATTCCTTAGTACTTCCGTATCCCACTTCTTTGCGTATTGATTCTTCCTGACTAATGTCTTGAACTTCAAGCTACTCTTCATCACTACTATATTGTGATCTGAGTCTATACCTGCTCCTGGGTACGCCGTACAATCCAGTATCTGATTTCGGAATCTCTGTCTGACCATGATGTAATCTAACTGAGATCTTCCCGTATCTCCCGGCCTTTTCCAAGTATACCTCCTCCTCTTGTGATTCTTGAACAGGGTATTCGCTATTACTAGCTGAAACTTGTTACAGAACTCAATTAGTCTTTCTCCTCTTTCATTCCTTGTCCCAAGCCCATACTCTCCTGTAACCTTTTCTTCTACTCCTTCCCCTACAATTGCAATCCAATCGCCCATGACTATTTGATTTTCGTCCCCCTTTACATGCTGCATTACCCTTTCAATATCCTCATACACTTTCTCTATCTGTTCATCTTCAGCTCTCGACGTCGGCATGTATACCTGAACTATCGTTGTCGGTGTTGGTCTGCTGTCGATTCTGATTAGAACAACCCGGTCACTGAACTGTTCACAGTAAAACACCCTCTGCCCTACACTTTCATAGAATATGTTTACCTGGAAAAAAGCGTTCTACAACGTCAGGGGGTGCAAGATGTTCCAAATGTTGTGAAAAGTAGAAGTAAGCTATAGGGGAAGACGAGTGTTACACAGTATGTGCAAGAGCCAGAAGGGAACACTAAGAGTGGAAGACAAAGGAAGAAATACTGGAATTAAAAAGGGTGTAAGACGGGGAGGTAGTCCTTCACCCCTACTGTTGAAACTATTCGTCGGAAAAGTTATGTCGGAGATAAAAGAAAGGCTGAAGAGCAGAATTTAAATTTAAGGTCAAGGGATATCAATGATAAGATTCGCCGATGACGTTATTCTAAATGAGATTGAAAAAGAATTACCGGATTTACTGAGTGGAATGAACGGTCTAATGGGTACAGTATATGGATTAAGATAAATCGAAGAAAGGTGCACGTTTTGAGACGTAGTTGAAGTGAGGACAGGGAGAAACTTAATATCAGGATTTATGTTAACGAAGTAGATGAAGTTAAGGATTTCTACTACCTAGGCAGAAAAATAACCAGAGACATTAATGGCAGACTAGCACTGACAAAAAGGGCATACCTGACCAAAAGTCTCTTAATATTAATGTAGTCCTTAATCTAAGGAAGAATTTTCTGATAATGTGCGTTTGGAGCACAGCACTGTATGGTGTTGAACATGGATTGTAAGGAACTTGGAACAGGAAAGAACAGAAGCATTTGTGGTGTGGTGATGCACAGCTTTGGAAGTTAGGTGGACTGATAAGGTATGGAATGAGGAGGATATCTGTTAAGACGTCATGGAGCACCAAACCAGTCAGTAGACTGATGATTGAAAGAAAAGTACACACATAACTTACTGTCTTGTAAAATTCCCAGACGTGTTGTATGTGGGACAAATCTGAGACCAGGTAAGCCAACAGAAGATGTGAACAAATCTCACTACGCTTCTGATGTTAGATGCATTGTGAGGTCTTACAGTATCTTGCTGAAATGCGCCATTTAGTATCTTCAACATGAATAGTACGATAACAAGGTGTAAAATTTTTGTCAAAAGCTGGAGATCATGCACCCTGCCTTCAACAATTACCGCATTAGTCATGTTGTCATGTTCAATAGAACCCAAATCATGAGTCCAGGAGCAGAAAGGCTATCGACGATCGCCGATTCCTGTGACCTTCCACAAGGTCATATATGGAAACGTTGGCGTCGATCCGACCACAACAAACAGAAGTGATACTCGTCGCTGAACAACAGGAAAAGACACTCATTGTCCCTCCAGGCTCGGACTCTACACATATAAGTTTCCGTTGTCTGTGGTATGCTGTCAGCGGAGAACAACGCCTTGCGACTCGAGATGTCAGCCCAGTTTCCAGTAATATGTTATCGACAGGTAATGGTGTCTGCGATTTACGCGAGGAATGTAGGTGTCGTCGTCCTTCTATTGGACAAAACCACTGCAATATCTCTCTTATCTTCTCATGCTGCAGTCCTTCTGAGAGGTCGTATTTTGTATAGGTTAATTTCCGTCCATAGCAACTTTAATAAAAGCTAAGGTCGGTAGTTGCCCGTGCAACTGCTGAAAAAGGAGACCGATAAACAAACATGGTCATACTTCAATTACAAGTCAAAACTTTTGCACGAAACTACTGGTGGATTTGGCTCGTACGAGCAACCAAGACACGCATGAAAGAATTTAAAGAAGGCTTAGATCACTGACATACTTATTTAATAGTTTGGTGCACAGCTTCCCAAATAATCTGTCCCTTGATGTAAGTTTTCAAACGTTATGAAATGATTGCAACCCATAATATTGTCTTATATATTACGACGATGTACACTGAGGAGCGGAAATATTCTGACCGTCTCCTTAATTGCAAGTTGGTCCTCCTTCGGATTCAGAAACAGCAGCTGTCCTACGTAATTTGTATTTGGTAAGTCTTTGGGCAGGTTTCCGGCGGAATGTAACATCAGATATCTGCGCGCAGGTCGCGTAATTCCCATACGTTTGGATCGCTGGTTTGTGGCTACGGAGCCGGTGACCGATCGCGTCCCAGATTCGTTCCATCGCTTTCAGATTAAGAGAATCTGTTGGCCAAGAAATCATTGTGCGTTCACTATCGAGATTATAGATTAGATTAGATTAGTTTTTCGTTCCATAGATCCGTGCTGAGGAGATCCTCGTGGATGTGGAACATGTCATTTTTTTTAAAGCTGAAATAACAAAACTAATAGTATGAGTATATATAATACATCATTTTTTTAAGTTGAAGTAACAATACTAATAGTATGAGTGTATACAATACATCATTTGTTTCTATTAAAAAATTCGTCAATGGAGTAGAAGGAGTTGGCTACTAGTAAGTATTTCAGGCTCCTTTTGAACTGATCTTTATTTGTAACTAAATTTGTATGTTTGCTGGCAAATTATTGAAGATGAGTGTTCCTGAGTAGTGGACCCCTTTTTGAACTAAAGTAAGTGCTTTTAAGTCCTTGTGTAAATCATTTTTGTTCAAGGTATTGTATGTCTGAACTGAGCTGTTTGTTGGAAAAAGAGGTACATTGTTTGGGACAAATTTCATTAAGGAGTAAATATACTGAGAGGCAGTAGTTAGTATACCCAGTTCTTTGAAGAGGTTTCTACAGGACGTCCGTGAATTTACTCCACAAATAATACGTATTATACGCTTTTGGACTCTGAAAACCTTTGTTTGATTTGAAGAGTTACCCCAAAATATTATACCATATGACCTTATGGAATGATAGTAGGCAAAGTATGCAAGCTTATTCATTTTCATGTCGCCTATGTCTGCTAAAACTTGAATTGCAAATTCAGATTTGTTAAGGCGTTCCTGCAGTTCTGTGGTGTGCTCCTTCCAACTGAATTCATTATCAAGTTGTAATCCCAGGAATTTAAGACTGTCAACCTCTTTATCTGCTCTTCTTCATACTTTATGCATATGCTGGGTGGAAACCTCTTACAGGTTCTGAATTGCATATAGTGAGTGTCTTCGAAGTTTGTCAGTGAGTTGGCTTTAAACCATTTATTAATATCCATGAAAATATCATTAGCAGATCTTTCTAGAACTACACTCGACATACTATTTATTGCAATACTTGTGTCATCTGCAAACAGAACGAACTCTGCTTCTGGCAGTGTAACTGATGAAAGATCATTAATGTACACAAGAAAAAGCAATGGCCCTAAGATATATCCTTGTGGGACATCACATGTAATTTCTTCCCATTCTGATATGACTGATGACTTAATTCACTAAACCCTTGGACTGACACCCTTTGTTTCCTGTTAGCGAGGTATGACTTCAACCATTTTACAGCACTGCCTGTGACACCACAAAATTCTAATTTATTTAAAAGGATGTTGTGGTTCACACAATCAAATGCCTTTGACAAATCACAGAAAATACCTGCTGCTTGTAATGTATTATTTAATGAATTAAGTACATTTTCACTGTAGGTGTAAATAGCCTTCTCGATATCAGAACCCTTCAAAAATCCAAACTGTGTTCTTGATAATACGTTATTTGTGGTGAGATGGTTAAGAAGTTGCCTGTACATTACTTTTTCTAAAATCACTGCAACACGATTCTGGCCTTGTGACACGGACAGTTATCATGGTGGATGATGCCATGGCCGTCGGGTAAGACATCGAGCATGTAAGGATACAGGCAGTCCGCGATAATGTTCACGCATTAGTCAGATATCATGGTGTCTTCGATTACTATCGCAGGTCCAGGTGAATGTCCCCTTAGCATCATACCGTTCGCCAAGGCCACTTCCGTGTCGCGGTGCTCGTGGATGACGATGTACCGGAACAATATCGTCGACCTGGTAGTATTCGTGACTTTGTTACAGAGCTACATGTACACTCCTGGAAATTGAAATAAGAACGCCGTGAATTCATTGTCCCAGGAAGGAGAAACTTTATTGACACATTCCTGGGTTCAGATACATCACATGATCACACTGACAGAACCACAGGCACATAGACACAGGCAACAGAGCATGCACAATGTCGGCACTTGTACAGTGTGAAATGGCTCTGAGCACTATGGGACTTAACTTCTAAGGTCATCAGTCCCCTAGAACTTAGAACTACTTAAACCTAACTAACCTAAGGACATCACACAACACCCAGCCATCACGAGGCAGAGAAAATCCCTGACCCCGCCGGGAATCGAACCCGGGAACCCGGGCGCGGGTAGCGAGAACGCTACCGCACGACCACGAGCTGCGGGCACTGGTACAGTGTATATCCACCTTTCGCAGCAATGCAGGCTGCTATTCTCCCATGGAGACGATCGTAGAGATGCTGGATGTAGTCCTGTGGAACGGTTTGCCATGCCATTTCCACCTGGCGCCTCAGTTGGACCAGCGTTCGTGCTGGACGTGCAGACCGCGTGAGACGACGCTTCATCCAGTCCCAAACATGCTCAATGGGGGACAGATCCGGAGATCTTGCTGGCCAGGGTAGTTGACTTACACCTTCTAGAGCACGTTGGGTGGCACGTGATACATGCGGACGTGCATTGTCCTGTTGGAACAGCAAGTTCCCTTGCCGGTCTAGGAATGGTAGAACGATGGGTTCGATGACGGTTTGGATGTACCGTGCACTATTCAGTGTCCCCTCGACGATCACCAGTGGTGTACGGCCAGTGTAGGAGATCGCTCCCCACACCATGATGCCGGGTGTTGGCCCTGTCTGCCTCGGTCGTATGCAGTCCTGATTGTGGTGCTCACCTGCACGGCGCCAAACACGCATACGACCATCATTGGCACCAAGGCAGAAGCGACTCTCATCGCTGAAGACGACACGTCTCCATTCGTCCCTCCATTCACGCCTGTCGCGACACCACTGGAGGCGGGCTGCACGATGTTGGGGCGTGAGCGGAAGACGGCTTAACGGTGTGCGGGACCGTAGCCCAGGTTCATGGAGACGTTAGCGAATGGTCCTCGCCGATACCCCAGGAGCAACAGTGTCCCTAATTTGCTGGGAAGTGGCGGTGCGGTCCCCTACGGCACTGCGTAGGATCCTACGGTCTTGGCGTGCATCCGTGCGTCGCTGCGGTCCAGTCCCAGGTCGACGGGCACGTGCAACTTCCGCCGACCACTGGCGACAACATCGATGTACTGTGGAGACCTCACGCCCCACGTGTTGAGCAATTCGGCGGTACGTCCACCCGGCCTCCCGCATGCCCACTATACGCCCTCGCTCAAAGTCCGTCAACTGCACATACGGTTCACGTCCACGCTGTCGCGGCATGCTACCAGTGTTAAAGACTGCGATGGAGCTCCGTATGCCACGGCAAACTGGCTGACACTGACGGCGGCGGTGCACAAATGCTGCGCAGCTAGCGCCATTCGACGGCCAACACCGCGGTTCCTGGTGTGTCCGCTGTGCCGTGCGTGTGATCATTGCTTGTACAGCCCTCTCGCAGTGTCCGGAGCAAGTATGGTGGGTCTGACACACCGGTGTCAATGTGTTCTTTTTTCCATTTCCAGGAGTGTATTTGTTCTCATTACTCCATCTTGTAACAGATTTCGAATACATATAATGTAAAACTGATTATTCAAATAAGAAGCCTATTACCGATTTCATTATGTATTCTTGTCAAGAGAATCCGTATTATTAGACAAAGTGGAGATTCTTCATCGCGTATGTATTAACTGACCAGCTTTCACTGTCAAATACGGTAAGTTAGGTTGAGTGAAGAGGATATTCGAAAGGGAACCCCCACCCACCGCTCCAACGCCTCCCCAGAAAAAGGGATACAAGATGGAGAGTTATTGCACCATTTCTCTTCCAGGAAATCTCTCATAAGGGCGACGGCACACTTCCAAAGATACCACTGCCTTTAGACGTTTGTGTTTAGGCTTCACCGACACTGGTATTGACATCGAACGAATGAACGAGTATACAGCTGCCAATAAGAATTTCGTTTTATTTCCACGACGGTTCAAACCTCCATCACTAGGCTACGTTGCTGTGTATGTAACGAAAGAAAAAGGAGCATGTGATCATCGGAGACAGTGCCACAGACTACGTCAAAGTCGTAATACAACCTAGTATACATCGTGTTAGTCCACATAAATGACACCTTGTGATGGAGATTAAAATCTCTGTAACGCGTTGTGGAAATAAATAGACATCTAACAGTAAACGTATTGTTTCAGTTCAGAGTAAAACCCGGAGCTGTTGACAATTTCCACCATCGTCATCGTCAGGAGCAACTGACTGTCAAAATCGCTGCTCTAGTGGCCTTATACAGAGCAAAGACGGCTTTTCACTGGTCAGTAGTTACGTTATACTGTCGCAGACGATGTCAACGCCTGCGTTTGTGGCGCCGCCCCTCCCGTGGTAGCGTAAACATTGCGACGAATATCTATGGCTCTTCTCTGCGTCGATAACTGGCTTCCATACATCGCTAAGATTTTTTTCCGCCGTCACGGTTGAAGGTTTTCTCACACGTTCTTATTTCTACAGCCTCTTTAATTATAGAGTCCCACCCAATACGTGGGAGCCTGGGACAAAAATCTTGGTTTCGTCAAATAGCATTTTATATTTATTTGTGAGACTGTGCTCAGCAACTCCGAATTTCTCCAGCTCACAGTTTTTAATGCGCCGTTGAAATTCAGCACGGCAGTAGAAAAAGGGTGTGGATGGACTGACTGATGTAATTGCGTCGGCATTCACATGAGATGTTGTAAATACCAGAAATCCTGAGGCCGAGACTGTCCATAACAGGGCGTAGCATCGGCTTTATCCTATTAGGAGGTCGGAAAACCGATGGGATACCTTGTCTGTCGGTCACCATTATCATACTGCCACCCCAAGCCTGGAGACGTCTTCAGTTGCTGAGCATCTGCTTTCTCGCACGTCTTCTTTTTAGATCGCATATTCCGTAATTGCTTGATAGCCACATGGCTAAAAGAAAAGACCCTAGTGTAGGCAGGAGCACTTCGGCCAAAGCCATCATTTTCTACGTCTTCCTTGAAGGAATATTTAGCTAAATCGGCGTGACAAGAACTCAATCTGCTACAGATCCTTTAATAGGATGATATAGCATTCGTTCTCTTTCTTATTGCCATTGACTTTTACTTATCAACATTTAAGGAAAGCTGCACATTACTTGCAACAAGCGTGAACTGTATCGAAGACTTTCAGCGATTCCGTACGACAGTGTAATGTGCAGATGACAGAACATTGCTGAAAAATTTGATAGGAGTGGTGACTCTATTTGCTAAATCTTTTATATTTATTGTGGACTACAGATCCCGTTACAATTCCTTGGCATATGGCCTTGGTGTTTTCGTTTTAGTTGAAGTTTCACCAACCAACTGTCACAGTTAAAACTATTCTAAAATGTTCGCATTTAAAGTTTTCAACGTGAATTTTAACAGTCTATGTTCTGTTACGTAAGAAGCCATAGAGACAACCACATATCTGTGAAGATTCTCTCTATGGCCTTACCTTGGTTAGATTAAATTAGATTATATGTACTTTTTGATCCACGTTGCGGAGTGAGGAGATGTCTAGGCTGTAGATCATGGCATGAAAAAGACTACACAATGTATGTTTACAAACTAAAAGAACTATTTCAATTTATCTTCAACATTTTTTTGTATAAAACGTGATAACAATCTTGTCACAAAACATAGAAATGCACAGTACGCTCAGGTACAGTCTATTGTTGCCAAGCATCTACAATGGGAAAATAAGTTTACAACACTTTTTTATATTGCTCACTTCAGTGCGCTGAATATGTACAGAAGTAACGTTTTATGTTGAAGAGGCATTACTTGATGCTATTAAAAATATATACATACCAGTCGGTTCTCCTAAGAAACTTGTCAATGGAGTAGAAGGAGTGGCCACAAATAAATTATTTAGTCTCTTCTTAAGCTGAACTTCATTAGCAGTTTAACTTTTTATCGCTGCTGGAAAGTTATTCAAAATGTGTGTTTTTGAATAATGTGCTCCTATCTGGACCACAGTAGGTGACTTTAAATGTTTGTAAAGTTTACTTTTATTTTTGGTATTGATTCCATTAACTGAGCTGCTGGTAGAAAAAAACATTAATTTATAACAAATTTTGTTGAGGAAAAAATTTAGTTGTTAGTATTCCCAGCTCCTTGACCATGACTCTGCAGGAAGTTATTGTGCTCACACCACAAATAACTGGTATTACACTCTTTCGTTCTTGGAAAAGTTTAGCTTGGCGTGATGAGTTACACCTAAAACGAGTCCCGTATCACATTACAGATTGAAAATAAGCGAAAGATGTAACCCTTTTCTTATATCATATATGTCTGGCAACATATTCATTTAAAAAAGAGTGCTTTAGGCTCTTGAGCTGCTAGGCAGTAATCTCCTCCCAGCTGAATTTATCATCAAATTGTCGTCCCAAGAATTTAACAATGTCAGTCTCTTCTACGAGTACATGCATGTCGTCATATTTTAGGCATATACGATGAGAAACCTCTTACAAGCTCTGAACCGGATATAGCGTATTTTTTTGAAGTTCAGTTACAAAGAACTGGCTGTGAACCATTTGCTAATGTCGATGAAAATTTCGTTAACAGATTTTTCTAAAATTATACCTGGTTTGGTATTTATTGTAGGATTTCTACCACTTAAAAACAAAAGAAATTTAGCTCCTGTTAATATTGCGGGTGAAAGGTCATCGATACGTATAAGAAAAAGGAAGGGATGCAAAATGGAGTAGAATTAGTTGATACTGTGATGCCACGTAGTTCAATATAGAAGTCTTTCCTATTGACAACTCTTGTTTACTCGTCGGAGAGATAAGATTTCTACCATTTTGCAACATTTATTGTTACACCATAATAATATAATTTACTTAGAAGGATATTGTGGCTCACAGAGTCAAACGGCTTTGACAAATCAAGCAATAATATCTGCGGTCTGTAACTGGTCGAGAATGTGGTGCCTTTCGGGGATCTCGGAAAACGTGATCTATCTGTTCACCTGCATCTGTCGATGTTCTAGATCAGCGTGTAAATGACCATGAACGAGGACTTCCTCCCCGTCTGCACTGTCTCCATTACGCTTCGAACTTGCATCATCCTCACGATCTACATGAGTAATCTAGCGGCGAAAGTTCGGATGATCTTCGTAGCCATGCAACACCAATGCTTTGAGCAATCCATGGGTCAGGACACGGAGAAGTAGAAGGGTTTCCCAAAGTTATGGTAGTCCGTTAATGCTATTTCTTCCCCTATGAGTAAGACCGGTTTGAAACAACTGATTTACATGCATAGCATTCGATATTTCACATTAGTAACCGAGCCAAAGTCCTGATGCCGATGGAAAAATGTTCACAATATGCCTGTGAACAAATCGCAAAGGCCTGGCACACACGCTTATCACGTAGGTGCCTCAAGCGTGGAAGGCATCTTTATGCGTTCTGTCCGCCTGTCATTTCTTGTTTCTCTTCGCCCTTTCGTAATGTCTGACCGACATTTACAGCTTACATTTTTGCTGTCGTGATACCGAGTCACAGTAAATCTCGGTTACCCACGTTGATGGCATTTCGTGTTCATGCCATTGCGGGACTACTTTGTGTTGCAAGGCTGTGACGCGGCCTAGCATTGAGTTGCTTGCAGAGCAATATTTCACCATTCATCGTGGAGCTTTACGTTTAGGTCCATCAGTACATGATAAAGAAAGAATGAATGTCTTAGATGGAGCACACGTGCGCTGCGCTATTGACCAATCGTGCACCAGGTGACTGATGAGAATACCGAGTATACACGAAGATTTACTGCCTTTCTGTAACATGGAGGGAGTATTACCAACTAGACTGGTCGTATTGTGCTGGAATATATTGTGCAATGTGTTTTCCGACCGCCAAGTTGATGGTTCTAATAGGTTCTGTTAAGGATGATTTTGGCGTGCGCTATCTTATTCCTTGCAGCTGTGGAATGCCATATATTTGTCAGACTATCAGTACCGTGGAGGACTGTGTATTCAGCTTGAGCGTCACAAACGCTCACAACAGCCGAGAAAATCGGCTCTTGCAGAACATTGTCTTGGCACCGACCGTCCTATGGATGGTAAGAACACGGAAATTCTGGTATACACTTCCAGCTACTGGGATAGTGTTAGTAAGGAAGCAGCTGAATTTTGCAGGGATCTACGTAAATAGAGACTGAGGTTTCTTCTCAAATTCTGTGTGGAAACCTGCTCTCTCCATTGTCAACAAACGAAGGGGTTAATGCTGCCTAACCCGTAGTACAGTAATTTTCACTATCACTGGCGTAGGTCTCTTTGGATGTGTGGCCGTGATAGTGTTTACAGGGTTTTTAATTTTCACTATCGAAAAGATAGGGAAGGAGAAACGTTACATATCACAGTTACTGATTCTCGATGCCAAATTCACAAATTAGTTTCATAATTTCTTCTATAGTGCAGCTATTAACAGTTTATTGCTATCGGTGAATTCTTGTTCGCTTTCTCCGCTCACTTAAGCCAATGTTTCCACGAATTACAGCACAAACATCAGTATTAAGAGATTCAGAAAATCAATTCAGCCGAAAAAACTTAAATAAAGACTCTCCCATTTACCAGACAATGTAATTCTTAATTTTTTTAAAAATGAAACATATATATCTTGACTTTATAAAAAAAATTGAATCACAGACTTACTTATATTAACTTTTAGATTTACATCAATGTAGACACCAAACGACTTTATCCATCACAAATAACCTGCTTTTCGATTGGGATCGGCATAAAAATCAAATTTTTCCGTAAATGAATTTCTTACTGTATCCTCTTCAGTTTTACTTACTGCACTTCTCCAGAAGGCAATTATGAAGTAAAGCACAGATATTCCAATTGCATTACAGATTCTATGTAGGTAGTCAATGTAAATGCATAAGACAGAGAATGCTGTAAAGAGAAGGTAAAATTGTGGCAGACAACACTGATCTGAAAATACTAAAATAAGGAACTCCTGGCAAATAATTGATCAGAAAGACCCAAAATTCTAAATATTCTATTCAGTATACACCAAAATGGATGTTGTAGGACCTGACACAAAGCGTAAAAAGAACGAAGTTAATGCAAGGCAACACTGCATGATATACAGCAAATCGCACTCTTGTCAGTTCCAAGAAAAAATATCCTCACAGGAAACGTCAGATAATGCATTTAAGTTTGTAAAGAAGTATCGATAACTCTCAGTGTTAGTGTTACAAATGGCATGATATTTCTCTTAGTGACATGCAGAATGAATGTGTAATGCGCCAATAGTAAGTTTACATCGCTATCTGACTCGGAAAAATCTTATGAAGTAGTCACATAGAACACACGTCCACATACCTAACGCAAAGGAAAGAGAAAAACCGTGTGCATATCTCGGAATAGTATGTAATACATGAATGAACAGTTGCAAAAGCAAGACGTTATTGTAAGTGTGTATAAGCATATTACTTGTAACATTCATTGGTGCAATGTTGCAGTCTTTCCGTAAGTGCTCCTAAGTTCAGTACGCAGGAAGTAGTTGCCTAGCTGAAAGATTATGTACTAGAAGCTGAAATCATTGTCGGACTAATTATGATAACAGTTACGTGACACATTTTTCATAGCTTCCAGTAATGCAGGATCGGACTTAAACTTTCCTTATCAGTTACTGAAAACTAAATGACAGAGAGTTTGTAGTATTTGTTAATAATAGACGAATAATCAGTGGTCTTTACATAGATGAATTCTACTTCATAAAATTGACTTGACAGAGCGCCCTTGGATCTTATAGCAAGACAAGATGTCTCCTCAGTAGCGTGGCACATTTTAGAAGAGCTTTTTGCTGGAAGAGACGTATCTGGTAAATAAGTTCGCAGTACCGTAATTGTTTTCAGTAACTGATGGAATAATTTTTAAGAGCAGCTGACACAATTTACAGTCTCGTAGAGGTAATTTAATGCACGCTTCTCGTTACAAAAAAAAACAATTTTGTTGGACACGCAGTCCGTTCGTCCTCCTTCGGAGTACTGCTGCGCAGTCTGGGACCCTTAACATAAAGGATTAAAAGAGGTCATTGAGAAATAAGGATGTTTTTCGTTGCGATGGAATCTTATCAAGAATTTTCCATCACCAACTTTCTCCTTCAAATGTGGCAACATTTTGTTGGCGCTGACCTGCTTAGCAAGAAACTATCATCATAATAAAATAAGGGAAATCAGAGCTCGCATGGAAAGATATAGGCTTTCGTTTTTTCAGCTCACTGTTCAAGATTGGAGTAATAGAGAGTTATTGTTTAGGTGGTTGGATGAACCCTCTGCGAGGCACTTAGGTGTATTTTGCAGAGTATCCATGTAGGTAGATGTAGATGTAGTTGCAGATCAGGGCTCGTCAGTGGAAAAGTAACCTTACACCCATTGACCAGTAAACACAATAATTAAAATAATACCGAATTAAAATAAAGTATAATTGATGCAATAACTGGCCTTCCAGTCATTCTAAGGTACAATATATTCGGAGCCATTACTTTGAACGTAAGGATACGACCGAATACTAGAGGACGGAAAAACACTATGGTAGCCGACACGAAAATAGGTTATACAATTGTATGACATTTTCAGCTGCGAGGCACTATAATTTGCCACTTCACGGCTTTGTTGCAACACACAAGCTATAGAAGTGTTCCTGTGCGATATCAAGCCTTCACGTCTGGTTGTAGTCTCCCGTGAAATAATGCATTAACTTGACATTGATGGTTGCAATGTCTGAAGGAACAGACACTGTCACTGACGATTCCAGTAGTCGGAAAAATTATGAAACAGTTTCGCAGTCTGCGACTTCTCACTGACGTCATGTGTTGGCGACACAAGAAAATTCGTGCCGAAGTGGGTCTCGAACCTGAATGTTCTGTATTGGTGCCACTTGCCACGAGGACGCAGCAGTGACCGCACATTCGCAGCGGGTAAGAATTTTGTTTGTCCGGCCGTCCACACAACGCACGGACAGAACTGGCCTTGATGGGCAGACGGGGCCGTGACCGCCAAGCAGCGCGTACGCATCTGCAATTGTGTCTTGCAATGTACTGTCTGAAGACTGTCCACTTTTACCAATCATGTATTTTCATTTTCCACCGCCTTCCTCTTTGTACGCATCAGTTTCGGCTGTGGGAAGAGCGAAGCAGAGTTAACGCGCGTTTGACGGCTGCCTACATTTTGGTCCTCCCGGCCACATACAACTATTCGAACATGTTCCAGCAAAAACGTTATGTGCTTTGATTTGCGCGTACTGCGAATTACGAGTTTCGTGGCCTTCTGTGTGATTCTCCACATTTCTCTCAAGCATCAGCTGTGACAGACGTCCGCACTAGAGCTCTCCAAGGTACAAACTTCTCAGGAAATCGTGTTGTGAAGTGCACCTCAAGCCAGCAGACGTCGTAACACAGCCAAGCAGTTCCGCCAACACGACACCAGTTTATCAGTGAGCGCCGTTTGCTGCTGTCTCCGACAAGAGATGCAGCACGATCAGCGCTCTACAGGTACCGTAGTCCTGCTCTGTGAGGAGCCTGGCTCTGTTTCCTTAATCTGTTATCCTTCGTGCTAATCTCCTGAAACATGGATCTGGCCAAAGAACGAAATTTAAGTAAGAAGAGAGCAGTAATCAAGTAACGAGTGACTAGACTCTCCACATTTGTTAATAGCTTTCATGTAGAATCCAATCTCAACGACATCGGAGTAAAGCAGCCACTGCTAAATACGAGCAAAGATGAATACAATGACATCCAACCTCAGAGATTAACAATATAGAAGAATCTCGTGATGCAGACGGGGAGTCATTCGAAGACTTGTGTTTAGATTTAGAATCAAAGATAGCGACACCGCGCCAGTCAAATGTTGTGTTACCGCCTAAGTCTGTAAGTTCATGTGGTGCAAGTGAAATAAAAGAAAAATGGTTCAAATGGCTCCAAGCACCTAACATCTGAGGTCATCAGTCCCCTAGACTTAGAACTACTTAAACCTAACTAACCTAAGGAGATCACACACATCCATACCCGAGGCAGGATTCGAACCTGCGGCCGTAGCAGTCGCACGGTTCCGGACTGTAGCGCCTAGAACCGCTCGGACACAACGGCCGGCGCAAGTGAAATCAAGCTCCCAGCAATTTCATTACCAAAATTCAGTGGTAACAGCAGAATTCATGCATAGCTTCGGTACCTGTATGGGGAGATTTTACCTCCGTAGGGGGCAAAATATTAAAAAAAATTTTTTTGCTGTTAAACATTCCTCTGGATGTATTTTACTAGAGAAATAGATTTTCTCAGGATGTTTTAGCCATTAACGGCTTTATATATTCATTTTATAATGCAGTTCTTTCATTTAATGATGGCAATGTGGGGAGAGTTAGGCTGCTTAAAATGTTAGGCATACAACCCGGAGAAAATATGCTCATGGCATGTTCCGAATTGGATGCTGTCCGTGTGAGGAAAGCAGATTATGAAGTGGCTATCATAGCAAGGAAGGCAAGAATGCTCTCTAGGAATGCTTAGAGAGCCAGGGAGGATGAAGAAAATGCAGATGACCCAGGATATGGTGCAGAGGTGTTCTAAGGTTACTAACATTACGTTCATCTTTAAAGCCGGATTCCTGAGATTTAATTTTTTTAATGATTGAGTAAATTGTTTTTGGAACTTACCATCATAGAACAGTGAAACTTACACATCTTACAGAAACTGTGCTGAACATGAAAGACGCAATTTTAAAATAAGTTCACTTTAACATTGTAGCAATTATGAATTAATAAAGCTGAAAACTATGGAAAAAAATTTTCAAATTGCAAAAAATTCTCTAAAACTAAATTATGCAATCGTCTTATCTACAAAAATAAGTCAATGGAGAGAGACTCCTCCTCCACCAGCCAATAAAATTTTATAACATTATCATGAACGGTTCAAAAGATAAATGTGCCTAAAATTGTCATCATAAGTACATAAGGTACAACTTTCCCTTAAGGCACTAGTTATTAGCAATGAATCCTTAACTGATTTCCAGCGATATTAGTATTTATTGTCATGTGTGTCTGATGAACTTCGTAAGTAGTTGAAAACTTACGCCGCGCGGGATTAGCCGAGCGGTCTAAGGCGGTGCAAAACATGTTTCAAATGGCTCTGAGCACTATGGGACTTAACATCTACAGTCATCAGTCCCCTAGAACTTAGAACTACTTAAACCTAACTAACCTAAGGACAGCACACAACACCCAGTCAACACGAGGCAGAGAAAATCCCTGACCCCGCCGGGAATCGAACCCGGGAATCCGGGCGTGGGAAGCGAGAACGCTACCGCACGATCACGAGCTGCGGACTAAGGCGGAGCAGTCATGGACTGTGCGGCTGGTCCCGGCGGAGGTTCGAGTCCTCCCTCGGGCATGGGTGTGTGTGTTTGTCCTTAGGATAATTTACAGTAGTGTGTAAGCTTAGGGACTGAGGACCCGTTAAGTCCCATAAGATTTTACACACATTCGAACATTTTTTTTTTGTGATAACTTACCGGTTACAGAAAGTTACTTTAGATTGCATGGGATTTGATAGTGCAAAGGTATATCCCTAGTTACCTGTTGATTTTCATGTAAAACAACTTGTGAATCTGTCCAACGTCAAAATTGAATCTCTTAAGGTCTTACGGATATTAAGTAATCAGTTAACGAGGCATCTGAACGCGACTGAGGTATGCAGATCAGCAATCTATTGCATGAAACGCTGCTCTCGCCCATTTTGTTGGATCACATAGTGTGACCCTGAGGAAACAGTGGGAATGCAAAACAGCTGACACAACAGTTCCTCGTCTGAAAGATCTGGTGGCATTTCTAGAAACCAGCTGTCAGACGTTATAGCTCATTCATCCAGACAAAATGCTGCAGGCCGTGAAGCCAGAAGGCAGAAGGGTACAGTTCTCGACGTACATTTCTCGCGACTGCTCCCGACTGTGCGTTCTGCAAGTCAACGCATAAGCAAAGCAGTTGTCCCAAGTGCAAAGAGAGCGACGCTGCTAGCAGAATAGACTTCGTGAACAGACAAAAACTTTGTTTCAACTGTCTGGGCGCGAATCACAGGCACAAGGAATACCGTGCTGGCAGCTGCCACATTCGTAACAAGCACCACAACACATTACTGCACATGGAACAAGCCAGTAATAGTGGCAGTAGAAACCAAGAAACGGATGTACCACAACAACAAACATACTGCAAAGTGAAAGGAGACTACCAACGTGCAGAAGTATTATTATCTACTGCACTTGCAAGCATTGCCGACAAAAATGGGAAGGTGTACAAATGCAGGGCACTTCTTGACCGTGCCTCACAAATGAACTTCATGGCTAGGAGCTTAACAGATCGGATGGGACTAGAGCCCAGTCGGCATCAGATCCCAATAAGTGGCATCAGCGATGTTCAAACGGTAGAATCGTCGCTTGTTTGCCGAGAATACATTTCCCAAGAGTTGCTGAATACGGCACATATGCTGTCTGTGCATTACTACCGCATATATCAGGGCCCTCCCAACAGCATCCCTTGGAACAGCCACCTGGCAGCTTCCTAAGCACGTAACGTTAGCAGACCTGTCAATTAACAAGTGCTTCAAATGGCTCTGAGCACTATGGGACTTAACATCTGAGGTCATCAGTACCCTAGACTTAGAACTACTTAAACGTAACTAACCAAAGGACATCACACACATACATTCCCGAGGTAGGATTCGAACCTGCGACCGTAGCAGCAGCGCGGTTCCGGACTAAAGCGCCTAGAGCCGCTCGGTCACAACGGCCGTCGTCAATTAACAAACCTGGTGAGACTGATCTTACAGGAAACATCATTTGGTCGGACTGTGTCAGGAAAGATACCTCCTCATTCAGTTGAGTCAAATACCCGAAGAGTACTGTCACGCCTTGCACGCAATACAAACCTTAACATTCCGGTCGAAAGGTTCTGGCAGGAAGAAGAAACGAAGTCTGTTTCTGTGCACACAAAAGAAGAGCGATTATGTAAGGAGTATTTTGTGAAAACCATTCAGAGGAATGCAAATGGTAGATTCGAGGAGAAAGTACCAGTGAAAGACAATCATGCAGGACTAGGAGAGTCAGTAAATAATGCTATATGATGCCTACAACGGTTAGAGAGAAGGCTACGGTGACAGCCAGAATTAAGGGCACAGTATGTCAGTTTTATGACAGAATATGAAGATTTGGTTCATATGGTACTGGTGACCACAATACGGAGAACTACATGTATTACATGCTACATCACGCAGTACTTGAAGAATCAAGCAGTACTACTAAATGTCTAGTAGTGTTTAATGCCTCAGCAAAGACATCATAGAACTCTTTCCTCAATGACATCTTGATGGTTGGACTAACAGTAGGATGAATTATATTCTACTGTCATGCGGTTCCAAACACACAGTTCTGGTTTCACTGCGGACATTACAAAAATGTACAGACAGATTGAAGTCGGAAAGCTAGATCGAGGCCTACCAAGAATTCTATGGCGTGATTTACCCAAGGAACCAATCAAGACTTGTCGTTTACCAAAATTCACTTATAGTACAGCAGCAGTGCCCTTTCTAGCATCAAGACATTACAACTAGCAGAAGATGAGACAACAAAATATCGAAGTGCAGCAGACACATTAGAAAGGGATTTTTATGTAGACGATGTTTTGAGTAGAGCTGACACCATACAGGAGGCACTCAGTCTGCATGAAGAGCTTATTAGATTACTTCACAGAGGATGGTTTTCTCTTCGTAAATGGTGTGCAAACGATTCAAGATTGCTGGAAAACTCCCCACCTGAACATCGTGAAGCGTAAATACCAAGGAGCCTGGGCAACGAGCAGCAAGAAACAGTGAAGACTTTGGGTCTGTTGTGGCATACTCATAGTGATACCTTCTAATTCTTAGACACTGATGCAGAGAATAGTAACGCAAGCTGGCCTAAACGACGTAAATGTTCTCGATTGCCTCCATATTCGATCCATTGGGACCTCTGGGGCCAATGGTAGTGACTTTCAAGGTGTTTGTAACAACTCTGGTAAAGACAAATAGAATGGGACATGCCGTTACCAGATGACATGAAGACACAGTGGGAACAGGTGAATAATCATCTGATTTCGAATGAAGAGTGATCAGCAGTGGAGTAAAGTGGCTGCAACTACATTGATTCTCAGATGCCTCCTAGCAAGCATATGGAGCCTGCACTTACCTTAGAAGTGTCTGTGAAGAAAATAATTTCTCAATAAAGCTTCAACTTCGAAAACCTGAGTAGCACCAGTCAAGCAAATATCATTGCCAAGAATTGAAGTGTGTGCAGTCCTATGACTGGCTAGATTAAATGGAGAAGGTTAGATCTCGGCTGCACTTAAACATCGCCAAAACTTATTTTTGGGCCGATTCTACTGTTGTCTTAGCATGGTTGGCGAAAGAACCAATGTCATGGAAACCGTGTCTATGAAAGCCAGTAGAAGAGTGGAACCACGTATCCTCTAACACTAACGGCTAGGTGACAGTAAGCTATGGTGGACAGGTCCTTGCTGGCTTCATCAGCCACCGTCAGTGTGGGCAGTTAACTGCATGAAGTACGCAGACTAATCATCTGACGCACCAGAGTAGCGTATTCAACAAGTTTGCTTAGTCGAAGCTACTTTCACTGGAATGAAATAGCCCAACATTATTCTTCATGGTCTAAACTGCAAAGAGTTACGGCTTACGTGCTGAGATATATAAACACTGTTAGGTGGCAACCCTCTGAGAGACCTTGTGGAAACCTAACACCAGCAGAACTTCACATAGCATCGAAGGCAGTCATTCGTATGGTGCAACAGCAAGGTTGTTACAATAAAATTGAAGAACTACAACATGGGCGACCAATTCCCAAGATAAGCAAACTAAACACACATCATCCCTTTCTGGACGAGGGTGGGCAGCGGATTGAAACAATCAAAAGTTTCTTAACGTCAGAAGCACTCCATGATTCTTCCTCCTAAGCATCATGTCACTAAACTAAAAGTCAAAAAAATGGTTCAAATGGCTCTGAGCACTATGGGACTTAACATTTATGGTCATCAGTCCCCTAGAACTTAGAACTACTTAAACCTAACCAACCTAAGGACATCACACAACACCCAGTCATCACGAGACAGAGAAAATCTCTGACCCCGCCGGGAATCGAACCGGGAACCCGGGCGCGGGAAGCGAGAATGCTACCGCACGACCACGAGCTGCGGACTAAAAGTCATGAGCGAGCATCTTCGTTTGTTGCGTGCTTGATCTCCGCTGCTGTTAGCAAGCCTCAGACAGAGATACTAGATACCTAATGGATTTTCTGTTATCAGACAAATAATCCATAAGTGCCTTCCTTGCTACCACTTGAAGGCAACCATTGCAATACAGCTCATGGGAAAACTTCCTTTAGTGCGTGTAGAGCAAAGTAGACCATTCCTTAATTGTGGGGTTGACTACGGAGGGTCACTATACGTAAGGAATGGAGGAAAAAGGAGCAAAACTAGGACAAAGGTCTACAATGCCTTGTTCTTTTGCATGCCAACAAAGGCAGCACACATCGAATTTGTCACTGCTTTGTCCTCCCAACCTTTCATTGCTGCTCTTCGATGATTCATTTAATGACGAGGCGTTTCCACAAACGTGTACAGCGACGATGGGAAGACATTTGTGGCTGCAAAGAATGAGCTGAGTGAACTGCATGATCTGTTCATCTGTCAGTTTCGCACAACTCAAATCCAGAACTATGCAGAATGGTATACACTCGCATTTTATACCATCTCATGCCCCACATTTTGGTGGTCTGTGGGAAGCAGGCATAAAATCCATCAAGAGACATTTGAAGAGAGTCGTGGGCAACCAAGTGCTGACGTTTGAAGAGTTATACACCTTTCTAACACAAACTGAAGCATGTTTGATTTCCACACCCATTACACAACTTCCTGACAACCCAGGTGAATTCTCATGCCTTACTTCATGCCATTTTCTTGTTGGTGAACCCTTAACAACTTTCCCAGAGCCAGGCTTGCTTTCAAAGCCATCATCCAGGTTGTCAAGATGACAGCTCGTCCAGCATAATAAGCAGCACATCTCGAAACGTTGGTCAGAGGACTACCTATCACAACTACAACACAGAACTAAATGGTCATCAACAAAGGACAATTTACAGCCAGGTACTTTGGTTCTCCTGAAAGAAGACAATTTTCCACCCCTCGTGAGGTGGTCTGGGGTAATTGTTGGTACACACGCTGGTCCTGATGGTATGGTACGAGTTGCTTCAATGCGCACAGCAACCCGAACTTATAAACGACCACTGTCGAAGATCTGTGTTGTTCCACAGGAAACACAGACTCTGGTGCACATAACTATTAAATTAGTAACTGAAGCGTTTCTTTTGTTTGCCGCGGACACGATTTCGTGAATCATTTTATTTCCTTGTTTGTTAGGTGTAATTTGTGCTGCATGTGATTATTTGTAATTGTGTGATTTATATAAACTGGGTGGGCGGAATGTTCTGTATTGGTGCAACGTGCCACAAGGGTGCAGCAGCAGCAGGACACTCGCTGCAGGTAAGAATTTGTTCAGACCGGCCGCCCACACAGTGCATGGCCAGAACTGCCTGAGACAGACAGACGGGACCGTGATTGCCAAGCAGTGGGAACGCATCTGTAACTGTGTCGTGGAATGTAGTGCTAAATACAATCCACTTTTACCAATCGTGTACTTCCATTTTTCACCGCCTTTCCTTTGCAACGAGTGTATGCAATCGTTTGGGCTGTGGGAAGAACGAAGCAGCGCAGAATTAACGCACGTTAAGTGGCTGCCTACTCTGGATTTCCCTCTTCTCGCAAGCGGCACATTTGTTTCCCTGTGTGTGAGTCACTAATTGTGCGAGCAAAGATCTTGTAGCTATGGGACATCCAAAGTCTGGATCGGTGCTCGGATAGCCGAAGTGGTTAAGGCTACCACTCGTGGGAGGCGGGAAATCAGGGTTCGAGTCCTGACCTGGTACAAATTTTCATGTGTCGCAAACAGCTGACGTTAATGCATAACTGCAGGATGCGAAACTATTTGACTTGTGTTTTGCAGTGAGCCTGATGCAGCAGCAGGGGCCTACAAGTACTGCTACACCAGCTGGTCTCCGTAAACAGCGGCAAGACATTCGAAAACGAACTATAATTTTCTTGTTGAAGATACTGCGGCTTTGTGTGTGTGTGTGTGTGTGTGTGTGTGAATTCCTAAGGGACTAAATTTCAGAGGCCATCGGTCCCTGGACTTACACAGTACTTAAACTAACTTATGCTAAGGACAACGCACACTCCCATTCCCTAGGGAGGAATCGAACCGCCGTGGGGATTGGCTGCGCAATCCTTGACATGGCGCCTCTAACCGCGCGGTCACTCCACGCGGGGAGTTTTTTTTACTCGTCTGGCCAAAAGTGGAGAAGCCATGAGTAATGCAAATCTTGCCAAAGTTCTAAGTTGAGAGAAAATTCTTGTAGTATATTTATGCGATATTCATTACAACTTAGGAAGAATTTCCAGATGTAAGCACGAATTCTATCCAAGAAAGGGAAGCAAGCGACAGTTTTTATGATTTTTTTTATGATTCTGCCAGAACGTTAGTACGCAATACTTTACTTGCTTACTACGACACAGGAGAGTGTGATGATGATGATGATGGCGTGTGGTTTGAGGGCGCTCAACAGCGCCGTTATCAGCACTCATACAAATTCCCATTCTTTACACAGTCCAATCTCTCCACTTTCAAGAATGATGATGAAATGATAAGGACAACACAAACACGCAGTCCCCGGATGGATAAAAATCCCCAACCTGGCAGGGAATCGAACCCAGGATCCCGTGATTCAGAGGTAGCAACGCTAGCCACTAGATCACGAGCTGTGGAGGAGGAGAGTGTCTGATGAAAGAGCTGGTTCCGTCTCGATGCCAGTGATGACTGGGTGTTGGTTAGAAGGAGACCATTTGATAGCTGGCAAACAACCTGTTTGCGTGTTAGACAAACTTGACGTATACCTGGGGTTATGGTATGGGGTGCGATTTCGTAAGAGGAGAAGAAGCGCTCTTGTGGTTATCCAATTTTCCTTGACTGCGTCAGTCTGATGATTCGATCTGTTCTGGTGACTCGACCTGTTGTGGTGCCATTCATGAACAGAATTCCAGGGGGTGTTTTCCAGCGCTCGCCCACATACTGCCGTTATAACTCAGCATACCCTACAGAGTGTAGACATGGGGCCTTGGTCACTCTATCACCAGATCTTCACACGATCACCAGATCTATCTCCAAAGGACCACATGTTGAACATCAACGGAGGACAACTGTATCGCCATCCACAAACATCATTAATCATCTCTGTATCGATCGACCAAGGGCAATAGGCGTGGAACTCTGTCCCAAAAACTGACATACTTCACCTGTGTAACACTGTGCAGCGGCAGGCCCGAACCGAGAGGACAAGCAGCAGACCAGCAGCAGCACTTGTGTGATAAACTGTTAGTTGATTTAGTCTTTGTTTTTGTTCACGTGCTTCTGCGAAGAATAGAACTGTACGTGTGTATTTTGCTGAGTAGACTAGTGATTAGAAAATTAATCCTTGTTGCATAAGTCTTGTAAATATCCTTGTGTAGGGCGGATTTCTAGTGTAAATTTTCCGTGTAGAGAAATTTATTTCTGTTTAATAGCTTGCAGTCTCAGAGTACAGTGAGAAGTCTCCACACCAGTTTTTAGTATTACTTTCCTTTGGTATATTTTCAAACTCAGTAGGGCCATTTGAGACCTTACATCTATTTGATACACGTACGATATGGCTAGGGACTGTGCTTGTTGTGAGCGGACACAAGGACAGATGGCTGCTGCCCGTAAACAGCTGGAAGCTGGGTTGGCTACAGTCGACAAGCGTCTAGCTAATACTCGAAGTTTTGGTGATGTCGGGGAACCAGCGACCAGACCTGCGACGCCTTTGGTGCCACTGGAATCCCCTGGTTACCTGGACGTCGCTGCGGCTTCCGATACGCAACATCTGACCGGTCCGTCCTCACTTCACAGTGGGTGGCAGACAGCGGTGGGTTCGCGCGTCACTGGGCGGAAGGCGAATGGGGGAGCAGGCTGTGCAGCTGGCTCCCTACGTCTTAGCAGGTACGAGGTGCTTCCCAGTACTCATGATAACTCAAAGACAACACGGGATATCTTTTCCTTCCCAGTCCGGACAAGCACAGAGGGCGGGAATGCTAGTCATTGGGATCTCTGATGTTAGGCGGGTGATGGAGCCCCTCAGGGAGACAGCGGGCAAGGCGGGAAAAAATTCCAGTGTACATTCGGTACGTTTGAGAGGTTCCATGCCCACTTTTACACGTCGCCTCTCATTTTCATCAATTTTACTAATGTTCTATGTCATTCCACTGTAGTAACAGACCGAACAAGGTTACTGTAATGAGAGGATTTGTAGTGAGAGCTCGAAAAATAATTTTCACTTGATTGCTAAACATGTTGTTTTACTTCCATGGGTGGCCTGTGCGATCCGAGCATCGGAGGACGCAGCACTGCGTTTCCGGTTGGGGATTGCAATTCCCTGAATTCTGAGGGGTCGTACAATAGGCTTAAGCGCCTGGCTGGACGACTGACGTCGGTCGAGTTTCGCATATTGGTTCAAATGGTTCTGAGCACTATGGGACTTAACTTCTCTGGTCATCAGTCCCCTAGAACTTAGAACTACTTAAACCTAACTAACCTACGGACATCACACACATCCATGCCCGAGGCAGGATTCGAACCTGCGACCGTAGCGGTCGCTCGGTTCCAGACTGAAGCGCCTAGAACCGCTCGGCCACTCCGGCCGGCGTTTCGCATATTGTATGCAGGGCGAAACGACTTGCGAGACGTCTGTCACCGCAGTTCATGTGTTTACCGTTCTGGCGCGTCCGGAACGAAGATTACTGGCACTGACTGACTGCATTGTCCTCTTTATTCTGAGAATACTTGTGGACTGTGCCCTGCTGGGTGCGACTGTCTGGCGTCGCATGACCGCTGGTCTAGGCAGATTTTTTTTGGTGGCCGGTCAAACGACAAGTTCAGTGTCCTCAGCTGAATAGCAGATGAATGATTCGTCAACTTAAACTGAGGCAAGGTTTACGTCATAAAGCCCTGGTCGAAATTGGAGGAAACGGTCACTATTGGCGCGAATGATGTTCTGAGACAGTGTGGGGGAATTTTTGAACCAGAACTGAATGCTGATTCGCAGTTCTTCGAGGAGAGTAGGGAGCCGAGCAATGCTGGCTTCACTGCTTGCATTGCATCACAGAGAGGGATTCGAGATCTGATCTTCCTCGGAGTCGGACGGTCTTGCGACTTGGTCGCTCGTTTTCGGCAGAACTTGGAATTCTCGGACAGCCTTCGCGGCCAGGGGTTGACACAGAGCTGCTGCACGGCATAAGTCGGCGCCTACATGATCACGACGCTGCCTGCCGACGAAGTGCTGCAGATTTCAGTAGTTACAGTATTTTGCCGCCTGAGCGTCTGGTTTAGACCTTCCACTCTGTTCCAAACCAGAGGACAGCGATCAAACCTGGGTACGATTCTACAAATAGACAGCTTAACCTGCGCCCCGTGTGCTTTCCTAGTTGCCTTCACTAAAACAGCCAGCCGCTGAAAGGAGCCGAGGATGGCCTCAGAACCCAAGCGGCAGGCATCATTCGTGCCGACATGTGCCACTACATGCAGCAGATTGCACCCCGTGCGCTCGATAGCCGCCGGCAGGGCCTCCTCCACATCACGGATGAGACCTCCAGACAAACGTGCGAGGTGCCGGGGTGGAGAAGAGTTTGTACCTCTTTAATGCAGACGAATTTTGCATGAGAACGAGACATGCACTCGACCCCCTCCTTACCTACCAGCTAATAATTGATTATGCGCACAACGGTAACGAAAGGAAATGATGGTGGACTCTGCTAGTTGGTAAAATAAGGAGTGCACACTCATAATAACTTAATAAAAATCGTAATCTACTCAAAAGAAAGATAACTTTATCATAGTAAACAACAGGGAATGAGCTTCTGCCTATATCTACGAAATGATATGCGGATTAAATATTACCATGAGATTTATTATATATCAGAACATAAATGCACGTGACCGTCGGCACACACAGTAGGTTAAAGGATAGGGTATACTGAAATATTATGAGAATAAGAGTTAGCTCGAGAACTAGGTGCTCCTACTCTCTATGATGCAATAGACTGACGATAATGACTAGAGGTCCTAATGAATCAAATATTAATTTCCCGACTATATAGCAGTATCGCAATTAGTAGTAAGAGTTCAAATGGGATCACATGGAGAAACAAGCAAGGTGGACTTGTAGCAAAGCGATCGCGCGTGCTGCTGAGGGATTCAGTATAACATTGATAAGGTCCTACAATGCTGCGGAAATGTGTATAGGTGAATAGATGTGCAACTATTGAGAAGTAACCGCCTATATGAAACGTCACTGCGTATGCGTCTCCGCAGCAAGGCCTGGTTCATACACTCATGTTGACTGCTGATCATTTGAGATGAAGGTTGGAACTGGCACACCAATCCCGGAAATGGACTTCCACTAAGTGGCATTTTCGGATGAGTCACGTTTTATGCTCCATCGGACAGAAATCAACCACCCTGCAAAAATATTCGGAAGGATCCAGGACGGAGAAGGAAGTATTATGGTCTGGAAAGGTTTCGTGGCTTTACTGGGTGACCTCGTCATTCTGGAAGCCACAATGGCTCAACAAGAAGTCATCTACCCTTTGGGTGCACCACTTCATCGACACAACGGCATCTGCCAGCGGGACATTGCAACGTGTTACTCAGCTCACAGTGTACGTGAGTGGTTCGAAGAGCAACAGGCCACCAATGTCCCCCGATTGAAACCCACTTGAGAATCAATAGGACTACCTCGATCGGGCTGTTCGCGCCGTAGTTCATCAACTGAGAAACCCAGCGCAACTGGCCACTGCACTGGAGTCGGCGAGGTTCCACATCCCTGCCGGTACCTTCCAGAACCTCAGTGACTCTCCTTTCAGGCTTTTGACAGGTCGTCACGTTAGTATATGCATCGCATGCATCTATAAGCTTTGAGAATGTCCTTATTGTTTTCAGTCAAAATTTGTTAGATGCTGTCTTTGCAGGGACGAAGTAAAAATTTGTTTTTCCTTAAAATTAAATAATTTTTTGTCATAGCGACTGACAAGAATATCCTTTTTGAAAAAACTTTATATTCTAGATTAATAACAGACGCGCCCAGTATTTTTTTTAAGTTTTATTACCATTTTCAATTGTCACTGTCAATCCTTTGCGACGATGAGATGACACTGATTTGCTTATTTTCGTGGTGACCGCTGTATTAAATACACTAAGACAATCCCTCGCTAAAACTGTGTACTTCAGCAGCGCATTTAAATTGGGTTGATTTTACCAGACAGATTCTACATCGAAACTGCTTGCAACAATATGGCTCTCCATCGCACAAATATAAAATTAACAGAACAACACCGGCGTCGGAAATAGGTCTCCATGGACTTCAATGTAATGTATTGTACTGCAGTGCAGTGGCTGATTTCCTTCGAACGAGAAACCCGTATGTCTCGACAACCGACAGCGATCACTAGTGACTACAGCCCCTTTACTTACTAAAGACCTAATACTGAAGCACTGACTTATAAAAAATTTTCGAAAGCGATTATTTTGTTATATCTTACTACTGGTTATCGCACTCTCTCATAGACCGTAATAAATAAAATAAATATTATAAGACATAGAAAAGGTAAAATATATTGTGAAAAAATGTAGATGTTTTCATATCAGATACTTGGACACACAATTATTCTTATTCTAGTTGACTCTGCTTCCGGATCATTATATCACATTGTTCTGATTCTTCTGTGTTCTCCTCTGGAATAGATTCTGTTTTCTTCTGAAATTTAGCCCTCAGCTTTATCTTTTCCTTTGAGGCACTTCTTTTAGTTATCCTGCTTTCATTCACACTATATACACGCACACACGCACACACACACACACACACACACACACACACACACACACACGCGCGCGCAAATCTATATCATGATATGATAAGTACATGAAACACGCTCTTCACTGAGCTTCTACCTGCTGCTTAGTTTAGAAATCTCAACAGCGTATTGTATACATACATAGTCGATTCGGTGGTGCATACTATTCCCCTTCTTTAAAAGCCGGCCGCTGTGACCGAACGATTCTAGGCGCTTCAGTCCGGAACCGCGCTGCTGCTACGGTCGCTGGTTGGAATCCTGCCTCGGGCATGGATGTGTGGGATGTCCTTAGATTACTTAGGTTTAAGTAGTTCTAAGTCTAGACGACTGATGACCTCAGATGTTAAATCTCATAGTGCTTAGAGCCATTTGAACCATTCCTTTAAAATTTCATTTAAAATTATGACCGGTTTCGATGTATTGTACTTAAGTCTTATTCATTTCACTCCAAGATGGTTACAGGAGATAGGTTGGCTGAGAGGACTGCTCTATAGAGATATAATCGACTACTAAATGGGTTGTTGAGCCGCAGACCAGTCATAAAAATATTGATAATGAGGTTCCCTCCATGTTTAAGAGAATAACCTTCTGTTGTTTCCTCTTATGACCTAAAGGTTCAAACGGCTCTGAGCACTATGGGACTTAACATCTATGGTCATCAGTCCCCTAGAACTTAGAACTACTTAAACCTAACTAACCTAAGGACATCACACACATCCATGCCCGAGGCAGGATTCGAACCTGTGACCGTAGCGGTCGCTCGGCTCCAGACTGTAGCCCCTAGAACCGCACGGCCACTCTGGCCGGCGGCGACGGTATGCATGTGTTTCTTAAGGACCAGTATAATGGGTGCGTCACATTAAAAAGATGTTAATTCCGTCGGTTCCCTGCGTAAAACAGTGATCAGAGTAATCAACAGCCCATCTACAGATGACAACCAGTATCCGTAACATACAATGGAGTAATAGTCAACAACAGATTCCTACACATTCCATCAGTGCATTCAGTCACATTAAGCACCCCGCTACTTTTACCATAGAAAACAAATCAAATCGAGAGCTTTTAAAGCTACGGCCTTTACAGGGTTGAAATATAACTGGCCCTCGTCCATACTGTAGTTCACTTCCTCCATTGGTTGATCCAGAAGATGTACACTGAAAATCGTGTCCGATACGTAAGGTTTGTCAATTTAATAATAATCCTACACCACGGCACGATTCTGCACGCGGGGAACATTTACGCTAACTCAGTTAGGGGTATTCTGCACCCAGAAAACATTTACGCTAACTCGGTTAGGGATATTATGTTTTTCCTTCCCAAAGACGAAATGTTCCCGGCCATTCTGGGAGTCAGACGGCTGATAGTCATCATCTTAGTGCCGGGGTGTCGCCAGAGCCCAGTTCCCGGGGGCGCTGCTTCCCGCTCCGCGCCGCCTGCCAGATAAGACGTCCCAGAGGACAGCGAACGCGCCTCCGCCGCTCCTTATCTCTGAAGTGTGTATGTGTGTGTGCGTGTATATACGTGTGTGGACAGCCTGCTTCCTGGTAATCTCCGTTCCTCAACCACTCTCTCCATCTAGACGCCGCCACAAGACCGCTTAGCGCCTCAAAGGGTGTTCTTACCAACTTCAGTGCTTCACGACGACCAACACCGTACTAGCAGCGAAGGTCTGACCACACGTACCACATTGTTGCGCTGCGCGTCTCAGTGCAGCAGTATCGCTTCGGCAGAGACGGGCTGAACTATCAAAGGAGAGGGTGTCTTAATCCTGAACGCTGATAGCTATTCTGGCAGAGGAAATAAAGTAGCAGCTCGTTCTATCTTCAAACAACACTTTATCTGCAAACTTCACAGATATTGTTGTCTTTTCTACTTTCAAAACTGAGAACGTAGTGTTGGGTGTGGGATGTGCTGTTTTTTGTACTCATATAATGCTATGGTCCGATCTCTGGTGACCTACAGAGAAGGAATGTAGCGCATACGATCATGCAAATTAATTAAAGGAAACAATAATGTCGCAAGACGAAACATACCTACTTAAAAGTAACTGAAAGGGGTGGTCCAATCAAGCATGACAATATCGGTACCACACTATACACACAGGCATATTAATTAGAGAAGGGGTCAGCTAATGTATAAAATAATTAGTGATCACTATAATAATAACATTTATTATCGACATGTTTTTCTTTTCTGGGTCATCAGTCTTCTGACTGGTTGGATGTGATCCGTCACGTATTTCTCTCCTGTGAGAACCTCTTCATTTCAGGGTAGCACTTCGAATTTACGTGTTCAACTATTTGCTGGATGTATTACAATCTATGTCTTCCGCTACAGTTTGTGTCTTCTACAACTCGCTCTAGTACCACGGAAGCCATTCCCTGATGTCTTAAGAGATGTCCTATCCTCTTGCCCCTTCTCCTTGTCAGTGATTCCACATTTCGTTTTCCTCTCCGATTCTGTGCAGAACCTCCTCATTCCTTACCTTATCATCCACCTAATTTTCAACATTCTCCTGTAGCACCACATCTCAAATTCTTGGATTCTTACATTCGCAGAAATTTCTTCCTCAAATTATATGTTTTATACTAGTAGACTTCTCATGGCCAAAAAATGCGCTTTGTGCTAGTGCCAGTTTTATTTTGATGGCCTGCGTTCTCATCTTTCAACGGTTATTTTTCTGCCTAGGTAGTAAAATTCCTCAACTTCATCTACTTCTTGACCATCAAACCCGAAATTAAGTTTCTCGCTGTTCTCATTTCTCTTACTTCTACTTCCTCTCAGGCCATATTATATGCTCATTAGACTGTTCATTCCGTTCAGCGAATCATGCAATTCTTCTTAATTTTCATTCAGGATAACAATGTCATCAGCGCATCATTGATACCGTTTCACCTTGAATTTTAATACCACTCCTGAATCAGTCTTTTATTTCCATCATTGCTTCCTCGATGTACAGATAGAACAGCAGGGGCGAAAGACTGCATCCTTGCATTACACCCTTTTTTAATCTGTGCATTTCGTTCTTGGTCGTTAACTGTTATTACTCCATCTTGGCTCGTGTACATATTCTATATTACTAGTTTCTCCCTACAGCTTATTTCTATTCTTCTCAGAATTTCGAACATCTTGGTCCATTTGACATAGACGAACGCTTTTCCCATGTTCCCAAATTTCTTTGGTCTTGCTTCGATTATCAACCGTAACGTCAAAATTGTCTCTCTGGTGGCATTACCTTTCCAAAAGTCAAAGTGATCGACTTCTAGCACATCTTCAGTTTTTTCCATTCTTCTACATATTATTCACGACAGCAACTTGGATGCATGAGCTGATATTTTTCCGAAAGACAGATGGTGTATCACCAGATTCATAATTCTAAGCACAAAAGTAAACAGTAATTTTGTTGCCACTTCCCGAATTGATTTTAGACATTCTGATGGAATGTTATCTCCACCTTCTGCCTTACTTGCTCTTAAGCCCTTCAGCCTCTCTTAAATTCTTTTTCTAAAGCTGGATCCTCTGTCTCTACTCTGTTTCTTCTACCACGTCAGACAAATCTTCCCCATCATAGAGGCCTTCAATGTACTCTTTCCACCTATACGTTCTTTCCTTTGCATTTAACGGTGGAATTCCCGTTGCGATCTTAATGTTACCACCATTACTTTTAATTTCACCGAAGGTTGTTTTGACTTTCCTATATGCTGGGATCGACTTAGTTTTATGGAAAAATGTGGTTCGCCCGTAAAGGAGACAGTATGTAGGGCGCTAGTTTGATATTCTTGAGTACTGCTCGAGTGATTGGGGTATACCAGTCCGGATGAAAGTAAAATATCGACGCAGTTCAGAGGTGGGCTGCTAGATTTGTTACCAGTAGGTTCGAACAACACGTAAATTTTACAGCTTCGGAACTCAAATGGAATGCTGTGGAGGGAAGGTGACGTTCTTTTCGAAGAACACTACTGAAAAGGAAAGGAAACGTCTAGTAGTGGTACAGTGTACCCTCCGCCATGAACCGTACGGTGGCTGCAGAGTATATGTGTAGATATAAATGTAATGGTGAATTCAAATATTGCACTTCTGGCTGCAGAGTACGTGTGTGGATAAAGATGTGATGGTATATTCTAGTATTGCGCCGGTGGGTGAGTAAAGTTATGTGAATAACCAGTGACTAAATTACAGGAATAACATGAAAAATAGGCTCAAAAACCTAATTGATCGCCAAAGTGCACATTCAAACCAACATAGCTGGCCGGGAGGTATTGAAATACGTGCCCTCTGAAGGGAGTGACCTAATTTCGCATCTCTACGGAATCAGTAGCTAGAACTGTAGCCCACCTTATGAACTCGTAACGCTATGTGGAAGGCAGTGGCGGTAGTGACTGGAGACTGAGTTCAGCTCTCTCTCTCTCTCTCTCTCTCTCTCTCTCTCTCTCTCTCTGTCTCTCTCTCCCTCCCTCCAAAGTCCGCAGATGACAAAGAGATTCATGAAATGTATGATGAGATAAAAGAAATTACTCAGACAGTGAAGATAGACGAATATTTAGTAGTCAAGGGGGACTGGAATTCAATAGTCGGAAAAGTAAGAGAAGGGAACGTAGTAGGTAAATATCGAATAGGGATAAGAAATGGAAGAGGAAGCCGCCTGCTAGAATTTAGCACGGAGCGTAACTTAATCATAGCTTAAATTTGGTTCAAGGATCATGAAAGAAGGTTGTATATATGGAAGAGGCCGGGAGATACTGGAAGGTTTCAGGTAGATTACATAATGGTAAGACAGAGATTTGGAAACCAGGTTTTAAATCGTAAGACATTTCCAGGGGCAGATGTGGACTCTGGCCATAATCCATTGGTTATGAACTGTAGATTAAAATTGAAGAAACTGCAAAACTTGGGAATTTAAAGAGATGGGACCTGGATACACTGACAGACCGAGAGGTTGTAGAGAAAATCAGGGAGAGCATTAGGGAATGATTGATAGGAATGGGGAAAAGAAATACAGTAAAAGAAGTATGGGTAGCTTCGAGGGATGAAATAGTGAAGGCAGCAGAGGATCAAGTAGGTAAAGAGACAAGGGGTAACAGAAATCCTTGGGTAACAGAAATATATTGAATGTAATTGATGAAAGGAGAAAATATAAAATGCAGTACATGAAGCAGGCAAGAAGGAATACAAACGTCTCAAAAATGACATGGACAGGAAGTGCAAAATGGTTAAGCAGGGATGGCTAGAGGGCAAATGTAAGAATGTAGAGGCATATATCACTAGTGGTAAGATAGATACTGCCCACAGGAAAATTGAAGAGACCCTTGGAGAAAAGAGAACCACTTGTATGAATATCAAGCGCTCAGATGGAAACCCAGTTCTAAGCAAAGAACGGAAAGCAATGAGGGGGAAGAGGTATATAAAGGGTCTATACAAGGGCGTTGTACTTGACGACAATATTATGGAAATGGAAGAGGACGTAGATGAAGATAAATTGGGAGACATGATACTGCGTGAAGAGTTTGACAGAGCACTGAAAGATCTAAGTCGAAACATGGCTCCGGGAGTAGACGACATTCCATTAGCACTACTGACAGCCTTGGGAAAGCCAGCCCTGACAAAACTCTACCATCTGGTGAGCATAATGTATGAGACAGGCGATATACCCTCAAAAATCAAGAAGAATATAATAATTCCAATCCCAACGAAAGCAGGCTATGAGAGATGTGAAAATCACCGAACTATCAGTTTAATAAGTCACGGATGCAAAATACTAACGCGAATTCTTTATAGACGAATGGAAAAACTGGTAGAAGCCGACCTCTGGGATGATCAGTTTGGATTCCGTAGAAGTACTGCAACACATGAAGCAATACTTACAACTTATCTTAGAAGATAGATTAAGGAAAGGCAAATCTACGATTCTAGCATTTGTAGACTTAGAGAAAGATTTTCACAGTGTTGACTGGAATACTCTCTTTCAAATTCTGAAGGTGGAAGGGGTAAAATACAGGGAGCAAAAGGCTATTTAGGATTTGTACAGAAACCAGACGGCAGCTGTAAGAGTCGAGGGGCATGAAAGGGAAGCAGTGGTTGGGAAGGGAGTGAGACAGTGTTGTAGCCTATCCCCGATGCTATTCAATCTGTATATTGAGCAAGCAGTAAAGGAAACAAAAGAAAAATTCGGAGTAGGAATGCGGTCCGGACACTCGGATGATGTAGTCCAGGATACCGAGCAGCATACATAGCACACGCTCATTGGGCATTTTGATCACGATAGCTATACATCAACACGATGTCGACCTTTTCCGCAATTGGTAAACGGTCCATTTTAACACGGGTAATGTATCACGAAGCAAATACCGTCCGCATTGGTGGAATGTTAAGAGATACGACGTACTTATACGTTTGTGACTATTACAGCGCCATCTATCAAAAAGCGTAAAACGTGGTCCAACTAAAACATTCATATTTCCTTACGTATTACACGAATGTGTAATAAAAATGGGGGTTCCTATTAAAAAAAAAAAACGCAGTTCATATCCGTTTGACCTATGGCAGCGCCATCTACCGGGCCACCCATAGCGCCATCTGGTTTCCCCCTTCAAGCTAGACGAGTTTGGTTCTCTGTAGTTTTTTCGTTTGATGCTTATTTCGTGAGATACTTGGGCCGGTCACTATCAATGGACCACCTTACTGGCCACTAAAATTGCTACACCAAGAAGAAATGCAAATGATAAACGGGTATTCATTGGCCAAATATATTATACCAGAACTGACATGTGATTACATTTTCACGCAGTTTGGGTGCATAGATCCTGATAAATCAGTACACAGAACAACCACCTCTGGCCGTAATAACAGCCTTGATACTTCTGGGCGTTGAGTCACACAGAGCTTGGATGGCGTGTACAGGTACAGCTGCCCATGCAGCTTCAACACGATACCACAGTTCATCAAGAGTAGTGACTGGCGTATTGTGACGAGTCAGTTGAAATGCCACCATTGACCAGACGTTTTCAGTTGGTGAGAGATCTGGAGAATGTGCTGGCCAGGACAGCAGCCGAACATTTTCTGTATCGAGAAAGGCCCGAACAAGACCTGCTACATGCGGTCGTGCATTATCCTGCTGAAATGTAGGTTTTCGCAGGGATCGAATGAAGGGTAGAGCCCGGGTCGTAACACATCTGAAATGTAACGTCCACTGTTCAAAGTGCCGTCAATGCCAACAAGAGGTGACCGAGACGTCTAACCAATGGCACCCCATACCATCACGCTGGGTGATACGCCAGTGTGGCGATGACGAATACACGTTTCCAATGTGCGTTCACCGCGCCGTCGCCAAACACGGATGCGACCATCATGATGTTGTAAACAGAGCCTGGATTCATCCGAAAAAATGACATTTTGCCATTCGTGCACCCAGGTTCGATGTTGAGTACACCATCCTGTCTGTGATGCAGCTTCAATGGTAACCGCAGCCATGGTCTCCGAGCTGATAGTCCATGCTGCTGCAAACGTCGTCGAACTAATCGTGCAGATGGTTGTTGTCTTGCAAACGTCCTCATCTGTTGAATCAGGGATCGAGACGTGGCTGCACGATCCGTTACAGCCATGCGAATAAGATGACTGTCTTCTCGACTCCTAGTGATACCAGGCCGCTGGGATACAGCACGGCGTTCCGTATTACCCTCCTGAACCCACCGATTCCATATTCTGCTAACAGTTATTGGATCTCGACCAACGCGAGCAGCAATGTCACGATACGATAAACCGCAATCGCGATAGGCTACAATCCGACCTTTATCAAAGTCGGAAACGTGATAGTGCGCATTTCTCCTCCTTACACGAGGCATCACAACAACGTTTCACCAGGCAACGCCGGTCCACTGCTGTTTGTGTAAGAGAAATCGGTTTGAAACTTTCACGTCAGGAAGTTGTAGGTGTCGCCACCGGCGCCAACCTTGTGTGAATGCTATGAAAAGCGAACCATTTGCATATCATAGCATCTTCTTCCTGTCGGTTAAATTTCGCGTCTGTTTCACGTCATCTTCGCGGTGTAGCAATTTTAATGGCCAGCAGTATATATATATATATATATATATATATATATATATATATATATATATATATATATACCAGAAAGAAATCCACGACGTCCAAGTGAGAAAAGGCGCCAACATAGATTCGGAGCACTACCTAACAAGAATCAAAATCAAACTCACACCAAGAAGACAACACTAAAAGAAATTGACCTCACCGAAATTTGATACAAGAAAGATCAGAGAATCGAACATCACAGAACACTGGGAAAAACAAGAGGCGAAAGATTGGACCAGCTTTAAACAAAAAATTGTGAACACAGCCAAAGAACTGATCACGCTGACTAGAAAACCCAGGCACCCTTGGTGGAACACTACCTGCGAAATCGCCCTACAAAATCGAAGAACAGCTTTCACAGACTACAACAGCAACAAAACACAAGAAACACAGGACTACTTCTATGAAATTCGAAGACAAACATCGAAAACAATAAGACAAGAGAAACGCAAATACAAAAACGATCAGCTAAACTCCATCGAAGAAGACTTCAGAAATTTCAACACACGGGATTTCTACAGGACGTTCGCCAACCAAGTCAAAGGATACTCACCACAAAACCTCTGCTTCAGAAAAGAAGACGGAAAACTGGCACTTACCAACAAAGAAAACTGTGAAGAGCTCGCGAAGTACTTTTAAAAATTACTAAATTGCCTGGAACCTAACTCAACCTTCGAACCCCGAGAACCGGCCAACGCACCGGAAGACTCACCATCACCAACAAAAGAAGAAATCCTCCACTGCATAAAGAAACTGAAAAACAACAAGGCAGCCGGTGAAGACGGAATAACGGCAGAACTGCTGAAGAACCTAGGACCAAACTCGCTAAACGAAATCACACAAATCATACAGAACACCTGGACATCCGAAATCATACCTGACGACTGGAAGACCGCACTCATTCACCCGCTACACAAGAAAGGCGACAGGACAGACACAAACAATTATAGAGGAATTTCCCTGCTACCGGTCATCTACAAAATTCTATCAACCTGCCTTCTCACCAGAACGCATGGACAACTGGAACCCGCCATCTCGGAATACCAAGCGGGTTTCAGACCCAACAGAGCCTGCCCCGAACAAATCTTCAACCTGAGATCAATCATAAAATCCCACATGACAAGCCCCAAAAAAATCATCTGCATTTTCGTCGACTTCAAAAAGGCTTACGACTCGATCGACAGAAAGTCCCTCATCAAAATCCTCAGAGAAAAAGGCCTAGACCAAAAGACCCGAAGACTAATCGAACAGAAACTTACCAATACAAAATCCAAAGTCAAATTCATGGGCGAAATCTCGGACCCCTTTGAAATCCACACTGGTCTGAGACAAGGAGATGGACTATCCCCGCTATTGTTCAACATCGTCCTGGACAAAGTAATGAGCGAATGGGAAGCTGAAGTCAGGAGACAAAACACCTGGAGACCAGTCATATTAGGAAGGAAAAGACTGGAAATCCCTTACCTAGCATTCGCAGACGACCTAGCGATACTGAACTATGACCCAACATCAGCAAAAACACAGATCGAAATCCTGAAAGAATGCGCCGAGAAAGTCTGCCTACAAATCTCTTTTGAAAAAAACGCAAGTCCTAACAAGAGAAGGCGACGACATCACAACCAAGTACGGCAGAATTAAAGGGGTCACACACTTCAGATACCTAGGCGAAATCATCGAACCGACCGGAACAGAGGAACTGGCTTACGAAGACAGACAACAGAAGACACGGAAATCACTAGGCATGGTACGAAACGTCTACAACAAACAATGCATTTCCAGAAACACCAAGATCAGACACTATAACACAGTGATCAAACCCGCCGTACTGTATGCCAGCGAAACAGTAGCACTCAACAGGAAAATCAAAATTGAAGAAATCAAAAAAGAAGAACGCAAAATCATGAGGAAAATTTTAGGAGGAAGACCCACACCAGATGGCTACAGACTACAGAAGAACTCAACAGTAGAAGCATATTCGAACATCGAGAACGATATGAGAAAAAGGCGCCTTAAATTCTACGGACATTTAGATAGACTCCCTGAAACAAGACTCACCAAGAAAATTCTAGAACACATCAAGACACTTAAAGTCTCGACACCCTGGATGAAAGGAGTCCGAAAAGACCTACAAGCAATTGGCACCACAAACACCACAGACAGAAGCACCTTCCGAAAACACATAGACAATTGGGAAGTAAAGTCAGAAGCGCTAAAACAGCGGACCAAACAAGAATGGTCTGAGGAGAGAAAAGAGGCCCTCTCCAAGAGAATGAAGGACTACTGGAAGGACAAGGAGAACAAGCCTTCAAAGTCATAAGCTTAATGATTTCCTTTTAGGGAAAATTCGCCAACAATAACCATAATATATATATATATATATATATATATATATATATATATATATAGAGAGAGAGAGAGAGAGAGAGAGAGAGAGAGAGACAAACAGACAGACAGAGAGAGTATTGAAGAGGAAACCTGCTTCTGTGAAACCACAAGGCTCGTATCGTCATTTGCTCTTCAGCCTCTGCCATTGCTCTTCTGCAGCCCAGCGTCAAGTCATCACTCATCAGGCTCCTAGTCTGAAGTGTGCTCTTCCGTCCCCTAGAGTGAAGTATTCTCTTCTTGGACTCTCCGCAACATCGTTGTTTCCGTCAGAGTAGGGATCTCACTAGCGGCATTGGTGGCAGAGATTGTGAGTTTCATCCAGTAAATCTCAAAGAAATATATTAAATCATCTCCTGCTCTTTCGGAGGCACGACACATTACTCTGGTGTGGTGTGGCGGCGTGATAATCTCCCCCACTCCATGGTAGAATTTCGAACCAGACGTATGAGATGCTGGACAGGTGCTAGAAGCTGCGTGGTGTACGGAATACAACAGTCAGAATCATAAACCAAACATTATTCTGTGCAATCGCTGCTTAGGTAATCACACGCCAGCCTGCGAGAAGTGAATCTGGCTTGAGAATCCTAACCTTTCTATAAGGTTTCTACGGACATTGCTGCATTTTTTTCGACAGAAAAAAGCCGTCCCATGTCGCGCATGGAAAGCGCAGGATGAGTCCGCGAATGCCGGAGTGTCTACCCGAGGCTGCGACTTCACCTCAGGTCTCAACTTTTATAAAGTAGCCAGCTCCTCCTAAACGGTGTATTATGTTCCGCTATCCAGCTTGTAGGCTTCAAACAATGCAGCCTCTTCACCGTACCAAAAACAGACGTGGAAAGAGAGCAGTAAAGGGGACAGTCACTGCAGGTACTGAATTTTGATTTTAATTATTACCTGGCGTCAGTGATCGCCTGTTTCATCAAAAGATGAGAACACAAAATATTCTGAAATATTAGGTTGCGTGACATTTTCTGAGAAAATTTGCCACCTAACACTATCAGCTTAAATCTCGTGACTTACGAACGTTCTATGGAAAATCATAAGTTATGCCCTGTTAAACGACTTTACGTGCATGTTGAATTTGTACAACCGCCATAAGCTATGATTAAAGCTTACCAAGTTTTGCAGCCAGATTCTAAATATTTTTCCGATGTTGAACACAATGCATCTGACTGGTTTTTCGGTAGTTTGATACCTTTTTTCCCGCCGAACTCAAGAGCATTAACATGCTGGACTTTGCAACAATTTGGCCACATTCGAACTCACTTACCTCCGACATAATGGGTTCATACTAACACAGAACACTGTTCTGACCACGACAGACACTTGCAACATAATGGGAAAACTGCAGACGTGCCGTTTGTGGCCAAATACAGTATGGTGAGAAAAGTCATTGCATACCCCCCAATATCGCGTCGGTCCTCCTTTTGCCTGGCTTTGTGCAGCAACACGACGAGACACGGACTTAGAAAGCCGTTGGAACTCTCCTGCAGAAATACTGAGCCATGTCCCTAAATAGTCGGGCTATCTGAGGGGCCAAGTCGTTCCCTCGAATTGTCTACAATGTTCTTCAAACCAATCGCGGACAATTGTGGCCCAGTGACATGTCGTACTGTAATCCATAAAAATTCGATCGGTGTTTGGGGACATGAATCGTTGTTTGGGGCGTGAAGTCTATGAAGGAATGCTAAAGGTCTCCAATTAGTCGAACAAAAAGATTTCCAGGCAACGATCTCTTCAGTTTGACCATACGATCCAGCCCGTTCCGTGTAAACATTGCTGACACCACTATTGAGCGACCACCAGCTTGCCCCCACTAGCTTGCACAGTGTGTTGTTGACAACTTGGGTCCATAGCTTCGTGTGGTCTGCGCCACACACGAACCCTACCATCAGTCTTACCAACTGTAATCGGGAGTCATGTGACTGGGTCACAGTTTTCCAGTCGGCTAAGGTCCAACCTATATGATCACGGGCCCAGGAGAGGCGCTGCTGCCATAGTCACATTTCACTGTATTGTCTAAAGTTCGTCGTAGATCCCACACTGATTTGTTGCGCCGTTATTTCACGCATTGTTGCTCGCCTGTTAGCACTGACTACTCTACGCAAAGGCCGCTGCTCTCTGTCGTTAAGTGAGGGCTATCGGCGACTTCGTTGCCAGTGGTGAGAGGCAATGCCTGAAATCTAAATCTACATCTACATCCATACTCCACAAGCTATCTGACGGTGTGTGGCGGAGGGTACCTTGAGTACATCTATCGGTTCTCCCTTCTATTCCAGTCTCGTATAGTTCGTGGAAAGAAGGATTGTCGGTATGCCTCTGTGTGGGCTCTAATCTCTCTGATTTTATTCTCATGGTCTCTTCGCGAAATGTACGTAGGAGGGAGCTTATATTGCTTGACTCCTCGGTGAAGGTATGTTCTCGAAACTTCAACAAAAGCCCGTACCGAGCTACTGAGCGTCTCTCCTGCAGAGTCTTCCACTGGAGTTTATCTATCATCTCCGTAACGCTTTCGCGATTACTAAATGATCCTGTAACGAAGCGCGCTGCTCTCCGTTGGATCTTCTCTATCTCTTCTATCAACCCTATCTGGTACGGATCCCACACTAGTGAGCAGTATTCAAGCAGTGGGGGAACAAGTGTACTGTAACCTACTTCCTTTGTTTTCGGATTGCATTTCCTTAGGATTCTTCCAATGAATCTCAGTCTGGCATCTGCTTTACCGACGATCAACTTTATATGATCATTCCATTTTAAATCATTCCTAATGCGTACTCCCAGATAATTTATGGAATTAACTGGTTCCAGTTGCTGACCTGCTATATTGTAGCTGAATGATAAAAGATCTTTCTTTCTATGTATTCGCAGCACATTACACTTGTCTACATTGAGATTCAATTGCCAATTCTGGTATCTGGTATTCTCGGCACATTCTTGATACTGTTGATCGTGGAACATTGAATTACCTAAAGATTTCCGGAACGGAATGTCCCATGCGTCCAGTTCCAGCTACCACTCCGTTTTCGAAGTCCGTAAGTTTCCGTCACGCTCTTTTCCACACGAATCATCTGAGTACAAATAACGGCACCGCCAATGCTCTTTCACACCTTGTGCACGGGATACACAGCGTAACGCTATCTCATGGCTTTTATGACGTCAGTGTACAACAGCATACACTGCAGGCTCGGCTAGCGTCTCCATTTATTTTGAAGCATACATTTGCCGCGGCGTTATCTTGGATTTGTCCAACTCCTGTACAAGGCACACCCTGTCTCTCCCGAAGGGCAGGCCTGTCAGTGAGCAGACATCGCTCACCGTGGAGACGCCATCTGGCGACTGCCTGAGTAAACACTCCCCGAGGACGCGAGCGCGTGCAGCTGCCAGCAGAACGGCAGAAACGAACGCCAGCGGCAGCGGCGCCCCTCAGGAGACGCTTCCATTTATCGGGATGTCTCCGTATTGGCGTTCGGGGAGAGATTCGGAATAAATTGAAACAATTCTTTTCTGGCGGTGGTGGCGGCGGGCTCCGTTCTCGTAGCTGGTTCGCGTCGTTCGCGAGCCGCACACACTCCCCCGCGTGCCTCGTCATATTGCGGCAGCTGGCAAATAAAGCTACTCGCACTCGCGGTAGTCAGAGAAATATTCCTGTCGCGTAAAACATCGCTGTCGTCCACGCTGCAATTTGAATATTTATTGCGAGGCAGCGGTCATACATATATAATTGAAAAACCTCTCCGAAAGAGGCTAGTCACAGGTGCCTGAACTGCACGCCATGTATCGCCCTCTTTTCTCTCTCACCTCACCGTGTAAGTGTGTGTGTGTGTGTGTGTATGTGTGTAACGACCCGCCCTTACCGTCTATCTTTCTCTTTCACGAACTCCCTCTCTGCGAATATGGAGAAACTCACATACGTCCTCATTTTTCTTCCAGCCAAAATAGCGGTACGAATGAGCTCCTGAAAACTCTTTCTAGGTTTTTCTCTTGTGACCTCCATTCCACGGGAATGGAACCGTCGCACGTCTTGTCGGAAGTAGGTTACCACGTAAATTAACTGTCCTACATGAATTTTCAACTCAAGCGTTCACAGAAGTAGCTGTCGCGTCAAAAGTTCAATTTGCTGTTAGTGTGTACAATGAATTATCAGTTTATCCAAGTGAATGACAACTATTTCTGTCCTAAAAATTTGACGGTGAATATATATAGTACCTACAAGAACACAGTTAGTGACATTTGACTTTTGTATGCTGCCCGCTTCAAGAGGTAATGGCAGAAGCTGGAAATTTCATTAAGCCGATTGCGTCACAGAGAAAACACTTCCTCAGACTGGTAATGAAATCTAACCCGTTATATGAAAATGAAGAGAAATACGGAGTTACGTGTTGGCAGTACAATTCGATACTAGCTCTTTCTCTAAAGTTGAAATTAAAGTCAGACGCGTCACGAAAGAATTTGCAGTAATGTTACACAAATTTCAATTCCCACTGTAGGCTCTTTTGGAGAATTTTTGAACTGGCTAGAATACCAAAGTAAAATTTCAGTCCAGTCCCTACTGGATTCCGGAAAGCAAGTTTAAATGGCAGAAATCGCTCTAAGAACTATGGCACCTAACATCGGAGGTCATCTGTCCCCTAGGCATAGAACTACTTAAACCTAACTAACCTAAGGACATCACAAACATCCAAGCCCAACGCAGGATTCGAACCTGCGACCGTAGCAACAGCGCGGTTCCGGACTGAAGCGCCTAGAACCGCTCGGTCACAGCAAACGGCGGAAAGCAAGTGTTTCATTAGTTATACAGGGTGTTTGTCCTAAGAGTCAAAAAAATGGTTCAAATGGCTCTGAGCACTATGGGACTTAACATCTGTGGTCATCAGTTCCCTACAACTTAGAACTACTTAAACCTAATTAACCTAAGGACATCACACACATCCATGCCCGAGGCAGGATTCGAACCTGCGACCGTAGCGGTCACGCGGTTCCAGACTGAAGCGCCTAGAACCGCACGGCCACACCGGCCGGCTGTCCTAAGAGTCGTCAAACATATATGCCGTGGTGCTTCAACGGGTATTTGCATTGTTTCGTTTTTGCATTGTGTACCTGGGGTCAGTCCAAACAAATAACGCTCACCATTTCTTTCACGCGACGCCCAGTGTCAACTGAAAGCCCCGGTTTGTTTACCGTTACAAACAAAATAATTTTTAAAGCGGAATTTTGCATACCCATTCGATAGAGCGATCTCAGATTAGCTTAGTGCGATATGTATTAACTGGGACAGTAAAGCACACAGAATAACCAGTACTCCAACAACGACACCACTGCCCTGGCCCGCGCTGATTGTTATAGCCAAGCATCCAGTGCTACTGGATTACTGGATTGCTGTTTATTCGTCTTTTACTGTTCCTATTAATATCTATCGATGGAGCGAATATCAGAATAGATTAATTTGGGAGCCCTTATCGAATAGGCGCGTAAAAATCATATTTAAAAGTCATTTTATTTGTAACGGGAAACATGGCGGTGCTTTCTGCTGACACTAGTGGTCCCATGGAAGAAGCGATGAGCACTATTTGTTTGGACTGACCCCAGCTACACAATGCAAAAACGAAATTGCAAACATCCGCTGAAACGCCAAAGGAAAAGCGCCTCACGACTCTCAAGAGAAACATCCAGTATACAGAGAAATTGTGTCTCTGGTCTGTGGTTACCTCCTTCATCCCCCCTCTCGGCTACCAGAGCTTTCTTGTTTCCAGATTTCCCTGCTGCACGAGTTCCTCTCTCCAAGAGATGGAGGCTATGACATGAACCAAACTTCAACACTAATCACTCGCGAAATATTAATTTCGACTGTAAATACCACCATTTGTCGTTTCTGCAGGTTTTAACGCCTCAGCTTTAGGATTGCGGCGACCGTCTGCAGTGAATATCACAATGCACCTTAGGAGCACGGGTATATCCCTTTCCATTAGGATGATCAGTAGTAAATGGTACAGACAACGACTGCAATGTATGCAAGAAAGAACTAGAACTTCTTAATGTGTCTTGCAGTGCCTACGAAGAAAGCAGTGAAGATACGGGATCGGGTGCCACTAAGTGATTGTGAAGAGTCTCTGGTTCCAAATGTATTAACTAGGTGGGTAATTTTCTGCGGATGTGCACCATAATAGTAATATAAACAACAGTGATTGAGGAGGACGTACGGGGACTCCGCATTAATGTTAGTGGTGATGCGGTAGTATTAGTACTGATAATGACACTATAAATAATCATTGTAGTACTTTAACAGCAGTACTTTAACAGTATCGTGATTACTGTTCAGTCTTACGTGAATGTCTACTATCGGGCACGAGGACTTCAACACCACGAAGGCAGCATGCCAGAAACATCAAACTGGGATTATGTTTACTAAATGCTTGGATATGCAAATGATTAGCGTTTCACCGCAAACGTATGTATTCGATAAAAGTACCGGCATCTACATTCTGTATACAAGGAAAGGTTACGCAGCATTTTATCATTTTCTTGAGAAGCTTTCTCCTATCCCTTCAGCCAGACGTTGCACTAGTTGTAATCGCCTTCTTCGGACGAATCTTCTCTAGTTTTCTCATTGACGGGTGAAACTGTCTACGGGATTTTATAAACGGCTAATTATTTCAAAAAATAAATTCTACACATGAAGCGGAAATATGTCGAGGAAAAAAGTCCTTTCAAAAGTTAAGAATAAACAATAAAACCACGCCTGCTATCCGACTACACATGGGCCGACTCAAATCGTCAGTTGGACACTTGATTGAGAGATCCACGTACTCTCTGACTAAACTGAACACCACGTCCCATGGGTACAGCCCAAATACAGTTTCTGCAAAGACAGGGTTACAAATAAATCTTAATAAATGTTCATATCCAGTTAAAAAAGGGAAAAAGGGTATTTTTTTCACATCCATAATCAGTAAGGCACCTTACCGTGTGTCGCGGAGGGTACTTGTACAACATTAAGCTTCGTCCCTTTTCTTTTCAAGTCGAGAGTAGTGTTCGAGAACAACGACAGCGTGCATGTTGTTGCTCGGATCTCATCATATCTTCATTTGTATTGCGAGATATACGTTTTATAATGAAGGATTTCACGACCGGATGTCATAATGCTTATGAATCTGCCGGGCTGTATGGCAGTGGTCGGAGAAAGGTTTCGTCCAGAGCTGAGCAAGCCGGCAAGACTCAACGTCGCCGGGAGTTCCCCCGAAGATGGATGAAACGTCAGGAACCGAAGAATTTCTTCCAACACGATCATACGGCCTGGTAGATTCATCAGAAAGTATGTGTTTTTATTAACTCCGGAAGGAAAGGACGCTCTCGGAATTTTAACACTTAACCACACTCTAATACACAGAGACTCTCATGTAACATCTGTCACTGATGTTGGGTAAAATCACAATAATGCTTTCGAACGTAGTGAATAACACCACAGTCTAGAGGTAGCGTCTTTTGCAAGCGATCCAGTCTCCACTGCTTCAATTTTGAATAAAAATAATTAGCAATGTCGCCGAAAACTTCATCGCAAGGATTCACCTTCACCCCCGTCAAAGAAGAGGACTGGACAGAGATTTGCGGCACTCTCAAGCCTTTGGGGTAAACTGGCCCTGAATCGCCAAAGAATCAGCAGATATCAGCGGTATGAGGATACAGAATACAAAGGAAGCTACCATATGAAAGATGCTTATGTTTATCCACAAGACATGACGCCTGCAATTGAAAATATTTCATATTTATCTCTCCATTGGCAAAACACTCCGTACTAGCCCCCAATTGGAGATCCTAGGTGGGTTTGTTAACACGGAGGGAACCATGATAATTAGACTGAATAACCAACGAAAGTAGAAGCATTGAACGCCAGAAATATGAATGTAGTATGGAAACTACAAAATCTGGAGAGCGATATGGTTACAAAATAAGGATTCCTGGTCAAATGAATATAGGATGATGTCAACAGTAGTAGAAAATAATATAACGGGACGAGGTTTCCTTATGAATGAAAAGTTAGGTACTTTGAACAATGCAGTGATAGAAACATTCTAGTCAGAATCGACAGTAGACCAACGTCAATAACAAGAAATTCGGGTATACATACCGACAAACAGAAGGTGAGGAGATACAGGGAATACATGAGGTCACTGAATGGACACATGAGTATGTAAAACTAATAATTATGGCAGATTGAAATACCATGGTACGTGTAGGAATTGAAGACAGTGTCATGGAAGAATATGGGCTTGGCAGTAGTAATTAGAGGGAAAATAACTGGAGTTCAGCAATAAGCTTGAGTTTGTGTTAGTGAATACACTGTTCGAAAATCGCAAATGGAGGAGGTATACCTGGCAAAGGGCTCGAGAGATGGAGACATACTAGTTGGGTTTCTTCATGGTCAGAAGCATCAGACATCTGTTGGTGACGTCTCAGGCGCTTTAATTGTGGCAGTTATCGGAAATTCGTAAACATTTCATAATTTTTGTGTGGAATAATTGCAATTCAATGGCAACTTCTGGCGAGCAGTCACTCACTGCAGCCACGTGGAGTGGCCGCACTGTTAGAAGCGCCATGTCACCGGTTGCGCGAGGATGTTTTCCACACCAAGGTCAGGAGAATGCTCTGAACGTCGGACAGCTCCTCGGCCCTCTTTGACCCTAGGCCATTGACTTCTTATGCCGGAAGTCTTCGGCCCCCAATGCTGATTATCCAAATGGTTCAAATCGCTCTAAGCACTATGGGGCTTAACATCTGAGGTCATCAGTCCCCTAGACTTAGAACTACTTAACCCTAACACACACACATCCATGCCCGAGACAGAGTTCGAAACTGCGATGCTGACTATTAATCAAAATTTAAGTGGCGGCAGGTTTTAATGCCGGGACCAAGGACTCTATACCTAGACCTCGGGTTTTCCACCTGGACAACGGTTACCAGGTAAACATTACAAAAGACTAGCTCGGCCCTACAGAGGCGCCCAGAGTGACACACTCAAACCCAAAAGGTATCACCGAAAGGCATTAAAGAACCAGATTCCTGGACAGCTTTCAACGGGGCAGAATTAATAGTCTTTAAGTACAGGGGTTACTCAACAGTCTTCCCACATAATTTGAAATAAATGCCAAGGAGGCCACTAGCTTCAGGATTTCAGGTAGGCACCTGATAATAGCTGGTGACATCTCGGAATATTGAGCACACTACGAATGCACCTCACAGCCAAGTTGCACGCGGCGAGAGCCGCTCCTTGCACGCCAAACTCGCTGGTAGCCACGGTCAACGATGCAGGTAAACGCGAGCCCCCATATCCCAGCGGTCAACAGTTTGAACTCGATGCAATCGCAAAGCCGCCTATTACTCTGGTACACCCCGTACAGCTCCATGTTCCACACACACCCACTACTGCATCGCTCCACAGGGAACACATAACCAAGCAACGATCATACGACGACGGTCAGAGTCGATTGAACGCGCGCACCGGTGGTGCAAGTAGGACCGCGCGTCCCCCATAGAAACGCTATAGTTCAAGCCCAACACTGAGTCTTGTGCAATTTGATTCCGCAACACCCACAGAACTTGATGCTCGACAGGGTAACAGGTGGTAGCTTAATGCAGAAATACATATGCTTACTTTATCAGCCACAATATTGCGGCAAAAATGAAACCTTGGTAGTGCTCAGTGAACTCAAACATTTCACACAAAACTAACCTGAAGGTGGCTAAATTGTTGTCAGCTAAACTAGCGTGGAATGTGTTGATGTCAGCCAGCTGTAATTAGGAAATCTCATGTAGTACTGATTTATCATTCTTCAAGAATCAGTTCCGTCTTGCATTTCCCAGCTTCCAGATTTGCAGCCTAAATAATGTTGTCATTGTCCTTCAAAAATGGTTCAAATGGCTCTGAGCACTATGCGACTTAACTTCTGAGGTCATCAGTCGCCTAGAACTTACAACTAATTAAACCTAACTAACCTAAGGAGACCCGTGGTCTAGGGGTAGCGTCTTTGATTCTTCGGTCCCGGGTTCGATCCCCGCCACTGCCTAAATTTTGATAAATAATCAGCATTGGCGGCCGAAGACGTCCGGCATAAGAAGTCAGCCTCATTCTACCAACGGCCTTGTCAAAGACGACGGAGGAGCGGATAGAGGTTCAGGGCACTCTCTTGTCCTAGGGGTGGGAAATTGCCCTTAAAGGCGGAAGAATCAGCAATGACCAACGACATGAGGATGCAGAAGGCAATGGAAACCACTGCATTAAAGACACGTACCGTGTATCCACAGGACATGTGGACTGTAATTGAAGAAGTGTCATGATGATCTCTCCATTGGCAAAAGATTCCGGAATAGTCCCCCATTCGGATCTGCGGGAGGGGACTGCCAAGGAGGAGGTTACCATGAGAAAAAGATTGAATAATCAACGAAAGGATAAAGTTTTACGAGTCGGGGCGTGGAATGTCAGAAGCTTGACGTGGTAGGGAAACTAGAAATTCTGAAAAGGGAAATGCAAAGGCTCAATCTAGATATAGTAGGGGTCAGTGAAGTGAAGTGGAAGGAAGACAAGGATTTCTGGTTAGATGAGTATCGGGTAATATCAACAGCAGCAGAAAATGGTATAACAGGTGTAGGATTCGTTATGAATAGGAAGGTAGGGCAGAGGATGTGTTACTGTGAACAGTTCAGTGACCGGGTTGTTCTAATCAGAATCGACAGCAGACCAACACCGACAACGATAGTTCAGGTATACATGCCGACGTCGCAAGCTGAAGATGAACAGATAGAGAATGTGTATGAGGATATTGAAAGGGTAATGCAGTATGTAAAGGGGGACGAAAATCTAATAGTCATGGGCGACTGGAATGCAATTGTAGGGGAAGGAGTAGAAGAAAAGGTTACAGGAGGGTATGGGCTTGGGACAATGAATGAAAGAGTAGAAAGACTAATTGAGTACTGTAACAAGTTTCAGCTAGTAATAGCGAATACCCTGTTCAAGAATCACAAGAGGAGGAGGTGTACTTGGAAAAGGCCGGGAGATACGGGAAGATTTCAATTAGATTACATCATGGTCAGACAGAGATTCCGACAACAACCAAGAGGGAATAATAAGAGTGGACGATCAAGAACGAAGTGCTCGTATTAGAAAGGGTGTAAGACAAGGCTGTAGCCTTTCGCCCCTACTCTTCAATCTCTACATCGAGGAGCAATGATGGAAATAAAAGAAAGGTTCAGGAGTGGAATTAAAATACAAGGTGAAAGGATATCAATGATACGATTCGCTGATGACATTACTATCCTGAGTGAAAGTGAAGAAGAATTAAATGATCTGCTGAACGGAATGAACAGTCTAATGCGTACACAGTATGGTTTGAGAGTAAATCGGAGAAATACGAAGGTAATGAGAAGTAGTAGAAATGAGAACAGCGAGAAACTTAACATCACGACTGATGGTCACGAAGTCAATGAAGTTAAGGAATTCTGCTACCTAGGCAGTAAAATAACCAATGACGGACGGAGCAAGGAGGACATCAAAAGCAGACTCGCTATGGCCAAAAAGGCATGTCTGGCCAAGAGAAGTCTACTAATATCAAATACCGGCCTCAATTTGAGGAAGAAATTTCTGAGGATGTACGACTGGTGTACACCATTGAATGGTAGTGAAACATGGACTGAGGGAAAACCGGAACAGAAGAGAATGGAAGAATTTGAGATGTGGTGCTATAGACGAATGTTCAAAATTAGGTGGACTGATAAGGTAAGGAATGAGGAGGTTCTACGCAGAATCGGAGAGGAAAGGAATATGTGGAAAACACTGATAAGGAGGAGGGACAGGATGATAGGACATCTGCTAAGACATGAGGGAATGACTTTCATGGTACCAGAGGGAGCTGTAGAGGGCAAAAACTGTAGAGGAAGACAGAGATTGGAATACGTCAAGCAAATAATTGAGAACGTAGGTTGCAAGTGCTACTCTGAGATGAAGAGGTTAGCACAGGAAAGGAATTCGTGGCGGGCCGCATCAAACCAGTCAGTAGACTGATGACCAAAAAAAAAACCTACGGACATCACACACATCCATGCCCGTGGCAGGATTCGAACCTGCGGCAGTAGCTGTCGCTCGGTTCCAGACTGTAGCGCCTAGAACCGCACGGCCACTCCGGCCGGATGTTATTGTCCTTCTATTACATTTAAACAACGTCGTTGGTTGTGTTTGTCCAGTGTCATGCTACGATTTCTTCGGTCTCTGCTTCGACCCCACCCATATTGTAAACGGAATAATTTTTTATTATTTTGTTTACTTTGCGTAGCCTTTCCTTCAATTATAAACTGATGCGAGATCGAGAGGAAACCGAAAAGTGGCGTTTTCGTCTATATAGTAGTTCCTAACGTTCTTTGTGTGACTGCAAGCGAAGCCTGAGTTTATTATGTGTGTCGACGTTAGGAGTAGGCCTGTCAGGGCGGATGTTCGACTCCTTTGCTTCAGGCGCACAGTTTGTCCGAGCAGGCGCAAATGCGGTCGAATCAGATTGGAAATAGTTGATTGATATCTTAGGCTCGGCACGTAGAGCGTAGTGCCGCCCATGGAAGGTCCGTGGCCGGCCGGAGTGGCCGAGCGGTTCTAGGCGCTACAGCCTGGAACCGCGAGACCGCTACGGTCGCAGGTTCGAATCCTGCCTCGGGCACGAATGTGTGTGGTGTCCATAGGTTAGTTAGGTTTAAGTAGTTCTAAGTTCTAGGGGACTGATGACCGCAGAAGTTGAGTCCCATAGTGAAGGTCCGTGACGACTTGGCTGACAGCGCCTGGCGTCTGCATATGCGAAGTGCGTCAGTGACTTGGAGGCTTTTTGTTCGACTCTCGGACCATCATATACGGCACTGGAATGAGCAGTGGGTGTCCTAAGAGGTAACGGACGTGGATGACTGCACCTGCGGACAGCGGTTGTGTATCGATGTTTCTCCAGACGACATGGCGGTAGCTCGCTCCAAAACTATCGACGTGTCCCCAGTATCCACACGTGCCAAAGTAGGGGGTGTTGACATCCAGGGATCACGTAGCTCCCATGTATCAGAGTTGCGAGAGTTTCACGGAGTTAGGTAACACTCGTGATCGTCGATGGAGCGGTCGTACCAACGCACCGAGGCGAAATGCTGCGCCCACTCGTTACTGGAGTCAGCGCGGTTTTGACGGGCATGGCTTGCGGCTGCCAGAGCCAATGGATTTCTTTATATGAGTAGCTAATGGTCCGGGACCGATTCCCGGCTGGGTCGGAGATTTTCTCCGCTCAGAAACTGGGTGTTGTGTTGTCCTTATCATCATCATTTCATCCCCATTGACGCGCAAGTCGCCGAAATGGCTCAACTCGGAAGACTTGCACCAGGCGCGGTCTGCCCGACGGGAGGCCCTAGCCACACGGCAATTCCGTTATGTGAGACCATTCTTTTGTTCTTCTACGATGACATAGGAAATCAAGTGCTAAGGCAATGTGCAGTGCATCGCATTCACAGTGTTGGTGGATTCTTAGGTACGTAGTGTGCGTGTGTTTGAAGGATAACGCTAAATCACCAGCTCTGCCATGAGAGCCTGAAAGATCAGATTGGTTTTGTCTTCAAGTCATACATAATTCATGTTACTGCAGCGCCTGTGTTATTAAGGAGAACGATACTATGTTCATTTGGAAATGCGGCGACTACCGGCGTTACGAAGTACTCGAAATGTATTCGCAATTGCGAAAACGGACAGTCATCAGCTGTATAAGGGAATGACGACAATGATTATTTGTGCCTGACCGGGACACGAATCAGGATTTCCCGCCTTACGCGAGCGGTCACTATAACCCCATTGGCTGTCAGTGTGTGACTCACAGCCAGACCCCAACTTCCAAATGCCGTCGTTTTAGCGTCTCATCCTGTACTCGCACAAACTTCATGTAATTACAGTGCAGGGGAGGACATTTTGACTGGAAGTTGCACGACAGCTAGACTACTAAGTTTCCGTGTTGTTAGCAAGAACGATGCAATGTTGCTTCGGATATGCATGCATGCTTTTGTGTACAGCACAGGTTGTGACGCAGGAACGACGACATATGTGAATTTGGATCTGAATCAGAGTCTCGCACAAACAGGCAAATCCGTTAGGGCTACAGCTCGCGTAACATGGAAAACAAACTTTCGAGACCCGGTGCAGCACAAATTTTCGTTGTCTTCGTTTCCTTTTACAACTGATTGTTGTCCTCATTCGCAACTGCGAACACATTTCATGAACACAGAATTTAGTTTCTTTTTAAACTGACGACAAGAGATTACATAACCCTCTCCACGATTGTGCGGTTTTGGTTTCTAATTTGCCGCAGCGCAGCTACATCACTTATCGGCGTCATCCCGGACTGCAACGATTGTGTGAGTTACCGGCTTCTGTTTGGCAAACTGTTTGTTTCATCTTGTGATCACCAGAACGCAACCGATCATTTCAAAGTTTAACGACTAGACAGAGTTCTCGTGCTAAACACAATGTATTGGCCTATATTTTGTTAGTTTAAGGGCATTCCTGTATAATTTTATACTAGGAATGTTTCATTTAACGCTTATAAGGCGTCTAAACAAACGCAGCATGAGCCATATGGATGTTACGCATATTTCTCTTTTGAGTGGCACGATCATGCTAGACATTTTTTGAACAAACTACCACGATGAGAACTTTTTCAGTATTTTTATCTGATTTTAGGGGTCATTATGCAATACAGGTCATAAAGTGGTCGATCTTAGTTAAAGATTTTTAAAAAGTTTTGCTCAAGTTGCAAAGGGATAATACTTGGAGAACGTGGTAAGTATTTGTGGAACGTTTAGAATAATCTCTGAGAGCTAATTCTACCCAATAGAACGGTGGTGCAATATTCTAACAACTGCGTTGTAAGATGTGAGATACACTGTAAAGTATGTATGTAGAACTGTAAACGGATCCTATCCAAAGCTCGACGTACGTTACGTACCAGGAAAAACGGAGATGTAACCCTTGTGGGCAATTTATGGTTAAGCCATCTCACAAGGACAATTATAAATTAAATAATTATAGGGTCACCATCACCCCAAGCCCTTCCTAACAATTAAGAGAAGATCGAACTGGGAATTATCAGTTCAATTAAATTAAGAATTTAATTATAAGAATGCAATTTTTTAAGACGCTAACGAGATGAACAGCATTGTATGTCGTATATCAATGAGATTGTTTAATTGAATTGATTTTTCCTCCCATTTTTATTCATCACAAGCAAGCAGATTAACTTGAAAAAAACAGGGAATAGAAAATTAATTTGAAAACTGGCATCAATGAGAAAGATAAAGGACGCAGAGTTTATCTTTTACGTAGCACATTTATTTCATTACCAAATTTCATGCACATCCTATGAATGCACATGACTGGTGCCTGAATGAAAACTTTAACTAACTAATACGCCAAAAAATGGTAGAATAGCGCAATTAAAAACGGAAAAACACACAAAAGGGAAGTGACACAACAATTCAATAATTCCATCTACATACCAACGACAGAAATAGTTTACAGAGATACCTATCACCATTATGCTCACGCACTACCTTCGAAAGAGGATTGCATGATTCGCAAGGTTTGTATAGTAGATATACGACATGGAATTCGCTCCTGCCGCTTACGAACGGTTGAACTTCAGCACGTGGTAAACTTGATTACTAGTTAATTGTTCAGAAATTAGACATTAAACTAGGCACAAATGTAAGAAATTTTAATGGTGCAATAGCAGAATGATTTGGTCGTCATGAAATAAAATGAAATCGGCTAGGCAGAAACCCTCTCTGGGAGCTAGGAACTGTACTCACCACCCACTAGCTGCAGAGTGATCTTTTTGCACACCCCTGTCCGGTTATTCGACAACTTGCGGGCCCTCATGAGCACTTTCTGCCACAGTGTGAATTTTATTTCTCTAGTTCTCCTTTTATATGCTCTCACCCTGACATCAGCCGCCTTTTTAATGTTCTACAGTGCGAAGTGTACCACAGCTCTGTGCCGTAACATCGGTTCTGTTGGCCAAGGCACAGTCTCTTTAATCTTACTGGGTGGTTCAGCGTTTTTTAGCACTAGGACCGGTGGCAGCTTCGACGAGGCCTTGGGCAACTCATTTAGAAGGTCTTTGAAGGTACTTAGGTGCGTAGGGCACGACCGATGATTGCGACTACAATATAAACGGCACAATTTGTTTATTTCCTTAATCGTTCGCTCTCTCGGATTGGAGGCTGCGTGAAATAAGGACGGGAGTCTAACACTAAACGGACAGAATTATCCCGCTTTGAAACCATCAGTAACGGCGAATTGTATGAGCTTCATGTCGTCTAGCAATTTTTTTTTTAATTCATTTTCTACACTCGCCTTGTACGCAAGTGGGATAGGGTACGGCTTCACGAAAAACGGTTTTCGCTCACGTACCCTGAACCTGTAATTGAAGCCCTTTATCGCGCCTGGTGCTTCTATAAACACGCTTACGTGGTTTATGATTTCCGACACAATGCTTCCCGGTCCCCATCCGCATTTTCGAGACAGGAAATCCTCTCATTCAGAATACTGGCAAAAACACCATTCTGATACTGCTCAGTACCCATCGAAACCTACCCATCCACCAGATTGACGTTGAACTCAAGTTCAGGTTGCGATTCTGTGCAAGCGGGAAATCTCAGGCAACTCACTTCACTTTCATTGAGGAGCACGCGCTCATCAAAAATTAAACTGACGGTGTTACCTTGAACCTCCACTATCATAGAACCTCCACAAACGTTGATTATTGCATTGTGTGCATACGAAAAATCGGTCTCCAGAACGACCGCCACCCGCATCAAGCGAACAATATAAAAATCAAACTCAAATTCATAACCTTGACATTTGAAATTAATCCGAGCTCGCCGTTTGATCTCCACGCTTTTCCCGTAAATCGCTCCCCTTACTCTCATCCCTCGCACCGGAAGAGCAGGCCAATCTCCACTCTCCTCACACTGCCTGAATCTGCCCTCACCAATAATTGAATACGGGCTCCGTGTATCGAAAATGCACTTTAATTGCAACTCCCTAATTGAGATCGTGACAATGGGAGTAGTAATTGGCACCTCACTGCCTGGAGCCTCTCGTAAGAAACCTTCCCGTATATTGCCGTTTACCATGTACATAATAGTCGTGCTCGTCCTACTTGCAATTTTGTTCGATACGAATATTGTGTCGGGGGTTCGCACTACAGGTGGTGGTCGCGCATGCGCATTTCTATCCTCGTTACGTTCTCTGCGTAACAGGTTTCTGACCTCCTGATCTCGATTTACACCGTTTCCAGGGTTAGTATCATAGTTTGCATGCGCCCTCTGATTTCCAAAATGACGGTTAGGTCATCCGTTACTGCTGTTCCCATTTTGTCGATCACGGACCCGTGATCGATTTCGGTTGCGTCCTCTCGATCTTTCTTGCTCGCGTATTCTGCTGCGCCCCGTACTGGAGTCTTGCACTTCCGCACCACGGAGTTCGCCTGCATACGCATACGCCTCTGAGTCATCTTCTAGTTCTTGCAGTAATTCTTTGAAAGCTTCCACATCATCTTAGAACTTTGCGGCAAGGATAATGTGGGGCATATGTGCCGGCAGTTTCGTTAGACAAATCCGGATCAGCTCTGCTGGTCCGAACGGGTCATACTAGTATTGATTTGCTTGCACCATGCGATCGAATAGACGAGCCGCGCTCGTGAAACCTGAGTTGCTCAGGGAGGATATCAAAAATATCTTATGCTTTACCCTGTCCTGTGTAGCTTCCGACCAGACCGAAAGAAAAGCTTGTTTGAACTCTCGCACCGTGCCACAACTGCGCGATACGGTTCTCATTAGCGCGGCGGGTTCCCCCGCTAGGAAACTACACATGAACTTCCTTTTACGAATCCTGGGGCACGTTGGAGGCAGCGCAAACTCAAACTGCTCTATCCAAACGACGGGGTGGATTCCATCACTTACGTTTTTAAATACGTCGAACTTTCTCAGCGAAAGAAAGTGCTTGAAGCCGACTTGCTGCCTTTCTCTTCGCGGAGACCGTTGGCTTGGATCCCTTGTTCGCCCCCATGTATTTCCGGCGGCATCGTTATCGCTAGAGCCCCATCCGTCCTCATGCCCAGAGTCTCTCTCAGCACTTCCGTGTGCTTTATTTCGTCCAGCTACCCCTCGTCCATGTTCTATACGTGTTTCGAGGTTCCCCACACGTTCATTCAAATCTCGGGTTACCCCAACTTGCTATTGATTAGGTACTGTCCGTTCTGAAACTTCAGCAAGGACCGCACCTGTTTGGTATTCTCACCAATACCTGCTCACGAACCGTTGCCTGCCATTTCGACGATCTTCGCAAGATCATTTCTCAGGTCTTGGGTTTCAGAAGCATTTTCTTGTCTGTTTCGATCCAGCTCTTGTTTGAGAGCACTGATCGCTCCACTGTTCAGGTCCACTTGGATCTTAATAGCCACAGGACACTGCGCGCTCGCTACCTGCACATTGGACAATAGCTCTGCGCGGACCCTATTGCACTGAGTTTCCAAGGCCTGGATTTTCTCGGTCATTATGCGTACCTGTTGTTCGATCACCTTGTTAAGTCCTGACCGTTCATTTTCATCGTGGCCGAGACGCTGCGCCACAACACTAACAGCTTTCCCTATTTCTATAGCTATTTCTTCTCGTATCGTGGTCTGAAATTCTTTCAGCTTACTTACTACGTTATTCTCTAGCTTTTCAAATCGCTTTTCTGTCGCCCCAAATCGCTTCTATGTCTGCTCACTAGACTATCACAGAACCAAACCGCTTTTCTGTCGCCTCCAATCGCTTTTCAGTTTCCTTCGTAGATTTGTGTACCTCGTCGATTTTATTTAATTGCCCCATCATACTTTGCAAAAGCGCGCCCATGTCCACCAGCGCACTGTTAAGCAGGCTATTGGTGGGTTCATTATTCTTATTGCGCGTACTTGATTTATTACTTTCCCTGTCAAGATCCTCCGTGTCCTGTAACTTCTGACAATCCGGATCTGCACGATTTTCTACTTCTTCTGTTTGCTCAACTGACTTCAACGTCACGTTTTGTATGTATTCTAATGGTTCATTATTTACTTTCAGCCCAATACTATTGTCGTCCTGATTATCACGATTATTGTTTTTTGCACGGCTGCGCGTATCCATGATTTTAAAATTCGAAACTCCAACCCAATAAAAATAATTTACGCATCCACTGACCACGAAAACACACGATTATTTTACTGTGCAAAAATACAACTTGAAATGCGACCTATACTCAATTTTGTCACACGCAAAAAACCAATAACATATCAAAACGTCACACAAATTAAAAAAAGAACATATACATAAATACCATAGACAACAAACAACGCTGTTCACAACGTAGAGACAAACCCTTTTTTCTCAAGCAACACAGAAGTTGTTTGAGCGCTGTGGAGAAATTTGCATATAGTTAACACACTGCTAAATCTAACTTGTATATCAGAATTTCGCAGGTCTTGCGCATCCTGCAGAGTCGCCATATGTAAAGTGTGTATGTAGAACTGTAAACGGATCCTAGCCAAGGCTAGACATACTTTACGTACCAGGAATAATGGAGATGTAACCCTCGTGCACAATTTCTGGGTAAGCCATCTCACATGGACAATCATAAATTTAAAAATTACAGGGTCACCAACCACCAGCCCAAGGACTTCCTAACAATTAAGAAAATACCGAATTGGAAATTATCATTTCAATTACATTACGAATTTAATTATAAGAATGCAATTTTTTAAGACACTAACAAGATGAACAGCATTGTATGTCGTATATCAATGATATTTTTTAATTAATTTGATTTTTCGTCCCATTGTTGTTCATCACAAGCAAGCAAATGAAATTTAAAAAAAACAGGGTACAGAAAATTAATTTGAAAACTGGCATCAATGAGAAAGATAAAGGACGTACAGTTTACCTTTTACGTAGCACATTTATTTCATTACTGAATTTGATGCACATCCTATGAATGCACATTATTGGTGCCTGAATGAAAACTAACTAAATAATACGCCAAAAAATGGTGGAATAGGGCAATTAAAAAAGGAAAAACACACAAAAGGGAAGTGACACAACAATTCAATCATTCCTTCTACACAACCACGGCAGATATAGTTCAGAGAGATACCTATCACCATTATGCTCATACACTTGCTTCGAAAGAGTTTTGTCTGATTCGCAAGGTTTGTATAGTAGATATACAACATGGAATCTGCGCCTTCCGCTTACGAACGGTTGAACTTCAGCACGTGATAAACTTGATTGCGAGTTAACTGTTCAGAAATTAGACATTAAACCACGCACAAATGTAAGAAATTTTAATGGTGCAATAGCAGAATGATTTGGTCGTCATGAAATAAAATTAACTCTGCAAGGCAGAAACCCTCTCTGGGAGCTACGAACTGTACTCACCAACAGCTAGCTGCAGAGTGTCCTTTCTTCACCGAGCTTCGACTAACTCCCGGTGCAACGGAAGCTACCAGAGGGGTAGGCTTCCGCCACCAACCTGACAGACAAACCAACCTCAGATTAAGAGGGGTAAACCTCTCTGTCAAGGTAGTGGGATCCTAATTTGGTCATCCTGTGCTACCCTCCAAACGCGAAGCAAACATCACCAGCTCCTAGCAGACGACAACCAACTCTGCGTTCCCCACAAAAGAAACCCGAAACCACTCGGAAAAACACCCATTCCGTCACATTTACGCAGACATAGGGTAGGGTGAAGGAAAAAACGTAATAAATACAAGTCATAATTTCCTAAGGAACACAAAAAAAATAAAACATAATATCATTTAATAAGCCTTACTTTCATTGCTCAGTCTTTCTAGGAGAGTTAATAAATTAACCGCAATCAGGCGGTGGACAGAATGGGATGCACAGAATCCAGTGAGACAAGCGTCTATGACACGACTCAGAGAGACGTTTCAAAACATTTGAAGGTCACGCGAACGGTATCTTACAAATTCGATACTAAAGTGCATAAGTAGCTGAATACATGTAAGAAAATGGCATTTTTTTATGTTAAGACATTTCCTCTACGAGTGCCCTCTAACTTAGTTGTTGTGACATGCACTCGTCATGACTATACGAAATTTTTCCCACACCATAGCCGTTATATATTACATTAGTTCTACAAACCGTTGACAAACTGTACATTCAGGGGACAAGTATGTGTGAGTTCCTGTTGATTTGTTATTTGTACAGCCTTTGGCAGTGGTGAAGGGATTTCACACTTCTCATTAGTTTTTGCTGTTTCCCTCCTTAAGGTCCCAACTAACGACATTATCTGCAGTGCGCATTGAATCCGGTAGACGGTAATAAAAATTTGTGGTGAAGGTGTTTATTTATTTACTGTGTTATAACAAAAGAGTTCACGATTTTAGACAAGATGTCAGTCCCAAAACTGTTATCTACACAGAGACGGAGAGAGGCTTATGCAATGCAGATGAGCATGGAATCCTCCATCAATCCAGACTTCGAACCAAAAACAGTAATTGCTACAACTACGTTGCTTCTTCAGTTCAATTATTACAAATTTTTTCGTTCCCATCTGTGCCTACCCGAAATTGACTAAACGCAAACAATTATTGTCCATAGTAATTAACTACAACTAATATTATTTGATGCAATATGTACACTACAGCGGCTCTCGTAATGAGCGGACATCCTGCTCCAGGGCCCATTTCCTGGGTCGCCGCAGCTCAATGAAGAATTATAGCGGTTGCCCAGAGATGGCGTCGCAGCCGCCATTTAATTGGCCCGCCAGCAACCGCGGCCCGAGAAATGGGCATTGCGGCCGCCAAGGGGCGGGAGTCGGAATTCGCAAACAGCGCGTTGCGGCCCCTGAGATATGCAAGTTGCGGCGCCCAGATAACACGCCGCGATTAATGCGCTTCATTTGTAACGGCCGCGGCGCCGCGCTGCGGGTGGCCGACCCGGCATTTGTTAGGCGTCGCGCAACACGTCGCCTCGGGCCACTGCGGCGATATCTTCGTACACGCTTGTTCCCCAGCTTGCGTACCACATCTAGCACCTTTTGACGCTGTGCTATTGCCTACACTCAGTGACCTGTAGTAGAATCGGACCAGAGTGTTCACCTGTACATTGACGGGGATGTGTCGATACATATGGAGCACACTGGAAACAAAGTACTAGCTTAAGAACTATGTGAAAGTTTGCGTAAAGAACAAATAACAAGCAGGTCTGATTTAGTGGGCGTGAACATCAGGAAGCCGTTGCGTTTGTAATTAGTTCACCACACTGTAAAATAAAGTAATGTGTTCCAATTTCTGAGGTCAGTAGGAATATCTTTTGTCCCAGATAACAGCTGGACTTCACGGCAAATAAACCTTTAATCCCTCTTAAACAATTCCAGATTTGAAATATTGATTCTACTGTCAGACACTGTTATAGACAAAACTGGACCACTACCATTATTGTTTATAACAGTTACAGCGTTTGCACTACTTTAAGCACTATCACTAGAGCTATTATCGAACATATATGTGGAGGGCGGTAAATGAACTGACATTACTTTTGCATGACTGACCAACATACAGACGACAAAAGCAACGTTCTGTCTGCAGATCGTCAAGCGAGAGCAATGCTAACACACAGCAAACAAACCCGCAAAATTCTGCATAGCGGAAGCTCGCATAGAGCTGAAAGAAATTTCAGGCTTCGTTTGGCGCAAATTGATATGCCCGTTTGCACTGAAACTGTTTAAGCAACGAGTAGTTGAATTTTCTCTTTGTGTCAATGAGAAAAGGAGGGCAATTCGCAAGAGCTTGTAGGAGGGGGGTTCAGGAGGTGGGGTGGGGGACCACGTGTACGCTCCGTAAGTCTTCCTGATGTAATTTTGTGTTTGAGTAAACACACAGAAGACTACTTTTCAGCTCCAACAGCGAAGCAGCAAACAGCGAACTACAGTTTTCATTATGTAAAACTGATGACCGTAAGAGAATTCAGGAAACCACCATTGTAGACCAGGTTAGTAATACAGTCTTCCCTTCCACTGTTGTCTGTATTTAAATGATCGTGTCGGGCGATGGGTTTAATTTCGGAGGACATCTGAACATTTAAAAAGAGAAAAACATGGCAAATATTAAGACTGTAGGTGTAAACTAAACCAAACAAATGCGTAAACATGTCAGTTACAGCGATCAGCACAATGAGAAAGTAGAAATTTCTCCCAAATCTATGTCTACATTCTTACTCCGCAAGCCACCACCACAACCACGATATAGTGCTTGACGGAGGGTACCTTGTACCACTACCGGTCATTATTTTTCCTCTTCCATTCGTAAACAGAGCGGGAGAAACGACTGTCTATATGCCTCCGCACGAGTCCTGATTTCTGTTATCTTCATGGCCTTACCACCGAAATGTACGTCGGTGACAATAATATCGTTCTGCGGTCAGTTTAAGATACCTGTTCCCTAAATTTTCTTGGTAGTATTTCGCGAAAAGAACATCTTCTCTCTAGGGATTTCGATTTGAGTTCGTGAAGCATCTCCGTAATACTCTCTTGTTTATCCAATCTATTGATAAAAGATCTAGCAGTCTGCCTCTGAACTTCTTCGCCATCTGCTGGGGATCCTAAACATTCGAGCAACGCTCAAGAATGAATGGAACCAGTGTTCTATCTTTCTGCAATGAACCACATAATCCTGAAGTTCTCTGTGTCAATCAGGGCACTAACAACGCTGTATTCGGAAATAAGGGGAACGATAATTCAATTTTTTGTAGATTTATAGCAAGCTGCCTTTCATCACTGTAGTGCCGGACGAAAAGACACTTGAGACATCCGTGCAGCACAGTAGTAGGCTCTAGCAAGCATAGATTTGCTTCTGCAGTGGGTTGAGAGAATACTATAGCACACTTAGAATATTAGACCGCTTTATTAATATTTGAACGATTCCAAATTGGGAAGAATAACGGCATTTGTTACTGTCGCTGAACATTGTGACTTATCACTTGACACAACACAGAATGATAGTTTCATCTCAACATACAACTGCCTATAAACTTCGATATACAGTTCTTGCTTCTAGTACAACTAGAGCAGCTGGATCTGAAATAAGACGATGCTGTCCTAGTAGGTGACGATTGTCGAGTGGGGTAGGCAGTGCTGCGCTCTGACGCAAATTAATCTTACGGAGGCGACGGAGTATGGAACTTCATAAGGGCACGGCTCTGCCGATCTATCCCATTCATTGCTGCGTCTAGCAGCGACTGTCCTTACTTCTGATTTCGTCGTGAGGTACTAACTTTGATATGATTCTTTGTCCTTCAGACGGCACCACAACCACACCAGCTAGAAATTTTGTCTAAGTCATCTTGTTACCCACTACAGTCAGTCATCAACGACACGCCTCGTACACCACAGCGCTATCAGCAAACAGCCGCAGAGTGCTGCTCACCCTGTCCGTCACATCATTTATGTATATAGAGAATAACAAATGTCACATCATGCTTCCCTGGGGCACTCCTTACAATATCTTAGTGTCTGGTGAACACTCACCATCGAAGGCAGTGTACTGGTTTCAGTTACTTAACAAGTCTTCGAGCCACTCACGTGTTTGGGAACCTAATCCGTATCCTCGTAGTCTCGTTAACTGCCTACAGTGGGACACCATGTCAGACGATTTCCAGAAAACTTGAAATATGGACTCGGCCTCTTGCCCTTCATGTGAGAAAAGGGCATGCTGATATTAGCACGAGCGATGATGCCTGTTTCCGCGCTGATTTGGGATGAAGCAATTCCGTTTCAATGAAATTTGTTATATTTGGAATCAGAAAATCTGGAAGAATTCTGCAGCAAACTGATGTTAGGTGTAATTTTGCGGATCCGCTCTTTTATCCTTCTTACATACAGGAGTCACCAGAGAATTTTCGTAGTCGCTTGGGAATGGAGGAGGGATCTGAGAAAAATGCAAGCTTAGTAAGTGACCAGATCCGTTGAATACTCTATGTAAAACCGAATCGTGATTCCATCTTGAGGTGGCGACTTATTTCGTTTCAACTCTTTCAGTTGCTTCTCCACATGGGGGATGCTTGTTACAATGTCCCCGTTAAAGAAGTCTGTGCGACTGTCAATCGACTGTATGTTGGTAGATCCCCTTGCGTGGATGATACCTTCTAGGTGAAATATAAAATTGTGGATCTTCCTTTGCTGTCTCCTATTGCCGCAGAGCCTACCGCTCTGGTCACCGAGTGACTGGGTAGACGCCTTCGACCCGCTATGCGATCTGATGTAGGTCCAGATTTTTCCCGGATGCTCGGCGAGATCTTTTGCTAAGGTATGATGTTGATAGTCGTGTGCTTCGAACATCGATCTTTCTACAGAAGCACAGTTTTTACTCCCTTTTCCTATCGTCACTTGCTCGTTCTTTTTTGAACCAAGGTTGCAACTTCCCCAACGATTACCCAGTGTTGTTATTAAACCACGGTAGGTGTTTCTGTCCTTAATCCACTTACTCTAGATATACTTCTCCAGAGCGCGACATACAATCCGTTTAGACATTACCCATAACTGAGGTTCCCACAGCGCTTCCTGCATAAGATTTCTTGTGTTTTGTCCATCCGTCCTCAAGTGACACACAAATGAACAGTAAAAGGACTGATGGTACTCCAGCCACATTTAAGACTTATGGACTGTACCAGTTGACATGCTATCACTTCCGCCATGTAATAAAACTGTTGTTCATTTACCACGATTGACCATTTACGACTATCACAATGCTGTCAAGCTATATTTGCAGTGCATGAATACTTGTCAAACGCTTTATCTTTGCTCATATTATTATGGGGACTCGGTAGCTTGGTGATCGTCCTCATGCCGCTCAAGAACCGCTTGACATTGGTTTTGGTTTGTTGGTTGGTTCGTACATCTGGGGGATGGCATCAAACAGCGAGGTCATCGGTCCCATGCGCTTAGGGAAGGAAGGGGAAGGAAGTTGGCCATGTCCTTTCAGAGGAACTATCCCGGAATTTGCATGAGGTGGTTTAGGGAAATCGCGGAAAACTTAAATCGTGATTGTAGGGCACAAGTTTGAACGGTGGTGCTCCCGAATGCGAGTCCAGTGTACTAACCACTGCGCCAACTCGCTCGGTAACATTGGTGTAATAGTCGAATTTGACCAACAGAGAAAAATAAACAGTAATTACAATTCATGCAGAAAATTACATGTCAGATACGTTTGTCACTGAGGTACCTGCTCCAAAGAAAGTAATCATATATACTCTCACATTCCACAGCTATCTCAGAACACGTTGCTCATGTCTGTACGATTAAGTAGATAACCATCAGGTACTGGAGTCAATACTGACTAGCAGACTGTTTTTTCGTGTCATTCGTCTTTTGACTGATATGATGCTGCCCGCCACGAATTCCTCACCTGTGACAGCTTCTTCACCTCAGATTAGCACTTGCAACATACCAACACAATTACATGCTGGACATATTCTACAGTTTTTTCTCTCTACAGCTCCCTACCGTACGATGGAACTCATTCCCTGATATTTTCACAGAGTTCCTACCATCCTGTCCCTCCTCCTTATCACTGTTTTCCACATATTCCTTTCCTTTCCGATTCTGCGCAGAACCTCCCCATTGCTTACTTTATCAGTACACTTGCTTTTCAACATCCGTCTGTAGCATCATATCTCAAATGCTTCTGTTCTCTTCTGTTCCGGTTTTCCCACAGTCCTTGTTTCACTGCCGTACAATGCTGTGCCATAAACGTACACTCTCAAAAAATGAGGTACATGTTTGATACCAGCAGATTTCTCTCGGTCAGGAATCCCCTTTTGCCGGTGCTACTCTGAATTTGATGTCCTCCTTGGTCGTACGCCATTGGTTATTTTGCTGCCTATGTAGCAGAGGTCCTTAACTTGGGTACTTGGCGACCATTGATCCTAGTGTTAAGTTTCTCGCTGTTCTCATTTCTGCTACTTCTCATTTCTTTCATCTCCCTTCGATTTGCTCTCAATCCGTATTCTGCACTTATTCGACTATAAGCAGATCATGTAATTCTCCTTCACTTTCACTCAGGATAGCAATGTCATCAGCGAATCGTAGCATTGACATACTTTCACCTTGAATTTTAATTCCATTCCTCAATGTTTCTTTTTATTTCCATCATTTCCTCTTTGATGTACAGACTGAACAGTATGGACGAAACACTACATTCCTGTCTTACACCCTTCTTAATTTGGCATTTCGTTCTTGATCGACCACTCTCACTGTTCCCTCTTGGCTCTTGTAAATATTCTATATTACTCATCCCTCCCTACAGTTTACTCGTCTTTTTATCATAATTTCGAACATCTTGCACCATTTTACATTGTCTATATATTTTTCTCGTCGAGAACATGGATGAGTGAGCTGTTAAGCGGATTGTCCGGTAATTCTCGCACTTCTCAGCTCTTACAGGTTTCGGAATTGCATGGACGATATTTTTCAGAAAGCCAGATGGTATGTCGCCAGATTCATGCATTTTACAGAACAATGTCGATGATCGTTCTGTTGCCACCTCTACAAAGATTTTAGAAATTCTGATGGAATGTTACCTGTTCCTTCTGTCTTATTTGATCTGAAATCCTACTAAGTTCTCTTAAATTCTGATTCTTATACTGAATCCCTGTCTTTTCTAAATCGAATCCAGTTTCTTCTTCTAACACTTCAGACAAATATTGCCCCTCATAGACGCCTTCAGTGTACTCTATCTACGTAAACATTCTTTCCTCTGAATTTAACAGAGGAATACCCGTTGCACGCTTAATTTTACCACCCTTGCTTTTAATTTCACGGAAGGTTATTTTGACTTGCCTATATGCTGAATCTGTCTTCTCGACATTTCCTCACATTTTTCATGCAGTCATTTCGTCTTAAGTTGCCTACACTTCCCGTTTTTTTCATTCCTCAGCGACTTGTATTTCTATATTCCGGATTTTTAATTTCCCTGAACATTTGTGAACTTCCTTCTTCCATCGATCAAGTGAAGTAAGTTTCTTCGCAGTTACCTTCTTTGTACATATATTTTTCTTTCCAACTTCTGTGGTTGCTCTTTTTAGAGACGCCCCATCCTCATCAACTGTACTGCCTACCGAGCTATTCGTTATTGCTGTATCTATAGCCTTAGAGAACTTCAAGCGTATCTCGTCATTCGTTAGTACTTCCGAGTCCCACTTCTTTGTGTATTCATTCTTCCTGAACAATATCTTAAACAGCAGCCTAGTCTTCATTACTGCTATATTATGATCTGAGTTTCTGTCTGCTCCTGAATACGCCTTATAATTTACTACCCGATTTCGGAATCTCTGTGTGACTATGATGTAATCTAACTTAAATATCTCCGTATAATCCGGCCTCTTACAAGAATGCCGTACAATCTTGCAATTCTTGAACGGAGTATTCGCTGTTACTGGCTGAAATTTGTTCCAGAACTCAATTAGTCTTTTCCTGTCCCAAGCCCATATTCTCCTGCTGCCATTTCTTCTGCTCCTGGCTGAAATTTGTTCCAGAACTCAATTAGTCTTTTCCTGTCCCAAGCCCATATTCTCCTGCTGCCATTTCTTCTACTCCTTTCCCTACAATTGCATTCCAGTCCCTCATGACTATCAGACTTTCATCTCCCTATACTCTCTGTATTAGCCTATCAATAACCCCATATACTTTCTCCATCTCATCATCTTCAGCTTGCGACGTCAGCTGAACTATGGTTGTCAGTGTTGGTTTGCTTTCGATTCTGATGAGAATCATCCTGTCAGTGAACTGTTACAGTAACACACTGCCTTCCCTAACTTCTTATTCATAACGAGTCCTACTCCGGTTATAGCACTTTCAGCTGCTGATGATATTGCACCATACTTGCAGGCTAGCTTGTGGTGGCAGCGCTTCTCCGTCTGCCAAGCGGCTGCACCCGTGCTGCCGTGCAAGAGTTTCCCATTAGACCCATTCTTCACCTCAAAGATTCACAAGTATTAACGATATTGGAACTTACATGAATATATACATCGATAGCATAAAGGAAACAGACATTTCTGAATCTAGAACTGGGTATTTGAGATCATGTCGTGAATCGATCACTTTATTATCGTATAGACATTCGTATCGTTAATGGTTTAAAGTTAATATATATCACGAGGCGGCACGTTTCGACTACACGAACAAAATATTTATTCCTTGGGTTACGGTTGTTCCGTGGCGAACGAAGAACTGTAAGAAAATTCGTATGTGACTGGACTTTGTTACGAGACAGAATAACGACAGGACGTGTATGAAGTATGTGCAATGAAACTGTGATTGTTAGCCGTCATATTGTATAATTACTGTTTCTTGAGATTCACAAGCGATATGAAACGTTAATGTGTTTAGTAACAGCCATAATTCAGTCTGGTGCATTTCAAAGGTCATTTAGCATATATATTTTTGATCAAATGATTCTGTGATGAACTGTAATGTACGATAAGCTTATATAGTACTTCGAACATTTGGTGGTCGATGGTTGCTGCAGAACCTGCTTACACGTTGAAAAGCAGAGAGAGAGTTTTGTCTGATAAAACGAACTTGTTTCACTCGCAGCCAAGCATCGAATGGCCAAACGCGAATGGCAATATGCCAATTTGAGAAGATCCTATAGAAGTTTACTTTCTCTTAAATTTCAACAATTTTACAGGCGATCGTCGGAGTCGGCAGCTGCTTCTAGGCCACGAGTTTAACTTGTCTACGTGTACGAAATTACGTACGCTCTGGAAACTGATACTGTACTTCACAGACGTACAAACAGAGACACTGCACACACCAGTTCAATAACAACGAGTTTACTGTTGCCAGCTTAAAAACATTAATTTCTTCTTTTGAGCTATAATATTATGGCTAAAACGTGACAGGGCCTACAAACAGTAAAACGTAGACACTGTCAACTACTTCATGACCAAAAACAAATTCAGTTATATGTATTTATTGTCTATATTGTATATTGTGATTTGTTGTGAGAAATGTGTATTTTATGTTATGTATATGTGCAAATGTTGTGCGTTGTATACTTTCATGAACGACTGATAGAATCATTCTATGGAGCAGACAGCCACGACAACATGGGTCCATAACCTTTGAACTTCATGTGGTTCTACTCTGCAGTAAAGGCAGCTCATTGCACACATTAGTATGGTCCTTGTTGATAACGACTGGGTTAAGGATATGTGTAGATTTAGTTATTATGTATTATAGTATATGCAGAGTGATTTGTGCTTTTTTGTTGATGTGTTCACAACTGTGGATAGATATTCTGAAGTATAGAACCTGAAGTGTATTTTCATGGGTAAAGCTGAATTGTGTCCAGAGGAAAGTAATTAAGAGAATAGGGAACAGTTGAATTCTTTTTGTTAAAACCAGATCACAGTTTAAAATGCAGAAGGAACAGCAAGTGAATGTGTAGCCCAGCGGTGATTAACAATACCCAGGGCAAACGGTAGATACTGACCAAGGAGAATCAAAAGATCCCATGTCAGATCTCTTAAATCAGATGAAAGTTTTGATTAATACCGTAGCTAGTTTAGCTTCTGAACAGTCTCACATGTTGGCTATTCAAATGACCATGTCTGTTACGCAGGCGAATGTTTCAACAACAGTTGAAAATCTAGCTTCAGAACAGACAAACGTGTCTGCTACTCAGACGAAACTGTTAACTGAGCAAGCGAATACGACTGCTGCTGAAGCTAACATGTCAGCTGCACAAGCGGCTATTACTGCAAATGTTATGGAACAGCCAAATATAGTGATTAAAGTAACAAATCTGACCACCACTGTGAAGAATTTAGTTACAGAAGAGGTAAAGTTACCCGGGAAAGTAAAGGATATAACCAATGAAATGAACGAATTGCCCACAAGGGAAGATTTTGTTAAACTATTTGCTGATGTGAGATAAATGAACAGATGGAAATCAGGAGAGAAATAAACAGTACGTAGCAAGCCCATGAACAATATCCGATCGAAATAAACACAGTAAACAGTGAAATTTGATCCGTGCGGGGAGACGGTAGAAGTAGAAGTACAAAACCTGATCTCGACAGGATGTGAAGGACGAATGGAATAAAAATTCCAAGAAAAAAAACAGCAGCTTAAGCAACAATTAGGCGCCTGGGTAATGATTAAGGAAGAACAAGTGATATTGTCTGTTAACAGAGGTGTCAAGGAAGCCGTAGAGAGTATAGTGAGTGAAGGCCTACCGTTACCTCGCCAAATAGATCAAGAGTTGAAGGAAGTTAGCGATCAGATAGGAACCCAGTTCCAAAGATGCAAAGGAGAAGTTACACAGAATTTGCAAACGTGCCTTCAAGCGATAGAAGATTTGCGGGCGGCGGCTACTGGAGAAAGAATGGAAGCCAACCCAGAGTGGAGATTCGAGGTAGAAATCAGCGCTCACTGTATAATTATTGGGTAACGAGCAGTACCCAGATAGAAGCCCAATCGAACACATGTATGAAAGTATGTCACCTATGAGTGATTATACAAGATATATCACGGAAGAGAAAATGTTAAAACATAGGCAATTCCAAATATTTTTTCCGGAAAAGACGACATTAAATACTGTCGTATTTATCAGACGATTCAGAGAAGTGTTACCACGAACTTGGTCTGATCGGCAGAAAATCGAATGTGTGTCAGGTTATACCCAAGGCGATGACAGTCTGTGGGTGACTGACGTAATAGACACGTGTCACACCTATGACGAATCTGAGAAGCAATTCCTCAACAGTTATTGATCAATAGGCCTTCAGGAGAGAATGAAGAAGGAAGTCCATAACCCACAACGCTTCTCTTAACGAAACGGAAACTTAAGGAGATACTTCGAAAAATATTTGAATATACCAAGATATTGGGATCAACCATTAGATCACAAAAGTGTGATAATGGCCATCAAAGCTCAGCTTCCGGTTGAGATCAGGGAAAAACTGCTGCGTGTCTCAGAAGATAATGCGGAAGAATTCATGTCTGCAGTAGATTCAATAGATTTACTACAGGAGGAATGAAGAGGAAGAATTAATTACAATAAATCCTATCAAATGGAAAATAGGCAGACAGGTTTTAACAGTAACAATGGAAGAATGAATCTACGACAAATGTATTTTCATCGAATCAATATAAATAATGATTACCTCAATGGAGCAAACCGTATGGAACACCAGAATAACGAAATAAATTATGAGCCGAACAGACACAGACAGAGGCGATTTGAATGGAGGTACAAACCAGTATGTAACGACCGTAGAAATCAAGGACAAAGTAATCAAATCATATACGAGGCGAGGCCAAGGCCAACATATAATATAGCCTAGCGAGAATAACCACTGGTCATAGTCGAAGCAACCGATGACAACAATGGACTGGCCAGACAGGGAGATTTATACTGAATCCGATCGGATTACGCCCCGAGGTTTGGTCGATAAAATAGTAATGGGAGACTAGCAATCACATGTAGACTGTTTTAGGTACAACGATGGAATGAGAATCATTGAGGAGTTAACGGAAGACGTAAATCCTAGGGAACAGGTTTCTAATAAAGCACCAAGATCAGCCATTCGAGCCGAAATATTAGACATACGTTTCAGAGTAATCCGGAGCCTCGATAAATGCGATCTCCAACAATTTATTTTAACAGCTATCCCAGAAGACAGAGTTACCAACAATGCCGATACGAAACTGTAAGATCATTGGAGCCTTAAGTACCCGCTTGCAAACAGTCCATATACGAGGGTAATCCCAAAAGTAAGGTCTCCTATTTTTTATTAGTACATATACCTGTTTATTTCTACAGTGGTTTACATCAGTTTACAGCTTGAACATTTAGCTATTTTTCGACATAATAACCATTCCTGTCGACGCATTTTTGTAGTGTCTGTGGCAGTTTTTGTATACCCATGTCATACCAGCTCGCCGCCATGCTGTTCAGAAAGTTGTGAACCTCTTCTTTCAGCTCGTCGTCGGAGCTGAATTTCTTTCCGGCTAAATGTTCTTTTAACCTAGGGAACAGGTGATAGTTACTGGGCGACAAGTCAGGACTATAGGGTGTGTGGGTGATTATGTTCCACTGAATCTAGTAAATAATAGATTTCAGCTATCAGTCCTCCTTTTGAAATTTTATTGGCTGATCTAGATTTCAGATAGAAGCTAGCCATTCTCCATGCACTATCATTTTTTGATGTATGTAATGCCTGTTGGTCGGGCTTCATTCACAGTTCACTGATCAAAAAATGATAGTGCATTGAGAATGGCTAGTTTCTAGCTGAAATCTATATCTGCCAATAAAATTTCAAAAGGATGACTGATAGCTGAAATCTATTATTTACAAGTCAATAGCATTCGCTGCGTACAACAACCGCTGAATGGAGGGTAACCTGATTCCACTGAAACCGTTGCGGGAGAGCAACGGTTTGCCGAGCGATGTGTGGGCGAGCGTTGTCATGGAGAATGTGTACGCCCTTGCTCAACATTCCTCTTCTCCGGTTCTGAATTGCGCGTTTGAGTTTTCTCAGTCTCACAGTACCTGTCAGCGTTAATTGTGATCCCAGCGATTCAGCTCCGACGACGAGGTGAAAGAAGAGGTTCATAAGTTTCTGAACACCATGGCGGCGAGCTGGTATGACATGGGCATGCAAAAACTGCCACAGCGTCTACAAAAATGAATCGATAGAAATGGTGATTATGTAGAAAAATATCTACATGTTCAAGAAGCAAACTGATTTAAACCATTTTAGAAATAAACAGGTCTATATACTTATAGAAATATATTATTTTGAGGTTACCCTCGTACAAACTTTGCATGATGTAGGAGTAGGAAATACAGCGATAAGCTGGGTGTTCGTAGTAATTCGAAATTTAATACCAGGTAGTATCACCAGATTAGAGACTACGAGACAGAAATACTTAAAAATAGACTTCTCGTCCAGTAAAATCAGTTTTTGTGATAATGGGGAAATGGCACAAGTTGATCTGATCATGGAAGAAAGGAGCATTGGAAATTACTGTCCTGGGCATGGTGCTAAGCTCATTAGAAAAGGAAGGAGATCTAAATGTACAGATGAGGTAAGGGGAAGCAATATACTCGGGATAACAGAACAAGAGGAAGAAAAAGGACATACACTTGTGTGGTGTCCAACAGAAATCGCAACAACATGAGTATGCCCACCTGAAAACTATTTTAAGGTGATAAATGGAGTTTTATTCCTTTGGAAGAATACAAGGAGAGATAATTCGTGTGAGTGTATTCTTGAAAGCCGTGAAAGCAAGTTGATACAATATACACATCCCGCATAGAGCCAGTTTGGAGTGATTAAGTGTGCCAATAAGCTACGAACATACTTATAATTTCCTAATTTGCGACAGAAAGAACAGAAAGTCATTAGTATGTGTGCAATACGCCAAAAAAACAAAACCCAATAATAAAGATAGCAGAGGCTTCGTCCATTCTATACAACTGGAGAAACGACTAACTCTGATATCCACAGTTGTCTGTGGGGCATTACCCAGAGCGCGAGGAAGATGTAGATACATTGTAGCCTTCTTGAATGTCTTTACAAAGCATGTCAAGTTATAACCAATGAAAACCGCAACGAATACAACCATATTAAGAAAATTATTGCAGGAATATATACCGCAAGTAGGGAAACCACAAGCTATTATATCAGCTAATGGCATTAATTTTACCTCGTACACCAGGAGGAACGCAATGGAGCAAAATGGAATTACAAATATACTAACACAGGATATAATCAACAAACGAGCCCGATTGGGAGGGTTTTTCGCGAGCTAAATCAATTTATCAGGACATATTGTCCGAATAGTCAAACACAGTGGACAGAATACGTGCAAGAATTCGAAGACATTGTAAATAATTTACTGCATATCTCAACGGGTTTCACACAAGAGGTATTGATGTTTCTAAAGGAAGAAGGGAATGAGTGGGTGAACAGTCTACCAAAGGTGCCACATGATAACCCCCTTGGGAAGAAAAGATTACGTTGGCTTTACTGAACACGGCCGAAAAGTCCAGAAAGAGAAAGGTAAAATATGACAATAAGTTAAGGAAAGTAAAAACTTTTCCTGTAGGGGCAGAGTGTTGTTGCGCACTCGTCCACAGGCATCTTTACTGAATAAGAGGAACAATAAATGGCATTTGTTATTTGTTGGACCGTTTGAAATAATGATTCCCCATACTGGGGAATGATGGGGAAGGTGAAGGGACTCCATCATGACCATGATATTAAAAAGTACTATGCGAAGTGAAAATTAGAATTAGTCCAGTCTCTAGTAAAAATTGTATAAATTAAGGAGATTTTTTTTTTCATAGAGTTTCTAGGTGTAGGTAGGTTTAGTTAGATAAGTAAGTGTATTGATGTTTGTTTTCAGCAGAACCACAGAAGCAGAGCAGATGCTGATTGAATACATTTATGTGTATATGAATAACTTCCGTGTTTATTTCCAGAATTAATTTTAATTTCTTAAGTGTTCATGTTCTAGATTAAGTATAAAGGTATTATAGTTCATGAACGATAGTGTCAGTAACTACTGGAAGCAAATATTTTGATGGGAAGTGAGGCCAAGTAGCTCTGGACATTGAACTTCATGTACTTGTCTAAGCAGTATGCTAAGGCAGAATAATTTTCTGGGGATACTAGACAGCTAAGAGCAGGCGTGTGCATGTCATCTTGTGGTTGGCTTTAGTACAATTAGGTGGACCTTTGGTAGATAACCAAATTTTTAATGTCATGTAAAGGGTAAACTAACGGTGGCTGCGCTACGTTATGTAAGATTCAGATGCTAGCGATGAATTACCACGTATTAGTGGTTAAATGTTTGTTTTACTTGAGCAAAGTGGACTTCCAGTGAAGCAAGCTAAGTAATATAACATTACAAACAAGGGAATACATCACTGATTAATTTACGTGTGAAGTTATCGAAGCATAAATGCAGTGTAATTGTGTATTGCCCCAGACAACCTGTGACGCTTGATAGGGTACAAATATACACCACAATTAGGAACATTATGAGAATTCATATAGCGTTTATGCATCTGCAGTGTAAGTCGATGAAAATAGGATATACCAACAGTAACATTTAACAGAAGTGTTAGAAACGTGAAAGAATGGTGAAAAGTGAAGAAAGAAAATCTAGATCCGAATCTATCGTCCCACTGCAGAAACATGTTAGCATGCCCGTCTACTAACAATTTCAGGGCCAAAAAGAAATGCAGAGAAAGGGGTCAGAAGGCTCATACTTGTCATTCTGTTTCCTGACCACCACATCCCATTCCTGATCCCGATACGAGCCGTTAAACCAACTGGCCCACCACGAGAGGCAACCCGATACCCTATCCAATCGACTGCACGTCCTAGTAGCAGTCGTGGGGGAGAGAGTGATCATTCGAGACCAGCCAGCCCTGCAGCGCCCAGCGTCTTTGTGAGATCGACCAACGTCACCCATCTTCTCTGCAATAACTAACTGTGAAAAAACTGAACACGAAGATTTTAATTAAAATTCAGAAATGTCAGTCAAGGAATATAGTTAAAGTTCAAAAATTCGAAATGGGACTTGGAAACCAGGTTGGCTGCCCTCACACCCGGTTTTCCGTGGTTTCCCGTGGGGGCTTTGCCGAAGGGGGGAGGTCCAAAATCTAAAAGGGCCACGGCCCTATTAATCGCCTATGGTCAGTGGTGTATGGTAAGCGGAGTGAAGAATGGAGTAATGATAGGGAAAGGTGCTTGATAGCATCCAGTTAGGAAATTAGCCTATCGGTTAAATTTTTATCTAAGGTTAAAGTGAACACCACTCGGTTGAAAAACTAATGCGTATAGCTAGTTCAGAATACATTCGCGAACCGTTGTAAACACAATTTCGCTCCTACATCGTACCACATAGCATCCCCTGACACGTACTACTGGTTGGGAGACTTGAATCGTTGAGCTGTTCGATTTAACGACTTTCCTGTTGTTATTGGTTTAAAGTTAACATATATTGCGAGGCAGCGCGTTTCGTCTGTGTGAGTAAAATATTTATTTCTTGACTTAGCGTTGCTCCATGGTGAACAAAGAAATGTAAGAAAATCAGAATGTGACAGGACCTTGTCGCGAGACCGTATAACGAGTGGATGTGTGTGAAGTGTGTGCTATGTAACAGACATTGTTAGGCGCCGTATTGTATGGTGTGTATTTTTTGAGATTCACAAGCGATATGTAACGTTAATGTACAGTTTAGTAACAGCCGAACACAGTCTGGTGTATTTCAAAGGTCATTTCGCGTATTTATTTATGATCAAAGTATTCTGTGATGAACTGTAATGTACAAACTTGTGTAGGATTTCGAACATTTGGTGGTCGATGCTTGCTGTAGAACCTGCTCCAATAACATGGTCAAAAGCAGAGAGAAAGTTTTCTCTGCTAAAACGAACTCATTTCACTCACAGACAATCATCGACTGACAAAATGAGAATGGCGGTATCCAAATTCCCGAAGATACTACAGAAGTTTTCTTTCTTTTACCATCCAAGAATTTTACAGGCGACCGGCGGAGTTGACAGCTGCTTCTACACCACAAGAGTAACTTGTCTACATGTACAAAATTATGTACGCTGTGGGAGTAGTCGACGCCGCTCTGCAAACTAATATTGTACTTCACAGACATACAATCAGAAACACTACACATACCATTTCAATAACAACGAGTTTAATCTTGCCAGCTTAATGACATTGACTTCTTCTTTAGAGCCATAATATTATAATATAAACAGAAACTTCAACGGTATAACATCTCATTAACATGGTTGGCAATAGACTGGAATTTATGTGTACATGAGACTGGCTACTGTGAGTGGAAAAATGCTAATCTAGGCAAGCACGCTCTGCTATATCGTTCCACTGATATAATTAAGCATGGAATAAACACTGGGAGTGACTGCTGCGAGTACAAGCCTGCTATAAAATGAAGATTGCAATGAACGCGATCGATAAGCATCTCAATCTGACAGAGCTGCACCACATTACCGATATAGCCGATGAAAGACGAGATGCTGTAGTCTGCATGCGGGTGTGCCAAAGCTGCTAGGTTCGTTGGCACATTGTACTGAGGGAGTTGACCCGACGTCAGCGATAATATACAGTTTCGCCCAGGTGTTTGGACGTCTTTACAGCTAACTGCTGTCACCATAGAAATGGAAGAGCTCTAACGACTGTATTCTGCGACAGCCGAGAAGCAAGTCCTTACCTCTCCCGTTGCTCAAAACCTTCATAAAATCAGTCGTTCCTCCCGATGTTCTTGAATAAACCTATTTTGGCCCAGTCACGTTTTTTTTAGGAAGGAGACCTGATCTACCTCAACCAATCACTGTAGTGCAGTACAGATTCTGTTCCCAGAAAGAAACAGCACACAATGCCTGGAGGTCCTGCAGCCAAACTCCAAGCCCATTTCTCGAGATGAGGGAAGCTTCTTACTGAAAACAATCTCCATCTCGTCCATAAAACGATCTAGTGGGCGTTGTTTGGCGAGGTGTGGCGGCATCTAAGAAACGCAACATCTGGAGAAATTCATCATCCCGTCGCACAAGGTATGCTGTTCTTGTAATAAACACATTAGCCGGGCGCCAGCCTGACGCTGGTTTACCTGGACCCGCACATGAGATAAGAAGACCAGACTTCCACGCCACGTCCACTTGCTAATAAAGCAGTTAGGCTTCCACCAGGATGCTCGGCGCCGCCAGTTTCTAAAGAAGTGTCATTTCGTATTCAGCCACGGCGTTCCCACCCTCTTCCTTTGGCCGCTAGTAGAACAAGCCCGACCGTCGGGATGGCAGCCCATAAACCACTGCTCTGCATGCCCCATGGCCAGTTTCGGTGACTATGAAGGGAGACTAGCATGAGAAAGTTCCACGAAATCACTTGCTGCCCGAGGAAAGTTATAAAGCTGCTCCTAGTCCAATGGTCACCTCAAGTGTCCAAAAATCTGTCTCTGCTGCCGAATTTAATTCTACTACTGCTACTCATGTCATGCAAGTACTGTGAGATCAATCAGTGGTTTACTATAGCCCTAAAAGTCCGTCCGCAGCTCGTGGACGTGTGGCAGCGTTCTCGCTTCCCGCGCCCGGGTTCCCAGGTTCGATTCCCAGTGGGGTCAGGGATTTCCTCTGCCTCGTGATGACTGGGTGTTGTGTGATGTCCTTAGGTTAGTTAGGTTTAAGTAGTTCTAAGTTCTAGGGGACTGATGACCATAGATGTTAAGTCCCATAGTGCTCAGAGCCTTAAAGTCCATCAGATTAATATCAATGAGGGAAGATGTATATACACCAAAGGCGAATGAAGTTGTATGATAATCGCCGAAACAAAATTAAAGGGGAAGTGCCTGAAGGGTACTACCAAGGCAGTGGCCTGCCTGGAAGGCACTGCCGTCTTTCATACTCACCTGACCAGAAATCTTGTGGTTTTCCACTTCACTTCACTGTTCCCTACTATATCTAGATTAAGCCTCTGCATTTCCGTTTTCAGAACCTCTAGCTTCCCTACCATGTTCAAGCTTCTGAGCTTCCACATCCTGACTCATAGAACATTATCCTTTAGTTGGTTGATCAATCTTTTTCTCATGGTCACCTTGCCCCTGGCAGCCCCTCCAGGAGATCCGAATGGGGAACTCCTCTGGAGAGATCATGACATTTTTCGAATTGAAGGCATTAGAATGATAGAGACCAATTCACTACTTCTGAGAAAATCAAGATAAACTATTTTAATCATTTTATTTCATCATTTTGTAGTTTTTTTTGTAGTCTCAGCAATGTTACAGATGTCTATTAACGTTTTTAGTAATAAATTAAATATTATTCCAGCCTTAGGTAAGTTATTAACAGAAAATTGCTATGGACTTACCCAGTTCTCACACTCAATCGAAGTTGTGAAGTTTTTCCAGCACAAGATCACTGATTTGTGTACTGAAACACCAATGATTTGAATAATTTAAGTTACATTGTGTTATAATATGCATCAGGCAATTTATGTAGCTGTATGGAAAAAAACAAATTAATTAGAAAATAGCAACACACATTGATATACAAGGTAGTCCTTTCATTCATTCTTTTCACTATCCACATCAAGTTTTTGAATACATTTATACCACTGCTTATACATGGCAGGAATAAACTTTTCCAATTTCATAATGTCACCCAGTTTCTTCTGATTTATTGGCAATGGTGAATTGTGTAGATTTGTAGCTAAATCCAAATTAACTTCATTAGCATGCACTCCTTTCTTCATAGTGACAAATTTCTGATTTATAAACATGCTGTGTGCTTCAGACACTGAAATACTATCTCCTGAATATACAAACATTCTTCACTCCGATATTGTGAATTGTTGTTTATCATTCTGGATAGTCTTCTTAAAAATAGTGACAGATGGACTTCGAAAACCTTAATGAGATCTTAAGTCACAACGACAACTTCAAGTTTCTTTGAGGCACTCGTTACTGGACAATACCAATGTACTGGAAGACATACTCTTCTTTCTCTTTAATTTCTCAATAAGTCCAAACTTCCTGTCATATGGCAAGAATGAGTGACCACGTTCAAGGTAGTGATATATTATTTTATTAAATTTTCTGCTTGCAGCTAATGCAGACAGAAACTTCACCACTACTAGATTCTTATTCTGACCACCAAAGTTGTCACTGTAGAGATACAAAGTTTGTACCTCTGGATGTACAAAGTTATCTACATAACATTTCAAAAGTGAGACTGTCTCATTACAGCCTTTGTTTCTCGACACTTCATCATACATGTACATCTTGCTCTCATTAGTTGAGCAAAAATATATACACTGTTTACAAACCCATACCTGGTGACAGTAAAATAAGTCTGAACTTAAATATTTTCTTTTGGAAGTATTTCTAGAATAATGTGACGTTTGTAATGGGAAACTTCTTATACGATCCTCCACCTGAGCTAAAAGGGACTGACACTTCTTGCTGATCTTGAACTTTCAGAGAGATCTTCTGATCCATAGGTGGGGAAGCACTGTGAATCCTATGCTGCAGTAGACTGTCGATCCTTCCCTTTTTTATTCCATGAAGACCAGAGAATGCTTGTTTACAAACAACTACTTCCTTTTGCACCCACATGAACATAAAATAGGTAAATAAATAAAACAATATAGAACTGGTATTATATAAAAAAGGGTGAGTGCCAAGATACTTACGAAAATATCGTTGAGTAAACATGTGAGCTAGTATCAGTTTGTTTTGGGATAATAATACTTGAGGTCGTGCACTGGTTTTGATCATAATCATGTTTTGATCAGAATTTGTTTTGTAATAAAACAATGCGAAAATACCGTCAAGAATTGAATAATATTATTAAAACAGGACGTAGTGGCCACCCCCAGCACACGCTGCGCTACACTCATTCTTAATGAGGAAAGTGATATTAAAACCACAAAATGAAATGACCCCTGTAAATCTCGCAGAACTTTATTAATATTCGTAAATACAGCGTACATGAAAGCAATGAAAAGTGAACTGACTATGGTATCAAAGTACAACTTCTCTTATATGGAATATAAAGACAATCAGCGAAACAAATGTAAATTTACAGAGAGCTTGTATAAAAACCAATTGTAAATAGTAATGAAGAAACTAAAAAATTCTATACCTCTAGAAGGATTTTAACCATCGACCTCTGGCACACAAAGCAAACGCTTTACCACTCACCTGCAGCACCGTTCTGACAATTGTGACAATTTAATGGGAATTATTTACGCATTTGACTCTCGAAGTCTCATCTAGCCCCTACCGTGAAGCGAGCCCAAAGATGTTTACACATCAATAAAAATGTAACGGAATATTGTCAAGTATAGGCCTTGTATTTTTAAGATGAAGCCTTTCTATGCTTTGGAGTATATGAAGACTCGGTTTGGTTGCACTGCTTTACTTCTTTTCTTCTCTGTATTAAATCAAGCCATCTCCTAAAATATTAAATTGCAGATTTCTTAATGCATACAACATACAAAACTCATTTTCATTTGTAAATCTCCAATAACAAAATAATTAAGTAACAATATATATTATACATACTTTGCAACAGGCTGCATTGACACCAAACCAGGCAGATATGCATTCTGTATATCTTTTTCTTTCATGTTATTAAAACAGTGAAGAATATTTTTCTTTATATCTTCGGGAAACCTCTTTGTGTATTGCTTATTGCATTGGTAACTCTCAAATTTACGTTCTGGAACTAATTTTCCAGTGGTGGACATGTATGCTTGTCCCCTAACGCAGTTAGTTTTCTGTTGACTTGTTTCCATTGTGCCACATTTATAGATATTTTCTTGGATTTCTTTGGAGATTCTTGAAAAACATTAAAATTACTGTCACCAGAATCTGTCACAACATAACTAGGATCATCTGCGCTTTCATTAGAGGAACCTGTAGATGTAGCCAAGGTACACCTACCACATTCAAAATGAGAACAGCATTTTACTGGTCTTTGACCACTTGTCATTCTCTATGAGGTGATAAATTGCAGAGCCGTCTAGCGCCTTCTGTGGGAGGTATTTTAGTACCATTCCCACACCAATATACTAGTCATGGATTCTAATTGTATTTTGTGCTAATAACTCAAATTCAAATGAAGTGGTCTTCATCCAGTTATCATCCTCATGCCTTCAATTACAGGCCACATGTCCTGTGGATACAAGTTATGTATCTTTAATGCAGTTCAGCACCAGTCCTCTCCCCATGCAACTATCATGCCTTCATGCATTTAAAAATGCATTTTATGAGTAGACGAGGATGTGCAGCTGGCGGTTGAGAACTTTTCACGCAGAAGGACACGGTGTGTTAGCAGACGGGTGTCTTAAACTCGGTATGCCGATGGAATGATCGGGTCAGTAGTCACGGCGATTTCGCCTGTTTGCAATACCAATTCTAGACTATACGATCTTCAAATGCAAACTGTTTGATCGCGTCTTATATTTGTCAGGCTTTTCCTCTGTATTTCATGTCTCCTTTACGAGAAGAAACGTCTGTTGATACGCTTAAATACTTCTCTACCCCGATGCTTACTGCTCCTCTGGCAGGCTCATTACATCGTCGAGTATCATCACGTCTTATAAACACAAATTACCAGATACTGTTTTCAAAAATTATTATATTTTAGTGAACTCACTTCGTATTTTTATTCGTGTTAGTGGAAATCAAGGAATCTAGGGCTTTTGGAAAAATATTGTGTCAATGTTTCCGCCACTGTCCTCAGCATTCTGACACATTATTCGTGGCATGCCATGGATAACAAGAGATACTCGCTATTGTCCAGCGAACAATATTATGTTGCTGAATTGTCCAGTTATGCCACAAAGACCTGAAATGAGCAAATGGATATAGGCTAAATGGTCACCTAGAAAGGTTTCACAACTGCTTCTTTCATCTAACCTGGATGCAAAAATTAGTGAATCAGCGTCATCCCATTGACATCAGCGTGAGCACAATGTGTTGGCTGCCAAGTCCCATTTATTGTCCCATAAGGTCTGCCCCACATTCAAAATTGACAAAAACTCGACAGAATAGTACAATGATTCATATTACCGAACGTGTTTTTCAGCCGTTTTCATCACAATTTCCACGGTGTGGAGCTTTAGACCGCGATGAAGAATTAGAGTGTTTGACAGGAAACCTCACTGTCCTTTCTGTCTCATTAGTATTCAAGCTCTACATTTTGATTTAATATTCTCCAATGTGAGTTGTTTGTTATTCTGGAGAAATCGCTTTAGTTGTGTATTTCTTGAAGTTCTGCAGGCGTTATGGTTGTTCCACGACATTTCGGGACTGCATCCGAAAGATCTTCTTCACACATTAATTCCGCTCATAGTCAAGCATTTATCTTCAGATCCCCTTCACTACTCCACATCACTAGTGTTGTGACTTGGCAAGACAGCCAAGTCACTATGAGAGGAAGCCGAAAGGCACGCGTTTAAGCTCACGCAGGTTGGCGTGAGGTCTGGAACAGGTAAAGTAATTATACTATCAAGAAAAGTACGTAGCTTCAGGAATACTTAACTTTAATCCATAATTGAACATCGGTCTGACTGTACATGCATCACAAGATAAATAGGAATTGACAATGGCGCCTTGCTAGGTCGTACCAAATGACGTAACTGAAGGCCATGCTAACTATCGTCTCGGCAAATGAGAGCGTGTTTTGTCAGTGAACCATCGCTAGCAAAGTCGGTTGTACAACTGGGGCGAGTGCTAGGAAGTCTCTCTAGACCTGCCGTGTGGCGGCGCTCGGTCTGCAATCACTTATAGTGGCGACACGCGGGTCCGACGTATACTAACGGACCGCGGCCGATTTAAAGGCTACCACCTAGCAAGTGTGGTGTCTGGCGGTGACACCACAACTAGTGCACGTCGCTAAGTTTGTTCGAAAAATATGCTGCGCATGAGTTTAGGTTTGCAAGCACAATCGTTGTCGAAATGTACTGCATCTGAGCCGAGCCGATGCGTACTTGTGATACTACATGCACGCCCACTATCGAACTCTGATCCTGGGGATGGAAATAGAGTGTCAGGCTGGTAAAACTGTCACTTAACGTACTAATAGACGATTAATTTTGCCTGTGTGAACACATTAAAGAAATCTAGAACGAGTTTTCACGCAGCTGCAGAGTTGCACTGATTTATTACTTGTTGACAGGAACTGTATACCAGACTGGCGATAGAAACTGAAACCTTTGCTTTTGGCGAAAGCCAAATTTTGCAGGATCGGGTGCACAAATGCAGTTTCAGTCTACCAGGAAGTTTTAAATTAAATAAATAATCACGTCCCGCTTAACCTAGCTGAAAATTGCCGTCGTGGGTAACAGATTCTTCCGTCACTCGCAGATCAATTAGTAATCGAACCCCAAAAGCATGACGTTGTAATCAAGATTCATCCATGGAATGTGAATTGTCCCGTGGTGGGAACACTACAACAAGAACACATGACTACCGAGAAAGAAACACGTTTTCTTCATAAGTTTCAGTTAGGAATGTTTGAGGCACAAAAGGATAAGTTAAGGTTTATCACTGCACCAAAAACAAACAAGTTGTAAATGTGGTTGACAGAATATCCTCTTCTGGAAGTTTGTAAACGAAACAAAATAGTCTCTTCCTGTTACTGCAATTAATTAATTCTAGGCCAGCCGCCAGTGTGGATCAAAATACGCTGGCGGCTTATGGCTGCAGGATTCCTATTGGCTGCCTGATGCGTTTCCGGAAGCATAATGTACTGCGGCATTCTCCGCCAATAACACTGGTAGTGGGGGAGCGTCCTCGTCGTGTGAACTCCTTGCCGGAGGGTCCATTTGGCGCTGGCCGTTCATTCTTGCTAAATGCTCGCCTGCAGTAGGGATCAAGTGGTAGGCCGACAACCATGAATCTGACTGAGTGGCATTGACAAATAGCCCCGACACGCCTCTCTCCCCTCTCACAAAACGGAAGGGGAAAGACGAAGACAGGTATCAGGTTTGGTAATGGCGGCGCTAGAGGCGTTTCCAGCCAATCCAACTACCGTGGCTAGGATGGGATCAACCTCCATGGGAGTGGCCACTTGTGATTGAATATAAAGTATGCTTATGGCAAGATACAATAAATATCTTGTCTGCGGGATAGCAATGGAAGTACTATCGACGACACTGCTGAAAAGCAGACTTACTAAACAGAGCCTTCCGAAATTCTTTCACCAAAGAAGACGAAGCAAATATTCCAGAACTTGAATCAAGAACAGCAGCCACCATCAGTATATTGGAAGCAGATACTACAGACCCATATCATTAACGTTAATATACAACAGGATTTTGGAACATATGTTGTGTTCAAACATTATGAATTACTTCGGAGAGAACGGTATATTGACACACAGTCAGCACGGGTTTAGAAAACATCGTTCCTGTCAAACACAACTATCTTTTTACTCACACGAAGTGTTGAGTGCTATTGACAAGTGATTTTAAATTGATTCGCTATTTATAGATTTCCAGAAGGCTTTTGACACTGTACCACACAAGAGGCTAGTAGTGAAATTGCGTGTTTATGGAATATCGTCTCCGTTATGTGACTGGATTCGTCATTTCCTGTCAGAGAGGTCACAGTTCATAGTAACTGACGATAAGTCATCGAGTAAATCATAAGTGATTTCTGGCGTTAATTCAGGTAGTGTTATAGGCTTTCTGCTGTTCCTTATCTACATACACGATTTGGGAGACAATCTGAGCAACCGTCTTAGGTTTTTTGCAGATGGTGCTGTCATTTAACGTCTAGTAAACTGGCCAGGAGAGCAAAATAAATTGCAAAGCGATATAGAAAAGACATCTACACGGTGCCAAATTAGGCAATGGGCCCTATATAATGAAAAGTGTGAGGTCACCCACGGGCAACACTTCATCCTCGAGCGAACTTCCTGATGGTGCTTACCAGCGAAAAGGTGTCACATGAACCGACCTCGCAAGGAAATACGTAATCTTACCGGCCTAACGATGGCGACAGACCGATTCGGAAACTGTTACTTATTAACTCCCATTAGTCTCCTGTAATGTCCGTCATTCACATGGAAGATTTAGCTTCGGACTGCATTATTAGTATCGCTTAACGTACCACTTACTTGTTGCGTTACTAAGATGTTTCAGGTACCGCAAAATGTAGGCATCGCGAAGAGAAGTTTGGAATTAAATAAAACCTTTCCCAAAGCAGTATCGGTCTGACGATAGCAGCAGCCGAAACATGTTATTATAAAATGCATTAACCGACTTAAATGGTTTTATTTGAAGGAAAAACATAGTGAGAAGTGGTGTTGATCATAACTGGCTATCACTTTCAGCTCGAAACGAATTGTTGGTGACACTGTTTAACTATCGGTTAGTTCGACACGTTGGCCATTGATCGTCTCAAATGTTTCCATGTATTTCTTCCGGTTTCCATCTACTTGTACGACAAAATACTGTGCAATGAAAGTCAATAACTTAATTTTCAATAGCACATTGTCCTGACGATTGAGAGACGTGGTACTTGATTGGTGCTGGGGAACGTAAATCTATGACCTAGCCGAAGAAGTAATCTCCAGGATTATGAATCATTGAAAACTTAAATTAGGGCAACAGGAGGAGAACTTGTCTGTATTAATTACTGCACAACTGCCATCAATCACTGGTCAGTCATTACACGTTCGACAGCAGTGCAATTTCTGACGCGGGCGCGTGACTGCTTGTATCAGGTCCTATGTAACTTACTGTAATATTCTTTTCGTTCATTGTGTGTGTGGGTGTGTGTTCATGCGGGTTATATAGTTAAATTATTAAATGCTGTATTACATAAATCTTACAGGAAAACTCATTTTGGGTTTGCAAACGAGATTTCCAAGCAGTTTTAATCGGGAGTACGTCCAATGAGCTGCTGCACAACGTGCGAGATCGAATATTTGATGGGACATTAGAAGCCGTTCAGATACCCGCCGACCAATAACAGTTTATACTTAGCGTGGATTTCCTCTATCACCTTACGCCCACATGGAGACAAGTGAGATTACAGGCTGGCGCACCGTAGCGGAAAGTGTTGGCCTCTGTCAGCCGGTCTCACTGTATTTACATACTGTCGCAAGCATGTGGAACGACCGTGTTAAGTGAGCACAGTGTCGGAAGCTTTGTTGGAGAGCTGATGAGGCTGTGGCAAAATACTAAAAACATTCGAATTAAATTGTTGCTGAAGGTTACGACAGTACGAAATGTTTCACGAACGAGTCCATCCAATAACGACTCTATTACAAATAAGGATTATTGATAACGACTCGACCTGACAGTTTGGTGCCTACATTGCAGAAAGAACTGTAGCGTGGCTCGCTGAGATGGATAGGAGGTGGTGGCACATCGTCGCTTTCATGCCTAAATCTTAACAGAATTAAACATTTCTGGAATCTTTTGTTAGTAAGGAAAAGTTACCAAAATGGAAGAAATACAATAACTAATCAGGTAAATAAGAAACGAGTAATACTAATATGGGCTAAAACGAATTGATTAACTCTCAAACTAAATGTTCAATCCAATAATATGAACGTGAACATCCGAATGGTGGCCTTACAGAGATAAAACTGATAACTCAACGGAACAATAATATAAACCAGCAGTGAAAAGCTACATAGTGAAAGACAAGAATTTATCCATTGTAGCACGCACAAAATACATTCATGCCGATTCGCTTTAACTCACGATAAACAGTGGCAAGATCTCAAAGTTCGTCAGCTAAATCTCAAACTTCATACTCACAAAATCTCACTAACGGTCGCGGCAAAATCCTCAAGTTCGTTAATAACCAATACTATTATGTTAAATAACTAACAAGTTGGACAAATAATGATGAATATTTGCTAGGCGGCACTCTAGTCCCCAGTATCTAGCTCTCCAACCTTACCACACTGAAATCTCGCCAACAAAAGTCGATAAGCGCTGCTCTCCATACTCCTTTAAGCGTTCATTCACGTGACTGCTACTAAATTCAATACATATATTTACAAAGGCCACCATTCCACTGTAAACAATAATTTCATTTGTATTATACAAATACTGCAACATAAACTTTCATAGTCAGTTTCCGACCTATACAAACATTTGTAAAGTACAGGGTGTATCAAAAAGAATCAACCGATTTGGCAAGCCTATATATCTGAAACTAAACAACATATACGATGAATAATTAATGGGAAACGCAAAAAGTTTTTTTTCATAGCTTCTTATAAGTGTTCATTATGCTACCTCCACGCTCCTTAGCCGGCCGCGGTGGCCGTGCGGTTCTAGGCGCTACAGTCTGGAACCGAGGGACTGCTACGGTCGCAGGTTCGAATCCTGCCTCGGACATGGATGTGTGTGATGTCCTTAGGTTAGTTAGGTTTAAGTAGTTCTAAGTTCTAGGGGACTGATGACCGAAGATGTTAAGTCCCATAGTGCTCAGAGCCATTTGAACCAACCCACGCCCCTTAGATGTGCACGACATATAGCAATGCGGTATTCAAATTGTTCCCATACTGCAGCGAGGATGTCTTGAAATACGGCTTCCACACCTGGTGTTATGCGATGGCTCAGTTCATTCATTGTTGTTGGTAACGCAGTCACATAAACAGAGTCATTTATAAAACCTCACAAGAAACAATTATTTCAGGTCTGGTGACCCTGGAAGCAAGTAATGCAAGGCTGACTCATTTGTCCAGTGCAACCAGTCCATCTTGCAGTAATATTTTGATTTAAAAATTCCCGCACTTCCAGATGCCAGTGTGGCGGTGCCCTATCCAATTGGTAAATGAAGTCGTTCGAATCAGTCACCCTACTGCGGGAAAAGATATTTCTCAGCCATATCGAGATATGTGCTTTCTGAAACAGTGTTATTGGCAAAGAAAAATGGACCATACACCTTTTCCACGAGTCTGCACAAAACGCATTAAAATTTGGAGAGCCCCTTTCATGTTGTACAACTTCATGTGGTTGTTCCGTACCCCCATGTTCTCACATCATAACGGTTCACCTGTCCATTTAACTGGAATGTTGCCTAGTCACTAAACACTAAGGGTGGAAGAAAACTGTCATCCTCCATCTTGCCAAGAACTAAATTACAGAACTCCACACGTTTTTGTTTGTCATACGCAACAAGCGCCAGGCGAACATCGGGGGCATGCTGAACTGTCGAGCTGCACGGCGAACGGATTTCTACGAACTCCTTGTGAAACTGGGCGGATGCGTTCGACGTCTGTCTCAGACAGTGCTGGACGGCCTGGCTGTTTGTCTTTACACAAAAAACCTGTTTCTAGAAATTGTTCATGCCATCATCTAATTCTCTGTGCTGTAGGAGAATACACACCACATCTAGTACGAAAGTCACGCTGAACAGTTATTACCGACCTGCACTGCTCAAAACGTAGAACACAAAACACTTTCTGTTGTCCCGACACCATGATTACTAGGACTGAAGTGGGTGCACACTGCTGCTACCTAGCGGGAACCATTTAAAACTCGAAAGTTTACTCTTTTCAACAGTATGTTATTCGTGCTAATATCTCAAATAACATTTTTTTTTAAAGCGGATGATTCTTTTTGATATACCCTGAATTTCAATAGACATGAATAAATGCACAAATACCTCGCCACATCCGGCGAACAAGTTTAAACTATAAACTACAAATACCTTTAAAAATCGAACTATAAATGGCTACACATAATTATTTGTTGGAAAATCGTCTGCAGTGCTTATGCTGATTTCCACCAGTGTTTTTATGAGAAAACATCGTAGTTATGATGCAAGTTGCATACATATTTGTCAACTGATTGTATTTGTTTATTTTTCTAGATATTTTTAGAAGCAACACCTTTGAGTGCTGACGTCGTTGCCTTCGTATGACATATGGAGTTGAAGAATGCATGTTTCTTTCATGTGGTACAATTTTTATAAATATATAATAATTAAAAACATCGTTAACATTTAAAGTGCGATTTTTAGAAAGAAATTTGCAATGAGGTATTCTCATCGCCACATTATTCATTTGGCGTGTCTGGTTTCCTGATAGCGTATCTGTAGAACATACTACGTACTGGAATTTGAATATTACAACTCTTCATCTATACTTTATGCCAGTGGAGTCTGCATATTGTGCCGCCTCCACTAGCTTTATACCAGAGATGTTCATAACGATTTTCAAAATTGGCAGTCTGGTGATAACAGTCACCTGCTGAAGCCGCTCTTTCGGAGTATAGTAATTGTTTTACTTATTTTTATTTAATTTGAGTTATTTAGATGATTTATTATGCCCATTTTTGTTTGACGTTTATACTTTTATTAATATAATAATAATTTAGTTTTTCGACGAATCTAAGAGCTTCAGAATAACAAGTAGGTATTAAATTGTTTAATGCTTTGTTTTTAGTAGTATATGTTTTAGACCGTAGCGATATCTTCTGTTGTGTTAGCTCTCTCTCAGATAGAATCTCGGTTACATTTATATTTGTTGTTGAAAAGTGTTCTTTGTCAAAGCTTCGTTTCGTACGAGTTACGAATAAAACAGAATCAAAAGTAACCTCTGGTTCAGCTTCGTTGTTCATGAATATTAATATGTACAATTATTGAAGTGTTATGATTTACGTCTGAGGCTGATTGGTTTAAAAATTCTAGACTGCAATTACTATGATTATGAAGTCAGTCTCAACTGAACAGCAGCTAAACAATTTTCATGAAGAAGTTAACTTCCGATCACAGCACAGAGCGATCGGCAGACAGTCATTTATTTGAAGAATTTGACCGACTACACTGCAGCAACATCTCTGACTTTCAGTATATAATCTGACGTGAAAACTTAATTACGATGAATTCCGAGCGCTTGAAATTAATTCAAATGAAAGACAAATACTGACCGTTCACCGAATTAGACTCAGCTTGCTTAATAGCCGGGCTTGTGAATAAACTATTAATGACGATATCAAGCTACGCTACGTCCGCTATTACTGTTTCAAGATATTTTAACGAACTCTTTCTCTCAGCTCTAAATAAAAATAAAGTGAACACGACCTTGGAGATCGAAGACATTGTCATCCGCCAACTTAATAAATTAAAATTTAGCACCGACGAAAGACTACAAAAAGGAGGATTAGCCACAATTGGCGCATAAGGGGACACGAAGATAAGTAAGGTGTAACGACTAAAAAGAAGCAAGACACATCAAAGTGACGTAACTATCAAGAAATTAACAACTGCTGAAATTTCAAAACGATATCTTACGTAATGAAGACCATAGGCCTATAAATGGTAAATATCAGATGTTAAACTTGCCACTAACAGTGAAATACTTACCGCCTGTGGTAATATTTTGTGTGTGATTCTTCTGTGATATATAACTAATATGTGTTCTGTTTTGTTGCATGTTCCTACTATGCTTGCTGATAAAAATTTGAGAGGTAAACGAGCCTGTGACAAGAATATTAATACATGTCACGTGCTGACGGTTAGTGCATGACAAATGATCTACATTCAACAAAAAGGTAAATATTGATGATTGTGCCACTGCCTTAATTGCTTTTTCATTTTGATGCGTATTGGACCAGTATACCTGTAATGTAGTTAATGTAAAAAAGGAGAGTGTTCTTTGCAGATTACAAGTAATTTGCCAAGTTGCAATGGTATATGTATTACACGTGTAAACAAAGCTGATACTCGGCGCGGTGGCTGATGAGAGTGACCGTAAAGGCATTTCCCATTTACGGTCGCTCCCCTCAGACACCCCGCAGAGTGTCAACTTCGTTTGCGCTAATAGTATGTGTAGCTACAACATGTGACGTTTGATTTTACCCAATAACGTCGAATGGCGAGTTTATGTAGGACATGGTTAACATACATAAGGGTGTGATAGATGACAAGACATGTTAAATGGGTTCAGTTCGGAGTATTACTGACAATAATGAGTCAGAAACAGAATAAATTCCGACATCCTTAATAAAGCCTGTAGATAATACTGAGCCTCCTAATTTAACTAATGAACAAATGTGCTTAGAACAAGCCAATACGAATTCTGAAGTAGTTGATTACCAATTAGATCATGTAGATGATGATGTGATTCCTCAAGCAACTGATATCGCAGATTATTCGGAGGTAATCAATAATCGTCCGCCCCCAGTAGCTGAGTGTTCAGCGCGACAGAATATCAGTCCTAAGGACCCGGCTTCGATTCCCAGTTTGGTCAGAGATTTTCTCCGCTCAGAGACTGGGTGTTGTGTCGACCCAATCATCATCATTTCATCCCCATCAATGCGCAAGTCGTCGAAGTGGCGTCAAATCGAAAGACTTGCAGCCGGCGAACGGTCTACCCGACGTGAGGCCCTTGTCACAGGACATTTTTTTATCGGTAATCAGCAAACTAACCTTGATCCGCAACATTAATTTTAATGAAGTTAGTAGAGAATGAAAAACGGGAAAAACAGAGAAATAAGGAAAGGGAAGAATGGGAAAGACGGGAAGAACGAGAGAAGACAGAACGGAGAAAACATATAACGAGAGAAGTAAAAGGGTAGAAAAATAAAGCTAAGGAAAGAAAAGATGAGACAAGAAAATCTTTAACCATCTAGCACTTACGCACTAAAGGTTAGATGATATGAATAAAAAACATGAAAATTTGTCTAATTTAGTAAGTCAACCAACTATATCAATGGACGAGGCAACAACGAAACCATCTAGTCCAACTAACAACTGTAGAGTCATTGACTGAAAGAATCTGCTGAAGGGAAAAGTAATAGACGTTACGTAGGAAATGATTCAATACATAGTCCGTCTCGCTTTTTACCTAAAGAAACTGGATTCGTTAAGAAATATGCTACATAAAACAAACAAATTGCAATTAAAATCATTTCTAGTTTGGCCTCGTTTTTCAGTAAATTTGTACCAAACCATCTATTTAATAACGATCATTTATTAAATTTGTTACGGAAAAATACTCCTTGGTACTGGTCAACTGTACAGAAGTGTATGAACAGATCAAAACCCGTTTTGGCTAACAGTTGCATTTTATAACACCATAATATGAATGAAGACTTTTGTTTATCCACTGACGAATCTTTAACAGGGTTAGGTGCATGTTTATTCCATGTAATAGAGGATGAGAAAGTAATCACAGCAATTGGATTTGCGAGTCGAGTTCTATCGTCCAGCGAGCGTAATTATGCGGTGTTGGCTGTAAAATGGGCATTGAAAAAGTTCAGTTGTTTCATTTATGGAAAACGCATTAAAGTATATATCGACCACCAGTCAGTAAGCTGTCTGTTGTCCTGTAAATTACTACCTACTAGACTTCCAGGATAAGTATTAGTGCTTCAGAGTTTTGATATAGAATTACACTACTGGCCATAAAAATTGCTACACCACGAAGATGACATGCTACAGAGCGAAATTTAACCGACAGGAAGAAGATGCTGTGGTATGGAAATTATTAGCTTTTCAGAGCATTCACACAAGGATGGCGCCCGTGGCGACACCTAAAACGTGCTGGCATGAGGAAAGTTTCCAACCGGTTTCTCATACACGAACAGCAGTTGACGGCGTTGCCTGGTGAAACGTTGTTGTGATGCCTCGTGTAAGGACGACAAATGCGTACCACGACGTTACCGACTTTGATAAAGGTCGGATTGTAGCCTATCGCGATTGCCATTTATCGTATCGCGACATTGCTGCTCACGTTGTTCGAGATCCAGTGACTGTAAGCAGAATATGGAATCGGTGGGTTCAGGAGGGTAATACGGTCGCCGTGCTGGATCCCAATGGCCTCGTATCACTAGCAGTCGAGATGACAGGCATCTTATCCGCATGGCTGTAACGGATCGTGAAGCCACGTCTTGATCCCTGAGTCAACAGATGGGGACGTTTGCAAGACAACAACCATCTGCACGAACAGTTCGACGACGTTTGCAGCAGCATGGACTATCAGCTCGGAGACCATGGCTGCGGTTACCCTTGACGCTGCATCATAGACAGGAGCGCCTGCGATGGTGAAATCAACGACGAACCTGGGTGCAGAATGACAAAACGTAATTTTTTCGGATTAATCCAGGTTCTGTTTGCATCATGATGTTCGCATCCCTGTTTGGCGACATCGCGGTGAACGCACATTGGAAGCGTGTATTCGTCATCGCCATACTGGCGTATCACCCGGCGTGATGGTATGGGGTGCCATAGGTTACACTTCTCGGTCACCTCTTCTTCGCACTGACGGAACTTTGAACAGTGGACGTTACATTTCAGATGTGTTACGATCTGTGGCTCTACCCTTCATGCGATCCCTGCGAAACCCTACATTTCAGCAGGATAATGTGCAGCCGCATGTTGCAGGTCCTGTACGGGCCTTTCTGATTACAGAAAATGTTCGACTGCTGCCCTGGCCAGCACATTCCCCAAATCTCTCACCAATTGAAAACGTCTGTTCAGTGGTGGCCGAGCAACTGGCTCGTCACAATACGCCAGTCACTACTCTTGATGAACTGTGGTATTGTGTTGAAGCTGCATGGGCAGCTGTACCTGTACACGCCATCCAAGCTCTGTATGACTCAATGCTCAGGCGTATCAAGGCCGTTATTACGGGCAGAGTTGGTTGTTCTGGGTACTGATTTCTCAGGATCTATGCACCCAAATCGCGTAAAAATGTAATCACATGTCAGTTCTAGTATAATATATATGTCCAATGAATACCCGTTTATCATCTGCATTTCTTCTTGGTGTAGCAATTTTAATGACCAGTAGTGTAATACACTTTAGTGGAAAAGATAATGTAGTTGCTGACGCTCTGTCACGACTGCCACAAGGCCTAAATGGTTTAAATGAAATTTTTGTAGAATCATTTACTTTTAGAATACTAATAGTTAAGAATTCTCCTTTCCAAAGTTAATATCTGTCTATGTGTAAAAATCTATCACAGTTGCAAAAGAAAGGCATGTACTGGAAACGTATAAGAGATCGCATAATAAATGAAGATCCTAACCGAAACTTCCTGGCAGATTTAAACTGTGTGCCAAACCGAGACTGGAAGTCGGAACCTTTTCCTTTAGCAGGCCAATGCCCTACCATCTGAGCTACCTTTCACAGGAGAGCTTTTGTGAAGTTTGGAAGGTAGGAGACGAGGTACTGGCAGAAGTAAAGCTGTGAGGACGGGACGGGGCCTGAGTCGTGCTTGGATAGCTCAGATGGTGGGGTGATGTCAAATATGCCGGCACGGTAGCTCAGCGTGTTCGGTCAGAGAGCTGGTTGGCCTCTGTGATAAAAAAAACTGAGTGAAAGGATCAACAACGAACTTTAACGGATATCATGTGACGTCCGCTACGACCAAACACAACGATCACAAACGAAAAAAACGGCAGAGCACATGCCCGCGCCTGCAGAGTGAAAATCTCATTCTGGAATGAAGATCCAACAGCTCTGCTAAAATACAAGTTGTATGATGATATCTTATAAGAGTAATGACAACTTATGATATGGAGGACATGTATTCCTGAAAATTAGTTATTACACATAATATGGTTCACTCATTATGTTTGGGATCATTTTGGAGCACGTAAATGTACAGCTAAGATCTTGTGAAATTTTTATTATCCTATACTGAGGGGAAAGGTAACGAACATCTTAAGAATATGCAATGGCTGCCAAAAGGCTAAGCATTAAAATGGAATTAGTAAGATACAATTACATCCGCTTATACCGAATAACCCTCTTCAACTGTTATCCTGTGATGTAACTGGCCTATTGTCCACAGCGAGGGGTTACGTTAAATACATATTTTTTAGTTACATCATATTAAAACTGCTACAGCTATATCTACTATTAGACGCTTAGTCAGGGATTATATCCCTACAGTCGGAAAACCTACTGCAATACTACCCGATAATGTTTAATAATTCATTGGAAATAAATCGAAAGACTGTACGACAGACAAGATCAAACACATTATAATAAGTCGATTACATCCAGAATCTAGCCGGGTGCGACAGTGTTTAGAGAAGTCAATCGATTTATTAGACCATATACTTCCATGCAAAAAAAATAAGTGCATAGACCATGTATCTGTATTTGAAAATGTATTCAATAACCTACCGCATTTATATACCAATGATACACCTGCGGAAGTGATGCTTAATGAACTTGAAGAGAAGGAGATGATTAATCTAATACCTGTAGTTCCTGAAGCAGTAATAAGCAAAGAAGAAACTGTCCAACAGGTCTAAGAGGAGATAAAATCTGCTGCTCTAAAAAGAATGGCAAAATACAATACTAAATTAGGTAGTGTTAAAAACCATCCGAAGTAGTCTTAAATGAAGAAACAGAATAAGAAATGGTAAGAAGTTTATTCTGGACCTTACGTAATAAGTAATATACCACATGAAGGTAGCTATTTATTACAACACCCTGAAACTGAAAAGGTGAAGGATTTATATCATCTGACTTGAAAAAGTTCTATGAGTGAGACCTTGTAGTCAATAAGAATACAGTAGCTGTTCACATGAATATCTCTATGTGAGGGGGCTTAATTTTTGGTCTATAATAAATATGTATGTTTGTCTTCTTTTAATGTGATTTGTCAGATGTGAGTTTTGTTCCGTTGGACGTAAGCTAATGTTTCAATTTTGTCATATTCCACCATGAGTTAAATTTACCGTCTGGTTGGTTGTTATTCTCGCAGTCGAAAAATTAGATTCGTAACAAATCGTGAAAGAGCTCCATTGTTATTGAAAAAGTAAATTTTCTTACTAATGAATGATCAGTTCATTATTATGCAGTATTTCGTGACAACTTAAGAATATTAATCGGTGGGTCATTATTCTCGCAATTAAAGGCCTTTGTTTCCAGTTCATAACGAAAACGCTGCAATACGCAAGATGAACTGAGATTTATTACATATTCTCTACAGATAAGTTTCAGTTAGAGTATTGGTATTGTTAACTTTCATGGTGTTCTTTCAATTAGTTAGTAATTACAGTGTAATAAGGTTTAATATTAATCCAATGTGCCCATGTAAAGCTACTCGTCCATTAACGCGAAATTGGCGTATGTAGCTTTTTTAAAAAAAGTGGTCGAAAAGTGCTGTAAACTGACCCAGTCACATCAAGTTGAAATCTTCTCATTTGAAAAAAGACAGTACGGATCACCATATCAACAACTCAATAGGGATAAATTTCCTATTTGAAGACCGAGGCTATCACGTGGTTTAGGCAAAGGCCAGACGCAATTATCAGTAGCTGCTCAGCTCCCATTAAATACTTACAATACCGTTATTACGAATGTGTACTGACGGTATGATTATGTGTAAAGTATCCACTGATGTATATTGGGTATCACGTCAAGGGAAGCGTGATTATGTAATAAACTGTAACTAATGCTTGAAGGATGATTGTGTGACGGGACGCTGATGAGAAAATATCTATGCAAGCGACAATATTGGATTATTCTGTTGACAGAAATAAACTAACTGTAATTACAGTGATACAGTGTCTGTGAATAGTGACTACAGTGCTATTCAAAAATTAAATAAATTCACAATATATGACAATTGTCATATAAACATGAATTAGACGAATCATAATAGTGAGAAGTGTACATTTGGAATACAAAAGAACTAAGAAACATTTACTCTGTATTTACAGGGACATTGCGACAGTCGTATGTGTCTTGTACATGTTATTTCCCCGTCATGAACCATGGACCTTGCCGCTGGTGGGGAGGTTTGCGTGCTTCAGCGAAACAGTTAGCCGCACCGTAGGTGCAACCACACCGGAGGGGTATCTGTTGAGAGGCCAGACAAACGTATGGTTTCTGAAGAGGGGCAGCAGCCGTTTCAGTAGTTGCAGGGGCAAGAGTCTGGGTGATTGACTGATCTGGCTTTGTAACATTAACCAAAACGGCTTTGCTGTTCTGGTACTGCGAACGGGTGAAAGCATGGGGAAATTACCGCCGTAATTTCTCCCGAGAGCATGCAGCTTTACTGTATGGTTAATTTATGATGGCGTCCTCTTGGGTAAAATATTCCGGAAGTAAAATAATCCCCCATTCGGATCTCCGGGTGGGGACTACTCAGAAGGTAGTCGTTATCAGGAGAAAGAAAACTGGCATTCTACGGATCGGAGCGTGAAATGTCAGATCCCTTAATCAACTAGGTAGGTTCGAAATTTTAAAAATGGAAATGGATAGGTCAAAGCTAGATATAGTCCAAATTAGTGAGGTTCGTTGGCAGAATGAACAAGACGTCTGGTCAGGTGAGTACAGGGTTATAAATACGAAATCAAAGAGGGGTAATGCAAGAGAATGTTTAGTAAAGAATAAAAAAATAAGAACGCGGGTAAGCTACTACGAACAGCATAGTGAACGTATTATTGCACCCAAGATAGACACGAAGATCACGTCTACCACAGTAGTACAAGTTTATACGCCAACTAGTTCTGGCAGACGACGAAGAAATTGAATAAATATATGAAGAGATAAAGGAAATTATTCAGACAGTGAAGATGGTCGAAAATTTAAAAGTCATGAGGGACTGGAAATCGATAGTAGGAAAAGTAAGAGAAGGAAAAGTTGTAGGCGAAAATGGAATAGGGATATAGAATGAAAGAGGAAACCGCCTGGTAGAATTTTTGTACGGAGCATAACTTAATCATACCTAACACTTGGTTTAAAAATAATGAAAGAAGGTTCTAGAGAGTTTGAGAGAGAGCATTAGGGAACGATTTACAAGAACAGGGGAAAGAAATACAGTAGAAGAAGCATGGGTAGCTTTGAGAGATGAAATAGTTATGGCAGCAGAGGATGAAGTAGGTAAAACGACGAGGGCTAGTAGAAACCCTTGGGTAACAGAAGAGATAGTGAATGTAATTGACGAAAGGATAAAATATAAAAATGCAGTAAATGAAACAGGCGAAAAGTAATACAAACGTCTAAAAAATGAGATAGACAGGAAGTGAAAATTGCCAAGCCGGGATGGCTAGAGGACAAATATATGGATGTAGAGGCGTGTATCACTAGGGGTAAGATAGATAGAGCCTACAGGAAAATTAGAGAGACCTTTGGAGAAAAGGGAACCACTTGTATGAATATCAAGAGCTCAGATGGAAACCCAGTTCTAAGCAAAGAAGGGAAAGCACAAAGGTGGAAGGAGTATATAGGGGGTCTATACAAGGGCGATGTACTTGGGGGCAATGTTAAAGAAATGGAAGAGGACGCAGAAGAAGAAGAAGAAATGGGAGACATGATACAGCGTGACGAATTTGACAGAGAACTGAAAGACGTAAGTCCAAACAAGGCCCCTGAAGCAGACAACATTCCATTAGAACTAGTGCCTCGAGAGAGCCAGGCCAGACAAAACTCGACCATCTGGTGAGCAAGATGTATAAGACAGGCGAAATACACTCAGCCTTCAAGAAGAATATAATAAATACTCTGCCAAAGAAAGCAGACGCTGACAGGTGTGAGAATTACCGGACTATCAGTTTAATAAGTCACGGTTGCTATATACTAACACGAATTCCTTACAAACGAATGTAAAAGCTGGTTGACGGCGACCTCGGGGAAGATCAGTTTGGATTGTGTAGAAACGTTATAACACGCGAGGCAATACTGACGTTACGACTTACCTTAGAAGATAGATTGAGGAAAGGCAGACCTACGTTTCTAGTCTTTGTAGACTTAGAGTTGGCTTTTGACATTGTTGATTGGAATACTCTCTTTCAAATTCTGAAGATGACAGGGGTCAAATACAGGGAGCGCAAGGCTATTTACAATTTATACAGAAGGATTATGGAAGTTGTAAGAGTCGAGTGGTATGAAAGGGAAGCTATGTAATTCAATCTGTATATCTAGGAAGCAATGAAGGGAACAAAAGAAAAATTTGGAGTAGGAATTAAAATCCACGGAGAAGAAATAAAAACCTTGAGAGTTGCATATGACATTGTAATTTTGTCAGAGACAGCAAAGGAGCTTGAAGAGCAGTTGAACGGAATGGACAGTGTCTTGAAAGGAGGATAGAAGATGAACGCCTGCCGTGGTGGCCGAGCGGTTCTAGGCGCTGCAGTCTGGAACCGCGCGACCGCTACTGTCGCAGGTTCGAATCCTGCCTCGGGCATGGATGTGTGTGATGTCCTTAGGCTAGTTAGGTTTAAGCAGTTCTAAGTTCTAGGGGACTGATGACCTCCGATGTTAAGTCCCATAGTGCTCAGAACCATTTGAACCATTTAGAAGGTGAACATCAACAAAAGCAAAACGAGAATAATGGAATGTAGTCGAATTAAATCAGCTGATGCTGAGGGAATTATATTAGGAAATGAGACACTGAAAGTAGTAGATGGGTTTTGCTATTTTGGGACAAAAATAACTGACGGTGGTCAAAGTAGGGAAGATATAAAATGTAGACTGGCAATGGCAAGGAAGGCGTTTTTGAAGAAGATACATTTGTTAACATCGAGTATAGATTTAAGCCTCAGGAAGTATTTTCCGAAAGTATTTGTATAGATTGTACCCATGTTTAGAAGCTTTAGAAATGTTTTGCTACAGAAGAATGCTGAAGATTAGATGGGTAGATCGTGTACGTATGAGGAGGTACTGAATAGAATTAAGGAGAAGAGTTATTAGTGGCACAACTTGACTAGAAGAAGGGATCCGTTGGTGGGACATGTTCTGAGGCATCAACGGACCACCAATTTAGAATTGGAGGGCAGCGTGGAGGGTAAAAATCGTAGAGGGAGACCAAGAGATAAATATACTCAGCAGATTCAGAAAGATGTCGGTTGCAGTAGTTACTTGGAGATGAAGAAGCTTGCGTAGGATAGAGTAGCATGGAGGGCTGCATCAAACCAGTCACTGGACTGAAGATCACAACAACAAATATGTTCTTTATATTGTTTCATAGCAAACCTCGAGAAATGGCTGTGATAGGTTCCGGATTTTTCAACCCGCCAGCCACAAACCTAGTAGATCATACCATCTGGGCATCAAACGACCAGAAACGGTACTGCTAGGTTTGGGGTTTTTCACCTCGCCAGCGACAAATCTAGTAGGTCATCCCAGCTGGGCACCAAGAGATATTCAAGACAACTACAGCAGCCGATCATGAAGACAATAAAACAAAATTTATAAAAGAAATTACGAAATTTTTTGATTTTAGTAATTGAGCAATGCTGTTATGGTTAGAAAAATTACTTAGAGGAATTAAATGAATAATTTTTTAATTACGAGGGCAGTTCAATAAGTAATGCAACACATTTTTTTTTTCTGAAACAGGGGTTGTTTTATTCAGCATTGAAATACACCAGGTTATTCCCCAATCTTTTAGCTACTCAACACTATTTTTCAACGTAATCTCCATTCAATGCTACGGCCTTACGCCACCTTGAAATGAGGGCCTGTATGCCTGCACGGTACCATTCCACTGGTCGATGTCGGAGCCAACGTCGTACTGCATCAATAACTTCTTCATCATCCGCGTAGTGCCTCCCACGGATTGCGTCCTTCATTGGGCCAAACATATGGAAATCCGACGGTGCGAGATCGGGGCTGTAGGGTGCATGAGGAAGAACAGTCCACTGAAGTTTTGTGAGCTCCTCTCGGGTGCGAAGACTTGTGTGAGGTCTTGCGTTGTCATGAAGAAGGAGAAGTTCGTTCAGATTTTTGTGCCTACGAACACGCTGAAGTCGTTTCTTCAATTTCTGAAGAGTAGCACAATACACTTCAGAGTTGATCGTTTGACCATGGGGAAGGACATCGAACAGAATAACCCCTTCAGCGTCCCAGAAGACTGTAACCATGACTTTACCGGCTGAGGGTATGGCTTTAAACTTTTTCTTGGTAGGGGAGTGGGTGTGGCGCCACTCCATCGACTGCCGTTTTGTTTCAGGTTAGAAGTGATGAACCCATGTTTCATCGCCTGTAACAATCTTTGACAAGAAATTGTCACCCTCAGCCACATGACGAGCAAGCAATTCTGCACAGATGGTTCTCCTTTGCTCTTTATGGTTTTCGGTTAGACAACGAGGGACCCAGCGGGAACAAACCTTTGAATATCCCAACTGGTGAACAATTGTGACAGCACTACCAACAGAGATGTCAAGTTGAGCTCTGAGTTGTTTGATGGTGATCCGTCGATCATCTCGAACGAGTGTGTTCGCACGCTCCGCCATTGCAGGAGTCACGGCTGTGCACGGCCGGCCCGCACGCGGGAGATCAGACAGTCTTGCTTGACCTAGCGGCGATGATGACACACGCTTTGCCCAACGACTCACCGTGCTTTTGTCCACTACCAGATCACCGTAGACATTCTGCAGGCGCCTATGAATATCTGAGATGCCCTGGTTTTCCGCCAAAAGAAACTCGATCACTGCCCGTTGTTTGCAACGCACATCCGTTACAGACGCCATTTTAACAGCTCCGTACAGCACTGTCACCTGTCGGAAGTCAATGAAACTATACGAGACGAAGCGGGAATGTTTGAAAATATTCCACAAGAAATTTCCGGTTTTTTCAACCATAATTGGCCGAGAAAAAAAATGTGTTGCATTACTTATTGAACTGCCCTCGTATATAAGCGAGAAATCCTGTTAAGTGCTTCACTAAAATATTTAACTAATTTTCTTTAAAAATAATTATGGGTATTAATTACTTAAAAGTTTATCTTTGGTTATAATTTCAAGTATTTTCAATGAGCAGGATTGTTAGGCTAGTATGGTTAAAAGAGTGTAGCGAATTTCATTTTTTGTGTCTCTGTTGAACTATGTGAGCTACTGTAATTCGCAACATTTAGTTTAAGGGGAGCTATTGAAGCCACTCTTTCGTAGTATAGTAACTGAAATACTTATTTTTATTTAATTTGAGTTATTTAGATGATTTATTATGTCCACCTACCACAAGTATGTGTTACATTGTTTAATGCTTAGTTTTTAGTAGTATATATTTTAGACCGTAGCGATATCTTCTGTTGTGTTAGCTCTCTCTTAGTTAGAATCTCGGTTACATTTATGTTTGTTGTTGAAAAGTGTTCTTTGTGAAAGCTTCGTTTCGTACGAGCTACGAATAAAACAGAATCGAAAGTAATCTCTTGTTCAGCATCGTTATTTATTGATTTTAATATGTGTAATTATTGAAGTGTTACGATTTTACATCTGAGGCTGATTGGTTTAAAAATACTAGACTGCACTTATAATAAATTTGAAGTCAGTCTCAGTTCAACGGCAGTTAAACAATTTTCATGAAAAAGTTAACTTCCGATCGCACACAGAGCGATCGACTGTCAGTAATTTGAAGAATTTCAGTGCCTACATTGCAGCAACATCTGTGACCTTCAGCCTATAATCTGACGTGAAAACTTAATTACGACGAATATAAGGTGTCAAGACATTTATTTTCAATTCTGAGTGTTTCAAATTAATTCAAATTAAGGACCAATAGTTATTGTTCACCGAAATAGACTCAGCTTGCTTAGTAACAGAGCTTGTGAACGAACTACTTACCACGATATCGAGCCACGTTCCGCCCGTTATTACTGTTTCCAGGTATTTTAGTGAAGTTTGTGACTCTTCCTCCCAGCTTTAAATAAAAATAAAGTGAACACGACCGTGGGGATCGGAGACATCGTCATCCGCCAACTTAATAAACTAGAATTTAGTACACACGAAAGACCACAAAAACGAGGAAGAACCACACTGCCAATGGCTACCCTGCGATGGGTCGGCTGTCTCTATCCGCTTGCTGAGCCTCGTCCGCCTAACAGCTGCTCGACAAATATTATCACCTCCTTACTCCTTGAAAGCCAGCCGCTCATAATGTTACAAATTCTTCGAACTTTTTACTCCAACCCCGACGTTGGATGCCACCCTGTGGCGTTGCGGGCACGTGACACAGTAAAAATAAAGTGTTTAAGCGGGGCAGGCACTGACGTGTGATCACCCTAGCGTAGTTATGGGGACAAATGGAGAAAATCTGTTGAGATGAAAAAATGAAATGTCGTGTGGCTACGGCCTCCCGTCTGGTAGACCGTTCGCCTGGTGCAGGTCTTTCGATTTGACGCCACATCGGCGACCTGCGCGTCGATTGGGATGAAATGATGATTAGGACAACACAACACCCAGTCCCTGAGCAGAGAAAATCTCCGACCCAGCCGGGAATCGAACCCGGGCCCTTTGGATTGACAGTCTGTCACGCTGACCACTTTTTTTTTTTTTTTTTGTACCAGTTAAACATATACAAATGAGTGTTAGGTAAACAAATTATTAGAATAACATGAAATACAACAAATTAGAACATATCCTGTTTTCCTTTTTCTTTTTGTTTTTGTTTTTGGTTAAAAATTTGTATTGAACAAACTAAAAGTACATATATATTCACTATGCAAGAGTTCTTCAAGGTACCATGTAAAAATACACAAATGACTGTTAGTTAAACAAAAAAATATTAAAAAAGAAAAACATTAAATACAACAAAATATAACATATTCTGTCTTCTTCCTTTTTTTTTTTTTAAAAAAAAATAAATTATGTTTGTTTTTGGTCGATGCATGAGAACGTGGATAAGGGTGTTGCATCATGTGACAGGTAGGCATGGTACACCCCAACTTTGAGGGGGGTCAAGGAAGACGCTGCGGAGATAACCGGCAAAAATTTGTCGGTAAGATGGTTTTCGGGTGAGGGTGCTATGCGCGGTCACAACTTTGTACCAGAAGTCAAGGACTGTATGCGGACCACTCCGAAAGAGATATTCTAAAGCCTGTCCTCGAAACCAGATTAGGGTAGTGAAATGTCTGGGGCAACAACAGGAAATCCGGGGCTACCGTCGTTGGCGGGGCACGGAGGTAACAGCCCACGATTCGTTGGATGAGGAGCCATACGGTTTGTTTCAGGGGGCACGTAAGACGGTGCTCGTCGGTGTCTTCGAGCTGACAGTCAGGGCAGAGTGGGGAGGTGGCCAGTCCTATGCGATAAAGTCGACTATTAGTCGGGAATTTTCCATAGACTAAAACATACCAGAGTGCAGACACAGACGACGGTAAAAAGGGTGCATGCACACACCCCCAAACCGTGCGCCAGTTAATGTCAGGATGCTGTAGCACCATGGGGTCGCAAGGGTTGGACAGCATAAACAAACGATAATAATCTTTTGTACGGGGAGGACGGGTGACTGGAAGATCGGCCCGAACGTAGCTGAGTTCCATGAAACAATTGGCGACGTAGTACAATAATGGAGAAATAGGTGCCACATTGATTGGTGGATCGAGAGAAGCTGGTCGGAGAATATCTAAGAGACTGCGTGTTAAAGACGGGACCGGCCCCTGCCAGTGCCGCAACAGAGTGTGGACAAAGAGTGCAGAAGAGCGTGCCCGCACGTTGATGAGTCCGAGGCCACCTTTTGCAGGAGGCAGTGTTAGAGTGTTGTAGCGGACTTTGAAAAGTGCCCCTGCTGACACGAAATATCCAAAGGCTGATTGGATGCGGCGGCCAAGGAGTAACGGCATTGGGAGGATCTGGGCGACGTGTACCAGTTTAGGGGCGACATAGATGTTGACATAGGACACACGTTGGAGTTGGTTTAAGTTACGGTGCACTTCACCGCGAACATGGTGCCGAATCGACTGCAAAAGCCGCCGGTAAGCCAGGGCCACTGTGCGGTGTGTGGAGCTCGTAAATTCGATACCCAAGTAACGAAGGGTGGCACTAACTGGGAGTGGGGTCGGCACCATAGCCGGGAGGCCGCGCCCAATGTGCATCATAGTCGATTTACGGACATTAAGAATGCTACCAGAAAGACGTCCATACTGGTGGATCCATTGGATGGCGTCATTGAGTTCCGTGGAGGAGCAGGTGAGAAAGAGGAGATCGTCCGCATAAGCCCTAGAGTGAAAAGTGTGGTCACGCAAAGTGAGGCCCTGCAGTCTAGAGGTAAGTCCAGTGATGAGGGGCTCAAGTGCAATGGCATATAGTAAAGTAGACATAGGGCATCCTTGACGCACAGAGCGGCGTATAGGAATCGGTCCTACAAGCCTCCCATTGACTTGTACCATCGAGACCGCGGGAAGGAGTAACCGGCGAATGGCATCGACAAAAAGCAATGGGAACCCCATACGTGTCGCCACCATGAGGAGGAATGGGTGTCGAACGCGATCAAAGGCACTCGTGAAATCGACGGATACCAGTGCTGCACGAAGGCGACAAACCGACGCCAGTGCAATGAGGTCACGGCATTCTCCTAGGGCTGTTTGTAAGGTGGCCCCACAACCACGTGCAGTCTGCTCAGGTGAAAGGACCGTAGGTAAGACGGTGCGTATGCGCGCTGCTAAGAGGCGTGCATAGATTTTATAGTCTGCATTCAGTAGTGTAAGGGGACGATATGCAGAGACATGGGACCCTCCCTTCGGCTTAGGCAGAGGTAGAAGAATGCCAGTGACGAATTCAGGTGGAATTGGGAAGGACGGAGTAAAGAGTTCCTGAATCATTTCCGTCGAGCGAGGAAGCATTAACGTGGTGAACGCCCGGTAAAACTCCACTGGGAGACCATCTGGTCCGGGTGATTTGTTCGTGGCCCCTTTGTTGATCGCATCTACCACCTGTTCTGCGGTGATTGCAGACATCATGGACGTTGACTCCGCTACGGTGAGGGTCCGATCAGGGGAAGGACGGAGATCATCAGGAATGGGCGTCTCCATCGGTTCATCATCATAAAATTGGCGATAATGTTCAGCAAAGGCGGACACGACCGCCGCCTGTGTTGTGTGGTGAACACCATCGGAGGTCGTGATGTTGGGGACGAAAAGCCGACGTCGACGACTATGGTCGGATGCGGCATGGATTGTGGATGGGGTTTCGTCGTGGAGGAGGTCTTGTCGTCGGGAACGCACCACGACACCATGCAGTCGTGCACGTTGAAGAGAGAGGAGACGAGCTTTAGTACGTTGTCGTTCCCTGTGGGTGTCAGGTGATGGAGGGAGCGCATCGAGCTCACGGAGGACGGCGTAGTGAAAATTTGTGGTGTCTCGATGCCATGCCGCTGCTTCCTTGCCACATTGTATGAAGGCCTTTCTGATTGCAGGTTTGGCACATTTGAGCCACCAATGGAACGTGGATGTGTACTGCGGAAGGCGTCTTTCGCAAGACGCCCATGTAGTGGCAATACATTGTCGGCAGTGTGGATCATTAAGGAGGGAGGTATTAAGCTTCCAGTAACCTCTGCTGCGCCACACTGACTGAGGTGGCAGAGCCAGGGAGCAAATGACGGCGCAATGGTCCGAAAATGCAAGGGGCCATCGTTCAGCTTGGGCGACTTCATTGCCGAGGTGAGCAGAGACATAAAACCGGTCCAGTCTGCTCGCAGAATGTGCTGTATAATGGGTAAAACCGGGGGTATTGCCATGAATTTTCTCCCAAACGTCCACTAGATGAAAATCTTCGATTAAGGTGAGCAGCGACGGGCATGGCGAATAACCAGGTACTTGGTCCTGTGGATGGAGGACACAGTTGAAATCGCCTCCCATGATAAGGCGATCATAGCGTCCAGAAAACAGGGGCGCCACGTCATGTCCGAAGAAAGTGGACCGCTGCCGACGGTTGGTGGAGCCAGACGGAGCGTAGATATTGATGACGCGCGTGTCGAAGATGGTAACAGCCATGCCTCTTCCACAGGGAAGGATTGTCGTGTCCGTGAGTGGGATTCCTTCGCGTATGTAGAAAGCCACTCCACGCCCTGATTGATCACATGTGGACGTGTATGACTTGTAGCCGTAGACTGGTGGTAGTGTGGCAACGCGTACTTCCTGAAGAAGGGCGACGTCTACGTCAGAGGCCCGAAGCATGTCACATAGGAGTTGCAGCTTGGGTGCAGTGCCGATCATGTTGATGTTCAGTGTGGCAAACCGGTACGTTAGTTTCAGTGGTGGTGGACGCGCATCTACCATCACCAAGGGAAGTAAGAGGAGGGCACCGACAGGAAGTCCCGTCCCATCAGCTGCAATGCCTCGCTTTTGATGTTAACAGGTAGCCTCGTCCTGCGGAGGTAACTCATCCGGAGGAGGGGCGTACCTTCCTCAATGTCGTCGGCCCATGCTCCTGTGCCGTGGGTCTGCCCAATGTCTATGGGAATTGCGTCGTGGTGAGAGAGATCTGGAGTTGTCGGCGGGGAGACAGGCGTCTCAACCGGCGCACCGATCGTTACATTGTGCGTGGCGACCTCCATAATGGTCCCGTCCTGCGAAACGTCTTGTTCATCGTGAAAGTTGTCCGCCGACCTCTGCGTGGAAATGTCAGCTGCTTGGGTGTCGTCTTCGTCGTCGCGGGTGGCAACGCTCTGAGAGCCCGTGGGTGAACGGCGACGGCGTTTGCGCCTACGTGGCGAGCGTTGTTTGCGCACGTGTTCCTCAGTGTTGGACGACGGCAAGGAGGAGCGTCGACCTGGTTCGAAGGTGTCGGTGGGTACAATGAAATTGTCAAACCGGTGTTGTGAAGATGTACTGGTCTCCTCAGCGTCCGGTGCGGGAGCCTGTTCGGCGGCAAGGTTGTCAGATGGGACGTCTGTACTGTGCGTTGGTGACTGGGACGGTGGGACGTGCCGATCGGAAGGACCGGGCGACGGACTGGACGAAACTGTAGACGTGGCAAGAGCCGCTGCGTAAGTGACCGGTAGGGCGGTCATCGTGGGTGTGATGGACGCTTCCGACAACGGGAGCTGCGCGACACGTCGTTGAATGCATTCAGACCGTAGGTGACCTTCTTTCCCGCAACCGGAACAGGTCCGAGGTTGGCCGTCGTACATTATAATGGCACGGCAGCCTCCGATACGTAGATAGGAAGGCACGTGTTTCTGCAACTCGATGCGGACCTGTCTAACACCGTTTAAAACTGGATAGGTCTGAAATTGGACCCATCGTTCGGCAACATGTTCCAGAACGTTGCCATAGGGACGGAGCGCCTCGATGACGACGTCTGCAGGTAGTTCGAACGGCAGTTCGAAGATGCTTATCGTTCGTGTGCCGAGACCTGCATGATCGACGGTAACGGGTCCGACGTTGCCGTCGGAATGACAGAAGCGCAGTCCGCGTTTTGCCTCTTGAAGCACCTTGTCGCACGCCGCATCGTTGATCATTTTGACGCAGACGGTACTGCTAACTATGGACAAGTGGATACCAATTAGCTCCGTTGGTGGTATTTTAACTTCATCGCGTATAAATCGTTCTACCTCCAGGGCCTTGGGTCGGGCGAAGTCGGAACAAAAGTTGAAACGTAATGTCTTCTTCCGATAGTTGTGCGCCATGGTGGTCTAGAAGGAAAACGGCACTTACAGCGGCCGAAGTAAACACAAACACACCGTACGCGTCTCGCCCGCAGCGCTCTGGCGCGTGACCGCCTCGCAGCACTGCCGGCGGCAGACTGTGCCCACTCAGCTACCGGAGGCGGGCTATCTGTTGAGATAAGCGACGTTGACAATGGGCAGATTATTGTTACGCAGTGTTTGTGAACAAGTATCTCGAAAACGGCGGACCTAGTCGAATGTTCACGTGCAATTGTCGTGAGCATCTACGGAAAGAGCTCCAAGGACAGTGAAACTACCACTCGGCGCTGAATGGTTTGACTTCACACAACTCATCACAGAACGTTGAGTTGTGAGAGCACAATACCAGTGCACGCACAAGATTTTTCGGAGCACACTGTTCATGGTACAGCGTTCGACTGGAGCTCCCCAGTAGACCGCACCGCCCCTCCGTGACCACGTCTTGACTCAACGACATCGTCAGCTATGATTGCAGTTGCCATGGGACCATTGGGGTTCGACCTTTGGACAATGGAAACATGTCGGCTCTTCGGGTGAATCACATTTTTGCAAAACAAACGCCCTCGTACAGGTGCACGCTGGATCGAAAAGTGCAACGCGCCATGGACGCAGGCTGACGGGAGCAGAGAGACATTTTCCTGCTCTTGCATGGGACCTATGGTAGTTATCGAACACATGGAGACACCTATAAATCATCTGCATCCCTTCATGCTTGATGTCTTTCCCGACCGCTGCGGCTGAGCAGCAAATTCCACAGTAAGCCCAAAAATTTGTTACAGTGCTACATCATTGACCACTAACGTGCCACCAACAAACGTGCCACTAATAAATTTATTACGATATATCCGGGAGACAACAGCGTAAATGCAGAAATAAACTACAAATTTGTTTCATTTGACTCTGTGGTTCTACAAAATTGGGGAATTTTAGGAAATTTGTGGTAAGGTCTTATGGGACCAAACTGCTGAGGTCATCGGTCCCTAAGTTTACTCACTACTTAAACTAACTTACGCTAAAGACAATACAGACGCCCATGCCCGAGGGAGGACTCGAACCTCCGACGGGGGCAGCCACGCGGGCCGTGACCAGGCGCCTGAGACCACGCGGCTAAGCCGCAGAGCTCGACAAAATTCAATTTTATTTTGTCCACCAGTTTCAGTCAACTAATTACCAGGGCCACTGGTGTCGCTTGAGATTAGAACGTCCTAGTTAAGACGCAATCAGGTCAGAGTTGAGACAGTCCTATCGCACTCGAGGTACCTGGAGATAGTAAATTATAGTGTCGTTCCGAAGGCTTGGTATGAAGTTATGAAAGTCGAAATGACTGGAAGTTCCCGTGAGTGGACATAAACCGGTTTTATGCACCCGTAATGTGAGCTCGAAACTGCAGGTGTTTCGCAGACTTTAACAAAGGCCCGCTTCATTACGCGCTTATGGGCGCGCGCTAGCAGCCCGAGTTCCCTGTAATTACCTCCCGGGGCCACAGTGCGCTGGCCGCGGGCCGCCCGTCCAGCCAGGCGCTGCACACGCCGTTTCCAGACAAGATGTTGCCCTACCCCGAATACAGTTACTGCACCTCCTCTTCCAAATTGTGTGCGGTTCGTAGTCGGACAATTTTCTATGTATACCTGGCAGAAGACATCATCAAAGTCTGCGGACAAAAACTATCATCTCTTACTCTAACAGAAGATTCTCAGCAGATTCCACCATCATCCGCATCTTGCGAACCACCCTATTACGTCCGCGTGTACACTGTACACCAGTCTAATGTGTCCATTTTCCTACTTTCACTCGGAGGTGTTCCACGGACTGTCTACACTCTGTACGCTTCAGATTACTCTCGCTACAATTGAGAGATATTTGTGAGAGGTGAAGTAATACGTTCGTTGCCCCACACTGGACCTTAATCTCTCAGGCTTTAATAACAACGAAACGGTAACATCTTTCGTCGCTCTTCTTTCTACGACTAAAATAAGGCGGAAGAGCGCCGATCAACGAAAAGTAGTAGACTACCGCATAACGATGTTTTAAGCAACCTGCTTCGGAGATGAGATACCCTTTGCCCTGCAATGAATATCAATTCCTATTGAAGGCGAGTCGATTTATTCAAGGAGCACTTAGGCCTGCACAAAACAAGTGGCATTCTCTCATAGCACTCATCATACGGCCATAGCTTACTGAAACCCGAAAAATCTTTCAATTCCAAAAAGAGAAGAAACAGTTCCCTCCTTCCCGCAGCAGGTATCAGTTTTCGCAGTCTGTCGAATTAATGGACAACGGCGACACCGAGTGAGGCGGCTCTGTGATAAAACACTGCACTCGTATTCGAGAGTTGGCTGGTTTGAATCCTCTTTCGGTCGTTCATTCTTGAGTTTTATGTGATGAGCCGTTCATACAGTTTGAAAGCCCGTGCCCGGTGAGTTGAGAAGGTTCTTTGGGGGTTAGAGGGGCTTTGGTTTTCTCTGTGGTGGAAGATAGGAAGTGGGTTGTACGGAAAGGGAGGCGGGAATAGGGAACTCGGTGGTGATGGTGGATGGTGTGTCCAGGGGGACATATGGGCTTCCTCGAGAAAAAATGGTCAGCATTGCCGGCGAACCGTTTTTCTGGCGTGAGATTTGGTGGTTGGGGTTCTCTGTGAAGGTCGGTGGAGCTGTTGACGTGCTGCCTGAGCCACCACAGTCCTGCCGTGGCTATACTTGTTCGTGCAGTACCCGGTTTCCTCCGGGAGAAATTGCCGTGGTTCGGTGAAGCCAGCCGGTCGTGTACCTTTTTGCACTAGACGACTGCAACACCATCACCACACCCGACACCGAGTCTGAGCCTTCTACGGGTTCCTTAATGGAGGAAAGAGTTCGTTCAAATGTGTGTGATATCTTATGGGACTTAACTGCTCAGGTCATCATTCCCTAAGCTTACACACTACTTAACCTAAATTATCCTAAGGACAAACATACACACACCCATGCCCGAGGGAGGTCTCGAACCTCCGCCGGGACCAGCCGCACAGTCCACGACTGCAGCACCCTAGACCGCTCGGCTAATCCCGCGCAGCTGAAAAGAAGTCGGTTCCGCTCCCTACGTTTATGGTGGGCGTTATTTGTTTGTTCTCCAGAGACTTATTTGTACTACCTGCTGTCGGTTGTGTTGACTGTTCGCTGCTCTGATGATTTAATTTTAAGCTCTAGAGTCCTGTGTTCAATTATAATAGGCATTTTGTCTCTACGTTGGTCTTAATAAAAGAGGTTCGCTTTATTTAGTGGCACTAACTTCTTTCTTGCAGCCAGTAAGCTCTTTCCCCTTTAGATACCACAACAACCTTTAGGAGACTTAAGCGCAATATTTTATGTGATGCTTAAATAGTGTATGTCTACTTTAAATTATATGTAAATTTGTGCTAAAAACAATTCCATGAGGACAACTGAGGTCCGTGAGAACCTCTGATTTTCCATTAAACTAATAAAAGGCCATTTGTATACAGTGGGTTGTCGATACTAGTTTGAAGGCTGCTTCTACGATTATTCAGATTAGTTCTACACTTAAGATACTAATAATTTTGATCCTTGGCCAGTAGCAGTTTCGGCTTTAAGTGTGTGCCTCGCCCGAACCTGTCAACTTCAACTTTAACTAGCATCGCGAGGCGAGTGACAATCAGTGGCGCTTTAATCTTAATATTAGTTACTGGATTCCTTTTAGAGCCGGAGCAAAGGCTTAGGTTTCATTTAATCCGATGTCTGCTTAAAAGAGCTTTGCTGTATGTGTTGTGATGCACCACCTGTGCTCTCTTGGTTTGTTGTCGCCGGGGAGGGGGGGGGGAAGGCCACGTCAGAACCTCTACGTCTTGTTTCTGTTATGCTGCCGGCAGGTTTGTCCCATGATCTTATATGGGGCCCCTCAATCACTTTATCGTAATATTCAAGTTACGTTGTGCCTCGGCATTAATTTCAACGTAAGCTATTAATATTTGATGTTTAATGAATTCTCTTATGACATTTCACGTTTAAATGCCTTAAGTGTGAAAGCTCAAAAAATGGTTCAAATGCACTATGGGACTTAACTTCTAAGGTCATCAGTCCCTAGAACTTAGAACTACTTATACCTAACTAACCTAAGGACATCACACACATCCATTCCCTGAAGCAGGATTCGAAACTGCGACCGTAGCGGTCGCGCGGTGCCAGACTGTAGCGCCTAGAACTACTCGGCCACCACGGCCGGCGTGAAAGCTCAAGTTTTACCTTTTACTTATTTATATTTTTAGCCCTTGTTGCTGTTGGGGGAAAGAATTTATTGTTGGTTAATAAATAGTTAGAAAGAGTTCATAGTAACAAATGTTCAGTAGTTTTCCCAAGTCTTTCCTCTAGGATCATCTGGTGAATACAAGCGCTTGTTGCCTGTATCAAGTAATTTTCCTAAATAGCTGGAGATGAATTGGGAAATGCTTTTTATCGAAAGGGATGCTTCCTAAGTCATGGAATGTGCTCCATGTCTAATGACAGTGTCGCCAACGTGACATTAACCGCTAATTTTCCTCCTTTCTTTATAAAAATGGCTCAAGACAAGAATAACAGATGATAAGCAATGTATTCAGCTGTAGGTGTCCTGTCCTTGCGTCTGATTTCATTAGCAAGGCAGAAGACATCCGCAGTTGAACCGAATGAACCAATTCAAGAAGATGATAATAGAGGCATGGGAAAATAGTCTGTTATGCGATTCTGATTAGGTGCAACACACCGATGATACATAGAGATGGAAAGTAGCGAACAGGCAGGTACTTTCTGACAGAATATTTGGAGACAATATCTCTTTGTACCTACCACTGTGAATGACACTCAAAGGAAGGAACAAAACCATTGAGCGCCCTGTGGTGGAAGTCGACGGCCTAGATGGCCATATGTGCCTAAAAAGTATTCGGGCCCGCTCAAAGTGTGCCAATGAATCACAGCCCTGCATTTAAATTTTGAATGTCGAATATAAGAGCTACTACCAAAATTCAAGAGACATTTGCAAAGACAGTCGTTACCCCACGAAATCATCTTGAAGGATTAAGTAAATTTTCAAAGCCGCAGTTAATACGAAGTCCCACAGAAAGCTAACGTCAAGTGGAAAGAGGCATGAGCTCCTTACTGACTGCCACAAACTTTTGTTGTGCGAGCAGGTCACGAGACGATATTCGACACGAAAGCCCTTTGTACTGGCAACCGAGAGTAGGGGACGAGGTCTTCATTCTCGGCACTTGCGAGGTGGCGGTTGAGTTTGATTATAATATTGCGCTGCTTTGGTGATAGTTTCTGTATCATTTACCTTGTCCCATTGGCACTGGTTTACCGTTTCCAGTAACAACACGTGACCTGACCGTTTTACTGCAAATAACAATTCCCTAGGACAGTAATAACAGTTCCGCTAACTTGGTCAAAATGCGTTAGTTAGTCAGCAGCTCCCGTTCAGGCAGCAGCGGTCAGAGCACACAATTCCGTCTGTTAATTGTAACGAGCATACAATAGCAAGGAGCGATGTATTTCTATTTAGTACGTGCGTTTCAGTTTAAAACCTTTAATTTCTCACGTATTTGTGTTTCTAGTAGCCACAGTTTTGCGTTTTAACTACTGTGTAGTGTACATTTCCACCGTTTGCTCGTCGTTAGACGTTTGTTTTCGTGTCACTATGCAGATAAATCTGTATAACTCGTTAGTTGGTCAACACCTCACGTTAGGTAGCAGCATTACAACAGCATAGCGTGTTGTTTTAAACATAGTTTATTATATAGTTCCTCCGATTTTGATATAGGTAGTGACAGTGATTGCTGTGTTTACGTGCGAGCTGACTCTTTTTCTCGGAGCTCCAGGCAGGGTGGGCTCCGGTCATGTGGCTTGAAGCTGTTGCCAATGGGCATCGATGTGGGAGGGTCTGTACATGGGGATGCAAAATAAGGCCAGCACGTCTCTCGTGTACCGCGATAGGTCCGCTGCAGTGACCGCCCTGGATATTGGCCACAGTGAGAATGACCTTTCCCCCATGGGTTGTTTCAAGGTGTCGCAGACAGTGAAAGATTTTCCAGCAGACAGGTCGATGGGCCTCCCCAGTTCATCCGACGAAAAGGTTTCGGGCGCTATCGCTGGGTAATTAAGACACTGAGCTAGATGCAGCCACTCACCTTGCACTACAGAAAGACTCTCAGCCCCAAGATCTGAGCATTCACAGGGGGTGGGTTTACTGGTAGCTGCGAACTCTTAGGGATATGCCTGCAAAGGAGAGAAAGGAAACCAGTGCGCATTCTGTATGCGTACCGAGAAGAGCAATTCCAGATGTGGAATGAGTGCTTCTGGATGCAATGAAGAGCACTGGGTGCAGCAAATTGCCGGTTATGTCTCATGTCGGTACTAACAACGTGTGCAGCTTTGGATAAGAAGAGATTCCGTTTCCTGATGGGTAACTGAAGTGGTACAGAGTGTCACTCTTGCTTGTGAGATGAAGTTATAACTCACCATCTGTAGCATCGTCGACAGGACCGTACAGAGCTGGGTTCGAAACATAGGTCAGACGGTTTTGCGACCGTGTGGGTTGCAGATTTTTCTACTTGCGCCGGCGTGATTTGGTTTCGTGTCACGTTTAAGAGGTCATGTGTCCACTAAGCGCAGGAGTCGATTACAGCGGATAATGGATGAGAGGGAGGGGGCTGTGTGAAGGGGATTGGGCCGTTTTTTGGGTTAGGGAGCTTGGTAAAGTACAGAATTGGCTTCGGTTTCAAAGGGTGGATGGCGAAAACAGGAAGCGGGTGGATCTATCAACAATCACTATTGTAGTTGAAAACTGTGCTATTTCTCTTGGGAAAGAACAAAACTCCAAGCGATAACAGACAGCACTCAAGCTCTAAACGTTATAGGTACCGTAACCTGATGAAAACCGGGGTAAAGTTCACCAGAAATTTTTACAAAGGACCTAACCGTGTTTAGAAAGGATAAACTACGTACGGTTGCTGGAGGTGTTTACTGTTAGAAGTAGTATATCTAGCAGCGAAATTGAAGTAGACAAATCTTATAAGTTAGTATTGAAAGACATCATACTTGACAAACGGTATAAATTAATAACTAGTTCCTTTTGACCGACCCTCGTCTTAGACGATACAGTCACTGAACAGTTCAAAGGAAACTTGAGTCTCATCACAAATAGGTACGCCCTCATACAATCCTAATTGGTGGGACTTCAATCTACTTTCGATTTGTCAGGGAAAATACTTGTTCAAAACCGGTGGTAGATATAAAATGTCAGAAATAGTACTAAACGCTTTCTCCGAAAATTATTTTGAGCAATTATTTCAGGCGCCCTGCCTGAGCGTAAATGGTTGGGAAAACATACTTGACCTCTTAGCAATAAATAAACCTGAAAAAATTGGGTGCATCATAACAGATACAGGTATTAGTGACCAAAACATCGTTGTACCGGTCCAGATAGCATACCATTAAGATTTCTTTCAGAGGATGCCGATGCAGTTGCTCCATACTTTCAACCATGTACAGCTGCTCGCTCGACGAGAGATCCGTATCTAATTACTGGGAAGTTGCATAGGTCACACCAGTACTCAAGAAAGAAAATAGCAGTGAACCGCAGAATTTCAGACCATATCACTAACGCCTATTTGCAGTAGTGTCTTGGGACAAATATTGTGTTCGAACATTATGAATTACCTCGAAAGTAACGGTCTACTGACACAGTCAGCAACAACACAGAAAGTATCGTTGTTGTGAAACACAAAAAGCTCTTTATTGGCACGAAGTATTGACTGTTAGCGACAGGTGATTTCAAAGTCTCCGTATTCTTAGATTTCCAGACGCCTTTTACACAGTTCCTCACAAGAGACTTCTAATCAAATGGCGTGCCTATGGAGTATCATTTGAGCTGTGTGACTGGCTATGTAAAATGGTAATATTATCGGTGATAGCAACACTGAAGCGCCGTTACTGAATACAGTTTTTAGGAATTCTTTCACCTAAGAAGTAATCAACAGAAAGACATGGAGTAAAACATTAATGATATCCGCGTTTCCCAGGAACGTGTTAGGGCCTCTACTGTACCTAATCTACGTAATGGATTTAGGATACAACTTGAGCAGCCTTCTGACATTGTTTGCAGATGATTCTGTCATTTACCGTCGAGTAATGCATCGGAGGCCCCCCCGGTTAGCCGAGCGGTCTAACGCATGTCTTTCCGGAACGGGAAGGAGCGCCTGTTCTCCAGCACGAATCCGTCCGGCGGACTTACGTCGAGGTTCGGTGAGCCGGCCAGTTTGTGGATGGTTTTTAGGCGGTTTTCCATCTGCCTCGGTGAATGCGGGCTGGTTCCCCTTAGTCCACCTCAGTTACACTGTGTTGGCGATTGTTGCGCAAACAAGTTCTCCTCTTACGCTTACACCACCATTACTCTACCACGCAAACATAGGGGTTACACTCGTCTGGTATGAGACGTTCCCTGGGGGTGAGGGGGGCTCCACCGGCAACCGAACCGCAGAATAACCCTGAGTTCGGTGTGGGGGGGGGGGGGGGGGGGGCGGAGGAGTGAAGTGGACTGCGGTAGTCGTCGTGAGGTTGTGGACCACTGCGGCTGCGGCGGGGACTGAGCCTCTCCGTCGTTTCTAGGTCCCCGGTTAACATACAACATACATACAACAATGTCACCGAAAGATCAAAACCAATGTCAAAATGACTGGGACACGATATCTGAATAGAGCAAAAAGTGGCAGTTGTGTCTGAATAAAGTAAAATACGTGGTCATCCACATGAGAAAAAAAAAAGAAAGAAAAAAATCCGTTAAATTTCGATTACGCGATAAATCACACAAATTTAAAGGCAGTCAGTTCGACTAAATACTTATGAATTTTAATGAGTAACAGGTTGGAACAATCGTACAGATAAAGTTGTGGGGAAGACAAACCATACACTACGTTTTCTGGCAGAGCACTTACACGATGCAACAGCTCTACTAAAGAGACTGCTTACACTACGCTTGTTCGTCCATTGCTAGAGTACTGATGTGCTTTATGGGATCTTTCCGAGATGGGATTGACGGAGGACATCTAAATAGTTCAAGGAATGGCTGCCTGTTCTGTATTATTGAGAAATGGGAGAGACAAGAGTCACAGATATGGTAAGCGAGTTGGGATGACAATTCTTAAAACTAATGAGTTTTCCGTGCAGCGAGATCTTTTCACGAAATTTCAGTTAACCATTTTCCTCCTCTGAATGTGGAAACATTTCATTTCTGCCACCATTCATAGGGACAGAGCGAGTTTGAGCAGTGGATAGTACACTCGACTCGCATTATGCAGGACGACGGTTCAATCCGGCGTCCTGCCATCCTGATTTAGGATTTCCATGATTTCCCTAAATTGTAAATGCCGGGATGGTTCCGTTGCAAGGACACGGCCAACTTCCTTCCCCATCCTTCCCTAACCCGATGGGACCGATGGCGACGCTGCTTGGTCCCCTCCCCTAAATCAACCAACCAACCGTACATAGGGAGAAGTGACCACTATACTAAAATTGACAGAATCAGAGTTCGTACAGGAAGATTTAAACGTTCATTTCTCCCACGCCCTGTTAAAGAGTGGAACTGTAGAGAAATAATCTGAAAGTGGTTCGAAGTACCCTCTGCCGGGAACTTAAGTGTGAATTGCAGAATAATCGTTTGAATGCAGATGTATTGTAGGAGGGATGTGACAATTTAATAACCCTGACTTAGCTTCGTTTGTTTCCTGTTGGATCTCCGGAGATGTGGTCTTATTAGTTCGTGGTGATATTGTTGCACGTGCTGTATGGAGAGTGTTGGGTGTTTTGCACCCTGCGTCGGGGAACGGAGGTAAAAACATAGGGAGGAGGGAGGAGGTGGTCAACAGCGTTTGAGTAGTAAAAAGCAGATCCCGGTTCGTTAGTCTGCACAGGTTGTAGAATCCCAACTCGCAACAGCAATACGACAAGAGTATTTCAAAGCCGCTAACGCACACGCATTATACCATCGCATTATGTCTGCTTATAACTTCTTATTACGCAAGATTGATATCATTTAATAAGTTTGCTGTATTGATACCATGATAATTAAATAAAAGGTGTAAGTAGCGGTATAGCTGAGTGCACAGATCTATGGAACTCGAACTAATTGCCAAGGATGGAATGTTCATACAAACTAACGTTCTGCGCAGTTTTGTGAGAGTATATTGTAATGGCTATTGACAACTGCCAAAAAAGAATAATGCACATGAGACTAGGCATCCATATTGGACTACCAAACATAGAGACATGGTCAGACAAAATTCTGGCGACTGCTAAGGTAGATTCATAGTCATACAGCGACACTTCACTTCAAGAATGTCAAACACTTTTCAGCTGTCTAGTTTCCAAACATTTTTTATTTGGCTACCAGTTTCAGCGTTTCACTGCGCATCTTCAGGGCCCTGACCGACGTGCAGGAAGATTCTACCTCGGTTCTGATCAAAAAAGGGGCAGCAATACTGGTATTAGCAGATTTTTGCCATATCATTCATTTCAACCATCATCTGCCGACTCTGATTAGAAACAAGGTAGAATCTTCCTACACATCAGTCAGGGGTCTGAAGGTGGCGTAGTAAGACGCTGAAACGGGTAGCCAAATATAACAAGTTTAGAAAATAAAATGGCTGAAAGGGGTTTAAATTGATATCCTGTATCGAACAGACGAATCCCTCAACCATCTCGATAAGATGGACATACAGAGACTTCATTTCAAAGTCTGATGCGTGGCATTTTGTCATCTTGTGGAAAGTCGCAAAAGGCTGTAGCCATCGATACCAGTTAAGGCAACCAGATGTAGTTCTTGCCTAGTCTAGCCCGGGCCGCAGGCTATTAAACACGTGCATGAGTCGCTCGACATGCTGTAAACTGTAACATTCCCATAAAAGCCCTCCTGCTTAAGTTCCATACTCTGCATTATTTGACGAATCCAATGTATTATAAGAACTGCTGTGAGGTACATCATGTACGAGAGATTCACAGAAAACAGGTAAGACAAAATGCTACGCTTCGAATATGATGACAACACGTGAAAGGGTTAGCTTAACTAGCAGTCTCGGATGGGAAGGCATAACTGTTTACTGCACTTCAACTATACCACTTTCTGTGGAATCACGACTAATGTGACGAACTTCTATATCGGTTTAGCACACCGAGAGGATTTTACAAAGTGAGCATGCCTGGTATCTATGCATTCAGTGTGAAAGCGAATTGTGGTCCATCGAGCAGAAACAGTGCTGCTCATCATAGGCCAGCAATATTCCGCTCATCGAGAACATAAATCGGCAGTCGCCGAAGACAGCTTGGACGTTGGCCATGTGTTCTCTTCTGAATGGAGTAGCGGTGATGTGCATGGCTACTGTATTCTGCGAGAGCGTGATAAAAGAAGTAATTTTTATATGTTCGCAGGTTGGGAACTTCAGCCGCCAAATAATTGTTAAAATTCATGCTGAAACCCTCAGCTGTCGTTTACTTTATACAATTGATTACTATTTTCGGTGAATGGTCGTTATAAAGCTTAGCTGGAATAACAAGCAGGAAAGTTATACCACAATATGAACAAAAATGATTTGCTCTTTTGAGCCCACAAAAGTACGTAAAAATTACTGTGTTATTAGCTGTCAATGTGGTTTGGTTCTTGACGAAAACTATAGTACGAGTACACAGTCGTTACTGTGAAAAATTTTTACTTACTACAGTAGACTCAGAAGAGCAAATTACTTTTGTTAAAATTATCGTATAACTTTCCTGCCGTTTATGCCAGCTAAGCTTGATAACGGTCATTGACCGAAACTAATAGTGAACTTTGCAACATGAAGAACGGCTGAAGGTTTCTCCACGAATATTAAGAAAAGAAGCACTTATTTACGACCAGTGATGACCTAGTAAACAGACGAGGCTACGAACTGAGCGCTGCTTCGGTTCCTTTACTGGCCATAGTACATCGAAAGCGCGCACATCCGAAACAAGGCAGTACGACTGATCACAACGGGATTTTGCCATACGTCCAACCCCGAACACCCACATCCCAAACTAGCACATCCCTCACGATTCAGCACATTGTACAATATTGGACGTGCCGTCCTCTGCGACACTACCCATGTAAAGTCGGCGCAAATGTCACAACAATTTGAGGAGAAGGGAGAGTGACACTCATGGCAACGTTGCTCCCTTACCGATGATATAATCTGACTGTAAAGTAAACTTATCAGTAAGCAGTACCGCATCCATATCTGTGAAAGTATGTGGGCTTGCATTCAAGGGGAACAGAGAATAAGAGAGCAAGCCTTACGAAAGTGACCCAATAACATCCCGAAATAAAAACAAAACAGAAAATAAAGGTAGTCAGTTCAAAAGTGAACAGTTTATTCATCTGAGAAATTATCCCTATTTATGTAAGACAGCATGTTTTATTTTGAATAGTCCATGGTGTGCTGTCCTCACGACGGTCGACGCGCTGCTCAAATCTGTCCAACTCTCTGATGACGTCCCTCCTCATACAGTGTGTGAGGAAGATTTCTGTGAAGATGCACCGCACGTTTCAAATGATCTAGAGGGTGCTTATTCGGTTTCATGTCAGCAGGTGCTGCACGCCCTTCCAATCAGTTCATTCTTGCCACTGGTAGAAGCTGGTGAGACTGGGGGTGATGTAATCATACGTTATACTCTTATAAGATGAAACCATCGCCTAAATTTTGACTGTTCTTCTAGCAGAAAGGCAGGAGGATCCAGTCCTGCACAGCCTTCAAATAGTAATGAGACGCATCCAATATGCGTACATGACGCCAGCCCAATACGTGAGTGAGCCACGTTCTTGGTATACATGAGGAAATGGACGCCTAAAATGAGGATTGCTACCTGGCAGCTTGCATACTCTTTCAAGACGGCCAATAGCCGGTAAACAGAACTCAACACCATTGATGCATTTGAGATGTTCCTCTGCTCATCTGCTTCACACACCACCGTGCTGGGGGCCATGCAGTACCGGTTGTAATTGTCTCTTACGCGAGGGACATTTTTAGAAGTTTATAAAAAAAAACTGGGACAATTAAGAAAAAATGGGGGTACAAATTACACTGACAAAATTTGATGGACGTAGAAGATTATCTTCGCATCTTGTTCTCAAATGATCCCAAATAATTCTTTACATTCTGCCGGACTATCACCATAATATTTAAAGACTCATGCGATGTTTCTTCATATTAACGTGATTCACAGTATCCAACCTCCACCACGTCCAGTAGCAAAGTTGGATTTGCACAGCTTACATTCTACACTTTCTCCACTACCGGTGATAAAACTTCACATTTGGGGGTCCTCTCCTCAATCTGTAACAATAAAAACCTTACATTTCGTCCACCCCTCTGTTTGTCTGTCTGTCCAACATTTCAGAATCTAGACTTATAAAATTTAAATTTTTGTCCCATATTAAGGTCTATAATCTCTCGATGGTTTAAAAATTTTAAGGTTCTAAATAGAGGTTAGTGAAGTGAAAGGGAAAGAAGACAAGGATTTCTGGTCAAATGAGTATAGGGTAATATCTAAGACAGAGTTCCAAGATGGCCGCCGAGTAAGTGACGCCAGAAAACATTTCCAGAAAGTTAAGTGATTTAGACAAGAATATAATTTAGTTTAACGCTGACAACAAATTAAATACGTGCATTAGTGTATCGTTTAGTCTTGCCGTTAAAGGTTTGACTTTTTTGCGTATTTTTTCAGAAAACACGAAAAGATCGTAACTTCGCGAAGTCGCGCTTAGGCTTAAATTTTGTAAACGTGTTTGTTTCTTGTTTCAAGGTAATTTAACTAGTTTCTCGGTAACAAATAAGTAAACTACCGTAAATAGCGTATAACTTCATTGTTTTAATACAGACTTCAGAAAAACAGCGTAACTTTATATCAGAAACTTGCCTATATACATTTGTTTATAGGCCTATTCTCGTAACGTTTTATGGAGTACCTCGTTTAATTGTCCTTTTTTCATTCCATCGAGTGAAATATATAATAAATAGCGTATACCTTCGTTGTTTTAATACAGATCTCAGAAAAACAGCGGAATTTTAAATCAGAAACTTGCTTATATACATTTGTGAATAGGCTTAATTCTTGTAACGTCTTTTTTGATTTTCGGTAATTTAATTGATTTATTCTAGCTAAAGTATTATTTTTTGCCATGAGTGAGAAGTGCCTGACTTGCCGTAGAATTTGTTAGTTCCGGGGGTTTGGTGTGATGATGCAGTAGTTTTTTTCACTGGGGGGACTGCAGTGGCGTGGGTGTTGGGAAAGTGGATCAGGCTCATCAGTGGTTATGTAGGATTTGCAGCAGAGATAGGAAGATAGTGGAACAGGAGGAGAAAATTGCTGCCCTTCAGGCTGAGCTAGATCAGGCTAGGGAAGATCTGGACAGGTTAAGGAAGGAGAAGGGCAAAGAGAGGTGGGAAGTGGCAACAGGTAGCAGAAGGAACAGGCCTAGAACTAAGTCTGACAGTTTTGTGGCGAATGTCAAAAATAAGTTTGACCTGTTGCTTCAGTTAGAAACTGATGAGCCTCAAGCAGAGGTAGGTGTAGACAGGACACAACAAACTTTCAATAGGAAATTGAAAAAGAATGTAGGAAAGTCATCAAAAAGGAAGAAAGTTTTGTTGTTAGGCAGTTCTCATGCCAGAGGTGTAGGCCAACTTCTGCAGGACGAATTAGGACCAGAATACCAGGTCACAAATTTTTTCAAACCAAGTGCTAGTCTGGATCAGGTGACAGAGGATTTAGGTTCACTCTGTAAAGGATTTACCAGGGAAGACACCGTGGTTATTGTGGAGGGCCAGGGAACAGCATCGACAGAGATCCTGGGTACAGTATAGAGTGTGACCTAGTAAAGATTGCGTCGGCATCGAGACACACCAATGTTGAATTTGTATCTGTCCTGACACGCCATGACCGGCCTCATTTGAACTCTTCTGTTGGGAGAGTTAATTTGGAGTTGGAACGGCTGCTTGGGTCGGGTGCGGGGGCTCATATTGGTGTGGTTCCTGTTGATTATCTCAGTAGGTGGGACTATACCAGGCACGGCCTACATCTCAACAGGAAAGAGAAGGGGATACTGGCTGGGTAATAGCAGGAAATTTAAGGGGGGGAGGCACTGCCATGAATGGTAAAATACCAGTGTTACAGGTGTTGGAGCAGCACCTTTTTTAGGATAGGTAAGACAGAAAGATGTCAAGTTCTACGAGAGGTCAGGATTGAAACAAATCTTCAGTTTAGGAAAGAAATTAAACAGCACAATTCTAGCACATTGGATCACCAATCACAGCTATCAATTATAAATTTTCACCAATCACGAGAAATTTTATCTCCACCAAGTTGTATCTCAGTCCTAGGTAATTGCATTGATGAATTAAAGTCACCCAACCCAGTTGACATAATCTGCCTCTCTGAACACCATGTGACCACTGGTATAGGAACTAGGCCTAAGCACAATGAGAAACTCAGACAGGAGAATGCTGCAAATGTTAGAATAAGGAAAGGTTCTCATAAAAGTATAATTAAAAATAATGTAAGTATATTTCATCAAAATATTGGGAGTTTAAAGAATAAAGTAGATGAGCTTCTGGTTTGTTTAGAAGATTTAGAAGCTGAGAATGAAATAGATATACTATGCCTGTCTGAGCATCACATTGTTACTGATATGAATAAGGTAAATGTAAGTGGTTATAAGCTCTCTGCACATGTAATGAGACAAAATATGGAGAAAGGAGGAGTTGCCATATATGTCAAAAGTTATCATTGTGCAAAAAGTATAGAAACAAAAGAGTTTTGTGTAGAGAAACATATAGAAGCATGTGCCTGTGAGCTTAAATTAAATAAAGGCACATTTATAATTGTAACTGTATATAGGTCCCCATCAGGAAATTTTCATCTATTTCTGAAAAATTTGGACTCCTTGTTGTGCTATCTGTCAGACAGGGGGAAGCAAATTATTATTTGTGGGGACTTCAATGTAGATTCTCTGAAAGAGGGTAATAGGAAAAATGACCTTGAAGTATTACTCGGTTCTTTCAATTTGACACCCGTTATTGATTTTCCTACTCGGGTGGTAAAGGATAGCAGCTCACTGATAGGTAACTTCTTTATAGACCAAGCTAAGTTTAACCAGATAAATGCTCAGCCTGTTGAGAATGGTCTTTCTGATCATGGTGCACAGCTAGTTACAATATATGACATAGCTCCATTCAGCAATACTAAACAGTCCTCCAAAGTAGTATGTTCAGTCAACGATTTAACAATTGCAAATTTCAGGGAAAGCCTACAGCAGTTAGACTGGGATGAGGTGCACCGTGAACCTGATGCCAATTTAAAATATAATTTATTTCATGACATTTTTGTAAATGCATTTGAAAACTGCTTCCCCAAGAAAATAGTTAAATATACTCGTAAGAAACCTTGTAACAAACCATGGCTTACTAAGGGTATAAAAATATCTTGAAACCGGAAAAGGGAAATGTATCTGACAGCAAGAAAGAGTAGTGACCCAGAAACTATCAAACATTATAAAAACTACTGTGTTATATTAAGAAAAGTTATTAAAAAATCCAGGAGTATGTGTATCATGTCTGAAATCAGCAACTCTGATAATAAAATTAAAACAATTTGGAATATTATTAAAAGAGAAACAGGTCAACCAAGATCAGAGGAAGACAGTATTACCATCAAATTGAATGAAAACTTTACGAACAAAAAGTCAGAAGTTGAAAATATTTTTAATAATCATTTTCTAAATGTTGTGGATATAGTAGGATCCAGGTGTTCATTAGAAGATGCTAGGCTGTTAATGGAAGAGGCCATACCTATGCAATTTGATACAATTGAAATCTCACCCACTTCTCCCTCTGAAATTAGGAAAATAATAAACTTGCTTAAAAGCAAAAACTCACATGGAATTGATGGCATTTCCAGCAAAATACTAAAAGCTTGTTCTCAACAGATAAGTAAGATTCTCAGCCACCTGTGTAATAGCTCTCTGGAACAGGGCATTTTCCCTGATAGACTGAAATATGCTATTATTATACCTTTGCATAAAAAGGGGGATAGATCTGATGTCAACAATTACCATCCAATCTCCCTTCTAACAGCTTTATCCAAAATTTTTGAGAAAGTAATGTATTCAAGAGTAGCTTCACATATCTGTAAAAATGAAGTACTAACAAAATGTCAGTTTGGTTTCCAGAAAGGTTTTTCAACAGAAAATGCCATATATGCTTTCACCAGTCAAATTTTGAATGATCTGAATAACCGAACGCCACCCATTGGGATTTTTTGTGATCTCTCAAAGGCTTTTGATTGTGTAAATCATGAAATTCTGCTAGACAAGCTCAAGTATTGTGGCATGAGTGGGACAGTGCACAAATGGTTTAATTCGTACCTAACTGGAAGAGTGCAGAAAGTTGAAATAAGTAGTTCTCGTAACATGCAAAGATCAGCACATTCCTCAAACAAGCATGAGGTTCCACAAGGGTTAGTCTTGGGTCCTTTGTTGTTCTTATTATATATTAATGACTAGCCATTCTATATTCATGAAGAGGCAAAGTTAGTTCTCTTCGCTGATGATACAAGTATAGTAATCACACCTGAGAAACAAGAATTAACTGATGAAATTGTCAATACTGTCTTTCAGAAAATTACTAAGTGGTTCCTTGTAAACGGACTCTCACTGAATTTTGATAAGACACAGTACATACAGTTCCGTACAGTGAATGGTATGATGCCATTAATAAATATAGACCTTAATCAGAAGCATATAGCTAAGGTAGAATATTCCAAATTTTTAGGTATGTCTATTGATGAGAGATTAAATTGGAAGAAACACATTGATGATCTGCTGAAACGTTTGAGTTCAGCTACTTATGCAATAAGGGTAATTGCAAATTTTGGTGATAAACATCTTAGTAAATTAGCTTACTACGCCTATTTTCACTCATTGCTTTCATATGGCATCATATTTTGGGGTAATTCATCACTGAGGAATAAAGTATTTATTGCACAAAAGCGTGTAATCAGAATAATAGCTGGAGTCCACCCAAGATCATCCTGCAGACATTTATTTAAGGATCTAGGGATATTCACAGTAGCTTCTCAGTATATATACTCTCTTATGAAATTTGTTATTAACAACCAAACCCAATTCAAAAGTAATAGCAGTGTGCATAACTACAATACTAGGAGAAAGGACGATCTTCACTATTCAAGATTAAATCTAACTTTGGCACAGAAAGGGGTGAATTATACTGGCACTAAAGTCTTTGGTCACTTACCAAATAGTATCAAAAGTCTGACAGATAACCAACAAGTATTTAAGAAGAAATTAAAAGAATTTCTGAATGACAACTCCTTCTACTCCATAGAGGAATTTTTAGATATAAATTAAGAAAAAAAGAAAAAAAACAAAAATATTAAAAAAAATAAAAAAACAAAAATAAAAAATAAAGAAAAACAAAAACACAAAAAAATTGTTTTATTAACTTAAGTATGTTGTTAAATTAACCTAATTATGTCATGTATTGGAAAATTCGACTCGTTCCACATCATTACGAAATATCGTATTCATGATCCATGGAACTAGTATTAATCTAATCTAATCTCTAATCTAATCTAACCAGAAAGTGGTATAATTTGAGTAAGATAAGTTATGAATAGGAAGGTAGAGCGGAGGGTCGGAGAGTTGTTACTGTGAGCAGTTAATTCATAGGGTTGTTCTTATCAGAATCGACAGTAAATCAACACCAACAACGATAGTCCAGTTTTACAAATCTCCTCGCAAGCTGAAGATGCAGAGATAGAGGAAATGTATGAAGATACTGAAAGAGTAATACAATACGTAAAGGGAAACGAAAATCTAATAGTGATGGGGAACTGGAATGCAGTTGTAGGGTTTAGTATAAGAAAAGGTTACAGGAAAATATGGGCTTGGGACAAGGAATGAGAAAGGTGAAAGACTAATTGACATCTGTAATAAATTTCATCAAATGATAGCGAATACTCTGTTCAAGAATGACACGAGGAGGAGGTATACTTGGAAAAGGTTGGGGGGGGGGGGGGAGGGAGTGATACGTGAAGATAATTTTATAGTCAGACAGAGATTCCAAAATCAGGCATTTGTTAAAAGGCATACCCAGGAGCAGATACACACTCAGCTAACGATGTAGTAGTGATGAAGAGTAGGCTCAAGTTTAAGAGATTAATCAGGAAGAACCAATATGCAAAGAAGTGAGATACAGAAACACTAAGGAGTGACTAAATACCCTTGAAGATCGTTAAGGCTATAGACGCAGCAGTAAGGAATAGCTCAGTAAGCAGTACAGTTGAAGAGGAATGGACGTCTCTAAACATGGCAATCACGGAAGACTGAAACAAAAATCTATGTACAAATAAGGTAACTGCGAAGAAACCATGGGGTAACAGAAGAAATATTTCAGGTGATCGATGAGAGAAGGGAAGTATAAAAATGTTCAGGAACATTCTCGAATTAAGAAATACAAGCCGCTGAGAGATGAAACAAATAGGAACTGCAGGGATGCTAAAACGAAATCGCTACATCACAAATGGCAAGAAAGCGGGAAGGAAATGATTGTCGAAGGGGACTGACTCAGCATATAGAAAAGTCAAAACAACTTTCGGTGAAATTAAAAGCAAAGGTGGTAACATTACGAGCGCAACGGTAATTCCACTATCAAATGCAGAAGAGAGACAGAATAAGTGGAAGGAATACATTGAACGCCTCTGTGAAGTGGGAGATTGATCTGATCTGATAGAAGAATAAATAGGAGTCCAGTTAGAAGGGATAGGGGATCCAGTATTAGAAGTAGAATTTGTGTGAGCTTTGGAGGACTCATGATCAAATAAAGCAGAACGGATAGATAAAATTCTTTCAGAATTTCTAAAATCATTGGCGGAAGTGACAACAAACCGACTGTTCACTTTTGTGGGTAGAATGTATGAGTCTGGCGACATACCATCTGACTTTCGGAAAATTATCATCCAGACAATTCCGAAGAGTGCAAAAGCTGACAAGTGCGAAAATTATCGCGCAATCAGTTTGACAGCTTATTCATCCAAGTTTCTGACAAGAATAATGTACAGTAGAATAGAAAAGAAAATTTAGTCCTGCTAGATGACGATCAGTTTTGCTGTAGGCACCAGAGAGGTAATTCTGACATTGCGGTTGATAATGAAAGCAAGGACTACAGAAAAATATACACGTTCGTAAGATCTGTCGACTTGGAAAAAGCGTTCGACAATGTGAAATGCTGCAAGAAGCTTGAAATTCTGACAAAAATATGTGTAAGCTATAGAGAGATACGGGTAATACACAATACTTACAAGAGCCAATAGGAAGAAATAAGAGTGGATGATCAAGAACGAAGAGCTGGGATTGATAAGGGTGTCTTTCTCCCTACTGTTCAATCTGTACATCGAAGAAGCAGTTATGGAAATAAAAGAAAGGTTTAGGAGTGGAATTAAAATTCAATGTGAAAGGATATAAGTGATACGAATTACTTGTGAGTTTGCTATCCTGTGTGAAAGTGAAGAAGAACTACATGACCTGCTGAATGTATTGAACAGTCTAATGAGTATAGAATATGGACTGACAATAAATCGAAGGTCTACGAAAGTTATGGGAAATAGCAGAAATGAGAACAACGAAAAACTTGACATCAGGATTGATGGTCACGAAGTAGAACAAGTTAAGAAATTCTACTACCTAGGTAGCAAAAGGCCCAGTGACTGACACACTAAGGTGGACATCCAAAGGAGACTAGCACTGGCGAAAAGGGCTTTCCTGGCCAAGAAAAGTCTACTAATGTCAAACATAGGCCTTAAACTGAGGAACAAATATCTGAGAATGTGTGTTTGGTGCACAGCATTGTATGATAGTGAAACAAGGGCTATGAGAGAACCGGAACAGAAGAGAAATAAAGTATTTTAGATGTGAGAATTAGGTGGGCTGATAAGGTAAGGAATGAGGAGGTCCTGCACAAAATTGGCGAGGAAAGAGATATGTGGAAATCACTGAGAAGGAGAATAGACAGCGTTATAGGACATCTGTTAAGACAGCAAGGAATGACCACCATGGTACTGGCGGGAGCTGTAAAGGGCAAAAACAGCAAAGGAAGACAGTGACTTGAGTACATCCAGCAAATAACTGAGGAAGTAGGTTGCAAGTGCTATTGTGAGATGAAGAGATTGGCACAGGAGTGGGATTCATGGCGAGCAGCATCAAATCAGCCAGAAGACTGAGGGCTCAAAAACAAAAAAAGAGACCTTGGTGGTTAGTTGGTTGGTTTTGAGTGAAAGAGACTAAACTGCAAGGTCATCAGACACTTCTTCCGTTAACTGGCAAACCAGGAGTAGCCGTCAAAGGAAGTAGGCGAAAGGCAAGTAGTGGAAAGCCTAAGTGTAACTAACACAGTAGAAAACAGGGATAAAAGCCGCGAAGGAATACAGCACAGACAAGACTTTAAAATATGAGTAAAGAAAAGGCAGTAAAACCAATAAATGAAGAAGGATAAAGATAATAGAAAGGTGGAAAGAGTAAAGGTCCTGTTAGGCTACAAGCAAGCGTCTCCCAGTGACAAGGGGGGGGGGGGGGGGGAGGGTTAAAGGGATGAATAGAATCACCTTCGCGGTCAAAACGCAGTGTCAGATGAGCAGAGGTGGCGTCGTCTCTTAGCACCAGAGGTAGCTTGTCATGAAGACCAAGAGGCCGCCCCAAAGCAGTCAAATTAGGCAGTATATGAGCACGTGGGTCACCGTCGGGAGGTTTTCTCTTCGGCAGTGACGGGGATCCTCACGTCTGGGAAAGTGGGTATGGGTCAGCCAAGTGTGTCCAGTACCAAGTCTACAGATGATGATCATGATGTTTGTTTTCGCGGGGAGCTCAATACCAATTTTTTCACACCTCAGTGTTTTACGCACTCCAACCTAGCCATTATCACGAATGCTGATGATGATGAAATGGTGAGGACGACACAAACACCCAGCCCCCGGGCAGAGAAAATCCCCAAACCGACGGGGAATCGAACCCGGGGCCCCGTGATACACAGCCAGTAACGCTAGCCACCAGACCGCGAGCTGCGGACGCAGAGCCTACAGAGAATTGTGGTTTCCCAGCGAGAAGCACGCGGGGAACTGGTCTCCTCAGCTTGTTTGGGGAGATCGGGGAAGACCAATGTGGAACCATCAAAACGCAAGCTCTACTCGTACCTGGCCAAATTTTTTACGTTGCTGTTAAAATTACTCTTTCGTTTTGTCACTACGGTAACTGATTGTATGGATTTAGAATTTTCACGTATCTTTGTGAACTGCTTACCTCAACGTAAGCGGAAATTATTATAATCTAAATTATTATAAACGAAAATACAACTTAAGGTGAACCGATACGCCAATAGTGCTAAAGATCAACTGTGAATAAACGAACACTGCAGAGCAAGTCGTACAAGTGGCGTTAGCGTATGTATTAGCCTAGGAACTGCGAATGAGACATCCGGTGGCGTAAAGTACTTTTCCCAAGCGGAATCAGAAAAATAAAAGAAAACTCTCGGAACAGAGGGTCATTTTGGAAAAGAGTGGAACTGTCCAAAAAATGGTACGAATGCCCACATTATCCTAGACGCCAAATTCATCATGTAAGGATTGTTGAGTATTGTCTGGGTGGAAACCACGCAACCAGTTCCCTACAAAAATTAAGGAAGCTGTCCAGGTACTTTCTGTTTGCGGTAACTACAAGCCTTAATTTCTGGACAGTTGTCATAGCTGTTGACTGCAGGCGACCTCTACGAGATATCTTCAAAGTTCTATACCTTCCAATAACAGACGATTGTTCAGATTACATCGTCATAGTGTACGCAAATTCAGCGGGTAATTTCGCCTCCTTACAATCATTCTTGCAGCGTGTTAAATGTGACAATGCGCGCAAATGTGACAATGCGCGCACGGTCTACACTTCGAATGACTCGTCAAAACACGCTGCCAGGCTAAGTAGTCCCACAGACCGCACCGTTCCGTTCACTACTACAGACACGGCGAGCTCTGCTCATCTGTAATGAGAATGCTGCTTTACTGTTACAACTGCTACACAGAATGCTGTACGTATTACGTGCTGAGGAAGAGATTTACAATCTGGAAAAAGGATACATACACAAATTGTGAAAATCCTTTCTTCCAAATTCATTTAGCCTCAATGGCCGGTTTCAGTAGGATTAATGTAACATTTATCTCGTTTGTGTAGATTAAGAGAAAGAAAAAAAAAAGCCGACGGCATGGGCATTGCAGCTGGAGCTCAGGCCCCGATTAGGGAAGGACAGAGGTGGAAATCGTTCTTGACCACTGAAAGGGATCATTCCGGCAACCACCTAAAGTGATTTACGGAAACGACGGTAAATCTAAATCTGGGCGGATGGACGAGGATTTAAACCGCCATCCTGTCGATACGATCCCTGTACCTTACCACTGTGCCACATCACTAGGTATATATACATAATCATAATTTTCGCACATTTCGAGATGTGCTATTCAGTATCCAAAGCGAAAATACTATCAGATTCGTTCTGCAATTCTTTGTGATCATCGAAGCGACGTTTGTTGTCGTAGGATATAATCTGAGAGCTTCACTGTCCCTATTAATTTCGAAACGGGACGGTTCGTTCATTATGCGGACGTTCCATTTCGGGTGCAAATGCTTCTTCGGCTTCGGCGATCAGTGACATTACAGTACGCTGCAAACACATACGCTGCTACATCATATTGGAAAATAACCATTACTGAACAGAGAATAAAAGCAACTTTTAGGCGTGGGTAGTAGTGGCATTCCTATGGAGCAGCAAACAGTTTTCAGAATTATAAATACGACTGTGTTCAAAAAGTAATGCCACACGTCATGTTCTGGAAGCGGGTTGGCTTTGTTCAGAATTCCAGTGAACCATATTATTCCCCAGTCTTTTGGCTATAGCACGCTATCAATACAGTCTCCGTTAGAATACGATGGCCTTACGCCAGTTGACAGTGTTGCATTTGTTTTTAACACGAGGGTTACTCGATATATGCAGGTCTGAAGATAGCACAATGTATTGCCGAAACTGGTTGCCTAACAAATAAAACCAAAATAACAGCTATTGCCATTTCATTATTGGAAATCGAGCAGCTGAAGTCCCGCACTCCGGACATAGGATGGAGGAGACTGTTCACACGTTCCAACATTGCAGGAGTCACATCTGTGTGCTGTCGGCCGTGTTTGCGTGCTCTAGTTGCAATGATGGCAGGCACCTAGCTCAACGACTCATTGCGCTTTTGTTCACAGTCAGATCTCCGTAGACATTCTGGAAGAGCCTATGAATATTTGCGACGCTCGGCGCAGGAAACTACTCACCTCTATCGTCTAAGCTGCACATTATGTTAGCCGACAGTAACTGGGAAGAGGCTCGCACAGTGGGGGGAAGATAACTAAGGCTGAGTGACGCAACGGTCTGAGTTAATTGCGCGTGAGAATTCAAATTGCTGGGTCGTCAAAGGGCTGGAGCGTTCGGGTGGTAGAGGTGGTGGGGGCGGTGGAGTTGATGGTGTGGGGCACTGCCTCTGTAAGTGCAGCCTGCTACCGCCCAAGGAGAATTCTGGCGGCGACTCGCAGAGGCATGGCTGTGTGCCGCTGGCGGCGGAGGTGCTAGGGGCAGGAGGCAGAGGCTGCTTTCAGCACGCGCGTTAATCAATAGGCGTAATGGGCGCCGCCTAGCCTGCCGAGCCGGCCACACTCAACTCTTAACTTAGTAATTTGAGGTCGCCAAGTAAACGTAATTACACGACAGAGCGGGAATCCTCGGGACTCCCGCCGCGTCATTAAGTCAATTCAGGAAGGAACTTGGGTGTTAGCCACTAAAGGCCGGCTCCTCAGGAGGTGACTGTGTGCCTAGTCGCTGCTAGGCCCTGCAAGTAGATTTGCATCCTGCACAAGGCTTTAACTGTCTTACGTTGTCGCTGTTCGTGTTCGCGGCCATATCGGCATTGGAGTTTGGACATTGTGGCTCAGTGATAACGACCAATCGACTGTGGATCTTTTGAAGACACTGACATTATTACCTAAGATTTTAGTACCGATTTACAAGTCGTCATACAAAACTCACGTTTTGAAAAATGATATTACGAGAAATTTATTTAAAGCTTGATAATTTTTTCATATTCTTAGGCCACAGTCATGTACTGTTGTTTGAATGATATTTTCGCCCTTTGACTGCAAAACATCTTTATTTTATGTTTCTATCATGATTTCAGCCGTAAGCAGTTATCAAGTACAACGATGATGGGTATAGTTACACTTTGTTAAAAGAAATCACAGGCGGGATCTATTCATCTGGTTGTCCCAAAGTGTAGATAAGTCCCAAGTCAACAAAACGTATAGCAGACACTACCAAACTTGTTTTCCGCCCATATAACAATACAACAAGACAACAACTGTTTGCGGCTGAAAACATGTTTGCTGATTGTCTGCTATACATTTCGTTGATTTTGACTTGCCTATACTGTGGGACACCCAGTTCAATAAATCTAGACTGTGACTTCACTTAACAATGTGTAACTATACTCAACATTGTTGTACTTGACAAGGACTTAAGCCCGAAGTCATAATAGTAAAATAAAAAAGAATGTTTTACACTCAAATGATGGAAACACTACTCAAACATATTTACAACTTGTACAGAAACCAGACTGCACTTATAAGAGAGGAAGGACATGAGAGGGAAACGTGGTTGAGGACGGAATGGGATACGGTTATAGCCCGTTTCTAGTGTTACTCAGTCTGAACATTGATGAGGTTCTGAACGTTGAGCAGGAAGTAAAGCAAACCGAGGAGAAATGTGAAAGTAAATTAAAGTTGAGGTTTGCGAATGACATAGTAATCACACCTTCAAAGTTCGTGCTCCTGTTGTCGTCTACTGCGTATAATATTACAGTATGTCGATAATTACTACTTTCGAAATGGAAATTTGTGGTAAGGCCTTATGGGGCCAAACTGCTGAGGTCATCGGTCCCTAAGCTTACACACTACTTGATATAACTTAAACTAAGTTACGCTAAGGACAACACGAACACCCATGTCCGAGGGAGGACTCATATCTCCGACGGGGGAGCCGCGCGGACCGTGACAAGGCGCCTCAGACCGCTCTGCTGCTCCGCGCGGCAATTGCTGCTTTGGGAACCCGTCTAATTACAACTTAATAAAAAAATACGTGCATACAAACTGTATTTTAGTCATTTATGATCAGACGGTCCCAAAGTAATAGTTATCCATATAGTAATTTTATCGGAGACCACAAGACAATTTCGAAGAGCAGCTCAGCAGAATGCATACTGAATTGAAGAGATATCATTAGATGATTTCAGTAAAACAAGATTAATGGAAAGTAATCAGATTATATGAGGTGATGCCGAGGAATTAGATTAACGAAAGAGGCACTAAAAGTAGTAGATGAGTACTGTTTGCTATATGGGCAGCTAAATAACGGATGATTGGTGAAGTAGAGAGGGTATAGAATGTAGACTAACAACAGAAAGGAAAACATTTCTGGGAAGAAAAACACGTTAACATCTAACATAAATTTGGATAGTAATAAGTCTTTTCTGAAGTATTTGTATGGAACGTTGTCTTCTATTAGTCAGACGTGATTGATTAACAATTCAGACAATAAGTGAATAGAATTTTGCGATGTGTCGACACACAATAATGCTTGGAAGTAGATGGGTGTATCAAATAACAAATGAGGACATGCTAAATCGAACTAGTGAGAAAATTAGCATTAGCTGAGTTTCACTAAAAGATGCGATCAGTTGAGAGGACACGTCACGCTGCATGAAGGAATAGTCAGATTGATAATAGAGGGAAGAGTGATGGGTTGAAGTTGTAGAGAGAGACCTCGACATGAATGCGGTAAGCAGGTTCAAAATGCAAGCGGTTTGTAGTAGTCATGGAGAGATGAAGAAACTTATGCAGGACAGACTTGTGTGGCGAGCTACATCAAACGAGTCTTCCGCGAGAGGTGCATCAAAGCAGCCCTTGTACTCAGCACCGCAGTATGTGAAATACACATTTGGGAAAGTGTCTCATTGACATACAGCTGTCGCTCAAGAATTCACCAATTTAAAGCTTCATTGAAGTTGGTGAGAATTGTAGCACCAAGAAGGAACCGTCAGAATTTATGAAGAAAGCTTACAATAATGTGCCAGCAATATGATATTAAGGTTGCAGTTGCACGCTCTCTGGAGTGCAACTTTCGAGTGACTGGAAAAGTGAGCGATAAGGCAAGATCAATTAGTTAAGAGCCGTCAAACGAAGTCCAACGTGCAAGCAAAAGTCGAAGTGCATTTTCGGCATCAAAGGCCGCAACATCAGCATCTCTCATTAAAGTTTCCAGTATCTTAACCACTTTTTCTGACTGTTGACAAAACTGATGAAGAGGGCACTGTCTTTCCCAACGCTTCCTTTAATTATGCGAGCTACGATTAAAGTAATTACAAATTAACAATTATGATTGACGCAATGAACGTAATTCGTCTACGCAACAGTAAAGCTCCGCTTAGCTTCATCTGAAGCATTGGCTAGCCGCTGAAAACACAATGGTTATGGTCGTGTTTGCGTCGAAGTCTGCCTCTGGTTCAGCTTCCATTGTCCGGAATTCACAAAAGTCTACGAAGGGTACGAAACCATCGTCATTATGATTTGATGTTAAAATGTGTTCCAGGACGAATCCCGCCTTAATATTTTCTGCAAATTTTGGCTTTTCTGTATCGGCCGCAGTCTACGAAACTACTTCCTTGTCCTTTTGGATCACCTGATATGTCACCAAGGTACCACACTGCATAAACTAAAAGGGCAGCTTTTTCTTTATGGTCCCCAGTAACGTCAATAACGAGATAAATTTTCTTCTGCAACTGTACAAAATATGTAACATTGAACTACACTTTTTAAATAGGAAATTAATTTAACAAATTACAAAATGGACTAACAAAATAAAATGATTCTTACCGCTCTGACGTAATGATACGGGGAAACCGTGAGATTGAGACACGAATAGTTAAATCTTAATAAATGAGATTCTCAACAAACAGAAAAGATTCTTCATAGAAAGGGGAGTTCCGAGACGTAGGCGACCTGAGTGAAGAAGGTCGTACAAACAGAAAATGGAAAAATGAAATGGTTAGAAATTATCAAAATCATAGGAATTTCGCACAACACACAAGTTTTGTGGGTGTCAGTAAATGGGCGAACATAGAGTTGTATTGGCCTTCTCTTCTAATGAGAAACAAGTTATCACCACATTCTAGACTCACTACCATCGCTGTTGAGCCTTTTTTCCCAGTAAGTGGTTGTTTATACGTAGCCCATGAACCATGGACCTTGCCGTTGGTGGGGAAGCTTGCGTGCCTCAGCGATACAGATAGCCGTACCGTAGGTGCGACCACAACGGAGGGGTATCTGTTGAGAGGCCAGACAAACGTGTGGTTCCTGAAGAGGGGCAGCAGCCTTTTCAGTAGTTGCAGGGGCAACAGTCTGGATGATTGACTGATCTGGCCTTGCAACACTAACCAAAACGGCCTTGCTGTGCTGGCACTGCGAACGGCTAAAAGCAAGGGGAAACTACAGCCGTAATTGTTGCCGAGGGCATGCAGCTTTACTGTATGGTTAAATGATGATGGCGTCCTCTTGGGTAAAATATTCCGGAGGTAAAATAGTCCCCCATTCGGATCTCCGGGCGGGGACTACTCAAGAGGACATCGTTAACAGGAGAAAGAAAACTGGCGTTCTACGGATCGGAGCGTGGAATGTCAGATCCCTTAATCGGGCAGGTAGGTTAGAAAATTTAAAAAGGGATATGGATAGGTTAAAGCTAGATATAGTGGGAATTAGTGAAGTTCGGTGGCAGGAGGAACAAGACTTTTGGTCAGGTGATTACAGGGTTATAAATACAAAATCTAATAGGGATAATGCACGAGTAGGTTAAATAATGAATAAAAAAACAGTAGTGCGGGTAAGCTACTACAAACAGCTTAGTGAACGCATTATTGTGGCCAAGATAGACACGAAGCCCAAGCCTACTACAGTAGTACAAGTTTATATGCCAACTAACTCTGCAGATGATGAAGAAACTGATGAAGTGTATGATGAGATAAAAGAAATTATTCGGGTAGTGAAGGGAGACGAAAATTTAATACTCATGGGTGACTGGAATACGACAGTAGGAAAAGGAAGGGAAGGAAACGAAGTGGGTGAATATGTATTGGGGCTAAGAAATGAAATAGGAAGCCGCCTGGTAGAATTTTGCACAGAGCATAACTTAATCATAGCTTACACTTGATTCAGGAACCATGAAAGGAGGTTGTATTCATGGAAGAACCCTGGAGGTACTAAAAGGTTTCAGATAGATTATATAATGGTAAGACGGAGATTTAGGAACCAGGTTTTAAATTGTAAGACATTTCTAGGGGCAGATGTGGACTCTGACCACAATCTATTGTTTATGAACCGTAGATTAAAACTGAAGAAACTGCGAAAAGGTGGGAATTTAAGGAGATGGGACCTGGATAAACTGAAAGAACCAGAGGTTGCACAGAGTTTCAGGGAGAGCATAAGGGAACAATTGACAGGAATGGGGGAAAGAAATACAGTAGAAGAAGAATGGGTAGCTTTGGGGAATGAAATACTGAAGGCAGCAGAGGATCAAGTAGGTAAAAAGACGAGGGCTATTAGAAATCCTTATGTAACAGAAGAGATACTGAATTTAATTGATGAAGAGGAAATAGAAAATTGCAGTAAGTGAAGCAGGCAAAAAGAAATACAAACGTCTAAAAAATGAGATCGACAGGAAGTGCAAAATGGCTAAGCAGGGATGGCTAGAGGACAAATATAAGGATATAGAGGCTTATCTCACCAGGGGTAAGATAGATACTGCCTACAGGAAAGTTAAAGAGACCTTTGGAGAAAAGAGAACCACTTGCATGAATATCAAGAGCTCAGATGGAAACCCAGTTCTAAGCAAAGAAGGGAAAGCAGAAAGGTGGAAGGAGTATATATAGGTTCTATACAGGGGCGATGTTCTTTAGGGCAGTGTCATGGAAATGGAAGAGGATGTAGATGAAGATGAAATGGGAGATATGATACTGCGTGAAGAGTTCGACAGAGCACTGGAAGACCTAAGTCGAAATAAGGCCCCGGTAATAGACAACATTCCATTACAAATACTGATGGCCTTGGGAGAGCCAGTCATGACAAAACTCTACCATCTGGTGAGCAAGGTGTATGAGACAGGCGAAATACCCTCAGACTTCAAGAAGAATACAATAATTCCAATCCCAAAGAAAGCAGTTGTTGACAGATGTGAATATTACCGAACTATCAGTTTAATAAGTCACAGCTGCAAAATACTAATGCGAATTCTTTACAGACGAATAGAAAAACTGGTAGAAGCCGACCTCGGGAAAGATCAGTTTTGATTCCGTAGAAATTTTGGAATACGTGAGGCAATACTGACCCTACGACTTACCTTAGAAGAAAGATTAAGGAAAGACAAACCCACATTTCTAGCATTTGTAGACTTAGAGAAAGCTTTTGACAATGTTGACTGGAATACTCTCTTTCAAATTCTAAAGGTGGCAGGGGTAAAATACAGGGAGTGACAGGCTATTTACAATTTGTACAGAAACCAGATGGCAGTTATAAGAGTCGAGGGGCATGATAGGGAAGCAGTGGTTGGGAAGGGAGTGAGACAGTGTTGTAGCCTCTCCCCGATGCTATTCAATCTGTATATTGAGCAAGCATTAAAGGAAACAAAAGAAATGTTCGGAGTAGGTATTAAAATCCATGGATAAGAAATAAAAATTTTGAGGTTCGCCGATGACATTGTAATTCTGTCAGAAACAGCAGATGGCTTGAAAGAGCAGTTGAACGGAATGGACAGTGTCTTGAAAGGAGGGTATGAGTAGAACATCAACAAAAGCAAAACAAGGATAATGGAATTAGTCGAATTAAGTCGGATGATGCTGAGGGAATTAGATTAGGATATGAGACACTTAAAGTAGTAAAGGAGTTTTGCTATTTGGGGAGCAAAATAACTGATGATGGTCGAAGTAGAGAGGATATAATATGTAGACTGGCAATGGCAAGGAAAGCGTTTCTGAAGAAGAGAAATTTGTTAACATCGAGTATTGCTTTAAGTGTTAGGAAGTCGTTTGTGAAAGTATTTGTAAGGAGTGTAGCCATGTATTGAAGTGAAACTTGGACGATAAATAGTTTGGACAAGAAGAGAATAGAAGCTTTCGAAATGTGGTGCTAAAGAAGAATGCTGAAGATTAGATGGGTAGATCACATAACTAATGAGGAGTTACTGAATAGAACTGGGGAGAAGAGGAGTTTGTGACACAACTTGACTAGAAGAAGGGATCTGTTGGTAGGACATGTTCTGAGGCATCAATGGATCACTAATTTAGTACTGGAGGGCAGCGTGAAGGGGAAAAATCGTAGAGGGAGACCAAGAGATGAGTTCACTAAGCAGATTGAGAAGGATGTAGGCTGCAGTAGGCACTGGGAGATGAAGAAACTTGCACGGGATAGAGTAGCATGGAGAGCTGCATCAAACCAGTCTCAGGACTGAAGACCACAACAACAACAACAACAGTATGTTGCGTCTCTAAATGTGCTAAAAGAGGAAAGGGGTCGTCCCTGTCAGCAGTTGTCGGTGCATTTAAGTATAAAGACTATCTTGAAACAAAGACGTCCCTCAGAACTGTAAAACATTCCATGGTACTCTCGCTTTAGATTTGTATCAACTTCTTGCTGCAGAAAACGATAGAGTGAAAGCCCTAAAACAGAAGATAGAAAGATCGTGATTGGATTTGCACATACATTTGGGACAAGACTATACTATAGATGTTAAAGAAGCTGGAATTTTCAAGAACACAGAGCAAAAGCAAGATCGAGAGACAATTGGCTGTAGGGAGAAGTGCAGAGGGGAATGTAGCGAAGTAGAATAAGGTGGAGGAGGATAAATTATTTTTCTGGGTCATCAGCGTTGTATTGGTTTGAAGCTGCCAAAAACGAATTCCTCTGTTGTGCCAACCTCTTCTTCTCAGAGTAGCACTTGCAATCTGCGTCCTCAATTATTTGCTGAATGTAATCCAATCCCTGTCTTCCACCACAGTTTTTGCCCTCCATAGTTCCCTCTAGAACCAAGGAAGTCACTCCCTGATGTCTTAATAGATATCCCATCATCCTGTTCCTTCTCCTTGTCAGTGTTTTCCACATACTCCTTTCCTCTCCGATTCTGTTCAGAACCTCCCCATTCCTTACTTTATCAATCCACCTAATTTTCAGCATTCGTCTGTAGCACCGCATCTCAAATGGTTCGATTCTCTTCTGATCTGGTTTTCCCACAGTCCATGTTTCACTACCATACAATGCTCTGCTCCAAATGTATGTTCACAAATTTTTTTTCCTCAAATTAAGGCATATGTTTGATACTAGTAGACTTCTCTTAGCCAGGAATGCCCTTTATGTTAGTGCTAGTCTGCTTTTTTTTTCGTTTATTTCCATCATTTCTTCTTCATCGTACAGATTGAACAATAGGGCGAAAATCTACAATCTTATGTTACACCCTTTTTTCTGAGCACTTCGTTCTTGGTCGTCCACTCTTATTATTCCCTCTTACCTCTTGTACGCATTGTATTTTATCCGTCTCTCCCTATAGCTCACCCCTGTTTTTCTCAGAATTTCGAACGTCTTCCACCATTTGACAGTGTCGAACGCTTTTACTAGGTCGACAAGTCCTATGAAAGTGTCATGAATTTTCTTTAGTCTTGCTTTCATTATTAACCGCCTCGACAGAATTGCCTCTCTGATGCGTTTACCTTTCCTAAAGCTGAACTGATCGGCATCTAACACATTCTAAATTTTCTTTTTCATTCTCTTATATATTATTCTTGTCAGCAACTTGTAAGCATGAACTGTTAAGCTGATTGTGCGATAATCTGATTGTGTAATAATTCTCGCTCTTGTCAGATTTTGCAGTTTTCGGAATCGTGCGGATGATATTTTTCAGAAAGTCAGATGGTATGTCGCCATACTCCTACATACTACCCACCAACGTGAATAGTCGTTCTGTTTTCACTTCCCCCCAATGATTTTAGGACTTCTGATGGAGTGTTATCTATTCCTTCGGCCTTATTTGAATTTAAGTCCTCCAAAGCTGTTTTAAATTCTGTTTCTAATAGTGGATCCCCTATCTCTTTTAAACCGACTTATTTTCTTCTTCTGTCACATCAGACAAATCTTCCCCCTCATAGAGGCCGCTCATGTGCTCTTTCCACCTATCTGCTCTCTCCTCTGCGTTGAACAGTGGAATTCCCGTTGCACTCCTAATGTCACAACCTTTGCTTTTAATTTCACCGAATACTGTTTTGACTTTACTATATGCTGAGTCAGTCCTTACGATAAAATTCCTTTTTCTAGTTATTCACATTTTTCACCCAGCGATTTCGTTTTACGCGCGAAACTCCAGATGTCAGACACTCCGATCTGTATCAAACTTTGTATTTTGATAGAATATCAACCAAAACTCCGATTTAGTTCGTACTGTGTCCTGTCGCCCAGCAGAACTGGCATAAACGTTAATTAAAAGTAACGCAAAACCTACCAGAGCACAGGAAAAGTGTCTATATGTGTATGTGATGAGCCTGGCAGCCGTGGGTGAATTGATAGTGCACTAGGGCGTTGTAATGAGGGTCCCGGCTTCGAATCCCATTGGTGACAGTCTTTTTCTTTAATGATAAGTAAAAGGACTATTTGGAGAGTACAGCAATTTCTCGTGGTAGCCTGTTTGAAAGCAGTAGATCTGTAGAATACATGTGTACTTTCACGGAATATACAATCAAAATAAAGAAACAACTGGATCACATGTGTGGAAGTAATAATAATAATAATAATAATGATACACGTAAGAAAACTAATAGTAGATGTAATAATAAACAAAATAATAAGATTAATAATAAGTACATAACGTCGACTCAAGTCAAATCAAATGGTCATAAATAACGATTCCGCTCCATCTACTATGAGCTCGACGATATCTAATGGGTCTTCTGTGATGATCGACGTCTACCATTGATCAATTACGTCCAGTAAGAATGCTGCACACTCTCTCTCATCTTCAGGTATTTCCGCTTGTTTCACGTACACAAAAGTCGCTATGCAACATCACGAGTGTTGTCTGTTCCGTCGCACATGTCCGACAGAACACCACACCAATCCATACAGATATACTCTATAGTTTTGCTACTTTCAAATAGCGAAGTGAAAGCAGAGTGTGAAAAGGACATCCTACAAACTACGAAAATTGTTTTTACGAGTTAGGAAAACGTTCTCCCTAATAACAGTTTCACGTGTAAACAGTGAAAAAAAAAATTGTCGCAAACGACATTCGACGCTCTACCAACTCACCCACGGAAGCCACATTGGTTAGTAGTTCACAGGCACTCTTTCCCTATACTCTTGTAGTTCTGGTTTTGTTTTTAATTACCATTTACGCCCTGACGACAGCACATAAAACGAACTAAATCGCAGCTATTGTTGATACTCTATCGACACACAACGTTTGGTAACAATCTAGGTATCTGACTTTTGGAGCTTAAGTTTTAGCTTCACGGCGCTTAATATTTATTCCATTCCTCAGCGCATTTTATGTCTGCATTCCTGAGTTTCGCTGAACATTTTTGTACTTCCTTCTTTCATCGATTAGCTGAAGTATTTTTTCTGTTACCCATGACTTTTTTTGCAGTCACCTTCTGTTACGGCGTAAAGTCAAGCACCGGCACTCTAGCCAGGAACGAGAAGAAAGAGAAGGCTGTGAGAAGAAGTCAGTCAATCACACACTGACCGACCTCTCTTCCAGGACGACAACGCGACAGCAGCAGCCCCTGGGAGAAGAGAAGCGCCGCGCCCGACTGGTGGCGGCACAGTTCAATAGCAGCTTCAACGTTAGCCACTTGGATAGCAGCCTCAAAATATGCGATTTAGATAGCAGTTCAAGAAAGACTTTTGTCAGTTAGAAGTCAGCAGTCACTGCAAAGACTGACGATTTCGTATGCCGCCCTTTGCTTGCGACACATATGTGTAATTGCCAAAGTTAATTATCGTAAAATTCTTATTGTATTAAAACTCATTAATACGACTTGTTTGATTGTTTAGCGAACCGAGTATGCAGGCTTCCTAGACACTACAAGATTGACGACTACGCTGGACGAAACATTGGCGTCGAGGCGAAACAATACCATAGCGATAACTGGGAGCTACTAGCTGCCACTGTTTTGTTTCGTCGTGGGCTGAAAGTTTTTGCTGGCGCCTTAATTCTGCCTTGACTTTCCTTTGCAGGAGTGTGTTTACGCTTTAATAGCGTCTCTTATAGAGAGTTTTCAGGTGAGCGTTGCAGAAATTTTCTTTGCTTGGGTGCATATTTTTATTGCTTGCATTGTTTGTTTATTGATTTTGCCTCTTCAAAAATGAGCACCCCATGTCTCCCACCCTCTGCTCAGGCACCTCAGCTGCAGGCAATAGATGCAGCGCGGATAACACAGATGTCTCAGTTTCAGCCGCAGCAGTTTGCAACACTTCTAAACGTGGTGCAGCAGCTACTAGCCAACCAAGCTACAAATGCAGTGCAACATGCAGAAACTGTAGCTCCGAGTGCCATACCGCCTTTTCGCCAGTTTAACGAAAAAGAAGAGGAATGGCTCGAATGGTTGCAACAGTATGAAGCCCACATCATTGCTCACAAAGTACCAGGTACTGTGAAACTACACTACTTTTTGTCAATAGTAGGAACTGCAGTCTTTCGCATCATTCAGAAATGGTTTCCTAACGCCACGCCAAGTGAACTTTACTTTGATCTGGTTGAAGGTTCTCTAACTAACTATTATGACCAACAAGTGAATGTGTTGGCAGCTAGGTACCACTTCTTCCGCTGCAAGAAAAGGTCAGAACAAACTTATCACTAGTGGGTAACAGATATCCATGGTATGACGAGAAAATACAAATTAAAATTGCTTGTGGTGCTTTATGTTCAGATGTTATGTTGTGTGATGCGATCGTGTACGAATAACTGAAGTCAACCTTACAGAACAGATTTTGAAACAGTCAAATCCATCATATCAGCATGTAGTGCAAACTCTAGATCAGTATGATTCATGTGCGTCCAGGCAAGCACAGTGTTATGCTTGTGGCAAGAAAGGTCACATACAATCCATGTGTTAGCAACATTACAACCATAAGAATTCTGCCCACTCACGAAACCCTAGTCACAGGGCCTATGTAATCAGTGCAGTGTATTGAAAGCCTGCTGCAGACATTAGAAAAACTAGTAAGCAAACAGTTTCATCAGTGCTACGTCAGTCCAACAAACGTTTTGCTCATTTGCATTTTAGTGTTAAACGTGTGTTGCATTTTAGTGTAAAACGTGTGAAATTTCAGTTGGATACGAGTGCCTCTGTTACATTGCTCAATCGTAACACATATGGACTTTTAGGCTCCCCTTGCATGTATAAAACCAGCACACACTTGACGGCCTATAATGGACAAGAAAATGCACTTTACTTGCCATGTATCGCTCGCATACGCGAACTGCAACTTTTACTGTGCTACACGCGACTGTGAGAACATATTTGGCCTTGATTCGTTAGAGCTGTTTTGCTTTCAAATTCAGGAGAATTTGCTGTCAGTGACTGCATTCAATGCCAAAGACAGAGTTCAGAAAAGAGTTCCTTGAACTTTTTTCTGAATGTTTAGACAAGGCTAAATTGCTTTTTGACATGTTTCTATGAAAGACAATGCTCGGCCGAAATTTTGCCGGGCCGGAACTGTTCCCATTGCATTACGGGAGAAAATGATCACTGAACTTAAAGAATAACAAGATAGCGGAGCTATTGCACACATACAAGCTAGTGAATGGGCAAGTCACTCGTTTTGGCCCAAAACCTTCAGGTCGCATTCGCCACTTTAAGTCTACAGTCAACCCACAAACTGTGACTGATCCTTATCTATTGCCACGGCCAGAGGATCTCATGGATAGACTAGGCGCTCGTCGCTACTTCACAAATATTGATTTGTGCGACGTATATCTTCAAATACCACTAGATGAAGAATGTTAAACCGCGTGTGCTGTGAACACTAATATGGGTTTGTTTAAATATTTTCGTTTGCCTTTTGGCAGTGCTTCCGCACCAGCCACTTTCCAACGGTATTTCGAACAGCTGACTGCTCAAGTATCAAACTGTTTAAATTATTTGGACGATATTGTCGTAGCAGCTCGTACACCTGAAGAAAACATTGCATATTTGCGTGCTTTGCTTCGTGTGTTGTCTGATGCAGGACTAAAGTGTAGTCTGGACAAGTGTAATTTCTTTTACCTGATTTACAGTATCTTGGACATGTCATGTACATCCTTTTCAGTCACATTTGATAGCCATACGTGACGTCCCAGTTCCTCGCAATGTCGCAGAACTGTTGTCAGTGTTAGGGAAAATGAACTGTTATATTGGGTTCATACCGAATGCTGCACAAATCACTTCATCGTTTGCGTCGCAAGAACGCCAGCTTTGTTTAGACAGATGAGTGCCAAGAAGTTTTCAAAAACTTAAAGATGCATTGCTCAATGATCGACATTTGGTTCACTTTGATCCTGACAAACGAGATGTGTTGCAAGTTGACGCTTTGTCTTGCCGAATCGGTGCAGTTCTTTCGCACAGATTTGATGATAAAGACTGGTCTATTGCTTTCGCGTTTGAAGTGTTGTCCAAGGCTCTGTGTAACCGTTCACAAATAAAGAAATATGCATTGGTCATTGTGTACTGTGTCACCAAATTCCACCACTCTATATATGGCAGAAAATTCTACCTTGCTTCATCAGATGAAGCCGTTTCCTGTACGAACTGCCCAAAAATTGCAAAAATGGTCTTTGTTTTTGTCTCAGTACCAGTACGAGATTGTGTATAGTCCGACAGCTCAACATGGTAAAGCGGACGCACTTTCACGTCTTCCGATTGGCACGGATACAGATTTTGACACATCTGCTGCATCTTGTTGTCACATCAGTACTCACGATTCTGAATTACTTCAATCCTTTCCTCTGCACTATAGGAAAACTGCACAGGGCATGGAATCTGATTCAGATCAGAAAATTTCCCTAACATACATTCGCTCATCTTGGCCTCGCTCATTGCATAGCATCAAGAACCATGTAATGCGCTAATACTTCACACGTCGACATAGCCTCGCTATACAGCAAGGTGTGATTCTTGTTCAAAATGAAAGTGGAGGGTCACGTGTGTTGATCCCAAAGCTCTGCAAAAAGAAGTGTTGCAGTTACTTCACCAAGGACACTGGGGGATTGTTCGTACGAAATAGTTAGCGATTCGACCTTGCACAAGGCAGGGTATGGACAACCAAATAGAACACATGAAGTCACAATGCCACGCATGTGCGAAAAATCAGTCCGCTCCTCCACAAAAATTCTCTGCTGGGCCTAAGTCGCAATCACCTTCGCAACGTGTGTATGTAGACTCTGCGGGTCCAATTTCGAACGTTATTTGGTCGATTGTGGCAGACTCTTACAGCAAGTTTCCTTTTTCTGCGCCAATGAATCTGACAATGTCACCTAACACGATTGAAGCGTTGCCCTCTACTTTTTGCCTTCTGTTTCGCACACTGACTGACCTTCATTCCAGGGCGACAGCGTGAAAGCAGCGGCCCCTAGGTGATGAGGGCATAAGGGTCGCGTCCGACTGGTGGCGGCCAAGTACAACAGAAGCTTGAAGACTAGCCACTTGGATAGCAGCGTCAAGGTATGCGATTTCGATAACAGTTCAAGAAAGACTTTTGTCAATTAGAGATCAGCAGTCACTGCAAATACCGATTATTTCGTATGTCGCCCTTTGCTTGCGACACATCTGTGTAGTTGCCAAAGCTGAGTATTGTAAATATCTTATTGTAAGTCGTTGATATGACTTGTTTGATTGTTGGTCTAGCGAACCGAGTATGCAGGCTTCCTAGACCCTACATCTTCCTTGTACCTATGTTTTTCTTTCCAGCTTCTGTGATTGCTCTTCTTAGAAATGTCCATCTTCCTTCAACTGTACTGACTTCTAAGCTATTCCTTATTGCTGTATCTAAAACCTTAGAGAACTTCAAGCGTATCTCGTCACTACTTAGTTTCGGTATCCCACTTCTTTGAATATTGATTCTTCCTGGCTAATCTCTTGAACTTCAGCCTACTCTTCATAACTACTACGTTGTGATCTGAGTATATATTTGAACCTGGGTACTCCTTACAATTCCATATCTGATTTCGGAATCTCTGACAGACGAGGATGTAATCAGACTGAAATCTTCCCGTGACCCCTGGCCTTTTTCAAGTATACCTCCTGGTCTTCCGATCCTAGAACAGAGTTTTGCTATTACTAGTTCATATTCATTACGTAACGTGATGCAATCTAACTTAAATCTTCACGTATCACCCACCCTTTTCCAAATATACCTCCTCCTCTTGTGATTCCTGAACGCAGTATTCGCTATTATTTGCTGAAATTTATTACAGGACTCAGTTAGTCTCTCTCCTGTCTATTTTCCTGACCCAAGCCGATATTCTCTTGTTACCATTTCTTCTACTCCTTCCCCCTACAAATGCATTCCGATCCCCCGTGATTAGTAGATTGTCATCTCCCTTTGCATACTGCATTACCCTCTCAATATCCTCATGTACTTTCTATAGCTCTTCATATTCAACTTGCGCATGTATACCTGTACTATAGTTGTCAGTGTTGGTTTGCTGTCGATTCTGATAAGACAACTCTATCACTGAACAGTTCACAGTAATACACTCAACGCCTTACCTTCATAATCATACAGAATGGTACGCTGGTTACACCATTTTCTGCTGCAGCGATAGTACCCGTTACTCATCTGATCAAAAACCCTTGTCGTCTTTGAATTTCACTTCACTGACCCCTACTGTATCTAAAGTGAGTCTCTGCATTTCCCTTTTCAGATTTTCTAGCTTTCTTACCACGTTCAAACTCGTGACATTTCAAGCCTCGGCTCATCAAATGTTTCCTTTCGTTTCTTATTCAATATTTTTCTCATGGTCTCCTCCTCCTTGGCAGTCCCCACTTGGAAATCAGAATGGGGGAGTATTCCGGAGACTTTTGCCAATGGAGAGATCATCGTGACACTTTTTCAATTACAGGCCCCATGTCTTGTGGATTCACGTTATGTGTCTTTAGTGCAGTGGTTCCCGTTGCCTTTGTACCCTGACGCCGTTGATTGTTGCTGATTCTTCTGCCTTTAGGAGCAGTTTCCCACCCACAGGACAAGAGAGTGCCTTGAGCCTCTATTCGCTCCTCCGCCATCTTTGACAAGGCCGTTGGCAGAATGAGGGTGACTTCTTATGCCGGAAGTCTCTGGCCGTCAATGCTGATTGTTAATCGAAATTTAAACGATGGCGGGTTTCGAACCCGGGAGCGAAGACGTTATCATTGTTAGTCAAAGACGCTACCGCTACACCACGCGTGTAAATGCACAGTTCAACAATATCAAGAGATCACTGTGAGATTATTACGCAACAATTGTCAGAATGTTACGCCGTTAGTCGAGTCCGATAACTCGCTCCCGACAAGTTGAGCGCGTTCTCCGCCGGTTAGAGCATCTTTGGTTTTCTCTCTGGTGGAAGAGAGGAAGTGTGGAAAGACAGTTACGGTGGACCGTATGTCCGGTGGAATGTAGGCGCTCTGTAGATAACAGTTGTTCAGCACTGTTGTCAAACTAATAAATCATTCTTCGGGACAACGTTTGGTTCGTAATCTCCTCACAGAAGGCGTTATCCGTTGGTATTCATCTGCCTTGTTCAGTGTGTGCTGGTAAGCTTATTATTGCAGAAAAATTGTGGGAATAAGTACAATTTAGATACCATTCGTTTCTGACAAACCTTAAGTTAATTTTGTTTTATTAGTAGCTGTTTCCTTCTGAGTCAAATACCGCAGAAAGGCAACAAAATGTGAGATCAAAACATAGTATTCCACCGTAGTAACCAGTGGCAGTTACAGTTCTTGTTATACATGTTTCAGTACTTACGCACATCTACACGTTGTTATGTATGAGCTCTTTAAAAACACATGTTTATATGTTTCTGATATTATGTACCATAAGGGGCAAAAAACTTTCCTTTTAATGGCTCTGATGTGACGAATATGCAACGTAGCGCGTTTCCTATTGGTGTGTACAAGCACCTACATGTTGACACGGAACTAGTGTGGCTTCGTGGCTTTCCGGCATGTGATGTTTATGGCCACGGTATTACCAAATGGGTCGAAACAATTCCAACGTCCTCTTATTCTTTTCTTAGATTGCATCCATCGGAGAGTGAAGAATGCGTATAGGCCAGCATGTATGTCGAAACCACCGTTGTGGAATAGTGCGCTGCAAGACGTCTGCTGCTTCGTGGTATCTCACATCCTCACATTGCAAATGTAGCGCATAAGTTTCGGCACCTCAAGTTGGAGGCACTCGAACACCAGCCCTGTGGTTCTGACCTCTACCCGTGCAGTATCTACCCACAACCAAACGATAAAAATTTGCAATGTAGAAAGTGGTGCACAAACCTGTGTTTCCAATGGACCCCACCAGAATGCAAGCTGTTCAAGGTGATGGTGCTGACAGAGGAAACCATAGTAGAACTAGGAAGTACCTGAAGAGAATCAGCCTGGTGCCTCATATGCAAGGCTGCGCTGCGAGGTAACAGACAGTAGGTGACAGGCAGACGTAGGGTGTGAGGTGAGGAGCAGAGCCGGTGTTGACACAGGCAGGCTGGGCGGCTGGTCCCAGTTTGCCCAGCGAACTGGCCCGCCACCAGCCGGTAGACGGCAGCCGCGGTAATAGCTTCCGGACAGCGATCACTCCTCAAACACTGTCTCCCCGCTCTGTTCCGCGGAATCTGACGGCGGCCGAGCGAAGTAACTTTCGTTTGCACGGTCGCGACAGCCCGAGAACCTCGGCTACAATGAGGATCTAAACTTCCGCGACAGGGGGAAGTATTAGCAGCTGACTAACATCTTAGATTTACAGCAACAATAGTCGGCGTAAATTGATTCTTGCCAGTTACAGCGAACTGGATGCCGCAGCTTCGTGCGTCTACCTCAATCTATCACATAACGTGATTTTGTAAAAGAATCTATCTGGCAACAGCACTGTGTTGTCACAGCTACACAGAGACATTCAACTGCCCCTACCAATGCAACCCGCAGTTCTATATCTGACATTCCAAAACAGTGTTCGATATATTCATATCATCTTGCTCGCTACGCGAAAACTGTTAGTCATATTGAAAAATGAACAGGACGCTTTTGCAAGTCATCTTGTAACGCTAACACCGACGATCTTAAAACGGAAATCGATGCTAACATTATACTTCTGCGAGAAATTTTTGAGAAAGTTGACCTTGAAAGAACCTAATGGAACAGAACAACCAAACTGGGATTCGTTTCTGAAACACTCCAGTGGAGTAAACACATAAATGGATTCATGTGTCAAGCAAATTGATAAACCAGAAGGTGGTGCTAAGGCTAACCTACCTTTCGTAGACACACACACACACACACACACACACACACACACACTAAACTCTTTCCTTATAAATGTTCACACTACAACAAATTAAACCGAACCTCGCAGATAAATGTGCTACTAATAAACAAATGGACAATGAGATAATGAACAGTAACATACACCTCTCAACAACACGTACCTTAAATGAACTACGTGTAACAGTTTATAAAACCAATTACCGTCACATATGAGACTAGTAGCAATACTGATCAGGGAAAAGCTTGAAATGATTCTGAATTTAAATCAGGGGCTCTGCTAATGATCATATCTATTACTTCATTGCTTAGTACAGGGCTTCTATGCCTGTGCATTAACCAACTTGCATTAGAAGAGATAAAACAGTAGAGATTTTGTATTGCTTCATTAACCAACTAGCCTAGTACCTGAGGACCCTTAAACTTTCATGGTCTGAAGAACCATGCTCATTAACAAAACCACACAAGTAGGTATGAGAAATGGTAAGTATTCTTATCGTTAATTATTAATTAAGTAAAGCACCACAAACTACAAATATTTAAATAATTAGTTATTTAAATACCCAAGCATAATTTAAACAACATCGTTGAAAATTTTCACATAACCGAAACATGTATACATAGTCAAAGAATTCCTATGAGAGATATAATATTATACATAAGCAATAGTACGAACTGACATAGAAATATCGATACAGAAACAAAATAGGTCAAAAATATGTTACGAGCTTTTTTTGCTATGTTGTTCATGGCACTTTCTCCCACCGAAAGCAACGAAAGAAACACCGTCCGAATAGACCTAGAAGACCCAACGTAACCGACAAACCCCCATGCCATCCTCAGCCCTTAGGAGTCACCGGATGTGGATACGGAGGGGCATGTGATCAGCACACCACTATCCCGGCCGTTGTCGGTTTTCATGACCTGTGTCGCTACCTCTCAGTCAAGTAGTTACTCAGCTTTCCTCGCAAGGCTGAGTGCACCCCGCTTGCGAACAGTACTGGGCAGACCTTGACGGTGACCTGTCTAAGTGCAACCCGAACCCGACAGCGCTTAACTTCGGTAATCTGACGGAAACCGGTGATACCACTGCGGCAAGGTCGTTGGCTCTTCCTCCTACCACTGTATATAAATTTGAGACTACACGATTTATTTCCTACATTCAATCTCTTTTGGGCTTTGTTGACGGGTTTAGTCGAGCATTTTCAAATTGTAAATTATCGTTTGTGTAAATTTTACCCAACACTGTTTTGAATTTCAACAGCATAAAATAATTACATCGCTTTATTCTCCAAGCCTTCTGACTACGAAACTACTGTCTTTGTAAGCCTTAAGTCTGAACCGAACAGTCGATGTAATTACTTTTACCGAGATGTTTACCAAGATCGTTTTTCCTTCTTTACCCTCACGGGCACGTTCAAATTTATAATGCTAATGAACTAGTCGACTATGCTGGTGGAATAGTATCCCAATCAATAGAGACCAAAATAAGATCGAATATCGGGGATAGTTCGTGTAGTTCGAATCTTTTTCAGTCATTGGAGGAAGTGTCACGAACAAAACGGTACAAATGCTGTCTGGTGAGTCATGGGGAGGGTAGAAGTACGATTACAGTATATTTTGTAAGTTTTTCATTGGAACACGAAAACCATGGCCTCCAGCGGAAACGTATCCCAGTACAAAATTTAACTGCGTTAAAAGTCATACGAGAAGATTATGTCCCATTTTCTGCAGGACTAACAGTTTGCTCCCTGCGAGTGAGACAATATAAAAATCTGGCGAAGTCGTTTTTGAAGGCCAGATTCATAAGTGCGGGTTGCATAAAACAACATCCGTAGGGGCAGGTGAATCACACTGTCTATACAATTACTGTTTTCGCCTGCACCCGTCAGTGCCGCGCATCTGAAAGCTGGGTGCAGTGCTGCTAGCCGTCAGGGATCTATTTATATCGATTGGACTACAGATGTCGCTGACGTTCAGACTATCCTACCTTGCATAATGAAGTCCATCCGTCACCGAGGTCATTACGAACCGTCCTGCTACCCGAATGGACACTTTAGTAGATCGGGCGTTATACGGACGCATATACGTAGCATCCACGTATCATCAGACATAGGAGCACCAGTAAATGGGCTTCGGTAGAGGCTGGATGCAACAAGAGAGAAGAAGCGTAGGTTCAGGTGCATGTTGCAGACCGGCCATGAACTTATATGTGCAGGATGTGCTACGTCCGGTTTCACAATAAACTAAATCGTATATTATTATAATCATGCCGCAGGTAAAATAATTTCTCGTCCTCATTACACAAAGTCACTCATAGAATTTTCGCACATGCAGCAGGTGTCGATAATAAATGTCACCCTCAGATACGCCGAAACTTTTCACTCTGAAAACCATCGGAAGATTGCTGTAACACTTGTTTCAGTACAATGTGACGTAGTACGAGTCACAATATGACTACCGGAAGAAATTACTAATTCTTCAAATTATTTGGAAATGATCAACATATCGAAGGTGTTACCAGGACTTTTGCTTACAGAGAAACTTTATACACAACAAGACAACAAAGTTAAGTCTATAATGTAATTCATATTAACGTTACTTAAACGCAAAGCAGGAATCAGTAACCTGAAACTGCGTTAGCACAAACGTTCACATTGATGGATAAAACTAAATACAAAAAGAAAATTGGATACTGCACTGCCATAATGTAGCTCATTTAGTAAACCCATGTGGAATGTAGCTACGTTCTTAACTACGTTGAAATATTAAATATGTCACGTCAAATGATGTCCGGTAACTAATCAGCAGTAAAATTAGTAATTCACTTACCATATTTTGTATCACAAGCTGGATATATTTGAACTAGTTTTGGCGAAAAATTTATTGTTCTGATGCTATTTTAAATCTTGAAATGTAACACATGGGCGTGGCGATATAGAATGTGAGATAGCAATAACCAGAACACGAATAATTACAGTTTTCAGAATAGGACAGGGGGGAATGCTCGTCTGCGTGTTAGTGTCATGAGTGCGGATCCTCTGGTCTCTTTCTGCATGTTAACAAGTAGTTATCTATGCCAGGAAGCTGCAGCGCGGTACGTGGCAATAATTGCAATGGTCAACATCATTTTTTGTTGAATATTCGTCCCTGAAATCATAATTAATTTAAGAGTTTCTCTACTGGTTCCATTTGCATGTAATGGTTCAAATGGCTCTAAGCACTATGGGACTTAACATCTGAGGTCATCATTCCCCCAAGACTTAGAACTATCTAAACCTAACTAACCTAAGGACATCACTCACATCCATGCCCGAGGAAGGATTCGAACCTGCGACCGTACCAGCCGCACTGTTCCGGACTGAAGCGCCTAGAACCGCTCGACCACAGCGCCCGGCTTCTATGTAATAGTGCTCTTTGTAAGTACTTGCGGTAGCCTATGAATTATATGTATTTGTCAACGTGACGTTCCCTCGCAGCAAAACTCCAACACCAAATAGGAAAAAAAAACCTGGCAGTGTACAATCTAAAGAAATAAGTAACTTAAAAGAAAATAACCATAAATAAATATATTTTCATCCGGATTTCTTGCCTTACTTTGGCTGAAGAACTTCGCTTCGACACAATCAGCAATAGTCGGCAATATTGCGGTACACCATTTGACTTTGTAACGCTTGCCTTTTTGAGAAATGTCCTGTTGTAACCGATTTTCACGTTCGTCGCTAACGGTGCCTAGGTTATAGGCAAGAAGTCCAAATGCGATATTGCAGTGTCTGTGCTATACCGAATTACCATGCAAATTACCTTCGGACATGAATGCAGGTCTGAAGGAACTTTGCATCATAATTAGGAATAACACAGAAACTGCAATATCGTATTTATCTGACGACACTGGGCAAGTGGTTTCCGAGTAAAATGCCTCCTCTGCACGGGAATACACATAATTGATGTAAGAATACAGGTTACAGACGGGTGGTTGACGACATATGGAAGTTTGTGTGTGGCCGTGAGTCGTGCTCGAGTGGGCGGGAAATCCGAGTTCGAGTCGCTGTCCGACACAAATTTTCATTGTCTCATTCCATTAAATAGCTTCTCGTTCTCCATATTCGCAATCACGAATAGATTTCATGGAAGCCCAAATGATCTTTCAAGAATTGTAGTGTAAGTGACATGTTACACATCATAAGGTGGTGTGATCGCAATAATTCATGCGGTAACACCGCGTATGTTCTCTGCCCCGAAGTCGTCTAAATCTCTTGCTGATACTTCTTTTAACGTCACTTACACCGAAATGACCTACAGACATTAATCCCATAATTTTGCGTCCTACAGATATTCCATATTGGTAGTCCTCAGAAACTTCCTAGTAAGTAAATGAACACACATGAAGTCTAGGGCTTTCAGAAAGTTTTTGATGTAACCCAGTCTATTGTGTATCGGAGAGGTAGATATACTTATTTGGGATGAAGAAGAGCGTTTCCTCGGCATTCTTCTGTCCAGATACAATATAATGCCGAGCGGGACATTTTCCCATAATAATGATGTAAACCTTCTCCGCTGCCCCATTTACAAAGAGAGCGGCAGTGCTCCTGTAGACGAGCTGGTTACTGAGGAGGCTAGCAATTACTTTTCGATTCGCATCCAGAATGAATGATAAATATTCTGGGGTATGGCAGTAACGGTCATTCGGAGTAAAACTGTCTAGAAAACATGAACTCTAAAATGCGCAGCTCAAGAGCTGTGAGCACCTCTTCATCTTCGGCACTTTGAAAGAAATCTCGTCTTGCTTTCCATATTTAGAGAGATTATAACATGGGCCAAAATAAGAAAAAGTGTTCAGTAAGCTCTAATCGGTATTACGTTATGAGCTCTTGTTCATCTTCGCTACTGTGAAACATGTATTTTCAACTGAACAAGTGCTCATAACTACTAAAGTATGAATTTTAAAAGCCTTGTTTACTGGACTTTTCTACTTTCAGTTATCAATGTCATATGCTAGTATATTGGTCGTTGTACCTAAGATATTGTGTATATGCTGAAGGTTTCCTTTCGTTATCTAATTGACCGATATAGTGATCTGTTTTAAATAATGGGTGAAGTACTACTAATGTATCTGATGAAACGTGTCATTACCTATAAATCCTTGAACACTTCCGTAATTCCAATGAACATTTAGACTGGGAAAATCTTCTGGAAGTGTAAAATAAGTTAAAGCAGCGACGCTGAGAAGAAAAAGACAGATTTTATTTCACCTGTATTCGCATCTTCATTTGGTCTTTCCTTGATGATAGCTTGTATGGAACAGATGAAATCTGAGTTGAGTGTAATTTCATTGGCTTCACAGTAACGTATTTAACCATAAGTAGTGGAGTTCATTATTTCACATTTACAACCATCATGTCTCCCTACCATCTAATTAATTATTTTCTACCCTTTAAACGTGTTTCAGTAAAAAAGTGAGAAACGCTGGGGGCGGACACTTCGAAGGCGAATGACGGAGTACTATCCGTGTTCTTTCGTTAAGTGCTTTACAACAAAGTCAGAACGCCCCTGAGACATTTAGTATGATCGTTTCTTTGTTGCAGTAACATTTTATTGTAAGAATCACATGGGTCTGATCGGTTATCGCTTTCGAGCAATGACGCCTGGAAGCCTACTCGCTGGCCTGATACAATATCGCTCTAAGAGACAGGAGGTAACGCCACAATGCCATTTGTGTTTCTCCTACTGGATGTTTCCGAGTAGCAGTTCCAAGTTCTCAAGTATCTCCTTCAGATTAACTGCATGAAGACGGAAGGACTTTTTTCCCTTGTTTGGGAAAAACTACTTTAGACTAACTTCTTCAAAACTATGGACAAGCAAAAACTGATTTCCAATGACGTTATATAAGAGGCAGTCAAATGAAAACGATACAGATTTTTTCTAAAAAAAAACCAAAGTAAAATATGTACCCTTTCCAAAGTAATCGCCGTAGATGTTATTAAATTTATCCAGCTGTGAGACAAGACGGTCAGTGATTTCATGGAAAAATGTGTGCGATTTCCTAATGAACAATGATTGTGCCCAGGTGCGCGCCTCTTCGTCCGAAGCAAATCGAATGCGTTGCTTCAAGGCTGCAAATACATGGAAATCACACGGGGAGAGCTCGGGACTATATGGAGGATGTGTAAGGGCTTCCCAGCGAAACGTCTGTATCGTAGTGGAAACAACCTTGGTAAGATGAGAACGGGCATTATCCTCGAAGAGAATGATGCCGTCCGTCAACATTCCAGGGCGTTTGGACTTTATGTCACCCTTCAATTATTGTAAAATGTCCTCTTACTTCTGAGAATTAGCTGTGGTGCCGTGTTCCAGAAATCAACGAGCAGCGGACTCGTTTAGTTAAAGGAAAAGGTAATCGTGACTTTGCCGGAGATAGAATGCCGCTTGTTACTACTACACTGCAGAAGTTTCGTTGGGAAGCACTTTCACATCCTTCGTACAGTCCACATGCGATTTCCATATTTTGGGTGCGCTGAAGGACTTTCGTGCCATCGATTTGCTGTGGACTAAGGCGTGTACGCCTAAGTAGAATCATGGTCCCGAAGACAGCCGTAAATATTTTTCCATGAAGACCTTGACCATCTTATCTCACAGAGAAATAAATCTATTAGTAGTTGGGGCGACTGCTTTTGAAGTAATAATCGGATCACATATTTTTTCCATAGTCTCGTTTTCATTTGACTTCCCTTTATAGCCAAAGGTGTCCATACATGACTCGATACCATTATGAAAAATCATGTCACTCTCGTTGGAGAAATGTCAAACAAATGAGCATTGTCTTTAAGATAAACATTCATTTTCCTACAGTGAAAGAGATTGCATCTCTTAAACAAGGAAGCTAAAACCTGAGCTTGTTACTTGCCAAAATACCATCACAGACAAGGCCATTGATATCCCACTGACACAATGCGTGTGGCTCATTTGATTCACTGTAACGTAAAATTGTTGTCAGTAAGCATACCTCGTAAGCTGTCTCCTGCGAGTTCGGCACTATATTCACTGTCATATTCACAGGAGGCTCTGGATCGGCTATTCTTCACCACCATATAGGCCTAATAGTTGACGGTAAACGAGGGCACTGTACAGTTTCCTTTGCTTTTCCTTGCTTGCCATTTATGTTTGTCATACAAAAGTAACAGGTGGTTAAGTGGTCAGTTGGTTCTATCCAAATCATGAGAATAAGAAAAAATATACGACGTTGAGTGTAGTACATGACGAATGGCATACGTGATTTGCCCTATTTCTCCTCTTGTAGCCAACCTAACACTTGAAATAAGATTATTCAGTTCTTGTTTACCAGAGGACAAGTTTTCGTTTATGCGATTTGAGTTAATATAAAGAATTCGAGCTCTTGAATTATCGCCAGCTACAAAACTTCTTGAACTTCAAACAAAATCAGGCACTTCCAACAACTAAATTCACAGCTGAGATGCAAGCGCCGAAAGCACAAGTGATACTTCGTTTTCAATAACGACTCAACGACTGTGCTTCCAAAGGAAGGAGTAAGATTTCCAAACTGAGGGTCATGCGTCGTAATTACCTGTGTATATTCCGTTCTTTGTCAACAGTGAATGCAACCTGGTGGCATTGAGAGTGTGTGACGTAGTAAGGATAATAGATAATATGAGGATAGACGAATGGGGAATCATTCTACGGATGATACAGACCACACATGGGGAATCCTACGACATAAAGTCTTTGACAAATGTCCCGTCACCTGAGAGTGAAGAAACTGGTCGGCTGTCGTGCTCTATAGGATTAGGTATTACGCAGAAGGCTTTGAAGTCAGAGCAGCTGCAGCCTGGATATATAATTTCGAAAAGATAAGGCCGCAGTTGAACCTTGACCCGCAGCCTTTTGGTATAGAGTTAACCGCGTGAGCTTGATAGGGGCAAACAAGGGCAGTTAGCTTCTCAAATTTCACATTATCCCGTAAATCATCATACACTGTCTGTCATTTGATCACTATTTCGCTATATAGTGACCCCGCTACATCAGCAGATACAGTTATTCATGGTGTCACAGGAGCGTTCTATGTTATTGTATGGCCGTGCGGTTTAGGCGCTTCAGTCCGGAACCGCGGGACTGCTACGGTCGCAGGTTCGAATCCTGCCTCGGGCATGGATGTGTGTGATGTCCTTAGGTTAGTTAGGTTTAAGTAGTTCTAAGTTCTAGGGGACTGATGACCTAAGATGTTAAGTCCCATAGTGCTCAGAGCCATTTGAACCATTTTTTATGTTATTGTATGCTCGACGTCACCTTCTTAGTGAAAAATTGCTGACATTTTCTTTTTACGATCGGAACACGACATGATATTATTGCCGGCGCGGAGTTGCAGCGAGGTTACCGGTGCCATGTCACGGATTGCGCGGCCTCTCCCACCGGAGGTTCGAGTCCTCCCTCGGGCATGGGTGTCTGTGTTTTTCTTACCATAAGTTAAATTAAATTAATTTTAGTAGTGTGTAAGTTAAGGGACCGATGACCTCAACAGTTTTGTCCGTTAGGGATTCGCACACATTTGAACGTTTTGAACATGATTTTATTGTATCTGACGACGCGGCTAAAATGATGCGACACCTATGCTGCCTATAAATAAAGGACTTAAAGGGGTCTTATATTTCCAAAATAATTACGTATAAGGTACCCATGTCTCGTCACAGAACGAGACATCAGATACCTACATACTTTGTAAATCAGGATAGACAATGTTGTTTGGCATGTCCAACGCCAGTATGCAACGCTGATGTGGGCACAAATATTTCGACCACACCATTAAGTACACATAATTGAATGTACGGCTGCAAAGGAATCATCCTTCAAATGTTCATTAGTTGAGCCAATAACAAAATGAATACCGATCGCAGTATACGCCGAATCTTAAATCTGTTATTAAAGGTTATCTGTCTTGAGCTGACGGCAGTTTAATTAGAAAGAGTTGTTACACCAGACGCGTTTTTCTTTTTTTTTTTTTTTTTTTTTTTTTTTTTTTTTTTTTTTTTTTTTACAAAGCATTTTCTGTGATTATTCTGTAAACTGGATACACCCGTTTGTACATCCAATTTACAGAATAACAACAGAAGATCAGAAGATACTTTTTAAACAAAAGCGAAACGCGTCTGGTGTAATTCTTTTTAATTAGATTGTTTCAGTCAGCTCATGACAGGTAACCTATAATAACAGATGTTAACAGCTGCTGCGAAGATGGCCACTCGAACAAACGTAGAATCTGTTTATCCCACACTACAATAGTGAAGCAACAATCACAGTGAACGAAACCCTTTTTTTTAAAAAAAAAAAAGAAAAAAGGCATTACATTACCCTTTTTAAACGAACTACTTCGTCATTTTCAAATGTAAAATGGGAATTATGACCACACATCTTAAAAAAAAACGAGAAATAATGAGACCTGGCAACCGAGGCAGTGATGGCACAACCATGTCAGTATGAGTTATGCCAATGCTTGCCCAAACGTTCATTCCATGTCCTGATGTAGAACAGATGAAAACTATACCAACGTAAACACTGCCAAGAGTTCTTACAATAACCGGCCGGTGTGGCCGAGCGGTTCTAGGCGCTTCAGTCCGCAACCGCGCGACCGTTATAGTCGCAGGTTCGAATCCTGCCTCGGGCATGGATGTGTGTGATGTCCTTAGGTTAGTTAGGTTTAAGTAGTTCTACGTTCTAGGGGACTGATGACCTCAGATGATAAGTCCCATAGTGCTCAGAGCCATTTGAACCATTTTTGAAGCCCTTGCAATATGTCCTGCTGTGACACAACGATTGTATGGCTGATATAAACTCACAAGTCGTACGTGTGTCAAGCACGTAGGATTCCAAATGGAATGCAGCACATAATTTTACTATTTTCCGAAAAGAGAATCTCAAAACACACTGTACTTTAGTATAGGACTGACACACCAGTGTGTCCACATTAGTGTGTCATAGAATGAACATTTGGGCAAGCATTGGCATAACTTGTACTGACATGGTTGTGCCACTATTCCCTCGGTTGCCTGACGTGGCTCGTTGAAACCGGTAATCTAACCCCCTTCTTTAAAATATATATATATATATATATATATATATATATATATATATATATATATATATATATATATATATAAATGTACTTTGACAATGGGTTCCCCATTGTAGTGTCAAATAAACATTTAAGTTATATTTTAGTCAAACTCCTTACGTCACTTATGTAGGGATATAGAAGCACACAGAATCGTAGAAATTGGACCATGGATTAATGAAAAGTACCACTTTGTCCAATGAATCATGTTTGTTATTATACCAGGTCGATGGTCGTTTCGGGATGTGCCATCATCCTTGTGAACGACTGCCCAAAACTTGCATTGTCCCACGGACAAAGGCCAGTGCTGTCAATATTAGGATACCTTCACGCTGTAGCCTCGCTGCTGGCACCTAGCAGCTCACTGCTCACGAGTAGCCATGTTACGTTAACGCTGCAACCTAGCAACTCACCAGGAATAGTTTCCCTGCTGCTGTTCACATAACTACAACGGTCACAGCGCAAAAAACAAACCAGCTTGTTATCATCGTATGGCAACGATCGTTGCGGGCAGTGGGGCAGTAGCAATGGTGCGACTGAAATGGGCCAGTAAGATAGTCAACTCGCTTTATTATTTTACCAGTGCACACCAGCAAGCAGTTAGGTGGGAGCATAGGTGCATCATATGCTATGGAGGATATCCATTTGGACACAATGGGACCTATGGTAGAACACCATGTCTTTTGTGACCTACATGAATATAATGTGGACTGCATCAACCCCAAAATGGTTGATGTCCTGACCACAGCGATGGCATATTCCGGCGGGATAACTGTTGGACTGTTGGTGTCACAAGTATAGAAGATAATTGTTTGAGAAGCATGACAGTGAATTCTCGTTGGTGTCTTGGCCACTAAATTCCACTGATCTGAATCTGATGGGACATGGACACACATCAAAAAAGTTTTGCAGCACCTCAGTTCCTAGATCTCCTGAAGATAGGACTATGGATATTGTATCACAGACACAGTCACTTTGACAGTTCAGAGATGTCACTAAACCCGCACCCGCCCAAAGATGTAAACAACCATGCATGAGCAGCGCCTATAAGGCAGCGGGGGGGGGGGGGGGGGGGGTGCGACAGCCCGATCATTTCCAGTCATTCCCCCAGGAACAGGAAGAAGGTACACAGCTCATGTTGTCTGTAGTTCAACCATCCCTACATCCCTATACCGTCAATACCGCGGTTCGATCGCGTCCGCATTGTTACTTTGTGCCAGGAAGGGCTCTCAAGAAGGGAAGTGTCCAGGCGTCTCGGAATGAACGAAAGCGTTGTTGTTCGGATATGAGGGAGATACAGTGAGACAGGAGCTGTCGATGACATGCCTCGCTCAGACCGCCCAAAGGTTACTACTGCAGTGGATGACCCATACTTACGGATTATGGCTCGGAGGAACCCTGACAGCAACGCAACAATGTTGAATAATGCTTTTTGTGCAGCGACAGGACCTCGTGTTATGAATCAAACTGTGCGCAATAGGCTACATGATACGCATCTCACTCCCGACGTCCATGGCGAGATACATCTTCGCAACCACGAAATCATGCAGCGTGGTACAAATGGGCCCAACAAGATGCCGAATGGACCGCTCTCGCCACCGATGAGTGTCCCATATGCCTTCAACCAAACAATCGTCACAGACTTGTTTGGAGGCAACCTGGTTAGGCTGCACGTCTTACACACACTGTCCAGCGATTGCAGGAAGGTGGAGATTCTCTGCTGTTTTGTAGTGGCTTTATGTGAGGCCGAAGCACGCCGCTGGTGGTCATAGAAGGCGCCGTGAAGGCTGTGCGACACGTGAATGCCATCCTCCGGCCGATGTTGCAACCATAGCGGCAGCATAAAGGCGGGGCATTCTTCATGCCGCCCTCATCATGCACCTCTTCCTTCAGAATAACGACATCGCTCGACTAGAGTGGTCAGCATGATCTCCAGACATGAACTCTATCGAACATGCCTGGGATAGACTGAGAAGGGCTGTTTATGGGCGACGTGACCCACCAACCACTCTGAGGGATTTACGCCGAATCGCTGTTGAGCAGTGGGACAATCTGGACCAACAGCGCCTTGATGAACGAGTCGATAGTATGCCACGGCGAATACAAGCATGAATCAATGCAAGAGGACGTGCTACTGGGTATTAGAGATACCGGTGTCTACAGAAATCTGGACCAACACATCTGAAGGTCTCGCTGTATGGTGGTACAACATGCAGTTTGTGGTTTTCATGAGCAATAAGAAGGGCGGAAATGATGTTTATGTTGATCTCTATTCCAATTTTCCGTACAGATTCCGGATCTCTCGGAACTGAGGTGATGAAAAACTTTTCCAGGTGTGTGTATTAAGCACTGTTGGGGCAGCTCCAAGCCTACAACGCACTGGCCCGTAATTTACTGGAATTACCTGTGGATAGACATTTTATGCCACATACCTATGGAAAACTATCAAGGTTTTGTCGGATGCATACCATGCATATCGATGATGTATTGCGTTCCAAAGGTGGACCAACACGCTAGTAAGCTAGTTATCGGGTTTAGTCTCATCATTATATTCTTCAAGATCTGACCATATACCCTCGCTTCAAAGTTTATTTCAAGGAAACCCCTTTCCTCTTATTTCTCAACAGCTAACATCACCGATGTCGTTCTCATCCTCCACGACTCACGGTATCGATACAGGTGCTTTAGAGGAACTAAGTTGCAGTTGTTTTGATGTTTAGTATCTATTGGACGAAGTGTGCAACTACAGACGAGAAGAGGCCTGTAAATCAAAAGAAAAATATCATTATTCGTACGATAAAAGTACTTGTTCAGAAAGACGCTGAGATAATGGGAAACGAGGTGTGGCACGATTAGTATTGCCGCTGTTCCCATCTGCCAAGATTTTTGTGGCTGGATAACCGTTTCATTCAAATGGAGTTTCGGAATCGGCAAATGGGCATTTAGACCTCTGATGACTGCAGAGGTGTAAAGTAATGCACTCATTGGAAAACAATATCCTTTAATAATCTAAAAGGGGATTTGATCGTAACATAAGTGAATTTTTACATAGAGCCCACGAAACTTTTCCTGCCTTCTTGAGCGAAAGAGGGATGGAGATATCACATCGGACAGAATAGCAGGCAGAGGTTGACGGAGGGGAAGTGGTGACACGTGGTCGCACCTGGGGGCAGCCACCAGCTCCCGGCGAGCAGCAGCCTTGTTAGCAAGAACTTCATTACGGCCGCGCGGCGGGTCATTACTCGCGTCGCACCTCCCCACTCCTTCCCTCCTCCCTCCCTCCGACCCCCGCCCTTTTGCATTCCCTGCTCCAACGCCCGGCTCGGCCCAAACAGGCACTACAATTACAGTGCACGCTGCCGTGCCGGGCCGGGCCCTCGGTATTTACAAGCAGCGGTCGCCCTCGCCCCCAGATAAGGCAGGTACTTTGCGGCCCGCCAAGCGGAAAGAATTCCGCGCCACTATCTCCCGACGCTGACGAACGGCGCCGCTGGTGCGACTCATTACGCCGGTCGGTCTGTTCCATCTGCACGCCTATGGTCCCTCCGAATTAAACTGATGCACCCGATGGCTGCATACCGAGAGTACATTCTCAGATCTGTTCACTGTTGGTATTCGATAATACCACTATATGGTTTTTAGCCCTCACCGTTTAAACTTAGTAACTGACACAATCATTATATACGTCACAGAGATATTCGTACAATGACTGAAAAAACTGCAATAGCAAAAATAATTAATGTAGTGTAATAAAATTTGTGGAATACATTTTTCTAAGTAACATAATGAATTGATTAACACTGCTGAATAACAGATTAATGTAAGCGCGAGATGGGCCATTGGAAATGTGAAATGCTGATACATTAACAACTGGTGTAACCGCCAGAATATTGAATGAAAGAAAGACTGCAAACATGCATGCCTTGTGCTATACAGGTGACGGATAGCAATTTATGGGAATGAGTTCCTTGCCTGTTGCACTCGGTCGGTCAATACAGGGACGGTTAATGCTTCGGATGACGCTGGAGATATCGTCCGATGATCTCCGACATGTGCTCGATTGAGGACAGATCTGATGATCGAGTAGAACAAGGTAATACGTCGACACATTATAGACCGTGTTGGGTTACGACAGCAGTGTGTGTACGAGCGTTATCCTGTTGGAAAAGAAAACCCTGGAACGCTGTTCATGAATGGCAGCACACCAGGTCGACTCACCAGACTGATGTGTAGCTTTGCAGTCAAAGTGCATGAGTGTGACTGCTGTCATACTAAATCACACCCAAGACCATCACTCCAGGTATAGCTTCAGGGTGTCCAGCGGGCAGACAGTCTGATTTCGGGCCCTCAACTGGCCTCCTTGTAACCAACACACAGCTATCACCGAGAGAAGCAGAACCATATTTCATCGGAAAACACATCAAACATTCATCCTGCCCTCCAAAGATCTTTCGCTTGACACCAGTGAGGTCGGAGGTGACTCTTGTTTGGGGTCAGCGGAATCCACGCTAAAGACCATCTGGCTCGGAGATGTCCTTGAAGTAACTGATTTTTAACAGTTCGTTGTGTCAGTATGGTGCCAACTGCTGCTGAAATTCCTGCAGAACACTGTGGTCTTCCCTCTCGGTAATGCCTCGGGGCCCATCGGATCCCGGTCTTCTTGCTACCGCAACACCCGTGAATATCGTCGCCAGCATTCACGTACTGTGTCTACATTCCTCCCAAGTCTTTTTCAGATATCGAAGCTCTATTATAAGACCTCATTCAAACTCAGTCAGGTTTTGATAATTGCATTCTTGACTAACATCGACTCACCACGTCCAGTCTCAAAGGTAATTAGCGGTTACGGCCGTTACAGCATGTATTAAGAGCAAACCTGATATACATCCTGATTGTGATGCTACTACCACCACTTTTATCCGACTAGCGCGAAATTTGAATAGATATGATTTTTCAAATGTAGAAAAACGCCTTTTATTTATGTTGCACAACTCCTTCTTTGTGTTACATTTTTTCCACCAGCGTTCAAATGGTTGAAATGGCTCTGAGCACTATGGGACTAAACTGCAGAGGTCATCAGTCCCCTATAACTTAGAACGACTTAAACCTAACTAACCTAAGGACATCACACACATCCATGCACGAAGCAGGATTCGAACCTGCGACCGTAGCGGTCACGCGGTTCCAGATTGCAGCGCTTAGAACCGCTCTGCCACTCCAGCCGGCTTCCACCAGTGTATAGAAGTTGCTGCGACGTGATATATGTGAATAATATGGCAACTAATGCCTATTACAACGTTCAAAAAACGCCACACGCAGTTTAAACATAGTATACACACGTGTCGCGATACTGTGACGAAATGGAGACTCATTTCCCCATTTCGCTACAGTACCGGCGAGAAAATACATACACTCCTGGAAATTGAAATAAGAACACCGTGAATTCATTGTCCCAGGAAGGGGGGGGGGGGTCAGATACATCACATGATCACACTGACCGAACCACAAGCACATAGACACAGGCAACAGAGCATGCACAATGTCGGCACTAGTACAGTGTATATCCACCTTTCGCAGCAATGCAGGCTGCTATTCTCCCATGGAGACGATCGTAGAGATGCTGGATGTAGTCCTGTGGAACGGCTTGCCACGCCATTTCCACCTGGCGCCTCAGTTGGACCAGCGTTCGTGCTGGACGTGCAGACCGCGTGAGACGACGCTTCATCCAGTCCCAAACATGCTCAATGGGGGACAGATCCGGAGATCTTGCTGGCCAGGGTAGTTGACTTACACCTTCTAGAGCACGTTGGGTGGCACGGGATACATGCGGACGTGCATTGTCCTGTTGGAACAGCAAGTTCCCTTGCCGGTCTAGGAATGGTAGAACGATGGGTTCGATGACGGTTTGGATGTACCGTGCACTATTTAGTGTCCCCTCGACGATCACCAGTGGTGTACGGCCAGTGTAGGAGATCGCTCCCCACACCATGATGCCGGGTGTTGGCCCTGTGTGCCTCGGTCGTATGCAGTCCTGATTGTGGCGCTCACGTGCACGGCGCCAAACACGCATACGACCATCATTGACACCAAGGCAGAAGCGACTCTCATCGCTGAAGACGACACGTCCCCATTCGTCCCTCCATTCACGCCTGTCGCGACACCACTGGAGGCGGGCTGCACGATGTTGGGGCGTGAGCGGAAGACGGCCTAACGGTGTGCGGGACCGTAGCCCAGCTTCATGGAGACGGTTGCGAATGGTCCTCGCCGATACCCCAGGAGCAACAGTGTCCCTAATTTGCTGGGAAGTGGCGGTGCGGTCCCCTACGGCACTGCGTAGGATCCTACGGTCTTGGCGTGCATCCGTGCGTCGCTGCGGTCCGGTCCCAGGTCGACGGGCACGTGCACCTTCCGCCGACCACTGGCGACAACATCGATGTACTGAGGAGACCTCACGCCCCACGTGTTGAGCAATTCGGCGGTACGTCCACCCGGCCTCCCGCATGCCCACTATACGCCCTCGCTCAAAGTCCGTCAACTGCACATACGGTTCACGTCCACGCTGTCACGGCATGCTACCAGTGTTAAAGACTGCGATGGAGCTCCGTATGCCACGGCAAACTGGCTGACACTGACGGCGGCGGTGCACAAATGCTGCGCAGCTAGCGCCATTCGACGGCCAACACCGCGGTTCCGGGTGTGTCCGCTGTGGCGTGCGTGTCCGGAGCAAGTATGGTGGGTCTGACACACCGGTGTCAATGTGTTCTTTTTTTCCATTTCCAGGAGTGTATTACGCATATGCTGAATGTTGCGTTTCTTGAGAGTTGTAATGGGCTTCAGCTTTAGTATTATTCACACGTACCACGTCATAGAAAAATATATATGATGGTCTCTGTTACGAAATACGGGGTGGTACAAATAAAAGTGGCCCAGACGAGTGGAAACGATTGGACGTGAATGTATGCATATAACCACAACCCGTGACGCGAGCACCACGTGTACGTCCGCCACGTGATCCAACCGCTTCAGGGCGCATTGTGTGTGGGCTGTGTCAGTGTGAGTGAACAGTGCAAAGGGGACGATGGACTACGGTACTCACAGTGGAGCAGCGGGTGTTCTTTATAGCAAGTTGTGTGACATCAGAGTCATGGAAACAGTATGGTAAGTTGTCTACTGAAAAGTAATGTGATGTACTGTAATGTCAAAGTGCCAGGAAGAGAGCCATGTAAAGCTAAGTTCAAGAATGGCGTCGGGCAGGACCTGTTCACCAATAAATGTGGCTGCAGTTCACTAGAAAATGCTTCTGAGCCCTATCCAGTCAACCCGACGCATGACGCAAGAGACTAGTAATAACGACGATCATGCAGACGAACCCTCCATCTCGACCCGCACATGAATCCCTACCGAGTGTCCGTTATTCATACATCAAAACCGTCAGATGCTCCTCAGCGTCTCGAGTTTTATGAGTGATTGTTCACTGATTGTGGTGTAGCAATAAATGAATTCGACATGGATTTGTTCTTAATGTCTAATGAGGCCTGTTTCCACTTGGCTGGTTATGTCAACTTACAGAGTCACAGGTTCTGCGAAGCGGAGAATCCACATAACTTCGACGGAACATCAGAAGGATGCCTTTTGGTGTGCTGCATCTGCACGCAGCATTACTGATCCCATCTTCTTTCATCAGACACTGACTTCGCAGCCTTACATTGCCAACGTTTTGAAACTGCTTGTGGTAGCATTAACGAAGGAGGAATAGACCTACAGTTACTTCCAACAGGATGGAGCAACTGCCCATGTAGCCGGCAGAATCTTGGAGGACATTTACAGTCTTCACACCTGACGGAATTGCTAGTAGATGTCAGTCTGGTCGCGGTTCTAGTTGGCGACCCTGACCTGTCAATTTGTGATTACATTGTGTGGGGCATCTACAAATATAATGTGTATCACAACAACCCTCATAGTCTTCACAAAAAGCAGCAGATCATTTCCGATGAGAGTGCAGCAATTCCAACAGTCCAGCTTCGATCCGTCTACAGTAACTCGTTGAACAGAGCCTACAAGTGCCAAGAGATGAATGGCGGTCGCTTTTAACAGCTGCTGTACTCAGGTTAGTGCAGTATTTCCTCTCCTCTGATGTGTTCCTTTATACCATGCAACTCCGTTCCCGAGCCACTTTCATTTGCACTACTCTGTACTAGTAATGGTATCAGTTAATAATTCTTAGCCGAAACTAGTAATGAGTCCTAATAAAGAAGATATCACGTGCAATCTTGACTTCACGCGCTTTCAATCCCTAATGTAAACAAAAATATCTGAGATTACTCGGATAAAAGACAAAGAGAAGTAGCTTACTTGACATACACTAAGGCAAAACAATAGCAACCCGCGTGACAGACCATGCCTTCCCCCTTGATGGATGCTTCGATCGAAAAAAAAATACTATACAAGGTCACCCTTGGACATTAACGCAAATAACTTTTTGGTCCAGATGCCAAATAAAAAATGTGTCAGGCAGTTGTTACTTAGAAACCAGGGGACCATAACCAGCTTAGTGCTTTTCATTTATCTTTCTATATTACGAAGATATGAACAGCAATAGGCTTTTATTGAGGAGGACCCTATATTTTATCTTATCACCTCAAGACATTTTCAGAAACGTGTCACGCATTAACGCAGACGTAACATTCATCTTAATAAGAGAGACAGACGAGGATATTTAACATACTTTTAATACTGTAACGAATTGTAGACACAAAAAATGAAAGTAAATTCAAAGTTGTTGAAGATGATCATGGACAGTGACTCACAGCTCCATACATTGCATGAAACACTTCACCGCTGCTTTAATTCTTGCCTTATGACGTGAATGTTCTCTGGAGTTGTTGGAATGGCGCAACAGAAAACGTCTTTCATGCATACTCCAAGGAAAAGAATTTCCAACTAAATCAGGAGGTCTATCAGGCCACGGTTCCATCGAGATCATGCAATCTGACAGGATACTTTCGGTTCACAACACAGCGCACACGCAAGGCATTAGGTGCTGGACACCCAAAGTATTAGTGCCACATTAGTACATTAGTACTGCGGTTCTCTGCAGCATTACATCCAGAAGACTTGGAAGAATTCGTGCGAAAAAGGTGGCATACACCATGCTTTACATTGATGTTTCATCTGTCCAAATCGCCATTGGTTTTCGCTGAACCTTTGATGCTGTTCTTTGTATTCATCTGTCCCGCCTGCAAAAAAGAAAACATCATAGAAAAAGTTCTGATTGCCGACGATTTGCTGCCGTGTCCATTGAAAGACCTGTAAACGATTTTAGAAACAGTTACTGTACAGTTCGTGAAGTACAGAAGGAACTGGTCACTTGTTAGAGAAGAGTGTACACTGGTTTTGTGAATACCAGTGCCCTGCTGAAGCTCTCGTGTGCTTACGTATGGATGCACTGAAACAAAGGTGAGAACTCCGGCAGCCTCGTGTATGCGGATTCTACGAAGACTGTGTTGCCTTTTATTGAAAATCTCGTTTCTGGAAACGTCGTAACAAGAAGTAAAAGAGCAACACCGCTCCTAAGGTAGTGAAGTTACTATTCTGATAAATTACATTCCCAACAGATGCGTAGCGCTGTAAGGTTTTATTCTTTGGTGTGCGCTATACTCACATAAAACTTCAACCGAGGACAATTGAGTTAATAATCAGCGTGCATGTTCCTTGTGTATACTAATACAGGGGAGTCAAATGAAATTTGTGTTACATATTTAACAGCGTAATGTTTACTTGAATGGTACACAGCGATATGTTTTTGAACAGCTTGTGAAGAGAATATGAGGATTACCGAGTAAAAATAAAGGGTACTGTTTAGAAAAGGCTTACTGCTGTTCGTATTCGTGCGTATGAGCTGTGAATGATCAATTGCCCTCAGGATTTTCACTTAATGAGAAACCAAAAAAAAACTTACAAAAAAAGGGGTAACGCACCCTAAGAATAACAACATAATAATAAAACCATTGGAACGAAAAATTACAGAGGGCTGTCCATGAAAATATTCGCATGTACAGTTACCCCGAAAGTTTTAAAATGCATAACTTAGAACGACTTAAACCTAACTAACCTAAGGACATCACACACATCCATCACGAAGCAGGATTCGAACCTGCGACCGTAGCGGTCACGCGGTTCCAGATTGCAGCGCTTAGAACCGCTCTGCCACTCCAGCCGGCTTCCACCAGTGTATAGAAGTTGCTGCGACGTGATATATGTGAATAATATGGCAACTAATGCCTATTACAACGTTCAAAAAACGCCACACGCAGTTTAAACATAGTATACACACGTGTCGCGATACTGTGACGAAATGGAGACTCATTTCCCCATTTCGCTACAGTACCGGCGAGAAAATACATACACTCCTGGAAATTGAAATAAGAACACCGTGAATTCATTGTCCCAGAAAGGGGGGGGGGTCAGATACATCACATGATCACACTGACCGAACCACAAGCACATAGACACAGGCAACAGAGCATGCACAATGTCGGCACTAGTACAGTGTATATCCACCTTTCGCAGCAATGCAGGCTGCTATTCTCCCATGGAGACGATCGTAGAGATGCTGGATGTAGTCCTGTGGAACGGCTTGCCACGCTATTTCCACCTGGCGCCTCAGTTGGACCAGCGTTCGTGCTGGACGTGCAGACCGCGTGAGACGACGCTTCATCCAGTCCCAAACATGCTCAATGGGGGACAGATCCGGAGATCTTGCTGGCCAGGGTAGTTGACTTACACCTTCTAGAGCACGTTGGGTGGCACGGGATACATGCGGACGTGCATTGTCCTGTTGGAACAGCAAGTTCCCTTGCCGGTCTAGGAATGGTAGAACGATGGGTTCGATGACGGTTTGGATGTACCGTGCACTATTCAGTGTCCCCTCGACGATCACCAGTGGTGTACGGCCAGTGTAGGAGATCGCTCCCCACACCATGATGCCGGGTGTTGGCCCTGTGTGCCTCGGTCGTATGCAGTCCTGATTGTGGCGCTCACGTGCACGGCGCCAAACACGCATACGACCATCATTGACACCAAGGCAGAAGCGACTCTCATCGCTGAAGACGACACGTCCCCATTCGTCCCTCCATTCACGCCTGTCGCGACACCACTGGAGGCGGGCTGCACGATGTTGGGGCGTGAGCGGAAGACGGCCTAACGGTGTGCGGGACCGTAGCCCAGCTTCATGGAGACGGTTGCGAATGGTCCTCGCCGATACCCCAGGAGCAACAGTGTCCCTAATTTGCTGGGAAGTGGCGGTGCGGTCCCCTACGGCACTGCGTAGGATCCTACGGTCTTGGCGTGCATCCGTATGTCGCTGCGGTCCGGTCCCAGGTCGACGGGCACGTGCACCTTCCGCCGACCACTGGCGACAACATCGATGTACTGAGGAGACCTCACGCCCCACATGTTGAGCAATTCGGCCGTACGTCCACCCGGCCTCCCGCATGCCCACTATACGCCCTCGCTCAAAGCCCGTCAAATGCACATACGGTTCACGTCCACGCTGTCGCGGCATGCTACCAGTGTTAAAGACTGCGATGGAGCTCCGTATGCCACGGCAAACTGGCTGACACTGACGGCGGCGGTGCACAAATGCTGCGCAGCTAGCGCCATTCGACGGCCAACACCGCGGTTCCGGGTGTGTCCGCTGTGGCGTGCGTGTGATCATTGCTTGTACAGCCCTCTCGCAGTGTCCGGAGCAAGTATGGTGGGTCTGACACACCGGTGTCAATGTGTTCTTTTTTTCCATTTCCAGGAGTGTATTACGCATATGCTGAATGTTGCGTTTCTTGAGAGTTGTAATGGGCTTCAGCTTCAGTATTATTCACACGTACCACGTCATAGAAAAATATATATGATGGTCTCTGTTACGAAATACGGGGTGGTACAAATAAAAGTGGCCCAGACGAGTGGAAACGATTGGACGTGAATGTATGCATATAACCACAACCCGTGACGCGAGCACCACGTGTACGTCCGCCACGTGATCCAACCGCTTCAGGGCGCATTGTGTGTGGGCTGTGTCAGTGTGAGTGAACAGTGCAAAGGGGACGATGGACTACTGTACTCACAGTGGAGCAGCGGGTGTTCTTTATAGCAAGTTGTGTGACATCAGAGTCATGGAAACAGTATGGTAAGTTGTCTACTGAAAAGTAATGTGATGTACTGTAATGTCAAAGTGCCAGGAAGAGAGCCATGTAAAGCTAAGTTCAAGAATGGCGTCGGGCAGGACCTGTTCACCAATAAATGTGGCTGCAGTTCACTAGAAAATGCTTCTGAGTCCTATCCAGTCAACCCGACGCATGACGCAAGAGACTAGTAATAACGACGATCATGCAGACGAACCCTCCATCTCGACCCGCACATGAATCCCTACCGAGTGTCCGTTATTCATACATCAAAACCGTCAGATGCTCCTCAGCGTCTCGAGTTTTATGAGAGATTGTTCACTGATTGTGGTGTAGCAATAAATGAATTCGACATGGATTTGTTCTTAATGTCTAATGAGGCCTGTTTCCACTTGGCTGGTTATGTCAACTTACAGAGTCACAGGTTCTGCGAAGCGGAGAATCCACATAACTTCGACGGAACATCAGAAGGATGCCTTTTGGTGTGCTGCGTCTGCACGCAGCATTACTGATCCCATCTTCTTTCATCAGACACTGACTTCGCAGCCTTACATTGCCAACGTTTTGAAACTGCTTGTGGTAGCATTAACGAAGGAGGAATAGACCTACAGTTACTTCCAACAGGATGGAGCAACTGCCCATGTAGCCGGCAGAATCTTGGAGGACATTTACAGTCTTCACACCTGACGGAATTGCTAGTAGATGTCAGTCTGGTCGGGGTTCTAGTTGGCGACCCTGACCTGTCAATTTGTGATTACATTGTGTGGGGCATCTACAAATATAATGTGTATCACAACAACCCTCATAGTCTTCACAAAAAGCAGCAGATCATTTCCGATGAGAGTGCAGCAATTCCAACAGTCCAGCTTCGATCCGTCTACAGTAACTCGTTGAACAGAGCCTACAAGTGCCAAGAGATGAATGGTGGTCGCTTTCAACAGCTGCTGTACTCAGGTTAGTGCAGTATTTCCTCTCCTCTGATGTGTTCCTTTATACCATGCAACTCCGTTCCCGAGCCACTTTTATTTGCACTACTCTGTACTAGTAATGGTATCAGTTAATAATTCTTAGCCGAAACTAGTAATGAGTCCTAATAAAGAAGATATCACGTGCAATCTTGACTTCACGCGCTTTCAATCCCTAATGTAAAAAAAAATATCTGAGATTACTCGGATAAAAGACAAAGAGAAGTAGCTTACTTGACATACACTAAGGCAAAACAATAGCAACCCGCGTGACAGACCATGCCTTCCCCCTTGATGGATGCTTCGATCGAAAAAAAATACTATACAAGGTCACCCTTGGACATTAACGGAAATAACGTTTTGGTCCAGATGCCAAATAAAAAATGTGTCAGGCAGTTGTTACTTAGAAACCAGGGGACCATAACCAGCTTAGTGCTTTTCATTTATCTTTCTAAATTACGAAGATATGAACAGCAATAGGTTTTTATTGAGGAGGACCCTATATTTTATCTTATCACCTCAAGACATTTTCAGCAACGTGTCACGCATTAACGCAGACGTAACATTCATCTTAATAAGAGAGACAGACGAATATATTTAACATACTTTTAATACTGTAACGAATTGTAGACACAAAAAATGAAAGTAAATTCAAAGTTGTTGAAGATGATCATGGACAGTGACTCACAGCTCCATACATTGCATGAAACACTTCACCGCTGCTTTAATTCTTGCCTTATGACGTGAATGTTCTCTGGAGTTGTTGGAATGGCGCAACAGAAAACGTCTTTCATGCATACTCCAAGGAAAAGAATTTCCAACTAAATCAGGAGGTCTATCAGGCCACGGTTCCATCGAGATCATGCAATCTGACAGGATACTTTCGGTTCACAACACAGCGCACACGCAAGGCATTAGGTGCTGGACACCCAAAGTATTAGTGCCACATTAGTACATTAGTACTGCGGTTCTCTGCAGCATTACATCCAGAAGACTTGGAAGAATTCGTGCGAAAAAGGTGGCATACACCATGCTTTACATTGATGTTTCATCTGTCCAAATCGCCATTGGTTTTCGCTGAACCTTTGATGCTGTTCTTTGTATTCATCTGTCCCGCCTGCAAAAAAGAAAACATCATAGAAAAAGTTCTGATTGCCGACGATTTGCTGCCGTGTCCATTGAAAGACCTGTAAACGATTTTAGAAACAGTTACTGTACAGTTCGTGAAGTACAGAAGGAACTGGTCACTTGTTAGAGAAGAGTGTACACTGGTTTTGTGAATACCAGTGCCCTGCTGAAGCTCTCGTGTGCTTACGTATGGATGCACTGAAACAAAGGTGAGAACTCCGGCAGCTTCGTGTATGCGGATTCTACGAAGACTGTGTTGCCTTTTATTGAAAATCTCGTTTCTGGAAACGTCGTAACAAGAAGTAAAAGAGCAACACCGCTCCTAAGGTAGCGAAGTTACTATTCTGGTAAATTACATTCCCAACAGATGAGTAGCGCTGTAAGGTTTTATTCTTTGGTGTGCGCTATACTCACACAAAACTTCAACCGAGGACAATTGAGTTAATAATCAGCGTGCATGTTCCTTGTGTATACTAATACAGGGGAGTCAAATGAAATTTGTGTTACATATTTAACAGCGTAATGTTTACTTGAATGGTACACAGCGATATGTTTTTGAACAGCTTGTGAAGAGAATATGAGGATTACCGAGTAAAAATAAAGGGTGCTGTTTAGAAAAGACTTACTGCTGTTCGTATTCGTGCGTTTGAGCTGTGAATGATCAATTGCCCTCAGGATTTTCACTTAATGAGAAACCAAAGAAAAACTTACAAAAAAAGGGGTAACGCACCCTAAGAATAACAACATAATAATAAAACCATTGGAACGAAAAATTACAGAGGGCTGTCCATGAAAATATTCGCATGTACAGTTACCCCGAAAGTTTTAAAATGCATAACATTAATATTGCAACAAAGTAAGAGCACCATATACAAGCTTTCTACGACCGTGAGAACTGTTATAATATGAAATCTTGCTCTAAATTATGTTACTCACAGTTTGGCCAATATGAGCGCTATAATTTACCGACAGTCTTATGAGATACGAGCAGATCGATGCAATTTAAGATTACGACAAAATGACAAAAACCTTTTTCAAGTTTCCAAAATAATTTAAACCTTGTACTCAGAACGAATCTATATCAGCAACATTGACCAGAATAAGCAAGGCCTCAATGACAGTCATTTCCACAGGGAGAAACATCTAGACACGAACATTCTATCAGAAAATGATCTAGCTTTGTTTCTGCTACATGTGCGCACATGGGTACAGTAGCACTCGCGGTGAACTGAATACTACAGCACAACTGTACTGAATAAAAAGCTACTGTTTAGTCGGAAAACGCCGAAATTTTACAACAAGTCTTAGTATCTAAACAGCAAGCAATAATCATCCTGACACTGACTAGGAACATAAGGATTCAGAAATAACTCTTATGTCTCCTATCCGCGCACTGAGGGATGATGCTGACATCATGGTCCTCCCAGCAGACAAGGGAAATGCGACGGTGCTGATTCGCACAGTCGACTACCAACAGAAAATCTGCTCTCTGCTGCAAGACCCAGCCTACAGGAAACTCAACAAGGACCCTACATCGACGATGACCAGGAAAACCGTGGCGCTACCGAAGGACTCAGATCCACCAGAGGCAGTGCAGAAACGGCTGTATCCCAGAGCGCCAACGACACCGCGCCTGTATGGATTGCCCAAGATTCACAAAGATGGGGTGCCTCTACGGCCGATTCTGGACACTATCAACTCGCACAGTTATGGACTGGCCAAATACCTGGCGACACTATTGAAACCACTGGTGGGACACTGCAGTCATCACGTGAAAAACTCCGCGGATTTCGTTAGAATACTGAAGGACATCCGAATACAGATGATGACCTACTCGTGAGCTACGACGTCACCTCCTTGTTCACGAAAGTACCGCTACAAGACGCCTTGGCGCTCCTTAATCAGCACTTCGAGCCTGAAACTGTGAAGCTCTTTGATTATGCACTTACGACCACCTACTTCAAGTGCAATGGAGACCATTATGAACAAGTGGATGGAGTGGCCATGGGATCTCCCCTTGCTCCAGGGATCGCGAATCTTTATATGGAACACTTCGAGGAGGTTGCACTACAAATTGCTCACCGTAAACTCAGGCACCCCTTCCGCTATGTGGACGACACTTTCGTGATTTGGCAGCATGGCAGGCAGGCACTGGAGGAGTTTATGGACCACCTAAACGGCATACATAAGAATATCATCTTCACGATGGAAGTAGAAGAGAATGGCTGTATTCCATTCCTGGACATACTGATCAGGAAGAAAGCGGATGGCACGCTGGGCCATTCAGTATATAGAAAAAAGACGTACACAGAACTGTACCTCCATGCAACCAGCTGCCACCATCCGGCGCAACGCCAGTCAGTACTGAGCACATTGGTACATAGGGCGCACGTCATTTGTGACAAAGAAAGCCTCTCAGACGAATTACACCACCTAAGAGAGGTATTTAGGGAAAACGGGTACAGTGAAACACAGATTGGCAGGGCTTTCAAGAGGAGACAGGCTGACAAATTTCAGGAAGAAGAAGAGGAAGTTAACAAGAGACTCGCCTTTCTTCCATACTTGGGGCCCACATCAGCCAAAATCGGGAGGCTATTGAGGAAATCAAACATAAATACCGTCTTCCGACCACCGCCGAAGACGAAAGAGCTGCTGGGCTTAGCTAAAGACCCAATCAAACTAAACACACCTGGTATGTACAACATTGCCTGCGTATGCGGTGTGCAGTACATTGGTCAAACGCAGCGCTGCATCTCTAAAAGGTGCGAGGAGCACATCAGGCATGCTCGACTTGGACAGATAGAGAAATCTGCTATAGCTGAACATAGCATCAAAGAAAACCACACCTTTGATTTCGAAAACACCAGGGTGCTGTGCCGAGCCGGGAGCTATTGGGATAGCGTCATTAAAGAATCAATAGAAATACGGGTCCACGAGAATCTTGTGAACAGGGACGAAGGCTATCAACTGAGCGCCGCCTGGAATCCAGCATTAGCCGCAATACGCCAGGAACGCAACAAGAACCGTCCATCTCACGAGACGCGATCAGAATGCTCTGACGGAGAAACGAACGGCGCACCCGCTTCCCCCTCCACCCCGCCCGCCGGCTCCTCTGGACCCAGCCTCCCGCGGCCAGGTGGTGGGTGGCACACCGCAGGTATAAAGGGACCGGCATCCGCAAAGTCTCGGCACTTCGCCAGAAGATGATGAGTATGTCACTCGTCGAAACGTCGCAGTTTGAAGACACCGCCACCAGGCTGGAAGCTCGAGATCTCTTCGCCATTCTATAGACAATTTACCAACACCATCCGGATATGCTGGTGTTGACCTAGCAAGACATAGGCTCCTTTCTCTCTTTTTTTTCAGTCATCCTCTTCTGACTGGTTTGATGCGGCCCGCACGAATTCCTCCCCTGTGCCAACCTCTTCATTCCAGAGAAGCACTTGCAACCTAGATCCTCAATTATTTCGCAGGATGTATTGCAATCTGTGCCTTCTTCTATAGATTTTGCCCTCTATTCCTCCCTCTAGTGACGTGGAAGTCATTCGCTGATGTCTTAACTGATGTCCTATCGTCCTGTCGTTTCTCTTGTCGGTGTTCTCCACATGTTCCATTACTCTCCGATTTTGCACGGGACTTCCTCATTCCTTACTTTATCAGTTCATCTAATTTTCAACATTCGACAGTAACACCACAACTCAAATACTTCGATTCTCTTCTGTTCCAGTTTCACAATAGTCCATGATTCACTACCATACAATGCTGGCTCCAGACGTACATTCACAGACATTTCTTTCTCAAACTAAGACCTATGTCAGATACTAGTAGACTACTCTGGGCCAGGATGGCTTTTGGTGTCCTCCTTGCTCCGTCCGTCATTGTTTATTTTGCTGCCTAGGTTGCACAATTCCGCAGCTTTATATACTTCATGACCATCAGCTCTGATGAGAGAGGAGAAAGACTAATTTCAGCAATAAATTTCAGCTAGTAATAGCGAATACTCTGATCAAGAATCACAAGAGGAGGAGGTACTCGTATACTTGGAATGCGCCGCATGATACGGGACGATTTCAGTTAGATTACATCATGGTCACACAGAGATTCCGAAATCAGATAGTGGATTGTGTTGTGTGCCCAGGAACCGATATAGACTCAGACCACAATGTAGTAGGGACGAAGAGTACGCTGAAGTTGAAAAATCAATACACAAAGAAGTGGGATACTAAAGTACTAAGCGATGACGAGGTACGCTTGAAATACTCTAAGGGTGCAGAAACAGCAATGAGGAATAGTTCAGTAGGCAGTACAGTTTAAGAGGAATGGCCACAGCTAAAAAGGGCAATCACGGAACTTGTAAAGAAAAACATGTGTACAAAGAAAGTAACTGCGAAGAAACCACGGACAACAGAAGAAATACTTATGTTGATCGATGAAGGAAGGTAGTACAAAATCGTTCAGGAAAATTCAGGAACACAGAAATACAAGCCGCTGAGGAATGAAATAAATAAGAAGTGTAGGGAAGCTAAGACTGAATGGCTGCATAAAAAATGAGATGAAATTGGAAAAGAAATGATTGTCAGAAGGATTAACTCAACATATAGGGAAGTCAAAATAAACGTTGCTGAAATTAACAACAAGGCTGGTAACATTAACAGTGCAACGGGAATTCCACTGTTAACTGCAGAGGAGGGAGCGGATAGGTGGAAAGGTTACACTGAAGTACTCTACGAGGGGGAAGATTTGTTGGATGTGATAGAAGAAGAATTGGAGTCGATGTAGAAGAGATCGGATATCCAGTATTGGAATCAGAATTTAAGAGAGCTTTGGAGGATGAAATAAGGGAGAAGGGGTGCATAACATATCATCAGAATTTCTCAAATCATTGGAGGAAGAAACAAGAAAACAACAATTCACGTTGGTGTGTAGAATTTACGGGTTTGGCGACATACCACCTAACTTCCAGTAAAATATCGTCCACATAATTCCGACGACTGCAAGAGCTGACGAAGAATTTTCGCATAATCAGATCAACAGCTCATGCATCCAAGTTACTGACAAATATAATATACAGAAGATTGGATAAGAAAACTGAGGTTGTGCTAGAAGACGATCAGTTTGGCTTTAAGAAAGGCAAAGCACCAGATATGCATTTCTGACGTTGCGGTTGATATGGAACAAATGCGAAAGAAAAATTAAGTCACGTTCATAGGATTTGTCGACCTGCAAAAAGCGTTCGAGAATGTAAAATGGTGTAAGATGTTCGAAATTCTGAGAATAATAGAGGTTAGCTATATGGAGAGACGGTGGATATACAATCTGCACAAGAGCCAAGAGGGAATAATAAGAGTGCGTCCAAGTACGAAGTGCTCGGATTAAAAAGGGTGTATGACAGGGATGTAATCTTTCACCCCTGCTGTTCGATCTGTACATCGAAGAAACAATGATGGACATAATGGAAAGGTTCAGAAATTGAATTAAAATTCAAGGTGAAAGTGCATCAATGATACTATTCTGTGATAAAATTGTTATCGTAAGTGAAAGCAAAGTAAAATTGCATTATTTTCTGAGAGGAATGAAAAGTAACGAGTACAAAATATAGATTGAGAGTAAATCGAAGAAAGACAAAAGTAACGATAATTAGTAGGAAATAGAACAGCGTGATACTTGACATCAGGATTGATGTTCATGAATTAGAGGAAGTTAAGGAAATCCTATGACGGACGGAGCGAGGAGGACATCAACAGCAGACCAGCACTAGCAAAAAGGGCATTCCTGGACAATAGAAGTCTACTAATATCAAACATAGGTCTTAATCTGAGGATAAAATTTCAGAGGATGTAGGTTGGGAGCATAACTTTGCATGGTATCAAGACACAGACTGTGGGGAAACAGGAACAGAGGAGAACAGAAGCATCTGAAATGTGTTTCTACAAGCGAATGCTAAAATTAAGGTGAACTAATAAGGCAAGGGATGAGGACGTTCTGCGTACAATCGGAGAGAAAAGGAATATGTGGGAAACAACGGCATGGAGCAGGGACAGGATGATAGGACCTCTCTTAAGATATGAGGGAATGACTTTCTTGGTACTAGAGGTAGCTGCAGAGAGCAAAAGATGTAGAGGAAGACAACGATTGGAATACATTCAGCAAATAATTAAGACTGTAGGTTGAAATTATGAGATGAAAGGGTTTTCAGAGGAGAGGAATTTGTAGCGGGTGTCATCAAACAAGTTAGATGACAAAAAAAAGGAAAAAAATTATCTTGGTTTGCGTAAGACTGGTATCTACCGTATTCCTAGCAGTTGTGGCATGTCGTATATTGGTCAGACTATCTGGACTGTGCAGGACCGGTGACCTAAGCATTAACAGCACACAGGCTTACAACAGCTGAGCAGATCGGTCATACATCTACATCTACATTTATACTCAGCAAGGCGCCCAATTGTGTGTGGCAGAGGGCACTTTGCGTGCCACTGTCATTACCTCCATTTCCCGTTCCAGTCGCGTATGGTTCGCGGGAAGAACGACTGCCGGAAAGCCTACGTGTTCGCTAGAATCTCTCTAATTTTAAATTCGTTATCTACTCGGGAGGTATAAGTAGGGGGAAGCAATATATTCGATACTTCATCCAGAAACGGACCCTCTCGAAACCTGGCGAGCAAGCTACACCGCGATGCAGAGCGCCTCTCTTCCAGAGTCTGCCACTTGAGTTTGCTAAATATCTCCGTAACGCTATCACGCTTATCAAATAACCTTGTGACGAAACGCGCCGCTCTTCTTTGGATCTTCTCTATCTCCTCTGTCAACCGACCTGTTACGGATCCCACACTCAATACTCAAGTATACATTTCCCCTGCACCCTTCATCGTATGGAACATGACAACGCGGAGATAGTGGCATGCACTTCCTACTATTGGGATAGTTTTGTTTAGGAAGCTGTTGAATTTAAATTAGCAAGTAATCTTGCCAGTGATGATGGTTTTTGTTTGAATCCTTCGTGGAATGTTGCTTTCTCCCTTGTCAAAAAACAGAAGGGCAGAGTGTATGCTATGTTACCCGTTGATTATTAATGTCACTGTTGATAACTTCTGACATCGTTCATCTTTGTTTTGTAATGGCGCTAGTGTTTACACTATGTGTGTGTGTGTGTGTGTGTGTGTGTGTGTGTGTGTATGTGTGTGTGTGTGTGCATGTGAGTGTGGTGTGTGTGTTTTATCCTTAAGGAGTTTCTGTGAGGAAACAAGGTTTAAAATTCACTTGCACAGCGCTTAGTTGATGCAGTTGTGCCCTGAAAATGGCTGGGTCTACTCCTATTGAAAAATCGGCGACGGCGACGACGTCAGTGGGCTGCATTCCAGTAAGCTTGCAAGCTTGCTACTCTCTTTTAGAATCTCGACTTTGATAAATTTGGCAAGGTACTGTTAATCAGAACACAGGGATAAGTTGTGATCTAAATGACAATAGATTTATTCATCCTTGACATCACAAGACAACAAAAATGACTAAATAAACGTCACACAAACATTTTTATTTGACAAACACTTTCACTAACATGGGGTCTATGGTGAACAAAGTGATGAGCTGGAGATCGACACACGACACTAACCGGAACACTAATCGCTTTATCTGACTTCATACACGTGAATCCAGGTTATGGCACAAAAACTACTCCACAATCAAGCATTTATGCTCTACCATTCCAAAAAGGAAAATATGGCTCGAAAGAACAGGGTGCTGAGAAACATATACTGAAGCCCTGCGCCATAGCAGCGAATACTTTACCCTTCTCCTGGTCACGGCGGCGCACCACGATGCGTTCGCCGACTGAAATCATGGACGGCAGCAAACTGTTATTAATGGCGCGCGCGCGCGCGCGCGAAAAGTGAAAGTACGCGGTCTCGCGTTCGGCTAATTTCGGAAGGCAGGTACTTTCCTATGAGCCTCTGAAACCCCAGTGGATTCCAATGTGCAGTTGGACCCGTTTGCTGATCTGCCAAATCAATTTGACTCCATGCCAAGGCTATGGGTGACAGAATATGTCAAGTGTTTAGACGGCTGACACAGGACAAATAAGTACACCCATGCATCACTCATTGTGTGCATAATGCTAGAAGCAGTACCTTTGATGGTTCAGAAGGTGACTGGCAAAGGCTCTAACTGGCACACCAACAAAGGACACACGTCTCACCGTTTAGGTAGAGACCTACAGTTCTTTACTAGCGAAGCGCCAGTTAAAGTGTGACCTCTTTTGCCTGCTTTCCTCCTCAGCTCAATATCAAGAGCCCATTTACACTTTAGCCAATAACCAGCTGGAGCGCATCATTCGAAGCTTAGAGAGCACCCCTTGCTCTGCATACACCGATTTGACCAATCAGAGACTTTAAAGTTAATTGGGAGAAAAGGAAAAAAGATTCAGCTTCGGAGTCTCTTACCGACGTGTTTATACCATGTCTTTTGCTAACAACATGACCAGGATGAAACCACACCCCTCCATAAAAAGCTTTTTATCTCCCTTGTTGTGTCCATCCCGAAGTTTCCAAAGACCGATCATAAACTCGCTAAAAGTCTCGTGCTTTCACAAATATGTTTTGTGACAGAGTGTGGACGTCTGGGCGTCTGTGATCTGGCCCACAGAAATTCGCAGAACGCTCACAGTTGTCTTGTCGGCTTCCTGCCTAACAAGGGCTCATCCTTTGCTTTATTGCCGATCTACAATGCGCTGGCCATAGGAGCGGCGACTTCTCGGCGCTAGTCAGTCTACCTGGACGCGGGTGCCGACCGACCAGCGCCAACCAATGCGCCTGCACAATGAGACCGACGAACTTGGCTGTCTGGAAATGTTTTTACGCAGGTTCCGCAGAAAAACGTGCTTCCCTCGGCCCAAAGTCGCTGTGCGCTTTTACTGCAGTCGTTTAAGTCGGCACCCTATTCCTTTGAATACAGGTAAAGCTTACCGTTATTCCTTCCCCAGGGTATGCAAGCAAGAGCATTAACTACTGCCTACCATTTCATTACGATGTACGAAGTCAAATCGTAATAAAGATCATCTTCCTGTAACCTCCCCCTCACTTATCGACCTTAATGACAGTGAAAAATTAAACCGCGTGTACCTAATGGAAATTTGGGAAAAGCAATCGTCACCGAAGTTAATCTATCGGTAAAGAGGGAGGAAAGGGTTACATCTAAATGAAAGGAAAAATGCAAATGAAACTGGTGGAAATTAATTTTGAAAAGGGGTAAAGTTAATAAAGAAAGTAAATGTGCGGCCGTTACGTTAACAATTAACTAGCGGTAATTAGATATTTGAGATTTGGGGGAAATCACGGTCGCCAGTCCTAAGGACAATTACTATAGTAACTGAAAAAGAAAGGTCATTACACATATAATTAGCACTAGAAGCGTGGCAACTGAAGGTTGACACATGTAGTGTGAAAACTGAAAGTTTGTCAGAAGTAATAAATTTCGCTGCACTCTGACTTTACTTAGCAAAAGAATTAATAAAACCGGAAAATCGAAAGTTAATTTAGTGACTGAAGTTAATAGTGAGCTTTCTTTCTGAAGCACATCGAAATCCAGTAAAATACGGTTAGTCTTGGACTACCTCAACAATCATTTCAAAAGCAACTTGACTCTACGCAATTTAGAAACAAGAGATTTAACTTTGAACTTGAATTAAATGATTCTGAACTAGTAACAATAGTAAAATTTAGTACGTACCAAGCTGAGCTGCAGTCACAGGTAAGCTAAAATATGCTAACAAAACTCGCACTCTAAATTTGTGCTCGTGTAACTTAAATATTGTAGCCAGCTACTGAACTTTGAAATTAAAGCAGTGAAATCTAATTATATTATTTTAATGCTGGCGTTTGAATTTCAACGACACTCGGGTTCATTTCGGAAAAGGAAGAGACCCTGCTTGGCAATGCAATTGGGACAATGAGCAACAAAGGTTCATGCTAAGTTGCTGTAATTTTGCGAGGCAAATGGAACAATTTGAAAAGCTGAGGTGTGCCATACAGTTCTGAAACTTTACGTGCTTTTAGTCTTCCTTGTTGGTTGATTGAAGGTTTGAAGCCGTCGATCGAGGAGGTGGCGACAGTCACTCATTGTCGGCCGTCGCTGTTGCACAAGCTGGATGTTGGCGCGCCTTCTTCTCGACACGGTCACCAGGCGAAACGGGCTCTTGATGTGCGCCAGCTAATGCTTCCCGTCCGCGACACCATGTCAGAAACTATCATCGCGAGTCGGGCGCAATTACATGCTGCCAAACCCCGAAAGCGCGGCAACTCGCGGGAGCGTCACACAACACCTGCTCCACTCGCTACTCCCGCCAGACTCCCACCTGTTCTGCCCGCGCTCCACGCGGCAGAGTTAACACTCCCAAAGATACTACACACTTTGATTCTTCACACGACCCATCGATGTAATCGTTCGATAGCAGTTTTCCCTAGGCAAGACCCAGCGTAAAAATACAAATAATATTTACGAAACAAACTAATTATACATCGACATGAGTGCACAAATATATATATTCAAACAGTAAAACAATTACAATATATAAAGAGACAGAAATGTCATATCTTGAGGTAACAAAACAAGGAAAGAAAATAATAGCACAATAGATGGAAATAGGAGGATATGCATTTCCGGCGTTACACGTGCCCCACATTGTCTCAGGATGTTCGTGTAACGTAAACAGACTCAGAAAATGTCCCAAAAAAGAAACAGCGGAAATGCATATGCTCAAAACATCAACAAAATTTAGCATTCGTCTAATTAAGCATAAATCAATTTTTAGACCATAATAATTGAGTGGAGACACTCCTAATCTTATTCCACTCTGTCATCTTGCACAAAATAAAACAGGTTGACAACATATTAAAATTCATAGAAAACATAGCAAATGGTTTAGCTATTCTAAAATTGTCAAAATTCCCAACAGTATCAAGAAATGGAATACTATTTACAAAATTAATCAGAGTACATGGTCATAAAAACAGGTAGATCAAAATACGCAAATTAATAATTAATTACATAGAATACACATTTTTACATAACCCTTTCATAATTAATATTCTCGTCATGGGAGTCCATTAAACGCTAAACAAGAAAATAACACACATCAGATCGAAAAAAACATAAATATTGACAGTAGAATTCTTTCAGCTGTCCAGGAAGAAAAACAATTCCGCCTTCCGTACTCGCAAGTACAAAGAATGCCGACAGCGGCCCAAGAGCCAACAGCGGCACAAGAGCCGACAGCGGCTCGCCTCGCTAGTATTGTTGCGCCCGCGTGTGCGGCACGCTTGATCTCACTCGCCCTTGTGACGGCGTTTCCAGAACGTCCGTTTCACTGAATTCTTTCGGAAAAACTCACTCCCGAGTAATCTCAAGGAGTCCATAAACACTATCACAGTGGATAACTCAACACTGTCCATCATCACACGCATGTACTAGCCTGAAACTTAAAACAGCGTCTAAGTACATCGGCAATGACTAGTAAATCACATATTCATGAAATCTTACAGCTATTTACAAAACCATATTTACATTCCTTAATCTACTGTGACTCAGCTGAAAACTTAAACTAGCAGCTTGGATTTTTCAGTTGATTAGATCATGATTAAATTGATTAAAATTAAATTGATTAATCAAAATTAATTACTTATTAATTACAACTTCTTTAATGACCTTGGTCAGTCAAAAGCATGGCAATCTAGCAAATCGTTAAATCTTACACTCTATATTTACATATTGTACAAATTACCCATTGTGTGGTATTAATCGATCCTAGGTTGGTACAATTTCAAATCTATTATATTTCGTATACCTAATAGCTTTCCAGAGCTTGGATACTCTAAGCAATAAGCATTTGTGTGAGGTATACCAATGACTTTATATGGTCCATTATAAACAAACTTAAATTTAGAGATTTCATTGTCTATCTCGCTCGATTTCTCATGAGCTTTTACAAGTACTAAGTCTCCGATCGCAAACTTAGCAAAACGCGCTTTAGCGTCATGACGACGTATGCGAGCATCGGCTTTAAGCTTCATTACTTCTCGCAAACGATCTTTTTTCACACCAATACTAATGTCAATCCGTGGAGGGAATTTGATTATCTCTTCCACTAAACTTTTAATTCTGTCATCCAACAGGATTTCCTCTGGAGAAAATCCCGTCGATTCATGTCTCAAAGTGTTCATAATTTTCTCAAATACTGCCACATATTTGCCCCATGCCCTATGGTTGTGATAGCAATAGGTACGGGAAAGTCGGGCTCGTCTTTGTTCGTGTGTTACGTTTGACACACCGTCTACAATACTTTCCAATTCACTTTCTACATTATCGTCAACGCCGAGATTCCTCACATTACAGTAGTTCAAATTCATACCTACGTCAATACCATTGGGCCAGTTAACAATGTGTATAGGCTGGTATTGCCTATGCACACCGTCTCCTGCCTCGTCAAAACTAACTACCATTGTTTTATCTAGTGACATACATGTCAAAGTTTTGCTCTCGCAGTTAATCACTGCACGGTACTTTAATAGCCAATCTAACCCGATAATTACTTCCGTAGTTAAGTCTGGCACGACGACAAACTCTTGTTCAAATCGTGCCCCACATATCTCGAAGTTGACAAAAATCTGTTTTGTGACCGGTTTACTGGCCTTCCCAGTGGCACCGATAATTTTCACTCCTGTTACTGGCATAACTACGATGCCAGGTCTGTCTTTCAGTAACTCAAATATTTTCCCAGATACAGCACTCAATTCCGCACCGGTGTCAATCAACACGTTTAGTTGTAGGTCGTGCATATTAACAGACACTACTATCTGTCTACACTTGTCCTCGACTGTTTCTTTATTTTCCCACAGTAAATCCTCGTCTATATCCAGGTCATTCCAGAAAAAACCATCCGGCTTTGATCCTAAATCCGGTTTATCTGGCGGCTTTTTCAGCCTCTGTTCACATACAGTTTTAATTTCAACACGTTTGTCCTGAGGCTTAGTCTCTAGCTTCGCCTCCAATACCGAAACCTTTTCCTGTAACTCGCCAACTAGTGAGTGTTGCTTTGCTATCAATTCACTAATTGTCACCTTCGTTGATTCCTCTTTAATCAGATTGATCTCATCTGCCAATCTACCTGGAGGAATGTGCCCAGTCGCATCTGAAATTACTTCCTCTGGATCTGCGCAACCCACACTGCTACCGTCTGACCGCATAACGTCAGCTCTAACCTCATACACGCTGAAATCTATGTGCTTTTCTACCAATTGTGTCCGGCTATCACTAAAATTTTCGTAATCTTTCTCCTTAATACTCTCGCAACGTTTAAACTGGAGGTTTGCGTCGGATGGGTCGGCTACTTCTATCACTATAACTTTCGGTAAAGTCTGCCGGTTAGGGCCAGAACTTTCCGTTACTACTTCAACATCTAACTCCTGCGGGACGAAACACGACGAATCTTGCTCGTGCTCCCCATTAACATCAACTATTTCTGGTAAAGTCTGCCGGTTAGGGCCAGAACTTTCCATCACTTCACAAATACTATCTTCCTGTGGGACGAGACGCGGCAAATTCTGCCCGCGCTCTCCATAAATGCTTCTCCCGTACAGGCCCCTATAATCTCTTAGTTCGTCGTATAAGCGACCGAACTGCCTCAACCAGACCTCATCCCTCTCTGCATCCCCTCGCTCAACGACGGACGTGTTATCCGACATCTTATCTTCTCTCAACAATTGCGAATCATTCTTAAACTCAATCTCCAGTTCCGCTGTGGGTATTACAGCTGGCACCTTATAATCGATTTCCGGAACACTACTTAAATTGTTCTCACTGACAGTGAATGTACCTTCTACTGCCGTGTATACAGCTGATCTACTACTTGTGGGCGCACTCCTTTCTCTTAACACTGGCACACTCTCCCGCCGTTGATTATTCCACACGGAATTTTCATACCGACGACACCTGGGTTTTCTCCTGCTATTGGGCCGCCAAAATTTCTCCACGCCCGGTCGGCCCCTCACCGGCGCGGCTAATGGTTTCCCTGTCTCGTCCCAGCAGATACGCTCCCCGGATGCTGCTGAGGCGGCTGATCACACCCTCTGGCGTTATTACTATTCTGTGAAGCCCGTATCACGTTAGTATGATACTGGTTTCCGTCATTCCTGTTATTATTTGCATTGTACCGATTGTTATTACGGTCCGAACCATTATTGTTATTGCTGCCATGGTTGCGGTATGCATTATTCCCATGGTTATCGTTGGTGTGGTTGCTGTGGTACCCGTTGTTGTTACCACGGCCTCTACCACTGTCGCGATTATTGCGCCAATTGTCCTCGTCCTCCACTCTTTCCAGGAAATCATTTATTGTCCTGTAATTGCTTCCTACGTAGCGTTTTGTATCATCTGGAAGCTTTTTGTAGAGTTCCCAGACTATTTCGGATTCCGTGCGGCGATCACGCAAATATTCCAACTTGCGGATCCAGCCCTCACAAAACTCCTTCATCGAGCCGCGCGAATTCGCATCGAAGGGCCTCGATACGACAAATTCGCGCCAGACACTTTGCTGTTTTTGCTCTGACCAGTATTCAGCCAGAAACAAATTTTTAAACTCGTCAAAAGTCAGGTTCGTAATGTTGAGGTTTAGGCCCCAACGCTTGGCATCACCAGCCAACACATCAATAACCGCATTAATTTTTCTCTCATTAGTCCATGATCTGGGTAAAACTCTTTCACAATTTTTAATGAAATCCGTCGGGTGCATACCGCCTTTTTTCAAGGGGTCGAACCGCTCCTCTTTCGTCAACAACTCCGAACTATGTGCACAGATTGGCACATAGCTCTGTTTTTCGTCAAGTTTCCTTTCTAATTCCGACACCCTCGTAATCACTTGGCAAGTGGTTGTCGCAAGCGTTTCCACTTCCCTCTTTTTCTCTTCGCAGGTGTTAGCCTGCTTCGTCACTTTGGTATCTACTTCGGATACTAAAGCCTTTAAAGTTTCCACCTTCTGTTGATCCTCTTTTCTCACTAATTGAATTTGTTCCGTCACCTTATTCTCGATGATCGGAGCAACTGCGTCTCCTACACTTTTCTCGATTCTGCTAATTTCGGAATCAAAACGAGTATTTATGCTCGCAATTTCCGCCTGAACGCCTATCATTTCCTGTTTAAGATTACCGATTTCGGTATTAATTACAACAATATCTTCTTTGATTTTATCAACATTGTTGTTAACAACATTAATAGCTTTGTTCTGATTGTCTAGCATTCGTTCAATTTTTTCAGACTGAGCTACTTGCTTGGCAGCCTGAGCTGCTTGCTCGGCAGCCTGAGCTTCTTGCTTGGCAGCCTGATCTTTAATTTCTGCCGATTGACTCTTGATTTCGTTAATCAAAACATTCAATAAATCAGTTAAATTCCCGGAAACCACCGGTTTTACTTCCGTAGCGGCTTCCTCTTTCATTGTCCCCCCGTATTCGTCATCAAGGGATTCAGATTTGATTTTCACTTCCGATTCCGAAACATTTTCTAACGTCTGGAATTCCATTTCTGCTCTTTGTTGCGTTTCGGCGGTCGCATCTTTCATGCTAGCCGCCTGCCCCGGAACAATGGGTACCGCTGTGCGCGTTTCCCACTGTTCGACCGATTGTTCCGTATCCAAGTCTACCAAATTTTGGTAATTGTTGCCTTCACTCATTTTAATAATTTTCAATATAAATGCAAAATCTCAACTCTAATTAGGATTCCTCACACGAATATTCTCGCTGACGTATCGACCATTTCGTAACCAGTACTATGTTACGAGATTTGCACAATGCAAAATTCGTGTCCAGAACAACCTCAAATTTGAAGATTGTCCTGTCACGAGGTCGCCACGTGTAACCTCCCCCTCACTTATCGACCTTAATGACAGTGAAAAATTAAACCGCGTGTACCTAATGGAAATTTGGGAAAAGCAATCGTCACCGAAGTTAATCTATCGGTAAAGAGGGAGGAAAGGGTTACATCTAAATGAAAGGAAAAATGCAAATGAAACTGGTGGAAATTAATTTTGAAAAGGGGTAAAGTTAATAAAGAAAGTAAATGTGCGGCCGTTACGTTAACAATTAACTAGCGGTAATTAGATATTTGAGATTTGGGGGAAATCACGGTCGCCAGTCCTAAGGACAATTACTATAGTAACTGAAAAAGAAAGGTCATTACACATATAATTAGCACTAGAAGCGTGGCAACTGAAGGTTGACACATGTAGTGTGAAAACTGAAAGTTTGTCAGAAGTAATAAATTTCGCTGCACTCTGACTTTACTTAGCAAAAGAATTAATAAAACCGGAAAATCGAAAGTTAATTTAGTGACTGAAGTTAATAGTGAGCTTTCTTTCTGAAGCACATCGAAATCCAGTAAAATACGGTTAGTCTTGGACTACCTCAACAATCATTTCAAAAGCAACTTGACTCTACGCAATTTAGAAACAAGAGATTTAACTTTGAACTTGAATTAAATGATTCTGAACTAGTAACAATAGTAAAATTTAGTACGTACCAAGCTGAGCTGCAGTCACAGGTAAGCTAAAATATGCTAACAAAACTCGCACTCTAAATTTGTGCTCGTGTAACTTAAATATTGTAGCCAGCTACTGAACTTTGAAATTAAAGCAGTGAAATCTAATTATATTATTTTAATGCTGGCGTTTGAATTTCAACGACACTCGGGTTCATTTCGGAAAAGGAAGGGACCCTGCTTGGCAATGCAATTGGGACAATGAGCAACAAAGGTTCATGCTAAGTTGCTGTAATTTTGCGAGGCAAATGGAACAATTTGAAAAGCTGAGGTGTGCCATACAGTTCTGAAACTTTACGTGCTTTTAGTCTTCCTTGTTGGTTGATTGAAGGTTTGAAGCCGTCGATCGAGGAGGTGGCGACAGTCACTCATTGTCGGCCGTCGCTGTTGCAGAAGCTGGATGTTGGCGCGCCTTCTTCTCGACACGGTCACCAGGCGAAACGGGCTCTTGATGTGCGCCAGCTAATGCTTCCCGTCCGCGACACCATGTCAGAAACTATCATCGCGAGTCGGGCGCAATTACATGCTGCCAAACCCCGAAAGCGCGGCAACTCGCGGGAGCGTCACACAACACCTGCTCCACTCGCTACTCCCGCCAGACTCCCACCTGTTCTGCCCGCGCTCCACGCGGCAGAGTTAACACTCCCAAAGATCCTACACACTTTGATTCTTCACACGACCCATCGATGTAATCGTTCGATAGCAGTTTTCCCTAGGCAAGACCCAGCGTAAAAATACAAATAATATTTACGAAACAAACTAATTATACATCGACATGAGTGCACAAATATATATATTCAAACAGTAAAACAATTACAATATATAAAGAGACAGAAATGTCATATCTTGAGGTAACAAAACAAGGAAAGAAAATAATAGCACAATAGATGGAAATAGGAGGATATGCATTTCCGGCGTTACATTCCCTAAGAACATGAATTGGCATAACACCGAATCAGAAGTGAGTGTGCCCTGCAATCTCTCAAGTGATTTGAACACTGTATGAACCAGGAGAACCTCAGGTCTCACATTATTTGCCTCTGCGGGGAGGAACTGTATGTTGGATGAACTTCGTAGCAATAGAATAAATTTGCTGTGTGCATTGTCGCTTTTGCTGAGGTGTTGTGATCAAAATATTGTTCCAACGTTTGCCAAAGTCGTGCGTCATGTCAATTCTCCTGCCCTCAATAGCAATAAGCAATGCAATGGCCCAGCTCTTGTTCGTGAAAAGATTCATTACACTGGTCGATGGTTGAGTGTAATTTCCAAGGAATTGTGTGGGTTTCATTTGATGGTTGCTTCAAAAATTTCAGCTTTGTCTTGGGACTGAATGAACGGTGCTTCATGGAGACAGTCTGACTGGGAATTTCATTCTGTAACTGCCCGGCACTGGTCGAAGTTTGAACGTTTTCATGGCTGGAAGTGTAATACTACTTGTCGACGACTGTGATAAATATCACAGGCAAAGCTTTTGGTGATGCATCGTCATCTGTGCTAGGAAAAGGTTTAAATTTTTCACTGACTCCCAAGGGTTTGCCAGTGGTTGATTTTATTAGATACATTGGACAGGCTGTTTTTAAGCTACCTCCTGATGTCGCAGAAGAGGCTAGGAGGGAGGCATGTCGTGTGTTGGCTGCGGCACGTCCGCCCGAGATTAATATCACAGTGGCTGAGAGAGCTGCTTTTAGATGCGGACAAGGGAAATGTTACCGTTGTTTTGGACAAGCAGGATAATTTTCAAAAGATGCAGTGTTTACTGTCTCATTCAGAGTATCGCTCAGCCCACAGAAAATGTCGAGACAAAGAAGAAATGTTGGTTTTCGCAGGAAGCTATCAAGAGTCCTAATTCTTATAGTGCTATTGCCCCTACGTTTCATATAGTCCCTACGATCCATAACGAAGTAGTTGCCTTCTGTCCGATTGTGAGCAACATTGGTGCTCCGAAATAGCGTGCAGCAAAATACCTTGCTTCTCTGTCGAACGCTGTAGTTGGTCGGAGTGAACTAGGTCGGAGTGAGCACCATTTTCAGAAGCCAGCGGATCTCTTACGTCGATTAGAGGAAATGCGTCTGAATGACTCCGGTATTCCAGTAAGTGTAACTTTGCCTGTCTCTTCGCTCATGAGCCTCTGTCTGATTCGTTACGATTGATTAAGTCGAGGTTCAAATGGTTCAAATGGCTCTGAGCACTATGGGGCTGAACATCTGAGGTCATCAGTCCTCTAGAACTTAGAACTACTTAAACCTAACCAAACTAAGGACATCAACACATTCACACCCGAGGCAGGATTCGAACCTGCGATCGTAGCGGTCGCGCGGTTCCAGATTGAAGCGCCTAGAACCGCTAGGCCACACCGGCCGGCTTATGTGTGGGTTTGGTACAGAATTAACGAACCTATTTTGATATGTGTTGACTTCCATTTACTCCTACGAGCAGACAGAGTAGCAATGAAAATTCTGTTGTCACCTATAATGGCAAATTTGTTAATGGAAGGTTTCGAGGAACCTGCCTTGGAGTAGGCGGCTTTGAAACCTTTGTGTTTTTCCGGATCTGTACACGATACTCATTTGTGGTCTAGGGATCATTCCACTTGTAACAGCGGTGAGGCGAGGACGTCTGCCGTGTCCCGCCAACGGGGCTGCACGCGAGTAGTTTCTGTTTCCTTCCTCGTCGCTAATGGATTACTTTTGCTTTCACATTCAGCGCGCTGTTGTCATTCTTGTAGGCAGCACACGATGAAGACCACGCCCGACCAAATGGTTACGAAGTTGAAGCAGTAACTTCGAGACCAACTGAGACTGCATCCATTGCTCATTACGGGCATACATTTTTCCATCACACAATTATCGTTTATGTAAAGATATCACCTGCGGGCTTGTGCACTTTCGTGGTCAATAAGTACGTCGTCACTCCTAACTTCAAACAACCCGACGATCGTAACGGAGCCTCACAGTGGACCATGCGAAACTTGACCTGGGGACGCTGTGACTATTTGAGCTTCCCTTTGAGTTGTCAGAAGATGTTGCCAAGACAGCTTTTCGACCGTATGCAAGGTGATAAGCAATATGTCCACTAGCAAATTTTCGAAATGCACAAAGTCTACAATGGAATAAGTCAGATGAAAATCGACCTATCAAAATATGTTCCGTCGTATATACCAGAGGTGATGTCATCATCATGTACGACAGCCAACCTCCAACGTGCACCGTCGTCGAACAAGAATGCCATTTCAGGTCGGCTTGCAATGGAGACCACATGGCACCAAGCCGTCGACCGTCGTGGTCACTTTGGATCGACATTAACTTGGTCGATCAAATGTGTCAAGCCTGCTCTCCAGCGGACATTGATAACGTATGGTTACATCACTTTAGCTTGGAGCGTGTTAAGCGGACGAGAGCGCTGGTGTATAACTTGATTACTTATAACTGCCATCTTGTCGAAGTGCAATGCCTTTCACGTGCATTACTCGGGCCTCTACGCCGCAGACTGCGCAGATTGGTATTTGGTACATTTTCACCAGGCGTGGCAACGGACCTATTGCAAGATGGGACGGTAGATGAAGCTCACGACGGTATCTGTAAAGGGGCAGCTAACAAATTGCCAAGAACCAATAGGCTCCCGTTGGAGTTTTACAGGACTTTCCAATGACTGTTGAGACCGTGTTGGACAAGGTTTGTAGAGAATTACTGTTCTCCAATTGATACACAAATCTGAAGATGGAAATTGAATAAGTGACAAGCGGCCTTTGACATTGCTTGACAGTGACTTGAAAATTTCCACATAGCTACTAGCAAACCGTATACAGTGTTCAATCCACAACGTCATCTCAAAGGACCACACACTGCTCTTTGCCACTCCGTGGAATGACCGGGCGGTTTGAGGCGCCATGTCACAGACGGCGCGGCCCTCCCGCCGGAGGCTCGAATCCTCTCTAGGCATGGGTGTGTTTGTTGTTTTAACATAAGTTAGTTTAAGTAGTGCGTAAGTTTAGGGACCTATGACCTCAGCAGTTTGGTCCCTTAGGAATTCACATTTGAACATTTTGCTCTTTGCTAATATTGGAACTTAATCTTCCTAGCACAGTTCCAGTGTCTCCCATGCCCGTTGGCTTCACTCTAGTCACCCGTTTGACAGTGTCGATCAAATAAATCTCACTGCAGTGGTACGCAAAATGCCATAATCGGATGTATTCACTGATGTGACCGTGTGTCTGCTCCATGAGGCGCCGTCGCGGGTACCCATCAATGGCCGCGTGACAGGTACTCTCCACATCAAGCGTTCGTTGCACCAAGACTGTCCTTTATCTATGGAATTTTATGCTTTGGCCTTGGAACATGTGCTGTGTGGCGTGCACCACCGATCAACACCACACCAATCTGGCGGTCGAGCTTACCAATGCACGACGTAGTCCGATGATACGTTGCTCGTGGCCCGTGGAGCCGATGATGTGACAGAGGTCATGTCCTGGATTGCAACATGCGGGAAGTAAACTCAGCATCGACAAGTCGCTCGCCCTTCCTACATAGTCAAGTATGTGACGAGAATGCGTTGATCCCTTTCGTCTTAGCGACACTCTACGATGCCTAAGACTGGACTTCACAACCAAAATTAGGCACACGAGAACACTGAACTATAGACTTCTATTGCAACAGACACGGGACAGAAAATAATGGATCATGTTGTCCAACGAGCACGTTATGCTAATGTATACTTAGCATCGTGGCTTCCACATGTTGTACAAAGACTACCCACATCACGCACACACTGGCTAGTAGCATTATGGTAGCTTAGAGCTCCTTTATTAGTAAAGGTATATTGTTTAGAATTAGATACGTCTCCTTTAGCATGCTCAAGGAAGAAGGAGACTCGGGCTCGTCACCGTCTACGACTGGACGGTGAGCTTTTACATCAGTGCCCACTTACAGCTGCGGCGGAGATGCCCTTTGAGCCTTACGAGATAATTACTGATTGCGATGGAACCGGCCTCTCTCGACCCACCGATTATGTTAGGCGACCTCCCGGCTGCCGTCAGTCATCTTTGGCGAGTCTGTTTGGATATCGGTTATCTACGTCGACCCCGACCCTACTTTTGGTGACGAAGAAACAGCTCTACAGTGAACTGCAGTAGTCCCGCCGCCCTAATGTAATCGAGTCCAAATATACCAATACAAGGTGGCAAATGGAGTGGAGAACGGTAAATCATCACTTGCTTGACTCTGACGCACAAACCGCTAGGTACTCGGCTGTCATCAGGAAGAATGTAACACGCAAACGCCTTTATAAGATACACCTGGCGGATTCACCCACTTGCCCAACAAGCCCAGAGGTCGATATCGAGCAGTTGTACCTTGTGCGCCAGTGCTTATTCTAAGTGCAACACCGTTCCATATCGTCGGGTACCTGATTCTTGTGCAGGAAGGTTCTACCCAAGGGCTCGGATGAATGCAGCCTTGAGGATCCGAGGCCAGGCACTGAAATATCTCTACCATGAAGACCTCAAACGCGTTCTTGATTTCTGGTATTATCTCCACGAGTATCACCACGCAACTGTTCGACACCCACGATACACTCAGTATTTTTTAATTTACCTATGGAGTGTCTTGCACCATGCACCGAGTAGCTGGAACGTCCCCGGCGAGAGAAGATGACGTGACTGGTCACATGGTTTAACGAACTGACGTGGCACAACACGTACTGAAAAGAGGAGACACGCTGGGCGTCCAACATTACGTACGATGGTGCATCACTTCCACCGATTCTGTTATTATTTTGTTTTTGTTTTTCTCGTCAATATCTACCACGTGCTAAAAGTGTCAATTACTTCTGTCCCCCCTCCGGCGTGCCATAGATTTGCCCCTTTAGTTCTTCATGTGTACATAATAATAATAATAAATGCAATATATAAAAAGTAAAATAACATAGTTGTTGATCTATGGCTGTAAGCTGTTATACTTGTTTCTGTTTCTGCTTTGTTACATATTTTCTCTTCTCTCCCTTTTCCTCAAGGCGTGACGGGGACACTGTGGCCGGGCCTCGGTTTTCATCCCCTGCCCACTCACCCACTCCTGATGCACTCCTTTATACCCTAGATAGGACAAAAAGGAACTCTCTGATTCGGGAGGACGCCGGTTCAAATTTCTGGCAGGCATTGAGATTTCCATTAAAAATCTTATTTTCAGAAAAATTAAAAAAAAAAAACAGGAAAAAAGGCTAAAATGGGGGTAGCGTCTTTTATTAATAGTCAGAACGTCCTCGGTCCCGACTTACAATCCCGCTACAGCTTAAATTTTGAATACAAATCATCAGCAATGGCCTTGTCAAAGGAGGCAGCAGAGCGGACAGAGGTTTGGGGCATCGTCTTGCTCTTGGGGTTTCAAACTACCTCTAAAGGTGGAAGCATCATCAGCAATGATCAACGGCGTGAGGATGCAGAAGGTAATGGAAACCATTGCGTTAGAGACACATAATGTGTATCCGCTCGGCATGTAACTTGTAACTGAAAAGTGTCATGATGATCTCTGAATTGGCAAACTAATCTGGAATAGCTTCCATTCGGATCTCATGGAGGGGTCTGCCAAAGGGGAGGTGACAATGAGAAAAAGATTTAATATTGTACGAAAGGCTAAATGCGTGGAATGTCAGAAGTTCGAACGTGGTAGAGAGGCTAGAAATTCTGAAAAAGGAAAATGTGAGGCTCAAACTAGTTGTAGTTTCGATCAGTGAAGCGAAGCGGAAAGAAAACAAGGATTTCTGTCAGATGAGTATAGAATAATATCAACAGCAGCAGAAAATTGTATAACGGGAGTAGGCTTCTTTATGAATAGGTAGGTGGACACAGAGTCAGTTATTGTGAACAGTTCATTAGAATCGACAGCATTACAAAAAAAGGTAGTTCAAGGATAATTACAGGGCCGACGTCGCAAGTCGAGGATGAAGAGTGAGAGAACGTAAATGGCGATATTACATGGGTAATTAAGCACGTAAACGGAGATAAAAATCTGATAGATACAGGGAATTGGAATATAGAGGAAGGAGAAGAGGAAAGTGTTGTGGGAGAATATTGGCTTGATAATGGGAACGAGAGAGGAGATATACTATTTGAGTTCTGTAATAAATGTCATCCAGTAATAGAGAGTACCTGGTTCGAGCATCACAAGAGGAGGAGGTAACCACGGGAAAGGCTGGGCATGGTACCTTGTTTCAGAGGGCTCAAGTCATATCGGAACTTGAGAGTTTGTTAGATGAGTTGGTCCATTCCGATCTTTTGTCAGAATGTTTATAGTGAAATACAGATCAGACGTGCGTTGCGCTATCTACCAACTGTGCATCGGGCAAGTGATGACAATAACAAGACGGAACCAATTACTCAAGAAGCATTTTGAACAGGATTGATTGTATTTTGAGGAAGATCAGAGCAGAGTCCTTTTAGTTTCCCTAAAGGACACTCTTAGTTTGAGAAAGGCGGGTGTCTACAGCATTTCAGTTGTGGCATGTCATATCTTGATCAGACAATGAGGACTGTAGGGGACCGGTGTACTGAACATATACGGCACACACCCTTGCAATAGCTGAGCAAATTCGCCACTGCAGAATATTGTGTAGGCAGCGGTCATCGTACGGAATATGACAACACGGAAATTCTGGCATACGCTCCCAGCTTTTGGGATAGTGGTATTAAGGAAGCTGTTGAAATTAAATTAGCATGTGACCTTGTAAACAAGGATGGTGGTTTTTGTTTAAATCCTTCATGGAATTTTGATTTCTCCTTTGTTAAAAACAGAGGGGCAAAGTTTATGCTAAATCAGCCGTTGATCATTAATTTCACTATCGGTAACGTCTGATATCGATCTTTATTTTGTGATGGCGCTAGTGGTTAAAATGTGAGTTTGTGTGTGTGTGTGTGTGTGTGTGTGTGTGTGTGTGTGTGTGTGTGTGTGTGTGTGCGTGTGTGTGTTTTATCCTTAAGGAGTTTCTCTGAAAACGTAGGTTTTAAATTCCTTTGTACATCCCTCACTCGGTGCAGTTTTCGCTTGAACCTGGCAGGGCGTGCTCCTGTCAAAGTATGGGCGGTTGTCGACGACGTCACCGGGCTGTATTCCCGTAAGTTATCTGAAAGTTGTATACGCCGCAGAAACTCAGGTCTCACAATGGGGGTCCTTCTCCTTAAACTCTCATTGACTCACTACTGCACAGGACTTTGTTCACTTCCATTCTGAAACTGTAAGCAAATTTTTGGGAAAAGATTTTGGTTTTACGATCAGATAATCTAGAAATAATTATCTTACTTACTACGGGCCGCTTGAGAAAAGAGCGAAACATCTACGAAGGAAGGAGGAAATGAAATGTCACGGGTGGTGAAAGTATGCGATGTTGTTTCAGTAATTATAAGATATAGTAAATTTTATAAAGAAATTGGCAGTACGGGCCTACTTATCGGTGTGACGTTGCGCGCCTCTAACATGGATGCATGTACTGATTCTGTTTGGAAGGGTATCACAAAGCCGTACTCTTCTCTGCTAATGCAAGCTGTCCAACATCAGTTGCATCCGGTTATCGATATCTGGGATACTGGTACCGGGTTGAGTTGACGGCGGAGTTGGTATCACACACGCTCTTTCGTGAACAGATCTGTGGATTCCGACTGGCACCGAGGTACATCAAAATCACGCAGACATTTCACAGAGACAAGTGTAACGTGTGTACGGACACTGTTGTGTTGAAAAATGGCACTTTGATACTGTTACATGAGAGGTAATTCATGAGTATGCTGGAAGTCAGTGACTCACCACTGTGCCGTCAGAACTTTGTCACCGTCAGCTGTGACCAGAAGTCATACCATGGCTCCGCAGAACGTGACGCCAACAACGCTGCTGAACCTCTCCAAACGATGGGATGCTTGGAACCTCTCCGCCTTACTCGCCGACGTTGCTCATCCGGGGTACTGTAGAACCACAATTAATCACTGCACACAATGCGATGTCAATCATCATCAGTCCATGCTTCCATAGACGGCACTTCTCTAAAGACAGCCGTTTACGCTGTGGTCTTCAGGTGCCTTCGTACGGGTGGTTAACTACCTAGTCCAGTTGCTGCTAATCTGTTATCAATAGTGCGAGGCGGCACTATGTATTGCAGGAAGTCCATTCGCAGATAGAAGGCACTGATATGAAGGGGTTATTATGAGTATGCTTGCCCTCAAGTTATCATGCAGTTCGACATCGGGACACACATCTAAGTGCCCCACAAATATGGAAATTGCACGATTCGAACAACCGGTCACATGAAGGCACTTTCAAACGTGTCTTACATGATTACTTGTCATTGCAACAGTCGCTCTTCGTCTGCCGATCTTCACGCCTCTTATGTTCTCTACCAGGCCTGGTACCAACACTAAACACGAACACCAGTAATGCACTATGGCAGCCGCTCTACCTGCCACTGAGAACTGCAACTCTAACTTACACAACCGCTGATGGTGCTTACGTCTACGAAGTTACACCGATATCTCATCTTACCTTCTGGCTGCTTTCCTGGTTTTGTCAACCGTTCTACTTAAAACATTCTGTTTTCGGTCACTCTTGTGGCATGATCTCTCCATTTATTTATACAGTCCCCAAAACAAGTTTTGTACTCCATCTCGAGTTTTGCCATTTCCTGTAAGTAATTCTTACTGTGGCCTCGGTAAAGGTTGCCATTACACGTTTTAACGTCTTACCCCTTGTTCAATAAAATTTTCCGAGTATGTGACACTGTCATCACGTTTTTAAAGGGCAAAGCTTCGGCGCCTGGTGCGAATATCATTCATCAGGGTGGTGTATTCACGACGGAGCCATTGTATCATTCAGATCTTGCGCAGTGTTACTTCCTCGTGCTCCCTATGTCAGACTAAGCGAGATGCAGCACTAGTAAGGCACTAGACTCCTATCCGGAAGGACGGCAGTTCAAATCCCCTTTACGTAATCCAAAGCTCTTTGTTATTTCCATGATTTGATTAGAGCGAAGTGTGGTGATTCCCCTAAAAAAGAGCAAAGCCGGGAACTAGTTTTCCCCATACTCAGTTTTCTACTTTGGATTGAAGAGTTCCTAGATAACAGAACGAGCATTGCATTCTCAATGTGGAGAAGTCTTCTGAAGTAACAGTGATTTCAGGTGTTCCGCAGAGGAGTGTCGTAGGACCGTTGCTATTCACAATATATATATAAATGACCTTGTGGATAACATCGGGAGTTCACTGAAGCTTTTTGCGGATTATGCTGTTGTATATCGAGAGGTTGTAACAATGGAAAACTGTACTGAAATACAGAAGGATCCGCAGCGAATTGGCGCATCGTGCAGGGAATGGCAATTGAATCTCATTGTATACAAGAGTAATCTGCTGCGAATACAAAGAAAGAAAGATCCTTTATCATTTAGTTACAATATAGCAGGTCAGCAACTGGAAGCAGTTAATTACATAAATTATCTGGGAGTAGGCATTAGGAGTGATTTAAAATGGAATGATCATATAAAGTTGATCGTCGATAAAGCAGATGCCAGACTGGGATTCGTTGGAAGAATCCTAAGGAAATGCAATCCGAAAACAAAGGAAGTAGGTTACAGTACGCTTGTTCGCCCACTGCTTGAATACTGCTCAGCAGTGTGGGACCCATACCAGATAGGGTTGATAGAAGAGATAGAGAAGATCCAACGGAGAGCAGCGCGCTTTGTTACAGGATCATTTGGTAATCGCGAAAGCGTTACGGAGATGATAGATAAACTCCAGTCGAAGACTGCAAGAGAGATGCTTAGTACCTCGATGCGGGCTTTTGTTGAAATTTCGAGAACATATCTCGCGAAGAGACCATGAGGATAAAATCAGAGAGATTAGAGCCCACACAGAGGCATGACAACAATCATTCTTTCCACGAACAATACGAGACTGGAATAGAAGGGAGAACCGATAGAGGTACTCAAGGTACCCTCAGCCACACACCGTCAGGTGGCTTACGGAGTATGGATGTAGATGTAGATCTTTAATAGTACCAGTTTCTCAAACGCTGTTTGTGATTGAATAAGGGTGATTTATCTATCTTCAGAAGACCGTTTATCCCAAAATATCAGTTTTCGTGCTTGCCAAACCCTACCTCCATCAGAGAGGTCGCCGGATCGCTCCACGACTGAGTACGTCTGGAGCGTTAAAGACAGGGTCCTCAAACCAGCTAGCGATTCTGACGCACTGACTCACCAGTTCGACATAATTTAGCACGACATCCCTGAGGAGGATATCCAGCAACTCTGTCAATCAGTGTCAAATTTCAATAACTTTTTGCATAGCGGCTAGAGGTGGGCCAACGCGTTACTGACTTGCTCAGTATGGGAATCCAGTTTTTCTAAAATTGTAAACCTTTCTTTGTCTGTACTTCGCACCTGTACAAATGGCTCTGAGAACTATGGGTCTTAAGATCTGAGATCATCAGTCCCCTAGAACTGAGAACTACTTAAACCTAATTAACCCTAGGACATTACACACATCCATGCCCGAGGCAGGATTCGAATCTGCGGCCGTAGCCGTCGCGCGGTTCCAGACTGAAGCGCCTAGAACCGCTCGGTTACAACGGCCAGCTTGCGCATATACACCGCATTTACCGATCTCTATCCCATTCGTAGTGCGACGTTCTCCTTTTTTTGTCTTAGTGTATGTTTTCGTAATGACTGTCATTTTTTTTAATTTTATATTTCCGGTGACGTCAACGCAAGTTATTATGGATTTATCGAGTTTTACAGGTTTTTATTTAATTCTGGTCGATTGGTGCAGAACCGTCGTACTATGATAATTGAACAAACTAATGACATTTAGTATCGGAACAACATACCGAAGTTGCGCTAGTTAATGTTGACAGAGCTAGGGAGGCTGACCTGTAATTCCTAAACTACATTTGTTTGACTTAGATCTTATACAAATAATTAACTGTTTCCAAAATAAAAGCAAACAATAGCCTAAATTCTTAAGCGGCTCTCATTTCAAGTTTTCAAAATGGCTCTGAGCACTATGGGACTCAACTTCTGTGGTCATCAGCCCCCTAGAACTTAGAACTACTTAAACCTAACTAACATAACGACATCACACACATCCGTGCCCGAGACAGGATTCCAACCTGCGACCGTAGCGGTCACGCGGTTCCAGACTGTAGCACTTAGAACCGCTTCCCAGAGCAATTTGTTTTTATACTGCCCAGTCACGCTGACGCGACCACCTGTCGAAGGCCCGAATAACTACCTACTCCAGCAAGGAACGCGGCGAGAGATGCAGAGAGAGAGGCTGCGAGGTTCTGGAAGGTACCGACAGGGATATGGAGTCATGCCAGTCTTAGATTTGTGGCCAACTGCTCTAGGGTTCATGAATGAGGACCCATGGCGTTAACAGCCTGGTGGAGGTGGTCCCACAGATTCTCGATCGGGTTTTAATCCGGGGTCTGGTGGCCATGGAAGTACGGTGAATTTATTCTGCTGTTCTTCGAAACACATGGTACGTGTGTGAGTAGGCTGTTTAGGTTTTCTTATTGGTAACGCCACGTAGCGCTCTGTATGAAAATCACTGGCTGTGCTGGGTGCAGTCTGTGGCTAGTTTGCATTGTTGTCTGCCATTGTAGTGTTGGGCAGCTGGATGTTAAGAGCGCATAGCGTTCGGCAGTTGGAGGTGAGCCGCCAGCAGTGGTGGATGTGGGGAGAGAGATGGCGGAGTTTTGAAATTTGTAAGACTGTATGTCATGAATTGCTATATATATTATGACTATTAAGGTAAATACATCATTTGTTCTCTATCAAAATCTTTCATTTGCTAACTATGCCTATTAGTAGTTAGTGCCTTCCGTAGTTTGAATCTTTTATTTAGCTGGCAGTAGTGGCCCTCACTGTATTGCAGTAGTACGGGTAACGAAGATTTTTGTGAGGTAAGTGATTTGTGAAAGGTATAGGTTAATGTTAGTCAGGGCCATTCATTTGTAGGGATTTTTGAAAGTCAGATTGCGTTGCTCTAAAAATAGTGTGTGTCAGTTTAAGCCCAGTCACGTATATAATTTTTCAAAAGGGGACGTTTCATATGTCGACCCCTAGCCGAGGATACCTCACGGAATCTTCTGATTTTTTCTTGTAGTTTGTGTAATTAGTGTAGCTTTTGTTTATTGCTAGCGCGTATTGAAAGAGAGAATTTCCTTTGTAGTTGTAGTTTTTCATTGTTGTACAGTAAAACAGTTGTGGCATGCATGTAGATTTGCAGCAAGTATTTCGCAGCTGCGCTTGCAATTATCGAGATATTATTTTCAGTGCTATGTTAATGTGTTCTCTTATTTTTGCTCTTCAAATTGTGTTTTTCTGTGTTGTCATGTGAAATATTGTGACAATAATGGCGTGTGAAAAACGTAATACTAGGCTCCAAAGTAAACTGAGAAATGACAGTGAAGACGAAAGCAGTGTATTAGCGCCACCGTGTAATGAATTAACTAATGTTCAACATAGTAATTTGGTAATTGTGCATAGGGAAATGGAGCGGGCGGCAAATAATGGTGTAGACAGTGAAACAATTAGTGAATAGGGAAGCATTACCGATCGATCGCTCGGCAACAGCTCGCCTCAGGAATCCGAAATGACAGGACACAATTTTGCAAATACTGTAGATTCAGGTTTTGCGTCCTCACCGTTTTCTCAAATAAGTCAAGACACATTTTCTGCTTGTCAAAATGTGAATGTTGCCGGTGCAAATGCACTGCCGAAAAGCGTAGAGGAACAGATTCCAGACACTAATGCATTGTTATTACAGCTAATGCAACAAATGGAACAAAATCAGAGATAAACACAGCAAAAGCTTCAAAAGTTAGACGCAATGGAACAAAATCTTCAAAAGTTAGACACCACACTTGAACAAACACGTGAAGATTTAACTACCGAGTTACATAAAATCGAATCGAAATGTCAAAAAGTCTGTAATGACGTAAAAACACAAACTTGTGAGCATTTTTTCGCGTCGTGAAAATGCATTACAGAATCACGAAGCAGCCATAAAAGAACTGCAAACTATTGTTCATGAAAATCACGACACCTTACAAGCTAAAATTGACTCAGTTGCATCTACCGATTCGGTTATGCAACTTGCAAAACTCAGGAAAACTTAAAGGACACAGTAGATACGATTTCAACACAAATGGACACTCTGAAACTTGATTCAGAAAAACACACAGAGGAAATAATTTCACTAACGGATAAAGTAGCCGAACTTTCAGATCAGTTCACTAACTTATCTACAAAGGTAGATGATGATCTGAATGACACAAGACCTGTAGCCATCACTGACACAGAAGAGTATGAACAAATTAAGAAATTCAAACAAAATCAGAATCAAATTATTACGCAACACAAAAGAGAAATCCGGGAAGTACAAGATCAGTTGGCACAACTAATACAAAAATTACATATTTCAGAGGACACTCGCGCTCCAACACGGGAAGAGGGACTTAGAAATACGGAACAACCACAAAATAATAAAACAGGACACTTCGGAAATTATGAAAGAAATTGGCAAGGCACACTGAATTTTGAGATGGAACCGCCGAAACGACGTAACAATGACCGACATGTGACTCGCCGACATGATGATTTTGACTATAAGCTGTTCATTACTACACGTAAATTCAAAACTCTGCCATCTCTCCCCCCACATCCACCACTGCTGGCGGCTCACCACCAACTGCCGAACGCTATGCGCTGTTAACATCCAGCTGCCCAACACTACAATGGCAGACAACAATGCAAACTAGCCACAGACTGCACACAGCACAGCCAGTGATTTTCATACAGAGCGCTACGTGGCGTTACCAATAAGAAAACCTAAACAGCCTACTCACACGTGCAGTGCGAGCTGTGTGAACATACTGCATTTGGGGGTAGACATGCTGAATACTTGTGTTGATCCATTGTGTGTTCCAGGACAACGAAATCACCCTGTAGCGCCACGAAAACATTCCGCAGACCATTACGCTCCCTATTACGGCCTGTATAAAATGTTTGTCTCTGGTAAGTTAGTTAAGAATGCCCGCGAAAGTCTATGGAGGTGAGCAGAATCCTTAACGGGGTGTCGGCCATAACACATTGTGAAGTACTTCAACCGGAGTTGTCTGTCTTTTCCCTGACAGTGCATAGACCAGACCGATCCGTTCCCAGGAGTGTAGATCTGATTGGCCTCACCAGCGAGAGGTGTTCTCACGTTAATCATTTCAAATATCTGTATGGTCCAATGGCACATACAGAATATACTGTTAATCGATAGACTCACACTTGTTCTGACGCACTCAAGCTTGACACCATTCTGTACAATAAAACCGCATTTGTTTGTCACTCGCTTTCAACTGTCTCGTTCTGCAACTATAGTAGAAGCATCGCTGTTCACCAGATTAACCGGCATTTCAACACAGCAATAATAGATACGAGCATCAAGAGGAGTCTCATTGCAATTCCTTAGACCACACTTCAAGAAAATCGCCCTTAACCACACTCTACAAGAGACCAACCAATAGAACGCTTGTAATAATACCGCTGTTGGGTCTTATAAGCTTCCAGAGCAATCTTAGCTCGAACAGGAATTCACAGTAAATAGTACAATATGCTTGAGACATAGTGGGCTTTTTACGTGACGCACTCGGGATGACTGCTTCTTCATACATTCAAAGCACAATTCAAGCTACGGTGATGTCTGCTGGATACTAAGTCGCACTATTTGTTCTTCTATTGTAATTCCTGAATGCCAGCATGTTTCGCAGAGTGACAATAGTTCGATGAACAAACTACTGGCATGACGGTGTCTACTTTTTCTTCGTTCTCACAACGCTTGTGTCCTACGGAATGTGCCTGAAGTACCATCGTAGAAGATATCAGCGCCCTGGCTCTGTCCATTCCGCTAGGAACTATTAGCGGCCGCTTATTGGTAGCTTATAGACCTTTATCGCTAACAGTTCTGTGGTGAACAGAGGCATCAAGCTGATGCTCCGAAAGAATGATAGTGGCTAGAAAATAGTGATTAGCCTTTACTTGAGTGTGTAAATACAAACCTGGGAATGCGAACTGACAACCTAAATGTGATAGCGAGCTCAAAGTCACATCACTTACATGAAATTGAAAAGAATACTGAGTGTGTGAAACCGATCTCATTCATAAGCTAATAAATAAGTAAACCAATAATTTCACTCTCAGTAGATTTGGTCAGGAATAACTGTTTGGAAATAACGTAACTAAAAAAATTTATAATTTTTTAACTACTTGGCCTAATTTTTATAATTTTCTTTTAAATACCAGACAATTGCACAAAGTTTTCAACAGAAGTTGTAGAGAATTTAATTTTGGAAAAATGATGGTAATAACGTTAACTGAAACTATGAATGTGCCAGATAATCTGCTTTTATGAATACCATAGGACACGTGAATTCTTTGCTTCTCTGGATGTTCTAGGAAACTACTACAGATACACGTGTGGGACATGTTTCGTTAGATTCAGCAGACTAATAACAACAAAATAAATGGAAATCGAGCTTCACTTTAATTTCGTACCGTTTTGCAATGCCTTCATATTAGCGAAGTTGCTAAATTTCAGGCAAAATCTTTTATTAGCCGTAACTCCGTCACTAAGCATTTAAGATGTTTATATGAACTTTTTTCTTCAGTTTTGCTTGTAGAATAACATATTAAAACATTTGCATATCTTCGTGAACAAAAAAATAAACTAAACTGTAATTAGACCGGTATAAGTATGTAACCTGAAACATACGAAAATTTCTGCACTGACAGAACCAACATTGCACAAAGGAAACGTAACAGTCGCGTATTGTGAATCTCATCTGCAAAATGAAACACGGTCAGAAACAGCAACACAGCAAGATTCTGCGATAACTAAACAAATACTACTAAAAACTAAATACAGTTGGTCCGGGGAAACTGGATTCATAATCTTGACACAGAATGCCAAGGTCCGGGCGCTTGTGGCCGAGTGGTTGTAGGCGCTTCAGTCCGGGACCCCGCTGCTGCTACGGTCGCCGGTTCGAATCCTGCCTCGGGCATGGATGTGTGTGATATCCTTAGGTTAGTAAGGTTTAAGTAGTTCTAAGTCTAGGGGACTGATGGCCTCAGATGTCAAGTCCCATAGTGCTTAGAGCCATTTATGCCAAGGAACATATCAAGGAAAACAATCTTAGATACTAATATGAAAATTCATTTTATCTAATATCTTCCATTGTACAATAAATTAACTCAGATCAATCAATAGAATAATTAAGAAAAAACAGGACTATAACGAGGGTGAAGTGTACCAACAGTACAAGTGTACAAAAAGAAAAAACTTTTTACCTCTCCAAATAATACCTTGTTCTTTATTTGAAAACCTTTTTTATATCCGTATGGTATCCAGCCATTGTTCTGAGTCATCATTCCTACTCGCAATAAATCTGCGACTTACATTGTTCCAAAAATGCGTCCATGCATTACACTGTACACTCAAAGAATCCCCTCCTGCTGCACACCGCAGCTTCCCACTTCTCACTGTCAAAGATTCTACGATATTACAATCCTGCCATCGCGATACGCAGATACAGACACTGTTGCCTAACAACTGTTGCTCCGACCGCAATTCTTCAAGCATAACATTTTGCGTTACTAATATTAACGCATCCAAAAACATCATATGATAATAGCCGTATTACAGAAGGCCCTAACACAGCTGCAAACTTTTTTTTTATTTTTTTTGTATTTAAATTTTTTATTTTTTTTAGATTTTGGTTACATGCTTCCTGGCTTTTAGCAGTCTACTTCAATAACATGTCGACCACTTGCTAAAACTGTGGTAGATGAAGATGTTCAGACATTGATACTGTTACGCAATAAACAGATGTGAAAGGTGTAAGGATATTCGTACGAAAGGACTCCGTAAACTTTCAGTTAATAATACTGTTACACAAAGAATTTTTCCCTCTTAAGGAAATATTAACCACATTATGCGTCATAATGAATTCCCATGCCATGGAAGTGTCGAATCAAGCCTTAGTGTTTTTGTGGCGGTGACTTCTAATCAAAGTGCGTGATTATGGAATGCCGTTTCAGTTGTGCTCCTGCATTGATGATTTCCTGCAGAAGGGTCATGGTATGTAGTGAACGAGGAATAATCATAGAGTAAAACGGAAATGATATCCGGTGTTCTTCGGGAAGCGTTATAGTTCCACTGCTGTTCCTAATTTACATCAACGGCTTAGTAGACAATCGGAGTAGCCCTCTTAGATTGTTTGCAGATTATGATGTCATTTACTGCCTTATAAAGTCATAAGATGATCAAAACAAATTTCATAATTGTTTAGACAAGACATACGTATGGTGTGAAACGTGGCAATTTTCCCTAAATAACGAAATGCGTGGTCATCAACAAGAGCACTAAAAGGGATTCGCTAATTTCGGTTGCAGGATGAAACATACAAGTCTAAAAGCTGTACACTTAACTAAATAAATAAGCTGTTAATTCTTTGGGAAGGAATTCGTTGTTGATTAGATACGATTATGTGAAGAAGAAATAATTGTATATCTTGACTTGAACATGGAAAAATTCTCGTAGGAGAGAGAAAACTGGTACAGAAGGGATTGAGATTGATAAAATGTACTTTTATACTGGTACCTCCAAAGATTTCATTGCAATAAGTGGTCAAAACCCATGGAATTAGAATCCCCGATGGAGATGAAAGCGGCTGCTACCTTACTGACCTTGGAAGAAATGTCTCTCTCATGCTATACACACCAGGTTCTTTAATCCCTAAGGAATTACTATTAAATTGGAACGCTCACAAAGATAATCTTCTTGGGGAAACAAACCAAAGACTATGATTTATTGACAGCCCACTTAGTAAAGACAGTACTGACACTATGCAGGTCAGTCCTCTTCTCGAGTATTGCTATGCAGTGTGCCTGACTGACGGAGGACATCGAAAGAGTCCAAAGAAGGACAGCTCGTTTTGAATTATTGCTAAATAGGGTTAGAGATCCACGGATATGATACAAGACAAGCCGTTTTTCGTAGCGGCAGGAACTGTTCTTTAAATTTCAGTCACGAACTTTCTCCTTAGAGTGTGAAAATATTTTGCTACCGAAAAATGGTCATCACGATAAATTAAGAGAAACAATAATAAATAATTAAATAAGAGAAACCAGAGCTCACTCGGAAAGATTTCAATGTTCGTTTTTCCTTTACGCTATTCGATAGTGGTGTGACAGAGAAATAGCCTGAATGTGATTCCATATTCCCTGTGCGAAACACTTGATTGTGAATTGTAGAGTTTGGACGTAGATGTGGATGACTGCTGTCAGTTGAAGCAAACATTACAAAATACTTGGACTTTGTTTTGGATATGCTTTCTTAAAACTTCGAACATGACCTCAAAACCTGTCATCAGCATCATCACCATCACATTGTAATTAATGTTGACTAAATCGTAAATACATATTCACTTAACTCTTATCCATTCATCTAAAGCTGCGCGGAGTAGCCGTGCGGTCTAAGTCGCCTTTTGCCGGTTCGCGCGGCTCCCCATATCGGAGGTTCGAGTCCTCCCTCGGGCACGAGTGTGTGTGTGTGTGTGTGCTGTCCTTAGCGTAAGTTAGTTTAAGTTAGATTAAGTGATGTGTAAGCCTAAGGTGCGGTGACCTCAGCAGTGGTCCCATAGCCCATACCACAAATTTCCAAATTCATCTAAAGAAACTGAAATAACCTTGTGTGCATAGCAGGAGAAACAACTTTCTTTGAACTTCAGTAAGGTAGTAGACGTTTTCATCTTCATCTGGGATTTCAATTTCATAATTTCTCGTCCGTTGATTGTAATGCATCTTTTGGAGGTTCCCATATCAAAGTACATTTCGTCAATTTTAATCGATTCTGCAGCCCCTTTTTCTCCGAGTCTAGAATCCTGAAGCTATTCAAGTCTAGGGATATCACAATTTTTCTTTATTCAGAGAACCATATCTAAAGTATAAACAAACTCCTTACTTGGGAATTACTACCTGCTGTAGCAGACCTTTTTCTGTTTTCGCTTTCTCGTCTAATAGGTGAACGTTTGATTTTATTTTTTACACATTGACTGTCATTGAAGGGTTTTACTTTTATTTAATATTGTCCCGGCTAAGTATCAGTTTGACTACTTTTAAAGCCCAATGTTAAACGTGGGTCACTACACGTATAGTCTTCCCAACTCTGAGAGAAAAAATCTTTAGTAGCTTTACTACCAATGTTTACAGACGAGGATACTTTAACTTCTAGTTCAATTGTTTTAGTTACGAATCGCTAGTTTGTTCTTGGCATAGATCACGTAACCTTAACGTTTATTAATCTAAGTTAAATTAATGTTCAAGACTTGTATTATGTTTCAAATTAACAACGTCAGTTTATTGACAAGAATTATTCATAAATATGTTCACTCATACGATCTCATTCAAAGAAGTTCTTTAATCAGATGTCTAATTAGGATTCCGCTAGCATCATAGATGTTAGATAATATCCTGTTACCTTCGATAAATAAGTTATTTCTACTTAATATCCACAAAATGTCATTAACTAACATCACTAGTCCGAATCCGTTTAAAATTCTCAATTCAGTAAAGCGTTTAAATATTCACACGAATTGACATTAAAGCCGAAGAGATTACTATTCACCTTTCTGTTTATCTAATCTGATAAGTGTCCAAATTAAAGTCTTGAATTGACAATCCTCAAAAACAATCTCGTCACGATCTATTCTTGATCTCCGTTTAATAAAGTCCCAATTGTTATTCTCTAAAGCTGTACGTCCTAAATAACTTCCGAACTAGAACAGACTAGAGACTGGACTATCGTAATTACAACTATCTTTGGTGTCCCAGACCTACGTCCTATGACTATAATATTGATTTTCTTACGTATTCGAATAACTAATATTTTAATATTTTCTAATGTTCTTTCCCGTTCCCATGTTTCTAAAACTGATAATTAAATTTTCCTTTTCTTCTGTTGTTTTCTATACTAGATATTTCCATCTATTTGTTTTTTATTTATTTTTCGTAATTACTACTTGTGGAGGGACTTGGGTCATTTTGTGAATTGACAGTTTAAGGACATGGGAGCTAATTTGGAAGCTATTTTTGGTTTTTCAACACCGAGAGGCGCTGCAGGTGTTACACTACGTTTCGCTACTTCTGGCTAATTTCCTCCTTTAACATACGTAGTGTTTTGTTAACGGACAATGCCGTTGCCGTTGCGAATCTCCAGCTCTGTAACAATGAAAGAACGACAGCAATGTAGCTTCTATTGTGAACGGCTCTGGAGCAATGGACGTGTAAAATATGAAAAAGACGAGTGTACTGACGCAACAGTTCGGCACGGTCATAGCGGATACAGTTAGTGAAGCTCTCGAGTATCGCCAGCGCTGTTCTACTCTAGGGGACGTCCGCTGCCCAGTTGTGGGTCAAGCAGCTGCGGCATAGACTGGACAAACTCCGGGGGGCATTCATTACGCAAGACAGTCTGTCGGCGCTCTCGAGGGCCACAGGCGATATGCATCCCGCTACCGTCTGAGAGCTTTTGTCGGGGTGCAGGCCTGGCTGCAGGCGGCTGCATTTGGGCCGAGGCACTCAAATTACCGCGACTGTGCCGATTCCATTACCAGCAGCGCCGGGGGACAACAGGTGGAGGCGACTCGCAGCATCGGAGCGGCACCCCAGCGCGCCGCTCTGCCCGCGAATACAATGGCAGCGAAATCCGAGGCTCGCCTCGTGCGAAATACCGAATACCCCCTCCCTCATAGCTGGCCGGCTCGGCACCGCGACGCCATTCAAAGACAATGCATCGAGCGAGCTCAATATTTGCCCCGGCGCCACCCTTCCCACCGCTTCCAGCCATTATTATTCAGGCCTCATTTTGGAGAGATAGAGGCCGACGAGGAGGAGCCGACACCGCTTGTGGCGCCACCTCCAAATGTTTGCTCGATTTACAACTCTAACGAAGGACAAATTTGCTCTGGTTGCGCCGCGCCCCTCCTACCTGCCGGCTGCTGCCTGGCTACCTGCTGTCTGCCGGGGCAGGGGATCGCCCCGTCTGACCGGACGGCCAGCCGCCGCTAATATGTATGCAAATGAGCGGCTTCGCTAAATTATTCAGCCTTCAGTTATGCCGTCTAATTTAGCTGAATTAATTTCTGTTGTAGATAATTCGATTCGTTGCTTAGCCTTCACCGCACCAGCGCAGGCTCACCGGACCAGACAGCATCTCATCTCACAGGTGAACCGTACCGACATTTTTCCCGAGAGACCTTAAGTGCTTGCAAGATTAAATATTCCAACATGACTACCAAGTGGAAGCGCAGCCAAGGAGTAGACTGTACTATTATTCACAAACTTCTACGTCATCTGTGACCCACAGTTTCACGTTTTTATAATGCATGCCCTTTCACTCCTTGTAATAAAGCTTTCAGCGAGAAGACATATATCTCATCTTTTTAAAATAGTTCCCTGTCGTTATATATTAGCACATACAACTGATGAGTCCGTCTTCCTTACAAACAGTTAATTTTTTTTTCTTTTTTTAGGTGTGGGCCCTTCCACGCTGGCACAAGCATGGTGACCAACTCAAAAGGTCTACTGTCACCTCTGCATTGTTAGTATTTAGAATCGGGGGAATCGCAGGAGCGAGGAACTGCGATGTTATCCGTACGTCTGGGTAAGATTACCAACCACTCTCTCTCTCTCTCTCTCTCTCTCTCTCTCTCTCTCTCTCACACACACACACACACACACACACACACAGAGAGAGAGAGAGAGAGAGAGAGAGAGAGAGAGAGAGAGACCCCTTTCTTTTAAATTCATCTGTTTTCAGGCGGGTTTGATGCTGCCCACACATCAAATACACTGTGAGATCAAAAGTATCCGCATACCCCCAAAAACATTCGTTTTTCATATTAGGAGCATTGTGCTGCCGCCTACTGCCAGGTACTCCATATCAGCGACCCCAGTAGTCATTAGACATCGTGAGAGAGCAGAATAGGGCGCTCCGTGGAACTTATTGACTTCGAACGTGGTCAGTTGATTGGATGTCACTTGTGTCATACATCTGTACGGAGATTTCCACACTCCCAAACATCCCTAGGTCCACTGTTTCCGATGTGATAGTGAAGTGGAAACGTGAAGGGACGCGTGCATCACGAAAGCGTACAGGCCGACCTCGTCTGTTGACTGGCGGGGACTGCCGACAGTGGAACAGGGTCGTGATGTGTAACAGGCAGACATCTATCCAGACCATCACACAGAAATTCCAAACTGCGTCAGGATCCACTGCAAGTACTATGGCAGTTAGGCGGGAGGTGAGAAAACTTGGATTTCATAGTCGAGCGGTCGCTCATAAGCCACACATCGCGCCGGTAAATGCCAAACGACGCCTCGCTTGTTGTGAGGAGCATAAACACTGGACGATTGAACAGTGGAAAATCGTTGAGTGGAGTCACGAATCACGGTACACAATGTGGCGATCCGATGGCAGGCTGTGGGTATGGCGAATGCCCAGTGAACGTCATCTGCCAGCTTGTTTACTGCCAACAGTAAAATTTGGAGGCGGTGATGTTATTGTGTGGTGGTGTGTTTTATAGAGGGAGCTTGCACTCTTATTGTTTTTCGTGGCACTATCACAGCACAGGCGTTCATTAATGTTTCAACCACCTTTTTGCTTCGCACTGTTGAGGAAGAATTCGGGGATGGCGATTGCATCTTTCAACACGATCGAGCACCTGTTCGCAATACACGGCATGTGGCGGAGTGGTTACACGACAATAGCACCCGTCTAGTGACTGGCCTGTATAGAGTCCTGACCTGAATCCTATAGAACGCCCTTGGGATGTTTTGGAACGCCGACTTCATGCCAGGCGCCACCGATCGACATCGATACCTCTCCTCAGCGCAGCACTCCATGAAGAATGGCTCCCATTCCCCAAGAAACCTTCCAGCACCTGACTTAACGTATGCCTGCGAGAGTGGAAACTATCATCAAAGCTAAGGGTGGGCTAACACCATATTGAATTCCAGCATAACCGATGGAGGGCGCCACGAACTTCTAAGTCACTTTCAGCCAGGTGTCCGGATACTTTTGATCACGTTGTGTACCTCTATCACTTGTTTCTGTATTTATTTATTGTTGTTAACAATGTCGATAGCTGCCACCTGCAGTATATGGATGTCGTATTTTCACATTGCTACACAAATGCGTCTACAACTGTAATTAACGTTTGCTGAAATATTTATAATAGAATTGAAGTATTTTCAGTAACTTTGAAATATATTTCTACTACTATATGAAGCAAGTTGTTATTTAACGTTGTTAATAAAAATTTCGAAAAGTACTTGATCGATTTGCTTCCGATTTTTACACGATACTCTAACGAACGTTCTTCAAAAGTTCTGCACTAGTTTACTTGAGATTTGTACACCTTATTCTAGTTAAGATTTGGACTGACATGTGCTACATATTTTTAAATGCATATAATATGTGTAATACATTAAGGAAAAGAATTCTACATCTACATCTACATCTACATGGATACTCCGAAGTTCACATTTAAGTGCCTGGCAGAGCGTTCATCGAACCACCTTCACAATTCTCTATTATTCCAATCTCGTACAGCGCGCGGGAAGAATGAACACCTATATCTTTCCGCACAATCTCCGATTTCCCTTATTTTATCTTGTTGATCGTTCCTCCCTTTGTAAGTCGGTGTCAACAAAATAGTTTCACATTTGGAGGAGAAAGTTGGTAATTGAAATTTCGTGAGAAGATTCCGTCGCAACGAAAAACGCCTTTCTTTTAGTGATGTCCATCCCAAATCCTGTATCATTTCTGTGACACCCTCTCCCATATTTCGCGCCAATACAAAATGTGCTGCATTTCTTTGAACTTTTTCGATGTACTCAGTCATTCGTATCTGGTAAGGATCCCACACCGCGCAACAGTATTCTAAAAGTGGACAGACAAGCGTAATGTAGGCAATCTCCTTAGTATGTCAGTTACACTTTCTAAGTCTCCTGCCAATAAAACGCAGTCCTTGGTCAGCCTTCCCCACAACATTTTGTGTACGTTCCTTCCAATTTCAATTGTTCGTAATTTTAATAACTAGGTATTTAGTTGAATTTACGGCTTTTAGGTTAGACTGATTTATCGTGTAACCGAAGTTTAACGCGATCCTTTTAGCACTCATGTGGATGACCTCACACTTTTCGTTATTAAAGGTCAACTGTCACTTTTCGCACCATTCTGATAGTTCTTCTGAATCGTTTTGCAGTTTGTTTTGATCTTCTGATGACTTTATTAGTCGATGAACGATTGCGTCATCTGCTAAGAACCGACGACGTCTGCTCGGATTGTCCTCCAAATCGTTTATATAGATAAGATAAGGAACAGAAAAGGGCCTAAACACTACCTTGGGGAACGCCAGAAATCACTTTTGTTTTACTCGATGACTTTCCGTCAATTACAACGAACTGTAACCTCTCTGACAGGAAATCACAGATCCAGTCACGTAACTGAGAGGATATTCCATAAGCACGCCATTTCACTACGAGCCGCTTGTGTGGTACAGTGTTAAGAGCATTCTGGAAATCCAGAAATACGGAATCGATCTGAAATTGTAACCAAAAATCTCGATACGTTCCTAACAGATTTACTTAAAATTTGTACGTCTTGCTGTATTGAACATTATGGGAAATGTTATTACCAAGAATTTCGAAAATTGTTCAGAGAATTCTGCATTCTCCCTATAACGTTATCACGATTGCTGTTCCAGTGCCACAGGGTTTGAAAGTCTAGCGGAATGTCTTTTGAAGCGTTCTTGATCCATTTACTTCAAGTTTCTTCACGATACTCTATTGAGCATTAGGACGGCCATAGCCTAAACATTTTAATGGATATAATACATAAATATGTATGTAATATAAAGCTGTTTCCAAAAACCTGGTAAATTTCTCGAGCTGTTTGTTTCAAATTTTCAAAATACTCAAATCAAAATTTAGAAGGACATAGGCTACGTATTGTTTTAAACGACCTATACGTTTTCTGTTAAAACTCACCACGTAGAAAGTACTCCGTTGTCCAAATGTGCGTTTTCCATTTCTTTCTCGCAGTCAGTTTCAAGCATCATAGGAGGAGTGCATATGAACCATCAGACAAATCTGCTGTTGTTATTTCTCCTTGGTTTCCACCCTGTCGGAGACCTAAGTCCTGTGGCGGACTAAGGCTGGGGTTTCACCGGTGGTTTCTGTGCCGTGTTGCACGAGATCCAGACTTTCTCGCCATTGTGTTGTTTGCCGACGAGTGCAGCTTCCACCGGGATGGCCGTTACAACACTCGAAACGATCATTGCTGGGCCGGGGGAAATCCTCACGTCACGTACGTCCACGGACACCTGAAAAGATTTTCGCTCATCATGTGGGCAGACATCTGATTGAGCCGATCGTTCTACCTCCTCGTCCTACCGTAGCAAATTACCTTCACTTTATGCAAGAAACTCTACCCGGACTGCTGGAAGATGTTCCCCTGGACATACAACTACGCATATGGTTGCAGCATGATGGAGCGCCCGCACATAACAGTCGTGCTGTGCACGGATATTTAAATGACGTCTATGACGACCGGGTAACTGAAAGAAGTGCTCGTAGGACATCGCCCCCGCGAACACCAACCCAACGCAACCGAATTTTTTCCTGTGGTGATTCTTCAAGATTCTGGTTCACCCACCCGGACGCGAACCACCTGGAAACGAATTAATGGATCGCATTCAGCATGCCGCCAATCATATCAGGGCAAAGTCAGGAATCATTGAAAGAGTCTTCTGTATCGACTCTTGTTTCTTGCTGTGTCATTCTTCCAATCTCTCTCCGCATTTGTCAGTGAAATTGACATTGCGCTCTCAGTCTCACCACCTTTGCTTTCAGTTTCAGCGTAGGTTGCTTTGCCTTTCTTATATCTTTAGTCGGTCCTTCCGTCAATCATTTTGTTTCCGATTTCTTTAAATATTTTATGGAGCCATGTCGCCTTAGCTTTCCGGATCTTTCTATTTATTTTATTCCTAAGTGCCTTGTATTTCTGTACTCATGCATTTCCTTGAACATTTTTGTCCTTAATTTTTTCATCGATCAACTGCTCTTCTGTTACCTATGATTTTCTTTCTAACTTCTGTGACTGCCTGTTTTAGATATGCTCATTCCTCTTCTCTTCAACTGAACTACCTCCTTGACTGTTCCTTATCGTGGTATTTATAGCCTCGAAAGTACTACTTTATTCCTTAGTACTTTCGTATCCCTCACGACACCTTCTCACAGCTTCTAATTCCACCAGTTCCTCGTCTCCTACCCTCAAAGAAGCCCTTTTGCAGACCTTATAGAACTAGTACTTCTGGAAGAAAGTATATTGCGGAGCCATGGCTTAGCCACAGTCTGTGGGATGTTTCCAGAACGAAATTTTCACTCTGCAACGGAGTGTGCGCTGCTATGAAACTTTCTGGCAGAAGAAAAATGTGTGTCTGACCGAGTCTTGAACTCGGAACCTTTGTCTTTCGCGGGCATATGCTCCACAATCCTTTCTTCCACAAGTGCTAGCTCTGCAAGGTCTACAGAAGAGCCCCTGTGAAGTTTGGAATGTAGAAGACGACGTACAGGCGGAATTATAGCTTGTCTTCAGCCGTACTTGGGAATTAGATTGTGGATCACTTGCCTGTGAAAGGCGAAGTTTCCGAGTTCGGGTCTCGGTCCGGGACGCAGATTAAATCTGCCACTAAGTTTCAAAAACGTGTATGTTTGCACAAAAAGTGTGCTTTGTAACAGTTATTACGGTCTGCTTGATGGCTAACAATACGTGCTCCGATTACTAATCCATTCTGTGAAAACGAGCGAGGTGGCACAGTAGTTAACACACTAGACTCGCATTCTGGAGGACGGCGGTTCAGTCCCGCGTCCGGCCATCCTGATTTATATTTTCTGTGATTTCTCTAAATTGCTTCAGGCAAATACCAGGATGGTTCCTTTGAAAGGGCAAAGCCGAATTCCTTTCGCATTATTCCGTAATCCGATGAGACCGATCACCTTGCAGTTTGGTCTCCTCCCCCAAATCAACCCCAACACATTCTCTGAAAACCGCACATCAGTAGCACTTTCCACTTTGCAATATTTGCGGTGCAGATTTAAAAGTCTCCGATGTGACGCAGATGACGCTGAGACAAGTAATTTAATATAAGACACTTGGGGCCGTAAACGTCGATAAATCCCCAAAAGACCTGGATGCAGATGTAGCCGTTGGACTTGTGCATCCAGATCTCGCCGGTAGGGGCAGTGCTGCACATAGCTCCACTCGTCTACTCTATTTTCGTCCTTTCATTATCCGTGGTAGTGGTGGTGGTAATACAAGAATATGATAAACTGGTTTACATCTAACGAGCTTAAAGGCATGCATCTTTTTTATGGTGAAGCCAATTGCAATGCTCTTGCAGCAAGATGTGTTCACGCAGAACGTTTTCCACAATGCCTTTTACATTCTCAATTATCTTTTGCTACTGTCGGTCGTCGAACGCGTGAAACAGGTACCCTGCGCATAAGCAAACACTAAAGGAAATAAATGTATTGAGGGAAGGTAACACAGTGTAATACAAGTTGTGTGCTGAAATCAAGGTTAATTATCAAGTAATATCTAACGTATGAAATTATTTCTACTTTGTTGCTATTTGGGAGCACTACTGTACCACATCGTACAATGCAAGAATGGAAACATAAAGTGCCCTACTGGAACCACTTTGTGATGCATTTCAGGAAACTTTGATGCTATTGAACAAATTATTTCTTGCATCACACTTAGCAACATACCGCCCATGGAACCTGCAAATATCACTTCAAACTCCTTCGTATTATTCAGCCAGTCAGGTTTGAAGGAGATGTAAGCCCACCTATGGAGATTACGAAGATCTAGTCATTACTGTTGATGTAAGCTGAAACTAGAAGATGTTTCTCTGAGAGCCAACACAATTTAAGATCAAATCGGGTCTGTTGTGAAATACTGTCTAATTTGTTCTTGTATTTCAGAAGAAAACTGACTAAATACTGAAAAACTTGAATTTATCCACGAAGATAATTTTGTGGGGGCAGTAAACACAAGACGGCGATTTATTGGCAGAACACTTAGAAATTACAACGGATCTAGTAAAGAGACTGGAAAAGTGCAACGTGTTTGTTAAAGAAACTGCTTACACAACGCCTGTCCGCGCTCTTCTGGAGAATTAGTGCGTGGTGCGGGATCCACGTCAGGTAGGATTTCCGGAGAACATCGAAGAAATTCAAGCTCATTTTGTATTATTGTGAAAGATGGTTGAGAACGCCACGGAGTTGTTTCAGGAATTTGCGTTGTTGTTGTTGTTGTGCTCTTCAGTCTTGAGACTGGTTTGATGCTGCTCGCCATGCTACTCTATTCTGTGCAAGCTTCTTCATCACCCAGTACCTACTTCAACCTACATCCTTCTGAATCTGCTTAGTGTATTCATCTCTTGGTCTCCCTCTACGATTTTCACCCTCCACGCTGCCCTCCAATACTAAATTGGTGATCCCTTGATGCCTCAGAACATATCCTACAAATACTTTTAGAAAGGAATTCCTTACACTTAAATCTATACTCGATGTTAACAAATTTCTCTTCTTCAGAAATGCTTTCCTTGCCATTGCCAGTCTACATTTTATATCCTCTCTACTTCGACCATCATCAGTTATTTTGCTACCCAAATAGTAAAACTCCTTTACTACTTTAAGTGTCTCATTTCCTAATCTAAATCCCTCCGCATCACCCGACTTAATCCGACTACATTCCATTATCCTCGTTCTGCTTTTGTTGATGTTCATCTTATATCCTCCTTTCAAGACACTATCCATTCGGTTCAACTGCTCTTCCAAGTCCTTTGCTGTCTCTGACAGAATTACAATGTCATCGGCGAACCTGAAAGTTTTTATTTCTTCTCCATGGATTTTAATACGTACTCCGAATTTTTCTTTCGTTTCTTTCGCTGCTTGCTCAATATAGAGCTTGAATAACATCGGGGAGAGGCTACAACCTTGTCTCACTCCCTTCCCAACCACTGCTTCCCTTTGATGTCCCTCAACTCTTATAACTGCCATATGGTTTCTGTACAAATTGTAAATAGCCTTTCGCTCCCTGTATTTTACCCCTTCCACCTTCAGAATTTGAAAGAGAGTATTCCAGTCAACATTGTCAAAAGGTTTCTCTAAGTCTACAAATGCTAGAAACTTAGGTTTGCCTTTCCTTAATCTAGCTTCTAAGATAAGTCGTAGGGTCAGTATCGCCTCACATGTTCCGATATTTCTACGGAATCCAAACTGATCTTCCCCGAGGTCGGCTTCTACTAGTTTTTCCATTCGTCTGTAAAGAATTCGCGTTAGTATTTTACAGCCGTGACTTATTAAACTGATAGTTCGGTAATTTTCGCATCTGTCAACACCTGCTTTCTTTGGGATTGGAATTATTATATTCTTCTTGAAGTCTGAGGATTTTTCGCCTGTCTCATACATCTTGCCCACCAGATGGTAGAGTTTTGTCAAGACTGGCTCTCCCAAGGCTGTCAGTAGTTCTAATGGAATGTTGTCTACTCCTGGGGCCTTGTTTCGACTCAGGTCAGGAATTTGCGTAACAGTCATTAAAACAAAGACGTTTTTCGTTGCGGTAGAATCTTCTCATGAAATTTCAATCACCAGCTTTCTCTTCCTAATGCGAAAATATTTTATGCCGCCCACTTACACATGGAGGAATGATCATCGTAATAAAATAAGAGAAATGAAGCTCGCATTGAAAGAATTAAGTGTTCGTTTTTCTCGCGCGCTGTTTCAATGGTATTGGTGGAGAAACAGCTTGAACTCTCTGCTAGGGATTTAATTGTAAAATGCACAGTAATCATGAGCAAAACAAGCACGTCTACTTACTTCTACAACATAATTCGAATACTTAGCTCGCTGGACCTTGTTGCTTCCTTTACAGACGTAGTTTTCTGTTCTCAGCAGCTGTGTCTTAGTTTTTAATTTGTTTAGTGTTTAGCAGTTACGTCTTCGTCGTGATCTGCCGCAGTGCTACTCGACTAATCTAATTTAAGTTTTTTTTTTTTGAGATAAAGCTTCCAAAGCAGACAGCATATTCTTCTCTTTCTACATCGCCGATCTCATCCATTTGCTACTTGTAAATAAAACCAAATCCGCTTTAGAATTGAATTGTTGTTGTTCCTGTTGTAGAAATGAAAATCTTGTAAACGCTATAAAAATTGCAAGAATAATTCCAAAATAGAAAATACACAGAAACATGTTTCTACAGGGGATTAATACCTTGCAGTTATATGTACGTTGTCCTTGCTGGTGCTTGCGACAACCTCTATACATCTTCATGCCAATTTCAGATATTTTGTCGTGGCAAAGAGTTACTCGTTAATTATCTTTTCAAAGGAATCCAGGAAATATAATTTTTATGTCCCTTTCGCAATCTTCAGGAAGGAAACGATTCCAAGAATTCTTTGCGTTATTTATGTTAACTGTATCGTTTCTTTTTCAGCGTGACACCAATTACGCTGTTGTTCTCTTTTCTTTCGGAAATCAATGGTAAACGACTTTCGCAGCTTTACAGGTAGCGTTTCTGCATTCTCCAATGTCTCAGTGACTTCTGCTTTTGCTCATAGTAATACAAAACGACCAGCAAGAAGAATAACTAATAAGCAACTGCATTCAGTTTATTTCAGAGCACGGATATGACAATTTCCTTACATTTACAATGCATGTGAAGTGTTCTCGCTTCCCATGTTACACAGTGCTTCTCGCTTCTCGTTTTCCTATAGACGTCACAACGCTTCGCCAATAACGTGCTTGAGAAGCCAATAAGGCGCCCCCTGGTCTTCCTACGTTTCTCTCGACTAACTCGAAAACCACAGCCACATATAAAATTGAACTACATTACACTTACAGCATGAAAGGCCCTATACATATTTCCTCTAGGACTAATAGTTCCAGCATTGCGGTAGATGGAAAAGTTTCAGATTATTGAAAACGATGTTCTAATGGTGTAATATTGTTTTTATTTAAATGAAGTAGATTAAACAACAAATTTTAAAAGTGTGTACCGCATCTAAGTGCATTATAGCCGTGTTAAGGGTAAAGGGGACAGATGTGTGAGTTTCAAGTGCGGGGAATTGTACGTCGCCAGATTGTGGTCATGCATTTTCCTCTTTCACAGGTCTGCAAACTGAAGAGGGAGCAGGTCGCCTCCTACTTTGTCTACCCCACTACCTCATAAGAAGCAGTTACAGGGCGTTTCACAAAATTATACCGAACTCCACAGTGCACCTTATGAATCAATGCGCAGGAATATCCGGGGGTGTTTATTTTCCGCAAAATGCGTTATCACTACATGGAATTCACATATGAGTTATTAATAACACTAAATCAAATCATGCATATGGACAGAAATACGTAAATCTCTGCACACTGTTCTACGTTGCTAGAAGGGATATCGGGTGTTAGTCAGCCCGTATTTCTGCTGTGACGTTCTTCCGGGAAAAGCTACTTCCTCCGACAAGACCGTTGCTCGCTTTTCAGTTTGTAACTTTCCAGCATTTACTGTCCAGGTCTGTTGTGTGAGTGGACAAAATAACACCACAGATTCCGTGCTTATATAATGTAGTTACTTTCAGTTTATTAAATGAGTATTTATTTGGAGTTGTCTAGTGAGGTAATATGGAAAGAAGCTCAACAACTTAAACTATCAATGCGTGTACGACAGTGTCGATTTGTCTCCCATATCACAGTCTGGAGTTCTTTTCACTAAATAGAGGCACCAAATGCATCATCTCAGCTTCAGTTCTCCAGCGGTTTATCGTATCGCGACATTGCTGCTGGCGTTGGTCGAGATCCAATGACTGTTGGCAGAATATGGAATCGGTGTGTTCAAGAGGGTAATACGGAACGCCGTGCTGGATCCACGGCCTCGTGTCACTAGCGGTCGAGATGACAGGCATCTTATCCACATGGCTGTAACGAATCGTGCAGCCACGCCTCGATCCCTGAGCCAACAGATGGGGACGTTTGCAAGACAACAATCATCTGCACGAACAGTTCGACGACATTTGCAGCAGCATGGACTATCATCTCGGAGACCATGGCTGCGGTTATCCTTGACGCTGCACCACAGGCAGGAGCGCCTGCGATGGTGTACTCAACGACGAACCTGGGTGCACGAATGGCAAAACGTCATTTTTTCGGATGAATCCAGGTTCTGTTTACAGCATCATGATGGTCGCATCTGTGTTTGGTGACATCGCGGTGAACTCACATTGACAGCGTGTATTCGTCATCGCCATACTGGCGTATCACCCGGCGAGATGGTATGGGGTGCCATTGGTTTCATGTCTCGTTCACCTCTTGTTCGCATTGACGGCACTTTAAACAGTGGACGTTACATTTCAGATGTGTTACGACACGTAGCTCTACCCTTCATTCGATCCCTGCGAAACCCTACATTTAAGCAGGATAATGCACGACCGCATGTTGCAGGTCCTGTACGGGCCTTTCTGGATACAGAAAATGTTCCACTGCTGTCCTGGCCAGCACATTCTCCAGATATCTCACCAATTGAAAACGTCTGGTCAATGGTGACCGAGCAACTGGCTCGTCACAATACGCCAGTCACTACTCTTGATGAATTGTGGTATCGTGTTGAAGCTGCATGGGCAGCTGTATCTGTATACGCTATCCAAGCTCTGTTTGACTCAATGCCCAGGCGTATCAAGGCCGTTATTATGGTAAGAGGTGGTTGTTCTGGGTACTGATTTCTCAGGGTCTATGCACCCAAATAGCGTGAAAATGTAATCACATGTCAGTTTTAGTATAATATATTTGTCCAATGAATACCCTTTTATCATCTGCATTTCTTCTTGGTGTAGCAATTTTAATGGCCAGTAGTTTAGATTCTGTCCATACACATTACTTGGGTTAGTATTATTAGCAACTCATATCTGCTTTCCTTATAGCGTTAACGAACTGTGTTAAGGCAGGCTATGGAGTGTTCGTGTAACTTTGTGAAAACCATTTTGAAAGTCATCCACTCCGCGCTCCATATGTGAATGGAATGGATAAAATCCCTAATAACTGATACTGTGGGACGTACTTTTTCTGCCACGCACTTTACAGTGGTTCACAGAATGTGGATGTAGTTGCTTCTGATGATCATCACCTTGCACTTCTACCCCACATAGCTCCTCACACCATCCTGTTACACTCAGGAACGCGATTTATTCCGTCGTAGAGCTTGCTGCACGTAGATGTGATACACTCATTTAATGTCTGCTCATTTAAAGATAAACATAACTTTATCTCGTTAAAACTATTTCAATAATCTGTGATTCTTCCATATCCTAAAACGCGGAACTGTTAGTACTAGAGGAAAATGAATGCAACGTTGTTTATAGTAAATCTAATGTGGTTTAATTCTATGCCAGGAAACTTTCGTCAGAAGCTGCAGTTTCCGAATTATTCGAGAAAAACACAAGAATGCGACCTTTAAATGCCCCTCGAGCTCAAAGGCCCCTCCTCACGGTTAATATTTTTAGTATGTCTTTCAGGACACTCTTTTCTAGCACTGTGCAAAAGTTTGAGACTACACAATATTTCTCCTAATCGATCTTCCTGATCTTCGTTGACTCAGCTATACTTCTTCTTTATGTAGTTAATTTCAAACAAAAATTGTATCCACCACAGTCTGCTGTTTTATCTTCTTCGTCGCAAACTGTATTGGCAGAGAAAGGAAGTTTTATTTATGATTTATCGGCTTATCATTGGAATACTACTATAGAATCTGTCATTGTAGCTACTATCCATACTTATTCCGCAGGTGATGAGGTCCATCTCATATACTGGGTATCAATGATCAAAAGCGATTAACCATTTATTGTTAGTGACTTTAATTCCCAATTAAGGTTGCAGTTTCAATAACGATACAGAAGGCTCGATATCGAAGAGAGTGGGGAAGATTAAGTGGACAGAGAGGGGGGCGAGAAAGAGACGGAAAGAGAGAGAATGCGGAGGACAATACGGAAAGAAAGAAGGGCAAGAGGTAGTGGACAGTGAAAGGGGAAGCGAAGAGGAGATGGACATTGGTAGTAGGAAGGAGGAGATGGAGAGCCGGGAGGGGCAGGAGGAGAATAGGATTAAGATCAATTCCGATACGTATTTAGAAATTGCGAATGAGTGCCGGGTTTGCTAGTTAGATACATAGAAATTAAAAAAAATACATGAAATATTATATAGAAACGGAAAACACCCAGAGACCTTAAAGCACGACACTGGATTCGTTAGCACGCACGCACGCACTCCGCTGCTCGACTCGCTGCGGCTCATCGTTACCGTCGCTCGCGCACGCCAACGCCACTAGCCCAACGCAATGGCTGGACGGAAAGGGAAGCAGATTGCAGCCGCACTGGAAATCCTCATCCATGCGATGGGGAACAACAGCGGCCGCCAACGGCAGCCAAGCGCAAGCGCACTCAGCAGAAGAGCAAGATTCAACAGTGCTACAATTGCCAGCAGCTGGGCCATACTGCGCGTGATTGCAAGAACGTCGTCGCGTGCTTGAAGTGCGCGGGGCTCACGACACGCGCAGTTGCACGAAGCCTCGTGGGGTGGCCGGTAGCTGCGCGAACTGCGGCGGGCCACACGCCGCCAACTCGCGTAGCTGCAGCTACCTCCGGGAGTCACGTCGTCAGCCCGCCGCACCACGCGCTGCGGCGGTGTCAAGCGCCACGACGGCCGCCCTGCCCCCCCGCTCCGCCGAGGGGTGCGAGCCGCGCCGTCACGAAGCAGAAGCCGCCACTGACGACGCCATGGCCGGCCTCCAAGCCGCCTTTGCGGCAGAACGGGCCGCGCTCAAAGAAGAAGTTGTCGCAGTTCATCGTCAGCTTCAGCAGCTGAGAAAGGAGCTGCGGCTTCTGAACAAGAAGATGGTTCCCGCCCCTCGCCCGCCTCCCCTGCGGTGCGCCCGGTGGGGGTGGACGCCGTCACGCAGACGGACCTACCGTCCCAGAAGGACGTGGCCACTCAAACGGACGTCGCCCCGGAACCTGTAGCAATACAGCAGACCGGGAGACGCCCATGGACGTGGCACCGTCCTCTCCTTCCCCAACTCCAGGCGGGAAGGCAACACAGAAGGGGAAGCAAGAAGAGGATGGCAATCTTTGCACAGACATCATACCCTTCCCCGGACATCACGAACATGCCAAATGTGCTGAAGAAGATTGCCACCATGGTACAGGATGGGTGCTTCAACGCCCAAAAGAACCCGTACCTCTTCGCCCAGGCGGAAGGGGTACGGAAGCCGTCGCTCCCGCACAGGCCGTTTGAGATACGTGGCGGGCATCGAGCAATTCTGCTCGAGTTTGTCACAAAGAAAGATCTCAACACCATCAACGCGAACCCGGTTAACGCCGAGCGACTGGGGATACACCCTAGACGACGCAGTTGTGCGGCTGAGGAACGAGGTTCGCGACGGCCGAGGAAGCTGTCTGCAGACCTGCAGACAGCGCTGCACAACGTCTCTCGCGAGACAAAGAAGACATAAAACATCGAAGTCCACTAGTATGTCTGCATGCTAGTAGCCAGGACAGGATAGACACCGGACAACGGGAGGACACACCACACAGTGAGGCCACATCACCATCGCATCACCAGGAACAGGAGGAATGACTGTAACAAGTCCAAACTCCTACACCTCGGGCCAAGGCCAAGGCCCGTTTGTAAAGCGTCAGCGTCAGCGTCAGCGTGAATCATTACACTAACATCGCAGCAGACGGCTTTCTGTCAGGTCCTGCGACACGTCAGGGTCAAGGAAGATATGTACTTCAGAAATCCCGTCCTGTGGAGTTCGGTACCCATGACATACCCACCATTACTTAATGCTACTTGAGAATATCCCTGATTTCTGAGGACACCGCACCAAATCTATAGAAATGGAGCTCTAGGGAACCAATACCATCCTCAAACAACCCCGAACGCACTGCGTCAGTCCTCAGAGGGGTTCACAGGTGAGCCAGTACTGTTCTCCGCAGTCCCAGTAAGGTCAACCACTGAGACTTCATGGATCCACCAGGGTCTGTTGAATACTTTATGGCAACAGGAAATCGCAATTCAATCTAGATAAGAATTATTCGTCCCAACGGAAATTAATTATTTTAAATAGAAATGACTGATGGCAATATAATTTACGTGTTACGTCATTGGAGACTGGCGACGACACGGATGAACCACATTTTCTCCACGTTCTAGCAACCTATTGCCTAAGGTAGAACTCATTACTCCGTGATTAGTAGGTCTGACCTCTACTGTGTAAGAGAAACACATTGTTCCTCGCAGTGTTCCGCAGCTGATGAGGAAAATGTTTAATATCTTCTAGAGCCCCAGTTTTAACTCAGATTTAAGGTGGCTTGAACAACAAGGAAATTTTAAACATGATTCGATATTTTTAGTCCGTCTCACATAAAACACAGTCTCAAAGGGCACATTACTGTAATCCTAATTAAAAAAAATTGTTTATTGTATAACTGGATCTCTAATGTTGGTCTGGTTTGTAAAAACAGGGCAATTGGCTTGATTGAACCAGGAAGGACAGACACCAGAAAAAACTATTTGCTGCTACAATTGTTACGATTTAGTTGTCTGTTTCAACTGTATATATTACACAAGTGATGACACTTTCCAACGTGCCCTGTTTTACAATTTGAGAATGTGATTAATTCGATTAGAAGTGTTGAATATTCTCAAAAGAAATTGTATACAGTTGGGAATTGTTAAGCGTAATAGTTAGTTTTACGAAATATCCAACAATTAAAACAACACGCTTATATTAATAGGTGAGAAATTTTCACTAAGTGGCACAAAAACTGCATTGAAATTACACTTTTTTTTTTTTGCAGTACGTTAGCACATGCCACCGGCATAGTGCCCCAAGTTGTCCAATTGGCGAAATAGTTCGTATATTTGGCTTTTTAAAGTATTCATGATTTGTCTGTTCAGATCAGATTGATGCATTGAAATACAAAGTTATCATATACGTCGTTCTTATGATTACTTTGTCGCGAATAGATTTTCATCCTAGTTGGCCTCCCATCTTACCAAATAAAATACATCTGTATTTTGATTGAAAATGATCCTCATACTCGAAAACCATAAATGTAATTATAAATGAAATGTTGGTAAACATACGACATAAGATAATTATTTAATGCACGGCATATGGAAAAGGAGCGATAGTAGGAAATCCAGGAAATGAACTGCGAGAAAGCTTTGAAAAATTTCGGTCCTTTTTCTGTTGATGTTGCCTGAAACTCCAAGATTCTAATCGAATTTTTCAGCTATTTTTAACTACTTTTTTTTTAAAAAAGCAACGGATTTGTTGCCTCATTCCGTAAATGTAGCTAAAGTAACCATGCCTTCCTTTTCTGCGATGCGCAGTCGTTCGCTGCCAGGCTGAGCAGTGCTCACTTTACTGTTGTAGGCATAAGTTTATACCAGGTATGAAAACAAAGTGCTCCACATTTTTAGAAGTGGCGTTATGGACAGAAGCAGGGCGAAAACGTCGAGTAAACATTGTCTCTCAAATGCTGTGAGCAATTACTCATCTCTGCTACTGTGATACACAACTCTTCTACAGCAAGGTCAGTGATATTGAGAGCAACCTACAAAATGCAGTTAACGAAAGAGGACATGTCCGTCTGTCATTGTCCATGGAAACCAGGGCCGGCCAAACGCTGCACAGTGTGCAGACGTGTGGAAGTGCTGCACGTGTGCGCACGTGTGCGACAGCGAGTGACAGCGACATCTGTTATTAGACATGTGTCCTAAATGAACGGCGGCGGTTCCTCTTCCCTGTTTATGTGGTACAAGCAAGAGCGCAACATATCCAGTCTCGTTTACACCTGGTGACCGTAACCTTAACAGAGAAGTACTGAGAAATGGCGGTACTGTGAAAAAGCAAAGGACGTGAGATCTATGTTCTCAGTCGTTTCGATGAAGCATCAGTGATGAAAATCTCCCGCAACTGCTTGCGTTTGTCAATGAGCCGTGCTTTTGTGCCCGATATTCACTATATCATTTCTCATGACCAGTGATAAACGTGTTTGGATTTATTCCTTTCATAATTAAAAATTATTGTTTACTAACTGTACATTAATGCCTCATTCTGCTCCATGTTACATTATTATCAGGAAAATTGGTCATTAAACCGATTGTTGAATACTTACATTTAGGGTTTTTTTATGTATGTAGGGCTACGCACAGCTGAAGTCGATATACCGTAACATTCATCTAATTGTCGATTATTATGCAGATTTCAGACATAACTGATGAAAGATATAGCAATAATGGTACAGGTGATCATCGAGAGGTCTTCTGTTGTCATTCTGTTCAGACGGCACTGAGAATTAGTTATAGGAAACCTTGCATTGGTGTGATGTTATTTGAAATCATGACTACGGTTCGTTGGAAGTCGCTAAGTGCTCTCTTTCTTAAATACTAGATCAAAAACATTACGCGTATTTACGTGCAGTCAGTCAAGCTGCCTTAATAAAAACCCACGGTTGTTACCTGTATTACTTGTCTTACTGGGTTAAACTGTTAACATAAAAGTAGACGTCTCAATGAGTAGACTGTGACAGTATTTTAAATGTTTAATACGCGAAATACCTTCCTACGGTTGGCTTGCAAGCTGTGGAAAGAGCACTAGAATGCGCCGGTACAGAGTATACCAGCAAGTGGATAAAGCGACATCTGTGCGTAGAAACATGCACTACATGAACGCTGGCGGCTGCGGCGTGCACGCTGTGACCCCGAAGTTGCACATGTGCAGGAGCACCGCACGTGTGCAGAATTTCTGGCCGGCCCTGATGGAAACACATGGAGTAAACATCTGGTGGTGTTGTTACTATAAACTGTATTCAGAGATTGGGGTAAGTGCAGCGCATATTTTAGTTCCAGTGGGAACAGTCTTCGTTTTGACACATTTGTGAAGATTTTTGCATTGTAGTTTTATCTTTGTACTTTCCTGCGTAACGGAAGCTACATCCGGGAGGTGGCACACATGATCTACACCTATATCTACATACGAGTACATACTCTGTAAGCCCACGTAGACTGCGTGGTGGAGGGTATTGTGTACCACTAGTACTTTCCTATTTCACTCGCATACTCCTCCGTATAAACCCTAATTTCCTTTATATTCGAGGTTCTCACCCGAAATGTGCGTTCGAGGTTGGGAGAATTGTTCGGCAGTCAGCTTAAAAAGCCGGTTCTCCAAATTTTCTTAGTAGTGTTCCTCTAAAAGAACGCCGCCTTCCGTCCACGGATTTCCATTTGGGTTCTCGAAGCAGCTCCGTAATACTTGCATGTTATTCTAACCTGTGTTGTTGTGGTCTTCAGTCCTGAGAATGGTTTGATGGAGCTCTCCATGCTACTCTATCCTGTGCAAGCTTCTTCATCTCCCAGTACCTTCTGCAGCCTACATACTTCTGAATCTGCTATAAGCTACCGACAGCAAATCTAGCAGCCTGCTTCTGAACTGTTGAAAGATGAAATCGCCGTCGGGGAAGACATAAAGCAGGAAGGAACGCAGGCCCCATGAACGCGGAGGAAAACGTCTCGCGCAGTATAATACTGCTCCGTGTGGCACGGTGCACGCTTCGAGTCGCCGTTCACCAAAGCGACGGCGTTTGTTAGGCGACGGCGTGATCGACGGTCGAATCTCGAAGGTTGTGTGCCCACTGCAGTCGCAACTGGCGATATAAACACACATGGGTGATCCGCTGCGGAGCTCCATGTTGAACAATTTACGAAGAGCGGTGTGCTCCGAAACACTTGTGTGTGCAGCTACATTGCGCTCTTTCGGTAGAGATGCCACAGATTCTACTTCACAGAGTAGAGTAGAGTAGAGTAAACAATCCTTCGGACCCCACGTTCTTTCAAGAGTCGTGGACGTCCAACCATTAAGCGCCTAGTGGTAGCTCCATTGTCCCTCTACCTCTTTCCGTAGATGCCCACGACAGTAGCACGTGAACATTCAACCAACTTCTCCGTTTTCTAGATACTCGTTCACTAGCTATGCGTAGTAATAAACTACCGTTGTCAAAGTCACTTAATGGATTTCCCCATTTGCGGCTCATATCTTCGCTAGGGCTATCTCCCGTCCGTGTCTGCTCCGCTTACATACTTTTGATACCTCGTTACGTGCCCGCAACGCTACGAAGAGGCTTCCAGCGTCGAGGTGGGCAGTGGTCATAACATTTTGGCTAATCAAGGTATGCTCAATAATTCTGCAGCAAACTCATGGTAAGCCTATAGGTCCCTAAATTTGGGAATCCGTTATTTTAATCTTCTTATATACAGAATTCATGTGCGCTTTCTTCCAGTCACTTGCGACATAAAACTGATTTTCTGTTAAGGTCTGGCAAATGGAAGTAAGATGCTGAAGCTCTGCTGTGGCACGGTAACAGGGCAATGTGATCTCATTCGTTTACTCATCCCTTTGGTGCATTCCGTTGCTAGGTCGTAACAGCAAAGAGCTTGCAATAGAGGACATGTGTTTTATAATACCGAAGATGTGCGCATAGCTCCTAAAGTATGCACTTAAGAGACAATATTTATTGAACTTTTTTTTTCTGTTCCACCCTACCACCTCTCGAAAAACGAAATACACACATCAAAAACGTTTTACATCACCTCGGTTCCTAGTGTTCGGAACCTGTACAGAAAATTGGAATAGAGATCAACATAAACATCATTTCCGCCCTTTTTACTGCTCATGAATACCACATACAGCGAGACCATCAGAGCTTGAGGTCCAGATTGCTGTACACACCGGTACCTCTAATACCATGTAGCACGGCCTCTTGCATTGATGCATGCCTGTATTCGTCTTGGCATTCTATCCGTAAGTTCATCAAGGCACTGTTGGTCCAGATTGTCCCACTCCTCTGTGTGGTTGGTGGGTCACGTCGTCCATAAACAGCCCTTTTCAATAGATGCCACGCATTTTCGATGGGGTTCACGACTGGAGGACATGATGGGCACTCTAGTCGAGCGATGTCAAATGGCTCTGAGCACTATGGGACTTAACATCTGTGGTCATCAGTCTCCTAGAACTTAGAACCTCTTAAACCTAACTAACCTAAGGACATCACACACACATCCATGCCCGAGGAAGGATTCGAACCTGCGACCATAGCACTCGCGCGGTTCCGGACTGAGCGCCTAGAACCGCTAGACCACCGCGGCCGGCATCGAGCGATGTCGTTATCCTGAAATATGGTTGCACTATCGGTCGGTGGATGACATTGATGTATCGTACAGCCGTTACGGCCCCTTCTATGACCACTAGAGGCGTACGTCGGCCCCACATAATGCCACCCCAAAACAGCAGGGAACCTCCACCTAGCTGCACTCGCTGGACAGTGTGTCTAAGGCGTTCATCCAGACCGGGTTGCCTCCAAACACGTCTCCGACAACTGTGTGGTTGAAGACATATGTGACACTCATCGGTGAATAGAACATGATGCCAATTCTGAGCGGTCCACTCGTCATGTTGTTGGGTCCATCCTTATCGCGCTGCATGGTGTCGTGGTTGCAAAGATGGACCTCGCCATGGACGTCGGGAGTGAAGCTGCGCATCATGGAGCCTCCTGCGGACACGACGTTCTATGGATGGACGAAAAGCATTATTCAACATGGTGGCGTTGCTGTCACGGTTCCTCCGATCCATAATTCGTAGGTAGCGGCCCTTGGGTGGCCTGAGCGAGGCATGTCATCGAAGGTTCCTGTCTCTCTGTATCTCCTCCATGTCCGAGCAACATCGCTTTGGTTCTTTCCCAGACTCCTGGACACTTTCCTTGTTGAGAGCCCTTCCTGGCCCAATGTAACAATGCGGAAGCGATCGAATCTCGGTAATGACCGTCTAGGCATGGTTGAACTATAGACAACACGAGCCGTGTACCTCCTTCCTGACGGAATGACTGGAATTGATTGGCTGTTGGTCCCGCTCCGTCTAATAGGCGCTGCTGATGCGTGGTTGTTTACATCTTTGGGCGAGTTTAGTGACATCTCTGAACAGCAAAGGGACTGTGTCTGTGATACAATATCCACAGTCAACGACTACCTTCAGGAGTTCTGGAAACGAGGGTGATGCAAAACATTTTTTATGTATGTAGTGTTTTTCAACGCTCTGTATGCTTGCTATTTGCCGTTATAGCCATTTACTGTATAATGCTCCCGGATCCTGCGCTTCGGCTTATAATTTGACGAGTACTGAATTCAGAATTTATGATAAAATGAATCGCTTGATATTGGTTTACCCTAAATTTTGGAGACCTGTCCAGTAATGTAAGGGGGGCTGCTTCCCGACCCCCGTTTCGTTGGAGGTAAGATACCTTGCTGATTTGGCCGCACATCCTACACAATAATGACTGCTCAAGGAGTTTCCATGCTTCTGTACAGGCGTTCAAATTAATTTGCTTTCCATTTATGGAACAAGGTCACATTAATACTTTCAGGACTGATATCTACATGTTCACCCCCAAGCCTCCGTAATTTTCCTGGATCGGATTAGTTCAGATCAGTACTAAAATTTTCTGCTTTGTTCCTTTCATATATTGAGCGGAAGAGAAGAGGAAATCTATAAGCCACATTAAGAGTACGAATCTTCTGGTCTCTCTCTTATAATCTTAATATGGAATACACGGTGGCAACAGTGGAGTCGCCTAGTTTCCCGCAACAGTCGGGTCTCTACATTCACCCAATATAGTCTCCGAGAACATCTTCGCCTTCCTTCTAAGCTCTAAGCCTTCCGTTCGCCTTCCCAGCAACAGACATTTTACATTTTCTTCCCATTTTATATCTCATCTTAGTGCCAAAAATGTATGCCATGTAACATGCTGCAGATACTCACCGCCAATTAGATATTGTGCACTTGTTTTTTTTTACGAGATTTTCCTCCCATGCACACGTTTAATGAGATCTGCCATTGAGTACAATATGTGGATATTTTGTCCAAACTGTTATCTATTTCCTTCCTCCGTTAATAGCCCCTTTTCTCTATGATCTCTGTTCCTGGCCCGCCATTCTATGACAACACTATATGTCTATGAAATTATTCATCTACATCTACATTACTACTGCGCAATTCACAATTAAATGCCTAGCGGACGGTTCATCGAACAACTTTTCAGCTATTTCTCTACCTTCTCACGCTCAAAGAGTGCGCGGGAAAAGTGAAAACTTAGGTCTGAATTCACTTATTACGTTGATCATTTCTAATTGCGGAGAAGTACGTCAGCAAAATATTTTCATATTTGCAGAAGGAAATGTTTGAAATTTGATGGAAAGATCTTGCCGCAACGAAAAACGACCGTGTTTCAATGATGACCACCTCAACTTGGGTATAATTCCCCTGACATCCTCCCCCCTATTTCGCGACAATACAAAACGAACTGCCTTTCTACAAACTTTGTCGACGTCCCCCGTCAATCCTATCTGACGCGAATCCCATACCGCGCCGCAGTACTCTAGAAGACGAAGGACAAGCTTAATGTTGGCAGTCCTTTTAGTAAACCTGTTGCATCTTCTAAGTGTTCTGTCAATGAAATACTGTGTTCAGATTGTCTTCCGTGCAAGATTATATATGCGATCTTTCCAATTTAAGTTAATGCTATTACCTCAATTGACACAGGTCTTAGAGTCGTGTGATTCTTGGTGTACCCGATGATTAGAGGATTCCTTTTAGTACTCGTGTGGATGACATTATACTTTTCAATATTTAGAGCCAGGTTCCACTTTTCAAGTCGTACATACATATTGTCTAAATAATTTTTCAGTTGGTTTTGATCTTTTGGTGACTTTACAAGACGATAAATGACAGCATCATCGGAAAAAATCTAAACTGGCTGCTCAGATGGTTTCCTAGATCGTTTATATGAATTAGGAACCGTAGCCTAGAGACTGTGTAACACATCCTTGAGGAACACCAGGTATCACTTGTGTTTTATTCGATGACTTCTCGTCGACTGCTACCAACGGTGAGCTGACAGGAAATCACGAATCCAATCGCATAACTGAGATGATATTCCATAAGCATGCAATTTGATTAGAGCTCGCTTGTGAGAAATGATGCCAAAATCCTTCTGAAGATCTAGTAATATTGGATAAGCTCGGAAACACCTGCAGAATGCTTTCATTATTTCGTGTTTCACAAGAAAGATATTATCTGAACGCGTGCTGATTGTTTGGCAATAGATCGTTTCTTTCGAGTAATTCGTAATGTTCGAACACACCGCAAGTTCCATAATCCTACTGCAAATCGAAGTCACTGATGTGGGCTTGTCATTCAGCAGATTATTCCTATTTCCTTTCTTTGTATTGGTGTGTATTGGTGTGATCTATGCAACACCTCTCTCGAATTATCGTGAGATATTCGACTGTTCCTCAGGAGACGATTGGCGCGCAATTAGGACAATTTAACTGGTGACGCAGTGGCTAGCGTCAGGGCATCTAATTTTTGTATCCTGTTTCTAGATACGTTTTCTTTATTACTTCATTTTATTTATTTATTTTTTTCGTTTATCTACGCATGTCCGTAGAAGGTTACTAAACGGATAGTTATTATCAAGTTAGGGCACAAAAGGGCGTTATATTAATTGTAAAATTAGAACTGAGTTTTTCAATAAGTGCTGCACGTTCATTATGTAATGAATGTGTTATGGCGTTTTTAGGGATTACAATCTTTTTAAATTCTCGTATTCTTATAGTCGATTCTTCTATAAATTTTAACTTTTGTACTTTGTTCTTATGTTTATTGTTCAGGAAGGTTTGTTGCATTCCCTTCGATGACAACGATCGTAGGAACATTCGAAACATAAAAATTTCGAATAAAACGAGCAGCGCTCGATGTTAGGTTTGTCACAGCGACATTCCTTCGTGTGTGTCTCGCTCGGCAAAGAACTATCGTTAACATTGCTGAGGATTTCACTCGTCGGGAATTATTTCGCTGCAAATGGCACATAACGGATCTCTTTTCCGAAAATTGGCTCTTGAAATTGATTTTGACTCGAGATACACCTCAGGACTTTATCGAAAATAATTTGAAACAATTTTTCCATTTATGAACTGTCTTTTCTTTTTCTTTTTAATTTATTTACCATAGAACTTGTAGAGTAATAAGGACAACGTTATTTGAATATCCATTGGAAAACATCCACGTAGTAAAATTCTACGGACATGGGTAGAATAATGAAAAGCTGAAATTAAAAAAAAAAAAAAAGGTTTCTAACACGGGACGCAAAAGACTGAAGCAGCGACACTAGACACTTCTGTTGAACCAATTACTAGCTCAAAGGGGTACACAGTTCCTCAAAAACTTTTACTGACGCTTTATCAGAAATGGGAGAGTATCTACACGTAAGCCGAGACACTTGTTCACCTACGTTGAGTCATCTTCCACTGAGTGAAATTTCTGCGAAATCTGATTATGGCACTTGCCGTGTTTTCCTCGTAAGTTTGAAGCTATTGTATCGATACTCTCTGAAACAATCTGTACAGGAGGTCTTGTCTTTATTAATTGACTTACGCTGCTTTACTACAAGGGGGACTCTATTTTTAAGTTACTCACGCTGGAACTTGTTTTTGACTCGAGTTCTTCAACATTTACTTCGCTTCCTAAGGTGAAACTCTGCGCTTTAAGCTGATTTAGATATGTTTCGAAATTACTTCTCGAATAATGACAAGCAAGAAATGATTCTCGTATAAGCTCAGCGCGTTCACCGTCTTAAACAATCAGAAGTGCAACAGATCTTAAGGCCTGCGCGCGGAGAAGTGAGACGAGTGGAGGAATCGGCGGCCCTGGCTGCCGCTGCCAGAGGCAGACGATCGCAATAAGCTCGGTGCCGCTGCTGCTGTCGCTGCGAGCATTCCGCGGGCGGGGCGCTGCCGGAATATTGAAAAGTGCAGTCCCGTGTCGGCGGGGGCCGAGAGCGCATTCCATGCGCCACTCCCCCAGGGCAGAGTGCGGCGTTCTGCGGCTCGTCCGCGGCCCGCTGGAAGACTAATCTCTCTGACCTCACTTGCGCGGCTGTCTGTTGGTTGCCAAATCCACAAGCAGCGCAAGGTAACACAAGTGAAATTTAGTAGCAAGCTTGGGTCGATTGTTAAAGGAGTGTTAATAAATAATGCAACACAGTTTTTTTCCGAAAGCAGGTTGGTTGCCGCGTGGGATTAGCCAAGCGGTCTAGGGCGCTGCAGTCATGGACTGTGCAGCTGGTCCCGGCGGAGGTTCGAGTCCTCCCTCGGGCATGGGTGTGTGTGTGTGGTTGTCCTTAGGATAATTTAGGTTAAGTAGTATGTAAGCTTAGTGACTGATGACCTTCGGAATTAAGTCCCACAAGATTTCACACACATTTGAACATTTTTTGCAGGTTGGTTTTATTCGGGATTTCAGTACACCATATTATTTACTACTCTCTTGGCTACAAAACCCTATTTCTCAATATAATCTCCGTTGAGAGCGACGGCCTGATTCCACCTTACTGGAAGGGCCTGTATGCGCAAATGGCAACACTCTACTGGCCGAATCGGACCCAAGGTCTTGCTGCATCAATAACCTTCCAGCCGTCTACGTACTGCTCCCAGAAGAGCGCGCTCTTCATCCTCCGTTCAGGGACTGGGTGTTGTGTTGTCTTCATCATCATCTCATCCCCATCGAAGCGCAATTCGCCAATGTGGCGTCAACTAAAAAGACTTGTACCAGGCGACCGGTGTATCCGACAGGAGGCCCTAGCCACACAACTTTTCCATCTCCATTGGATCAAAAAGTCAGAAATCGAAAGGTGGATGAAGAAGAACAATCCAATAAAGTTTTGTTAGCTCGTCTCGGGAGTGCAGACTTGCATGAGGCCTTTTGATCTCATGAAGAATGAGAATTTCGTCTGCATTTTTGTGGCGGCGAAAATGCTGAAGTCATTTCTTTCATTTCCTGAGGGTAGCACTGTACACTTTGCAGTTGATCATTGCACAGTGAAGGAGGGAATAAAACAGATTAACCCCTTCAGAGTCGCTGAAGATCGTCGCCATGACATTAGCTGTTAAGGGTCCGTCGTTCCTTAAAAGGAGAGACACAGCGGCGCCACTATATGGATTGCTGTTTGGTTTCCGGTTCGAAGTAACGAACCCATGTTTCATCACCTGTAACGATCCTCAACAAGAAATTGTCATTATCAGCCTCTTAACGCACAAGTCGTTCCGCACAGATAGTATTTCGTTGGCCTTCATGTTCTTCTTTTGTACACCGAGGAACTCAGCGGACACACACGTTTCCGTACCTCAACTGGTGGATGAGTGTGTCAGCACTACCGACACAGACGTCCAGTTGAGCTGCGAGGTTTCGACAGCGATTCGTCGATCACCTCGAATGGGACTGTCCGCACGCTCCATCACTGCTGGAGTCACAGTTGTGTGACGCCGGCCGACACGTCGGAGATTGGAGAGGTTTGAGCGACCTTGTTGCGATGATGACAGACATCTCGCCCAACGACTAGCCGTACTTTTGTTCACTGCCATGTCTCCGTCGTTATCCTGCAAGCGCCCATGACAGCTCTCTGCTACGCATCGAAACTGTACGAAAGTATAGGGGCTGAAGTGGGAATATTCCACGATACCCCAGAACACATTTTGCATCGAGAAACAATGTGTTGCATGACATACTGAACGCTCCTCTTAATTTCATGTCGTAGAAATGGGGAAGTGGTCGTTGCTCCTTTTTGCTTGATCATTTTGCAGTCATTAACAGCCAGTCTCAAAGGCAGGTCTCAGTTTCTTACACACCGTGCTTGGGAAAAGAGTCATATATTTCTGCAGGGATTATTATTGATCAAAACTGGAGGAAAATTTCTCATGATTACATTGTGCCGATTTTAGGCACAGTCGAGTTGAGATGAAGATCCGTCGCTAGTAGCCTTGGCTTCACCCGTAAGGTGTTCCAGGAGCGGTGTTAGGAGCGTGACGAGGAGCCAATATGTGGTGAGAGGGGAAGCAGCACGTTCCGGCAAGCATTTGTAATGTGCGGCGTGATTGGCCGAGTCGGCTACAGGACGTATATTATGATTGTGCTCTGCCTGCATACGGTACCGGCACTGTAGTTGAGCAGCATTGGTATCACAGTGGCATTATTGGACAGTACCGACTGAAATGGACCTGCGATACTGTAGTGGATTGCGTCGGTACGGCTAAAATGCCGAGGGAGGAGTTGCTTCATTACTAAGCCGAAGCAATAAAACAAACATTAAATTAACGAAAAATTGATTCTGTCGGAGCACTAAAAATGCGAATACGTTCCTGCTTACGTAAAACATTCTGACTGAAAGGGGGGTACCAGCTGCCTCTTTGTACCTTCCTCAGCTCCATAAAAAATTTTCCCAAAAACTTTAGAGCGGGAATATATTCGCGTTTCTTATGTTGAAAAAGAAGAATCATTTTTACACCATTTCTCTTCTTTGCCCTGCTGCAGCAGGGCATGTAACTCATATGATAAGTAGTGTATTGTCGTATAAAATAAATAAAATAAAATAAAATAAAATATTAATTATGTATTATTGTATGATAGTGATTGGTTGTACTTAATATTTGCGTGACGTTTAATTATTCGGTATCAGACGCTTGACAATGGCTTTTTCGTAAATGTAATGTTACTCGTAGTTGACCGTGAAATAAGACTCAAATAATCGGACTTCGTATTTACATCGTTTCCAAAGACTGCTGCGGTAGGTGCGGACTCAAATCTAAATCTCAATATTAGAATAATTTGCCAGCCATGTCAATACGTCGTACAGAGGTGACTGTCTACTAAACATAAAAAGTTTACACAGTTAGTTAAATCAGATATATTCAACGAATAAGCCTACAGTTAAATAATTCTACTTACTTTCATAAATATAAATTCTTTACAGATTCGAGTGCCTAGTAAGATTGCAACTCGCAGTGATCTTATATAACATTAAATATGGCGGTGTGCCAGTCAATAAAACTAAAAATACGTGCTTCTCGCACCACTTCAACCAGAGCTCTCTTTTCTTAATCAAACATACGAGTAACGTAATTGTGCTTTTGTTTTATCAGCGACACAGCGCTGCAGTTGTGTGCCATAGGCTTTATTTATTTCTCACAGATTAAGATTTCGCGTTTCCGAGGAAACTCACGCACGGCATGCAAATGTGCCTTTATATTGCCCCCTGAATTGCGAGGCGAAAGGACACACCTGCAGGCGAGCAATTCACCTAAAGGCACAAGAAAATCTAAGTTATCTACAACTATTTACATGACTTACATTATACTGTATATTATATACAAAATTTGAATGACGCGCGTGCGCCGAAAAAGTTCTTATGTTGGCAAAACAGAGTGCGCGCATGCGCAGAAGCGTCTGTGTAACTACGGCACTGCCGTTATTTCGTAAATTTAGATCACGCGGCACAGTATTGCAGTTCATATTGTTCGTGTGCGCGCGCATTTCTTAGTCGTTGCACAAATAAAATATTCCACCAAGATTACATATGAAGACTACATTCTATGACAGGTAACTTAGTTTTAAAATTACATTATTTGTTATAACACAATACAACTTAGATTGTTGAATGTTCTTAGTTACATAGTATTGTTTTGAAATACTTCAAAGAAAAATGTCCGTATGTTTCAGGTGCGTTGACCTATACACATCGTGTCGTTATCACAGTTCATATTCATCTGCTGCACAATAATTTTTTTTACAGGTTAGTATCGTCGTGGTAAAGTTTTTTGATCAGAGTAACATCGTTGTATAACAACGTGATTAATACATAAGCGTGTCCATTTCCTATTTCCATTATAGTCGTTGTGATGCAGTTCGTTGTGACAAAAAGCATTGTTTATTACAGATCAGACGTGACCCGTCGAGTAATTAGTCCATATGCAGTTCGTTTTCGATATTCCGTGGAAGCTTGGTTGCAGAACCTCGGACGGCACATAGCTGGCGTCGATCCTTGGACAGTCCAGGTAAGAGTGTCCGTCACATTTCGAGAACATTTCATTCCCTGAAGTTCCAACCAGAATCCTTCCACCCGTCGTGTTGTTTTCTGGACAGGCACTTTGTGTCCATTTAATCCAGTTAACATCTTGAAGTTGGGTACTGTAGTAATGTCACTAGACGATGCACGAATTATGCACTTCACATATTCAGTTTTTTTTTTTTTTTTAAGTATAGCTCACCTAAATGTTCGTAGTTACTCATCGAAGAAATCGTTCATCGCGTTTACAAAGGTACGATGCATCATGAATGTCATTAACAGTTTCTTTCACATAGGTTTCTGCGTAGTTGCAGACTTAGTAATGTACGTTAATGTCCGTGAACAGTGGTTCACTACGCATTTTTTTTTTAAAGTTTTTCACATTTTGGCACTCGTTATCGTTCAAATTTTCACACAGTAACAGTTACATTATACATCAGTTAAAAAAAAAACATAAGTAATCATACATATACACGTCACATATTTTCTTAGCATAAACATAATACAGTTACACATAAACATGTTTTCATCATTATTACATAGCTATAAATTATTACATTGTGTCACATTTGATTACATGGATTGCAGATATTTACGTCCTCTTTAACGGTTTTGCTGGGATTTTATCGATGTTTTTTGTGATGTCATCTGAAATTAAGATAGGTTAGACACAACATTCATTACATCAGTAGGCAAGACCAGGCGTTTTCACTACTCAATAAATATTCAAAATAATAAGAGACGGAAAGCTGTTAGATTCCTCGCGTTTTGTGCGTGTGTGTATAGTGTCTGTGTGGCCTTGGCTACTGGTAGATGCTTTTCTTGCTGAGAGATGTGCGTCTAATCTATTTCTCGAAGTAAAAGATCGCTTCACAGATGACGTCTGTCGGTTCGTCAGGTGTCATACCAAGTCAGTGGTACCTACAGTCACAAATGTTCCGTGAAAAATTTATATATCATTCACTGCTACGTAATCATAAATTTTACTTTAATATTCAGTCTTCTCGGTGGTGCCGCGGCGTTGAAAGAAAAGTTCTTCTGTCTTCAACTGCGTCACTGGAACCGCTGAAATGAAAATTTCTATACTGCTTATTATCTGTGTTGTAGCAAACAGAGTTTTGCGAGTTGCTTAGCAATGTTTTCATGGGTATGACTTTGACATTATTTGGCATGAAATGCTCTAAGATCTCGGTGTGCGTATAGCCCAATAATTTTGTTAGTTCTAGGATGTTGTAACAGATACGCACCAGGATGCGGTATGTTAACAATTATATAAGGTCCTTCATATAGCAGACGCCACTTAGCGTTGCGTCGTTTGAGTGCTACAGATTTATGATGAGTACGAAGTAGTACAAGCATTCCTACCTTGAATTTTTGTTTTCTTTTTATTATGTTTGTGTGATGTTTGTTTCGTATCTGTGCGTGATGTGTCAATGTAGTCAATACTTCTCTTATTTTCTGTTCAGGTGTGATTTCCTTGTCTGACAACTTAGGTAATGGTTCTATCCACTGATCGTTCTGTTTGCAATTGAACATGATCTCGTTAGGTGTGTAATTCGTATCGTAAATATTTAAGTTATTGTGTACGTCTTCGAAAAGACTTAGGTAGGACACCCAATTAGTATGTTTTGATGAAATATAGGTCCTCATGAATCGATTTAGTTCTCGGAAAAGTCTCTCAGTCGCGTTACATTGTGGACTAAACTTTGAAATAAATATACTTTTAATGTTATTGTCCTTCAAGAAATTTCTCCATTTGTACCCAGAGTAGTATGCTGCATTATCTGACAGAATTGCTTTAGGTTTTCCCACGTGCGTCAGGTAATCACTTGAGAATCTTCTTATTATAGCATTTGCAGAGGCGGATTTTAAAGCATAAAGTTTTACATGTTTAGAAAATATATCGTAAAAAGCTAAGATATATTTGACGCCTCCAGAGCTTGCTGGATGCGGTCCACTGATGTCAGTACACAGAATTTCCAGGGGTTTACTAGGTAAAATAGAATGTAAATCTGTTTTTGTGGATAAATTCTGAGGTTTTGATTTTTGACATATGACACATGTTTTTAGTTCCCTATAAATTTTTCTTCTCATATTGCTAAAATAACAGTATGTACTGAGCTTTGCCAAACACTTTTTCGTCCCATAATGACCCCAAACTAAGTGTGTGTGCCAAATTAGATTACGTTCAGACTCTTTGGGAATGCATACACATCAGTTAGTAGCATTTGGATGTCGGCGGTAAAATAACACATCATTGTGTAACTTGTAATACTTAGTCAAAGGATGGTTGTGTTTTTCTACCAGTAATGTTATTATCTTATACCAGTGAGGATCAGATTTTTGTAATTCAGCCATGTTTCTGCACATATCAATATAATATTGGTGATACTGCTTGTCTTGCATTAAGAGAATCCTGTAGTCATTTATATTTTCTAAGTCACTGTTGGTATCATTCATACCTTGTGGAAGTCTACACAAAGTGTCTGCAATGGTGTTGTCCTTACCTCTTATGTACTTAATTTCAAAACAGTAGTTCTGAAGTGTAACTGCCCATCGTGATAGTCTAGGATGTAAAAGTTTACAAGTTAACAAAAATGTCAGGGCCTGGTGATCGGTGTAAATTACCGTATGTTTTCCAAATAAATAATAATTGAATTTCTTGAATGCCCATACTATGGAAAGTGTTTCTAACTCAGTAGTGGAGTATGTACGCTCACATTCAGTTAGAGTGCGACTCGCAAACCCAATAATTCTTATCTGTTCCTCCTCTTTATTCTTTACAACTTGAAATAAGCAACAGCCCAAGCCAGTACGTGAAGCGTCACAAGTCATACAAAAATCTAAATTGAAATCTGGATGGCTCAATATGTTAGCATTCACTAAAGCATGTTTAATTGTATTAAAGTCATTCTGGCACTGTTCCGACCAGATCCAAACCTGATTCTTTCTGAGTAGATTTAGCAGATGTTTACTGTTCAAAAGTGGTTGTGGCAAAAAACGTCTGAAAAATGAACATAGCCCAAGGAATGATTTTAACTGCTTTTTAGTTCGAGGGCTAGGAAAGTTTCTGATAGCATCTAATTTACTGGGATCCGGACGTATGCCCTGTGAATTAATGATATGTCCTAAATACTTTATCTCACTGCAACCAAATTTTGATTTTCTTAGGTTGGCTGTGACTCCAGCTTGTGCAAATTTTTTTAAAATTCTTTGAAGAGTGTCAACGTGTTCATTCCAAGATTGTGTAGCTATCAGTATATCATCTACATAGTGTGTGACTGTCTCAACTAAATCGTCGCCAAGCACGGTATCCAGGGCTGTAATGAATACCCCAGAGCTGACATTCAGTCCGAAGGGTAGAACACAAAACTGATAGGTTCGCCCCCCGAACATAAATGCAGTATATTTCCGAGAATCAGGAGTGATACCCACCTGCCAAAACGAATTAGCGAGATCTATTGTGGAAAAATATTTTTCATCTAGAAATTTCTGTAATTGCTCTTCTAAATTTTCAGGTTTTGTGTGAACCGGTAAAATTATTTCATTAATAGCTCGTGCGTCTAACACTAACCTAATGCTTCCATTTGATTTTTTGACAACAAGTAGAGGACTACAATAAGGTGAGGTGGATGGTTCAATGACCTTCCAGTCTAACATTTGTTTTAATTCTTGCCACACAGCAGGTCGTTGAGATAACGGTACGTTATATGTCTTATGGTAGAAGATCTTGTGAGGCTTAACTTCAATCTTGTACACATACGTGTTGATAACACCTAATCGTTTGGTAAAAACTTGTAAATATTTGGATAACACTTCCTGTAGTTTTATACGTTCATGTACACTGAGAGCTGTAGCTTCACTTATCTTATGATCAAGCAATGTTTTCAAGTCCATTAGCTCTGTGTCAGATGAGTGTGTTTGCATGTCTTGAATGTCTTTGTCAAGTACTAACTGAACCTTGTACCCTGTACAGTGTTTGTCATGCTTTAGAGTTCTCCTGTCCAAATCAATAATAATTACACTGCCTTTATCATTTAAAATACATTTACCTTTGGAGAAGTCTATAATGCAGTCCTTCTCGCTCATAATATCTATTCCTAATATGCAATTTGTCACAAGGTTTTGTACAACCAGGAATGGCCATTGTACGGTTCCATTACCTATTTTAACGTTTACAAAAACTTGCTTTGTAACCCTACATGACTTATTACCTAGAGCGGTAGTTATTTTACAGTTTTGGGCAGGAAACTCAGGCACAGGCTCCAATTCACACATCTTTTTATAGAAATTAAAAGACAAAACGCTCACAGCTGCACCTGTATCTAAGATAATAGTAGTTGGAATCCCACCTACTACACCAGTAGTAGATGCTAAAACAATTTCATTTGTGTTTAAACGACATTGTGTACTGTCTTGTAAAAGTTCATCTGATATATTGTCATTGTGGTTGTATCTTATAAATAAAACAGGTAGCTTTTGTTTAGAATTATTAGGCACATCAATATTTTGTTGTTCAATTGTGGTGTCAAATAACTGATTAACATTGATGTCGCCCCCCAAGAATTCTTCAGCCACGACCTGGGGCAAAGTAGTGACTGTTTCTAGTTTGTTGGATTATCATTTGTACTAGGTACTGACACAGATTGGGGTTGTGCATCAGGTGTCATTTCTATTATATTCACATTCGGATATTGCCTATTATGATCTCCAAACTTTTGCGGTTGTTGTTGCTGTTGCGCATTATAACTTACCTGTCGGTCGTAAGGTATGCTCCAATTTTGTCCTGGTGGCTGCTGTGGTAAAGCAGTATTTGAATGATAGTATTGATCGCTACGAGTCCAGCCTTGATGCTGTCTTGGCTCGTAGTTATTATTATTTCTATTTCTGTTTGTGTTTTTGTTGTTACATTTGTATCCGTTGTTACCGTTGTTGTTATTACCGCGGTGCCTTTTGTATGGATTGCCGCATGAAGTGTTATTACTGTTGTAATTGTTGTTTGTATTGGAATACGCGTGTTGATTTTGATTTCCGTATTGAGACGGCATGTGAGTTTGCTGTTTTTGCTGTACCGCGTATCCAACTGTGGGCGCGCCAGAATTGTGTTGGCAAGCCTGCATGTTTTGCATACCACTAGTGTAAACATTGTGGCTGCTGTTTTGCCGCGCGAAGCGCTGATCTTCAAGTAACATGTCAACCGAATCTAAAGCTGTTAAAAAATAATCTGAATCGTCATCCGGGACATGTAGAAGTTTTTCCTTAATGTTGAAAGGCAATTTGGCCTTCAACGCTCGGAGTATATCACGCGTTGCGACTGGTTCGTCTAAAAAATGTCCCATGTTCAAGTATTTTTCAAAATATCTGCGTAAGTTACCATTTTTACTGTTAAAAGTTTCAGGTTCTAAAATTTGTCTTCTGAGTCGCTCCTGGACGGATTGCGACCAGAATTTGTTCAGAAAAGCACGCTCAAACTCACTGTACGTGGTACATACGTCAGCTTGACTGTATGCCCAGACAGCTGCATCGCCTTGGATGTAACCGACAATATATGAAATCTTTTTCCGGTCACTCCAAGTGCGTGGAAATGCGTTACTAAAAGATTTAAGAAAAATCACCGGATGAATGGTTCGTTTTTCTGGGATAAAAGCCTGAAATTGCCTGTGTTTTATTAAGCTTTCTTCTTCCTTTGCATTATGATATGGATTTGTTCCACTGTAATTACTGCAATGCTCAGCTGGCGAGTAATTACGATAATGTTGCTGTAGTTTACCATGATAATAGCTTGTGTTTGTGTTTGCACGTTGTGGTATGTGTTGTTGTCGTGGTGTGTTTTGTTCTTGTGTGTATGTTGTGTGCGGTATGTGTGCGTCACACTCGTATGTATATTGGTTTCTGAACTGTACATTTTGACTGATATTTTCGTTACATTCAGACTGTGGTTGATCGGTGAATTGTCTCATGGGTGCAGTGACGGATTGTACTGCATCACTAATCAGCTGTTTGTTATTAGTGATGTATTCCGCTACGGAGTCGTGCACAATTGTTGGTAAATTTTCACGTATGCATTTATCAAAATGTTTGTCTTTGTTCTCTACCCAATCATGAAATTCTTTATTAATATTTTGAAAATGAGCTGTGGCATCAGATTGTAAGATGTCAGTCAGGTGTTGTTCAACATCGTCAAATTTATTCTGCACGTCAGTAATTCGTTTTTCAAGGTTGTCGTGTACTGAAGGATATGTTTGAATTTGTTCAGTAAGAGCTTCACACGTGACATTAAGGTTTTTTAATTGTGTCTGTGAAAGTGCTACGTCATTTGTAGTCTTTTCTTGTCTCGTATTAAGCTTGGAAAATTTCGTACTGAGTTCAGTCATCTGTTTGGTCAGTGTGGCGTCTATAAGTTCCATACGTTTACACAAAGTGTCATTACATGCCTTGATTGCTATGAGGTCAGATTTAATTTCGTCATTTTGTGTCTTTAAGGTTGCCATGTTTTCCGCGTTCTGTTTCATTAGCACTTGTAACATGTTGGCAATGTTTACTGTTTGCAAGGTCTCTGCCCCCGCCGCGTCATTAGACGTTACGTCATGTATTAATATGGGCTCTGACTGAGACTTTGAAATTTTTGTGGTGGACGGCCTATTGTCAAAACTTCCGTTAACACTTGCGTCAATATTTGATGAATCGTCACTACCGGTTGCTGTCGTAAAGTCATTTTCTAACACTTGTCTCTCGTCCGAGTCGGATTGCGTCTGAATAGTATGTCTTTGCTGTTCCATCTTTGCGTATTGTTTTCTAGTTATGACCATGCCACACGTGATATATATTTCAAGAAATTAATGTTTGACACTGGTTTTAAAATAAAATGCAGTTGAGCATGAATCGCTCGTAGCAACAATGGCTGTTTGTTAATTTAAAAATGTAAACTGAATATGGGATTATTGTTAATGGCTGCTGTCCATGTTACAACGTATCGTACAGAAGTCGGCCATATTGTACACTCGTGTATTGGTATTGTTGCAGAAGTTATTGTTTAAGGAAAAGTACTGAGAATGAAATTTATCACTGAAAACTGCTACGCGCGAAAGAAATACTACAGAATCTACTGAAGAGCTAATACACTGAATTATGCGTCTGGTCAAGCCTGCCAATGCAAAGATGCTGCGTCTTGCCTTATTTTGCTGGAAGCTTCATTGCGTCTTCCCGCAAAATTTTAGAATTGGAAAATATCTTCAGATCTTTGTTATTTCTCATACATTCACGTCCAGGTCCAGAAAGTTGATTTTTCACATGAAACAAAGAGAACAATGTAACAAGTGACAAAATAACAAGTCCGACACGCAGTCGCCAATATAAAATAAATAAAATAAAATAAAATAAAATATTAATTATGTATTATTGTATGATAGTGATTGGTTGTACATAATATTTGCGTGACGTTTAATTATTCGGTATCAGACGCTTGACAATGGCTTTTTCGTAAATGTAATGTTATTCGTAGTTGACCGTGAAATAAGACTCAAATAATCGGACTTCGTATTTACATCGTTTCCAAAGACTGCTGCGGTAGGTGCGGACTCAAATCTAAATCTCAATATTAGAATAATTTGCCAGCCATGTCAATACGTCGTACAGAGGTGACTGTCTACTAAACATAAAAAGTTTACACAGTTAGTTAAATCAGATATATTCAACGAATAAGCCTACAGTTAAATAATTCTACTTACTTTCATAAATATAAATTCTTTACAGATTCGAGTGCCTAGTAAGATTGCAACTCGCAGTGATCTTATATAACATTAAATATGGCGGTGTGCCAGTCAATAAAACTAAAAATACGTGCTTCTCGCACCACTTCAACCAGAGCTCTCTTTTCTTAATCAAACATACGAGTAACGTAATTGTGCTTTTGTTTTATCAGCGACACAGCGCTGCAGTTGTGTGCCATAGGCTTTATTTATTTCTCACAGATTAAGATTTCGCGTTTCCGAGGAAACTCACGCACGGCATGCAAATGTGCCTTTATAGTCGGTAAAACGTAGATAGTGTACTCATGTAATACTGAAGTAACACTATATCAGTTTTACACCCTCACGCCGAATTTCTGGTGAAAAACCTGTTTGTGTTTCCAGATGATAACAGAGACACTCTACAGCATATTTCTCCGTGCTACGTCTCTTTATAAATTCTTTATAAGCTACGTTTCCGCCTCACATCGGGTTTTACGTACGTGCTTACACGTAAAATTAGGATAACTTTGACTCTCTGTTTCTCGGAAACGTATAAGGATATGGAGACAAATTTCAAGGTTGATCGAGATCCTGATCTTAGGACTACATCGTAAAAATTTCAGCCATTTGCTGTGCATAGCCGTCAAGGAGTCCTCAACTAGGTTCTGCTCCGCTGGTGAAACCGAAAGAGTAGTAAAACAGGCTTTTTTTCGCATTTGCGAGAAACCGCCAGTTAAATAATGGGGCCTCCACACGTCATTTCAGCCCATTGTAGTCCACATTAAATGAAGAAAGAACCACGGATTTGCTCCATTTTCCCTAGCTGGAGAAAGCGTATAATGTTCATACTTCGACTCTGCACTGTAGGATAGTGACACTAAGACGATCTTTCTGTTGGCTATACAAATGGTCCCTAGCCCAGGGGCAAACCAAAACACTTTATCCTATCTTTCTGTCTCCAACAGAACCAGGGGTATGAGCAACGCCAAATCCTTTCTTTAATGCATGGCGTTTTTGAACATATTAGGTACGCACGCTGTCGAATATATATACCGGCACATCAGTATGTTTTCTTTAAAAACTAAGTGCCTTGCTTAGTTAAATCGTACATGAGTGCTAGCTTCCTCCCTTTGTGATTTCAGAAAATGCAGTTAAACGTCTTGATGAATTCTACATTTTGGTTGAACAGTTATTGATACAGTGCTTACAGGCATCGCCTCCATTTTCACATTAGTAGTTATTTTCGTAATCAGTTAGTCACTGGGGCATGTATTTATGAACATTTTCACAACATGTGTAGTACAGGTAATAATTATAGGCCGCACCACCCGCTCCTTCCATCTCCATGATTTCTACCTCACCCTTTATGGTCGTCCCATCCAGATCCCCCCCACCGTTAGATACCTTCGCCTCATCCACGACCATCACCTCACCTGCACCCTCTCACCTCCTGGCCATTCAGCAGAAAGCCCATTCCCGCCTCTGACTCCTGAAACTCCTGTCTGGCCGGACATGGAGATAGCATCCTTCCACCATCCTCCACACCTACAAATCCCTCATCCATTCTACCCTCTGTCATGCCAGCGTTGCCTGGATCTCCGCACCCACCCACCCGCTTTTACTTGGCCCTACAAATCCTTGAAGGCCATGCACTCCGCCTTGCCTTCTGTATCCGCCTTCCTTCCCCCACACGGCTCCTGTATGACCTCATCCCCTTCCCACACCTCCCCATTTTCCTCCAACATCTCCGCGACCTGTACACTGTCCACAGGCTTGATTCCCCCACCCCTTGGTTTCCTCTTTCCTCTCCACCCCCTGCCTGTTGCCGCGCCTGTATCTCACTATCCCTCCCTCTCCCCACATCCACATCCTCCATCTCCTTCATCAGGGCACTCTCCAGCGCCTCCCCCTCCAGGATGATGAACTTTGCCGTGACATATACCATTCCTTCCAACTGTAACCTGGCCTTGTCCCTCCCCCTCCTCAGGGTCCCCCTCTTATCCCTCCCCTCCTTCTCCCAGAGTGGATATTCCTCCTTCTGTCATTGAGTCCTTGCATCCCCTCCTCAGCTGTTTTCCTCTCCCATCCCTTCCCTTCCAAGCCCTCCTTCCACGTGCCCCTCACCTCATCCCCTTTTCTCTCCCCTCCTCCTCGCCTCCTTTCCCATTCTCCCTATTTTCCTTCTTCCGTCCCTCTCCTCTTGCAGCTCCTTCCAGGTTTTTATTCGTTATCAGTGTGCTACGTTAGTGTTGTGTTTTGGTGCCATTATACAGTGTCATCTAGTGATGTGGGCTTAGTTGTGTGCTCGACCTGTTAATCGTCCATGCCAGTTCCTTGCTACGCCATGTGTCATGTGGCTGTTTTACTTGTTCTACAGACTTTTATGCTCTGGCCGTATTTTGCCTGCTGCCTTTTAATGTAGTGTGTGTGTGTTTTTTTTGTGTAACATACGTTTTCAGACTTTTATCTCCGGTTTACAGTCACCGCTTTATATGTCTTCTTTGGGTCTGTTCCGCCTTTTTTGTTTCTCTATTCCACCATGTTATCTCCTTTACATTGTTTTTAAATGTCTTCCTGTCTTGTTATGTCTCTTGGCTGAAGAGCAACGCTGATGCTGCTGCCAGCCCATGGAAATGACAATAAAGGAGGAAAAAAAAACATATGTCGGTCGCATTCACTGTATAGGGCAACAGGTCTAATAAGGCATTGACTTACATTTAGTTAATGTTGATGTTTAGTGCATCCGGTGAGGGTTTTATTTTAAAAAGTGTTTTGTGTTACTGTTTGAAGAACGGATATAGTTTTTATCAGGTGCTGAGATCTGGATAATAAAGATTCTCTTCAGCAGTGAATTCATAAAGAATAGTTTCAAATTGCTCATATGCCGGCTTATTGATAGTTGAACCAGCCGACTGTGAGTAGACACTTCCTTTTTGTAGTCTGCAGAGTAATTTTGAGTGCCATTGATTTATTACGACTAGTGTCATGGCGCAGTCTGAAGCAATACCCGTAGTTCCAGAGTAAGCGGTACTGAATATAATAGTTGTTTGATGAAGGCAAAAACTTATTATTTTTGAGATAACCAAACTTATAGTAATGTTAGGTAGTGTATTATTATGTGATCATGTACAAATTACGAACCGATTCTGATTGCCTGCGGACGCACTTCAACCAGTTCCCAGCGTCGTTTATTGCTACTCTACAACTGTCTATACTATTTTCGTTATGCCACTGAGCCCTGTTGGTTAAGATTATTTTATTAACTAATTGCATTTTCTCAAACTGCCAAATCGTGGCTGTTTTTTAAAAACATTTTCACTTTTAAAATCAGTTTAGCACTACATTCTTAAAATCATTATGAATTAGTTGCACTGTTTTGTAACTCTACGAAGTTAGGGCTGATATTTGGTCAGAAAAAATTCATTTTAAAAATATACTTCCGTTATAAAATACATAATTTTAATTAATTAATCTTTTAAAATGTCATTCTTCATATTATTATCGCAGACCTAGCTCAATACACGCTGGTGGTACAATATGTCTAAACGTAGTACCCTGTGAGTTATGGGCCATTTTATTTACTAAGCGACGTGGTGCAGTGGTCAGCACACTGGACTCGCGTTCGGGAGAAAGACGGTTCAGGCCCGCGTTCGACCATCCAGATTGAAGTTTTCCGCCATTTCTCTAAGCCGCTCCAGGCCAATCCAGGTATGGTTCCTGGGAAAGGTCGATTTCCTCTCTCATCCTTGAAACCATCCAAGGTTGTGCTCCGTCTCTACTGACCTTTATGTCGATGGGACGTTAAACACAATTTTTCTACCTACTCTCTTTCATTTTACTTGTGACGAATACTGGTTGTATTTACAGATGAAGGAGGATTAATAGTAAATTACAACTTTACGCACATTGGAGCAGACGCAATTCCTCCATCGATCATGGAGCGAGGCAACAGAATTGCTTTAGTATCAATGTAACGGTAGGAATTGTCGGTGAAGGACTAAAAGGGCCATACACTTTACCAGATAGATAACGGGCGTTACGGATCACCCAGATATGCACGATGAATTATCAGCGCCATTGGAGAATTTTACTCTCGCAGAAAGGCTACGACCTTGGTTTATATACGATGAGGCACCATCCATTTTCTCCGGTTCGCCTGACCGCACCTCAACGCAAAGTTTCACGGACGACGCATTGGTGGAGCAGGCCCGGCAGCATAGTCTCCCCATTCACTGGACCTGAATCGGATTGTGTTCATTTTGTTTCGAATGCTATAAGGTGCACACTGACTAAACTACTTAAATTTTCCCATTGGTGCCTTTGTGCAATACGGACCCCAAAGACACAGTACGCACTCCCTCCGATAATTGACGTTCTTTTATTACTTTGGATGTCAAGCTATGAAAACTATACAGCAAACATATGTTTTACCGACTTTAGCTCCTTCAACATCCCCACTAAGAACACAAGGTTCGTTCTTAATAAATCTGAATCAAATGTTACATATCTTAAGTTACCCACATAGTAGAATATTTCTATGAAATAAGTTACGGTAACTGTTTCACAACAGCATTTCCAAATTTATCATATGTCGCTCTTCCGTACTACAATACTTTATGTCAAACAAACCTTCTCCTTCTTTTTCGTTAATGTAGTGGAATATCACATCAGTACGTTTGCATCATTTACCTATCCTTTGACTTTCTTGGACTTAACTTCAGTGATGTCTTCCTACTTGTTTTCTTGAGGGGTGTCTTCTTTCTTGTTTCCTTGACGGACTGGATGGTCTTTGATGTCTTATAATGCGAAAAAGCTATTTTGGAATTGTCTTTGTTCTTAAAATAACAACCTTCCCCTTTACTATTTGTCCTATATCAATGAGGACAGAGTTTCAAAAGCCTTAGTTCTGAATTTTATTTTAAATTTAAAGTAGCACACTTTTTCTTTGTGATTATTTTCCTGGCGTAAAGAGCAGTGATCTTTCTTCTCCGGCTTCCTGCAATCTCTTGGAAAATGTCCACCTACAACACAACTGTTACTAATTTGATATTTTCTTTTATGTTTGTTAAAATGACTATCTTGATTACTAACTTTCATTACTTTTCTTTTGAACTTTCCAATCAGATTTTCCATATTCTTCTGAATACTAGGTTTTATATCGCACAGATGGGAAGACCTGTGGTCTAGAGATAGAGTATTTGATTGATAAACAAAACGTTTTCCGTGCCGCATTCGAATCCCCCCTGGGGCTTAAATTTTGATTAATATTCAGCGTTGGTGACCGAAGACTTCCGGCATAAGATGTCACCCCTCACTCTGCCAACGTCCTTGTCAAAGAGGGCGGTGGAGCGGACAGAGGTTCAGGGCACTCTCTCCTTGGGGTGGGAAACTGACCCTAAAAGGTGGGAGAATCAGCAGTGATCAAAGGCATGAGGATGCAGAAGGCAATGGAAACCACTGTATTAAAGACACGTAACGTGTATCCACAGGACATGTGGCCTGTGATTGAAAAAGTGTCATGATGATCTATCCATTGGCAGAAGATTTCTGAATAGTCCCCCATTCGGATCTCCGGGAGGAGACTGCCAATGGGGAGTTTACCATGAGTAAAAGCTTGAATAATCAACCGAAGGATAACGTTCTACGAGTCGGGGCATGGATTGTCAGAAGCTTGACGTGGTAGGGAAACTAGAAAATCTGAAAAGAGAAATGCAAAGGCTGAATCTAGATATAGTTGGGGTTCGTGAAGTGAAACAGAGAGAAGATAAGGATTTCTGGTCAGATGAGTATAGGTTAATATCAACAGCAGCAGAAAATGTTATAACGGGAGTAGGATTCGTTATGAATACGAGCGTAGGGCAGAGGGTGTGTTACTGTGAACAGTTCAGTGATAGGGTTATTCTTATCAGAACTGACAGCAAACCAACATCGACAACGATAGTTCAGGTATACATACGGACACCGCAGGCTGAAGATGAAGAGTGAGAGAAAGTGTATGAGGATATTGAAAGGGTAATACAGTATGTAAAGGCATAGAAAAATATAATAGTCTTTGGAGACTGGAATGTAGTTGTCGGTGAAGGAGTAGAAGAAAAGGTACCAGGAGAATATGGGCTTGGGACAACGAATGAGAGAGAAGAAAGACTAATTGAGATCTGTGACTAGTTTCAGCTGGTAATAGTGAATACTCTGTTCAAGAATCACAACAAGAGGAGGTATACATGGAAAAGGCCGTGTGACACAGGAAGTTTACAATTAGATTGCATCATCGTCAGACTGAGATTCCGAAATCGGACACTGGATTGTAAGGTATACACAGGAGCAGACGTAGACTGAGAACACAATATAGTAGCGACGAAGAGTAGGCTGAAGTTTAGGACATTAGTCAGGAAGAACCAATACGCAAAGAAGTGGGATATGGAAGTACTAAGGAATGACGAGATACGGTTGCAGTTCTCTAAAGGTATAGATACAGCAATAAGGAATAGCGCAGTAGGCAGTACTGTTGAAGAGGAATGGAATCTCTAAAAAGGGCCATCACAGAAGATGGGAAGGAAAACATAGGTACAAAGAAGGTAGCTGCGAAGAAACCATGGGTAACAGAAGAAATACTTCAGTTGATCGATGAAAGGAGGAAATACTAAAATGTTCCGGGAAACTCTGGAATATTGAAATACAAGTCACTGAGATACATGGAAGCATAGGAGGTGCGGGGAAACCAAGACGAAATGGCTGCAGGGCTGAGAACATTAAGAGTGCAACGGGAATTTCACTGCAAGGGAGAGAGCGGGTAGGCGGAAAGAATACACTGAAAGCCTCTATGAGGGAGAAGTTTTGTCTGATGTGATAGAAGAAGAAACAGGAGTCGATTTAGAAGCGATAGGTGTCCAGTATTGGAATTTAAAATAGCTTTGGAGGACTTAAGATCAAATAAGGCAGAAGGGATGGATAACATTCCAGCAGTATTTCTTAGATCATTGGAGGAAGTAGTAACAATACGGCTCTTCACGATGGTGTGTAGAGTGCATGAGAATGCCGATATGCCATCAGACTTTCGGAAAAGCATCATCCATACAATTCCCAAGACGGCAAGAACTGACAAGTGCGAGAATTACCGCACAATCAGCTAACAACTCACGCATCCAAGTTACTTACAAAAATACTACACAGAATGGAAAAGAAAATTGAGGATGCGCTAAATGACGATCAGTTTGGCTTTAGGTAAGGGAAACACACTACACAGGCAATTCTGACGTTGCGGTTAATAATGGATGCAAGACTAAAGAAAAATCAAGACGCGTTCATAGAATTTATTGATGTGCATAAAGCGTTTGACAATGTAAAATGGTGCAAGATGTTCGAAATTCTGAAAAAGTAAGGTTAAGGTATAGGGAGAGACGGGTCATATACAGTATGTACAACAGGGAATATTGAGAGTGGACTTTAAACATTTCTTTTAAATATTATTTATTGTACAGAAGTGGTACAAAGCTGTATCACTTTTGAACATAATCTCCCCCACGCTCAATGCAAGTCCTCCAGCGCTTACAAAGTGCATAAATTCCTTTAGAAAAAAATTCTTTTGGTAGTCCGCGCAACCACTCATGCACCTCGTGGCGTACCTCTTCATCAGAACGGAACTTCTTTCCTCCCATTGCGTCTTTGAGTGGTCCAAACATATGGAAATCACTTGGGGTAAGGTCTGGTGAGTATGGTGGATGAAGAAGACACTAAAAATGTCGGTCTGTGATGGTTGCAATTGTTGTACTGGCATTGTGGTGCCTTGCATTGTCATGTTGCAAATGGACACCTGCTGACAGAAATCCACGTTCCTTTGATTTGACTGCAGGCCACAGATGAATGTTTAGGAGATATGTGTATGATTCACTGGTGACAGTGGTCCATCTAGGCATGTAATGCTCCAAAATGCCTTTTTAGGCCCAAAAGAGAGTCAGCATAACCTTCCCTGCTGATGGTTCTGTTCGAAACTTCTTTAGTTATGGTGATGAGGAATGGCGCCATACCTTGCTCGCTCTCTTCGTTTCCGGTTGGTGAAAGTGAACCCAGGTTTCGTCCCCAGTAACGATTCTTGCAAGGAAGCCATCATCTTCTCGTTCAAAGTGCCGAAGAAGTTCTTCACAAGCATCAACACGTCATTCTCTCATTTCAGGAGTCAGCTGCCGTGGCACCCATCTTGCAGACAGTTTGTAAACTGGAGCACATAATGCACAATGTTGTGTGCTGACCCATGAATAATCTGTCATCTCATTCAGTGTCACTCGGCGGTTTTCCTTCTCTGTGGCACTAACTGGTGCAATGTTCTGTGGAGTCACAACTCGTTGTGCCTGACCTGGACGAGGAGCTACTCCCACTGAAGTCACACCATTTGCGAAATTCCTACTCCATTCGTAGACTTGGTGCTGTGACAAACATGCATCACCGTACTGAACTTCACTCTTCGATGAATTTCAATAGGTTTCACACCTTCACTATGCAAAAACAGAATAACAGAACGCTGTTCTTCCTGGTGCAAGTGGCAGATGGGGCGGCCATCTTTATACAGATACTGCGACGGAATGTGTGCGTCTGCACTAGGCTTCCACCTACAGGCCATTCTGCACGCTGTTTGTAGCACGCTTACCAACCACAGGATAACAGCGCGAAATTTCGATTCGTTGTTACATATTTAAGGTTTTCATTTGACGCACCCTCGTATTTAGTTGTTTTTCTTCTTTATCTGTGTTTCTGGCTGTTCGTATGAAAATATTTTTACGTTTTTCTCGTCCAAAAGGGTTTTTTTTATTTTTATTTTTTTTTATTTAGCTGCCGGGCGGGATTAGCCGAACGGTCTGAGGCGCTGCAGTCATGGACTGTGCGGCTTGTCTCGGCGGAGGTTCGAGTCCTCCCTCGGGCATGGGTGTGTGTGTTCGTCCTTAGGATAATTTAGGTTAAGTAGTGTGTAAGCTTAGGGAGTGATGACCTTATCAGTTAAGTCCCATAACATTTCACACACATTTGAAATTTTTTTTTTAGCTGTGGGTCAATAACCTGTTGTGTTTCTGTTTTCCTGTGCTTGCTTTATTACTAACATTCTAAGACACACTCTGACTAAAATACATAACTTTTGTTTCGTACAACACGGATCACAGAAACAGTACGTTCGCTTTTAGATAACTCACAATCTTTGATCACTCAGGATGCCAACCTTTGACAACCATATGGTAAGCATTGTCTTACCAACTCTTTTAACAGTTTCAGCAGTGCAGACGTGGTTAAAGGAGCGGATGACCATTGCTTCTGAGACAGCCCGAATGGAGCCGAATGTATTTGAAAGAGAACGACTGAGCCAGGATACTTGGTAATCATATGCAGCACTGCCTATGGTGTCTACTTCTACGTAACACACAGGTGGGAATGAGAGGCGACACTGGCTCAAATCTCAACAGGTATTGGTTTCAGAACATATGACTGTAGTAGCACCTCTCTTCTGGGTCTAACTGAGACTACTCCATGTAGGGGTGAGGTCTTTTAAAAATACATTGTACATCATTTACGAGACTCTCAGTCACATTTGCACGTACAGCAGGTGAAAGCTAGAAAGCTCCGGTAAGTACTACCACTTTATTATAAGGGGTAAATTATCCCGAAAGTTTTATGTCATACATTAACGGAAAACAAAATTTACATTTTTAGGTATCCTACGTTCAGGATCCAAAAATCTTTGTTCCGTGAGCCGCCTTACGACGTGTCGCGGTGGGTCCTTCTTCTAACACCAACATTTCTCTCCTGCCATGATCTATTTGCGAATGTAGCCTGTGCAGAACGCCTGTTGATAACCCTCCTTAAGAGCTCTAATATATCTTAGCTTCTTGTAATAGCCATTTCGTGAAACGTGCGTATGCGGTGTTGTGGTATATCGCTTGACTGCTCTCGGAACGTACGTTCTCCAAATTTCAACAGTAAATATCCCGTAATGCACAATATATATTTTGCAGTGCCTGCAAATGCAGTTTACTGAGCACCTTAGTTACGCTTTTACGTTTATTAAGCGATCCTGTGACGAAATACACCGCTTTATGCCTGATATTCTTAGTAGGTAATGGTCCCAGATCCATGAGAGACACTGAAGATTCTGTCAAACGAGTGTTCCGCAATCCGTTTCTTTCACGGTTCAATTACATTTCTTTAACTTTCTTCCAGTCTTTCTAACCACGCTATCTACTTTTAGAACAGCATGTTGTACGACGTCATTCCACTTGAGATCGCCCCGAATGCTTCCTTCTATGAATCTAGAGATTGTCACTGATTCCTGTGATTTAACGCCAAGAGTATAATCGAATCTACAGCGCATTTATTCGCCTTTATATGGTCAATACCTTATAATAGATACAGAGTCTTCTTCATTTTGAAGGTTATGTTAGGCAATAAATTAATAGAACCTAACACCTGAAGCCCCCCATGAATCATGCACCTTGCCGTTGGTGGGGAGGCTTGCGTGCCTCAGCGATACGGATGGCCGTACCGTAGGTGCAACCACAACGGAGGGGTATCTGTTGAGAGGCCAGACAAACATGTGGTTCCTGAAGAGGGACAGCAGCCTTTTCAGTAGTTGCAGGGGCAACAGTCTGGATGATTGACTGATCTGGCCTTGTAACATTAACCAAAACGGCCTTGCTGTGCTGGTACTGCGAACGGCTGATAGCAAGGGGAAACTACAGCCGTAATTTTTCCCGAGGACATGCAGCTTTACTGTATGATTAAATGATGATGGCGTCCTCTTGGGTAAAATATTCCGGAGGTAAAATAGTCCCCCATTCGGATCTCCGGGCGGGACTACTCAAGAGGACGTCGTTATCAGGAGAAAGAAAACTGGCGTTCTACGGATCGGAGCGTGGAACGTCAGATCCCTTAATCAGGCAGGTAGGATAGAAAATTTAAAAAGGGAAATGGATAGGTTAAAGTTAGATATAGTGGGAACTAGTGAAGTACGGTGGCAGGAGGAACAAGACTTTTGGTCAGATGATTACAGGGTTATAAATACAAAATCAAATAGGGGTAATGCAGGAGTAGGTTTAATATTGAATAAAAAAATTGGAGTGCGGGTTAGCTACTACAAACAACATAGTGAACGCTGGCCAAGATAGACACAAAGCCCATGCCTACTACAGTAGTACAAGTTTATATGCCAACTAGCTCTGCAGATGATGAAGAAATTGATGAAATGTATCATGAGATAAAAGAAATTATTCAGGTAGTGAAGGGAGACGAAAATTTAATAGTCATGGGTGACTGGAATTCGTCAGTAGGAAAAGGGTGAGAAGGAAACATAGTAGGTGAATATGGATTGGGGTTAGGAAATGAAAGAGGAAGCCGCCTTGTAGAATTTTGCACAGAGCATAACTTAATCATAGCTAACACTTGGTTCAAGAATCATAAAAGAAGGTTGTATACCTGGAAGAATCCTGCAGATACTAACAGGTATCAGATAGATTATATAATGGTAAGACAGAGATTTAGGAACCAGGTTTTAAATTGTAAGACATTTCCAGGGGCAGATGTGGATTCTGACCTCAATCTATTGGTTATGAACTGCAGATTGAAACTGAAGAAACTGCAAAAAGGTGGGAATTTAAGGAGATGGGATCTGGATAAGCTGAAAGAACCAGAGGTTGTAGAGAGTTTCAGGGAGAGCATAAGGGAACAATTGACAGGAATGGGGGAAAGAAATACAGTAGAAGAAGAGTGGGTAGCTCTGAGGGATGAAGTAGTGAAGGCAGCAGACGATCAAGTAGGTAAAAAGACGAGGGCTAATAGAAATCCTTGGGTAACAGAAGAAACATTGAATTTGATTGATGAAAGGAGAACATATAAAAATGCAGTAAATGAAGCAGGCAAAAAGGAATACAAACGTCTCAAAAATGAGATCGACAGGAAGTGCAAAATGGCTAAGCAGCGATGGCTAGAGGACAAATGTAAGGATGTAGAGGCTTGTCTCACTAGGGGTAAGATAGATACTGCCTACAGGAAAATTAAAGAGACCTTAGGAGAGAAGAGAACCACTTGTATGAATGTCAAGAGCTCAGATGGCAACCCAGTTCTAAGCAAAGAAGGGAAGGCAGAAAGGTGGAAGGAGTATATAGAGGGTTTATACAAGGGTGATGTACTTGAGGACAATATTATGGAAATGGAAGACGATGTAGATGAAGACGAAATGGGAGATAAGATACTGCGTGAAGAGTTTGACAGAGCACTGAAAGATCTGAGTCGAAACAAGGCCCCGGGAGTAGACAACATTCCATTAGAACTACAGATGGCCTTTGGAGAACCAGTCCTGACAAAACTCTACCATCTGGTGAGCAAGACGTATGAGACAGGCGAAATACCCCCAGACTTCAAGAAGAATATAGTAAGTCCACTCCCAAAGAAAGCAGGTGTTGACAGATGTAAAAATCACCGAACTATCAGTTTAATAAGTCACAGCTGCAAAATACTAACGCGAATTCTTTACAGACGAATGGAAAAACTGGTGGAAGCGGACATCGGGGAAGATCAGTTTGGATTTCGTAGAAATGTTGGAACACGTGAGGCAATACTAACCTTACGACTTATCTTAGAAGAAAGATTAAGAAAAGGCAAACCTACGTTTCTAGCATTTGTAGACTTAGAGAAAGCTTTTGACAATGTTAACTGGAATACTCTCTTTCAAATTCTGAAGGTGGCAGGGGTAAAATACAGGGATCGAAAGGCTATTTACAATTTGTACAGAAACCAGATGGCAGTTATAAGAGTCGAGGGCCATGAAAGGGAAGCAGTGGTTGGGAAAGGAGTGAGACAGGGTTGCAGCCTCTCCCCGATGTTATTCAATCTGTATATTGAGCAAGCAGTAAAGGAAACAGAAGAAAAATTCGGAGTAGGTATTAAAATTCATGGAGAAGAAGTAAAAACTTTGAGGTTCGCCGATGACATTGTAATTCTGTCAGAGACAGCAAAGGACTTGGAAGAGCAGTTGAACGGAATGGATAGTGTCTTGAAAGGAGGATATAAGATGAACATCAACAAAAGGAAAACGAGGATAATGGAATTTAGTCAAATTAAATCGGGTGATCCTGAGGTAATTAGATTAGGAAATGAGACACTTAAAGTAGTAAAAGAGTTTTGCTATTTAGGGAGTAAAATAACTGATGATGGTCGAAGTAGAGACGATATAAAATGTAGACTGGCAATGGCAAGGAAATCGTTTCTGAAGAAGAGAAATTTGTTATCATCGAGTATAGATTTAAGTGTTAGGAAGTCCTTTCTGAAAGTCTTTGTATGGAGTGTGGCCATGTATGGAAGTGGAACATGGACGATAACTAGTTTGGACCAGAAGAGAATAGAAGCTTTCGAAATGTGGTGCTACAGAAGAATGCTGAAGATAAGGTGGGTAGATCACGTAACTAATGAGGAGGTATTGAATAAGATTGGGGAGAAGAGAAGTTTGTGGCACAACTTGACTACAAGAAGGGATCGGTTGGTAGGACATGTTTTGAGGCATCAAGGGATCACAAATTTAGCATTGGAGGGCAGCGTGGAGGGTAATAATCGTAGAGGGAGACCAAGAGATGAATACACTAAGCAGATTCAGAAGGATGTAGGTTGCAGTAAGTACTGGGAGATGAAGATGTTTGCACAGGATAGAGTAGCATGGAGAGCTGCATCAAACCAGTCTCAGGACTGAAGACCACAACAACAACAACACCTGAAGCCATTTTAATTATCTTACTTTGATGTTTCACAATGCTTAGAGAGAAATACAAAATAAGTTTCAATTATAAACTGGGCGAGTAAAACGAAACTCGTAGACATCTTTTAAATACGAGGACTATATGGAAAGTAAAGTCCGATCGGTGATGAAATGGAAACTAAAGTAAAAATCAAAAATTATTTATTTGCAACAGTTTTCAGCACCCTCCAGCTATTTCTCTACATGGTTGTGGGTCTGATTTAGACATTTGTCCTAGCGTTGTACCAACCTTCCAGTTCCCTCATCAAAGAACGCAATCGCCTGTGCTTTCAGTCACTACTCCACGCTAGTCTGTAGTTCATCGTCCGTGACAAAATATTGTTTCATAGACAGTGATTCATGCGAACGGAGATGCACACCAGAGCAAACCAATTCCGGGCTGCATGGTGGGTGATCAAACACATCCCACCAAAAATGCTGCCGAGAATTGTCATGATGAAGGAAATGTGTGACAAGTAAGTTACATGGGATTGCATGAAATCAGGCAAAACTTCGCAGCAAGGCACCCATACTTCGCGGGAGATGCCATTATTCTAGATATCTATACGTGATCACTAAGTTCTCAGAACTGTACAGAGCGACGTGAAGCAATTGACAGGTATACGAGAGATACTGTGCAACGCACGAGTATTAGTATAAATATCGTAAAGAGAGCACAGGTGCATTTTGTTTGTGTGGGTTGCATACATTCAGGGGCAGACTACTTTCGAGGGCAAACTTGACCAGTTTGTGACCCCCGTTGCTCCACATAAACTATTGTTATGCTAACTGATTTATGTCCCACTGGAGACCCCCTTGGAAACCCCAACAGTCCCCCATCGCCTCTCTGATATAAGCACACTTTTAATATTGAGTTCATTTCATTAATTACATTGATCAATCAATTACTCCTCCCCCTCTGGGAAATACCCCAAACCTCCCCTCCTCTCCTCTCCTTTACCACTCCATCTGGAAACTGATGGGGAAAAGAGTGTATGTCGAGCTGCTGGAAAGAAAGGACGTAGGGTATTTATTCTCTTTACCTACCCATGGTCTAGAGCTCTTTGATTAGTGATCAAAACATCCTTGGTCCAATGCTCGAAACCTGCCACTACTTAAATTGTGAATAATAATCAGCACTAGCAGCCAAAGATATCCGGCATAAGAAGTCACTCTAATTCTGCCAACAGTCTTGTCAAAGAGAGCAGAGGTGTGGACAGAGGTTTGAGCACTTTTTTGTCTGTGGGGTGGGAAACTGTCCCTAGTGGTGTCAGAATCAAAAATGATAAACGGCATGAGAATGACACATGGCCTATAATTGAAAAAGTGTCATGACGATTTCTCCATTGTCAAAAGATTTCAGAATAACCATCCGTTCGGATCTCTGGGAGGGGACTACCATGAGGGAGATGACCAAGAAAAAAAGCATAAATAACCAACGAAAGGATAATATATTACGAAGTGGGGCATTAAACGTCAAACACTTGAGAGGAAATTGCAAAGCCTCAGTCTAGATATAATAGGTGTCAGTGAAGTGAAACAGAAAGAAGACAAGGATTTCTGGTCACATGAGTATACGGTAATATCATCAGCATCAGAAAACAGAATAAATGGAGTAAGATAAGTTATGAATAGCAAGGTAAGATAAGTTATGATAAGCAAGGTAGGTCAGAGAGTACGTTACTGTGAACAGTTCAGTGATAGAGGTGTTCTTATCAGAATCGACAGCAAACCAAGACCGACAACGACAGTTCAGGTATATATGCCGAAGTCGCAAGGTGAAGATGAAGAGATAGAGAATGTATATGAGGGGCTGTGGAGGATAAGGGGAGAGAAAAATCTAATAGTCATGGGGGAGTGGAATGCAGTTGCAGGAGAAGGATTAGAAGAAAAGATTAAATGAGAATATGGATTTGGGGCAAAGAATGAGAGAGGAGAAAGACTAATCGAGTTCTGTAATAAATTTCAGCTGGTAATAGCGAATAGCTGGTAATAGCGAATACTCTGTTCAAGAATCACAAATGGAAAACGTCTACTTGGACAAGGCGAGTGATACGGGAGGTAGACTGAAATCTAATACTCAGGAAGGATAAACATGCCAAGAAGTGGGATACGGAAGTAGTAAGGAACGACAAGATACAGTTGAAGAGGAACAGATATCTATAAAAAGGGCAATCACAGAAGTTGGGAAGGAAAACACAGGTACAAAGAAGGTAATTGGGAAGAAACTATGGGTAACAAAGAAATACTTTAACGAAAGAAGAATGTAGAAGAGTGTTATGGGAAATTGAGCAACACAGAAATGCAAGCCACTGAGGAGTGAAATAAATAGGAAACGCAGGAAAGCTAACAGGAAACGGCTGCATGAAAAAGTGAAGAAATCGGAAAAGAAATGATTATCAGAAAGGCTAACTCAGCATATAGGAAAGTCCTAAGTTAAAATCAACGGTGCTAACATTAAGAATGCAATGGAAATTCTACTGTTAAGTACAAAGGAGAAGGCGGATGGGTGGAAACAGTACACTGAAGGCTTCTATGAGAGAACGATTTGTCAGATGTCATAGAAGAAGAAACAGGAGTCGATTTAGAAGAGATGGGGAATCTAGTATTAGAATCAGAATTTAAAACTTGGGAGTACTTAAGATCAAATAAGGCAGAAGGGACAGATAACTTTCCGTCAAATTCTCTAAAGTCATTGAGGGAATTGGCAACAAAACGACTGCTCACGTTGGTGTGTACAATGTATCAGTCTGGCGATATACCATCAGACTTTCGGAAAAATATCATCCACACATTTCCAAAGACTGCAAGAGTCGACAAGTGCGAGAATCATCGCACACTCAGCTTAACAGCTGTTGCTTTCAAATTGCTTACAAGAATAAATGCAGAAGATGGATAAGAAAACTGAGAATGTAATAGATGATGATCAGTTTGGGATTAGCAAAGGTAAAGGCACCAGAGTAACAATTCTGACGCTGTGGTTGATAGCAAAAGCAAGACTACAGATAAATCAAGACACGTTCATAGGCACTGTCAACCTGAAAAAAGCGTTCGACAACGTAATATGGTGAAAGATGTTCGAAATTCTGAGAAAAGGAGGGGTAAGCTGTAGGGAGAAACGGGTAACATACAAAATGTACAGGAGCCAAGGGGGAATAATAAGGCCAGATGACCAAGAACGAAGGGCTCGGATTAAAAAGCGTGTAAGACAATGACGTAGCCTTTCGTAATGATAGAAATAAAAGAAAGTTAAAGGATATCAATGATATGATTCGCTGATGACTTTGCTATCCTGAGTGAAGCTGAAGAAGAATTATATGATTTACTGAATAGAATGAACAGTGTAATGGTCACAGAAAATGGATTGAGAAACCATAGTAATGAGAAGCAGCAGAAGTAAGAAGAGGGAGAAAGTTAACGTCAGGATTGATGGTCACGAAATAGATGAAATTTAGGGATTCTGGTACCTAGGCAGCAAAATAATCAATGACGGTTGGAGCATGGAGGACATCAAAAGCACACTAACACTGGCGAAAAGTGCAATTCTGGCCAAGAGAAATTTTCTGTTATCAAACATAGGTCTTAATTTGAGGAAGAAATTTCTGAGAATGTACATTTGGAGCACAGCATTGCATGGTAATGACACAAGGACTGTGGGACAATCGGAACGGAAGAGAATGGAGGCATTTGAGCTGTGGTGCTATAGACAAATATTGGAAGTTAGGTGGAGTGATAAGAAGAGGAAAGAGGAGGTTGTGTGAAGAATCAGAGTGGAAATGTATAACTTTAGGGAATGACTTCCATGCTACTACAGGGAACTGAGTGAGCAAGAACTATGGAGGAAAACAGAGACTAAAATTCATCCATTAGTTAATTGGGGACATAGATTGCCAGGCTACTCTGAGATGAAGAGATTGGCACACTAGAGGAATTCTTGGCGGGCTGCATCAAACCAATGAGAAGACTGATGACTCAGAAGAAAAAGCCCCTGTAGGAAATTGGCAGGAAAAGCTAAGTATCTCAGCTCCCTGGCTTCCCCCACCTAGAGAATTGTTGGGGACGCTCTATCTGTGCTGAGCTACTGGACGGGTAGGTGCTGCTATCGCCTTGTCCGGCAACTATGTGCACGAATTACATAATTACATTGATGCAGATTGGTGGTGTTGTCTCGTTGGAATGTTCTCGTATGTGTGCTCACAGGGATCGGCTGTGCTAGTGGTTAGACCCCCAGCCTCCACCGTTCGAGCCTTCCCTCCCCACCCATCCCAAAAACCTGGCCTTAAAAATTTTTGAGCTGGTGGAGTGGGAGGATCCCAAGACAGGAAACTCAGTTACATAGAAGAGGACGTAATATTAAGTATTAACAAAAATATATTCTTTGTGCAAAAAAATTCCTCTTTTTTTGGCGGGCAAAGCTCGTCATGCTCTGCTGTTTAGGAAGATGCAGGTCTTGTAAAATACATAAATGTACTTAAATAAGTAAATAGATCGCTTTTTTTCGATAGCCCCGGGAATACCGTCATGAAATCGCCGTGATTCGATCCCACAACTGCCCGGTTTCCAAACTCTGCTACGCCCCCTTCCGGATTTTGTCCTTGTCTCGTGTTTGGTGATAGGGGCACAGGTTGGTCGTTTGTTGGGAAATCCATCACGTTGGAGGTGGCTGAAATGGTAATGAGAATTTAAAACTTCAGATCAATTGTGCTATATCCTTAAACAATTTGACTGGAGTGTACTTGCAACACCATTAATAGAAACAATAAACTGATCAATCAGGAATTTGACATCGTGATTGGAAGCAGTACTGAATAAAAATTTAGTGTAATTTCAAATTTCGGCTTGAATTTCTGCCGCAATGGCTGTGTAGCTCCAGAGCACCTATAGGTTACCTAAACGTATTTTTAAAGCACTGTAGAATTCCCAAGTTGGTTCTCTCTGCTACACCAGAAAGAAGCTGCAATCTACATTTATCTAAACAAATATCACCCCACGTTTCCGCTGCAAGACAGAGTCCACTGGAATGTACTGGAATGTACTCAACGCCAAATGAACGTGTTACTTTGTAAACACATGCACTTAAACCGCGATCCATTCCGTAGTAGTTACCAGTGATCGAAGTCGGTTGCATAGGTGTATAAAGTTGTGTTACCCTTACTGTGGGAGGACCATGTCCCACAGACTGTCAATCACAAGAGAGGTTTCCTGTGATGTTCTTTCAGAAGCAGCTTGATATATTGTTTTCTGCTGTACCACACAGCAGTGTATGACTGCATCTTTGTACACTACCATACATTTTGTTTTTCCACCATGACTTTGATGTCTGTGTCAAATGCTAAACAGGCATTAACACATTTCGATCCATCGGTTCTCACGGTAAGCTGCACTTTGCTTGGTGGAAGTTAAGCTGCTCCCACAATGCACAGGATGGTTGAAATAAAAGGCAAAGGAGGTGTGTCTTACTTGACAGAAATGTGGAAGCCATCGCAACATATGGAAACTGGGAGAGCTTGCAGCTTTGTAAATCATCTGCGATGCACAAACCGTAGTCCTTCATTGTCAAAAAGAGTCTTGATCACCGGACCCAAAATCAGCGCTGAGGAATAAAGTGTCGAAGTGCATTCGAATGATTTTTTTTAAGTTGTCTGTATTCTGACTGGTTGGCACAAACCTCCATGAATTCCCCTCCTGTGCCAAACTTTCCAACTGAGAGTAGCACTTGCAACTTTCATCATCAATTATTTGCTGTATTCGAATGTATTCCAACCTCTCGCTTCCTCTACAGGGTTTACCCTCCACAGCTTCATCCAATACAATGGAAGTTATTCCCTGATGTCTTTACAGATAGCTTGTCATCCTGTCCCTTCTTTCCGTCGGTGTTTTCCGTGTATTCCTTTCCGATTCTGTGGAAAACTTCCCCATTGTATACCTTCTCAATCTACCTAATTTTCAACAGTCTTCCGTCCACTACACCTCAAATGTTCCAATTCCCAATTGTTTAGTTTTTCCCCTAGTTCAGTGTAACTATAATACAAAGTTCTCCTCCATTTGTAGATTATCAGACATTTCTTCCCCAAATTAGGGCCTGTTTATGAGATTGATGGACTTCTCCATGCCAGGAATAACCTTTCTGCCAGTGATAGTCTGCTTTATATGTCCTCCTTACTCCATCTATCACGGTTATTTTACTATCTAGGTAAAGAATTCCTGAACCTCATCTACTTCATGATATGTAATTATGACATTAAGTTTCTTGCTGTTGAGATTTCTGCTCCTTCTTATCACTTTCTTCTTCGTTTTTTCCTTAATCCATATTCTGTACTCATTATTGTGTTCATTCTATTCAGCAGATCCTGTAATGCTTCATATTTTCAATGAGGGTAGCAGTGTAATCAGCGAATTTTACCATTGATATCTTTTCACCCTGAATTTTAATTCCACTCTTGGACCTCCCTTTTCATTCTGTTGTTTATATTCATTGTGTAGACTGAGCAATACATAAACACCTTACACCTTTTTTGATCCGAGAACTTCGTTCTTGGTTTACCACTTTCCTGTTCTCTGTTGGTTCTTACCCGTATTCCTCTACAGATTATCCTTACATTTCTCAGAATTTCAAACGTCTTCCACCATCTTACACTGCGCAATGCTTGATCCAGGTCGACAAACCATATGAACGTTTTAGATTTTTCTTCAATCCTGGTTCAGTTAACAATCGCAACGTCAGAACTGTCTCTGTGGTGTGTTTACCTTTCCTAACGCCAAACCAGTCGTCGCCTAATAGATCCTCAGTTGTCTTATCCATTCTTCCGTATCGTATTCTTGTCATCAACTTCGTTGTATGAGCTGCTAAGCTGATTATGCTATAATTCTCGCACATACCGGCTCTTACTATCTTCAGAACAATGTGGATGATGTTTCTCGGAAAGGCTGATGCTATATCGCCCGTCTCGTACATTCTACACATCAACGTGAGTAATCATTTTGTTGCGACTTCCCCCAATGATTTTAGAAATTCCGATGGAACGTTATGCATCCCTTTTACCTCATTTGATATTAAGTCCTCCAAAGCTCTTTTAAATTTCCGACTCTAATACTGGATTCCGTATCTCTTTCCTATCGACTCCTGTTTGTTATTCCGCCTATGCTGTTTAAAGTGTAGAAATCGCTCCCAGGCGTCTCCAAAGAGACCACGCACCGTTGTGTTGTGTTCTCCTTGGAATACGTACGAGGCTCAGTTAGTAGGTGGCCGTCATCAGCTGGTGGTGTTCACCTCGTGTGCCCACACGTATAAAAGTTTTAGTGCTTTTTCTCTCACAATGAAGTCTGAATATTATGAAATGTCACTTTGGTGTTCTGTTATTCCACTGGCAATCCCTTATGCTGTAGCGCGACAGTGCTCGAAATGACTCTTCGAGGTGTGTTGACAGACTGCACAGTTCACAAGCCGCACTTTGCCGTGAAAGATTGGGAACACTGGGTGCTCTACTGAACTACATATAGAATGCAGGCTTACGTTTATCTTCATAACACGGCTTGTAGTGAAAAGAGTGTTGATAAAGAGATTTCCAATAAAACAAAAGCACAATCTATGCAGCTACTCGTAAACAGTTTTGAGTAATTTAAAAGACTGATTTGTATGTACACCGTTTGTGCAAGAGGGGATTTAGGACCCAGATTCCCTGGTATTTACGAGCGTTTAGCATCTCAGTCTGTCACAATATGCACTAACCACTGCATATAACAATGCAGGTGCAGCATTAATGACCCGTTTTCACTGGTGTCATTTCATTGCCTCCTTCTTGATTTAATTCCCGTTGGCACTTCTCATTTGAATTCAGTACGCAATTAAACTGGACACAGGGCAGCAACATATATGCTGCAAAGCGGAAAACTGAAACTTAAGACAGACGTTCCGCAAAAACATATATCGTGTTCGTATTTCTGCAACACACAAAATAGGGGTGAGAAAGGATATTTTTGTACTAACTGCAACGAGTCACAAAATATACAGAGTCCACCAGAAAAATGTATACAGACTTTAAGGAACGAATATTATTACTTACGTGTTTATTTTACATTTAATGTTCGATCACACATGTTGTACAACCTTCAGTCTAGCACATGGTTACTTTAAATGTTCAAAATGTCCACCGTTGGCGGCTATGCATATAACAGAATGACGAGCGGTCGCCGCAACTACGTCAGTCAAAGTTACAGTAGAAATCGCTGCAAAAATGGTTCAAATGGCTCTGAGTACTATGGGACTTAACATCTGAGGTCATCGGTCCCCTAGAACTTAGAACTACTTAAACGTAACTAACCTAAGGACATCACACACATCCATGCCCGAGGCAGGATTCGAACCTGCGACCGTAGCGGTCGCGCGGTTCCAGACTGAAGCGCCTACAACCGCTCGGCCACTTCGGCCGGCAAATCGCTGCACATGTCGGTGTAACATCCTGGCGACGTTCCTCCAACGTGAGTGGCTTACGTCTATATACGTTGTCTTTTACAGTTCCCCACAAGCAAATGTCCATAGGTGCTAGATCTGGCGACCGTGGAGTGATCTCAATGGGCCTTCTTCGTGCAATCGAATGCCATGGAAAATTGTCATCCAGGAAAGCTCGTACGACTAGGTAGTGTGGTGGCGTCGCGTCCTGTGCATGAAAGACCTCTTCATCAGCTCTATGAAGCGCTCGTATGCCTGGCAAAATTGAGATCATTAACTTTTTCAGGTACACTTCTCCAGTGACAGCAGCATCAAAGAGAAAGGGTCCTACTAAGCTCGTAGATGATAGTCCACACCACACATGAACCCCTAGTAGATTGACTGCTTTATCAACATGAACATGCGGATTTTCCGGTGCCCAGTACCCACAGTTATGCCAATTCACGGTTGCATTAAGTTTAAATTGTGCCTCGTCATTCCGCACTACCTTCGTTACAAATTATTCGTCATCAGTTACCGTTTGCTGATACCATTCGCAAAATTACATTCAGCGATCAGGATCGTCATCATTAATCACGTGCAGTAATCGTGGAATATAAACTTTCCACTTTGCAACTTTCAGAATTGTTCGTATACTTGTATTTCTAACCCCCACTTCACGTGCACATTGCGTAGCAGACTTCTGTGGAGAATTGACATTTCCAACACGAGAGCAGACTGAGCAGGACTTGTAGCTGTACGCTGTCTTCCTTATCATCCTTTGTGAATATCACAAATCGTTACATGAAATTCAAACTTTTCAGTGATGCGTTTAATTGTTAGGCGGGTTGGCGGTTCTGTTTGAAACTCCCTCCTCCGGTGACGTTGCACATCGACGACATTATCAAACTTGAAAAACCACTTCACAATACATTTTCGTTGCTCGAATTCCAAGCGTACTCCAGCCATCTTGTTTTCTCTATATCAAGATGAATGTACTAACATCTGTTAAGCCAATGACCATACTACAACACACTCGTAACTCAAATCGAACGACAATATTAGTATTTCGATAGAACCTGACAAAGAGTGTATACATTTTACTGGCGGACTCTGTAGTAGCGAAATATTAGGGTTGACCAGAAAGTGATGCACTACATTTTTTTTCTTAAACAATTCCTTATTGAACATAATGAGAATGACACACACGCAGGAACGGTGTTTTATCCACACACCCTATTTTTCCACGAAATCTCCATCCCGTTCTATGACCTTCCTCCAGCGCGAATCAAGGGCGTGTATGCCAAGTCGGTACCAATCCCTGTGCTGCTGGCGAAGTCAATGCCTTACTGTGTGAATCACTTCCTCATCGTCCTCAAAATGTCTTCCACGAAGGCATTCTTTAATGGCCCAAAAAAGCAGAATTACGAAGGAGCTAGGTCAGATCTGTAGGGTGGATGGGGTTAACACTGTCCAATCCTGTTTTGCGAGGTGTGGGGCCGAGCGTTATTGTATTTCAGCAAAACATCTCCTCGGTTCCTTTGGCGCCGAAATCGCCGGGAGCGCATCATAAGTTTTATTAATGTGTTGACATATGCTTCTGAATTAATGGTACTGCCTCTTGGCATCGCATCAATGAGAATCATACCTTGAAAGTCCTAAAACAGAGTGATCGTGGCGCCATCCCATCACCTGTCGTTTTGTTTCGGGCTTAAAATGGTGAACCCAGGTTTCATCACCTGTCACAATTCGGGACAAGAAGGCCTCCCCCTAAGCTTCAAAACGTTGAAACAAATCAAGTCAAATGCTTTTTCTGTGAGATTTGTGATGCACCGGTAGACAGCCGTGGATGATCTCCCCGACCGCTGCAAATCGTGGAGTGCCGCCGGACTGCCTCTGATGACTTCACCCTCCGTGTTCGGCGACTAAATGTACTTTTGTCTATAGCAGATGCTCCATGGAATTTGCACAAGCGTTTGTGAATACTCCCCACAGTTTCTTTCTCCTCAGTGAAGACTTCAATGACGGCTCGTTGCTTATAACGTACATCACCTTCAGATGCCATTTTAAAACTGTCCTGTAACTACTCTATCTGTCGGAAGTGACGGAAACTTGGCGCGTTCACTCAGCAGACTTCAAATAATAGATACGTAATGTTTCGAAATCGTAGCATTGTTTTCGGCTGAAGAAAAAAAAAAAACGGTGCATTACTTTCTGGGCAACCGTCGTATTATCGGGCTATAAAATTACGAAATTACGTTTATACATAAAGTTATTCATTAACTTCCCAACCAACTTCACAGTAACATTATTCACTTGCTACCAATAAGCTAATAACATACTGGAATATAGAAACGGGAAATACATAAAGCAACGACGTAGAACAATTTAAGGTAACAACAACAACACACAAAAACAGTTTTAGGCTTTTTTCGTTTCAATAATTATTACTTAACGTATGACTACATTTTCAGAACTGGTAAAAAAAAATGACGATAACACAAAGATGCTGAAACGTGTCTGAGCAAATGTATATATGAAAAGCAGTGTTTGCAATTTCGTCTGTAAACATGCTACTACCAGAGCTTCACAACCAAATAATGAAGACTAACTGTTTATAACCAGTCATTTAGTTGCATTGTAGGTAAAGATAGTTTGTAGATTTCAAGGCTTGTGCTCTTTACTAACGTACACTATGACGACCACTCAAGCAATTCCCAAAGCAGATTTCTGCGAAATATAAACAGTAAAAAAATTAGGCATAAGAAATCAGTAAGCTGAAGGCTTGCCAAAGACCTTTATCAGAAATCTAAATTTAATATTTGTTCAAGAGAACTAGAAAAACAAAGTTGGGTAGAAGTATATAACGAAACGAGTGTAAATACGATATTTTTAACTTTATTTTAATTGAAACTTGGGTATAAAGTTCCAAAAGTACCCACATTAGTATCAATGTTTCGCAAAAATCGATATTAGCAAGTATTGGAAAGTCCTCAAAAATCGTTAACTACCTCATTTGAATGAAAATAATCTCATGTTTCAAACTTCAAAAATTTATGAAATAGGTAAGGCGGTGTTGACTTCTAAAAAAAAGTCAGTTAGTGCTAAAATATATGTTACAATACATGTGACACAGGGAATTACAGAACAGAAGCGTGGTAAACAAGGAGAGATAAAGCAGAGCATTACCAGATGTTGAAAAGGGAGAGAGATAAAGTAATAAATGATCCACACAACCAAGCGATCTATTGAACGGTCATTTTGTATGTACTGTACAGATTTTTCATGAAATATTCCATAAACATGTACAACAGAAAATAATTATGTACTAAGAACAATGATATTACCAACCATATAACATTACGTACAAAATCCAAAAATAAAAAATCAGCTCCTTTAGATAAAGCTGTCAGCTGTCAGCCGGGGCAATGCATACAGAGCATACAAGCTGTCTTAAAAATTATAATAAATAAGTCATTCCCATCAGTTAATTTTCATGAGCATTTAAAACGCAAGAGACTTACATATTTTCGAAGGAGAGGTAATGAATAAAACACAGAACGCTACGGTCTCTAACAGGCTCATTGCCTGCTGTCCTCATTTTAAAAAGAAAAGAATACTTTGTGAAAGATTGATTAATGAATTACTTGAAAAAGTACAAACCTCCAAGTAAATAACAGTTTGTGTTCCAAGTTGCTAAAAACAACAGAATCAATCAGAATTCAGAGAAGTGATACTTCGTGCACTTTGCAAAGATGAATATGTCACTGGTATTTGTCTCTATGACATTTCGTACTGTTGACAGTAATATTCTAAGAAATAGGTTAGAATTATTAGGAATAAGAAGTATAGTGGTTCTGATCATACCTAGAAGACGACCAATAGAACGCAGAGATAATACAAACCTCAAATAACACTAAAATTTTAGTGGAAGACTTATCAAAGCTAAAACACATTTGTGTAGGAGTTCCTCAGGGCAGTACATTACGACCAATACTTTTCCTGGTATCCATCAATGACTTTCGCAATACTAGAGGAGATGGTCCAAATACAAGATATCACTTTCATTACAAGCTGCATTGCCACGGTTGTTCAACATTTCAAATTCAACACACCTTTAAAAATGTCCAAAATATGTTGACTTTCCAACACTGAGGTTAAAATACACAGCGTTGAAATAAAGGTTGTAGCGAAGACAATAAATTTGCTATTCGGTGGGGTCCAAGTATGGGCTACTTCGAAACTGCTACAAAACAGATATAAAAGGAACGCGAACATGCGAGGCATCGACGTTACTTTTAAGAAACCGTCACCTGCAGTGGGAAAACAAAACATACAAAAACAAGATGACATGTATTCAGAACAATATATTTGCGGTGAAGTATACAGGAAAACACACAACAGTATTTCATAAGAGAAAAGTGCCTATTTGCAATAGTCGCAAATGTACATATCTGTTGCAGTACCTGCACATTCCCTATGCACCCACATACTGCATTCTAATCATTTGACCCAATGTTCTCCGCTTGAGTCGTCAGAAAAGAGTACCTCGCAAAAAACTCAGCTTGCATCATAATCTGGATATTCTCCTAGAGGTACCTCCAGGTCACTGTCATCCCACACAACTCGTCACGCACAACTGGTTCCAGAGCTGCACAACCGGCCTCCAAATCTGGGGTTATTGTCTCACTTTTGAAGGCCTTCCCTCTGTGTGTCTGCAAGTGGATTGTTGGATTTCCCTTAACAACCTCTGCGTCACTCGAAGATGACTTCATTTTAGTCTGCTCGACAGCAGGTGGAAATCATTCATGACGGTATGGTTTTCCAATAACGACAGACGAACGTGAAGGCTTGTGACCACCTGATCCAAGGAACTGGAACAATCTCTAAAGGGCTCGTCTGCTTTAACGCTCCTAGAAGAGCCTGCGGAGTATAGGTAGTGCAAGTCAAACATGATGGTATGACAATAGCGTTAGAGTGACATCGGCGGTCTTTAATATTGTAGAACTGCATGGCTTGTCTACTAGAAAATCAGAATCGGAAAAGGTGCCTCTGTTCACTGAAATATTCCCAGTCTGAACTGAGATATGCATTCTCAAACAGCTGCTTGTTGTATATGGTATGACAGGACGATTGGAGGGTCGAATGCATTATCTAACTTCCTCGTTACAAGAAGCTTTCAGCTGACCCACGCATGATCGCCATATGGGTTGCACTAGCCATGTCGATGATGTTAGTGATGTGTTCGTGAATAGAATAACCATCTACGATCAATAGAACTTTCGGCTCTTGTTCCGGGCATACTTTTGCAATGAAATGAATAAGCCACTTCGTAAACAGATTACTTTGCACACGTCCTGATGGGTGGTCCCTGCTTATCAAAGTCGGAGGACTCCATCCATTAAAACATAGGTCACGTCCGTTCTTGGAAAAATGACTGTAGGAGGAACGAACCTCCCAGCTGCACTCATGCAGGCAACAACTGTCACTAAAGAACCGTTCTCTGCAGAAGTCAAAGCAGCTACTTGCTTCTTGCCCTTTCTCCCTATTACATAGAGGATCTTGCTCTCGACATCTCAGAGAACCTTTTCATCCACTTTCTGGAGTGAATTCGTGCTTACGGTATTCTTCTTTCAAAAGGTTAAGGAATGCTTGGATATTTCCTTCTCTGAAGCCTAGAGCCCATGCAAGGTTTGCGAAATGAAAAACAAGTCTTGTGCGGATTCATAAAAAGATTTATCCAGGCTCGCGTCATTTGACATAAAACGAGTTTGCTGACCATTTCCAGCTGGATGGTTAAAACTCATCTGCCTCAAATCAACTCTGGTATATCCATGCCATTTCTGTGGGATGTTAAGAGGGTATTCAACCAACTGTTCCTTTAATTTTGCACCTAAGTATTGTTTCAATCATAGTTTATTACAAGCTGTTACATCGGGAATTATATCATTCGTTTTACATCAGGCTTAGTGTGTCGTACGAGGTGCATTTAAGATCCTTGCTGTGTTCAGAAGCCCCATTCTTCTTTCTCGAACAGCTATAATAGCTTTCTCCATGTCCCCTTCATCACAGCACTTTCTTTTATTCTTCCGAATATTCTTTGAAGCTTTACTTGGCATCCTGAAACAGCAGGTGTCATAAATCAATGATCAGGTGTGGCAGAATAAGTTTTAAATATAGCTTGCCCATATTTAGACTCGGTATTTAGACCAACTGAATAACAACGCTTAGATTGGTAGTAGCTCATTGTCAAAATAACGTATGTAATGGTTCAAATTGCTCTAAGCACTATGGGACTTAACTTCTGAGGTCATCAGTCCCCTAGAACTTAGAACTACTTAAACCTAACTAACCTAAGAACATCACACACACCCATGTCCGAGGCAGGATTCGAACCTGCGACCGTAGCGGTCGCCCGGTTCCAGACTGTAGCGCCTAGAACTGCTCGGCCACACTGGCCGGCTAACGCATGTAATAAATGATATATGTAAGTGATCTGTGGAATATCAGTAACAAGGTGATGTAGCAAAAAACGCTTTGCTGTAACAGCTAATGTTAAATATAGTTAATTAACCATACTTACAAAACGTTCTATAGCACTACGTCACAAGACTTTGGATGAAAGCGATCAACTGCTTCCTTTCGCTTGTTGGTTCGCTCTCTAATAGTTTATCACAGCCGCCACTAGGCTACAGCAGCACCTGTGTGCCCTTAGGCAACAACTAGAGCACATTTAGACATAGCCTGTATTTAGACAAGTTCGACTACTTGAAATGGGGAACATTCTCGTTGCTTATGGCAGTAATACTGTAGTAAGTAAGAAAACAAGAGAACTCAAAGCCTAAAACGAAAATGAAGTCCTCAAGAATCCCATCCATCGATGTACAGTTTAGTTACATAATCTAAAACATACCAAATGTCTTCAGTTTCAGTTTGATGTGAAAAAACTACACCGCTTTATCAAATGTAGAAGATACTTCTATAGTATGTCGAATACACACAAAATTTATAGGAAAGAATACTGATTCTTCGCTTGTGAAGACACAAAGGAAAGGTACTTGCAAACAGAGTTTCACCAGCACGTTATGCACTTAGAGTCCTTTCATCAGCATGTAACAGCCAGTGTCTTTAGTTGCATGTTATTTATATCTATTCTCAGTTTTTAGTTACGAAATTCTTCTATGGGGAAGAAGCAGGAAATATGAACACAGGTTTCGAACTACAGAAAAAGCCCATAAGAATGTAAATTACTCATTGGGCTTTTTAAAGATCTGATGAAAATACGCTGCAGATTTTTGCGACGCCATGTGAGAGCATTTATGAAACAGTATGGAACTAGATGCAAACTAAATGTACATTTATGTAGAAAGAATAAGGATGGAACTTGAAATATCATTTCCTCCCATGGAACAAAATTTTGCAAAAATTGTCAAATGACGTTAAAGAAGATAGTAACACGAACTTATTTGACAAGAGAATTAGAAAACTGAATGGTATATGCCATACACTGAAGGGTAACGTAGGCAGTTGATGTGGTAAAAAATTAGCGGAAGTACATTATAGTAATAAAACATTTCCGTCGTTTCACATAACCCTTTTGTAAAACTTTAATAACATTTTATGCACAAAACGAAAACTAAACATTGTCGCTATGGTTCTGATTTCAGCTGACTGAGCCTGTATTGTCAAATAACGTGTGTGTAGTAAGATGTGTTTGCAGTGGCGAGTAGTGACAAATGAATGAACAATGTAGCATTGGTTTTTAATATTATGAAATAACTTTTTTTTACAAATATTATTACACGCTACGGATAAGCCGAATGACGTAGCACAGTTTTAAACAGAGTGGCCTTGGCTTCGGAAAGATGAATGCACCAGTCTGGACATACTGAAACTGGTACGATGATCTGAGGAATAAGTTGAGAACATTGGTGACTGTATAGAAAAGTAGGTAAAAGATGTAAGTCCATTTGTGATTTTTTTTGTTTTGCTACCTACTAAACTTTTGGTAATAAAATTATTGTGCTTTACTTTAGGATATTTCCTGATATAAATACTCGTATATACGTTGCCAGCATAGATGTCAAAAATTCTTGACACATTTTCGTCAAATTTTAAACGATACTCTATTAAACAAGCAGACAGATATACACTACTTATTTTTTAGAACAACACTGTACAGCTATTCCGTTAAAACCAAGTTTGAGGCACAAACTCTCTGCTATGCTATGCTGTAAAAATGTGCGGTTTTGTTTTCTTTCTCGTAGTCACTTTTAACTAAGATGGTTGGACATTTAAATCATTGGACTGACTGTTTCTCCCTTAAATATTCTCCCTCATCATATCTATTTTAAACCAAAACTTTGTACGCACCGGTATTTAGTTTTATTTTCTTTCTGGCAGATAGTCTTCACAAGAAACAGGAAACATATTTATGGGTTTACACCTTAGGATTAGAATACCACTACAGAACCTAAATTTGCAATAACAGTAAACAAGGCTCGAGATCGGTGAGAGGCGGGAAGGGAGGTGGACAGAGGGGTAGGAGGAAGTGGACACAGAGAGCGGAAAGGGGAAAATGGTCAGAGAGTGCGCGCAGGAGGTGAAGGAGACAAAGGGGAGATCAGAAGATGGACGAAGAGAGGGGACAAAGGGTGGTAGAAGGAGAGAGGGGGGTAGGAGAAGCAGGAGGTGGACAAAAGGAGAGGACGAACGAACGGACAGAAACAGGAGAAGGGGATTAGGACGAATATCCGAACTATGAATATGTGACTTCCATTTTCCTCAATTTAGTGCGACCGTTGTTATTTTTTTAGACACTGTAGTATATATGTATACGACCAATATTACAACTGTGTCACTGTACAGCGTCATACTTGCATGTCCAACGCCATATTGCGTCGAACACTTGTACCTAAGCTGCTGTGTATTTTACTATGTAATTTTCTTTACATTTACTTATCGTCCGTAAACTTTTATTTCTGTTATTGCACACTGCGTCGTACTTCTTCTGGTTCAACGTTGCTTGCAAGTCATCTATAATTTTGTGTGATGCCGATCTAGCGCGCCACCTCCACTCTTGTAACCCATTTGGTTTCAAAGTTTATGTCTTCGTATAACAGCAATCTTGTAACAGTCTGTTCTTACCTGTTACCTTTAAAACATGTAACTACTACGTCCACATGTGCACGTAAATGCGAAGTGTATGGGTTTTTACCGTTCCAGGGTATGTGTGACTGCACTGCTCTTATTGCATCTCTATGTCGGCTTTGTAAGCCACTTTTATTCAACGCGTAGTTAAGTAATTTATTATATTTAAATAGATATCTGATGATAGCAAGCACCGAAACGCGTCATAGTGGATTAACAAAGTCGTTATGCATTGTTAATTACATTTCCCTCAGCAACCTACTCAGCAATTTCCAGACTGTATATATTTTTCAACATGACTGCATGGATCGTCCGTGAATTTATGTCATGGGTGTGTTGTCTTTTCTATTTAACACGGCTGAGCCACAGCAATGCGTGGACGGGAACAGCTAGAGAATGACAAATTAAGTACACATTTCATAATAGATCGAATCATGTTGTGCTCCACAGCGACAAATATTAGTTGTTTAAGTGAATAACATTAACAGTTTTTAAGATATTCAGGGGATTCACCGAATGTCTTAAATATATTACATGTCATTCGATTATTTTTTCAGTGTACTTTCCAGAATTCTCAGAATAAAGCGTACGGCTGCCCTTTTGAAACAGCGAATAAAACATAGTTCATGCATACAGCTCTGCAATTTTCTTCTGTCTCCAGTTTTGTTTAATTGCTTTTGAATAATTTTCACAAATAAACAAAGGAATAACAACGAAAATTTATTAACTTTCAGGGAAAAACAACACTGAATAATTTGGTCCGCTACACTGACCTTTCTATGTAGTTTACTCATATCTGATGCACAGCCAACTTCTGTTTGTGTTTTGACATGTTTCATGAAATGGTCGAGCGTGCGTCAGAATTTCGCTGCAGTTAACAGTTTGTGTTTCCTTTCTTTCAGTTTCCCTAAAATACTGGGAAAGACACTGTCCGTTTTCTGTCTTCTCACCCAAACAAAGCTTGTGCTGCACCTTCAGTTATCTATATCAGGACTTACTTGATCACTGTGCAGTTCACACTTAGGTGTGTGGCAGAGGATACATAGAACAACTATCAGATTATTTCTCTACAGTTCCAATAGCACGTGAGGAAAAGGAAAACTTACATCTTTCCGCGTGATCTCTAATTTCCCTGTTTTACTGTAAGGTTCATTCCTCACTATGTAAGTGGGAGTCAACAAAATATTTCACATTCTGAGGAGAGGGTTATAAATGTAATTTCGTGATAAGATATCACCGCAGCGCAAAACGTCTTTCATTGCCATCACAACTCGCTTATCATATCGCTCACACTGTGTCCCCTGTTTCGCGATGACGTAAAACAAGCTGCCCTTTTTTGAACTTTTTCGATGCCCACTTCCAGTCCTGTCAGGTAAGGATTCCATGAGGCACAGTGATATTCCAGAAGAAGAAGGAGGAACCTAATGAACGTACGTTGCTAGATTTGCTGCATCTACTAAATACTGCCAGTAAAACATTACCTTTGATTCTCATTCCCCGCAACATTTTCCATGTGATGGTTCAAATTTAGATTTTTCTTAATTGTAATCCCTACATATTTAGATGAGAACTTTTAAGTATATATAATTTTTTCTCAAACGACACTTAGCGGAATTGTTTTCTGTACTTACTTGGGAGATGCAGTTCTTTTTGTTCAGCTTCAGTTACTACTTTTCACACCATTGTGAAAATTCGTCTGTCTTGTAATGCATTCTGATCTTATGACGGCTTCAATAAATGGTAAACTATGGAATCAATTTTCAAAAAATTTTAAAGCGGCTGCTCAGAGTGTCTTCTAAATAGTTCATATAGGTTAAAAACAACGGAGGGACTGTAAAGACTCCTTCGATAACCCCAAATATAAGTTCCGTTTGAGCAATCGATTTACTGTCAGTTTCTACGAACTGTGACCTTCCTTTCAGGAAACTACGAATTCTGTCGTACATCTGTGACAATACACCGTACTCAAGCACCTGATTACTAGGTGCCGGCACGTTAAATCAAAATCTTCACTCCTTTCTCGTATGAGGCGTCATTTCCAGTGTTCGAAGAATTTGCTAATAATAATGACATGTATTTGAGGAGCAATAATAGTTTGTCGCAGCTTCACAATATTCCTTGTTCTAAAGATTTACCGCTGTGTCGAAGACCATACTTTGTGTGTGATTTACTGTTATGTTAATGAAGTACCGTTACTTATCGCAATATAAAGGTAATTTGTGCGGCAACTTCTCTTGACTTATTTGCGACAGACATCCATATGAAAACATGTACGCAGGTCAGTGGTATATAATGGTTAATAAAAACATGTTGGAGTGATAAAATCACGATGTGAAAATCGCACTGAATTTTAAGTTCGCAGTTGACTCGAGAGGTTTTTACATTTTATGTTAAAGATAATCTTTGCATCGTGGGAACATCTTAAATAAATGAAAATCATTTTTAAGCATGATCGGAAGGGAGGAAAATAATTTGTTTGCGTGTTTTGAAAAAGATAAAGTAATCCACAGTATAACATTTCAGTCCTCTATTCCTAGCCTTAGTAACTGTTGGTCGTTTACTTTCATGACATCAACCGACAGTAATGAAGCTACTGCGAGACCGATACCTGCCTTTAGCTGCATCGTTTGCTCCTGAAAATTTACTACAGACTTGCAAGATGTGCGGTTTTGCTTATCGGAATGTGAGGATAATATTGATCTGTGTACCAGACGTTCTACAGCATGTGTCGAGATCACGGAACCGCAGTGACAAGTCCAGTCAGCTATGTCATCAGCAATACCGAATTCACTCTTTGAATGGATAAATGTCTACTTATAAATATTAAACCCCCTTTAGTCGGAGGGAAAGTGGTAGCCGGTACTACAAGAGGATCCTCTTGGGAAAGACGAAACAAAGAAAGAGGAAACTAGGCAAATAATAATTTCTGAATTAATGTTAAACTAAAATTATGATTCTACAGGGTCTTACAAGCAACGACAAGACACTTAATGCTTTATATACGATTAAGATATAGAATCACAGCTTCAGGTAAGCGAAAATAGTTTGTGTAGCCAATTATTGTCTCTCATTTCCTCTTTTTACTGATTGAAGTGACTTCACAGTTGTTGAAACGGAAATGCTGGCTTTAAAAACGACATTGTGTAGCTCCCAAAAAGAACATAGTGCAACTCATCTTAAAACTCACAGTTAACTAATTTCGAATTACCAACGACTGTAATAACAGCACAATTTATGTTCAAGTTCCAAGTAAACACAGCATGTTCAGACTTCAGAGAGTAGCAAGCGCTCTTTTTCCGGTCTATCGAAGACCACTAAAACGCAATTATTCACAATTTGGATATAGGCTTAATTCTTTCAGCATTTGGTTACAGCGACAGTGAAGAGAATAGGCAAAGAGAAACTACAGACGTTAGTTTTCCCGAGCGTATGCAGCTCAGTTGTGTGACTTGACGGTGATGACATCATCTTGGGTAAAATATTCCGAAGGCAGAACAGTTCCCCATTGGGATTTCCGGGCAAGAACTATTCAGGAGGATGTTGTCAAGAGGAGAAACAAACAGTACTAGTAATCTACGAATGGGAGCGTGAAATGTTAACATCCACTAATCTGGATGGAAAATTAGATAATGGATAAAAGGAAATGGATAGGTTGAAGCTATGTGTAACGGTAACTAGTGAATGACGGTGGTAGGTAGGACTTTTGAGCCGCGCGGGATTAGCCGAACGGTCTCAGGCGCTGCAGTCATGTACTGTGCGGCTGGTCCCGGCGGAGGTTCGAGTCCTCCCTCGGGCATGAGTGTGTGTGTTTTTCCTTAGGATAATTTAGGTTAAGTAGTGTGTAAGCTAAGGGGCTGATAACCTTAGCAGTTAAGTCCCATAAGATTTCACACACATTATATTAGGACTTTTGATCAAGTAAATCAAACACAAAATCAGTTAAGGATGATGCAGAAGTAGCTTTAATAATAAATTAGAAAACAGGAATAAGCCTAAGTTCTTACGAACGGCCGAGTGAATGTATTGTCGTAGCCAGCACAGACATGCAGCCAGCACTCCCCGCAGTAGTTCAAGTTTATACGCCAACTGTCTCCGCAGGTGATCAAGAGATTGAAAGACTATATGACGAAATAAAAAAGAAAATCATTCAGATAGTTGAGACGAAAATTAATTTATGATGGAAGACTCGAATTGAGTAGGGGAAGAGAAGGAAAAATTGTAATAGAACGTGGTGTAGGGGAGTGGTGGAAAAGGAGAAGCTGTCTGGTAGGATTTTGCATGGAGCACAAGTAATTGCAAAATAGTAAGAAGTGAAGAAGATGGGAACTAGCTAAATTGAATGCATCGGAGGTTCGTCAAAATTTCAGAAGGATCATTACGCAACAATTTACAGAACCTGGAGAAAAGAATACATCAGGAGACGAATTTGTAGCGTCAAAATATGACAAGTGAATGCAGCATATGATCAAGTATGTAAACGGCCGAGGCCTAGTTGAAATCACTGGAGAACACAGGAGATTATGAATTTAAGTGACGAAAGCAGCCAAAGAAGCAAGCAAATAGTAATCCATACGAGTAAAAACAGAGATAACTGAAAATGGAAAATAGCTACGCAGAAATGTCAAGAAGACAATTACAATGTTGTAGATGCATGCATGACTACAGTAAAGATAAATACCGCTGACAGAAAAATTAAAGAGACGTTTGGAGGAAAGATAAACAGCAGTATGAATATCAATGACTCAGATGGCAAGCCAGCACTAAACAAGGAAGGGAAAGCTCGAAGGTTCTAAGGGATATATCGACTGTCTGTAGAGTTGATATGATCTTAAAAGAAGAAGGCAAAGAGATATGAGTTTCCGAGAGAAATTTGACCAGTCACTGAAGAATATACGAGAAAGCACGGTTCGTAGAGTAGACGACATTACCTCGGATTTAGTCATACCCTTCGAAGAGCCATCCATGAAAAGCTATCTCACTGCCGTAACAGATACACAGCTGGAAGAGAAAATCGCTACACCAAAAAGTAATTAATGTAGAGTAATGAAATTTCGCGAATACATTTATCTGGGTAACATATTTAAGAAATTAGCATTTCTGGATCACAGGTTAATGCAAGCTCGAGATAAGCCATTGCAGATAAAATTTTGGCACATAAATAAACGGTGTAACCGCCAGAATGTTGAATGAAAGCACACAAAATGTACATGAGTTGTGTTGCACAGGTGCCGAACTTAGTTTGTAAAACTACACTCCTGGAAATTGAAATAAGAACACCGTCAATTCATTGTCCCAGGAAGGGGAAACTTTATTCACACATTCCTGGGGTCAGATACATCACATGATCACACTGACAGAACCACAGGCACATAGACACAGGCAACAGAGCATGCACAATGTCGGCACTAGTACAGTGTATATCCACCTTTCGCAGCAATGCAGGATGCTATTCTCCCATGGAGACGATCGTAGAGATGCTGGATGTAGTCCTGTGGAACGGCTTGCCATGCCATTTCCACCTGGCGCCTCAGCTGGACCAGCGTTCGTGCTGGACGTGCAGACCGCGTGAGACGACGCTTCATCCAGTCCCAAACATGCTCAATGGGGGACAGATCCGGAGATCTTGCTGGCCAGGGTAGTTGACTTACACCTTCTAGAGCACGTTGGGTGACACGGGATACATACGGACGTGCATTGTCCTGTTGGAACAGCAAGTTCCCTTGCCGGTCTAGGAATGGTAGAACGATGGGTTCGATGACGGTTTGGATGTACCGTGCACTATTCAGTGTCCCCTCGACGATCACCAGTGGTGTACGGCCAGTGTAGGAGATCGCTCCCCACACCATGATGCCGGGTGTTGGCCCTGTGTGCCTCCGTCGTATGCAGTCCTGATTGTGGCTCTCACCTGCACGGCGCCAAACACGCATACGACCATCATTGGCACCAAGGCAGAAGCGACTCTCATCGCTGAAGACGACAGTCTCCATTCGTCCCTCCATTCACGCCTGTCGCGACACCACTGGAGGCGGGCTGCACGATGTTGGGGCGTGAGCGGAAGACGGCCTAACGGTGTGCGGGACCGTAGCCAAGCTTCATGGAGATGGTCGCGAATGGTCCTCGCCGATACCCCAGGAGCAACAGTGTCCCTAATTTGCTGGGAAGTGGCGGTGCGGTCCCCTACGGCACTGCGTAGAATCCTACGGTCTTGGCGTGCATCCGTGCGTCGCTGCGGTCCGGTCCCAGGTCGACGGGCACGTGCACCTTCCGCCGACCACTGGCGACAACATCGATGTACTGTGGAGACCTCACGCCCCACGTGTTGAGCAATTCGGCGGTACGTCCACCCGGCCTCCCGCATGCCCACTATACGCACTCGCTCAAAGTCCGTCAACTACACATACGGTTCACGTCCACGCTGTCGCGGCATGCTACCAGTGTTAATGACTGCGATGGAGCTCCGTATGCCACGGCAAACTGGCTGACACTGACGGCGGCGGTGCACAAATGCTGCGCAGCTAGCGCCTTTCGACGGCCAACACCGCGGTTCCTGGTGTGTCCGCTGTGCCGTACGTGTGATCATTGCTTGTACAGCCCTCTCGCAGTGTCCGGAGCAAGTATGGTGGGTCTGACACACCGGTGTCAATGTGTTCTTTTTTCCATTTGCAGGAGTGTATGTTCCATGCATGTTTCACTTGGTCGGTCAATACACGAACGGTTGTTGATTACTCTGGATTTGTCGTCCGATGACATCCCCATGTACTCCATTGAAGACAAATATGGCGTTCAAGCTGCGAAAGGCAATATGTCGACACACTATAGAGCATGTTGGGTTACAAATGTGGTATGGGCGCACGCGCTGGAATTCTGTTCATGAATAGCAGCACAACAGGTCGAATCGACAGACTGACGTACAAAATTGCAGTCATGGTGCGTGGGATAACCACTAGAGTGCTCTCGCTGTCATACGAAATCGCACCCCAGACGAGATCTCCAGGTGTAGGTCCAGTGTATCTAGCACGAACGTTGCTTACAGACCTTCACTTGGCCTCCTTCTAACAGACAAATGGCCATCTCTGTGACCTGCGCAGGACCAGGCTTTCATCATAAAACACAACGGACCCCCGCCCTACCGTCCAAACATTTCTCGCTTGACACCATTGAACTCGCAAATGGCGGCGGTTTGGGATAGGTGTAAAGCAAGCTGCGTGTGGCTCGAGAGTCCCTGACATCGTCGATTTTTAACAGTTCGTTATGTCACTGAAGTGCCAGCTGCTGCTGAAACTGCTGTTGGAGGTGCGATACGATGCGCCAGGGCCATACGCCGAACGCGATGGTCTTCCTTTCGGTTGTGAAACGTGGCCGTCCGGAGACTGGTCTTCATGCGATCGTATATTCTCGTGACCACTGCTGCCAGGCATCATGTACAGTGGCTATATTAATGCCAAGTGTTTCTGAAATATCACGGAAGAAAAATCTAGGTTCTCACAGCCCTGTTCAAAAAATGGCTCTGAGCTCTGAGGTCATCCGTCCCCTAGAACTTAGAACTACTTAAACCTAACTAACCTAAGGACATTACACACATCCATGCCCGAGGCAGGATTCGAACCTGCGACCGTAGCCGTCGCGCGGTTCCAGACTGAAGCGCCTAGAACCGCTCGGCCACAATGGCCGGCTCACAGCCCTGTTACACGACTCCGTTCAAACTCAATGACAAAGTTCATAAAGGCTTCTATGTCCCCTTAAAGGCATTCTTGACTGCCATCAAGTCACCATGTCTAGTCTCAAAGGTGATTAACGCTCACAACCGTTAAGCGTGCACTAAATGCAATTTACCAAGGATTGTTAACCAGTTTTTAGACTATGTGGGAATGATAATTAACTTTTCTGATCAGAAACCCAAAAAGGGAAAGCTCAAGGGCTCAAGGAGCAGTACGAAAATAAAAATGAAATTTTATCCACAAGAGTATTTGGAATAACGGCGGAACAACAACTATAGCAACATCAGAATTAGGGCAAACGGCCTAAGCAGCCTAGGAGTGCTTGTACTACCACGTCCGATGCCGACCGGCCAACCGACCGGTCGCACTGACCTTTAGGCTACGCACGGGGCAGAACAAGTCTTTAACATGTTAGATATTCTCTTAGAAATAGAAATAAGAATTAAATACCAATCCAAGGCTCCGACAGCAATATCGCCTGATTGTTCAGCAGATCGATGAAATAAAGTATTCCAGTGAGCGAGGTAATACGCAATGAATAGTTTGTGTTAAAGTGTTACCTGCCTCTCCTTCCTCCAGAATAGTAAACAACTCGCTAAGAGCTCCAGAAAAAAATGGTTCAAATGGCTCTGAGCACTATGGGACTTAACATCTGAGGTCATCAGTCCCGTAGAACTTAGAACTACTTAAACCCAACTAACCTAAGGACATCACACACATTCATGCCCCAGGCAGGACTCGAACCTGCGACCGTAGCGGTGGCGCGGTTCCAGACTGAAGCGCCTAGAACCGCTCGGCCACTCCGGCCGGTTATTGTAAGAACTCTTGGCAGTGTTAGCCATCAGTTTTCCGACTGGGTTCACGCGGTCAGCCAAGAGTTCCTTTCTTGCACGAACCTCTTCGTCTCAAAGTAGTACTTGCAAATTACACCTTCAATTATTTGCTGGATGTATTCCAATCTCTGTCATCCTGTACACATTTTATCCTCTACAGCTCGCTCTAGTACCATGGAAGTAGCTCCCTCATGTCTTAACAAATGTCCTATCCGCCAGTCCCTTCTTCTTGTCCGTGTTCTCCGCAAACTCCTTACCTTTCCCATTCTGCACATAATCATCCCATTCCACACCTTATCAGTTCACTTAATATTCAACATTCGTCTGTATCACCACGCCTCAAATTCTTCAATTCTCTTCTGTTCTGGTTTTCCCACAGTCCATGTTTCGCTACAATACTGTGCTCCAAAAGTACATTCTCAGAAATGTCTTCATCAGGTTAAGACCTATGTTTGATACTAGTACACCTGTAGACTTGTCTTGGCCAGGAACGCACTTTTTGCTAGTACTAGTCTGCTTTTGATGACCTCCTTGCTCCTTCCGTCTTTGGCTATTTTGATGCCAAGGTAGCAGAATACCTTAAGTTATTTATTTCATGACGATCAATCTTGTGTTAAGTTTCTCGCTGTTCTCATTTCTGCTCTTCCATTACTTTCGCCTTTCTTAGATCTGCTCTCAACCTGTATTCTGTAATCATTAGACTGTTCATTCTACTCAGCAGATCATGTGATTCTTCTTCACTTTCGCTCAGGATAGCGGTGTCATCAGCGAATCGTACTGCAGACATCCTTTCACCTTGAATTTAAAGCCAACTCCTGAATCTTTCTTTTGTTTCCATCATTGCTTGTTCGACATACAGACTGTAAAGCCAACTCCTGAATCTTTCTTTTATTTCCATCATTGCTTGTTCGACATACAGACTGAGCAGTAGGGGCGAAAGACTACATCCTTGTCTTACTCCCTTTTGAACCTGAGCACTTCTTTCTTGGTCGTCCAATCTTATTATTCCCTATGGGGTCTTGTGCATACTTCATATTACCGGTCTTTCCCTACAGCTTAGCCCTATTTTTCTCAGAATTTCTAACAATCTTGTTCCGTTTTACATAGTGTGACTCCTTTTCCAGGTCGACAGATCCTATGGAAGGGTCTTTAGTCTTGCCCCCATTATCAACGGCACTGTCAAATTGCGTCTCTGGTAAGTGTACGTATCCTAAAGACAAACTGATCGTCATCTTTTTCTCAACTTTTTATTCTTCTGTATATTATTCTTGTCACTAACTTGAATGCATGAGCTATTAACCTGATTGTGCGATAGTTGTTCGGGATTGTGTGGATGATAATTTTCAGAAAATCAGATGGTATGTGACCAGACTCATACATTCTACAGGCCAACGTGCATAGTTTTTTTTTTGTGACTTCCCTCAATGATTCCTACTCTTCTACTCTTCTAAATTGACTCCTCTTTCTTCTTCTATCTCATCAGACAAATCTTCCCCCTCATAGAGGCCTTCAATGTGCTCTTTCCGCCTATCTACAGCACCGCCGCATTAAACACTCTTAATACAGGGTTATTACAAACGATTGAAGCGATTTCACAGCTCTACAATAACTTTATTATCTGAGATATTTTCACGATGCTTTGCACACACATACAAAAATTCAAAAAGTTTTTTTAGGCATTCACAAATGTTCGAATGTGCCCCTTTAGTGATTTGGCAGACATCAAGCCGATAATCAAGTTCCTCCCACACTCGGCGCAGCATGTCCTCATCAATGAGTTCGAAAGCATCGTTGATGCGAGCTCGCAGTTCTGGCACGTTTCTTGGTATAGGAGGTTTAAACACTGAATCATTCACATAACCCCACAGAAAGAAATCGCATGGGGTTAAGTCGGGAGAGCGTGGAGGCCATGACATGAATTGCTGATCATGATCTCCACCACGACCGATCCATCGGTTTTCCAATCTCCTGTTTAAGAAATGCTTCTGCTTTAGCCTTTTCCTTAAGATTTTCCAAACCGTCGGCTGTGGTACGTTTAGCTCCCTGCTTGCTTTATTCATCGACTTCCGCGGCTACGCGTGAAACTTGCCCGCACGCGTTCAACCATTTCTTCGCTCACTCCGGGCCGACCCGTTGATTTCCCCTTACAGAGGCATCCAGAAGCTTTAAACTGTGCATACCATCGCCGAATGGAGTTAGCAGTTGGTGGATCTTTGTTGAACTTCGTCCTGAAGCGTCGTTGCACTGTTATGACTGACTGATGTGAGTGCATTTCAAGCACGACATACGCTTTCTTGGTTCCTGTCGCCATTTTGTCTCACTGCGCTCTCGAGCGCTCTGGATGCAGAAACCTGATGTTCGGCTTCAGCCGAACAAAACTTTATGAGTTTTTCTACGTATCTGTAGTGTGTCGTGATCGTATGTCAATGAATGGAGCTACAGTGAATTTATGAAATCGCTTCAATCATTTGTAATAGCCCTGTATTACCGCTCTTGCTTTTAATTTCACCGAAGGTTTTTTTAACTTTTCTATATAATGAATCGGTCGTTCCGACAATCGTTTCTTTTTCGAATTCTTCGCGGCTGCTGTGACCGAGCGTTTCTAGGCGCTTCAGTCCGGAACCGCGCTGCTGTTGCGGTCGCAGGTTCGAATCCTACCTCGGGCACGGATGTGTGTGATGTCCTTAGGTTAGTTAATTTTAAGTAGTTCTAAGTCTAGGGGACTGATGGCCTCAGATGTTAAGTCCCATAATTCTTAGAGCCATATGAACCATTTTTCGATTTCTTCACATTTTTAATTCAGCCATTTCGTTTTAGCTTCCATGCAATTCGAATTTATTTCATTCCTCATGGACAGTTATACCTTATTATGTTAACTTTCATCCTCCACTTGCATAAGTAAACTTAAAAGACGAACAAACAAGGCCAATATCTGGCATGTTTTAATTTTAATTTTATATTCTGACGTTTCTGAAGAAGGCTGCATTATTATAGCTGAAACCTAGGTAAAGTTTCTTTGCTTATGCAACGATAGCTGGCTCTGCTGCACCATGCTAAAAATATTCAAAACGTGTATATCGGTATTCCTGAATTTCCCTGAACAATTTTCTATTTCCTTCTTTCATCGATGAACTGGATAAATCTTCTGTTACCCAAGGATTCTTCGCAGTCACCTTCTTTGTACGTATGTTTTGCTTTCCAAATTCTTTGATTTCCCTTTTTAGATATGTCCATTCCTTTCCACCCGTAGTGCCTACCAATTTATTCCTTACTAGCCGTAGAGAACTTTCTGCGTATCTCGTGATTCCTTAGTATTTCAGTATCCCATTTCTTTGTGTATTGATTCTTCCTGACTAATCTCTTAAACTTCGTTCTACTGTTCATCACAACTACATTGTGATCTGAGTCTATATCTGCTCCTGGGTATGCCTTAGAATCCAGTATCTGGTTTCTGAATCTCTGAGTGACCATACTGTAATGTAACTGAAACCTTCCCCTATCTTCCGACCTTTTCCAAGTATACCTGTTTTGATTATTGAACAGAGTATTCGCTATTAATAGCTAAAATTTATTACATAAATCAATTCTTCTTCCTCCTCTCTCATTCCTTGTCTCAAGCCCATGTTCTCTTGTAGCCATTTCCTCTTTCCTTTCCCTGCAACTGCATTCCACTCCTCCATCACTATTAGATTTTCGTCTCGCTTTACGTACGTTAGTAACCTTTCAATATCCTATTGTAGTTTCTGAATTTCTTCACCTTGCGATGTGGGCATGTACACTTGAATTATAGTTGTCGGTGTTGGTTTGTCTTCGAGCCTGATAAGAACAACGCTGTGCTAAACTGTTCATAGTAATAGATTTTCTAACTTATCTCCCTATTCATAGAATCATACTGCCGTTATAACATTTTCTGCTGCTGAAGATATTACTAATTGCTTATCTGACCCGAAATTCTTTTCATTTCACTTTAGTGACCCGTAGTATATCTTGACTGAGCCATTTAATTTCCGTTTTCACATTGTCTAGCTTCCCACCAAGTTCAAATTTCTGACATTCCACTCCCCGATTCGTAGAACGATAGCCTTTCTTTGGTTACTGAATCTTTCTCTCATGATCACCTCCCCCGTGGCAGTCCACTCACACCCAAACGGTGGGCTATACCGGGATTTTTGCCAATGGAGAGATCATCATGAAACTTTTTCGATTACAGGCCACATGTGCTGTAGATGCACGTTATGTATCTTTAATGCAGCAGTTTCCGTTGCCATCTGCATCCTGATGCAGTTGGTCATTGCTGATTATCGCACGTTTGGGTGCAGTTTCCCATCCCCAAGAACAAGAGAGAGCGCTGAACCTCTGTCCGTTCCTACGCTCTCTTTCACAAGGTCGTCGGCCGAATGAGGTGAGTTCTTATTCTTGAAGTCATTACTGATTATTAAGCAAAGTTTAAGCGGTGGCGAATTTCAGACACGGGACCGAGAACGTTTTGATTACCAAGCAACAATACTAATCTTTGTATCTAATACGCTAATAACATAATTTAACATGGGAGGTCAGAACGTACAAAACTAGCAGAAATTGCCAGAAATTTTAAGTGGGCTGGCTCACACTACTTTTAAAATTGAACAAGCACACCCCAGCACGAATGTGTTACTGTGCTACCGGTTAATTTGCTCTTTAATCATCCCGCGAAAGGCAAGGAACTTACACAATAGAATGGCACCAAACAAATTGACCCACTCGGTTTCACAGGTAAAAATGCACAATTGCAACAATAAAATCAATTTTCACAACACTAATGTCTTACACAGAAACTAATCGCCAACGTTAATACTACGCGGGTCGTCAGGTTGACGGACAGGTAGGCATGTACTTCTTCATGCGTAGAATACCTCGGAGTGGACACAAGCACAGGTAATACGGGAACACCTATAATACAGTGAGGCGGAGCAGAAACACTCGATATAATTTGGGAAAATATCGGCTACCGACAGTACAGCTAGCGACCGTTAAGATTCTGTCAGGAACCGTTACCACGGAGCCATGAACTATCCGTCGAATTAACCTCTACCGATCACCAATTAAATGGAACAGGGTAATGGAACCGTAGTCCGAATAATTGCACGCCAAGTATGTCCTCGCCGGATTCTTAGTCAGCGTAGAAGACAGCTGATCCGGGTGGCGGAAGCAGGAAAGTTAGCAGACGTAATTTCAACTGGTCACACCACCAACATTCGATTCTGCCACACTCTTTGGAACACTACGGTACGTTCCAACCAGACGTCACAAACAATCTTCATGCTCTGCGTCTTGTGTGACCACGATGTCTTCTATTGGACCCATGAGCCTTGGAAGCCTCATGTCCAGGGGCTAACACAGTGCCGCTTCACTCACCCCCCCCACCCCCTCCTTGCTTTGCACCGTACTGTGAAACCCCTTTTCGAGCATATGCGCGCCCTCTCGCTGACCCGTTTTGCGCAGCAGAATCTTTGTCTCAATGATATGCTACGAATTTCGATATGCCGTGACCAGGCTCACTTATTACATATATCAAAAGATAGGTTTCAGGCAAATCTAAGTTTGTAGCATTCATAGATTTTGGGAATTCTGTAGAAAATATTTGTTTTGACCTAATTCTTTCAAATCTCGAAGGTTTTTCTTTGAGTTACCAGTCTACTTCCTGATTTGATTCGGTTCGCCACAAATATCTTTCTTCTCATCTTAGTGCAGCATTTTGCACTTATTGCACTACTTTCCCAATTATTTATCGGATGTACAGCATGGCTGGTTAACGTTTGAAAATACACTGACTCTCGGAATAATGTAGGTAGAGAGGTAAAAAGTGACACACATGCCTGAAATTACTTATTTTACTGAAAACTAAAACGAGTTAAAAAACGTACCAAGAGATAGCGCTGGACAGTAACATGTCATTGACGTTGAATTTGGGATACCGAAACCGTAAAACTGTCATGAGCACATTGCATGAGGAGGAAGGCACGATGTGGTTTGGGTTTACCATGTTGTTGCTGTTGTCGTTGTAGTTGTTGTTGTGGTCTTCAGTCCTGAGACTGGTTTGACGCAGCTCTCCATGTTACTCTATCCTGTGCAAGCTTCTTCATCTCCCAGTACCTACTGCAGTCTACATCCTTTTGAATCTGCTTAATATGTTCATCTCTTGGTCTCCCTCTACGATTTTTACCCTCCAGTACTAAATTGGTGTTCCCCTGATGCCTCAGAACATGTCCTACCAACCGATCCCTTCTTCATGTCAAGTTATGCCACAAACTCTTCCCCAATTCTATTCAATACCTCCTCATTAGTTATGTGATCTACCGACCTAATCTTCAGCATTCTTCTGTAGCATCACATTTCGAAAGCTTCTATTCTCTTCTTGTCTAAACTATTTATCGTCCATGTTTCACTTCCATACATGGCTACACTCCATACAAATACTTCCAGAAATGACTTCCTGACTCTTAAGTCTACACTCGATGTTAACAAATTTCTCTTCTTCAGAAACGCTTTCCTCGCCATTGCCAGTATACGTTATATATCCTCTCTACTTCGACCATCATGTTATTTTGCTCCCCAAATAGCAAAACTCCTTAACTACTTTAAGTGTCTCATTTCCTAATCTAATTTCCTCAGCATCACCCGACTTAATTCGACTACATTCCATTATCCTCGTTTCGATTTTGTTGATGTTCATCTTATATCCTGCTTTCAAGACACTGTCCATTCCGTTTAGCTGCTCTTGCAGGTCCTTTTATGTCTCTGACAGAATTACAATGTCATCAGCGAACCTCAAAGTTTTTATTTCATCTCCATGGATATTAATTCCTACTCCGAATTTTTAATTTGTTTCTTTTACTGCTTGCTCAATACACAGATTGGATAACATCGGGGATGGGCTACAACCCTGTCTCACTCCCTTCTCAACCACTGCTTTCATGCTCCTCGACTCTTATAACTGCCATCTGGTTCTGTACAAATTGTAAATAGCCTTTCGCTCCCTGTATTTTACCCCTGCCACCTTCAGAGTTTGAAAGAGAGTATTCCAGTCAACATTATCAAAAGTTTTCTCTAAGTCTACAAGTGCTAGAAACGTAGGTTTTCCATATCAGTAGTGATTGGAACGTTTTTCTTCGAGAAAATGGGGGTGGGGGGGGGTTACAGAATTGCATCGTTCGTGATGAACGCCTGCAGGGCGGCGATCCACCCCATGTTCCTACAGGTGTGAAAGAACTCTTGTGCACGTCGCTTGGTGAGGATCGCGTGCTCCGCCGCCACTTGCGTCGTGTAAGCCTCACAGGTCCCCAGACCTCAGCACGTGAGGTTATTGGTTGTGAGGTTAATGCAAATGGTTCAAATGGCTCTGAGCACTATGGGACTTAACAGCTGTGGTCATCAGTCCCCTAGAACTTAGAACTACTTAAACCTAACTAACCTAAAGACATCACGCACATCCATGCCTGAGGCAGGATTCGAACCTGCGACCGTAGCAGTCCCGCGGTTGTGGACTGAGCGCCTAGAACCGCGAGACCGGGTTAACTGCAGTTGTAAGTCTACGGCGCCCGTAGGACCTCCTTAGGGGTGCTACAAGACAACAGTCTATGGCAGTTTCACACCGTACCTACTTATATGCACAATGCTGTTCACAACTTTCCCCCTCTAGGGTAGATATTATTGATGAAAATCGGTTGACACGCTAATTATTGCTCTTGTGTTACATCGTGCGCCATCTGTTGCTCATTTAATGCACACTTTTTTTCACGCTGTTTCACGCTGTTTCAAGTACTTGTGTCAATTTTTACATCGCCACCTACGTTATTCCGACAAGTACTGAATTTGCTAATAGTAAAGGACTTTTGGGTCTCCCTGTACATCACTGTCTGCGATCTCCTGTATTTTTTTTGTTTTGTTTTATAGCTCCGTCTACCCCACAGTAATAACGTTGAAGTCTCAACACATGTCCCATCATCCTATGCCTTCTCCTTGTCCATGTTTTCCATGTGATACGTTCTTGTCTTCACATTCGTTATTTATCAGTTCACCTAACTGTCAATATATTGCGATAACATCACATCTAAAACCCTTTAATTCTCCACTTTTGTGTTTTTCCCTTAGCCCCGTTATTCATTTTAATTAATTGTGTTCCAAATCTACCCTTTTATCGTCCATCGCGTTTTATTTTCCTTCCAAAGCAACAGAATTTCGTAACTTCGTCTACTTCGTTTTCACCAAATTTAGCGTTAAGTCTACCTGAAATATGTTACGCCTCATTACTTCGATTTTTTTCGGTTTACTCTCAATCCATGTTCTGTGCTCATTAGAGTACTCATTCCATTCAACAGGTCTTGTAATTCTTCTTCACTTCTTCATTGAGGATAGCAATTCATAAGTAAACCTCATCACTGATGCCGGCCGGAGTGGCCGAGCGGTTCTAGGCGCTACAGTCTGGAACCGCGTGGTCACGCTACGGTCGCAGGTTCGAATCATGCCTCGGGCATGGATGTGTGTGATGTCCTTAGGTTAGTTAGGTTTAAGTAGTTCTAAGTTCTAGGGGACTGATGACCTCAGAAGTTAAGCCCCATAGTGCTCAGAGCCATTCATCATTGATATCCTTTCACATTAAATTTTGAACTCACTCTTGAAGCTTCCTTTTTATTTCCGTCACTGCTTCTCCGATGTATAGATCTAACGGTAGAGATAAAACGGCGGCAGCCCCTTCTTATATCCTTTTTGAAACTCGCTCGTTTAGCCGTCGGTTTAGCGCACTGCTTTCCGGGCTTTCCGGGCGGGAAGACGTGCCGCTCCCCGGCACGAATCCGCACGGCGGATTAGCGTCGAGGTCCTGTTTGCCGGCCAGTCTGTAGATGGTTTTTAAGGCGGTTTTCTATCTGTCTCGGCGAATGCGGTCTGGTTCCCCTTATTCCACCTCAGTTTCACTATGTCGGCGATTGCTCCGCAAACACTTTCTACACGTACGCGTACACCGTAATTAGCCTACCACGCAAACATTGGGTTTACACTCGTCTGGTGTGAGACGTTCCCTGGGGGATCCACTGGGGGCGAACCGCACAATAACCCTGGGTTCGGTGTGGGGCGGCGGTGCGTTAGTGGACTGCTGTGGGGTTGTGAACCACTGCGGGCTACGGCGGGGACGGAGGCTCTCCGTCGTTTCTGGGTCCCCAGTTCAATACAATACAGTACGACACAATCCTTTTTTACATTTGTACTTTGTTCCTGTCTTTCCGTTGATAACATTCTCTCTCTTTTCTTGAACACGTTACATATTACCCGTCTTTCTCTTTTCTCAGAATTTCGATCTTGCGTAGTTATACATTGTCGAAAGCTTTTCCTAGATCGACCAATCCTGGGAAGGTGCCTAGATTTTTCTTAAGACTTGCTTTCATTATCAATACCAACGTCGAAACTGCCTATCTTGTACCATTTTTTTTTTTTTTCATTTGGGCATCAGTCTACTGACTGGTTTGATGCGGCCCGCCACGAATTCCTTTCCTGTGCTAACCTCTTCATCTCAGAGTAGCACTTGCAACCTACGTCCTCAATTATTTGTTTGACGTATTCCAATATCTGTCTTCCTCTACAGTTTTTGCCCTCTACAGCTCCCTCTAGTACCATGGAAGTCATTCCCTCATGTCTTAGCAGATGTCCTATCATCCTGTCCCTTCTCCTTATCAGTGTTTTCCACGTATTCCTTTCCTCTCCGATTCTGCGTAGAACCTCCTCATTCCTTACCTTATCAGTTCACCTAATTTTCAACATTCGTCTATAGCACCACATCTCAAATGCTTCAATTCTCTTCTGTTTCGGTTTTCTCACAGTCCATGTTTCGCTACCATACAATGCTGTACTCCAGACGTACATCCTCAGAAATTTCTTCCTCAAATTATGCCGGTATTTGATATTAATAGACTTCTCTTGGCGAGAAATGCCTTTTTTTGCCATAGCGAGTCTGCTTTTGATGTCCTCCTTGCTCCGTCCGTCATTGGTTATTTTACTGCCTAGGTAGCAGAATTCCTTAACTTCATTGACTTCGTGACCATCAATCCTGATGTTTTCTCGCTGTTCTCATTTCTACTACTTCTCATTACCTTCGTCTTTCTCCGATTTACTCTCAAACCATACTGTGTACTCATTAGACTGTTCATTCCGTTCAGCAGATCATTTAATTCTTCTTCACTTTCAATCAGGATAGCAATGTCATCAGCGAATCGTATCATTGATATCCTTTCACCCTGTATTTTAATTCCACTCCTGAACCTTCCTTTTATTTCCAACATTGCTTCCTCGGTGTACAGATTGAAGAGTAGGGGCGAAAGGCTGCAGCATTGTCTTACACCCTCATTAATAAGAGCACTTCGTTCTTGATCGTCCACTCTTATTATTCCCTCTTGGTTGTTGTACATATTGTATATGACCCGTCTCTCCCTATAGCTTACCCCTACTTTTTCCAGAATCTCGAACAGCTTGCACCATTTTACATTGTCGAACGCTTTTTCCAGGTCGATAAATCCTATGAAAGTGTCTTGAATTTTCTTTAACCTTGCTTCCATTACTAGCCGTAACGTCAGAATTGCCTCTCTCGTCCCTTTACTTTTCCTAAAGCCAAACTGATCGTCACCTAGCGCATTCTCAATTTTCTTTTCCATTCTTCTGTATAATATTCTTGTAAGCAGCTTCGATGCATGAGCTGTTAAGCTGATTGTGCGATAATTCTTGCACTTGTCAGCTCTTGCCGTCTTCGGAATTGAGTGGATGATGCTTTTCCGAAAGTCAGATGGTATATCGCCAGACTCATATATTCTACACACCAAAATGAATAGTCGTTTTGTTGCCACTTCCCCCAATAATTTTAGAAATTCTGATGGAATGTTATCTATCCCCTCTGCCTTATTTGACCGTAAGTCCTCCAAAGCTCTTCTAAATTCCGATTCTAATACTGGATCCCCTATCTCTTCTAAATCGACTCCTGTTTCTTATTCTATCACATCAGACAAGTCTTCACCCTCATAGAGGCTTTCAATGTATTCTTTCCACCTATCTGCTCTCTCCTCTGCATTTAAGAATGGAATTCCCGCTGCACTCTTAATGTTACCACCGTTACTTTTAATGTCACCAAAGGTTGTTTTGACTTTCCTGTACGCTGAGTCTGTCCTTTCGACAATCATATCTTTTTCGATGTCTTCAGATTTTTTCTGTAGCCATTTCGTCTTAGCTTCCCTGCACTTCCTATTTATTTCATTCCTCAGCGACTTGTATTTCTGTATTCCTGATTTTCCCGGAACATGTTTGTACTTCCTCCTTTCATCAATCAACTGAAGTATTTCTTCTGTTACCCATGGTTTCTTCGCAGCTACCTTCCTTGTACCTATGTTTTCCTTCCCAACTTCTGTGATGGCCCTTTTTAGAGATGTCCATTCCTCTTCAACTGTACTGCCTACTGCGCTATTCCTTATTGCTGTATCTATAGCGTTTGAGAATTCAAACGTATCTCGTCATTCCTTAGTACTTCCGTATCCCACTTCTTTGCGTATTGATTCTTGCTGACTAATGTCTTGAACTTCAGCCTACTCTTCATCACTACTATATTGTGATCTGAGTCTATATCTGCTCCCGGGTACGCCTTGCAATCCAGTATCTGATTTCGGAATCTTTGTCTGACCATGATGTAATCTAATTGAAATCTTCCCGTATCTCCCGGCCTTTTCCAAGTATACCTCCTCCTCTTGTGATTCTTGAACAGGGTATTCGCTGATACTAGCTGAAACTTGTTCAGAACTCAATTAGTCTTTCTCCTCTTTCATTCCTCGTCCCAAGCCCATATTGTCCTGTAACCTTTTCTTCTACTCCTTCCCCTACAACTGCATTCCAGTCGCCCATGACTATTATATTTTCGTCCCCCTTTACATACTGCATTACCCTTTCAATATCCTCATACACTTTCTCTATCTGTTCATCTTCAGCTTGCGACGTCGGCATGTATACCTGAACTATCGTTGTCGTTGTTGGTCTGCTGTCGATTCTGATTAGAACAACCCGGTCACTGAACTGTTCACAGTAACACACCCTCTGCCCTACCTTCCTACTCATAACGAATCCTACACCTGTTATACCATTTTCTGCTGCTGTTGATATTACCCGATACTCATCTGACGAGAAACTTGTACCATTATCCGAAAGCTAAACTGGTTCTCAACGAGCAGAACTTAAGTTTTCCATCATTCTCTATATTTTTCTTGTCAGCAGATTGAATGAAGCTGTTGACCGTACAAGATTTCCAGCATTTATCTGGCTTCGTTACCTTCGAGTTAGCGTAGATGACATTTTTCTGAAAGTCTGATGATGTGTCTCCAGTGTCATAGATCCCACACATTGAAATGTGTCCGTTAATTGGTGGAATGGCACGTCCCATGTTTCATTCATGATTGATTTAAATTGATCACCGTCTGAGTTCTATCTCTGTCAATTAAAAAGAACATTTAATTCTTGTAATAAGTAACTTGAGTGAGTGCCAAGAATAAGATGTCTACTCTTATATTAATTCTCCTCATTTCTGGTGACAGCTTTGCATGTGGTATTTCGTGTAATTTAGTTGGGACCATGAAGAGGCAGAGTAGACAGAGAGGTACAGGTTAGTGAGTCGGACTGTGATACAAAGGCCCAACATTGTTTAGCTCTGGCGCCTGGAAGTGGCGTTCCGGCAGGTTTTCTCATAATGTATGGTTCAGAATCTACCCAATGAAGTTGTAAAACGTGCCGTGACGGCTCCTGCGCTTGTGAAAAATCTTGGTGTTTACAAACTGTGTCATATGACCATATTTCTAAAGCTCTTTGTTTCTTATCTTCTGGTCTCCTTCTTAGAAGGCTGTGGAGGGGGAAGTGAGTCACAGATGTAGATCTCAGTTTTTTATGAGAATTAACAGATGCATTGTATTTAAGTATCTTTTCAATTCTGCGTGGAGCGATGGACAAAAATTCGGACTCGGTTTAACGTAGGGTGAATACCGTCCCGTCGAAAAATTTGTAAGAAGGCACCCAGCTGGTAATCTTAAAAATAGTAGAGGAGTTTGTAGTGACGTAACAAGACTGTTACGCCACTTGAAGTAGCCGAAAGAAAGGCACGCGTACACACACGCCGACTGGCGTCAAGTCTGGAACAGGATAACTATTGAATGGTAGCAAGAAAAGTACGTAGCTGCTTTATACTTAACTTTACTGATCCTTGTGATACATCTCTCTTGACTATACAAATGCGACTCGTAAGATACATGCACTGTTACAATTGGCGCGTTGCTAGGTCGTAACCATGGACTTAGCAGAAGGCTATTCTAACTGTCTCTCGGCAAATGAGAGGAAGGCTTCGTCCGTATTGTCGCTAGCAATGTCGTCCGTACAACTGGGGCGAGTGCTCGTTCGTATCACGAGACCTGCCTTGTGGTGGCGCTAGGTCTGCGATCACACAGTGGCGACACGCGGGTCCGACATGTACTAAATGGACCGCGGCCGATTTAATCTACCACCTAGCAAGTGTGGTGTCTGGCGGTGACACCACAGAGTTAATATCGGGACTCCACAGTTTCCGAGAAATTCGGATGTAGAGACAATCTTATTGGCTGAAGCGAAAAATTTAATAGGAAATTTAAGAATTGTTTAAGAGTCAGTCGGTCGTCAGAGGCGGAAATGATATATGCTGGCCACAGAGGTGGAGAAGGGATGTTCCTGCAATCAGCATTTGATGTACTGCGGACTATAGCACATTATCGAGCCTGCAACTTTCTACAGTACTATGAGCAAAGTACGGTAAGAAATTCCTGCTTAGCAGAGGAGGGTATGAGACTTACAGAGCGTTTCCTGGCGCCTTTTCAGGGTCAAAAAAAGTGGTTCAAATGGCTCTGAGCACTATGGGACTTAACACCTATGGTCATCAGTCCCCTGGAATTTACAACTACTTAAACCTAACTAACCTAAGGACAACACCCAGTCGTCACGAGGCAGAGAAAATCCCTGACCCCGCCGGGAATCGAACCCGGGAACCCGGGCGTGGGAAGCGAGAACGCTACCGCACAACCACGAGCTGCGGACTTTCAGGGTCAGATTACTCTCTTAAGTGATTGGGTGGTCATTCACGACTCGATCAGTAATAGCATTAGTATGTCTAGTTTCTCACCTTTCAGGCGCAATCAGGACACTATTCGGTATTCACCGTGGATTTATCTGTTAGTGACTCATTTCTAAAGAGCCAGGTTTTTCCCACTCACCTGACTTACCCGCCACCGAACCACGGCGCCCACGTTTCACGGGCGTGGTCAAGCGTCGACCTCGCGGCCCATGGCGAAGCGTCGCTGATTTGCTGCCAGTCGTTGAGAGGCAGTGTGGTTTCTCGGCGTTGCTGACGCACTGCTGGTTACTATCGCCGGTGCGAACCTCTGCCTGGTTGCACCGATGTTTTGTATAAATAACGCCCTAGCGTCTGTTTGGCTGTCTGTCGGCGATGGAATGCATCGCTAGTTGGCGCATTGTTGCGACGACGGCTCGCTACGAGCGCTCCCACACGTTGACGTAATGCGTGGCGCTTTCTGCTAATCGGCCGTGTCGTCAGCTGGGTGCCTGCGGGGCGATCATTTGAAGGACGTGTCCCGAATTTGCTTCACGTGGTGTTCGTGCCACAATACATCTGACAACTCACAAAAAAAATCACTTGGCAGTATGTTGTTAGCCAAACTCCGCAGACTCTGCTCGTTGTATTGAAATAATTGCATGTTCTGTGGGAAACATCTTCTGATTTCCAGATTGAGAGTCAGTATCTTATTTTGGGGAAGGTGTCTTGCGGTTGATTCTGGTGCAGCGGGACATCTTCGCTGTCACGTATCATATACGCCGGTTGATTTTATGTTTAGAAAATATCCACGTTGCGTAATTCATGGCTTAAGAAAGAATACTGGACACGAAACAGATTGCTCTTTTAACAGCATAGTACTTTTTAAGGAAACAACAGGAAACTTATATGTCTCAAGTGAATTTCTTTCCACACATCGTTAGGTGGGTAGCGGACTGTGAAGTAGATCGTATCTGTTTCTGTGAAGAAATGTCATGAAAACAGTACTGTGATAATGACGATAAGCTGCCGCTGCAAGGCTGTCCCAAATGTAATAATTCATTTTCATAGAACTCCTGTTTGATATAGAAAAGGTATATCTGTGCAAAATGGGTACGTTAAGGCAACAGAAATACTGAAGTTCAACGTGGCCACCCTGAATGCTAGCACAAAGAGGCCACCTTTCCGTCGCAGCCCAGGACACGTTCCGTAGTGGATCAGGTTTCGTGCTGTTAACTGCCTCCACAACCTAATCATACGGCTGACGTTCTATACTGATTTTTCCGTGTACACATGGAACTTAATGTAAAAACACACGACAGTGTGTGAAGGCTTAGCGCCGCCAGAAGACTTTAGAGCCAACGTACGTGGTTAACCTCTACCGTCCAGGGAACACGCAGTTGATATAATCTCCAAGAATGACAGCAAAATCGTGAGGAGCTGCCCGCTGGTACACAACTGAATTCAGTTTCCATCCGACATCAAAAATGTTCAAATCTGTGTGAAATCTTATGGGACCTAACTGCTAAGGTCATCGGTCCCTAAGCTTACATACTACTTAACCTACATTATCCTAAGGACGAACACATACACCCATGCCCGAGGGAGGACTCGAACCTCCGTCGAGATCAGCCGCACAGTCCACGACTGCAGCGCCTGAGACCGCTCGGCTAATCCCGCGTGGCATCCGACTTCATTTGCGGTTTCAGGAAAGGCTTAACAATGCCAAGGCAGCTGATTCCTGTTACCGATTCCTCTGAAAAAAGGAATAGTCTACGTATCATAGTTATCCCTAGCCAAATGTTCAGTTTCGGGGACATTTCTTGCTTGTAATGAGAATTATTGTCGTGACATATCCGGCATTTCTAGCGGTTCACAAAAACCACATGTGAAAACGTGGCCTCGTTTGAGATGGTAAAGTTACCTGTTATAAAATCTTGAATATCGAAGGATCAGCAATTGTAGAATTATGAATACAATGGGAATCATGCACCCTAACAGTAGCAAATTAACAGTTTATTCAAACCTTTTTCTAGATTTAGAAATTTTAAACGTATGTTTCCCAGATACTCAAGAAGTAATAACACCTAAAAATAGAATATATTAAAAGTAGTGTATTGAAATAATACATACCATAGCAATATAAAATAAACTTAAGTATTTCATATTATGTGAAAAGACAAACCAAGACATAAGGCTTAGAAAACAGTAAAATGATCCATAACAGTTAAGATGCTGTGCCAACCATTAGAGGCACCTGACATGTTAATAAAGTTACGTTTAAGTAACATTGTGGAAATAGTTACATAACAAAAATTATAAAAAAAGGAAAAAAATCTATGCAAACCGTAGACAAACTTACGTCTCACATTAAGGTGGGATGGTGACAGATTGCGTCATAAGGAAAGTAACATCTCGAAATAGTGCATAAATCAGGTGCTATGGCCATTTAAGAGCAGGCCAAAAGCCATGAAAAAAGTTTCTATTTTCATCCCTTTGAGTAACAGTGGTTTCTACCTTAAATCTCCATTTTCTTAATTTCGTTTTTAAGTACCAGTGCCCTCAGCGTCAAATCACCTACACTGTTGCACGTCATAGACATCTATTTGCTCGCTAAGTTACGTGCTGTACCTAAAAAGTTTGGCGAATGGTGTCATATCTGAACGGCAACTTGGCGCATGTGTGCGTGCATGCGCATGGTCTATAGAGACTTGAGCAGAATCGATTTACGGCATGCACTGCATGTACCCGGTTGTGTAAACAGACAGCGACCAACTAAACGTAGTCAGTGTGAGAGGAAGTGTTACAGCGCAATGGGGCAACGTGTAAACATCAAGTTCTGCTACAAATTGGGGAAGACTGCAACGGACACTCATGGAATATTGATGCACGTGTACGGGAGAAAAGCCGTGAGCAGAAAGTGTGTTTACTAATACTTTAAACGCTTGCGAGAGGTAAAGGAAACAGGATGAGGAACGTTCAGGTTGGCCATCGACAAGAAGTAGAGCAAAAAAGATCGAAAAAATGCAACAGATGCTGGCACAAGATCGCCAATGGACACTCAGATTGATTGCGCAGGAATTGGGCATTAGCAAGGACACGGTGCACACCATCGTCCGCGATGATTTGGGTAAGCGCAAAATCTGCTCTACCAGTTCGATGCGGAATCAAAACGGCAATCGATGTCATGATGTTCACCATCTTCCCCGCGACAAAAAAGCCGTCTGTAAAAGTTCAAGTTGAAAACACTGTTGATCGCCTTCTTCGACAACAACTGCATCATCCACAAGGAAGTTGTTCCTGCACGTCAAACCATTAATGCTGCAATTTACCAGTACGTTTTGAATCAATTACTACAGCGTATCCTGCGGGTTCGGCCAGAGTTGGACAGGACTGGAAAATGGATGCTGCTCCACGAAAATGTCCCTGCACATTGCGCGATCTGTGTGCACCAATTCCCGGCGCAGACGATGGTAACTGTTCTTGAACACCCTCCTTACTCCCCTGATATGGCTCCTGCGGAATTCTTCCTATTTTCTGCTTGAAGGCGGCCGTGAAAGGCGAACTTTGAGCTGACGTGAATGACATGAAATGAAAAGTCGTGTGGCAAGGGCCTCCCGGAGGGTAGACCTGATAACCTGGTGCAAGTCTTCCGAGGTGACTTTCGCGGCGGTGAGGATGAAATGATGATGATGATGAAGACGAAACAGACATCCACTCCCTCAGCGAAGAAAATCTCCACCCGAGCGAGGAATCGAACCCCCCCGGCATGACAAGCCTACGCGCAGTCAACTCAACTACGGTGGTGGACCGATGCCATCAAAGATCGTGTGACAGACGATCTGCAGTCGATTCCACAGGACGCTCTTGTTGATAGTTTCCAGAAGCTGTACGAACGTTGTCAAAATTGTGTTGTAGCCGGTGGCAAGTATTTTGAAGGTCAGTAAAGAACATTTGTTTCTACCTTTTGTTTTGTTTGTTGTCTGATTGCATTCACCGAACTTTTTAGACACACCATGTATTTCTAGAAATATAGCAGTCGCTTATAACAGGCAAAGCAACAATCATTACCGATATTGTGCTACGTGACACAGGAGCTTATGAGGTGCACGTATATATATGTATCGAGGAGATCATTGACAGTGAAGTAAAGTATTTGTGACGTTAATTTGAGTTTGCACTACTGCTTTTATGAGTTGTTTCGAAATGAAACCACTGGGAGAGTAAGTAATTGTTATACAAAATTTATTAGATTGGAGGCCCATGTCTACTTCTTATTTATGACTACCATTTATTTTAGGCAATATGAGTTCATAGGTAGCACAGTACTTGTGGTGTGCAAATGGGGTTTTTTAGATTAGGTTCCAACCCATGGGAAATGAAACGCTGGCCCGAAAAATTACCAGTTCATGACACTGATGTGAGTATGCCAACTGTAAAAATTGTTAGTTCGCCTAAACAGGTCGACCCAAAGGATTTAAATATGCTTAATCTCATGTTAGCAAATCGTCGAAGTGTCTGTAGCAAGATCCCCGAGTTAAGCTCCGAAATAAATAGTAGCAAAGCCAATATTGTAGTAGGTACCGAAAGCTGGTTGAAACCAGACACAACAAGCAGCGAAATTTTGAACTCGGATTGGGCAATGTTTTGGAAGGATAGGACTGATGCTATGGGACGTGGTGTGTTCATTGCAGTTAAAAGGTATTTAAACGCAGTTGAGATCGATACTGCGTCGGACTGTGAAATGGTCTGGATAAAGGTGTCAATCAGACAAGGATTGAGCATTGTATTAGGATGTTTTTATGGACCACCAGCATCCGCAACAAACATTGCACAACGTTTCTGGGAAAGTCTTGAGTACATAGGAAGTAAATACCCAAATTATCCATTAGTTATAGGTGGAGACTTTAATGTAGCTCCATTGACAGGAAAAATTACACGTTAATCACAGGCGGCAGAAGCAAAGATTCGTGTGAAGTTATCCTAGGAGCGCTCTCAACATACAACCTTTAGCAACTCAAAAAATGTTCAAATGTGTGTGAAATCTTATGGGACTTAACTGCTAAGGTCATAATTCCCTAAGCTTACACACTACTTTACCTAAATTATCCTAAGGACAAACACACACACCAATGCCCGAGGGAGGACTCGAACCTCCGCCGAGACCATCCGCCTCAGACCGCTCGGCTAATCCCACGCGCCTTGAGCAGTTGGTTAGAAAACCAACCCGAGATTGGAACGTATTGGATATCATGGAGACAAACAGACCTGATCTTTTTGAGGAAGTTAATCTAGAAGAAGGTATTAGCGACCATAATGTCGTTGTGGCTTCAATGTCAGTGGAAGTTGCCAAAAAAAAAAAAAAAAAAAAGCAAATAAAAGTGTCATTAATGAATATCTTCATAGTCAGCTCCAAGTATTCACCGCGGGACACGAAAATATTGAACGACAAGATTCGTGACTGGTACATTTAGCCATCGCGAGAGCGTTACAAATCTCGTAGAAAGTTTGAAGTGGGACCCACTTGCAGATAGACGACGCGCTAAACAGAAGGGGCTGCTCACTAAATTCCGAAATCCAATCTTCATCGTGGATGTAGAGCATATATTATTACAACCAACTTTCAATTCGCGTAATGATCATCATTCAAAGATAAGGGAAATAAGAGCTCGTACTGAGGCGTTCGGACAGTCGTTTTTCCCTCGCGCGATCCGCGAGTGGAACTGAAGGAGGAGGGGGAGAGGGGGGAATATGACTTTGTGCCCCCCGCCACACACCGCTTGGTGACTAGAGGAGTATATATGTAGATGTATTTAGATGAGATGTAGAAAGTTTTGAGATGTGGGTTTGTGACTACGAAAAAGTGTGAATTTGCTTTTAAACATTTTACATGCACTGATGGGGGGTTGAAAACTGTATGTCTAATGGTACCTCCGGAAAGCAATTGAGTGTTTCCTTTTCGCCAATTTCTTCTTGTATTAATTGATCAGTATGACAATAAAACTTAATTTTGTGAATAAATTTGAAATTATATGTTTTTTCATGTTGTTGCGTCTCAAAGGGTTAAGATGTAATTTATTGTTTTATTTTTCCACTGTATGTAATTACTGATGCTTCATTTGCTGTGCATATAGTTTCCATGTACTGGTTGTAACATATACTATTTTAGGTATCACTACCTTTTTTAGGAAGACTGGTTTATGTCCTTAAAAACCTATGTCAATGTTTCAATAAACTTTGGACGTATAACTTATCGGCTATATGATTTTCATTCTGTCATCTGTTTTCATCTGTCACTGCCTCCCAAACGTCTGTAGACATTACTTCTTCTCAGGAACACAGTTTAAACCAACGACACGCAATTATCTGGCTGAATAATTTCCGTTTTATCTGTTATCTGTTCTCATTTCCCACGGACTCCCAAACGTCAGCACATATTTCTATACGGCAGACCTGGATACAATATGCCGTCTTCTTCAACGTAAAATGATGAATACAACAGACAGTGGATCGTGGAACGTTCAACTTTCAACTGAGCCGACATCCGGAAGCGCATTGGCTCTTTTCAGTGGCCTGCTCAATAGTCAGGACTGCGCCCACAGACGTTGGTGGTCGTCCAGTAAGTTACTCGTGGCAACGGCATTGCTGCAGTGGGTACACGGGTTCCCGTCAGATCAACGAAGTTATGCGCTGTCGGCCGTGGCCGGCACTGGGTGGACGACCATCCAGGCTGCCAAGCGTTGCTGCCATTTTTCGGCGTGCACTCAACCTCGTGATGCCAATTGAGGAGCTACTCGACCGAACAGTAGCGGTTCCGGTCAAAGAAATCTGTGATGACGACCGGGAGAGCGGTGTGCTGACCACACTCCCCTCCTATCCGCATCGTCAGCTGAGGATGACAAGGCGGTCGGATGGTCCCGACGAGCCACTAAGTGCCTGAAGGCGGAGTGCAAGAAGTTACTCAATGAGCACACTTCGTCTTCGGCTGAATTTGTTGTCTTTCGCTGCACAGCTCACGCACCTCCTCAAATGTTTACTGCGGAATTTCCAGGAAACATAGCTGTCATTTGTTCTGCAGACAGCTTCTCAAAAAACCTTCGAAAGAAGAATTCATTCCGTTAACGTTTTCACGGAAACGAATCTTTACTTTTGGGACGACCTGTAGACCCAGTCGCTGTGTTGCACGTCTGCGGCGAAGCAGGCGCTGTCGCCGCCTGGCATTGAGGAGCCGCTGCAAGAAAGCAGCGCGCGGCCGCATCGACGGTCTCACCTGCCGCCAGCGCCCGCAACCTCTCACCGAGCTTTTGGCGACCAGAGCAGAGCAGAGCAGAGCAGAGGCGGCGGTTGTTTTGCTCTGCACTCCGGGCTCTCCACGCCTGCTCTCTTTCCTCCGTCACGTTTCCCCTTTTGCCGCCGTCTTCGACCGCCTTCTGCTCTTCGAGTGCTTTCCCTCCGGGCCTTCCAACCAAACGTCACGCTTCGTTATTTTTAACGACAGACGGTAACAACGGAACTTTACTCCCTCGAGGGCTATTCGGAGGTCAGAAATTAACTGTTTTACACGACCCTATTAACGCTAGACGTGAGTGCAGTTTGAAAGTTCGCAAGCATTTGGAGAACCTGCCACAGAGAGAAGGATTAAATAAATGTCTTTTTGAAATATTCCGCAGGACGGGACCATTATGCCATTGTTCACTGTGTTGTGTTTAAAGACACAAACTACCAGACAAAGGACATGACAAAACGTTTAAAAATTCTACAGTTTCATTCTTGACTGCAGCATTTAAAATGAATTATGGGGTTTTCAAAAAAGAAGTTACACTTTACTTCGGAAGGCCACATAATTTTTATTGATTGCTGCACTACATTCCAAAGAGTGAGTACAGATGTTGTATTTTTAAAAAAAAGTCACTGCAACTTTACCTAATGGATAATAAAATGTCTCTGAGCACCATGGGATTTAACATCTGAGGTCATCAGTCCCCTGGACTTAGAACTACTTAAACCTAACTAACCTAAGAACATCACACACATGCATGCACGAGGCAGGATTCGAACCTGCGACCGTTGCAGCAGCGCGGTTCCGGGCTGAATCGCCTAGAACCATTCGGCCACCGCGGCTGGCAATGGATAATCTGCTGAGTTGATTCTCTTATCAGAATTCCAAAATAGCTCCTATTACCATTATTGGTAATTGCTCAACGGACGGCTGTGTTTAGAAAGAAAACCTGGATAATACTATAAGGTCGATTCGCTCAGGTCTGCTTTCATGTTCTGCTGTTAAGTTACTGCAGATAATAATTGGAAACTTTGGTCCTGCAGTCAGATAGTTAATGCCATGTGTAGAATTTCGAATTATGAAATAGACATATTAAATAAAATATAAGTGCAGACTTAATTCAATTATAATTTCTGTAACTGATCCAGACGACGCCATAGAATTATCTTGAGCAATGTTTATTAAAGAAAGTAGATCTTAAACAAACATAGAGGGGACCTGCGATAGCCATTAGCGACATAGACAGAAATACAGCCTTATAAAATGCAATAAATAGTGCGTAGTGGAGCGATCACTCTGTTTAGTTTTTTAGTTTTTGGTGACAATGATTTTATATCAGCTGGTCTGCCTCATGTATTGTTTTATCAAAATGGTTTGCAAACGTTAAGCTACATTCAGATTCGATGATGGCACCTTTAGTGTGTTGAAACCGGTTATCCAGTTAACAGTATTTAAGTGATCTTGACTTTTGAATTATTTCTAAATGCAATAAAGTTGTGTGAAGTTCAAATGGCTCTGAGCACTATGGGACTTAACATCTGAGGTCATCATTCTCCTACACTTAGAACTACTTAAACCTAACTAACCTAAGGACATCACATACATCCATGCCCGAGGGAGGATTTGAACCAGAAACCGTAGCAGCAGCGAGGTTCCAGACTGAAGCGCCTAGAACCGCGGCTTGCGTTAAGTGTTTTACGACAATGGTAGCAGAATTCCCAAGCTAAACAGTCATTCAAGATGCATGAAAAACTGAGACTGTTTTGTAAACAACACATGAAATATTCACCATCTCTACTAATTCAGAGTTCAGTGTGACAAGATACACGATAGCGCACGAGAGATAACGAGTAGAATACCATGTTCTCTCCATTCTGAGTTCCGTTCTGCGACATCTAGACATTAGGACCTTCAAAAGTTAAGCTATTTCAGCAACCATTCACCGCCTAGAACCAATCGTCTACGCGACTGAATGCCACACGCTTCCTTAGGCAGGTCTGCCTTCTTCCAGGACTAAAGTACAAGTATCTCCAGTAGTTCTCTTGAGCGCACCACTCAGAACAATCTGCCTTGAGTTGACTTCAGAAGGGTTTCGCTGCTACCTGGTTCTTCATTGGCTGGAGACCGTCCCCATCAAAAATAAGTGGTCATTTCGTCTGCTGACATGCGTTTGACTCAATATTTGTATAAATATTTAATAGACAGTCAGTCACTCTCAGACCATTTACAATAAATACAAATAATGATTTGTTCATAAATAAATAAGGTAGCATTCTTGCGCAAGTGCAGTCGTTTTAAATGACGAAAAAACGTCGTTAATGTAGTTTAAACAGTTATTTACGTCTGTGTCTTTTGGCTCTATATTCAATGGTGGCTTAGACATGTGACTGTTCACTTCTTAAACTACCATGGATTTTTAACAGCGATTTTAATCACATATAAATAAAATTACTGGCGAGGTAGTAAAATATTCATTCAGCAACTGCACAAGTACGATAAGTTATGAGATATTTTTGCTGCATTCAGTTGCTGTGTTATTGTGAAGGATGCGATGTTCTGATACATATTTGCGTAATGAAAGAGATGTAAGAACGTAATAAATCAATAAATTATACTGTTATCGATAATTAGCTTTCGGGGATGACAGCTATAGTGCAATACAGTCACGTGAGATACCGTTTGTTGAAATCGCATGAAGCCTTTACACGTCGTTAATTTCAAGGTTTTTTGTGGAAATAATTAGTCGCCGTAAATTATTAATTTCGCATTTTTTAAGGTAACGAAAATGTTATTGTCACATCACAGATGTATTCAGATTTGCTTTATTTTGTAACTACGATTTACTACAGATATTCTAAGAGCTGTAAGTAGCCATATTTCAGACCTCACTCTCCGTCTGTCCTCCGACTATGTGGCCCACATGCTCTGGCATTTATCCATTTCTGGCTGCGCCGACAGCTTTTGTACGTGGGCAGACCAGCAACGGTCGCTCTGGTTGGACCGAGCACGACCATGGCCCTGTGGTCGCCAACTCGTACTCTGCCACATACGCATCTCCTACCACTTCCAGATGGACGAGTAACTCACCTACACTCGTGTAGCGCTACCAAATACCTCTACACAACGATCGAACTTTGTACCAATCATTTAATTCTTCCATGATATACCTCCAATCTTTGGTTACTGAGCTACTCGGAAACCTCTTTGTGAACGTATGGAAAATGTTTCCAACCCTCCCACCACGTCCCATCCCAGATATTCTTTCAGTTTGCCGAATGAAATCGCATCGTGCAGGATCCGGATTTCCCCATCAGAGTCCGCAACGTCTGTGCGGCCTTGGTTACATTCTTGGCGCCATTTCACTACAGATGGATGCAACCATGCATTTGATCTATAAGAATTTACGGCGAATCTGCGTTCAGTTTAAACGCTTAGCTCAGAAAAATACACTCCTGGAAATTGAAATAAGAACACCGTGAATTCATTGTCCCAGGAAGGGGAAACTTTATTGATACATTCCTGGGGTCAGATACATCACATGATCACACTGACAGAACCACAGGCACATAGACACAGGCAACAGAGCATGCACAACGTCGGCACTAGTACAGTGTATATCCACCTTTCGCAGCAATGCAGGCTGCTATTCTCCCATGGAGACGATCGTAGAGATACTGGATGTAGTCCTGTGGAACGGCTTGCCATGCCATTTCCACCTGGCGCCTCAGTTGGACCAGCGTTCGTGCTGGACGTGCAGACCGCGTGAGACGACGATTCATCCAGTCCCAAACATGCTCAATGGGGGACAGATCCAGAGATCTTGCTGGCCAGGGTAGTTGACTTACACCTTCTAGAGCACGTTGGGTGGCACGGGATACATGCGGACGTGCATTGTACTGTTGGAACAGCAAGTTCCCTTGTCGGTCTAGGAATGGTAGAACGATGGGTTCGATGACGGTTTGGATGTACCATGCACTATTCAGTATCCCCTCGACGATCACCAGTGGTGTACGGCCAGTGTAGGAGATCGCTCCCCACACCATGATGCCGGGTGTTGGCCCTGTGTGCCTCGGTCGTATGCAGTCCTGATTGTGGCGCTCACCTGCACGGCGCCAAACACGCGTACGACCATCATTGGCACCAAGGCAGAAGCGAGTCTCATCGCTGAAGACGACACGTCTCCATTCGTCCCTCCATTCACGCCTGTCGCGACACCACTGGAGGCGGGCTGCACGATGTTGGGGCGTGAGCGGAAGACGGCCTAACGGTGTGCGGGACCGTAGCTCAGCTTCATGGAGACGGTTGCGAATGGTCCTCGCCGATACCCCAGGAGCAACAGCGTCCCTAATTTGCTGGGAAGTGGCGGTGCGGTCCCCTACGGCACTGCGTAGAATCCTACGGTCTTGGCGTGCATCCGTGCGTCGCTGCGGCCCGGTCCCAGGTAGACGGGCACGTGCTCCTTCCGCCGACCACTGGCGACAACATCGATGTACTTGGGAGACCTCACGCCCCACGTGTTGAGCAATTCGGCGGTACGTCCACCCGGCCTCCCGCTTGCCCACTATACGCCCTCGCTCAAAGTCTGTCAACTGCACATACGGTTCACGTCCACGCTGTCGCGGCATGCTACCAGTGTTAATGACTGCGATGGAGCTCCGTATGCCACGGCAAACTGGCTGACACTGACGGCGGCGGTGCACAAATGCTGCGCAGCTAGCGCCATTCGACGGCCAACACCGCGGTTCCTGGTGTGTCCGCTGTGCCGTGCGTGTGATCATTGCTTGTACAGCCCTCTCGCAGTGTCCGGAGCAAGTATGGTGGGTCTGACACACCGGTGTCAATGTGTTCTTTTTTCCATTTCCAGGAGTGTATATTCTTTATTCAGCAGAAGTGAAGTTCAATTCACGAACTGCGAATTTGGTATTTGTTTCCCATAGTTTCTTTTAATCACTTTCGTCATAGGCTGCACCAAAAATGTTCCAATGGATCTATGTCCATCCAGCTGAGCTAGCTCTAATGATTACTACGTAACTGCCCTCACGCGATGTCTCATTTCTTCCTTTTAAATGTCTTGTATGGATCGAGTAACGTACAACATTTATGATCATGCACAATGTCTCACCAATATGCTCTGCAGAATGCAACACATCGACTCCAGCAGGTAATCATTATCAGTGGGAATAAATTATGAAACCTCCTTGTGCTATACATTGATGGTCATCCAAAAACGGCTCTTAGAGATGTCATACGTTCAGGAGACTGTGCTACCATTCCGAAGATTCAAGGTAGAAGCTGTCGACCTGCAATCTCGAATTTGTTGCGTCATTTTACTAAATAGCTTGCGGCAATCAACGAAATGGTTACTTTGAAACAGTAGCACAGAAAACGGTGCACATTGCTGCAAATAAAAACTTTGAGAACTTACCCAGTGATGGGTGATACGTAGCAGACTGAAATTCGATAAGAAAGTGTATGTTTCGGTGCCACAATTCCTTCTGTTCTAAAGGGGAGTACCTATTATTATACTATATACACTACACGATGAAAAGTATCCGGACAGTCCTAAAACATACGTTTTTCATATTAGGGGCATTGTGCTACCACGACCTCAGCAGTCATTAAATATCGTGAGAAAGGGGAATGGGGCGCTCCGCGGAACTCATGGACTTCGAACGTGGTCAGGTGATTGGGTGTCACTTGTGACACACGCCTGTACACGAGATTTCCACACTCCTAAACATCCCTAGGTCCACTGTTTCCGATGTGATAGTGAAGTGGAAACGTGAAGGGACACGTACAAAACAAAAGCGTACACACCGACATCGTCTGTTGACTGACAGAGACCGCTGGCAGTTAAAGAGGGTCGTAATGTGTAATACGCAGACATCTATCCATACCATCACACAGGAATTCCATACTGCATCAAGATCCATTGCAAGTACTATGACAGTTAGGCCGGAGGTGAGTAAACTTCGATTTCATGCTCGAGCGGCTGCTCATAAGCAACACATCACGCCGGTAAATGCCAAACGACGCCTCGCTTGATGTAAGGAGCGTAAACGTTGGACGATTGAACAGTGGAAAAACATTGTGTGGAGTGGCGAATCACGGTACACAATGTGGCGATCCGATGGCAGAGTGTGGATATGGCGAATACCCGGTGAACGTCATCTGCCAGCGTGTGTAGAGCCAACAGTAAAATTCGGAGGCGGTGGTGTTATGGTGTGGTCGTGATTTTCATGGAGTGGGCTTGAACCCCTGGTTGTTTTGCGTGGCACTATCACAGCACAGGCCAACACGTCTTCCCACGGCTTTCCACTGTTGATGAGCAAGTCGGGGATAGCGATGCACCTTTCAACACGATCAAGCACCTGTTCATAACGCACGACAATAACATCCCTGTAATGGACTGGCCTGCACAGAATCCTGACTTGAATCCTATAGAACACCTTCGGGATGTTTTGGAGCGCCGACATCGTGCCAGGCCTCAATGACCGATATCGATACCTGTCTTCAGCGCCAGCACTTCGTGAAGAATGCGCTGTCATTCTCAAAGAAACCTTCTAGCATCTGACTGAACGTATGTCTGCGAGAGTGGAAGCTGTCATTAAGGCTAAGGGTGGGCCAACACCATACTGAATTCCAGCATCACCGATGGATGATGCCAAGAACTTGTAAGTCATTTTCAGCCAGGGTTCTGGATACATTTGATCACATAGTGTACTTTTGCTCACTCTCGTATGGTGTTTGAGTCGATTCGATTATGTTGGGACATGCTTGTACTTCACAATTTCAGCCGTAGCTGTCACTCTGCCGTTCTCTAAATTCAAGTGACCGAATTAAGTTCAGATGATAACATCCCTGTAATGGACTGCCCTGCACAAAGTCCTGACTTCAGTCCTACAGAAAAGCTTCAGGATGTTACAGAACGCCGACTTAGTGCCAGGCTTCAAAGACCTAGTAACAAGCCGAAACACTGTTTTTAGTCAGTGGTTCTCCTTCACTTATTTCATCAATCAGTACTGAAAAAAATTTCTCACCTGTTCCAGAAATCTGTTTTCATTTATTTATTAGTTCAGATAAGATCAGAGCCATAAGGCCCTCTTTTACATCTGATACTGAAATCCCTGGGCTATCAGGACAGAGCGGATGAGGTTATATTTGTGGAAAGGAGATAAAATAAGTTGCTGTCAGTTGCACTCAACATAAAAACTTTATTAGATGAAACACCCAGTCACACACGCAAGAATCAAAAACTCTCAAAGTTTTAACGAAAGACCTCCTTTGATTTAATTTAGATCGCCTGAAGGCCACATCGAAAATCCAAGCAAGGAACTGAGGTACAGGAGTTCTTTGGGAGGTTTCACTTCTTTAGAAACTTTTTTTTACCTTCAATATAAATAGCCTTTCCCATAGAACTCTGCTGAAGGCCACGCATTAATGTAGAACAGTGTTATGGCTTAATCATTTTCAATGATTAATCTAAGTAGGCTGAAAACTCGGCTAAAGGTCGCATAACAAGAAAAAAATTTAACGGATTAAGTCTAGGAAGAAGAGCTTTCAATTTGAAAAGTCTGAAGGTTTTATCTTAAAATATTTCATGTAAAACTCGGCTGAAGTTCTCAGACTAAAGAACAACGATCTTATGACTTAAGGGCAAGACAAGGATTTTGAATTTTTAATTTCAGAGAGATTGAAACTCGGCTGGAGGCCACACACCATGCAGAAAACAATTTTATGGCTTAAGGCCTGAAGGGAAGAGCTTCTAAATTTCAACTAAAATAGGCTAAACGCTTTATCCTAAAATGCTTCTCATAAAACTTGGCTGAAGGCCCCATACGAAACACAAACAATCTCACGGCTTAAAGCCCAGACAAAGAAATTTCCAATTTTTAATTTAAGCTGGAAAACTCGGCTGGAGGCCACATACGAACTTGAAACCAATTTACAGCTTAAGGCCTAGGCACAAGAAATTTTCAGTTTTAATTTTGAAAGGCTGAAACTCGGCTGAAGACCACATACCAAACAAGATACTTTTTTTTTTACATCTTAAGGTCTAAGAAGAAAAGTGTTGCAATTTTAATAAGCTAAAACCCGGATGAAGGCCACACAGAATACTTAAGACTAAAAAGGAAGTCACTATGTAAGGCACAAGGAGCGGCGCTCAGAAGGTTCCAGGGATCGGCCTGGGAAGGTAACACTAATGCACGTTTAGGTGAGGTGGGCAGCCAGACCGACAACCTCTTAATCGGAAGGCAACCCAACCGAAAGCGAGCGGAAGAACCAACCAACAAGATCAGTTCTGCTCCAACCGATCAGCAAAAGGACAACAAGATGTCAATAGCACAACGTTCTGGATACCCATGCCCAGTCCAGCTAAGTCAGAATAAACTCCCAAAACTACCAACAACACCTCAGCTGTCGAACTACACGCCATGCTGGAGAGCATCAACATGACGAGGAAAATACACTGCCAAAACCGCATCGACAACCAAGCGGGTCACCGGAACATCAACGACCACAAGGCAGAAGGCACCACTGGTACACTTCATTAATGAAGGAATGAATTAAATTAAGTTAATCACCACACTGCAAGACGGCTGCAATTTTAGCCGACTTTAGTGCACACATGTTGTTGCTCATGGGAATCTCCCAGAAAGCGACAGCAAGGATGAAACGAAGAGATGTGATAGCAGTTGAGGCTTCATAGTAGGTTAAGTGAGCAATAAACGTTAGTGTCCAGGATGAGTGCGCGACGAACTGCATAACCCTTGCAAGAAACACCTCTCAACTCCAACCGTGCATGCAAGCCACCAGCGACTCCAGCCAGACTACGCGCCACGCAGACTTCATCGCTACTCTGCCCCAACCTACCGACTGCCTAGGCCCTGTGTCGCCAGCGGTCGGCGAGCACTGGCTGTCCGCGCATCAACGGCGCTCCGTCCCTGACTTCACTTGTGCTGCGTCCCGACTGAATTCCATATACCCGGAAATACTATCGCTCGCTTCACAGATGGTACGACAGTGCACTTACCGATAAGCGCTGTTGCTGCCACTCACAGCAGGTAAGGCGCGAAGTTAGTGACGCCACTAAATGGAATAAGAAAACGAGGCGGCGCAAGAGAAGATGACAAACAATAAACGCCATGAACATGAGCCACGCATGGCTCAAATACAATATTCTTCTTATCTTTAATGATGTCTTATCTATAATATGGAATCTGACCCTTAATAACAGCTAATTACTTTTAAAGAAGTTACGACACATATTACAAATTTATTATAGTTACAACACAGGATGCTCACAGACAGTTCGAAAAGCTCCTTAGTATGTTTAATGGCAAATTGTGCTGCGAAATAGTTGTTAAGAAAAAATTTCGATACCTTGCGCATTTTTCTAGCTATTTAGCATTTAAACAAGCCAATCCGATCATTGCGCTCACCAATTCCAGCATATCAGAAGATAGAATGTGCTAATCCACAGACATCAGTGGGTCAGTTGGTTGCACAAGGCTTAGCTAGACATATGGGGCTGTGTGTTTTACTTTCCTAGCTGCTCGTGGTATCGAGATGGAACCCACGAAACTTTCTTCTTCTCCTCTTAGCGAAATGGACGGGCCGCTGGTGCATTTTAACATACAGCGCAACAGCAGTACTCGAGTATCCAGGCCTTTTGACTCAGTTGTTTTCCAGACTACTTACGGTAATGGTAACAGAACTCGTGCTGCTGGTCAAAACTTGTTTATAAAAGCTAACAGGAAAAAGGTCGCTCCGTGAAAGTTTCGTATTTTTCCGTCCAAAAGGATTTAGAGGGAATTTGTGGCAATTTAATAAAATGTGTCAAGCACTTGTGCAATAGGACACTGCCAATGGGAACTTCTGCTTCCCAGCAAACAACAACTCCCAAAAAGCTAGAATCCTTGGGAAAAAAGCCATAGAAATGGAGCTACACAACATCATTCACTACAGCAAAGTTGTTGTGAGATGCAGGGATCTTGTAGATATTCCTAGTATGGAAGTAGAAGGTGAGTGGACCCAACTAGGCACCGAGGACGTGCAAAATATAATGAAAAGGTTGGATGGCGATTTGGTCCTATCAGACTCATTTATCCCTACTGTCAAGAGCGCAAACCTCAGAGCATGTCAAGGCATGTTTCCTTTGGTTAGTCATGTGGCCCTATGTCCCCTTCCCAATGCGCTGTCTTAAATGACAGCGTTTCTAATAGCGATGCCTCTTGTGGCAAATGCACAAAGGCTGCTCACGAAGCAGTTAGTTGTCTATGTCCTCCGTAGTGTATACACTGCTCTGGTGTCACCGTATCTGGAATAGGAACTCCAGTGCCTTCCTCAAAGACCAGTAGACATGAAAGATTAAAACAGCGAATGGCATCCCATATGGCGCCATGCCACCCCCACGTTTGCTACATCCTTTGCTGAATTTTTCAACAGCCAGATCAGAACATCAGGCTGAGAGTAACAGCACTAATACTCACTTTATCAGTGCAAGTGTCGAGCTGCAATTGGGTGAGAGCCCACAGTCCAGCAAGAACACCAGATAAAGCCACCATTGTGGAGTTCCCATTACCTCCAAAGAGAGAGTCTGCTAAGAAATAAAGCACTGCCTCTAATGTTTCTGTTGTAGTTCCTAGAACGCCCACTCAGTCCGAAAAACAAATGGGAAGATTAACCCGCAGTCGAAAAAAGGATTGACAATTTGGCTGCATCTGCTTCACACCCAATGGAATGCAAAGTCAATCTGCAGCGACCATATTGCTACTAGGCTGAACGTCCACACATTACAGGCTCCCTAAGCCGGCAGGAAGTGGAACCCAGAAACACGAATGGATTCAGGACTCATGTGGAAAAACTGAAACTGCTGGTACAAGCACACTACCTGTGCTTGTGTTTACCAGAAATATATTTAAAGCCACTGACGCCTCTTTGCTATTCTCCACCGACAGAATGACATGACTCGGGAAAGAGCCAAAGCAGGGGTTCCTCTGTGTTTGCCAGTAACACGAACCATTCCTCTGTTCTCTATCTCAGAAACTGAGATCCTCAACACAGGTAACCCCAGTCATTTGTCAGCTGCTACTGGATTGATCTCAGCCATAGACCTCTCCTCCTGCTCGCCAGCCGTTGCAGGCTCACTTCAGTGGGAAGCAGCTGATGATTATTATTCAAGTGAGCAACTCCTGCTGCGCGCCCATCTACTGGATGGAGCATTACTAGAACAGAAACCGCCGAAATGGGTGGTCTGCACAGCCATCTCGTTGTGTTTTAACGCTGTGAAAGTCTCTAGAATCGGTGGATCACATCACATGATTGATGCGACATGCTGTGTCGTATGCATCCGACAGTCTTCAGGCCATCTTAGGAGACATCCAATACCCTGGTCTATCGATGAGTGCCGCTCAGCAGTCTAGGACAGGCGTGTGACTCTTTGGTGATTTAAATATCGCCCAACAATGGACAACATCACAGCCTTCCGTCTCGCAAGAGCAAATCCTTATCAGATAATTAAGGAGAACAAGAAGAGATCATGGCAGGTCTTCATGGATTCTGTCAACCATTCTACTTATTCTACAGAAGAATGGGGAGTCATCAGGAGAATTTCCGGTAAACATAGTCGTTTACCAATAGTAGCAGTGCTCTGAAACGGGGGAGTCTCCAAGCAACAGCTAGACACATTGCAGAGTACTTTGCAACCACCTTTTCGAATTTCAGCCACGATCAGGGATTTTGTTGCTAGCGTGTGACTGGGGGGAGAGGCGAGCCGGCCTTCAGCTCTAACAATTCAGAGTCTTATTACGTCTGTTTCTCTCGGGTGGAGAAAGGTTCATCAGTCTTCTGATAGGTCTGATGCGGCCTGCTCCGAATTCATCTCCTGTACCAACCATTCCATCTCAGAGTAGACTTTCAACCTACGTCCTCAGTTATACGCTGGACGTATTTCAATCTAAATCTTCCTCTGCATTACCTACCATCTACAACTCCCTCTGCTACAATGGAAGTTATTCCTTGGTGTCTTCATAGATGTCCTATGATCCTGTCCCTTCTTCTTGTCCATTTATTCCTTTCCTTGCCGATTCTGCGCAGAACCTCCTCATTTCTCGTGTTATCGCTCCATGTAATTTTCAACATTCGTCTGTAGCATACTGCGATTCACTTCTGTTCCGGATTTTCCGTAATCCACGTTTCACTACCACATAATGCTGATATATTGTGCTGTGCTCCTAACCTACATTCCAAGAAACTTCTTCCTTCATTTAAGGCATATGTTTGATGTTTCTACACAGCTCTTGTCCAGAACTGCCCTTTTTGCCAGTGCCATTCTGCTTTTTCATGTCCCTCTGGCTTCGTCCGGTATGAGTTATTTTGCTCACTAGGTAGCAGAATTCATTTATTCCGTGACTATCCTTCCTGATGTTTAGTTTCTCGCTGCTCGCATACCTGCTACTTTTCATTACATTCTTCTTTCTTCGACTTACTCTCAATCCATATTCTCTACGTGCTAGACTGTTCGTTTAATTCTGCAGGTCCTGTAATTCTTCTTCGTTTTAAGTGTTGGTAAGAGTGTCATCAGCGAATCCATTGACCTTGAATTTTAATTCCACTCTTGTTCTTCTCTTTTATATTTGTAATCGCATCTTCCATGTTTAGATTGAACAGCAGGGGCGAAAGACTACATCCTTGTGCTACACCCTTTTTAATCCGAGCACTTTGTTCTCTGTCTTCCACTTTATTAGTCTCTCTTGCGTCTTGCAGATGTTGTGTATTGCTCGTCTCTCTCTAGTCCTATTTGCGTCATAACTTCGAACATGTTGCACCATTTGACATTGTCGAACGGCTTTCCCAGGTCGGCAAAACGTATGAATGACTCCTGATTTTTCTTTACTCTTGCTTTCATTATCAACCACAATGTCAGAATTTCCTCTCTGGTGCCTTTAGCTTTCTGAAAGTCAAACTGACCGTCATCTAACAGACAATCAATTTTCTTTTCCAATCCTCTGTACCGTGTTCTTGTTAGGAACTGGGACGCATATGCTGCTAAGCTGATTATGTGATGATTCTCACACTTTTACGCTCTTGCGGTCTTCGGAATTGTACCGATGGTATTTTTCTGAAAGTCAAATGGATTTTGCCAGATTTATATTCTGCACACCAACGTGACCTGGCGTTTTATTGCCACTACCTCAAAGATCTTAGAAATTCTGATGGAATGTTATTTAGCCCTTCTTTATTATTTGATCTTAAGTCTGCCAAAATAATGGATCCCCTATCTCTTCTGTGTCGACTCATGTTCCTTCTTCTATCACACCAGGAAAGTTTTCCCCTACACTGAGACCTTCGATGCACTCAATCCACCTATTCGTTCATTCCTCTGCATTAAACAGCGGAATTCCCATCGCACTCCTAATATTAACACCCTTGCTTTTAACTTTACTGAAGGTGGTTTTGACTTTTCAGTATGCTGAGTAAGCCCTTCTGACAATAATCCCTTTTCGGTTTCCTCACATTTTTCAGGCACACGTTTCGCTTAAGCTTCCTTGTACTCCTTACATAATTCATTCCTAAACGATTTGAATTTCCGTATTGCTGAATTTCCCTGAACATTTTCTGCTTCCTTCTTCCATCGATCAACTGAAGTATTTCTCTTGTTACTCATAGTTTCTTCACCAGTTACCTTCTTTGTACCTATATTTTCCTTCCCAACTTCTGTGGTTGTACTTTTTAGAGATCTTCAAACCTCTTCAGCTGAACTACGAACTGAGCTATTCCTTACTGCAGCATTTACAGCCTTAGAGAACTTGAAGCGTATCTCGACGCTCCTTACTGCTTCGGTATCTCTTCATTCTCTAGTAAGTCCGTATCCCACTTTTTTGCTCATTTATTCTTCCTGACGAGTCTCTTAAGCTTCAGCTTATTCTTCATCACTACTACATTTTGATCTGAGTGTATATCTGTTCCTTGATACGCCTTACAGTCCAATATCTGATTACGCTATATCTGCCTAACCTCGACGTAATGTTGCTGTAACCTTCCCTGATTTCCCGTCCTTTTTCAAGTAAACCTCTTCCGCTTGTGATCCTTGAACACAGTATTCGCTATTACTATGTGAAATTTATTGCAGAATTCAATTAGTCCCTCTCATTCCTAGGGCCAACCTCATGTTGTCCGAAAAACCTTTCTTCTACTCCTTCCCCTACAACTGCATTCCATTCCCCCACGACTATTAAATTTTCATCCTCCTTTATGTACTGAATAACCGATTCAGTGTCCTCATATATTTTCTATCTTTTTCTTCAGCTTCTGACGTCGGCAACTATACCGGAACTGTCGTTGCAGATTTTTGTTTGCTGTCGATTCTGATGTGAACAGCCCTATCACTGAACCGGACGCAGTCAAACACTATCCGTCTTACCTTCCTATTCACAACGAATCCTTCTCCCATTATATCATATTCTGCAGCTGTTGATATTATCCTACACTATGTGACCCGATATCCTTGTCTACTTTCCATTTCATTTCACTGACCCCCACTATATCTAGATTGAGGCTTTGCATTTCAGTTTTCAGATTTTCTAGCTTTCCTGCACGTATAAATTTCTGACGTTCCACGCCTTTACTTGCAGAACATAATCCTGTCGTCGGATAGCTAATCCTTTCCTCATAGTCACCTCCTCCTTGGCAGTCCCTCCGGAGTTACGAGTGGGAGTCCATTCCGGAATATTTTGCCAATGTAATCATCATCCCAGCAATGTTTCATTTACAGGCTACGTGTCCTGCGGATATACAATATGTCTTTAATGCAGTGGTTTCCATTGCCTTCTGTATCAATTCTAATTCTTCAGCTTTAGGCGCCGGTTGGGTTGCCAAGCGGTTCTAGGTGCTACAATCTGGAACCGCGCGACCGCTGCGGTCGCGGGTTCGAATCCTGCCTCGGGCATGGATGTGTGTGACGTCCTTAGGTTAGTTAGGTTTAAGTAATTCTACGTTCTAGGGGACTGACGACCTCAGAAGTTAAGTCCCATACTGCTCAGAGCCATTTGAACCATTTTTTATTTTAGCTTTAGGTGCTGTTTCCCACCCCAAGGGCAATAGCTTGCCCTGTGCCTCTGCCCACATCTCTGCCCCCTTTGACAAGACCTTTGGTAGAATGAGCGTGACTACCGATGCCGAAAGTCTTAGGCGGACAATGATGACGATTTTTATTAAAAATTCAAACATTGGCGGTGTTCTAACCCGGGGCAAGGAACGTTTTCGTTACCAATCAAAATCGCCAGCATTTCTTTTCTGACCAGTTCTTTCGCTTTTCCTTCCTAATTCTTTTATTTATTTTTTTACTTATTTTTTTTTTTTGGGTGTTTGTCAAACATGGCGGCAGAGTGAGCAGGAACGCTACCTGAGACCCGACCACTGTGTCGCCTGCTTACGGGTATGGAACTGGGATCGGTTTTTCTTCTGTTTTAAGCACAAAGTGAATACCCTACTAACTGTCACTGAATTTAGTATGACAACCACTGTCCACCTTCGTTAGTAAGCAATCTTGATGACAGAGCGTTCTTAAAGTAATGAATATACCTTATTTATACTTTTCCGTTTGAGTAAATGAGTGCAGCAGAAGAACGTCGGTTCCAGAGGACTTGCCGTCTTTGAAGACAGTTGGATCTGTATCTTCGGCTACGGTTCCACCACTCCCGAAATGTGTAAAAATGGCTTGAGAAACGCTTTACGAACTTGAAGGTATGCAAATCATCTTATTTCTTGTTGAACCTACCGATATCACCAGTAGTACGCGTCCAGGAACTGGCTTCCATAAATCTCTACTACTTTCGTGCTGCTCCTTTTTAGATACTTAGTAATTCCTCTTACATATTACCTCATATAGATCCCAGACTGAGGAGAAATACTCAGTGAAAGGTAGTTTTCTGAACTACATCCTCCTGAGAATACTTCCAACAAATCTATTAGTTTCTTACCTTTTTATATGACGTCGTTCCACTTTAAATCGTTCCATACTAATAGATGCGGTTGTTTATAGCAACTGTTGAGCAGTCGTGTGATCAAACATCTATAATTAAGTAATGCTTGCTATCTGTACACTATACGTTAATATTGTTCTTAAAAATCCATATGGTTTTACTGCTCCTTCACCATCTTATAAAATACTTAAAATACTAAATTACTAAAACGTTCGGCTTTTCGAACCTTCCTCATTGCGTAGACCTATTGCCTTTAGATCATCGAAGTTAGAGTTTTTACATTTTATCGGTCCCAAGACACTACTAGTCGGTGTTACGAGAGAGAAAGGCAGAATGTGTCATACAATTCAGGAGTTACACGGCTTGCTACCACTTGGTAGCCCAGTACGAATCAGTAAGAAGCTCTGAGGCCATGTTTTCCAGTTGTTACTTGCGGTGAAACGACAGCAGTTGAGCCTGCACTTTTTGTTTACCCCGTCACGGCAGTGTACCAGCTATCAGTGTACCATGTAGCAGAAGGCTGGAAGCCAACATTCTCCCTCATTACTGTAGTAATTAGACTTTTTCAGTTGCTTCTCTTATTTTACATTTGCACATCTCTGGCAGTCTTGCAAATAATGAACACCCTGAAATTTAACCGGCGGGTGGCGCAAATTCGCGATGATGTTCCACTAGTGCCGATATGCTGCGATGCCTTAACCGGACTTTGTATTCATGTAGTGAGCAGGGGAATAAGGAGGCTGCCGGCACCAAATTGAAATAAAATTAACTGACTAATTAAATAAATTGATCATTACACGACCCCACTCCCATCTCCTTTGCTCTCGCCTTCCCTTACCCATCAGGAACCTGGCTAGGATCGCATTATGTGCTAAGCATTTGATGTGGAAGTATCTCAGGACACGAACTGAAACCTGATGTCAATTATATTGCAGAGGACATAACAACATACTGTTTATTTGTAAAATTCTATTTGTATATTCTTTAATTCATCACTTTGCGGACACAGGGCTCCTCCCTACCCCCCCCCCCCCAACTACTCTCCCCGCCCCCCCCCCGCCCCCCCACCGACCTCAGCCCACTTGTGAATTAGTGGGCAAAAGACGCAGTCTTTGCTGACTGGCTGGAGAAAACGGTTCACATGTCTCTGAGCACTATGGGACAGCTGAGGTCATCAGTCCCCTAGAACCTAGAACTACTTAAACTTAACTAACCTAAGGACATCACACACATCCATACCCGAGGCAGGATTTGAACCTGCGACCGTAGCAGTCGCGCGGTTCCGGATTGAAGCGCCTAGAACCGCACGGTCAGGCTGGAGAAAAAGGATGTAAGGTACCGCTTTATTTATTTATATATGAATTATCCTACAGCTTGCGAATTGGCGGAAAAAAGGCTGTAGAGGAAGGTACTGTCTTTACTTTTGGTAGGAAATGTATTCAACTGACGAGATGTTGGTGTTCGACACAGAGTAGTTAGTAAGTAGCCACACAACTGAGGACGGCGACCATAGCCTCCTACTCGAAGGAGGTGATAATGGATGAGTGCAGAGGGAATACTTTTCAACAAATAATGGTGATGCAGCCTTATTGACTAAGGATTCATTCCGCAACTTATAGGGACTACTGCCTATGCTTAAGATGTTGGTGGTTTTTGAAAGGGCCAATCAGTCCACAGAACAGGAGATAACATCGTACTGTTCCACTACCCCACATTGCATGAACCACAGGTGCTCGCCTTGGTATATGGGTCTCGACTGAGAACGGTTGAAACGGCTTTTGTTCGCCTTTCTGATCACATGTATGTAAATATTCTCCTTGATGTGTGACCTAGTCCGCAGTACCACTCGAAACTGGCGGGAATCCTCAATACAACCGCTTCTGGAAGAAGTGTCTCCTACCAGTCAACAAGTGTGTAGCTGCTGAGAAACTTGCACTCACATACATTGTGCGAACGAACAGTATAGCAAACTATTACTGAGATATAGGAATACTAGCCTTATACCAACCTACAAGTGACGTAGCTGCTGAGGAAGCTTTACACACACACACACACACACACACACACACACACACACACACATACACATATACAGGACAGGAAACTATCACTGAAGTGTAAATGAAATAGCTGCTCTGGAACTTGTACACAGACACATAGTAAGAAGAGATAGGACAGCTAAGTATCACTGAAGTATAGGAACAGTTTCCTCCTACAAATCTCTAAGGGTATAGCTGCTGAGGAACTTGTACACACACATTATCCAAATACTCGATTTCCAACCACTGTTCTCGAAGACTTGTTACGTCAACAAAACGTCTCATCGCATCGATCCCGTAATGCTCTCAGCCAATGACGCAGCTGCATGGTTCTAAATCTCTGAAACGTTTGTGTGACATGCATTGAAATAACACAACGGACAATACCCACCATGCAAACTGTGAAACATGGAAGCGTTCGGTAGGTGTGTGATCCTAAAGATGCTTGTATGCTGGAAACTCAGAGCACATCCCTAACTTGATTCTGCTTGTAAACCTGCAGCAGTGACTTCAATGGCTTTCTTAGAAGGATCCGGTACTTAAATGTCACTTGCTGAGTGTCATGTCCGCAAAACCTTTGGACATAGTCAGCATTACTACAACGCTCTGCTCCTTCATTCTCTTCTATGGCTTTGATATTTATCCGAGTTCTCATTTCATGACTTCAGTATCATGTAATTCCAGTTTTATTTTTAGTGCAAATGGGACATCAACTGTACTTATAGGAGTAATTTCCTTAATAGGTAACGTTTTAAGTCTGTTCGATAGATTGGTATCCCTCCTGAATACTTGTAAGAAAATCATCGTTTGTGAGAAGCAACTCTAATTCAGTAATACGTAAATTATATGGTATGTCGGAGACCTTAGTCCTGGATTGGGGAAATATGTTTCACCTTCTTTAGTATACTGCTTCTGTGCCATAGTTGTATTGTCTTTGTTGGAGTCGGTGTTACGAATCCCCAAGTAGTTTACAGGTGAATAATGGAACTGAATGCAGGCAGAGCATAACGTATAAGCTTTTGCTGATCTTCAGTGTATGAGAGGTTGGACTTGTACCAATACGCACCGAAAACACATCAAAATGTCTATCGAAATACATCCAAACTGCAACAAACATTATCTGAAACTAAAACATCCGTCATCGTAGCTCTCAGCTCCTCCACCGCTACGAGAACCCCTCCATCCCCCTTCCACCCACACTTACTTGGCTTCTCTCGAGCACAGGTGACAAATCTTTAGAGCTCTTTGATAAGCGTACAGAAAAGACTTCGATCACAGACCTGTACATGCAGCACAGTAGATAAAATTCCAAGCACTTATTCAGTGAACTGACGCATTTCCATTACACTATAAGTACGAATACAGATATACAGCAAGAACATGTCGTAACAGAATTTTACTGATATTGTGACGCTTTTCCATACTTTCGGTATTTATCCATATGCATATACACTGACTGCTTACCGGATATGGTTTGTTACTTCTATTTATACCATCCAGCTCCGATACATAGTCCTCCTAACCCAGTCATCTACAAACTATTGCAAAAACACATATTCACCTAAATGGGTTGTTGCGGTGAGTAGGGTGTTGAAGCTATTCTGTTTCAAACACACACCCATAGAATAGCATAGTTAAGCTATTTTGTTTGTTGGAACCCAAACACGGGACTTCTCACGCCCTCTCTCCTTTACTACACTGACATGTGAGGCATAGTAATTGCCTTAGGATTACAATTGTGGGACACTTTCCCTTTCATTCTCTGGATGGACAGCTCTGGAACATAACTGTTGTAAGCACTAGTAGAATTCATGTTGCTGTATATGTCATGAAAGATTGCAAGAGTAGGGAGCAAGAAGTAACAAAAACATATGTAATATTAACAAAACAACAGCTCTTGTTTTCTTGGAAAAGACTTCAACAGTAACAAAGATTAAACTCGAAAAGGGCACTATGGAAACAAAATGAAAGTGTTATACATAACAAAGAAAAATGTAAAAATCTATTTAAAAATAAAATACTAAATTTAGAGGGACTGCAGGAAAACAATGGACAGGAGAAAGAGAAATCCAACATGGGACATGGATGAAGCGTAGTGTTAAAATCAAAACACGAAAGAACATATAGAAATTATTACTTGATGCTTGTTGATGAATGTGAACTCATAAAAGTTGATAATTATAGCAATAATTACGAAATGATGGTGAATAAATAGTGAAAACAGTGATGTTAGCTACAGTTGTTATTTTTAATATGTAATGACCTTCCCAGCATTACAATGGGGGTCTACTGCCTCATTCCACGGATTGCGGTCGTTCCAGCACACATACGTCGTACAGTGGTGTGCAGATAGTAGCGAACTATTTGTGGAGAGAAGTACGATCTTTATCTAAAAATTGATTTAGTCTGGTTTTACATATGACTCTCTAGCGCTCTCCTGACACCGACGCTTGTTGACTTTGGAGCTAAAGCGTCACCGCAAAATCTTAAAAGGGATCAGCAACTAAAAAGTTAATGCCTGCAGGATATTAAGACGACTAACTAAGGAGAAACCGCGATTTCACAATTACTCATTGTAACAGACGTAATAGTCATGAAAATGGGTATTTAAGATAATTATCGTTTATTGTTCCACCTCAGCTTCACATTTTAATTAGGTTACGTGGTTCGATCATGGTGTATGATCTTCATATCGAAACAGTAGCGTCAGCAATCCGTTTCGTCTACTAAGGTCCACATGTTACAATATTGTTTACAGTATTCTGATATGTGATTCTAAGTAGACAAGACGAGTTGTTGATACATCTGATTCGATCTGAAGATGATCCAATATGATCGAAACTTGTAATCTCATTAAAAACTTTCAAATTAGGACGACCAATAAATGATACCAGAGGTTGAAAATATTGCTTTAGTTGTATGTTCTTTTTTTATCACACGACCGGTTTCGGGCTCTTATAAGCCCATCTTCAGGTGTCGTAACTTGTTGCTGTGGCCCCCGAGCGCCGCGGTGGACGTGTACTAGGCGCGGTATGCTACCTAAGAGCGCAGAAGTTCTGAGCTCATAGGAAGCACAAGGCGCCTAGTACACGTCCACCGCGGCGCTCGGGGGCCACAGCAACAAGTTACGACACCTGAAGATGGGCTTATAAGAGCCCGAAACCGGTCGTGTGTTAATAAGAGAACTTTACAACTGAAGCGGTATTTTCAACCTCTGGTATAATGCTCGGTTCCGGATGTTCCTCCAACAGGATTGTTTGCAATAACTGATAGTTATCTTAAACAATTACTATTATCTATTAACAATTTTCGCCCTGCAGTTTGAAGAACATGCTAAGAGCCGCTTGGATATCGCTCAGAAGCCGTGAACCTGTCCCTTTGGTATATGGAAATTTGTAGCTGCGGTCAGCTCAGATGCAACCACCATATAAGACGGTGCCGTCTCATCAGATTTGCGAGTGTGAGCAGCGGCCAGAGAAGAGTGGGGAGTAGAGGAGGAGAGCAGGCAGCTCGTGTGGGAGGCTGGGGAGGCGGTGAGTGGCCGGCCGCAGCTGGTGTGAACAGGCTGCAGCTGTGTTTTGCCCTCCGCAAGCGCGCGCCGCGCCGGCACAAAAGCTCGTCGGCAGCGGCGCCGGGGAAAGCGTGCCTTTATGCGACGCGTCTGTAGCTGTAGCTGTACTTGCAGTTGTAGCCGAGGCCCTTGCTGCTGCTGCCGGCGCCGCTTAATTTGCATGCGCATTGTGGTGGCGCCCCAACCGCCTCGCCTTTTCCTTACCGGTCACAATGGAATAAATTGCCTGAATAAAACACACTTTGTACTGCGTACGACAACAGGAAACCATTAGGTTACGCAACTTTTAAACAAACGGTTATGCAGGCGAAATAATGTGCCTGCTTGCACAACAGCAAGAAACGGGGAATATCTCCCTCCCGATAAAGGACAACTCTACGGATATTTATGAATGAATTTACAATTTTCAATCTTGAAACGCGATTTAAAGCGCTTTTTTAGTTCCGGTAATATTCTCGCTGTAAATCTCTGTCCGTCAAAATATAGGTCGAAAATCATTGGTAAATAATAAGTTAATCAGTTGACTTTGTCGCTCCTATCCAGATAGCGGAACGCAGTTACGTTATATTTGGTGTTTCCATTTAAGAGAGAAATTATTGCTGTGGAGCAGCAGACCCGAAACCCATCGGCACACTGCTATCGTCTCAACCTAAACGCCACAGGTCTATGCGGAAGCGGAGAGGAAGAAGAGTCAAACCATATATTCCTACAATATCCTCGGAACAGATATCACATCAACGTCCTTGTCAGTAAGCTTCTGGCGCTACGTCATCAGTTCTCAAGCAGCCTCCAAACCTTTTTATCAGCCAACTACGTAGAACGCTTTACGAGATCGTCAACTGTGCCAACATCCAAATAAAGCACCCTGCACTGCTAAACTAATGATCTTTGTAATTAGATCAAAGAATCGATTAATTGACTGTTCTCACGTGTTACTTAGCAGGATATGGAACGTTCTGCACATAAATCTGTCATTATGTATCTCCTATATGTATATATTCTATTGTATATTGTCCTCTTATCCTTTTTAGACAATCCTTAGACATGTACAGATATTCAATTTCTTATCTGCAGCTTTTGAAACAGTTCTTATAGGACCTACAAAAGACCATTTTACACTTCATTCAGATACATAATCATTATTATAAACTGAGACAGAATGTCCCAAATGCGTACCAAGAGTGATTTATCTTTTCCTATTGTGGTACCAACAGAATTCTTATAGCATACTACCTTTGTGTACCCTGTGTCATATCTTCGTCTTGTTTAAACGTTTCAGTACACTGTGGATGTCAAACTTGTTTATGTAGGAATCTATCCTGTGCTAAGCCCATATAACACCGTACCAGAGTACGATACAAACTAATGTATGCTCTGCATTTTCAAAACACATTGTCGTATTTCCATTGTTGTAACAGCTGTATGAGCACGCCCCAAAGAAACACAGGTCGAGTTCTACAAAATCATACGTAAAATCGTGACATACATGTAGTAACGTTTTTCCTCCACAACAGGTGATTTCCTGCACACCACTGTCAGACTTCCTTGCGATGGAATAACAGGAAGCATCGCTGCGGGGAACTAGAGCACCAATGTAGACAGCAGAAATAACATTGCAATACATAAAGATAACTGACTCCATTTTATTCTCATATTAAAACACAAGGAAGGTATGTACTACTATTTTGCATCTAAACCGTCAGGCTGTAGAAGTTGTGTATCCTGAAACTGGAGGGAAAGTGTCCTGCGAATGCCACCAAAAAAACCATAAAATAATTTTCTTTTTTATAACGTGCAGTGAAAGAACTCTTTGGTGTAGCAACAAGTTTCTATACCTAGCGATTCCATTCCACGCTTGTATAGAAACCGTGTAATGCTAAATTTATAGGAATTAAGCAATATTCAATAATCATCATTGATGGACATGCTAATAAGTATAACGGTAAATAGATAGTTACCACCCTTTTGGAGGGAGAAGCAGCAGAAGGATTGTCAGGGTAATCCTGACCCCCTAGCATACTGGTTCTGTAGTGAGCAGCTGGAGCAAATTCATCAGTAATCATCTTGCAATAGGGTTAACTTATTTGTCGTGAACAGACACGAACGATGCAACAGGCCCCTGTCTAGTCGGCAGGATCTATCCTTGGCGGCGGTACGCCGTCAGGATCCCGGCCACGGCCGTAAACGACACTGCTTGCCTGAGTGCCTAGAAGTGAGCTTTCTCGCTGAGGCCTGTGTGCTGAATGACAAGTGTTGCGTGTAGCTCCAAATATGCCTATCTCTTGAATTTATCTGTGGGTGTTTCGTGTGTCGTGCTTCTTCTGCGTTGTGTTATATATTATTCAATCTCTTTGAAGTCCCAGTTTCTTCTGAATATGGCCTTGAGTTTGGACTAGTTTATTACTTAGACGAGTATGTGTCATCTTCTTTGTGTGTGAGTTATTGCTCTGTTGTGTCCTGCACGAGGTCATTGTCTGCGTGTTCTACTGTGTTATACATCGTCGTCTTTGTTTGTGACCTGTTCATTCTTTTTCTGTATACAGACTTATTTTTCATATGGATATCATAAACATTTTCCACTGTTATTTACTTTAGTGTGTGCTCTTATGAGTGTTCTGTTTAATATGTGAAGCACGAATCTGAAAGTTTTTCGTTCGTGAGCCAATAGCTGATTTGACTGGTTGTGAGTAATAGGGCTCATGGTTGTCTGTTTTCTGAGTATTCTGAATCATGAGTGTCGTAGTTTCCTTTATGTGATGGGATGGAGAAAATTTAGTGTTCAAATGGCTCTGAGCACTATGGGACTTAACATCTTAGGTCATCAGTGCCCTAGAACTTAGAACTACTTAAACCAAACTAACGTAAGGACATCACACACATCCATGCCCGAGGCAGGATTCGAACCTGCGACCGTAGCAGTCCCGCGGTTCCGGACTGCAGCGCCTAGAACCGCACGGCCACCGCTGCCGGCAAAATTTAGTGTGTTGTTTGTATCTGTTCCTCATACGAAGTGTATTTTTGGTGTAAATATTGTTTATGTCATTGTGCAGCTGCTTCATGTGTGTACATGGTTCACTGATCATGCGTATTACGTCATGGAAAAAGTAATAATGACCGTTAATCTCATTTGATTGGAGGTGAAAGGCTACCACTACCTGATAATATACAGAGCGTCCTGCATAAACCTATAACGTGAACTTATGTAATTGATAATAACATACCCACAACTGTTTGTAAGCCAGTTTTCGTACAATAATCGTCAGTTAATACATGTTCACATTACGCTGATTTGAGTAAAGAAAACCCACTGACGATGAAATATGTTTGGGTCTATGTGAAAAAGAAGTGTTTTGCATAACAGGCGGACCTTATTTAATAGCTTTATCTGAAGACACAGCCAAAGAAAGAGCAGAAAATGAAAGTGACGAACATATCTTGGGTAACTTTAATCAGATGCTTGGGGTACCCATTCTTTTTCATTATGCGTCATACATTCTCCCTATCTTCCACATCAATTGCTTTTATATTGTATTATCAACTAATGTAATGTATTAAAGCAAAATTCTCTTCTCCATTATCTGTTTTCGACTAAATATATCCCTGTGTTTAATCCCCAATGTTTTTCCAGGGAACAAGAGCGCGCTGTAGTCTTATGCATATTGTTTACTATTTTAGCGTACATTCTATATCCAAATGTTTAGCAGATTTACGCCTCGTAGCTGTTACAATAATTTCTGTAACCTTTCTTGAATAGTCAGATTGCTTTAACATTTCTCCTTTCTTTGATTCGGTTTTTCTTTCCATCAATATTTTATTAATTGTGAATACCTGAATTTAAGACTTATACCACCACATTTGATGAGCTCCAAATTCGTTGTGTTGCAACCGAAAAATATGTCCTGGATATCGGTAACATCACTGGTGGTCGAATAGTTGTCATGTTAATGTGCTGATTCCTGACACGTGACGTAATGCTGAAGCAGCGGCTTGCAGCAGTCACCGATAGTTGTGCAATTATTACATAGTGAGCTGCAAGAACTGGAAAGCGGTGTTTCATAGGGACGCAGGTTGCAAGGCATTCGAAATTTAAAGTTGCTCTTCGTTGAAACGTGCGCCATACCAATAGATCTATTTGTGACATTTGATATCCATGGGTTTCTCAGTTTTCTATCTCAAGCGTTGAGCTTCGGTAACTGTATAATTGCTCCTATAAAACACTTTCTGCACTCAGCTACATGTATTTTGTCTTTAGAAAAGTAACTCCAGAAATAAGGAAAGTCATAGCACGACTGATGATATGGTCGGTAGCTTTTTGGAGTGTGGATACAATTCACAGACATTTCGATATTGCACAATATTTGCAAAAGTACCAACATCCTTTGACGAACTTTCTAGGTACTATGGCGAGATATTCTACTTTGGTTCAGTTTTGTAATGACGGTAGAGAGACCACCATGGAGGTGTTGAATATCACTCCATCAAGGAATGCGTAGGTGAGCGGTGCGGGCTTTAAACTAAAAAAAAAAAAAAAATGTGAATCATGTGGTGGTGTTGGTGGCCCTCAACTACGTAACCTCCGACTCAGAGTTGAAACATTAAAAATATGGCTGGTTTCGATGTCTAGGGGCTGGGATACGTAGTCGCCGCATTAGAAGCCAAATACTGATGAGTCTACAGTATACAATATGAATCGAATGTTTGAAGGTTCCTAACACTCGCCAATCACGAATGTAGCGTGGAAATTTATTAATAAAAGATTGCAATAAATAAAATCTGCAGGTACTATCTTAACGACTTTAAATTATGAGTACGATAGTAGCAGTACTTTTGAGAATGTGGTATATTTCTGCAAAACACTTATTGGTGTCGATGGTCCAGCAATTAAATAAAATATAACTTGAATAAAAGGGAAACAATAGATTCCTACTGAACATAATTAGTTATGAATTACAACATAGCTCGCAAGATATTCACTTGTAAACGCATGCTACGTGTTCACTGTAGAAACCTCGGAAATCGCAAAAGTTCAGAAGTCCGCACTCCGAAGTATTTCTATTTCTCGCCACAACGCGCAAACCGCTCCACACTCCAAATCGCTCTCGCCACCGTGCGTCCCTCGCGCCGTACTGTCCCAGACTCTCCATGTCCTGCGCGACTCTCCCTCGCTCCGCCCTGTTCAGAGCCCCTCTTGTGTCCTCTCCCGTCCTGTTGTCCTCACCATAACTCCCTCTCTATTCACTTGGTAGTCGTCTCCCTTAGTAGCGCTGTGATTGGCGACAGTGCTCCCGTCATGTCTCCAAGCAAACGTAAACTCACAAACATTCTGAAACACATTCGAAATACAGTATTTACATTTAAATAACTTGAAATTAAATACATATTCCTACTGCTGGACCATAAACACACTCAAGCACATATTATTCAAAATGGTTCAAATGGCTCTGAGCACTATGGGACTTAACATCTGTGGTCATCAGTCCCCTTGAACTTACAACTACTTAAACCTAACTAACCTAAGGACATCACACACATCCATGCCCGAGGCAGGATTCGAACCGGCGACCGCTGCAGTCGCGCGGTTCCGGACTGAGCGCCTAGAACCGGTAGACCACTATTATTAAATATATAAACAATTAAATAAGCATATATTAAAAGGGTAGAAACAAAGTAGGCCTGTAGCCTAACGTCTCTGTGTTTTCTAAACATAGCAAATAATTGACCAGTTTCTTCATGAATAAATGGTTCAAACGGCTCTGAGCACTATGGGACTTAACATCTGAGGTCATCAGTCCCCGAGAACTTAGAGCTGCTTAAACCTAACTAACCTAAGGACATCACACACATCCATGACCGAGACAGGATTCGAACCTGTGACTGTAGCAGTCACGCGGTTCCAGACTGCAGCGCCTAGAACCGCTCTACCACCCCAGCTGGCTCATCATGAATAGCATATATCTGATATAAACAAAGACATAGATGAATGATTATATTTGTAAGCATGCTGCTACCGTCTTTTCTTGTCACTGTGGAGTACTTATGGCCTGACGTGATTTGTAGTAATTGGCAACTTTGACCTGCAATAACTCATGTACTATTCAAGTTACATGCCTGTAATTTATACCAACTTAGGTTTACACTTATAACTTTCTAAAGACACATAGATTGACGAAACCGGATAACCGCTTAGAATTTGGAAATTCGTTGCTGGGTGTTACTTGTATAATTTACAGTCAGATACTAAACTTTAAACTCTACTAAACTTTAACTCTTTCATCGACACAACTCGCCCGTTACGTCACAGGGGGGAGGAAGGCGACTTTGTGGACCTTATGTACAAATTGATTGTACCAGAAGTTCATATAACACATTTATTCCTTTTACCGATTCAGTAACATAATACCACATGTCACTAAAACAAACGGAGATTTATCTGAATTTAAAACGGAACATTATTATAACAGTGAACTCTGTTCACATGTTACGTAGAGAAGACCAAGTGATCAACACAAGGAGAATTCCTGTAGTGCATATTGCTTACGAAATTACGAGGGCGTGCAGAAAAATAGTGCCTACGACTTTATTGTGTGGTAATTGTTAAAGATTTTTGTCCGAAATAAACCTTATTAATGTTCTGTACCTTCACTGTACATATTTATTTATTTCTCAATGTAGTCAGCAAGCCGACGAACGCATTTTCTGCCAGCGAGAGACCAATTTGTTGTTACCGTCACTTAGAATGTTTGACGTTTTTGACAGTGCCACAACCTCACCTGTGCATGCACCTCTTCATTACTACCAAAGTGAGGACCTGGAAAGTGTTTTCATGTTTTTGAAACAGATGAAAATTGCATGGGGCCATGATGGGACTGTATGGGGGACGATTGTTGGCACTGAAGCCAGGATATTGAATTGCTGCAGACGTCACTGCGCTCATGTGTGATCTAACATTGTGATTCTGAAGGAGAACGTCCTCCTTGTATGGATGAACTCTTCGAATTCATGCTTTCAGTTTTCTGAGGGTCTCGCAGTACCTTGCAACATTCATGGTGGTACCTCTAGGCATAAATTCCAAATGCACTACACCCTGAAAATCCCAGAACATTGCCATACTTACCTGAGATGTGTGCCTGTGTTTTCTGTCGAATTTCTCAGGTGAGTTCATCATAATGATCCCGTCGGTTGATGTTCACGGTCGTTCACTCCGAACTCTGAAAGACACGTTGAGGTTGACACCATGGTTTCTTTCATTAACAGCACTATCAACGCTACGTCGCACATTTTTGATGTCGATACAATGATCACCGAACACATTTTGTTCTTCTATGGATTTCAATTTGTGGCAAGTTTTCTGCACAGCACTCTGTTACTCACACACCGAAGTTCTTGCGTTACACACCACCATGTTACATGCTATACTTCGGAGCTCTCTAGCGGCAGAGAGTTGTAATTTGCGTCAGCGAAGCGCCCAAACTCGCCCGCGGAATATGTGTGACAAGTGAACACCACAATCGTTACTGAGAACAGAATGAAAAATTCGGAGATATTAGTTTGCAGCATGCCCTCGTAACTTATAAAGACTTTTTCTGCGAAAATACTATCGAAACAACTATCGAGTCATAGTGTGCTTAACTCTTATTTGAAAAATATCTACGTTGCAGACTTCAAAATTTTAAAGTAAAGTGGAAAAAATAGTCGTCTTTCGTTTTTTAAAGTTTCCAGGCTGTACACAAACAAGATAACACTCGGAAGGTGACAGTGAACAGTAATTGATAATCAGAAATACATTTATCAAGAAACGTCGAAAGTTTTGTGGTTAACTCCTTGTTGTTAAAATTATTGTCATGCCATCTAAATTCTAAGACCGAGTAAAATTTTGTTCTAACAGAACAGGAATCTGTAATTATATCGGATAGCTCCCTGAAAAGTCGTAAGGTGCTGTTGCGCAGTTCCTCTGCCGTTTTGGTAGGTATTTGCGATTTCGTTTCTGCTGTATGTAAGAGGAATCAACAGAAACAGTTGCTACGCATCTAGTCGTTCACGGAGACTGAGCGTCATCGTACAGCTTCCGTTTCCTTCTCGTCAAAAAGATATGTTTTTTTTAGTCGAATTTTGCATATGAATTCCATAGAGCTGTCCCAAACATTTCGTAACAGTTTAGTGATGCGGTCTCCGAAAAACGCATCCTTCCCTGAATAGCATCAGAGAGGTTGTCTGTCAAGTCGTTGGAGTATATCGAGGTGCGTCACAGTCGGTGCCTCATTTTTTTGGGCCACGCTGATTTTTATGATGTCACCCCATTAACAAACACGTACTTGTTTCTGTTCGCTATGGTGTTGTCAAGTTAATACTGTTCCGATGGATTTAAAGAATTTATTTTCTTTAGTGATGAAGATCTGTATTGATAACGATCCGGGAATGTAGGAAAAAAGTCATCCTACGACTGACTATTTAAAGTCTTCGGGGTCTCGCTAACGAACATGTCAAGATGAGTTCAGCAAAATTTATACTTCCAGGAAGCCTGTTGACTTCTGCAGAGATGTTTTACGGTTATAAAATAAAAGTATTGTAAATGAATACAAATATTTTATGTAATTACTTCTCTTTTTAATGTTAGTGAGCCCTTATAAATTACAGGAGCAAGCTGTTCCTTTTTCCAGTCACGAGGGACGTTCTGTTTTCCTTCTACCAACAACAGACAATATATGGTACAGCAAACAATTCTCCCCCATATTCGATGAAGAATCCTACAGACCTTATCACATGAAGCGGTGTTTTCTCTGTCGGGTTTGAATTCCGAGGTCACTTATTTCTATTTTCTTCAGTTTTGCACCTACTGTGATAGTCAACAGTAGGAACTGTGGAGTGATCTTCTTCGTTGAAGCAATTTTGATATACAGTTTCTTGTATCATCTTCCTGCTACTATCATGAAGATAATTGTCTTGACTGGCTACTCCTATGCACTGATTTTACAACCATATTCGTTGAATTCATAGCAGCTGCTTCCCATACTTCTGTTTCATAAATGTCTAGATTTTGGTAAGTAGAGACAAGCCGCTTATCAATAACGCCATCCTCTCGGTGCGTAGTAGCGTAGTAAGCTCCGTTTTGAGCCCCTGCGATGTATACTGACCCGCAAAGCAAGTCATCGGATCTGATTCACGCGGGATGCACATTGTTCACCTCTGCAGCAGCATATTGTAATTCGAAAACACTATTTGGTAAGAAAGTCGTTAAGAGGCAAAGGAAATAATCTGTGTTACATTCGGATGCATCCTGGGACGTAATGGGTGAACGATAATCAGCAGAGTTTATACATAATGTATGTACTACGAGAGGTCCTGGACTGTGACTTTAGCGTAACAGTGCGGGAACGCAACAAGTAAGAAGCAAACAAGCATTGAATTTATGTTAAGTCCTCCACACAGGGGATTTTCATGTTTACAGTGACTACCTTGGAGCTAAAATTTTAATAGTTGCTTACATGTGGATTCTAGTTACATGCTTTTTGTCTAAATGCGCGACTATTCGTCCAGGTGAAGTGCCTAACAACACAAATTTAACTTTTAAATACAAGCAGCAGATGTCTGTTCGTAAATATGACTGTTCAAATCATATTGGCATTGATGGAACTCTAGTGAAAAACGCCGAGTTGCACTATGTTTCTAGATCGAGGATAAACTGTAGGTTTCTTCAAAGTTCTGAAGACGGTAAATACATACGAACACTAATACGATGACGCCTAATAAGGCACTGAGGTGTACGCAATAAACGTGCGGGCTGATGACCGTTTGCGTACCTACGTCTATGATATGATTTACTTTCAGATATTTTCTAACTTGAATTCAGATTGCTTCGTCAGTGGACATTCTTGTACAAGGTAGATAAACACGATGATGAAGAACAAGGTTGTTCCGATAGTCGTATGAATTATTTATTCCCATGGGAATTTCTTGACCTTTATTTTACTGTAAGACACACATTAAAAATTTCGTCGGTACGAATCACTATGGATTCCGCGAACGAGTCTAGTGAAACCCAGTTCGTTTTATTCATGCACGATATCCAGTGAATCTTCTGTTGGAATGTTTATTTGCGAAGTTCGGAAAAATAATTATTGGATGGTAAAGAAGCCGGTTACGTCCATTAATTTGTTAACTTCGATTCTTTCCCTCCACCTCGCAACATCTTTCCTGTTACTGGCTTCTCTCACATCCAGTATTTTTGTATTAGATAAGTGTGTATCTTTCAGTTTTTCTTGATCATTCGAGTCAATGATTTTCATAAATTTTATTTGCACTCGGAATTTCTCAAACACCGTTTAAGCTTCGCGATCGAAAACAATCTACCTGTCTCTAGTCCCTTATTTCACTCCTGAAGAACTCGTTCAGCATGGGACGAGATTCTTCATAGAGCCTCGGCGGAATAGAACAGGCAGACCCTGTTACTCTTGCTTGAAAACATAATTTAAGAAATTAGTATTCAGTCATCAATATGGAGCCACCTCTCTTCCATCCTCATCAAACGTCTCACATTGTGACGGCTTACTTCATTACAACCAGTCAGAACAGGATGTCGTCTGATACAGATCGTAGTGGATGAAGAGACTGTAGAGCAGAACCCAGCAACAGGCGGAAGATACTTGGTAATCTGGCGCGGCAAAAGATAGGAGCATTTACGGGGTTAATAAGTACTGCAGATTTTAAGTTAGGTGTAATGCCGTATTTTTTATTCCGCCTGAAATATGGTATATCCCTTGTTATTCTCACTTTGTTATCTCGTATTGTATTATACATGCTGAACTTTTTAGCTTTATAGAACGAAATATCTCAAAAACCACGGACAGTATTGAAAACGGAAAAATACGTGTTCAGCATTTTTAAAAATGGTATCAGGTGATAACAATCTTGTAGGGCAACTTCGAAACATTAAGTAGCAACATCCCGCCGGCCGAAGTGGCCGTGCGGTTAAAGGCGCTGCAGTCTGGAACCGCAAGACCGCTACGTTCGCAGGTTCGAATCCTGCCTCGGGCATGGATGTTTGTGATGTCCTTAGGTTAGTTAGGTTTAACTAGTTCCAAGTTCTAGGGGACTAATGACCTCAGCAGTTGAGTCCCATAGTGCTCAGAGCCATTTGAACCATTTGAGCAACATCCCGTGTATATTTTACATTCGAATTGTACGGGAAAAATACACAATTTTTGTACATGACACTTGTTATTGTGTGTTAGATGTCATTGTAATCAACAAAACACAAAATGGAGCTCAAAAACGGCATTATCTCCAGAAAAATGCAGTGAAACAAAAAAAGAAATCCAGACGCGTTCAATGATAGTGAAAAAAGGGCTTGTTTGAGGCGTGTCCTCTTATATCTCATCAACGGACTGCTTGTTTATAAGACTGATTTCATGGCAAGTAACCCAAAATGTCGCAACCACTTCGCTGCGCTTATTTCTTTGCACATACAATGATTCGACACAACTGAGGAGAGTTTTCGCTGTAATGTTGTGTACTGGTGATACCTGAATCACCTTATCGCTAGTTGTTTGCGCTCTATTATAAACTTCAAACAAAATCCACGCAAAGTAAGTTCTGTCTACCTTTCTGGCCAGCACATTCGATCACCTCTCCGGATCCACCTATAGTTGTACACTAGATATAATACGTCACGTGGTGTTACGGAATAATGTCCTGGATAACTATTATGTTGAAATCACGTCCATGTCGCAAATTCAAGGAGAGGTCCTCAGACAGTAAAGCCATATCGTCACCAGAAGGTTCGATATTTATCGCCGTTTAAGGTGCCATCGATAAAGAATGAACCAGCGAGTTTGTCACCAGTATTACAAACCAAATTTCATGTTCCACAGACCGATGCTCAACTACTCGTAACCAGTGTGAGTTTTCCTCGTTCCAATAATGAATTTGGGGTCGATGAATCGGACTATAGTTCGTACTGGTCGACTCGTCAGAGAAAACTACTCCAGTAAATGGAATTTGGGATGTTTCCGTATTTTCTGCAGCAGTCATCAGCAAAATGCTCTTGAAATCACTGCCATGAAGTTCCTTATGAAGGAAAAAATGAAACGGATGACATTTTCTACGCTTCAAAATTGGCAAGCTGAAGTCAGTCTATATCCGATTTATGAACTGTCGAGTACTAATGTGGAAGCTATGATTCACTGTAGCTAATATCCCAATTTCATTATTCTCTCCAGCAAGTATTCTGCGAAGTTCGCTGTGTAGTTCCCTCGTTGGACAACTGTTGAATAACCTAACAAAAAGTAACTCACCCCGTTTGGAAGACGTTGAACATAAATAGTTATATCAATTGTCAACATTCCAGGCACATTTCCATAAATGTAAACCATTCCTATCTTCTATCGTAATAGCCTTCATTATTTATTAATAACGCAATCAGTTTATGAAGGAACGTAGTTAAGAAATAAGGGATAATGTGCACGAAATGAGATCACGTCAAATAATGAATGAATGAATAAATGAATGAATGTTTCATAACAGCAACACGGACGAAACTGCAAGACATTGAGTCGTTTGGTACGTCTGTTTTGTGTTTTTTATGCAATGCATTTTTCCGGAGATAATGCTCTGGTGGAACACAATTGCGTTATTTATCGACTACAGCGTCACCTATAGCGCAATGAGAACGTGTTACATACAAAATTCAAGTATTTTTCCCACAGAATTAGAAACAACATTAAAAATGTAATGTTCCTGTTTAAGATTTCCAAATTATCCACTGCTTGGTCCCCCGGGAGTGGGGCATAGGCTCAACATTTGTATCGCTTGACGGTACTTTTAAAAATATTGACACGTATTTTTGTGTCCCTAATTGATGTTTTTGACGCATTGAGTTGCCTTAAGACTGTATTTCGGTGCACACACTAGGAATATTCTTAGCTTCGAAAATGTCAGTCATACTGATCTGCGATATCAACTCGTGAACTTCGTATGGGCTGTTGTACAGACGTTTCGGAATTCCAGCGCTACCATGTATGCACATTTATGTCAGCAATGGATTTGTGGTCATCTCGTACAGAAGAAACTGCAACTTTTTTCTGTGAACGCTATACGAAGAAACGATATGCAGTTGGATAACCTTTTATTAATTATTGCATAGCAATGTTCACACTGTTCAGACTGTTTAATTTTCAATAGACGTCCAACAGAACAGGAAAAATTGAATTATGAACCCCAAGTTGTCAAATCCAAGTCGAAAGCTTTACTTGTAGCGTGCTCCTTTTTGTTTTCGTTACACGAGCTCTTCTTCAGAGTTGAGAACTCTTCTCTGTAACCCGCTGGTTATTCGTTCTCTCACACACAATTTCTTTCGTGTTTTATTATTAATTCTTTTTTTACAAATTTGCTACTTAGGATTTTGCAAAATATCTAGTGATTCGTTAGAAGACAGTGTGCCTTTGACTCTCATATCCCCATGGAACTTGAACCTTACACAAGTGGACAAAATAAATATGAACCGCAAAACAATTTTATTATTTTTAATCCTAGTAGATAACCATACAGGTTGTCTCAGGAGGATGGTCGATATTCATCCATGAACAAACCTCTTCTACTGAAAACTCATTGCGTTCCATATTTTGGAGACGTATTATTGAGAAAAAGAAGAAAAAATTTACTAGGAAACACGGACTCTAAAAAGCATACCTTAAAAGAGCTATGTCCACTTGCTCAGCACAAGAGATAAGTTTCACTGTAACGAAGATGAATAATTGCTCTTAGCTTTTAACGTATGTATTTAGAGTCCGTTATCGATAAACAGTTTTGTTTCGAATCGACGTTTCTGTCGTATCCGTGGATATTAACCTTTTCTGCTGGGACTCCTCGTACAACAAAGGGCACCAACTAGAACATACGCATCGATACAGATCAGAGTACCTCCAGAATGAATCACCCACTTTATGGTGAAATGAACGCTTGTCGTTACCTCCTATCTCTCTGAGACATTATTTAGGAAGGTTTCTCAAAGGAGCGACGTTAATTAAATTGCTGAAGGTATTAAACTTAACATAGCTCAAAATCGCAACACAGGGGCAACCCACAGTGATGATAGACAATCCCTTGAGGTAGAAGTTCATTGAAACTTCTCTTTCTTTAGCTGAACATTGACGTTATTGTGGTCCAACATCAACAGGTTTCTAGTAGTTGTGATTGAATCAGACCAGTGAGCAGGCAACCTGGAGACATTATTCCAAAACGGTAACCGATCAGACTGTCGCATCTCTCTCAATAAGATGTTACGTACAGTTAGGAACATGATCAGACAAAACATCTCAGGTAGGTCGTGACATTTTATTGTAAAGCAGCTAACGAAAGAAAACGGATAGAGTTCGTTCATCCGCCTCCGAATAATCCGCCGCCAGCCTCTTCTATTTCATTGTATTTAAGAACTACGCAAATGGATCTCGAGGTAGGATGAGTGCCCGTGAGAAATAATGAACACTAATTACATGACTCTTGAAGAATCAAGTCTATCAACGCCGCTATTAATTCTTTCTATTACTATTACCGCTTCGACAGGTGTATGCTGTTATAATAGAATCTCGCAACATTATTAGATGTACATGTAAAAGTTACATGGTGATGTTTCATGAAACTGTAATAAAAAGTGGCAGTGAATATCAGCAAGTCATAAATAAAATACCACAGAGTTAAAACATACGCTAAGTGTATGCTCGGAAATCAGGACAACATGCTGTATGTTTACAGATGATGACACATCTTAATAGATATATTTAGTAGTATTTCCCCCATCTTTTAAACCCGATAGATAAGGAAATTAATTAGAAAAAGGGAAGATAATAATAGGAAACGCTTAAATACTGTTTCGAAACTCAGATATATTAAAACTTGTAGTTTAGGAATCGAACCAGGAACCCTACCACTCACGGACAGTCTTCTAATAGACTTAGCTGCCAAGAAACGGCCAAAGGTCAAGGTCCGCCCTCACAGTTTTACTTCCACTGGTATCACTCCTACACTTTCCAATCTTCACAGAAGCTCACTTGCAAATCATGATGGCCAAGCACTGTTTGAAAGTACACTACTGGCCATTAAAATTGCTACAGCAAGAAGAAATGTAGATGATAAACGGGTATTCATTAGGCAAATACATTATACTGGAACTGACATGTGATTACATTTTCACGCAATCTGGGTGCATAGATCCTGAGGAATCAGTACCCAGAACAACCATCTCTGGCCGTAATAACGGCCTTGATACGCCTGGGCATTGAGTCAAACAGAGCTTGGATGGCGTGTACAGGTACAGCTGCCCATACAGCTTCAACACGATACCACAGTTCATCAAGAGTAGTGACTGGCGTATTGTGACAAGCCAGCTGCTCGGCCACCATTGACCAGACGTTTTCAATTGGTAAGAGATCTCGAGAATGTGCTGACCAGGGCACCAGTCGAACATTTTCTGTATACAAACAGGCCGGTACAGGACCTGCAACAAGCGGTCGTGCATGATCCTGCTGAAATGTAGGGTTTCGCAGGGATCGAATGAAGGGTAGAGCCACTGGTCGTAACACATCTGAAATGTAACGTCCACTGTTCAAAGTGCCGTCAATACGAACAAGAGGTGACCGAGACATGAAACCAATGGCACCCCATACCATCACCCCGCGTGAGTGCGCCGCGCGTGAGTATAGGTACTTTCGGAGAAATAGCTTAGTCGCAGACTGGGGAACTGTCCCCAGAATCTGTCCTTCACTCTACAGCGGAGGATGCCCTCTTTCGGAATTTTCTGGTGGATTAAACGCGAGGTTTCAGTCGCATGTCACCATCCGATACGCAGTTTTAATACACAAGAAATTTCTCAACAGTGTGCACTCCACTGCAGAGTGAATAATTTATCTGGAAACAATCCCCTAGTTGCGGGTAAGCCATTTCAACGCAGTTCCTTTCTCCAGGGGTGCTAGAGTAGCAAGTTACGAAGAAGAGAGTCTGTAAATTTTGGAAAGTAGAACTAGCAGGAGCAAGGTGAGAGAGGGGGATAGCTCCGTCGATACCAGTGCTGCCGGCGAAGCCTAGGTTTCGAGGTTCGAGTCCTGTTAGGACACATACACTTCTGATCTTAATATCTCTGGTCCATCACCTTTACCACGTTTCGGCGCAACTTCTTTGTATATACTACGCTATTCAGTGCGCATCGAAGTGAATATTTGCATTACTGCCGGCCGGAGTGGCCGAACGTTTCTAGGCGCTACAGTGTGGAACCGCGCGACCGCTGCGGTCACAAGTCGAATCCTGCCTCGGGCATGGATGTGTGTAATGATTCAGGTTAGTTAGGTTTAAGTAGTTCTAAGTTCTAGGGGATTGATGACCTGAGAAGTTTAAGTCCCATAGTGCTCAGAGCCATCTGAACCATTTTGCATTACTAATCACACGTACTTTTTCAGTGTGTAAATCGTTTGCGTGGTGCAGTTTTCCGTGCACAGTAGTTTCACAGCAGAGCGTAGAACAGCGCCTCCCGCAATGCCTGCGGTGCAGACGGGAGCGGAGGGAGACACGTTGGCAGAGGCGCAGCTGCGCGTCGCGGGCGCTTTACGGCCGAGACACGCTTCTTGCCTTAACGGCACTCCGCCGCTGACAGCATTAATTACTCGCCAGATGGCCGTAACCTGGTTAGGCCACACTCACCTGCTGCCGCTGAGGGTACATAGTCCGCACAGCGCGACATTCACAGGCTGCCGAGACAGGAAATTAGCGAGGGCGGCAGATTAGGGTCTCGCGACCAGGTGAGCACGACGTTATGAGTGGTGGAACTCGAGCTCGGGTTGAACGTGGATAACGAGTTATGTTGGCTTATACTATCCAAGCAGACAACTTAAGTTATGACATAACAGGGAAACAAATGAGACGGGTATTTTAATCCCTCCCCAGAGTACTAACCAACTGCCTTATCGTCTGCACCACATCAATTTTACGTGCACGGAAACAGCCATGATGAATATGCACACAATAATAAAAATGGGTATGAAGTAGCTTCTGATTGCGGCATGGTTAAGTGTGGGGTGCCTCAGTGGTCAGTGCTCGGACCATTATCGTTTCTTCATATATACCGGGTGATCAAAAAGTCAGTATAAATTTGAAAAATTAATAAACCACGGAATAAAGTAGATAGAAAGGTAAAAATTGGCACACATGCTTGGAATGACATGGGGTTCTACTAGGAAAAAAAAAACACAAAGTTCACAAAATGTCCGACAGATGGCGCTGGACAGCAAAACGTCAGTGACTGCGCATGACAATCGTGTATAAAAGGAGCTGTAATGAGAGAGAGAATCACTCCCCCCTCCCCCCCCCCTCCTCCTTTCTTGGCAGGTCCCCGGACTCGTACACGGTTAGTGAACATTCGCGCGCCGGAGATCATCGCCATCAGTGTCTCGTGTGTGTGCCTTCGTTTGTGTTTAGTGTTTGTTCGCCGTCAGGCCACCACTGTTCACGTGTGCCATCGCCATCATCCATGTTATGTGCGCCGTGTCAACTAGTGTTAGTGATGTTTCTCGTCCAGAGTGAACGGCTCCATGTTTTTTTGATTTTTAGTGTCTACATTTTTGTCCGCCGTTTTGATTGTATTCTATGTGCCACCTATATGTAATACTTATTGTGAAACTCAAGGCTGAAGAGCGGCGTACTATGCTGCTGACAGTCCGCCTTTGTATAAGGTGTTTAAAATCACAATAAAGAAAAAAAAAGAGATAGAGAATCAGATGCGCCAGCAGTCGCAGAATGTTGACGTTATCTGAAAAGGCGCTTTTAGTGAAGCTGTATTATCAGAATGGGGAATGTGCTAGTTCAGCGTTAAGATCCTGTCGCCATAGGAAGGGGATTCGGACGGGTAAAGGTCCGTTGACAAATGCAGCTGTTGCGAGAATGATTTCGATGTTCGAAGCCACGGGTTGTTTAGACGATAGACCCCGTAGTGGCCGACCGAGCACAAGGCGTAATGCTGTTGAGACAGTTCAGGAAGAAATGGCCACTGTAGCGGGTTCGTCTATGCACGTGGAAGTCAGCGCTCGTGCAGTTGCACGTCACACGGGCATTCCATACACTACTGTTTTGTTGGCACTGAGGCGTACCCTCCGATGCTATCCGTACAAAATCCAATGGTATCATTAACTGTTACCTGGCGATTTAGTGAAGCGGAGGGCATTTGCGGTGTGGGCGTCTCAAAAGATGGCGGAAGATGACGATTGGTTGAGTAACGTGTTATGGACCGACGAAGCTCATTTCACGCTCCGAGGTTCTGTCATCGCCCACAACTGCAGAATTTGGGCTACCGAAAATCCTAGCACTGTCGTGGAAACTCCATTGCACGACGAGAAAGTCACCGTATGGGTTGGATTTACCACATCTACCGTTATCGGGCCTTTTTTCTTCGAGGAAATGCGTGATTCTGGTTTTGTAACTGCTACCGCGACGGGTGAGAGGTACGCCGATATGTTACAGAATCGCATCATCCCCAGCCTGGCTGATAAACACCTGCTGGACCGTACGATGTTTATGCAGGATGGCGCTGCACCCCATATTGCTAGACGCGTGAAAGATCTCTTGCGCGAGTGGTTTGGTGATGATCGTGTGCTCAGCCACCACGTTCGTCATGCTTCACCTCCCAGGTCCCCAGACCTCAGTCCGTGCGATTATTGGCTTTGGGGTTAGCTGAAGTCGCAAGTGTGTCGTGATCGACCGACATCTCTTGGGATGCTGAAAGACAACATCCGACGCCAATGCCTCACCATAACTCCGGACATGCTTTACAGTGCTGTTCTCAACATTATTCCCCGACTACAGCTATTGTTGAGGAATGATGGTGGACATATTGAGCATTTCCTGTAAAGAACATCACCTTTGCTTTGTCTTGCTTTATTGTGCTAATTATTGCTATTCTGATAAGATGAAGCGCCATCTGTCGGTCATTTTTTAACTTTTGTACTTTGTATTTCTTTTTTTGTTCTAATAAAACCCCATGTCATACCAAGCATGTGTGTCAATTTGTACCTCTCTACCTACGTTATTCCGTGATTTATTCAGTTTTCAAATTTATACTGCCTTTTTTATATACAAAATGATGAGAGTAGCACGGTAGTTATGTAATTTGAGTGCAAATTATATAATGTATCAAATAGTTAACTTCAAATGATAATTTCATGGAAGGTGAAAATATGTTGATGCTAAGTCAGACCTTGACTGAGTTTTTACAGCTTCTAACACACAATTCAAGAAAAACGTACGTCTTGATAATACGCAGTGGGCATATGATTAGTGAGTCTGAACCATCAAATTTCTAGGTGTTCAGATAATTAACTGCCATGAAAAGCTCATTTTCAAGATCATGGTCAAAAACTAAATGCTTTTATCTTTACCATTAGAACAGAATATAATAGTCAAATGCGAAAACTAATCTACACTGCTTATTTTCATTCGCTTCTGTCGCAAGGCATTAAATTTGGGAGTAACTCCTCCCATCAACAAAGTGTATTTTTATCTCGGAAACTGGTACTTCGTGCTATATTTGGTGTAAATTCGGGAACCTCTCGTCGACTCCCCTTAATGAGTCCACGAAAGTGACACTGGTCTCTCTGTATATACACTCTCTATTCACATTAATGTGACCACCAGTCAGGAGCCTAAATAACCAGCTTTTTCAGCGGAAATCTCTGCGAGACCTCTAGGAGGAGAGTTAGTGTATTTCTGGAAGGTACCGAAATGGATGTGGAGCCATGAGGACTAGAGACCCATGGACAGATGCGCAAGGTTTCTCGATTGAGGATCCATAGCACGAACAGCCTGCTCGAGGTGGTCCTACAGATTCTCCATTGGGTTTAAATACGGGAACCTTGGTAGCCAGGAGAGTACGGTTAACTCTTCGTGGTGCTCTTCGGACCATACGTGCACTCTGTGTGCTATATGACACATCGCATTGCCCAGCTAATAGACGCCATCGTGCCGAAAAAAAGGAACTCCATGTAAGGGTGGACAGGGTCCGTAAAATGAGATGCATACTTGTGTCGATGCAATGTGCCTTCCAGAATGATGAGATCGCCCAGGGGATGCCACGGAAACCTTCCGCAGGTCACAACGCTCCATTCCACAACAGGACTCTTCTGACGATTGTTGCAGTGTCTTTGTTTCAGACGTTTCACGGCGTACACGCCAACGGCCATTTAGATGGAACATAAAACGTGATTCATCTGAAAAGGCCACGATTCGCCACTCCTTGGAGGTCGAGTTGCGATTTTGGTGTGCAAATTTCAGCCGACGTCGTGGATGGACAGCAGTCAGCATGGGTGCATGTACCAGGCACCTACTGGCATCGCCCACACACAGCAATGTTCGCTGAACGGTTTTTGAGTCTTTGAGGAGACACTGTTGGCAGCTCCTTGGTTCATCTAGGCCGTTAGGTGGACAACAGTTACTCGTCTATTCGACCTTACACCTCTCTGTAGGCTTCCTTGTCACCTATGGCCTGTGGTGCACCACTGTTGCCTCTGCAGCGGTTTACGAAGGCGCCATTTTGCCATGCACTGTATCCTTTAAGCACAGCGTTACGCGAATAGTTTCTAAACTTAGCCCTTTCGGAGATGCTTCCATCCCCATCCCGAAAGCCAAAGATCACGACCTTCTGGATGTCAGACAAATTGCTTCGTTTTCGCGTTACCACAATGACTGCAGTGTTTTCCGCGTTCCTTCGACACGCTTTATGTATATGGCCTATTGCTAGGGGTGCCACACGCCGTCTGTGAACGGATATTGCACATTGACGTCGAACGTAGGCGTTGGTCACATTAATGTAATGTTGTTTGTTGTCATTATGAATAGGGACTTTCTCTCAGTTCACTTCAGGCAGAAATACAATCTCTGTCTGGATCGCTCCTGTTTGATTCGTGTGGCCACGCGGGATTAGCCGAGCGGTCCGAGGCGCTGCAGTCATGGACTGTGCGGCTGGTCCCGGTGGAGGTTCGAGTCCACCCTCGGGCATGGGTGTGTGTGTGTTTGTCCTTAGGGTAATTTAGGTTAAGTAGTGTGTAAGCTTAGAGATTGATGACCTTAGCAGTTAAGTCCCATAAGATTTCACACACATTTGAACATTTTTTTGATTCGTGTGCAGGAAAGCGTGCAGTATTCAGCTACATCCTTCAACAATAAGCTACCCAAGTATTAGAACACCTTTGCAGTGATCCACACAGGTCTAAATTGTGTAGTTTCCTCGTGGAGCACGCCTTCTGTACTGAAGGGGAGCTACTGCGAAAAAATAAAGTAATTCCTGTGCTGTACTGTTGATTATGCTAATACATACAATTTCAACTAGTTTGCTGCGGACAAGTGCATATTACTTAATCTATTATTACTTTACTCGTTTTGTAAGGTACACACGCTGTGCAGCTGGACGATCTGAATGGCTGGAAATGAAGAATGAACCAGGTACGCCACGATTGCAGTGTAGATACTGTACTTTTATTGTTCCAAGATGACGGTTTCAATAATCTTATGCTGCTATCATCTGACGTGAAGTGAAAGCGTAAAAGTTCCACACGATATGATTACGGCAGTAAAGGAATGTTGAAACCGGTCATCTCAGGTGGTTCAAATTGCTCTGAGCACTATGGGACTTAACGTCTGAGGTTATCATTTCCCTAGAACTACTTAAACCTAACTAACCTAAGGACATCACACACATCCATGCCCGAGGCAGGATTCGAACTTGCGACCGTAGCGGTCGTGCGTTTCCAGACTGAATCGCCTAGAACCTCTCGGCCATTGCGGCCGGCCGGATCGTCTCGGAACAGCTAAAGTGTCCACACTACATAACCCCGTACGAAGTGTGTTCTACATTCGCAACTTCACTCATTTTATTTCATGAACAGACTCGTTCCATGACTTCTGGAAATTTGCTCCTTGATTTGACGCTGCGGAACTACACGTGTAAAAGTATCTCATTGTGACACTATCGACGGGCACCAATAGCGTATGCCGCAGAAGTCACTAACGTATACGTACGAACCATAGACGACGTTCTTCTTCGCCATTCTGCAGGTGAAAATATCACGGTAGCAGAGATGCATGAGCGACAACTAATCCTTATTCTAATATTCCGTTTTGAGGTCTGTTGTCGCATTTGTGTTTATTATGATTGGCAGTTTCGCTCGAATTTCGAAAATCTTCAAGTCCATAGTAGGCGCTTAGCGGCCGTCAGATTTAAGTGTTCTGCGCGATAGATTTTTAATGTTTCTATTGTGATTTATGGATGCTTTGGACATCACATATAAACTGACGGGTTGCTCTACAAGTACAATGAATCTGAAGACCCTCGAAATTCGATGGAACGAGCAATCTCTATAAAGACAAAACGCGACTTTACACTCTAGTAAAATTATTAGAAAATTTCGTCCTGCCATATAGCAGCAAGTGAGAAAAACGTATATTTTGCTAGTGAAGAAAAATCAAATTCGAATTTAAGTTCATTAAATAGTGGGAAGTTTTTTATACATGAAGAAATATTTATCGAGTGACCAGACGCTTAGTGCCAAAAAATGAAAACTCTTCATTTACATAAAGTGACTAACGTTTTCTGTCGAAAAGAGACAAGGCTGTACGCAACGTTGGCTTAAACGTAGACTTCATATCTAACGTAGTTTTACGTAACACTGAAAATGCTTCGACATGTGCACGATATTGTCAGTGTGGAGATTCATGTTCTAATAATCGCTGTTCTTTAGCAGAGTACTTCCAACATTTCCGAAGGTAAATAGGTAGCAAATATGAAAATGAATATGTTTTGACGGCTGGCGTAGTGCTGATGTCAGTAGAGCTGTTTCACTAAAGTTCATTATTTTCAGACCACTGGTGGTCTCAGCCTACTTCGTTTTTACTAGTATTTGTTATTTAAGTAAATGCTCACAATTAATAGTCATGTAAACCAAAACTTCAAAAACCATCCTCCCTAATAGCTGTCTGGTTTAGCATTCAACTACCTAGTTTCAAATGTCTCATTCCAGTTTCCTTAAGAATATATGGTCTTTAATGGAACTTGCGCAACTCAAAAGTTTTTCCTGTTCAATGTTATGATATTCCAGAATATTCTAATCCTAACACGCGATTTATTTTGAAATTCGAGTGTTACAGTTTTGTAGGCCCAGAAACATAAAACTTCCCTCAAATAACAAGTGAACTTGTCAACTATTTTGTTAGAAAAATTAGCTTTCCAGCAAATTCTCGGAAGGCTTGTGTAGACCCAGGTGTACTCCTGAACTTGTGCCCTATAAAAAAAGAACTATTGTTCACTGAAATACAAAAGGATTCATCTTATGGTTAAACAACTTTACTTCAGCGCTTAATGTGTTTAGAGCTATTTACTTCTCCTTTATTTACATAGTTTCTAAAAACAAACTGGTCTGTATTTGACAATTTGTAATTTCTGTCGCAGGCCCATCTTTAAATCGGCGTCATGCTCATACCCATGATGAGCTTGCGTTCAGCAGTCATTACGTAAACTTCTGTGTGAATCTCGAAATCAGTCGTCGCCTGTCATTCATTACGTAAAGCTGCATGTTAATCCGTAGTGAGACTCAACAAGTAAGACTGTGGTCTTTCTTTAAATCTGAAATTACATGTTATTATGACAGGCCAAGTAATTTCCTTTTAACGCTGCGCTACAGTTCAAAGTGATACAGATACATGACACTGTTTTTTCAACATCATAACCAAGTATCTGTTAACAAAAGACAAACGCTCAATTCTTCGGCGTCAGCAATCCCCATCTTGGTCAGCGAACCATGTGTTTTTTTTTCATCTTGCCCGAAAGATCTGGATCTTCCGATCAGTATCACTCACGTCTATGCGGAATTGTCAAACTGTTGCTACTACGTAACTGTGGCTGAACGCAAAATTGCATTTGCTTGACATACAGCCACAGTTTGTCTTTCCCAGTGTCAGTACAGTTTAGACATTTTGTGCACAAGAGTCGTCGTGTCCCACATACTTCACCTTCGGAGTAAGTTTTCAATTTCTGTGCAATTTTCACTCGCTCACTGCGATTCACCTGTCATCCGTATTATAGCAAAAGCTGTACCTACGGGACGACTGAAATCTTTGCTCTCTTCCATGCATTGGAACTGCACAACGGTCTTAGCGCGGAACGACATATGTAACTTACGTCCTTACATTATCTTGACTGTGTTGCGTTGCACTGAAAGAGGTCAGCTTTTCTATACACTTTCCACTTTCATCATTTTGTGAATATCATGCCTTGTAGTTGTCCTCATTCTAATTATTATCTCGAACACATTATCTTGCTTCGGGGAAGAGCATGCTGAGTTATGTTCTTCTTCCTGTGCCCGTTACTAGCTTTTCCCTTCCTTCCTCGTCTGTTTAGTCTGAAAACATTAAAACAGGGCTGAGTATTTTTTTAACGTGCCGTACGTACCACGTACATCTCTTTTTGTCTGAAGTAGTGGTACCAACTTTTAGGTTAATCAGCCCTTTCTCTTAGTTAGGGAGTGCAAAGTAGCTTTGTAAAATAACATTTAGCGAATCCTGACCTTTCGCTGCTCTTTCTGCTTGACAAAACAAATAAATAAAATAAATAAATAAATAAAAATTAAAATAAAACAAAATTCAAAAGAAAACTCTGGCATTGAGCTGATATAGTACGTTTTCGCCTTTTTTATACTTCTCCCTGGCGGCTAGCCGAGCGGATGCAACCTAATTTCCTTGTAAAATAGCCAAGCGCCGTCCTTAATCGTAGAGCAGAGGCGGGTTTTGTAGAAGAGTCTTGCTGCAGACCATCGCTGGTGAACATGCTTGTCCTTAGCAAACAAAGTTTTCGGATAAATCGGAATGTGTGAAGTAAGCACGGCCATTGCTAGCCACGAAAGTAGCATTACTTTCTAGTTCTACAATTAATTACGTCCTTAGGATAACATTTAAGTGTGTAAATTGACTCATGAATGGTGCTGGATCTTGGGTTCAGGGTTTGTTCGTCAATAGTGGTTGTATCTTGTTACTTGTAATTACTTCCACGTGTAATCTCTCGAGTTAATTATTCAACTGTACTTCATTTCGCGGAGTATAATCTGAAAGAAATTCTTGATAGGTGAGAAATTTTGACAGGAAAATAAATTTGGAAGCCTGCATCGCTGTCAGCCATATGTGTGTCTCCTTTGAAATCTCGGTTCCTGTTCATTATTCTTTATCTTCATCGCCTTCAGCAAGTCATATCATTGTAGTCCATGTCTGAGTGGCGCGTGTGTATTTACAGTAAGGCAACGTTTACTACTGTCAAGCCGCTCTCTTTGTATGGTGTCGAACCACACGCGACGACTGACTTGTGCTTGTCGGTTATCGATCTGTTTTAGTACATCGAACTCTACCTCCCGAGTACAGCGAATACCAAAACTATAAACTGGGAATTTTATGACGAACTCTGTCAAATTTAACGGAATTTGCGACTCAGAGAAGCCTTTTTTTTCAGCGTTAACATTTCGTAGTGTCCAATATAACTGCAAGATCTCAGTAATGAGGAATATAATTTACATGTGCATGGACGGAATTTTTTCCTCTCTGTTGCCGTTGGAAGTACAAATAATTACAACTGTAGATGCTCGACTTGTGGTTTCCGTTCTCCCCCTGTCGTTGATGTTTTAACCGACGTCCCATCGAGAGCCCCTGCTACTATTTCATTAATTTCGTCGTGATTCACTGTGTGTTCACAGAAACATAGCTAGAATATTATCCCTAATGATAAGATTGTTGTGTGTGAAGTTTTTATGTAATAAAATATTGTTTCTATGGAAATTAATGTACCGCTTTTAATTCACACCCAAAAGATAAATCACATGGCAAAAATGTGTGACAAATGATTTGGAGGCTGATGAGTAATAACATACCAGAAAAATTGTTGGTCACCTTATGATTGTGCAGGATCAAACACGTTTTCTTACGCAATATAGATCTGGTACTAGGGCTTAAATTTCTCGTTCGTTCAACATTCGGTGCGACACTAGCACGTTCGGTTGACGGCGTTTCCTTATCAACGGAAGCACAATGACAAATGAATTTTCCTTTTATTAAAATAAATTAATAGATTGTTCGTCAATCGGAAGCAAACCAAAATCCACTCACTGTGATGAAAGAAGAAAGACTCTCGGTGAAGGTAGTAGTCAAAGATCCTATTCGCTTAAGCGCGAAGTGAAAAATGGTTCGTGAGTCAGTGGTTAAGCAACACTGAAAGGAAAGAACTATATCGTGAGATCGCAGGTGTAGATGTTTAGGGTTTCTAATGTTCTAATGTGTGTGATTTCTTATGGGACCAAACTGCAGAGACCATCGGTCCCTAGATTTAGACACTACTTAAACTAACTTAAACCTACCTAATCTAAGGACGTCACACACACCGATGCACGAGGGTTGGACTCGAACCTCCGAGGAGGGGAGGTTTACGATTTATTCAATACATGTGTGTCTGTAATTCTTGTCTTAATAATGTGTATCTCTTTTAGCGTTATTTGACAACCGCTGGAAATACTGCAACAGTTGCTGAAGTTCCATGTTGGAATTGTAAAAGCAATAAATAAGCACTTCCCCGTTGTAGTGAATAGATATTAGAAGTTTCCGATGTCCGAAATGGGTCACCAATTAACAGAACTGTGTTACAGGAAATGACGTAACTGCGGCCTGCTCTCACCAGCCCACCTCGTCAGTTTTCATCTGGCCGCTGCGCAGAAATCGCGCGGAGTTGATCCAGCGCGAACATAACGTCCATCTCCGACTCTACATTTTTCCGCCCTCCCGGGGGAGTCCGGCCGTGACAGGACTTCGGTGGAGCGACGCAGGGCAGCCGCCGCAGACGCCAGGTACTGCGCCGCCGCTGTTGTTGCAGCGCTAAAGGTCAAGTGGGGGTGAAGTACCGGAACCACGGAGCACCAGGAGACCAGGCATGTAGTGAGTAGCACCGGCTACTGCCCTCTAACTAGCTACGTCACTTGCTGTGTCACTGATGTAGCAGTGTGACGGCGTCAGCGTAGTTTCTTCAGAATACCCTCACACATTCCTCCCTTAATCCTCTAAAAACAGAGCTAGTTCTTCGTTTGTAATCAGCGTGATGTTCTTTGTCAGTTTGGTCTTACTTAAATTCCATTTTCGTTACCTTCGAACAAGAGCCTCTTCGTGGCACTGTCTTCTACACCTAAAACCTCACATAAATAGAGGTGACAAAGGTCATGGGAGAGCGATATGAAACATACGCAGATGGCAATAATATCGCGTACACAATGTATAAAAGGACAGTGCTTGAGCGGAGCTGTCATTTGTATTATGATTCATGTGAAAATGTTTTCAATACGAATATATCCACACGACAGGAATTAACAGACTGTGAAGTCGGAATGGTAGTTGGGGGCAAACGCATGGGACAGCCCATTTCGGAAACTGTAATGGAATTCAATATTCCGAGATTCTCAGTCTCAACAGTGTGCCGAGTAAACCAAATTTCAGGCATTACCTCTCACCATGGACAATTCAGTGACAGAAGACCAACACTTAACGACCGAGAACACCGGCGTTTGAGTGCGGTTGTCAGTGCTAAGAAATAGTGCGTGAAATAACCGCTGAAATCAATGTTGGACGTACGAGAATCGTATCCGTTAGGACTGTGTGGCGGAACTTGGCGTTATTGGGCAATGGCAGCGTACGACCGACGTAAGTGCATTTTCTAACAGCACAATGTCGCCTGTGGCGCCTCCTCTAGGCTCATGACCATGCCGGTTGAACCCCAGACGACTGTAAAACCGCGAGCTGATCACACGAGTCCCGATTTCAGTGGTGCAAAGCCCAAAGAAGTCAAGGGTCCGAGTTGTCAACAAGGCTCTCTGAAAGCTAGTGGTGGCTCCATAACGGTGTGGGCTGTTTTTACGTGGACTGTAACTAAACGGCTGTAGAGACAGCAGGGCTCAATATTTCTGCGGGAGACTTCCACCAGTTTGGTGAGTCCATTCCACATCGAGTTACTGCACTACGTGGGGCAAAAGAAGTTCCTACACGGTAATCGAAGTCACCTTAGTGTACAATCTACATGACGTTGTACAGTGCCTGGTAGCGAGTGCATCGCAACAGCACATTCGGTTTTCTTACCCACTCCATTCGCATATTCAGCGCGGGAACAATGGCTGCAACATAATTGTCGTACAAATCTGACATATAATACAGGTTCTATAAATTCACTCAACAGCTTTACGAGAACTGCTACGATACTAGCAGTTCGTCTCCGAATACAATCTATGTCTGCTGTAATGCCAATTTTTTAAGGACTTCAGATTGGACAAATCAGACTATCACACTAGATTCTTCTATGTGATTTCATTTACAGATGCAATCACCCAACCCCTTCCATTCGTTATCTATATTACTGCTTGTGCTCGTCCTATCTTTCTAAAAAAAGAATATCCCAATCCGACATATCGAAATAGCACCTGAATTTTTTTATACAGAAAGAATACACTGAAACAAATACAATGTCAAAATTTTAGCTGCTTAGACACACTACGAGTATTTTTAAAAAAATGATGTTAAAAATTTGCAAATTCCTGGGTCACCAGACGGTTGGAGAAATATTCACTTCTGACATAGACTGTAGCAGACATTGCATGCGGAACACGGCAAGCAAATATTCTTTGTTGATAGCAAACCGCTAAGTTAATAACATGGCAAAACGTGATCATGAAGTCAGTTTCAGTTTCCGTTGATAGCTTCTTGGACAGAACTGTTCACAACTATTACTCAGTAGAATTTTCAAGTAATCCATAATAATTAGCACTTGCCTTTACGAGACGTTAACAATGGAGATGAAACTCAATTAACTGCCTTGTGTTTCCTTGGTGTATGCTAGCTAACACCTTTTGCCATCGTGTAATACACAAACAACGCCCAATATCATACCTCTTACTTTTTTTCTCGTTATTAATTTCTAAAAACGTTTTATTTTCCTCTTTAGTAATAAGAAATTTGTACATTGCCCTATAAGACGGCATGGATAGGCTTTGTGACAAAAGAGCAATGTCCGGGAATATTAAATTTTTTTAACAACTTTTGTTTCAGTCTCTCTTGAGAGTGCATATGTTTTAGATCTCACAGAAAAAGGACGTGTAATTTTCACTTGTGCATCTACAATGTAGAAGTAAATTTAATGTGTGATAATATATGTATTTTCTTTCATGTTTAAGAGTTACCATAGACGCAAGAATATTTTTATTTATTACGCCAATAGTTGTTCACAATCATGACTTTCGCTTGCAGTCATGAGAAGGCTGTAATTTTTTCCATCCTGCAAGACATCCTTACCAGTACTGCAAGTAGTAATTATCTCTAATTGGTAAATTTCACGCCGATTCATACTCTTTGTGTTAGCTGTTGGGTTGCTTCAAAGAACTGTTATTCCAAAATCGACCAACAAACCTAACAAACCTCTCGGCAGGTTCCAGACCCCAGTTAATGTTTTCAACATTGCAGAGATGAAACCAGAATTGCGTGGTATGGAATCGAAATCATGCCCTATTATTATTTATTAGTTGATTTTCTAGGACATTCATTCCAGTGACGTCGAGATTTCGTTACAAATTGTGAAAACATTAGAACGAACAGGAAATAATTGACTATTCCACGAATTGCGGTTCAGACAATGGTCGTTGTACTAATTACAGTCAAGAATAGAAATACAATACAGAGGAAAGTTTGTATGTTTTTTGGTTAAACGAAGGAGAAAGAAAATGTTTAAAGTTAAGCAGCGTGCAAAAGCCAGTTCCATTTCATAAAATCTGAATGTGAGTTATGTAAATGAGACAAGGATTTGCAGGGAGTTCGAAGTACATGCCAAAATGAAATTTATAAAATTGTAAAAGAAAAACTATGAAATGATTTAGATGTGCTCGTGAGGCCCAATACACTGTTACGGAGGTACATCTGCTAGGCTGTGCTCTCTGAAACAAAGTGAGATGACCATTGCTGATTTCTAGGCTTCTTCGACCTATTTGAACAGATTCAGAAAATTACATGAAAAAAGTAGTAAAGTTACGAAATTTACTTGAATATAATATGTAGAGAAGATGTTATTAATAGATAATACTGTAGAGTAATCCGTAGCTCACACGAAGAAAAAGTGTCTTGCTATCCCCTAAAGTGATGTGTATGAAGTCAATCAGCATTCACGAAACGACTGAAAGTCGCTTGTGAAGTCTGTGGATATTATGATACATTCGTATATAACTATGTCAGTGATAAGTATCAGTGGATTACTGTATCGTCAGCTTTTCATGTGTCTTCAGTATTTTCAGGGCAAAAATCACGATCAAAATTTAAAAAAAGGGCTGTTTAGTTTCAACAATCTTGTAATCGAGTTTGTAAAATGGTTAAAAATAGGAGGAAAAGTGCTAAATTTCATTAAAAGCGTCTTCAGAGCAGCCGCAGAGAATAACTGCGTTTGTTGAACTCTTGGACTGGACATAACGACACCCTTGTCTTTAGGAGGACGACGAAAAGACTGTTAATACAATTTGGTTTCCACTCGTAACTAATACTATGATTCACCATCTCGATAGATTTTTCAAGCAAATTATACGCCATTGTAAGCTCCGACAGCTCTTTATTATTTCAAGTTATCAGCGGAACAGTGCTGGGCCGGTGAACTTTGATCATTTGTGCATTCTCAGTTTGCATCAGCACGTTTTACGAATATGATCAGGCACTGCGGGCATGCAGCACAACGTGCAGAACAAAGGTAACGACCAATTCATACTACCTCCAATTGCGTTTAAATAAAACTACTAACTACTGCCAAGTGCCTAACTGCATTAATTTTTCTATAATTAGGTTTGTGTGGTCTAAAGAAAATATTTGTTTTCATCACGCAATAGACATTCGCTGTTTTGTGGCAGCTGCAGGGAGTAAAGAACCAACTGTTTCATTCTTAGCAAAATATTCAAAAATTTTCGGAAAGTCGTGCTTCTGAAATTGTTTTAGAATATCTCACGTCAACAAATTAAAATCCCAATTTGCGGCAGTCTGTAACGTAACATCATACACTGTCTTGATTTGCTTTCCTCATTTGTGTAACAATTGGATCTGCAACAGTTGTGGATATGAATTGTATGTAAGTTATTCAAAAACTTAATGATCTGAGAGATTTCTGGAATGGTTTAAGTGCTTCAAAAGGCTTGTGTGTACTTGGCGCTACGCGGCGCTATGTACTGTTGTTACGGCTGCTTCGCTTATTTGCCGAATCTCGCGTTAGGCACATAGGGAATAATAAATGGTTCAAATGGTTCAGATGGCTCTAAGCACTATGGGACTTAACATCTGAGTTATCAGTCCCCTAGACTTAGAACTACTTAAACCTAACTAACCTAAGGACATCACACACATTCATGCCTGAGGCAGGATTCGAAACTGCGACCGTAGCAGCAGCGCGGTTCCGGACAGAAGCACCTAGAACCGCTCGGCCACAGCGGCCGGCTGATGTGACATGCTCAAGATCTTCATCACTAATCCTGTAAACGGATTCTATCGGTTTCTTAGTGTTTATCGTAGGCATCGTCTTATTTTATTCCACATTTAAAGACAGCTACCAAATATTAAATAAAGTGAACATTTTTGTCCAGGTCTTCTGTAATTCCATACGACAGTCTAAGACTATAGTTTCCCATGTGTAACAGCGTCGTCAGAGAACAATCTAATAGTGTTGAGGATCCTATCTGTTTAAACTGTTTACGTACTTTTAGATAATTAGAGGTTCTATTACGCTTGCCCGCAGCACAACCGATGTTTCATTCGTTGTTATGAAACATTCGCCTTCCAATATAATGTACTGGGTTGCATTAGTCACACATTTCTGGAGAAATTCACGTATTTGGAAGATATTCCGTTTGATCGAATCTTGATCTGTTGTTTGCAAATATCGTGTCTGAATAAAGCAAGATGTGTTTCATACGAGTAGTGCCTCTGGCTTAAAATTTTTCCTTCTACCGCTTCTTTCTGTGTCACACTACCCACTGAGTTTCACGGCATGTCCCATTAATCAGTGTCTAGGTCTCCCAAAAGTTTTTAGTAGTGAACTTTTGCATTCATTTCTTGGCAGCGGCTCTTCATTTCATAATTTGCGCGTACTTAACTTGCTATGTCTTTCCAGCATATTAGAAGCTTCCACTACTCGGAGGTGACAAAACTCTTTGGATAGCGATATGCACATATGAATATGTCAGCAGCTCGTGCTCTAGTGGCTGTCGTTTCCGCCTTTGAATGATGGGTTCGATTCCCGACCGGGTTGGGATTTTCTCTGTGCAAGGACTGAGTGTTTGTATTGTCTTCATAATTTAATCATCATCATCATTCGTGATAGCGGCTCGATTGGACTATGTAAAGACTTGGACTGTGATAAAGTTAGGACTTTGTACGGGCCCTGACAACTGTAACCTCGAGGTTTGAGGCGCCTTGAACTGTTCGTGCAGCTCCCCCCGTCGGAGGTTCGAGTCCTCTCTCGGGCATGGGTGTGTGTGTTGTCCTTAGCGGAAGATAGTTTAAGTCAGATTAAGTAATGTTTAAGCCTTGGGACAGATGACCTCGACAGTTTGGTCCCATAGAAACTGAATACCAAAACCACCATTTGCAGCCTTTCATGGACTTCATGTTCCCAAATATTGGTTGATATTTTATGGATAAGAATGCGCCATCTCACCGAACCATATTTGTTAGCGACTGGTTTAAAGGACGTTCTAGACTATTCGAGCGAATGATTAGGCCACTCATCGAACATTCATGGGGCATAACGGAGATGTTAGTTCTCACACATAATCCTGCACAGACAAAAGTTTCATAACTGTGGACGTTTATAGAGGTGGCACTGCTCAGATTCTGCAGGTGACTTCCAACGACTTGTTGAGTCTGTGCCACGTCGAGTTGTCAGTGCCACGCGAAAGGATGTCCAACACGATATTAGCAGGTATTCCATGCCTTTGAGTGAACTTGATGCATACTTTACCCGCTTGTGTTGGTCATTTCCGATGCACAGTGCTACCGCGCAATGGCCCGTTCATTGTCTACAGTCGTTGTTTGGTACTTTTGGCCACTGTTCCTTCACCGTTCATAAAGTGAAGCTCTGTCTGTCATCTGCGTTAACCGCGATTAATTTTATGTGGTCGTTCCACTTGAAATCGGTCCGTACGCATATTCACAGATACTTTGTGGCAGTAACTACTTCCGGTGATTGTTCTGCAATCTAATAATTACACAATATACGATCTTTCTGCGTATATATTCACAATAAGTTACTTTGTTTCTTTTGATGATCGATTGCCAGCTCGTGCACGAAGCGTAGATTTTCTGCAGGTCATCCTATACTTTGCAAAAATTTTCCAGCGTGATCTCTCTCTGCGTACAACAGTAGCCGCGAATGCCTTATGGACTTTCAACGTTATCAGCTCCGTGATTTATACATATTGCGGGAAGTAATGGTCCAGGGAACTATATTAAGGTACCCCCGGAGTTAATTTTACGTGTGAAGGCTTGTCTCCATTCAGAATGACGTGATATGATTTGTTTCCTAGAAGCTCTTGAATCGAATCACAAAATCGATCTGATGATGGGTATCCTCGTATTCTGTTCATTTGGTGGCAGGTTGGAACTGCCTTCCAGAAGTCAAGGAATATGTCATCTATCTTTTCGTCTACATTTGTTGCATTCTTTACCTAGTTGACGAACAGAGTGGATTTCTCACGAACGCTCCTAAAGAGGAGATTTTCTATCTCTAGAAATGTCATAATAATCGAGCATAGAACATGTTCCAAAAATTGTACAGATGGTTCAAATGACTCTGAGCACTATGGGACTTAACATCTGAGGTCATCAGTCCCCTAGAACTTAGAACTACTTAAACCTAACTAACCTAAGGACATCACACACACCCGAGGTAGGATTCGAACCTGCGACCATAGCGGTCGCGTGGTTCCAGACTCAAGCACCAAGAATCGCTCGGCCACAGCGGCCGACCAAAATTATAGAACAAATCGATGTCAGAGATGTAGGTCTATATCTGTTCGATGACCCTTCTTGAAACAATGGGAACAACCTATGTTTTTTTCCATAAGCACGAACGCTGCGCTGGTCTAGAGATCTACGGTACAATGGTGGTAGAAGAAAATCAAGTTCTTTCTCTTACTGTGTGTAGAATTGACCCGTCAGATCTTTTCTCTGTTGAGCGACTTCTGTTGCTTTTCTATTCCTAAATCATTTGTTGTTATATCCGTCATTGTGCCGTTCGTGCGAAAATTTGTAGGAAGATCGACAGTGCTATCTTCCGCAGTCAGGAAAAAGACGTCTAATATGAGAAAATTTCCTTACAGAATGTAACTCGTCGTATCTTCTATAATCAAGTACTGAGTCATTAAAACTATCTAATAATCTTAAGCCTCCCTTCTCCGTCCCTCGAGTAAATTACAGTCCATTGACATGTTTAAGCGGTGGGGATTAGTACCGTGATGGACACGGCGTCGGTCCGTTACTGGCTGGATGACATTTTAATTTCGCTGCGGCTGCCACGAGCGATACCGGTAGGCCCTGTTGAGGGCGCAGTTGGGCCCGTCCGTCCGAAGACAGCGGGCCACGCGCGCCCTCTATGCTTCTGGGGCTGCGGCCAGACGGCACAGACATCGAACGGCCGTCCGAGCTGCGCGAGAGGACCAACTTTACCTACCGTTCAAGTTGGGAGCGTTGCTGAGTGCGCTGGGACTCTGACGCCTCTGAAATGTCACCATTAGTTGCGAAATAGCTAATGGCTACTCCCACAGAGCTGTTGGAGGCAGATTTCTTATGAGAGTAGACTTGCTAAAGGAAACTCGTAAGTGCGTTAAAAGGTTTTTAATTCTTGTCATTTGTAAAGTGAAGAAATATTTGAAATAACTGGTTGTGAGACTTGATTTTGATTGTGTTTTGTTTGTTATAACAGTTGCCGGCGTTTGATTTGACTGTGGCGCCTGGTAATTCCCCACTGTCGATTTTCAGTAGCCTTCATTAACCATATTCTTCGCGACAGATGCTCTTAACTACTTACAGAATGCCTGTTTCTCACATGCAGACATGCTGCTTACCAGTGTTTTGCAATTAAATCACCTTAATTTCCTAAGAAAAAGTTGTTTGCCTTGTCAGTAGACTTAAAGCGTTAATTATCAGTGCCTGGTAAATGAAAGCGCATATTTATTTTTAAAAAATCACAGTAATCGGTAGGAGAAAATTATTCTAGCATCAGATATTTGTTTGTACTTCAATTAAATTTCTATTGTACCGTACCTCGATCAGTAAGAACGGAGCCTTTACAGAATCTCTCTCGTAGTTCTTCAGTGTGTCTGCCGGATTGTTAAAAGTCCTTTCTTCTCAGGAACGGCTTGACGTATCAAGTTGAACTGCACAACGACGAAGCGTCTAAGACAATGCAATCAAAAGATACGGTCTTTTAAGTCAGGAAGAAACATTTCACAATGCAAACAAAGGAAAAAATCGTAAAATTGTTAATTTGTACTTATATCATACGAAATATGTTCTTGCCGTTTAGCACCAGATTGGGTGTGTGTTCGGTCGTCTGTTAAGACCTGTGTCCCAGAAATGAGTGCACATGTCAAGTTGAAACTTGTGTCACTTACTAAGGTCTAATGTCCCTTCGCACAGTAATAAATGAAAGCTTGTAAGTCAATGGAACCAAAAGACACGGCCATTTATGTCACAAATTTTCATACTCGCAAGCTCACTCATCAAAGCCTATAGCTTCCGTCCCTTTGTTCTAGACTCATGCAATTTAGGAAAAGCAAGGTTTCAATTTCCAAGTAAAGAAAACAACGTGAAAATTGGGAATTTATAAGTACGCCGAACTAAACATTTTTTATCGTTTATCTGACTGTCTGTTCGTTCGTCTGTTAAATCAACTTTTCCTCAGGAAGGGGTAGACTTATAAAATTGGAATATATGTCACATACTGAGGTTTATAGCCTTCTGTTATTATAAAAAAATTAGCTTCCTAAGACAAGGCAAGCAAAAGATAGAGCCTTTTACTAACAAATTTTCGATGGGCAAAAACTCACCCATTAAACGCTATAGGGTATTTATCATTGAATTAGAACCACGAATTTTGGTAAGAAGGAAGGTTTGGAGGTACAATTACAGGTAAAAATGAGAAAGTAGTTAATTTTTAATTATTTCATGCGAAAAGAATACATATTTTTTCATTTGTTGTTCGTCGTCAAACTAACATTCTCTAAAGTTTTCGAATCGCTGAGACCGATATCTTGCAGGAATCAGTGTCGATAAGATGCAAAAAATCGAGATTCTCGATTCATGGAAGTGATGAACCGTCTATATACGAGTACACTGCCGTGCGGTTAGAGACGCCACATCACGAATTGCGCGGCCCCTCCCGCCGGAAGTTCGAGTCCTCCCATGGGCATGGGTGTGTGTGTGTTGTCCTTAGCGTAAGTTAGTTTAAGCATTGTGTAGATCTAGGGACCTATGACCTCAGTGGTTTGGTCATTCAGGGACTCACATACACATGTCTACATACACAGTTAAATGCACGTGTCCAAGCCACACCTGGCCATATTTTTTATCTTTTTTTTTTTTTTTTTTGCAGCGTACTTGAATGGTTGACGCGTTGTAACTAAACATGGCGACAGATTTGGTAAAATGAAATTGTTATGACGACATCATAATGACGATAAGAATGTGTACAGGTAGGAGATAAAGTTCACGAAGCCAGGGGCGAGTCAATATACAGTACTTATGGTTCACTGTAGCAACAGCATTAGCCCATCTCTTTGTCCAGTTGTAAGCAGAATCGTCTCGTGGTTGGCGCCAGTCCAGTGTCGACCAATCACACAAAAGGCATCCCGTATTAACCGTAATGTACTCGTACCGGATCAGCATCGGGGAGCACGCAGTGGTCGCGGGCGGATTGATTGCGCCATCTATTAATTAGGGGAATGCCCCCTGTGTAGCCGGCAGCGCAAAACGAGATTACAGGCCGGCTAACCGGACGGGACCTTCCGCTGATTGTCACAATCAGCGCGCCGATCCTGCCGGACCAGACACCCCAGCCAGCGGGATCGCTGGCCACTGGCCCTGTTAATGGCCGCTCGGGGTGAGACCGGTAGACGTAGACCACATGTGAGGGCTTCCCACACACATTACATGTGGAATATACGAGGGTTTTAACAATCTGATGTCACACATCTCGTAAAATTTTGAAAATGTAATTATTTACCGACAAGAGCTGGCAATACATTTCTTTATTGAACAAACTGTTTCTGTCCACGGACCATCATCAAACTCATAAAATACATCATCACAGTCGGCGATAAAATCAAAGACGTGAAATAATACAACCCATGAATTCGCCCGTGCTGTTAAATAGTAGTAGTTACATCGTCAATCACGAAAGCTACATATTTCGTATTACGTTCTGCATACTACAGTACATATTGAGTACGTAGAATTCTTCCGTTCATGTTGTTAACGCTCGCTGGTAATATAATATGAATTAATGCACTGTTTGCACATTTTTACGACTGGTGATGTAATTTTCTACTATTTAACCAAGTCAAGAATCTCATAATTTGATGCCTTTAACTTTATCACCTAGTATTACAACCCTCCTACCTTTCCGGATAATTACGTTTTTCTATATGACCGTGTACCTAAAGTCCCTAATCTGTGAGGAAAAGGCATCTAATTCGAAGAATGATGCAAAACCGATAGGAGTAGATTAAGTCGTAACCGAATCGCCACTGTTCAGTACTTTAAAATAACGATTAGAAACAAATTTAGGTTAACATACATATATTTTTGTTACGTAAGCTAATTTTTAATTAACAGTAGTTAGTGGAAATTTGGAAAAAAGGTTTTCAAAGTATGACATTAATGAAAACAACCAACGTCCGCCAGTTCCTCACCGGAACAAGAATAATTAAATTAAAAATGAAATTTATAATCGTAAGCAATCTTACCTAAGGATAGATATTAGTGTCCTGAAGTAGTACTTCACACCACAGATGTCACAGTAGTCAGATAATAATCAAACAGCAAACACTTGCGACATATTATATTAAGTTTCGAAGATCAATTAGAGCAAGATTGTTTATTGACTGCGGACAGAAACTTTTTGTTACGTTACACACCTTAATCAGGCCTGTCGTAACTGTAGCAAACAGAGAGATTGTTTGAATTCACTTTATTGGTAAGGACAGTCATTTACCTAGCAGTTACTCTGATATTTCTTTGTAATAAAAATTGTGTCACATGCTATAAATCAGAACTGTGGTTTGACAGTGAAATTCAGTGTCCAAGTTACATAAAATTCTACTACCATTTTTTTATTATGAAATTTACTGTATTTATAGCAAATTAATTAATACTAGCTTTTGCATCATTCTATTTATGGCAGTATTCATAATACAGCCAAATTACGTAATTGTCCAAAAGTTGGAAAAATTACGTTTTAATAATCTAAAATTAATGTTCACTTTATTTCCAGTTAATTTTATGATTATCTTGGTTCGTTCAAAGGGATAGGATGGATACTACTTGGATAACGACACAGGAAAATTAATTACTTGTCAATATGCACGATAACAACGTTATTTAAACAAAAATTTCCAACTATACTGGTCAAACTATTACCATGGTAGTTATAAAAGATCTACATCGTACTTCACTTCATGATGCCGTTTGTTTGTCGAGCGGCTTCATTTATCGGTAAAATAGGGCACAGGTTGATCTTCTTTCCATATCATAGCCAGTAACGAGGGCCCATAGTACTTTTGGTGTTATGTGAATCTTCCAGCATTTTTACTGTGCCCAATAAATTCCATATTAAACATCTGCCAAAACAACCATTTCTGTTTTCACTGCTCCGCACTTTTGCATAGCCCCACCGGCGAATGCGCACAACCAATGACACCAATCGTCTCCTCTCGATTCCGAACTGCTACTTTTTTGGCGTGCTCGCACGCTCAGCGATAATGAATTTAAAGTTTATTACACCCTTTGGCAATAGCTTTTCCCTGACTAGACCAGCGGGTCTACTTACAAATCGTTAAAATTCCATGCGTATTCTCTTTTTTAAATAAAAATAGCATTTGTAACTTGACAACATATTTACAAAAACAATATTTAGCACAACTAATAAAACAAACTTCGTAAAGCACGTAGAAAATCTATGATCATCCAAAGAGGTGTGGTGTTATAGCATGTTTCCATTTCGTTCATCGTAATCGATGTTTCACGAAAGCGTAAAACTGTCTCATTCATAATTTAAACAATGAAAACTGCACAACTCCTTATTATGCGCTTAGCACAACGCATTTCGAAAATTTGTTCTCATTTTGAAGTTATTTGTTTACATAAATATATTTGTTGATATTTGTTTGACAGAGGCAGAAAATCACATGCAAGCATCTCCAATAATATTCATGTAAACGAATACACATGAAACCGGGAATAAATTCTCGAAACATCTTGTGCTAAGCATAAAAAAATAGGAAACTGGTGTAACTATCATTACTTAAATCACCTAGTATGTGTAGCAAACGTTTTATGAAACTGACGGTTGTCTGTGGGCCGAAAATCGTTGCTCAACAACGAAATTTTATCAGCAGCTCCTGGCGATGATAAATCATGACGCTCTGTCTGGTATCGTACAGAGATTGCGCTGCCACACAAAAGTTGGCAGCGCGTATCGATAGCACAGACATTAACGAGGGCAGTCCGCAACGTCGCGTGGGAGGCGGCCCTGAAGACCACGCCTCCCCTCACAGCACAGCAGCGCCCTCACGCTGGAGTCAACATAGTGTGAGCCAGCAAGAGCTCTGTCCAGTTCGTGACCTTATCTGAAGGATTCATCATCACAGTGTAGAATCAACATGACGGTTACAGTTTCTGATGCGCCTGTTCATTTAATGTGGAACACTGTTCTGCAAAAGAACAGTTTGTTAATTTGTGCATCAAATACTGCTTTAATAATCAACAATAGTTGTAACTTATCAAGCAATCCTATCGCTAAGAAGCGTGTCAAAGTTAATTAAATGCTTACATATGCAACAAAGTGAGCCAATATTTCATGTGTTCTACTTAGATGAAAAGCCTTCTCCCAGAGCTACAGAAGAAACCACAGTTGTAGCCATACGAAATTAGTATCGCATGGTCACAACACCAACCACGAGTAAGTGAAACTAAAGTAGTAACTTCCTAACACAGAATGAAATCGGCAACTTCCAGTCGGTTGTACTGAATTAAAGGAGTAAATTACTCCAGGAGTAAATTTCTCATTTACTTGCAAAGTAAATTTATTTACTCCATTACTGGTGGAGAGCATCATTGAAGAGTACGGTACTACAATAATAACGTAAGGAGGAAATAAGGTCAAAACTTACTCCTAGGAGTAAAGTAGACAGTAAAGTGCGATCTTTGAGTAGTGTGTTTTAAGTGTCGAATTCTATGGATTATTTGGACAACGAACAATACAGGGTGATTCAAAAAGAATACCACAACTTTAAAAATGTGTATTTAATGAAAGAAACATAATATAACCTTCTGTTATACATCATTACAAAGATTATTTAAAAAGGTTTTTTTTTCACTCAAAAACAAGTTCAGAGGTGTTCAATATGGACCCCTCCAGACACTCGAGCAATATCAACACGATACTCCAACTCGTTCCACACTCTCTGTAGCATATCAGGCGTAACAGTTTGGATAGCTGCTGTTATTTCTCGTTTCAAATCATCAATGGTGGTTGGGAGAGGTGGCCTAAACACCATATCCTTAACATATCCCCATAAGAAAAAATCGCAGGTGGTAAGATCAGGGCTTCTTGGAGGCCAGTGATGAAGTGCTCTGTCACGGGCTGCCTGGCGGCCGATCCATCGCCTCGGGTAGTTGACATTCAGGTAGTTACGGACAGATAAGTGCCAGTGTGGTGGCGCTCCATCCTGCTGAAATATGAATTGTTGTGCTTCTTGTTCGAGCTGAGGGAACAGCCAATTCTCTAACATCTCCAGATACTGTAGTCCAGTTACAGTAGCACCTTCGAAGAAAAAGGGACCAAAAACTTTATTGGCTGAAATGGCACAGAAAACGTTCAGCTTAGACGAGTCACGTTCATACTGAGTTGTTTCCCGCGGATTCTCAGTGCCCCATATACAGACATTGTGACGGTTGACTTTCCCGTTAGTGTGGAAAGTTGCTTCATCACTAAACACAATCTTTGAAACGAAAGATTCATCTGTTTCCATTTGAGCAAGGCTAAAATCACAGAAATCGATTCTTCTAATCTTATCAGCTGCAGACAGTGCTCGAACCAATTTCAGACGATAAGGTTTCATAAATAACCTTTTTCGTAGGACTCTCCATACAGTTGATTGTGGAATTTGCAGCTCTCTGCCAGCTCTGCGAGTCGATTTTCCTGGGTTGCGAACAAATGCTTGCTGGATGCGTGCTACATTTTCATCACTCGTTCTCGGCCGTCCAGAACTTTTCCCTTTGCACAAACACCCATTCTCTGTAAACTGTTTATACCAACGTTTAATACCCCACCTATCAGGAGGTTTAACATCATACTTCGTTCGAAATGCACGCTGAACAACTGTCGTCGATTCACTTCTGCCTTACTCTATAACACAAAAAGCTTTCTGTTGAGCGGTCGCCATCTTAGCATCAACTGACGCTGACGCCTAGTCAACAGCGCCTCAAGCGAACAAATGTACAACTAAATGAAACTTTATAGCTCCCTTAATTCGCCGACAGATAGTGCTTAGCTCTGCCTTTTGTCGTTGCAGAGTTTTAAATTCCTAAAGTTGTGGTATTCTTTTTGAATCACTCTGTATATGGAGATGGAGGAAGAGGTGAACATCCCAAGAACGAGGGTTGTAATGGAGAGGAGAGACACATTTGTGATGCATAGTGACAGTGATTTCAAAGGATTTCGTAAGGAATTTTTTGAGCTGCTGCTTGGTATGCTGGAGCCGTTACTACGGTATAATTCTGACAGGAACCGTGTTTTGTCTTCTAGGCTGCAACTTCTTTCTGGACTGGGAATACCTCGCACAGGTACTTATAAAATAAAAACAGGGTATCTCATTAATATCAGTCTTACTACTGCTGGAAGAGGTTTTAACAGTGTGATAACAGTATAATTGCATTAAAGCCACTGTATGTGTCCATGCTACAGAGCGAAGAAAATATATCAGAGAACAAAAGGTAATTCCCAAATGTCATAGTGGCCATAGAGTGTGTACATATACCCATGCATTGTTCTTCAGCAGCGCAAGCAGAACTATACAGAAATCGCAAGAATATTTTTCCTATCGATACACAGATCATCTGTGACGTCAATATAAAGATTATAACGTGGTAAGCCGATGGCCGGATTCCACACATGACGCACGCATTCGGGACAATAGTAGAGCTGCTGGGTTACTTGTTGGAGATAGTGGATATGTTATCCCGAAACATCTTATGACACCTGTGTTCCGAGTCCACACAAGAGCCGAACGGCGCTAAACATTCCTACCAGATGTGTAATAGAGCGAGCGCTCGGTGTTTGTAAGAAAGGTTCCAAAATTCTCACTAAAACAATACGATTTAAACCAAATAAGTGTTGGAATGTTATTGTGACTGCTGCAGTTGTACACAAATTTCGAATAGGGGTTAGAAATGTGTTTCACCCTGATACTGCCAACGTGAATGACACTGAACAATAAGCATTTCAGCTAGAAGCTCATGCTGCAGGCCAAGCTGTCAGAAGGTCTATTATACTTAATTAGTTTAATTAAATTTTATCTAGTTTGCTAGTAAAATTAAAAGTTAGTGCAAAAACTTTTCCTTCTTAAATTGTCACTACTACTGTGAAAGGTGACTCATTTTATTTATGTGTAACTAGTTATGTTCTTTTTTTCCTTCTTCCTTTTTTTTGGCTAAGGGATTAACATTTTCATTTTATTTCTTAATTGAGTATACAATTCATACAAAGTTTCGGTTATTTCTAAAAAGAGAACTTATTTTATAATTCTGCAAATTCAGATAAATATTAGAAAGTGTTATTAACAAAAATTAGTACCGATGCTGAAATGATAAGCACAAATATTATGCCATGCAAGAACATATTACTATTTGATAAAATATTAAGGAAGTAAAAGATGTTTTATACATATAAATATTTTCTTATTCATTCATAAAAACCAAAATTTCTCGAGTACATTGGCTGAAGAATAGGAAACCTGAAGTTTGTTCCATTACGTTCTTGAACATATTCATAATTTCCTTTTTAAGGTTATGCTCTTTTTTCATGATTCCTCTTTCTCTTTCAATTAATAACATTTTTGCATTACATTCCTCTCGTATTAAACGCATTTTTAAGGAATGAATCTCGCCTGCTTTTTTTCAACAACTCTCGGTTCTTCACTACAACCGCTTATTCTCTCCCTCTTTAGCTAGCGCATCTTCTGATAGGCTCCCAACAGGGAATGCATGCCGAGGTTCATGACTCTGGGATAAAGTTCCGCCTTCAGCAGTTTCATTGCTACCTTCATAGCTGTTATACTTGAAGACGCTTGTAAGTATCATATTATCTTCGGATGTGTCATTGCCGTTAACTCCAGCTATCTTCTTGAAAACCATTTGGCCTATATCGTCCATATTCGTATCACCTACTCCACTGCCAGTTTGAAATTGTTCTCAATTATATTTGGCTTTTATTTTCTTTGCTTTCGCTTTCATTTCCTTCCAAATTACTCTAAGCTGCTCTTGTGATCTCTGTGTAAGATCTTCTGCGTTGTATTCAATGTGTATTTTTCCCAAGCAATCTTTTTCTCTCTTTAGCATGTTGACATCGTGATTTTTAGATTCAGTAATAGTTATGTATTTTTTCATTATTTCAGCAAACCGCTCCTTTCCATTTTCTCGTACGTTTTTGAGCGTTTCTTAGCCACCTTCTTGTTACTGCTAGCTTGTATCTCAAACTGGCGCTTAAATTAGTACGTGTCACCAACCAACAATGGACGTTGGCAGCTGTAGATGGCGGGGTTAACAATAGATTCATCCATTAATAGCACATTCCTTTTTGATAATACACAGATCTTACAATTACTTAGTACAACAGCATTTCGATTTTCCAATTTTAATAATTCGATTTAATAATCCTTTCTATCTTATAAAATTAGAGCGATGAACATAAATTACGCGAAAGGTGATGGAATAATGTCTGCCGACAATCAATATTTTCTGAGAGAGAACATAATGCACGTATCAGCAGTGTGCAGAAATGGCTTACTTCTTTAGTAAAAAGGCGTCACTACTTCAGTTACTACTAAAGTAGTAAATAGAAATTGAGCTCTCCAGCAGTAACTAAAAGAGTATATTACTATAGAAATAATTTACCAAAGTAATTCAGACTAAAGAAGTAAGTGTTACTACAAGAATAATTTATACTAGTTTTGTGCTCGCCACACTACAAGTAGATGGAATGCTTTCTCATGGAGTAATCGACAACAGGGAAATATCACTGACATTTATCTGCTTACGTATTTATTTTACCTTATTAGATTAGAGCCTTCAGGTATGCTCTTGCATCTAATCAGACATCCTTAGCGAGTCAGTGTCGCAAGTATCACAAGAGTCGTATGATGAGGATGATCATAACAAAAATAATAGATATGGTTCTGAATAACTGGCATTTAAAGACATGTCAGTGTTGTTAACAATCTGTGAAGCAGGTTTCTCATGACAGTATTGTCGAACGTGAATGACAACATACAACAGAACAGTGTAGGTGCCATACAAAAGAAATTAATTCAGAGAAAAGTTGACTGGTCAGAGGAAGAGCAAGAATTAACAGGATAAGAGTATCAAATGAACGAGGCAATGCTGAACCTATGACTTGCCGTAGAACATAGGTTGTAGGAAGTCATATTTAAGTTAAAAGAATTTGAAGGCTTAGAGATTTGACGATGTTATATGGAGTAGCAACGAGCGAAATTTATCCACAATTTACACAGAAACGGAATGCGGAGGTGAAGTACATGAAATGTGAGCAGTAGTTAAGGTGGGGAAGAGACGGGGCTGTAGTCTATTCTTGGGATTATTCAGTCTGTATGTCAAGCAAGAAGTAAAGGAAACCAACGAGAAAGTTTGAAAGGGAATTAACTTCGAGAGTGTAGAAATATGTATTTTGAGGTTTGTCGACAACGTTTTCCGTCAGAAATGGAGTGGATAGTGTCCCGAAAAGGGAGTGTAGATGAACGTAAGCGAAAGTAAAGTATGTTTAGTGTAAAGCAGAAAACTGTCAGATGACGCTGAAGCAGTTAAATTAGGAAATGCGATACTAAGACTAGTTGATAATTTTTTTTTATATTTGAGCAGAAACATTACTGATAATGTAAGAAACAGAGAGAATGGACAGTGTGTTCAGATATTGCCGTTAAAAACTTCTACAACTTGTATAGGCGATTGAGTACATAATATTTTGAACAGGAAGTATGTTTCACAATGGAGAAGACGAACAAGTGCTCATAGCTCCTCAGGTGTGTATTTTGGATCCCATCTTTACTAGACATCTATTCTGAATGTTTCCTGCATTACAACGTAGCAACAACAACACCAGTACATGCACTCCACTGCCAAAGGTATTAGAAAGATTTTCGCTTCTAACTTTCGACTCTTTCGTTTCCAGTGTAATGATCCTTATCTCAGATTGGTACATTTATTCTTCTCCGTTGTCCTAGAAAGTATGTAACACTACGGAATCACCCTGTATCTACATACATTGACAGGCGCCTATAACCTTGACGTTCTGTAGCGTCGCTGGATGACCTTTCCGGACATCGGTTCCTATACAGAATATTATGTACTCATTCCGCTATACATATATTATTCTTACAGATATTGGGACAGGTATGTCCTAGGAGGAAGAAGGAATTAACTTCGACAAGATACACAAATACCTCCTAAGGGCACATGGACTAGTATACTTCGACCACAAACAGACTGGTCTTAGATGTTTTGTATTAACTATACTGTCATAGTGGTTTTCTTATAGTTAAATTGTATGAGAAACTCCGTATTAATTGAAGAGCTTTTGAAGCTTGTGGAAGAAGTACGCGTTGATGTAGTTTGCCTTCAAGAACCATACTTACGTATGGAAAAATACATGACCTTCCAAAACACTGTACGACGATAAACGAAATACCAGACAGCAAGGCAATAATGATGGTATGTAACATAAAAATTACAGCTGCACCTACCACACAATTATATTCGGAACATAACGCAGCAGCCGAGATAACACTAGGGAACTATATTCGTATAGTCTCCTCAATATAAGCACAGTACTCATTTGACGTAGAGCTCTTCACAGACGTAATAAAAGAGGTAGCACGAGTTGCACATGGAAAGGACTAATGATCCTAGCGGACATCAATGCACACTGAACTCTTTGGTACGCAGATAGAACGGACGAAAAATGACACGTAATAGTGCAAGTAATAAATGAATGTAATTTATTTGTTCTAAGTAAACCTGGCCATCCGCCGACTTACTGCAATAACATGGAAATAAAAGTAACATATACACTTCATTTGTAAACACTACGTGAGTTACACATATCACACACTGTAAAGTCAGACAACGAAACCCAAAGTGACCACAGTCCAGTTGTAATATACAAGGAAACTGGTAACACAAACATACACAGCACACTACTGGAACGCCATCATCATCAAATCGGTGATCGAGGACCCTGTAGGTCATGCGCCGAACTCACAGTGCTCTTCCATAGATGGCGATCTTGTGCAATTTGGATCCAGTTGTCACGGACTCCTAGCTGGCAAAGGACTTTCTGTAACTCATCCTCCCATCGCTTCCTGGGTCTTCCAATTGGACGGGTACCATCAGGTCTCCCTGTAAGTACGTCTTTTGCACTAAAGGTGTCTGGTCTGCTAGCAATGTGGCCTGCCAAGCGCATTCTCCCCGCTCTCGGTTTTTGAACGATCTTCGAATGCCCCATCCGCTCATACAATTCTTGGTTTTTTCTACGTCTCCACGGACTTCCATCCTGGGCAGGTGCAAAGATCCTTCTCATAATTTTTCTTTCGAAGTCCAACAAGTTTTCTTCATCCTTCTTTGTTGCGCTTAGGGTTTCTGTCCCATATAACAATACTGGCACTGTCATAGCATTGTATGCTTCAAGTTTGGTCTTGACAGATTCTTGGAAGACATTATCTGCTTTAGACTGAAATAAGTTTTAGATCCGTTCACACACAATACGTTGGTTTAATTCCTGTTTTAAATTATTTTGCCTGTTGAACCCTGTACCAAGGTATTTAAAATTTTCCACGTTAGCAAATTTCCATATCCTTACCTGTAATGGGATGTCATTAGGGGCTTCTCTTGATACCTCCATTACCTCAGTGTTTCCTGCATTAATTCGTAACCCGATCTTACTTGCATTTTGCGCTAGATCCTCTACAGTTTCCGCCCTCTATTCCTCTGATTCTGCTAGAACTGCGATGTCGTCTGCTTAATCAAATAAATCGGTCCTACCATTTAGCGTCACCCCTTTGTTTTCTTTTTTCGTTTCTCGGATTGCTTTCTCTAGGATACTCGAATAATCATAGAGATATAACTGAGAACTCACCTCTAAATACAATTCAAGGTAGTAGCGATTACCGACCAGACATCATAATATTTATTGCAGCACAAGCGCAAAAGCAAGCGATTCCAACACAAACCACACAAAGACAAGTAGTGCCATCGTCGACCACATTAACAAGACAGAGTACGAACATGAGACAAACGACGATACTACCAAAAATCTATGACAGCCCATGAAAATACCATTAGGCTACAATATTACTTAGACGCAAAACAACGATGCGAAAACCAATTCCAAAAGACCTGACAAAACCACTGACACAAATTTGTAAAGATCAACAGACAAAACACAGGCTGGGGGTGTCGTTTAAGATAGAAACGGAGTGTATAAAGACCAAAACACTACTGTCAACGCTTGGAAGACTGGATGACACTTTCGCAAGGATTAGAGATGCTCTGCTCAATGTCTTTCGATATTCTCCTTCCCGATGACAGCTATATACAACAGACAATATATATACTTACGCAAACAACTAACTGAACCATATGCCAGTAATGGAGTCACTGACTCTTTTGCACTAGATGAGGTTGCCTTCTCAATCAGAAAATTGAAAAATAGGAAAGTCCCTGGTCCAGACGGCTTTCACTCGGAAACGATCAAAAATGCTGCTCCACAAATTGTAGCTTACCCAACAGACTTATTAAAGGACATATTGCTAGAGGAAAGAATACAAACATAATGGAAAACTGCCAACGCAGTAATAATTTAAAAGTCACACGATCGAGACCCGACTGACTTATTAAAAACTCAACGAGAATACAAGAAAGACTACTATGTGACATACTGTAATCGCATAGACAGCTAAACGGATTAAATCTCTATCAGTATGGTTTCAGACAACATAAATCTATAGACATCGCAGTAAACAGATATAATACAGACAGCTGACCACAACATGCAGCGGCTATATTGGTTGACATTGCTGGAACTTCTGACAACCGCTGGTGGTTAGCCGACTTTCTTCAGATGACTAAGAGATGCAGGGACTCCTTGAGCGTTGTGTAATAGTCTGGTAAACTACTGCAGGCACAGAATAGTTGAACGGAAGTCTGGCGACCGGAAGGTTGTCAAAATGATTACCAAAGAATATCCGAACGCTCCATTGGCGGGCCAATATACTGTTATATTGCCATCGAACCTCTACTGAATAAAATCAAAGAGTCAACAGCGCAAATGTGGTGGTGGCATATTCTGACGAACTGCTGGTTGTAATGTCAGTGAATTAAAGACTGGAATTAGAAACAAAGGCCCCATAACTCCTTGGAAGTATTAACAACTGCTGTACAAATACTAAAACAGTCTACCTGTCATTAAAGTTGACTCTTAAAAGGAAGCTTATTACAAAACTTAATAATACCTCACTTGAGAACAGGAAAATAACTAGATCTCTTGGAATATTTCAACGAACACGCTACACTAATTACTGACAAAGCGATGACAATAATGTATAAAATTAGCACGACCCAATTTAGACTTCCAGTATAGACTATGCCGATCTATCAGATGGTACTCCTGAGTCAACAGTTTGTTATGCTGCGAGCATCTGGGCACACCGCCTCAGACTGACCATGTATAAAAACATTGTAAGATGCAGATAAAGGAGCGTGCTCATCAGAATATCCAGGGATTTCAGAACAACATCCATGTGTGTGGTCATGTGTGTGTGCCCCATTGGCATCGCCATTCGTCATAGAGCAGCGATATACTGGTTAAAGAAAGATGGACCAGACAAAATACAAGACATAACTGGACGCACCCCATAACACACGGGAAACAGCTTAAAATATGACGGAATGAGACAGGACAGTAGGAATGCAAACATATAAGCAAGGGACATTGTGTCTACTCTCTTTTATTTTAATATACGAGAAGTCATTCTGTTGTACTCTGTGTGGTATGTGGAAGTAACTAATTTTTGTTGAGGTAAGCAGATTACGACCTCAGTCGACCACAATCCATTATCCATCTTTTAATTTTATTGATATTAAGTTTATAACATCTTTTTAAAACGATATTCATCCTATTCACCTGACATTGAATGTACTTTGTGACCTCTGACCGTATGACGTCGTGTGGGAACAGGAAGGTTTTATTTCTGTTTCACGAACTTTAGGTCTTTTCAAATATTTTTTTTGTTCATTCACTGCTTGCTGAACATCAGATACAGACTATAATCCTGCCTCACTACCTTATGAACTAATGCTTCCCTTTCACGTCCTTAGACGCTTATAACTACAATGTAGTCTCTGTACAAGTCACAAATAACTTTCAGCTCCATGTATTTCATCCCCGCTACCTTCAGTAATTCAATGTACTCCATTTAAAAGTGCCAAACTCTTTTCCGAAATCTACAAATGCTATATATATACGTTTGCCTTTTGTTAGACTCACCTTCTAAGAAAAGTAGTACTTTGAGTATTGTCTCCCGTGTTACTATGGTTCCCCGGAATCCAAACTGATCTACCGCAAGGTCCGTTGTACCAGTTTTTTCACTCTTCTGTAAGTAATTCGTATCATTATTTTACAAGCATGACTTATGAAACTGATAGTTCGGTAATATTCACACCAGTCAGCAGCCACCTTCTTCGGAACTGCCCCCATTCATCCTGAAGTGCGCAGGTATTTCACCTGTCTCATATATCCTTCAACATCAATTGGAATAGTGTTTGTCACGGCTGATTTTCCCAAGGATCTCAGAGTGAATTTATATTTACACACGCAGGGAATAATGTATGTTCCCATTTAATTACGTAAAAGTGACTTTGTACAAAATACCATCCATCGACATGTCGGAAGCATGGAAGAGCAACGGCTCTTTCAGCATAATTGCAGTAGTGTCAACTGAGCCCCAGCTTGACCGACGTATGCCTTTTCGTTGTCTGTTTAAACCTACCAGCGCTCCATCCGTTCCATCTGTTCTCCTGAGCGTGTGTCAGCGCCAATGGTAGCTCGACATCCCTGAATTTATTTGTAAGTCAGAGCAGCTACGATATACACCCAGGTCGCGTAGCCCCACGTGATAAGAAGGACGGATAAATGTACTGTCCCCAGCAGGTGTACTTTGAGGGAAAAATGGACAGGAGGTAGGTGTGATTGAGACAACCCCGTCTGATACGTGGGATTGTTGAGTTCAGTAAGTTCCTCTGCGGTGCTCTAGCATACTACGAATTGACCTTCTTCAGCGGCATGTGATCTAAGTATGGCTTAAGACTGAATCGGTAACTTATGAATTCTGATATGTGAGTCGGATAGAGAGGTGACGGCGGTTCCTGCTTTTGTCCATTCCAAACGCACAAGCGACGTGGGATTACCCCGTGAGAACCGACAGTGTCACAAATGAATTTAATGCATATCTGTTAAAGTATATATTGTACGCATAACAGTTTTACCAAGGGAAGACGAGGAAACTATACGCGGGAATATCTCGGTGCATTGCGCGAACTAGAGCGTGAATACTTTTCCGCGAGATCTTCCATGTAGAATGCAGAGCCGATTTAATTATTACGATAATCAGAGGAATGAAAAACATTACTTTCTTGAAACAAATATCTGCCAGGAAACAGCTGGCATTGTCTACAGCTGCACTTATATATATACTCTGCAATCCACTGTAAAGCGCGTGGCAGTGGTTATGTCCCATTGTACGAATTATTAGGGGTTTTCCCTTTAAATTCGTGTATAGTGGGCGGAAAGAATGATTAATTTAATGCCTCTGTGCATGCTGTAATTAATTTGATCTTTTTCTCAGGATCCCTACGAGGCCGACACGTAGGGACTGTAGTATACTCCTAGAGTCATCATTACAAATCGGTTGTTGATAGTTCGTATGTAGGCTTTCTCGGGGTAGTTTTTTCTATTTTTAAGAGTCTTCCAGTTCAGTTTCTTCAGTATCCCTGTGATACTCTCCCGCATATCAAACAAGCCTGTGATCATTCCTGCTGCCCATCTGATTACATTTCTCCAGTATTCTGCCAATAAAATGTAGTCTACCTCCTGCTTTACTTAAGATTCAGCCTCATTCCATTTCATATCCCATCGAACTGCCAATCTTTGTACCACTCAAAAGTGTTACGAAAATCTGGCTGATTATGTCAACGCAGTTGTTATAAGTGTTAAAGAATGAGGCAAAGCTCTTTTTTTTGTTCTGACTTTGGAGCTACAAACTAGTCGTAGATGTTTATGAAGAGTTGCTTTTTTTGACTATTGAAGCCAGATAGATGTAAAAGTACAAGGTTACGGTGGTAAGGTGTTAACGTACAACAAAGAACTTCCTTTAGTATTATTTTCTGAGAGGGGAATTTTAGTGGATTGGGTTTATAAAATGATCAAAAGGCTACAATCGAAAATGTTCGGATCCCATTTTGGTTTATGTAAAATTTAGAAGAACGAAACTAAAGTAGGTATAGCATTAATTTCTGTTTCACTCCATTTGGATAGGAAGAGATTATATTGTGCTACTGAATGGTAATAAGGATAAATCGAAGGTTTTACATCATCTCTATATTTCTTGAAAAAATAATATAAGGGGAGACGCTTTTTTCTGTGGGATTTTGATGTTAATGATTTGGGACTGCTGGTTTTCCCGGCGAATTTCATTCATGAAATCCCCTCAGATTATCCATCATGATGAGACGTCGTAAAGTCACAACATTTCGATGAGTCTCCTACTAGACATTTTCACCTGGAGAAGACGAGCAGGGAACTCGTCGAAATGTTGCAACATTACGACTCGGTGTCAAACCTGATACGGTTTCATCAGTTTTATGACGTCTAGTCCTTACCATCGTAAATTATGGCACTATATTAATAGAATTATAATGAATAAAACCAAATATGTTAGATTTACGTTGATTCATTACCTATAAGAATAGGCTTAGATGTGAAGCCATTACGATCAACATTGTTCACAAAAGTTAGTCTGGTGGAAGAATTAAAAAATTTCTCTTAAGGTAGAAATGGTTACACCTAACATGCTATGATGCCATCTTGATGAAAGGTTAATGTAAAAACTATATTCAACGTGTAGAGCTCAGGCTATGCTGGGAAACTTTTTTACAGCTCTAAAACGGCACAAACAGAAAGAAAACAGGAAACAACGAAACTCAAGAAAACATCATAAATTTGTCAATGTTTTACCAGTCTTCTGGGGATAAATTATTTCCGTAATATACAGGGTGTTTGAAAGAGAATTTCCTGATTTGAGTACTCCATATTTATTGAGAAAAAATATATTAGAATCACATGATGCACTGCAAAATACTCACAAAATGTGAAAGTTTTATCTACGCTGTTACAAATTCCCTATCTGTGAACCAGCACCAGCACGAACGTAATCTAGACAATAGCTAAATTGGTCCTAAACTTTACACTATGCATCTGCTTTTTAGAGAAGTTATAGCGGCTGTTATTCTGTTGTTCACTTCATTGTCTCGAGGTAAAGGGGGAATGAACACACTTTCCTTCCCATTTCCCCACAAGAGAAACTTGCATGGGATCATGATTGGAGATTTTGTAGGCCAAGAATAAAGGGCAGTGTCTCGGGGACCTGTACGCCCTATCCGGCGTTGAATTATCGTTAAATGCTGCAGAACGGGCTTCTTTCACGACTTCAGGGGCACTCTGATGACTTCATTTTCCAGTAAGATTGGGCTCCTCCACACTGCCCCAACAATGTAAGTCAGTTTCTCAACAACACTCGGCTTCAATTCGCGGCCCCCTTTATTTTGGTCCAATACTTATCAGAGAGTGAATCGGTGGAAGTTTCATCACATTCTTCATCAGAATATGAAGTCGACTATGATGTTTTGTGGACTACCGCTTTCATTTCAATAGTCACTGATAAGTCTTCACAGCTAAAATTAGTTTCATTCTTCAAAGTATCTCTCAGAAGCTGTTCGGTTACAGTTAGTAGTGTACGGATATTCTGAGGAAATTTTGTACATGTCAGCGATTGAACAACACCGCCAAATGCAACACTTCCAATACAATGAACGAAACTCACGCGTGTGTGCATCCTAGCTAACGGGAGATCAAACCCGTCGCATGCTTAGTTAAGGGCCATCTTAATCCGGTTGCAGCTCGATATAATGTCTGCTTCAGTGTAATCATCATCCATTTTTGGCCTGCATGAGTAGTGAGTCGTTTGGTCTTCATCATGGTAGTGGACATGAATATATTTTTTCAGTCATTAATATTCTGACTGGTTTGATGCAGCCCATCAAGAATTTCTCTCCTTTGCTAACCTCTTCATCTCAGAGTAACACTTGCATCCTGCGTTCTCAATTATTTGCTGGATGTATTTCGGCCTGTGTCTTCCCCTAAAGTTTTGTCCTCTACAGCTCCCTCTAGTACCACAGAAGTCATTTCCTGATGTATCAACAGTTGACCTACGATCCTGACATTTTTGTCAGTGTTTTCCAAGAACTTCATGTTCATTTCATTCTTAAGTGTCTTGCATTACTGTTTTTCTGAATGTAACTGAACATTACTGTACTTCTTTCTGTCATCGATCAACTGGAGTATTTCCTATGTTGCCCAAGGTTCCTTCGCAGTCATCTTCTATATGCCTATATTTCCTTTCCAGCTTCTGTTGTTGCTATTTTTAGAGATTTCCATTCCTCTTCAACTACTGCCTTCTGCGCTATTCATTATTGAAGTATCTATGGCCTTAGAGAACTTCAAGCGTGTCTCATCATTCCTTAGTACTTTTGTATCTCACTTCTTTGCATATTGATTCTTCCTGACTAATCTCTTAACCTTCAGCTTACTTTTCATCAATATTACGTTGTGATCTATGTCTATATCTACTTCTGGGTACGCCTTAGAATCCAGTATCTGATTTCGGTATCTCTGTCTGACCATGGAGTAATCTAACTGAAATCTTCCCGTATCACCAGGAATTTTCCAAGTATAACTCTTGCTATTGTGATTCTTGAACAGAGTAATCGCTATTACTAGCTGAAATTTATTGCAAAATTTAGGCTTTCTTCTCTCTCATTCCTTGTTCCAAGCCCATATTCTGCGGAAACCTTTTCCTTTATTCCTTACACTGCAACTGCATTCCAGTCCCCCATGACTACTAGATTTTCATCTCCATTTACGTACTGTATTACTCTTTCAGTATCCTCATATACTTTCTCTACCTCTTCACCTTCAGCTTGCGTCGACATGTATACCTGAACAGAATATATGATCTCGATAAGCCGTGTATATGCTTCAACGGTAGCAGACCATATTGCGTGTCCTCAGCACAGGTAAGTATGGTATCCTTCAAATTCTGCGCAGTCTTCTTCTGAAACAACGGCACGCAGGAACTTTCAATCCAGTTGCTGTGCTCTGCGAACAATTGTGTCTTACATTAGCAACACCTGTCTGCACAACCCTGTTCTCATCGCTTCGGTATGTGCCACTGGCGATTTCTTAGGACCATGATATCTCTGAACTTCGAGATCAGCCAGAACAGAATTTCGAAACTTTTCCTTTATTACACAAGGAATTCCTCTGGTGCAAGCTCTAACGCACTATTATTCACCGTTGCATTTAGGGTTACAAAAAGTGTCATGAAGGATGGTGGTGGTTGACCGTTTGGTGATAAAATTCAGCAGCCGTAATAATCTGCCACAGCCGATATAAGAGCTCCATTATTACAAGAGAAACATCCCTAACATTCACCTTATCTGCAGCAGTAACAAATGATGTTCTAAAACGGCGAACTTCGTCATACGAGTAGCACTCACCAAAGTCGTATAATTTCCTAATAAGTTTTTTCTTCCGTAAAATGATACCAATTGCAACCTGGATCATTGACGGGTAATGTGTTAGTGCACCTGTAATCATGCTTGCGACCATGATAGCAGGAGAGGTGCCATCAAGCAGTTCCAGTAAGTCAGTACTTCGGAAGACACTGAATTAATTTTCAATCCAAAATCTGTATTTATCATTGTACGTTGCTAGTTCCTTTGCTTCTTTTTCGATCTGCGGAGCAGGTCTTTCAATGAAAGAAATGTCGTCATCATCTAGCACAATCCTAAATGGCGAGAATGCCGTATTGCCGTATCGCGGTCTCACGACTGGATATTAATACAACATCACAATCGATGTGGTCTACCAAGTTTTGAAGTACAATCTTACACTTTAGATTACAACCATTGTCTGTATACACTCTATAAATATCAGCTTAATTCCCGATTCTATTTTGGTCATTGTTTGTCTCCGGGATCACAGGTCTCAATGCGTCATCAATGTCGTCCTCTTCCTTTTTGGCTTCTACAGCTGCGGCATCTGCAGTTTGCACGCTATCTAGCTTAAGCTGCGTGTAAATTACTAACAGGTCCAATAATTCAAATTCTGGCTTCGTCCGACCATTTTTCATCGCTTTCTTTGCATGTATCAAGTATAGTCCGCTTGAAAGCTTTTTTGCGCTGACCACTATAGTCATATTAGAAACAACTTGCAATTGATAGTGGAGGTTAGCGTGCACAGCGTGTCCACTCGCCGTACTTGCTGTGATAATGAATTGGATTTTCATGGTGACTGCAGTAACCAACAAATGTGATTCTGACTTTGACGGGAAATCCACTGAATTTTTAAATAATGCTTAGAGTTCTTTACAATTCTTCGCAATCTCCACTCTGTAAAAGAAAAAGAGAATTACCTCCGCAACATGAAAAAATAATAAGATATGTATTGTAAACACATCGGTATTCTACTGTCTATGCACAATTGCACAACAATGCCAAAGTTGCACCCCTCACCACTCGCCAGATGTTCTTTGTCTGCGCTTCTTGAGCAAATTTCTTGATAAAACTATGGAGTTAACTCATTTCCGCTTCCTAAATCTCCGTCAGCGGACTAAATGGGATTTTGTCAAAAAAAGGATTTTTTTTTACTTTCCAGAATACATTATCATTAAAAATTTCTTGTACTAAACATTTTGCATCCAATTGTATCATTATGTCAAAGAATCAGTTTTTCATAGAGGTACGTGGGTGAATTATTTCACATCATCGGAATTTACTAAGTCAATCTGACAAGCATTTCATAAATATAGACTCTAAAAAATAATAAAACTGCTTGCTCTGTCAGCAGTAGTTGAATTGAGATTCAAATACATAAAGCAACTACTGCCTAAAATGTAATCTAAACTTACGAGAATGCATTGCACTATGCAAGGATCTAATGTATCGAACTTTACTTTGTACGGTATTCGTATCAGTTCTGCAATATTTATTCGTCTGTCAGATTAGTAAATACTGTAAGTACGCTGATCGCTTTTGCCTATATCAGATTTTGATTAAATATAAACGCTGTGTCATTGAAAACATAAAATTCGAGGTAGCCATGACCCATCTTTGTCTCGCTGGATTAGTTTCCACTTTAGTCTGTGAGCAGCGCAAGCGCGTATCCATCGCTCATCATCGACCATGCCCCATAGGACTTCGTTTCTGTCAGCGAGGAGCCGTTGTCTAGCAGGAACAGAAGAGAGTAAAAACTATAGATGAAGATAGTGATTATAATATATTCAACAAGTAATTGAGGACGTAGAATGCAAGTTCTAACCAAAGAGGTTAGCGTACGGGGGGAATATCTGTTATACATGTGGTTCCGTACCCGTGGTCTAGGGGTTGCGTCTTTGATTCATAACCAAAAACTCTTCGGTCCCGGGTTCGATCCTCGCCACTGCCTAAATTTTGATAAATAATCTGCATTGGCGGCCAAAGACTTCCGGCATAAGAAGTCAGCCTCATTCTGCCAACGGCCTTGTCAATGAGGGCGTAGGAGCGGATAGAGGTTCTGGGCACTCTCTTGTCCTAGGGGTGGGAAATTGCCCCTAAAGGCGGAAGAATCAGCAATGATCACGAAATGAGGATGCAGAAGGCAATGGAAACCACTGCATTAAAGACACCTAACGTGTATCCACAGGACATGTGGCCTGTAAGTGAAGAAGTGTCATGATGATCTCTCCATTGGCAAAAGACTCCGGAATAGTCCCCCATTCGGATCTCCGGGAGGGGACTGCCAAGGGGGAGGTTACCATGAGAAAAAGATTGAATAATCAACGAGAGTATTACGTTCTACGAGTCGGGGCGTGGAATGTCAGAAGCTTGAACGTGGTAGCGAAACTAGAAAATCTGAAATGGGAAATGCAAATGCTCAATCTAGATATAGTAGGAGTCAGTGAAGTGAAGTGGAAGGAAGACAAGGATTTCTGGTCAGATGAGTAACGGGTAATATCAACAGCAGCAGAAAATGGTATAACAGGTGTAGGATTCGTTATGAATAGGAAGGTAGGGCAGAGGGTGTGTTACTGTGAACAGTTCAGTGACCGGGTTGTTCTAATCAGAATCGACAGCAGACCAACACAGACAACGATAGTTCGGGTATACATGCCGACGTCGCAAGCTGAAGATGAACAGATAGAGAAAGTGTATGAGGTATTGAAAGGGTAATGCAGTATGTAAAGGGGGACGAAAATCTAATAGTCATGGGCGACTGGAATGCAGTTGAAGGGGAAGGTGTAGAAGAAAATGTTACAGGAGAATATGGGCTTGGGACAAGGTATGAAAGAGGAGAAAGACTAATTGAGTTCTGTAACAAGTTTCAGCTACTAATAGCGAATACCCTCTTCAAGAATCACAAGAGGAGGAGGTATACTTGGAAAAGGCCAGGAGATTCGGGAAGATTTAAATTAGATTACTTCATGGTCAGACAGAGATTCCGAAATCAGAAACTGGATTGTAAGGCGTACCCAGGAGCAGATATAGACTCAGATCACAATATAGTAGCGATGAAGAGTAGGGTGAAGTTCAAGACATTAGTCAGGAAGAATCAAAACGCAAAGAAGTGGGATCCGGAAGTACTAAGGAATGACGAGATACATTTGAAGTTCTCTAACGCTATAGATACAGCAATAAGGAATAGTGCAGTAGGCAGTAAAGTTGAAAGGATATCTCTAAAACGGGCCATCACAGAAGGTGGGAAGGAAAACATAGGTACAAAGAAGGTAGCTGCGAAGAAATCAACTTCAGTTGATTGATGAAAGGAAGAAGTACAAACATGTTCCGGGAAAATCAGGAATACAGAAATATAAGTAGCTGAGGAATGGAAATAAATAGAAAGTGCAGGGAAGCTAAGTCGAAATGGCTACAGGAAAAATGTGAAGACATCGAAAAAGGTATGATTGTCGGAAGGACAGACTCAGCATACAGGAACGTCAAAACAACCTTTGGTGACATTAAAAGCAACGGTGGTAACACTAAGAGTGCAACGGGAATTCCACTGTAAATGCAGAGGAGAGAGCAAATAGATGGAATGAATACATTGAAAGCCTCTATGAGGGTGAAGATTTGTCTGATGTGATCCAAGAAGAAACAAGGGTCGATTTAGAAGAGATAAGGGATCCAGTATTAGAATCGGAATTTAAAAGAGCTTTGGAGCATATTCGGTCAAATAAGGCAGAAGGGGTAGATAACATTCCATCAGAATTTCTGAAATCATTGGGGGAAGTGGCAACAAAATGACTATTCACGTTCGTGTGTAGAATATATGAGTCTGGCGATATACCATCTGACTTTCGGAAAAGCATCATCCACACAATTCCGAAGACGGCAAGAGCTGACAAGTGCGAGAATTATCGCACAATCAGCTTAACAGCTCACGCATCGAAGCTGCTTACAAAAATAATATACAGAAGAATGGAAAAGAAAATTGAGAATGCGCTAGGTGACGATCAGTTTGGCTTTAGGAAAAGTAAAGGGACGAGAGAGGCAATTCTGACGTTACGGCTAATAATGGAAGCAAGGCTAAAGAAAAAGCAAGACACTTTCATAGTATTTGTCGACCTGGAAAAAGCGTTCGACAATATAAAATGGTGCAAGCTGTTCGAGATTCTGAAAAATTTAGGTGTAAGCTATAGGAAGAGACGGGTCATATACAATATGTGCAACAACCAAGAGGGAATAATAAGAGTGGACGATCAAGAACGATGTGCTCGTATTAAGAAGGGTGTAAGACAAGGCTGTAGACTTTCGCCCCTACTCTTCAATCTGTACATCGAGGAAGCAATGATAGAAATAAAAGAAAGGTTCAGGAGTGGAATTAAAATACAAGGTGAAAGGATATCAATGATAGGATTTGCTGATGACATTGCTATCCTGATTGAAAGTGAAGAAGAATTAAATGATCTGCTGAACGGAATGAACAGTTTAATGAGTACACAGTATGGTTTGAGAGTAAATCGGAGGAAGACGAAGGTAATGAGTAGTAGAAATGAGAACAGCGAGAAACTTAACATCAGGATTGATGGTCACGAAGTCAATGAAGTTAAGGAATTCTGCTACCTACGCAGTAAAATATCCAATGACGGACGGAGGAAGGAGGACTTCAAAAGCAGACTCGCTATGGCAAAAAAGGCATATCTGGCCAAGAGAAGTCTACTAATATCTAATACCGGCATTAATTTGAGGAAGAAATTTCTGAGGATGTACGTCTAGAGTATAGCATTGTATGGTAGTGGAACATCGACTGTGGAAAAACCGGAACAGATGAGAATCTAAGCATTTGAGATGTGGTGCTATAGACGAATGTTGAAAATTAGCTGGACTGATAAGGTGAGGAATGAGGAGGTTCTACGCAGAATCGGAGAGGAAAGGAATATGTGGAAAACACTGATAAGGAGAAGGGACAGGATGATAGGACATCTGCTAAGACATGAGGGAATGACTTCCATGGTAATAGAGGGAGCTGTAGAGGGCAAAACTGTATAGGAAGACAGAGATTGGAATACGTCAAGCAAATAATTGAGGACGTAGGTTGCAAGTGCTACTCTGAGATGAAGAGGTTAGCACAGGAAAGGAATTCGTGGCGGGCCGCATCAAACCAGTCAGTAGACTGATAACAAAAAAAAAAAAAAAAAAAAAAAAAATGTGGTTCCGCTTTGGCCACAACATCCGTATCCTCACCGATGCCGCGGAGAAATTCATAATTCCATACCTCATCAGCCACGTATGGTTCAACGTCGCTCTCTTTTTCCCACAGTCTATGATTCACTTACCTACGAAGCTGTGCTCTAAACATAAATTCTCAGAAATTTATTCTTTAAATTAAAGCCGATGTTTGAGCCCTTTTTGGCCAGGAATGCAGCTGCAAGCTTCCTCCTTCATATGTTACTTTGCTTCCAATGTTGCAAAAGACTGTATCGCTACCTAAAGACTCTCTTATCCGAAAAACTTGTTCTTGGTCTTCCATTCTTATTTTTCTCTCTCTTGGTTGATGTAGATATTGTATTTCTCTGTGGATTCCTCCTCTTTTAATGAGAATTTCGAACATAATGAATTATTTTACATTGTGGAATGCTTTTCCTATGTCGACAAATTTTATTAATGTCTTTTAAGACCTGTTTTTACTATTAAGCTTGCCTAAGACCCAGGCAATTGTCATGTAATAGTTCCTCAGCTTTACATACATTACTCTTGGTAGCAACTACGAAACATGACCTCTTAAGCTGATTATATGATAGTTCTTTCAGTTATCTTCCTTTGCTGCTTTTTGGTTTGTGTGCATAATTTTTGTCCGAATGTTTGACGGTAAGTCTCAAGTCTTACTGACTCTACAATCCAGCTTATCGACTCCAGTTTCTTCTTCCTTCAGACAGTTCCTGTCCCTTCTACAGGCCCTAAATATTCTCGTTCCAACTAAACTCCCTCGATGCTTTTTTAAACAGTGGAATTCCTTTTTTAGTCTTAACGTCAATGCCTTACGTTTGATTTCACCAAAGAATGTTTTGACATTTCTATGTGCTGAATCAGTTGATCCATTGACCATTTCTTGTTCGAATTTGCGATGAAGTGCATTGTGCTGAAATGAAAGGCTTTCTACTAAGACCAAATACTGGTTAATTCTGGTAGAACACGTGGAACGAACCCTCCAGTTACAAAAGCTAGTCGATTTTCCAATCTGCTAAACATTATTTTATTCTGATTCAGCCGGCTGGAGTGGCCGATCGGTTCTAGGCGCTTCAGTCTGGAACCGCGCTACCGCTACGGTCGCAGGTTCGAATCCTGCCTCGGACATGGATGTGTGTGATTTCCTTAGGTTAGTTAGGTTTAAGTAGTTCTAAGTTCCAGGGGACTGATGACCCCTGCTGTTAAGTCCCATAGTGCTGAGAGCCATTTGAACCATTCTGATTGAAAATCAGCCTCTAATAGTTTCTCTGTCGACAGATTGGCTTTATGATACATTGTTCTCCTTTGCAGCTCAACTGGCTTAATGATGAATCCTCTGTTTGTGTAGAATAACATTACTGATACCAGAACTTCGTTTGGTATGATTTCAGTCTTTTCGGCACTATATTGAAATGATCGTCTGCATCAATTCCATTTTGTAAAAGTCAGCTTACCGACTACGTATTTTGTAGAGAAAAGCTACTGACTGTTTGGCTGATCGTTAAGAGAACTGGCGTGCCACCCACCAGGCAGCTTCTTAAATACCTGTACTTGCGGGGCATAAGGTTTTCCTTCCTATTCCCAGGCGGACGAGTGTTGGATGCCTGTCCACTAATGGTAGTCTCGGGAATACTAATTCGTTTTTCCACAGATTCAAGCATCCAACATTGGCAGTAAATTCTAAATCTTTTTCTGTTTTCGCCGCGCGGGTAGCAGTGCGGTCTAAGGCGTCGTTTCACGGTCCGCGCGGCTCCCTCCGTCGGAGGTTCGAGTCCTCCCTTGGGCATGGGTGTGTGTGTTGTCCTTAGGGTAAGTTTAAGTTAGATTAAGTAGTGCATAAGCTTAGGGACCGATGACCTAAGCAGTTTGGTCCCAAAAGTCCTTAGTACAAATTTCCGAATTTCTCCTGTTTTCAGCTAAGACTGCAATGCTTTTCCTTGCAATATAGGCGCAGTAAAGGGTAAACATTTATCTGTTAATGGTCATGTCAGAAAAATAAAACTTTCTCAACTCCATTAGGCATCCCTTTCGACATTGTCTTCCTCACTTTTAAGGAACTTCCATCAGCTTGAGAAGCACACCACTTTTCAATTTCAGCTCGATTTTTCTTACAATCTCCGATAGTATTATTTACTATCCCTAACTTCAAAGCAATAGTTTTGGCTGCTGCCCCAGAATCCAGTCGTATTACAGCACATATTTTCTGGTCCATAGTCACGGCAGGTTATTTTTTGTTTATCGTCCACTTCGAACTCTTCCATTGGAACATAAAGGGTCGCATAAAACAACAGTTTAACAATGCATGTGTCCCGGATATCTGACATGCAACTGAAGAAACGATGAACACAGGGTAGCCAACGGAGCTGCCCTCTACGTGTGTCCATCGTTGTTTGTGAGTGCTGGCAGAAGATTTCTAAGTATCGTTAGTTGAAGACCGGTTCTGGTAATTTTTTCAACATTAACAATACAATATGTAGCTTACAGTTATGACTCCAGATGTGCTAGAATCACAAAAGACGCATAAATCCTTTAGAAAGGCCACAGAATTGTAGACAGCCCCCGCTTACTAAAGATTTGCAAAAGTACAATATTTGCAGTAAATTAATCTTCATTCTGTCACGGAAAATTACTTTTGTGATATTAATTAAGAAGTCCGGGTAATATAGAGGACGGATATCAACGAGCCGGATAGTCGAGAGTATACACTGTGTCCAGTGAATCATTGAGCGTCGGGCGTAAAAGCTACTCTTTGATAAAGAGGTTGGCGCAGCACAGTAATCCATGGCAGTCCATATCAACCCAGAGAAAAGACTGACCAAAGAATGGTGTTATTCTTTAACCAAAGGAAAGACTGTTACTTCTGTAAGGTACGTAGTATATTTAGAATCACTCATTATATTTAACTTTACTATAGTACCACTTATAAAAATTAATTGCGTTCTCTCATATTAATGACTGACTACGGCTATTTTCAACTAATTCAAAACTAACATTTGATTTACCCATGTATACAACTACTTTAACGTCTTCATTTTCTGAAAATGTATGCCTATATCCTCCGGTTGTTAATTTCACATATAATACCGTAGCAACCCTCATTTCTGTTGCACTTTCACTATGGTCTTTCATAACATGATACTCTTCTGTCATCAAGTAACTGTCAAATTGTTTCCTTGCATTCTTTATAATCCGTACTCTTTTGAAACCATCAAATGGGAAAATTAGTAAGTGTTTACTTTTTACTCTAACGTTACTGATCTAAAGACTTCCTTAAGGGTTTCTGATAACAGTATCGGTGGCATATAATTTCATGGTTCGGTTTCTAATTCCATTCTGAATGCCCCGCAGCTTTGATAGAGTTTAATGAAGTACAATAAATAGTTAAAATGGCCCTGAGCACTATGGGACTTATCTGCTGAGGTCATCAGTCCCCTAGAACTTAAAACTACTTAAACCTAACTAACCTAAGGACATCACAAACATCCATGCCCGAGGCAGGATTCGAAACTGCGACTGTAGCAGTCGCGCGGTTCCAGACTGTAGCGCCTAGAACCGCTCGGCCACCCAGGCCGGCTAATGAAGTACATATTCATTACTTTGTTGTCGTGAGCTCAGCCACTGATTTCATTCTCAAAAGCCATTTGGATAGATTTTATTAAAACTAGATCAAAAGCATACTTAAAATCAATGGATACAAGTAAGTGGTTATCTTACAATTCTGTTCCGTCTGTAAATTCTTTCATGATGGACTGCACCCAGTTCTAAAGTCAGCCTGTTCCTTTACCAGCTTAAAATAAAAGGATTCTTGTATGTGGCTGTCGACAGTTTCAGTGAATACCTTGTAGCCTAGGTAGCGGGCAGGAGGCTGATGCGTCTTATCTGTCCTGTGATGTAGGAAAGTGACAGTACTGCAATAGTTTCGGCAATTTGTTTCCTCCACAGACATTCTGCAAACAGCTTTTATATATAACCTTTCCTCTAGCTTCAATTATCTGAAAGACCGTCACCTCTAGGTGCATTCACAAAGTTTCTCACCTTGGAAGGCTTTGTATACATCATCTGATGTTCCTTCTGGAATACTGTAAAGACAACATGATTCTGTGTCATGTCTTCAATACCATGAGCATTTAGAGAAAATACTAGAGAGTTTTGCCTATGTTGTGTGTTACGTTACCATCCACCATGAAAAATTATGCATGTTGTCTGTACCCAAAGGAGTTTCGTGTTTAAAATTTTTGCATTCTATCAGTTTTCCATCCTTCCCTGATGAAATATTTACTACACTTTTTCATAGCAGCCTCTCGAAGAAATGTCTACATGGCGTTAAATTCAGTTAATCGAATTGTGTTTCCTCTGTCATTTGTTATAATTCTCACGTTTTGTTTAACAGCTCTGTTTCCCTTCCCAATTTTGTCTGCATTAATCCATATCTACGACGTCTGTTGCTGATTTCCTAAGCTCGTTGTTAAATTATTGACCCTTTACGGCTCTATAATCTTTAGTTTCATTAATGATTTCCATCTCACCATCAGTGCCCAAAGACGGCCATGGAGTACTGCAGGTAACCTTGCTCGGGACCTTACCGTAGCCACTGGAACAGTTGTCTCCAGACAACTGAACAGACATGGTTTATTTGCCCAGAGACCTGCAAAGTGCATTCCACTGAGCACTGGTCACAGGAGAGCTCGTAAAGCCTAGTGCCAAGAACACAGTATATGGTCATTGGAACAGTGGTCAGAGGTTATGTTCACGTACGAGTCCAGGTATAGTCTGAACAGTAATTCTCGCCGGGAACCAGATACCAACCCCTTAATGTCCTTGAAAGGGAGCTATATGAAGGTCGTGGTTTGATGGTGTAGGGTGGGATTATGATTGGTGCACGTACACCCCTGCATGTCTAGGACAGAGGAACTGCAACAAGTCATGTGTATCGGGACGTCGTTTTGCACCAGTATGTCCGCCTTTTAGGGGTGCAGTGAGTCCCAGCTTGCTCCTGATGAATGATAACACACGGCCCCACCGAGCTGCCATCGTGGAGGAGTACTTTGAAACAGAAGATATCGGGCCAATGGAGTTGCCTGCCTGTTCTCGAGGCCTAAACCCCATCGAGCACGTCTGGGGTGCTCTCGGTCGACGTATCGCTGCACGTCTTCAAACCCCTACGACACTTCAGGAGCACCGTCAGGCACTGGTGCAAGAATGGGAGGCTATACCCCAGCAGCTGCTCGACCACTTGACCCAGAGTATGCCAACCCGTTGTGCGGCCTGTGTACGTGTGCCTGGTGTTCATATCCCATATTGATGTCGGGGTACATGCGCAGGAAACAGTGGCGTTTTCTAGCACATGCGTTTCGGGACTGTTTTCTCAACTTATCACCAATACCATGGACTTACAAATCTGTGTCGTGTGTGTTCCCTGTGTGGCTATGCTATTAGCGCCAGTTTTGTGAAGTGCCACGTTGTGTGGCACCACATTCTGCAATTATCCTTAATTTGTGAGCATGAATGTAGTTTCGAATCTATTTCTCCTCGGGGTATTGTAGTACATGATCAGTTGCAACTCTCAATAATTCTTCAGTTTCTTCATTGTTTGATTATGTATAGTCTACACAGTTTTTAATTTCCTTTGGTCCATTGCAAGACCAGTTCATATTCTCCATACATTTTATTGACTCATTTTTGCTCCCATTGAATAATCGTCACTCACTCGTTTTTCGATACCGCATTTCGTCACTCAGCCATTTCCTTTCTAATAAATAAAAGGAAAGAAATTTTCTTTAATTTACTTATTTTTATTATTTCATTTTAGTGCTGTAACAAGGTATAATACATTTTAGATCCTAAATCTACATATTTGGCAGATATGAGCGAGTAGCGACCCTGACGAGTTTATGTCAGTTTGCTGTGAACGGCAAAGCTTTCACATTAAGTTTCTCCTGGTACTGTGTCGTCACCTGCGCTTGATTATTATTCGACGACGCCAAGCGAACTTTCTTTACTTCTTATGGCTTAATCGTTTTACGATAGTGAAAGGCTTCTTCTGTTTCAAGTAGATGTGTTTCATCATATCTTTTGCTCGTGTTTTCTATTGTAAGGGTCCATGGCTACGGAATTTATTGCTAGCGCACTCGAGCAGATGTAATTTCGATGGATTGCTCACGTGCTGCCTGCGATATGTAAGCTATAAGAGAATCTCAGACCAGAGAGCAGTGTTGGCTGCAGTAAGAGCAGTGTCAGTAGGAGTAAGTAGTAGCTGGCTCTCTGGTGTATGGAGTTGGCTGGGCCGGTCGTGCGGAGCGATGGCGGAGCCTGAGCAATGTAATATAAGGTAAAAGCAGCCGCGCGCATATGTAGTTTGTTACAACATAATGTATTATATGTACATATGTACACTATATGTACATTATATGTACATACACTCCTGGAAAATGAAATAAGATCACCGTGAATTCATTGTCCCAGGAAGGGGAAACTTTATTGACACATTCCTGGGGTCAGATACATCACATGATCACACTGACAGAACCACAGGCACATAGACACAGGCAACAGAGCATGCACAATGTCGGCACTAGTAGAGTGTATATCCACCTTTCGCAGCAATGCAGGCTGCTATTCCCCCATGGAGTCGATCGTAGAGTGCTGGATGTAGTCCTGTGGAACGGCTTGCCATGCCATTTCCACCTGGCGTTTCAGTTGGACCAGCGTTCGTGCTGGACGTGCAGACCGCGTGAGACGACGCTTCATCCAGTCCCAAACATGCTCAATGGGGGACAGATCCGGAGATCTTGCTGGCCAGGGTAGTTGACTTACACCTTCTAGAGCACGTTGGGTGGCACGGGATACATGCGGACGTGCATTGTCCTGTTGGAACAGCAAGTTCCCTTGCCGGTCTAGGAATGGTAGAACGATGGGTTCGATGACGGTTTGGATGTACCGTGCACTATTCAGTGTCCCCTCGACGATCACCAGTGGTGTACGGCCAGTGTAGGAGGTCGCTCCCCACACCATGATGCCGGGTGTTGTCCCTGTGTGCCTCGGTCGTATGCAGTCCTGATTGTGGCGCTCACCTGCACGGCGCCAAACACGCATACGACCATCATTGGCACCAAGGTAGAAGCAACTCTCATCGCTGAAGACGACACGTCTCCATTCGTCCCTCCATTCACGCCTGTCGCGACACCACTGGAGGCGGGCTGCACGATGTTGGGGCGTGAGCGGAAGACGGCCTAACGGTGTGCGGGACCGTAGCCCAGCTTCATGGAGACGGTTGCGAATGGTCCTCGCCGATACCCCAGGAGCAACAGTGTCCCTAATTTGCTGGGAAGTGGCGGTGCGGTCCCCTACGGCACTGCGTAGGATCCTACGGTCTTGGCGTGCATCCGTGCGTCGCTGCGGTCCGGTCCCAGGTCGACGGGCACGTGCACCTTCCGCCGACCACTGGCGACAACATCGATGTACTGTGGAGACCTCACGCCCCACGTGTTGAGCAATTCGGCGGTACGTCCACCCGGCCTCCCGCATGCCCACAGTACGCCCTCGCTCAAAGTCCGTCAGCTGCACATACGGTTCACGTCCACGCTGTCGCGGCATGCTACCAGTGTTAAAGACTGCGATGGAGCTCCGTATGCCACGGCAAACTGGCTGACACTGACGGCGGCGGTACACAAATGCTGCGCAGCTAGCGCCATTCGACGGCCAACACCGCGGTTCCTGGTGTGTCCGCTGTGCCGTGCGTGTGATCATTGCTTGTACAGCCCTCTCGCAGTGTCCGGAGCAAGTATGGTGGGTCTGACACACCGGTGTCAATGTGTTCTTTTTTCCATTTCCAGGAGTGTATGTACATATGTATTATATCACGTCACATGTAAATGTTTCAAAAACATCTTATAATAATATTCCTTTTTATAAAATTAACTTTTTGGCAATAATTCGTCTGAATTTAAAGAATTTATTAATTTCTGCAATCCATGGACATCCCTATTATCGTAAAGAAAAATCAGTCGTTTCCTTTTATACATGACAAATCAAGCTGCCAGCATTGCACTGGGCTGTGCCAGAAAATTTTTTTATAGGAGCAGGTATGTGCGCGTTATCCGGCAACTTCACTGAGGTAAGAATTTTCAATTTATTCAGCATTGGCGGCCGAAGACTTCCGGCATAAGAAGTCAGTCTTATTCGGCCAACGACCTTGTCAAAGAGGGCGGAGGAGCGGATAGAGGTTCAGAGCACTCTCTTGTCCTCGGGGTGGGAAATTGCCCCTAAAGGCAGAAGAATCAGCAATGATCAACGACATGAGGATGCAGAAGGCAATGGAAACCACTGCATTGAAGACACCTAACGTGTATCCACAGGACATGTGGCCTGTAATTGAAGAAGTGTCATGATGATCTCTCCATTGGCAATAGATTCCGGAATAGTCCCCCATTCGAATCTCCGAGAGGGGACTGCCAAGGGGGAGGTTACCATGAGAAAAAGAATGAGTAATCTACGAAAGGATAACGTTCTCTTAGTTGGGGTGTGGAATGTCAGAAGCTTGAACGTGGTAGGGAAACAGGAAAATCTGAAGGAAATGCAACGGCTCAATCTAAATATAGTAGGAGTCAGTGAAGTGAAGTGGAAGGAAGACAGGGATTTCTGGTCAGATGAGTATCTGGTAATATCGACAGCAGCAAAAAATGGTATAACAGGTGTAGGATTCGTTATGAATAGGAAGGTAGGGCAAAGGGTGCGTTACTGTGAACAGTTCAGTGACCGGGTTGTTTTAATCAGAATCGACAGCAGACCAACACCGACAACGATAGTTCAAGTATACATGACGACGTCGCAAGCTGAAGATGAACAGATAGAGAAAGTGTGTGAGGTATTGAAAGGGTAATGCAGTATGTAAAGGGGGACGAAAATCTAATAGTCATGGGCGACTGGAATGCAATTGTAGGGGAAGGAGTAGAAGAAAATGTTATAGGAGAATATGGGCTTGGGACTAGGAATGAAAGAGGAGAAAGACTAATTGAGTTCTGTAACAAGTTTCAGCTACTAATAGCGAATACCCTGTTCAAGAATCACAAGAGGAGGAGGTTTACTTGGAAAAGGCCGGGAGATACGGGAAGATTTCAATCAGATTACATCATGGTCAGACAGAGATTCCGGAATCAGATACTGGATTGTAAGGCGTACCCAGGAGCAGATATAGACTCAGGTCACAATATAGTAGTGATGAAGAGTAGGCTGAAGTTCAAGACATTAGTCAGGAAGAATCAATACGCAAAGAAGTGGGATACGGAAGTACTAAGAAATGACGAGATACGTTTGAAGTTCTCTAACGCTATAGATACAGCAATAAGGAATAGCGCAGTAGGCAGTACAGATGAAGTGGAATGGACATCTCTAAAAAGGGCCATCACAGAAGTTGGGAAGGAAAACATTGGTACAAAGAAGGTAACTGCGAAGAAACCATGGGTAGCAGGAGAAATACAGGAATACTGAAATACAAGTCGCCGAGGAATGAAATAAATAGGAAGTGCAGGGAAGCTAAGACGAAATGGCTGCAGGAAAAATGTGAAGACATCGAAAAAGGTATGATTGTCGGAAGGACAGACTCAGCATACAGGAAAGTCAAAACAACCTTTGGTGACATTAAAAGCAACGGTGGTAACATTAAGAGTGCAACGGGAATTCCACTGTTAAATGCAGAGGAGAGAGCTGATAGGTAGAAAGAATACATTGAAAGCCTCTATGAGGGTGAAGATTTGTCTGATGTGATCCAAGAAGAAACAAGGGTCGATTTAGAAGAGATAGGGGATCCAGAATTAGAATCGGAATTTAAAAGAGCTTTGGAGGACTTACGGTCAAATAAGGCAAAAGGGGTAGATAACATTCCATCAGAATTTCTAAAATCATTGGGGGAAGTGGCAACAAAACGACTATTCACGTTGGTGTGTAGAATATATGAATCTGACGATATACCATCTGACTTTCGGAAAAGCATCACCCACACAATTCCGAAGATGGCAAGAGCTGACAAGTGCGAGAATTATCGCACAATCAGCTTAACAGATCATGCATCGAAGCTGCTTACAACAATGTAATACAGAAGAATGGAAAAGAAAATTGAGAGTGCGCTAGGTGACGATCAGTTTGGCTTTATGAAAAGTAAAGGGACGAGAGAGGCAATTCTGACGTTACGGCTAATAATGGAAGCAAGGCTAAAGAGAAATCAAGACACTTCCATAGGATTTGTCGACCTGGAGAAAGATTTCGACAGTATAAAATGGTGCAAGATGTTCGAGATTTTGAAAAAAGTTGGGGTAAGCTATAGGGAGAGACGGGTTATATACAATATGTACAACAACTAAGAGGGAATAATAAGAGTGGACGATCAAGAACGATGTGCTCGTATTAAGAAGGGTGTAAGACAAGGCTGTAGCCTTTCGCCCCTACTCTTCAATCTGTACGTCGAGGAAGCAATGATGGAAATAAAAGAAAGGTTCAGGAGTGGAATTAAAATACAAGGTGAAAGGATATCAATGATACGATTCGCTGATGACATTACTATCCTGAGTGAAAGTGAAGAAGAATAAATGATCTGCTGAACGGAATGAACAGTCTAATTAGTACACAGTATGGTTTGAGAGTAAATCAGAGAAAGACGAAGGTAATGAGAAGTAGTAGAAATGAGAACAGCGAGAAACTTAACATCAGGATTGATGGCTACGACGTCAATGAAGTTAAGGAATTCTGCTACCTAGGGAGTAAAATAACGAATGACGGACGGAGCAAGGAGGACTTCAAAAGCAGACTCGCTATGGCAAAAAAGGTATTTCTGGCCAAGAGAAGTCTACTAATATCAAATACCGGCCTTAATTTGAGGAAGAAATTTCTGAGGAAGTACGTCTGGAGTACAGCATTGTATGGTAGTGAAACATGGACTGTGGGAAAACCGGAACAGAAGAGAATCGAAGCATTTGAGATGTGGTGCTATAGACGAATGTTGAAAATTAGGTGGACTGATAAGGTAAGGAATGAGGAGGTTCTACGCAGAATCGGAGAGGAAAGGAATATGTGGAAAACACTGATAAGGAGAAGGGGCAGGATGATGGGACATCTGCTAAGACATGAGGGAATGACTTCCATGGTACTAGAGGGAGCAGTAGAGGGCAAAAACTGTAGAGAAAGACAGAGATTGGAATACGTCAAGCAAATAATTGAGGACGTAGGTTGCAAGTGCTACTCTGAGATGAAGAGGTTAGCACAGGAAAGGAATTCGTGGCGGGCCGCATCAAACCAGTCAGTAGACTGATGACCAAAAAAAAAAAAAAATAATCTTTTAGCACCATGACGCAGCACAGCTGACGTCCAAATTTATCAGTTTAGAATCACAGTCAGTCAATGATTGAAAGGTTATATATGAGTCACAGTTTTATTGAGAGATTTGCCACGTTTCATTATTGGTAGGTTACGGAATTTATCTGTTGGTAGATTATACTAAATGTGAATGTTATATATATTTTTACTTTTGGGAGGTTACACTATATTAAGGAAATGAGTAGCCTTTAATGTTGTGATTTACTGATCGCAAGGTGTATGTTGTCAAGCTGTATTTCGGACCCCTTTTTCTGACGGACTTTAAGATGGTCGTTATGGACTGAAAAGAATAATCTGACGACAAATGCTTCAGATTACTGACTGTAATTAAAGTAAAAAATTCAGTAATGTTTTCCTTTATTATATTGAAGTTCGTCCATGGTGCACAATTATGAGATCTGGAGTCTTGTATAAATTTTTATTAATCTTCATCCTCATAGTTATATGGGCGTTTTTGTGTATGAACGTGAATAGTTTTTTAGAAGCATGTATATTGTTAAATCTAGTCTTGCTGTTCTTTTAGAGATATTTTCAATACACACGGTCATCAGGAATCATCTGAAAAGCTTGCAAGGATGTTGCGGGTTAGGGTACGTTGAGGACAACTGTTAAAATAAAAGTTCGAAACGTTATGACATATTCGAGTTAATTAGCATTGAAGATTGCGAATAACGACACTGCGCATGTAAATTAAAGGGGCACGCCAGATATAATTGGCATTAGTGGTTCCCATAGTGAAGCGCTGGAGACTGCTCAGCCTGTGGCCTGGGTTCGATCCCTGTTACCAACTCTTATGTCCACTGGGACAAGTTCGGTTTTAGGGAATCAAACGAAAAACACGTTTGGCAACGCTGTCTCTGGCCGGCCGTTGAATTTGCGCGTGCATCGGCCTAATTGGCCAACTTAAATGTCAATTAACTCGAAAACGGCGCAACATATAGAACTGCCTTCGTAATAATTATTTCTCAGCACAGCCTACCTTGCAACACCTTTACATGATTTTTCAGACTGTTTCTGACAGCCTTGCATGTAGAACATCTCTCCATTGCTTTCCTGTTTACAGTTAAGTCCTAATACAACTGCTTCTACACTGCTTCTTACAATAATAAAAGCTTCAGTCAACTACAGTTCTCGTCAGTGTTCACTTTCCGCCTCTTTTCTGACAATTCTCCAACTTTCGGCGTGACGGTACGTAGCGCCTTTTCGAATAGCACTTACATATCTTCGGATCTAAACATCCTGTAACGTATTGTCGTCACATAAATAGTAATAGATGTAGTTAGGTTTCTACGGTTCCTGTTGTTTATATAAACGAAACTTTGTGGTGTCACCGCCAGACACCACACTTGCTAGGTGGTAGCCTTTAAATCGGCCGCGGTCCGTTAGTATACGTCGGACCCGCGTGTCGCCACTATCAGTGATTGCAGACCGAACGCCGCCACACGGCAGGTCTAGTCTAGAGACTCCCTAGCACTCGCCCCAGTTGTACAGCCGACTTTTCTAGCGATGGTTCACTGCCTGCATACGCTCTCATTTGCAGAGACGACCGTTTAGCACAGCCTTCAGCTACGTCATTTGCTACGACCTAGCAAGGCGCCATATTCAGTTACTATGTATCCTGAACAGATAATATTGTGAATCATGTACCGTCAAGAGCGACGTTCATCATTAATGGATTAAAGTTAAGTATCAACTAATTTCTTCCGCTTTCTGAATTCTAATTCCTTGTCATGTTCCAGACCTCACGTCAGTATAGTTCTTCCCTCCTCATGCCAGCCTGCGTGAGCTAATACGCGTGCAATTCGGCCTCCTCTAGTAACACGGTGTTGGCTCCTCTGCCAACCCAACACTTTATGTGCTAGCGTGTCCCATTGCATGATCTCCTTCAGTCCACTGTTCCCAGTATTCTGTCATCAAGTCAGAGACATGTACGTCCACGCCAATGTCATGTGACAGTAGTGCCTCCGACAGTCCTAAAATGCGGTGCGCTAGTTTTCCAAGACCAGCAAAATTTAACTTAAAGATGAATGCTTTTCTTTATGGTTGGTACCAGTAATACCAATTCCTATATTGGTTCAGTTCCAGGAGCGCCAATATTGTCCTCTACGATTTGGTTTGTGTTGCTCATAAGACTTTCTGGTCTAGAGATTTGCAGACATTGTCACACCACGTTATCTGCAAAGGAGGTTGGAGTACAGCACAACTACATTTATTCCCCACAAATTTTCGCTCGAGGTTTCACGTAGCCTTTCCTGCTTGCCTACAACAAAATAATCATCGTTTAGGGGTTCAGAAAATGACTAAACATTACAAAAGATCGCAACATGCCAACAAACGTTATACGAAATAAAATAGAGAAATACTCACTTTAAGTAGGACGCCATTCTTCCTCCACAAAGTCAAGGTGAGGCTGGATGAGCAGTATCATAACACTCACTCGTTGCTCCAATTCACTCAGAGTTTCGTCGTCCGTAACAAAATGTCTTCCGTTTCGTTACGTTCTGCACGAATAGCTGCCGCCCTCCTGCAGTATAAATTCGTACGAAAAACGGATGTTTAAGAAATTAAGTCCCTCGCAACACACTGAAGACCACTAGGTACCGTCAGTATCCCTTATTTAGGTTTTAAAAGCGAGAAATTCGAACCCCGTCGAATGGCGCGATCGGCATTCCACCGAAATGTTTGCGGTCCTTTATTTGTGGGAATGGCAGCGTTAAATCAGTGGTCCGGCAATCACCCCTCGTACTTTCAACTGGAAGTATCATGCGGTGCTCTTACTCATCATCAGGAAGAGCTCTGTCTGGGAGATTAATCGCAGGGGTGTGAAGACTAAAGGCTTTGTATTATCGGGATAGGCATCAGCCACTTTTTCGTGTGAGTTTGTGTCCGGAGAGTATTCTCTATTCCATTAGACACTCTAACAGACAACGCCATTGTAGTTCTGCTAATATTCATAACTTGCACAATATCAGCAGGTTAATAAATTATGGTACTGAATTTTGTACGAAAAAGAAGTGTAACTATTACTCAGAAAGGGAAACAACTTTAACGTATATTCACTGTGCTGGTGATTTCTTCTTCCTTTTTGTTTTTGTAGCGGTTAGCAACAGTCTGTTTCAGTTACGTGACATTAGTGTGATTGTGCAGCTGTTTCTGGCAAAAAGAGGGAAACCTGTTCTCGAACAATGCTCCCATCCTTCCGGTATATATTCGGAAAATTTGACGTCAACAGACGTCATACTCATTACACTCTCCCCCAAAAGTACAGTATATTGAGGGCGAGTCTCCTGGTGAAGTCGAATCGATTCAGCGGAAAGTGACGGTGATTCTAACAGTAGATAATGTTGAATGTAACATTATAATAAATTTATACCCGAGGCATTACCAGAAGTTGCTGGACCTGCTGTGAATACTAGATCGAGACATGTTCTTCCGACTCTTTTGTGAAAGTTCCTTGAACAGCACAACAGAAAAATAAACTAATTATTACTTTGGGGCCTATCTAATTCGAATTGCTACTTTTACATCTAAATGTCTATTGAACGAAATAAAAGTAGAATATATGCCGATAATCATTATTCCATAGACACATGCAGAATAGCAACGTGACCAAAAGTAAGTGTGACATCTGGGAACTTTGTCCTGATAAACCTTGTCACTTTGTGAGTTACCGAAGTCCATCGGGTAGCACGCTTTCCGATGCAGTGAGCTGTAATGGCCCACCAGCAATGAATCCAAATTTCAGCGACCCACGCTTCGGGGCACTGACAGCTCCATCTATCACACATGTGACAGTGATAAGTGGCGCTTTGCCATTTTCGCAAAAGCGGCCGGCGTATCCAGTTAGGTGACGGCGGTACTAATATTCGGGACGATTTTTCGTTACACACAAACAGGTTTCCTTGTTCAGGAAGAAGGTGTCGAACGGAAGCAGCTACTCCTCTTGACGTTTCAGATGCGAGTCCACAGGGGAAAGTTCCAGAGGATTTATTAAGTTATGACGTCCGTCTCTCATTAGTCTGAGGACTTTATTCAGGTATGACGCTATCCTCACATCTGTCTATTTTGTGTTTAATCCGCAAGCACTGCTTCTGATAAACATGCTACCATTACAGGTCGTGGCAATAACAGCAGCACGTGGAAAACATAAGAGTTTGGTTGAAAAACCAACTGAAATACACTCAGATAAATATTTTCGCATATAACAGTAACACTAGAAGTTGCAAAGTCGAATTTGTTTCCAAATAACAAGTATCCACATTATTGGACCAGTCACTTTTAAGTATGAGATAGCATCGAATTTCCTTATAGTCTTTTCCCGGTTGGTTGATTGAATATGGGGGGGGGGGGGGGGCAACAGCGAGGTCATTTTCTTAGTTTGATTACTGGCTACGGAGACAAAAGTCACCGCAGCGACTTGCAGCAGCTCGTTTACCGAAACGAAGTTGTTATTACCATAATCTGTGGTAAAAATGTCCATGCGAAATAGCGGTGACAGGCGACTTCTGATACCATCCACACAGCGTGCTAAATCGTGGGCCTACTGGCAGACATTTTCCACTGGCAAAAACCGCTATATGCAGCTGCGATATGCAGTGTAGCAAAATCAGTTAAACATGTAGCTATTACCCTTATTTCATTTTGTGCCGTTATTGATCCAATGCCCCGTACGCAAAATCACCGCGAAAGGCTAGCTGAAGCCAGAATGCTTCTTAAACGATTATATAACAAAACTGGAGCTCGAAACTAATATGCGAGTTGTGTTCTGGCTAATTACGTGCTAAAAATAGGAACGGACGAATGTCAAGGAACAAACAGTAACATAATCATTAACATCTTTGTTTCGGTAGCAAACGTCTCGAAATTAAGTGAGAAAGTTTACACGGATATTGACAACGTGACACATGGTTCGTTTTTGGAAAGTGCTGTACTGTCACGTTTAAATTAAGAAGCCAGTAAAGTAAACGGCTTCATTGTGTGTGAGTTTGTGACCCCAGCACAAACTTATTACTCAGCTGACATGGCCTAAGACAGAAAGCAGAGCATTACCCTCCTGAATTTTTAAATTCGTTGATGGCACCTGGAAGTCGACCGTGTAAATTAATGCTACGACTAGGTGCACTAACTATTTAATTGAGAAATTTAAATACACCCCGACTTCGCGACGGAACAATATACCTCATAACCGAATCTCAACAATATTTTGATCGGGTGCACTGGCTGTGGAACTGGACAAACGGTTTTTATACCAAGAAAACCAATAATACTCACAGAATTACTTTTCCAGATGAATCGGGAGCAGTTCCCCATCACACTCGCCCTTCGCAAGATAGTGAACAAAGCGCAGGGCCAGACACCGAATGTTGCTAGATTCGAATTGAGCGCGCTGTGTTGTGTGTTCGTGGCGCTGTCACGTGTGTCATCACAGCGCAATTTTGGCACCTCACCCTGAAGAGCTTATCAATGTAGTATACAAAGAAATATTTTAAATTCGTATAAGATAACTGCTGTGCCACAGTTTAAACGTAAACAATAACTTCTTAGGGCTCCTTCTGGAGGCAAAATCCATCAAATATTCTTGGATTTTTTACACAGATATGATCACTACTTGAATTCTGTGCTATTCTTCAGTTATCTAACTTGTTCTCTGATTTTTAATCATAGCTCTCCGCAGTGGCCCGTAAACAAAACTACCGCAACGTCAGACGCCCAGACGCAGGTACATAGGGCTACACGTGCGAAACCGGGCCGGATCGCTTGTTATTAATAATAAATACATATACTCAAATCGCGAAAGCTTTCTTATTCAAAGATGCTACATACACAAGATTGTCGTATCCTCAGTCAGAAAAGTTTTAACAACGGACAAGTAGTATCCATATTCCACAATCAAGGTTTCACAGCACTAACTTATATTCAGAACAAATTGTTGGGTTTATAAACGTGTACATAGCTTCCATAAACAAATCTTGCCCTTGTACGATTATAATGCAGTTGTCATTCCCAACAATTTCTGCGGTTGGTAAGTAATATTGCAGAAGTATCTTTTATTTAAAATGTATCCAGTATTTCGACTTAGAAAGCATCTTCATCTTGTAACTGATGTTCTTTGTTACTTTGGATAGGTCAGAAATAGTCTCCATTTAAGATTGCAGGAAGAATATGAAAAACTCCCACTGCAGTAACCTTGCGAATAGCGTCTTTAATACGTTGTACAATAACTGAAATGACATGTGACAGTTAAATGAGACGTTTGGGAAGTGTCCTAAAGTGGCCATTGCTAAGTAGAGGTTTTAAATTATGCTTAGCATGTCTCATTCTTTTATAAATATGACTACGATTTTGTTTTCGTACGATTATACAACAGAACATGAGAACATATGTTTGTTTTCCCCGTAATGTTATCTGCTTTATTGTACAAGTAGCCAGTATACGATTCTGTGTAGACCTATTTCGGTTGCTGAATGATAGATAAAAACGTGGAGTTTATCTACGTACAGTGTAATTACGTACAGTTAAATTCCTTAAGTGTGGCACACATAAAGACATAAGCACTAACATCTAAACAAAGTTATAATTGTAGTTTCTGGAACTGTGCGTCTAGCACACAGCACTCTATAGAAGTCAGTCATGAACTTTGGGAAAACATGAAAAGGAGACAATCGAAAAGGTGCAGATAATACGCTGCAAAAGAGCAATGAAAATTAAGTTAACCGATCAGATCAGAAATTAGGTTTTCCGCAAAATCGACGAGTAAATATATAGCAAACATTAGCTAGAAGAAGAAACAGAACGATACAGCTTGTGTTAAAAAAATAGGGAATAGTCTGTATAGTACTAACGGTAGCTCTAGAGGGCAAAAACTGTAGAAGAAGACATTGATTAGAAAATACATCACAGGTAACTGAGGACATTGTGTGGAAAAGCTGGAAAAGTAAGTCTGCGATTATTACTGGCTTTCCTGGTATAAAAACCATTTGTCCATTTCTACAACCTGTTAGTATCGTGCACTCGATCAAACTATTTTTTAGTTTGGTTGTCTGGTATATTGTTCCTTCACAAAGTAGGGGCGTTTTATAGTTTCCCGACGTCATATTTGTTTACCAAATATGACAGTACCATGTGGTGTGTTACGGCAGTGAAAAGAACCTGTGATCACTGGAGAGAGTGCCACAAGTTCCTCCAAAAAATCGGAACACAAAACACACACACGCAGGTCATGCTAACAAATGTAGATCCACCTGATAAAAGAGGTTTAAAACTTTTCAACGCGCCATGGAGATAAATAATCAGTGGCTGGTAACAATAAATTTGTTGTTTTATTTATAGTCAGGTTATGTTTAAATGTCTCAATGAAGTAGTAGGTGCACCTACTATTAGCATTAATTTATGCGGTGGACTTCCAGGTGACATCAATGAATTTCAAAATTCTTTAAGAAGAAGACATTGGCTCAAAAGAGATAACTGTTGGGAGGCTCCATCACTTCACTAGGCTCACTGCACGCAAAAAAAAAACAGTTGCAGTCTTTTTGTATGGAAGTGAATGTAGAGGACATAGGGAGAAAGATAAGATCCGAATTCAGGTGAAGCAAATTTTTAAGAGGCCAATAGTGAAATACTTTGTGTACAGAGACTGAAATGTGGAAATAAGACAAGGACTGATATCTGAACCACTTCTCCCTAAAATGGAAACAAACAATATAGAATAAGATTTTAAGATATCTTAATTCAGGTAACCAGCAACAGCCTTATTCTAATCCTTGAGATAAAGAAAAAGAATAAATTATGAAGAAGAAAGAGTAAGAAGAATTGGAGGAGGAGGAGGAAGAAGAAGAAAAGTAACACGGAGAATAATCTCTCCGTAGTGCGTAGCTACGGGTCATGAAGTGGCTACAGCGTATTAGAGGAGCCACAGACCAGCCTCATCTTACTAGAAGTTTCTGCTACCATTGCGGGTAGCACGGGCGATACCGGTGGGCGTGTTTGATGTAGGTGCCTTGTGAAGTGTCGATTTGGAAGTACGTCTATGACCAACACAGCTCATTGACTGTGATCATAGTGGATGATTACTAGCAGGCTGGGTCCTTATGAAATTTTCCCTTTAATATAGACGTCATTGTATTCACGTATACGTAACATCTCACTGTTATCATTGAGAATAAAAACACACACAGCCCTTGTGTAGCACTGCACGATTTCAGAAAATACACTCCTGGAAATGGAAAAAAGAACACATTGACACCGGTGTGTCAGACCCACCATACTTGCTCCGGACACTGCGAGAGGGCTGTACAAGCAATGATCACACGCACGGCACAGCGGACACACCAGGAACCGCGGTGTTGGCCGTCGAATGGCGCTAGCTGCGCAGCATTTGTGCACCGCCGCCGTCAATGGCAGCCAGTTTGCCGTGGCATACGGAGCTCCATCGCAGTCTTTAACACTGGTAGCATGCCGTGACAGCGTGGACGTGAACCGTATATACAGTTGACGGACTTTGAGCGAGGGCGTATAGTGGGCATGCGGGAGGCCGGGTGGACGTACCGCCGAATCGCTGAACACGTGGGGCGTGAGGTCTCCACAGTACATCGATGTTGTCGCCAGTGGTCGGCGGAAGGTGCACGTGCCCGTCGACCTGGGACCGGACCGCAGCGACGCACGGATGCACGCCATGACCGTAGGATCCTACGCAGTGCCGTAGGGGACCGCACCGCCACTTCCCAGCAAATTAGGGACACTGTTGCTCCTGGGGTATCGGCGAGGACCATTCGCAACCGTCTCCATGAAGCTGGGCTACGGTCCCGCACACCGTTAGGCCGTCTTCCGCTCACGCCCCAACATCGTGCAGCCCGCCTCCAGTGGTGTCGCGACAGGCGTGAATGGAGGGACGAATGGAGACGTGTCGTCTTCAGCGATGAGAGTCGCTTCTGCCTTGGTGCCAATGATGGTCGTATGCGTGTTTGGCGTCGTGCAGGTGAGCGCCACAATCAGGACTGCATACGACCGAGGCACACAGGGACAACACCCGGCATCATGGTGTGGGGAGCGATCTCCTACACTGGCCGTACACCACTGGTGATCGTCGAGGGGACACTGAATAGTGCACGGTACATCCAAACCGTCATCGAACCCATCGTTCTACCATTCCTAGACCGGCAAGGGAACTTGCTGTTCCAACAGGACAATGCACGTCCGCATGTATCCCGTGCCACCCAACGTGCTCTAGAAGGTGTAAGTCAACTACCCTGGCCAGCAAGATCTCCGGATCTGTCCCCCATTGAGCATGTTTGGGACTGGATGAAGCGTCGTCTCACGCGGTCTGCACGTCCAGCACGAACGCTGGTCCAACTGAGGAGCCAGGTGGAAATGGCATGGCAAGCCGTTCCACAGGACTACATCCAGCATCTCTACGATCGTCTCCATGGGAGAATAGCAGCCTGAATTGCTGCGAAAGGTGGATATACACTGTACTAGTGCCGACATTGTGCATGCTCTGTTGCCTGTGTCTATGTGCCTGTGGTTCTGTCAGTGTGATCATGTGATGTATCTGACCCCAGGAATGTGTGAATAAAGTTTCCCCTTCCTGGGACAATGAATTCACGATGTTCTTATTTCAATTTCCAGGAGTGTAGTTTTCGGCTGTACGACATCATCAGGTTATCGTCAGTACTAGGTAAAGAAAATTGTACACGTGACCTGCGTCTAAGGCTGCGTGTGATATAAGTAATAAAGTGGACTAAAAACTGCTACATCCGTACTGAGCGTCACGTGTTCTTTTAATTTTACCACCATGCGGTTTGACATTTCATCGATTGTTTTTAAACAAATTAATAACGATTAAAGACTCGGAACAAATGCCTACAAATGTCCTCCATACTGTCTCAACATCTACTGCGTTCACTGCATCTGAGGCAAAAGAAGCTTGACGTGGAATGGTCTGTTTCGAGAAAATACTGCATTTCCTTTTTCTCTTTGCGTGCTTCACCCGTTGTAGGAAACGTGATAAGAGTTCATACGGGTTTTCAGCATTAAACTAAGATTTACGCAAAGTACTGTATCTTCTAGATATAAAAAACAGTTATATATTATCCCAAAATGGAGCGGTGGAAAAATGTTAACTAGAACTGTAATGAAACTATGTTATGTATCGAATGAGAGTGAAATGGTATGATAACCCACTCTGTGCGAGTACACAAGTCTCTTAGAAAACGCCGTGCGGTTACTATAATTCCCATCCAAATGATGAGACACAGTTACTTGAAAAACGTGTTCCTTCAATAATTAAAGGACGTTTCATAGGTCATACGGAATGATGAAGCTACATTCTACCATATTTGCCAGGCTATGTTACAACCACACTCATCCTGATCTATGAGGTTCTTCGAGGCAGTATCGTCGTGTTACCACTACCGTCTCCAGACTTGTTTTACAATGTTCTTTACTCGACTGGATGATTCCAGTAAAATTCAGTTCAGTTCAAAAATAGGTCTGTACATAAGAAATGTGAATCCTGCCTCGGGCATGGATGTGTGTGATGTCCTTAGATAAGTTAGGTTTAAGTAGTTCTAACTTCTAGGGGACTGATGACCTTAGAAGTTAAGTCCCATTGTGCTCAGAGCCATTTGAACCATAAGAAATGTGGTTCAGTGCAACGAATTGTTAGATTTCTCTGGAATACCAAATGAAAAAGACTTCGGTATACTATCCTGAGGGTGATGAAATTGATATCGAAGCTTTTGTAAATTTACTTTGAGAAATAAAAAACTTATCATCATACATTGTAAACTTATTGTTGTTAACGTAATGTAAACAGATTTACATTTGTGTTATGACCTGTAAATATGTTGTCCAACAAATCTATAAAAATATCAGAAAAATCGAAATCATTTTATAGTAGTACCATAAATTTACAGGTGTATATATCAGTTGGAAACAAGGCCCTTTCATTTGTAAATTAGTAAAATACGGGTTAAACAGTATTTCTAGTAAAATTATGATGAAGATGACAAGATGAACACGTAGCTGATGTCGCAGTATAGCTGGTGGAAACGTATGCGATCCATATCCTCATGTCTTAGCATCTGAGGTTGCCCTTACATTTGTAAAGGCAAACGTCAAAAGACCGACCATAGGTAAGGGTTCAGAAGGAGTGACTGACCAATATATTAAGACTACAATCTGTCAATGACGTTATAAAGTAATTGAAATAATAAAAGCAGATACTGATGAATCGTAGTCAGATTAAATGAAACGGATCTTTCCCTTTCAATGGCCAATGACAAGTACGAGTATGTTCAGTTTCTACCAGAATTGACAATTACTGTACAGAGTACTAATAATCTTGGCCTGTTGCACGCTGACGAAACAAAACATCTCACAAAAAACTTAAAGGAAATGTGCACTTTATCTTGAAAACCAGTTTTAATTAAAAACAGAGATCTAATATTATTTTGCCATACTAAGCGTTTCCGAAAGCATCGGCAGCGCAATGGAACACACATCCTGTGGTCAGTGCCTCTGTTTCACCCTGAATTAATCTGCACTAATGAAATTCTTCTGTGTCATCAGATTGTTAGCACGAATGATCCGTAAATCTGATCTCGTTGCAGGTTTACCTCAAGTACGCTCTAAAGTCTGTTGACTTTTCCCGAATGTTATTTGTGGTGTTTAATTTCTGTTACTACTAATCTCTTAATGACTTCTCTCGCGTAACTGAATTACCACAGTGGTATAACGATAGCACTACCGGAATACACAGAGATCAGAATAGATTCACGTATCTGTAAATTATGCGTAAGCAAATATAGACACATTTGTATGATACGAACTCATCCGATACCGACTGTGAATGAAAATGCATGTGACAAACCGCTTGATATTTTATTATTGCTTGATGAGACATTATTTGGCGTTGTTATAATTCTAGGACAGTTATCATAGTTTAGAGCTAGTTCTTCATTCCTGTTCACTTTCATTTCAGTTTTATTTCTAACTGTAGCCTTTGTTTCATTGTTGTGAGGGAACACCTGACAACGCAACATGTTAGAAACCTTTAGCGATAGAAATGTGAGGTTCGCATTTTCTCCACATAGACTGCTTTTGAGCCAAATTTGTATCCCAATTCTGTGTCCTGATTTAATTCTATGTGGATCTTTTATTCCTAAATCTACTTCACTATGTTTCAATGGAAGACTGATTCCTGATCGTATGATCCTCCTGCTTCCGTATAATATGTAGCAGAATGAAAGCGTCTCCCGATTCCTCGACAGCAGTTTTTCACTCCTTGTGCTTTCCGAAATCTCCTGAGTACATAAAAATATTATTTATACTCTTTAATATTCATTGCTGTTGTGAATGTGTAATCAATTTCCGTCATCCCTATTTTAGAGGAGATAATACCGGATAATTGCGGAACGTCTTACAGTGGTTTTCGATTCTAGACTACTACTAACACCACCACTACTAATACCGTATCGCAAGACGTCCTCAGACATGACTTTATGTACATTGCCTGATAATGGTTTCAATACTCAACCATGCCTTGGAACACTCAGCAAGTGTGGTTTCGACTGCAAGTATCCGTCTAAAGAGCGATAATCAGCAGCACGAATCGCGAAAAACAATTCATTCCACATGATTTGTTGCACCTTTTCCAATTCATAGTTTAAAATAAATAAAAATTATCATGGTAGATAATTCGCAACGAGAAAGTGCAATTAGTTTACTGTTTCCTCAGATCGGAGATACCTGTAGGGACTCACAAACTTAACATGCCAACGATGAAAGAAAAGAAGTCTGCAGACACCAGGCGTATCTGAAGGGCAGTCATAAGACAAAAAAATGAAGTTACATACCTACTTCGTGTTTGTTTGCGGGTGTACTTCTACAATCCCGGAACACATGGAAAGCGCCGCGTCACAGTACCTTAGCACGACGCTAGAAGCACCAAAAAAAACCGGTGAAAATCATTAGTAAATTGGAGTGTTGCTGTTGTTGATGGTTTGGTCTTCAGACTCGTTTGCTACAGTTCGCGTGTCTGCAGGGTCCTCTACATGGGTCCGCTGTCTCCGTTTTGCTCTATCACTGGCTGCATCTGAATGGATGTTCACGCATTTAAGGTCTTTATGAAGCGTATCAGCCCAACATTGCTTAGGTCGTCCTTTGGGTCTACTGCCGATTGCTCAATCCTGTGCAAGCATGTTCGTCCCCAAAGAACTATTGTAACCAACACCCATTTGACCCGTCTATCGCAGTCTTTAGTCTCCCTCTGGACGCTTTACTCCCAGCACTTCCCTTCACTACTAAGTCGTGGAATCCTTGATGTCTCAGAGCGTGTCCTACCGAACGATCTCTTCTTTTAGCCAATTTATGCCGCAAATTTCTTTAGTCTCAATTTCATCAAGAACATTCTTATGGATACGTGTTCTAGGTATCTGATCGAGGGTATGCTTGTATAGCGGTAAATTTTAAAATCTTCTCCTCTCTTTCTGTCTGAGCTGCTTATCATTCACGTTTCACACCCATTCAAGACTATACTCAAAACAAATGCCTTCAGGAAATACTTCCTAACACTTAAATTTATATTACGTGCTAACGAATTTCTCTTTTACAGAAACGCTTTTCTTGACATTTCCAGTATACATTTTATATCCTCTCTCTACTTAGGCCAATGTCAGTTATTTTACTGCCCAGATTGCAGAAGTCATCTGGTACATTTAGTGTCTCATTTTCGTATTCTTATTCTCTCAACATCATCTGAAACAGTTCGACTAAATTCCGTTAAAATTGTTTTGCTTTATATCTCCCTTTCAAGCCACTGTCCATTCCGTTCAACAGCACTTCCAGTGCTTTCCTGTCTCTGTCAGAATACAAAGGGGTCGAGTAAAATTTAGACACTCTTTGATAGTTAATAGCTTTGGAGCAAAGTAACATATCGTTGTAATTTTGGGCGCTAGTTTAGCCATTATTTTTTCAACATATCACGGCGCACGTTTTCCAGGAATGAATGAAGTAAGATTGTCGTATGAGCAACGCAAGACATAATGAAGTGGTAGTGGAAGTACGAAAGCATGATTAAGGTACAACCGCAAAGTAATCTGTACGATAATCGGCCATTAACAGGTACAAAAATTTATCGTATACGGGATTAATTTGAAGGCTATGATACTATTCAGGAGGTGTATAAAGAAAGGTCAGTGCTGCGATGCTGTGTTGCTACATTTTACTAGGTCATATCAGAAATCTGTGAAGCGGAGTGCACGTGAAAGCGAGGTAAGTCGATCAACCGTAAGAAGAATTCTGAGGGCACATGAGTGGAAAGAGTTTGCAAAATAAATGAAAAAATTAGATTAGTGCACACTCACGACAAGCGATCAAGGTATTGTCGTTCAAATATCGTGCGTTCATATTGTGTACAAGTGTGAAGAATTTTTTGATCTGATACATCACATAACGAAAAGGGCATAAAACACATATCGTCTCAGTAAATAAAATATCAACAAACAAAGGCGAATACATCCATCTTTAAAAGACTCTGACAGAAAAATTGGGAACTAGCGGCCTCGATCCTCAGTTTGCCTTCCTTTCCAAAAATTGTTGTTCTTTTAATCAAACTAGTCAATAATTCAGGCATACTTTAGTAAACAAGATGATACACAGTTTTAGTATTGTAGCAGATCTATTCTACTGAATCTTTGTTTTGCTATCAGGAACTTACACGCCATTTACACACATGTACAATATGAACTTTATTTGTGATTTGGACCTAGAACTGAATGATGTTACTTCAAGAATATTGCACATACTTTGTCGTTTCTTTCCACATTTAGTTCTTTAGAAGGTTTTTCGCAGTTATAATATATCTATGAATGATGCTATCGATTACTGAAACATTCGTAAATATCAGAAAAATATGTAACCCAAGTGCAGTTACCTTACTTTAGTTTCTTTCCACATTTTGTTCTTTAGAAGGTTTTTCGCAATTATAATATATCTATGAATGATACTATCGATTACTGAAACATTCGTAAATATCAGAAAAATATGTAACCCAAGTGGAGTTACCTTACTTTAGCGTTGATGTTAATACTGAGATTAGTGGATTACCATTAATTATAACAATGAGAAAGAAATTAAAACTGGGAGCCAGAATAATGTAATTAATCGTAGCACTGTATTCAGTTTTGCAAGCAGGAATAACCCAGGCAAATAGCCAACAGTTGGAATAATACTTATGAGCAGTAACACGACATAAGCAAAATAAATGTTCATTTGCTACAACGTCGATTTGAATAATCAGGTGATGGAATTTCTCTTCTTATTTCTTATTACGGTGTGAGTAAGTGAACTGCAAACGAAATCACAGCACATATATGTGCTGTTTCCTCGGTTTTTTAGTCGCAAATCAAAGTAATAAAGCATGAGAGAGGTCAGAAAATACATCACCAATGGAAAGAACTTGAACCTGGAACATGAGTATCGATGAATAATAGGGAAAATGAGGGAAAGTAATATTTACTTCTTCATCTCACTTGCAACCGAGGTTCTCGGTTGTTTATTATCTGCAGACACCACGCGTATCTGAAGGCCAGTCATAAGACAAAAAAATGAAGTTACATACCTGCTTCTTGTTTGTTTGCGGGTGTACTCTGTCTTTCTCCGCATTTTTACCCTCTACAGCTCATGAAAGTCATTGCGTGATGTCTTAACAGATGTCCTACCATCCTGTCCCTTCTTCTGGTCAGTATCTTCCGTGTATTCCTTTCCTCGCTGATTCTGCGGAGATTTTGCTCATTCCTTACCTTATCAGTCCACCTGATTTTCAACACTGGTCTGTAGCACCACATCTCAAATGCTTCGATTATCTTTTGCTCCAGTTTTCCCAGAGTACATGTTTCACTACCATACAGTGCTGTACTAACGACGTACATTCTCAGAAATGTCTTCCTCAAATTAAGGACTATATTTAAGATTAGTAGACTTCTCTTGGAGAGGAATGCAATTTTTTCCTGTGCTAGTCTGCTTTTTATGTCCTCCTTGGTCCGCACGTCATGGGTTATTTTACTGCGAACGTAGCAGAATTCCTTAAGTTTATCTACTTAATGATCACCAACCCCGATGTTAAGTTTCTCGCTCTTGTTTCTGCTGCTTATCGTTACTTTCGGCTTTCTTTGATTTTCTCCCAGTCCATATTCTGCTATCATTAGACTCTCGATTGCATTCAGCATATCCTGTGGTTCTTCTTCACTTTGTCTAAGGATAGCAATGTCATCAGCGAATCTGAATGCCGATATGCTCTCACCTTGAATTTTAACCCAACTCTTGAACCATGCTTTTATTTCCCTCCTTGTTTCTTCAGTGTATAATTTGAATAGTAGGGGGAAGACTACACCCTTTTTAATCCGGACACGTCGTTGTTACAGCTATAATACGGAAATGAAAAAAAAAAACACAAACGCATGATACATATGTTGCGTATTACAGCCAAAAGCCAGTTTCCTGAGATATCAAAAAGACGAAAAAGGCAAAGAAAAGACGAAAGGTTGTCAGTGGGAAAGATAGTCGGTTGATAATGAAATACTACCACGAGAAGATCAGTGCTAAGGAAGAGCTTGTTGTGTTTCTTGCCTAGCCCAACTATACTTTCATTTTTTCTGTGTGTGTGTGGATTAAATACAGCAGTCGCCATTTCTCGCGCCTCATTTTCCGTTGCCCCACCTCCTCTAGTTCGCTTTTCTTCATCTACATCCTATTCCCTTGTTCTTGCTGGTCTGTCTTTTTCTTCTTCTAATGAGCATTCACTGCCATACTCTTTTCGGTCATCTTGTACCATCCACCGCGTCAAGATGCCCGTACCAAAGTGGCGTTTTTTGTTTCCGTTGTGGTCTATAACAGTCTTTTCGACTTCCATTTTCTTACATAATTTGTTAAGTAATCGAATATTAACATTTCACTACCCTTCCTCCAGTAGTCTATTTCCATTGCTAGAAGCCTTGTTTATCTCTCTTATTAATTACCTAGATTTCCGATCCATATATATTTTCGACTGTTGTGTGGCATGTTACCTTTCATCTACATCTACATGATTATTCTGCATTTCACATTTAAGTGCCTTTGGATTTCATAGTTGGTTTTTTATACCATAAGCCAGAAATTAACTGTCGGGTTGTCTCCTTATCCAGTCCAACTAGTTTTCATTTCTTCTGCGACCGTTCCGCTAACAGATAATTTTGCTCCGAAGTATTCGAATGCTTCACTTCCTTCGGTTTCCAAATCCATTGCTTAATTTTTCTCCCACTGCAAGACATTCATTGATGACATGATGTATTGAAAGAATCTATTTCTAACAAAGTTCTCTGAGTTTTTGTAACATATGTTCCACATCTTCAACATCTTTTGCAGTGATAATTTCTTCGTCCGCAAAACATAATGTACACAACGTTCTAGTTTAATCTGGAATTTCCATGTCGCCACATTTATGTCTCCTTTCGTGTTGGCTGGTTCAAATGGCTCTGAGCACTATGGGACTTAACATCTGTGGTAATCAGTCCCCTAGAACTTAGAACTACTTAAACCTAACTAACCTAAGGACATCACACACATCCATGCCCGAGCCAGGATTCGAACCAGCGACCGTAGCAGTCACGCGGTTCGGGACTGCGCGCCTAGAACCGCTAGACCACCACGGCCGGCTCCTTTCGTGTAAAACTTCCTCTAAACAGATTTTGAACACAGTACGAGCTAAAGTGCACGGTAACTGTGTTAATTACCTTAATAATGTAGGCAGAGACATGGAGACATGGAGTTTTATTGAAACCGAGAACGAGAAAAAAAACCGGCTAACAGATTGCGCTGGACCGACGATGCCCATTTCACATTCCGATGGTCTGTCAGCATCCACAACTGCAGGATTTGGAAATTCTATCGTTTTACTAGGAAATCACGGTAGGTTGCAGAATTACATCACTCGTCATCGGGCCCTTTATCTTCGAGAACATGCAGGTTGCTACTTTTCAAACTGTCAGCGTGACCGGTTCGAGACGCGCTGATACGTTTCAAAAATATCATCCTTAGTGGTGGTGGGTTTGAGGTTGAAAGGGACCAAACTGCATGGTCATCGGTCCCTCATCATCCTTAGTCTGGCTGATAAACACTTTCAGGAAGCCACAATTTTTATGCTGTATGGTGTTCCACCACATATTGCTACACGTGTGGAAGATGTCTTGTACAACTCGTTTTGTGAGAATCGTGTGCTGGGCCGCAACTCCTGTCATGCTTTGCTCCCAGTTCACCTGATTTCATTTTGTGTGGCTGTTGGATGTGGACTTACCTGGAGTCCTAACAAAACTGCGATCGTTCGACCGCCGGCCAGTGTGGCCGAGCGGTTCTAGGCGCTTCAGTCTGGAAGTTCGAATCTTGCCTCAGGCATGGATGTGTGTGATGTCCTTAGGTTAGTTACGTTTAAGTAGTTCAAAGTTCTGTATAACAGGTGTAGGATTCGTTATGAATAGGAAGGTAGGGCAAAGGGTGTGTTACTGTGAACAGTTCAGTGATCGGGTTGTTCTAATCAGAATCGACAGCAGACCAACACCGATAACGATAGTTCAGGTATACATACCGACGTCGAAAGCTGAAGATGAACAGATAGAGAAACTGTATGTGGATATTGAAAGGGTAATGCAGTATGTAAAGGGGGACGAAAATCTTATAGTCCTGGGCGACTGGAATGCAGTTGTAGGGGAAGGAGTAGAAGAAAAGGTTACAGGAGAATATGGGCTTGGGAATAGGAATGAAAGAGGAGAAAGACTAATTGAGTTCTACAACAAGTTACAGCTAGTAATAGCGAATACCCTGTTCAAGAATCACAAGAGGAGGAGGTATACTTGGAAAAGGCCGGGAGATAGGGGGAGATTTCAATTAGATTACATCATGGTCAGACAGAGATTCCGAAATCAGATACTGGATTGTAAGGCGTACCCAGGAGCAGATATAGACTCAGATCACTATATAGTAGTGTTGAAGAGTAGGCTGAAGTTCAAGGCATTAGCCAGGAAGAATCAATACGCAAAGAAGTGGGATACGGAAGTACTAAGGAATGACGAGATACGTTTGAAGTTCTCTAACGCTATAGATACAGCAATAAGGAATAGCACAGTAGGCAGTACAATTGAAGAGGAATGGACATCTCTAAAAAAGGCCACCACAGAAGTTCGGAAGGAACACATAGGTACAAAGAAGGTAGCTGCGAAGAAACCATGGGTAACAGAAGAAATACCTCAGTTGATTGATGAAACGAGGAAGTACAAAAATGTTCCGGGAAAATCAGGAATACAGAAATGCAAGTCGCTGAGGAATGAAATAAATAGGAAGTGCAGGGAAGTTAAGACGAAATGGCTGCAGGAAAAATGTGAAGACGTCGAAAAAGGTATGATTGTCGGAAGGACAGACTCAGCATACAGGAAAGTCAAAACAACCTTTAGTGACATCAAAAGCAACGGTGGTAACATTAAGAGCGCAACGGGAATTCCACTGTTAAATGCAGAGGAGAGAGCAGATAGGTAGAAAGAATACATTGAAAGCCCCTATGAGGGTGAAGATTTGTCTGATGTGATACAAGAAGAAACAAGAGTCCATTTAGAAGAGATAATGGATCCAGTATTAGAATCGGAATTTAAAAGAGCTTTGGAGGACCTACGGACAAATAAGGCAGAAGGGATAGATAACATTCCATCAGAATTTCTAAAATCATTGGGGGAAGTGGCAACAAAACGACTGTTCACGTGGGTGTGTAGAATAAATGAGTCTGGCGATATACCATATGACTTTCGGAAAAGCATCATTCCGAAGACGGGAAGAGCTGACAAGTGCGAGGATTATCGCACAATCAGCTTAACAGCTCATGCATCGATGCTGCTTACAAGAATAATATACAGAAGAATGGAAAAGAAAATTGAGAATGCTCTAGGTGACGATCAGTTTGGCTTTAGGAAAAGTAAAGGGACGAGAGAGGCAATTCTGACATTACGGCTAATAATGGAAGCAAGGCTAAAGGAAAATCAAGACACTTTCATAGGATTTGTCGACCTGGAAAAAGCGTTCGACAATATAAAATGGTGCAAGCTGTTCGAGATTGTGAAAAAAGCTGGGGTAAGCTATAGGGTGAGACGGGTCATATACAATATGTACAACAACCAAGAGGGGATAATAAGAGTGGACGATCAAGAACGATGTGCTCGTATTAAGAAGGGTGTAAGACAAGGCTGTAGCCTTTCGCCCGTACTCTTCAATCAGTACATCGAGGAAGCAATGATGGGAATAAAAGAAAGTTTCAGGAGTGGAATTAAAATACAAGGTGAAAGGATATCAATGATACGATTCGCTGATGACATTACTATCCTGAGTGAAAGTGAAGAAGAATAAAATGATCTGCTGAACGGAATGAACAGTCTAATGTGTACACAGTATGGTTTGAGAATAAATCGGAGGAAGACGAAGGTAATGAGAAGTAGTAGAAATGAGAACAGCGTGAAACTTAACATCAGGATTGATGGTCTCGAAGTCTATGAAGTTAAGGAATTCTGCTACCTAGGCAGTAAAATAACCAATGACGGACGGAGCAAGGAGGACATCAAAAGCAGACTCGCTATGGCAAGAAAGGCATTTCTGGCCAAGAGAAATCTACTAATATCAAATACCGGCCTTAGTTTGAGGAAGAAATTTCTGAGGATGTACGTCTAGAGTACAGCATTGTATGGTAGTGAAACATGGACTGTGGGAAAACCGGAACAGAGGAGAATCGAAGCATTTGAGATGTGGTGCTATAGACGAATGTTGGAAATTAGGTGGACTGATAAGGTAAGGAATGAGGAGGTTCTACGCAGAATCGGAGAGGAAAGGAATATGTGGAAAACACTGATACGGAGGACAGGATGACAGGATATCTGCTAAGACATGAGGGAATGACTTCCATGGTCCTAGAGGGAGCTGTAGAGGGCAAAAACTGTAGAGGAAGACAGAGATTGGAATACGTCAAGCAAATAATTGAGGACGTAGGTTGCAAGTGCTACTCTGAGATGAAGAGGTTAGCACAGGAAAGTAATTCGTGGCGGGTCGCATCAAACCAGTCAGTAGACTGATGACCAAAAAAGTTCTAGGGGACTGATGACCTCAGATGTTAAGTCCCATAGTGCTAAGAGCCATTTGAACCATTTTTTTGATAGTCCGACCTTGTCAAGCATGCTAAATGCTAAAAGACATCATCCAACGGCATCTTATCACCATATCTAGTGGTACGCATGCAATGGTGCTCTCGACATTGACTCTCCATTTCGGGTATTGTTTGTTGGTGGATGGCTTACCGACATGCTGAGCATTTGTTGAAAAAAACTTAGTCCTTGGTAAAACTCATACGAAGCGCCAGCTGTTGTTAATTTTGCTCACTTCTTTTGGTCGCAATGAAACCCACGTCGTTTCAAGCGTCTGTGTCAATTTTTCCTCTCCACCTACATTATTCTGTGAAATGTTGGATTTTAAAATGTTAATGGACTTTCGAGTCATCGAGTACATCTTTATCGAATTTCTTTTTACACCCTAAATTGAACCGTTACATTGGTACCACAGCGTATTATGTGATAGACTCATACATGCTAGGAGTAGCGGAAGCCACGGTTTGCGAGCGCTGTGTGCAGCCAGGCGCACGTATGATTAATTAATACGGCAGCATGACGTCGGCGGTCGTAATCAGGAGCACGGCGCGGCGGTCTAGGCGACGCCCACGCGGGGGCGTGGCTGAGCCCACGCCGGGTGGCCGGCCGGCTCGCCTCTCAGAGAGAACACCTCTGTGCTCGGGCCAGGGCCAGCTACACTGGCGCCGGCACGCACGTGCGATAGCAGGGCGCGCTGCTCGTCTCTATCAGTAGACGTTGAATAATGAGTGCAATTAGCCTGAGCAATTAGCCCGTATCGCGGCGCCAGAGTTCATTAATTAGCCGGACGCGGCCCCGTCGCGACACGGCGGCACGGTCGCCACCGCCGCTGCCGCCGCCGGTGCCGGCTCGCTCCAGTGCGGCCCGTGGAGGTGGCCGCTCGTGAAAAGACTCGCTGCGAGCTTTTGTTCTCAGGGGCACGTCGGCTCTTCTCATAACTGCAAATTGAAACGCGGCCCAGGTGGCAGTTAACCTCATTAACGCGCCGCTGCAAGGCATGCTTCCGTCTGATCTCATAAATGGGACCTCGTCAGTGGCAGTATGTAGTGATAACCGCAGAGAGAGAATATCCCTTGGGCGTCGAAAATGTTTGCAGGGAATTGGTCAGTGCTTTCAGATCCACTGATGTCCAATTTATCCATGGATTTCTATTCTCAAAGCTATAAGTAAATACACTAGTGGCCATAAAAATTGCTACACCAAGAAGATGACGTGCTACAAATGCGAAATTTAACCTACAGGAAGAATATGCTGTGGTATGCAAATGATTAGCTTTTCAGAGCATTCACACAAGGTTGGCGCCGGTGGCGACACCTACAACGTGCTGACATGAGGAAAGTTTCCAACCGATATCTCATACACAAACAGCAATTGATGGCGTTGCCTGGTGAAACGTTGTTGTGATGTCTCGTGTAAGGAGGAGAAATGCGTGCCATCACGTATCCGACTTTGATAAAGGTCGGATTGTAGCCTACCGCGACTGATGTTTATCGTATCGCGACATTGCTGCTCGCGTTGGTCGAGATCCAATGACTATTAGCAGAATATGGAATCGGTGGGTTCAGGAGGGTAATACGGAACGCCATGCTGGATCCCAACGGCCTCGTATCTCTAGGAGTCGAGATGACAGGCATCTTATCCGCATGGCTGTAACGGATCGTGCAGCCACGTCTCGTTCCCTGAGTCAACAGATGGGGACGTTTGCAAGACAACGACCATCTGCACGAACAGTTCGGCGACGTTTGCAGCAGCATGAACTATCAGCTCGGAGACCATGGCTGCGGTTAGCCTTGACGCTGCGTCACAGACAGGAGCGCCAGCGATGGTGTACTCGACGACGAACCTGGGTGCACGAATGGCAAAACGTCATTTTTTCGGATGAGTCCCGGTTCTGTTTACGGCATCATGATGGTCGCATCCGTGTTTGGCGACATCTCGGTGAACGCACATTGGAAGCGTGTATTCCTCATCGCCATACTGGCGTATCACCTGCCGGTATGGTGTGGGGTGCACGTCTCGGTCACCTCTTGTTCGCATTGACGGCACTTTGAACAGTGGACGTTACATTTCAGATCTGTTACGACGCGTGGCTCTACCCTGCATTTGATCCCTGCGAAACCCTACATTTCAGCAGGATAATGCACGACCGCATGTTGCAGGTCCTGTACGGGCCATTCGGGATACAGAAAATGTTCGACTGCTGCCCTGGCCACCACATTCTTCAGATCTCGTACCAACTGAAAACGTCTGGTCAATGGCGGCCGAGTAACTGGCTCGTCACAATACGCCAGTCACTACTCTTGATGAACTGCGGTATCGTGTTGAAGCTGGATGGGCAGCTGTACCTGTACACGCCATCCAAGCTCTGTTTGACTCAATGACCAGGCGTATCAAGGCCGTTATTACTGCCAGAGGTGGTTGTTCTGGGTAGTGATTTCTCAGGATCTATGCACCCAAACCGAGTGAAAATCTAATCACATGTCAGTTCTAGTATATTATATATGTCCAATGAATATCCGTTTATCATCCGCATTTCTTCTTGGTGTAGCAATTTTAATGGCCAGTAGTGTAATAAAAATGTGAAGTAATTGTTTCACACGTATTGTTCTTACGAATAAAGAGCAACTCGTTGCTCAAAAATGTACTTTATTAAGCAACAGTCCAATCACTTTTCTCTTGCGTGAAGGTAACTGTGTAGTGGGACGGAATTAAGCGTCACCCATCCACCAAAGTCAGCCCAGTTTGCAGGTGACTATAAGTTTAATTTAGTTTGCTTATGTGTTTTCTTATTATTTATAATAGATGTGAATTATCTAAAGGTTTTGTATTTTTTTTATGTGTTTCATGTACGGAGAGATCGGCGCAACGAACGGGGACAGCATCTTCGTTGCCGCGACCAGAGAGGAAATTGCTGGCCGCCATACGTCGCGGGTCGACAGCCAAGGAGCAACAGAAGATCCTGGAACCGAGTTGTTGCGTCGTGTTTCTAAAAATTAAAAATGAATTTTTATACTCTTTTTGTACAACAATGACGTCATAATGAGCTTAGTCTTATTGAAATGTTAGTCACTGTCTGTCAACGCTCAAGTTCACATCTGTATGTGTAGGAAGCTAATAAAATAGTGTATGCTATTAAAATTGAAACACGTGTCTTGAAGATTTATTTATGAAGAGTTATGTGAACGGATTAATAATATATTTTGACAAGATTATTGATTCAGACAGCGTTGGCCGAAACTTTGAGTCTAAAAAAAAGTTTATTTAATGTGTGATTCTGATATCGATTAGATCAAGATAACGTGTGTCGATATAATTTTCTGAGGAGAAACAAACGAAATTTAAATTTGGAAAAGGTTACGAAAACCAATTGGCCCAAGTGATGTAATTCTTTGCACACGACTCAACTGATGTTTTACAGTTTCGTTCAAGAACCATTCTATGAAAATTTAAAAAGAATATAAATAATTTTTTGAAGTGAGTGTAACTGACGTGGGTGACGAAGTCTGCACATGGTCATATACCAAACGAAAACCCTAATACGCGTCGTTACACCGCACCGTGGCGACCTTAGAAACAGGACTTGTGTGCAACTAAGGCACACAGGTACGAAACAAAACATCAAGAGTCCTTCGGAAGTCAACGCGAGTTTTCGTGGAGCCTTCACCAGCCAGCGGCGACTTCGCGGGTGTGGGCATCTGACGGAGTGCAGCCAAGCAGTACGGTCACGCAGTTGTTCCACGAGAAGGCGCGTCTGTTGGGCAGCAGCTGAACGCTGCAAAACCCCGACAACCTTTTTTCTCCCTAAACTAATAGGCCCAGTACGTCAGCTGCGGGGCGTTCCTCCGGCTGGTATTAGAGGTGTTGCTGAGGGCTTCGCCTGTCTACGGCGGTGCCGGGCGTGGTTGCAGCCAGCGACGTTTTCGGTGTTCGACTCAGCGTCCTGCCGGTTGCGGAAGCGGGGTCGCAGCATCTCAGCGGCTGCATCGACGGCTGTTACATCTGCAGCCCATAGCAGCACACTGATCATCGAGAACTACAAATTACAATATTAGTGTCCGGTGAGTTTGTTTCAAGTTGGAAGTGGAGTGTTGTACATAGGAAGTGTGCTTTTACAGGATTGTTGATTACAAGTCTGCGTGTGTAAATAGTTAATATCTTACAATAATGTCGGGAAGTGAAATGTCAGACGAAGAGCAATCTATGTCCGATAGGAGCATGAGAGCCCTTTTTAGGGCGATCGCTAAATTGAAACAATCTAACGAAGAATCTACTGCTAGATTAAAAGAGGAATTAAAACAGGCTAACGAGGAATCTACTGCTAGATTGAAACAGGAACTAAAACAGGAATTAAGACAATCTAACGAGGAATCTACTGCTAGATTAAAAGAGGAACTTAAAGGGGAGCTAACAAAATCGACAGACAGGTTACAGGAACATCTTAATGAAACCAGTCGAGAATTAAGTGGTAAAATAGAGTCTTCTAAAGTTGAAATGCAGGAAAAACTATTAGGACTTAGTAATAAGATTGCTGATAATTGTAAAAGGTTAGAAGAACATATCCAGGAATCGCGCGAGGAAAAAGCTCGCATGCGAAACGATATTACTGACTTATCCGAGAGACTAGATAGTGTCAATATCTTGGTTGTAAATGAAATACAGAAAAATAACGATATGTTACGAGATGAATTTTCTATGCAAACAGAAACTGTTCGCAGAGAATTATTGAAATCTATTAAAGAGGTCTCTACCAAACCTGTAGAGATTTCTTCAATAGATAATGTAGAATTAGAGACATTAACTCATCAAGTAGAAAAGGACCATACCGAAATCGAAAACATGAAATTTTTAATTACTGAAATATGCAGTAATCTTGAGACTGCCAAAGATAATAATATTGATGAAGGTACAGAGCGTTCACATCGTGAACACAGTGAAGAATCGATATTAGCTAATCGCGTATCCAATACAGAAATTCGGATACAGGAAATTACGAAACGGTTATCGGAATTAGATAATAACGAGAACATTTCAGGTAGCAGAGGTAATAACATAATCAGAGACAACAGTCGCATCGAATTTGCTAGCACAGATGGCAACAATATGAATAAGGCAGTCACGGCAAGCCAATCCGATGCAACTCCGTCTCTGCCAGCTAAACAAAATCCGACTATTTCTCTCGCAGAATGTCTGGATGACATAACAACAAATTCAAATGTAGCAAGTCGATTTCCTGTATTCAAACCAGGAGGCGAACTGCACCCTATAATCTTTATAAAAGCTTTTGAAACATCATTATCTCCTAAATGGAGTAATGAAAAACGCATTCAATTTGTAATAGGACATTTAGAAGCAGAAGCTGCGGAGTGGGCAGTACTGCATAGAACTGAATTCAGGGATTGGGATGATTTTGTTAAGCAGTTTAAACAAAATTATTGGTCAAGAGGAAAACAACAACACTTAACTTTAGAGTTGTTAGACCCTCCTCCATATTCTAAACGGTGGGGAGGTTATAGGAATTATTTTGAATGGAATTTAAACCGTGCTAAATTAATTGAAAGTCATCTAATACGAGTCCTAAGTAGTAGGTTACCGTATTACATAAAGGAAAGAAAAATGTTATTCTACGAATTATACAAAACCTTAATAATGGGGACGAAACAATTAACACCCGGGGTGTGTGGTTATATTTTAACGACTTGTTGTATTGGAAAGCACAGAGGGAACACCAGAGATGGAAAATCTGCATTCCGAAAACTGTTGTGGACGAGTTAATTACTTATATTCATGAAGGTTACGGGCATTTTGGAATTCATAAATGTATTAAACATCTAATGAAGTATTATTATTTCAAAAATATGTCACGTATTGTGAGAAGTATTATTAGGGCTTGTGAAACCTGTCAAAAGGTTAAAGTTAATAACAAATCCAAGCGTTATAAATTATATGCTGTAATTCCTCGAGGTTTGTGGGATCTACTATCATTAGATTTTTTCGGCCCTCTGCCTCGGAGTTCAGGAGGATTAACATATGTGTTTGTTGTAATGGAATGTTGGTCCAAACATGTGAAACTGTATACTTTGAAACGAGCGAATACAGCAAGCGTTATACGCTGCCTCACCCGAAATTACTTTGTTAACTGGGGCATTCCTAAACGACTTATGTCTGACAACGGTAGTGCCTTTATTAGTCAAAGATTTCAAGATATGATAAGACAATATGGAATCAAACATATCTTAATTTCGAAATATCACCCTCAAAGTAATTTAGTAGAAAGAGTCATGAAAGAATTAGGACGATTATGTAGAACTTATTGTGCACATAAACATACTCGGTGGGCCAAACTAATGCCTGAATTCGAAAAGATATTAAATGAATTGCCTCACCTAACGACGGGATTATCACCTATAGAAATTTTAGGCAAACGAATTATAGGTGAGCCTTTACTAGCTGCTTTACCTTGGCCACCAGTAAATGAGATACAACAAGATATTCCAGACGAAAAAGTTTGCGAACAGATTGTAAAAAATGCCGAACGGAGAATTAAAAGTTATAATCAACAGGCTGTAGAACCCTCATTTCAGGTAGGAGATCTTGTGTTAGTACGATCTCATCCTAAAAGCTCTAAGATCGATAAGGAATGTAGAAAATTCTTCTTTATCTTTGAAGGTCCATATGTTGTACATAAGATTGTACATCCCAAAGCATTACTTCTTATGGAACCTTCATCAGGTGTAATTAAAGGATTATATAGTGTTGATCAAATGAAACTCTTCATTCCTAAATAAGTTAATATTTAGTATATGTTACATACGGAAGAGCGTTCATAGTTTATTCATGTGAAGTTTTTCGTGATAGTTACGTATTATTTTAAAGAATAGAACAGAAAGCTTAAACAAGTGTTCTACAATAATCTACTGGTACTTCAAAAAGAGAAAGATAACCCAAAGGGGGATTTATATGGAAGAAATTTTGCTCTTAGGTCAAAAGGAATTTTGCATATTTTAAATTTACTCGGATAGTAGGAACCAAAGGGGAGGGTTAATAGTTTTAGGGACCATGGGCGTCCAGAGCTATATGGCTCACGAGAACATAGCAGAGTGCCTTTAATAGAGGTTTGCAATAGTGTTAATATAGAACACACCAAACGGGGCTCTCTCGCTTGTTTCTCCTAAATAAATGGCCATTACCCAACAAGGTGTCCGAAGGTAAAGAAAGCCGTGCCGAGATTCTAAAGAGAGTTTTGCTTGATTTCTTCTTGACCTCAGGCATAAATAAGGCATTAGGGAAGAGAATGATGTAAAGTAAATAGTACTATTAATTATTGTGAGATACTTAGTAGTAATATACATTCTTGAAAAGAATAACTCTAGTAAATAAATGAAACTGAAACTAATCTATCACAATTTGAACGCTCTGTCCTAATGTATAACGTTAAAGAACGTACTAGATTGGTATTTATTAGCAACTGTTAACTGAAGAGGAGCAATCTCCCTATATTCGGTTACGAATTACCATAATAGCACAATTAAGAGTAAATAACAAATAGTCACAACAATATCGTATTAAAAGGATTATGTCTATCTAATAGCAAGGACTCTAGGTTACGTAAAATGTGAGGAAAATGTATTAACAGTTAAATTTGTATATTGAAAAGTTTAATCCGGTTAAAACCTGACAAACTGAGCTTGTGGGTGGGGTATGTAGTGGGACGGAATTAAGCGTCACCCATCCACCAAAGTCAGCCCAGTTTGCAGGTGACTATAAGTTTAATTTAGTTTGCTTATGTGTTTTCTTATTATTTATAATAGATGTGAATTATCTAAAAGTTTTGTATTTTTTTTATGTGTTTCATGTACGGAGAGATCGGCGCAACGAACGGGGACAGCATCTTCGTTGCCGCGACCAGAGAGGAAATTGCTGGCCGCTATACGTCGCGGGTCGACAGCCAAGGAGCAACAGAAGATCCTGGAACCGAGTTGTTGCGTCGTGTTTCTAAAAATTAAAAATGAATTTTTATACTCTTTTTGTACAACAATGACGTCATAATGAGCTTAGTCTTATTGAAATGTTAGTCACTGTCTGTCAACGCTCAAGTTCACATCTGTATGTGTAGGAAGCTAATAAAATAGTGTATGCTATTAAAATTGAAACACGTGTCTTGAAGATTTATTTATGAAGAGTTATGTGAACGGATTAATAATATATTTTGACAAGATTATTGATTCAGACAGCGTTGGCCGAAACTTTGAGTCTAAAAAAAAGTTTATTTAATGTGTGATTCTGATATCGATTAGATCAAGATAACGTGTGTCGATATAATTTTCTGAGGAGAAACAAACGAAATTTAAATTGGGAAAAGGTTACGAAAACCAATTGGCCCAAGTGATGTAATTCTTTGCACACGACTCAACTGATGTTTTACAGTTTCGTTCAAGAACCATTCTATGAAAATTTAAAAAGAATATAAATAATTTTTTGAAGTGAGTGTAACTGACGTGGGTGACGAAGTCTGCACATGGTCATATACCAAACGAAAACCCTAATACGCGTCGTTACACCGCAACTGGTGTCTTAGCCATCATCCAACGTATTATGCTCCACTGTGCCACATGATGCAGCACCTACCATTTGAGACTCGGCAAATGTTAAATTGTGCACTCGAACTTTGTTGTTGAACATTCCGATATGCTTCAGCAACATGTATGCTCTTGTCTTTTTGATAGCTTGTGGCAGTTTTCGCGAACCGAAACATGAGAGAAGTTCCCGTAGAGGAAGAAATGATATCGGCCAACAGGAATAACTGTCATATTGAGGATGATCAAAGAGAAACCAAGCGGAAACCTGGGAACAAAAACTAGTTCTGGAGAAGAATTTAAAAATAAATCATAAAAGAGACGAAGACAGGGAGGAGAGAGGAAGAGAGAAAGGAGACAAGATAGTTGGAAGGAAGCAAAGTAACTGCAAATGTTTTATTTCTCCACACATGTGCCAATGTGTACGAGTCTCCTGCAGCGAATGATTGAATATATCAGAGCTATTCGGAAAGTGAGGTCTACTCGGTCGCGAAATGGAAACCGCAGTGAAATTCCGATGAAGCTCTGCACATATTTGTTCGGCAGAGTCTCTAGTATACCTGTTGATCGCGTCACGTCTCTCTTTTCAGTTTTGATCACACACAGTGAGCACGTAAAGATGCCTAGGACAATACTGTCTAGCCTAGTATGGATGCCTGCTGAGATGTTTCGCCTGCAACTCCACATAACGTAACTGTCATGCATTCTTTCTTCATGACAATTCTCGTCCGCACGTTGCAATGGCAGTGAGGAGACTCCTGCAACTTTTTGAAGGGGAAGTGTTTGATCACCCACCTTCTAGCCCTGGCTTGGCTCCCTCTGATGGTCACGTCTGCTCACCTGGACCGATGGCTTTGAAGACAACATTTTGGCACGGACAAAGAACCGCAGACCAGCATAAGACAGTAGTAAAGAGCACAGGCGGCTGCCTTCTGTGACGAAGATATTGGAAAGTCGGTACAACTCTGTGAAAAACGTCCAAGTCGGCGCAGAGACTATGTATAGAAGTACTGGTAGGTGTAGGAAACTGTTGCAAGTGGACCTTTTTTATTTTCACTGTGGTTTCGATTTCGCAACCGATCAGACACTACTTTCCGAACTGTACTATCAGTTTTACGATGGCCCTCTTACGACATAGAAAAAAAGCATGAAACAGTTCCTGGAAATTTTCCAAGTTATAATGTGCATTAACAAAAGACCCGACGAGTTTGTTGTAAGCATTCTCCTGTCCTCGTACTGTACAGTACATTTCAAGTAGCCTTAGAATTAAGTCATTGGCATATGATTCGGAACTACTCGGCTATTCTTTTTCAGAATGCCATCAAAATTCTAGTGACGAAGACTCATTACACCTTCAAGATTCAACAGGGTATCTGACATCGTACATACCAACTTGGCACTTTGTTAGCAAGATGGTACGAGTATGTGATGTGGGCTGGTAGACTTCACGGTAAAGGAATCTCATCCGATAGGCGGGACTATTCTTGCACCCACTCACAACATAATTGCAGGACCTTGCCGACAAAGAGCTCTCACGCACAGAGGAGATTTCATGTAAGGGAACATAAATTTTGAAACCATTGCTTAAAAGCATGCTCATGAATGTGCAATTGCAGTGCAGTGCTACGCAACTCACAGCCCTTAAATTTCCTCAACATTCATATCTTTTTAAATGTTATGTCCTGGTTAGCGTATGGAATAGGAACAGTTTTTTTAGCAATATAATTGTTTATTGTACTGAAGCAACAAGGGTAATAGGAAACAAACTCAGCGAGTTTATAATGATGAGTTTCCTATCGTGAAATATTCATTGCATAGTAGCTTTGTTGACAGTGCATCTACAAATTGTACAAAAGCAGTTGTTATACATTTCCGGTATTTTAACAATGGGCAGATGTTTGCTATTCTAACATAATACCTCCTCGTTGGTTTACTTAATTTATGTTCATCGTTCTTCGGACCATGAATATAAAATACATTACCAACACACAAACAAGATCTATTCAGACAGAAGACTATGCAGTAGAAATTTAAAGTCTATTTCTATTTTTTATGTGTTATCCTATCAGACTTTCAGTATTGTACGCCCTTTCAGTTTCTGTTCTTAATCAGCAAAAATATCATCAGTTCATGAGTACCTCGCATCGTCATTCCTCACACAATTTTTTTTAAAATGTTGTTTAGTGGAACATACATATTAATGTGTCTAATACTTGCATTCTTAGTACGTTTATTGAACTTATTTGCTTAAAAATACACTACTTTAAAACCCAAATGAAACAAAAGAGAAAATGAATGATAAACTAAACAAATAAAGCGTAACATATAGTTCTTAGACAATGATGTTGGAAGGAATTCACCTCAAGCAACTGATCACTATCTATGAATAGTCAAATTTCTTTTCTTTCTAAAGTTATACACATAAACGTATGCAAACTGGAATTCCAAGCCCGTTATGTCAGATGAAGGTACAGGTTATGTCAGATGAAGGTACAGGAAATAAGCAAGGAGACATAATGAGTAAGCTGATGACAGTTCAGTTCTCACGTTGGTATAATCCACTGTTTATTAGGGTTTTGATAATGGCATTGTATTATATTGCCATACTCACATGCGCAAGGATCTTAACGAAACCATCATTTTACACATGGAAAAATGTTGCCCTTTTTTTTCCAAACCGTTTTAGAACAGGTGAAGAGAGATATTATAGGCACTTACAGCAAGAATGTTTTCTACTCGTATTTTACATTGCTTCGAGACCGCAACGTGTTAAAACGCAGTACCACAGCATTGAATATGATCCCATATCTACCGATTATCTCGAAATAGGAGGAACAAAACAAAATGTAAATATTTCTCTTGTGTGTCATGTACCTGGAAACCTAAATCATAATTTGTGTAGATTTTGTGCCTATTTGTATTAATTAAGTGTACTAAAGTTTGTAATTGTCCAATTAGGGGTAAAGTTCAGTAATGACTTGTATTTAAACTAATAAACAGAAAGTTGGAGACGATTTTCGGTGGTAATAAACAGGACTCAAATGTAAATCTCACAGTGACATTTGTAATGGAAGTAGGCTGCCATGCGCTTCCTTTCTAGATCCACAGCATATATTGGTTTACAGCGAGTTTATAAATGAATGATTCGATTTGTGGAATTAGTAATAAGTCAATCTATTACTTTATGTAGGCAAACCTTACAGAATAAGCAGTGGCAACTTTTCAAGTTTTTAATGTGCTACCGGCTGCTTGCTTCACACGCTTACTGTGCAGGCGTAGTGTCTGATTTCAAGACGGCGTCGCAAAAGGAAGAGGCTTTCTGTGTGTTCCATTTTCATGTATCTGGAGTTTGGGTATAGTGCAGCGTTAGTCTCGTGGACGGTTTAGGAAAGACCCATCACGCAATAACAACATAGGTTGCTTGCACCAACAGTCAGTGGAAACCGGATGCCTTTGTAAGGGAAAGAGTCCTGGTCGGCCTCGTGTGTGGCATAAAGGTTGAAAGTGGTTCACCGAAGTCCTCGCAAGTCACTCACTAAAGAAAGCAGGAAATTGGTCGTGCCAAAATTTACGGTGTGGAAACGTTTCGTAAGAGGCTATGTTTCAAACTGAACAAAGTGGGGCTAGTGCAAGCCCTTACACTAGCAGACAAAGTGAAAAGGTGAGAGTTTTGAGAAGAGCAATAGTTAAACACTGGAGGACGCTCATTTTACACGATGAAGTCGCTTTCTAAGTAAGTGGCAAGGTGAACACATAAGGCGTCCGTATCTGGAGAAGCGAGAAACCACATATTCTGATAGAGCATCAGCGTAACTAATGAACATTTCTGTGCGGTGTCGTGAGAGAAAGTGCACGGCTTGTTTTCCTTCAACAACAAACGGTGACGGGTAATTCCGAGACATGTTGGAAACCAGTTTGTGACCCAGCTGAACACCAGTTATGATGAATATATTTTGCCACTGGACGGTGCCCCGCCCAATTTTCACAGGATTGCACGAGAGCTTCCTAATAGTGTTTTTCACCAACATTGCATTGGATGTGCAGCAAACAGTAGATAACAACCTTCTTCCGTACTGATTCCGTTCGGCGCACTGAACACCTTGCTATTTCCTTCTGTGTGGATGTGCTGTTTTCGGCAGTATATTTTTTGTTGGCTATACTCTCTATCGATACTGAGGTGACCTCTCTGACTGAGGTGAGGCCTTATCTGTGGCAGTGCAGCTGAACAAGAGCAGCAGGGACTCGGGGCACTGACGGCGAGTAATCAAACAATTTGCATCTCGATGCATGCACTTTCTGCGCAGCAGTTTACTTACTTGGTTCTAGACAGTAAGCACCGTGTTCTGTCTTACTGGATCTGGTTATTGTGTATAATGGTCACGAGCGTCCTGTGCACTGAAGTTTGTGAACGAATAAGATGTCTAGAAACTGTCAACCTTTACGGTGTTGGAGATTGGGTGTTTTCAGGTACTGTGTAATAATTGTTGTGTTTCTGTTTAGGGCCCCTTGTTGACCAGTACTGTAATTGTTTGTGAAGCAACTGTTAGATGTGGTGCCCCACGTGAGGCTTTCATGTACGCTTGGATTGCAGACGCTTACTTTTACTTGGTGTACCCTAGCCACCTGCATTTGTGTGTGTTGAACGGGGGACCTAGAAACGAAGACCACTGCGGCAAGGTCGTTGCCAGATAACTAATATACACACGAAAAAACACAACGTACACAATCTCATGCGTTCACGATCAACCATGGGCGCATCTACATCTACATTTACATGATTACTCTGAAATTCACATTTAAGTGCTTGGCCCAGGGTTCATCGAACCACAATCATACTATCTCTCTACCATTCCACTCCCGAACAGCGCGCGGGAAAAACGAACACCTAAACCTTTCTTTTCGAGCTCTGCTTTCTCTTATTTTATTTTGATGATAATTCCTACCTACGTAGGCTGGGTTCAAAAAAATATTTTCGCATTCGGAAGAGAAAGTTGGTGACTGAAATTTCGTAAATAGATCTCGCCGCGACGGAAAACGTCTTTGCTTTAATGACTTCCATCCCAACTCGCGTGTCATATCTACCACACTCTATCCCCTATTACGTGATAATACAAAACGAGCTGCCCTTTTTTGCACCCTTTCGATGTCCTCCGTCAACCCCACCTGGTAAGGATCCCACACCGCGCAGCAATATTCTAACAGAGGACGAACGAGTGTAGTGTAAGCTGTCTCTTTAGTGGCCTTGTTGCATCTTCTAAGTGTCCTGCCAATGAAATGCAACCTTTGGCTCGCCTTCCCCACAATATTATCTATGTGGTCTTTCCAACTGAATTTGTTCGTAATTTTAACACCCAGGTACTTAGTTGAATTGACAGCCTTGAGAATTGTACTATTTATCGAGTAATCGAATTCCAACGGATTTCTTTTGGAACTCATGTGGATCACCTCACACTTTTCGTTATTTAGCGTCAACTACCACCTGCCACACCATACAGCGATCTTTTCTAAATCGCTTTGCAACTGATACTGGTCGTTGGATGACCTTATTAGACGGATAATGTGGTATTCCTGACCGATAATGGCAGTTGCAGTTGCCGTGAGCGCGGTCTGCGCTCATCGGAGCAACCAAGTTAGACAAAGCGAGCTGACACAGCGCTCGCCGAGAACGTGCCCACGAGCTAATAGTAGCTCGCTATCGATTGTTTGGCATCGCTATTCTAGATCACGTAGAATAAATATCAACAGCTAACGTAGCTTACATATAATAAATGCGAAGAGCTAGTGACTTTTCGTCTTGTAGCCTAGAATAACGACAATAAGAACCTTTTTTTTTGCAACCAGCAAAAAAGTCTCAGTTTTATAAATCCGAAATGTGAGCTTAACGAAGTAAAATATTATTAAAACCATTGATGAAAGGTGAAAGAACAGTAAGTTGATCTGGGTAGTTCAGTGTTTAGGAAGCTGGACGTCGTCTACCATTTTTTATTTTGCTTCTAACGTAACAAAATTCCTCTACTTCATGGTCCACAATTTTGGTGTTTACCGCCAAATCAGTCCCCATACTCCTCATTACTTTCGTCTTTATTTATTTTCAATCCAATTTCTATATTCATCAGACTGCCCTTTCCATTTAACATAAATCTACAAGTTACACCCATTTTAATCTGAACACAACGTTCTTGATCTTCTCGCTGCTCCCTCTTCTTATTTGTTGCTTATATGTTGTACATTACACGCCTTTTCCAGTAGCTTGCTTCTATTTCCTTTAGAATTTCGAATATCTGGCACCATTTGACATTGTCGAATGCGCTTTATAGCAGTATACACCCTATAAACGTATTTTGATTTTTCTTAAGTCCTGCTTCCATTACAAAGCATAAAGTCTGAACTGTGCCTCTGGTATCAGCCAAACTGATTGTAATCTAATATATATTCGATTTTATTTCCATTCTTTCACGTATTATTCTTGCAGTAACTTGGATATACGGGCTGATAAACTAATTCTGCGACATTCTCTCATTAAGTCTCCTTGCTATCTTCGGGATTATGAGTATGATGTTTTACTGAACGTCTGTTGGTTCGTCTACAGTGTCACAGATTCTACGCACCAGTCTGAATTGTCGTTTGGTTGCCACTTCTCACAATGTCTTTAGCAATTCTTGAAGGGATGTTATCTACGCAGTCTGCCTTATTTGATCGCAGACATTCAAAAACTCATTTAAAGTCTGAGTGCAGTACTGGATCTCCTACATCCTCCGCATGTGGTTTACCACATCATCAGACAGTTCCACGTGCATCGATGTACTTTTTCCACCTATCCTCGATCTCCTTTGCGTTCAACAGTGGAATTCTGTTACAGTCCTGACGTTAACGCTCTTCCATTAAGTTTCACCGAAGGTTGCTTTCACTTTTTTATGTGCTGAATCAGTCTTCCCGATTACTGTTTTTCGGCTGAGAGCTTCATAAGGTTGTTTCAATAAAATCACAGATTTAATCTATCTGACTATATGTTTTTTGACACATACATCATATGAGCTTCCTAAATGTCAACAATCTTCCAGGAATGCGGGATTTGCAGTACTGAGATAGGTATTTTTAGTTACTAAGCGGATGTTCCGACTTCTGCGAAAATATTTGTTATCTTAACGCGGAGTCAAAGGAAACCTACAGGGAATGGGAAGAATGTCAGTGCCATGGCTACCAAATGTAACCAGATTAATATTTTATTCTAATATCTAGAGTACCATAATCGCCCTAGTATTTATATAGTAGATAAAATTCACAGAGGAGTCGCATTCACATGCCTGCTTGATCCGTTAATTAGCTGCGGAGAGCTCTTTACAGAGATGCCCAGTAAGCTCCTTTGGAAAATGGTACGTAAAAGGACTCGTGCATCATATGAGTGCGTATTCTTAATATGTTGAGTAAATGTTTCAGAAGCAATCTATGTTCCTCGTTTCATACTCAAATAAGTGTACTGAGAAATCCCCCGACAAAAACATATGTTTTATGGGGATTCACTCTATGAGTAGGACAGAATAATGAAACCAGTAACATATTTCGGAGTATAAATATTATGATAAACATATACAAGAGATTCCCAGACTAGCGACTCTCATATTTCCTTACTTCTTCTAAAATTTTGCTCTTTTCCGTTTAAAGTCGGGGACACCGTACAGAAATAAACGAAAATGGAAACAACAACATTATATTTTTACTTCTCCAGAAACTAATCTGATAATGTAGTACGTCAATTTTTTAAAGGTTTACGAGGTGTGACAAAAAAGTAACGGGAATTTTTTAATTTGGAGCTCTTTATAAAGCAGATTTTTGAAAATGTTTATCTTGTTGCTACGTATATTCCTGATTCATGTTCGCATTTTCTGCTGTTTGGAATATTTAGTTCATTCTTAACAGTGGAAACGTTCAATGTGTTTTAGAAAACTAGGCTATTTTTTTTGCTTTCGAAAAAGATCGATAGATAAATTTGCATTTAATTTTTCTTGAAAAGTGGAACAAACTACAGTACAGTATTCGAAATGTTAACTGTGGCTTTTTGCGAATGTACTATGTGTAATATAAAAGTTTGCGAGTGGTACAAACGATCACAGACAACGACGTGGAAGAAGTAAGGAGAATCCTTCTGGAAAATCACCGAGTCATCTACAGGGACGTTACTAATGATATCGGCATATCATTTCTCTATTGTCGAGTAATTTTTTTCGGATGTTTTGTGCGTGAAACGTGTAGCGGCAAAGTTTGTGCCAAACTGTTGAGTTTCGTCCTAAAACGACATCACGTAGACACTTATCCAAGTCGACAAAAATTCAGAACTTCTAAAGAAAGTTACAACAGATGCTGAAACATGGGTATACTGACATGACGTTGACACCAAGGTGCAATAGGCTCGATGGATCAAAACACATTCATAGTACTTGTCAACCTGAAAAAGCGTTCGACAGTGTAAAATGGTGTAAGATATTCGAAATTCTGAGAAAAATAGGGTAAGCTATTGGGGGGGGGGGGGGCAGATAATATACAATATGTACAAGTGCCAAGGGGGAATAATAAGACTGGACGACCAAGAACGAACGAAGTGCTCCGATTAAAAATGACGTAAGACTGGTATACAGCCTTTCACCCCTACTGTTCAATCTGTACATTGAAGAAGCAATGATGTAAACAGAAAAAGATTCAAGAGTGGAATAAAAGTTCAATGAGAAATGATATTAATGATAATATTCGCTGATGACATTGCTATCCTAAGTGAAAGTGAAGAAGAATAACGTGATTTGCTATATGGAATGAACAGCCTAATAGATACATAATATGGATTGAGAGTACATCTAAGAAAGATGAAAGTAATGAGATGTAGCAGAAATTAGAACAGCGAGAAGCTTAAAATCACATTTGATGGCTAAGAAGCAAATGAAGTTAAGCAATTATGCAACCTAGGCAGCAAAATAACCAATGACGGATGGAGCAGGGAGGACATCAAAATCAGACTAGCACTGGCAGAAAGGGCATTCCTCTCCAAGAGAAGTGAACTAGCATCAAGCACAGGCCATAATTTGGGGAAGAAATTTCTGATAATGTACTTCTGTAGCACAGCACTGTATGTCAGTAAAACATGGACTGTGGGAAAACGAACAGAAGAGACTAATGTTGAAAATTAGGTGGGATGATAAGGTAAGGAATAAAAGTGCTGCACAGTATCGGAGAGGAAAGGAATATGTGGAAAACGCTAATGAGGAAAAGAGAAAACATGATAGTACATCTGTTAAGACATCAGGGAATGACTTCCACAGTACTAGAGGGAGCTGTAGAGGACAAAAACAGTACGGGAAGACAGAGATCGGGATACATCCAGCAAATAACTTAGGACGTAGGTTGCAAGTGATACTCCGAGATGAAGAGGTTGGCACAGGATAGAAATTCGTGGCGGGCCGCATCAAACCAGTCAGATGACGGGTGACTCAGGAAAATGCTCTCGCTCACACCTCAAATGTTAAATGAGCGCTGAAAAATCTCCAGTTGAGATACGAGAAATATTCAAGTATATATATTTGAAGTATATTTAAGTATGTATGAAGAATATTCAAGTATATGTACTTGAATATTTCTGGTATCTCAACTGCAGATTTTTCAACGGTCATTTAACGTTCAAGTATATATGAAGAATATTCAAGTATATATACTTGAATATTTCTGGTATCTCAACTACAGATTTTTCAGCGGTCATTTAACGTTAGGACTCTGTATCTCAGAATGAACAAAAATGGACGTGTACCACTACTGAAATAAGCCCTTCATATTTCCTGAGCCGCCGTATTCGCCGCGAATGGCCCCCTGCTACTTCCTGCTGTGTCGGAGGCTGGGGTGAAGCATGAAAGTACACTGTTTTGCCATCACTGATGAGATTAAAACAGAATCGTTGAAAGAGTTGACCAACATAACGAAATGTGAGCACCGGAATTTGTTTCGTGATTGGAAAAAGAGCTGCCGTCAATGTATTATCTGAAGAGTATTACTTTGAAGGATACAATGTTGATGTTAATGAACACATAGAGATACTCCAAATAAAAAACTAAACTTCTCCTTACTTAATGATCACATCTCGTAAATGTTTTGCGCACTATACACAATCACATTTTCTGAAGTTGACAGTCTTCGACAGCTATATTAATTTCCGTTTCACTGATGCATTTACTTAAAACCAGAATTACGTTACAGGTATGGAGCTGGGTTCCAATATGACATCAAATATACTGTTTTGCTACTGGAAGGTAAGTAGATACTCTTCCTAATGACACGCGTCTGAAGAGGGGCACCGACTTTAAAAAGCTTGGAATGATCGACCGGAAGTTCAGCTGCAAAGGCGAAGTGCGAGCGCCGTGCTCTCAGAGCGCCCCGAATCGATACCTCTTCACAGGGTCGACGCCTCGAAGCCGCGCTGAGCCCAGCTCGTTGTCGACGAGACAGCCACTGGGCGCTCGGCGTTTGTCTTCAGGGCCATCGCGCGCCGGTGAGAGGGCTGTTTTTGCCAGAATTAGGTCGACGAGTACTCGCCGGCGGAGAGGAGGCGCTGGAAAAGCTGGCGCAACTCGATTAGGCCCGCCATCTGCCTGGCTGGAGGAGCCGAGGGCCCTCGTCCAGGCGAGCAGCGCCCCGCCGCGGCCGTCCCGGGCTGTGCTGTGCTGTTAGCTCCAATCGGGAGAGTACGGCCACCTGGCCAGCGTTCTCAAGCCGACGAGCAGCCCTCGTTTTACGACCACCGGCATTCCGTGTCATCCACGTAAAAGATTGCTCAGGCTGCTCTATAAAGAAGGGAAATCCTTCCTCTGGCATTATCCTTCCGAGACGGAGCACGAGTCTCCCTCGGGCCTCGGCCCATTGTCAGTGCCCGAGTGAGACCGAGCCTGTCTCGAATGTGGTAACTTGTCCATCCCACACCGCACTTGAATCTCTGTTTATCAATTTTAACTAAGGTAGGAGACAGGATGATAGTAATTGAAATTCTTAAGAATGAATAATGATTCAAACGGGCGGTAATGTACTTATTGTCCCTGCTATTAGCTTCTTTCGACTGTTAGTCATTTTGAAAACTCTGAAACACATGCACAAATATGGTGACGTTCGTTTATACGTTGTCTGTGTACTTTGCAAACGTACGTCATTAACAAAGTACCTTACGTATGACAAGCCTCAAGCTTCACTTCACATTTGACTAAACAGCCAGTACATATAGGGTGTTAGGGGTATAGGTACAAAATTGGTAACTTACTATGTACCTTCTTCGGTGTGTCGGTGACTGACCTGCTTTTTAATTATTTTTTTTTTTATTTTGTCTCTGCGTGTAGGAGTCTTCGAGCTTGCAGCAAACACGTCGCATAATTTAATAGCTTTTTTTTTTTTTTTTTAAATTTCTGTACGTTCGTAACTTCATGGCAGAGGGGACTATGCCTTCCAGCATAGACTTTCCGTTTAGCACCAAAATGCGTCCAGACTACTATACCTGACCTGCTGTCCAGGGGAAAATAAACATTAATGACTTACTTGTGGCATGCGTACTTGGAGGCACAAACCAACTTACAAAATACTACTCATAAAGACGATAGTTATTAGTCTGCAAATGAAGTGAACACAGAGACAACGTTGTTCAGAACACCGTCCTCAATAATCAATAAAAATATCTGCACTTATATCTCAACAGCCTGTATGTAAAGTTATACTTCACTTCCTCGCGCGTGCGCATCTGTGTGTGTGTGTGTGTGTGTGTGTGTGTGTGTGTGTGTGTGTCTGTTTGTGTGTCTGTGTGTCTTTGTGTGTAGCACAAATTCAGTCCAATACTGCACTGATTACATCATTGAGAATACATATACAGAAAGCTGCCATATCACAATACAGGAACGGCTGTTCTGTTGTAACAAAAGGTGCCTAGAACCAAATCTGTGGATGGTAGATAGTATTATGTAAGATAGCAGAGCAATATTTACGGGTACGTTATGTTTAGTGCACTAAAGTGTATACAAATTGATAAAATGTATGGTACAATAGGAAAATTATTATATTACAGCTTCACAAGGTATCCGCCACAGGTCAAAGTGGCGCGCAGTGGTTAGCACACTGGACTCGCATTCGGGAGGACGACATGAGTTGCTGTTAGTAAAATGCCTTTAAGGCGACAAAGATGCTATTATCAGCACCTCGCTGAATTATAACTACGTCGTGCAATAGGACTATGAGAACATGGATGTTCCTTCCGTGATAACGCAGAAAGACTTGGCAGTGTTGAAGCCACTGTGCAGTGGTGGTCAAGAGAATGTAAGCTCACAAAAAGACCGGCCTCCGGACAACACATGGCACTACCAAGAGGGAAAACCATCGTGTTCGGCGTATGTCTGTGACGCATCACATTGCACCTGCAGCAGCAGCGTGAGCTGCAGTTGGCACCACAGTCACACATCGGCTGTTACAAAACGGTTACGTCAAGGACAGCTGCGAGCCAGACGCTCAGTAATACGCATTCCACTGACCCCAAACCACAGCCATTTGCGACTCCAGTGATGTAAGGCGAGAGGTTGTTGGAGAGTAGGGTGCCCGACTGCCGTGTTTTCTGATGAAAGCTGGTTCTGCCACAGTGCTAGTCATGGCCGCGTGTTGGTTATCAGAAGGCTAGTTGAGGGCCTGCAACAAACGTGTCTGTGTGTTAAATACACTGGACCCACTGCTGGAGCAATTGTCCGTTGTGCGACTTTGTATGACACCAGGAGCACTCTCATGGTTATCCCATGCACCCTGACTGCAAATTTCTATGTCAGTCTGGTGATTCGACCTGATGTGCTGCCATTCATGAACAGCATTCCAGGGATTGTTTCTAAAAGGATAACGCTTGACCATATACTGCTGTTGTGACCCAACAAGCTCTACAGTGCGTCGACATGTTGTCTGGGCCTTCTCTATCACTGGACCTATCTCCAATCGATTACATATTGGACACCATCGGGCGACAACTCCAATGTTATCCGCAAGTAGCATTAACCGTCTCGGTATTGATCGAGCAACTGGGGCACTCATGAAACTCCATTACACTAACTGACATCTGGCACCCGTACACCGCAATGCGTGTACGTTTGCATGGTCCACTTTCAAAAGACGTTACAGGATCCTATATCATGTGCTACGTGGGAAACAGTAACAGATAACTTAGGACAAGGGCACCATTCTTCCACACATCTTATGTGGTGCTATAATGTAACGGGGTGAATCTCCTATCTGCCTAGAAGGTGTGTAATCGTATTACCAGGTAGAAAGTTTACAAGAGGATAATTTAACTTTTTTTTGAGTCATCGGTATTCTGACTGGATCACCATGAATTCCTGTTTTGTGCCAAACTCATCATCTCAGATTAGCAATTGCAACCTACATTCTCAATTACTTGCTGGGTGTATTCTAATCTCTGTGTACCTCTACCAATTTTTGCATTCTGCAGCTGCGTCTAGTACCATGGAAGTCATTTCCTGTTGTCTTAACAGATGTCCAGTCATCCTGCCCCGTCTGCTTGTCAGTGTTTTCCACATATTCCTTTCCTCTCTGATGCTATGCAGAACCTCCTTATTCCTTACCTTATCAGTCCAACTAATTTTAAACACCCCTCTGCAGCACCACATGTCAAATGCTTCGATTTTGTAGTTCCAGTTTTTCCACAGACCATGATTCGCTACCATACAACGCTGCAACCAAATGGGCGTTCTCAGAAATTTCTTCCTCGAATTAATGTTTCCTATTAGTAGATTGCTCTTGGCCACGTATGCTCTTCTTGACAGTGTTAGCCTGCTTGCTTTTGATGTCCTCTTTGCTCCATCCGTCGTTGGTTATTTTGCTACCCAGTTAGCAGAATTCCTTAACTTCATCTACTTCGTAACCATCAATCCTGATGTTAAGTTTATCTCTGTTCTCTTATCTGCTGCTTTTCATTACTTTCGTTTACTTCGATTTACTCTCAATCCGTACTCTGTACCCATTACACTGCGCATTCCATTCTACATATCACGTAATTGTTCTTCACTTTCATTTATGATAGCAATGTTATCAGCTAATTTTGTCATTGATATCATTTCCACTTGAATTTTAATCCCACTTCTGAAACTTCCTTTTACTTCCATTATTGCTTCTTCGGTTTCCAGATTGAACCGAATGGGCGAAATACCGCAGCCCTGTCTTACTACGTTCTCAGTCGTCCAGTTGTAGGGGAGAGGCCTACTCACGCTGTATAAAATTCACGTCAGTCTTTCCATTGTGTGCCAGCCTAGCTCCGACATCATAAATGTTGCGCAATACTTTAAAAATCAAGTAAATAACCTGAAGCGTTTGTAGCATGTCAGGAGTAATACTAAATCAATATGTGTTGAATATCAGTTCAATAACTTTAACCATTTTCGAAATTGGGATGTTTTTCTGTAAAAATTATTGGTGCAACAGAAAAGAGCTAGAAACTTAAAATTTTATATTTAGATTCCTTTTTCATAATAATTTAGTAGAAACAGTATTTTGGATCTCACAAATTAAAATTTTAGTTGAAATTCATAATTTTCTAGATTTTGTCTTAGAAATTAAGGAAGCAAGATAGATTAAGTAGGCGAATAAATAAAGCTAGGATGTTTAAATTTAGGCAGAAGGGAGATCCGCTATAATCATTAAAATGTGAGAAGTTTCAACTGAATAACTATAAAACTATAGCGATAACGTATCTCCAAAGGGCAAGTTCAGAGCTCGTCTACTGCGTGTAGTGTAATTAAAATAATTCTCTCGCCCAAAATATTTGACTTAGCCACGTCAGACTTTTACTATGATTACTTACCTGTGTGATGATTGCAAATTTAAATTGAGAGCTTCATCGGCCATCAGCAAAGGAAGCAATGATTTATTTGATAACTTAAAGTGGTGCATTACTAGCCCAGCGGCTAGTTGGGAAAGGCGATTTGATCAGGCGTTCCCTTAGCCGTCCGCACCGGGGCTTTATATATAAGAACGCTGCGCGAGAGAGTAAGGCCCCAGTTCTCTCCAGACGCTGATTAGCGCACCACCTGTGTCGGGAGTCGCGTCGCCTCGGTATCATTGCTATAAACAGCCTCGGATGCCGTAATAAGTTACTCGGGATACGCGTAACCATGATATCGTTTTCGAGTGAAGTGTTAATTCTGAGATGACATTAATGATCTATCTTCAGTTTGCGTATGTCGTATTTTCACGTGCCGACGCGGGACAGAGATTCTACCATTATTTAGCTTGGCGTTTGATGAACATTATCATCAAATTATGGCGAGCATTCACTTAAACATTTAATGTCGTATTTTCACGTGCCGACGCGGGACAGAGATTCTACCATTATTTAGCTTGGCGTTTGATGAACATTATCATCAAATTATGGCGAGCATTCACTTAAACATTTAATTTGAACAGTTATAGTTGTATCAGCGCTTTAGACTCTGAACTGCTCTGGTAGTTGGACTGTGTGGATTCTTCTTGGTCTGTGACTTTCAGAATATAGTGAAAATCTTAGAGAGAATGGTTTTTGATTATGAATCCCAGACAATCTCCTAATTCCTCAGAGCTATAAGCTGTAGCTATAAGTGTATTTCTCAGATGAAGTGGGCACTAGGAATTCTAACTACAGGCTTTACGTTTTGCTAATCACTTTCTGGTTGCCAATATTGTAGTTAGAGAGCCAATGTTGAGAACGGCAAAAGACAGCATAAATAATAGGAACATTTATATAACAAATAATTCCACCAGCCGCCCCACAAATGTTGCTAATCGGCTGGGAAATGCATCTTTACTACATTACATTCTACATTTTATATAACAACATAATTCCACCAGCCGCCCCACAAATGGTGCATTGGCTGGGAAATGCATCTTTACAACATTACATTCTACATTATATATAACAACATAATTCCACCAGCCGCCCCACACAGTCTTATTATTCCCTCTTGGCTCCTGCACATGCTGTATATCACCCGTCTCTCCCTACAACTTATCTCTATTTTTTCAGGATTATGAACTTGTTGCATCATTTTACATTGTCGAAATCATTTACAGATCCATAAACTCTATAAATGTGACGTGCACTTTCCTTAGTCTTGCTACTATTATCAACCGCGACGTCAGAATTGCCTCTTGGTGCCTTCTCCTTTCCTAAAGCCAAACTGGTCGCCATTTGCTCCCTGCCGCCGTTGGATAAGCAGCTGCAGCAGCAAGTCGTATACTCCTAGCTCACTCATTTGTTACATAGTTTAATTCTTAATTTCTTTGCGTGTTTTTGGTACTTGCATTGTTTAATTCATAAATTTCGGGCGTATTATAGTATTTGAGAGTTGTAGCATCGCGTTTTAGTACCTGAATAGTGTAAATTCGCGTAGTCGTTTGTCTACTGTTTTGTTTTGAACGGCCAGTGTCGGTTGGTCGCAGTTAGTGTGCTCCCTGCCGCCGTTGGATAAGCAGCTGAGCAGCAAGTCGTATACTCCTAGCTCACTCATTTGTTACATAGTTTAATTCTTAATTTCTTTGCGTGTTTTTGGTACTTGCATTGTGTAATTCATAAATTTCGGGCGTATTATAGTATTTGAGAGTTGTAGCATCGCGTTTTAGTACCTGAATAGTGTAAATTCGCGTAGTCGTTTGTCTACTGTTTTGTTTTGAACGGCCAGTGTCGGTTGGTCGCAGTTAGTGTGCTCCCTGCCGCCGTTGGATAAGCAGCTGCAGCAGCAAGTCGTATACTCCTAGCTCACTCATTTGTTACATAGTTTAATTCTTAATTTCTTTGCGTGTTTTTGGTACTTGCATTGTTTAATTCATAAATTTCGAGCGTATTATAGTATTTGAGAGTTGTAGCATCGCGTTTTAGTACCTGAATAGTGTAAATTCGCGTAGTCGTTTGTCTACTGTTTTGTTTTGAACGGCCAGTGTCGGTTGGTCGCAGTTAGTGTGCTCCCTGCCGCCGTTGGATAAGCAGCTGAGCAGCAAGTCGTATACTCCTAGCTCACTCATTTGTTACATAGTTTAACTCTTAATTTCTTTGCGTGTTTTTGGTTCTTGCATTGTTTAATTCATAAATTTCGGGCGTATTATAGTATTTGAGAGTGTAGCATCGTGTTTTAGTACCTGAATAGTGTAATTTCGCTTAGTCTCCTTCCGCCGCCGAGCAGTGTCAGCAGTGCGCAAGTAGCAGCATTACTGCATTTACTAGGCAATCTTGTATTTTAATAACCGTTTAAATTTTGTCGATTTGTTTGCGCTCTCTGTAGATTAGTTCAGACGTTCTTAGCAAAACAGTTTTTAGCATGGATAGGGACTGCAACTGCTGTGTTCGGATGCAGGCTGAGTTGGCATCCCTTCGCTCCCAGCTTCAGGCAGTGTTGGCTTCGGTCACACAGCTTGAGGCTGTTGCCAATGGGCATCACTGTGGGGGTCGGGTTGGGGGTTTGTCGGGGACGGCCAGCTCGTCCCACGCATCCCCTGATCGGACTACGACTGTGGTTGCTCGGGATACTGCCCGCATTGAGGCTGATCCCTCACCTGTGGTAGAGTGGGAGGTCGTTTCAAGGTGTGGCAGGGGGCGAAAGACATTCCGGAGGGCTGAACGGAAAGCCTCTCCAGTTTGTCTGACGAACCGGTTTCAGGCTCTGTCTCAGGCTGATACTGATCTTCGGCCTGACATGGCTGCTTGTCCTGTTCCAGAGGTTGCCCCTCAGTCTGCAAGATCCGGGCAGTCGCAGAGGGTGGGCTTACTGGTAGTTGGGAGCTCCAACGTCAGGCGCGTAATGGGGCCCCTTAGGGAAATGGCAGCAAGAGAGGGGAAGAAAACCAATGTGCACTCCGTGTGCATACCGGGGGGAGTCATTCCAGATGTGGAAAGGGTCCTTCCGGATGCCATGAAGAGTACAGGGTGCACCCATCTGCAGGTGGTCGCTCATGTCGGCACCAATGATGTGTGTCGCTATGGATCGGAGGAAATCCTCTCTGGCTTCCGGCGGCTATCTGATTTGGTGAAGACTGCCAGTCTCGCTAGCGGGATGAAAGCAGAGCTCACCATCTGCAGCATCGTCGACAGGACTGACTGCGGACCTTTGGTACAGAGCCGAGTGGAGGGTCTGAATCAGAGGCTGAGACGGTTCTGTGACCGTGTGGGCTGCAGATTCCTCGACTTGCGCCATAGGGTGGTGGGGTTTCGGGTTCCGCTGGATAGGTCAGGAGTCCACTACACACAACAAGCGGCTACACGTGTAGCAGGGGTTGTGTGGCGTGGGCTGGGCGGTTTTTTAGGTTAGATGGCCTTGGGCAAGTACAGAAAGGGCAACAGCCTCAACGGGTGCAGGGCAAAGTCAGGACATGCGGGGACCAAGCAGCAATCGGTATTGTAATTGTCAACTGTCGAAGCTGCGTTGGTAAAGTACCGGAACTTCAAGCGCTGATAGAAAGCACCGAAGCTGAAATCGTTATAGGTACAGAAAGCTGGCTTAAGCCAGAGATAAATTCTGCCGAAATTTTTACAAAGGTACACACGGTGTTTAGAAAGGATAGATTGCATGCAACCGGTGGTGGAGTGTTCATCGCAGTTAGTAGTAGTTTATCCTGTAGTGAAGTAGAAGTGGATAGTTCCTGTGAATTATTATGGGTGGAGGTTACACTAAACAACCGAACTAGGTTAATAATTGGCTCCTTTTACCGACCTCCCGACTCAGCAGCATTAGTGGCAGAACAACTGAGAGAAAATTTGGAATACATTTCACATAAATTTTCTCAGCATGTTATAGTCTTAGGTGGAGATTTCAATTTACCAGATATAGACTGGGACACTCAGATGTTTAGGACGGGTGGTAGGGACAGAGCATCGAGTGACATTATACTGAGTGCACTATCCGAAAATTACCTCGAGCAATTAAACAGAGAACCGACTCGTGGAGATAACATCTTGGACCTACTGATAACAAACAGACCCGAACTTTTCGAATCTGTATGTACAGAACAGGGAATCAGTGATCATAAGGCCGTTGCAGCATCCCTGAATATGGAAGTTAATAGGAATATAAAAAAAGGGAGGAAGGTTTATCTGTTTAGCAAGAGTAATAGAAGGCAGATTTCAGACTACCTAACAGATCAAAACGAAAATTTCTGTTCCGACACTGACAATGTTGAGTGTTTATGGAAAAAGTTCAAGGCAATCGTAAAATGCGTTTTAGACAGGTACGTGCCGAGTAAAACTGTGAGGGACGGGAAAAACCCACCGTGGTACAACAACAAAGTTAGGAAACTACTGCGAAAGCAGAGAGAGCTCCACTCCAAGTTTAAACGCAGCCAAAACCTCTCAGACAAACTGAAGCTAAACGATGTCAAAGTTAGCGTAAGGAGGGCTATGCGTGAAGCGTTCATTGAATTCGAAAGTAAAATTCTATGTACCGACTTGACAGAAAATCCTAGGAAGTTCTGGTCTTACGTTAAATCAGTAAGTGGCTCGAAACAGCATATCCAGACACTACGGGATGATGATGGCATTGAAACAGAGGATGACACGCGTAAAGCTGAAATACTAAACACCTTTTTCCAAAGCTGTTTCACAGAGGAAGACCGCACTGCAGTTCCTTCTCTAAATCCTCGCACAAACGAAAAAATGGCTGACATCGAAATAAGTGTCCAAGGAATAGAAAAGCAACTGGAATCACTCAATAGAGGAAAGTCCACTGGACCTGACGGGATACCAATTCGATTCTACACAGAGTACGCGAAAGAACTTGCCCCCCTTCTAACAGCCGTGTACCGCAAGTCTCTAGAGGAACGGAGGGTTCCAAATGATTGGAAAAGAGCACAGATAGTCCCAGTCTTCAAGAAGGGTCGTCGAGCAGATGCGCAAAACTATAGACCTATATCTCTTACGTCGATCTCTTGTAGAATTTTAGAACATGTTTTTTGCTCGCGTATCATGTCATTTCTGGAAACCCAGAATCTACTATGTAGGAATCAACATGGATTCCGGAAACAGCGATCGTGTGAGACCCAACTCGCCTTATTTGTTCATGAGACCCAGAAAATATTAGATACAGGCTCCCAGGTAGATGCTATTTTTCTTGACTTCCGGAAGGCGTTCGATACAGTTCCGCACTGTCGCCTGATAAACAAAGTAAGAGCCTACGGAATATCAGACCAGCTGTGTGGCTGGATTGAAGAGTTTTTAGCAAACAGAACACAGCATGTTGTTATCAATGGAGAGACGTCTACAGACGTTAAAGTAACCTCTGGCGTGCCACAGGGGAGTGTTATGGGACCATTGCTTTTCACAATATATATAAATGACTTAGTAGATAGTGTCGGAAGTTCCATGCGGCTTTTCGCGGATGATGCTGTAGTATACAGAGAAGTTGCTGCATTAGAAAATTGTAGCGAAATACAGGAAGATCTGCAGCGGATAGGCACTTGGTGCAGGGAGTGGCAACTGACCCTTAACATAGACAAATGTAATATATTGCGAATACATAGAAAGAAGGATCCTTTATTGTATGATTATATGATAGCGGAACAAACACTGGTAGCAGTTACTTCTGTAAAATATCTGGGAGTATGCGTACGGAACGATTTGAAGTGGAATGATCATATAAAACTAATTGTTGGTAAGGCGGGTACCAGGTTGAGATTCATTGGGAGAGTGCTTAGAAAATGTAGTCCATCAACAAAGGAGGTGGCTTACAAAACACTCGTTCGACCTATACTTGAGTGTTGCTCATCAGTGTGGGATCCGTACCAGGTCGGGTTGACGGAGGAGATAGAGAAGATCCAAAGAAGAGCGGCGCGTTTCGTCACTGGGTTATTTGGTAACCGTGATAGCGTTACGGAGATGTTTAATAAACTCAAGTGGCAGACTCTGCAAGAGAGGCGCTCTGCATCGCGGTGTAGCTTGCTCGCCAGGTTTCGAGAGGGTGCGTTTCTGGATGAGGTATCGAATATATTGCTTCCCCCTACTTATACTTCCCGAGGAGATCACGAATGTAAAATTAGAGAGATTAGAGCGCGCACGGAGGCTTTCAGACAGTCGTTCTTCCCGCGAACCATACGCGACTGGAACAGGAAAGGGAGGTAATGACAGTGGCACGTAAAGTGCCCTCCGCCACACACCGTTGGGTGGCTTGCGGAGTATCAATGTAGATGTAGATGTAGATGTAGATCCTTAAGTCTCTTTTCAATTCTTCTGTGTATTATTCTTGTCAGAAACTTGGATGCATGAGCCTGAAGCTGATTGTGCGATAATTCTCGCACTGTTCATCTCCTGTAGTCTTCAGAATTCTGTGGATGATATTTTTCCGAAAGTAAGATGGTATGTTGGCAGTCCCGTACATTCTACGCATTATCATGAATAGTCGTATTGTTACCACGTCCTCCAATGATCTGAGAAATTCTGCTGGAATGTTAACTATTCCTTCTGCCTTATTTGATCTTAAGTTCTCCAAAGCTGTCTTATATTTTGATTCTAGTACGAAAAGGCCTTTGTTTTAATGATGTCCATCCCAAATCATTTATCATTTCAGTGACACTATCTCCCCTGTTTGGCGATAATAAAAACGTGCTGCCCTACTTTGAACTTTTTCGATGCACTCCGTCGATCCTATCTGGTGTACCGCGCAGCAGTATTCTAAAAGGGGACAGACGAACGTAGTGTGTGCACTCTCCTTAGTATATATGTTACATTTTCTAAGTGTCCCACCAATAAACCGCAGTCTTTGGTTAGCTTCAACAGAACATTTTCAATGTGTTCCTTCCAATTTAAGCTGTTTGTAATTGTAATTCCTAGGTATTTAGTTGAATTTAAGGCTTGTAGATTTGACAGATTTATTGTGTATCTGATGTTTAACGGATTCCTTTTAACACTCGTGTGTATGACCTCACCCCATTATTTAGGGGCAATTGCCAATTTTCGCACCATACAGATATCTTTTCTAAATCGTTTTGATATATGTTTTGGTCTTTGATGACTTTACTAGCTGATAAATGACAGCGTCATCTGCAAAATTGGAGAAATAATTATCAGAACCAACAATGGCATCCAAATAATAGTAATTTTGTTCCAAACAAAATTATGCAGGTAAACAACAGTGCAGAAAGCAATGCTGTGCCAGTTAACTATAATGGAAATAAAGGAAACAGTAGTAGGCCGAGGCAGGAAAACTAGTTCCCGTCTATGAGGACACTGGCGCTCACCAGGCGGTAACTTTTCCTAAGCCAGTAATTACAGTAATTGGTAAGACAGATCAGAATACTCAGACTGAACATGTGGATAAGGAGTCGGTAGCATCTAAGGATACAGCAGAAATATTAGATCACTCACAGTATTTGATAGGTACCGTGTTAGAGACGATTTCTAAGTGGGAAGAGAAAGAGAAGGCGCAGCATTTTAACTGTAGGGAAGAGCTACAAAATACTGGATTGTCAGGTGAAGAAGCAGAAGAAGTTTATGCTTATATTTACGATGAGGATGATGTGCTCATATCCAAAGTGCCTGTGCAGGATTTTGATACTGTACTAATAGATTTAGGACAGGAGGTAAGTGAGAATGTAGAGGATAGCCTGTTTTCGGTCGATGAACCCGGCAGCTGTGACCAGTTGTCACTTGAGAAGGAACCCGACGATAATAATGAAAGTGGTTTAGCTGTAACTAGTGTTATGCCCGGTCTGGAGGCGCAGAATCGCTCAGACTACAGTAATTTGGGTCATGTTCAGGAAACTAAATGTAATGAAGTCGTGCGGTATTTCGATTTGAAATTAATTGATCGACTGGAAAAGGCAGCTGAAAATGTAATTCACGAAACCCCTACACACTTTGACCTAAATGTAAAGAAGACAGATGTCGATCACTTTAGTTGGAGACTAATCAAAAAGGAACTATTGGATGAGTTTGAGGAACAACCTGTACAACCTAGAATAAGCCACCCTATAATAATAGTGAATATGTTGGGTATGAATGTACGTTGTCTCTTAGACAGTGGATGTGAGGTGAGTGCGATATCTCAGTCCTTCTTTGATGCATTACCTGGTAAAGACAAGCTTACAGTAATGAGGGTATCAGGACTAAGAATAATTGGTGCTACAGGGAAGGTGTCAAAAACGGTAAAACAAGAAGCTTTGCTGCCCTTTAACATTAATGGTAATTTAATCGATCATCCATGCTTAATTGTAAACAATCTCAGTATTGAGGTTTTAATTGGCATAGATTTCTTGTCGAAATATCAGAGTGTTGTTGACTTTGAAAGAAGCCAGTTAAAAATGGTCTTGCCGATAACCGGAGTAATTTCGGTACCTTTTATTGATAAACATGTAGTAACTAATGATGAAACTTGGGAGCTGCCTATACGAGTTCTGAAAAATAGGAGATATTGGGACGAAGGTGTTAATTTCAGTAAAAGTAAGCTAAACGCAGAAGAAGAAGCAATTATTTTGGACAAGATAGAAGTTAAATTGCAGGAAATCGATAAAATTTCAGCTAATCAGAAGGAAGAACTGAGACAGGTTTCAAAAAGGCATAATAAGGTATTTTCAAATCGACCTGACGTGCTCAAAGGTTATGAATGTCAATTAAAGGTGAAACCTGGCCAAGTGTTTTTCAGGAAGCCATACCAAATACATGTAGCTAGGATGGAGGCGGTTCGAAAGCAGATACAGAGAATGCTAGAGTGGGGTGTGATTGAAAAAGCGGTCAGTGAGTACAATAATCCTCTTGTTGTTGTACCAAAAAGAGACGGGAATGTCAGATTGGTCTTGGACGCTCGTTGGTTGATTGAAATAGTGGTTAGGAAAAGTGATAGACCGCAGAACATGGACGAGTTATTGCAAAAGTTCCGCGGAGTAAAACTCTTAACTTCTATGGACATCACGTGTGGATATTGGAATTTGCCACTGGCGGAATGTTCAAGGAAATACACAGCCTTCTTGTACGAAGGAGTTTGTTACCAATACCGTGTGGTACCTTTCGGACATAATATCTCTGTTTGTGCCTTCGTACGTGTGATGTTCCATAATTTAGGACCAGCCTTAATTAATAAAATCACAGTCTACATAGATGATGTGTTAATAGCAACTCCTACCTGGGAAGAACACATAGTTTTATTAAAGGAAGTGTTAGACGCTACTGAGAGAGGTGGCATGAAACTAAAGATTGAAAAGACAGAGTGCGTTAAAGAGGAAATAGGTTTCTTGGGATATATGATAAGTGGAAAAGGTATCCTGCCTCACCCAGGCAAGCTAGCAGTCATTGAAAAATTTGAGGCTCCCAGAAAGAAGAAGCAGTTGAGATCGATGTTCGGTCTTTTCGGCTTCTATAGGCGTTTTGTTAGTGATCAGGCTTGTAATGCGCCCTGTCTTCACCTCCTGCTGAAAAAGAATACCCCTTGGGTTTGGACAGCAGAATGTCAACAGGCGTTCGAGGTGCTTAAACAATCTTTAATTAATAGTCCTATTTTATGTTATCCTGATTTTGAAAAACCATTCTGTATGTCTGTTGATGCTAGTGACTTTGGTATAGCTGTGGAGGTATTCCAAGCAGAAATACAGAACGAACAAGAAGTGCACAAGACTATAGCTTTCGCAAGTCGATCTTTACAGGCAGCAGAGAGAAATTATGGCATCTCAGAACTGGAAGCATTGGCAATTGTATTTGGGGTACAGAAGTTTGAGCAGTATCTATTAGGTCACAAGATAATTGTTTACAGTGGCCATAAATCTTTTAAAGACCTGTAAGTTGAGGAATGCTCGCTTGGTAAGATGGTCATTGTATCTCCAGCAATTTGACCTTGAGGTTAGATACATTCAAGGGAAAGACAATCTCATAGCTGATGGGTTATCTAGAAGTGTGGAGCTCTGTGATGACGCGGCAATTACAGCAACAGACCTAAGTGAAGTACGAATGTTTGCGTTGCACGAAGTAAAGGAAGAAAGTAAATTAAAGACAGTTATTAAGAACTTGAGATGTGAGCAGAATGCAGATGACCAGCTGAAATTAGCGAAGAGCTATTTATGAAATGCGAACTATCCTAAGGTTTCACAATACTATTGTCTGCATAAAGGTATTCTGTTTAGGAGGAAAAAGGTAGGTGTTTCTGAGTGGAAGCTGTGCTTTCCCTCACAACATGTAGACTTACTAATCGACTATGTACACCTGAGGTATGGGCACTACGGTGCAAAGAAGTGCATTGCAAAATTAAAAGAGAAGGTTTTGTTTGACCGCCGTGTTGCCAAGCGTCTAGCATCTTGTGTAGTGTGCCAGAAAGACAGTGCTGGTAACACCAGAATACAAGGGGATATGCATTCATTAGAGCCAATTGAAACGCTAGAATTACTGGCTTGTGATTTGTTTGGCCCTCTTCCTGCTTCGAGAGGTGGTTGCACCCATGTTTTTGTTGTTGTGGATGGATTTAGTAAATATGATAAGCTATACCCAATTTAAAGAGCAAATGCAAAAACGCTAGTAGAAAAGTGGGATAAAGATTTCTTCGTGAAATTCCGAAGAATTTGCTGTCAGACAATGGCAATTTACTTCTGATAGATTTAAAGAATGTCTGGATAAGGCCGGAGTGAAACATCTGAATATATCTGCGTATTTCCACCAAGGAAATATGAGTGAACGTATTATGAGAGAATTGAATGGGCTTTGCAGGACTTATTGTGCTCGGAAACATTCAAGTTGGGCAGAGTACATGAAGTATTTTGAGAATGTAATTAACAACTTAAGGCATGATGCAACTGGTTTTGCGCCGTGCGAATTGATGTTTGGCCAAGAACTGCACAGTGTGATTGCAGATATGGTGGAATTCCCTATTCTAACGCAAATATCCACAGACGAGAAGAAGTTAAAGGCTAGGGCAAATATAAGAAAAAGAGCATTGGAAAGGAAGAAGCGTCATGATGCAAAAGCTGTACCCACTAGTTTTGAAATAGGTCAGTTAGTCCTTGTCAAAACCAAGGAAAAATCAAAGAAAATAAATGCAGAAACAAAGAAATTCATGTTCGTATACCAAGGACCTTTCAGGATCATAGGAAAACCACATGCCAATGCATATAGGCTAGAGTACCCTGAGAGTAAAAAGCTATTAGGTCTCAGGAACCTGATCGACCTAAAGAAGTTCATAGGTAATGAATGAATTCTGTAGGGAGGAGGTTGTTCTGTAACCTCTACACAGTGTGGCAGCTGTGCAGTCCCAGCTGTGTGTGATCTTCTTTCCATTCCAGGTCTCACTCACTCTCTTCATCTTTCCTATCCACAAAAATTTCGGCTCTTACTCTCAAATACAAAAATTTTCCGTCATGGCTATCAAGCCATGAGTTCTGTAACCATTCTATGCACCGATTAGTGAAGAAATTACCTAATGTGACAAACCTAACAGTGACATAAACAGCAGAGAAGTATGATGTAATTAAGATACAAAGGTATTTGAGTAACTGTATTGAACCCTGGTAATATTGTAAGTACAAAGCGTTGTTTTATTGGAAATGGTTCCACAATAATATTTTAAAAAGATGTACAAATTCGTGTTCAAGCAGGATCTGAAGTGGCAGTGAAACCTATTGTATGCTGAAGAGATAACTAATTAATAGTAAAAGAGATTGCTTAGGGTTATGAAAAATATGAAGTTGTAAGATTGAACTCACCTTGTGTAGCAAGGAATGGCAGTGTAATAGAATTGAGTAGTGTTTGTGGTTGAGACGTGAAGGACACGTCCCTGAAATATTTATAAGGTTGGAGCTGGCCGCTATTTGGTGTAGTGTGTGACAGGACACACCTACACAATTTGAGGTTATGAGTTGGAGGCGTGAATGCGACCATATGTACCCTTATGTCAGATGAGACAGAGCAGCTCATGGTGTCCTATAGGTTTAAGGAATTTAGCATTACGCTCGTCCATAATTACTTAATGCACTTTAGTGGTAGGTCGAGAAAGACTACCTGTGGTTTCAGCGTCCGATCGAGTGGAAATGGATTGCCACGTGAGCAAACTGATCAGCTGCAATACACTACAGATATGAAATAAATGTGCTATCCTATGTGTTAAATGTTAATAGAGTGAGTGTTAAATAAGTACATACACTAGCAACATATTTGAGTAACATAATGGCAGACGTGAAACATTATTTATAGCTCAGCATAAATACACTTCGATGAAGTAAGTACATAAGTGCAGATGTGGAACTGATACAGCAGCAGCGGACCAATAAGTGGCGTTAGTAGTCAACTAAACGTAGTATGTTTTGAACACTCAGAACTGTAGTATTACCACAAGTTACTCACATGTACAAAGAAGCTGAGAAGACAACTACTAATCAAATATACTCATACTATCTCTAAGAATAAGGTAATCTAAGATGAGTCAGCTAAGTAAATAAAATACAAATGTATCAGGAATGTACTGAGCATTGGTTCAGTGTTCCGGCCCTGAAATAATAAATTGAGATTAAATAGGATTCATGATTATATGCCTTGAACATAAATTATCTTTAGTATGTGACTAACGGCGTTTTGAGCCACTTGCTTACCGATGTTATGACAGTTAAGTAACCATGAGAGTAAAATTGAAATAGTTCAGTTATCTTTGTTCCTGTAACATATTGAAAGATAAAATGTATATATCCCCATTTCATTGTGACCCACCCTTAGACATTAAGTGAACAGAGTCTGAGGCACTCTTTTTATTTGTTCTACAGGACAAACCAGATAATAGCAGCCTGGTAGCTGCGTGAAAGCGTAGAGTGACTTGCACACAACTCACAGTGACCCCTCCCCTTTCCCCATGTAATTTAGAGTGAATGTGAAGGACGCACACCATAGCAACTTCCCCTCCTCTACCCTTGTGAATGGAAGTGAAATTGTCAAAATTTGTGAAATTCTCTTTCAGGTTTAGAAAAGACTGTTAAGATATAATTATCTGATTATGTATGATGAATAACTGTGTTATTTTCTTTGAATTTATGTACGTAAAATGTATTTAATGAATTTAAGATTTTCATAGTTTTACATATTTTTATGTGTTTGTCTGTCTAAGGCAATATGTATGCCAAAATGTTTTATTGATTTTGCTTGAATTTTGAGGGATAATGTTGCTTAAGAGGCAGTGAACATGCCAGCAATTTAAATAATTGAAGTAGGTAATCAGTTTTCTTTTAATATTTCTATATGTTTACATTTCAATTTTAAATTTTTATAGGGAGATAAGCTGTACTCTTGCTTCCCTATTTGTAATTAAATTTTTTTTCATTAACATTCAAAAAAAATTTAAGTAGAGGGTGATGTAGGGAAACAGCCTACTCACAATGTATAAAATTCACATCAGTTCTTCCATTGTGTGCCAGCCTAGCTCTGACATCATAAATGTTGCGCAATACTTTAAAAATCAAGTAAATAATCTGAAACGTTTGTAGCATGTCAGGAGTAATACTAAATCAATATGTGTTGAATGTCAGTTCAATAACTTTAACCATTTTCGAAATGTGGACATTTATCTGTAAAAATTATTGGCGCAACGGAAAAGAGCTAGAAACTTATAATTTTATATTTAGATTCCTTTTGCATAATAATTAAGTAGAAACAGTATTTTGGATCTCACAAATTAAAATTTTAGTTGAAAATCGTAATTTTCTAGTTTTTGTGTTAGAAATTAAGGAAGCAAGATAGATTAAGTAGGCAAATAAATAAAGCTAGGACGTTTAAATTTAAGTATAAGGGAGATCCGCTACAATCATAAAGATGTGAAAAGTTTCAACTGAATAACTATAAAACTATAGCGTCAGCGTATCTCCAAAGGGCAAGTTCGGAGCTCGTCTACTGCGTGTAGTGTAATTAAATTAATTCTCTCGCCCAAAATATTTGACTTAGCCACGTCAGACTTTTACTATGATTACGTACCTGTGTGCTGATTGCAAATTTAAATTGAGAGCTTCATCAGCCATCAGCAAAGGAAGCAATGATTTATTCGATAACTTAAAGTGGGGCATTACTAGCCCAGCGGCTAGTCGGGAGAGCCGATTTGATCAGGCGTTCCCTTAGCCGTCCGCACCGGAACTTTATATATAAGAACGCTGCGTGAGAGAGTAAGGCCGCAGTTCTCTCCAGACGCTGATTAGCGCACCACCTGTGTCGGGAGTCGCGTCGCCTCGGTATCATTGCTATAAACAGCCTCGGATGCCGTAATAAGTTACTCGGGATACGTGTAACCATGATATCGTTTTCGAGTGAAGTGTTAATTCTGGGATGACATTAATGATCTATCTTCTGTTTGCATATGTCGTATTTTCATGTGCCGACACGGGACAGAGATTCTACCATTATTTAGCTTGGCGTTTGATGAACATTATCATCAAATTATGGCGAGCATTCACTTAAACATTTAATTTGAACAGTTGTAGTTGTATCAGCGCTTTAGACTCTGAACTGCTCTGGTAGTTGGACTGCGTGGGTTCTTTTTGGTCTGTGACTTTCAGAATATAGTGAAAATCTTAGAGAGAATGGTTTTTGATTATGAATCCCAGACAATCTCCTAATTCCTCAGAGCTATAAGCTGTAGCTATAAGTGTATTTCTCAGATGAAGTGGGCACTAGGAATTCTAACTACAGGCTTTACGTTTTGCTAATCACTTTCTGGTTGCCAATATTGTAGTTAGAGAGCCAGTGTTGAGAATGGCAAAAGACGTCATAAATAATAGGAACATTTATATAACAATTAATTCCACCAGCCGCCCCACAAATGTTGCTAATCGGCTGGGAAATGCATCTTTACTACATTACATTCTACATTTTATATAACAACATAATTCCACCAGCCACCCCACAAATGGTGCATTGGCTGGGAAATGCATCTTTACAACATTACATTCTACATTATATATAACAACATAATTCCACCAACCGCCCCACACAGTCTTATTATTCCCTCTTGGCTCCTGCACATGCTGTATATTACCCGTCTCTCCCTACAACTTATCTCTATTTTTTCAGGATTTCGAACTTGTTGCATCATTTTACATTGTCGAAATCATTTACAGTTCCATAAACTCTATAAATTTTACGTGCACTTTCCTTAGTCTTGCTTCTATTATCAACCGCGACGTCAGAATTGCCTCTTGGTGCCTTCTCCTTTCCTAAAGCCAAACTGGTCGCCATCGAACACATCCTTAAGTCTCTTTTCAATTCTTCTGTGTATTATTCTTGTCAGAAACTTGGATGCATGAGCCTGAAGCTGATTGTGCGATAATTCTCGCACTGTTCATCTCCTGTAGTCTTCAGAATTCTGTGGATGGTATTTTTCCGAAAGTAAGGTGGTATGTTGGCAGTCCCGTACATTCTACGCATTATCATGAATAGTCGTATTGTTACCACGTCCTCCAATGATCTGAGAAATTCTGCTGGAATGTTAACTATTCCTTCTGCCTTATTTGATCATAAGTTCTCCAAAGCTGTCTTAAATTTTGATTCTAGTACGAAAAGGCCTTTGTTTTAATGATGTCCATCCCAAATCATTTATCATTTCAGTGACACTATCTCCCCTGTTTGGCGATAATAAAAACGTGCTGCCCTACTTTGAACTTTTTCGATGCACTCCGTCGATCCTATCTGGTGTACCGCGCAGCAGTATTCTAAAAGGGGACAGACGAACGTAGTGTGTGCACTCTCCTTAGTATATATGTTACATTTTCTAAGTGTCCCACCAATAAACCGCAGTCTTTGGTTAGCTTCAACAGAACATTTTCAATGTGTTCCTTCCAATTTAAGCTGTTTGTAATTGTAATTCCTAGGTATTTAGTTGAATTTAAGGCTTGTAGATTTGACAGATTTATTGTGTATCTGATGTTTAACGGATTCCTTTTAACACTCGTGTGTATGACCTCACCCCATTATTTAGGGGCAATTGCCAATTTTCGCACCATACAGATATCTTTTCTAAATCGTTTTAACATATGTTTTGGTCTTTGGTGACTTTACTAGCTGATAAACGACAGCGTCATCTGCAAAGAACCTAAGGTGGCTACTCAGATTGTCTCCCAAATCGTTTATATAGAAAATAAATAGCAAAGAGCCTATAACACTACCTTGGGGAACGACAGAAACCTCTTCTGTCTTACTCGTTACTTTCCGTCAATTACTACGAACTGTTGCTCAAATGGCTCTGAGCACTATGGGACTTAACTGCAGAGGTCATCAGTCCCCTAGAACCTAGAACTACTTAAACCTAACTAACCTAAGGACGTCACACACATCCATGTCTGAGGTAGGATTCGAACCTGCGGTCGCGGGGTTCCAGACTGTAGCGCCTAGAACCGCTCGGCCACCCCAGCCGGCACGAGCTGTTGTGACTTCTGCGACAGGAAATCACGAATTCAGTCACATGACTGAGACGAAATTCCATTCACTATAAGCCGCTTTTGTGGTACAGTGACAGTGTGAAAAGCCTTCCGGAAATCCAGAAATACGAAATCAATTTTAAATCCTTTGTCAATAGCTCTCAACACTTTATTCGAGTAAAGAGCAAGTTGTGTATCAGAAGAACTATGTTTTCTAAACATGTATTGACTGTGTGTCAATAGACCGTTTTCTTCGAGGTAATTAATAATGTTCGAAAACAATATAAGTTCCAAAATCCTGCTGCATATCGACGTGACTGACATGGGCCTGTAATTTAGTAGATTACTCCTACTATCTTTGTTGAATATTGGTGTGACCTGTGCAACTTTCCAGTCTTTGGGTATGGATCTTTCGTAGAGCAAACGGTTGTATATGATTGTTAAGTATGGAGCTATTGCATCAACATACTCTGAAAGGAACCTGATGGGTATACAGTCTGGACCAGAAGACCTACTTTTGCTGTGTGATTTAAGTTGCTTCACTACTCCGAGAATATCTACTTTTATGTTACTAATGTTGGCAGCTGTCATTGTTTCGAATTCTGGATTATTTACTTCGTCTTATTTTGCGAAGGCATTTCGGAGGGCTGTGTTCAGCAACTCTGCTTTGGCAGCACTGTCTTCGATAGTATATCCACTGCCATCGCGGAGAGAAGACAGTTTGTATCTTGCCGCTAACATGCTTCCCATACGACCAGAATCTCTTTGGATTTATTGCTGGGTTTCGAGAAAAAGCTTCGTTGTGGAAACTTTTATAAGCATCACGCATTGAAGTCCGTGCTAAATTTCGAGCTTCTGTAAAAGATCATCATTATTGCAGATCTCGCGTCTGTTTAATTTTGACATGTTTTTTTTTCGTTGTTTCTGCAATAGTGTTCCGACACGTTTTTTGTACTAATGAGGATTAGCTCCGTCGTTTGTTGATTTATTTGGCACAAATCTCTCTTGCTGTCGACACTATTTCTTTGAATTCATGCCACATCTGGTCTTTAGTTATATAAATTTGGAAGAAGTTGAGATTGTCTCTCAGGAAGGTGTCGTGTGAATTTCCTTGTACCTCTGTATCTAGCTAGATCTTTTCAGAGAAGCTATTATACATCTACACCATACTCCACAAGCCACCTAATGGTGTATCTACAGCTGTATCTATACCTATTGCTGTATCCATAGCCTAAGAAAACTTCAAGCTTATCTCGTCATTCCTTGGTACTTCCATATCCCACTCTTTTGCGTATTGATTCTCTCTGACTAATCTCTTAAACTTCAGCCTACTGTTCATTACTACTACATTGTCATCTGAGTGAATATCTGCTACTGGGTATGTCTTGCAATCCAACATCTGATTTCGGAATCTCTGACTGACCATTATGTAATCCTAGTGAAATCTTCCCGTATCACCCTGCCTTTTCCAAGAATAGCTCTCCCTCTTACGGCTCTTGAGCAGAGTATTCACAATCACTTGCTGTAATTTATTACAGAACTCAATTAATCGTTCTCCTCTCTCATTCCTTGTCCCAAACCCATATTCTTCTGTAACCTTTCCCCCGTAATTCTTCCGCTACAGCTGCATTCCAGTCCCACATGACTATTAGATTTTGGCTCCCTTTACGTACTGTATTGCCCTTTAAATATTCTCATCCAGTTTCTCTACCTCTTCATCTTCAGCTTGCCATGTCAGCAGGTATACCTGGACTATCGTTGTCGGTACTGGTTTGCTGTCGATTCTGATAAGAACAACTCTGTCACTGAACAGTTTACAGTAATACACTCTCTGCCCTACCTTCCTATTCATAACGAATTCCAATCCAATTATACTATTTTCTGCTGCTGCTGATACTACCCTATACTTATCCGACCAGAAATCCTTCTTTCCAGTTCACTTCACTGACCACTTTTATATATAGACTGAGCCTTTGCATTTCCCTTTTCAGATTTCCTAGCTTCCCTACCACATTCAAGCTTCATGACATTCTACGCCCCGCCTCGTAGAACGTTATAATTTCATTGGTTCTTTCTCATGGTCTCATCCACCCTGGAGTCCCCTCTCGGAGATCCGAATGGGGGACTACTCCGTAATTCTTTAAAAATTAAAAATTTTTCAAAACAATCATTATTGTAGTATGGTGTGACAACGTACCTGCCGGAGGTTTATTCTAATTTATCTGTCTGTAACACGTAAGCCAGGTATTAAGTAACGAGAGTAAAGTTGGATTAAACCATGCCAGTAATTTGCTGTCTCAATTCGGGCTGTATATTATCCCTAGTTATATATTAGCGTATGAAAGTGCAAATGTAGGAACCTGTCGGTGTCATGTGAACGGGGAACGAGATTTTTCGGTCTGCATGAAGCACAAAAATTACTGCATAGAGTGACTGAAGAGGTAACTATATTTCAAGAAAATATAAGCTCGTAAATCTTGCGTCTTTTTAAATATTGTAAGTCTGAAGCTCATACATCATGTGTCATGCTAAATTTAAAATGGGAACTTCCAGTACTAAGTAAGAAATACTAAAGTTTAACTCCGTAATACGAGTAGATCACATAAGTCTGTAAATGAAAGAAAATAGAATTTTCCACTCATAACGTACTACTTTAAAAATACAGTAACAGATAATGCACAGAAAGGAAACAATTTCCATTCATCTCTTCTATGCAGTCATAAGTCAAGAGAGTATAAATCTTAACAGCTCAAATCGAGTGTAGTCATGTTATAGATTTTTTTTTTTGAAAGGTGGGGAGTTAAGTGGTCAATATTAGAGGGATAGTAATTTATTGGGGTTGGGGGTGGTTTGGGGAAAAGGAGACAATGGATGTTTCCTGATGGAGGGAGGGGGTCAGAAACGATAAATATTTCAGTACCCTATACATGTAACTTAAAGACCCTTGAAATGAAACTAACGTAAATACACAAGTAACGGTGGTATTACAATCCCCAGTAAAAATAAGAAAGCTAAACTGAGGTTAAAATGGTAATGAAAATAAGGACGTCTAGAAGTTAAAGTTGCCAACGCCTTGCCACAGCATAACAATGGTTCCCGTCAGATCACCAGAGCTAGGCGCTGTCGGGCGTGACTAGTACTTGGATGGGTGACCGTCTGGGTCTGCGGAGAGTTGGTGGCAAGCGGCGTGCACTCACCCCTTGTGAGACCAACTGAGAAGTAGGGGCTCTGGTAACAAAAGTTGACAACGGTCGGAAGAGTTGTGTGCTGATCACATGAACCTAAATCACCGATTGTAGTGAAGCATATAGGCTGAGCACGACGCGGCACACAGTCGGTTTCGGTGGGCCATCTGAGACATACTCTGACGGAGTTGAGAATCTAAAGTATTACACCATAATCAAGAGGACAAATTATCAAGTGAAAGATTAGTCAAATGTGAAGGGAAGCTTGAAGTTCGTAATAAGTAAGTAACTTTGTTTACGAAGTATGTATCTATGGCTGGCTCTGAGCACTATGGGACTCAACTGCTGAGGTCATTAGTCCCCTAGAACTTAGAACTAGTTAAACCTAACTAACCTAAGGACATCACAAACATCCATGCCCGAGGCAGGATTCGAACCTGCGACCGTAGCGGTCTTGCGGTTCCAGACTGCAGCGCCTTTAACCGCACGGCCACTTCGGCCGGCTTATGTATCTATGTGAGACGTTTCATGTAGGCAGACAATATATGAACCAATGTCACCATTTTTCTGGATGCATTTCAGGTGCTTGAAAATGACTAACATTCGAGGTTAATTAATAGCATGGACAGTGAATACGTGAAAATTTGTTTGGAGCATATTTTATTTCCTAAAAGATGACATATGTTATATGCTGAGGAATTAATGGTGGGGAAGACGAAGAAGGAGTTATAGCAACAATTATTTCTCTGGGAAGAGGTTGCGCAAGAGTACGGCCTAAAATGCAACGCAGGGAAGTGTAAGTTAGTGTTCACAATAAGCTGACGGTCTGTCGTAAAGATGACTTTAAATGGAGAACAGCTCAAAACAGTACAATTCTTCGCGTAGCTGGAATATAAAATAAGTAAAATGAAAGAAATTGCAAGCTGATTGGTTTACGATATGTGAGAAATGATTGGCAATGTAACATCTTTCTGATAACTGTGTGAGAATATGATGTGGAGCTCGGAAGTCCCCCAGAAAATAACAAAACTGATATGTTAAAAATACCATACACCAGCTCTGTTGTGCGCTGCTAACACGTGGATTATGAAGGCAACAGGAAAAATAAGGAGGAAAAAATATTAACACCTAATGAGCGTGTGAAAAACATTTATGAAAAAGTGGTACTTAAAAAAATTGTTCAAATGGCTCTGAGCACTATGGGACTCAACTGCTGAGGTCATTAGTCCCCTAGAACTTAGAACTATTTAAACCTAACTAACCTAAGGACATCACAAACATCCATGCCCGAGGCAGGATTCGAACCTGCGACCGTAACGGTCTTGTGGTTCCAGACTGCAGCGCCTTTAACCGCACGGGAACTTCGGCCGGCAGTGATACTTAGCAAGACACGCTAGGTAAATAATGAAAGATAGAAATCAAGGTGGAAGCAAAGGGATTAGAAGTTTCTAAAATAAACGGAAGAAATCACTGGAAGAGAATAAAAGTCTGGGCCACAGTGGCGACAGAGAGGTGATGGGAAGACTAGAGGACGGTGTGGCCAATGTTCCATGCAGACCCTGCCAGTGGAGGGAAACTGTAGAAGGTAATTATGATAATATAAGGAGGATACCCCTGAAAAATCTTTTATTCTTATTAATCACAGGAGGACTGTTGCGTATGTAATGCGGAACACAGCTTTCAGAATGTCACTGTCCATATGCCATTCCCGCAGGGACATACACAAATGTGCTGTTTATACTCATCCCAATGTTACCGAGGCTTTCAGTCATTGATTCAGGTACGTATGATAGAGCCGTAATATAGTTCAACCAATATTAATGTAACTGTCTTCCTCCTGCAACTGTAGAGTAAAGAAATGGAAGGCATCTTCGAGTCATCAACTATCGTGACAAAACGTGAGTGCGTATGCTCCAAACACAGCTCCTAAATTCAAAGATATTGACACCGACGCCAACATTTCTTTCACCTACAGCATTAAACCACTTTATTGATGAATTCTATAACACAGCACTCTGACTGGAAGGTTTTAAGTTAGGGGCGGCCAATTATTCTGCACTCCTACAATGCTGTAACTCACGTGCGAGTTCTGTCGCCTGGCTGCTAACTTCCGGCACTGTCACGTCACGCTGTCAAAGCTGGAAGAGTTGAAGAGATGGAAACCGTGAACGCGCTAGATTTAATGACAATGGGATCGTGTGAGGAACAATGAAGATTTTGCATGCTGCTTGATTCCCTATTTGATGACAATGTAAATCTTAAACATAAAATATTTTCCGTGATATTTAATCATTTTTTGGCGCGGTGAAGACGTATTAATATGTATATCTCTTTCAGATCATAGTACAAAAGAAGATATTTCCCAGCCAGGTTAGTCGAGGGCGCTCATGCGCTGCTTACTGGACTCGGGGAGGCGCCCCGGGCTTCGATCGATTCCGCCTGGCAGATTAACGACGAGGTCCGGTGTGCCTGCCAGCCTGGATGTGGTTTTTAGTTGGTTTTCCACATCCCACTATGTGGATATTGGGCTGGTCCTCACATACTGCCTCCGATACATGACTCGCAGACATTTGAAAACGTTCGCTCTATTTCATTACTTACACTAGACGCAAACCGCTGGGGTAAACTGCCTCCATCGCAGGGGGTATGGGGTGGCGACAGAAATGGCATCTGGCCACCCACTGACACTAACATTGCCAAATCCATAGTAACTAGGCAAGCCCTGCGTTGAAGTGGGACAAAGGCCCAAAGAAAATTATGATGATTACAAAAGGAGAATTTTCGTAGGTTTAAGTCAGTCAGGTTGCCACGTAACCGTGACTCAATTACCTTCATAATCAGACAAATCAGTGACGCTTATATTTGGATCAAAACATTGCATTACATTTGCATCCTCATTATGGAGACGTAGAAACTCTTACTGAGGAAAGGAATTTATGTTTTAGAACTTAAAACTTTACAATATTTTTGTTTTTGTTTTTAAGTCATCACTCGTCCGGTTTGATGCGGCCCGCCATGAATTCATCTTCTGTGCCAACCTCTCCATCTCAGAGTAGTACTTGCAACTTACAGCCTCAATTATTTGCTCGATGTATTCTAATATCGGTCTTCCTCTACGGTTTTGACCCTCTATTGCCCGCTTTAGTATCATGGAAGTCGTTCCCTGATGTCTTAACAGATGTCCTATCATCCGTTCACTTCTCCTCGTCAGTGCTTTCTACATACTTCTTTCCTCTCCGATTCTGCGCTGGACATCCTCACTCGTTACCTTATCAGTCCAACTAATTTTCAATATTCGTTTATAACACCACATCTCAAAGACTTCGATTCTCTTCTTTTCCGTTTTTCCATAGTCCATGTTTCACTGCCATACAGCGCTGTGCTCCAAATGTACATTCTCAGAAATTTCTTCTTCATATTAACGCCTATGTTTGATACTAGCAGACAGGTATACGCTTTTTCCTGTATTAATCTGCTTTCGATGTCCTCCTTGCTCCGTCCGTCATTGGTTATTTTTCTGCCTAGGTAGCAGAACTCCTTAACGTCATCTTCTTTGTGATCATCAATACTGATGATAAGTTTGTCGCTGTTCTCGTATGTGCTACTTTTCATTACTTTCATTTTTCTTCGATTGACTCTTGATCGACATTCTGTACTCATTAGACTGTTGATTCCATTCAGTTCATCACGTAATTCTTCTTCACTTTCACTCAGGATAGCACTGTCGTTAGCGGATCGTATCATTGATATCTTTTCACTTTGAATTTTAATTCCACTGCTGAACTTCTTTTATTTACATCATTGCTTTTCGATGTACAGATAAAGCGGGTTTTAAATAGAAAAACCGTCGCATGCATACCCACTAACTTCAACAACGTTGTTTGTAGCAATTTGTAATGTATTTATACTCGTCGGTCAGGTCCATTAATAATTGTTGCAACTGACGATGTAACAATGCGTCGGACTTTGGAAAATTTACTGTTTGTACCACCAAGTTTGTCACGTGCTCCATGTCTGCTATCTTGGCACAAAGTGCTTCCTCTAGTGCAGAACGATGAATTCCGTACAAATCGTTTGTTGAGTGTTGTAATTTTATTCTCTTTCGGCGTGGTATTGTAACACCGTTCCATAGGGAATTTCTAATACCCGTCCATTATGTGAGTATCATACATACTGCGAATTCTTATCCTTCCCTTCTATGGCTCCCATTCGTTTTTAAATGTAGAGACGATAAATCACAAGACTGCCTCTTTGTGCAAAGAACCAATGGATCTATGAACTTACTTTATATCATGAATAATAGGCGGTGGATGAACTGTACAGACAACACTGTTCTGCAGAAATAAAGTTGTACCAAGCGTAAAATGTTGCATCATATGCTGGAAGAGCCGGCCGGTGTGGCCAAGCGGTTGTAGGCACTTCAGTCTCGAACCGCGCTACCGCTGCGGTCGCAGGTTCGAGTCCTGCCTCGGGCATGGATGTGTGTGATGTCCTTAGGTAAGCCGAGACGTGTCGAGATGGCCGGGCCTTGGCCACACCGCCACACTGTGCAGCACATCATGCAAGGGTGAAGTTTTGCACACCATTGCCGGTCCCGTTTTAATCCTTCAGTCTCTTGCGCTACGTTCTTGAGATTTTCAGATTTTGGCTACATTTCCTTTAACAACTTCTTATTTTCTTCGTTCCTGAAATTAAGTTCGCTTTGGAGACAACGAAAACGTGGAGTTTGTACTGGTCTATGGTAAGCCCTGTCACAATTTAGTAAGATTTTCCCACGTAACAGTGCAGAAGTTACGTTTGTAGGACATAAGCAGCCTACACACAGCAACAAACCGTCTGTTACACATGGCAGAGGTATTGTATTGCTATGATATATGAATTAAAGTTTGCCTGTCTCCGTTTATTTAAATATGCCGATTGTTTGTTTGTTTAAGGAAATTTGAACAGCTAGTATTTCGGATGTACACGTGATCTAGGGGTAGCGTCTTTCATTCATAATCAAAACGTCTACGGTCCCGGGTTCGATCCCCGCCACTGTCTAAATTTTGATAAATAATTAGCATTGGCGGCCGAAGACTTCCGGCATAAGAAGTCAGCCTCATTCTGCCAACGGCCTTGTCAAAGAGGGCGGAGGAGCGGATAGAGGTTCAGGGACTCTCTTGCCCTAGGGGTGGGAAATTGCCCCTAAAGGCGGAAGAATCACCAATGTTCAACGACTTGAGGAAGCAGAAGGCAATGGAAACCACTGCATTAAAGACACGTAACGTGTATCCACAGGATATGTGGCCCGTAATTGAAGAAGTTTCGTGATGATCTCTCCATTGGCAAAAGATTCCGGAATAGTCCCCCATTCGGATCTCCGGGAGCGGACCGCCTATGGGGAGGTGAACATGAACAAAAGAATGAATAATCAACGAAAGGATAACGTTCTACGAGTCGGGGCGTGGAATGTCAGAAGCTTGAACGTGGTAGGGAAACTAGAAAATCTGAAATGGGAAATTCAAAGGCTCAATCTAGATATAGTAGGGATCAGTGAAGTGAAGTGGAAGGAAGACAAGGATTTCTGGTCGGATGAGTATCGGGTAATATCAACAGCAGCATAAAATGGTATAACTGGTGTAGGATTCGTTTTGAATAGGAAGGTATGGCAAAGGGTGTGTTACTGTAAACAGTTCAGTGACCGGGTTGTTCTCATCATAATCGACAGCAGACCAACACCGACAACGATAGTTCAGGTATACATGACGACGTCGCAAGCTGAAGATGAACATATAGAGAAAGTGTATGAGGATATTGAAAGGGTAATGCAGTGTGTAAAGGGGGACGAAAATCTAATAATCATGGGCGACTGGAATGCAGTTGTAGGGGAAGGAGTAGAAGAAAAGGCTACATGAGAATATGGGCTTGGGACAAGGAATGAAAGAGGAGAAAGACTAATTGAGTTCTGTAACAAGTTTCAGCTTGTAATAGCGAATACCCTGTTCAAGAATCACAAGAGGAGGAGGTATACTTGGAAAAGGCCGGGAGATACGGGAAGATTTCAATTAGATTACATCATGGTCAGACAGAGATTCCGAAAACAGATACTGGATTGTAAGGCGTACCCAGGAGCAGATATAGACTCAGATCACAATATAGTAGTGATGAGGAGTAGGCTGAAGTTCAAGACATTAGTCAGGAAGAATCAATACGCAAAGAAGTGGGATACGGAAGTACTAAAGAATGACGAGATACGTTTGAAGTTCTGTAACGCTATAGATACAGCAATAAGGAATAGCGCAGTAGGCAGTACAGTTGAAGAGGAATGGACATCACTAAAAAGGGACATCACAGAATTTGGGAAGGAAATCATAGGTACAAAGAAGGTAGCTGCGAAGAAATCATGGGTAACAGAAGAAATACTTCAGTTGAATGATGAAAGGAGGAAATACAAACATGTTCCGGGAAAATCAGGAATACAGAAATACAAGTCACTGAGGAATGAAATAAATAGGAAGTGCAGGGAAGCTAACACGAAATGGCTGCAGGAAAAATGTGAAGACATCGAAAAAGATATGATTGTCGGAAGGACAGACTCATCATACAGGAAAGTCAAAACAACATTTGGTGACATTATAGGCAACGGTGGTAACATTAAGAGTGCAACGGGAATTCCACTGTTAAATGCAGAGGAGAGAGCAGATAGGTGGAAAGAATACATTGAAAGCCTCTATGAGGGTGAAGATTTGTCTGATGTGATAGAAGAAGAAACAGGAGTCGATTTAGAAGAGATAGGGGATCCAATATTAGAATCGGAATTTAAAAGAGCTTAGGAGGACTTACTGTCAAACAAGGCAGAAGGGATATATAACATTCCATCAGAATTTCTAAAATCATTGGGCGAAGTGGCAACAAAACGACTATTCACGTTGGTGTGTAGAATATATGAGTCTGGCGATATACCATCTGACTTTCGGAAAAGCATCATCCACACAATTCCCAAGACGGCAAGAGCTGGCAAGTGCGAGAATTATAGCACAATCAGCTTAACAGCTCATGCATCGAAGCTGCTTACAAGAATAATATACAGAAGAATGGAAAAGAAAATTGAGAATGCGCTAGGTGACGATCAGTCTGGCTTTAGGAAAAGTAAAGGGACGAGAGAGGCAACTCTGACGTTACGGCTAATAATGGAAGCAAGGCTAAAGAAAAATCAAGACACTTTCATAGGATATGTCGACCTGGAGAAAACGTTCGACAATATAAAATGGTGCAAGCTGTTCGAGATTCTGAAAAAAGTAGGGGTAAGCCATAGGGAGAGACGGGTCATGTGCAATATGTACAACAACCAAGAGGGAATAATAAGAGTGGACGATCATGAACGAAGAGCTCGTATTAAGAAGGGTGTAAGACAAGGCTGTAGCCTTTCGCCCCTACTCTTCAATCTGTACATCGAGGAAGCAGTGATGGAAATAAAAGAAAAGTTCAGGAGTGGAATTAAAATACAAGGTGAAAGGATATCAATGATACGATTCGCTGATGACATTGCTATCCTGAGTGAAAGTGAAGAAGAATTAAATGAACTGCTGAACGGAATTAACAGTCAAATGAGCACACAGTATGGTTTGAGAGTAGATCGGAGAAAGACGAAGGTAATGAGAAGCAGTAGAAATGAGAACAGCGAGAAACTTAACATCAGGATTGATGGCCACGAAGTCAATGAAGTTAAGGAATTCTGCTACCTAGGCAGTAAAATAACCTATGACGGACGGAGCAAGGAGGACATCAAAAGCAGACTCGCAAAAAAGGCATTTCTGGCCAAGAGAAGTCTACTAATATCAAATACCGGCCTTAATTTGTGGAAGAAATTTCTGAGGATGTACGTCTGGAGTACAGAATTGTGTGGTAGTGAAACATGGACTGTGGGAAAATCGGAACAGAAGAGAATCGAAGCATTTGAGATGTGGTGCTATAAACGAATGTTGAAAATTAGTTGGACTGATAAGGTAAGGAATGAGGAGGTTCTACGCAGAATCGGAGAGGAAAGGAATACGTGGAAAACACTGATAAGGAGAAGGGACAGGATGATAGGACATCTGTTAAGACATCAGGGAACGACTTCCATGATACTAAAGCGAGCAATAGAGGGTCAAAACCGTAGAGGAAGACCGATATTAGAATACATCGAGCAAATAATTGAGGCTGTAGGTTGCAAGTACTACTCTGAGATGGAGAGGTTGGCACAGAAGATGAATTCATGGCGGGCCGCATCAAATCAGACGAGTGATGACTTAAAAACAAAAACAAAAATATTGTAAAGTTTTAAGTTCTAAAACATAAATTCCTTTCCTCAGTAAGAGTTTCTACGTCTCCATAATGAGGATGCAAATGTAATGCAATGTTTTGATCCAAATATAAGCGTCACTGATTTGTCTGATTATGAAGGTAATTGAGTCACGGTTACGTGGCAACCTGACTGACTTAAACCTACGAAAATTCTCCTTTTGTAATCATCATAATTTTCTTTGGGCCTTTGTCCCACTTTAACGCAGGGCTTGCCTAGTTACTATGGATTTGGCAATGTTAGTGTTAGTGGGTGGCCAGATGCCATTTCTGTTGCCAGCCCATACCCTCTGCGATGGAAGCAGTTTACCCCAGCGGTTTGCGTCTAGTGTAAGTCATGAAATAGAGCGAACGTTTTCAAATGTCTGCGAGTCATGTATCGGAGGCAGTATGTGAGGACCAGCCCAGTATCCACATAGTGGGATGTGGAAAACCAACTAAAAACCACATCCAGGCTGGCAGGCACACCGGACCTCGTCGTTAATCTGCCAGGCGGAATCGATCGAAGCCCGGGGCGCCTCCCCGAGTCCAGTAAGCAGCGCATGAGCGCCCTCGACTAACCTGGCTGGGAAATATCTTCTTTTGTACTATGATCTGAAAGAGGTATACATATTAATACGTCTTCACTGCGCCAAAAAATGATTAAATAACACGGAAAATATTTTTTGTTTATGTTTTACATTGTCATCAAATAGGGAATCAAGCAGCATGCAAAATCTTCATTGTTCCTCACACGATCGCATTGTCATTAAATCTAGCGCGTTCACGGTTTCCATCTCTTCAACTCTTCCAGCTTTGACAGCGTGACGTGACAGTGCCGGAAGTTAGCAGCCAGGCGACAGAACTCGCACGTGAGTTACAGCATTGTAGGAGTGCAGAATAATTGGCCGCCCCTAACTTAAAACCTTACAGTCAGAGTGCTGTGTTATAGAATTCATCAATAAAGTGGTTTAATGCTGTAGGTGAAAGAAATGTTGGCGTCGGTGTCAATATCTTTGAATTTAGGAGCTGTGTTTGGAGCATACGCACTCACGTTTTGTCACGATAGTTGATGACTCGAAGATGCCTTCCATTTCTTTACTATACAGTTGCTGGAGGACTGATAAGGTAAGGAATGAGGAGGTTTTACGCAGAAACGGAGAGGAAAGGAATATGTGGAAAACACTGATAAGGAGAAGGGACAGGATGATAGGACATCTGCTAAGACATGAGGGAATGACTTCCATAGTACTAGAGGGAGTTGTATAGGGCAAAAACTATAGAGGAAGACAGAGACTGGAATACCTCAAACAAATAATTGAGGACGTAGGTTGCAAGTGCTACTCTGAGATGAAGAGGTTAGCACAGGAAAGGAATTCGTGGCGGGCCGCATCAAACCAGTCAGTAGACTGATGACCAAAAAAGAAAAAAGTATTTCGGATTGAGTTAGTATGAATTATATATGTATTTTCGTTCATAGACTAGTCTTACCTTCCAGTATCGTTTACTACACCATATATCAATATGAAGTAAAACTTTTGCTTTTGAAATTTAAACTTTAATATATATTGATGTTTAACCTTTCCTTCGCTACTAGAAAAATTAAGTGCGAAAGCGGAACTTCTACAACGCAAACGTAGGCAAATGGATGGTGTCTGATTGCGTTTCCAGCCTCGTTCAGTCGTACAGGATGAGTTGAGCTCCCTCTATCATCTTCTTCGACTTCACAAGCGATCTCAAAGGACGTGTCTTTCTACCATTGTTCTCTAGATTGTTGTGAGTGGTCCTCCCAATCTGATATCATACGTGAACTTTACCAGTTCTTTCCGGCCTTTATACTGAAGTGGATTCAGACGGTCCACGGTTTGTTGATTTTACCTCCCTCCTTGACAGTGCTTCAGGAAGAGTTTTTCTCTACATTCCATTGGGATGATATACTTGATATATTGGCTTGTTCTGCTTCCCACAAATCGCCTGGCCCCTATGGCCTTCCCGCAGAATTTTATATTCGATTTTGGCCCCTGATAGGGGGTACAATAACTTCCATAGTGAATAAAGTATTCTATGAAGGCCTTCTACCGCCCGCCTTTAAGGTTACTAAAATGGGCGTGTGGTTCAGGTCCGCCCGATAACCCTCTTCAACTATCATTATAAAATAGTGGCGCGAGCGGTTAATAGTCGACTATCGGTCGCGAGCCATCAATGTTGTCTTCCAGGTCGTACTCTCGCGACTCCCGTTGCTGAATGTCGTGATTTAATTTCGATTGTTTCCACCATTCCCGTGCCAAGCGCTTTGCTTTCCATTGATTTTCACCAAGCGTTCGACCGCGTTAATCATGGATTCCTTATGCGAGTATTGACGACTCTTGGATTTAATTCTGCTGTGCGACGGCTGTTTAGTTCTTTAATGACTGGTATTCGGGCGTCCATTGACGTAAATGGCTGTCTTACTTTCCCAACCGCGGTGTGTCAGGGCGTCCTTCAAGGGAGTCCATTATCTATGTCGCTCTACGTGCTGTGTCTGGAACCCTTATTGAGATTTATAGCTGCGCTGCTCGCTTGGGTAGCTGCTCGCTGTTGGGAGAAAGGTTTACCGTTCATATTTTGATGACGTTATGGTTCTTTTCCGTAACCATGATGATATAATACTGCTGAAAGAAGTTTTTGGATGCCTATTGACGTCTTACGGGAGCGCGGGTTAATGACCAGAAATGTCGCTTACTCATTTTGCGAGGATTTGACGCTGTTGATATTACATGGGCTGAGAAAGTCACCCGATATTGATCGTTAGGTATTATAATTGACAGTTGTCCTCTAAAGATAGCTACGATAAACTTTTAAGCCTGTCACGGATAAGATTCAGGGGGCAATCATTCAACACGAGCGTCGCTCTCTCTCACTTCTTTATAAGGTCCGGGCCTTGGAAACGTATGTGTTAATTAAGGCTTATTTTAATGCACAAATCTTTCCACTTCCTGCGATGATGTACCGCAAGTTTCAAAGTTTATCTGGCAGGTTTATCTGGCGCTACTGCATATTTCGGGTGCGTTACGGGGTCATTGGCAGCCCCCGTCTGTTGGGAGGTTTGCGCATCCCTGACATTCGGTTTAAGGCTTCTGCCTTATTCGACGTCGCACCGTTTTAACATGTCAAAGTGCCCCTCAGTCACTTACAGCTCGCCTTCATGGCCGTATACGACCGGCGAGTTTAACACCTCCAATAGATGTAGGCAGGATTAGTTATAAACTACGGCTGGTTAAGGAATTTTTCTTGAAGTCAGTTACTTAGATGTAGATATCCTTTCCCAAGCGAATCTCTCCCTAAAAATGCTGTTATTCCGCTGGCCATTTCTTCATGGTATTCCCTCTGTGGAAGCCCTGTCACCAGAAACGAAATGGAAGTTTGGTCTAACGTTAGCCTCCCGATTGTTCCGATGGAAGTGGCGTCTACCAAGTTGTTCATGATATTGTACCTACCAACGTGCGACTTTTTCGTCTTGGTCTCAATGTGACGGATCGTTCCAATCGTTGCCATGAAACTGATACATTACCTCGTCGGTTGATCTCATGCGGTCATGGCCACTGGAGATGGCTACGACGACAACTTGCTTTTCTCCTCTGGACGTCGGAGGCGGCTATCTCGGGGGAGATTCTCGTGCGTCCAGATTCAACCTTCTTTCCCCGATCGAAGAACAATGCCATCATGTGGCTTGTTGGACATTATGTCCACTACGTGATGGTGAGTGGATATGGCAGTTCCGAGTGCATTTTCCCAATATATGGCCACAGCCCATTGAACGTGGCTCAGGATGCCCCATTATCGTGAGCTTTTTTCTAATATTCTGTATCTTGAGTTTCATCGACAAGGAGCTCGATAAGTTGGCATCCTCCCCTTTTTTTGTGGACACTCTTGTTTGGATTTAGATGCTCCACGATGTAGCAGGGACGGAAGAAAGAAGGTGTGGCTACGTTAAAATTAACGCCATATCCTTTCAAATTTGTTTTTCTCATTTAACCCTTTTGTTTTTGTCGAAATGACTTCATTTGTTTTATTTTGATTTACTGTCTCAAATACGTGCTTTGGAGGGAAAAATGGTTCGCAATGAGGCTTTTCAATTTTGTGCCCCATGTTCGAAACCCTATTATAATTTAATTTTTTTGTTTTCCCGTCTCTACAAAGACAAAAAATGTCTCAGTCGGATAGTGTGTCTGCTATGTACGTAGGAGAACCCGGGTTCGAGTTATATAAACAAAAGTGGTAACATAAAAAAATAGCGTGTTTGATTAATAATCAATGCGTCCTCGATCCTGGGTTCGAATGCCATCACTGCTTAAATTTTGATAAATAAGCAGCAGCTTCCGTCATAAGAAGTTACTCTTATCCTGTAAACGACATTCACACAGAAGGCGGAGGACCGGAAAGTGTCTCAGGACACTCGTTTGTCCTATCTGTGGGAAACTACCCCTAAAGGCGGAAGAATCAGCAATGATCAACGGCAGGAAGATGCAGAAGGCAATGTAAACCCGTCCATTAATGACACGTAACGTGTGTCCACAAAATGTGTGGCCTGTAATGAAAAAAGTTCAAAAATGGTTTAAATGGCTCTGAGCACTATGGGACTGAACTTCTGAGGTTATTAGTCCCCTAGAACTTAGAAGTAGTTAAACCTAACTAACATAAGGACATCACACACAGCCATGCCCGAGGCAGGACTTGAACCTGCGACCGTAGCGGTCTCGCGGTTCCAGACTGCAGTGCCTAGAACCACACGGCCACTTCGGCCGGCAATGAAAAAAGTGTCATGATGGTCTGTCAGTTGGCAAAAGATTCCAAAATTGTCCCCCATTTGGATCTCTGGGAGGGAGTTGCTAAGAGGAGGTGGCCATGAGAGAAAGATTGAATACACAACTAAAGAAAACCTTTATACGGGTAGTAGCGTGGAATATCAAAAACTTGAGCGTGGTAGAGAAACTAGAAAATCTGAAACGGGAAATGCAAAAGCTCAATTTAGACCCTGTAGGGATCAGCGAAGTGAAATTGAGAGAAGGCAAGGATTTAGGGTCAGATGAGTATAGGGTAACATCAACAGTGCAGAAAATGGTATCGTTGTATCGTTGGAGTAGGATTCGTTATGAATTGAAAGGTAGGGCAGAGAGCGTGTTGCTGTGAACAGTTCAGTGATAGAGTTCCTCTTATCAGAGTCGACAGTAAACCAACATCAACAACAACAGTTCAGGTATACATGCTGATGTCGCAAGTTGAAGATAAAGAGATAGAAAAAGCATATGAGGATATTGGAAGAGTAACAGAAAGGGAGATGGAAATCTAATAGTCACGGGGAATTGGAATGCAGTTGTAGGTGAGGGAGTGGAAGAAAACATTAGAAGAGAATGGACGTGGGGTAAGGAATGAGAGAGGAGAAAGATTGATAACTGCAGTAAATATCAGTTAGTAATAGCGAATACTGTGTTCAAGAATCACAAGAGGAGGTATACTTGGAAGGACGGATGTCATGAGAAGATTGCAGTTATATTACATCGTGGTCAGACAGATTTTCCGAAATACTGGATTGTAAGGCGTACCCAGGAGCAGATGTAGACTCAGATCTGAATTAAGACATTAGTGAGGAAAAATCAATACGCAGAGATGTGGGATGCGGACGTACTAAGAAATGACGAGACAAGCTTGAAGTTCTCTAAGGCTTTCGTACAGCAATAAGGAATAGTTTAGTAGGCAGTACAATTGAAGAAGAATGAAAATCTTCAAAAAGGGCCATTAGAAACGTTGTAAGTGAAAACGTGGGTAGAAAAAGGTAGCTGCGAAGAACTACGGATGACAGAGGAAATACTTCAGCTGATCAATGAAAAGAGGAAGTACATGAAATGTTCTGGGAAACTCAGGAAAACAGAAATGCATGTCGCTGAGGAACGAAATAAATAGGGAGTACAGGGAAGCTAAGACGAAATGGCTGCATGACAAATGTGAAGAAATCGAAAAAGAAATGATTGTCCTAAGGACAGATTCAGCATACAGGAGAGTCAAAAGAAACTTAGGTGACATTAAAAGCAACGGTGGTAACATTAAGAGTGCAACGGGAATTCCGCTACTAAATGCAGAGGAGAGAGCGCATAGGTGGAAGGAGTACATTGAAACACTCTATGAGAGGGAAAATTTGTCTGATGTGATGCAAGAAGAAACAGGAGTCGATTTAGAAGAGATAGGGGATCCAGTATTAGAACCGTAATTTGAAAATGGTTTGGAATACTCAAGATCATATAAGGCAGAAGGGATAGATAACATTCCATTAGAATATCTAAAATCATTGTGGGAAGTGGCAACAAAACGACTATTCACGTTGGTGTGTAGAATGTATGAGTCTGGCGACATAGCATCTAACATTCGGAAAAATAACATCCACACAATTCCGATGACTGCAGCTTAACAGATCACGCATCCAAGTTGCTGGTAAGAATAATATACAGAATAATGGAAATGAAAATTAAGGATATGTTAGATAGCGACCAGTTTGAGTTTAGGATAGGAAATGAACCAGAGAGGCAATTCTGACTTGCAGTTGACAGTAAAAGCAATACTAAGGAAAACTCAAGACACATTCATAGGATTTATCGACCTGCAAAAAGCGTTCTGCAATGTAAAATGGTGAAAGATGTACGAAAAACCGGGAAAAATAAGGGTAAGATATAGAATGAGACGGGTAACATACAATATGCACAAGGGCCAAGAGGAAATAATAACAGTGGACGACCAAGAATGAAGTGCTCCGTTTAAAAAGGGTGTAAGACAGGGATGTAGTCTTTACACTCTAACTTCAGTTGAAACGTCCCATTCGAAAAATTTATGAATTACTGTGCTGGTTAACCCCTTACGTTATTTGAACGTACTCAGACATTTTGCTCTTTACCTATACTGATCACCACTAAACTGACGCACAAAACTTTAGCGTAACGCAGTCTGACTTTCAAAAATCCCTACAAAAGAGTGGCCCTGACTAACATCAACGTATACCTTTCACAAATCACTTACCTCAAAAAAATCTTCGTTACTCGAACTACTTCAGTACAGCGAGCGCAACTACTGCCACCTAAATAAAAGATTCAAACGACTGAAGGCACTAACTACTGATAGTCATAGTTAACAAATGAAAGATTTTGATAGAGAACAAACGATGTATTTACCTCAATAGTGTTCAAAAGTCATAATATATATAGCAGTTCATGACATCCATTCTTACAAATGTACTGTTTGTGACGGACACATGTCCAGATCATCCGCTCTCAAAAATCCGCCATCTCACTTCTCCACATCCACCACTGCTGGCAGCTCACCTCCAACTGCGCAACGCTACGCGCTGTTAATAGCCAACTGCCCAACACTACAACGGCGAATATTGCAACAATGCCGACCAGCGTCAGACTGCACACAGCACAGTCAGTGATTTTCATACAGAGCGCTACGTGGCGTTACCAATAAGAAATCCTAAACAGCCTACTTACATAGCCCCCATGCTCCCCACAAAAAATTTTACATATTGTTTTGGGCACTGGCCAATACATATTTGTTGAAATTTTTTTTACAATTACAGTAACAAAGAAATCAAATGCACACACTTATTGATACAATGTTGGTCAAAAGCTAAAATTTTCTCACAGTCCATAAAGACAGTCCTGATCGTTCATCACAGTAAAATAGCAGTGTTTTTCTCAAAGTCTGAGCAGTGAAAGAAAATGCACATGGAAGTAGTGGATTTCCATGCAGTCTTGAAGAAGGAGTGTTGTCCTTCCAACAGAAAGACAATGCTGACTCTTGACATGCAGACAGGTAATGGGCCACTCCAGAGCAAACTCACAGCAGAGTCAGTCGTAGGTTTGAAGAATATTGGTAGGTAGGTCATCACAGAACAGACCCACTGTAGTCGAGGTAGAGATTATTGTGTTGGTGGGCCATCAGAGGTGCAGACCCACTGCAGTCCTTGTAGAAATAATGGTATTGGCGGGCCATCAAAGATGCAGACCCACTTCTAGAGAAGGCCAGCAGCCATTTGTTGCGACTGTGCAGGTGCACAATCATCATCGAAGAGTCTTGCGGAGAATACAGCAAGTCCATAAACCACCACTTGGCACTCACAAAGTTTTTGGAATTGTCCTTAGAACCAGCAATGCTGTTAACAAGTCCCTCACTGAGTTGTTAACACATGTGCAAACACTAACAGTCCCAACGTCTCACACACTTTGCACATACTATGACCAACAGAAATGTGTGCAGTGAAACGAATGCTTACAAGTTGCTTAATTTGATAAGCTGGTGTCCATTACAATGTTATAACATGAGAATACAATTACAAAGATACAGATAACGTCATTAAAGAGCATAACAATACAGATAGCATTTGTAGTAATATGGGCTTTACAAAAGAATCGAGATAACATATACATCAGTGTTGCAGGAATTATGACATAAGTACATACATAAAAGATCAGAATAACTTTTGAAGCATCAAATTCACACATGAGCATTAAAACAAAACAGTATAAATAATGTCTAAACATCTTTACAAAATAAATAACACATTAGTAGAAAAATTCTAGAACGTAACTGTTATCAGATAAAGACATAAAGACAGGAAAACATAAATACACAAGAGTACGCAAACACATAGCAGAATAACACGGGAGGAAGGACAGGGTTTGTTTTCAGTGTAACATTTGGTACTGCAGTCCTAACCAAACTTCATTCCATAGATCTTTCGTCTTATTTCAACATTTGTTTCCACCAAAAAAAAATCCTATCCAAGCATGCTTTCTGTATTCTGTTCACATCCTCTTTCAAAAATAGTTTTTCTCCACTGTACGCTACTTTTTTTGCCAAACCATTTTCTTATCGCTTCTCAATGTATTTAATTCAGTTCGTCACAACACGTTCTCTTATATAGCCTACCCCACCTTAAGATAACTTAAATCTTCTGAGCTCAGATATATGAACTAAGGGACGAGTCAATGCAGCAGTACATAACAATTAACACAAACAGCAATGACAAAAAAATGCAAATTAGCAAAGCAAGCAGCAGTATATCTAAGTTAGCAGAGCAAATGCAACATTACAACGAATACGAGCCAATGTGCAGCAACAAGAAAAATAAATCTGTAGTAAAACTGGCTTAACAGAGTAATACAAAGTGACATTCTGTAGCACTATGCCTGGCAAACAGCAGCAGCAAATGCAATAACTTATACCTAAATATGACAAAGCTCAATTAGAAAAAATAATACACTTAAGACAACAATGCAGATAAGGGAAACGTCTATTCACATCTTAGTGTCTATGTCATTAAAGTTGTGCACCACATCTTATTCTACCATAAAAATTACCAAGTACTTGAAAATAAAATTATGTATGCAATTACTGTTACTAGTCCCTTCTTATTGTTCTTTCCTTTGCAAGTGCTCCTTCTTTTTTTTTATTTTTCTTTTTTTTGAAGAATGTGGATCATAAAATTATTATCTAACAGATCTGTTAACAGGAAGTGTTCTCATTAGCAAATGCATTTCATTTTATTTTATAAAACCAATGATGCAACACACCTCAAAAAAAAATATCAAATAAAATAAGCAACTATTTACAAAACAAAGCATAAAAATATCATTCAGTAGTCATGAGGCATTTCATAAGTTAGTAGAAATTCTCTCAATTCTTGTAGAAAGACACTTGTCATAATCAGGTGTGGAGATGTACAAATATTTCCCATCAATTCATAAGCATTTCAGTAAGTAGCACAAAGTACGAGTAATCATATGTTTCCACGTAATGAGCGTGTCGTATTTGCGATGCTTTCTACAAAGGAATGTCAATAGCCAGGTTAATTGCCTTTTCTTTACCTAATGGCTTTATCTCAAGGCGGCTGGCCGAGCTGGGCGCCACAACGCATTACATCAAGGTCACTTAGCTTTCTTACCGAAATATTTCCGACAGTAGTTTCCGCTACAGTGGCAGTATCATATAAAAAATTTCACAGGTCGAAAATTTGCGTTACAAATGTGTAGAAACAAAATCCTATAAATATAACAGTGTCCAAAAATTTTCGCCAAGATTGTGATGCATTCACACATTTACACACATTTCAAAACTCTTAAAGTACCATTCTTGGTTTCCAACATCCTTTTTCAAAAGTCAGAGTCCCTAACCACTACTCCTAATTCCTTACCTTATTACACATGTACATATTCATATTCATCAACACATCTTCAATATTTCATCATAATAAATACATAGCATAATCAGATTCCTCATATAGCATCATCTCATTGATCATAAACATACCTCAAAAGCATAACACATATCGTCATCATAATAATATCATAACACCTCAGTCAAATCTCAAAAACGTCATAGCTTTCTGCAATAATTTCAAAACCTAAAAAAAATTCTCTGCTCATTTCAATAGTGTCATCTACCTCAAATGTACTTTAAAAATCATGACCCCTTCCCAAATACATAATCAAAGCTCTCATAGTATCACAATGGTTCCGAAAAAATATGAGCAGTTCACAAAGTACAAACAAAATACAGTTTCATAAGTGTGAAGTTATCCATCTGTGTAATTGCGTAAACATGTGTCACTGATGAAGTAAAAAAAAAAAAAATGTTTGTCTCTCAGTTAAATGATCAGATAGCTGTGTAATTTATGTGTTAGAGAAATATCGTACCGATGTGTAAAGTTGTATAAGCAAATACCATATTACCTAGGGCTCCTTGTGCTTGCCAGACACATAGTACACAAAGTAAGCGTAGTGAACTTATTTCCTCAGTGTGTTTTTCTGAACCAAGTTTCAGAGTGTCCATTTGTATTGAAATCGTATCTACAGTGTCCTTTATGTTTTCCAGAGTTTTGGAAGTTGCGTAACCGAATCGGTAGATGCAACTGAGTCAACCTTAGCTTGCAAGGTCTCATGATTTTCATGAACAATAGTTTGCAGTTCTTTTATGGCTGCTTCGTGATTCTGTAATGTATTTTCATACTGCGAAAAAATAGGTTGGAAATGCTCACAAGTTTGTGTTTTTACGTCATTACAGGCTTTTCTCTATGTAACTCAGTAGCTAAATCTTCACGTGTTTGTTCACACGTGGTGTCTAACCTTTGAAGATTTTCTTCCATTGTGTCTAACTTTTGAAGATTTTGTTCCATTGTGTGTAACTTTTGAAGATTTTGTTCCATTGTGTCTAACTTTTGAAGATTTTGTTCCACTGTGTCTAACTTTCGAAGATTTTTGTTCCATTGTGTCTAACCTTTGAAGCTTTTTCTGTGTTTGTCCCATTTGTTGTATTAATTGTAATAACAATGCACTGGTGTCTGAAACATGTTCCTCAGTGCTTTTCGGCAGTGAATTTGCACCGGAAACATTCACATTTTGACAAGCAGAAAATGTGTTTTATTTGAGAAAACGGCGAGGACCCAAAACCTGAATCTACAGTATTTGCGAGATTGTGTCCTGTCATTTCGGATTCCTGAGGCGAGCTGTTGCCGACCGATCGATCGATAATGCTTCCCTGTTCACTAATTGTTTCACTGTCCACGCCATTATTTGCTGCTCGCTCCAATTGCCTATGCACAATTACCGAATTACCACTTTGAATGTCTGTTAATTCATTACACAGTGGCGCTGATAAGCTATGCTCGTCGTAACTATTATTTCTCAGTTTACTTTGGAGCCTAGTGCTACGTTTTTCACACGCCATTATTGTCACAATATTTCACACGATAACACAGAAAAGCACAATTTGAAGAGCAAAATAAGAAAAACATTAACATAGCACTGAAAATAATATCTAGTTAATTGCAAGCGCAGCTGCGAAATACTTGATGCAAATCTACATGCATGCCAACAACTGTTTTACTGCACAACAATGAAAAACTACAACTACAAAGGAAATTCTCTCTATGATTACGCGCTTGCAATAAACAATAGCTACACTAATTACACGAACTACAAGAAAAAAATCAGAAGATTCCAGTGAGGTAAGGTTCGACATATGAAACGTCCCCTTAGAAATAATTATGAATTACTATGCTGGTTAACCCCTTACGTTATTTGAACGTACTCAGACATTTCGCTCTTTACCTATTCTGATCATCACTAAACTGACACACAATATTTTTATCGCAACGCAATCTGACTTTCTAAAATCCCTACAAAAGAATGGCCCTGATTAACATTAACCTATACCTTTCACAAATCACTTACCTCACAAAAATCTTCGTTACTCGAACTACTGCAATACAGTGAGCACCACTACTGCCAGCTAAATCAAAGATTCAAACTACTGAAGGCACTAACTATGGATAGGCATAGCTAGCAAATGAAAGATTTTGATAGAGAACAAACAATGTATTTACCCTAATAGTGTTCAAAAATCATAATATATATAGCAGTTCATGACATCTATTCTTACAAATGTACTATTTCTGATGGACAAACGTCCAGATCACCCGCTCTCAAAAATCCGCCATCTCACTTCCCCACATCCACCACTGCTGGCGGCTCACCTCCAACTGCGCAACGCTACGCGCTGTTAATAGCCAAATGCCCAACACTACAATGGCGAATATTGCAACAATGCCGACCAGCCTCAGATTGCACACAGCACAGTCAGTGATTTTCATACAGAGCGCTACGTAGCGTTACCAATAAGAAAACCTAAAAAGCCTACTTACATAGCCCCCATGCTCCCCACAAAAAATTTTACAAGTTGTTTCGGGCACTGGTCAATACATACTGTACATCAATGGAGCAATAATGGATATAAAAGAAAGGTTCAGGAGTAAAATTAAAATTGAGGATGAAATGGTGTCAATGATACGATTCTCTTATGACTGCTGGCCGGAGTGGCCGAGCGGTTCTAGGCGCTGCAGTCTGGAAGCGTGCGTTCGCTACGGTCGCAGGCTCGAATCCTGTCTCGGGCATGGATGTGTGTGATGTCCTTAGGTTAGTTAGGTTTAAGTAGTTCAAAGATCTAGGGGACTGATGACCTCAGAAGTTAAGCCCCATAGTGCTCAGAGTCATTTGAACCATTTGAACCTCTGATGGCTTTGCTGTCCTGAGTGAAAGCGAAGATGAATTATATGATCTGCTGAATGGGATGAACAATCAAATGAGTACAGAATATTGATTGAGAGTAAGTCGAAGAAAGGCGAAAGTGAAGAGTATTAGCAGAAATGAGAAACGTAACATCAGAATTGAGGGTCACAAAGTAGAGGAAGTTAAGGAATTCTGCTAACTAGGTAGTACAATAACCACTGATGAACGGAACAACGAGGACATCAAAAGCAGACTAGCAATGGCAAAATGGGCATTCGTGGCCAAGAGAAGTCTAGTAATATCAAACACATTCCTTAACTTGAGGAATAAATTTCTGACAATGTACGTCTGGAGTGTAGCATTTCATGGTAGTGAAACATGGACTGTGAGATAACCGGAAAAGAAGAGAATCGAAGCATTTGAGATGTGGTGCTACAGATGAATCTGGAAAACTAAGTGGACTGATACAGTGAGGAATGACTACTGCGTAGAATCGAAGAGGAAACGAATACGTGGGTAACACTGAGAAATAAAAGGGACAGGATGATAGGACGTCTGTTAAGACATTTGGGAATGACTTCTAACCTATTAGAGGAGCTGTAGAGGGAAAAAAATTGCAGAAGAAGACAGAGATTGTAATACATTCAGGAAATAATTGAGAAAGTAGGTTGTAAGTGCTACTGTGAGATGCAGAGTTTGGCATAGGAGAGGAGTTCCTGGCGGGCTTCTTCAAATCAGAAGACCAATGATAAAGAAAAAAGTCTAGATTGGCAGAGATAGCACTCATAGTTCACGTATAAAACCATTTATTTAAAAATTGCATAATTTCTAAGACACTCATTATAAAACGTAACAAATTCGGGTACTTGACAGTAGATCAGTCAATGTGTGGGTTATAACTACAGCCAGGTTAAGTTTTATTTTGTTGCCTTGGTTAGTTCCAGAGAAAATGGGATAGAAATAAAATAGTTTAACCTTATTTTGATTGGACACTGATACTCCCCTTAAATCTTTACTGCAACCAGTACGCTGATCTCTCGCACTTGAAATTCTTAGAAGCCAGTGTCCTGTCCCCAAGCTGTATAACTTTTCTAATTTATGCAATGATATTTTGTCCCGCTATTTTCAAGTTGTGTGGCTGTTCACTGGAAGTCGGCTTGCCGCCCTAATACAGAGAGGAAACGATTTGTAAACGAAACGCAGATGCATCATTTTCCACTAGGTAATAGAGGTATGTATCTGCGACTGGTCTCGTACACCAATACCTTCTATGAAGCGGCTAGTTGAAAACATTCTTCAGAACTGTGCTTTGACCGAACAGCTCTGCTTCTAAAATGGCAATATGCTCCACAGGGCCGGGTTGTTGTCACAGCTAATTACTTGCCTTCTCTAGTTAGAGACTCTGCCCCCAAGCCGCACACGACGCAACTAGTGAAAGAACACTGTGGTCTCCATCCAGTAGCTGCCTGGCTTGACAGTACTTGACCTCTGCAGCCTACCTCCAGCAACCTGGTGCAACAAATGTGCCAAAACTGCCACCAATTCTCAACTGAAAACCGGGCCGTGCCCCCAGAGATTTTTACGGGACTCCGAGTCACTGCCCCAAGCTTCTGTTCTTCCCTCGGCTCGTCATGATCAAGCTAATCATCAGAATAATGACTCAGACTCAGATCATATTAATTACTCGTAATGAAATAAGAGCCATATCGATCCCAGCAATGGACTGACGTGTTTCAAATGGCTATGACGAAACTGAAATCTTGGACCCTATTGTTCGGCACTGTACCCTCCCGAGACCTCAATGATTACTCATCAACTAGACAAAGACTGCGTAATATATTCAATTAGACGAAGAATTCAAATCTAGATTGCGTATAGACTGTGAAGAAGCAGAAGTAACCATAACAAAATGGACCAGAGAAGCACACAAAAGGGACACTGCAACAAAAACGTTTTAGAAGATCCTGCGGCAGTCACAAATGGGTCTATATACGGTAAAGGAACCTGTGAATACGACACTGAATTAGAATGGTAGAAACTAACATATCTCTTTGAAACGGTAGCTTTCGAAATCCTGGGGAAAGGAATTAAATACAAAGCAAAAAATGAACTATTTGGAACGATGAATTAGAATGTGCTATTCAATGTCAAAGAGCTACATTTTCTGTGGCTAATGCTAGAAATCCCACAGACACTGATATACTACAAAACCCTAAGCAAAGAAACAAAAAAATGAGTTTCACAAGCTGTGATATGGTGTAGAATAACTTTCTTTATCTCTGTATATGATCAAAAACTTGTTACGTCCTCAGACTACCTGGTTCAGTCAGTAATGATCATCTTCAGATGTGTTTTAAAAACATGTCCTAGTGTAATACAGCCCTGGTGGAGTCGTCAAAAGACGAACATAAAACTAGCTCAGGACCGTCACACATAAATAAGATGTATTACATACTAGTAATTTTTTGTAAATAGCGCTACATTTCAAAACAAAACACGTAACATTTGAGTGGAAATTTCCAGCAAAGCTCCCACTGCTCACGTAGAAGGCTCAGACCCTCTAGCTCTTTACACAAAACTAACAGTTCTGCTATCGAAAAAAAGAAAAAAAAAACAAACCAGCACAGCGGTTTCTTGGCCAATCACAGGTCTTGTCTCTAAACGAGTAGCCCCTTCCTACTTAGAGTCTTACAGCCTTCCGCATGTCCATGCTAGTCCACGTAGCAGTTAAGTGGAAATATCCAGCAAAATTCCCATTCCTGTCTAGTTTTTCAGAAGGGCCAGTGGCTGTTGGTTTTTCCAAGTGTGTGCTGTGGCCGTTGGACTGCGGCTAGGCTGGAGCCGTTTTGCCGCAACAGGCCTCTCTTCCCACTCAACCTACCGCAGACTCTCAAGGCTCGAGCCCATATAAACGAGTGCTGGTAAGAGATGGCTTTCAGCCAGCACGCCTGCTTCCTCTGCTGTGCTATTGACCCCGCAACGCGGCCGCCCCCACCGACACCATCCTGAGGCAGACCGTGCAAAAATGGCGTTCCATCCCTGCCAGGACCGGCGGGATGCCCGCTTTTTCATCATGGCCGTCCTCATTTTCTGTGGTCTCTCAGCAAAAACATTGTGCCATATTGTAACAGCCAATTATCCCTTGATCATGCAGTACAGGCAACTAGTAACGTCATCTTCATTGCCCGTATGTGTCAGTATTCTGAATAACTTGTACCCGATCTCTTACCGCAATTAAAATACGAGTGCTGTTTAATTACATCATGTAAGTCATCCATAAATTCCGATGCCTTACAGTACAGTGCCATCGATGTGCAGCATTCAAAATAATGAAACAGTTAAACAAAACAAAAAGATATATGGAAAATCTAGATCTTCGAAACATAGAAGATTGGACGAAATTCTGTAGAAATCCTTGGTCGGAAGAAGAGGTAGAAAAGAAGAGTTAGGAAGTGGAATAAATAAACATCTATTTTCGGTAAGTGATTAAATATAATATACGGAACTTCAAGAAGCCTCAAAAGATTTTAAAAACTTGGAAGTTCTGGAATTGACAGTCTAAACACAGAACTTCGTAGACAGCCTGTTACTTGAAGAACAAAAAGTTTTTTATGAAAGCAAGATGCAATTTAGATAACATTTGTACATTATATTAAATAGAAAAAAGAAGAGAATACAATTGAAAAACCTTCTTAGCCTTTGTAGATTACAGAAATAGAATAAAAAACGGGCACCAATAAATAAGGTAGAAATTATCTGATGCATTTCGGCCAAATTGGTGCTGATCAAGAGAGTCTGTATGACGGATCGCACCATCAAAAGAATGCATTGGGGAAAGTACGAATGCACTCAATGGTAAAATCTTACGAGGTTATGGCAGATCTCTGTGGGCTACATAGAAGTCAAAGCTGGACTGCGAACTGCAGAAAAGGTGACAGAATCGAAGAGCCAGGAAGAGAATTTTCAGAGCAGTCCAGAGAGTAGATGGCTCTATTGCAACGAACCAACTGGTTTGATACTTCAGGCGGCAGAAGAACAAGGAAAATGTTATAAATATTGTGAATTACCGTAGGGAATTGTTGCTTTGCATTTATTTCTCAGAAAATATGTCCGGAATCACAACAAATGGAAGTGAAGATTGTGACAGATACATGTACGCTGACTACAGTAGGGTGATGGAAAGCGATGGGGACTACTGAGAGTTACAAGACTCCTGTGATTACCGGTACTGTCATGACATGTTGCCATGATCCGTTTTACGAGCAATGAAGGGATCCCACAAGAAGCCAGGGCAGTGGCCGCTGGGCAGTGTAAGACTTCTTTGAGCTCACGAAGAGAACTTCAACGCAAATGGATGCACGATACTCACAGCAACATAAAGTGAATCTTTGAGGATGCCAAATTGGTGTACATTTGCAGCAGACCAGAGAAACGATTAGCCGTACTATAGTGTTTATATGCACATATACTTAAGATGTTCGGATCAAAGAAAGCTCCATATTTTTGTGTAGGTATACTTCTACACATTAGAGTATAGAAACCATAAAAAACTGCGTAATAAAAAGAGACAACAATACAATAATCGAGTATTACAATTAAATTTGTGTTGCTTTTACTAAATTATGCCCTATTTTAGCAAGCAGTTTTTAAATTTGTGTGAAAGATCTTCCTTGCAAGTGAATTTTTCACTCTTAACTTAGTTTTCTGAACTTTTGTTGTCAAGTCTTCCACGAAGATGAACATCTGCTTCTCTTGTTACTCGTACGATCATTTTCTTCCGATGTGGAGGGTTCAGACAGTGTTCTTCCTTCTACAGCTTCTATTGTAGCATGTCCTCTTGGAAGATGTCCTCGTCTCTTGATATTCCAATCAATTAGTGGCACGTCCAGAGTCTCTGGGAATACTCTTCCTCGCTGTAGGGTGCTTCCTTTCCATTAGGGGTAAGTTGCCTTGTACAGCAGGTTAGAGTTATACGCATACATGTGGATCAAATTTGAAAACAAAATAAAAGGTCATTTGTTTGTCTTCTTCTTTATGGTAATATTCACACTGTCTTGCGTAGTGTATCCACAGCTACTTTCGTAACGTTGTAGTAAAAAAATAAAAAAAAAAAAAATAAAAAAGTCTTTTCATGGTGCCGTCACCGACTTTTACATTGCGGTCCAGAATGCTTGGCACAATAACGTATTTACTATTCTTTCGTTTGTATGATTCGAGCGTTGGGTCTTTGGGAAAGCAACTTTTGATTTGTAATTAGGGATTCCCCAGGTCTGCAATAGCTTTGGTGGGTTTATAATGGAACTGACCAATAGAACCCATTTTGTTATGAGGTGTTATACGCTAATTAAAGTCGTTTTCGAAAAGCATTCGCTTAGTATTATTTTAGGTTATGTGTTGCGATCAGTGCAAATTTGAGAGCGTGTATGTTTAAATTACGACTTTTATTATTTCTGAAAATTTGACTTTCATCATTTATATATACAATTTTGTCACTCATATTGTTATTGTCTCTGAATTACCCTTTATGCTATTCGGTATTTCATATAACTTAAAAATTCAGTATTAATAATCAACACAGTAATCGTAAGTTCTTTGTCGACATGACTCTGTGATCTTTGGTCAGCAACGTGATTTCGGTCACTTGCGTGTTGGCCACGGTTGAGAGTGATTGTTTTTATGTGTGTTTCTTGATAAACGTGTGGTGTCCACAATGCACGTGGGACTTTATATTTGTGATTATAGGTTGTGAAATTTATTACATTATTTTCTAGTTAAACGTTCTGACAGTAAATATGTTTTTTCTAAACAAAACATAGTGGAATCCCGCTTCGTGGTTTCGATAGTCTGGTAATAGTCAAAACTCGCACCTTTCTGATCCAGAGCAGCAAAGAATCAATCATAGCCTAGACAACGAAGCCACATGTACAACCGATATTCAGCAGCATCAAGATAAGAGGCAATATGATCATCTCTACAAATTACTTTACATCCACTAGCCACAACGTAACGGTGTCTTTATGGAAATAACTTTGCATTATAGTAGATATGGTCCATTATAAGATGAAAGCCTTATTTCTTCGTACAGATCCAATAACTGCGATATTTCTCTTCATCAACATTTGTCCTAGCTCGTAGGAGGTCAAAAAATTGTCGCATGTAATGTTGTGTCCTTTCCAGTCATAAGACATTTCAGTTACAACTCTTAAACCTTGGTTCCTTTCAGAGAAAATAACAAGGTCGTTTCCCAGCATAAGTCTGAATATACGGTACATAAGCCGGCCTCAGTGTCCGAGCAGTTCTAGGCGCTACAGTATGGAACCGCGTGACCGCTACGGTCGCAGGTTCGAATCCTACCTCGGGCATGCATGTGTGTGATGTCCTTAGGTTAGTTAGGTTTAAGTAGTTCTGAGTTCTAGGGAACTGATGACCTCAGATGGTAAGTCCCATAGTGCTCAGAGCCATTCGATACATAACTTGTTTCAGTGCCACAAAATACCCAAAACGTGATGCCATACTTAATTAATTCTTTCAGTCCTGAAGATGCCTAAATAAGGCATCTTCATATAAGTCCCTGCTAATAACAACAGCCCCACGATAGTATCTAAGTCAAGAACATCTGATTTCTTACACTTATCTCCACGTAAACGTATTCTTTCAACAACAGGATGTTTTTAGTTGATGGAGGAAGGAACAATTAGAAAGCTGAGTATTCGTTTTTAATGCGAGAAGTGACATAGTCAGTTCATCCTGGAATCAGTTTGACCACACTACATGATGCATGCCAGCCCGGCTGAGTCAGGGGTTCTGTCTTCCATACAAATGGTTTATTCTTTGACATCATCTCTGCACGGCCTACCACTCATTGTTCTGAGTATCATCTGCGTGTTCTAGTGAAGACGAAGAGCTGCGTTCAGAAGAAACATGATATTCATTTTCCGGAACTAGTTTATCAAATTCATGCATGTTCATCAGCAAATCTGCTGTTCATCATTTTGCAAAATGGCTATTATCTTCATGAGAAACTTACAAAATACATGAAATGTAGGAACCTAGTGACTTTGCTAGAAGTTAAAAACCTAACAAACTTATTTGATTAGAGGAAAAAACAATGACTCACGCGCCCCCTTCCCTCCTTCCCACAGCAATAGAAATTCCACTGTTCGAAACAAAAATGACTTCAATTATTTATGCCCACCTTACTGCACCCACATACATTCCATTATTGGCAAATTGAATATTTCAGAATTTTGTGTAATAATGAAGTTTAAAACACATAGGGTCTAAAAAGAATCGAACAACTTTAGAAATAGGATTTCAGTGGATGCCCAATCATAGTTCCAAAATTATTTTTTTCTGTCGCAATGTGCTTCACTAAGGGGCAAACAAAATCAATGAACGCAGTTTATTAATAACAAATATTATCAAAATTATAGACCATCAAAAGTCCTTATGGGGCAAAGTAGATCCGAACACCATACAAAGTTTACGATTCGTAGAAAATTATGCCTATTGACTGTTTTCTCAGGTCAGAGTCATTTTTTATTTTATTTTACGCATCTAGTATCGTATGACCAAACAGAGGAGCGAATCTCCATGGACATGTAACGTGTCATTACATGAAATTACAACACAAAACTATAACAGAGAAAATAAAATGGTTAAAAATCCTAAAAAGACGACAAGCTACTATACTGTATAAACGCAATCAACACAGTAATTAGCTTCATTTTTAAAGGAACTACACGACAGAATAGAATGAATGAGCCATGGATAAATTCTTCAGTTAGGAACTGAAAGCACGAGGATTACTGCTAACAATTTTGAATTATTGTGGTAGCTTGTTCAAATTGCATGCAGCAGAACACTGCACGCCTTTCTGCTCAAAAATGAAAGAGGTGCAATCCAAATACAGACTGGATTTCTGCCTAGTAATAACGAAGTGAAAGTTGATAATCCTTGGGAATGAGTTTATACCGTTAAAAAGAAACAACATTAAAGAATATGTATATTGAGCGGCCAGTGACAGAATATCCAGACTAATTAACAGAGGTCGACAGGCTCTTCGTGAACCCGCACATTTCTGAACCAAAAATACCCTTTGAGAATGTGAAGAACTATGCCAAAATATGATGCCATACGTCTTGAAAATAAGCAGAATAGACTACATTTCGTGTCGAACTATCACTTACATAACATACTGTTCTAATAGTAATGGCACACTAAGAATCTGAACAAGATCATGAACATGGGCTTTCAACAAAAGTTTACTATCTATCTGAATACTTACAAAATTCAACTATTCAGTTTCACTAATAATATGCCCATTCTGTGTAATTAGAACGTCACGTTTTGTTGAATCGTGTGTTAGAAATTGTAAAAACTGTGTCATACTCTGATTCAGCGTTAGTTTATTTTCTACAAGCCATGAAATTATGTCTTCATCTGCACTATTTGAAACAGTGTCATTCCTGACCATGCAGCTTCTCTAGAATAAATGATAATTGAGACCCTCAGCTGCCGACAGGTGTTGTTGATATACCTCGATAGGGACGGTCTTCAACGGTATCTGTTCCTTCAAGAACACTTACTATCTTCACATATATAGTTAAAGGCTACGCAGCCATTGAGCTTCGTCTGTGTGAATGGGCACAGGTTGCCCGAACTCTTGAGGGAATCGTCACCTTAGTGTGCGCGCGTAATGAGCGGATGGGCAAATATCTATTAGGTACATTACGTATGCAGACGGTGGACAGTTGGGAATGTGGGTCTCAAGGGAAACGTGCAAGGGTTAAGCCCCTGCAGTCGCACAATTCATCTGTGTCACCGGTGGCTCAGATGGATAGAGTGTCTGCCATGTAAACAGGAGATCCCGGGCTAGAGTCCCGGTCGGGGCACACAATTTCAGCTGTCCACATCGAGGTATATCAACAACATCTGTCGGCAGCTGAGGATCTCAATTAATTATCATTTATTATAGAGAAGCTACACGGTCATCAACGGTATCTGTTTCTTCGAGAACAGTTACTATCTTTATAATCTTCATCTTCATCTTGCGACGTCGGCATGTATACCTGAACTATTTTTGGCGGTGTTGGTTTGCTGTCGATTCTGATAGAAACAACCCTGTCTCTGACCTGTTCACAGTAACATACTCTCTGCCATACTCTCTGCCCTACCTTCCTGTTCATTATGAATCCTACTCCCGTTACACGATTTTCTGATGCTGTTAATATTACCATACACACATCTTACCAGAAATCCTTGTCTTCTTATTTCACTTCACTGACCCATATTGTATCTATATTGAGCCTTTGTATTTCCATTTTCAGATTTTCTAGTTTCCCCACCACGTTCAAGCTTCTGACATTCCACGCCCCGACTCGTAGAACGTTATCCTTTCGTTGATTATTCATTCTTTTGTTCATGTTCACCTCCCCATAGGCAGTCCGCTCCCGGAGATCCGAATGGGTGAATGTTCCGGAATATTTTGCCAGTGGAGAGATCATAATGATACTTCTTCAATTACAGGCCACATGTCATGTGGATACACGTTACGTGTCTCTAAGGCAGTGATTTCCATTGCCTTCTGCATCCTCATGTCGTTGATCATTGCTGATTCTTCCTCCTTTAGGGGAAGTTTCCCACCTCTAGGACAAAAGAGTGCCCTGAACCTCTGTCCTCTCCTTCGCCCTCTTTGACAAGACCGTTGGCAGAATGAGGATGACTTCTTATGCCCGAACTCTTCGGGCATTAGTAATCAAAATTTAAATAGCGGAGGGATTCGTACCAGTGACCGAGGACGTTTAGACTAGGAATCAAAGACGCTACCATTTAAAAAAATCACTACAACTTCATGAAAACACACGTGTTTTTTCCATTACATTACATCTTAAATGGCATTTATTAAATAAAGTGACGAGTGATGGAAAAAAGTAGATTAAAAGTATTAGTAGGGCTCGAACCACCGCCTCGTCCATAACTCTGATGCTGCGCATGAACGCTAACCATTTTTTTGTGTTAAACTGAATGTTACAACAACAAAGGTGACATTCAAAGAATAAACAAAGAAAAGTAAATCTAATGTCATCCCAGCGAAAAAAATGTTCTTCAATAAACGTAACCAGTACTTGGTACATCGCCATCGGTATCTAAGATCTTCATCAGCGCCTTTGAAGGGTTTCTGCATCGAAGGCATTCTGGTTCGCTAGTGTCTCAAGGAAAACAGCAGCCCATGAAATAGCCTGTCTCGTTCCTCTCGCATTTCTGACGAGACAGGACGTTCAGTCGTAAGTGTGATGAGACACAGAACATTAACCGCAGCTTGGCACTCCCCAATTGAGTGGGAGGTTAACGAAAACACTGCGTAAATAATTTGCGAAGAGCGTACGGTATCTCGGAGTGTGTTCGAGGGCATTGTGAGCATTTTGTGGGAACCACCAGTAATCAAGCAGCTGTTTCTCTCCGTCGCTAAAGATATAGGCGACGGTAACTCCTTTGAACCATGTAAGCGCATGATATTTTGCGGCGGGAAAGTATGATGCATCTGGACAAAGGAGGGTCTGAGGTTCATTCATATCAGGCGTGACCCGGAGGTAACAAGCTAATATCTTCTGTGTTAGTCGCCAAACTCAAGACGATGACACGCATGTAAAACGATGTTCATCAGTGTCCAAAAGGTGACATTCTGGGCAATAAGGGAAGTCTGTTAGTCCAATAGCGTGAAGCCGCTGTCGTGTCGCATATTTTTTGTTAGCGATCTGATACTACTTAAAACGCACTGAGGTCGACAGAAAGTTGTAGTGTATCGTTTTCCACACTCTTCCACCACGTTATGTGTAACAGCCCGCAGAAGGTTGGTATAAAAATCTTTCGCCTTTGGTGGACGTGTTGCGGAGAGGTTGGAGCTTACATAGTTGTATTCAAGAATGAAGGTCGACACGTGGGAGAGCTGAGGGGTAACGTGAGCATTCAACACAGGCGGGACGGGAGGGACTAGAATCAGAACCTGTAATAAACGACCCGTGAGAGGATGTTGACTTTTCCATCGTTTCCACATGTTGCTCATGTAAAGGGCAGCTGCTCTTGCCCTGACGTTGAACAATCCCAGCCCCCCCCCCCCCCCACCCTCCAGCCTTGCGCACTGGGAGAGTAAGAGTGTCGTATCGTACTTTAAATATATGACCTGCAGAAATTTAGTAACTGAAGGCTGCCTGAAGCTGGCGTCCTATCTACATAGGTAAAGGGAGAACTTGGGCCTCATGTTTGAGTTTTGATGTCGCATAGATGATCAAGTCTTCAACACATTGTAGTTCAAATTGGTTCAAATTGCTCTGCGCACTATGGGACTTAACTTCTGAGGTCATCAGTCCCCTAGAACTTAGAACTACTTAAACCTAACTAACCTAAGGACAACACACACATCCATGCCCGGGGCAGGATTCGAACCTGCGACCGTAGCGGTCACGCGGTTCCAGATTGTAGGGCCTAGAACCGCTCGGCCACCTCGGCGGGCCTAAGCATTGTAGTTGGTTCAAGTCCGGGAGCAGGTTCTGCGCACCATTGCACGTATGATCTGTAGTAAACGTCGATAGTTTGGTGTCCGGACAGTTGCCACGCCGGACATTTGCCACGCCGGACATTTGCCACGGTTTTGCCTGCTCCGAAGGGTCGGGTCCCTTCTCTCCCCCACACCCTCCTGCTCCTCCTCCTCCTCTTCCTCCTCCTCACCCGCCCTCCCAGTTTGCTTTCGAAGTTCCTAACGTGACCATCAGTATGGAAGTTATTACAACGAACAAGGGCATGCCTCCTTCTCATTACAAAGGTTACGCGTATCTTAAACGGAGGGAATCTAAAGAAGGTGTTGTTACATGGATGTGCTTACGCCGAAAAGCGGATCATTGCAAGGGAAAGCTGCTTTCGAGGAACAGAGAAGTGTTGAACATATTAGAACATGTCTGTGGACCACCCGACGAAGCGGCTCTGAAAGTGAGAAAGCAAGTGGAAAGAGCGAAGAGAAGATCTCGAGAAGAAACTACACAGTTATCGGAGATATACGCGGATGAAATGGGAAATCTACATAATAAAGTTTATGACTTTGTTAGAGTGATTCCTAATTCAGAATCTATGAAGAGAACCATGCGTCGTCGATGTAGTCAAGAGCGGGGGAACCAACAAGAGCCTAAGAAGTTTATGAAATTGATCTTCATGAAGATCCATTAAAATGGGATAAGGCAGTTGTTTTCTTCTGGAAGACGATAGATTGTCCGCAGCTGGTGGTTGTGCGGTAGCGTTCTCGCCTCCCACGCCCGGGTTCCCGGGTTCGATTCCCGGCGGGGTCAGTGGTTTTCTCTGCCTCGTGATGACTGGGTTTTTTGTGATGTCCTTAGGTTAGTTAGGTTAAAGTAGTTCTAAGTTCTAGGGGACTGATGACCATAGATGTTAAGTCCCAAAGTGCTCAGAGCCAAGACGATAGATTAGAGGCGAGAACAATGATTTTTAGTGGAAGCAAAGGAAAAGAAAGTTTAAAAACATGTTCCCATTTCTTTATGGATGGAACATTTAAGAGATGCAGCAAGCAGTTTGCACAGATCTACACCAAACACGTAGACTTAGGAGGCCCGATTAAAGAAACAAACATTCTTCCTACTGTATTTGCACTGTTCCCTAATGTTCGTCTGTTTCGTCTGATAAAATAGACAGTCTCTGAGTGACGTCCTAAACAAATAAAGGTGGACTTTGAGGCAGCTGCGATATCGGCCATTCGTCAAGTTTTTCCCACAACTGAAATAAATGGATTCCATTTCCATATGAAGAAGAGTTTATGGGGAAGAACTCGAGTTCTCGGTCTAACTGAGGAGTACTGCTAGAACGAGGATTTAAGACTTCACGTCAGCATGTGTGCAGCGCTGACAGTTGTAAAACCGGAGGACGTAACCAATGGATGGACTGAGATCCATGCAGAAGCTCCTGATAACGGAAGGTTCTCTCAATTTTTTGACTACTTTGTGGATAACTGACTAGAGAATGAGGATATCGCAATAGAAATGTGGGACTGTTACGGAAAAAGGCACTGAACGACGAATGCTGTTGAAGGGTGACACAACAAAATAGATAGTGTTATTGGAAATCCTCACCCTAGAATCAACTATTTGGTGGAGTGCTTGAAAAAGGAAGCAGAGCTCACAAACTACATGTACATGAAATTGGAAATGAATCGTGAAGGTAAGAAGAGGAAGAAGAAGTACTTGAAGCTGGACGACAGGATAGAGAGAATCGTAAAGAATTATGAAAAGACTGGCAACATTAGGCCTTGCTTGAAAGCCATTGCCCATATTCAGAAACTGGCCCAAAATACGTTACAAATAATGTATTAAAAACTATGAAAACCACTGAGTCCTCGCATATTGCTGAGGTAAAATTATTAAAACATTGAAGCAGCATTATCGGAGCTAATATTAAGTTGTAATTGTAAATAGAGTGTACATTAGTTCACCGTTTTTAGGCTGATTTTACACACTCCAGAATGGTAGATGGTCATTTATCATTTTCACGGTCCAAAGCCTGTGCAAAGTGTGATGCGAATCAGCCTATAATGTAAACATTAAAAAGTGTTTCAAGCCTCACAAAAGTATCCCTATTGTTGTCACGTTAAGATAACTTTTTCTACCTTCCAATATTATGGCCATACTATTAAATAATTGTGAGTTCTAAAACAATTTTCTGAAGCTTCAGAATCGCAACTATCATCTAAAATATCATGGTTTGTTAAACTGATAGTATACGCTTTTGTAAAAGAAAATGGGAACTGAACCTTTGAATTGCAACTAAAATTGACATCCCAAAACTGATCTGATCCTAAGGTTGGCTATTTTGGCACCTCAAATATTTTTTATTTAAATTTAGCTGCAAACATTTATAGTAGATGTAAATCTACTTAAGTACATTTAGATATAGTCCTTTAAAAATTAAAATTTCTTACTAAATTGTTGATTAACTTTAAACAGGTCAGTAAAAGCAAGGAGATTAGTACTGAAAATTAATTGTTACTAAAGAGCATCAGAAACAAATATATTAGACCTACTTTTCTTATACATTAGAGACTTTCTGAAAAGGTATTTGATTATTTCCTCTGTCACTGACAGTGTAATTTCAGTTGCTTTGCGACACCAGGGATATCTACTTCTAAATTATGTTTGCAGCTGTTCTCGTGTCTAATTCTGGAACATATACTTCGTCTTCTTTGGTGAAGGAATTTCGGAAAATGCATTTGCTACCTCCACTTTAGTGGCACTGTCATCAGTAACATTACCGTCACTGTCGCGCCCTAAAGGTACTTACTGAGCCTTTCCGCTGATTTACTTAACATGGGAGCAGTAACTCTTTGGATTTTCCGCCACATTTCTAGAGCGAGTTTCGTTGTGGAAACTATTAATGGTATCTCGCATTGAAATCCGCACCAAATTTCGAGCCTTAGTAAAACTTTAATCTTGGAGATATTTTGTTCGTCTAAATTATACGTGCCTTTTGCGGAGCTCCTGCAACAGTTTTCTGTCGTGTTTTGTGTACCATGGGGGATCAGTTCCGTCTCTTACTAATTTATTTGGTATGAATATCTCGAGTGCTGTTGATACTATTTCTTTGAACTTAAGCCACATATTGTCTTCATTTACACAGTTTGGTAGGATAGGAGACTATCTCTTAGAAAGACGTCACCCTAATTTTTAGCTGCTTTTATAAATAGATAGATTTCTCGTTTAGTTTTGGTGAATTTCTTTGTTAGGGAAGTGAGCCTCACTACGACTGCGTGTTCACTAATCCCTGTATCCGTCGTGATGTTCAGGATTATTTGTGGCTAAGAGGTCAAGTGTGTTTCCGTAACCATTTACAATTTGAATGGCCTCGTCAACTAATTGTTAAAAATAATTTTTAAAAAATATTTAGAAAAATTACGTTAATTGTTTTCTATTTACAATAGGGTATGAAAATGTATTTTTGTCAATATGCGGAAGGTAGATTGAAGTAACTGCCAACTATAATTGTATGAGTAGGGAACCTATTTGTGATGAGACTCAAGTTTTCTTTGAACTGTTCAGCAACTGTTTCATCTGAGACAGGAGGTCGGTAAAAGGATCCAGTTATTAATTTATTCCAGCTGTCGAATATAACCTCTGCCCATACTAAGTCACAGGAACTATCTGCTTCAAAGTCGATTGTGAGCTTACATTATTTTTCCTTAAGTTGTCCTTCTTGTTTCTATTGTAGTGCAGATAATTACAATTATGGCTTTTCCATTCAGAACCTAAGATGCTTTCTCTGTGACCCTGTAAATACCAGAGCTAAACAATGTAGAACAACAACGTACGTTACAAGCGTAGCATTCTGTATTACTTCATTTCCTTATTTCTAACATTTTAAAATTGTACGTCGACTTTAGATAACATGCCAATCATAGATGTTCTTATCTCTATTTAGTGAACGTGTTTTCAGTTATGTTTTGAACATTGTCCCGCTACAATTTATTAACTAATGTTTTTAGGGAGTAAATTAATATGGAGTATGTCGTTCTTCTTTTCAAACATTCACATACTCATTTACTCTTTCACTATTGTCTTTTGGGTATGCAGTTGTAGTAATTAAAGTAGGCACAAATGCAGTGATCAAAAAGAAATGATTAGCGTACATTCGCATTCTCGTTACATCGTTCCTTTCTTGTTGCTCCCATGCTGATGGACTGTTTCTATCGCAATCAGTAAGCGTGAAAGGAAGCAACCGTAGAGACAGATGAATCTATATTTATTCTTGGCAGAACTAATTACATTCTGACATAATCGTCGGTATTGCTTTCGTTTCCCAAAAGTTATAAATATTTCTATTTCGGAAAAGAAGCTCTGTATTTGGCCAAGATGTCGAAGAAGAAGGTCCCTTACGTACTGGTTGTATCGAGTAAGATGTGGAGACGGCGGTTTGAAAGCGGACAGAGGTAGTGCGGGGAAGGGCGTCCCTTACCTAAGGGATCGCTACTGAAGCTACCTGGCGAAGGGGCAAGTGTGGCAAATGTCCGGCGTGGCAAATGTCCGGCGTACAAATGTCCGGCGTGGCAAATGTCCGGCGTGGCAAATGTCCGGCATTCGATAGTTTGCTGCAGCTGTTTTTCTTACATCCGTCGTGAACGTGATTCCCAAATATCGTAGATCAGAAACTGGTGGGGGGGGGGGGGGAGGGAGGACTTCCGGCCCTAAACAACGCCCAATATCCAACGCCGCTGACTTGTTGAGGTTCAAAAGACTGCCAGCGGCCTGTCCGTATCGTTCGATCCAGGTTAGTAAGCTTTGAACTTCATTATTGAAATGAACCATCAGTAGCAGGTCGTCAGCGTATGCCCTATAGTAAAAGGTGACGTCCAGCAGCGTGATGCGTGATAGCCTGTGGTTAAGGCCCCGAGGAGTGGCTCGAGTACGATTGCATAAAGGTAGGTCGAAAGTGGACAACCTTATAGTAGAGACCTCTTAATGGGTACTGGTCTTACCGTCCTTCCATTGACCTGGACGTGTGAGTTGGCTGCGGTCCAAAGACGGGCTTGTGTACTGGTATGAGAAGTCCTTCTACAACCGTTGGCTGAACGAAACAGACTGAGGCACAAGTACGCGGAACATTATAACCTGGCAAGGCATCATGACGGCACGGAAGGTCCGGTAGAATTCGATGGGCAATCCATTAGACCCAGGAGACTTATTGACCGCACCTTTGTCCAGGGAATCTTCGACTTCTTCGAGTGAGACTTCCTCTGTTAGTGCATTCACTGTAGCCTCACCGATAGTACGTGTTACCTGCTGTAACACTTCGGTAGTGGCCTCGTCATTTACGGTTCTGTCCTCCATCGCCTTTACTATGGCTGATTCGGTCTTACAGGAGCGACCGTCTTGTGTACTGAGATGTGTGATTAAGTCTTGGTGATGTCGGCGCTTATCCGCCACAACGTGGTGCATAGTGGGTTCCTGTGCAGCAGTTCGGTCGTGTCGTCGCGAGCTGACTACGGCACCTTCTAGTCGGCGCTTCGTCAATGGTAATATGTGAGTCTTGATTCTGGATTGGTCATGTTGTCTCTCCGGTGAAGGGGGTAAGGTATCGAGGTCCCTGAGTGGTGCGTAGTAAAAATCTAGGGTCTGCCGATGCCACGCAGCCACTGCCAAACGGCATAAGTGTCTTGCGGGTTGCCGGTTTGGCACAGAGGAGCCACCACTCCAGAGTCGAGATGTATCGGGGGTGACGGCATTCACAGTCAGTCCAGGTTGCATCAACTTGCTAACGGCAATACAGGTCCTGGAGGTGGGATATTAAGCTTCCAAAAGCCATTGCTGTGCCAGATTTGTTGGGGGAGGAGATCTATAGTGCAGATGTGGGCACTATGATCGGAAAAGACCTGAGGCCATAGTTCGGCGGCCACCACTCCTTGTGTGAGGCCTTGCGGCACATATATGCGATCAAGTCGGCTGGCCGAATGATTGGAAAGATGAGTGTGGCCAGAGCGATTACCGTGGACTTTTTCCCACGTGTCGCAGAAGTGAAGTTCTTGGATCATCGCACCCAGTTCAGGACTGGACAAGTAGTGTGGGATTTCGTCCTTGGGGTGAAGTAAGCAATTAAAATCGCCGGCGAAGAAGCTGTTTTCGTACCGTCCGAGGAAAAGGGGGGCAACATCCGTGGTGTAGAATCTAGTGCGGTCGTGACGTCTGGTGGTGATCGACGGCGTGTAACATGAATGAATCGGGTGTTGAGCCCCGTAAGTGCTATTCGTCGAGCAGAGGGAAGATACGTGACGTCGGTAACTTCAATACAATCACGCACTACTACTGCCACTCTGGTGTCTGCAGGGCCACTGGGCATCACATGTTGCGTAGCCACAAAAAATAGGGTGTGCGGTCGTTTTAACTTCTTGCAGGAAAGCAAAATCGACTCCAGTGGCTCGTATTGTTTCTTTCAAAAGTTGGATATTGACGGAGAACTTATCATGTTGATGTTCATTGTCGCTGGGCGGTAAGCCTGGCGCCGAGTCGGTTGGACAAGGTTACTCATGTCGATGTTGGAGAGAAGCGAACATCGGAAGTGATGTCACCTTCCCGCCAAACGCAGTCCTAATTGTGCTGCTTATGCTGCATGATCCGGCGGCGCCTCAGCTGGCCCCTGATCTAGATCTTGTGTCTCGACGTCATCGGCCCACGAAGCGCGCGCGGATGTCTGTTAATGCTCCATAGGCTCGGAATATTTGGTAGAAAGCGACCGAGCGACATCGCTGCCTGCACTAGTAGCTTCCTGCTCCTCACTGTTTATTTCAATGGGTTGGTAGTCGAACTCTGCATTTTTTTCCTTCTGTTCTGGAAGGTTCGAGTCAGTGGAAACAGCCTCAGCCTCGTGGTTGTCGCCTTGAGTGGTTAATTGTTCTTCCCCGGCCGAATAGGAACTGCCGTGTTCCGACACGTGTCCCGACACGGTCCTATGACGGCGCTTTCGCCATTTGGGTGGTCGCTGTTTCCGTACGTGGCCTTCATTGTCAGAAGACGGCATTGACTCACGCCTCGCCGGGACAAATGCTTCGGTCGGTATGATAAGGGAATCAATTGCCATCTTGCTGTCGTCAGTGTCTGTCGTGTTCATTATCTCCAGCGTCATCGTACTATTTTCCACCACTCGCCTGGTCGGTTTATCATCCAAGTTCCTATCCTTGGAAGGTGATTCCTATACCACTAAGTCGGTCGGCTGTGTCTGTTTGGTTGAGAACGACGTGAGCGCCGCCACATAAGTCACGGGGAGAATGGTCTTCGTCGGTGGATGTGCAACGTCCATCGGTGGGAGTTGTGTGATCCGACGCAGGAGGCACTCGGAACGAAGGTGACCTTCCTAGCCGCATCCGGAACACGTTTTCGGCTGGCCGTCATAAATGGCTCTGAGCACTATGGGACTTAACTTCAAAGGTCATTAGTCCCATAGAACTTGGAACTACTTAAACCTAACTAACCTAAAGACATCACACACATCCATGCCCGAGGCAGGATTCGAAGCTGTTACTGTAGCGGTCACGCGGTTCCAGACTGTAGCGCCTGGAACCGCTCGGCCACCCCGGCCGGCTGTCCTTCATAAATACAAGTAAGAATGGAACGGGACCCTCCTATCTGTAGGACGGTACATGTCGTTGGAGGTCAATACGCACTTGGCGTACTCCATTTTTCAGCTACTTGTTAGTGTGCCGTGCCGTAGGGGCGGAGAGCCGCCACATCGTCTGCGCAGGGAGTTCAAATGTTCGTTCGAATATGCGTATAGTCCACAGTTCCAGTGCGACGTTGCCAACATTTCCGTCTGCATGGCAGAAACGGAATACTTATTTCATCTCACGAAGCACCTTGGCGCATCTAGCTTCGTTTATGAGTCTTACATAAACCGTGCTACTGACGTTCGAAAAGTGGATGCCGACAATGTCGGCAGCCGGGATCTTGGCTTCCTCTTTTAAAAAGCGTTCGACTTCGAGCGCCTGGTAAAGTCGTTCCGAAAGGAGAATTTTAAGGTTGAACTTCTGTATTGGTTTGCAATGATCTTGTAGCGCTGCGGCGTCGTCACGCAGTGTCGGCCGAAGGAAGTAAACAAGGCGCGAGGGGCCCGCGCTTCTGGCGGAAAGCAACACACTGCACGTCCGCTTCGCTCGGCTGCGAGAGCTGGACTGACCCTTAAACCACATGTCACTGTCAAAAAATGGTTCAAATGGCTCTGAGCACTATGCGACTTAACTTCTGAGGTCATCAGTCGCCTAGAACTTAGAACTAATTAAACCTAACTAACCTAAGGACATCACACACATCCATGCCCGAGGCAGGATTCGAACCAGCGACCGTAGCGGTCGCTCGGCTCCAGACTGTAGCGCCTAGAACCGCACGGCCATTCCGGCCGGCACATGTCACTGTCGTTCAGAATATTTCAGGTGCCAATCACAAATAGACATTTTTCAAAAAAGTTATATGTTGTAGTACAGAAACCAAGCTGTAATATTATTTGACAACTATGACCAGAAAGTGGTAAATAAATCCGTCAGTAAGAAAAACCTTTTTGCTACGTACTGAATTTGATTCCTCGCTTTGTGCTGTTGACAAAGCACTTGATTCATTGTTGACCATATGGTTATAATATTTATTCTGTGAAGAAGCTGTTCTATTTGCGTACCACACTTTCTTTACCTTCCTCATAACATTTTGAAACACATGGCCTAGGAGTAGCGTCTCTGATTAATAAAGAGAACGGCCTTTGTCCCAGGTTCCAAACCCATCACCAATTAAATTTCGACTAATAATCAGCATTGGCGGCCGAAGTCTTCCGGCATAAGTAATCACCCTCATTCATCTAACAGCTTTGTCAAATGGGCAGACGAACCTTGACAGGTTCAGCATACACTCTTGCCATAAAGGCGGAAGAATCAGCATTGATCAACGGCATGAGGATGCAGAAGGCAATGGAAACCACAGCATTAAAGACATGTAACGTGTATCCACAGGTCATTTGGCCTGTAATTGAAAAAGCGTCATGATGATATATCTATTTTCAAAAGAATACGGAACAGTCCCAGATTTGGTTCTCTGGGAGGGGGGGGGGTTTCCAGATTGTAGCGCCTAGAACCACTCGGCCACTCCGGCCGGCCTGGAAGATCGAATAATCAACGAAAGGATAATGTTCTACGAGTCGGGGAGAGGAATGTCAGAACCTCGAATGTGGTAGGGAAGGTAGAATCACTGCAAAGGGAAATACCAAAGCTCAATATAGATATAGTAGGTGGCAGTGCAGTGTGGAAAGAAGAAATTTCTGGTCAGATGAGTGTAGGGTAATATAAACAGCAGCAGAATATGATATAGCGGGGATACGATTCTATACTAATAGGAATATGTGTCAAAGAGTGTATTACTGTGAACAATTCAGTGATAGGGTTGTTCTTATCAGAATCGACGGGAGACCAACGCCAACAACGATATTTCAGGTATACATGCCGACGTTACAAGCTGAATATGAGGAGGTGGAGAAGGTATATGACGATGTTGAAAGGGTGATACGGGAAAATTTCAGTTGGATTACGTCATGGTCAGACAGAGATTTTGAAAGCAGATACTGGATTGTAAGACATTCCCAGGAGCACATATAAATTCAGATCATAATACACTCCTGGAAATGGAAAAAAGAACACATTGACACCGGTGTGTCAGACCCACCATACTTGCTCCGGACACTGCGAGAGGGCTGTACAAGCAATGATAACACGCATGGCACAGCGGACACACCAGGAACCGCGGTGTTGGCCGTCGAATGGCGCTAGCTGCGCAGCATTTGTGCACCGCCGCCGTCAGTGTCAGCCAGTTTGCCGTGGCATACGGAGCTCCATCGCAGTCTTTAACACTGGTAGCATGCCGCGACAGCGTGGACGTGAACCGTATGTGCAGTTGACGGACTTTGAGCGAGGGCGTATAGTGGGCATGCGGGAGGCCGGGTGGACGTACCGCCGAATTGCTCAACACGTGGGGCGTGAGGTCTCCACAGTACATCGATGTTGTCGCCAGTGGTCGGCGGAAGGTGCACGTGCCCGTCGACCTGGGACCGGACCGCAGCGACGCACGGATGCACGCCAAGACCGTAGGATCCTACGCTGTGCCGTAGGGGACCGCACCGCCACTTCCCAGCAAATTAGGGACACTGTTGCTCCTGGGGTATCGGCGAGGACCATTCGCAACCGTCTCCATGAAGCTGGGCTACGGTCCAGCACACCGTTAGGCCGTCTTCCGCTCACGCCCCAACATCGTGCAGCCCGCCTCCAGTGGTGTCGCGACAGGCGTGAATGGAGGGACGAATGGAGACGTGTCGTCTTCAGCGATGAGAGTCGCTTCTGCCTTGGTGCCAATGATGGTCGTATGCGTGTTTGGCGCCGTGCAGGTGAGCGCCACAATCAGGACTACATACGACCGAGGCACACAGGGCCAACACCCGGCATCATGGTGTGGGGAGCGATCTCCTACACTGGCCGTACACCACTGGTGATCGTCGAGGGGACACTGAATAGTGCACGGTACATCCAAACCGTCATCGAACCCATCGTTCTACCATTCCTAGACCGGCAAGGGAACTTGCTGTTCCAACAGGACAATGCACGTCTGCATGTATCCCGTGCCACCCAACGTGCTCTAGAAGGTGTAAGTCAACTACCCTGGCCAGCAAGATCTCCGGATCTGTCCCCCATTGAGCATGTTTGGGACTGGATGAAGCGTCGTCTCACGCTGTCTGCACGTCCAGTACGAACGCTGGTCCAACTGAGGCGCCAGGTGGAAATGGCATGGCAAGCCGTTCCACAGGACTACATCCAGCATCTCTACGATCGTCTCCATGGGAGAATAGCAGCCTGCATTGCTGCGAAAGGTGGATATACACTGTACTAGTGCCGACATTGTGCATGTTCTGTTGCCTGTGTCTATGTGCCTGTGGTTCTGTCAGTCTGATCATGTGATGTATCTGACCCCAGGAATGTGTCAATAAAGTTTCCCCTTCCTGGGACAATGAATTCACGGTGTTCTTATTTCAATTTCCAGGAGTGTATAATAGTGATGACGAGTTGGCTGAAGTTCAAGAGATTAGTCTGGAAGAATCAGTACGCTAAGAAGTGGGATACGGAAACACTAAGAAATGACGAGATACGTCTGAAGTTCTCTAAGGCTATAGATACTGCAATAAGGTATGGCTCACTAGCCAGTATAACTGAAAAGGAATGAAAATCTCTAAAAATGAAAATCACAGACGTTGGTAGGAAAAACATAGGTACAAGATGGTAACTGCGAAGAAGCCATGGGTAACAGAAGAAATACTTCAGTACATCGATGAATGAAGAAAGTACAAAAGTCTTAAGGGAAAGTGAGGAACACAGAAATACAAGTCACTGAGAAACGAAATAAATAGGAAGTGCAGGTAAGCTAACACAGATAGGCTGCATGTAAAATGTGAAGAAATCGAAAAAGAAATGATTGTCGGAACGACTTTCTTTGCTTTTTGAAAAGTAATAAAAATCTTCGGTGAAATCAAAAACAAGGACGGTAACATTAAGAGTGAAAGGAGAATCCCATTGTGAAATGCAGGGGAGATAGCGGATACTTGGAAACACTACTTCGAAGGCTTGTATGGGTTATATATGAAATGACAGAAGAAGAAACAGGAGAAGAGATAGGGAATCCAGTATTATCATCAGAATTTACGAGAGGTTTGGAGGACTTAAAGTCATACAAGGCTGAAGGGGTGGATAACATTCCTTCAGAATTTCTAAAATCATTGCAGGAAGGGGCAACCAAACGACTATTCACCATTGTGTGTAGAATATATGAATCTGGCGACATACCATGAGACTTTCGGTAAAATATCATCCACCCAGTTCCGAAGATTGCAACGGCTGACAAAAGCGAGGATCATCGCACAATCAGCTATACAGTTTGTGCATCCAAGTTGCACCTAAGAACAATACACAAAGAAATGGAGAAGAAAGTTGAGGATGTGTTACATGACAATCAGTTTGGCTTTAGGAAAGGGAAAGGCAAAGGCAACAGAGAAGTAATTCTGATCTTGCTGTTGATAATGGAAGAAAGACTTAAGAAAAATCAAGACACGTTCATACGATTTGTCGACCTGGAAAAAGCGTTTGACAATGTAGAAAGGCGTAAGATGTTCGAAATTCTGAGAAGGATACGAATAATCTGTAGGAGAGATTGGTATTATATAATACGTACAAGAGCAAAGAGGGAATAACAAGAGTGGGTGATCAAGAACTAATTTCTCGGATTAAATAGGGTGTAAGACAGGGATGTAGTCTTGTCTCCCTAGTGTTCGAACCGCACATCCAAGAAGATATGATGGAAATAAGACCTGGTGACCTTGCTATCCTGAGTGAACGTGAAGAATTATTACGTGATCGGCTGAATGGTACAAATAGTCTAATGAGTACACAATATTGATTGAGAGTAAATCCAAGGAAGACGATAGTAATGAGCAGTAACAGAAATGTGAACAGCGAGAAACTTAACATTAGGATTGAAGGTCACGAAGTAGATAAAGTTAAGGAATTCCGCTACCTAGGCAGCAAAATAACCTGTGAGGGAGGAAGCAAGGAGGACATCAAAAGCCGGCTAGCACTAGCAGAATGGGCATTTCTAGCCCACAGAAGTCTACTGGTGTGGACGATAGGCCTTAATTTGAGGAATTAATTACTTAGAATTTACGTTTGAAGCAGATTATTCTATAGTAGGGAAACGTGAACTGTGGGAAAACCAGAACAAAAGAATGGTGAAAACTACTTGGACTGATAAGGTAAAGAATGAGGAGGTTGTGCACAGAATCGGAGAGGAAAAGAATGTGTGGAAAACACCGATAAGGAGAAGGGGCAGGATGATAGGACATCTGTTAAGATATGAGGGAATGACTTCCATGATACTAGAGGGAGCTGTAGAGGGCAATAGCTGTAGAGGGAGACAGAGAATGGAATACATACAGCAAATAATTGAGCACGTAGGTTGCAAGTGCTACTCTGAGAAGAAGAGGTTGGCCCATGTGGGGAATTCGTCGCGGGGCGCATCAAACCAATCAGAATATTGATGACTATGGAGGAAAAAAACATTTTAAGCACATTACAGTATTGTTTATAATGGGCTACTGTAGGTCGATTGTCACTATTCTAACATTTTGATATAAATCCTGCGTGATATGCTCATCCCTCTAGTCAGCCATCCAGGCTTCGTTTTACTGCTGGTACCCTGTTTTGAACGTTATAACGGGAAGCAACTTTCAAAGAGCCTGATAAACGTTTTAAGGAAAGCTTTATATTTATGATCTAGATCATCACCACTGCCTCTCTTCTTCTTTAATCACGTTTAAAAATTCTCTATTGCTGTTGGATTAGCTTTTCGACATAGTTTGTAACTGTTTGTAACATTTGTTTGAGTACAAAAACCATTCAGTGTTAAAATATTTACTTCGTGGTCTAGAAAGCCATTCACCCTTTTTACAGCAGGATGCCCATCTAGTAAAGAAGAATGAAAAAAAGTTTTATCTATGGTAGTGCTACTGTTCACGTGCTCCCCGCATGGAAAAAATACTGCCTGCATCAGCTCTTATGTATTCAGGATATCCTCCAAAGACCTTTTCTTTGTACGATCACTTACAAATTCATATTGCAGTCACCAAATACAACTCATTTCTGATACTTTAATGTGAACCAAGAACCATTTCTGGCTTGAGCAAAATGCACTATAGCTGGAGTTAGGAGACCAATAAATTACTATAGCTAAAAGTTAAGTTTCACTAAATTCCATTTCATTGCAGCGCCTTGACACATCTATTGACTAAAAGGAAATACTGTTTTTTACGTACATGGTCATTCCATTATTCCACAAACAACTCCTGGAAAAACAGCCAGCTAATCTGTATCCTGGCAAAGGAGGCATCTGAAGTGTAACATTATTTAAGTATTGCACTGATATATCATAAATGACAGAGTCAGTATCTACAATCTGTTCACTAACTTTCTCTCTAATACTTCTTATATTTTGATGATATTCCTTCACTACTTGGATACATGATCTGCTCTGAAGGTGATTCCTTCCTTAGACTTCTTTAAGTGGGGCTACCTATCAGCTGACTTCAGACTAAGTAGTAGAGGAATTTTCCCATAAGTGATCCCAGTACAGCCTGCTACGCTGTCACATATAAGCTTTACCATCCTCCCCTTCCCATACCTATTGAGATGTAGGCCATGCACCGTGAAACCCCATCTATTGATGGACTTAACTGGCACCACATCAATGTGAACCATGCCATCCGCTATCAATCCCTTCTCAAGCCCCATGTTAACATGACTAACTGCAGCATTGATGAGGTCGATTATGACGCTGGAACATCATACTCCCCATCCCTATCAAGACTATTCCCGGTTCCCCCGCAATCACTAACTGAACCTCTTTCGTATAATTCCCACCTAACTTCCCTTAGTTAACAGTCACTTGAGCCAATCCTGCACTAGATTTCATAATTCTGGTGACCTGGTACTCACTCACCAAAATTTACTGCAAATGTTGGCGTATACTTCTGCCATGAGAACTACCAAATAGCAGAACCTTCCTCTTTCTATGTGAACTGTCTTAGGATCCTTCACTATTGAGGTCTGCTGTTTGTTTCCTACACCTACAGCAATAATGCACTGCTGATGATGGCAGAGAAACAATTATGCACTTTGGTCGAATAGTTGATAAGAATAGCGCAGTTGCCTCGCGGGATTAGCCGAGCGTGCCAAGACGCTGCAGTCATGGACTGTGCGGCTGATCCCGGCGGAGGTTCGTGTCCTCCCTCGGCCTTGGGTGTGTGTTCGTCCTTAGGATAATTTAGGTTCAGTAGTGTGTAAGCTTAACGACTGATGACCTTAGCAATTAAGTCCCATAAGTTTTCACACACATTTGAATAGCGCTGTTCAGTATTTTTGTTGTCAAGAAATAAAAGCAGATGATAACAACGCAAATTATTATTGTAAACACATAGTCGTGTCTACGAGTGGATGTAATCTGTATTGATTAAACTAAACATTGATAAATTTATTAGTAAGTTTCAAGTACTTACGTACTATATTATTTACTGAGTAGTGTTATGAACGTAATTAGTAAATTAGCTACAAATTATATGAAATTAACTCATTACATGACGTTGTGGATTAATAGTTACGTTGGGTTTGTTTCTAGGTAGTAGACCAAAATACGTTTCAGCAATAAGTTACAACTGCTCGTCAATATTGACATTATCGTACACCTCCATAGCTATTATCTCTTGTTCTAATTATAGAATGATGAAGTGTCACTTCATTAGCAAAGGCTTCAATAGTCTCCTCCTGGAGGTAGGACCACGTTATATTGTAATACTGTAAAACTATCCAGTTCGTATTGAAAATGAAGACCATCACGGAGACGTCACATTCCCTCAACATTGTGATGAGTGTCATATGTAACAGAAGTCAACACGTTGACACATGATACGATGAAATGTTTATAATCAGATTTTCAGTCACTGGGTAATGTCAAGATCCCCTGATGAAGTTATTGACACGTCAGAGCATTTCTTCTCTCAAATATAAGTGCATCTATTGGGTTGGTTCCTAAGTTTGTAGCGTGTTTCCATATGCTTAATAAAAACAGATACACATAACAGAGTCTTTAGTCGTCAATAATAGATTCTCCTTCACTATTTCCAACAGTCTCCCAACGGTAAGGTAACCAAGGTAGAAATCACACGGTTTTGAGGCGAAGAACTCGTGGTTCCATATTCGGAGCGCATTTTCATCATGAAAGGAAGTCCTTGAAGGTTGTTCGATAGCGGAAAAGGTGAAAGTCTGAGGACGCAAGAACAGGCAAATCAGATGGATGCGGAATAACTTCCCAGCCCAACTCCTATATAGGGTTTCTTGTCATACGAGCAGAATTCGGGCAGGTGTTATCTACATCTACATCTACATTCATGCTCTGCAAGCCACCTGAGGGCGTGTGGCGGATGGTACTCTCAGTACCTCTATCGGTTCTCCCTTCTATTCCAGTCTCGTGTTGTTCGTGGAAAGAAAGATTTTCGGTATGCCTCTGTGTGAGCTCTAATCTCTCTGATTTTATCCGCATGGTCTCATCGTGGGATGTACGTAGGAGGGAGCAATGTACTACTTGGCTCTGCGATGAAGGTATGCACTCGAAACTTCAACAAAAGCCCGTAACGAGCTACTGAGCAGCCGGCCGAAGTGGTCGTGCGGTTAAAGGCGCTGCAGTCTGGAACCGCAAGACCGTTACGGTCGCAGGTTCGACTCCTGCCTCGGGCATGGATGTGTGTGATGTCCTTAGGTTAGTTAGGTTTAACTAGTTCTAAGTTCTAGGGGACTAATGACCTCAGCAGTTGAGTCCCATAGTGCTCAGAGCCATTTGAGCGAGCTACTGAGCGTCTCTCCTGCAGAGTCTTCCACTGGAGTTTATCTATCATCTCCGTAACGCTTTCGCGATTACTAAATGATCCTGTAACGAAGCGTGCTGCTCTCCGTTGGATCTCCTTTATCTCTTCTATCAACCCTATCTGGTACGGATCTCACACTGGTGAGCAATATTCAAACAGTGGGCGAGCAAGTTTACTGTAACCTACTACCTTTGTTTTCGGATTGAATTTCCTTAGGATTTTTCCAATGAATCTCAGTCTGGCATCTGCTTTACCGACGAGCAACTTTATATGATCATTTCATTTTAAATCACTACTAATGCCTACTCCCAGATAATATATGGAATTAACTGCTCCCAATTGCTGACCTGCTATATTGTAGCTAAATGACAAAGGACCTTTCTTTCTATGTATTCGCAGCACATTACACTTGTATACACTGAGATTCAATTGCCATTCCCTGCACCATGCGTCAAATCGTTGTAGATCCTCCTGCATTTCAGTACAATTTTCCATTGTTACAACCTCTTGATATACCACAGCATCATCTGCAAAAAGCCTCAGTGAACTTCCAATGTTATCCACAAGGTCATTTACGTATATTGTGAATAGCAACGGTCCTACGACACTGCCCTGCGGCACACCCGAAATCATTCTCACTTCGAAAGACTTCTCTCCATTGCGTGAGGTAGCATCGCTTCACACAAGCCTCATGGTCGTTTGGTCTCAACCGTTCCTTTCGTTTCCTTATTTTAGCATAGAGATGAAATTTCTCGTCACCGGTAACGATACGGGATAGGAATGGTCGGTGTTGTTAACGAGCCAATTTATGACGAGCAAGCAGAGATACACATATGGCCACCCGCTGATTTTTATGATTAAGTAGCCTTCCGTATTACATCTAAATGTCACACCATGGTGGAAGTGATCAGAGTAATCACATTTGCCGCTTCTGGAGTACTTAACGTTGATCGTTGCGGATTAATTCGTTTACACGGTCTTCATCGAACACTGAAAGTCTTCTTGAACGTGGAGGGTCAGTAACGTCAAAACCCTCCTCCTTAAAAAGAGAAACCATTTTCTGGCAGTGCTGTGTCCAGTGGCGTTTTTCCCATAGACGGCGTAAATGTTTCTGTCTGCCTCCTTCGCTGTCACCTCTCTACTGAATCTGTCGGTAATGCTCCGATGTCTCCAAATGACAAAATGACAATATATACACTCAACTAGCAACAGTGAACTCCAAACAGAAAAATGACAGTCGATAAATAAACCGATAGCAGCTGGTATACCAACATGCAAAGTAGAAACGCAAAGAATTTATGCAACAACAAAATATATATAAAACTTTCTTTGATTTCCTTTCGCGTGAGATCTGACTGCAACCGAGGAGCAATTAATTGATACGCCTGACGTAGTGGATTGGCATGATCCTTGAAAGGCTGAGGTTTCACCCATCAGACAAGGCATGAAAATCAAAACTGTTGTACAAAAAAACTGCATCGGAACTTCGTTCTCTTAGTTGCAACCTATTCCTCTGTTCTATGTGGCAATAGAGAAGCGATATTGTTGTTCTTCAAATGGTTCAAATGGCTCTGAGCACTATGGGACTCAACATCTTAGGTCATAAGTCCCCTAGAACTTAGAACTACTTAAACCTAACTAACCTAAGGACATCACACACACCCATGCCCGAGGCAGGATTCGAACCTGCGACCGTAGCAGTCCCGCGGTTCCGGACTGCAGTGCCAGAACCGCTAGACCACCGCGGCCGGCTATTGTTGTTCTTCTTCACGTTGGTCGCTAGATGTACACAACTGGCCATTATAATTGCTACACCACGAATATGACGCCCTACAGATGCGAAATTTAACCAACAGGAAGAAGAAGCTGTGATATGCAGCTGACTAGCTTTTCAGAACATTCACACAATGTTGGCGCCGGTGGTGGGACCCACAGCGTGCTGCCATGAGGAAAGTTTCCAACCGATTTCTCATACACAAACAGCAGTTGACCGGCGTTGCCTGGTGATACGTTGTTGTGATGCCTCGTGTAAAGAGGAGAAATGCGTACCATCACGTTCCTGACTTTGATAAAGATCGTATTGTAGCCTATCGGATTGCGGTTTATCGTATCACGACATTGCTGCTCGCGTTGGTCGAGATCCTATGACTGTTAGCAGAATATGGAATCGGTGGGTTCAGGAGGGTAATACGGAACACCGTACTGGATCCTAACGGCCTCGTATCACCAGCAGTCGAGATGACAGGCATCTTATCCGCATGGCTGTAACGGATCGTGCAGCCACGTCTCGATCCCTGAGTCGAAAAATGGGGACGTTTGCAGGACAACAACCATCTGCACAAACAGTTCGACGACGTTTGCAGCAGCATGGACTATCAATTCGAAGACCATGGCTGCGGTTACCCTTGACGCTGCATCACAGATAGGAGCGCCAGCGATGGTGTACTCAGCGACGAACCTGGGTACACGAATGGCAAACGTCATTTTTTCGGATGAATCCAGGTTCTGTTTACAGCATCATGATGGTCACATCCTTGTTTGGCGACATCGTGGTGAACGCACATTGGAAGCGTGTATTCGTCATCGCCATTCTGGCGTTTTACCCAGCGTGATGGTATGGGGTGCCATTGGTTACACGTCTTCGAGTAACGAAGATTTTTGTGAGGTAAGTGATTTGTGAAAGGTATAGGTTAATGTTAGTCAGGGCCATTCTTTTGTAGGGATTATTGAAAGTCAGATTGCGTTGCGCTAAAAAAAATATTGTGTGTCAGTTTAAGCACAGTCATGTATAATTGTTCAAAGGGGACCTTCCAACCTCTTGTTCGCACTGACGGCACTTTGAACAGTGGATGTTACATTTCAGATGTGTTACGACCCGTGGCTCTACCCTTCATTCGATTCCGTCCAAAGCCTACATTTCAGCAGGATAATGCACGACCGCATGTTGCAGGTCTTGTACGGGCCTTTCTGGATACAGAAAATGTTCGACTGCTGCCCTGGCCAGCACATTCTCCAGATCTCTCACCAATTGAAAACGTCTGGTCAATGGTGGCCAATCAACTGGCTCGTCACAATACGCCAGTCGCTACTTTTGAAGCTGCATGGGCAGCTGTACTTGTACACGCCATCCAAGGTCTGTTTGACTCAATGCCCAGGCGTATCAAGGCCGTTATTAAGGCCAGAAGTGGTTGTTCTGGGTACTGATTTCCAGGATCTATGCATCCAAATTGCGTGAAAATGTCGTCAGATGTTAGTTCTAGTATAATATATTTGTTCAATGAATACCCGTTTATTATCTGCATTTCTTCTTGGTGTAGCAATTTTAATAGCCAGTAGTGTACATCTATGAAAAAAGCAATAGCAAATTTATTTCTGAAACTACGCAACCTTCATCTGAATGTTGTCAAAATGAGACTGAAATGTATCACAAAAACGAGAAGCCGTTTTTCAGCAAATTCATTTAACCGAAACACCCGTTACTACGAGGATCGGCGGAGTGCAGTTTGTCAAAGAGGGTGTATTAGTGGGTGCATCGAATTAACCGCGGGCCGTTATGCACTAATCGGCTGCAGCCTGCAGGTCGGCATTTACCGTAATGAGCCGCACGACCTTAAAGCGTGAGCGGTGGCCGCAATCCCGGCACTGGCGCCACGCCGCTGGTATTAAGGCTCGCTCCGGTCTGCGCTAACTGCAGCGACTAGGGAAGCCTAGCGCGGTGGCCGCAGCCTCTCGTTTACTGCCACTCCAGCTCTCGAGGAAAAATGTCTCGTGTACTGTGCGGACGTTAACACTGGGAGAGGCAAAACTGCACATTAAAATTGCAGCAACGATAGGAAATAAGAAAATTTTATTTATAGTGCATATACAGTGTACTTGCTGTTGTAATCTTCAGTCCGGAGGCTGATTGATGCAGCTCTCCATGCTACCGTGTCTTGTGCCGGCTTTTTCATCTCCGAATCATCACCACCAGCCCCTGCTCTTCCCTCCGGTACTAAACTGGTAATACCTCAATGTCTCATAGTTTGTGCCGTGCTATCAATCGATCCATTCTTCCAGTCATGTTCTGCCACAAAATCTCTTTTCATCCAGTTCTATGCAGTGCCTCCTAATTAGTTACGTGATCTACCCATTTAATCTACAGCATTCCTATGTAGCACCATATTTCAAAATCTTCCATTCTCTTATTGCTAAAAGGCTTATCGTCTATGTTTCACTTCCATAGAAGGCTACTTCCCATACAAATTCTTTCAGAAAAGGCTTCCAGACACTTAAATCAATATTCCATGTTAGTAAATTTCTCTTCTACAGAAACGCTTTTGTGGCCGTTGCTAGTCTACATTTTATATCTTCTGTACTTCGGCGTTCATCAGTTATTTCTCTGCAAAAATAGCAGAAATCATTTAGTACTTTCAGAGTTTCATTTCCTAGCCATTGATAGAATTTCAGTGTCATCGGCAACCTCGAAGATTTAATTTCTTCAACTGAACTTTAATTCCTACTTCAAAGTTATCTTTGGTTTTCGTTACTGCTTGCTCAATGAACTGAGTCAATAACATCGCGGATGGGCTACAACCATACTTACTCACTTCTCGACGACTGCTTCCCTTTCGCGCTCCTCGACTCTTAAATCTGCAGTTTGGTGTCTATATAAGTTCTACATAGCCTTTCGCTCCCTGTATTTCACCCACGCTACCTTCAGAATTTCAGAATATTCCAGTCCACTTGGTCAAAAACTTTCTCTAAGTCCACAGATGCTGTAAGAGTATGTTTGCCTTCCCTTAATCTATCTCCTAAAATAAGTCGCAGGTCCATATTGTCTCACGTGTTGCTACTTCTCTTCAGGATCCAAACTGATCTTCCCCGTGTTCGGCTTCTACCGGCTATTTCAGTCTTCTGTAAACAATTCATGTTAGTATTTTACAACCACAACTTCTTAAGCTGATAGGTAAATCAAGTAAAATTACCTTCATTAAACATGTTACGTAAGATAGAATTAAACTACCTCCTTTAGTATCAAAATTTGTGCGATAATATTCAGACCTATCAGCACTTCCTTTCTTTTGAACTGGAATTATTATATTCTTCTTGAAGACTTAGGGTGTTTCTCCTGTCTCATTCATCTTTTTCACGAGGTGGAAGAGTTTTGTCACGGTTGCCTCTCCGAAAGTTATCGGTAACTCTGACGGAATGTCGTCTACTGCTGGGGCCTTGTTTCGGCTTTGAAATAGTAAGCGGAAAATCTTTGTAGGTTACTTGAGCGTTTACTCGCTGTGAATCCCAGTGCACAGAGCTACCCGCCTCGTGCTGCAACGACGTCGGTAAGTCCGCTGGGAATCGAATGAAACGATGCGCTACCGCAGCCAACGTCGCTTACGCTCGTCCCTGCGGCTGCCCTCGACTCGGAGGTAAGACAGATAGAACTCCAGCGGTGTGTGAAAATTTCACTGCTAGTATTTTCCCGGAAAGAAGAGGAGAGTTAATGGCCGGAAGTTCCTGTTTACTAAGTTTGGCGTCAATATCGTGGATATCATTCCGTAGCGTCTCATGAAGTGAGGGCTTTGGACACTGTTGTTGGTTATCTGGCAAGCAGATGAGGACGTTAAGCTCGGTGACCTCCGTCGTGTTATTCAAGGAAAGATAGTTGGTTAGTTTGATGCTCCATCGACCATTTTTCATGATACATACACACATCAAAAAAGTTTTGCATCACCTCGTTTCCGAGAGTTCCGGAATCTGTACGGAAAATTGGAATAGAGATCGACATAAACATCACTTTCGCCCTTTTTATTGCTCATGAAAACCAAACATTTCATGTTGTACCACCATACAGAGAGACCTTCAGATGTGGTGGTCCAGATTGCTGTACACACCGGTATCTCTAATACCCAGTAGCAACTCCTATTGCATTGAAGCATCCTTTTTTCGTCGTGGCATACTATCCACAAATTCATCAAGGCAGTGTTGGTCTATATTGTTCCACTCCTCAACGGCGATTCGGCGTAGATGCCTCAGAGTGGTTTTCAATCTATCCCAGGTAAGTTCGATAGGATTCATGCCTGGAGAACATGCTGGCCACTCTATTCGAGGGATGTCGTTATCCTATAGGAAGTCATTCACAAGATGTGCATAGTGGGAACGCGAATTGTCGTCCATCAAGACGAATGCCTCGCCAATATGCTGCCGATATGGTTGCACTATCGTACAGCCGTTTCGGCGCCCTTTATAACTACCAGCGGCGTACGTCGGCCCCACATAATGCCACCTCAAAACAGAAGGGAACTTCCATCTTGCTGCAGTCGCTGGACAGTGTGTCTAAATAGTTCAGCCTGACCGGATTGCCTCCAAAAACGTCTGCGATTGTCTGTTTGAAGGCATATGCGACACTCATTGGTGCGAAACTCATCGGTGAAGAGAACATGATGCCAATCCTGAGGAGTCCATTCTGCATGTTGTTTCACCAGTCTGTACCACGGTGCATCGTGTCGTGGATACAAAGATGGACCTCGCCATGGATGTCGGGAGTGAAGTTGCGCACCATGCAGCCTATTGCGCACAGTTTGAATCGTAAGACGTACTGTGGCTGCACGCGGTGACGTTGCTGTCAGGGTTCCTCAACGCCATAATCCTTAGGTAGCGATCATCCATTGCAGTAGTAGCCCTTGGGCGTCCTGAGCGAGGCATGTCATCTACAGTTCCTGTCCCAAAACTTTGGCATGTGTGTTGTAACGATGTGGAACGAGTCATTTTACATTCACATCGCAAATTACTTTTTAAGTAAGGCTGCATGCTGAACATATATAAGTTTTATATTCATTTTGTTTTTCGTTTTCTTTAATTTTCTAAATATACATACGTGAGTCAGTAATTCCCACCAACCACCTTTTACACACTGCAATAACAGAAATTCTTCCACGGAATAGAAGTGGTTGTGAAGGGGAATTTTTTTTAAGTTGCTTCCAAATTTTACTTTGCAATGTAGCAGACATTTTATATCACTGGGTAAGTGAGCAAAAAACTTTGTAGCAGCGTTGTGCCCTTGTTTTTGTCTTTAAGACAACGTTAACGTCTAGTTATGAATGCCAGTTTTCCTTCTGGTGCTGTAATTATGTACAGCATTGTTCTTTACAACAAACTTCATGAGGGAATAAATACACTCTGAATCTGTAGTGACAATGCCGAGCGCCTTAAAAATATGAATACAATAGGATCGTGGGTAAGTAGTAAATTTTATTCTTACAGCATGCTATTTAGCAATGAAGACCTTCTTCCTGAAAGATGAGTTATCTCTTAATGTTATTCCATGTGACATTATTGAATGAACTTACGGAAAATATGTCAACTTATTGATTGCTCTCTCCCCAACATTAGCGATAATTCTAAACACAAATATGGCTGAATTACGGCTAAGAACTGGCCCCAGTTTTCATCCTCTCCATCAGCACCATCATATAACACCAATATAACAATGCTCACGCATACATTTCGCTCACCTAAATTCTATGAATGCACATACTGTACACGTCTCACACAGACTATCTGATCAAAAGTATCCACTTGCGCATATGTAATGCAAAATTGACCACTATGTGGCACGACAGGTGGACCCTCCAGTATAATTAGTATTCCGTTGTCAGCAGAGAGGCAGCTATAGCAGAATGGGTCCGTCAGGAGACCTCTGGGACTTCAGATACGTTCTAGTCATTGGATATCATCTGAGTAAGAAATGCTTCTGAAGCTGTCCAAGACGACTGTTGGTGACGTGATTGTGAAGTGGATACGCAAAGGAACAACCGCAGCCAAACAACGACCAGATAAGCCTCACGTATCGACAGACAGGGATTATCTACCATTATGAATTGCTTTAGAAAAATCGTTTCATATCAGCAGTTGGTTACTTTGTTCCAGGTTCCGTAGTTAATGAACGAAGAGTCGGAAAGTGACAACTGAAGAAAATATTCCAGCAATATTATATGTAAAGGGAGTGATTTTTATTTTCAGACAACGAAATGTCTCAAAACTAGGCAGATTAAAAAACCGAAAAATAAGTGTTCAGTGTTTGTGCAAATGCTAACTCGCGATACTAACGTCCCACCCGTACGGGCCAGCCGGTGTGGCCGTGCGGTTCTAGGCGCTTCAGTCTGGAACCACGTGACCGCTACGGTCGCATGTTCGAATCCTGCCGCGGGCATGAATGTGTGTGATGTCCTTAGGTTAGTTAGGTTTAAGTAGTTCTAAGTTCTAGGGGACTGATGACCACAGATGTTAAGTCCCATAGAGCTCAGAGCTATTTGAACCAGTGTGTCGAGAGTAACTTTGAAATCTTAAATAGGAACATTCCAATTTAATTACACTTTCGGATTCTACTGTAAAAAATACGTAACTTCCGTGTCCAACATTTCTTTCTTTGCTCTGTAATCGACAAATAACACAATGCAACTTCAAAGGCGGTATTAACTCGAGAAAAATGCGTTGAATCAAAAAATAAAATATATGTATGTGACAAACTATTCATTATTTTGCAGTTTTGCCGGGTAGATGTTTTGAAACATTCACACAATCATTATTTGACTTTCTCGCACTGCGTGCTCGTCGTCCCTCATTTCTTTAATATGTTCCTTCATAACCTCACCGCATAATAAATTAGAGTGAAAACTATTACGATAGAAGACCAAATTAAAACGGTTTACATTTATCAGAGAGGGGCAGGAATGTCATTAATGCTGTAACACATTATGCTCAATACTTTCGTGTGTGCGATCACGCGCTCCTTTTCTATCTTGATACTCCACAGTTCTCCACCGAGGGAACTACGCACAGACGGAAATGGATCTGTCGGAGAACAGTGGCTGGAGAGAATAATCAAGCTGTGATATTTGGTGCAATGAATCATAATCCCCACTTTAGCTGTCGCCAATTAGGTCATGAATCGGGAATTAGACTATTGTTTGTCAAATTGTAAAATGTAAAAAAATACACTAATGACCATTAAAATTGCTACACCAAGAAGAAATCCAGATGATAAACGGATATTCATCGGACAAATATATTATACTAGAACTGACATGATTACATTTTCACGCAATTTGGGTGCATAGATCCTGAGAAATCAGTACCCAGAACAACCACCTCTAGCCGTAATAACGGCCTTGATACGCCTGACCATTGAGTCAAAAAGAGCTTGGATGGCATGTACGCGTACAGCTGCCCATGCAGCTTCAACACGATACCACAGTTCATCAAGAGTAGTCACTGGTGTATTGCGACGAGCCAGTTTCTCGGCCACCATTGACCAGACGTTTTCAATTGGTGAGAGATCTGGAGAATACGCTGGCCAGGACAACAGTCGAACATTTTCTGTATCCAGAAAGGCCCGTACAGGACCTGCAACATGCGGTCGTGCATTATCCTGCTGAAATGTAGTCTTTGGACGGGATCGAATGAAGGGTAGAGCCACGGGTCGTAACACATCTGAAATGTTACGTCCACTGTTCAAAGTGCCGTCAGTGCGAACAAGAGGTGACCAAGACGTGTAACCAATGGCACCCCATACCATCACGCTGGGTAATACGCCAGTATGGCGATGACGAATACACGCTTCCAATGTGCGTTCACGGCGATGTCGCCAAACACGGATACGACCATCACGATGCTGTAAACAGAGCCTGGATTCATCCGAATAAATGACGTTTTGCCATTCATGCACCCAGGTTCGTCGTTGAGTACACCATCGCAGGCGCTCCTGTCTGTGATGCAGCGTCAAGGGTAACCGCAGCCATGGTCTCCGAACTGATAGTCCATGCTGCTGCAAACGTCGTCGAACTGTTAGTGCAGATGGTTGTTGTCTTGTAAACGTCCCCATCTGTTGACTCAGGGATCGAGATGTGGCTGCACGATCCGTTACAGCCATGCGGATAAGATGCCTATCATCTCGACTGTTAGTGATAAGAGGCCGTACGGATCCAGCACAGCGTTCCGTATTACCCTCCTGAAACCACCGATTACATATTCCGCTAACAGTCATTGAATCTCGACCAACGCGAGCAGCAATGTCACGATACGATAAACCGCAGTCGCGATTGGCTACAATACGACCTTTATCAAAGTCGGAATCGTGATGTTACGCATTTCTCCTCCTTACACGATGCATCACAACAACGTTTCACCAGGCAACGCCTGTCATTTGCTCTTTGTGTGTGAGAAATCGGTTGGAAACTTTCCTCATGTCAGCCCTTTGTAGGTGTCGCCACCGGCGCCAACCTTGTGAGAATGCTCTGAAAAACTAACCATTTGCGTATCACAGCATTTTCTTCCTGTCAGCTAAATTTCGTGTCTGTAGCACATCATCTTCGTGGTGTAACAATATTAATGGCCAGTAGTGTATCATCCGCTTCACATTGCTCATCAGGAACTTCATCGTGACGATTTCCAGTGTCGAGTAACATTTTTCAAGTTGTCGCTTCAGCAAATAGAGGCATATCTCAATCTATATACCCCAATCTTTTTACTTCAGTCTTGTCCTTTGACGACACGATCAGTCGACGGACCATGCATTATTACCATGTGGAAAGCCCGCATTGGTTATACCAAGTTGAACATGAACGTCCATGAAATGTGAATGTCTGGTGTGGGATAATTGGAGACTATCGGAGTATTCTTTATCAATGGGACCTTAATTGTGGATAAATATCGAACATTCTTGGATAACGATCTTCCAGTATTGCTTTTAGATATCCCTTGGACTTGCGACCAACAACGTGCTTTCGACGTGATCGCATTCTACCACATTATTATGTAGCTGCACAGGAAGTATTAGATTGCATGTATGATTGTCGGTGCATCTGTACAGGCGGTCCAGTGTCTTAGACTGAAAGATTACCGGATTTCACTTCGACTGACATTTGTTTGTAGGGTACTTGAAGAGCGAAGTTTATAATGAAGTGCCAACAACACTCGATAACCTGAATCAACGTATCACAAACGCACATCAGCAGATTGCATAGGAGCTGTGCCGAATCATTCCTTGTGCGGATAAATAAGTACAATGAAATAGGCGGAGGTATTTTTGAGCACTTACTTTGAAATATTGCTTACAAAGAAGCACCCACTTGGTGAGACGTGAGAGGAGACACTTCAAAAACACTTTATCAAAATTTATTGATTCAAAGCACTTTTTCGGTACCCTGCCGGTTTTGAACTCAATTACGTTATTTTTCGATTACGGTGGCATCTTTCGCGCATCGAGGAAAGTTACATATTTCTGTCGTAGAATACGAATCTAAAATATAAATGGGAAGTTCCTACTTAAAATTTTTTCGTTTCTAATCCGTTATGTAGTTACTGAAAAATGTCGTTGCACTGAGATACGACACTCGCCCTCTATACACATATATAAGCCACCAACTGTGAACACTTACCGCTAGGATATCCAGAGCTAAAAACACGCAGAGTGTTAACTTAATGACTTGAGCCACTCCACAATTAACAGTTATATTTGTAGCAAGGGTTAGTAAAGTTAAATATTTTAGCAGTTTTCCCAGTTAAGAGTTCAACAGTATGCAGGCATAAGAATGTCGGCCCCCTACATAATAGCACACGGTACGAATACGTTTCAAAAAGCTACTCGCTAAAAAGCGATTTTTCAGGCCATCGTTTGTTAGGGTCTGTTGATCACAGTAATAAGAGGTCAAATGATTTAGATAGCCCTTTGCCTAGAGACCATTCGTGTACCTGTCGGAAGAAGGAACATACTGTAGTTGTCCTACAATATAGGGTAAAAATTTAAACCTTTCTCACTTCCGCCAACCCAGGGAAACAAAGCAGATCGATTGGTATTTTTACATTAAGTGTGATCTAGTGCAGGCCTGCCACGGCTTATAAAGCACCAGCTGTTAATGGGAATCCGGAGAAAACCCAGAAAACTCATGACATTTGGGTATCAAAAGTAAAAATTGTGATGGTGGCCACTTCTGTAACTATCGTTCATTGGAAACCGTCGAAATTTTTGCCACACATTTAAAAGACGACGTTCTCGGGGACCCTTGAACCTATTCTCGATATTAGTATCCGTTTGCGAAATCCAGAGGTTCGAATCAAAATATGTTCCGCACGTGACGTATATCTAGTTTCAACTGACGTAGTGGAAAATTTGGAAATTTGTGGTAAGGTCTCATGGTACCAAACTGCTGAGATCATCAGTCCCTAATCTTACACACTACTTAATCTAACTAACTTACGCTAATGACGACACACACACCCATACCCGAGGGAGGACTCGAACCTCCGACGGGGGAAGCTGCGCGGACCGTGACAAGACGCCCTAGACCGCTCGGCTACCCCGCGCGGCTGACGTAGTGAGTAGATGGCAAGGGTTCTCGGGTGATCGCACGGGTTCCGGGGTCAATCTTATGTTCTTAATACCCGTTTTTTCAACAATAAAACTTTATGATGCGTTGTCTTTGTATAAATGGAACTTCACGTGGAATTTATTCGATAGTGTAACGTGGCGGCGTAAGCACTTTACAAAAAGTTGTTCTGTCTTACAAATTTCTTCGTACTTGCAAATCAAACACCCTAGTTTTTGACGTACTGTAGATATAGATTGAAAATGTTGTGTATTTTTTTGTAAACAATTCTAAAGTGAACTTTCGTTGGATGGGAGACGATTTTGTTTGAACCCTCATCTCGTGATCGTGCGGTAGCGTTCTCGCTTCCCACGCCCGGGTTCCCGGGTTCGATTCCCGGCAGGGTCGGGGATTTTCTCTGCCTTGTGATGGCTGGGTGTCGTGTGCTGTCCTTAGGTTAGTTAGGTTTAAGTAGTTCTAAGTTCTAGGGGACCGATGACCATAGATGTTAAGTCCCATAGTGCTCAGAGCCATTTGAACCATTTTCTTTTATTTTGTTTGAACCATATATAAAGCGTACTTTTCTGTTGTTTATGTGTCCCAAAGAATGTAAAGGTGTCGAAATTTGTAAATGAACTATAAAAGCTTTACTGACCTACAGAGTACGTTTCACGTAAGCTGCACACCGTGCCCATAGAAGAAAAGAAGGGAACTAGCCGAAAAATGCTCCTGTCAGAGCACAAAAACGGTGAATATGCTCATCTTTTCTGTTTCGTTAAACATAATCGTATACTTTTTCTTGATGCTGTGTTCGGCAGCAACAGATTGTCGATACTGCGTTATTTAATCTAATGTTCTATGCAGCGTTCTGAAACAGTTGGTATTGAATATCTAGTGGAATTGCTACAGGGCTCGAAAGGAATTTTATATTGACGATGGACACTGAGAAGTATCGGTTTAATCTAGTGTGGTTGGAAAATAAATATTTTTGTTTGATTATATAGCCCTTCCGTCGCCCAACTTGCCTGGTGGTTAAGACTGCTAACATTGTTGCGCAGGAATGTGTGTGTGTTTGTGTGTGTGTGTGTGTGTGTGTGCGTGCGTGCGTGCGTGCGCGTGCGCTCGCGCGCGTGCTTGTGTGTAAATGCTCCAGTGATCTCGCCCAGGTTAGCGGTCACAGCAACGTAGGTTAAGCTATAGCAGGGTAAGTCCCGTGGGCAATAGTGCCAACCCTCCTACGAGCCAGCCCCGCCTCCCACCGTTCACAGCAGCTCATGTTTCATTAATGACGGCGCCTGCCAGTTATAGTCGCCCGCAACACTCCGGTAGCGCCAGCGCTCACGAACTATTACAGGGCGGCGAACACTGGAAGCAACCGACCGCCGCAGGGGATTTCACCTCTAGACGAGGCCTTGTGAGCCTTTGGCAAGGACGAATCATTTCCTCTGAAAAACCTGCTTACTGAATCCTAAAGCTGTAGCTATAAGCCATCATTTTCGCTGAAAAACCTGGTTACTGAGTCTTAAAACCGTAGCTACAAGCCAAGTACGAGGAAAACAAGCACAGGAAGAAATCACAACACTCACGAAGTATCGTATGTTATCTTAGTTAGCCAGGTGTGGTAAGTATCGATAAAGTACGAGGACAGAGTTAAGCAATATTTTTTGTCATTTACAACTGCATGTACCACCTATATTTACTAAGCAGTATTTGTTTTGAAAATAGAAATTTTACAGCTACGCTTCATTATTTTTATTTTATTGGAACTAGTGTGGAAGCTGCTGACTAGATGAATATATAAAATAAAAACAATAATGTAAAGCTTCAAAACTTATAATTCCAAAATAATATTTTACCAGCCACAGAAATGCTATAAGGGTTGTGTTTCGAAAGTAATGGGGAATATCGCGAAATACTAATTAACATTATAAACAACGATACGGTGTTGCTGTGGGAAACCGTCTTTCACTTATAGTAATCTAATTACGGAATACTTTTAAGCACATGTGCTTTGACCAGCGCATTTGAATTGTTCGTTTTTTTGTCGATGTGGAACTTATCATGTCAGCACATGAAGCTGCAGGACTTTTAATTCGACAACACACTAATTCTCTCCGTACGAAAACTCGGTTAACTCTAAAGAGATTATGAGTCAGAGGAATCGTGGTATGCTACTGAAGTTTGCTAGTTAAAATATTCCTGCCTCCTACATATACAGCTGTTACTAGATATGTTTCAATAAAAACAGTAATTAACGTAATTTTACCAGCAGACGTAAAATGGTGTAGAGGTAAACATGCAGTATATTGCAGAAATCAACAAATAATTAAGCGAAATAATTAAATTTTTATATGCACATTTTTCCACTGCAGTCTGAAGTCACAAGGTGAAATTACCCTCAGAGGCACTAATTTAATTAAACAGATATAATTTGTAGCCTGCAAAATCCGAAAAAGACTAACCTGGATTGCTCAGTTCATCGTTGATTAAGCAGCTTAAAGTAACGCCTTACAAATAAGGAAAACCATCGCCATTGAGAGATTTACGTGTCGTTTTCCGATTTTTCTCGATAAGACGGAAGTGCTAAAATTACTGCTGTCTAAAAAAGTCAATTGATTACTGTAGGTACAGGAGGCTGCCACAACATTAAAAGTTGTTACAACACCTGATCTATTGGAATAAGAAAAATAAAAGCAAATTATATTGCTGTCCATTATAATTCAACAGCAGGACGAAGAGAAAAAAAGGAAATTTTAATTCATAATTTTCTCATATTTCTGTGCCACAGTCACGTAATAAAGTTTGAATGATATTTCCGGCACTTGAGTGTACAGTCTGCTTTATTTGATATTACTATCATTATTTTGGCCTGAACCCATTATCAGGTATTACATTCTTGGATAGAATTAGACTTTTATAAGTGAAGTCACTGTCAAGAATTATTAAACTCGGTGTTCCAGCGTATAACTACAAAAATCGTAAAAATATATGGCAAACAGGTAGAAAACCTATTTTCCAACCATAGTGTGGTTCAATTATTCCATGGTCGGAATACATGTTTGCTGCCTGTCTGCCATGTACAGTACTTTTGTGACTTTTGTGCTTATCTACAAGCTGGGACACCCAGTTCAATAGATCAGGACGACAACTTCACTTTGTTGTTGTTGTTGTTGTGGTTTTCAGTCCTGAGACTGGTTTGATGCAGCTCTCCATCCTACTCTATCCTGTGGAAGCTTCTTCATCTCCCAATACTTACTGCAACCAATATCCTTCTGAATCTGCTTAATGTATTCATCTCTTGGTCTCCCTCTACGGTTTTATTTATTTATTTATTTATTTATTTATTTATTGTTCCGTGGTACCAAATTAAGGAGAAGTCTCCGTGGTCATGGAACGAGTCAATACATGAAATTATAACATGATATTAGAAACAGATAAAATGAAATATAAAAAAACATATTCAGGTGACAAGTCGTAAGTTTAAATGAAGAAAATCAACAATGTAACACTGGAATTTGCTTAATTTTTTAGCTCTTCCTGGAGCTCCTCGACAGAATAGAAGGAGTGAGGAAACTCTTCAGTTTAGACTTAAAAGTGTTTGGGCTACTGCTAAGATTTTTGAGTTCTTGTGGTAGCTTATTGAAAATGGATGCAGCAGAATACTGCACTCCTTCTGCACAAGAGTCAAGGAAGTGCATTCTACATGCAGATTTGATTTCTGCCTAGTATTAACTGAGTGAAAGCTGCTAATTCTTGGGAATAGGCTAATATTGCTAACGACAAACGACATTAAGGAAAATATATACTGTGAGGGCAATGTCAGAATTCCCAGATTTTTGAATAGGGGTCGACAAGAGGTTCTCGAACTTACACCACATATAGCTCGAACAGTCCGCTTACCCTCCACGCTGCCCTACAATGCTAAATTTGTGATCCCTTGATCCCTTAGAACATGTACTAACAACCGGTCTCTTCTTCTTGTCAAGTTGTGCTACAAACTCATCTTCTCCCCAATTCTGTTCAATACCTCCTCATTAGTTATGTGATCTACCCACCTAATCTTCAGCATTTTTCTATAGCACCACATTTCGAAAGCTTCTATTCTCGTCTTGTCCAAACTATTTATCGTCCTTGTTTCGCTTCCATACAAATACCTTCAGAAACGACTTCCTGACACTTAAATCTGTAGTTGATGTTAACAAATTTCTCTTCTTCAGAAACGCTTTTCCCGCAATTGCCAGTCTACATATTATATCCTCTCTACTTCGACCATCATCAGTTATTTTGCTCCCCAAATAGCAAAACTCCTTTACTTCTTTAAGTGTCTCATTTCCTAGTCTAATTCCCTCAACATCACCCGACTTAATTCGAGTACATTCCATTATCCTCCTTTTGCTTTTGTTGATGTTCGTTTTATATCCTCCTTTCAAGACACTGTTCATTCGGTTCAACTGCTCTTCCAAGTCCTTTGCTGTCTATGACTGCCATCTGGTTTCTGTACACATTGTAAATGGCCTTTCGCTCCCTGTATTTTACCCCTGTCACCTTTAGAATTTGAGGGAGAGTATTCCAGTCAACATCGTCAAAAGCTTTCTCTAAGTCTACAAATGCTAGAAACGTAGGTTTGCCTTTTCTTAATGTATTTTCTAAGGTAAGTCGTAGGGTCAGTATTGCCTCACGTGTACCAGCACTTCTACGGAATCCAAACTGATCTTCCCCGAGGTCGGCTTCTACCAGTTTTTCCATTCGCCTCTAAGGAATTCGTGTTAGTATTTTGCAGCCGTGACTTATTAAACTGATAGTTCGGTAATTTTCACATCTGTCAACACCTGCTTTCCTTAGGATTAGGATTATTATATTCTTCTTGAAGTCTGAGGGTATTTCACCTTTCTCATACCTCTTGCTCACCAGATGGTAGAGTTTTATCAGGGCTGGCTCTCCCAAGTAGTCGTAATGTAATGTTGTCTTCTCCCAGGGCTTTGTTTCGACTTAGGTCCTTGAGTGCTCTGTGAAACCCTTCACACAGTATCATATCCCCCGTTTCATCTTCATCTACGTCCTTTTCCATTTCCATAATATTGTCCTCAAGTACATCACCCTTCTATAGACCCTCTATATACTCCTTCCACTTTTCTGCTTTCCCTTCTTTGCTTAGAACAGGGTTTCCGTCTGGGCCCTTGACATTCATACAAATGGTTCTCTTTTCTCCAAAGGCCTCTTTAATTTTCTTGTAGGCAGTATCTGTCTTACCTGATGCTTAACATTATCTTTTGTGGAAGCGCGTATGTAATTGCACGGGGAATTGCTGCTTTTTTTTATCTCAACTATTCTTTATATTATCATAAAGCCACGGCTTCTCGCCACCAGTAACCATACGGGATAGGAACAGTCGGTGTTGATCACGTCCCAATCGACGACGGGGAAGCAAAGATGCACATATGGCCACCAGCTTACTTTTGTGATTTTTGCTTCCAGTGTGCGGTACACATACATCTGATTTTTGAACCTTCTCCATTGCAAGAAAATGTTACACAACGATGCAATGATCACACTACATCACATTTGTCAGTGCTCCAATACACTGACGTAGGTCATTGTGGATTAAAGCATTTAAAAGAGCTTCTTCAAACTCAGAATGACCGGCCGGTGTGGCCGAGCGGTTCTAGGCACTACAGTCTGGAACCGCGCGACCGCTACGGTCGCAGGTTCGAATCCTGCCTCGGGCATGGATGTGTGTGATGTCCGTAGGTTAGTTAGGTTTCAGAAGGTCTACGTTCTAGGGGACTGATGACCTCAGAAGTTAAGTCCCATAGTGCTCAGAGAATTTTGAACCATTTTTGAACCCAGAAAGTCTTCCTGAACGTGGAGAGTCACCGACGTCAAGACGATCTTCCTCGAAAATAGAACACCATATTCTCGCCGTCCTCTGTCCGATGGCATTATTCCCATACAGGGCGCCAATGTTTCTGGGTGCCTCGCTGTTGTCACCCCTCTGCTGAACTGAAACAGAGGTATATATCGCAAATATTCCGATTTCTTCACTTGGAACTTCATTTTCTAGGGTCCACAGTTCCACACTGGTACGTCGGTTCCCTATTCGTACCAAACTTACCATATCTTAGATACCATAAAAGAGGAAGCGGGATGGAATCGTGTTGACAGTCACAATTTATAATTAAGACAGTTTATTGACATTACGCCTTTTAAGAAATTTGAGAATTACAAATTGTGGTCGAACCAATAGATAAAACTTTGCAAACACAGTTAGAAACGCAACGTACTCAGTACTCAAATAAACAGTCCCTTAAGAGAAAGTCATGAAAAGCTTATTGTGCCTGGCATTTATAAAAACCTTAAGCACAGCAATTATCAATTACTTCATATAGCTACTTCATCAAACTCCTTAAAACCTATTGTTGCATTAAGATAGCCACACTTAAGACATTCTTTACTAAAATACCCCTATAACTTACTATTTCAGTCCGTTAAAGAAGCACTTGTTAAAAGTTCAGTTACAAACTTAACGTTGACGGGCACTAATTCCCCTCGCTTTATTTTCCCTTATTAAGCAAACAGAATTACCGACAAACTTCAGAAATTCAAACTACCAAATAGCATTTCCCTCAAAATACATTTAATGAAAACTCCTACCAAAGAAGTGTGACTTAATTCCACTTCAACACTAGTGCCCAGCTAAGATCAAATTACATAACATGATACAACCACTTACATAAATAACTATAGCAGAAATACTGGTCTTCAAAAATGAATGTTCACGTGCTCAGACGTGTTAATAAAAGACTACTAGAAACAGCTGTGCAAGGAACTCTGCAGATGCTATGCAATTTAAAGTTTAGTCAGTTACCAGTCGCTAATATTTAATGGAACAGGTTCGTATAAGAGCAGGTTACATACAATACATATTTATATATTTGCCACCTTAACCCGCCTTGGTGGAAGGAAGATAAATACTAAACTTTGGAAGGTGGTATGTGATCAACTCCCGGTAGTGCCAGGTTCTTAAACACTGCCAGGCCAAGGCCTCGGGTGACATTCCACTCGCCGCCAAGGCGTTGGCACAATCAAAGGTTTTTAAGCGAATCACAAAGACATTCCAATAACTCTGATACGTAGAAACACTCGGCAGAACCTTTGACTCGGGGTAAGCATGTAAAGGAGCTCGTTACACTACTGACAAATTCGCAACTTTGACCATAAGGTTTTTATATGTGGACAACTGAATTAATAGAGTGCAGGCTTTGAAAACGTCAACATAAAATCATTTGATTACAATACACACAAAGCACTAGTAAAACTTCTGAGAAAGCTTTCAAATAATGGCCACCATTTAAGTACGGCTGAGCCGTGTGTACTTCCATCTTTCCACGGCTCGTTTCTTGAGCGTCGTGTGGAGCCAATATTTTTGGTAATCGACAGTGTTTGGGCGCGATCGGACTCTAGCATCTCGTTGCTGTCTTTTATTGCTTCGCTTCTATTTCGTTTTTCCGCGGTTGTTCAGGGTTGGTCTTTTATGAAGCTCTTTCGTTTGAACTCCCACCCGTAGTGTACCCACTATCGATTGCGAGTTCTATCTTTGGTGTACTTAGAGACCGTAGGTTGGTAACAGGACCGACTCACGTGCTTACTGCAGCAGGCTCTTTGGCCTGTACTATTTATAGACGAGCGCGGTCACGCTGGAGGAGGCTGTCACGCAGTGGCCTTCGTGTCTGCTCTGGTGACGTCGACATCCTGCCTTCCGCGTACCGGTGTTGTTATCGAACCCGCACTTCTATCCGTGGAGGAACGCCGGCCTGGTTGGGCCCCTCTGTCCGCTCTTCACTGGTTGTCCGCGGGAGGCGGATGGCAGTCTAATCATCGCCTGCGTCGACGAAGGCAAACAAACGGTAACCGTCATGTGGCGGTAGAGCCGCCGTTCGGCGAGGGTTTGAGTCCGGGAGCAGTTCGGCTGGGTCGGTGTCTGCCGGGACGACTGGGGACGGCTCAGAACTGTGCGCAGCAGACCCAGACAAACGACGAAGTGCGCCGAGGGAAAGTAGGAAAGAAGTGTGAATGTTTCAAGTTGATCGTCCTTTGGGATTGAGTTCATCCAGTCGTCTTTCCCGCCTTGTGGCCACCGCTGTGGCAGTCTTCTGTTCTGTTGACTGGTGCAATTCTGACAGTGCAGATTAATCCACGCGTCGTTGCTAACCGGTGTAGTGGTGTATTTTAATAGTTATTGGTGTACGTTTGCACTTCTATGTGTTGCTAGTTCATCCTCCCGCCATGTGGTTGCAGAATTTCGGGTGGGGAGTTAGTTCCTTGTGTCCCAAGATCTAGTGCTGTATTATTAAGGTTAATTCTAGTTCAGTCTAGTGTTCTGTTAATCCCTGGGTATATGTGTCCGCCATACTATTTGAGCTATATTTATTCTAACTGAGTTGCACTGACCGTAGTTGGGGGTTCGAGTCCTGTCACGGAGCTGATAAGTGGTCACATTGGGTTCGGCTTGTCAGTTGGAGGGTGTTGCCTTAGAGGTTTGCTAACATTGGCATGTTAGCGTTGTCTAGCGCTGACGGGACCTATAGAAGAACATTGTGCTGATCAGGGAATGTTGTTACACGTTCCTGTTTTCATTTCGATACCTGTATTTGTGAAGGCAACCGCATCAAGTAAGATCTGTTCTGAAGCTGTGCAGGATCTTGTGCTCTTGGGGTTTTTGGTTTTGTTTTGATCCCGACTATTTGGGTGTCAGGAATATGGAACTGTGTTGTTAATGTTTGGCTTGAACAGCGGATACGCAGCTCGATTAGTACGTGTGTAGTGGCATGGTGTCCTCGTGAAGGCGTGCCCGCTTGATTGCTATTGCGTCTCCTCAAAGTGTAATTTCCACCTTACTAAAACCCCCTTGTTAAGAGGGAGGAAGGAAAAAAACTTTAGAAATACCTTCTATTTGCATTAAGCTAATCGGAGCACCTATCCTAAAAGCAACTAGCGCACTTCTGTTCTGGTGGCCTTCGTGCCTATTTTGGCCCGAAATATTGTATAAACAGGCTTACATCCTCCGTATGGAACTTCTGATGTTGCTTTTTGAGTGATTGTGGATTATTAAAACTGATTATAGTGCAAACGTTTGTATTTTACCAGCCGTACTTACAAGTTATTATGTGATTGGCTGGAATGTAATACGAAAGTTTTAGGACCATAGGTTGTCCAGGTAGAAATTTTGAAGCCATGCAGTGTTGTGAATTTATGTATTTATATAATATATTGCAATGAGAATTTAAATGTGGTAAACCCACGCTTTGTGATTAATATTTAAAGACTTAAGAGTGCGTCCACTTAGCGCTTACTTTTGTGTTGTGTTATTATTATTTTCAAAAATTATAACAGGCGTTGTAGTTTCTTAAATTAAAGCCTTTCCAATTCGAAAGTGGTGGCCCTCCCATTTTGGGCAACTGTAAGAATCGAAGCAGGATTTACGTAGTTGGTGTTATGTATTGTATGTTATGAATAAAATATTTATGTGTTAAATCACAGCCCGCATCTCGTGGTCGTGCGGTAGCGTTCTCGCTTCCCACGCCCGGGTTCCCGGTTTCGATTCCCGGCGGGGTCAGGGATTTTCTCCGCCTCGTGATGGCTGGGTGTTGTGTGCTGTCCTTAGGTTAGTTAGGTTTAAGTAGTTCTAAGTTCTAGGGGACTGATGACCATAGATGTTAAGTCCCATAGTGCTCAGAGCCATTTGTGCAGAGTCTCACATACACACTGAACATCACACACAACTTTTAGTGTGTGTAACTCTACACAAATGGACCATTAGAAAAGTAAGTATAAATTCTTCTAAATTTCGCCGCTAACTTCACCAAAAGAATCGATAAGCAACAAAAAAATAGCACGTTTCTTTCATAGTGCAGAAAAAGTCAACGAAACGAAGCAGACTCTCATACATTGACAACATCAATAGAAATGGTATAAAACACACAAAAAACGCACTTGCAAATGGGAATCTTTTCCCGAAACGCGTCGCATGGAAAGTAAATAAAGAAAATCGTGACTGGTAGCAGAAGATTTATTTATAAAGAAACCTACCATCATTTGTTGTGTGTGAAATCTTATGGGACTTAACTGCTAAGGTCATCAGTCCCTAAGCTTTACTTCACCTAAATTATCCTAAGGACAAAGACACACACCCGTGCCCGAGTGAGGACTCGAACCTCCGCGGAGACCAGCCGCACAGTCCATGACTGCAGAGCCTTAGACCGCTAGGCTAATCCCGCGCGGCAAACCTACCAAGACAGAAACGCTTAAGCGCCAACCTAGCAGTTAATACGTGTTACGTTGAGGATGTGGGACAGTCGAAAGATATGACAAGAAGATAGTAGAATAAGTATTATTTCTTTGCGTTTGGACGCTTTGTTACACTTTCTTGTCCAGATTTGTGAAGATCCGCAAGACTACTGTGCAAAGATTTTCTGTGAGACGGCAGTGAGTCCTGGCGCTGGGCCACCCCTCCGCATCCTTGCAGTGTGCCAGGTCGCGAGGGTTTCGCCCGGCTGCAGTAGCAGCGGGGGATGGAGCCGCTTCACTTGGGAGTTCCGGCAGAGCGGCACGTGATGAAGGCCAGCGCGGCGGCGGGCCACGTAGGTCGTAAGGCGCCGGGCGCGCGGCACACTTTACTGCGCACTAAACGTCGCCCGGCCGGGCCGCACGGCACGAGTTGCGGCGCGGACAACAGCCGCCGCCGCGGGCACCGCGGCCGCGCAAATAAATACGGCGCCGTGGCGTGGGCCGCGAGCAATTGGGACGGAGGGCCGGCGGCGCGCCGTAAACAGCCGGTCAGGTGTCCCCTGCTAATGGCCCGCACAGTAATGCCTGCGCAGTAATGCCGGCGAGTCCCTCCGCCTCGGCTGCCTGCCTTTCTTACCGCTCGGCGGCGACGTGGGCGACGGCGCAGCAGCTTGCGCGCCGCCTCGAAATGAGAAGGCCAGGACGCCGCCGCCGCCGCCGCCGCCACCGCCGCCGTGGCACTGCTGCCTCCCCGCCAGACGGGCGCACGCGGTATGAAAAGTAATTTTCCAGCCCAAGGGGCGCCGGCTTGCTCGTGATGAAAGTCATCACCGCGAAATTTCTCCGTCCCGAGCTCCGCCCTCAGTGGTCCGCGTTTCACGTATCACGCGACCGCGCTGCGTGAAACCTCAGCACTTTAATTAAACAGATTGTATCAGATCGCCAGTGTAAATACGATAATTCCTACAAAACTGACATGTTTGCTTTAAGGACACGATGAACTAACACGTATTCCCATGTGCAACTCAACAACTGTCTCCAGAGTGTGGACAGCGATATCCACAGTGACACAGCAGAGGATGAGGAGCAAAAGGAGGAGGAGGAAGACGGGGTGCAACAGTAAATTAGACACCTGTAATTATGAATTAGATATAACATCCCAAATGCGCTAAGAGATTGCCCAGTTCGGCCAAATAATACTTAAGGGTAGCGAAGACTAGAGCAAATGATGTGTAACGTGCAGGCGATCTAGCGGAGAAAGTACCTAATGTTGTACATGGATTGAGCCGTGCGACACTCCTGTTCGAGCCGTTTATTATTTGACATCTTGTCTTTGCGGTACCGCCGTCCCGTTTCTTATTCGATTTACTGGCGTCACTAAGTTCCTTGCCTATCTGCCCATGAGTGGCAGCAGAAGCGCTATCGATAAGAGCACTGTCGTACTATCTTTGGAGTGACCGCTAGTATTTCCGGGTCGTGGTGTGGGGTGAGTACAGACAGGATGAAGCTCGACCGCTAGGGACACACGTGCACTGACCGACGGAAGGAGACTTTAGCGGGGACGACCTTTGGTTGGTCGTTCGGTCGGTCGTCTCATCGGGCGGCGTGTATTTGGTCTTCCCATCGCTTCTGGGCCCCTTCAGTTGATCATCTTGCGGGACTTTGGTCGGTTCCTTACTTGTGCAGATATGTCGGTTGCCCAGTGGGCCGGTGATTTCTCTGCATGGTCGGATGCGAGCCAGTGTCTCTGTTGTGTTGGCAGATGAGCCAACATCGGTGTTACGAGAGGTGGCCGAAATGCATGCGTTTTAGCTCACGCAGGCTGGCGTGAGCTGGGAAGAACTATACTGACGTGAGGTCTGGAACACGACAAGGAATGAGAATTCTGAAAGCGGACATAACTAGTTTTATACTTAACTGTAATCCATTAAAGATGAACGTCGCTCTTGACAGTACATGATTCACAATATTATCTGTTCAGATTATAGTAACTGAATATGGCGCCTTGCTAGGTCGTAGCAAATGACGTAGCTGAAGGCTATGCTAAACTGTCGTCTCGGCAAATGAGAGCGTATGCAGGCAGTGAACCATCGCTAGCAAAGTCGGCTGTACAACTGGGGCGAGTGCTAGGGAGTCTCTAGACTAGACCTGCCGTGTGGCGGCGTTCGGTCTGCAATCACTGATAGTGGCGACACGCGGGTCCGACGTATACTAACGGACCGCGGCCGATTTAAAGGCTACCACCTAGCAAGTGTGGTGTCTGGCGGTGACACCACAGTCTCCGGGACATCGTGCGTCCGAAGGGGGTCGGGATGGAGGTGCAGTGGGGTCTGGGTAGCCATGACTCGCCCGATCGTTGCCGACCTTGGTTGTTTGTCCGGTCGGTCGTCTCACAGGACGACGTGTATTTGGTCTTCGACCGCTTCTGAGTTCTGTGTGTGTGTCGACTTGTGATTCGTCCTTGTTGTTCTTCAGTTCGAGTTGTTTGTGGAACTGTTACCGTGGAACCGTGTGTATCCTATGGTTGTGACTGAGTAGTTATTGTAACGCTGTATGCGTGTTTGATGCATTCGGTCGGTTGGGACAGAGCAACGAGGAAGTCTCCGCGGCGCGTGTTCGGATTTATGAGGCGCTAGCTGCGAGAGCTACAAAGTTTGTCGCCCACCGAATCTTGACACTGAGTGATCAGTTAACCTGTTATGAAACCTCAAGTGCTGTGACATCGCTCATTGCCGGTTGTTGCTTTCTGGGCCGTTCCTGCAAGCAGCATAGTATGGTGTGTTGGAGTCGGCGAAATTTTGCAGCCTTCTTCCTGTATGGTGTTTAACTATTGAATTCATTGATACTTATTAGTGAAGTGCACCAGCGGTATCTTCGGCCCTGTGGCCGCTAACGTTCCAGTTAACTGCCCTGGTCGTTAGCGTAGTTTCCGACAGTGTGTTTTTCCTCGCCATGTTCATACTGTCCAGCACGGCGTGTAGTTCGACAGCCTTTGGTACTGTATATATTTTTGAGTGATTTTTGTTCCTTGGCTGTTTTTAGACGACAATTTTAAGACGTAGTGCTGCTGATATCTTCGTCCTCGGCTGATATTTTCCATTATCATGCCGTTGGTCGGTAGAAGGGAATTGATTAGATTGTTGGTCGGTCCTTCAGTCGTCCCTGGGTCGGGTTGCCATCTGATTACTTAAGCTTATTCTTGGCTGCCTATCTCACCTAACCTTACGTCCGAGTTACCTCCTCAGGCCGACCCTAGGAACACTTCTGTGCACCCTTGTTCTGTTGTTTTTAGATTGTGATTTTTGTCTCAGCCGCCTATTAATTTAGTTTGTTTTAATTTTAAAATAAGGCCTTCAGCCGTCTTAAGTTAAAGCTTTGAATATTCTTGTTTGAACTAGATTTTTTTAAGAAAAAAGGGGGAATTTTGCTCTATTGCAAATCCTTGTTATCCAGGCCATAAGCCGTGAGTTGTTCTATGTTATGTATGTGGCCTTTAGCCGAGCTTTTATGCCAAATATTTTTTAAGATAAGGCCTCCAGCTGTCTTTTATTAAAATCTGAAAATTCACTTGTTTAAAACCTTTCTAAATTTTCTTCTCTATTGGAAATTCTTGTTATCCAGGCCTAAAGCCTCATTTCTTCTGTAACCGGTTTGTGGCCTTCAGTCGAGTATTTACGTAAGATTTTCTTTTTTAAGTAAGGCCTTCAGCCGCGTGTATTTCTTAAGGCAATTGCAATAACTTGTGTTTGGGCTTTCAGCCGTATTGTGTAGAACCCTTTTAAGGACATGTGTGATTAAGTGTTTTTAGGAAAATAAAGTCTGTGTGTTTTGAGCAACTGACAGTAACTGATTTTGGCCCCTTTCCACAACCATAACCAGATCCGCTCTGTCCTGCGAAACCAGATTTCATGGATGAATACCTATTGTTAAAGGATAGGATTCGCAAAACTATTATTTTACCACTAACTGAAACTATTTTGTTGTGACTGGTGGTCAAGATCTTGAAGAAAGCATTCTGAGGTATTCACCGCCGGTCATAGTCGGCACTGGAACTAACAAATCTCTTATCTATACAATCATCTTTTTGCATTCTTCTTAAAGCAACTGTTTTTTATTTAATTTCAAACTTAAATTATAGTTATTTTTTTAAAGAGTATTTATTTCGTGTCAGACGTTGCAGTTAAAAATAAAACAATCTAACTGCAGGAAGAAGGCAAACTGAAACTGTAATGCATACGAGCTGTTTCAAAATATGAGGTAACAGAACTCTAAATTTTCAATAAGTAAATATTCTTCACTCCATTGTTTGAACATTATTTTGGAAACCAACAACACTGCTGTATTGATGAGAATAATTTTATAGTCTCACGCAACAAGGCATTTAATGTGAGAAACCTTTGACAATGTTTGACCGAAACACTGTTTTTGAAGTTCTGAACATAAATGGGATAAAATACCGGGACCTTAAGTTCGTCTACATTTGGTATAGAAATCAGGCTGTTGTTATAAGAGCTGAAGGAATGAATGGGAAGCAGTAGCGTACAAGGGAGTGGAGCGGCATGTAACTTAATCTATTACTTGATCACGAAGTATGGAGAATCTAAAAGAATTGTGGAAATAAGTTTAGGGAGAAGAAACAAAACCGTACCTTTTTCTGATCACAATTTTAATTTTGACAGAAACGGTAATGAGTTTGGGAGGTCAGATGATTCGGCTGTCCAGTGTTGAAGAAATGTTATAAGCTGAATTTCATGTAATGTATAATGTTAAACAACAAGAACGCATCCCGTGGGATAGCTTACTTGATGACCAATTTCGACAGTAACTACCTGTCATCCCCAGATTGTCAGATCTAAAACGTATGGCTAGAATATTGTTGTTGCAGTAGTCTATCCGATAATACAACAGCTACATACAAGGAACCATAGTATTAGAATAATAAAAATTACATATATTCTAGAAACATAACTACACGTCAGTGAGCTATGCACGGCTCATGTTCATGCCATTTATTGTTTGTCATCTTCCATTACGGTACTGCCGCCTCGTTTTCTTATTCCATTTACCGCCGTCACTAACTTAATGCCTTACTTACCCATGAGCAGCAGCAGCTGTGCGTATCGATAAGTACACTGTCGTACCATCTCTGGACCGACCGTTAGTATTTCCAGGTCGTCGTTTGTCTGGCAGTCAGTTGGAGACGGACCAGCAGTGCAGTCGGGACGCAGCAGCAGTGAAGTCGGGGGACGGAGTGCTGGTGAGGCGCCGACAGAACTGTCTGATGGAGGAAGATTGGAGTGGGACGACCGTTGGTTGCTAGTTCGGTTGATAGTCTCACCAGCCGATGCATACTTCGTCCTTTCACCGTTTCGGGGCCTGGGCAGTTGGTCGGTTGGCATGGAGCAGCAAGGAAATCTCTGTGGTGCGGAGTTTGGTTGAGCCCGCTGGTGGCCTCTATGCGGTGTCGAAGTGTGTGGTGCTGCTCCCATTGCTATGAGGTTCGTGGCTCACCGATCCTGGACATAAAAGTTGAATTTTGACTTACCCTACCAGCACGTCATGACGGTTCACATTGTGTTGTTTGGATTCGTTATCGGCTGTTGGGATATTCCTACGAACAACAATGTTTGTTTTCAAGTAAAGAAATTTTAGCCACCCTCCGGTAGAGTTTAACTGTACTTGGTTATTTGAATTGAAGTGCACCAACGGAATCTTCTGCCTTGTGGCAGTTAACGTGCCAGTTTCCTGCCCTAGCCATTGACGTAAATACAGGCAGTATATTTTCCTAATCATGTTGTCGCTGTCCAGCGCAGTGTGTAGTTTGACAGCTCAATGTATAATTGGTTGTGGACGCCAATACCTTCTTCATTGATCTGTTGAACTCCCTGATATGTGCTGGTCGAGTGAAGTGGAGGTTATCTTGTCGGTGGGTCCTTTAACGGTCTGTCAGTTGGGTTGTCGTCGGATCGACAATGGTTGAGCCGCCTGCCTGTGTCACCTAAGCGAGTGTTTGAATTCCAGGCTGACCCTCGGAGTTTCAAATGCTTCAAATGGCTCTGAGCACTATGGGACTTAACTTCTGAGGTCATCAGTCCCCTAGAACTTAGAACTACTTAAACCTAACTAACCTAAGGACAGCACACACATCCATTCCCGAGGCAGGATTCGAACCTGCGACCGTAGCGGTCTCGCGGTTCCAGACTGTAGCTCCTGGAAACGCTCGGCCACTCCGGCTGGCCCCTAGGAATTTCTGAGCGCCCTTGGGTGTACTGCCTTTTCTTCTTTGTTCTTGTTGTGTATACTTGTATGGCTTCTAACCGATTTTTAGATTAAGGTTGTTTTGGCCTTAAGGTGTCAGATGGTTTGGGCCTTCAACCTAATATACGAACTGTTTTACGGAAAGCATTTGGCATTTTTAAATTTAATGTATTGTGTCTTAAGTGTTGGGCCTTCAGCCGATTTTGAAGTTAAGTTCTTTGCTCTTATAGTGTCTGATTCTTTGGGCCTTCAGCCTAATTAAGGAACTATTTTAAGATAAGGCTTTGCCTTTTAAATTTATGATTTTGGTTAAGGTTTAAGTTATTGGATTTCAGCTGTTTCTAAATTAACGTGGTCTTGCCCTTAGGGCATGAGATTTTAGGGCGCATTCAGCCACTAATTAAGTTCCAGAACTAAAGCTGTGTTTTTTTTTATAATTTTTCTTGGCTCTTGTAATGATGACCAAATAAAAGGTTCTATGTTCGAGTGTATCTGACAGCCGCTTATTTTGGCCCCTTTCCACAACTTAAACTACCTGTCCTGTCCTGCGGATTTAGCAGGGCGTCTGCGTCAGTCTTTTCAGCATGCTAAGAACATGCTCCAGTTATAACAATACAACTTCAAATTGGTCTGTAAAATATATAAAACATGCTAAACAAAATATCCATAGCACTAATAAGAGTACAGGAGTAAAAACAGGTACGTCAGTATAGATGATGAGTCTACTAAAACTCAAGGAAACAGAGCCGATGCGCTTTGGTGCCCATGCTAAGTTGTTTCAAGCTCTCTTGACAGGAGGCGCCACCACACTAAGGCAGCAATGTGTACATGATTATTTCGAAGATTGTGCTAAATGACCGTTTTACGTAAGAATTTTTTAAAAGCAGGTTACATAACTAAACTACAGACAGGAACGTAGTCCCAACTGAATAACCAACACTCACATGGCTCACGGCACGAAACAGGCACATAGCCAGACATAAGGCCAAATAGATTAAAGGTGTCTATGACAAATATACATCTGTAATACATTTACATGATGGTAACTTCATATCTACACCAAAGTAGATTATTATAGTTTATAATTGACAGTCACTAAATGGAAGCATATAACATAGCTTAGTGCCTTACACGTCCTTAGCTACAGCATAGCTCCATAACGTAGTATAGCAATTATGAAGTGTGAACTAAGGAAACAACTGGATAAGACAGGATTCATGAGAAAATTTATGAGTAGTGAATGACACTTCCGCAAGATAGATAACCTAAAATCCAACAACGTAGTAGGAAGGTAGTAGGCGGGTGAAACCAACGGCAAGATATGAAGAAGGGGGAAGGGCATGGGAGTGTAGGAAACAAATTGAAAGGAACAAGTCACATAATAATGCTACAGAGAGAAACAAAGATCTAACTGAAAATAAACATTGCTATAGCACAAAATATGTATTGTCAATAAACGGGCATAGGTCATAAAGATACCGATATACATAATGTAGGACCACAAACACAGCAAAGGGGTTACTACGTTACGTAAGTGGCAGTTAGTATACCAAAACATATGAACGTCGCTTAATACTGAATATATGTTTAGATATGTCGTACGTACATAACGTAGTGTAACAGCTATACAAGCAGTCTTACAAAGCATGTGGATGACTTTAAACTCATGAGAACGTTATAAAAAATGGGAGATACTTTCGTACGGTACACGACCTAAAAAGGGGGGCGGGCGGAAGAGGTGGGGGTGGGGGGGGGGGTGGCGAGAATGGGGCAGAACGGTTAGGGAGAGGGAGAAGGATGGGGATAGAGATTGCTTTTTTGCTGGAGAAGGAGAGAATAGCAGGTCATTAAACATAATATGTAAAAAAATTAACATAACTTGACAGCACAAGATAGCAAAAGTCTTAGTTGGCCAAAAAAAAAAAAAAAAAAAAAATACGATCACCTACTTGAAGTTAACTTGAATCATCAGTCTTCTGGCTGGTTTGATGTGGTCCACCAGGAATTCCTCTCCTGTGACAACTTCTGTGCCTACGTCCTCAATTACTTGCTGGATGTATTCCAATCTCTGTCTTCCTCTACAGTTTTTGCCCTCTAGTACCATGGAAGTCATTCCCCTCCTTGCTCTGTCAGTCGATGGTTATTTTACTGCCTATTTAGTAGAAGACCTTAACATCCTCTACTTCGTCACCCAATGTTAAGTTTCTCATTACTACTGCTTCTCATTACTTTCGACTTTCTTCAATTTACTCTCAGTCGATATTCCGTACTCATTAACCTGTTCATTTCATTCAGCAGATTACGTGATTGTTCTTCACTTTCACTGAGGACAGCAATGTCATCAGCGAATCGTATCATTGATATTCTTTCACCATGAATTTTGATCTCACTCCTGAACCTTCCTTTTATTTTCATCATTGATTCTTAGATGTACAGATTGAATAGTAGGGGTGAAAGACTATATCACTGTCTGACACCCTTTTTAGTCTGAGCACTTCGTTCTTGGTCTTCCACTCTTATTATTCGCTCTAGGCTCTTGTACGTACGAGTAATTGTTTTGTTTTGCTTTGTTTCAGGGCGAAAAAATAACTATGGCCATATGTGCCTACGTCAAAACAGTAGAACAGAAAGAGAAATTGGAGTTAAAAAAGATTACACGTCAATATCAATCGACGGAATACAAGACAGCTAAAAATATCGACGTAGAGAAAGGTCTATAAAATACGCCATAGAGAAACGGAGGTTCAGATATAAAAATTAAATGGCTTTTGCCGTATTCTTATGACGGATAAAAGTGAAACGCGTCGTTCGCTGAAACGGCCGATAACACAGATGGAAAACATAAACGCAAGCGGTTAAAAAAGAGCATTCCATCAGGATATGGCTGATTGTCAAAAGTTGAGCGCAATGTGCACAATTGATGGGGGAGCACCATTTCACAAATGGCGATGGATAAAAGGACAATACTCAATATGCAATCTAGTTAAAATTATTCCCTCATGGCAAGAGAACTGAAAGGAGGTCGTCCGAGTCAGTGGGAGAGGCTTAATAACCCAGAGCTTGTTCCTGTGAAGGGAGGACCAGTGGTGATGCCAAAGTGACACCACCTGCTGACAGGTGGTGAAACAGAAATGTAAGAACTAGCGGGCTGAGGTACGAGGACTGTTGCCTTGGCAGCAATGTCAGCGGCCTCGTTTCCTGTCAGACCAAAGAGACCAGCCACCCACAGGAACATCAGAGTGGCTCGATCCAGAGTGAGCAAGTGACAGCTTTCCTGGACCTACAGATGCTCTGAAGGGCACTGAGAGAGTCTGAGGACCCAATTGAAAAGTCTTTGTCGCCAGATGTAGTGCATGGCCCGATTCAGAGTGAAGAGCTCTGCTGTAGATACTGAGCATGTTCTGGAAGGCGATACCAAGAAACGTCGGTGTCAATGACAAAGGCACACCAGACACCACGCTCCGCCTGGGAGATGCATAAACGAAACACCCACAGTCTAGTTTCGAACGGAGAAGGGACCGTACAAATGGAGGAGGGTCGTTCGATCTGCCTCCCAGGAAGTACCACTGTGGACACATTGGACATTGACGGGCTGTGTACAGTGGGCTGCCAGGTAAGACACGTGGGAGGACCAAGACAGTGTGTTATCGAGCATGAGCTCTAGGAATTTCGTAGTTTCAATGAATGGAAGAGCAACAGGCTCAAGATGTAAAGACAGTAGAGGAAACCAATTGCACCACGATAAATTCATGCAGACGGTTTTGTGAGTGTAAAAACAATCCATTGTCGATGATACAAGAGCAAATACGATCGAAACACGGCTGAAGACGTCGCTAACTGAGACAGGTCCGTGGAGAACTGAAATAGATGGCAAAAACGACAACGGAATGGCAGCCGGAGATGCCCGGTTCAAATGGCTCTGAGCACTATGGGACTTAACATCTGTGGTCATCAGTCCCCTAGAACGTAGAACTACTTAAACCTAACTAACCTAAGGACGGCACACACATCCATGCCCGAGGCAGGATTCGAACCTGCGACCGTAGCAGTCGCGCGGTTCCAGATGCCCTGCAAGAGACGGGCCATTACAGGGATAAAGGTGATAGCAAGGACGACGACGCTTAGTACGGAACCTTGAGGCACAGCGTTTTATTGGCTAAAGGTGTCCAACAAGGCAGAACCTTCATGTATCTTGAAAACTCTGCGGCAACCCCGCATGTAGAGAGTACAGAAGAAACCAGTCCTCTAGCAGATGTTGCAGGCATTCTCCAAATCGAAAACGTGTCCACAATCTGGAATTTCCACAGAAATCTATTCATGGCATGGGTGGACCAAGTGACGAGATTGTGAACAGCAGAACGGGGCGCTCGAAATGTACACTGTGCAGTGATAAGTAAATTGCGAGGCTCGAGCCGCCATACCAGCTGGGCATGAATCATGCTCCAACACCTCGCAAACATACCTGCTGAGAGAAATGGGGCCGTAGATGGAAGGAAGGTTTTTGTTCTTACTAGACTTGGTATGACAATGGCTTCACACCAGCATTTAGGAAACATGCGCTCTGCCCAGATGCGGTTGTGGGTATTAAGCAGGGAGTGCTTGCCTGCAAGAGAAAGGTGCTGCAACATCTGAATGAGGAGGATTGGGATTAAGTGAGAGCATGATCTAGCTCCCTCATAGTAAAGGTGGCATTGTAGCCTTACGATTCTAAGAAGAAAAGGGTATTTCCTGAGCCCCCTCCACTCGTTGCCGATGGAGGAAGGCAGGTTGATAATGGGAGGAGCTCGAAATCTCTGAAAATTGGCCGCCCAAGGTGTTGAAGATAGCAATACGGGCTGCTAGTGCCAGGCCGGAAATTGGGGAATGTATCTTGGTCGCAGAGAGCCATCAGAGGTTGTCCCACATGACAGAAGAGGGAGTGGAACTGTTAAAAGAAATAATAAAATCCATCTATCTGTTTTGCTACCCCGAATAACGTGGCGGCACTGGTCCAGCAACCGTTTATAATGAAAGCAGTTTGCCATCGTAGTATGACGGTTAAAAAGGCGGAGAACACGTCTCCGTGCGCGAATTGTTTCGTGGCATGCCTCAGGCCACCGAGGGATCGGGACACAGCGTGGTAAAGACGAATTGCGAGGAATGGGACATTCTGCGGCAGTAGGAATAACGTTTGTAAGATATTCTACCTGGTCATTACAATTAGGGAAACGTTGTTCGTCGAAGGTATCCAGGAAAGAATAAAGCCTCCAGTCGGCCTTAATAAGTTGCCATTTGGGTGTGCACGTAGGTGGGGTAGGAGTGAACAAACGGATAGCACACAGAAAATGGTCGCTCGAGTTTCTGTGAGAGACATCAACCCACTCGAGACCATGGTCAAGCTAGGCAGTGCAGAATGATAGGTCCAAATGGGAGTAGGTACGCGTGGAGTCTGAATGGAACGTGGGTGCTCCTGTGTTAAAGCAGAAGAGGTTTGGTTGATTGAGGGCACAAGAGGGCACCTGTTGGACAGGTTCTTGGAGAACCCCAGTGTGGATGGTGTGCATTCAAGTCACCAAGCAGCAGAAAGGGGTGAGGTAGCTGCCCAATAAGCTGGAGAAAGTCTGCCCTGATGATATTGTATGTCCGAAGGATGTAAACAGTACAAAGGGAAGAGATCAAGCGAGGAAGAAAAAGGCGATTGCAACAGCCTGAAGGTGGGTCGCCAGGCAGTTGGGTTGACTACGAACGCTCATCCATTATGAGCAGCATGATTCCCCCATGAGATGGAACGCCATGCATTGTGGGGAGGTCAAAACGACGCAATTTTGTTTACTGAAGGCAGAGAACATGGGGACGCTACGATTCTAAGAGGGGCCACAAATCCTCTTTGTTGGATCGAAGACCACGAATGTTCCTTTGGAGGAAAGTCATGACGAGGAAACACTGAAAGGCTCTCACCTCAGCGGCTGCTGAGTGCCAGCCTTCGAAGACTCGCTGCTACAGGGCACAGAGGCAGGAGGCAGGAGGCTCCTACTCCACGAGGTGTACAGAAGCGTCGGCATTCTCCTTCTGTCGGCCTATGGAGTCTATGGGATTAAACGGTTGGTGCTGCGCACAGGCGACACGAAGATAGGCTGGACGAGGGTATCATGCGGCGACACCGTCGAAAAGGACCTCCGAGTTGGCGAAGGGTCTCACCTCAGCGGCTGCTGAGTGCCAGCCTTCGAAGACTCGCTGCTACAGGACACAGAGGCAGGAGGTAGGAGGCGTTCGAGATACACAGAACAATCGCGGGAGGAGGCGGCATGGTCACCATTGCAGTTGATGCAGCGGGGAGAAGGAGGCGGAAAATCGTCCTCGTGAGCTTCCCAACCGCAGGTTACACATTTGGCTTGCTGTCGACAGCACTCTCGAGTGTGGCTGTAACGACGACACTGGTAGCAGCGCATCAGGCTAGGAATATCTGGTCTGATTGTGATAACTTCATAACCTGCTTTGATCTTTGACGGAAGAAGTGAGAAAGATAGTGCCTATGGACACTAGGGTGACATCTACTGTCTCCATCATGAGATGGACTGTTATGACACACTGATCAGAGAGGTACATTCGGACTTCTGCCTCGGTCAGATTATCTAGCAGCCTAGTGTAAATAACACCACATGAATAATTCAGCATATGATAGGCCTTGACACGAATAGGTTAGCCATGGAGGCGTGAAGCTGCAAGCAGTCGTTGTGCTTGAGAATTGGAAGTAGTCTCCAAAAGCAAAATGCCATTGCGTGAACGAGAGCAGGATTTCACAGGGCCAGCAATTGCATCAATAACTTTATAAATAATAATTGGATTTATGGACCTTCAGTACGTGAAAACACGGGGAACCGTGGTTCAGCTGGGACTGTCTTTAAATCGTTAGCCTCATTCCATTTAGGTTTCGTAGCCGTTGACTGTGAAGACAGGCTCAATGCGAGGAAATCCCCTATGATTGCCAGTATCTCCGATGGTGCGTTACTTCCAAATGGACCTCTTTCAAATGGATGTGTACCCGCCTTAGGTAATTTTTCACATCTCAGGCCACACAGAGGGATCAGTCGGCAAATTGGGAAGGTAGCAGCTCACAAAAATCATCCCTCCCTGGGCCTGGCCTGTACCATAGGGTACGTGCGAACCCTACTTGTCGACTGGGGCTGGGAATTACGCGTTAACCCGTCACCTGTTAAGCGCCAGACACGTAGGCTGGCCTTCTTGAGTACACAGGGAGGAAGAAGAAACAGGGAAACCTCAAACTCCGAATCGAAGGGACGATAGGGGAAGGTAAACGACGAAAGCAACAAGGAACGAAAACAGTGGCGAGTATTCTGATATTGACTACCGGAAATGCAGAATACTTTTCTAAAAAGAGCCCAGCCATGTTCAACAAGGTAGGGGGAAAAGAACAGCAAGAGGACAGACATGCAGCATGAAAGGGAGAAGATGCTGCAACGGCTAGGGCCCCATGGTAGCAAGCATGAACCCACCAAAGAGCGGCAAGCCCCTGAGGGGTTCTTGTCCATACTGCATATTTCCCTTCTCTCCCTGTAGCTTACTCTTATTTTTCTCAGAATTTCGAACATTATGCACCATTTTACATTATCTGACGCTTTTTCCAGGTCGACAAATTCTATGAACGTGACTTTTTTCTATAGTCTTGCTTCCGTTTTCTGCCACTACGTCAGAATTGCCTCTCCGGTGCCTTTACCTTTCCTAAAAACAAACTGGTCATCACATAATACATTCTCAGTCTTTTATCCATTCTTCTGTATATTATTCTCATCGGCAACCTGGATGTATGAGCCGTTGATTGTGCGATAATTCTCGCACTTCTAGTTACGGTATAAAATCAAGCCGATCGGAGTGGCCGAGCGGTTCTAGGCGCTACAGTCTGGAACCGCACGACCGCTACGGTCGCCGGTTCGAATCCAGCCTCGGGCATGGATGTGTGTGATGTCCTTAGGTTAGTTAGGTTTAAGTAGTTCCAAGTTCTAGGGCACTGATGACCTCAGAAGTTAAGTCCCATGGTTCAAAATGGTTCAAATGGCTCTGAGCACTGCGACCTAACTTCTGAGGTCATCAGTCGCCTAGAACTTAGAACTAATTAAACCTAACTAACCTAAGGACATCACACACATCCATGCCCGAGGCAGGATTCGAACCTGCGACCGTAGCGGTCTCTCGGTATCAGACTGTAGCGCCTAGAACCGCACGGCCACTCCGGCCGGCTAAGTCCCATAGTGCTCACAAGGGAACCTCCCCATCGCACCCCCCTCAGATTTAGTTGTAAGTTGGCACAGTGGATAGGTCTTGAAAAACTGAACACAGATCTATCGAGAAAACAGGACGAAGTTGTGAGGAACTACGAAAAAAAGGCAAAATATACAAACTGAGTAGACCATGTGCAAGATAGGCAACATCGAGGAAAGTGCGAGCTCAGGTACGCCGTGGTCCCGTGGTTAGCGTGAGCAGCAGTGGAACGATAGGTCCTGGGTTCAAGTCTTCCCTTGGGTGAAGAGTTTAATTTTTTAGTTTCAGACAATTATTATCTGTCACCAGTGTCGTATAGAGTATATCAGACGTGTTTCCTGTGTAGGAATCGGTTGACCTATGACCTTGCGATCAAATGTTTTCGGTTCCCATTGGAGAGGCACGTCCTTTCGTCTACTAATCGCACCGTTTTGCGGTGCGGTCACAAAACACAGACACTAAACTTATTATAGTGAACAGAGACGTCAATGAACGAACGGACAGATCATAACTTTGCGAAAATAAAGAAAATAAATTTTTCACTCGAGGTAAGATTTGAACCAAGGACCTCTCGCTCCGCAGCTGCTCACGCTGACCACTTTTTTCTTTTTTTGCATCTTTTTATTTTTTTAATTTTTTTTTACTTTTTTTATTTCGTCTTCTTAATTTTCTTTCTGTAAGCTGGATGCCTAAATTACCTTAGCTAATATAAATGAGAATAAATATTTCTTCTTAATATTAATTAACGGTAATGAATCTTCCTCTTGATAATGGAAAGACAAGTATATTAAAATAAACTGAAACGTGAAGTCTCTCATCTTAATAATGAAAACATAAAATCTTGCATCCCCTTGAAAAACGTTTTTTAGAACTTAAAATTTCTCCGCGTATGGCATAAGATGATTAAAAAAAATAAAATACATAAAATTTGATGTCTAATTTCTTCATGAGGATGTAGTCCGGTGCGTCTTGCCACGGACTTGATTTCTTTTCTGCATTGTCTCGTGAAAGGATCGAAGACATTCCGGTTCCAGTTATCTGTAATCGTGCAAGCTGACATCTCAGAATTCCGTACCAATCTTAATCTGTTATTGTTCTCTTTATAATTTTATTCCATGATTCTATTTAGGAAGCATGCGTAATTTTTTTTTTTTTGTTGTCTTTCGTCCGCATGAGATGATGGTGCTGAGTCGTTAGATACACCCAGTAATCTTCTTTGCTTTTATTTTCTGCCTTCAAGATATAGTGCACTGTGTGCCCTTTTAGCCAGTTAACAGCATTTATTTTCGTATTAGGCTATGGCACTGCGTCTGGAGTCAGAAAATCTGCGGCGGTGAAAACGGTTGGAGATGTTCTGTTAACGGTCGCTAATTTCTGCTTAACTATATGCCATATGTCTCTTACTCTTTCGCACACGAATCGGTGTTCTTCAGTGTCAAGAAGGTTGCATGACGCGCACAAGGGCGAATTTGTGAGATGTACAGCATGCAATTTGGAATTAGTTGATATTTTCCTGTTGACTGCATTATACCAAGTTGCTTTCACCTTAGAGGGTAAGTTTCGATCGTGGATATTTTTCCAAATTGCAGACCTGTCGTTGTTGGGGTATTTTCTTTCAATAATATTTCCTTCCTTAGCTTCCATCAAATATGTATAGATGTCCTTTACTCTCTTCAACTGCTGTTCTGAGAGCCTCGAGGAGATATAACTGTACTCAACGCGAAAAGTTTTCAGGTGACAAAGACCAGCTGGTATATGATTCACATCTATTGGCGGCTGCATGCTTGCTGGAGCAATTTGATTCAGCAAGTGGGCCGTTAAGCTGTCGGGCATCTGTTTCCATTGCTTGCACATTCGACACACATATAACGCTCGTGACCTGCAACTGACATCAACAAGGTTTAAACCTCCTTTCCTTGTTGATAGTGTTAGTGTATTGAACTTCACTTTGAAAATGTTGCCTTGGCATACAAAGCTTCCTATCGCGGATAAAATTCTTCTGGCTGTTTCTAATGGCATCGGAAAAGCTTGGACAACATAGTGAAGTTATTTTTAGTTTGATTTTCTGTATCTCGTCCAGTTGCCTCATACTGTTTCCTTGTACAGATGCTCGTATGCTTGCAAGTAGTTTTTTATAATTGACGGCAATAGTGTGTTGGATGTTGCTCCTAAATTCAATACCCAAACATTTCAATGTGGATACTTCCGTCAATTGTCCCCGATTTTGCATGGATATTCCTCTGCCTAGGTTCATGATGCCTGACTTCCTTTTATTTAGTTTGGCGCCAGAAGCAAGTTCAAATGTGTGTACAATCTGAAGAGCTTTCGCCACTTCATCTTCATTTATAACCAGGTCGCCCACATCATCCGCGTAGGCGTTGCACGCTATTTTCTTGCCGTTTATACACAATCCTTGCAGGTGATGCGTAAGTGTCGCGAGGAGAGGTTCTATTGCTATTGCGAAAAGGGCCATTGACATTGGGCAACCTTGACGTACGGATCCAGTCAATTCAATCTCTCTACTTAGTTGTCCGTTTATCATTATTCGTGCTACACTGTTTTTCAGAATTTGTTGAATAATCCTCACGAATCATGGTGGGAATCCCATTACGTCCATGATACCAAGGAGATACTTATGATCGACTCTGTCAAACGCCTTCTCGAAGTCTAATGACAGTAAAGCACATTTTATTCGGCATACATTTGCGGTTGATATTATATCCCTATATTCGTATATATTCTGATTGATGTTTCTGTCTTTGCCTACACATGTTTGGTATGTGCCAGTTACAGAGTTAATAACCATTTTTATTCTTCTTGCTAATACGCGGGCCATAATTTTGTAATCACTGTTGAGTAATGTTACTGGACGAAGGTTTTCAATTGCTTTGCTAAGTGAGTTTTTAGGAATTAGAACTATGATCCCTTCAGGAAATTCTTTGGAAGCGGCAACAGTGCCACTCATGATTTCGTTGTACATGCATAGCAACTTGCTTTTCATTTGTGGCCAAAACACTTGGTAGAATTCCACGGGGATACCATCAGGTCCTGGAGACTTATTTTTAGGACTCTGTGCTATTGCGTCTTTCAATTTTTCTATTTCGGCCATGAGATTTTCTACTTGCTCTGTACTAATACGTCCTGATACGTTTCTAACAAGATCACGCCGCGCCTCGTCGACGGTAGGTTTGGTGGACATCATATCTGAGATATATTTATGAACAGCGTTTCGAATTTCATGCTGTTTTGTGTGTCTGGTCCCATCAGGTAACTTAACTTCTGTCAGTATTTTTCTGTTTCCTCTCTTATTCTCACGTATTACGTGGTACATAGCCGTTTCTTCCCCTTCTACAATGTTGTGTAGTCTCGCTCTGACTTTAAAACCTTCTGACTGTCGCCGCTTCAGTGCTAAAAGTTTTGCCTTAACTTTCTCAATCCGGCTAAAGTTCTCCATTAATCGTGTGTCCAAGGTGTACAGGTCTCTAAGGCAGCTAAAATAAAATTCAGTCGTCTTTTTAATCCAGAAACTTTTCTGTCGTGAGTAATCGATCAGCATTCTTCTTATTTTAGGCTTCGCACATTGTAACCACCAAGCTATGGCAGAACTGTATAGCGGGAATCGTTTCTCGCATTCTTGCCACACATTAGTAAATGCTACGCGACATTCCTCATCTTGGAGATGTGTAATGTTGAGTTTCCATATGCCCCTCGTTCGGTAAGTCTCTTGTTTTTCCAAATTTACTGTGGTGGTGTACGCGGCATGGTCAGAAAACATAGTGGGCCAGACCTCAGACTGGAGCACATGGTTCTTAAGGTTGGACTAGACGTAAATTCTGTCTAGCCTGCTTGCTGAGTGACTGGTAAAATATGTGAGACAGGCCTGTGCGCCATGGGTATGTTCCCAGGTATCGGTTAACTGCATTTGGTGGACTATTCTACGGACTTGTTGAAATTCGGTGTCTGGTCTTTCGGGCTAAGTATAGAATTAAAATCGCCGGCTAGGATTATATAATCTTGACGTGTACCGAAGAGATGAACGATTTCACTTTTTAAAAAATCCGCTCTAGCACGCCTGTTATTGTTGCCTGACGGTGCATAAACGTTGATGATGCGAGCTTTGTTAACAGTCACTGCAACCTCTCTGCTGTTTTGAAGTTTTGCTATTTGTGTGACACAGATGCCTTCTTTCGTGAGAATTGCGGTTCCCAGCTCTGCACCGATACCAGGGTTTGTTATGGCGTTGTATCGACGTATCTTTTCTAATTTAATGTCTGTTACTTCCTGTAACAGTAGTATATCAACGTCAGCTGCGTAGAGAAAGTCTTGCAGATGTTGTAAATGCAGGGAGGAGCGTATCTTATTAATGTTCAACGTAGCGATTTTGTAGGCTTGTGCTGCGTTCATATTGTCCTATTCATTACCGAAGTCAATATTCGTCATACGAAGTGCTGTCGGAGGAAAATCCTTTTTGACGTTTATGATCCGGCAATTACGTATCCATCGTGTTCAGTTGATCTCTTGGGTCAGGAGTCTGCTCCGTTCCTCCAGATTCATTCAATTCTTCATCTTGATTCATTTCATCCGATTCATCAGCCCAGGTTTTGTGTTGATTAGCTTTCGATGTCTCTTTTTCTGCATTTCTAGTATCAGGGAAAACCTTGTCTGCATCGAAATTTACTATCAGCTTCAACCTCTCGTGTGACGAATGGTCCGTTGACATGGGGCATGGTGTATTTGATTTGACTTGCAAGGGGTCCGGTGCCTGCATACTCAGAACCGGATTACTATGTTGTTCTTCATGCAGTATGTTGCTAGTCTGCTTTGCTTTTTCTCGCAAAGGCGGTGCCAGTTGTTTAGCGCCCCTATGAGCTAGTCTCCTCTTTTTATGTTTCCTTGGAGGACTGACTCTTGGGGAGGTTTCATCGTTTTCCATTACCTCTTGGGTTTCTTGCGCTCGGTCCTGTTCGCTGGCAAGTGATGGGTTGGTTTCCTTGTGGTTTTCTGGAGACTGCTCATTCTGAAGGACTATAACCGGTTCAGGAGTTTGTTCTATTTTAACAGAGATATTTGGTTCTTTTTCTTGACTCTTTGTGTTGTCACCGTCGAGTCGCTAACTTCCATTATCATTTCATTGTCGCGAGCTGCATCATCCTAGGTAGCGTCCCGAGTTGCGTCAGGAGCGTCACGCGTATGGAGTTGTCCATCGGCTACCGCTACGTAAGTTAAAGGCAACGTTGACATGGCTGGGGGTCTCACTGCTTCACCCGCAGGTAGCTGGGCCACTCGGCGTTGTATACACTGCGAGCGGACATGGCCTGTACCGCCGCAAGACGCGCAGGTTCTTGGCTGCCCATCATATATTACTACAGCCCGATAACAACATTTATATACTGGGGTACGTGCTTGTGTAAATCGACTCGCAGTTGCCTGATACCATTCAAGACGGGGAACTTGTGAGCAGGAGACCACTTTTCTGCAAAATTGCTAATTTTTCTCCCATAAGGAGCTATCATGGAATTGATCTGCTCAGCGGTGATTTCAAATGGTAGCTCAAAGATACGAACAGTCCTTAATCCAAAGCCAGCATGCGTAACACGAACTTCACTAACATTGCCATCATGATGTTTGAACTTAAATGTTCCGCCATTAGATTCAACAATTTTATCACACAATTCCGTGTTTTTAAGCTTGACATACACAATGCTACTCACAATTGAAAGGTGAATATCTATAATATCGTCGAACGAAATTTTCACAACTTCCTCTAACCATGTCTCAATTTCGAACGAATTCGGTCTCTGCCATTTCTGGTCGAAAACAAATTTCAATGTGTCTCTTCTATTATGCTGATCCATCTCTCCTTCTAATGTGAATCCATCAAGAGTCTCAAATAACGCACTAACTACTGCAACAGGCGCTTGACTTACCGAGCGGAGCGCAGCAGACCGCAGCGCACAGCACACGCCGGAGGTCCGCACAGCACGGTCGCCAAAAGCCGACTTGCCACGGGACCACCGAGCTCCTGAACTCACACTTTCCTTGATGTTGCATATGTCGCACATGGACTACTCACTTTCTATATTTTGCTTATTTTTTTCATAGCTCCACGCAACTTCTTCCTGTTTTCTCGATTGATCTGTGTTCAGTTTTTCAAGGCCTATCCACTGTGCCAACTTATAACTAAATCTGAGGGGGGTGCGATGGGGAAGTTCCCTTGTCAGAGCCGTTTGAACCATAAAATCAAGCGCCAGCGCGCCAGTCGGTAACGAGAGAGCAGAGAGGTCTATGAAGAAGACGTCAGCCAATTGCAAGCTGACCGACCCCTCTCCAGGATGACAACCCGGCAGCAGCGGCCTCTAAGCGAGGGGAACATAAGGGCCCGGTTGAAAAGAAGCTTCAGGACTAGCGACCTGAATAAATGTGTCATAGCTCGTTATTTGTTTGTATATTTTATATAGCTCAGTCTTGGAATTGTTGTACTGAAGAACACTGATTATTTTGCATGTCACCCTTTGCTTGAGACACATCTACGTAATTCACAAAGTTAAGTATTGTCATCTACTTTTTATAATAAAACTCATTAATACCATTTGCTTGAACTGTTTGCTAACGATCCGAGAAAGCAGATTTCCTAGAGTCCCCAATTCGACGAACAGGCGACGAGTAAGAGGAAACCAGCGCCTCGCGACACGGATTTTCTTTTGTATTGTGGTGCCTTCATTGTAAATTGCCTTTTCTTTTCAGGGGTGTGTTTACTTTCTATAATAGTGTATCTTATAGTTTTTTGCTTATCAGTGGTTTTAGGTGGGCGTTGCTGAAATTTTTTTTTGGTTGTGTGCTTCTTGTTATTGCTTGCTTTGTCTGTTTATTGCATTTGTCCCTTCCAATATGAGCAATCCACCTCTCCCACCCTCTGCTCAGGCACCTCAGCTGCAAGCGATAGACGCAACACGGCTAACACAGATCACTTGTGTGCTGAATACAGCTCCAGCTTCTCCTCACTAATTTCCATTATGAACGATGAGTTATGTTTTGTTCTTTATGAAGTCTTATATTTAACTAGAATGGGTATTCCGTAACAGTATCCATTGGTTACTACGCCAATGCAGCGTAAATGGGCAGCGAAAAAGATACTTATTTAATGGAAGATGAGACGATTAATTTACAAATACTGCTGAACTAGACTGTAAAAGTATTTGGTTGTATGCGTCCTAGACGCCCATACATAAGAGTAATTCAGTTACTTTACGTCTTCGAAAACACCCTTTCCCCGTCACATTTCTCTTGTTCGAGAACCACTGTGGAAACATACCAAGCAGAAATCGTGATTCTGGCAGGCGGACGTGACGTCACGGCAGGTGAACTGCGTGGCTCCCCGGGGACCAATCCGGGAACGGAGCTGGCGATCACCCGCTCACCGCCAACCGCCGACCGAGTTCCGTACCGGTCCATGAATATTCAGGCGGGCGCGGCTTTCTGCCATTATCCCAAGCCGCGCGCTCTGCATCTGCAACTCGAGAAAGAGTTAACAAATTATAGGATCAAGTTGCCACTCCGGCGCAGTGGGCCCTCCACGCTGTTCCCTAGGCATCCACGCTGTTTCCCTAGTAGCGGACACGTGTGCGGTAGGCTTAATTGTAAGGACAGATGGCTGCAAGATGAACTGGAATAGAAACCCGTAACAGAAAGCCAGCACGTTTTAAATCATCGTCGATTTAGTGTTGGCGACGATTAAGGAGGAATGTAAGAACTTACGCCACTTCACGGACTTCAGCGACCATCCACAACAAATTTGAGATACATTACGGAGTGTGTTTTGTGTTTGTGATCCGTCAAGGCTGTGGTATCTCATTTTGAATCTGAATCGCATTGGTTACATAATTATATCCCACACAACTATTTTGATCGCCAGTGAGTAAGATTAATCAGAACCAAGAAGAACTGTAGTAACAACACTGATTTGACTGTGTATACTACATGAATCGCTGTAATAATACATAACACAGTTTATGAATTTTAAGTTGCACAAAATTTTTACCTACGTTCGTGTTAGATTACTATTTTGCAGTACAATAACTTCAAAGAAGTGATTTTTCTCTGTAGACTTTTCTTTTAATTTGAAATAAACACTAAATCCCATTATTTAGCAAGTAATTTATATTAAATCAAGGTTTCTGAGATGATGATTTCGAGTCCCTAAGATTGTGAGAAACGAAGAAACTACACAGTGTCGCTCTCAGTAATTTTCTGAGAATCAAGAACTACGGCTCTAAATTGCCTTACGATATTATTTACAGAATATTCCGTCGGCTCAGGAACCTAGGGACATTTAAAACACAGTATTAAAGTTGTTGAATTACATTTGTTTAATAATATGTTCTGAACCTGTTTTCGGCTTCATAGGCCATCATCATATAACCAGTACTAATCAGATAGTCTACACAACTTTAGCGAGAGTTCATAGTTGTACAGAGATTGTTGCACCAAGATATATAACATTTTCTGACTATATCGATGCAAAACACTAGGATAATGTAATATCGAAAGATAATCTGAGGAAATAAATCTCATATTAAGGTATATTCAAATATTAAAACTATATGAGTGTATAAGCCAAATAGATTGTATAAGTGAGTAGTGGCACCGGCTAATATGTGTCTCGGAGAAACTGGTGAAACTGAACAAGACTTTGGAGAAAGGGGGGAGAGGTGGAGAAAGAAGTCTACGAAACGTGAGTGTAGGTCAGGTAACAAAAGCTTATTATTTAATTCTGAGAGAGAGATTAAGTTACAGCTGCCACCAAAGACAGTTCCATTACCCACCCTTACTGAAGTAACAGCAGCCAGTTATTATTTCTCTCACCATTAAATATGAAGTTTGTTATAACTGTTCCATGTCCATATTCCAGAAACATACTTCGCCCTCATTCCCCCTTCTGTTTTCGGGTTGTCCATCAAATTTACCAATTTGTCCACATAACATGGTAGCCTGTATTTTACTCACATGTACCACACATTTGGCCAATACGTTCATATAGCTTTAATAAGTGAATATACTGTAATATAAGATTAATTTCTTCATAGCCTGTTTGGATGTAACTTTATGCTTATGTTTTGTCTCGGTATAGGCATAAATTGTCACATGTCTTTGTACAACAATCTTTGTACAGCTATGAACCTTCGCTGAAGTTGAGTAGACCATCTGGCTAGTATTAAGTTAACTGACGATGACGTAAGAAGCCGAAAGCCGATTCATAACGACTTATTAAATAAATTTTATTGTGAAACATGAATAATGTGTATTGGGATTTTAATGTTTTACGTTAATTAAGAGATTAGTCTGTTGTGCTACGGGAAAACTGATGTATTGGCTTTCTTTTCTTCCCTTGTGACGAGTTTTAATTCACACTTTTAATATATTTATGTAGCTCCATAGTGTCTCAGTACGTTCTGCAATTGCCTGAACTTAAGATAAAGAGAGATGATAATTATCATTAGAATAGAAGCAGAACATATCGTTTTCCAGGAGAATTTCTCAGCACTGTTGAACCTATTTTGGTCCATAAGTTTTCCGAGCAAATTGATACACTCTGCTACGAATTCACCTCCTGTGACAATCTCTTTATTCTGAGTATCAGTTGCATCCAACGTCCTCAATTAGCTGTACTCCGTTCTTGTCCGCCCTCACGTAGCGCACTTAAATAGCATCGAAGTTATTCCCTCGTTCCTCGAGACACGTCTTCCCATCGTATCCTTTCTCCTTTCCAGTGTTTTCCACATGCACCTCTCCTTTCCGATTCTGTGGAGAACCTACTCATTGCTTATCAGTCTAGCTACTTTTCAACGACTTTTTAGCATCACATCTCAAATGCTCCGATTCTCTGCATTTCTCGTTTATCCACAGTCGAGTCAGTTTCATACAATGCTTGGTTCAAAACTAACATTCTCAGAAGCTTATTCCTCAAATTAAGATTGCTATTTAAATAAGTAAATTTGTTTTAGCTACGATTGCTCTTTTGTTTGTACTACTCTCCTTTTCATAGCCTCTTTGTTTCCTCCTACACGGATTAACTTGCTGCAAAGGTAAAAGAACTCCTTGTGTTTCTAATTCGTTGCCTTCAAATCTGATGCTAACTATATTACTGATGTTTTCATATTCCCTCATTATTTTGGTCTTTCTTCTGTGTCCCCACTGAATTTTAATCCCAATCATGGACCTCATATTTCATTTTCGATACTGCATCTTCCAATTACAGGTGGAACAGTAAGACCGAAAGAAAACATACCAGTCTTACACGCTGTGAGGTTCGTCTGTGATAAAGGGAACAGTGAATTACTCCCATAAATAGTGATAATAAGGCTCTGAACCGTAAGCTTATGCCATACAAAACAATACGGTACCCCAATCTGTCCTTCCAATAGTAATAGTCCATAGCGCAACTGAAATGGGCTCATCATACGCATCATTGGAAAGTAGCAGTAAGAGTATGAACCAAAACTGAGCAAGTGGTACCTTCCTGCTTATGATATCCAAATCTGCAGTTGCATACATTTCCTCATTAACTATCTACTTTAAATTGAGAGATAAATTAAGCTACCAGAATCAACGCACAGTTTGTGACTATAATACCCACCTAATCCCACAGTAATATGTGTGATCACTCTGAATAATATTTAGTAGTCGAAACAATGCCAGTTGAGCTACCTTAGGTGCATGAGTATCCCGAAAGCACGCACAGAGAAGCTACTATTTGCTCTAATGTTTTGTGATTGCAGCTCAGTTTGTCTTTTCCGATGCCACAGAATATTTGTGGACTATGAAGCGAGTCCACAATATACAAAATGACGGCCATGTGACGTGGCACTGCATTTTGAATAAGTAACAGAGAATTATTGTTTCTGGATCCAAATATTTACGGAAGAAATAAGTAGGTATATTATTACCAAAAACAAATTATTGATTCAAAAGCTCAGATGGGCACTCAAGGCAAGAGGTGTAAAATCCAGTTTCACAGTGAATAATGGAAATACTGTGTTACCAGTACTCGATTTTATGCAAAGCAACAGCTCTTCCATAACTTAGGGGTGGGGGGGGGGGGTGATAGCTTTGAATCTGCAACGCAAATGACTAAAAAGATATGACGCTTCGCTATAATGAACTCCCAGTCAATCACGTACCAGAAACGGACGAGTGTCTCATTTCGTATGCGGACCGACGCTGCTGCAACCCTAATCATGGAATGACTTGAGTAAGGAGAGCGGAAGTAACCTAAACATCACTGAAAGTAAGTTAAATGTTCCCACTAAAGCCTTTCAATATAGTGTGATTTTTGTAACCGTGTACAAACTCTATCGACTGATCGTTGAGAGGAAACGGAATAAAAAATATGTAGTAAACTTACGTCTGGAAATGCATGTTTTCCCTGCTAGAGTCCATTTATTCAGTCATACATTGTTACAAGGGCCGCGATCTAATACGCACTGTACCATGCAGCCACAGTTACAGTACGTGATGAAAATGGTTTCCATCTGCCTCAACGCATGCGTGTGCGTGTCGTAGCATGATGTATCTCACACGTTCACATCTGCCAGGCTGCATCCGTACAGTGTCAAACGCAGCATGAACACGCTGCTTCAGAGTCTCCGCATCTGGAATGGTCTTTGCATACACGGGTTGAGATCCACTGAACGAGCAGGCCATGCAACTGGACCCCTCCTCCGATCCATCGAGCAGGAAAGACACGGTGGAGGTTCGTCCGTATGTGAACGGCGAAGTAGGCTGGAGCACGATCATGTAGCAGCCATATAAATCATCAATGGAACATCTTCCAGCAGTGGAGGCAAAGTCACCCGCAAGAAATGCCGATAGTTCCGGTCTGTTAGGCGACGTGGAAGGAAGACTGGTCCTAAAATACTGTCGCCAATTATCTCGGCCCACACATTCAGGCTGCACGGATGCTGATGATTCGCCGCCATACCATATAAGGGGGTTCTGCATATTATCGCACAGATAACTGTTATGAAAGCTGAAGCTGCCACACTGTTTAAATATGGCCTCAGCTGTGTATGGATGACACAAATCCCGGAATCGTGGTTGCCATGGAGAAGAAACCAGTGAGAAAACTGCTCCCAATGTTGAAAGTCTGTCGCTGTAAGGGTAGCAATAACTGTCATGCAGAATGTTCCACACGGTAGTCTGCCTTACCCTGTACTGCCAGGCCAACTGCCTGCTACATTTTCCTCCAAGTGTGGTGTCCGAACATTTCGGGTAAGTCATTCATGATTTCCTGCTTCCTAAGACGACCTTTTTCAGACTAACTGCGAAACATCGTTGGAAACATTGAATACTGTGGTTTTTGAGGAAGAGATAGGTCTCTCGATGCAACCTTGTTGCCCGCTCCCAGTTGCAAAAATGTTCAAATGTGTGTGAAATCTTATGGGACTTAACTCCTAACGTCATCAGTCCCTAAGCTTACACACTACTTAACCTAAATTACCCGAAGGACAAACAACACACACACCATTGTCGAGGGAGGACTCCAACATCCGCCGGGAGCAGCCGCACCATCCATGACTGCAGCGCATGAGACCGCGCGGCTTTCCCCGTTGCCACTTGCCTTTCCGTAAGCAAACACCATGTGAACAAGCTTTCGATTCGATTACGGGGTCGTTGTGTACAACGCTATACCACATTCACTACAAGGTGATTCAGGAAGAGAAGAGAATGGGACACAACATTAACACTACTATGGTAGGAGAGGGCGTATGAGGAACAGTACCACTCTTTAGGAGGAAACCATGCGTACTGTAACTGTAGCTACATAGTACAGCGAGCATTGGACAGCAGCCTCTGTAAAGAAGTGTGATTGAATAAGTGGTCTCTAGCACGGAAAACATGAATTTCCAGACATAAGTTCATTACAGCTTTTGTTGATGAATTCTTGTTTGGTTATCAGCCGATTGGTGGCGTCGTCTTGTCGCAACATTTTAATGAGTTTCGTACCCATCATCTTCTGGCGAAGTGCGACGCCACCACTTGGCTGATAACCGGAGAAGAATTCATCAGTGGAATACGCCGAGAAAGACTGCAATGGCATATAGACCTTTTGTGTTCCGCATCTTGTCATCTATCAATTTATCAATTCCTAGAGCTTGCACATGGTGGACAAAAATCACCCTGCAGAATCACCACAAGAATCTCCACAACGGCACGGATCGCCACCAGAGAAAACAGACGGCCTCTTGGCCTCTGAACCATGTTCGCATCACGTCAGTCTAAAAACAAACCGACTGCTCAACAATGCGAAATCGAATCAGCCACCTTGAAAAGAGTTTTCTAGTAGATCATAGGCCGATTAATCGAAGCTGAGTATAGCAGATACGTGTAATGTACTGCAAAGGTAACTATCAAGATCTGCTAAATGGAGAATATAATGGGATGAAATGAATGGGGGCTACTTTCAGTCCTTTCTAATCCGAGCACTTCTTTATCTTCATTCTCACTTCTCATTCCTGATTTTTCTACATACTGTATATTACCCATCTTTCTCTATATCTTACATCTACTTTTCTGAGATTTTCTTTCATTTTGCATCGATTTGTCATACGTTTTTTATAGGTCGACAAAACCTATGAACGTCTGTTGACTGCTTTCATTGTAAAGTGCAACTTCAGAATTACCAAGCTACAACACAATAAAAAGATTTATGCTTGCAGCATACTCTGACCCATTGTCAGGAAGAAGACAATATATGGCAGTGTTCTCAGTAAGAGCTCATGGTATCAAAGCAGCAATGTGCACTTGATTTCCCTAAATCGCCTAAGGAAATTGCCGGAATGGTTCTTTCGAGACGTCACGGCCGCTTTCCTTCTCCAACATTTCTTAGGGTGAGCTTGTGCTCTAATGACCTCGTTGTCGACGGGACGTTAAACACTAATCTTCTCCTTCTCCTCCCCCTCCTCCAGCAATGGGCACAACTATCACAGATGTAAATCCTATGTGTGAAGCACAGGAAGGTTTAAATGTGACCAGCATGGGGTCTGAATGGTTAGGCCTACCGGTTTGTACGACAAATAGTATAGCTCTCAAAATGGGTAACTATAAACAATATTTCTCATAATTAGTGTTCGACGTAGAACACAATATTGTCCTGTTGCAAAATGAGGATCTGGTATGACCGTAAATAGTGCTGTAAAACAGCAAAGTTCTAGAGAAACACCTGTCTTGTCGAATTTTCATAGAGTTTACTGTTTTGAGATTAGCAGGGGATATATATTGACATAACATAAGCTTGTAAAACCAAGTTAGAGGCATGGAGATACACAAAGAAAAACTCTAGAAAAGATAATTAAAGTGTGTGTCCTCGGTGATGAAACTACCAACAATATCCTCGTCCCATCCGTAAAACTTCAGGCAACGGAAGGGAAAGAATGAAGTGAGTTTTTGATCAGTTCACAAAATACGAAAAGATTCAAAGCTATAATGTGCTACCGTGCGACAGAAACGCAAGCACTGTTCGTAAACAAACTTCCGACTGACGGAAGAAGAGCACGTGACTTGAACGGCGGGAAAGAAGATACATTCATGTGTGACGTCGACAAATTTTAATGGCACTTTCGCTAGTAGGTTGATGGAGGAGGGTATCTACTGCGGATTAACGCACGTCTTGCGGTAGGGGAAGAGCGAAGGGGTACTTGTATGGGAGAAGGAAGAGCGAGAGGGGTTAGGGGGAGGTAGCACTTTCAGCACTCCTCACAGCACACTTGTGCTTGTTAAAGCGATCTTGAAGGAAGTGATTTTTTGAAGCGCAGCTGGTGGCGTGTACCTGCGGGCAAAGTTTAATGGCGCCCTTGCTAAAATATGAATCTCCGTTAACCACTCCTGCTAGAGTCACAGTTAAGAGGGCCAAATCTGCTGGGAAGTGTTAACTGAAATTTCTACTTTGCACAGGCCAGGAAAGTTTTGTAAAGAGAGACTGAAGGGAAACAATCAATTCAGCGGACATGACAATCAGAAAAAAAATGGTTCAAATGGCTCTGAGCACTATGGGAATTAACAGCTGAAGAATCAGAAAACGCGTAATCACTTTTAACTCTTAGTGACAGCTTGAAAGAAAACAAGGAAATGAATGCTTCTAGACCGACAGTTGAATTAGCTCTTGTGCAGAGCAGTGGAACAGTAGTTATGAAAATCAGCTGAAGATTCGAAGTATAATCGTTCTTCGAACAATAAAAAACAAGTAGAATAGACACCGCGAAGAGGGCTGCACGTTCTAGGTTTGATAACGAAACGAAACATTCAACGACGCAGTCTTGTGAAAGGTACCACTACAGAAAAACGCATTTTTTTCGAAAGGCAACACAGAATCATTGTCAATAAAAGAGATCTACGGGCGAAATACAGTACATCACATTCCTAGAACAAAGCTGAAATATGTAATTTGTCTAGTATCATCAAACGACAAATACCTATACAGTAGTTGGGAGAGGGTACCGTAAACGCCTCAGCCACTTGGTGTAGCAGCACGGTCCAAGGCGCCTTTGGACACGGTTCGCGCTGCTCCCCTCCCCCTTCCCCCCTCTAAACGTCAGAGGTCGGAGTTCCCCCTAGGGCATGTGTTGTCCTTAGCGTAGGATAGTTTAAGTCAGATTAAGTAGTGGGTAAGCCTAGGGACCGATGATCTCAGTAATTTAGTCCCACAGGACCGCAAATTTCCAAATTTAAACACCTCAAAATCTTCAAAGTACCTAAACGTTCCACATAATTCCAATAGGCATGCACCTGGGTCATCTTTATCACAAAAAATATGAATTCTTACGTACAAAAACTTAATATTTATATTCTACATAATACGCTCTGTACATTGTCAGTCAAAACCTACGGCCGGCCGGTGTGGCCGTGCGGTTCTAGGCGCTTCAGTCTGGAACCGCGTGACCGCTATGGTCGCAGGTTCGAATCCTGCCTCGGGCATGGATGTGTGCGTTGGCTTTAGGATAGTTAGGTTTAAGTAGTTCTAAGTTCTAGGGGACTGATGACCATAGATGTTAAGTCCCATAGTGCTCAGAGCCATTTGAACCATTTGAACTAAAACCTACGCAATAAATGACTTATAGGTCAAATGAATATTAGACTTAATTTATGACAAACCAGACGAAGAAGAGGAAGAGAAGTGGCAGCGTGTAGGGGCGTGGCTGGCTTATCGCAAGGCGACAGCTGTGCCGCTCCACATGTTTACGCCATGCAGTCACTGATTACAGTAAGCGTTCACTGGTAACATGTACCGCCATTTAGACGACTACAAAAAAACATTTTCTCAAATGGTATCTCGATGAATGGTAAAACGAATCGTGCTTAACGGTATTGCTCTGCCCTCTGTGGACGACAGCATAAAATAAACAATTTAACATCACTGAATCATCTTCTCTCATATAACAATCACTTGAAACAACTGACAGATGAATTCTTTCCTGCACACAATTACCTTGAACTACATGAACGATAGGACCTTTTGCCTGCTCACCAATAACCTTAATAAAACAACCTCATACATCTATTCATGTGAAGTAAACGTCGCTGCCCTCTGGGGGATAACAGCTGGACGTCGTCATATCCTCTGTTGTAGAACAACGTCTTAAACACATCATATCAATACTACTTCGCTGCCCTCTCGGGGTTAACAGCCGGAAGGCACCATATATCCTCACTTAACAGCTTACAGGGGTACACCAGATCAATTGTCTTTCATCATTAGATGTCTTATTACGCTACACCACGTAATACACCGTAGCTTCGTGCAATCAGTTATCCAGTCAAGCAACTACCACTTACAAAAAATAGAAGGCATGGACAGAAAAAGAATAATCGGTCGGGAAAGAGAATGTAGAGATACGCAGAAAGAAGGGAAAGAGAAGACAGAAAAAGTTTCGTTCCGCAATCCGGTATATCGCACAGCGTCCTATGGGTTTCCGCAACGCAAGTGCTAATCGTGTAATTACGACTATGATGCGCTTGAGGCCTCAAGTCGTCTAGTACCAGTGGTAAACCATGGACATCCCCAGCACCGTCAGAGTTCAATGGTTTGTCGATTTTCTTACAACGCCTAAACGCTGAATTCGCGGCTGTGTCTGGTCTTGCTCACATCAAAGTAAAAAGATTTACTGCGCCACGATTTCGGAAACCTTGCAGACGCGGTATAGTGCCACAGGACGTTACAGAACCCTTAAAGGGCTCACGTCAGTCGAGCAAGGAGTAGGAACCTTCTTTCATTGAAGGGCACAGAAGTGATGGTTGCCGGAAAGACTAAAGAAAAAAGAATTGATCATGACACGAAAACAAAATAGAATAAAGTACCATGAACGGTTGGGAGACTCTGTGGTTGCCAAACAAATTGTGCAAGCTGCGCATCCCTGGAGATCAATCGAAAGCTCTCGCAAATATACCTTACAAAACTTTTTAACTAACCCACCAACAAGCATGTTATTTAAGAACAGTTATATATTCAAACGCACAGAAATTAAGAAATTCAGCATTCAGCTGCAAGATAAAATTTTATTAGCTTACCTACGTTTCGATGGTAATAATGGTATCTTCTTCAGAACAAAAATTAAATTATGTTAAAGATTTGTACATTCCGCGTACTTCATAGTAACTACACTCACAAAAACGTAAAGTACAAATCGTCCTAGGGAAAGACACATGCAAAAAACTGCATAAGTTGCAAAATTTATCTGCGTACTATTATTTACTGATTTCTAAGTTCTTCTCTGAACAAATCGCTGCGAGTGCATTACTACATATCAACACCCACAGTCAGTCGCTGCGTTGCGACGCGCAGAATGCGGTGCCGACGGTGGGGCGACGGCTGAAGGCCGTTCGCATGTGGTATTCGCGTAGCAGCGGCATGAGCGGCGGGGCAACCGCGAATAGCTTGCCCGTGCGCTCGGTGAACCACGGCAAGGGTAGTGCGTGGCCTGCGACGATAACGTACAGTCGTTCGAGCGATCAGGACTCGTGGGTGAGCATCCAGGGCTGCCGTTAAATGACAGAACCGAAAATTAGGTCAAATGAAGAGAACATATTCCAATGTATGGTATACAAGGGGCGCGCCTAGGGTCGGAAGTTGTCCGGTTTAGGACAGTCTAGGACATGAACAACTAATTGAATTGGGCGACGGAAGGGGAGGTGATTCATGTTAATTGGTGTTGGTGACCGGTCATGGAACAGAGCCCAAGGAAGACCTCTGTTCCGGTTCAGGTCCACATCATAGAGGCAACTGTGATCTGCACTGCGGTCTGCTCCAGCGTCCACACATGTGACCTGTATCCCACGCATGCTATTGGCTAAGACCGTTGGTATGAATTCACTAGCAATTTCTGCATAAGGCTCAAGGCGTCTTCTGCCAGCAGCTTTAACTGGACAGAACTGCCTCATTTCTGAAAGACAGGCAACTTGTGTCACGTAGGCACAGCGTAAGTTGCTTTGGGAGAAAACTTGTGCAGATTCACTGGGCCTTTGAAATAAATTTTGTAAACCAATTCCATACAATATTCCCTGACTGGCTGCCATCCTGTACATAAACGTGGTGACACTAATGGTGCGATGGGAACTCCACTGTTAAATGCATAGGAGAGAGCAGATTGGTGGGAGGACTACGTTGAAGACCTCTACGATGGGGAAGACTTGCGGATGAAGTGATAGAAGAAGAAAATGTTATCGATGTAGAAGAGATATGAGTCCAGTATTAGAGTTTAAAATAACTTTGGAAGACTTAAGATCGAATAAGGCAGAAGGGATAGATAACACGCAGCTAGTACTTCTAAACTCATTGGAGTAAGTGGCAACAAAACGATTATTCACTTTGGTGTGTAGAATTTGAGTCTGCCTATTTACGACCAGACTTCCAGAAAACACCATCCACACAATTCTGAATATCGCAAGAGCTGACGAATGGGAGAATTATCGCACAATCAAGAGTTCATGCATCCATGTCGCTGACAAGAATGATACACAGAAGGACGGAAAAGAAAATAACAATGTGTCAGATGACGATCAGTTTGGCTTTATGAAAGGTAGACACCAGACGGGAAGTTTTGACGTTGCAGTTGATAACAGCAACCATACTAAATAAATCAGGGCACAATAAGGAGATTTTTTGACCTAGAAAGAGCGTTCGACAATGTCAAACGGTGAACAATGTTTGAAATTCTGAGAAAAGTAGGGGTAAGGCAAGGGGAAACACGAGTAATATACAATGCGTCCAACAATCAAGAGGCAACGTAAGACTCGAAGGCCAAGAACGAAGTGCCCGGATTAAAAAGGTTGTAGGACACTGATGTGCTCTTTAGCCACTTTTGTTCAACTCTATACATCAATGAAGCAATAATGGAAATAAAACAAAGACTCAAGAATTGAATTTAAATTTAAGGTAAAACGATATCCATGATAAGATTCGCTAATGACACTACTAATCTCGCACAGAGTGGAGAAGAATTAAAGGATCTGCTGAACGGAATGAAAAGTCTAATGAACACAGAATATGCATAAAGAGTAAATCGACGAAACACGAAAGTAATGGGAAGTAGCAGAAATGAGAACAGCGAGAAACTAAATTGAACTGGTGATTACGAAGTAGATGATTGTAAAGTATTCTGATATCTAGGCAGCAATATAACTCATGATGGATGCAGCAAGGAGGACATCAGAAGCAGACTAGCAATGCGAAAAGGGCATTCCTAGCCAACACAAGTCTAGTTGTATGAAACACAGGCCCTAAGTTGAAGAAGAAATTTCTGAGACTGTACGTTAGGAGCACAGCATTGTGTGGTGGTGAAACATGGGCCTTTGGAAAACCGGAAAAGATGATAATCGAAGCATTTGTGTTGCTAAAGAATAATGTTGAAAATTTGGTGCACTTTAACTAAGGAAAGAGGTTATTGTCCGGAGAACTGTCGAGGAAACGAATAAATGGCAGACGCTGACAAGAAGGGACAGGACGTTAGGACATCTGTTAAGACATCACGGAATAGCTTCCACGGCACTATAGGTAGCTATAGAGGATGAAAATTGTAGTGGCAGACAGAGGCTGGAATACATCCAGCAAGTATTTGTAATTCAGGACGTAGGTTGCAAGTGGTACCCCGAGATGAAGTCGACACAGGAGTGGAATTCTTAGCGGACTGCACCAAACCAGACAGAAGACCGATGATTTAACAGAAAAGAAAAAAACATCCACAATTGTGTGAAATTAACTAATATTTAAATATTCAGAATAGAACAACAGTCTATGCAGGGAAGCAACTTCCTTTCAGAAATTTATGGCGACTGTGGATCCATATAACGTTGTGTAACACACCAAAAATGAGATATATCATGATTAGATATACAGTCTCGAAATCCTTTGTACAGCACCAACTAATGCGATCACAGAATAAGAATTCATTTACAGTGTACCAAATTACTTTTAAACGTATTTAGGGAAGGGGCGGATTTGCAGGCACAAAAGAAAATTATTCAGGGTGTTTAAAAATAATCACGACAAAATTCAATGGAATGAAGAAGGTGTCCTGTGGAACAAAATGAGGGTATGAACCCATGGAACAATGTTACAGAGCATGTAAGGTACAGGTTCGATGCCTATATATGTATGTATATGCCCCCCATGAAGCATGGGCCTTGCCGTTGGTGGGGAGGCTTGCGTCACTCAGCTATACAGATAGCCGTACCATAGGTGCAACCACAAAGGAGGGGTATCTATTGAGAGGCCAGACAAACGTGCGGTTCCTGAAGAGGAGCAGCAACCTTTACAATAGTTGCAGGGGCAACAGTTTGTATGATTGACTGATCTGGCCTTGTAACACTAACCAAAACGGCCTTGCTGTGCTGGTACTGCGAACGGCTGAAATCAAGGGGAAACTACAGCCGTAATTTTTCCCGAGGGCATGCAGCTTTACTGTATGGTTAAATGATGATGGTGTCCTCCTGGGTAAAATATTTCGGAGGTAAAATAGTCCCCCATTCGGATCTCTGGGCGAGGACAACTCAGGAGAACGTCGTTATCAGGAGAAAGAAAACTGGCGTTCTACGGATCGGAGCGTGGAATGTCAGATCCCTTAATCGGGCAGGTAGGTTAGAAAAATTAAAAAGGGAAATGGATAGGTTAAAGTTAGATATAGTGGGAATTAGTGAAGTTCGGTGGCAGGAGGAGCAAGATTTGTGGTCAGGTGAATACAGGGTTATAAATACAAAATCAAATAGGGTAATGCAGGAGTAGGTTTAATAATGAATAAAAAAATAGGATTGCGGGTAAGCTACTACAAACAGCGTTATTGTGGCCTAGATAGACACGAAGCCCACGCCTACCACACTAGTACAAGTTTATATCCCGACTAGCTCTGTATACGACGAAGAGATTGATGAAATGTACGATAAGATAAAAGAAATTATTGAGATAGTGAAGAGACACAAAAAATTAATAGTCATGGGTGACTGGAATTCGATAGCAGCAAAAGGAAGATAAGTAGTAGGAGACTATGGAATAGGTTTAGAAATGAAAGAGGAAGCCGCCTGGTAGAATTTTGCACAGAGCATAGCTTAATCGTAACTTAATCTTGGTTCAAGAATCATGAAAGAAGGTTTTACACATAGAAGAAGCCTGGAGATACTGGAAGGTTTCATATAGATTATATAAGGGTGAGACAGAGATTTAGCAACCAGGTTTTAAATTGTAAGACATTTTCAGACACAGATGTGGACTCTGACCACAATCTATTGGTTATGACCTGTAGATTAAAACGGACGAAGCTGCAAAAAGGTGGGAATTCAAAGAGATGGGACCTGGATAAACTGAAAGAACCAGACGTTGTAGAGAGTTTCATGGAGAGCATTAGGGAATGATTGACAGGATGGGGGAAATAAATACAGTAGAATCAGAATGGGTAGCTTGAGGGATGAAATAGTGAAAGCAGCAGAGGATAAAGTAGGTAAAAAGACGAGGGCTAGTAGAAATCCGTGGGTAACAGTAGATATATTGAATTTAATTACTTAATTGATGAAAGGAGAAAATATAAAAAAGCAGCAAATGGAGCAAACAAAAAGGAATACAAACGTCTCAAAAATGAGATCGACAGGAAGTGCAAAATGGCTAAGGGATGGCTAGAGGATAAATGTAAGCATGTAGAGGCATATCTCACTAGCCGTAAGATAGATACTGCCTACAGGAAAATTAAAGAGACCTCTCGAGAGAAGAGAACCACCTGTATGAATATGAAGAGCTCACATGAAAACCCAGTTCTAAGCAAAGAAGAGAAAGCAGAAAGGTGCAAGGGCAATATACTTGAGGTCAGTATTATGGAAATGGAAGAGGATGTAGATGAAGATGACATGGAAGATATGATATTGCGTGAGGAGTTTGACAGAGTACTGAAAGACCTAAGTTGAAAAAAGGCCACAGGAGTAGACAACATTCCATTAGAACTACTGACAGCCTTGGGAGAGCCAGCCCTGACAAAACTCTGCCATCTGGTGAGCAATATGTATGAGACAGGCAAAATACCCTCAGACTTCAAGAAGAGTATAATAATTAAAGTTCCAAAGAAAGCATGTGTTGACTGATGTGAAGTTTACCGAACTATCAGTTTAATAAGTCACGACTGCAAAATACTAACGCGAATTCTTTACAGATGAAAGGAAAACTGGTAGAAGCCGACTTCGGGGAAGATTAGTTAGGATTTCGTAGAAATGTTTTAACATTTGAGGCAATACTGAACTTCGACTTACTTAGAGGATAGCTTAAGGAAAGGCAAACCTAGCATTTGAAGACTTAGAGAAAGCTTTTGACAATGTTGACTGGAATACTTTCTTTCAAATCATGAACGTGGCAAGCGTAAAATGCAGGGAGCGAAAGGCTATTTACAATTTGTACTGACGCCAGATGGCAGTTATAAGAGTCGAGGTGCATAAAAGTGAAACAATGGTTGGGAATGAAGCGAGACAGGGTTGTAGCCTATCCCCGGTATTATTCAATCAGTATATTGAGCAAGCAGTAAAGAAAACAAAAGAGAAAATTTCGGAGTAGATATTAAAATCCATGGATAAGAAATAAAACTTTGAGGTTGACCAATGACATTGAAATTCTATCATAGGCAGCAAAGGACCTGGAAGAGCAGTTGAACGGAATTGTCAGTGTCTTGAAAGGGGGATAAATATGAACATTAACAAAAGGGAAACGAGGATAATTTAATGTATTCGAATGAGAAAAGGAAATGAGACACTTTGAGTAGTAGATGAATTTTGCTATTTGGGGAGCAAAATAACTGATGATGGTCGAGGTAGAGAGGACATAAATACAGACTGGCAATGGCAAGGAAAGCGTTTCTGAAGAAGAGAAACTTGTTAACGTCAAGTATAGATTTAAGTGTGAGGAAGGCGTTTCTGAAAGTATTTGTATGGAATGTAGCCATGTATGGAAGTGAAACATGGACGATAAATAGTTTTGACAAGAAAAGAATAGAAGCATTCGAAATTTGGTGCTACAGCATAATTCTGAAGATTAGATCGATAGATGAGGTCACTAATGAGGAGGTACTGAATAGAATTGGGAGAAGAGGAATTTGTGGCACAACTTGACTAGAAAAAGGGATCGGTTGGTTGGACACGTTCTGAGTCATCATTGGATCACCAATTTAGTACTGGAGGGCAGCGTGAAGGGAAAAAATCGTAGAGGGAGACCGAGAGATGAATACACCAAGCATATTCAGAAGGATGTAGAGTGCAGTAGGTACTGGGAGGTAAATAAGCTTGCACGGGATGGAGTAGCATGGAGAGCTGCATCAAACCAGTCTCTGGGCTGAAGACCACAACAACAACAACATGCTAGGTTCATTCCATAACGATGTTACAGACCTTAAAGAATGATGTACAAGGATAAATGTATCACTTTTAGGCAAAGGATAGTGGTCCACAAACGAACAAGTCGAAAGTTGTAAGCGAAAGTATTTCTGATACCTTTGACAGTGGAATACATGAATGTTCTTGCCGAGATTGTAATTTAGGCAACTTTCAGAGGTGGTGTTACGTACCATAACCAAACTTTTTTTTAATAATCAATCTGTGGACTGGTTTTACGGGGCCCGCTACGAATACCTTTCCTGTGCCAACCTCCTCATCTCAGAGTACACTTGCAAACTACCTCCTCAAATATTTGCTGGATGTATTCCAATCTTCCTCTACAGGATTTGCCCCTTACAGCGCCCTCTAGTACCATGATAGCCGTCCCCTGATGTTTTAACAGACGTTTTTTCATCCTGTCCCTTCTCCTTGTCAGTGTTTTCGACATATTCCTTTCTTCTCCGATTCTGCGCAGGCCCTCTTCATTCCTTACCTTTTCAGTCCATCTAATTGTCAACCTTCGCCTGTAGCACTAAGCTACATAACTAAGCTGATGAGCTATGAAGACTTTTTCATCTTCGCTACTGTGAAACACATCTCATCTATTGAGCGAATGGTCATAGCTCCTCAGGTATGCATTTTTGTGTCCATGTTTACTAGACGTTTTTTTCTTATTTTGGTCCATACTTTCACTTCTGGAAGCTGCCCCTTCTACAGTCCCAGCTGCAGTAGTATCAGCACATGTATTCCTCTGACAGAGGTATCCGAACAGCTTTCGTTTCCGGACCAGAAACTCTTTGCCTCAAATTGTTGCATTCACCCTATTCCATAACCCCTGAAAGTTTGTAACATTTTCACTGAGTCACCCTGTAAATGCGAGGTCTGTTGAAAAAATTCCTGAATTTCGTCCACAAAATTTTTCCACACTTACCTTTTCTCATTGTGCATGGTCTCCTTCGAAATATCAACCTCGATAACTGACTCAGCGCTGCCAACGCCGTTTTGAATTCCGGAAGCAGTCTGGGTACGCCTTTTATTGGACCGCGCGAAGCGTCGTCTGCAAATTTTCTGTTATCACGTCTGTCACTGCAAATCTTCGTCGTTTCGACGTTTCAATATCGTAACTGCAAACATGCCTCTCATCTCCAGTTATGATTCTTTTAAGGAACATCATGGGACCATAATAAAATGGCAGGCAACCCTGGACCAATAGAAATGGAGATGGTCACTTCTAGTAGTGGCTCCAGCGTTAGTGAATTGTTTTAGATGATGGGGTCTACAAGCCAGAAGGAGGTCTTTGGAAAGACACTCCAGCCCTGAAAACCTTCGAACTGACAATAACAACAGCAATAATTACGATAATCAAACAATACCGTGCATATTTCAACAGAAGAACTCTAAATTTTAATGAATCTGCTCATGAATCATCAAATAATATTATTTAAAAGCCACCACCTGACGAAACCTACAGGCTTCTAGTTCTGGGCACTATCATATGGCTGAAGTGATTGAACTTGGCTTATCACAAACGTTAAATGAGAACTTGTAATGGGTGCTCTAAAAGAGGCGATTAGTAGCACCGGGAGCGCAGAAGTAGTACAGCAAGGAGACAGCAGGTGGCAAAGCGGGCGCGCCGTGCGGGTGTCGTTCCGCTGACTGATCGCCGCCATACATCTCCCTTATCAGCGTGATTGATGTGTAGCGCCACCAGTAATTGTTCGGCAGAGCCGCACTCTCTTGATTTACTGCCGCTCGCACAGTAATTTGTATTAAAGATAGCGGCGAGCGGTTCCGCTCTTCCACGGGGTGAGACTGTGAGGCAAATCGCACTGTCGGTCGACCGAATTCCACTTTAACACTCTCACTACTGCGAGTTTCCCGAGAATCAAAGAACGGTGTAATTTAAGGACCCAACGTCACTACGCGATAGCTACCCTTTTATCAGGAGGCACATACTAGCCCGCTTACTCTGCGTTCAATAAAACGACTTACGCTTCACATCTCATTATTCCCTAATCTAATCATTCATTATTTAACCGTAATAGAATATTAATCTTTTATTAGCGTCAGACTGGCAGGTAAAGTCAATCAGATACCAGTCCACAGCTCTTTCGCAAAAAATACAGTTTTCACTTTTATTATAAGTGTGGCTAGACATCGTCGTAGTGTAGAATTTTAGTCACATATTTATTCACAATAACCACCACTAGGGACGACCTGGTCGTACTACATATCGAGTGCTGCACTGGTCTCTGAGGAGAAAACGTGTGACAGAATCGCATAGAAATAAAAAAAAAAAAAAAACATGCTAAGCTTTACTTTGTTTCTGGTTTTCTGTTTGCCTACATCAGCCTAACTCAATGTATAGGGTGACAATTGTTGAACTATATGGAATAAAATCGTTATGACTTGTGAACGATTTGCGTTAGGACGTTCAAACGGTACGATTGGCCGCGGGGCATGACGGGAATTAATATGCGCATACGCACGCGAGTTACTGTTGTCGGCCATTTCCACGTGAAAATGTCACGTTATAGCGTGCCTGAGCGTATATCCCTGGAGAAGGCTTACTATCCAAGCAGTAACATCACAACTGCGGCGAAAGGAAGTTTGCACCGGGTTCAAGCTGAAGACAACCGGTCCAAGTGTGCTAACAATCAAGAATTTGATTCGCAGGTTCGAGAGAATGGGTAGTGATCGTCATCACAGTATTGGCAATGTCGCTAGTCCAAAAAGGGTAGAAACCGGAAAGATACGCATATATATCAAACCAATCCCTGGAAATCAGTCAGGCGAGCTACACAACAGGTAGGGATCAACTAGGAGACACTGCGACAAATTCTTCTCGAGGACCTGGATCTCTTCCCATAAAAAAATTAAAACCCATCAGCCATTAAGCCGCAGGGCTATGGAACGGTGGTTGTGTTTCACCAACACTATTGTCCACAGAACTGACGAACAGGACATTGATGTCATTATGATTTGGTTTAGCAACGAAGCCCATTTTCATTGGGATGAGTTCGTCAATAAGCAAAATTGACGCATTTGGGGGGCTAAGAATCCGCATTTCGCGATCGAGGAGTCTCTTCACCCTCAATGGGTGACTGTGTGGTGTGCAGTGTCCGGTCATGGAATAATCGGTGCGATAGTCCTTGATGGCACGGTGACTACACAACGGTGCGTGGTTTTGGAAGATGATTTCATCCCCATTATCCAAAGCGACCCTGGTTTCTACAAGATGTGCCTCATCAAGACGGAGCTCGTTCCCATCGAAGCGGGAGAGTGTTAGATACTCTGGAGGAGCAGTTTGGGGGACCACATTCTAGCTCTGTGGTACGAGAGGCCACTGGGATGGGCCTCGATTGGCCCTCGTATTCCCTGAATATGAACACACGCGACTCCTTTTTGTGGGACTATATGGAAGTCAAGGTGGACACAATAAACCCGAAACCATTGCTGAGCTGCAGATAGCAATTAAAAAGGTTATCGACAGCATCTATGCTCCGACACTTTAGCGGGTCATACAGAATTTCGTTATTCGTCTGTGCCACATCACCGCCAATGATGGTGGGCACATCGAACATGTCGTAAGCTATGTACGAATATCTGTAGTGACATTTACATGTTGAATAAAGTGTATGCACGCCATAGTCTGTAACTAATTTACGTTTTTTTTTCATATAGTTCAATAATTGTCACCCTGTAGCTATCAGGTGGTCCCCACCATCTTAGACCCAAATGCCTCGCTTGTTTCTCAATTACACCACCAACAGAAAACTTACAGACAACCGCAGTACGAGAGAACGTAGATTTTTAGACGGCAGTATCGATGTAACAAATTGGCTGTTGAGGAACACGAAGATAAGTTTGAAAATACGTACTATTTCGACATTTTCTGGTTCTTGCGGTAAGAAGAGGGTCAGAGATTGATTCAAGATAGTATAACAACCACTCAGCACACACTGTGAGAACACTTTCTCCTTCCATTTTGGCAGCACGTGCCGGACAATGGAGCAACTGCGCTGGTGAAGCTGGCCGAGTAAAGGGAACCGGAAACATTGAGGTACGAGGAGCCAACGGGAAATGCATACGCCTCGATATGCCGTGACTGCAACTTGTATTCTATTTGCCGTTAATGAATAACGATATTTGACATCAAATATTTATTGAAATACACCACTTCGGCCTATTATAAATTCAGGACAATGGTTGCAAAGATATATCTGTCATGTGACAACTGAAGGAATACTGACCGTCGCATACGTAATTTGAGACACGTAAAACGAAGCAGACCTTTTATTTCGTGAATGGTCCATGTATCGAAACAAGGTTTCCTACCAATGATGGTAGGTAGAGGCACATGTTATTCTGAAAAACGTTATTTCCTCTTGAAACCTTCCCGTCTCCTATATACTTCTCTTGTTAATGACAACCTTTCCTTTTACAATAAACTATGAAACCTTCCCTTAGGATTTCTATCTCTTGCTTAATAATAGCAAATGAAATCTTCCCTCTGAAATTTATTCTCTTTCTCAATCTTCGCATACAAATTTAATTGCTGCTTTTTAAAAGTGATTTTCGGATTATTTCGACGGAACATAGAATGTGTCGTCGTCGTCTGGCCCTCAGTCGCTATCTGCAATAACACAAAACTGTTCCTTACCCTTTTTACTGTTACTGGATCGCCATATGACTGCTACATCGAACTGCGACATGAATACACTTACTCTGTTTTACTATACTTTATTAGCTGCTGGTGGGCTTTCATAATAAATGGCTGTACTTATTACCAAAGCTGACGTTATTCTTTAATAGCAAAGCTGACGTTATTCTTTAACTAATTTGACTGAAGTTACGTAAGTCATAGATAAACTTTGTCTTGACAACAATAAAATTTTGCAAAGTCTTACGTTGATGGTTTTTGGGATGGATTATATTTAGAAATGTAATATTGCTGGCAAAAGTTAATTATATTCTGAATCAAATGATTTTACAAACGTTCAAATGGGACTTACTTTTTACAATAATCTTACAACTAGCAATGCGCAAACATACCTTCAGTGGCCTTGAGTTTCTCAAAAAATTAATTCAATAATATTAGTTCCTCTTATTATAATAGTTAGCTGATGTCTCTGTACATCCGTTCATAATCTCTTGTAACTCATAGCTAGTGGCTGGCAGGCACACCGCTCCTCTCAACCTCTCGCTTCAGATCTGCTACCGATTCGCTTCACTTCTCGCTTACTACTGACTTCCTACGAACGCTAAAGTGCGGTCTCTCCTGCCAACAATGCTCTCTGGTGCAGACAATCCCTACTACCATTACAAAATGTATCAATGAGCTGTCTTTCCCGCTCTTTTCTTAAATGTATCCATACGCGGTCTCTCCCGCACTTTTTAAAATTATATCAATTTGCGGTCTCTCTTGTCAACAACACTTTGATGCAGACATTCCCTGTTACCACAATTATTTCCAACATGACAAATATTAATTATTCCTACTTAAACCTATTAATAAAATATAAACATCTTTCATAAATTGTGATTTGACAATAGGCAATAGAAATATACACGTCTTACACTCTTTACTCTTCTTTGAATCAAGACACAGAAGCGAATAATTTATCAAAATTGAACGATATACTCTCTTCAACAGATTTATATGTAAAAATACGAGTACAGTGACATAACGATAATAAGGCGCCTATGCTATTCCCAAAATTCCGATAAGGGTGCGAAAACTGAAAGGCAAGATGTATTAAACACCGTCACATTTGAGATTCCTAGGTGCATCTTTTCATACTAAAAATTAACATACAGTTCAACACCTGCACGTGTGTCGTTCAAGGTTGAAAGTGCGTTTCTAGTAGTTGCTTATTTTCTTCACGCGTTAACAACGGAGCCATGCATGAGATTCAGGCATGGCGGCCTTTATTCCGGAATAACCGATTTCAGCTGCCTTACCTTTCAGTTTGAGAACGTTACTATCTGTTATTGTTTCACGGAAGAGTGAATAACAGCTGTGACTTCGGTGTTAATGCTCTGAAAACATTCCTCTTTCTATAAAATTTGACCCATGAGTGAACAACACAGTCTGACTACTGTTGAGGAAAGATGATGCTGTAATCATAGCCTTCTTTTTTTGTATCATCATTCTTACCAGTCTCTTCATCTTAGAGAAGCACTTGCAACCTACATCATCACTTACTTGCTGGATGTATACCAATCTCTGTCTTCCTCTACAGTTTTTACCCTCTGCAGCTCCCGCTAGTTATTCCGTGACGTCTTGACAGTTGTCCCATCGTCCTGTCCTTGTCAGTGGTTTCCACGTAGTCCTTTCAACTCCGACACTGCGCAGAACGCCTCATTTCTTACATTATCAGACCACCTAATTTTCAACATTAATATGTTGTATCTTGTCTCAGATGCTTCAATTTTTTTCTATTCCTGTTTCCTCACAGTCCATATGTCATTACCTTACAATGATGCGATGAACGTACATTCTCAGAAATTTCTTCCTGAAATTAAGGTTTATGTTTGGTAATAACAGGCTTTTCTTGGCCAGAAATGCCCTTCTGGGCAGTGTTAATCCGTTTTTGATTTCCTTCTTGCTCTGTCCGAAATGAGTTATTTTGGTTCCTAGGAAGCACAACTCTCTAACTTCATTTGCTTGGTGCCCAAATTTCCTGATAAGTTTCTGGCTGTTGTCGTTTCTGCTACTTCTCATTTGTTTTGTCTCTCTGCAATTTACGCACAATTCACACTCTGTACTCATTAGACTATTCATACCATTCAATAGATCTTATAATTCCTCTTCACTTTCACTCAGAATACCAATGCCATAAGCGAATCTTTTCACTGGTATCCTTTACCCTTGAATTTTATTTCCGCTACTCCTGAACATACCATCTTTGCTTCTTCAATGTATAGATTGAACAACGGGGCAAAAGACTGCATCCCTGTCTTACACCCTTTTTAATCCGAGCACTTCGTTCTTGGTATTCGACTTTTATTATTCCCTCTTGGTTCTGTTTCATGTTGTATAATACCCATCACTCCTAGTAGTTTGTCCCTATTTTGTTCATCATTTTGAACACATTACATCACTTGACATTGTCGAACGTTAATCCTAGTCGATAAATCCTATGAACTTGTCCTAATTTTCCTTCAGTCTTGGTACCATTACCAACCACAAAATCAGAATTTCCTGTTTGGTGCCTTTAGCTTTCCTAAAACAAACTGATCGTCGTCTAGCACATTTCCAGTTCTCTTTTCCATTCGTCTGTTTATTATTCTTGTCAGCAAGTTGAATGCATGAGCCGTTAAGCTGTGCCATAAATCTCGCACTTGTCAACTCTGGCAGTCTTCAGAACTGAGTTGAAGATGTTTTTCCGAACTACAGATGGTATGTCGCCATCCTCACACATTCTACACATCAATGTGAATAGTTTTGTTGCCACCTCGCAGTTATTTTCGCAATTTTGATACAATGTTACCTGTCCCTTTTGCCTTATTCGATCTTAAGTCTTTCAAAGTTCGTTCAAATACTGATTCTACTACTAGAGCCCCATCTCCTCCCTGTCGAGTCTTGTTTCTTCTTCTGCCACGTCATCAGACAACTCTTTCCGTTCAGAGAAACCATCAATGTACTCTCGAAACCTACCCGCTCTCTCGCTTGCATTTAACAGAGGAATTCCCATTGCACTCTTAATGTTACCACCCTCGCTTTTAATTCCCGAATGTTTATTTGACCTCTCTATATGCTGATTCAGTATTTCCGCCAATCATTTTTTTTCTGTTTCTTCACCTTTTTCCTGCACCCATTTTGCCTTAACTTCCCTTCACTGCCTATTTATTTCATTGCTAAGTGAGTTGTGCTTCTGTATTCCTGAATTTTCCTGAACATTTTCGTACTTCCTCCTTTCATCAATGAACTGAAGTATTTATTCCGTTACCCAAGGTTTCTTCGCAGCTACCTTCTTTGTACCAACGATTTTCTCTCCAACTTCTGTGATTGCCCTCTTCAGGGATGTCCATTCATCTCTTCGTTATCGCAGTATCTATAGCCTTAGAGAATTTCAAGCGTAACTCTTCATTCCTCAGTACTTCCGTAACCTACTTCTTTGTCCACTGATCCTTCAGGAATATTGTTTTAAGCCTTAGCCCCATTTTCTTCATTACTAAATTCTGATCTGAGTCAATATCTGCTCTTGGGTACGCCTTATGTTACAGTACCTTATTTCGGAATCTCTGCCTGATCATAGCACTGCTTTTGTAAGAGTTAAAGTAAACGAAAGTCACAGCTAAGATCTTCAAGTTTAAAATACAAATTAAATGTGTAAATGCGTCTCTTCTTGCAGAAGTATGAAATGTAGATACTCCCGGACCTTATGCGGCTGAATAAGTAACAATGACGAGTATTTCAGCACAGAATAGTAATGGGTTACAAAATCAGAAAATTTAATTAAAACTCATTCACCTTGCGGCTAGGAATGTGTGGTCACACTAGAGACAGAAACAGAACCGGGAAATAAGCGGTATGTCGGACGTGGGCCAGGCCTCGGAGTGTTACAACACCATGCTGAGAGAAAGAGAGAGAGAGAGAGAGAGAGAGAGAGAGAGAGAGAGGACGCGCTCAGCAGAAAACTGCATGGCACAGAAAACGAACGGAAACGTGAGACACATATTTGTTAGTTCACTAGAAATGTCTAAAGGAACTGAACCTGTTTTATAAGAACCAGTATCAGAGATTCTTCTCAGCTGTTAGAACCTTATTAGGCGAACACAGCAGAATGAGGAAGCATCCGATCATTACGAACCGAGCATCGCATTAAAGCCTCACGTTAGTTCCCTTTAAATATTCGAGGTCTCCAGTTCTCAAGGAGCTGGCCATTGGGATCACTGGTGCTCACGGTAATAGCATTCGATTCTATGATTACGATACTGAAGCGAATCTACATCACAGATATTCCAGAACAGCCTATGTAGCAGCCGAAGTCATACTATTCTCAACCTACCTTTGCTGATAGAAAAAATGATTGTCATCCAAAAACATATCAGAGTGCTCACAGAAGTTCAGAAACCGGAATGAGGGCCAATTGTAGTCTACGTCCCCTTTCAAAGCTTTAGCTTAATTTATTTACTTAGATTTTCCTATTTGAATCACCAGTCTCCTGACTGTCTTAACGGATGTTCTATCATCCTGTCCCTTTCCCTTGTCAGTGTTTTTTACATATTCCAACATCTCCGATTCTGCGCAGAATCTCCTCATTCCTTACTTTGTTAGTCCACAGTCATTAGCACCACATCTCAAGTGCGTCGATTCTCTACTTTTCCGGTTTTCCCACAGTCCGTGTTCCACTATCACACAATGTTGTGCCCCAAACATACATTCTCAGACATTTCTTCCTCAAATTAAGGCCTATGTTTGATACAGGTAGACTTCTTTTGGCCATGAATGTCCTTTTTGCCTGTGCTAAACTGCTTTTGATGCCCACCTTACTCATTCCGTCATGGGTTATTTTGCTGAATAGGTACCAGAATTCCTTAACTTCAGCCAGTTCGTGGCCATGAATCCTGATGTTAAGTTTCTCGTTGTTCTCATTTCTACTGCTTCTCATTACCTTCGTCTTTCTTCAATTTACTCTCAATCCATATTCTCTATTCATAGGAGATTTTTTTTCAATTCAACAGATTATGTGATACTTGTTCACTTTCGCTCAGCGAATGTCATCAACGAATCGTTCCATTGATATCTTTTCACGTTGAATTTTAATTCGATTCCTGTATCTTTCTTTTATTTCCATCATTGCTTCTTCAATGCACAGAATGAACAGTAGGGGCGAAGGACTACATCCCTGTCTTACACCCTTTCTAATCTGAGCACTTCGTTCTTGATCGTCCATTCTGATTGTTCCCTTTTGGGTCTCGTACATACTGTATATTACCCGGCTCTCCCTATAGCTTACCCTTTTTTTTCAGAATTTCGAACACGATACACCATTTTAAATCGTCGAACAGTTTTTTCAGGTTGACAAATCATATGAACGTGGTTGACAAATCCTATTAACGTGTCTTGATTTTTCTTTAGCCTTACTTCCATTATCAACCACAACGTCAGAATTGCCTCTCTCGTGCCTTTACCTTTTCTAAAGCCAAACTGATCGATATGTAGCACATACTCAATGTCCTTTTCAGTTCTTCTGTATATTATTCTTACCAGCGACTTGGATACATGGGCTTTTAACCAGATTGTGCGCTTATTCTCTAAAATTACGATTCTTGCCGTTTTCGGAATTCTGTAGATGATATGTTTTCGAAAGTCAGACAGTATGTCGCCAGACTCATACATTCCACAAACCATCGTGAAGAGTCCTTTGGTTGTCACTTCCCCCAATGATTATAGAAATTCTGATGGAATGTTATCCATCCCTATTGCCTTAAGTCCTCCAAAGCTCTTTTAAATTCTGATTCTAGTACTGGATCCCTTATCTCTTCTAAATCGATTCTTGATTTATCTTCCATCACATCAGACAAATCTTCCCCCTCATAAGCCTTTCAGTGTATTCTTTCCATATATCCGCTCTCTTGGCTGTTTTTAGCAGTGGAATTCTCTTTGCACTCTTAATGTTTCCACCCTTGCTTTCAGTGACACGCAAGGTTGTTTTGACTTTCGAAATATACTGAGTTTTTGCTTCCGACAATAATTTCTTTTTCGATTTCTTCACATCTTTCAAGCAAGTATTTCGGCGCAGCTTGCCGGCACTTCCTATGTATTTCATTCCTCAGCGACTTGTATTTCTGTACTCCTGAGTGTCCCAGAATATTTTTGCACATCCTCCTTTCATCAATCAACTGAAGTATTTCTTCTCCTACCCATGCTTTCTTCGCAGTTATGTTCTTTGTACCTATGTTTTCCTTTCCACCTTCTGTGTTTGCCCTTTTTAGTAATGTCCATTCCTGTTCAACTGTCCTGCCTGTTGAGCTATTCCTTACTGCTGAATTTATAGCTTTAGAGAACTTAAAGGGTATCTCGTCATCCCTTAGTACTTCCGTATCCCACTTCCCTTTCCATAGGTCAGGTATCCATAGAATTAAATGTCCTGTCTGCAATGCTTGCAGCTGGATGCCAGATTCGGTGTAGATGTCGGTTTAGATCCTGAAAAGCTTACAAAAAAAATTATGGTCGGTGTACGCCTTTCTGAACGTGACCATGGTACAACAGTTTTCGTCTTCTCACATGAAGATGAATCACCAATGCGGGAGGGCAAGATGTATAGACCTGTCAGAGGAGTTGGAAATTTTTTGGCATGCGACGCTGTCTCGTGTAACATTGCTTAATGAGCAAGTGGCCTCGACAACCCTACAGTTTTGGGAATTGTTAAAAAGTCAATAGTATCCGACTACAACGGGCCAATCTAAGAGGCACGTTGATTTGACAATAACGAACTATTTACGATTTACACTCATTCTTTATTGCATATGAGTGCAATGTTTCTGGAGAATAATGTAATGTATTTCCACACATTATTGCATAATGCAGTTGACAGTTTATCAGTTTTAACACCACACTCTGTAAATTATAATGGATTTTATATGAAACTTTTGAGAGAGGCATTTTGAAGTAAAAAGATTTCTGGCCTTTCGACATACTGCTGATGGCACGATGACTCCTGTCTGCTCCAATTCCTTTTATCTTTACTTAGTACGTAGAATAGTTTTAATAAAAAATTTCACCAACTTTGGTATTTTGAATAAGATGGTTTGTATTTTGTAGATTACGATAAAATGTAAAGTGTTTAGCAATAACAGATGCCACTGGTTAGTTCATGCAATTACCAACATGTATAAATATAAAACGTTACTCACTGCTTTTAGTTACAATCACTGTTTAGCTTCCTGTACATAAGTTTTAAAAACTATAAAATAATAAATAAAATGATAAGAAATACGAGTTACAAAATAAAGCTAATACTTGTTGTCAACGCGTCATAATTGGAAGGAGAAATCTGTAGACTAGTATCACGTACAGCTGTGTTGTAACTGTAAACACAGGCCTCAATGTGAACTCGGCCTCTTACATGAATAGTTCAGTTGGGACTAAGTGCAGATACAAGAAGTTTCAATGTTTTATCTTTTATTTATTGGTGCAGCATTTTACGATTGACTCCCATTTAAAGATTATGCAACTGTACATTAATAGGGGATGCATGTTACCTTATTGTGATTGGTTCTCCACATATTTATACCTCTGTAGATGGCCACACATTGGCCGAAACCTATAGAAACAATAAAAGTTATTTGCGACTGGTTGCTGTATCTTTTACTAGGCAGGGCACAGCTGATTCCGCATGGTATCAAACCTGAGCAGACAAAATGTTTCAACTTAAGTCGCCAGCAGGTACAATGATGTTAACAGCACCAGGCGGCAGCCACGGAAAGAGTGTCTCCACGTGCCCTTATTCAAACTCAAAATTCTGCATTAGGCATCCGATTGGCCGGCAAGGCTCCACGTTAAAAGTACAGATTCCAGATATACTTGCGCGACTGCTACGGTCGCAGGTTTGAATCCTACCTCGGGCACGGATGTTTGTGATGTCCTTAGGTTAGTTAGGTTTAAGTAGTTCTGAGTTCTAGGGGACTGATGACCACAGATGTTAAGTCCCACAGTGCTCAGAGCCATTTTGAACCAGATATACTTCTCATTACGCAAGCAAAGATAAGACTTCTCTAGGAGACGAGAGAAAAGACCATAAGTTCTCTGAGCAATATCAGTCACTCGCAACTCCTGTATTGATACTTAATACGAATCACATTTCTAACAGACGGCTGTTAAATTGTAGTACATTTCTCGGATGTTTTTGACCAGATGTTTCATTGCCAACATATGCAATCATACTATAGTCGTATTTTCAAGAGCTTCCGAGTAGTATTAAAAATGCATCGTTCTATTTGGTTCAATATCTCGTTTGGTACAGTAGCTAAAGTGGATTAGCTGCACCAAGTGGCCACGCGGCCCCTCCCGCCGGAGGTTCGAGTCCTTCCTCGGGACTGGGTGTGTGTCTGTGTGTGTTTTTCTTAGCGTAAGTTTAAGTAATGTGTAAGTTTAGGCGCCGATGACATTAGCATTTTGGCTCCTTAAGAATTAACACACATTTTTAAAGTAGATTAATATGAGACAAAATTATTTGTCTCTGCATTGCAGAAAACCTCGTTTCGATTCTTCGAACCATTAAGGAAATGAAATAGTTGTTACATATTACGCGAATAACCTTGTATATTTGTACAAAACACAATAGTGATCACGTTTTATGGGTAAATAGCAGTTTGGGACGAATTAGGCTATCTTTGTGTTCAAAATACAGGAGAGACTGTTAGTACCATAGGTGTCAACTGGTGCACGTTGTTACGTTGTATACAATGGATTAATATCTCTTATCTCCATAAGATGCGACAAACGTAGTTCCATTACAAAGTTCTACCATCAATTAAATATCCATTAATTATTACACTCTCATAAGAGGCTTAACATCATCTGAGGACGTTGGTTTTAACTGGATGGAAAGTCAACGAACGTAATCAGTTAACATAGGTTGTCGCCGCACAACCTTTTACCGATTTAACTACCTCGAAATATTCCAAATTTTATCTGCCTGTAAGTTGTCCCGATTTCCTACAGTAACATTCAGATACAGCTACCACATGGAAGACATTCGGTAACTGTGTCGTCAAGTTGACACACGTGAGCGAATTAACCGCTGAGGAAAGAGATCGCCAATATTCGTCCCTGAGCGTATAATGTCTCGAACCACGGAGGATTAATTAAATTACCACACGCAGCACGCGAGTGGGCTGAAAGTTAAACGTGAAGTTTGAGTGAGAGCTGAAGAGAGGCGCGCCATCTTCCCACAGGGATCCGAGCCGCTGCGACTTAACAAGCTAGTTAATTAATGCCCGCCGTTTAATCAATCTCATCCGATCCCGCACCGCGCTGCCGGCGGACCGTTATGAATTATGTAAGGAGTTTCAAGTGCGCAACGGAACTGGAGCACGTGGAAACCACCGAAACGTATTCTGTACACGAGTGGCCATTATTATGTGGTTGAAACAAATGGGGGACTTGTGTGACGAAGGCTCCTCCCAAACAATAATTTACTCAACGTAATAGTTTCGAGAGAATAAAGAAATTACTATAGTTAATTGCTATGTTGAGGTAGTTCACTGTTATGGATAAAAACACAACCATGTGTATAAAATTACTTTAAATATTTGAATCTTCCTGAATGATGAAAACTGCGTGCAGAACCGAGTCTTGAATCTTCCGCGTTCCGTGGCAAGTGCCATACCTTCTGTGTTATCCTAGTACAACTACATACAGAGTCGCATACACAGCGTTCTGATCCTATATAACTTGCGGGACTCCTAGGAGAAGAAACATGGCGGAAAAATGGCTTCTCTACAGCCTATAGGACTCTTTCCAGAATCTTGCAGGAGTTCTAGGACCACACGGTGTCCAGCAGAACTCTAATGAAGTTTCTAAGGAAGGAGAAAAGGTACTGGAGGAAGTGAGCTTTGAATGGTAGGGGGGCTGGGGGGCAAAAGATGAGAGGGGTGGAGGGGAGGAGGAAGAGATTGTGAATCGCGCTTGGATAGTTCAATCTGTAGAGCACTTTCTAGCTAAAGGCAATAGTCGCAAACAGTTTTAATTTGCCAAGAATCAGCGTATACTCCATTGCAGTGTGAAAATTCATTCTAGTTACTTCTTGGATGTGTTTCGTGTTAGCTGAACATGCAGAACCAAGGAAGTAAACTGCTACATACAATTTACATCATCCTCGTGATTTATGTGTTTCGTACGTTTACAGCCTGTTGCTCAGTGTTTTATTGGCCACAGAAGTAAGCAACAAACAGCCACTGTTTGAGTAGGACTGTCTGTGTTTACGGTTTATACCAGGCCTATTCATCGATCTGCTCGTGTGAGCCGTCTCGCTTTCTCGCGACGGCAGAGGGCAACTGGCTGGCTAAAGGCGACATGTGATGGGGAAAGCAGAGGGGAGGGTCAGGTAGGGAGAGAGGGATCGGAGCTGGGTAACTTCGCAACGAGTCTTAATTCCAAGACTGATAATGTCGTATTATACGGAGACGTACTGCGTCACGGTACCTCATTAACTCTTTTTGTCTCAAATTTATTTTCTATTACTATTGTTTTAATAAGAAGTTGCAACGAAATGGAACACCTATTTTTTATACATTTTGATGAAGTGAAGAACATGGGGCATCTATGTACGAAACACTATATTTTTTACATTCGATGCATTCTTATGATGAATGCCGTTTTATTACGAGATTTAAATTGTCAAATTTATATTTCGTTATCATTTTATCTGTGTTTGAAACACTGGATGAAAGTTAACGTTATTTACATTGCTTTTCGCTAAGGCCTCAGCATCTCGTAACACTCTCTGAACACTGCTATTGTCAACAAAAGCATTTTAATGATTGAGCTTCCCTTCATTGCAGAAAAAAGCTGCCATGTGCCGATCGATAAATCGACATAATCGTAACTGCAGATCTGAAAAGATGAGGAAATTTTCGTTGAGGAAAGTTCTTATTTATCATGCAACTGCCTATTCCACTGTATGTCTATAAATTATAAATGCATGTTAGCTTTCTGATGGCGGACATCAACAGTACATTAGTGAAACTGCGCAACGCTTTATAAACTAAAAAGCAATATGGTAACTTGCTATAACTGCGGATTCATTTTTTGACTTTTCCTCCTCAAACAAAAACAAAAAAAGAAATATTCATAGTGTAAATGACGAGGAAAATTATTCAGACATTTATTTCTCTGCTCCAATATGATGATAGCCTTCTACAACAGTCACAGCACATAATTGCGCTTTCTTTAAATTGTGCAGCTGAACTTCTCGCTATTCAGCTTGCAAGTGTCCATAATCCTTTGCATTATAGGTTCTATGATGAAGATACAAATTGATTTATTTCGTTCTGTTCCGAATTTTGAAGCACACTAAACATTTCAAGACACCGTTACATACACTACTCGCCATTAAAATTGATGCACCAACAAGAAATGCAGATGATAAACGGGTATTCACTGGACAAATTTATTATTCTAGAACTGACATGTGACTATATTTTCATGCAATTTGGGTGCATAGGTCCTGAGGAATCAGTACCCAGAACAACCACCTCTGGCTGCAATAACGGCCTTGATACGCCTGGGCATTGAGTCAAACAGAGCTAGGATGGCGTGTACAGGTACAGCTGCCCATGCAGCTTCAACACGATACCACGGTTGATCAAGAGTAGTTATTGGCGCTTTGTGACGAGCCAGTTGCTCGCTGGCCAAGGCAGCAGTCGCACATTCTCTGTATCCAGAAAGCCCCGTACAGGACCTGCAACATGCGGGCGTGCATTGTCCTGCTGAAATGTTGGGTTTTGCAGGGATCGAATGAAGGGTAGAGCCACAGGTCGTAACACATCTGAAATGTAACGTCCACTGTTCAAAGTGCCGTCAATGCGAACAAGAGGTGACCGACACGTGTAACCAATGGCACCCCATACCATCACCCCGGGTGATACGCCAGTATGGCGATGACGAATACACGCTTCCAATGTGCGTTCACCGCGATGTCGCTAAACACGGATGTGACCATCATGATGCTGTAAACAGAACCTGGACTCATCCGAGGAAATGATGTTTTGCAATTCGTGCACCCAGGTTCGTCGTTGAGTACACCATCGCAGGCGCTCCTGTCTATGATGCAGCGTCAAGGGTAACCGCAGCCATGGTCTCAGAACTGATAGTCCATGGTGCTGCAAACGTCGTCGAACTGTCCGTGGAGATGGTTATTGTCTTGCAAATGTTCCTATCTGTTGACTCAGGGATCGAGACGTGGCTGCACGATCCGTTGCAGCCATGCGGATAAGATGCCTGCCATCTCGACTGCTAGTGATACGAGGCCGTAGGGATCCAGCTGGCGTTCCGTATTACCTTCCTGAATCCACCGATTCCATATTCCGCTAACAGTCATTGGATCTCGACCAACGCGAACAGCAATATCGCGATACGATAAACCGCAATCGCGATAGGCTACAATCCGACCGTTATCGAAATCAGAAACGTGATGGTACGCATTTCTCCTCCTTACACGAGGCATCACAACAACGTTTCACCAGGAAAAGCCGGTCAACTGCTGTTTGTATATGAGAAATCGGTTGGAAACTTTCCTCATGCCAGCACGTTGTAGGTGTCGCCACCGGCGCCAACCTTGTGTGAATGCTCTGAAAAGCTGATCATTTGCATATCACAGCATCTTCTTCCTGTCGGTTAAATTTCGCGTCTGTAGCACGTCATCTTCGTGGTGCAGCAATTTTAATGGCCAGTAGTGTACAATCAACACATAGGCATCTTACGCTGATGTAAAGTGATGTTGATGTATGAGACGTTCATCGTGAAGTTCCTGATATCGTCGTCATTCTGCTTTTCACCTCTGTAAAAGGAATGTTGTCCTTAATACACACTGCATCGTAAGTGTCTACAATGTAACGGCAAAAAAGACGCTCAATGAAGATATAATCCGAATGGGACTTAAATCGGTCCATGTGATGTACATGTAGAAACAAAACAAATGATTACAACTTCAGAAAAATTGAATGATGTATTCAAAATGGAAGGCTTCATAAAGTCAGCAAGTCAATAACGCGTTGATCCACCTACGACAATCATGCAAGCAGTTATTCAGTTTGGCATAGATTCATAGAGGCTTTGGACGTCGTACTGAGGGATATCGCGCCTAATTCTGTCCAATTGGAGCGTTATGTCGTCAAATCCCGAGCGGTTGGAGGGACTCTGCCGATAATTGTCCAAACGTTCTTGGCAAACACAAAGACAAGCCCCAGGGAGAAAGCGAGCGTGAGTGATTTGCCTCTCCTAGCCGCATCCTGATCAAGCCTGCTTTAGACTGACAGGGCTCAAAAGATCATTTCCACGCATTTTCACTTTATCACAAGAAGGCTTCTTAGCAAGGTAAGTTGCCCTCGAGCTGACGTGGACCACAACATACGTTCATTCGCTACTGTAAGACACAAAAATGACGATCTGCCTCGTAGTGCTCGCTGATCATCACCAACACCAGCTGATGCCCACCACCTACAAATTATGGCTGGTAGGTACCAAGAGGAGAATGCACCACATCTGCACACTGCCTATTCTGGAGCTACTGGGAGATATATGCAGCACCACAATTCTACTGTTTCCACAAAATCAATTTGGTCTCATCCATGACTTAAGTAACCGTACAGTGGAATGGTACGCAAAAATCTTTTCTAAGGAAACGCCAGGAGCCGAGAGTGGATTAATGGCACCAGCTTATCTTTACTGGCGACAGCAGAATTCGTCCAATGCCTCATGATCTTTGCACAAGAATGTGCAGCAGCCCGGGTACCGAGCGATGTGGCGCAGTGATTAGGACTCCAGACTCGCGTTCTGCAGGACGGTGGTTCAAATCTGCATCCGGCCACCCTGATTTAGGTTTACCGAGGTTTCTCTAAATCGCTTCCGGCCAATGCCGAGTGGCTCCTTTGAAAGGGCACGGCCGACTTCCCTCCCCATCCTTCTCTAATACAATGTGACCGATGACCTCGCTATTCGTTTCCTTCCCCCAAATCAGCCAACCAAACAAGTGACCGTTTACCATCTGCCTCTGGCAAGACGTGTCTCGGGCTCTGAAGTAATATGCGTTAATCATTTTTTTGGGTTTGTATCGTAAACAAATGGAGACTCCTCCTCATGCATCTCGAGGGTGATTTGATGGTTCAAATGGCTCTAAGAACCATGGGACTTTACATCTGAGGCCATCAGACCCTAGACTTAGAACTACTTAAACCTAACTAACCTAAGGACATCACACACATCCATGCCCGAGGCAGGATTCGAACCTGCGACCGTAGCCGCAGCGCTGTTCCGGACTGAAGTGCCTAGAACCGCTCGGTCACAGCAGCCGGCGAAGATGATTTGAGAGTTGTGCAGTAACAGTGCGTGTTTCTCGCACCTGTTGTTCATATGTACAGTTAACATTTCGGCGAAGGTTGTCAGGACAATAATTTCGCCCCCTCGTGAGTATCTACCACCAGGAGAAAAAATAGTAATTCCTTACTTATGCATTTCAGTTTTATAACGCTTTTCGTATATATTACGTAATTTATGTGGTAGCTGTATCCAATCTGACGACAATATATTAAATGTTCAGTTTTGTAATTTTCTGGTTTTTTGTTACTCCACTGCTGTTTCTGGGGGACTTTTGCTACTTAGTTTGCAAACGTCTGGCCGTTTCAGTCCACAGCTTATGTTCCGCTCATGGAATGCATCAGCTTTGCCACTGGTGGTTTATGGTTGACTGTTCATCATGGTTTTTTTTTTGTTATGGTAAAAGTACAATTGAGTGCATTTCCAAATGAATTTATACTGTATGTTTCGAAAACGGTGGTGATCTAAGAAAGTATAAAGAAAGTGTCTGTTGTGAAGGAAGAAATTTTTCCTTAGTCCGTATTTTCTAGTAGCGATGAATAAAATTGCTCAGTACTGGTAAAAATCGTAATTGTAGCCTGGAGTGAGGCATAATACTGGAAATCAAAATGAGCTTCTGAGCACCTTCATTCCAGACAGCGCTACAACTTTCGTGCCGATGTATGGATACGATAAGTTAAATGACGAATGAAAAGGGCTTTTTTTATCTTAACTTACGTGGACTTCGCTAATGCTGGGCTGAAATTTAGTACGTTCTTAAGTTTACAACACTACGCAAATTCTGATTTTTTGGTAGGTACATTTAATAAGTGGCCACACACATGGCATGGAATTATACACTGAATAGCCAAGGAAACTTTTACACCAGCCTAATATCGTGCAAGGTTCCTGCGGGCACACATATGTGCCGCAACACGACGGGGAATGAACTCCACTAATGTCTAAAGAAGTGCCGAAGGGAACTGGCGCCATAAAGCCTGCAGGGTTGTCCATAAATCCGTAAGAGACGCCTGGGTGGAGATCTGAACAGCACTTTGCAATACATGCTCAATAATGTTCATGTATCGGGAGTTTGGTGGCCAGCGGGAGTGTTTAAAGTCAGAAGAGTGTTCCTGGAGCCACTCTGTAGCAATTCTGGATGTGTGGGGTGTCGCATTGTCCAGCTTGAATTTCCCAAGTCCGTCGGAATGCACAATGGACATGAATGGATGCAGGTGATCAGACAGGGTCTTTACGTACTTGTCACCTGTCAGAGTCGTATCTAGACGTATGAGGGGTCCCATCCAACTGCGAACACCCCATACCATTCTAGAGCCTTCACAAGATTCAACAATCCTCTGCTTACATGCAAGGTCCATGGATTCATGAGGTTGTCTCCATACCCTTACGCGTCCATCCGCTCGATACAATTTGAAACGAGACTTGTCCGACCAGGAAACACGTTTCCAGCCATCAACAATCCAATGTCATTGTTTACTGGTCTAGCCGAGGCGTAAAGCTTTGTGTTGCGCAGTCATAAAGAGTACACGGGCGGGCCTTCGACTGCGAAAGGCCATTTCGATGATGTTCCGTTGACTGGTTCACACGGTGACACCTGCCGATTGCCAAGCATTGAAATCTATAGCAATTCGCGGACGGATTGCACTTCTGACACGTTTAACAATTCTCATTAGTCGTCATTGGTCTCGTTCTTGTAGGATCATTTTTCTTTCTTTTTTTTTCGGTCGCAGCGATTTCGGAGACCCCATTTCATCGCTAACTTTGAGGTGCCGTCGCACGTGCTGCGACTGTAACACCACGTTCAGACTCACTTACATATTGATAACCTGCAATTGTAGCAGCAGTAACCGGTCTAACAACTGCGCCAGGCCCTTGTTGTCTTATAAAGGCATTGCCGACCGCAGCGCCGTATTCTGCCAGTTTACAAATTTCTGTATTTGAATACGCGTGCCTGTACCAGTTTCTTTGGCGCTGCAGTGTAGATGGGTTGGATACAGGTTTCGAGGTCTTCGTTGCTTATTATTTGTTGGGCTACGCAAGCCTAAAAGGAATCGCAGTTATTTCAACAAACATGTTCGTGGCATATTCTGTATGCGACGTGTCAGGTTCTTTACCTGCTGTGCTCCTGTGCAGGAACTTGTACCGAGACAGCTGGTTTCGATCGACACATAGGCTGCAGACAATTTCTCTGACAGAGACAGGTGTGCAAGCGTATCGTCTACAGTCGAACAGTGCGAGACACGAGGACCTCGGATGGTGACTAAGACACTCGTGGCCCTAAAGACTCGTGAGTCAGAAGTGTGTGGTGACAGAGCTCTGTACAAAATTCGTACTGAAACATTAAAAAGTATCGGTAGTAAGTCGACGGACCTGTTCAGAAACTGTTGGTCAGCTATTGCTTGTGCATGCTAGAGAGAGGACCCAGAAATGTTTTCTTTCTGATGAAACATGTTTGCATTTGTACCAACACCTGACCTTTACAGATTACGTTAGAGTCCTCTACGTAATGTGAAGACAGGAGCGGGGACTGCTACTAGTAGCACACAAATAACTAGACGGATCATATTACATCTATCCATAAATTCAGATAGGTGTCTGAATAATTTTTAAGAGAACTATCACAAAAGGTTTTACCGCCAGTGATGAGGCAAGTTTGGCTCTAAAGGATCTAGTTCCAATGAAGCGTTTATGTTTATCGCAGATATGTATTTTCCTGATCTTCCAGCTTCAGAATAATTAAGCGATATCTATTCGACGTGGAAAGTGCATTTACCTAAAACTGATGTATGTGCAGTATTTTAGCGGCAGGCTGCGAAATTTCAGAAAAAAGCGACTGTAAGAGTCTCTTTTTAAGTTATAGCTCTGTTTAAATCAGTTTGGTATCTGGCTTTTCAAATTCGAAGTAGGCACACAGTTTGCCGACAGCCACCTCTATATTCTGCCATCCCTGGAAAACGGCAGCTTTCTTTCACAAAAATCACCTGAACATTGGAACTTTACACAAGCTGCGTATCACTACAGTGTCTCGGAGCATACCAAAATCTGTTCTAAGTTTTAATTAGGGCTGATTCTTACATATCTCGATATTTACATGTTTTGGTCTGTAGTCGTAAATTTATTAGTCTACCGAGAAATAAAAGTACATTTATAGACTAAATAAAATATTTGCTCCCTATTAGAGTTAAGGCATTTTTAACGAGTGTAATTTTCTCAATGGAGAAAACTTAGAAAGTTATCACGTCATACCTCGCAAGTTAATGATCTGTATTAGTTTCTGACGTTGATAGCCAAATTAGCTCTTTTGGTAGTGTGTATTCCCTAAGTTTCGTATCGCTTTACGCTTGCTGTTTTGAGGTTCAGGAAACGACATTTTCGTAATTTTGTCAATATTTTATTCATAGCAAGTATAAAATGCAAAATCTTGTATGTTACACAAAAATTACGAAAACTCGCAATATAGTGCCTCTTAGTTTGACAAAAACCTGTTCTTAAATGCAATTACACCCAGAATTAGATTTTTTTCTTTTCTCAGTCGAAATGTTTGCCGCCGGAAAATTTTCCTACCGCAGAACTGACAGGTCCAATTGATTATGTAGCGGACATGGCAACCAAGTAGGAACCAACAATGCTAGACTTCCATTGGTATTTCGTGGTGTGGGCAGCTACTAAGCTATCTGGCAAAACGCCGACGACAAGACTCTGATTATCCTGGTTAATGCGGATCCGGGACTGCACGGATAACTGGACAACTGGAGAATCCAAAATACACATGTTTTTTTTACCGAAAACAGCTGGTTTCTGTACATGAAAATGATATATTTCGCATTAGAAAGTCTACTACATAGTTACTCGTGCGAAACTCGGGCTCTTATTTACAAAATTGCACGTAAAAAACTCTTTTATTAGCTGCTGTTAAATCCTCGGGTATGTATGGTCGTGATCAATGAAACTCTTCCGTTCTGAACGTTTCGTCCAGCGCAGAAGAGTTCGTGGTACGAATGAGTCTTCTCAGCTGACGGGTCGCATGTCGGAGAGTGACATAAACATTGAGAAAAAGGAGCGTTACACGTGATCGGAAGAGATAAACCTTGTGAGAGATGAAACTTTACTATGGAGCTGCGTTTGCCACATGTAAAAGTTGTCTATACATTATGTATAGCTATTGCCCATATATCCTGTCTTCTTTTCTACCAAAATTATCGAAATGGTTTGGTTCAAAAATGACTCTGAGCACCACGGGACTCAACATCTGAGGTCATCAGTCCCCTAGAAATTAGAACTACTTAAACCTAACTAACCTAAGGACATCACACACATCCATGCCCGAGGCAGGATTCGAACCTGCGACCGTAGCAGTCACGCGGTTCCGGACTGAAGTGCCTAGAACCGCACGGCCACCGAGGCCGGCGAAATGGTTTGGTACTTTCCCTAATCAGAAAAGACTTGCGTTCCTTCAGCCGTGTATTCACGTTTGTCTTGGTAGTGCTAATATAATCCTAATCACACATACACGCTATTTTATACATCACAGATACCAACTGAACTGGGCGGTGCTTTTGTACATGTACGTAGTGTGTTGTTGAAATCTGATGTGCTTATTCAGGAAAGTTTGTGAAGTTCTAAATACAATTATAAAAACATAATTAATTTATTATTGTAGATTTAAGATGATAAAAGAAAACGCTTATGTACGGTACGAGCTCATCTGCAAAAACAGAAAAAAGAACAATAAAAACAAGGATCCCAGTAGGCTGGAAGAAAAAACTGTTTTTGCCCTTGTCGTTCTGAACCTCAGTGGGCACGACATAACGTGAATCACATGAGTAATAGTGTATTTGTTCTATTTATAACCGTTCTCGTTTTCATTTCTCTCAAAAATTCGCCGCCGAAGTATATACAGATAATCCACAAAGAGAGTAATCTAATCACCAATACTCGGGAACTTGCTTTGTTTAAAGTTGAGTACACTGCCTTCCAAAGTGTGAAAGGTCCAGAAGGCGTCATCAGATGTCTATGGAACATCGAACACTTTCACACCATTGGTCGGTGTGTAAAATGGCCCCCAGATTGCATCAGAGTTGTTCGTGCTTAGTGTACGTCTGTAGTTGTGTTCCCAGGCCCCGTTTGATATGAAAGAGGATTGATCAGTGTCACATTGAACTATAAAGGACAGGGTGATGATGTGGTCTTGTCTTATTTAGATGGCATTATGAACAGAAAACATAATTTGAAATGGATCTCATTGTTGGACACCTTTTGACTGATTCGTCGATCTGTGAAATATCCAGTTTTGTGAGCCACTTAGATGTGAAAGTGGCCCAATTTTGGACTGCACGCGAGCTTGAGTTCAAGAAGTGCGTCGTCAAGGTTCAGATCGATCACGTCTGAGCGTCGCTAGGGGGATCGCCGTATTGTGCAGAAAGCGCATCGTAACCAATTCATATCTGTGTCTCCCATCCGAATACAGTTAATGGACTTTCTGCAGCAATCTGTGGCGTACCGCAGAACTGGTCAGAGCCTATCAGCTGCCGTACAAGGGGATTACCGACCCACGCGCAGACTGCAGTTAACGGCTGTGTTTGGAGAAGTGACACGACCAGGAGGCATGGACTACTGGTGTATGACGTCACATATTGTTAAACGATGAATCGTAGTTGTGCAATAGCCCAGGAAGGCCATCGTCGGCGAGTACAACGGCGATCTGGGAAGAGATCTCATTCTTCCAGTGTTTTAGAGTAATAAGGTAGTGTTACTCTGGTGTCACAGTGTGTACAGACTACAGGTCACGGCTGTCGACGGTTAGTGTTAGGGAACGGTATAACGGTACATTATGATTATCCTGCGCCCGCATGAGGTACCTTTCATGTAAGATGACCATTCTACCAGGACAACGTCTCTCTACATGTGGCACGTTTTCTAAGCTGCCTGCGTGGCGCTGAGTGGCCAGCAGGATCAGCTCATCTGTTAGACCAGATCGAACGTAAATTCGGCCAGTTGCCAGTAACCGTAACATCAAGGAACAGTTATAGCGGTTGTGGACTTGAGGGTGAGCTTGTCTCAGAAGAAGGCACGATACGTTAATGACACACTTCCCAACCATGCTATTGCATATGTCCATGTCAGCGGGGGTGCAACATCGTACGGATAAGTGGCCTCATGGCCTCATACTACCAAGTTATTTGTAATTGTGAATCGATTTTGTAATCACCCAAAATATCTCACTTGCCGTATAAAACCTTGAAGTTTCATTTCGTTTCCTCAGCTGCTTGCGGGTACTTCATTTTTTTTAACAGGCAGTGAATAATACTAACCTAGGATAGGTGGGGGGTAAAGCCTCGCCTGGGCAAAGAAATCGCATCGATTGAGATGTTGACCACCAGGTGGCAGGTTCGGCATATTGCAACATCATACCACCGTAGTACGTCTAGGCAGGTCTCTCTAGAGTTTGTCACTAATTACACGTAACTTTTCTGATATTTTACTTGAACAATGTATAACGTAGAGTTTGAAAAGAAGAACTAAGAGATTACTCGTTCACACTGCCGCATTTAAGCTTCACTTTCGCGTGGAAGTAATTGTTCCTATATGTACCCAAAATCAACAATGGCGCATTTGTCAGCAAATGGCAAAATGGGGCAGACGCCCACAGGTGTTTCCGAGCAAATCACCGCTGCTCCAACTGTATGAGGACAATCCTTGAATGCTAATCAACAGGATAAAATGACATTCAGTCTGTGTAGTCTCACCTGAAGATATAATTCTGCTTTCTAAAATAACGAATTAGGGGAAACCTTCGGGAGAAACTTTGAAATCTGTGCTTTTAAAGTCTTCACCCAGTAAAAAAAATAGAACGAATGGAAGAAGAATGCATGAGAAAAGAAAAGCTTGCTAATAAAGGGAAAGACATGCTAAAGAAATAAAAGGACGTGCTGGAGAAACAAAAGTGCGTAAACTATATTTCATTACGTCGATGCTTAAGAAGGGAAGAAATTAGACCAGATAGCCAGCTGATTATTTTTCAGAGTCAGATTCAGACTTCTCACATCATGACAGTACCGCAGATGTACGTATGAACAAACCGTTTGGCGAAGAAATATCCGAGAAAGAGGAAGAACAAGGAAAAATCAGAGGACATAACGAAGCACGCTGATTTGTAGCTACCTAGATTGCTTAGCCTCAATGAGTGATTCTGTCAGGTTAATCTACTAATTCTCCTTTCGTGGACAAGAATTTTTTTTTTTTTTTTTTTTTTTTTTTTTTTTTTTTTTTTTTTTGAAGCAGTTAAGCATGATGTTCAAATTTACGAGACGTATCATTTCAGTACTGTGTCGGGTAACTTGGCTACAATACAACATTATTACAAAGAGTTGTTTCAAGTGTTGTTTATGCGTTCATCCATTTTTATTCACGCCTGTTTCAAATGGGGCAAAGACCGGTAATGAAGGGCTTTACCCCATTTTGTAGGGTAAAACCCCACGATTTTTGTTTTAGCTGAATTGTAGATTTCTCTTTAATTAATAAGAAGACAAAGCTGGAATATGAATAGGTTTTGGATAACATCCCCAACTATCACTTCAATTTTACAAAGCGACAAAATCTACGCATCATTGACCACAACATTAGAAAAAAAGTGGTTCAAATGGCTCTGAGCACTATGGGACTTAACATCTGAGGTCATCAGTCCCCTAGAACTTAGAACTACTTAAACCTAACCAACCTAAGGACATCAAACACATCCATGCCCGAGGCAGGATTCGAACCTGCGACCGTAGAAACATTAGAAAAACTGAAAACTGCAGGTCTTTGCTCCCACTTACCTTATGTGTGCTAGAGCTTAAAGCGTGCAGCCGGCGACTTCAAAATTAATTTCATAACATTGTTTGTATATTCGGTATTCTCTCACGTACGTTAGTTGCACGCAGTACCCAAGTCCTCAAGGGGAAGCTGCGAGCGCGGAACTTGTTCCTGGCTAGAGAGGCAGCGTGTGGGGGTGGGCGTAGCCTCGTGCTGAAGAGCTGTTAGCAGGGACAGGGGGACGCCGAGAGCCAAGGAGGCGGTTCTCGGCGTCCCCGGCAGGACAGCGCGGGACAGCGGCAATTAGGCGCGCTCAATAATGCAGCAACAGCAGCGGCAGAGGCAGCGGCACCCGCCTGGGACAAAGGCGTGCTGGGCGCTGGCCGCTGGGCGAGGAGAGGGTGTGAAGCGGCCGCTCCGTGCTGCGCCGCGTTGTTAGCTGCGACACGAGACACTCATCAGCCGGACGTGGCCGCTGGCGGCGGCGCAATTACCGACTCGCGCTCTCTGGCGTCTCTAATTCGATACGGGCTCTGAATACTTGCCTCAGTTCCTCACATGCCTCACCCAGGTGCCAAGACAAAATTTCGGAGCCTGTTCAGGGATGTTTCCTGAGTATTTTGGTACCAGGCACCTGTGCTCTCCGGTGACCCTTTACAGAGTAATTCCTGTTCCTGCTGTCTGTCGTTCCTCCGACGTAATAACTGTTTGAAAGGTTGTTGAGCGCTGCGCCGGAAGACGTGCAAGCCTCTGTGGCGGAACCGGTTTTATTTCGTGACTTTAATTATTTATAAATGATATTTCATATATATATATATATATATATATATATATATATATATATATATATATATATATGTGTGTGTGTGTGTGTGTGTGTGTGGTGTGCGTACTGTAATACCTTCAGTACACACACCATCAGATTGTTTGACCTGTCGCTCTAATGAAGTAGGCATGTGTCAACAATATGTCTCATGGTCTTATCGTGGCGTGCCGTTAGGTCAGATGATAGAAATGCCACCTGCACGCTTAGAGTAGCAGATTGACGGTAACCAACTTTAAACAGAACTTGATTAATTTTCACACACATTTATTAAAATAATAACAAGCATAATAATTACCTAACTTGGTTCAGTATGCTATTTACAATTGACAATCTGAAGTTCCTTTGGTATTGGTACGTTAATCTTATTCTCACATATATCTCTGATACTTGACAAAAGTGTCTATACATTTATCTTCATGGCTATGTACAGGAATATGGTAATCTTACTAGGCACTGCCTGAAACTGGTACAGACAAATGTAAAACTCGTACAGACTGATGCAGACAAATGTAGACTGACTAATAGGAGGTCTGTACACTCGTTATAATACCTCGTGCGTTCATGTATCACTGTGCAAGTGTGATCCGCAAGGAGAAAAGGTTCTACGTCAGCAGTAATCTCATTGGCTGCGTTACATATTAATACCTGGATTGACGGAAACAGAATTTGGTCCGTCTCTATGGCAGCGCCATCTCGTAGTGTGGAGATGGACAAGCGCTGCGCCTGCGCTGTTGTGCTTAGCGGGGCGGGCTCTAGTGGGAAAGTTGTATACGCGCTGACTATGCGGAACTATTTACACAACAATATATAAAACCAATTAACTATTGTCAGCGTAACAATTCGTTTGACCTCAAAAATGATTATCCCGACTAATATTTGTCACTCTGCTAAAGAAATCTCCACTTGAGATTGTGTAGAAATGTTTGTCTGTAAAGTCGTGTGAGTGGCACTAAATTGCATATCATTTATCAGATTTTACACAACTTTGACTTAAGATGGGAGCACTTTTCTCTAGCAAAAGGAACATTTAGTCACGAAATGCTACCTGTGCACAACACTGACGTATGTCTCCTATTAAAATGAATCATGTAAATCGTCCGAAATAATTAGGCTTCATACATCAGCAAATAAGAAATTGATATTACGTAACTTTCTGTGAGCACTGCTTTTAAGGATTCAGTCTGAGTTGAATTCTGTCTTTTAAAGTACATTCAGGACCACCGGTGCGTATTTATTTCCATTCATTTATACACTCCTGGAAATGGAAAAAAGAACACATTGACACTGGTGTGTCAGACCCACCATACTTGCTCCGGACACTGCGAGAGGGCTGTACAAGCAATGATCACACGCACGGCACAGCGGACACACCAGGAACCGCGGTGTTGGCCGTCGAATGGCGCTAGCTGCGCAGCATTTGTGCACCGCCGCCGTCAGTGTCAGCCAGTTTGCCGTGGCATACGGAGCTCCATCGCAGTCTTTAACACTGGTAGCATGCCGCGACAGCGTGGACGTGAACCGTATGTGCAGTTGACGGACTTTGAGCGAGGGTGTATAGTGGGCATGGGGGAGGCCGGGTGGACGTACCGCCGAATTGCTCAACACGTGGGGCGTGAGGTCTCCACAGTACATCGATGTTGTCGCCAGTGGTCGGCGGAAGGTGCACGTGCCCATCGACCTGGGACCAGACCGCAGCGACGCACGGATGCACGCCAAGACCGTAGGATCCTACGCAGTGCCGTAGGGGACCGCACCGCCACTTCCCAGCAAATTAGGGACACTGTTGCTCCTGGGGTATCGGCGAGGACCATTCGCAACCGTCTCCATGAAGCTGGGCTACGGTCCCGCACACCGTTAGGCCGTCTTCCGCTCACGCCCCAACATCGTGCAGCCCGCCTCCAGTGGTGTCGCGACAGGCGTGAATGGAAGGACGAATGGAGACGTGTCGTCTTCAGCGATGAGAGTCGCTTCTGCCTTGGTGCCAATGATGGTCGTATGCGTGTTTGGCGCCGTGCAGGTGAGCGCCACAATCAGGATTGCATACGACCGAGGCACACAGGGCCAACACCCGGCATCATGGTGTGGGGAGCGATCTCCTACACTGGCCGTACACCACTGGTGATCGTCGAGGGGACACTGAATAGTGCACGGTACATCCAAACCGTCATCGAACCCATCATTCTACCATTCCTAGACCGGCAAGGGAACTTGCTGTTCCAACAGGACAATGCACGTCCGCATGTATCCCGTGCCACCCAACGTGCTCTAGAAGGTGTAAGTCAACTACCCTGGCCAGCAAGATCTCCGGATCTGTCCCCCATTGAGCATGTTTGGGACTGGATGAAGCGTCGTCTCACGCGGTCTGCACGTCCAGTACGAACGCTGGTCCAACTGAGACGCCAGGTGGAAATGGCATGGCAAGCCGTTCCACAGGACTACATCCAGCATTTCTACGATCGTCTCCATGGGAGAATAGCAGCCTGCATTGCTGCGAAAGGTGGATATACACTGTACTAGTGCCGACATTGTGCATGCTCTGTTGCCTGTGTCTATGTGCCTGTGGTTCTGTCAGTGTGATCACGTGATGTATCTGACCCAAGGAATGTGTCAATAAAGTTTCCCCTTCCTGGGACAATGAATTCACGGTGTTCTTATTTCAATTTCCAGGAGTGTATCTAACACCATTTATGTCTATTAAAGTTCTCAATTCAGAACTGCCACGGAGATATTGTTGCTAAGATGGCGGCAGACAGACGATAGTTAATTTGTCTATTATTCTTGATTCCTTTTATATCAAGTTTATTCAGGTAAAGTCTTTAAGCCTTTTGCTCTCTATTCTTTACCATTTAAAATTATTCTCAATGGAAAATGTTTGATATTCTTTATACCAGCCCCACGGGATAAGCCTAGCGGGCTAAGACGCTGCAGTCATAGACTGTGTGGCTGGTCCCAGCGGAGGGTCGAGTCCTACTTCGGACATGGGTGTGTGTGTTTGTCCTTAGGATAATTTAGGTTAAGTAGTGTGTAAGCTTAGGGGCTGATGACCTTAGCAGTTAAGTCCCATAGGATTTCACACAAATTTTAACATTTGAACATTTTTATACCAGCTACTAGTAAACTCTGCTGTAAGTTAGTAGTGCTAATGGCTGCGCTTCTAATTGCGGAGCTGAAAATTAACACTTAAAATCATTAATTAGATTGGATTATAATTGAAATAATTACAAATCCACGTCTAGACAATAGCGACTTTATTTTTCAAATAATAACTAACAATATAGGTACACGTTTTCTCTTTACAGACATCACACGTCTCACGTCCGAACAGTTCATCGGTAAGCACAGGAAGAACAACTGACCCACAATTATCACAGATAACAAAAAAATTATAATTGTCGTTGTCTATGAATGTAGTTCTCTGATAATAGTTTTAAAATTCACACAGAAATGAAATTTTTACAGAAATAATTAAATAATTATCGTCATTTTTACACAATACAGTCTGTTTTTACACGTAGTATCGATAATATGTGTTGAAGTTTGTACACTTAGTTCATATTAACATGTTGTGGCTAGAACAAAGTGTCGTGGATCTTACAATAGTTCGACGAAGCAGCTGGTCGTCATCTTTAAGTGCGACAGTGGGTAGCAATAGCAGTAGCCGAGAGGCCTTTACCGGCTTACTTTTATCCATTGTGTTTTGGAGGGCAAGCCTTTCGGTTGTTTCTCCCGTTTTCGGACAGTCCTTCATATCACTGAACGCGATAGAAGAGCACTACTTCTTTCTACCAGGAGTAATATGATGCAGGACAGGCTGGAAACGTTAGGGGGAGCCATTACTTATGGAATCTGTCAGCCTTCAGTCTTTGATCTCGTACGTGCAGACTGAAGCAACGAATCGAAATTTGTATCTTAGCTGGAAATCGAACCACAGCCTTCGGCTCACTCTGCAGGTGAGGTAACCACTGCATTACCCCGACAAAATTGCTGCCACAGCACTCTCTTCAGTCTTAATACCCGTCTGAGTTTCAGCTCACTTGGTACACCCATTCAACTCGAAAAGGATTGTAGAGGCTCTCTAACTGTATTGTAATAGCACGTCAGCATCAAACGAAATGGGGAATCCTCCCAAAAATACAGGCAGAGGTGCTTTAGTTAAATGAAACTATATTCGTCCAGATGGTGAGCCGTGGCGTTATATTTCACTACCGATGAATTTCAGCTGGCGTCTCACCAGGGGACGTGGAATACTCCACTGTGCGGTTATCGTGGCCGCTAGAGTCGCAAGTGAGATATGCCTCCGAAGAGCACGGCGAAGGGGATTGACGGGTTTTCCCACAGTGTTTGAGCTGCGGGCAGCAGCAGTGTGTAGTGTTCAAGACCTGTCGTGCCATTTCAGTAATAGTCTTGCCAATCTAGATCTGTAGTAGGGAGCCGGATGGCGTTTGTCTTCACGACTTCCGAGTCGAGTATGAGAAGTTTGAATCTTAAATGGTAGACAGATGAGATTTTGTAAATAAACGAATAGTTTATGTTATTATTGAATGTGATGACCAATGAACTACTCAAAGCTATTAAAAATTAACAGAATTAGAATCAAAACTATAGAGAAGCTGAAGGCGAGTTCTGATCAGACGAGAAGGGTGGCGTCTATTGGTGACGTGTGCGACCCTTGCGGAAAGGCAGAGGCAGCTTGATCCTTGATGTGAGAGGAACTGTTGCTCGTGGCTGCGGAGGTGAACATTGATTTTGTATAAGTGCTCTAATTCACTCTAAGGTGTGTGGTGTCGTTTATGTTCTCTGTGGAAAATCGTCTCGTAAAATGAGGTCGTGAATGCAACAATTTCCCGACCAAACGGCTGTTTTTGGTTAGCGTCACCTTATTACTTGGATGTGATTTTATTCAGCGTACTGGATTAGTCCTCGATTTCGCCAGAAATGCTTTTTCTTCATGTTTTGCCTATAAGAGAAGATAACCCCCTGTACCTGTTCTGCTACTAGTGTTAACATCAATAGCCTGCGGACTGAGCGGTCATCTTAGTGAGCCTGAGGCTATTCAGTTGAAGGATCTTTTGAGGGAGTTTCCCCACATGCTAACTGATGAGTTGCGGATGACTGATAATACGCAGTACAAAATCCATTTAGTGGATGATGTTCCTGCTCGCCAGGCTCCTTGTCGTCAGTCAGTACCTGAAAGGAAGATTTAGTGGAAAAAGACTGAGACCATATTTCGCGATGGAGTAACTAAGCTTTCAACCTCTCTGTATGTCGCACCTACACTTTTTGTGCTTAAGGGACACGACGAATATTATAGATCGGTTGTTTATTACAGGGTCCTCAATAGAAAGGTCATCTTAGAGTCAGTTCCCCTTCCAGATCTCCATAACTGTTTTACTTGGTTTTGCTGAAACCTCTCATTTTTCTGGGCTTGACTTAAATCAGGTTTATTATCAAATAACCTTGAGTGAGGATTCCAAGTCCACTACGTCCTTATGTATGAACTGGAATTTGCATGAATTCAACTCTGTGCCCTTTGGCCAAGCCACTTGAATTTCCGTTCTTTCATGCCTTTTAGATCATGTTTTGGGGGATTTAAAGTTTTTCTGTGTTTATAATTATCTCGATGATGTTGTTGTGTATAGTCGGTGCTTTGATGAACATCTTTCGCATCTTAAACACGTGTCTTGTTGAGGCTTTGGTCTGCTGATTTGTCGGTCAAACCGTCCAGTGTCACTCTCGACAAGCAGCAAATTTCGTTCATGACAGATTTAGTTTCTAAAGATGGAACGAGAATCGATTGATAACGTACTTCCGATTTCAGGAAGTTTCCTCCTCCTAAGAATAAAAGGAAGTCGCCAGATTTAGCGGGACGGCCAAATATTTTCGAAAGTTTGATCTATTTTGGCTCAGTTAGTTGCCCATATTAAAGATCTTCATAAGAAAGGAGGGGCTGAAAGCCAGCAGGCCGCATCTGAGGCGGGCCAGAGGTATCGATTCCTATTTTCAAAAAAGAGATTCATTCTCCACACCAACGGGTGTAATGCCGGGGTGGCCGCAGTTCTCTTACAGGAAGGTGCAGGTGACAGACGACCGATGGCCTTTGCCGCGCTAAGATTGGTGGGACCCGAACGTAAGTATTCACTGTACGTGAGTTTCTGGCTATTTTGTTTGTCCATGTAAGGATTGAATGTTACCTTGAACACAGAGAATTTGACCTAAAGACTGACAACCACGATTAGATTGGGTTTTGGCTCGCCCAAGAAACACTTGCAGGACTGCGAGGTGGGCGATTTGTATATCTGACTTTCGTTTGATGGTTCGCCATATCAGGGATTCAAATAACCAGGTGGACGATGCGCTTAGCGACGTGTTTGAGGAGGGCGCCCACGATCAGGGAATGGTGAGTCATCAGCTCTTCGGTTTCTAACGTCTTAACTAAGATGCCTCAATTATTTTCTGGTCCCAGCAATAAACAAGAAGGTGGTTGTTAGCAGGAGACTAGCTTCCCGGTTATTTCTTGAGAAAGGGTATACTTTGTCATGAATTTGGGAAATTAGACTAGCCCAGAATTGTTTACCTGTTGAAATCGTGTCATCAGTATTCTGCTACTTTCAGAGTTCCTTATTAGATGCGCATCTGGGCCTTTATATAACCCTTGCTAAGGCCCGTGCTCGTCTTAGATAGCCGTTGTTGTATAAGGGTATTCGCCGACTGGTTCAGGAGTCAGAATCTTGCGGAAGTCTAGTTCCAATTCACGTAAAAATGCATGTATTCCGAACGAGAGCAATACCGTATGAATAAACTGTTCATTGTTCATGTGGGTCCCTTGCCTCGAACAAGAGCTAGTATCCATTATATATTTTTGTTGTGGACGACTTTTCTCGTTGCCTGTGGCTTTTGCCAAGTAGAGGTTTCCCGCCTCGCTAACTCAAATATTTTCCTGGTTCGGACCATCAAAGGCCCTTATTAGTGACAATGCCCCAACCTTTGTGTCACAAGAATTTAAGCAAATTATTTTCTTTTTTTTTTTTGGTATCACCGTTAATTACATTGCGACCACCCCCTATTACCCTCAACCTTTATTTTCGTAGAGGGTTAATCGGAATCTTAAGGCCGCCTGAATTACTTATCATGCTAAGAATAAGACCAAGTGGGACATTTCCATCCTCTGGAATAATCCTACCTTGAAGTCAGCACAACGTGACGCTTGTAAAGCAGTTTCTGCTGCTTTGATGTTTTATTTTTCCTTTAATTCGCTCTTGGCTAATTTGGGGAGTATAAAGGAGCTGTTGCCTGAGAGAATTACCTGTTGTCTGATTAAGAAAAAGTGGGATAGAGCTAGGAAAATCGTCGACCTAGCCCAAGGCTGTCAAGAAAGACGGCATACTCAGGGAAGGAGACACTTTTGCGGCCGAGATGGGGATAAGGTTTTTGCCTGGAATCTTAGGATGGATTATAATCAGGATAATGGTATTATCAGGGTCCACGCTTCAAGGTTTGTGGGACGCTGTGTAGTTTACAAAATATTAAGTCTCGTTAATCTGCTAGTCCGAAACGTGGTGACTGAGAAAATCTTGAAGATAGACATGAAATAAAAACAAGCTAGGTGATTCGTTTCTCTCCTTCTATTCTCATTTGAAAAATAAGAGAAAAAGGAAGGGCGGCGTACTTGGCTTGACTAGCTGAGGTTGAGCTACGTCATTATCTGTACCTGTGGTGTAGGGTTAGGGTCTTTGATGGCAATCAAAATATTCCCAGCCCTGGGTTCGAAACCCATCAGAATTTAACTTTTAATTAATAATCAGTATTGGCGACCGACGACTTCCTCCATTAGAAGTCATCCTCAGTGTGCCAACGCCCTTGTAAAGGAGGACAGAGCAGCCGACAGAGGTTGAAGCTACTCGCTGCCCATCGGGTGCGAAACGGTTCTTAAAGGAGGGAGAAATCAGCAATTTTCCAGAAACATGAGGATGAAGAAGGTAATGGAAACTACGGAAAAATAGACATGTGGCCAGTAATTGAACATTAGCGTGATAGTCTCCCTATTAGCAAAAAGTGTGTATGGGTCCTCCATTCGAATCTCCTGGAGGGGACTACGAATGGTAAGGTCATCATGAAAACAAGACAGAGCAACCAATGGAAAGGTAACCTTCTACGTGTCGGCGTGTGGAATGTCAGAAGTTTGAGCGTGACAGGAATGTCAGAAAATCTGGAAAAGGGAATGAAAAGTCTGAATCTAGACATAGGGGGGATCAGTGAAGTGAATTGGATAGAAGACGATTTTTGGTGAGGTGAGTGTAGGGTAATCTCAACAACAGAGGAAATGGTATAAGGGAAATAGGAAGGTAAGGGTATGGCAGAGAGTGTGTCACTGTGAACAATTCAGTGACAGGTTTGTTCTTATCAAAACTGACTGCAGCCAACACCGACAACGGCAGTTCAGGTATACATGCCGATGTCACAAGCTGAAGATGAGATAGGAAAGTATAGGAGGATATTGAAAGGGTAGTACCGTGCGGAAAGACAGATGGAAATCACGTAGTCGTGGGCGACTGGAATGCAGCTGTAGCGGAAGGAGCGGAAGGAAAGTTTACAGGAGAATATGGTCTTGGGACAAGGAATAACAGGGGAGGAAGACTAATTCAGTTCTGTAATAAATTTCAGCTAGTAATAGCGAATTCTCTGTTCAAGAATCACAAGAGGAGGAGGTATGTTTGGAAAAGGTCGGGTGGTACGGGACGATTTCAGTTACATCATGGTCAAGCAGAGGTTCCGATTTCAGATACTGGAATGCAAGGTGTACAGATGTAGATTCAGATCAGAATGTAGTAGTGATGAATAGAAGGCCTAAGTTTCAGAGATTAGTCAGGAAGAATCAATACGCAAACAAGTGGGATATGGAAGTACTAATGACGAGATAAGCTTGAAGGTCTCTAAGTCTATAAAGACGGCAGTGAGGAATAGCCCTATAGTCAGGACATCTCTAAAAAGGTCACTCACAGAAGTTGGAATGGAAAACATAGGTACAAAGAAGGTACCTGCAGAGAATCCATGGTAACAGAAGAAATACTTCAGTTGCTTGATGAAACAAGGAAGCACAAAAAGGTTCATTGAAATTCAGGAATACTGAAATAAAAGTCGCAGAGGAATGAAATAAACAGGAAGTGCAGTGAAGCTAAGACGAAATGGTTACATGGAAAATATGAAGAAATCGAAAAAGAAATGATTGTCGCAAGGACTGACTCGGCATGCACGAAAGTCGAAACAACGTTTGGTGAAATTAAAAGCAATGTTAGTAACATTAAGAGCGCAATCGGAATTCCACTGTCAAAGAAAGAGTGGAAGGTGGAAAGATTACATTGCAATTGGTTCAATTGGCTCTGAGCACTATGGAACTTAACAGCTGAGGTCATCAGTCCCCTAGAACTTAGAACTACTTAAACCTAACTAACCTAAAGACATCACACACATCCATGCCCGGGGCAGGATTCGAACCTGCGACCGTAGCGGTCGTGCGGTTCCAGACTGAAGCGCCTACAACCTCTCGGCCACCCCGGCCGGCAGTACATTGCATTCCTCTATGAGGGAGAAGTTTTGTCTCATGTGACAGAAGAAGAAACACGAGCCAATTTAGAAGAGATAGGGGATCCAGTATTAGAATCAGAATTTAAGAGAGCTTAAGTCAGAACAGATAGATAACATTCCTTCAGAGTTCCTAAAACCATTGGGGGGAAATGGCAACAAAACGACTGTTCACTTTGGTGTGTAGAATATATAAGTCTGGCGACAAACCAACTGACTTTCGGAAAGATATCATCTACACAATTACTAAGACTGCAAGAGCTGACAAGTGCGAGAATTATCGCACAATCAGCTTAACAGCTCGGGCATCTAAGTTACTTGCAAGAATAATACAGAGAAGAAAAGAAAACTGAGAGTCAGTTAGAGGACGATCAGTTAGGCTTTAGGAAAGGTAAAGGCGTTAGAGATGTAGTTCTGCCGTTGCGCTTGACAATGGAGCAAGACTAAAGGAAAATCAAGAAACGTTCTTACATGTCGAACTGAAAAAAGTGTTCGATAACGTAACAAGCTGCAAGATACTCTAAATTCTCAGAAAAACGGGTGTGAGCTGTAGGGAAAGACGGGTATTATGCAATATACAGAACAGCCAAGAGAAAATAATAAGAGTGGACGACCAACAAGGAATTAGGGAATGGCTCGTATTGAAAGGGGTGTAAGACTGGGATGTAGTCCATCATCCCTTCTGTTCAATCTGTACAGCGAAGAAGCAAGGATGGGAATAAATGAAGGGGTCGCCCGGTGTGGCCGAGCGGTTCTAGGCGCTTCATCTGGAACCGCGCGACCGCTACGGTCGCAGGTTCGAATCCTGCCTCGGGCATGGATGTGTGTGATGTCCTTAGGCTAGTTAGGTTCAAGTAGTTCTAAGTTCTAGGGGACTGATGAGCTCAGCTGTTATGTCCCATAGTGCTCAGAGCCATTTGAACCGATAAATGAAGGATTCACGAGTGGAAACAGAATTCAAGGTAAAGGATATCTATGGTAAGATTCGCTAATGACATTGCTATTATGAGTGAAAGTGGAGAAGAATTGCATTATCTGGTAAAAGGAATGACTATGGATTGAAAGTAAATCCAAAAGGCGAAAGTAATGAGAAATAGCAGAAACGAGAATAGCGAGAAACCTAACATGAAGATTCATAGTCATGAAGTAGATGAAGACAAGCAGTTCTACTACCTAGGCAGCAAAGTAGCCTATGATCTACGGAGCGAGAAGGATATCAAAAGTACGCTAGCATTGACAAGAAAGGTATCACTGGTCAAGAGAAGGCTACTAGTATGAGTACCAAACGTAAGTTTTGATTTGAGGAAGTAATTTCTGCCGCGCGACTGGGCGGCCCCTCCCGCCGGAGATTCGAGTCCTCCCTCGGGCATGGGTGTGTGTGTTGTTCTTAGCATAAGTTACTTTAACTTAGTTTAAGTAGTGTGTACGTCTAGGGACCGATGACCTCAGCAGTTTGGTCCCTTAGGAATTCACACACATTTTTGAAGTAATTTATTAGAATTTTTGTCTGGAGCACAACATTGTTTTGACGTGAATCATGGACTCTTGGTAAACCAGAACCGAAGGGAATCGAAGCATTTGAATGCGTTGCTACAGACGAATGTTGAAAATCAGATTGACTGATAAGGTAAGGAATGTGGAAGTTCCGCACAGAACGGAGAGGAAAGGAATATGTGGGAAACACTGGCAAGGAGAAGTGGCAGGATGATAAGGCATCTGTTAAGATATCAGGGAATAACTTCCATGATACAAGAGGGAGCTTTAGAGGGCCAAAACTGTAGAGGAAGACAAAGATTGCAATACCTCCAGCAAGTAATTGAGGATGTAGGTTGGAAGTGCTTCTCTGAGATGAAGAGGTTGGCACAGGAGAGAAATTCTTGGCGGGCTGCATCAGAGACCACTCTTAACCCCTTGTCGGCCATCGCTGCCCCACCTATTCCTCAAAAGTGGCTGCTGGACTTGCGTCTAGTGAGAGAAGCCTCCGAAGATCAGGTGTGGGGAAGTGACGGATAGTTTTACCATAGTGTGGAAAAAGCTGGGGTAACAGCAGTGCTTGGAGTTACTCACACGCGGTGCGGATAGACACGACGTCTTCTCCGGGTACTTGTTCATTCTTCTTCGCCAGGACTGGGCGGAAGGCAAAGGTCTTGCTCACTTACGTTGTGCGCAACTAGTTTTTCAGCTCTGTGCATTGATTTCTTGCTACGCAAACTGTTTGAAAGTATGTTCGTGTTTATATTCATTTGTTTTTTGCCTCTGTGATTTTAGAAATAGTGTATTGCCCTGTCTACTCCGTCTTGTCTTAATCTGCTGGCCAGCGTTCTCACCAAAAGATTTGCCATGGTTATTGTTGTTGTGGTTATGTAATGTGACTACTTGCCACGCATAGATATATCAGAGTCCTACGCCTTACCTAGTTTTTTTTCCGAATGATTTGATTTTAAAATTCTGATGCAAGGAATGCACCTGTTTCAAAGTTTAATATTTGTTTCCTCAATGTTTTAGAAGCTGCTGCGCTCTGGCGACACTATTTTTCTATCTCTTCCATGCACGTTCTGAGCTTCAGCTATTGGTAAGACAAGAGCGAGTTGTTTATTGTATTCCTGGAAGAAATTACAGCTTCCTTTCTGTAGTTCTCTGATAATGAAGCATATTACCTAGAGCGTATCAACTTATTGGAAATGTTCTGTAAGTGGATTCATGGTTAAACCACAACTTGAGTTGTAGTATAACCCAGTCAGACACTTATCTCTCCTGTTACTAAGTTGCTGGGAGAGTTTCGTGCCGGCGTCTTCTCGCCGTACGGGCCCCCCATACTTGGGGGCTTGTCCACGACCCTCGAGCATTTCCTAGTGCGGTTTGCCGCTTGTACGCAGTCTGGCGTCCTGGCTGTCTTTTCTCAAGGCGATTATATACTGTAAATGAAATTTTGTTGTCACTTAAGACGACTTTGATTAACTGGCTTCACACAAGAAATTTTCTCTGTAATGTTTAATACATATTAGATCCTTATTCTAAGCTTACTGTAACTCTTTTAGCGTCAATTTACTGCGGGTCTGCCGGCCACGGTGGCCGTGCGGTTCTAGGCGCTGCAGTGGATGTGTGTGATGTCCTTAGGTTAGTTAGGTTTAAGTAGTTCTAAGTTCTAGGGGACTGATGACCTAAGCAATTAAGCCCATAGTGCTCAGAGCCAGCCAGTGCGGGTCTGCCTAATATTTTGAAGAAATTTATCAAGAACCGTTGTAATTATCTTAATTGGCTGGTTTATTTAAAATTGGTTAGTTTAAAATTTTAAAAAGGCTAGTATTGTTACGTTCTTATTTCTTCAGTTGGTTTGAGGATATCATTATTGTAATTCAACGGCTGTCTTATTTACCATTTTGAACGACTTCGACTTTGAAATGTCAAACCAATTTTAATTTTCTCAACTGCTTGCGAATTTGTTCAAGGATAAATGATGTTAGTTATAGGGACCTAGTCCATCAATGTCATTTCCTTTATCATGGCAATACCCAACTGCAGCAAAGTTTTCAAGTCCCAAACATTGACAATGTGCAGACTGAAGTGACAATGAAAATTTGTACCAAGGTCGGGATTCGAACACGCGTCTCCTGTTCGCTAGACAGGTGCGCTAACCATTATCCTTCAGTAGCACAGTGGCTTCGCGCAACTACAGAGGCTAGCGCATTATGCCTGCTTCCTCACTCCAAACTCTCTTGCAACTATTAGCCCACGTGATATTCCCCCTAAACCCTAGCAGCCGGCCGTTGTGATCGAGCGGTTCTAGGTGCTTCAGTCCGGAACCGCGCTGCTACTAAGGTCGCAGGTTCGAATCCTGCCTCGGACATTGATATGTGTGATGTCTTTAGGTTAGTTAGGTTTAATTAGTTCTAAGTCTAGGGGACTGATGATCTCAGATGTTAAGTCCCATAGTGCTCAGAGCCATTTGAAACCCTAGCAACATTGTCTCCTCAATCGAAATGTTTCGATGCTCAGACGCTATACCAATACACTTGGACAGTCTCTGGAATGCTGATCGAGTCTAGGTGGAATACTAAGTGGGCTGAGGAACGAATGGAAATTTGCACTGTGAGAGAGGCGTGCTAGAGTAGTTGGTGTAAAGCCACTGTACCACGGTGGCATAGTGGTTAGTGCATTTGGTTTTTGACCAAGAGATCTGGGTTTGAATCCTGGCTTTGGTACAAATGTTTTTTTTTGTCGCTTCATTCTGCATATAAGACATCACAGATCTTTGAAATTTGAAAAGGTGTGTGGAACCACATAGATTCACTTGATTAAAACGCAAATACCTGGGTGTCAGGGAGGATCGCCCATTGGTTTCAATGCTGAGGTATATTCCAATACGGTTGGATATCCTCTGCGAAGCTTTTCGAGGTTAGGGGGTATACCAGATGAGCACAGGAATTTGTACTGAGGAGGGAGACTGACTAGTGTAGTCCTTGCAGATATGCCAAGACACTGTGCCAGCGTGGCGTAGTGGTTAACGCATCTACCTCGTGAACACGAAACCTAGTTTCGAAACTTGGTACAATTTTTCAATCATCCTTTAAGTCTGCAAGTATAACGTCATGGAGGTGTGAGACTTGAAAAAGTTTTTGGAACCATGTATTTTCACTTGTTCTTTACTCTGTATCTGACAGCTAACACTTTCGTATCAATTTCTATGTTACGACCGCGTGTTCCACATCTTTACTGGCCGGCTCATGCACGTGCACTTATGATGTTCGTATGACGTTCGCTTATTCTCACTCTTTGCTGGAACATTAAATGGTAAATGCAGATAGCGTAGTGGATAACATATCGAATGCAAATTGTATGAAGGACATGCAGATGAACTCTATAAACCTATGTCGTGAGTAATGCCAACATTATCTCATCATTTAATATCGAAGTGGGTTACATTTATGCCATAGTTCACTAATAACAATAATCTCTCTGATGGCTTCCGTTTCTGATTACATATTAAAAGGATAAATGAAAATTGGTGGTCACGTTATATGGTGTTACTTATCCTCATTTGAAAGGCAAACCTAGTGGGACTATTTAAAATGTTTGATTGTGTTGGAAAAATTTTAATATACTAATAACCTTTATTTTCCCAAAACAGACATAAATTATGCTGAACAAGTTATTGATTGAATACTGTAAACAACTAACAGGTCACTTAAGACTACACTGGACAAGGGTCCTAGGTGGCAGAGACAGTTTAACTAGTGGAGTGAGTCAAGCTCTCTGGACCTAGAAATGTTAATAACGCAGTCTGAATTGATATGACGCTGAGCAGACTTTTACTGATCAAATAAACTGAAGTTTCTCCACATAGGTGCAGCTGAGAGCAAGTGGCTGTTGGGATGTGTATGCCCTGAAAATGCCGGAGTGGCAGCACGTTACCCTGTTTGCTTCGTGCGATGATGGAACTTGCAGCTTGCGAGATGTGTGTAGCGGAGGCGAGACGTGGAGGCGCCACCTGTAAATAGATCGCGGGCACGAAAGAAATTAAAAAAACTCACGTTCTAGCGATCAGGCAGATGGATCGCAATTTATTCTCTACCAGAGTACAGATATCACGGTTGATTTCAGTGTGTGACTCACCTGTTCGCTGATCGTACCAAGGACCAATTTGGCTCACTTATACGACAGAGCGCACAGGGATGACAAACGTCAAGAATCGTAAACCAAAAACGATTAAGTGTGCCCTTAGAAAACAGGCTCTCCAGTCTAAACTACTCGCAAGTGAAGTCAGTCTCAGGACAGGTCCCAAGTACCAACCACACATGCCAGAACTTTGACTAGAAGAAGTGCTTACCAGACCCAAGTCCTGCACCCAAGTGCCTCGCACATCTCCAGAAAAAAAAAAAAAAAAAATCCGTTTTCCCGCGAAGTGCATGAACGACACCGCCTGCACCCTGTCTTGAGCTAATCACAGGGCTCTACAAGCGCTAAATCTCCCCTCCGGCACGACAGCCCAAACTCATGTCGAAACAGGGCAAGAGTTAAGAAACCACCAATTACTAGCTTTTTTAAGTTTTTACAGAGGGGAAAATGATTTTTTCCCAAGTTGTGTCTCTTCCCACAGCAACAAGCGAACAGATGCAATCTCAAAGATCTTTATCTAAATCGCCTGTGCCCGGGAGCTCTCCAAACGTTTCTCAGACACCGGATTTTTCTTATACAACCGAGGCGGCCAGGGGAAGTAGTTCACTTGCCTCTTTGCACTGTTGGCGAACACGAAAACAAGTGAATTTTCATTGCGCATAGCTCTGCACACAATGCTCCATTTACGACTCCACTGTGTAGGTGCGTTACTTCTGACCATCACATTAGCCCAGTCTTCTGCTGGCGCTGTGGCAGGTGTCACAGCATTGTTCTGCTGGAACCCTGGCTCGATGAGGGGCTGCCCTGTCTGCCTGTATGGCTGTGGGCCTGTCCGGCAAGATTTACTAAGGTATGGGCTCGCCGCCTATTGCTTTCACTCAAAACATGCTGTTTCTATGACCTAAGAATCATAACAATACCTCACGCTTTTAGCGCCCTATCAGACCCCATCAACGTCTGCTCAGTCCGTTAACTTTATAGAGTCTCACTCAAGGTGCATCAGATTGTAATGAAACAAAAAATGGTTCAAATGGCTCTGAGCACTATGGGACTTAACATCTGAGGTCATCAGTCCCATAGAACTTAGAACTACGTAAGCCTAACTAACTTAAGGACATCACGCACATCCTTGCCCGAGGCAGGATACGAACCTGCGACAGTAGCGGTCGCGCGGTTCCGGACTAAAACGCCTACAACTGCTTGGCCACTGCGGCTGGCTGTAACGAAACCTTTAATTATTTTCTGCATGCAAAAAATAGTTGAGAGAGTAGCTTGTCGTCTCTTTCATTCTTGTTATAGAGTTTGGTTTACACTCCTGGAAATGGAAAAAAGAACACCATACTTGCTCCGGACACTGCGAGAGGGCTGTACAAGCAATGATCACACGCACGGCACAGCGGACACACCAGGAACCGCGGTGTTGGCCGTCGAATGGCGCTAACTGCGCAGCATTTGTGCACCGCCGCCGTCAGTGTCAGCCAGTTTGCCGTGGCATACGGAGCTCCATCGCAGTCTTTAACACTGGTAGCATGCCGCGACAGCGTGGACGTGAACCGTATGTGCAGTTGACGGCCTTTGAGCGAGGGCGTATAGTGGGCATGCGGGAGGCCGGGTGGACGTACCGCCGAATTGCTCAACACGTGGGGCGTGAGGTCTCCACAGTACATCGATGTTGTCGCCAGTGGTCGGAGGAAGGTGCACGTGCCCGTCGACCTGGGACCGGACCGCAGCGACGCACGGATGCACGCCAAGACCGTAGGATCCTACGCAGTGCCGTAGGGGACCGCACCGCCACTTCCCAGCAAATTAGGGACACTGTTGCTCCTGGGGTATCGGCGAGGACCATTCGCAACCGTCTCCATGAAGCTGGGCTACGGTCCCGCACACCGCAAGGCCGTCTTTCGCTCACGCCCCAACATCGTGCAGCCCGCCTCCAGTGGTGTCGCGACAGGCGTGAATGGAGGGACGAATGGAGACGTGTCGTCTTCAGCGATGAGAGTCGCTTCTGCCTTGGTGCCAATGCGTGTTTGGCGCCGTGCAGTTGAGCGCCACAATCAGGACTGCATACGACCGAGGCACACAGGGCCAACACCCGGCATCATGGTGTGGGGAGCGATCTCCTACACTGGCCGTACACCACTGGTGATCGTCGAAGGGACACTGAATAGTGCACGGTACATCCAAACCGTCATCGAACCCATCGTTCTACCATTCCTAGACCGGCAAGGGAACTTACTGTTCCAACAGGACAATGCACGTCCGCATGTATCCCGTGCCACCCAACGTGCTCTAGAAGGTGTAAGTCAACTACCCTGGCCAGCAAGATCTCCGGATCTGTCCCCCATTGAGCATGTTTGGGACTGGATGAAGCGTCGTCTCACGCGGTCTGCACGTCCAGCACGAACGCTGGTCCAACTGAGGCGCCAGGTGGAAATGGCATGGCAAGCCGTTCCACAGCACTACATCTAGCATCTCTACGATCGTCTCCATGGGAGAATAGCAGCCTGCATTGCTGCGAAAGGTGGATATACACTGTACTAGTGCCGACATTGTGCATGCTCTGTTGCCTGTGTCTATGTGCCTGTGGTTCTGTCAGTGTGATCATGTGATGTATCTGACCCCAGGAATGTGTCAATAAAGTTTCCCCTTCCTGGGACAATGAATTCACGGTGTTCTTATTTCAATTTCCAGGAGTGTATTATGAAGTTTGATCTTTCACACTAAATTCACAAAAAATTTAGTCATGATATTCATGGGCCATAATTTTATCTAGCAGTCCATCCTTATTTTGACAGGATAGGTGCGGGAACATGATTCCAATCAGACTCATTCAATATAAAGTCACATAGTTAATTTACCAAACAGTTGAAATGTTATTATATATATCTCGTAAAGGAGGTTCAGGGAGTAAGTATTTGTATCCTTAAAACTCATAACCTTATGCGTTTGTTTTGTTTCGTCGCTTCTACATAGAATGAAACGAGAAATGCGTAGAATTCCTGGTTTATTACAGAATGAATAACAACGCAAAAATATGTAGTTAATTGTTTACCGAGGCCCCTGTTGCCAACCTTGTGACCGTACCCCTCGTTCGTGGTACTGCTAATAATGGCTAGGTACATTGTCCCGGTAGACCTGTGGCGCCAAAATTTCCAATGGATTGATCACTTATGAAATCTATAGTACAAATCATCCCACGTGGTATGTCTGGAGTCTCTCAAAGATGATCTATCAACTTATTAAAGTTAAAATAAGACTAGCTTAATATTACAAACTCGTGATCTTCTGATCCCAAACAACAGACCTAGTACAAATGAGCAAAGATTTCTCTTAATTTATGTGTATAGGACCCAAATAGACATCAACGTACTAACTGATTAATTATTTCAAACGTATTTTTAATTAATACGATATAATCCAGATTCCAAACCAACGTGGTGGCTTAACCAAAAGATTATCATTATAACAACAAAATCTTCCTGGAAGTGACTTGAATGTAATGATCTTTCACTTGCTACCATAGTTCCACATAAGGAAGTAGTTTTTAGTATAATTCTGAGGACTCTAAAACTTACGTGCCGCCCGGCACATTCCTTCTTCCCTTCCGTGGGCGCACCTTCACCAGTTAGCCGCAAGATTTAGATTTCTATTAAAGTCACAGATAGAGTTATAGCTGGGTGCACATCCTAATTATTCATAACAAATATCCCCCTAACTACATTTGCACAATTCACGCTTACAGCAGTTTGGTCGTTGTTGTTGTTCGGAAAGTGAGTGTATGTTTGTTTGCGGAGTGTTTACCGCTTCGCGCCTTGTGATGTAAATATTTTCTTTACTTGTGTTCTACTTTCGCTTTAAGACAGTCTTTCTTTCATTTTAATATAAAATGAATTTTCTAAGCGAATCGAAATCTCCATATGCAATTTTCAAAGTTTTTTTTTTTTTTTTTTTTTTTTTTTTTATCTTGGATATTACTTTCCAAGAACACATCACTTTTATAAACATTTGATTCATTAGGTCCCATAAGTATGTGTGAATGGAGAAATAAAAGGAATTTCACGGGCCCGTTCAAATTGTGCGACAAGAAAAAAACTATTACCATTTTCACCTAGCAAAAGATGAAGCAACTCTTTGGATCACTGAACTATTCCTTCTTCTTCTAAAATCGAATCCAAGAACATTCGAAAAGTGTTGCCAGTTCCAAAAGAAAAGTGCTAAAATTACTGAAAAAGAAACTGATGCGTTTTACCAATTTATCATTGATGGGATGACTGACAACAATGTAGAAAATACAAAGCTATACATACAGAATAGTAAAAGTGCTGAAGTTCAGTATACAAGAGATCGAGACTGCAGAGACACCACAAAACCAGAGATAAGGTCTATTTTAGCTGCATTTTATGTAATGGGTATAAAGAAATGAAGACACACGAACGTCTGTGAGCTGTGGGATTCAGATGTTACAGAAATGATTATTTTACGAGCTCTCTTCAGTTATAGGCGCTTTCTCTTGCTGCTTCGAGCTCTTCGGTTGGACGGAATGAAGGAAAAGAAAGTGATGAACTGGCACCTATTCTGGACTTCCATCAATAATTTGTCAAGAACTGTCTTGCTCACTAGAGTATCAGCGAGTTTGTCACTACTGCCGAGATGTTACATGCTTTCAGAGGACGCTGCGGGTTTGTACAGTATAACCGCAATAAGGCTGCAAAATAGGAGATCAAGATTTATATCCTGTCTAATGCCAAAATATTTCGTATTTTGAACTTTGAAATTTATTAAAGCAAGCAGATGTTAGGACCCTACCTAATGTCCAACAAGTCTGATGACATTGTATAAAGATCAGTGACACAAATTGAGAAAACAAACAGGAATCTTACGACTGACAGTTACTACATTAACTACCCCGTGACTGAAAATTTCGTCGACAAAGAATTTGCTTAGAAGCCATGAAAAAAAATTAGAAGGAAATTCCTCCACAATTCCAATCAAATAAAATTAGAGACGTCCAATCATGTCTCTTCTGTTTTCAAGACGATTTTTATACGGTCTCTACTGTTCATTAAAAGAAAAAAAGCTGTGGTTTCTGTATCGAAAATTCACAGCACAAACATAATAGATCGAGAGACTAAGGAATCAAGAGTGAACCTGGACTGCAATGCTAACAAAGGATGAGTAGACGCTGTAGATCAGATATACTCATCCTACAGCACTTCCACAATTACACGACAGTGGCCACTTCTAGATATTGCTGGAATAAATGCAAACATTACTTTCAGATCCTCATAGTAAAGAAGACGAATTTTTTTGATACATCTTGCTCTTTAATTGGAGAACATTTGAATCAAGAAGCGTTACTTGAGACACTTTCAAAGGATATTCTTGACTACTTGACTAACTGTAGGCATGAAGAAAAGCAGACCAAGGCAAGAGCAAAACGTGGAGTTTGTTACATACGTCCCACACATACAAACCACAGAACAAACACAGTATATGTGAAATGCAGGAAAAATGTATGTAAGAAACATACTGTCACAAATACAAAATGTATGAATGTGAAAGTAAGCTGCAGATGGAAGTTGACTAATTTATTCCCAATCTTAAACTGGAGTGGGATTTTATGAGTGATCCATTTCATAATGTGTTCTCTTGTTACTTTCTTTTTTCAAGTGAATCAGTGACGTTAACTCCAAAAATTTAAAAAGAAAGACATGAAAGGAACAAAGAATATAGACACCTTGTAAATTACAATGACAATAACAGACACTTATGAAGGTAAGAAGTAAATGAAAGATTATTTTTATAGAGATACATGTAATACAAGCTTACGTTTTGTTTTGTCCATTAAAGTGCAGCTAGCGATTACATAAAGATTATTTTTCCTAAGATTAAAAATGTAATACTAATTGCGATGTATAAGCACAAGGCAACCACACACGAAATTTTGAATAGCTCGTCCATCGAAGGGTTGATGGCAATCAATCATTCACGAGATTAAACCCATTAATTACCAAGTAAACAATATTTTTTGCTCCTATGTTTTATCGCCAATTAATCCAGCGATTTACTTGGGAATATCTGATCAAATCTCGGATTATTAAGGACTTTCTTTATCAAGGCAGCGGAACAAGCCAAGTGCATGCGATAATCACAGGATCCGTTGCTGCAATGTGGCTTCTTCATTAGCCCGCCTGAGACTCTGTCGGTGAGGAGAGGGAAGAAGCAGGGTGCCGCAACCTGCACTATACTCAGAGGTAGCTGTCCATTCTTTCACTTAAGGCAACAAACCAGAATTTCCTGTTAGATCAATTGATGTTAAGTTGGGACCCCATGCCAATGCCACTAAACTACTCTGATAAGAAAGATGAGGACGATGGACGTTAGTCAGGAAAAGAAGTAAAGAAACATCAGTGCATTTTTGTTCACCAATGGCAGAGAGACTAATTCCCAGCATAAAAAAAAAATTACATGTATTTATTAGCTGGTGTTTAATAGTCGCATGTGTTACACAAAAACTGCACAAATATCCTGGAGGTGGGACTTATTGTCCCCTTTAGGCATGATTCTCATTTTGGTTCCTTTTGTTTTCTGCCATTCTGTCTGCTACTTGGTGGCATTTCAAGTGAGCGGCAGGTCTGGCCAGCAGGTGATCTTTGGGTCTAATAGCTGGAATGTTTCTGCTCTGGGAGCTTTTTGCCATCTCAAAGAAGGCTTGTGACTTCGTGTGGAATTGCCTCTAAGCTTTTGGACACATGCTATCTGGACAACCAGCTCTGTCGGATAGTCTGGGCGTAGGTCAAGCGCCAGCTTAAGGGGGTCGATTTTGGAGTGGCTGTAACCGACAGACCGACTGTTCCACAACATCGCCCCAGGTGGTGGCCATCAGCGAGTGGCTTCAAGTGCATGAGACCAACACCTGGTGCAAAGTTAAGCGCGGATTGAAGGGCTCGGGATGAAGAAGATGGCCTGACTCCTCTGCGGTTTGTACTATGGCCAATTTTTTGTGATTCAGGCAGCGTATTCTTCCAGTTATCGGGTTTATGCTGGAGCATGCAGGGGCTCCTGCTCTTCTTCACGAGCAGACTGGGTTACAGTCGTTTGTGAGAGTAAACTTTTTCTCTTAATTTGCCAGACCGTGATCGGATTTCTCCCCACCAGGGCGGAATCCGCACCGAAATCTCAAATTAAAAGCAGCTAATTTCAGTTTGCAGTTAATTATCCGATTCGTCCATTGAGATACACTAAATTGGAGATGTATTACTTTCATTTATCGTCTAAAATTTCTGATTTTAGCTTAGAAATGTCAAAGATGCTATTGCTTCCTGCAGTTTCCTTCGATTTGAATGACCTCAGACTCAGATTTTAATATTCGATAAATTGTCAACATGAAAAATAATTTAATTCTAACGTCGAAAAATCCACATGTTTCAGAAGGCTAGCTGCCCTGAAATCGTTTTGCACACATTAAATAATATATTTATATTTCTTGAGTATTCAGAGAAAGAACTTCCACGCAGTAGTGGCGTCACATAATACAAAAATGTTATATGACAGGTATTGACTGACAGACGTCAAAATACATAGTTTCACAATTCATTACATGTGCATTTAGAATTACATTCGTCATTCACATTCAAATGGCTCTGAGCACTATGGGACTTCTTAGGTCATCAATCCCCAATAACTTAGAACAACTTAAACCTAACTAATGTAAGGACATCACACACATGCATGCCCGAGGCAGGATTCGAACCTGCGACCGTACCGGTCGAGTGGTTCCAGACTGTAGCGCCTAGAACCGCACGGCCAACCCTGCCGGCCATTCGTCGTTCATTTTTCATGTGAATGCAGTCATTGTATCAATTCTAAAGTGAGATTCATAGAGAAACAACAGTTGGCGGATTTACCTTCTTCTCGCCTCTGGCTGTCGCTGCGCATGCAGTAGTAATCAGCACAGTATGTCTGGGAGCAGCGACGAAAATGCTGTCGTCGGGTTACTGCAGCACTCTCGATCTTCTCATATAAGTAAGAAAACAAGTACTTTTGTATAGCAATTGAGTAAAAAATGCTCACACATATTAATTTCACCATCTTTCCGTGCATTAAGTGTATTATAATACTTTCTCATTTGTACACACAGGACAGCAAAAATAAAGGTGTGACGGCTGCTAATATTTCTGTTGTATCACGAAGACAAATTAAATGGATAAAGTTTTTAGATAATCAGCAAGCTCAAAGTCTTTATTTTTAATTGTTGGTTCCTACATTCTTCGAGCAACCACTAAGAAAGTGAGTATTAAAGAATACAAAACTTGTCCAAAACTTGTTTATGTTTTATTGTATACAGATACCCCTGGTGACAGAAAGTGTATTCCAAAATCAGTCATTTATGAACCCAAAATAGTCCAACCTGAGAAATGTGCTGTTTCACATAATAAAACACAGTATCATGATTAATCGACGACAGTTATTACCGACACATTAGCTCAGAATGACTTCGGAAACTTTGTCTGCAGAGTTCTGATTCACTGTCTACACCATTGCAGACAGGAAAAAAGTCACATTACAGAATTGCTTGATCCTGTGGTGGTATATCCGCTTACTTGTGCTTCAGCAGTGTCAATTTTTACGGCATTGGTACTAAGGCAAAAGGCTATTACAACCAACTGTGGTTAATGCGCATGCTGACTGTAGCCAATGGGAGAAAATCTCGATCTATACATGAGGTGGGCTGTCGACCTGCTCACACTCTGCTCTCGCTCGCTGTCTAATTCAGAACCATGGAGAGTAAACTTTTCTAAAGAATCGATGTACTGATTTTCAACTAAATCTCCTGTTATCAACGTACACTGTGCCTCATATATCTCCTCGACCTCAAAGTTCTTATCTGAGCAATATGGCAGAAATATCCGTTCCCATCAGAGAGAACAATGTGCATATGCCTATCTGTAAGTGGGAGTATCAGAACGAAGTCGATGACTTCTCGATATGTCTATCAGTGTACCAAAATCGAGGCGAATATTCGAAGAGACAACTCGAATGTTGCTAATCACAATGACAACCTTCAGAACAACTCCTTCTTCTGCATATTCGGGATCGCAAGCACACCGCAAAAATCTTCTGCACCGTGCCATAGATTACTGAAGGTATCATCACTGTCTTTGACTAGAGGAGGAGAGGTATCGGAAGTGAGCCACTTTGACGGGTTGTTGCGGTAAATAATGGGCAGCAAACGTTGCCCCGTGTCTCCCTGTATGCCACGCACCACACGGAGCCTTCTGATCTTGTCTGCGTTTCATGTGGCCGATTCCAGGTTATGTGGTTCTGCTATGGACGTGTAACATACTGATATGAATTTCTGTTGCTTTCTGTTGGCCATTCTTAAGCCACAAGTAACACTTGTCTGGTGAGATTCCGGTGCACACCGCGCGGCTTGGCGCGATTTTCGGATGTTAAATTTGCATTTAGTTTTATTTAAGCTTAATGTTCTTAATTCAGCGATGTGGATCGTCCGACACATATGGTACAGAAGCGCAGTTTCTGTCCTACACAATCGTACAGCCAGTTTCTCGACGTTCTTCCCAATAGCAGGAACCCAACACTGGGAAAACCACTTGCATTATATTAGAGAACTAAACATCATTTGCATCTTCAAAAGACAGGTAATGACATATCGACTACAGCAACAATAATCTTCTCAATAGCAGGAACCAAACACTGGGAAAACCACTTGCATTATATTAGAGAACTAAACATCATTTGCATCTTCAAAAGACAGATAATGTCATATCGACTAGAGCAACAATAATGATTACCACTTTCCCTGAAGGCGCTATTTACCCTTGTACATCTCTCCATCCAATCAAATCTTCCTCAGTTCTGCAGTAATATTAGATTGTGTGGTCACATAAAATGTCCTTTCCACAGGACTTGCAATGGCAAAAAAATTTTATTTTTTTACGCCAACCAATTCTTTTTATGTATATTCCACTAACATTATTATTATTATTAGTATTATTACTAGTAATGGCAGCAGCAGTAGTAGTACGAGTACCACGGGCATTAATTTTATTAGTTCATAGTCGGTATTATTTACTCACATTGCCACTATGGACACTCGGAATCATTTTGACACTGTTTGTCATATTAAAACTGTTATTTCTTAGGTAACTGTGATGTGTAAAGGTACTGTATGGGGGTGAAACCCTAGTACGATGTAAGAGAGGACCTGATGGCCGTAATTAGGCCAGCTTCAATAAATAAATACATATAACATCCGTGGACTAACAGTTATTTGAGGAAAGTCATGCGTTTCGATACAAGAATATTCTATTATAAAAATTTAAAGAATGAATGTTAGTCATTGTTGATTTACACGAAAATTCAGTCAATAAATCTGTTTGAATTTTATTAAAATAGCGAACTTCATTGTTTATGAGACAAAGAAAATTACGGAGCTGGTAAATTATCCTGAACCAAAAATTGTTAAAGTATCTAGAGCAAATAGCTCTTTTAATTTTATCTAACATTTGAAAATGTGCAGTATTAACATGTTATGAAAATATATTTAGTAGCTTACTATAGTTCTGGCTGTTCAAAAGGAAGTTATTGGACAGTGGTATCAATTAAAATTTTAGCAAAAATGTGCCGAAAATAGTGTAACAACTCCGTTCGAAACTGAGTAAAACAATTTTTTTTCTTTCTACGGAAGGCCCATTTTAGTTCAAAAAATGAAATCTGCACCATACAATGATTTGTTCCAAAATTTGAAATATTCTTGTAACCAATAATTGTGAGGCAGCCAATGAGAAAATCTTGTTACGTCGAACTATTTCTTTTTCGCCTCAGTGAAGGTGTTGCCAGTCTTCACAGGGTGCCTTGCAGTTGCGACAGATGGAGCTGTAGCCACGAGGAACAATGTAGCTGTGGCCGAGCGGTTCTAGGCGCTTCAGTCTGGAACCGCGCGGCCGATACAGTCGCAGGTTCGAATCCGGCCTCGGGCATGGATGTGTGTGATGTCCTTAGGCTAGTTAGGTTTAAGTAGTTCTAAGTTCTAGGGACTGATGACCTCAGATGTTAAGTCCCATAGTGCTCAGAGACATTTTAACGATTTAAACAATATACACTGTGATTTTCCCACATGTCAAAATGATTCTCTCTGTGATCAACACCTACAGTTGTTGACAAGTAGACCGGCATTTACGCTGTGTCAAGGTTTGCGACAAAGGACAGAGGGACTCTCATTTTCACAGATATGTTCAGCGTGAGTGGCTTGTAATGCAGCCTTATGTCTGGACCCTTCGTTTTCCATCTATTTCAGTCTTTTATTCCGTTAAGAACACATATTCTGAAAGCGCAGAAATGAGGTATATCTCGTGGTTAAGTCTGATGATAAGTGATAAATCAAAAATGTATGTCTTTGAACGTTGGCTCCAAAAAACACAGGCACTGCGTGTAAATGTGCCTACTGCCTGCATCATATGTACAACTTAATCTCATATTTTTTTCCTGTATCATTTTGTGGCCGGCCGCGGTGGTCTAGCGGTTCTAGGCGCTCAGTCCGGAACCGCGCGACTGCTACGGCCACAGGTTCGAATCCTGCCTCGGGCATGGATGTGTGTGGTGTCCTTAGGTTAGTTAGGTTTAAATAGTTCTAAGCTCTAGGGGACTGATGACCACAGTCCCATAGTGCTCAGAGCCATTTGAACCATTTTCATTTTGTGCATGTTCAGTAATTATTTTCTCTTGCGATATGACGTCATCGTAGGTAGAGGACTTCTGCTATTATGATGTTCAGTTCATTCTGTGAACGATTTTGGCGTACATGTATTTTTAAGTTCTTTTGAAGTGCCTTAACACACGTCGTGATCAAAAATCAAACCACACAGTACATCGCATTCAATATTGGTGCTGGAATTTGCATGAAATGAATATATACTCGTTCACCACATTGTATGAACTTGATAACCATAATCAACTCTGTGACAAGCGTGATTAAAAGTTCACAATTTACTAGGTAACTGTATAAAAGTCAGTTTATCCTTTAGTGGAAGGTACCCATTGAGCCACAGGTGTCGAACAATGCTTTGATTCAATACGCAATATTGTACCAGCTCACAACGTCATGTATCATCTTATTTTGTTCATTTTGTTATGTGACCGACCTGTCTTCAGCGTAGCCCTCCATCGTAGGGTCTTCTATAACATTCTGCTTTACTTAGCGAAAACAATATTTAGAAGGGGATTTCCAGTACGGCATTTTATTTACGACACTTAGGAGAAACTCTCGCCAAGCGTGGTCGGAAGCACTGGAAAAAATTGGAAATTTGTGATAAATTCCAATGGAACTAAACCGCTGAGGTCATCGGTCCCTAGGCTTACGCACTACTTAAACTAACGTACGCTAAGGACAACACACACACCCATTCCAGAGGTAGGACTCGAATCTCCGAAAGGGGCGAAACCGCGCGAACCGGGGCAAAGAGCCCGAGACAGCGCGGCTACGCGAACGACGAGGATGTGGTGTTTATGGGAAGATGCAGACGTCTAGTGTGCATATGTTTATCTGTAAGTGCGAGTATCAGAGCGAAGTAGATGACATCCTCGATATATGTATTAGTGAACCACAAAGCAGGGGAATATTCGAAGAGACAACTCGAAAGTTGCTAATTACAATGACAACTTTGAGAACCACTCCTTCTTCTGCATATTCGGAATCACAAGCACACCACAAAAATCTGCTGCACCGTGACATAGATTAATGAAGGTATCATCACTGTCTTTGACTAGAGGAGGTGAGGTATCAGAAGTGAGCCACTATGACGGGTTGTTGCGGTAAATAATGTGTAACTAGCGTGGCTCCGTGTCTCCCTGTATGCAGGGCATTCGAACCACACGGAGCCTTCTGATCTTGTCTGGGTTTCCTGTTGCCGAGTCTGTGATTCTGCTATGGACGTGTAACGTATTAACTTCAATTGCTGTTGCTTTCTGTGGCCATTCTTAAGACACATGTAACACATGAATAATGAGATTCCGGATCAGACGCGATTTTCAGATCTTAGATGTGTATTTAGTTACATTTAAACTTAGCATTCTTAATTCAGCGACGCGGATAGTGCGACACATATGGTACAGAATCGCAGTTTCATTAGTACATCCGCATAATTGGCTTGTGTCAATGATTATGTTTCAGGTGACTTTATAATCAGTTGTACCGAAGCTTCTGAGATTTATTCATATTCCCTTCCTACTGTTAAAATGATGTTTTGGGACTCTGCAACTTTCGTGATGCAGGCTGGAATCAGCATCCAAATGCCGCGTGAACCTTTACACTTTCTTTGCCTTCAGCAGGAATGCTAATCACACTCAGCCACAACTATAATCAGTAGTCACATTTTAATAACTGGAATGATCTTTTGCTAGTTTTCACATGCCTCACAAGTCGGAAGGTAAGTGACGGAGTGTAAATTCCGAGAGATCGTAACTCGAATCATTATCTTCGACGTGACTGCTATGCATCGCTAGATTTCTAGTTTGAAACTGCGTTACGGACTGACCCAAGTAAGCCCTTTGTGGATAACTCGCCAGATTATAAGGTTGTTAGAACTGAGGGTGATCATAAAATATACTTACATACTATTTTATGGCGTTCTTTCCATTGTGCAAAGTAAACAGCAACAACCCTTTAACTCCATTCGAATATTTTTTGAAATACATCCAGACAGCGTTATAAATCATTTATGTGTAAAAGTAAATTTATTCATGGCGTGTTTCTGAAGACATATTAGCATGTATTCAGATAAGAAGAAAGATGTGGTTAGCTTACAAACTTTGTCAGAAAATGCGTAAGTACTGTGGTTGCTATCGTGGGAACTTTCTCACATTGAGTTTGGCCCACCCGAACACAGCAACAATCTGATCTGTTTAAGGATTGCGGTCCTCAGAACGGAGTGGCATTTCCCTGTAAGAGAACACAAAGCCGCTTAGAATACTCTAGGCTTTTCGCACTTCTCTGCAAGCGTATTCTGTTTCATTCCACAGGGATTACTCTCCTACAATTTGCGTATTCATGAATCTATAAAATATGCTTGTTGAGTTCGGTCAGGAACCACTAACTACGACAGAAGTGCAAGGAATCCTCATCTGTTGGTCTTCAGTAAGGGTACTAAAACACTCTCTCATCTAGGTCTCATAATATCAAACAGCGTAACAGATATTCATCTTCAGCTTCCGTACAGGACTCATTTCAGGTATGTATCCCAGGAGTTTCGCACCAGAAAGATGCTTCCAGTTAGATCTCATTATCATTTTTGCGAATCATTCCTACTTACTACGGAGATATTACAAATTAGTACCATATGCACAACATGAAGGTATATATTTCTTACTTGCTGCAAATAGAACAGAAGAACAGAAGGAAACCTGAAAAGGAAATAAAGTTTCATCTATCAGGGAGCACACAGTACGCCAAACTGTGTTTCCCCCAGATAACGCAAACTCCTTACAGAGTATAACACAGTTTAATTTTGAAAGGCTTCAGATCTACAATATTTTGGTATTGCACTCTTTGTACGTTTGCATGTGGCTTACCTATTTTCCTGAGTGGTTTTTGATGAACAAACTTCTTTGTTTCCGCTTAAATTTTCTTAGCTTTTTTTTAGAAACACTAGTTCACCAACGTTAACGCTAGTGGAGGAAGATTTTGCGTTATGTCATCTTTTTTCTCTGCCCAAGGCTCTTTTACGTATTTTTACTCTAGACTGTGCTTTCTTTTCATACATAGGGCTCTCAGACAGGACCAGAAAACCAATCGTGTTTGAAAGGACATTACTTCACAAGGAGCAAAACCTGCTGCAAAATCTTTAAAGTTGTTGATGATTTCTTCAAAGCTTTTTATCTGATTGGCCCAACTGGAAAGCTTCCTGTCACAATAAGTTATACAAATCTATTTAAGTAGCGAATAATCCTCTCGCTGACATTTCCCTGTGAAAAATAGGCCAAAATCCTTATTAGGCTAATTCTGAATTTTCTAGACATGCTTAAAATTTTTCAGATAGAAATTGCACGCTATTATCATATAACAGACTCCTGATCTTTCCAGTGCTTGCAAAATAGTCATTGCCATCTTTTCTACCAGTGTTTTGACATTATATTCCTTTATTGGATACAGTATGACATTCTTGCTAAAACCGTCAAACTCCGCCAAAACATAGCTACGTCTTCCTTTAGATGCTGGGAGCGGTGCAAAAAGATAGACTGCGCATAATTCCAAGGGTTCACTAGGCTCTACATTGTGCATATCTCCCTGCACTATGCTATTTACTACACTCAACTTCTGACATACAACGTACGATGTTCCTTGCCACTCTATGATGCATGTTGTCGAAAAACACCTTCTCACTTAATTTTGCAATGTAGTTCTTTGTTCCTCAAAGGCCATTTCGTACACTCACGTAATCTATAAGGAGATCCACAAGTTGGGATGCAAAACATATCTTGCACTCTGCCGAACCGAACTTCCTTCTTCAGAATAAATAACCTTTCTAGAGGCAATAGTACTGTGCTACTTTAGAATAAAGAGACACCTAAATGACTTTTGACTCACCTGTACTGAGCATCATCATTTTGCTCTCTTCTTAAGTTTTCACATATGCTCTTCAAGGCACTTTCCTCCTTGATCTCATGTATGGCCATTGTTACCTGCTAGAGGAATTTCTTATTCTCTGCAAAAATCAGAACTTTTTAATAGCCCTTCTGACTGTTCTTCTTCTGTATGTACAAGGGTCATTCAATAATTAAAGAAACAAAATGGTCTGGAGGAAAAAATCGTTTATTTTTACAAAACAATATTTTCCTACTTTTGAATATAATCCCCTTGAACATTTAGGCACTTGTTCTAACGGGCTGAAACCTTTCTTTTATTCCGGCTGCAAACAACTCTTTACTGTGGTGATTGAACTAATTTCCCACAAACTTTTTCACGTCCTCGTTGTCCTGTAACCTCTTCCCACGTAATGCCTCCTTCAGTGCATCAAGGAAATGGAAATTACTAGGTGCTAAATTAGGACTGTAAGGGAGGGGGAGCCGGCCGGAGTGGCCGAGCGGTTCTAGGCGCTACAGTATGGAACCGCGCGACCGCTACGGTCGCAGGTTCGAATCCTGCCTTGGGCGTGGATGTGTGTGAAGTCCTTAGGTTAGTTGGGTTTAAGTAGTTCTAAGTTCTAGGTGACTGATGACCTCAGATGTTAATTTCTATAGAGCCTAGAGCCATTTGAACCATTTTGAAGGGAGGGAGGGGGGTTGAGGCAGTGCTTCCCTGGCCATTTTTTCGATGGCTTCACGGGTTATTTGAGCAACATGAGGATGCACATTGTCTTGTTGGAGAATCACACTTTCCTCTTAGATACACGACGTCTCTCTCTTTCATGGCTGGTTTCACCTTGTTTAAAAGCAAATCAGAGTAGTATTGCCTGTATACTGTACGCTGCTCTTCTAGATAATCACAGAATACTGGACCTTCAGCATCCTAAACTACCGTCAACATGACTTTTCCAACCGATGCTTGGGTTTTGAACTTTTTTTTTGTTGACAGGTGAGATGGTGAGCATCCACTCCACGCTTTGTCTTTTTGATTCCGGCTCGTAATAGTGAATTCAAGATTCATCACAAGTCGTGGCCATTTTTGAACTGCTCTACTCACTTGTAAAAATTTGCACGATTCGTACAACCTTAACCATAAACTTTAGACATTCCACAGTATATATTCATTGGTTTCTCACCTTCGGCAAGTATAAAACGAATGACAGAACGTTGTTCAACTAATGTGGACGTCTGTGCATCACATCAAGAACACCGACAACTTTATCAACAGAATTAAACAACTGCGTCTTAGTCAAGGAGATATAATGGTTACTTTTGATGTGGTCATCCTGTTTACACGTGTTCCGGTCAAAGACTGTATAGATCTCCTCTCCCAGTGATTTTATAGCACAATTGTGGGACTGCTGAAGCACACGTTGACGTCGTCGTATTTCCTAAATGGCGGCCGGTATTTCGACCAGTTGGACGGCGTGGCTATGGGAAGCCCATTAGCTCCATCCATAGCCAAACTTTCTATTAGAAAGGACACGGCTACAGCTAAGCCAAGTTGCTTATATCCTTACGTCGATGACACTTTTATCATCTGCCTCATGGTCGTAAAAAACTGGGAGAATTCTTAGAACACCTGAACAGCATCAAGTTTACGATGGAAGTCGAGACAGATGGTTCATTTACCTTCTTTGACGTCCTCATACGATGGAAAACCAGTGGGAACCTCAGCCACAGTGTCTACAGGACCGACGAACACAGATCGGTATCTGCACGCATTCAGCCACCACCGTCCGGCACATAAACGTGGCGTTCTGAATACCATCGTCCATAGCACTACTGTCGTCTCAGACGCTGAAAGTCTGCTACTAGAACTGAGCCGCCTCCGAAAAGTCTACCGGGAAAACGGGTACAGCCACGTACAAGTGTAACAGGCTATATCTGGTGTGACACGCAAGAAACACACCAACAGAGAGAGAACACTACCGAAGAAGAAAGCAAGAAACTTGTGTTTTTGGCTTTTTGTGGTATAGTGTCGGGAAAGATTAGCCGGCTCCTGCAGAGTTATAACATTTCAAACCCCCAGCAAAAATTCGACATCTCATGAGGCCTGTGAAGGACGATCTAGGGCTTAGAACGCCTGGAGTGTACAAGATACCATGTCAGTGTGGCTGTTACTACGTCAGCCAAACAGTACGCACTGTGGAGCAACGGCGGACGGAACACGAGAGGTGCTTACGCCTACGCTATCCAGAAAAATCATCCGTGGCGGAACACGCCTTAAAAAATCGAATTCTATTCGACGAAACATCTGTCGTTATGAGGTCGAAGGGATTTTGGGATAGCGTCATGAAAGAAGCTATTGAAATAAAAACCTCTTAAAACACCATCAAAACGTCTGCAGCTCAGCACAGCCTGGGACCCGGCCATAGCGAGGTTAAAACTGGCGCGACGGACGCGGGGTGAAAACATTACCATATATGGCGAGGTAGAGGGCACTAGTGACGTCACAGCCAACAGTGCGTCTATATAACGACGCGGCTACGGTGACACAGCAGTCAGTCTTATCACTTAACAATGACCGAGGAGAGCGCTGTCGAAAGCTAATGGGATTATAACCACCTGACGCGGCTGGAAGCCCGAGAAAATTTTATTAGATAGGATTTACTCTGTCAAACAATACACTGAAGTGATAGTTAATTAAAGAAAAACACTGAAATAGTTTCAAGTCAAGATTATTGATAATAAACATATTATTGACTTTAAGGAATGGTTGCCACACTACTTAAAAAAAATTTCATTTGCCATAAATTGTCAAGAAAAGGAAAGATTTCCGCTTGCTAAATTTCGTCATTGGACCTATAAGCATCAGAATCCAGGGTATGTCATTTGTTCAGAATGGATAGATGGACTGCTTCGCAATACATACAGGCATTTTAAAGGAAAACAAATACCTGATTACCCCTGAACTATGGCATACATAAATAAGATCGTCAGATTTGCATGAAAAAAAGCTCATTTTGCAAAGAAAACTACAAAGCATTTGAAATGACCATAAAAGAAATTTCGATTTTTTCAGACGATTTGGCAGATGGGTCCCCTTAAGCGGTGTGATTTTATAACCTAGGGCCAATGAAGTTTTAGTTACAAGATGCAAAGCTAGTACGCCGTTTCCTCGTGAGTATGACAACAACTGATTTGTCAGGCGACAAATTGAGTCCATTTTGGAACTCACATGCGGCCAACATTTCATATGCGTCGGTAAATCATAGGCGCTTCACTCAAAAGCACGATGAGCGTGAGTATATAGAGACATCGTTCGTGTAGTGAAGGACTTTGACGATTGGGCTGAACAAAGTATTTAGGTCGGCAACATATAGGGCATATAGTGAGGGGCCCTCTGGGAGGCCAAGAGACACTAGATGGGGTCCTTATCGCGGATATATGCGATGCGGCAACCATGGAAACTTTATATAATACCTAAAATCATCAACAGGAGATTCAGCAGTGGCTATTTTTCCATACGTTCAGGTGTCAGGACATTGTTGTACGCCCTTGAAAAGTCAAGAAAAAAGGCCATTAAAAAGCCCGTTAGTGAAGAACGTGTTTTCAGTGTCAAACGAAAATGAAATACTAGCATTAGTACTTCTCCCCTCATGTTAGCCGTTTTGCGTCAGTGGGAGCAAGTTCTCGTGTTCCAACCACCACTCTAAGAGAAACTTGAGGAGAGGCTCGAATGTCTTACATACACAAGAAGACAGGCAGTCGGACGATGCGACGTCGCTGGAGCAGGGTGTTTCCCAGGCTTCAGTATATACACCAATATCTGAGTCTTCCAGTCATCGGGAATGTTCCCATCCCTCCGCATTTCATTAAAGATGTTCACAAGAACGTATTCTGCATCGTCAGAATCGTGGAGTATCGGATCTGATCATAGCCAGGCGATGTATCTGATGAGGACGTCAGGGCCCTGTGGAATTCGGCGAGAGAGAATGGCCTGGTGAAACCGCCTCGTAGATCAGCTGTGGTGCCTGTCGCCTCGAGGTCGATGGTTTCCGGCATGGCACCTGGAGGTGCGACAATGGCGGCAAACTTGTCTGTCCAGATCTGCATCTGTTTAGGAGGTACCGGCTTCTCTTTGAGCGAGTTCTTCATCGCCCAAATACGTTCAACAGCAATATTCGCAGTTAGTTGCTTGCAGAACTTTCTCCAGCGTTCTTCCTTGCGGGCCTTGAGAAAGCGCTTAGTGGATGCATACGTCTGTTTGTAGGCAACATAGTTCTCCCATTTGGTATGCCGTTTAACGCGAATGCAGGCCAGTCTCTGTTCCGCCACCCGATGCGAACATTCTGGGTCCCACCTGGGAACCGGCGTCGGCTGATGTCACTCATCAAACTCTTCTGTGAAATAGAATGCGATGCAGCTGCATTGAGGTAATCCCTAAACGTAACGTACTTTGCTTGCGGAAACGCCACGGTGGGGAATGACGATAGTTCGGCATTAATACGAATTAATATTTTATACCATCACCAGTCTGCCAGCATAACGTTTCATTTACGAGATGTGCTACAGACCTTAGTAGGCGTTGCAGTGAAAGTCAAAATAAGAAGACCGTAGGGTGGAAAAGAGTCAAAATAAGTACAGCAAAGGATAGGAAGAGTAGTCCATATAAAAAATGAAGAAAGTGAGGCCGAACAAAGAGTCAAATCACTGTGTGAGTGTCTCTGTCCATGTAATGGAAGTAACGTACGTGATCCGTCATTGAGGAGGATAAGATTGAACTCGTCGGGAATCTCAAGGAGCCCGTCACCCAACGTATCAATATAGGCGAAAATGGTTCAAATGGCTCTGAGCACTATGGGACTTGACTGCTGTGGTCATCAGTCCCCTAGAACTTAGAACTACTTAAACCTAACCAACCTAAGCACACCAGACACATCCATGCCCGAGGCAGGATTCGAACCTGCGACCGTAGCGGTCACGAGGCTCCAGACTGTAGCGCCTAGAACCGCACGGCCACCTCGTCCGGCTCTCAATATAGGCACAGCCCACAGTCTGTTGTGCGCTTTAAAATCCCCACAAAATTAGAATGTAGATTCCAGCTGCAAAACCAGTGTATACCATTTTCAAGGGGAATATACGACCATGTCCGGCTGTAAAGAGCCACTATGGTTGTGCGACCGACTGGACTAGAGAGCCTGGCTGCTGGGGTGTGATACATCTCGTTATTAGTTAAGAGGGTGGCACCTCTTCGACCATCTACTGTGTCTTGGTGAGAAACCTAAAATCCTTGCATATAGACATCAGAACTCATATGAAACCACATTTCAGAAATGGCTGCCACTGCTATCTTCCATGTCCAAAGTTGATGTTGAATGACACCTTTACTGGCAATCACAGATTGTGCATTCCGTTGGTGGATGCTAAAGCCTGTCACATCTGCAAGGCGTAAGTACGGTCGTCAGTAGTTGTCTTAGAGGCTGTATCTGTAAAATTACAGGTGGCTGTGTCTTCGCATCTTCCAAGAGGTGCTTGATAAACGAGACAATCTTCTCGCATCTTCCAAGAGGTTCATGATAAACGAGACAATCTTCTTGACGACATATTCGTTGTTACTGTGAAGTGGCGGCGGTTGTTGACTGTACTGAGTGGTAGTGGGGCTTGGGGAAGATGATGAGAGACAGAATATTTATAGCGAATGTCTGTGAATCCCTGCGATCAGACTGGCCTAGGAACACGCCATTTCAGTGTCAGAGATGGCACCCGACCTGTCTGCTGACTGGAAGTCGTGTTGGCGATGAGCGGCACCCTGAGGGAGAGAGCCCAAATGGGACGGCACTGGCGGTGGCGCTGGTCGCGTAAGCGGCTGTTGGTTGCGGGGAATGCCTTGGAGGTAGAGGAGAGAAATCAAGGGGATTTTGGAGACTAGGAGACTGGCGGAGAGTGACAGTGTATGAAAGTTGTGGGCTACAAAGCACCCACCCTGACGTGGCCTAAGCTTCGGCACGTTAACTACTGCTGATTACGAAAGGCCGCGCATGAATGATCTGTAACTGGATGCGGACCAGAGCAATTTAAACACGTCGGAAACGGCGGCGTTCATGAATCCGCTGGGTTTGGACCAGTACACTTGCTGCAATGAGACATTGGCTTGTCCTAAGATGGAAACGTCAGGAATTTAGACACTGAATGACTGCAGCGACGCACAGTTACACTGGACAACACGGTCCAAGAATAGCAAGATGTGAGGGAAAAGCCTGGGAATGAAATCCCGCCAGACAGATTGGAATCGGCACTTTTTGTTCAGGATGTGAATGATGTGTCTTATTGTGTCGTTTGATACTTGCGACAGGGTATATGCTCTCCATTGCGTCAGTGATTTTCTTGTCTGTCAAGCTGATGTCAACATCAAGGCCCGCATCTCGTGGTCGTGCGGTAGCGTTCTCGCTTCCCACGCCCGGGTTCCCGGGTTCGATTCCCGCCGGGGTCAGGGATTTTCTCTGCCTCGTGATGGTTGGGTGTTGTGTGATGTCCTTAGGTTAGTTAGGATTAAGTAGTTCTAAGTTCTAGGGGACTGATGACCATTGATGTTAAGTCCCATAGTGCTCAGAGCCATTTTTTTTTCAACATCAGGAATAACGCCATGAGTTTGGAGAAGGAAGCTAGGAATATAGATGTCAAACCTACGATCTTTGTAAAAAGGGACTTCTATCAAAGCGTTGGCAGCAGCCGCAGTTTTTAGTTCTGTAATGTTTCCATAAGTTGTGGTCCAACGACCCTAAAGTATTTTGTAAAATGTATTTTAATGGTCAGCTGTTTAATGGTCGCATTAGTCATCTACCGGTTTCGGTTGCTAAGCAACATCCAGTATGTAGGGTACAACAGATTAAAGCATCCCGTATTCCTTTGAAGTTGAACAATATCAAAATAATCCAGTGAAATTGGACAAACAATTTGTCTCAGAATAATGTCAGACAAATTGTTTGTATAATTTCACTGGATAGTTTCGATATCGTTCAGCTCCAAAGAAATATGGGATGCTTTATCTAATCTTCTGTACGATACATCCTGGGTGACGTTTAATAACAGAAACTGGTAGATATCTAATGAAACAAATAAACAGCCGATGGTTAAAACGAATTTTATAAAAGTTATCGGTTCTACCTTGACTCTGTCTCTGCCAGAAGGACTAATGTCATCTATGTCATCCTTGAGATGAGAGTTAATAGGAAAATAATAACTTGCATACCGACATAGTGTGGAATTTGTCAGCCTTTTTTCTAAGCTGTCCACAAAGGCGACACAGGGCCGTGCATCTGATCGACTGCACCAGTTGTTGACACTTGGCCGTACGACTGCAGCAGTGCAAGTCAGTTGTTGACTCAGAGCGTTCTGAGTTTGTCCCCACTGTACCATTACTAGAAGGAGAATCCGGTAACTCACGGGTAGCACAGTCTGGGACAGGAGGTGAGTCGACACACAGCCATTGACGAAGGGGACCACGGTGCAAGGAGGCTGGTCAGGTGTTTTGCCAATCTGTAAGTGGGTGACCCAATGGTGTTTACAATGGAACGAAGTGGAGAATCCGGTTTGTGGACTACAAGAGGTCTCCCAGGCTGTGCACAAGTCAAAAAACAATCGAGCCCCTGGGGAAGACAGCATAATTGCTAAATTAATAAAAACTGGTGGTGAGGCTGTAATAAAGGAACTGCACACTTTAATATCAGATATACGGGAAACAGAAACTATGCCAGATAATTGGAAAATTGGAATAATAGTCCCCATTTATAAGAAAGGGGACAGAACAGCATGTGAAAACTATAGAGGTGTAACACTCCTAAGTACAGCTTATAAGATCTTCACAAGTATATTAAACGAAAGGATACAGAAGTGTGCAGAAGGCATACTAGGGGAATATCAGTAAGGCTTTCGACCAGGCAGACGAACAACTGATCAAATATTTGTGATAAGGCAAATGATGGAAAAGTTCTATGAATATGATATAGATCTGCATTTTTTATTTATCGATTTCAAACAAGCCTTTGACAGCATAAATCGGCAAGAACTATACAGAGTACTGAAAGAAGTTGGTATATGTGCTAAATTAATAAGACTAATCAGAATGACAATGACAGAGACAAGAGCAAAAGTGAAGGTCCTTAGCAGAACAAGTGATAGCTTTGACTTTAATGAAGGTGTGAAGCAAGGGGATGGTCTCTCCACTGTCCTATTCAACATAGCCCTGCATAGTGCAGTAAATAAAATCAACAAAAGAGGCACCATATTTATGAAAACTAGCCAGATATGTGCATATGCTGATGACATTGCTATAGTAGGTAGAAATTCCAATACACTCCTAGAAAAATACCGGGCAATGGAAACAGAAGCCTTAAAAATTGGCCTCATAGTAAATGAAAACAAAACAAAATATATGTTAATGTCACAATGTGAGGCCAGAAGAACCCCTAAAAACCTAAACATCAATGGGAAATGCTTCAATGGAGTGTCCTCTTTTAACTACTTGGGAGCCCTAATAACAAATGATAACAGTATTGGAATGGCTATAAGGGAAAGAATACAAGCAGGAAACAGAGCTTACTTTGCAAATATGCAGTTTTTCAAAAATAGCTTTGTTACAAGAAAAACTAAACTGCTAATATATAATTCCCTAGTTCGCCCAGTTATCACATACGTCTCAGAGGTATGGACGTTGACAGAACACGATAAAAATGCTCTAAGAAGCATTGAGCGGAAAATACTACGCAAAATCTATGGGCCAATATGGGAGGAGGGAGGCTGGAGAATACGCTACAGTGCCGAATTACAAGAGTTAATACAAGGCGGGGACATAGTAAAATTTGTGAAATCACAGCGGATACGATGGCTAGGACACTTGGAGAGAATGGCAGAGGATAGAATTCCAAAGAAAATGATGAAAGGTATGATCCATCCAGTTAGGCGAAAAGGGAGATCTAGAAGAAGATGGATCGATGAGGTAATAATGGATATCAGCAGTCCGGGGGTGGAAAAGAGCAGCAAATAACCGAGAAGTGTGGAGGAAGATTGTTGAAGAAGCCAAGGCTCACCAAGGGCTGTAGAGCTACTGATGAAGAAGAAGAAGGTAAATCGTTGGTGGTCTCGGCACCTGAGGGAGGAGATTCTTAATAACGCCCCCTTCCAGTGTTGAATGTTTTAGAAGACCTGATGTCTTCCTATTATTCCTGACGTCGGGTCCCGTGGCTTTTTCCGGTATGTATCCTCTTCAAGAATCAACTGAATTTTGGCGTAGTAGTCAGCTTCATTCAGAATGGCGGATGCATTGCCCTTGTCAGCTGGCAGAACCACGATGAGGGGATCGTTGTGGAGGGCGTGGAGACCATTGCGTTCAGCCCTAGTCAAGTTAGACCTCGATGCTTCAGATTTTGAAACGATACGGCACATTTCGCGACGTAGGGCGAGGAAGAGGCACTAGTGACGTCACAGCCAGCAGTGCGGCTATATAACAACGCGGCCACGGCCATACAGCAGTCAGTCTTACCACTTGACAATGACCGAGGAGAGCTCGGTCGAAAGCTAGTGGGATTATAACCACCTGCCGGAGCTGGAAGCCCGAGAAAATTTTATTAATTCATATCACCCCGAAAGCATGCATTCATACATAGATTCTATCTTGTTGTCGTATGACTCTCTACGACTAAATCCTTATCACATGGGAGGAAGGAGTGACCTCGAACAGGAAAATAATGCTGAATTACTTGAAATTTCCCAGTCATTGCGAGATACATCAGGTACCGTACAACAGTGTTGTTTTTCTTTTGCCCGCGAAAAAGTCACTGAACACATGTAGTTCTTTCACTGAGTCAGGTATTGCACTTACGTAGTCGCTGAGAAATGTTCACACTTCATTGGGACCTCGAGTGCCTTTTCCTTCATAGTAGTAGTAAAGCTGTGCTGTATTGTCTTTCAAGTTATGGATTCCAATAAAAAAAAACGCAGTTTTCGTAAGTAGAACTTTTCCTATAGAGGGAGACCAGGAAGGGGAATATTTTGCATATAATCAAACACCAGGCCGACTATACCATTCCTTTCAGCACACAGTTTTATTACCTCTTGTTCTTTTTTTATATATAAAACTTAGACGCCCGTTGATTGTGAACCATCAATTCTGTGACAGCCACTCGTTTTGCAACTTCATACAGGAACGGAGATTTCATTTTGGCTAGAAGCTTCTCAAAGACAGAACATACATCTACTTGTGGCGACAGAATCTATAATGAAAATTTTCATTGAATTATTTGAGATAATATTCATACTTCCATGTCAATTCTGGGTTTTCATCACAAAACAAGTCGTGCATCTTTTTCACATTTAAGTTGCAATCCACATATACAATACTTTTGCACTGTAGTGTGACTGGTGGTTGAATATGAGCATCGATCTTAGCAATGACATCAGATCCAACTGTATTTCCCCTGTTAATATGCTTCCGTCTATGGTCATCTGGAGACTGACCAATAACAAGGAGTGATGTTAAGCAAACAACAGCCTTATCACTCACAGCGCGCTAACTCCAAAATGCTTTGCGACGTCCCTGTACCCTTTTGGTCTGTTTCATAACAAAGAAACTTCATAAATGTCGAATTTACTTTTCTGCTCCTTCTGCATTGTACAGGTGAATGCTCTATCAGTCCCATTAAATACAGATCTTTCTACCTCTTAGTTTTACCTTCGTACATTCCTCTAATTATTTCCATTTGATCCTTATCTTTGAAATGTTCTGAACACATTTTCGAACAACTGCAATAAAACAGAATGTTGGAGCAAGATACAATGTACTACACGTAAATTTTTAGCTGTAAAATGAAGACAAATATCACATGAAAACATTTATGTAAATCTTACTTGCTAGGTAGACCAGACCGTTTTGCTGGCACAACTGATCATTTAGAGTTTATGTATTCCTGTCTTACTGACCTAGCTCTCTTCCTTCTTTCTTTGACATATTCATCTACATTTCTTACATCTTTTCCTCTCCCGTGCACTTTTTTAATTTCAGAGTCACATACACTCATTATGCTACGTGTCTACAGACAGCAACTTACGTAAACACAATGTCAATAATGTGGGACAGTAAAACTGAAACAATGTGTTTCAATGCCACTTAGTAGCATTGTTGTGACATTCTTTGCCCGACATTCGATGGTGCTGCTTACATTATTGAGTGGAAAACAGAAGAAGGTCCGGACATTCTTCTCTATTTCACTAATTACAAACTTTAAACGGCTGTACTATCCGCATTATTACTGATTTTTTCTTCCCATTTCCACTCATCGATGAGTGGACAGTTCCAAAATAAATGTATAGCTCAGCTTATTTTCTAAAAAAAATGTACTTTCTTCCTTTTTCCAGTCAGTGATTCAATATCGATCGCGATCTGGAGCACTTTCTCAGCATACGAAGGCCTCAGTACGCTCACATCTGTACATATGGTTTCAAATCTGAGGCGGGTGTGGGACATGTTTTCTTTTAGTGGTGCCTACGAAATGTTCGTGCTTCCAATGAATTTTCTATATACACGGTGGAGCTACTGGTCATCACGGATGATATTTGTTTTGGTACCCGGACATTAAGTTTGTCTTGACACTTACGGGCATTCAAAGTGTGCTGCAGAAATTGCAACATCCCGCATTAGATGAACAGACCAACAGGTATGTTCTGGACGTCTTGGTGGCCATGAGAGACACGCACGCCTTGGGCATTGCCGTTCAATTATTCTGGCGTAAAGGACTTGGCATTGTTCATAATGAAACTTTTGATGGTCTTGCCTGCAGAAATATTAGAAAAGGTCGGTTACACCAACGCTCACCCCTTATAAGGGTGTCACATCGGCAACACGAAAGGCTGCTTACCATTCTTGGAACTGTGAATGGCATTTGTCTCAGCACTCTAAGGGTGCCACCTGGCGGCCATACAACCAAACATCTCTTCTCGACCATGGTTCGCCTCGGTGCAGCTTCGTAGACGTCATGTGACTTCTATCATTCACATGAGGCTGGGACACGGGAGTTACCTCGAGCATCTATATCCGTTGAAGATTATCATGTCTACACGCTGCGATATGGACATCAAATCAGTAGCGGATCTTAACCACTTCATATTGGCATGTTCCAAGCACACAGACTCGTATAAGAAATTGGTTGTGAGAGATTATCGGTTCCTTCCAGAGTTCCTGTTTTACTTCGCCGTTTCGATAAATACAACTTTCTTAAAGATTATCTGAAAGACACCGGCATCCAAATTTACTATATGAGCTGCCAAGGTCTTCATTTTCAAATGGCACCAATCTGGTTCGTACCTCAGAAGATAATTTTGTGTTTTAATTTGCGTACGGACCTCAATTTGCACATAAAATTTTCATTACTGCTCTCTTGTGCACTTTGTCGCTGTTCTACAGGCACTATTATACATACCATTGGTTGTATGTTGTTTGTCATTCTGGCTTTTTCTTTTAAGTACGTCTGTCTGTTTACTACAATTCTCCCGTTGTCATGTGATGTTATTTCAATTCTGTACTTCAGCTATTGTTGTACTTATTTTATGATGTTCGGTATTTGCCCTTTAATGTTTTATTTTTCCTTCAAGAGCGTATGTATGTTTATCACAATGTTGCTGTATAGTACTGTTTGTAATTCTGCTTCAAAGTAATTGTTGTCACTTCCGTCAGCTGTCTGATGTTTGCATACTTGCGCTTTTATTTCACTGTAAGAGTGTGTTTATATACTAACTTCGTGACTTTGTGCTATTCCGCTTCTTTTCAATTATGTTTCTTTGTCACTTTATACCGTTTTGGCTGTATGGTCCTTGTAATAAAAATAAAGAAATACATATAAAAAAAATCGTACACAGACTTCCCAAATCGTGCTTAATACGTTCTGCAGGTTTGGATACAGGCATACAGAATGAAATGAAAATAGATCTAAACCTGTGCCTTTTTAACGTTTCCACCCAACTTTGTTATCCAAACTAAGCTAATTCTTAACTAAGCTAATTCTTTACAAAAAAAAAAAACATTTTTTTTGCCTGAGCAGGGGAGCTAGAAGTTCACAGGTTGCGAGATGCTGTAATTTCTTCGAAATAATCGGAAACATAGTTGCCTGTGTACCCTGTTACGCGTTTACCCTTTTGGCAGCCCTTACAATTAGCCAACCCCTTTCTAATCGTCTGTCCCATATTCTTAAAATGACATTATGTCTTTACTTTCAAAAAGCATTTTCTTGCTCCAAAATGAGCATAGTTTGAAGGTATGTTGCATGGTTGATGAACTCTCTTGGAAGTAGGAGCAGCCACAGCTTCTCATCTATCGTTCCTTCTATAAAATAATATACCTTCTCTCAGTAAGTAGTACTGCCTCCTATTCGCTTGGCTCTTGTCTTCCATGTATGCTTCATGGCTGTAGTACTGGGTCTTTATCTTGCCTTTTTGCTATGTCCTTTAGTGGCATGACTATGAGACTTTCACTGGCTTGCTTTTTAAATAACAAACTAAAGTGGTTTTACTCCAGGATTCTCACTGATATCTTCCATCAGCCCTATGGAGACCGTGGTAATGCATCTGCCACAACATTCGTAAAACCAGATAAATATGTTATTGAAAAATGAAACTCCTGAAGATGTAAGATCCATCTAGAAAGACGATAATGGTTCAGTCTTGCCGTAAGGAGGCACTATAATGCTTTGTGGTCGGTAAACACTATTATTTTTCCCCCAAACAGAAAATAACGAAATTTCTGAAAGGCCCACACTACAGCCAATGCCTCTAGATTTGTCACGGAATAGTTCCACTTACTATTAGATAGCACCATACTGCTGAGTTCACTTGTTTTCCTATCCATTCTGACAGCCTCTTCATAACGTTAAAAGACATCCTCATAAAGCCTCAGCCTTGTCGAGCCTGTGATTATGCAGAAATCTTGCAACAGATCTAGATGGGCCATAACCACTGTGTTAAACTCACTTTAAGGCTTGGAATTCTTTCTCTGCCGTCTCGTCCCATACTCAAGGCATGTTATAACTGCGTAGGCTTCGGCGGCCAGAGTAAGTCGACACAAAAGTTTTCTGGGTGTGTTACCGCGTCGTAATGTGAAACCTACTGCTGCTGGAGAAAAACCAACGTTTCGGCCACGGCTGCAGCGGCCTTCTTCTGAGTCTAATGGTGCGTTCTAGCTACACAGTGTGTGTTAGAGGAAAGATGTTAAGCAGTTGCTTCTCCATTTCAGTGGTTAGATGACGTGTCCCAAAAACATTATATGCAGAAATCCAAAAGATGACTTGTCTCGATTAATAGTAACACATGACTTTTCAGTGTGGTAACGAATGTCCACAATATCTCATTGTGCTCCCACCCTGAGCTTTCAGCCATCAATATATCACCAATATGATATCCACGCAGATAGTGAGATGTTGCTTTCAGGTATTATTTAGTACACTATTCAGACAACAGAAGAAAGCAGCTGACAGCAAAATTAATCCAAATGTTAGACGTTTCTATTGGTAACACCTCGCGAAAGCAAGACACAACATATTTTTGTGAGAGCATGGGTGGAGTTTCATCTCCCAGAAACTTGCCTGTAAATACATCGTCGCAAATAATGACAATATATGAAACTTCTGCAATAAGGTCTCCAGCTTCTGCAGCCAGCCTGTCTCTGGCATAATTATAGTGTTGATCTGTGGAGAGAGATTTATTCCATTCCCTGTCTTCCTCTGTCTGTCTTTACAGCTTCCTCGAATACCAGTAATATCTTACAATTTATTTTCTGATCTCTTAATAGATGTTGTATCGTCCAGTACCTTCTTTCTGTTAATGTTTCTATTTATCCCTTTCCTCGCCAATTCAGCTGAGCACCTCGTGGGTCATTGCCTTATCAGCCAACATCATTTTCAACATTCATCTGCATCATTACATCACAAATGTTCTGTTCTCTTCTGTTCAGGTTTCCCACAGTCAGTGTTTCACTACCATAAAATACTATGTTCCAAACGTGCAGTATCAGAAATTTCTTCTCAAATTAAAGCCTGTCTATGTTACTGATAAGCTGTCTTGGTCAGGAATACCTTTTTGACAGTAGTAAGCTTCTTTTGATGTCCCCCTTGTTCCACCCTTCTTGGGCTATTTTGGTGCCTAGGTAGCAGAATTCCTTAATTTCATTTACTTCGTGGTCACTTGTCCTGATGTTAGGTTTTCACTGTTCTCATTTCTACTATTCTCATTACTTTCGTGTTTCTTCAATTCTCTCTCTTTCCTTACTCTGCAGACTGTACATTCCATTTATCAGATCCTGTAATTCTTCTTCACTTTCAATGAGGATAGCTATGGCATCAGCTAATCTTATCACTGATATCCTTTCACTTTGAATTTTAATCCCAATCCTGAAACTTTCTTTTATCCCCGTCATTGCTTCTTCCATGTAAAAATTGATCAAAAGTGGCGAAAGACTACATCCCTGTCTTACATCCTTTTTAAGTAGAACTCTCCTTTCTTGGCTTTCCACTGTTGTTTCCTCTTGGCTATTGTACACATTGTATATTATCTGTCTTTTTATATGTCTTTCCCAGTAGGTTACCCATATTCTTTTCAGAATTTCGAGCATCTTGCACCATTTTACATTCTCGAACGTTCTTTCTAGGTCGATAAACTCAATGACCATGTCTTGATTTGTCTTTAGTGTTGCTTCCGTTATCAACTGCAACGTCATAAAGGTCTCTCTGATGCCTTTACCTATCTTTTAGCCAAACTGATCTCCTGTATGTCCTTCTGTTCAGCAATCTGGATGCATGAGCTGTTAAGCTGACTCTGCGATGATTCTCTCAGTTGTCAGCTCTTGCGGTTTTTGGAAATGCGTGGATGATGTGTTTTTGAAAGTCCAATGATATAGCGTCAGACTAATACATTCTACCCCGTCCGGTTAGCCAAGCGGTCTAATACACGGCTTTCCGGAGGAGGAGGGAGCGCCTGGTCCCGACACGAATCCACCCAGCGGACTTGTGTCGACGTCTGGGGAGTTGACCAATCTGTGGATGGTTTATAGGTGGTTTTCCATCTGCCTCGGCGAATGCGGGCTGGTTCCCCTTATTTCGCCTCAGCTACACTACGTCGGCGATTGCTGCACAAACAAATTCCCCACGTACGCTACACCACCATTACTCTACCACACAAACATAGCGGTTACACTCGTCTGGTGTGAGACGTTCTCTGAGGGGTCCACCTGGGACCGAACTGCACAATAACCCTGGGTTCGGTGTGGGGCGGTGGAGGGGTGAAGTGGACTGCGGTAGTCGTCGAGGGGTTGTGGACCACTGTGGCTGTGGCGGGGACGGAGCCTCTCCGTCGTTTCTAGGTCCCTGGTTAACATACAACATACAATACATTCTACACATCAATATGAACAGTCGTTCTGTTGCCACTTCCCCCAATGATTCTACAAATTATGATGGATGTTACCTGTCCCTTCTGCCACATTTTATCTTAAATCTTCCAAAGGTCTTTTAAATTATGATCGTAATACTGAATCAATAACGAGTCATAACTCTGCTTCTATAACGTCATCAGACAAATGTTCCACTCACAGAGGCCTACAGTGTACTATTTCTAACTATCACATATCTGTTCTGCATTAAACAGTGCACTATTACAGTTTTTGTATTATCACACTTGCTTGAAATTTCACCAAACGTTGTTCTGACTTTTCTGTACGCTGAGTCAGTTTAAGACAGTTATTTCTTTCTCGATTTCTTCCCGTTTTTCATGCAGCCATTTCGCAGAAGCTTCCCTGCTCTTCTTATTTACACTGGTGTCCAAATTTGAGCAATAAATAGAAATTTTGCTAGGTTGCGTTTATTTTGTCACAAAAGAGTAGGAACAGGTGATAGTAAAGTAGAAACAGTGTAAAGAATACCGAATGTAAACAACTACAACATCCGTAAGAGTAGACTACAGTGTCCTTCGTTTTTTCCAACAAAGATTTTCTCACACATTCCGACGATTGGATAATGTGCTCACTGTGGGTTGACACCATCTCTCGTAGTAATATGGGCCTGACAACGATGGAGCATGCTGTGAATAACATCAATGTCATGCTGAGGCAATAACACCCATTCCTTGGTTCAAATGGTTCAAATGGCTCTGAGCACTATGGGGCTTAACATCTGAGGTCATCAGTCCCCTGGAACTTAGAACCACTTACACCTAACTAACCTAAGGACGTCACACACACCCAAGCCCGAGGCATGATTCGAACCTGCGACCGTAACAGTCGCGCGGTTCCGGACTGAAGCGCCTAGAACCGCTCGTCCACCGCTGCCGGCAAACCCATTCCTTCTGCAGAGCTGCTCGCAAGTCTTGGAGAGTGGTTGATGGATGTTGACTTGATGCAACCCGTCTCCCTCATGCATCCCAGACATACCCTATGGGATTCAAATAAGGAGAGGGAGCACGCGACGCCATGTGTGCAGTATTTTCGGTTTTCCAAGTAAAAAACATCAACCACTCGTGCTCTATGAGGTCGAGCATTATCGTCCATAAATACGAAGTCTGGGCGCACAACACCTCGCAACAACCGTACATAAGATCCCGAGATCTCGTCACGAGACCAGCAATTAAACTTTTCCAATTGACCTGTTCAATTTCATGAGGAGATGTACGAATGGTCAACATAATGGCTGCCTACAACATTAGCAATCCTCATCGATATCGGTCTCTTTCCACATTGTTTGGGTCTTTAAATCGTGTTCTACTTTCCCTCCTGATGCAAATCCGTCGAGAATCACTCTCCAGACCAAATCGGAACTCATCTGTGAAAAGAACATTGGCCCAGTTTTCAGCTTTCCATATGGCATATTGACGACTCCACTCTAGACGTTTCCTTCTGTGAAGACGCGTCGGAGGCACACACAGAGCACGTCTCCGGAAATAAAAGCCACTCTTTCGAAGCCTTCTCTACACTGTTGTACTCGATACAACACGTCCAGGGGATGCTGCGAGGTCAGATGCCAGCTGCTGCGCAATACTATGGCGGTACCGTGGTGCCATTACAGTCAAATAACGCTTCTCTCTTTATGATGTCACACGTGATCGGTCCTGCCCTGGTCTTCGGGATGCAGACGTGGTCTCTATAAACTGTCGCCACATTCGAGAAACAACAGAATGATTCACGTTAAGGCAAGCGACCACACGAGTTAGCGACTGTCCTGCTTCCATTCTTCCTGCGGCCCTCCTCCGCAGAGAGTCTGGTAGGCGTCTTGTCTGTGCCATACTGCACCGTCTGTGACTGTGTACATAGCGACTGTAGCTGTGGGACTACCCGCAAAACACTGGTCCCTTTGATAGGTTCCCTAACGTCGTCGCTGGTGTGGTTTGCCGTTGACCGAAACTTCAGCTTCCGTGCAGAACACAATTGTACCGACAACTGTTGACTGTCTGTTAGATTATATCGTGAATTAGACACAGGACAGGGAAATAGCGGTTTGTTGCTTTAATTTTGGACACCATTGTATTTCATTCCTAAGTGTCTAGTATCTCTGTGTTCCTGAGTTTCCATGAACGTATTTGTACTTCCTTCTGCCATCAAGTATGTCTTCCGTTACCCATGGTTTCTTCACCGTTATCTTCTTTGTACCTATGTTTTTGTACTACTTCTGCGATTACTCTTTTTAGGGATTAACATTAACCTTCAACTGTACTGCCAACTGAGGTATTCCCTCCATTATCTACAGCCGTGGACAACTTCAAGCGTATTTCTTCATTCCTTAGTGCTACCGTATCTCGCTTCTTTGTGCATTGCTTTTTTCTCACTAGTCATAAATTTTAGGGTATTCTTGATCATTACTAAATTCTGATCTGAATCTGTCTCTGCTCCCGGGTACGCCTTACAGTCCAGTATTTGATTTCGGAGTCTCTGCCTGACTATGATGTAATCTAGCCCGCCCGGTTAGCCGTGCGATCTAACGCATGGCTTTCCGGGCGGTAAGGAGCGCCGCGTCCCGGCTCGAATCCGCCCAGCGGATTTGTGTCGAGGTCCGGTGAGCCGGCCAGTCTGTGGATGGTTTTTAGGCGGTTTTCCATCTGCCTCGGGAAATGCGGGCTGGTTCCCCTTATTCCGCCTCAGCTACACTATGTCGGCGATTGCTGCGCAAACAAGTTCTCCACTACACCAACATTATTCTACCACGCAAACATAACGGCTACACTCGTCTGGTGTGAGACGTTCCCTGGGGGGGGGGGGGGGGGGGGGGCACTGGGGGCCGAACCGCACAATAACCGTGGGTTCAGTGAGGGGCGGCGGAGGGGTGAAGTGGACTGCTGGAGTCGTCGTGGGGTTATGGACCACTGCGGCTGCGGCGGGGGCGGAGCCTCTCCCTCGTTTCTAGGTCCCCGGTTAACATAACGTAACATAACATAACATGATGTAATCTAGAAATCTTTCGGTATCTCCAGGTCTTTTCAAAGTGAACCTCCTCCTATTGTGATTCTTGAACAAAGTATTAGCTATTACTTGCTGAAATGTATTGCAGAACTCAGTTAGTCTTTCCCCCCTATCATTTATGGTACCATTCCCACATTCTTCAGCAACCCTTTCTTCTACTCCTTCCCCTACAACTTCATGCCTATTAGATTTTCGTCTTTCATCTTCCATTTGTAATGTCGACAAGTATACTGGACTATCGTTATCGATGTTGGTTTTCTGCAGATTCTGATGAGAACAACCCTATCACTGAACTGTTCACAGTAACTCACCCTCTGCCCTATCTTCCTATTCATAACGGTTTCTACTCCACTTATATCATTTCCTGCTGCTGTTGATATTACCCTAGACTCATCTGATCATATTCTATATATTTCACTTCACTGACCTCCACTATGTCTAGAATGAGCCTTTTCATTTCCCTTTCCCGATTTTCTAACATTCCTCTCACGCTCAAACTTCTGACATTCCACACACCGACACCTAGAAGGTTATTTTTTCATTGGTTGTTCATTCTTGTTTTTATGTTGACCTCTTCATTGGCAGTCCCTTTCCGGAGATCCGAACGGGGGACCAATACGCATTCTTTTGCCAATGGAGAGACCATCATGGCACTTTTTAATCACTGGCCACATGTCTTTATTGCAGTGGTTTCCATTGCCTTCTGCATCCTTATACCTTTGGAAAATTTCTCATGCTCCCACCTTTAGCAACATCTGCTCACTACAAGGGCAAGACAGTGCGCTGAACCTTTGTCGGCTCCTCTTTTCTCTTCTACAAGGCCGATATCAGAGTGAAGGAGACTTCGTACACCGGAAATCTTTGGCTGCCACTAATTATGATTTTCATTCGAAATTTAACCAGTAGTGGCGTTAGAACCTAGGACCTAGGACTTTCTTAGCATTAATCAAAGATGCCACCGCTAGACCGCAGGTGCAGGTGAGTCCAGTACAAGGCGAATTTATTGATCCGTCCTTACCACAACCCGCGAGAGACCGTTGTGATGTTGCGTGCTCGAATATTCCGTCATTCAGAGTCTTGTTCAGTTCTTCACAGACCTTCTTTCTCTGTGCAAGTGTTATTGCGTATGGTGTTACACAAAACATTGACTTAGAATTTTTATTGGAGATTCCTTATTGTACCTGTCATGGGCAAGAATATCTCCGCATTACATAGTTCTTGCTTGCGTTGGCCCTCAACGTCATACTTTGCTCCCCTATTTTGTTAATCTTCTGATCTATCTCACCCAAGCTCATCTGTGTTTTCTCTTGTCAGGAACGCCGCAACAGGTTCCAATAAAAATCTTCGTTCGGTTTTAACTCCGTTTCTGGTTCCACAAGCAATCGTATAGAACTCACTGGGACTTGTTTCCCAATTGCTTAGTCCTCAAAACGTATTAGTACTTCCCTCTCTTTCTGAAGAGTAATTACGCTATCTCTCATTATTAATGTGGCGTTATTTTCCCTCGTGAAATTTATTCTGAATACGAAATCTGTGGCAAGTTTATGGACAATGATGAAGTTACACTAAAGTTGATGACTATGACATATAAAACCTCTTCTAGCCCGCCTGTGTACTTCTGTGTACAATTTTTTGGCGTGTCTTTATTAAAGACATCACCGGCCACTGTGACTCCTTGTCACATCTTACAAATCGGACATCTAAATCTCAGTGATTTCAGTGCCACTAACAAAAATTCCCTTAATTCTATCTTCCCCTTCTCGTCTTTACCACGGGATGTAGCTCCTGACCGTACAATGCTTCCATTTTTTCTAACCAGGACCTCTAACATGTCCGCATACTTGAGTAAATTTATACTGTTTATGACTCCGCTTGATATTTTTGTATCCCGCCTGGTAGGCGGCGCGTGGGTCTGCTCCTGTAAATTGAAAGGTAGGCCGAATGTAGGAAGCGAGTAGGAGCAGGTGAGGTAAAAGTCTCTCGGTACTGCTCTTAGAAATGGTTTTACTATATCACAACAATATTAACTTGAATTCATAAATTCTAACTTAACTTTGGCGGAGATGAGCACGTAGGTGCGAAGCTGTACATAAACCAAATCTAACATCGGCTAGAAGATACAAAGGCAAAAAATCTGTAATGGCTCGCCCACTATGAATTAGAAACAATGTTTCTTGGTCGTCTACTCGGAATCAAATGGACAGAATCTGGAGCGGCGATCGTAGAGTTGCACAGCGCCGGCTAGAGGGCGCTGTCATCGGTGTTGGTGTCGTAGTGCCAACCTAAGAACTTGTACCTACACCGTGGCATCGTAGCTATCGATACCACAAATATTTCTATAGGTTCACCTCTTTAATCGTAGTTTACATCTTTTCCAGCTCTTCTGCTCTGACATAGCTTTTCCACCACCTTTGGTCCAGCTTATTTTTCCGAATTCCCCTCATCATATTATAGATTTTCTTTCCCAAGCCCTAAATACGATTCTTCATCTACACCTTGTTCACCGTCTGCAATCGACTACCAGTTTCCCTCTTCTCCTTCACTTTCCTCCTTCCCTAAAATGGCTTATATTCTGACCCCATCATTATTTACAACTCGTTCTTCTTCATTACTGCCGTCGCCCTTATAATGAGACCCGCTCCATAATTTCCGTTTTTCCTCGGCTGCTCCTCTTCTGACATACGCTGCTGGGCACCGTAAATGCAACACCAAGGAAGACAAGAGGTAGCACAACAAAATTTATTTTGTAGATAACATGTTGACCAAGTATCAAATGATTACGTTTACAAACGTCTGTGACATGTGGTTCCTGCCAGAATCAGTAGCCAGAGTAGCCGCCATTGTTGGAGATCACCGCTGCCACACGTCTCGGCATTGAGTCAAAGAGACGTTGGATGTGTTCCTGGGGTACAGCAGCCCAAGCATCTTCCACACGTTGCCAAAGATCATCTGGTGTGGCAGCTGGGGATGTAATCTGGATCACTCGTTGAGCAACCATGGACCACATGTTTTCTATCGGCGAAAGATCCGGAGAGCGAGCCGGCCAGGGAAGCACTTCAATCTGGTTATTGACGAAGAACCTTTGGACAATGCGTGCCATGTGTGGTCGCGCATTATCCTGTTGAAATATGGCTGTGGCCGAGCCCTGAAGGTAAGGAAGCACAACTGGCTCCAGCACCTCGGATATGTAGCGCCGGCTATTTAAAGTACCGGCAATGCGTACTAGAGGCGTGCGAGAGTAATATCCAATACCGCCCCATACCATAATACCCGGTACAAGACCAGTGTGGCGGTGCATAATGCACCTGTCCAGCATCCTCTCTCCACGGTGTCTCCATACTCGAATCCGACCATCGTGGTGCTGCAGACAGAAGCGTGCCTCGTCAGTAAAGACAACGTCATTCCGTTCTGCCGTCCACACCCGTCTGTCATCACACCATTGGCGACGGAGACGTCTGTGGTTCTGCGTCAATGGTAGACGAAGCAATGGACGTCTTGCGGACAGGCGTCGAATGGTACGCGCAGACACTGGATGATGCGTTACAGACGCAATGTGCTGTGCTATGGTTCGGGATATCACTGAGCGATCCGTCACTACCATGCGCACAATTTGCCTATCAGCACGTGCAGTGGTGCACCGAGGTGAATGCGATCGACCACGTCGGTCCGTCGTACCCTCCTGCATCCAACGGTCACATATCCGCATTACAGTTGTTTGGTTTCGTCCAACACGACTAGCGATTTCTCTGTATGATAATCCACAATCTCGGTAAGCCACTATCCTTCCTCTGTCGAACTCGGATACTTGATCAAACAATGTTCGCTGTAGTCTAAGAGGCATAACTGATCGTCTTGTGAAACAACCACAAGGTAAACACACGTGCCGAACGTACACTCGTCGAAATCGCCAAGCCTTAAATGGCGCTATGAGGTGGCGCCACAGGCGCGCGTGATGTGCGTCTGCGCTGAAATTCTAATCAGTTGCATATCTCATCGCTGCAAACCCATGGTGTAAATTTCACTTGATTCGGATGCTTCCTTCAGGGTGTTGCATTTACGGTGGCCAGCAGTGTATATACAGAATCTACAACATCGTCCTGGTCTGTTGTTCTGCAGGTGTAATGACCGGACCCGCTTCTGCCTCTCTCATTGCTGACTCTGGTTTGCTGCTGCGTGACCCCTTTCACGAGAGTCTGATGACCTAATCTCTGTGATATCCGCTGGCCACACCCTTTCATTAAGTTGTGGCCACGTTGGTATAAATTCTGGGGTATTTTTCGTTTGGAAGCAGTCCCCTTCGCCTCTGTTTGCTGGGAACTGCTGTAACTTCCCACCCCTGTCTTGTGTCCGTTCCTGTTGCTTTTTCTGTGACTCTCCCTTCGTCGCGGGTCACCAAAATTATTACAATTGTTGCTATTGTTCTCCAGTTCCCTCCTTCCTTTCTTCGCCTGATTCTCGTTGAAAGCAAACTCTAATTGTCGAAGAACCGGCCCCTGCGTAAATGATTATCGAAGAACTTCGCCAGACTCCTCTGCTCTGATGAGTGTCTTTGTACATCACAATATCTTTCTTGATGTGCTCTTCAGTTCCCTTCGACCAATATATAGCAAGGAAAGCATCTTTAAACTCCTGGTATGAACTACACGTTTCTCCGATCTCACTCATTCAGACTGTCGGACCTCCTTCTAAATGTGCGCACAAGAAATCTATTTTTAGTTGCAATGGCTATGATGGTGGTAATAACAGACAGAATTGAGATATTCATACCTTGGGATGAATAGATTTTCCGTCGCCCATATACTTCTGGAAGATCTGTACCGAAAGGAAGTGCTTAGAACCAAATGCTTCTTCCTCCCGAACATAACCGGCCGGAATGGCCGAGTGGTTCTAGGCGCTACAGTCTGGAACCATGCGACCGCTACGGTCGCAGGTTCGAATCCTGCCTCGGACATGGCTGTGTGTGATGTCCTTAGGTTAGTTAGGTTTAAGTAGTTCTAAGTTCTAGTGGACTGATGACCTCAGAAGTTAAGTCCCATAGTGTTCAGAGCCATTTGAACCATTTGAGCCTCCCGAACATACATCCTATTAGCCGTTTTTGTTTCTGTGTATATTGATACAGTCACCCGAATATTGTTCACTCATTACTTCTACTGTCCCTTGCGACAAACTCGTTCATGTCCGTTACATGCGTTCTGCTGAGTGGAGTACAAATATTTCGTGGGTTGCCATCAGTATCCAAACGGCAGTACACTGCAATACTACACACATTGACCACCATGTAAATATCAAAATTATTCTGTAATACAACCTTCAAATTTCTGTGACATTAGGCAACGTCAAAAGCAAAAAAGCCAGCAGCAAACACTGATTGTCGAAGGAAAAACTCTTTCTTGAACTTCCCATGTTGATGTATAATGGTCGCAGAAGCTGCCTTCTCCTACCAGAGATATTATTATACTGCTACGCATATATCACAGACACCAACGGTGCTATTTGACAATAAGATAACGTAGTCTCGACATACGTTGTGTTAAATATGTCACGCATTTTACAAATGGTGCGTAACAGTCGGAAGTATGTGTTGATAAAATGAGGATCAACGTTTTTACATCACGTGTTACTCTGGGTTCGTTTACTTTTAGAGAGACCGTTGAACTTTTCTGCTAAAAGTATCGGCCTTTGTCTTCTTACTCTGCAGAGGGGTGATCCATTACTCGGATTCAGTGTTGGAGGTCCCACGAACAGCTTCTTTGAAGCTCTCGAGTTGGCTGTTGACAGAACGGCTTTCTTGGCAGTGCCGGCGTGTTTGTTTCGAGACGAAGCTGTTTAACTATGCAATTGTTTCGCCGGACACTTAAGAGTTGCGGAGCGGGGCTCAAGACGGGAAGTTGGTAATGTCAACAGCCGCGCCTGACTAGTGGCCGCATTAACACAAACTGCACCCACCAAGTTCGCCGCGCTGTCCGGTTAAACGTTCATTTGGAGCTCAGCTGGGGCAACTTGGACCGCCGCTGCCGCCTCACCAGCTGCGCCGGACTGGCTGAAGTTAAACAGCACTGCGCCTGCGGGACAAAGACCATGGCCCATATGACAGTACTCACTTGACATATGAAGGAAGAAGTTTTCATGTGCGTTCCTGTATACACAGTAGAGCTTTGAATTGCCGATGTAATGCAGTCAGTGTGACTAAAAACTGGAAATGGGAAACGCTGGAAGTTACAAAATCGAATAATTTAAACCTCTGGATTTGTCGTGTCTAATGACATGAGATAGGGTTAGTACGAGAGAAGCAGTCTTGTTTCTCCACTGTATGTGGCAATTTACAGCTTCCTTTGTTTGTTGCACGTCCAGTGCTGACTCTGGCAACGTGTCTCATTCTTGCTCGCTTTACTAGACGCAACAAGCAACAGCATTTTTTTTTTTTTTTTTGCTATTGTTCGACAATTAGAGTTTGCTTTCAACGAGAATCAGGCGAAGAAAGGAAGGAGGGAACTGGAGAACAATAGCATTTACAGCTTCCTTTGTTTGTTGCACGTCCAATGCTGACTCTGGCAACGTGTCTCATTCTTGCTCGCTTTACTAGACGCAACAAGCAATAGCATTTTTTTTTTTTTTTTTTTTTTTTTTTTTTTTTTTTTTTTTTTTTTTTTTTTTTTGCCAGTGCTGTGTGATGGAAAGGAAGAGCAGGAGTAGAAACATCAAGAAGAACACTGCGCTGAGAATCGAGGGAAAGCCGTGTGCAACAAACAAAGGGACGACTGTTACTCAGAAGAAACTATCGCAATGCGATGTAAGATGGAATCATGAGAATGTAGCTGCATATTGTGCTGTATCATGAAATAAAACAAAATACTTTAACTGAACATTCCGTCGGTTCTCGGTACAACATTACAATAAATGAAAAGCGCTAGTTTGCTTTTGTTCTGCAGTATTTATTTTAACTGGTTTGTGGCTTACAAGGCCACCTGGAGACGTGCCTGAAGATGGCCTTCTAAGTCGGAAACCAGTTATCAGTATAAAATTAATACTGTGGAACAAAAGCAAACTAACGCCTTTCACTTATTAGAACAAAACATAGTGTATTTTCAGTTTCAAATTGCATGATCTTCCCATCTTAGGAAATATTCCTCGCCTTCCATCGACCAACTAATTAAACGCTAAAACCAAATGACAGATATATGGAAACACCAAAAACACAACACATTACCGTGCTTAATACGGTGTGAAGACCCGCTGACATTTAAAACAGGTTCCACTCGTCTAGTAAAGGATAAATTCAAGTCCTGCGTGGTTTTCCAGCAAATCTTATACCATTCTTGTGCAAAATTGTGGCGAGCTCGTATAATGATGATGGAAGTCGATAGCGATTACGCACCCTTCTTTCCAAAGCATGCCACAAAAACTCAATAATACCGACACCTGGTGAGTGTGGTCCCAGGGGGATGTGAAAACTCGTCCTCGCGCTCAAAAAACCAGTGCTCGAGGATGCGAGGTGTGTGAACACGGGTTGTGTCGTTTTAGAACACAGCATCACCACAGAGAAACAAAGATTTTACCATATGTTTGGCTGATCAGCCAAAATGACAACATAATCCTTGGCAGTAATGCGAGCAGAAGTCCACGTAATACCATGGTGTGGCTAACCAAATCATCGGTGAACCCCTGCTCTTTTTCAAACCTGGGAAGTAAACTTGGCCAGAAGTTGCAAACAGCGTAAAATAAGATCAATCACGCCAAATGACTTAGTCCCGTTGCTCCATAATTCATGTTTCAAAGTCTCAGCAGGACGTATTTCTATAATGGGCATCTGCATTACTAATGAGTGGTTGTGGAAATGTACTCGTCCTGCAGTTCCATGTTTATGAGCCTCCTTCCGTGCTGACAGAATTGAAGAGTTCGGATTTGAATTCTGTGGTGACTTTGCAGTGGTTTCTTCTTATTTTTCATTGCAGTCCTCGTCAGTGACCTTCGGCCAGGACAATTCAGTGCTCACTGTCATCCGTGTTCTGATTAGTGGATGATTTTTTTCCAATTTCTCTGTATGCGTATAGTTTTTTGTTACGGTACCTCTTGAAACAAAAAATACTTAGTCGACATCAAAGATTTCTGGGTATAGTACCGCGTCATAATTTATAAAACTACTGCTGCTGTAGAAAAATCATCGTTTCTTCCACGGTTGCAGCGGCCAGAAGAAGGCCGCTGCAACCGTGGCCTAAACCTTGGTTTTTCTCCAGCAGCAGTAATTTTATACGTTATGAGGTGGTACCATACCCAGAAAACTTTGATGTCGACTGACTCTGGCCGCGGAAACCTACGCAGTCATACAAGAAATACTTAGGCTATCTTGATTACGGGCTACCAACCATACAAGCACCAACAATATGCGCACATTCGAAATCACTGAGCTTCGACATAATACACTCACTACACAGAGCACTGTTCTGACCACGACTAAGACTTGCAACGTACTGCGGACATTGCGCATGAACTGTTTTTATTTACATTCAACAGTACAACCTGCAGGCTTGGCTAGCATATGCATTTACGTTCAAGCATGTATTTCTCTCGGATATTCCATATTTTTGTCCAAATACTGTGGTAGCCATGATTGACCCGCCAGGTTAGCCGAGAGCGCTAATGCGCTGCTTCCTGGACTCGGGTAGGCCCGTCGGCCCCTTGTCGAATCCACCCTGCGCGTTACCGAAGTCGGCTGGTGTGCTGGCCAGCCTGGATGTGGTTTTTAGGCAGTTTTCCACATCCCACTAGGTGAATACCGGGCTCGTTCCCACGTTCTGCCTCAGTTACATGATCCCAGACATCTGAACCCGTTCGCATTATTCAATGCATTACGGTCGATGCAGACAGTTGGGGTACACTAATTCCTGCACAGGGGGTACGGGGTGGCGGCAGGAAGGGCATCCGGCCATCCCCTTCATACTAACCTTGCCAAATCCGTTCCTAACAATGCCGACCCTGCGAAACCGTGGGACATGGCACCAGTTGAACAAAAAGAAAAAAAGGAAAAAAAAAACAGGGAATTTTATTTTAAATTCTGTTAAAGACGTCTATACACAATTTTTTCGTCACTGCTCGGAAATAAGGGAGGTTGTACTGTGCATATTTAGTAACAGCTTTTCAGACAGATGATACAATATCCATTTCTTCAAACAATATGGTTGGAAATCTGAATCTGTCATGGTTTTCTTTATATTTTCTGTTAAAGTTTTGACACTTCGCGTTTTCAGGATTTCCCATTTCGCGTTTACAATTAAAAAGAAAATATAATAAGATTTGGATATGAAATTCTTGTCCTCATTTAAATTCAAGAACAATTTCGAGGTATGTTGGTAGGAATGAACAAAGTATTGAGTGCACAATTCGGATTAAATGTAAACCAAATGAAGATGAAAGTAATGGGAAGTAAGAGAAAAGGGATTAGTAAAGAACTTCCACCAACATTGGTGTCCATGTATCAGATAAAGTAAAGGAATTCTCGTAGCTTGAAAGAAAAATAAACCAACGCAGACGAAGCAAGGACACAAAAAGCAGACCAGAACAGGAAAAGAAAGCACTCCCAATAAAAGTAACTGTACCATTGTCAAACATTCACTTTAATTTGAGGGAATAGTTTCTGAAAATGTGCTTATGGAGCACAAAATTCTATGGAAGTTAATTAAGGAACAATGGGGTAACCGAAAAAGTAGAAAATGTAACTGTCTGAGGTATGGTGCCATAGAAGGCTGTCAGAAATTTTGTGGGCTGATAAGATCAGAACTGAAGACATCCTCTGTAGAATCGGCGAGGAAAGGAGCTTACGGAATAACTTCCAAGGTATTAGATAGAGCTGTATGGGAAGACAAAGACTGTAATGTATCCAGCAAATAGCTGAGGATGTTGTGCGGAAATGCCATTCTGCGATAAAGAAGTTGGCATAGAAGAGGACTTCGTGGCAGCCCTCCCGATGCTATTCATAAGCCTGATAAAAAAATATCAGTACGAAATTTGCTATCAGGTTCAGTCCAAGTTTTCTTTAATATCAGCAGGTAGGTTTTAATCCATATATGGCATTACTTGCTGCCTTCCAAGCACTTTTATTCACCGGGTAATTTTCGATCGATCCTTTTCTGTTTTAACGACATACAAAGTCAGCAAGGGCAATATTTGGCGACGTTAAACTTCAATTCGATTGTAGTTTCAATTACCAATTAAAATAATAAAATTACATAGTTAATTTTTTGCTTATTTTCCGATACATGTTCACCTTCCTGGTACACACTTAAATCCCGCATCACAGTACCGTAGGACGCTCCTGGATGAGTTGAAACAAAATGGAGCAGTTTTTCTCTAATCAATGGGCTGCGCCATTTTTGTTGAATCTAGGTTGTGTTCACGGGAAATTACGTGTGTACTAGACCCACAGACATGTGCTTCTGAGAAAAAGAAAATATTTATTTAATTTTTTCGAGATGAAGATTGAATCTTTATGACTGTCTCCTGCTACATACTCCATTTTACCAATGGGTGCTACATTTTTCTTGTTTCGTTTTTCCATAGCCATGTTATTTAACGGCAGAGCGGGATTTCAGTGACTGCAGACATTTATTTGCAGTCATTCAAAAAACTAATTATGTATCTTTATTTTTCCTATCTCCTTCCAGTAAACTACGTTGTTAGTCAATTTTAAGGTTCTTTCAAGAGGCTACTTTGTTGCAGGTGTCATACTCGGCAAAATTGCTCTTGCAATCGTCACTCCCACCTCCGTCCCTTTCACAGTTCGGCACATAAGGTCAGGGAGTCCACTACCAGACGCTGGATCTTCCCTCTGGAGGATGTTGTGGCTCTCCAGCTGTGCCCTTCATCTTGCCACTGGCTCCTTCAGTGAAGACCCACCAGGTCTGGAGCGTTCTCTCTATGAAGCTTTTTCTGGAATGCAGACGCCTCCCATTGGTTTGTGAACCGTGCATTGGGTGGTGGTGAGTCCATTACCGTCTTCTTCCTCTCCGTATCTGAGGTCATCTTCAGGCATTCTACTTCAATCCGCACTGACGGTCGCTGCGAGGATACCTTGTTTGTGTGTAAGAATTCGCTGCACACAGAAGAGGCGTATTGGATGTGACAGTTAAAACATTATAACTGTCCCATACTTGCTTCTGAATGGCTTCTTGTGCCTCTCAACAGCCCAGCCACGCCTCATGTTTAACTATTTTCGACGCTTGGCACATGTACGATACAAGATGTCCCACGTAATCGCTTCGTATATATCTGAAACGAAACAAAATGTGAAAAATTCGATTCATCAGGTACACGCGTACGTCAACGGCTCGCATAATGGGCAGGAATGCAGCACATTGTTCTAAGCCTTGTACCTCTGAAACACGTCAGATGCCAAAGGCATTGACTTTAAGGGATGGCAATAGTTTTACTATTACTGCTATAATGCCCAGAGCAAGCGTTGCCAACAACAGGCTTACAGACATTTCATGCAACCCGCATTACGACATTAGAGCATAACGGCATAAACTGTGGTGCTGTTTCTATTATTTAAAGCCTAAGTATTCCAGAAGATGGTAGTAGTAAATCCCAACGGGACCAAACTGCTGAGACTATCGGTTCTTAAGCTTAGACACTGCTTAAACTAACATAAAGTAACTTACGCTAAGGACAACACACACACTCATGCCCCACGGAGGACTCGAACCCCCGACGGGAGGAGCGGCGTGAACCGTGGGATACGCCTGAGACTGCGCGGCTACCCCGCATGGCTATTCCAGAAGACGTAAAGTTTAGAACAGTGAAACTGTCTTCCATCACTAATTGTACCTCCAGTTTTCATTTCCATAGAAAAAATACGTGTGCTATTTTAAAAAATCGTGGTTATGTGATGAAAGTATGAAAGCTTTCACGACCGGATGACATATCTTCTGGTAAACCTTCCGGGATGTAAGGTCGTGGTCCACGACCTTACATCCCGGAAGGTTTACCAGAAGATATGTGACGAAAGTGATATTTGTTTACATTTATGGGTTTCTCATTCCTGTGTATTGTGTGAAACCCTGACATGGGATCATCCATGAGCAATTGTATTTTTCACATTTTGTTTCATTTCGTAAATATAGGATGTGGCGAAGTTAAGTGGGACACCACGTATATTAAGTATATGTAGAAACGTCTGTAATGTGCCCTGTTGTACTTGCATTATGGGCTAAGGTTTCGTCCACTAAAGCAAGAGATTTTCATTATGATGAGTTGTATGCATAAAGTGTCACAGACACCGGAGAAACACACTGCAGGGCCTACATGTTGCCAAAATTGTTTCGACTGCGCCTGCCGCTGTGGCAGAGCGGTTCTAGACGCTTCAGTTTGGAACCGCACTGCTGCTACGATCGCAGGTTCGAATCTTGCCTCGGGCATGGATGTGTGTGATGTCCTTAGGTTAGTTAGGTTTAAGTAGTTCTAAGTCTAGGGGACCGATGACCTCAGATGTTAAGTCCCATAGTGCTTAGAGCCATTTTTTTTTTCGATTGCGCTGCCGAAGTCTCGCTGTGAAGCTCTTACACATCCTCCCTACGGTCCCTGTTCCTCTCCCTGTGATTCAATATTTTTGCAGCACTGAAAAAATACATTCGTGGCTGACGATTTGCTTTGAATGAAGAGGTGCATATCTCGGTACAATTATGGTTCCGTAGGAAACAGTAAACATTTTTCTATGAAGGTATCGACCATCTTGTCCCACAATACGATAAATATATCAACAGTTATGGCGATTACTTTTGAAATAATAAACAGCTTACTTACTTTTCCCCATGCGTCTCGTTTTCTTGTGAATGCCTCATTAGCAAGTGGTTATAATTAAACAGCAGCTACTCACAGAGGTTGAGTGTGAGCTGTAATTATCGCGTGACCGCGACACTGGATAGATGTTGTAATGTGTTAATGCGGAACTGATCTACACTCGAAAAAAGTTTGTTGTGATACTGGCCAGTAGGTGCAAATCTTGCGATATACAGCTTCTCGTTGGCGCCTCACGGTGAATAAACCGTGAAAGCAACGGTTAATAATATCAACGCTATGTCTTTCTCCCTTGTTTCACCTTTTCTTCACACGTCCCATTGCGAATCCATTACATGTGGAAACACTTCTATACGTCTACCTTACATTCAGAGCGCAGATTTCCACATGGTGACCAAAATTTGAACTATCTTTTATTTCAGCGAAAATCGGTTCCGCATTAATGGATTAGAGTTTCTATCCAGTTTCGCTGCCACACGAGAGTTACAGCATGCATTGGACCTCTTTGAGTAGCTGCACTTTAATTGTAACCAAATGGCATTCTTGAGGGCGTGACACTGCATTAGCTTTATTCCGGATTTAGAATCCAGTGGCAACCTCGACGGCTCCATTAGTTCTGCCGACGTTTTTGGTCATGTGGCATGGAGAGTGTCGATTGTGTTCATTCTACAAGAGGGCACAGAGGTGAAAGTGTGGGTCGGGTTCAGTTGGACAATACAAAGCACATCTCAATCTATTGGATTCCGCAACTTACGGAATGTGCACGTACAGCATTTCAAATCCCTAATGCTACAACCAGCTCATACTACGGCATCCTGCACTCTCGTGTAATACAGGGTGCCTAGAAAGCTGTTCTCGGATAGCTAGACGACACACAAGCAAATGATATTATTTGAGTTTGTTACAGTAGATGAAATGACAATACTTAACTTTGCCTTCTACACTGAAGTGTCGCAAGCAATTGGCGACATGCAAATAATCAGTGTCCTTCGCTATATACATTTCCATGCAAGCTAATCACACAATTTCATAAGTCACTGCTATTGTTAACATCAGTGCTCTTCTAGTTCTCCCTTCTAGTGCGGCCGCGGCTAGGCGGCGCGTCGCTTTTGTTCTCTTCGTGTAGGAGCCGCTCCTGTCGTGGTGACGTCCTAGTCAGCGTGCTATTGGCTGACGTCGTCTCACAGCCCTCTCTATTGTATCGTTCTTGATCTTCGTGCCGGCACTTATCGCTACACCGGAACACACGCCACCTTATAACACAGAGATTAATTACTACGAAAATGAGCTGTTCCTTATCTTATACTACACGTGTAGTATTGTTAAGTAAAGAAAAAGGCATATTTTTTGATAAAGAAACTTGAATTCGACGCAATCTGGAAAGATTATCCTGAAAATTAGAGTCAAAGTTCATACAACTATAGCAAATATATTTACAAGTGAACATCTATTAATGAGAGTGCACACAATCCACAGAGAATATGTGACTTGTAAGAAGGGTGGAACGCGCCACCAACAACCGAAGGCTCACAATCGAATGTACATTGATACATTAACAGCCAATACTGTTATTGAGATTAACGCTCATGCGCACATATAAATGAGACCTGAACTATTAAATGCAACTGATACGTTAAAAATTCCAAAAGGAAACTCACTGAGAGTATCATCTATGCTTTCACGAAGTATCTTCATACTCTGTCAGCCACGTGCATGTCAACGTCATTCTGTACGATAAATCAGCTGGTGGTGATGCTGGTGATGGTTGTATGTGTAGTAATTTGAAGCAGCGTCTGACAAGCGATTATTGAGACGGGACGAAGTTGAGATGTATTTGTGTTGGAATCTCTGTGTGGGAATATAAAAAAAAAGTGCAAGGAACTACAATTCTGATCGGAGATAACAAGCTTTTGGAAAGTTCATTTGCTGTTCTGATGCGGCATGTAATTTTTCGTGACAGTTTTGGTCGAATAGTAGATGGAATTGCATGGTGGCTCCTATAATTTCATGTAGACTGTGGGGTCAGTCAAACGGAAAGTTATGCGACCTTGGTGACAAGGTGTGAGGGGCAGAAAATGAAAACAGAATGTCAGTGACAACGGGGCCATTCGGAAGTTACCACCAGACGCATTAATACATTTATCGCACTGGGAGACGAGACGATCAAATCCTGTTTCGTAGAAAGCAGTCGGCCTTTGACGTATCCACAACCGCACCCTCCTCCTGTTGAGACAGACGTCCATGCATGTCTTTCTTCAGGTCGCCTAAGATTCGAAAATCATACGATGAAAATTCCGACATGTTGCAGTGTTTCTCAACCAAACTGCTGAAGCGTAGCCTTCGTTCAGTTGTGGCTTCAGTTTCCGAGGGACTTGTTTCCATGTGGTAGCAGGAGTCAGTGTAACTAGTGGGCTAGGAACGTAGGCCACGTCTGCTACGCAGCTCTCTCAAGGATAGTCGAAATGTAGGCGCTAGCCGTACAATACTTTGAAATAATAAACAGCTTACTTACTTTTTCCCGTGTGTCTCGTTTTCTTGTGAATGCCTCATAAACCGAATGGTTAGATGATCACACTAGACCGTCTGCCAACAACCAAGGTCATAAACCAACAGTGTGCACCTGTGATGCAGCGGTGCCAGTATCGAAAGGTAACAACAGTGGAGCCACCTCTCGTACGGGCGGTGTTTCATGAGAGTTGTTCGGTTTTCATTTCGCCGCGCCTTGCCTATCAGCATGGGACAAAATACATGACACTCCCAGAATACAATACGGTAATAACATATAAAACCACCTCTAGCACTGACAATGGTCTCAGTTCGGGGAAAGAAAGTGCTTTTTTTCTGTTTTTTAAGTTATGCCATATTTAGATCAAGTCACTCATTACAGACTAGGTATCGTACATTTACCAAAGTGCTGATTGCAACATTTCACTTGCTGTTTCAAACAGTTCAAGAGATTAAGAGAAGGTGAATTAGCAGGGCATGGGATCACTGAGTGTTGGTCATCAGGATCGAATGTGTGTGGCATCTTGGAAGCCGGGAATGTAGACAGAATAGTCATCATAAAGATCTAGAACCTCACCGATAGTGTTCAAATAAACATTCTGATTCAATTAGAATTGAAACGTCCCCTTAGAAAAATTTATGAATGACTGTGCTGATAAACCCGGCGCTCGCTGTATTGCAGTAGTTTGAGTAACGAAGATTTTTGTGAGGTAAGTGATTTTTCAAAGGTATAGGTTAATGTTAGTCGGGGACATTCCCTTGTAGGGATTATTGAAAGTTGCGCTAAAAATATTGTGTGTCAGTTTATTGAATGTCTGAGTACGTTCAGTTTTGCTCTGCTGTTAGAAAATAAAATAACGTAATGAGTTTATTAGCACAGTCATTCATAAATTTTTCTAAGGGGACGTTTCAGAATTAGTCGGCCCAAGCGACGGTACGAGAAGCCTTCCCGAAACAGCTCAGAATCACTCGCGGGCTGAACAACAGCATTACATCCTTTGTGCTACACTGTGGCACATTGCGTGATTTACAATGAAGCATCGTCACTCGTCAAACCATATAATGATCAGCTATTAAACGGCGTGTGTTTGGTCCACTGAAGATACTCTGCCTTATATGGAGCGGTGAGAAATGGTGTCGAGATGCAAGACTAGAGATGTGCATCGCATTCCGTCCCATTAACAATGTTGACTAAGAAACTGAGATGAACCTGCATTCATCGGCAGCATAATTGTCATGTTTCAAACCGAACGTCATTGACTAGACGTGATACTCTAATCGACTCCCTGTTTTGACGCCGCGTTACATGGCTGGCTCGGATACACAATTCTTTGTAAATCCGTCGGACCAGCGCTGATATACCAATAAACCGGGAAACCTCACTCAACGTGTAGTCATGGACACGCACGAACACGGTAGCTCCTTTGTGACGTTCTGTTATGTCTCGGCGTCGTATCACGGCACTTGTGCACAACTTCACTGCCGTCTAGTATCAGTTGTACACCACTGCCGAGGGACGTGTGGAAGATAGCTACTGGGAACCTGTGAAGGGTCGTCAGTGCTAGTGTAACATCATTTGGTTTCGGTTTCTTTTTCACAATTTTAACAAGTCGTCATTCTTCCGCACCAGCTTATGCTGCTGTTAAATCAATTCCTTATTAGATTTTACCTTACGTCAATCGAGTCAGTTCAGCGTCTGCACGCCCATCAGAAGATGTCATCTACCCTGGCTGCGGGGCAGGTGCCGGTTGGCAGGTGCGACCGTTGCCAACTTTCAACCTGACTCGTGGAGTGTCCTCGCTCCGAATTGTACAATGCCCCTTGATGACCCATCTGCAATGTATTTAGTGTCGGTAGTCATGTAGGCGGTTGTCCTCCTCCATATGCCTTGCAGGTTTCTACACCTGGGGGCGCCTGAGGGTTGAACAGGAAAGTGGACTGCAACACGTCATTTTTCTGGCTTCCAAGCGGAAGACCAGTACTGACAGAACTCTGCGATGTGATGTTATTGGAAGACAGTCCGTTCCTCCATCAGCAGACGTAGATTGCGAGCAGCATGAGGTTCGTCAAGTGAAGGCCATCCTTTTGAGTAATTTTTCGGCTACTTCATAGACAGTACTGGAGCATCTAGGACATAGATTCAATACAGTAATCATGGAAGTGAGTGCTATTGTTTTGAATGCATTCAACACCATTGATCAACTCATGACGAGAGCCGGGATATTAAAGGGAGCTAGCATGAGGCTATGACGGAAAGCTCCGTTCGTAATGAGCACATGTGCCCTTATTCGTCTACATTCGCTTACTGTTAACTGCTGTGTCAGTTCCTTGGTATGTGATCTTGTGAAACTGACAGAGTTCCTTGCAATGTATATTACAAGCTAACACGCTTGTCCCACTTCCTTTGGTTTTCTGTCACAGTCCCCCTTCTGCTGAAGGCGTATCCTCACTTGGCAGACGGTCTCGTAATATGTCGCCGACCTGGCCCCTATATGATATTCTGGCTCGCTTCTTGCTTCCGCCTCAGTCTCTGACATTACTTTAGTTTTCCTCTTGCTGAGTGAATGAGTTTTAATAAAATGTTTCAATGTCCATCCCAGGGGCCAAACACCTTTTTCATCGCTCCAAACTGACCAGCGTGGTTTTTTTAGGGGAGACTAATATTTCGTACAGAGAGCCTATCTTCTGCGATGGGAGCAGGACGTCAGGTCTCGTTGGCCGAACAAGATGAAGTTTATCTCTTGGAGGGACCAGTAATGTTTGAGAGCATTGGGTAGAAGCAAGGCAGTGATGAAGAACGAATAAACTTTGCAGGTTTATGAAGTTTTATACTTTGAAAAGATTTAATTTTTTTCAAAATGATTATTATGGAAAATTTTGGGACCGACCCTGAATATTGAACCATGTATTAGTTCCTATAACCATTGTCACCGAGGCTCTACGGTTTAGTTGACATTGTGATGACCTACCACTAGACAACGTAGATGTAATAACGTTTCTAGGACACTGTATTAAAGCCTCCATTTACACATCCTTTTACCGTTTCGGTGTGTGAAACACTGATTCCAAGTGCTATTCTACAGGACCGGCCTAATTGAGATCACACCTTTTTGGCCATCTGTATTTCCCTTGGTACGTCTGAGTCAAGTCAAATGAGAAGTTTGTTCTTCTGAAAAGGACAACCACTTTCGTTGACGAATTCAAGTGTGTGTCAATATGAACTAGTTCCAAAAACGTTCAAATGGCTCTGAGCACTATGCGACTTAACTTCTGAGGTCATCAGTCGCCTAGAACTTAGAACTAATTAAACCTAACTAACCTAAGGACGTCACACACATCCATGCCCGAGGCAGAATTCGAACCTGCGACCGTAGTGATCGGTCGGCTCCAGACTGTAGCGCCTAGAACCGCACGGCCACTCCGGCCGGCTATGAACTAGTGATTGATTAGAGGTCATACAAGCAGTTCATTCTCAATTACTATCAGGTACGCGGAAACTGGTTGTAATATTAAAGTAACTGTGGATACCTTAAATGACTGTACGCGTTTGAATATTTCACCAAGCACGAAGGCTATTCAGAAAGTAAGATCCGATCGCTCGCGAAATGAAAACTGTTGTGAAAATCAAAAATGTTTTATTTCCAACAGTTAGCTACAGCTACAAGCTACGTCTCTACATCGTCGCCGCTCCGACTTGGACATTTGTAGAATTTTTTTGCCAACTTTCCAATGCCGTCGTAACAGAGGGCAGCTGCCTGAACACTCCACCAAATCTATACAGCTTGTTGTCTGTGCCATAATGCTGCCTTCATACCGAACGGTTCATGTGAGCAGAAGGGAAACTACGTGGGAGCCAATTTGGAGCTTTATTGTGGGTAATCAAACACTCTCGATCGCAAACGCTGCAGGAGCACCTTCATTGTCCCTGCAGGTTGCGGGAGAGAATTGTCTTCAAGAAGGAAACGCATGACAACTACACTCCTGGAAATTGAAATAAGAACACCGTGAATTCATTGTCCCAGGAAGGGGAAACTTCATTGACACATTCCTGGGGTCAGATACATCACATGATCACACTGACAGAACCACAGGCACATAGACACAGGCAACAGAGCATGCACAATGTCGGCACTAGTACAGTGTATATCCACCTTTCGCAGCAATGCAGGCTGCTATTCTCCCATGGAGACGATCGTAGAGATGCTGGATGTAGTCCTGTGGAACGGCTTGCCATGCCATTTCCACCTGGCGCCTCAGTTGGACCAGCGTTCGTGCTGGACATGCAGACGGCGTGAGACGACGCTTCATCCAGTCCCAAACATGCTCAATGGGGGACAGATCCGGAGATCTTGCTGGCCAGGGTAGTTGACCTACACCTTCTAGAGCACGTTGGGTTGCACAGGATACATGCGGACGTGCATTGTCCTGTTGGAACAGCAAGTTCCCTTGCCGATCTAGGAATGGTAGAACGATGGGTTCGATGACGGTTTGGATGTACCGTGCACTATTCAGTGTCCCCTCGACGATCACCAGTGGTGTTCGGCCAGTGTAGGAGATCGCTCCCCACACCATGATGCCGGGTGTTGGCCCTGAGTGCCTCGGTCGTATGCAGTCCTCATTGTGGCGCTCACCTGCACGGCGCCAAACACGCATACGACCATCATTGGCACCAAGGCAGAAGCGACTCTCATCGCTGAAGACGACACGTCTCCATTCGTCCCTCCATTCACGCCTGTCGCAACACCACTGGAGGCGGGCTGCACGATGTTGGGGTGTGAGCGGAAGACGGCCTAACGGTGTGCGGGACCGTAGCCCAGCTTCATGGAGACGGTTGCGAATGGTCCTCGCCGATACCCCAGGAGCAACAGTGTCCCTAATTTGCTGGGAAGTGGCGGTGCGGTCCCCTACGGCACTGCGTAGGATCCTACGGTCTTGGCGTGCATCCGTGCGTCGCTGCGGTCCGGTCCCAGGTCGACGGGCACGTGCACCTTCCGCCGACCACTGGCGACAACATCGATGTACTGTGAAGACCTCACGCCCCACGTGTTGAGCAATTCGGCGGTACGTCCACCCGGCCTCCCGCATGCCCACTATATGCCCTCGCTCAAAGTCCGTCAACTGCACATACGGTTCAGGTCCACGCTGTCGCGGCATGCTACCAGTGTTAAAGACTGCGATGGAGCTCCGTATGCCACGGCAAACTGGCTGACACTGACGGCGGCGGTGCACAAATGCTGCGCAGCTAGCGCCATTCGACGGCCAACACCGCGGTTCCTGGAGTGTCCGCTGTGCCGTGCGTGTGATCATTGCTTGTACAGCCCTCTCGCAGTGTCCGGAGCAAGTATGGTGGGTCTGACACACCGATGTCAATGTGTTCTTTTTTCCATTTCCAGGAGTGTATGTTATGTTGGCTGCATGATATCAGGCGAAATCTCTCACCAGCCTTCACACTTGGCGGGGACACTATTGTTCTAGGCGTCTTTACGTGCTCACAGTGCGCTCAAAACTGAAAAGAGCGACTTGACACGATCGATGGGGATACTAGAGACACTGCCCAACACATCCGTGCAAGGTTTCATCGGATTTTCACTGTTGTTTTCATTTCGCGACCGATCGGGCCTTATACTCCAAATGGCCCTCGTACCACCACTTTAGTGTTTTAAAATACATTTCATTTTTACGGTTTCGTTGTGTTTTCCCATGTTGCGCGTATCTCCGAACTCTGCATGCATGTTACAGAATATAGCGTCAACGATTATGAACTTGTATGACGTGTAGCAGTCTCTTTCGTCCCACACAAATGTTTCCCTTATAACTTCTTCTTTTGCAGGGATGCCTGCGTTCGACATTTGACAATCAGCGGGCTGCACTGCTCCCAACAATAACACATCATTGGGAGTCGAGTACCGTCCGGTAAGTGCATCCCTAATTAAAATTAAGAACAGGTTTTTGACGTATGTGAGTGCAGGCTTTCTCATCGAATTTCATGTATGAAGTCTTCAGGGGTTGTCCGTCGAGTAGCGTCGTCGTCTCGTAGCAACGTTTCGATGGAATGTGCCTCCAGCATCTTCACCTGAAGGTCATGGAGACGCATTCCATCGAAACGTTGCTACGAGACGACGACGCTACTCGGCGGACAACCCGTGAAGACTTCATATAGGTTTTTGACGTGTTTAGAGACAATGTTATGTGTAACTTACTCGAATTTAAGATTTTTGTGTTTTTGATACCAAGTGGAACTTTAAACTGGAAACTGGTTACTAATGAAATATTGCCAAAAATATTAAAGAAACACCCTTTCCGAAGCTTACGCATACGAAACGCAGTGCGATAAGACGCTTTGGAAGACACGTTGCGGAGCGAGGAAATAAATATGTTGTTTTGTTGAGCAGGTTTTGGAGCAGGATGTGCAGACTTGTTGGGGTGAACAGGATGAAGTGTATCACTCGGGAGGAGTGGTACACTCTATTAGGGTTTGTTAGTACTGTGTGGGAGGGTTCCGGGGTAGCTCAACTACCGTCATTAAGAATTCCTTGTATGAGGGAATCGAAGATAAACGAGAGCTCTTCGCCACTTGTCCGCTGTAAACCACAGTCCACAACCGTGTGCAGGCTAGCACTTGCTGTGGGCCGCACGACGTGAGTGGGCATCCATCTCCACTTGTGCCCAATTAGCGGCCGCCATACGGGCTGTCCGCTAGTGCCTTCCGGGAGCGTTCCCCCGGCCCCCCTTGTGGGGCCGCGGCCGTAACGAATATTTATAACAGCTTCAAGATTGCCGGCATTATCAGACGCTGCGGTATAAAAGGAAGCCCCTGGCACTCCCGTAGCCATCCCGAGAAATTAAAACATGTTGCACCCGCAGCGACTGTATATTTGAGCGCTCCGGGGCCTCGCAGGATATATACGCGCGCCGTAATGCCGCTGTCTGGGTGCGAAATAAATTGCCTCCACCGCACCCTGGGAGCTACGGGGAGCCACCATGGAGGGGTTGGGGGGAGGGGGAGTGTCTGGTGAATTCTCTCCCCGTCACCATCTCCGCCGACTCGCGACTGACGCGCCGCCACCGCGCTCTCCTCGACCGTAAATCAGAGTTTCTCAAAGCGGAGGCCGCATCAGCACGGATTGCTCCGGCAGCGCGATTAAGGAAGGGGTTACGGGGATTTCTCTCGCCGCTTTTTCTCCTCCGCTACGAGAGGGAGCGTCGGAATCGTGATCCAGGCTTTTGGGAGAACGGAGGGGACGGCTCGACTAGGGTTTGTGCGCCATGTAAGCCAATTTGGCGAAATAGTCCGCACGTTCGCTTTAATCAACAGAATTAGACGGCCCATCACTAATTGTATAACTACGAAGTACGGGGTGTGGTGTTCACACATTCGTTATAGGCGTATAACGGTTTTCAGGATGACCCCAGGTTTAATTCGTAGAGCTTAATGGTGTGTGGTCCAAATGGCTCTGAGCACAATGGGACTTAACTACTGTGGTCATCAGTCCCCTAGAACTTAGAACTACTTAAACCTAACTAACCTAAGGACGTCACACACATCCATGCCCGAGGCAGGATTCGAACCTGCGACCGTAGCAGTGCGAGGATGACGATTCACTCCTCTAGAGTACTTTGACAGAACGAATAGATGCAGTACATTTTCTTTCGGACGGGGGTCGTGTCTAACACATTGCTATGTTCAGAACTTTGTGTTTTCATTCTTGCATTTCCTTTTTTATTTTATCATTTATTCATTTATTTTTGATGCCTTATATGTTCACATCCCTCATTCCTTGTGCGCTGATGTAAATAAGCGAGGAAAAAAAAGCAAATTGTGTAATACGTCCCATAAAGTGTTTCTTCAATAAGTTTCGAGTGTAAAATTGTCGTGCCAGTCAAAAGGGCTAAGCGATGCGCTTATCGGTGGGAATGGTGGTGACTCATCTTGGCTAAGGAATGCAACTACCCCTGGGCAGTGACAATGTTGGTGTCACATTTCACGTGTAATTGGTTTTTGTAACGTGTCGAGACTCGAATTGCATCGGTTTATCGAACCGCGACCAAAAAAAAAAAAAATGTGTTAAACTTATTAAAATCTGTCCTGAGACTGTGAGCTTGATTTGGAAAGATTTCCGGGAGGAAGCCATTCCTTCTACCAAGAATTTGCGAGTGGCACGAGGTAGTATCCTGGAACGTTGAGAAAGCTCCGTCGATAACGAGGGCTTCGAGCTTCTATCAACGTCTTAACTGCACGAAAATGTGGATAATATGCAAAAAGTTTTGAATGGGGAACAGCACCTGAAGAATGATAGCAGAGGATTTAAATACAGGAAAATCGGATGTTTATTGCATTTTGATGGACGAATTAGGGTTGAAAAAGAAGTCCGAAATGATGGTCCCAAGAGCGGTGGCTGACGAGCAAACTGAGATCCATGTGCAGAAGCGTAGCGAGTTGTGGGAATGCAGCGAAAGTAACCCTGATTTTTCAGACGGAGAGTTGATAAGAGAGCAGACAAGCTGTCTGCGTCCATAAAGTCATGAAGAACGGGAAGACAGACGTTCACAAACTACGCAAATTTAGCAAAACGACAAGGTAGCCTGTCATCTCATGTTACGTATGCAAAGAGTAACGCTCTTCTCCCTGTACTACCTGTACACTACCTATACACTTGGATTTCTAAAGATGAAAATAATTCCAATAAAGTCATTAATAAAATGTTTTCCATTTTCAAGCCGCGTCAGTTCGAATAAATTCCTCGAGCTTTCCATGACCATCTCCTCCATCGTCGTCAGGAGTTCACTGACTGCCGGGGCTGCTACGGTTTCTCGCTTATATAAGCATGATGACATCATAAGCTGCCAATCAGATAAACTCAATGTGGAGCGCGCATAAAGTCATTCTTCACTGGCTGTATTACTATTTATGCGACCTAGCCACCTCAACTGTAGATCTACATTTATTTATCGGAATGGTCGCTAGCCTCCTAAGTCACTTTATGTCATACCTTTGTTATTACTTTGGAAAATTTTGGGACAGGCCCTGTGTATTTGAAAATGTACCCCTTTGTTTAACCATAGTCACTGAGGATCTACCGTAAAAAAATTAATGCCTACGGATGATTTTAGTTAGCATCGTGATCACCTACAACGACACAATGTAGATGTAGTAATCTTTGTAGGACACTCTACCAAAGAAACGCATAAACACCTGCAACGTATTCGAAATCGATGTACTGGGTAAGCGGACAAGCTGATACCATTTGCGAGTATGAAATCCCGCATACTTTAGGACTAGCGTAATTGACATCACAGCTAAGATTCCTTTTCGGCCATCCATATTCAAAATCCACGTCGTTTCCCTGAGTCAAGTTAAATGCGAGGATGATTCCTTTTAAGAGGACGCAGCCAGTTTCAATCACACATCCAAGAGCGAGCTCCGTCTATAATGAACTAGTCGTTGACGAGAGATCGTAACAGTAGTTCATTTTGAACAGCAATCAGTGTGAAGAAAATCAACAGCTGTTATTGAGGAACTATGGATGATTCGCATGACTATTGGTGTTTGAAAATTTCTCTATGTATCTTCAGCTATGTTTTTAATACATTATAGTTTTGATGGTTTCATAGTAATTTCTCGGATTAAGCATATCTATTACCTCTACATGCATGTTGCAGAGTACAACATAGTGCTTGTGAACTTGTATGACGTATAGTTTTCGTCTCGTACTGATGTTTCCCTGATAGCTACTCCTTTTGCAAACATGTCTGTACACCTATTTATGTCAGTCAGTATTTGACAAATAGCGGGTTCGACTGCTCCCCCGTACACTGTCGGGTAAGTGCAGCCCTAATGAAAGTTAAGGAAAGGTTTTTAACGTGTTTAGAGACATTTTAATGTGCGAATTACTTGAATAAGGTATTTTTTTGTTTTTGATAGCTAATGGTACTTTAAACTTCGTACTGGTTACAACTGAAATATTGGCAAAAATGTCAAATAAACACCCTTTACGAAGCTTATACATAGGAAACACGATGTTATAAGAAGCTTCGGAAGACGAACCAGTTTGGAAACCTGCGAAAATTTCATGCCGAATTCTTCAGTAGTTTTTGGAATACCACACAACAAGTTGAAAAAGTGTAGAAGACGGGAAAATCTTATCCGTAAGGAAAAATTTACAATACTCTGGCCATGACCAGAATTAAGAACAGTTTTTGACATAATTAAAGACACCATAGACATCAACACCAAATGTGAATTTCATATTTGTTTCGTTCAGTCTTCTCTCTAGGTCAGTTGCGCGTCATGAGTGTCCTGTACACCGTAGTGACTCATGAAGCGTCAATATGGTGAAACGGTACAGTAGTTTCCGCTCTATAAGCAGGAGGTTTCGCTGCTCGCTCGCACCGGGAAATAGAAACAGAGGCGGCTCCGCAGCCAATTTTATTACACGACGCGGCCGGCCGCGGGTGCAACTGAACCCATGTGGACGGGTGGAAAGAAATGGGTCAGGCTTCATAATACGTATTTATATGTGTCGTGTATTATGCATTTCTTGTACGTGGATGTGAATCTGCACATGAACTTTTTTAATCCTCCTCACACCTTTCCGTAAAGCGTGGCCAAATCTTTGCTGGGAAGTAGTTGTGTAGTATAGTAGTGCCAACCTTACTCCTGGCTAGGGGATCAGAGAGAGAGCACAGGCAGGTAAAAGTCAAAGACTTTCCAGTGTCACAAGATTTGGGGTGGAGAGGTTGGTCACGGCCAAGTGGTTCGACCACCCCTTCCACCGGGGCCCAGGAAGACCTCCGGGTGCCCGCCATGTTTTAGGAGGGTTACAGATAACGGGTAAGTGAGCAGACGTGCGCTCAGTGCGTCTGTCTCAATGTTCACGCATGGAAGAGAGGTATTTGAATATTTGTAGTAATTCTTTTATTTCCAGCTTCGGATTGTGTAAGGTAATGAATGTGCTCGTTTAATTCCGGAAATTTGACCCTCTGTGTTAAAGTATCTGGTCCCCAGTTTGCCCGTTATCCTCCTCACATAGTGAATGTCCTATGTAAAATATTGGGAGACTTTGGTGGTACACATTTGGCCAACGCAATTCCGTCTTACCCGTAGAAATGTGCGTGCAGATTAGTATATAATATACCCGAGCTATAAGTTGTAAAATTGTAATATCTGTAAACTGAAACAATTGCTGCTATCGCTGTAAAGTCGAGTGATAATGTTTAAAACAAATAGGTAATCAACTGTCTTCAATCTTAAACATACCTTAAAAATCACAAAGAAATCAAGTTAAAGGAATTCATTTAAAATAAAAGCTATAGAATGCAGGGACCCACACATCAGCGTGTGAGCCCTCCAGCCCCTTGCCTAGTATCCTACAGAAAGGACACGCTCTCTACGTAGCGCTCTCAACTCCTCTCCCCAGTTATCCGTTGCGAAATTTTGATTCAGGGCTTGACGACATCAACTTTCATCAGGCGTCCCTAGGCAAGGAGGTAAGACGGTAAACTTTCAATGGGGCAGGGCTGTTCTATCACGGCTGAATGCGGTTCACTGTGGTGGCTGCCTGCACGCATTACATGCCACGAATTCGTGTCTTAAATGTCAGATGCTAACCTATTTAACTTCGTACAGCTGTATAAGTTTAGCAGCCGTATGTTTTCTTAAACTTCACTGTTCTGACTTTCTTTTGTTCCAAAAGGATTTTAACGATTTCCTCAATTTGCAAAAGACAGTGTTGCGTATCCTGGAACGACACGAAACACCATGAATTATACTGCGTGAGCAGGTTGTTTTCACTGTATTTCAAGATATATGGATGCCATTGGATCTCCGCACTGGTTCCATAGTATAAACAATTTTGGCTATATGTTACTCAACTGGAACAATATACTGTCGATTGCAGAAATTTTGTCAGTGGGTAGTAGAATAATTTCATCCATATATATCTTCTACTAAGTAATCTGCTAGCAACAATAGGAAATATTTTAAAGAATTGATCCACTACATATCTTCAAATTAAGTCTGCAAGTCTACGAGCGATGCAGATGTCCATGAAACCATCTGCTTGCGAATGCATCTCGTCGTAGAAACACAGGATTAAATGCAGTCTAAGTCGATAATTTCACCATCACCAGCTATCCCTATTTTGTTATGATTGAGGCCGTTTCCTTTTACAGTGTCCACGCCGGCTTACCGTATTAAAAGTGTATTGTACCTCAGTAAGCTGAGGTATGCAGGAAAAGGCTGATGTCTAATACTAGCTGTTGAGAGAATCATACGTGTTCGGTACCAGCCTTACAATTAATGTGTGACATCTAGCTGGACAACTCGTAAATGTACCTGTGAGCCGTGATACGTAGGTGTGTTTTTACAAGCGTAGTTTCTGTGGCAGTTAATGTCTAGTTTATTGCTACATAAAAACGATTCAGCGGCTTATAATAGAACACTACGAAAGGGTGAGAGATTATTTCGCAATGCACAGTAACTGCGGTTCAAAAACGTAGTAGGACACTTATTGCTGACACGTCGGATAGTGCCAAAAGTGACTGAAAAGTATGCCGAGGAACTGATAACCAATGACTTCGAATTTCTCAAGAAAACATAGTTTAATATGAGGTAGAATCATTTCTTCTGTTCGGAGTTAAATAATTTTCTGCTGTTGGCGTTTGTAAATGGCTAAAGAAAGATTTGTGGATGTAAAATTAGACGAACAGCACCTATCAAGGATAAATATACTCTAAGAAAATTAAAGAATGACTCACCACGAAGGAATTACGCAAATTGGTCATTAAACGGTATTCATACAGGTATCGACGGGATTGGCTAATCGATGAATTTGTGACAAAGCAGCGCTATTTCACCGCGCAGCTGGCAAGTATGGTATACGCAGGGAAAACTAGGGCACAAAGTCTGTGGATTTCATTCCATGAACTCAGTTGGACAGTAACCAAGACTTACAGAGAGCCCTGTGAAGAATACATACTGATACCAGTTTTTGAGGAACGACGTGTAGTTGGACTCAAAGAAACCAGTTGTAGTAATCGGCAAACCGTTCGACATTTGAATAGGAGCGCTGCCTCTATTTGAGGATGGTTGTAGGAATGGGTGAACTGTGGCCGAACACAGCATCAAGATGGAAGCTGTCGACCAAGATAAACGACAGAACGTGAAGGCTGAACAATTGTGAGAGAGGCACTCTGAGCCCCGACTCATCATTGTCATAGATCTGATGTGTAACTGGTGCTTTAGGGCCACAAGGACCATCGGTACCCTGCTCACAGAAAGGTAGCTGAGCTCAGGGCTGCCCTTGACCACCGTTGACCTTGAGAGGTGGCACGCCACTCTCTCTAACAACTTGTCAGTCAGATTAACGTTCATATTTTAGGTAATGATCTCGGTGTTCCACCGTACTACATTGGCATGAGTGTGGCTTATGACTTTGTTGCATGAGAAAATTGTGGACAGAATGTCCTAGTTGCTGCATATGTAAACCCGTAGAGAATTTGTACCCGAGGGGACATAGAGGAGGCGGCAGGGAACAGGGTGAGAGACAGAAGGATTGGGAACCATAAATTCTCAACGTAGAGACCAGGCTGTGTGAGTGATTTTGGGAAGCAGCACTCAGTGGATCCTACTTGCAGAGGCCGCGTGACAGCCCATCGCAAAAATGGCCAGTTGGCAGAAAGTGGGTGGACGAAGCCATTTAAGAGAGACTACTGTAAAATGTGCCTTTGTGCAAATGATGGGAAGGTCATGAAACTCTGTGCATTGTTATGTTAGAAGCTAGAACGATATTGACATAGCGGCTCATGAATGTGTTTAGTGGAGGCACCAGGAAGTCGCCAGGTTCTTCTAGCGAGGGGCATATTTTTCATGGGCACGACTGTCTGGGAAGTTAACAGCCTTCTTTCAGAAATTGCAAATGGTCAGCCTAGAGAGATTGGACCTTTTCGTAAATGAGAATGGTCTCACATAGGTAAACGTTTCTTTGTTCAGAGATGTCCCTGCTTATCGTGAGAAAAACGCCTCCATAGCCTAAAATCTTCTTTTTTGAGGCAAGGTAGTTTTTGAGTCGCTGATTGGCTCCTCTCAGGATATGCGAAATGGAGGATTCTTCTCTAGTGTGGGAAGCCAGGTGCTGTGCCTGGATTGGTTATCAGACCAACAGAACATCAAGAGGGGAGATTCAATGAGTAGCGAATGTTTCGATTGGATTTTACAATGTGGGGGCAGTTTCGTTTTTACTACTTCGGCTCCCGTGCCGAGGCTTTGTGGAAAGTTGTGGGGATTCTTTGCTTCATTCGTCTTTGAGCCATGGCCGGCTCGCATTCGTGCCGTCTGTTCTTTGGCATTTTGTCGCAATTGAGTGGTGTCTTATTTCTCCCTGAGTTCTACCGTAATGAGTTGCTGACTTGCCTGTGTCAATGGCAGCAGCAGCACTTATCGATGCTAGTACTGCTGTACCCTCTTTGGTTTGATCACTATATTTCCGTGTGGTGGTGGTGGTGGTGTGTGTGTGTGGGGTGGGGTGGGGGGGGGGGCAGTCGGTCGGTTAGGACAGAGCAGCGGGGAAGTCTCCATGGTGCGAGGTCAGGCCGGGACTGCTGGCGGCTTGCACGCGCAGTCAGATTGTGAGGTGCTAGCTGCGAGAGCTACAAAGTTCGTTGCCCACCGAACCTGGACACTGAAGTTGAGTAATCAGTTAACCTATTATGAAACCTCAACTGCTGTCACATCTCTTTGTTCATTACCAGTAGTTGCTTCCTGGGCCATTCCAGCTAGCAGCAATGTATGGTGTGTTGGAGTCGGTGAAATTTTGCAACCATCTTCCTGTATGGTCTTTAATTATTAAATTGGTTGTCACTTATCAGTGAAGTGCACCAGTGGTATTTTCTGCCTTTTAAACATTAACGCCCCATTTCTGCCCTGGTCATATTTTTTTCGTCAGAGTGATTATTGTGCCTTGGCTGTTTTTAGATGCCAATTTTGAAGACGTAGTGCGGCTGGTATCTTCGTCCTCGACTGATATTTCCCGTTGACGTACCGTTGGTCGGGCGGAAGGGAATTGATTAGGTTGTTGGTCGGTCCTTCAGCCATCCCTGGGTCGGCTTGCCGTCCGGTTATGTAACCTTACACTTGCTGCCTGCCTCACTTCAACTTATGTTAGATCTAAATCCCCACGCCGACCCTTGGAACACTTCTGAGCACCACTGTTCTGTTGGTTTTAGATTGTGATTTTCATTTTAGTCTGATGTACTGTGCGAGGCCTTCAGCCGTCTTTTAATTTAGTTTGTTTTAATTTTAAAGTAAGACCTTCAGCCAACTTAAATTAAAATTTGGAAACACATTGTTTAAAAACTAAATTTTGAAAGTTTATTCTATCTGAAATTCTTGTTATCCAGGCCCTAAGACCGGAGTTGTTCAATGTCTTGTGTGTGGCATTCAGCCAAGTATTTATGTGAAATATTTCTTTTTTTTTTAAAGTAAGGCCATCAGCCGCGTGTATTCTTTAAAGTAATTTTTATAACTTGTGTTCAGGCTTTCAGCCATTCTTGTTTTCGGTGTTGTTTTGGACCTTCAGCCCAGTAGGTATTGCAAGTTTTCTTAACCAGGCCTTTAGCTGTATTGTTTTAATTTTATCCTTTTAAGGCAATGTGTAATTAAGTGGTTCTTAGGAAAATAAAGTTTGTGTGTTTTGTGCAACTAACAGTAACTGGTTACGGCCCCCTCCACAACCATAACCTGTTCCGCTCTATCCTGCGAAACCAGATTTCAGTCTTCTGGTCCTCCCATGGTGGAGAGCTTCAGGTCTTTCCCTAGTGGGTGAGACTTCGGGCCTGTGTCTTGTGGTGGACTAAGAGCCAGTGACAATTTCGATCTGAACCGACAGTAGAACTGCAAATCATGTCTGACATGTTGTGTGTCATGAGGGTGAACTTATTCGTTCTGAGTCGACCATGAGTCGTTTGACAGTTCCAGCATGCACGTATTCCAGCATGCACCATCGTGCCTGTGAGTCAAATTGATTTGACCAGACCAGCGTTCAGGTGCACCCCACACTGAAATCCGCGAGATTTTCAGGGCTCTGATGCGGAAGTTTGCCGCGTTCTGATAATCGGAACGCCAGACCGCGTAGTTTGAAAATTTTCGTGGATGCGTCAGAACATTACAGCTGCCGCAGTGCGCTGCTCCTCACAACACAGAGCGTCCTTTTCTGCTGCCGCCAGAATCAAGGTGAAAGGGTATAAAATACTGCTGCACCGGCGTAGGGTTGTTAAATGATATTCACAGCTCCCTGTTCTTAGGAGAACCAGAGTTTACGGTATTCTCGGTCGTAGTTAATCCCATTTGAATGGAGTAAGTGTGGTGTCACCGCCAGACACGTCGGACCCGCGTGTCGCCACTATCAGCGATTGCAGACGGAGCGCCGCCACACGGCAGGTCTAGAGACACTTCCTAGCACTCGCCCCAGTTGTACAGCCGACTTTGCTACCGATGGTTCACTGTCTACATACGCTCTCATTTGCCGAGACGACAGTTTTGCATAGCCTTCAGCTACGTCATTTGCTACGACCTAGCAAGGCGCCATATTCAGTTACTATTCTGAACAGATAATATTGTGAAACATGTGCCGTCAAGAGCGACGTTCATCAGTAAGGGATTAAAGTTAAGTATCAAACTAATTACGTCCGCTTTCTGAATTCTAATTCCTTGTCATGTTCCAGACCGCACGTCAGTAGAGTCCTTCCCTCCTCGCGCCAGCCTGCGTGAGCTAAAACGCGTGCATTTCGGCCTCCAGTTGTAACACGGTGTTGGCCCTTCTGCTAACACAACAGTAAGTTGGACATCGCAGTACATTCATGCAAACAAAGTCAGACAGCGTTGTGAAAGGGATTAATTCAGGGGAGAATTTCTATAACTTCCACCCCCAATGGGGGACGTACCAGACAAACAACATCCCTTTTTTTGATTTGTGTTTGTCTTTCTTGTGTAACATTTATAAACTCGTTGTAGGCATAAAAAGATTAAAAAACTTGTCATTATTTTGTGAACTTAAACAAACCACTCCTCTCATTCATACTCGTCTAACTATCTACCGTCTTTATGTTACTGTGGTGGTACATCAGTACACTAGTAATTTAACGTTCAGTCTTATTAAATTAATTGGTTTGATTATTAATTTGAGGTTTGAAAGAGACCAGAGACATAGGCAACAAACTTGGCATGAGTAAATTCACTTATTTCATCTGTAAAAATTAATGGTGTAGCTCACAATTTGAAGATTATTGAGGAGAGAATACTTTTCTTTATGTAAAAATAGTTACATTTAGCGTCGCTCAGGCATATATTTATGATTAGAGCAGCTACGGCTTGTAACCTTACGTCCCAACAATAAGCGATGATCTGGGATGCCGTTTCATTTAATATCAGGACAACCTTGGCTGTCACAGCGGTATGTTGCTCTGGATGACAAGGCATCCTGGACTTGCAGTTGAAGAAGGTATTGTCTTCATGCTTGCTAAACCCCACCTTGGGCAGCAGGGTCACCGATTTCTCCCCAGTTCAGGACGTTTGGAGCATTATGGGCAGGGTCTTCCCAAAAGCGATCTAACGCGTAACGCGCCCACTGGAGAGAATTTGTCACGATATCCCTGAGGAGGACATCCAACAACTCTGTCAACGAATGCCAAGTCAAATAATTGCTTGCAAAAGGGCCACAGGTGGACCAATGCTTTATTTACTTGCTCAGTTTGCGAGGCTGCTTCTCAAGACTAAATCATCCCATTTTTCTGAAATCATAGCCATTAATCAGTAAATGTATATCACGTCTACAGACTTCTGCCCTTCTGGGATAATTTCTTCGTAGTGCGTCGCGTTTTTTCTTTAATACGTGCTGACGACTGCTGCGACTTAACTTTGGTGGAGCACGTCGAATACCTAACACAGTATCTGATACACAAAGTCTCACGATTTAGTACCACATGTCTGGACCACATACACTGATAGTGATAAATAATTTGGATTACATTTTAAAACTGTGGAGATGTGCTACTACTACGAAAAAACTTCCTCAAAGTCGAAACAAGCTGCAGAAGAAAAAATAAGATTCTTAACAGTGGTTACTTACAGCTCAATATACAGTATGAAAACTATGAAGCACGGTTTTTAGAATATTTTATTAACACCAACTTGTTTGGCCAGAAACAGAAAACAATTTTTTTTTTAGTGTTCTAATGCAGGAGTCCCCGATTGCGCACTTGGAAAAACATCTGCCAGCCTTTCAGAGTATGCTGATGCATTAGCTACATACTAAATAATCACATACAATCGTTCGCTCGACAAAAGTTCCGTACCCAAAGTCTGGAAAGTTGCACAGGTCACACCAATATTCAAGAAAGGTAGTATGAGTAATCCACTAAATTACAGACCCATACCGTTAACGTCGATGTGTAGCAGGATTTTAGAACGTATATTGTGTTCGAACATTATGAATTACCTCGAAGAAAACTGTCTATTGACACACAGTCAACATGGGTTTAGAAAACATCGTTCCTGTGAAACACAACTAGCTCTTTATTCACATGAAGTGCTGAGTGCTATTAAGAAGGGATTTCAGATCGATTCCGTATTCCTGGATTTCCGGAAGCCTTTTGACACTGTACCACACAAGCGGCTCGTAGTGAAATTGCGTGCTTATGGAATATCGTGTCAGTTACGTGACTGGATTTGTGATTTCCTGTCAGAGAGATCACAGTTCGTAGTAATTGACGGAAAGTCGTCGAGTAAAACAGAAGTGATTTCTGGCGTTCCCCAAGGTAATGTTATGGGTCCTTTGCTGTTCCTTATCTATATAAACGATTTGGGAGACAATCTGACCAGCCGTCTTCGGTTGTTTGCAGATGACGCTGTCGTTTATCGACTAATAAAGTCATCACAAGATCAAAACAAACTACAAAACGAATAGAAAAAATATCTGAATGGTGCGAAAAGTGGCAGTTGACCCTCAATAACGAAAAGTGTGAGGTCATCCACATGAGTGCTAAAAGGAACTCGTTAAACTACGGTTACACAATAAAGCAGTCTAATCTAAAAGCCGCAAGTTCAGCTAAATACCTAGTTATTACAATTACGAACAACTTAAATTGGAAAGAACACATAGAAAAAGTTGCGGGGAAGGCTAACCAAAGGCTGTGTTTTATTGTCAGGACACTTAGAAAATTTAACAGACCTACTAAGGAGACTGCCTACACTATGCTTGTCCGTCTTCTTTTAGAATGCCGCTGCGCGATGCGGGATCCTTACCAGATAGGACTGACGGAGTACATCGAAAAAGTTCAAAGAAAGGCAGCACATTTTGTATTGTCGCGAAATATGGGAGAGAGTGTCACAGAAATGATGCAAGATTTGGACTGGAAATCATTAAAAGAAAAGCCTTTTTCGTTGCGACGGAATCTTCTCACGAAATTCCAATCACCAACTTGCTCCTCCGAATGGGAAAATATTTCGTTGACACCGACCTACATAGGGCGGAACGATCACCACGATAAAATAAGGTTCAATCCCGCGTCCGGCCATCCTGATTTAGGTTTTCCGTGATTTCCCTAAATCACTCCAGGCAAAGGCCGGGATGGTTCGTTTGAAAGGGCACAGCTGACTTCCTTCCCCGTCGTTCCCTAATTCGATGAGACCGATGACCTCGCTGTTTGGTCTCTTCTCCCAAACAATCCAATCCATTCCGATAAAATAAGGGAAATCAGGGCTCGTACGGAAAGATATAGGTGTTCATTCTTTCCGCGTGCTATACGAGACTAGAATAATAGAGAATTGTGAAGGTGGTTCGATGAACCATCTGCCAGGCACTTAAATGTGATTTGCAGAGTATCCATGTAGATGTAGATGTAGAACTACAGTATTCTGTGATCGAGGTTTGGTTCGCCGTACGTCTTAAGTCACTGTGGAGCTTATACTACGGCAGATTTTCCGTAGCAGTGTGAATCGTTCTGAAAATAATGTTACGTGAGCAAGGTCAGACTTCGCTATTAATTATTCTTGTGGTAGTAACTTACGTCGTCGGTAGTGACTTGAGGAAATGGTGGTTCACGGTGGAAAAAAAAGGGACACTCGAACATACCACAACACTCGAATGACGAGTTAGGGTAACGTGCAAATTCCACGGCACGCGCGGAATTTTACTCGTCGCCCTGACAGCGACTAAGCTCAGTTCCGAACAAGTACCACGTCCCTGCTGCGTGAAAAAAAAAATGAAAGTAGGGTGAGATGGAAGCGTCCTCGTTACGCCTCTGGGAGCCGCGCTCCACACTCTCTTTTTTCTCCGCTTTTTTTTTCGCCTGCTATCCGTTTCCGGAATTCCGGGCGGGGCGCGCCGCTGGGTGGCGAGGCGGGCAGGAAGCGTAACGGGAGCGGGCCCGCCGCATCTATCACTGCCAGCGGCAATTTGCTAACGAGCCCTGATGAGCCCGCCGAGCGCCGAGCACTGCCTAATGGACGCCACTAGTCGGACGGTCGTGTCCCGCGCTTCTTATGCGCGGCCAGCGACCAGACGCAAATCGCTGCGTTCCAGGCGAAGCACCGCCGAGGTGCGCAACCGCGACGACGCTGCGCCCTTTGTCTTCCAGGCTCTGTGCTATGTTCTGTTGCCTTCTTGCATGCCAGCAGCTCTTTGCTTCTTGCTCGAGGGATTGATCTGGCCCTGCAGCTTAGTCTCTCAAGAGTTCAAGACGTGCTTGATTACGTAAACTTACACCACATTCAAGGAACACAAAACTCGAATAATAAAGAATCAAGAGGGGCGCTTAATAACAGATCTGTTGGAAAAGGTGAAGTATGGCATCTATGCCCACCCGGTTAACCATGCGTTCTAACGCACTGCCTTCTGGGCGAGAAGGAGAGGCTGGTCCCCGGCACAAATCTGTCCGGCGGACTTGTGTCGAGGTCCAGTGAGCCGGCCAGTCTGCGGGTGGCTTTCAGGTGGTTTTCCATCTGCCTCGGCGAATGCGGGCTGGTTCCCCTTATTCCACCTCAGCTACACTATGTTGGTGATTGCCGCGCGAACAAGTTCGCCACGTACGCGCGTAGACCACCATTACTCTACCACGCAAACACTCGTTTGGTGTGAAATGTTCCCCGGGGGGGGGGGGGGGGAGGAGGGGAGGGGCTGGGGGGGGGGGAGGTCCACCGGGGGCCGAAGCGCACAATAACCCCGAAAGAGTGGTTCGTTGTGGAGCAGCGGAGGGATTAAGTGGACTGCGGAAGTCGTCTTGGGGGGTGGTGGACCACTATGGCTGCGGCGGGGACGGAGCTTCTCCGTCGTTTCGTAGGCCCCCGGTTAAGAAACAATGGAATACAGTAAAATGGCTTCTATTCTTCTGTCAGCGTCTGTCTCGTCCAGATATCTCAGCTATGCACTGAACGTACATTCACCCATTTTTTGAGCGCAGATTTTGTACCAGGAGAGGGTAAATTATATTTATTACTTGTTCTTTCTGTCGAGCATAACTTGTTGCGCCAACAGATGTTTTCCGGTGTAGATTTCATTCACTGATGTTGCAGCGCCACTGACTGCTTCGTAGTGATAAGCAAGATCCAGGAAAGCTGCATTTGTAGACTGTATGTTCATGTTCCGAGTGTTTGAAATTGTTTACTTCCTTACTGGGCCCATGCTGTTTCAGTCTTACCACACTTTTTAACCTTTGCAGAACCAGATGTCCTCCATGTGTAGAAGATGAAGAACGTTCTCGCTACAGCATCTCATACCCTTTACCTTATCTCTAGTGCGACGGAAGTTGGTCGCGTAGTTCTCTTCCACCGCTATTACTAGAGAGAAACCTTGGGCTCTATTATGTTGATAGCACAACCACATCTCCTTCACAGGATTTCGCCAGGATTTTCTGCGCCAACATTTACTCAGATGACAGCACAGTGTTGACTTGCTTTTGCGAAATATTAATCACTTATGAAGTTAAATCCTATATTAATCATTTGCGTTAAAATGATTATGCCATGAACTGATCCTGGAGACGGAGAGCCAAGCACCGCAGCCGCGCGGTTTGAGGAACCATGTCACTGATTGCACGGCACCTCTTGCCGGAGGTTCGAGTCCTCCCTCGGGCACGGGTGTGTGTTGTTTTAGAATAAGTTAGTGTAAGTATAGGGACCGATGACCTCAGCAATTTGGTCCCTTAGATACACACACACTTGAACGTTTGGGGAGGAAGATCTACAATAAATCAACAGATACATATCATCTCACCATTTTGTGCATCTCTACTCAAATCTGTCGATGACGAATTCTGGCGAGTACGCTATTCACAAGGAACCACGAACAATTGCTGTTATCAAGCGGTGTCTTCTCCAGACCGCTCGCACTACGAGTGTCTGCTTTAACTAATCAGCTACCGACACCTCTCTCCACGCTACTTTAGATTTACGTATAATTTTGGCACTACATATGGCTCTGAAAGTAATTAACTTCACAGATGACCTGATGGAGGAAAGTTCCTTTTTATTTTGAATAAGTTATTTGTCATCTACCGTAATTAAAAGGTTCCAATACACGAACCTCCTGCCGTCTTCAGAGGACAAGTTTGTCCGCTAACGAGGCATTTCGTCATTGACTGCTTTCTCAATAGCAAGCCAGCAATACCCGGACAATCATCAGCAATTACGAAATTTTTTACAGAATTAAAGCATCCAGCAGTAAGTGCCCTAAAATTAATGGGCCCCATTTTGGTGTACATGTACCAATCACCCAGGCGGACATGTCAACAGCGTGGGCAGGCTACGTATTGTCGGCCGCTGAGCGTCGGTCTAAACCGTGAGTTCGTTGTACCTCTCCTGGCGCAGCTGTCATCAGTGCAGTGGGATAATAAACCAATGGCCGCTACCAGAAGTCCTTCATCATCTGACAGCCTACACTTCGTTACCACCTCCACACGACCACCTGCAAGAGATTCAGCTGCCGCCACACGGGCGAAAGACCATAGTGAGGGCCTCCCAACACTGAGATATTGAAGCTGACATCAGCTGTTGCTCTTCAGCTTTTGTTCTAGGGTACGACCCTGGGAAACACCACCAGCAATCACTGACAAGTGCATCCCTACACCAGCCTCACCTCGCCTTACATCCATCACCCAATGCCTGATATCCAACACCTCTGGGCACATTGTTTCTTTTTATGTTTAATAGATACAATTTTTTGTCAAAAACTGGCTGCTGACGTATTCTGCACCTCATCTCTACCTCTGTCAGAGCACCAATCGTCCATTAAAAGCCACACCATTACAAGTGGTGTCAGAAGTGGGATGACGCAGATAGAGTACCTATGAAGACTGCAATGCCGCTGTGGAACGGGCGGATCGTCATGTGCTAGTAGATACTAGCTTATGTGATATTTCAATACTAAGTAGAGCGCCCCTAAAAGGCGAAAGAACCACCGATGTCAACGGCATGAGGATGCAGAAAGCAATGGAAACCATTGCTTTAAATACGCAAAATGTTTATCCACAGGATATTTATCCTGTAATTGAAAACGTGTCATGATGATGTCTGCAGTGATAAAAGATTCCAAATTGCTCTCCATTCGGATCCCCAGGAGGTGACTACCAAGTGGGAGATGCCCATGAGGATCATGTTCAATAAACAACGAAAGCGTAACGTACTAAGAATCGGACAGTGGGTTTCAGAAGTTTGAACACTGTAGGGAAGCCATATAATCTGAAAAGGGAATTGCAAAAGCTCAGATTAAGAGTAGTGGGATACAATGAAGTGAAATGGAAAGAAGAGAATGATTTCCCGTTAGACAAATATAAGGTATTATCAGCAGCAGCAGAAAATGGTATCAAGGAAGATGGACTCGTTATGAATAAGAAGTAGGTGTAAGTTACTATGAACAGTTCAGTCATAAGGAGTCGCTCTCAGCACATACGACAGCAAACCCCTGCTGACGACAATATTTCAGGTATGCATGAATACGTTGCAAGCAGAATATGAAGAGATATCGAAAGTATATGAGGATATTCATCAGGTAATTCACTAAGTACAGGAAGAATAATGAGAGAATATATGTTTGGTATTAAGAATGAGGAGGAGAAAGACTTAATGAGGGAGATGAAAAGCTAATAATCATTGGAGATTGGAAAACAGTAGTAGTGGAAGGAACAGAAGAAAGGGTTGCGAGAGAAAATGGACTTGATAGTTGGAATGAGAGAGAAGGAAGTCCAATGTAATTCCTCAATAAATTTCAACTATTATTAATGAATACTCCATTCAAAATAAACAAGAGGATTAGGTGTACTTCAAATATGTGATATGAGAGACAGACTTACATCACAAATGAATTGTTGTGGTCGTGTTGTGTTGAGGACTGGAAGGCCCCATCCAGGGAACTTTGGCCACCGGGTTGCAATTCTCATTTAGGGGGAAACCACATTGGATGACTTGCGTGTCCGTGATCATGAAGGCAACACAACACCCAGTATACGAGCAGAGAAAATCTCCATTTATTTATTTAGCGTATGGCAAGTACAAATCACGTATGAAAAATCTAAAAGTACATAACACACAAAACAGTTACAATATCACAAATAAACATCTAGGTTAGAAATATAATCGATTGCACTGTTAGTCGCATCCATGAAGTCCCTTGTTGGCCCAGGGTAGGCCCTCAGAGGGCATTCTACCACGATATGGTGAATTGTCTGCCTGTCAGCGCCGCAGTCGCACTGTGGTGATGGCACTATGCTCCATTTGTACAAGGAGTCCGCACAACGGCCGTGGCTCATCCTGATCCTGTTAAGGGTAGACCAGATTTTGCGGGGCAAGTCAAAGCCCCGAGGTCTGTTAGATGTTCCCAATAAGGTGTTAACCTGAGGCGGTGTCTTTTCCTCCCATTCTTCTCTCCAGCGGTCCTCAAGAATAAAAGCGTTCTTTACCAGATCTTTGGCACTTGCGAGAGGGGGGTGTCTGGATTTCAATCTATTTTGCTCAGTTCCATTACTCAGGGTGTGGATAGGAAGATCTGGGCTATTTTGGATTTTTCGACACTCCCTGACAAGTGCGTGTTCTCTGCGCAAATGTGGCGGCGGGATATGGCTCAATACAGGCAGCCATTGGACAGGAGTTGACCTGATCGTTCCAGAGATAATCCTCATCGTTTGGTTCAAGACTGCATCCACCTTCTTGATGTGAGCACTATTTAACCATATTGGGGAACAGTACTCTGCTGCAGAGTAGACAAGTCCTAGTGCAGAGCTACGCAAAACGGAGGCAGTGGACCCTCAACTAGTGCCACAAAGCTTTTGGACAATGTTGTTTCTAGTTCTGACTTTTTCAGCAGTGTTTACAAGGTGTTGTTTATAGCTCAATGTTCTATCGAGTGTCACGCCCAGATACTTTGGTGTTCTATTATATGGAAGAATGCCGCCATCAAAGCGGATCTTGAGCTCTTTGTTTGCTAATTTGTTATTCAGGTGGAAACAAGTGGCCTCTGTTTTGGATGGGCTGGGTTGGAGCCTCCAGTCACGGAAGTATTTTCCTAGAGTGGTCAAATCGCTGGATAGTGTGATCTCAGTTTCCTCCATCACTCGATGTTGTGTGGCCAAGGCCCAGTCGTCCGCATATCCGAACATTTTGGATCTCGTCCTAGGCATATCGGCTATATACATGCTGAAAAGCAGTGGAGTCAGTACTGAACCTTGGGGCAGGCCATTATTAAGTTTCATGAATTTACTTCTGTTGTTACCGATGACAATCTGGAATGGTCTATTGCAGAGCATTTCGTTGATAAGGTTAGCCGTTTTTAGACATGGCACGATGCGGAGGAGCTTATAAATCAGGCCCTGTCTCCAGACAGTGTCGAACGCCGCCATCAGGTCAACAAATACCACTGATGTTTCTTGCTGTCTTTGGAAGCCCGCCTCGATGTAGGTTGTTAGAGCGAGGATCTGATCCGTGCAGCTTCTTTTCGGCCGGAAGCCCGCCTGTTCTACCGGTACAGCCTCCAGGATGACTTCGCTCATTCTGTTGTACATAAGTCTCTCCAGTAATTTATAGATCATGCTGAGTAAGGCGATTGGGCGGTAGCTCTGAGGTTGGTCACTCGGTTTGCCCGGTTTTAATATGGCAACAATTTTAGCCTTTTTGAGAGTGTGCGGAATTTTTCCAGTTTGCAACACGTTAGAGAAGAATCGCGCAAGCCATAATCTTGCAAATTTACCACAGTGGAGCAGAAATTCTGGGTGAATCCCATCAAACCCTGGGGCCTTTCCTGGTTTTATATCGTTCAGGGCCATATTTAACTCTTCGACTGAAAAGGGTTGGGAATAAGATGTATTGTTCTCTGCTGTCGATTTTAGCTCTTTAAGCTCCTTTTTAATTTTTATAGTATGGGCTCGTTCCTTTGGGGCCCTGGACGTCTTGCTGATGTGAACCGCAACTGTATTTGGGGACATAGCGCTGGTCATTCGCAGATTTTTGCCTCCACCTCCAAGTCTCCGTAGCAAAGACCACGCCCTTCTGCTTGATCTTGTAAAATCCATTTGTTCCACGGTCTCCATCCACTTAGCACGCCTGGCCGCGTCTAGGCTATGTAATAGATCGTCTGCAATTTCTTTATCCCCATTGTCCAGAAACTGTCTATAAAGCCGTTCACTTTCCTCGCTCCATCCTGGCACATATTCGTTTCTGAATCCTCTGGGCATACTAACTTTAGCTGAGCTGATGACGGCTCCAACAAATCTTTCGTAGTTCTTATACGTTGGGGGGGTATCCATCCAAGGCATTTATCAAGTTTCTCCGAGAAAGCAGCCCAATCTGCCCTCCCAAAGTTCCATCTAGGACGAGGATAAGAGGATATCAGGGGAATAGTAAGAGCTACTTCTAAGAGCACTGGACGATGCTGAGAGTGGGGGAAATCCTCAAGTACAAAGCGAGAGACCGGCAGTGGTTTGTTGTTCTTGTCAGTTGTAACAAAACTGAGGTCAGGGCAGGTATCAGTTAGCCAAGCGGCTGATTTAAATGTACCTCGGTCTTTGGCGTCAAAGATTAGTTGAGTATTATGATCTTCTGCCCATTTCACCAGGTCTTCGCCGTTTTGGTCAGATATTCGATATTTCCACAGTTCATGGTGGCTATTAAAGTCACCCACGTATATTGCTGGGTGAGGCAGGGTTTGAAGGGCTTGTGGGGGGCACGATTGTCCTGGAGGCTTGTATATATTATTTATTGTGACTTCACCCACTTTTATAATGACTTCGTGAATCTCGTTTGTGGTAGATGTTGATACGAGAGCCACTTCTTCCATATTTCTCCTGACGTATGTTGCCGTGCCATAATGTCTGTGGTGTGTGGCGCCTATTAGGTCGTAGCCAGATATTATGCCCCTTGATCTTAGCTGCTCGTCATCTTCAGTATGGGTCTCTTGAATTGCGACTACGTCAATGTCGTTCTTTGTTAAAACTTTATGCAAGAACATGCATTTGGCTCTACTTATGCCTTCAATATTCAGGTGGCAGACTCGAATCAGCGATCCGAGATCTCTAGTCAAAGGGTTCGTTTTGCTAGAATTCATCGTGATTTGCCGTGACCAGGAGATCAACTAAGGATTATCTGGTCGCCTGTACTTTGCTAGTTCATTTAGCGTTACCAAGGGTGCACATGTAGTATTCTACTACGGACGCGAACTAGCTTTACACCCCAGAAAATCTCCAACCCGGCCAGGAATCGAACCCGGACCTGCTGCATGTCAGCAAACACGTTTCCACTCAGCTAAGTAGACGGACTACTCGTACATCACAATTTACTGACGATGAACAGTGGACGAGACTGAAGAGAATCATCCTGAAGAATCAGTGTGGAAGGAAACTGGATACTGAAGTACTGGGGATTAAGATACGTTTAAGGTTCTCTAAAGATGTTTGTAGTCGTATGAGTAAAAACACAGTGGACATTTCAGTTGATTGGGGTTGGACACATGTACAAAGATAGTTCACAGACAGACATAGGCACAAGGAACGTAGCGGTGATGAAACCTTAGGTAACAGATGGAATAATTCAACTGATCGACGAAAAAAGAAGAAACAAAAATGTCAAGGAAAGATAGGAATATAGCAGTATAGATTGCTTAGGAATGAAATAAACAGTCGAGTAGGGCAGCCAAGGCGAGCTGGATGCAGGAAAATGTGAAGAAATTGAAAAAGTAATGATCGTCGTAACTGAAGGACTACAGGGTTTCGCCTATCATTTCTTTTCCGAATTGTCTGATGACGTGATAAAGGAAGAAACTGGGACCTATATAAGAAGACGTAGGGGATGCAGAATTTAAAGTAACTTCGGAAGACTTAAGATCTAACAAGTCAGAAGGGGTGGATAACATTCCAACAGAATTTATAAAATAATTGTGGGAAATGGCAACCAGACGACTGTTAAGTTTAGTGTGCAGAACCTCTGAGACAAGAAAATACCATCACCTACCGGAAAATATCATCCGTCGATTCTGAAGATAGCAAGAGCAGATGAGAACGAGAACTATCGCATAGTCAGTGTTACAGCTCAAGTTTCCAAGTTGCTGAAAAAAATTATAAACAGAAGACCAGTAAATAAAATTGAGGGCCTATTAGAAGACTATCAATACAATGTAGCTCTAAGAAAGGTAAAGCCTCAAGTGAGGCAGTTCTGACGTTGCGCTTAGTGATGAAAGTCACACTGAAGGAAAATCAAAACACCTTTATAGAATTTGCAAACTTAGGAAATTGAATTCGACAATGTAGAGGGGTGGATGGAGTGCAGGCTCGTTGAAATTCTGAGAAAATCAGGAGTAAGCTACAAGGAAAAGTAGGTAATATACAATATACAGAAAAACTCAGACGAATGAGAAGACTGTAAACCAAGAACAAAGTGATCGGATTAAAAAGAGTGTAAGACAGGCATTCTCCGAAGGAAGAATGAGCGCTAGTCTCTTTATTTATTGATGTTCTCACCTTGTATAGCCGCACTTCCATTCATCTAACCTGTACAAATGAGAAAACAAGCAAACTAGTGAGTTTAAAACTCGCCCCACCACAGTCAGGGTGTTTGGTAAGCGGGATATCTGGCAAGCAATGCTGGGTAAGTAATGTTCAGACCAAAGAGGGCAACCTGATGGCGTCGTCGAACCACCTTTCTCACGTGGATTATGGAAGGTGAATGGTACCTGTCTCCCTCCCCCCCCACCCCCCTATGTCTAGGCCTAACTGTTAAGACAGAGAGAGAGAGAGAGAGCGATGTGAGGCGTACAGCTCCTGACTGTTGGACAGGTTATGTAAGGTATGGACGTCTCTGGTAAGCGCTCCCTTGATTTTCGGACAAAGCACTGCTTTTGTTATGTATTCCTCCTCAGTTTCAAGCTCCAGATTGTAGACTTTATTAGGGGTTATATTAGCTTTACGACGATTGAGTAGTATATGATACATTTATTGTGGATATGCGTGTGAGTTTTCGTAATTTTAACTAGCTTTCTTTGTGAATCGACTTTGCGATTGTGGTCAGCAGGCGAGCACGTGGCCCTTACTCTGTCACTGTGATAGGAGCATAATAAAATTATTGCGCATATTATAACAAGCAAGATACAGTAGAATTTGCGTGTGTAATTTCGTGAGTTTAAGTAGTTTTCTTTGTGTGGTACTTTTTACTCTTGTGGCCCTTAGCCCAGCACATAGTTCTTATTCTGACCCTTATTGTGTTACAATCATAATAAAATGAGATCCCACTATCAGCTCCCGTGTTCCAGTAACTGGCGCATGCTTAAGTTTACTAATTTAATAGTAATGTTTCCCTCTGGAACCCATGCATAATCATCGCTTTCTCACCACCGATCAGTACCGTTCAAGGTTAAGCGCGTTAAACCATTGAATTCGCTTGGTATCATTTTTATCTTTTTATTTTTTAAATTGATGATCAGAGAGAACTTAAGCTAGTAGCGTATCAAGTTTGGTTTCTATTTGAAATAATAAAACAGCTCAAATTAAATGAAGGCAGTTTAGATGCTAATTAACTAGAATCACTTTTTGCCCCATCATGCCCTACCTTCAGAGCAGTGGGCGACTTCAGACGGTACTTGCAACAGTTCCAGTAAACAAAACAGATTTAAGAGCGCAGTTTCATCTCAAGGCAGGTACAGTAACCTTTCAAGAAAAACCACGATAATATTCGCTGATAGTATTGCTATCCTCAGTGAAAGTGAAAGAGTGGATCCCTTGAATGGATGAAAAATCTAACGAGTATAAAATATGGACTGAGTATAAACCAAAGTCAGACGCCAATAATGAGAAGTAGCAGATATGAGAACAGCGGAAAGTCTTATATGAAAATTGGTAATCACGAAGTAGACCAAAATAAGTAATTCTGCTACCTCTGAAGCAAAATATCCGCTGACGGACAAATCAAGGACGATATAAAACTAAGATTAACACAGACAAAGAGGGCATTTCGGGCCAAGGGAGGTCTACTAGCATCAAATACAGGACTTAATTTCGGCGAGAATTTTTTTTAGAATGTTTGTTCCGAAGACAGCAGTTTATGGTAGTCAATCACGGATTGAGGGATAACCGGGACAGAAATAATCGTATCGTTTATGATATGGTGACACAGAAGAATGTCAGTAATTACATGCACAGATAAGAGAAGGAATGAGGAAATTTTCCACAGAATCTGCGAACAAAGGAACCTAACGAAAACAGTGGCAAGAAGAAGGAATGTGATGATAGGTTCTAGAGGGAGCGCCAAAGGATAAAAACTAAAGGGGAAAGGAGAGATTGGATTAATCCAACAAATAATTGAGGATGTAGGGTGGAAGTATTAGCAGCACAGGCAGCAATGTCTGGAAGCCACTTTCATCGATATTACGTGTTACATTTTTACTTACTCAGCGTTGTAGTCTTTTTTAATCTGAGGGGTCTAGTTTCCTCAGCAAATTCTTACCTCACTATACAATAGTATTCTCGTCTTGCAGCATGCTGCACTGGGATAATATGTATCTTAAAATTTATTTCAACAATTTAGTGAAAATTCTTTCCAATAATTCTTCTTAAGAATAAAACTTTGACGTAGTCGATCAACGAACCAGCACCGTTTTACAGTGTTGCTTGGTTCGGTTTAAGAGCAAAGTGGTATAGTGGTTCAGTCAGTGTAGTTGCGGACGACAGTATTGGGGATTAAATAGCCACCAGGACGTAATTAAGGCAAGCACAGAGACGAGCCCGTTGGAAAAGATACTGCACTATCACTTTTCTTCCCCATTCTTAGTGTTGCTGACAGGGCATTAACTGCTAATACTTTTTCCCAAGATGCATTGGTTTCGTATGTTTTTGGAATCTTTTAAAAACATTGGATAGGGGAAAGAAATGCCCCCTACAATAAAATGGCGATGTAAGTAATTTTTCACTTTTGACAGAAGTTTTAATGTAGTGCACTATTCCTTCCAAACAGGATTGTCTTCAGATTATCATCAGAGAGGAGGAAACGTAGTTATAAGTAATACCTGCTGGAAAGAAGCAGTTTTTAAAACAATTAGAAATACGTTTCAATAGAAATAATTTTTGATGCTAAAAGTGTACCCCACACTGTTGACTTCAAGCAGTCACAGTATAATCTAATACCTATGTTTCAATAAAGACCTATATCTGGAAATGACTACCTCTCACACCAACACACATATAAATACACTGTTCTGTACGGTATTATCTCTCTTCTGAGTGGATTTTATGATTCCGTGAATATCTTCCATATATTTTCATCAGAAATATGAATTATTTAAGAGGGTATGCAAAACACCTGAAGACCAATATTGATTAACATATCTGTCATTTTCAGGTCGTTTGAAGAACGTCGTCGTTGAGAAGTCAAGTACCTCTGCTGAGTACATTGACCACTGGACTGTGCACCAGCCTTGAAAATTCTAAAGGACTCCAAATGAAATTGCGGAAGTAGTTATTTAATAATGTTTATTGCATAGTTACAGAGGATTTTTAAATGTTTGATTACATACAAATTACAGTATAACTCAAAAGATGAGTGTAGCTATTTCAAAATACACGTATTTAGAATTAAACTCAATTGGGCACGTATGAATGTAACCCTACAACTCGTAAAGATTGAAAAAAAATGTATTATCTGCTCGTTCATGTATTTGGATAATGGCTAGACACCCACAAGTTTTTCAATGAGCTGTGCAAGGTGTCATCATCGTGAGAGTGACTGTGTGGAAACTCTTGTAGCCATAGATTTTATGAAACACACTTGAAGAAATATTTTATTAGTTTCACATGTAACCCTCACATGCCAATCGGTTACTGCTAATAACAGGGTGAAGGTTTACTTGACGTGTCTAGATATCGCATGAGTTACCAGATATCGAGAATTTATACAATGAAAGATGTAGAACAAGTAACCAGAAAGAAAAGAAATTTCATATAATTTTAGTAAAAGTACACAGAAATTTATATAGAAAAGCACAATAATACCAACCCGTGGTCTAGGGGTAAGCCGGCACGGTAGCTCAGCGTGTTCGGTCAGAGGGTTAGCAGCCCTCTGTAATTAAAAAAAAAAAAAAAACTGAGCTAATCGATCAACAACGAACTTAAACGGATGTCTTACGACGTCCGCCCCGAGCAGATGCAACGAACAAAAACGAGCAAAATGAGATTTAAAAAAAAAGGGGGGGGGGAGCGTCTTTGATTCATAATCAAAACGTCTTCGGTCCCGGGTTCGATCCCCGCCACTGCCTAAATTTTGATAAATAATCAGCATTGGCGGCCGATGACTTCCCGCATAAGAAGTCAGCCTCATTCTGCCAACGGCCTTGTCAAAGAGGCAGTGCGGCTCTCGCAGCCGAGCGAAGCAGACGTGCGGTGTGTGCTCTCCGCTGTCAGAGAGAGCCCGCGCGCCTTGTTTACTTTCTTCGGCCGACACTAACGTGACGCCGTAGCGCTACAAGACCATGGCAAACCAATACAGAAGATCAACCTTGAAATTAACATTTCGGAACGACTTTACCCGACCAAAGGCGCTCGAAGTCAAACGCTTTTTAGAAGAGGAAGCCAAGATCCCGGCTGCCGACATCGTCGGCATTCACTTTTCGATCGTCAGTAGCACGGTCTATGTAAAGCTCATAAACGAAACTACATGCGACAAGGTGCTTCGTGAGATGAAACAAGAACTCCGCTTCTGCCACGCAGATGGCAATGTTGGCAACGTCGAGGTCGGCCATGCCTATACGCATATTCGAACTTCCATTTGAACTCCCGGCGGCAGAAGTTGTTGCGGCGCTCCGCCCCTAAGACACGGTACACGAACACGTGGCTGAAAAATGGACCCAGTTTAAGACGTATCCAGTACTCAATGGAGTACGCCAAGTGCGCATAGATCTCCAACGACACGTGCCATCCTATCTACAGATAGGAGGATGCCGGGCCATAGTTATTTATGACGGCCAGCCGAAGACGTGTTCCGGATGCGGCAAGGAAGGTCACTTTCGTTCCGAGTGCCTCCAGCGTCGGATCACACAACTCCCACCGAAGGACGTTGCACCACCAGCGGCGAAGACTATTCTACCCGTGACTTACGCGGCGGCGCTCACGACTTTCTCCACACAACAGACACGGCCGACCGCTTCAGTGGTACAAGAATCACTTTCCACGGACAAAAACCTGGATGATCCGCCGACCTGGCCAGTGGTGGAAAATAGTACTACGACTCTGGAGCTACCGAACGCGGCAGACATTGACGCCGGCAAGATGGCAATTGATTCCCTTATTGTACCGACCGAAGCGTTTGTTCCGGCGGAGCGTGAGTCAGTGCCGTCTTCTGACAATGAAGGCCATGTACGGAAACAGCGATCACCGAAACGCCGAAAGCGCCGTCGTCGGACCGTGTCGGAACACAGCGGTTCACATTCGGCCGGGGAAGAATAACTGACCACTCAAGAAGCCAGCCGCGAAGCTGAGGCTGTTTCCACCGACTCCAACCTTGCAGAACAGACAGAAAAACATGCAGCTTTCGACCATCAGCCCATTGACAGAAACAGTGAGCAGCGGGAAGGTACCAGTGCAGGCAGCGAAGTCGCCCGGTCCCTTACTATCAAACATTCCGAGGCTATGGAACATGAACCGACATTCGCGCCCGCTTCGTGGGCCGAGGACGTCGAGATCCCGATCCGTGACCAGCTGAGGCGCCGCCGGATCATGCAGCATAAGCAGCATAAGGAGGACCGCGTTCGGCGGGGGGTGACATCACTTCCGATGTTCGCTTCTCTCCAACTTCGACATGGATAACCTCGCCCAAACAACACGTTGTCAGGCTTACCGCCTGGCGACAATGAATATCAACATGATCAGTTCTCCTGTCAAGATCAAACTTCTGAAAGAAACCATACGAGCCATGGGAGTTGACTGCTTTCCTACAAGAAGTGAAAACGACTACACTCCCGCACTTTTACGGTTACGCCACACATGTGACACCCGGTAGTCCTGCAGACACCGGAATGGCAATATTAGTGCGTGAAGGTATTGAAGTTACCGACGTCACGTTTCTTCCCTCCGCGCGCGGAATAGCATTTACGGCACTCAACACCCGATTCAGTAATGTTTACGCGCCGTCGGGTAACACACGACGTCACGACCGCGCCAGATTCTACTCCACAGATGTCGCTCCCCTTTTCCGTGGACGATACGACCACAGCGTCTTCGCCGGCGATTTTAATTGCGTACTTCACCCCAAGGACCACATCCCACATTACATGCCTTGTCCGGAACTGGGTGCCATGATCCAAGAACTTCACTTGTGCGACACGTGGGAAAAAGTCCACGGTAGCCGCTCTGGCCACACTCATCTTACCAGTCATTCGGCCAGCCGACTTGACCGCATATATGTGTCACAAGATCTCTCACAAGGTGTGGTGGTCGCCGAGTTATGGCCTCAAGCCTATTCCGATCACAGTGCCTACATCTGCACTATGCACCTACGCCCCCAACAAGTCTGGCGCAGCAATGGCTTTTGGAAGCTCAACATAATATATCTCCAGGACCTGGATTGCCATCGGCAAGTTGCAGCAACGTGGACTGACTGTGAACGCCGCCACCCACGATACACCTCGACCCTGGAGTGGTGGCTCCTCTGTACCAAACCAGCAATCTGTAGGACACATATGCAATATGGCAAGGACGCGACTGCGTGGCATCGACAGACCCTCGACTTTTACTACGCGGCACTCAGGGACCTCGACCCCTTACCCCCTTCCCCGGAGAGACAACATGACCAAAGCAGAATCAAGGCTCACATACTATCATTGACGAAGTGCTGACTAGAAGGTGCAGAAGTCCGCTCGCGACGGCACGACCGAACGGTTGCAGAGGAACCCACTATGCACCACGTTGTGGCGGATAAGCGCCGACAACGCCAACATTTAATCACACAACTCAGGACACACGACGGTCGCTTATGTACGACCCAAGCAACCATAGTAAAGGCGGTGGAGGATCATTTTCGTCATCTTTACAAGGAAAGAACCGTCGATGACGAGGCCACTACTGAAGTGTTACAGCAGGGAACACGTACTATCGACGAGGCTACCGTGAATGCACTAACAGAGGAAATCTCACTCGAGGAAGTCGAAGACGCCGTGGACAAAGGTGCGGCCAATAAGTCTCCTGGACCTGATGGATTGCCCATCGAATTCTACCGGACTTTCCGTGACTTCACGATGCCTCGCTGGGTTATAATGTTCCGCGAACTTGTGTCTCCAGACTGTGTTGTGCCGCCAGCATTTGTAGGTCTTCTCATACCGGTACACAAGCCAGGTGGAGGGCTATCGATTAACGACTATCGGCCGCTTACAATGCTGAACGCCGATTACAAGATTTTCACCAGGATTATGGCGAGCCGTATTAGGACGACTTTGCCGATGATCCTCGCTCCAGAACAGACGTCGCAGGGGGGAGAAGCCAACATATACATGGCCACCGGTGACTGCAGGGACTTAATAGCGATCGCTTCTGCGTGCCGTCTGAGAGCGGCGATCGTCTCCATCGATTTCAACCGCGCCTTTGATAGAGTGCAACACAACTTCCTCCTACGATTGATGAACTGTATGGGATTCCCCCCGGGCCTCATCGACACCCTACGGCGTCTTTGGACCACAGCCAGCTCACACGTCCGGGTCAATGGAAGGACGGTAGGGCCAGTACCCATTAAGAGGTCTCTACGACAGGGTTGTCCCATTTCTACCTACCTTTATGCAATCGCACTTGAGCCACTCCTAGGGGGCCTTAACCATCGCCTATCTGGCATCACGCTGCGGGACGTCACCTTTCGCTATAGGACATACGCTGACGACCTGCTACAGCAGGTTCGTTCCAATGACGAAGTTCAAAGCATACTAATCTGGATTGAGCGATACGGACAGGCCGCAGGCAGTCTTCTGAACATCAACAAGTCGGCGGCGTTGGATATTGGGTGTGGTCTCGGACCGGAAGCCCTCGCTCCCCTCCCACCAGTTTCTAATCTGCGATATTTGGGAATCACGTTCAAGAAAGATGTACGTAAAACAGCTGCAGCAAACTACCGACGGTTATTATAGATCATACGCGCAATGGTGCGACAGATCCTGCTCCGGGACTTGAATCAGCTACAACGTGTTGAATATCTGAACCTCTACGTAGCATCAAAACTCAACCACGTGGCACAGGTCCTCCCACTACCGCTGCAGATTGGTCGCCGGCTTCAGGCGGCCTTCAGTTACCACGTTTCCGCAGATCATACGTTTACAATACGACACTCTTACCCTCCCAGTGCACAAAGGAGGGCTGGGATTGGTCAACGTCAGGGCGAGAGCAGCTGCCCTTTACATGAGCAACATGAGGAAACGATGGAAAAGTCAATATACCTCTCTCACGGGTCGTTTACTACAGGTTCTGATGCCAGTCTCTAACGTCCCGCCGGTGTCGGTTGCGCACGTCGCACCACAGCTCTCCCATGTGTCGACCTTCATTCTTGATTACAGCTATGTCAGCTCGAACCTCTCCGCTACACGTCCACCAAAGGCGAAAGATTTTTATACCAACCTTCTGCGGGCTGTTCCCCATAACGTGGTGGAAAACAAGTACCCTACGGTTCACTGGCCAAGAGTGTGGAAAACGATACACCACAACTTTCTCTCATCCTCGGTGCGTTCGAAGTGGTATCAGATCGCCAACAAAAAATATGCCACACGACAGCTACTTCACGCTATTGGACTGGCAGACTCCCCTTATTGCCCAGATTGTCACCTTTTGGATACCGATGAACATCGTTTTACTTGCGCATCATCGTCCTGAGTTTGGCGACTAACACAGAAGATATTGGCTTGTTACCTCCGGGTCACACCTGATTGACCCTCAGACCCTACTCTGTCCCGATGAAACTTACTTTCCAGCTGCAAAATACCATGCGCTTACATGGTTCAAAGGACTTACCGTCGCCTACATCTTTAGCGACGGAGAGAAAGAGCAGCTTGATTACAGGTGGTTCCTACAAAATGCTCACAATGCCCTCGAACGCACACCGAAATACTGTACGCTCTTCGCAAATTATTTACGCAGCGTTTTCGTTAACCTCCCACTCAGCTGGGGAGTGCCAAGCTGCGGTTAATGTTCTGTGCAGCATCACACTAACGGCTCAACGTTCTGCCTTGTCAGCCATGAGCAAAGGAAGAGACAAGGTGCTGGAGGGATACTGTTTTCCTTGAGGCACTAGCGAAGCAGAATGCCTCCGTTGCACATGCCCTTCAAAGGCGCTATTGGAGATATCAGATAACGATGGCGAGGCTCCAAGTAGAACCAGTTACATTATTGAAGAACCTTTTAGTTGGAATTACTCTGTGATTTATATTTTTATTTTTTGATTGCTCTTTTATGCCACCTTTGTTATTGTAACACTTACTGGTAACACTTAGTTACTAGAATTTTATTTGTACACGTTCCCTAAATGCAATCATGTATAAAAAAAAAGTCGCAAAGGATAGCCCTAACCTTGACTTCCCATATTTACCCTGGTATATAGGCTGCTCTCTGGGGTGAGCCAACGCCTGAAGTGGATCAGACTTTTTGTTATAGGATGAAAAGTGGCGGTGGCACTTAGGTGCTTTTTTTTAGTTCCATTTTCCTAATGGGCCTTTTTAATGGAAAAAAGTCGTCAAAAAAGGGGAAAAAAGATAAAAAAGGAAAAAAGGGCTAGCGTCTATTAAAAAAAGGGGGTAGTGTCTTAAAAAAAGGGGTAAAAACAAAAAATAAAGATAAAAAAGAAAAAACACTAAGAGAAAAAAAGGAAAAAAGGGGTAGCGTCTTTGATACATAATCAAAACGTCTTCGGTCCCGGGTTCGATCCCCGCCACTGCCTAAATTTTGATAAATAATCAGCATTGGCGGCCGAAGACTTCCCGCGTAAGAAGTCAGCCTCATTCTGCCAACGGCCTTGTCAAAGAGGGCGGATGAGCGGATAGAGGTTCAGGGCACTCTCTTGTCCTAGGGGTGGGAAATTGCCCCTAAAGGCGGATGAATAAGCAATGATCAACGACATGAGGATGCAGAAGGCAATGAAAACCACTGCATTAAAGACACGTAACGTGTATCCACAGGACATGTGTCTTGTAATTGAAGAAGTGTCGTGATGATCTCTCCATTGGCAAAAGGTTCCGGAATAGTCCCCCATTCGGATCTCCTGGAGGGGACTGCCAAGGGGGAGGTTACCATGTGAAAAAGATTGAATAACCAACGAAAGGATAACGTTCTACGAGTCGGGGCGTGGAATGTCAGAAGCTTGAACGTGGTAGGGAAACTAGAAAATCTGAAAAGGGAAATTCAAAGGCTCAATCTAGATATAGTAGGGGTCAGTGAAGTGAAGTGGAAGGAAGACAAGGATTTCTGATCAGATGAGTATCGGGTCAGATCAACAGCAGCAGAAAATGGTATAACAGGTGTAGGATTCGTTATGAATAGGAAGGTAGGCCGGAGAGTGTGTTACTGTGAACAGTTCAGTGACCGGGTTGTTCTAATCAGAATCGACAGCAGACCAACACCGACAACGATAGTTCAGGTATACATGCCGACGTCGCAAGCTGAAGATGAACAGATAGAGAAAGTGTAAGGGTAATGCAGTATGTAAAGGGGGACAAAAATCTAATAGTCATGGGCTACTGGAATGCAGTTGTAGGGGAAGGAGTAGAAAAAATAGTTACAGGAGAATATGGGCTTGGGACAAGGAATGAAAGAGGAGAAAGACTAATTCAGTTCTGTAACAAGTTTCAGCTAGTAATAGCGAATACCCTGTTCAAGAATCACAAGAGGAGGAGGTATACTTGGAAAAGGCCGGGACATACGGGAAGATTTCAATTAGATTACATCATCGTCAGACAGAGATTCCGAAATCAGATACTGGATTGTAAGGCGTACCCAGGAGCAGATATAGACTCTGATCACAATATAGTAGTGATGAAGAGTAGGCTGAAGTTCAAGACAGTAGTCAGGAAGAATCAATACGCAAAGAAGTGGGATACGGAAGTACTAAGGAATGACGAGATACGTTTGAAGTTCTCTAACGCTATAGATACAGCAATAAGGAATACCGCAGTAGGCAGTACAGTTGAAGAGGAATGGACATCTCTAAAAAGGGCCATCACAGAAGTTGGGAAGGAAAACATAGGTACAAAGAAGGTAGCTGCGAAGAAACCATGGGTAATAGAAGAAATACTTCAGTTGATTGATGAAAGGAGGAAGTACAAACATGTTCCGGGAAAATCAGGAATACAGAAATACAAGTCGCTGAGGAATGAAATAAATAGGAAGTGTAGGGAAGCTAAGACGAAATGGCTGCAGGAAAAATGTGAAGACATCGAAAAAGATATGATTGTAGGAAGGACAGACTCAGCATACAGGAAAGTCAAAACAACCTTTGGTGACATTAAAAGCAACGGTGGTAACATTAAAGCTACGTTGTGCAAGACGCGACAGTTGGCTGCGACTGCGACGCTGCCCCCTCCTCTTTTCCCACCCTGGCAGACGCCCACACGGCCGCAACACGACTGGAGTCGTCACCGTTTCCCAAGCTCCGGTCGGCGGCGGCGGATTCAAATACATAAGAAAAATAAGAATTCCGATTTTCTTGCTGTAAAAAATACTGTATGTTAATGCAACAAAGTTACATCGGCTCCCAGAGTTAGTTTTTCGATACAGATTCTCCTTTTACTTTAAAAATTGAAAAGTATCTCTTTCGGTTTTGCGTGTTTTCTCGCTGTAAATTACTTCTCTATCAATTGTGAGGAAAGTAAAAGGCACAAAAAATTGATGTTTGCGTATCTTACAGTTTCACATCACAGCTTGATAATGAGGTGTCTATTTTTCCGATATTCGTCACAGTTATTCCGATACTTAATTTACAAGTAACCTACTGCATAAAATATGAATTGTGTACAGTGAAAAATGTGGTCGCTGGCTACTTTACGTATGGTTCACGTTAGGTCATACATCGTTGCAGATGAAAAGAAGCTAACATATCGAAATTATTTTTAAAGTTGAGATCAGAACGATATCGATCTCCGTTTCCGAGATTTGGGCTCATATATCTCCGGGAGCGTCGCGACTAGCCGCCCGCCAGTTCTGTCGACGCGCAACGAGAATAGTGTGGTCATCACACGATAGAGAATGCATTTGTTTTGTTTCGCTGACACATTTGGACCTAATGAAACTATTTTATGTCATATATTTCTCCGGTATGAGTTACTAATATTTCTCCATATGCTCTTGACAATTTCATTTAAAATGCCACGAAATGTAGGTTTCTTAAAGCCAAGTGATCAAGCAGAGGCCATTTTCTTGGTTTTGCTGAGACATCTGAACCTGTTCCAAGCTTTCTTTCTCGTTTATTTCTCTGATACGAGTCCCGAATATTCCTCCATCTGTTTTTGCACATTTCACCTAAAATTCAAATGAAAGATAAGTTTATTAACAGTAAGCGCACGCTAGCGTCATTGCATTGTTTCAAGTTCTTGACAACAAGATAGGGTTAAACCTTAAACATCTCTAGAATTTTCATTCTGAACGTCTACAGAATACACTGGCAGAAATGTGGAAGAAATAATGTCCGTGCTTGTTCACAAAATTTCCCCAAATTATACTTGTCAGTTTCTCCCATGCAGAAACTTTTGGAACAAGCTAAGGCAACTTTCATAGCCGATTGACTCTTTATTCTCATCCAAATGAACTTCCATATTCTTATATTCTGACAGCATACATCGTTATGGATGACATGAACATTTAATCTTGCCAAGCTGCACTCAAAAGATGACTCCAGGATTTACAAAAGACGAATTTCAATTGTGAACTGTGTCAGACCAGAAGGTCCTTGTAAAACAGTAGTGCACTTTTGGCACAAGTTTTTTGAGCACCATCTTCTACCAATGAATTGAAGTGAATGTGACAAATTACTTATTGCAGCATACTGTTTGCGCAATCTGCTGAGAAACGCCTTCCTCAAAAACGAACATCTGTTGATTACAGAAAGCTGTACAACAATCTGGTGGTGGTTTTTCACAACTAGAAGGTATCATCAAGACACCAATCTACAGTTTGCTTTCAAAGTGAAGGTATTGTAAAATGTAACTTTCTCGTTGTACTTTAGATTGTTCATTTTATAATGTACTTGCCGTTTTCAATTTTTATCGCCACAAAAAAGAGTAATGCGAAAGTTGACCTTCAAGTTCATTTTCATCATTCCAATTCTACATCTACATGGATTATACTCATTTTCATAACAGGCCTGAAAAATTTGCATTAATGGGAAAATATTATATATTTCACTCATCTGCCAGTTTCAACTGTGCACCAATTTCTTCCCAAATTCTGTCTCTGAACATAGTGTCTCTATATTTAGGGTTCTTCAAATCGTAAAGGCAAGGATGTTGCGAGACCAGCTCACAGAGCATCACATCCTGTGAGTGGCTAATTTCAGTTTTCCTTGACTGGCTCGACATCTTTCGGGCAGCCGTACGTCTTTGTGTCGTCCGACTTCCGTCGCAACACTGCTCACTGGTGCAGTGCTGCGGCAGCTGCCGCAACAGTCGCGCGTCGCATCCCAAACTCGAACTGCGCATGCGCCAGCAGGCAACTTCTGACGTCACGTAGCGACCCGTCGCAGTCGCTAGTGTGTGTCGCGTCTTGGACAACGTACCTTAAGAGTGCAACTGGAATTCCACTGTTAAATGCAGAGGAGAGAGCAGATAGGTGGAAAGAATACATTGAAAGACTCTATGAGGCCGAAGATTTGTCTGATGTGATAGAAGAAGAAACAGGAGTCGATTTAGAAGAGATAGGGGATCCAGTATTAGAATCGGAATTTAAAAGAGCTTTGGAGGACTTACGGTGAAATAAGGCAGAAGGGACAGATAACATTCCATCAGAATTTCTAAAATCATTGGAGGAAGTGGCAACAAAACGACTATTCACGTTGGTGTGTAGAATATATGAGTCTGGCGACATACCATCTGACTTTCGAAAAAGCATCATCCGCACAATTCCGAAGACGGCAAGAGCTGACAAGTGCGAGAATTATCGCACAATCAGCTTAACAGCTCATGCAAGGAAGCTCCTTACAACATTAATATACAGAAGAATGGAAAAGAGAATTGAGAATGCGCTAGGTGACGATCAGTTTGGCTTTAGGAAAAGTAAAGGGACGAGAGAGGCAATTCTGACGTTACGGCTAATAAAGAAAAATCAAGACACTTTCATAGGATTTGTCGACCTGGAAAAAGCGTTCGACAATATAAAATGGTGCAAGCTGTTCGAGATTCTGAAAAAAGTAGGGGTAAGCTATAGGGAGAGACGGGTCATATACAATATGTACAACAACCAAGAGGGAATAATAAGAGTGGACGATCAAGAACGAAGTGCTCGTATTAAGAAGGGTGTAAGACAAGGCTGTAGCCTTTCGCCCCTACTCTTCAATCTGTACATCGAGGAAGCAATGATGGAAATAAAAGAAAGGTTCAGGAGCCGAACTAAAATACAAGGTGAAAGGATGTCAATGATACGATTCGCTGATGACATTGCTATCCTGAGTGAAAGTGAAGAAGAATTAACTGATCTGCAGAACGGAATGAACAGTCTAATGAGTACACAGTATGGATTGAGAGTAAATCGGAGAAAGACGAAGGTTATGAGAAGTAGCAGAAATGAGAACAGCGAGAAACTTAACATCAGGATTGATGGTCACGAAGTCAATGAAGTTAAGGAATTCTGCTACCTAGGCAGTAAAATAACCTATGACGGACGGAACAAGGAGGACATCAAAAGCAGACTCGCTATGGCAAAAAAGGCATTTCTGGCCAAGAGAAATCAACTAATATCAAATACCGGCCTTAATTTGAGGAAGAAATTTCTGAGGATGTACGTCTGGAGTACAGCATTGTATGGTAGTGAAACATGGACTGTGGGAAAACCGGAACAGATGAGAATCGAACATTTGAGATGTGGTGCTATGGACGAATGTTGAAAATTAGGTGGACTGATAAGGTAAGGAATGAGGAGGTTCAATGCAGAATCGGAGAGGAAAGGAATATGTGGAAAACACTGATAAGGGGAAGGGACAGGATGATAGGACATCTGCTAAGACATGATGGAATGACTTTCATGGTACTAGAGGGAGCTGTAGAGGGCAGAAACTGTAGAGGAAGACAGAGATTGGAATACGTCAAGCAAATAATTGAGGACGTAGGTTGCAAGCGCTACTCTGAGATGAAGAGGTTAGCACAGGAAAGGAATTCGTGGCGGGCAGCATCAAACAAGTCAGTAGACTGATGACAAAAAAAAAAAAGAAAAAAAAAACACAAAAGCCATTCCAAGCAGACAACACAGTTACCTTCATGCATTCATGAACTAGTTGGTTGCTACAGCAATGACTTTGCTTAACCAGATTGCGACGTGTTGTGATAACTGATTTACAACAGCAGCTCAATCAACAACTATTAGTCAGAGATTGCAGAATATTAGCACTTCACATGTAATAGTTTGGAGAAAAGGAAGACATACTGCATATTTATATTACTACAACCTTGCCACAGTGTTTAAAAATGCAAATGCACAGTCCCACTTACGATTACTTAACTCTGTGCTGAATAGATCTCCACCTTTCTTCTGAATTCAGACACAAATCGAAAATAGTGTATACTGTTACATGTAAATTAACCTTATTGAAAGTGATTTAACTTATAGAAGGCAACAACAATGAGTCATCAGGATGAATTACATTCTGCACCGCTTACCTCACTGTTTGCATTTGTAGAAACAATGCTCCGCATACAACAACTAAGTCACCTAATACTTACGTACAAACAAGACAAAGAGGTAAAGACGCTCAAATACAACAAACCAGGGTGTCAAATCTATGACACAAAGTCTTAATTACACAGTAAGTAAAATAATCAGAATTATTTGAAGTGTCTGAATAAATCTTGAAAATATTTCCTGCAAAGCTCAGAATCCAATTCAAATGTCACACCAGTATATTTTGTAGGTCATCCAATACTTGTTCATGTGCACTGCTGAACAAATAGTTGATCATGAATACAATACATATAAATATATCTGACGAGAACTAGTGAAATAATTCACACTTTACCCTTTCTCAGTAGGGAATAGTTTATTATCATACTTCAGATAGATATGAACTAGCTAAGTAGAGAATGATATACAAGTAAAGCCACAGCAGAACAATGAATTTTGTTTCACAAATGCTCCCAGTATACTAGACAGCAAACGATTTAGTAGTGATTATAGTTCTGATATGACAATCTTCTGAATATTGTGATAGCAAATCTATCACGAACCTTGTTCTACAGCACAATATGTTATTTACTTTCTTAAATTTCTATTTATTTGTTGAGGTGTAATATGTACCTCACATTGAGTTCGTTTATCTTGAAACAAACAAACTCTAGAATCATTGTCACTTGAGAACAAGGGCAGCAGTAGTATTTATTTATGTTAAACTGTTTGAAAATTATGCCCGGAAATAAGTGATGTGATATATCTCACATACATCATCAACGGATGTCTTTCTCACAAATATGGTGTATAATATGAGAAGTAACACCTTACATGAAAATGGACGAAATTTACTTCCATGTGAAAAATTGTAGGCATTCTAAAGTAAGTATCGAAAAGTACCTTTAATCACTACAATGGAAACAATTAATTTTGCAATCTTGTCAGTGGAACCCAGCTGGTAACCCAAGATCTATTCATCAGTAATATTCACCAGTAAAGTCTATATTCTCTAGTGAAACTATTGTTACTTTTCAGAATTAATTTCATGTTGGCAATTCCATATGATCAAGATCTGTTCCCATTCCATCCAAAAGAAATGTACATGTCTGTTCAGATTTGTACTGTGTACTCATTGGTTCACTCAGTTCATTAAATTCTCTTTCTATGTCTTTTTATCTAAATTATAGCTCACTTTTTATTTTTGCAATCAGTTAGTGGCTACTGTCTGACCAACCAATCTATTCCTAGGATCACCTCAATGTTTAAATCTAGCACACTTAAAATATTAAGCATATCTTTCATGTATGGTTAAAGTGGTCAAAAAATTGTATGTTGTACCATTTACTTGTATCTCAGTGAAAAGGATGTTTTGAATTTTCAATTATCTGCCGTTACAATTAACACTTAGCCTTTAAATAACATGTTAACATCTATTTATCTAAAATGTTCCCAAATGACTTTTTACTGATACCACAATGTAATAATTTTCAGTAGCAAGATATCCATCCTGAGGATTTGTGGACACACACTTCAATCACCATCTGAGCCAAAATAAGTTACTGGTGCTCCTCACAATACGTATAATGCCCAGCAGAGAAGCAAACTGTTGTTCCTGAAGTATTAGCTATGCTAGAAAAAGGGCAATAAGGCCCGCTCTATTGGCAGAATGTTGCAAATTTGTGTAATCTGTTCTTGCGCAATGGAACACTGCATTTTTACTGCTGAACATTTTCTTAGAAGTATAATCACTGTGGTTTTGGAGATGCCTTATCTGGCTTGTAGGCAATGTGGCACACAATAGAAACTTTCACTCCAGCTGGGGGAAACACGCGACACTTGTGTATACCAGAAATAACCCCCTAACTTTCTGAAGAATACTGGTGGGATGCAGCTCATGCAGTAAAACGATATTCATGCGTTAACCGTGAATTTACTTTCTAAATTCTTTTCTTAAGGATTTACTTTATTTACTAGCGATTCATCAAGAACTAATTTAATTACATTTAATTGCATTTAATCACACTATGAGACGTGGAAGTAGTTGCCAGTGGGTGACTGATGAAAACAAATGAAATTTCTTTCAACAAATTGAAATTTTATTCCTAAAGCCCTCCCCCCCCCCTTTTATTTGAAACAGATTTAAAATTATAGTCAGAAAGTACCCTCTAAATATCAAGTTAAAATTTATTCAGAGGCAGAAAGAACAAATTTTGACAGTATGAGCTGTCGGGCTGAGAACCTTGCCGCTCCCTTCTGGCACGGCCGTAGTCACGACCACTCACAACAACCTCTGAAAGACTACTCTGGTGCAAATCTGTAACACACCAGATTACTTCATACTAAAAATTTTAACAACTCACACAAGCACATAAACTATGCACACCGTAGGAGGGATGGAAATGGTACAAAACACTAACATTAAAAAAAATTAACTTGCCACCGAAGGTGCAACTCGATTTTTCAAAAAAAAAAAAAAAAAAAAAAAAATCTTACGGTGGAAGGGTGGCAACTTTATATACTAAAATGACCATTTAAATTAAAACCCATGAAATGCAGTCTTACATAAAATATACAAACATGCTCTACATTACACATAAACCGCCTCTCAAGATGTTAGGCAAGATAAAAACGTATTTCAGGAATTCGGCCGTTACACTTCAAGCAATAAATTAGTTAACACCGAATCCGACAAACATGACAGAGGCAGCTATTAACGTACGGCAGACCGACAGACAGACAGACAGACACATAATCAAACACTAACTGCCTAACAAATGCGGACGGGAGGCAGACAAGCAAGCTGGGGACGAGAGACTGACCAAGAAAACAAGAAGAATGTAACAAGTAAATGAAACAACATATCACGAATCACTTAACTTCAAATAAACTGCGATTTCTGGCGAAGACCTGACGTTGCACCCCCAAAACGCTCTCCCGAACCGTCCGCTGCCAGCCGTTTCAACGGACGCAGGAAGGCGCGCCGATCTCCCGTCTCACGGCGTCGCAGCTCGCACCGTCAGACCGAGGTCGTGGGTTGGCTCCTGTTGCTCTCGTGTCGGTCGCGAAGCCACTGCCCGTCGCTATACAGCGCGGCCCACTGGACTGACGTGGCGACCTCACATGCGCCGACGCTCAAGACGGACAAGTCATCTTGTGTCCCAGTGCGCGACCCACCAACCCATCGATCCAACCGCCAATGACGATTGCCTGAACAAATTCGAGCAGACTGGCGACCTAACACACACAAGCACTCCCGACGATAGACAGACACTGACTGACCCACACTGACCGTGCTGACCAACTGACCAGACTAGCGAGTTTTTTTTTTCCTTTATTGAATTTCAATTCCCCCCGAAGGGGGCGGGCTGGCAGCAGCTTAGTATGCCGCTCTTCAGCCTACAGACTTTGTTAGAAAGATGAAGAGAATAAATAATAAAAACAGGCGATAAAATCGGCGACTTAAAAAGTAACATGGCGAAAAGAAATCGTGGAACTTAAAACAAAGAACAGAGGGATGATGACGCAAAGAAAATACATACAAAGCAGACAGGTAAAATAATAGACAGACAATTAAAAAAAACACGGCGACAGTCTGGTTTCTGTTCGCAAAAGACATAAAATTCACACCCAGCGACAGCATGGTTTCTGTTCGCAACACGAGAAAGACGAACAACACTGAACAGTCACTGGAACACTGCACTAAAAAGTTGGCAAATGTGACATACCACAGCCGAGAGCAGGTGGGGGAAACTGGACAGATGATGGGAAAATAAAGAAGGGGGGGAGCCGGGAAAGGAGCTGATGGAGGATGAGGACCCATAAGAGGGGTGGGGGCGCTGGGCAGACGCGACAGGGAGTGGGGTAGGCAGAGGAGGGGAATACAAAATGACTCGGGAGGGGGGGGGGAGAAGGGAGGTAGGAAGAGGTTTAGTGGGGAGAAAACAGGATGGAAGGCGGGAAGAGGGAGCCCAGGGAAAGGACAGAGGAAAGGAGGGGGAGTGAGGATAACAGTTGATAGGAGGTATAAATGGAGGGAGAGAGGGCATCATCCGGGAGGGGGAGTTGATGGAAGCCACTTTGGGAAAGGAGATGTAGGGTGTAGAGATGGAGGGTAGGGGGGACACAACGGTGAAGACATGGCAGGGGGTGGGGATGGCAGAGGAGAGGAGCAACCAGTGGGTGAGGGGGTTCAAGACAGCGGGAGGTGTAGAGGATGCGGATATGTTTGAGGAATAGGAGCAGATGGGGGAAAGGAATGAGATCATAGAGGATCTGCGTGGGGGACGGGAGGCGTATATGGAAGGTGAGGCAGAGTGCATGCCTCTCAAGGATCTGGAGGGACTTATAGAATTTGGGGAAGGGGGGGCCAGATATCCAGGCAGGACTGGCGTAACAGAGGATGGGATGGATTAAGGATTTGTAGGTGTGGAGGATGGTAGAGGGGTGCAACCCCCATATCCGCCCAGAGAGGAGTTGCAGGAGTCGGAGGCGGTTGAGGGGCTTTGGATTGGATGGAGTGGAGATGAGGGATCCAGGTGAGGTGACAGTCAATGGTGAGGCCAAGGTAGGTGAGGGTGGTGGTGAGGCGGACAGGACGGGCGCAGACAGTATGGGAGAAATCCAGGAGCCGGAAGGAGCGAGTGGTATGACCTACGATGATTGCCTGGGTCTTGGAAGGGTTGAGTTTCAGGAGCCACTGGTTACACCATGCAGCAAAAGGTCAAGGTGATTCTGGAGAAGGCGTTGGGACCGTTGGAGGGTAGGAGCAAGGGTGAGGAATGCGGTGTCATCAGCATATTGCAAGAGGTGTACTGGAAGGGGGGGGGGTTGGGGCATATCTGTCGTGTACAGGAGGCAGAGGAGAGGGGAGAGGACAGAGCCCTGGGGCACACCTGCAGAGGGGTAGAAGGTGTGGGAATTGGCATTATAGATGGTAACATAGGAGGGGCGGTGGGCGAGGAAGGAGGCCACCAGACAGATGTAGTTGATAGGAAGGGCGTAGGTTTAAACAGGAGAGCAGGATGCCAGACATGGTCGTAGGCCTTTTCGAGGTCAAAGGAGACAAAAATGGCGGAGCGACGGGAATTAAGCTGGAGGAGAGGAGATGAGTGAGGCGGAGGAGTTGGTCATCAGCAGAGAAGGAAGGTTGAAAGCCACATTGGGTGTTTGGGAGGAGGTGGTTTTGGCGGAGGTGGTGATGGATGCGCCGGGAAAGGATCGATTCCAAGAGCTTGCTGAACACCGATGTGAGACAGATAGGACGATAGGAAGAGGCATCAGATGGAGGCTTGTTAGGTTTGGAGAACATCAGGATACGGGAGGTTTTCCACAGGTCGGGATAGAAGCCAGTGGCAAGGATGACATTGTAGAGGGTGGCAAGGATTGAAAGGAAGGAGGGAGGGCAGTGTTTGAGGTGGCGGTAGGTAACGCAGTCGTGGCTGGGAGCTGTTTTGTGTTTAGTGTGGAGTGTGAGGCTGACGTCCTGTGTAGTGGTGTGGGTGTTAAGTTCAGATGGTGGTGTGTGGCCCAAGTACTGGAAGCTAGGAGCAAGGGGAGGAACAGAGGTATTCGTACGGTCCATGACTCGGAGCTCATAGCGCCCCTTAAATGCACGTGAACAGGCAACCTTTCCCCTTTCCCACCAGAGGGAGACACCAAAGCTGCGATTGCCGCAGTGGCGCCACCACCAGAAACGGATGGCGACTGCTTCACACTACGCGCTGCGGCGCGCTCTTCAAAACAACAATTTTTACCCCGGCTCAACGCGGTTCCATAATATTTTGCTGCCAATCATTTTTGCAAACAAAAAACAGCTTCTAACTACTAGGGAAAACAAAACACTGTACAACAAAATTAAAGGTTCATGTTTCTTTCATTGGTATCCGTGACTCCGAATTTTTGCTCAAAATCACCTACACCCTTTCTCAGTAACAGTGCAAAAGCGTGGTGCTCATCACCTCCCGCTTCAAAGAGCAAGGTATTGTCAAAGAAGGAACACAATTCCAGAATGAGATTTTCACTCTGCAGCGGAGTGTGTGCTGATATGAAACTTCCTGGCAGATTAAAACTGTGTGCCCGACCGAGACTCGAACTCGGGACCTTTGCCTTTCGCGGGCAAGTGCTCTACCAATTGAGCTACCGAAGCACGACTCACGCCCGGTACTCACAGCTTTACTTCTGCCAGTACATCGTCTCCTACCTTCCAAACTTTACAGAAGCTCAGGCTGTGGTTAAGCCATGTCTCCGCAATACTCGTCTAGAAAATATTACGACACAAATGGACAAAATAGAAAATGACGTGAACAACCTGACCGACATGCAAAACAACCTGGCGACTCAACTGACCCAGTTAAGAAGAGAGGTAGCCGATCAAGTGATAGAGGTAGTATGCGAAGATTTAAATTACATGAGCCAGGACATTGACAACTTACAGTCCACAGTTAAGGATATGCCAGAACAGATCCGTACCTTAACCGAAAATTTTGAAGCTATGAGTTTACAGCAGACCGAGCTTAGTGTCAAAATGCAGGCGGCTGTAGACCAAGTTGATGACAACAAAAACAGCAGTTTGACGAATTTTTAGAGGAAAAAGACAAACATATCAACCATACTTTAGAGACAGAATTTAAAAAAAATCAATAACTCATACTGTAGAACAGGTGTACACTGCCCAGAACACGTCCGTAACTAAACTACAAACTGACCTAGCTCAGTTACAAAAGACTCTGACACAGAACTTACCTGACTGGAAAAAAACATGTAGACAAGCAACTAAAGAGTAAACACCCTACACAGAAAGAGGGAGAACAACATCCAGAAGAGGAATTTGGTGACAGACGCACAGGTAAGAGTGACGATGCGGCAAACAGTTATCTTTATCCCGATGTACCCGTGTTTTCACGTAACCAAGGTCGTAACGGTAACCGACATTACCGCGACGAACGAGAGAGACACCGGACAACCGAACCAACTTTGTCGGCTGTTCTGTTAGAGGAAAGCCTTATAAAACTCAGGCAGTTCCAAGTGTTTATCCCAGAAAAAAAATCCGTCCACCCGGTAATTTTAATAAAGTCATTTAAGAATGTGTTGCCTAAGACCTGGCCTGAAAAGCAAAAAATACAGTATGTAACTGGATATATACCAGGCGATGGTGCCCTATGGGCAATGGAAATGTCGGAAAACTGTCAGACTTTAGAACAATTTGAAGGTGCATTTTTGTCTAAGTATTGGTCACAAGGTGTACAAGAGAGATTAAGGAAAGCTTTGTTCAACCCGGAGCAATACAATCCAAAATTTGGATCACTCCGGAAGTATTTTGAAAAATACTTAAATAAATCGCGGTTCTGGGACGAGCCCGTCACACACCAGATGTACTGCGCATCCTGAAGGCAAAATTACCGTTCAGTATCCGCGAAAAATTAGTACAAGTACCAGAGAGCAATCTCGAGTATTTCCCATCTGTATTATAGTCTATCGATTTAATTAATGAGGATGCCAGGCAAAATCAAGCCCACCAAAACAATTTTCGTGGCAGCGGTAACAACCATCCTGCGCGGCGCTAGCCGCATTTCGGCGTCAACAATGTAGCGTGCGCGGCCGAGTCGCGACCGGCTTTTGTCGATCGCGCCCCGACAGCACAGACGCCAGGCCCGAGTTCGGGAGGAAATTACGGCAACAGCTACAACCAGACCTACCATCCACAGCACAATAGAAAAAGAAAAGATGGTGATAGGAATTTTTCTGGTTATTCCGATGACCGAAAACGTAACTGGAACAGAAATGGCAATAGGAACCAGTGGGAAAACAGTTACAATAATTTCCAACCTGATTTTGGCCGCAACCACACGGGGGATCATCAAAGTAAGCAGTGGCAATATCCAGTTAACAGCCAAGCCTATCAATTTCAAACACTAGGTGACAATATGCCGCTGAACTCAGGGCAAAAACACGACTAGAATACTCAGCTACGGAACAACACGTCAGGGGTAAATATAATTGAAGTCACAAACGAAACACAAACAGATGTGAACCGCGGAGCATTAAACTAAGCATGGCCTCATTATGTTCCCCAGTGTTGGCCATAGATAGTCGTGGGGGCGATCCATACTGTCATGATAGTAAATTGCTCAGGTACCAAGATGAAACGGACATGCGTGATTTATTGAACAAGGAGGAAGAACCACAGTCATGTGAAGGTGATGGTATAGTACAAGCTAGTTTACAGGCCGTAGTAGGAAAAGTACCTACGCATCTCCTTGTGGATACTGGTGCGAAAATTAGTGTGATGTCCAAGGCACTATTTAAAGAGATTAACATTCACACAACTTTACCGACCTATCCAGTACAAAATTGTAGGATATTAGGAGCCATAGGCGGTAAATCCAAACTAATTAAAATGCAAGCCATGGTCGAAGTGCAGATTGAAGACATGGTTTTTCAGTCAATTTTTCTAGTAGTAGAAGGGTTGACAGAACGGTGCATTTTCGGCATGCATTTCTTAAGGGAAAAGAGTGCTAAAATTGACTTGGAATCTGGAAAGTGTCATTTGTATATTAACGGGAAGAATTCTTGTGTGGATTTAATAAAAGTCAAGAGTAGGAACGACAAATCTTGTCGAACTATACACATCCAAATCCTGAACGTCAATACTTCACGATGTAGCGACTCAAGTGAACTGTGGTGTCAGCAGGTAGAGCAGCATTAGATTGAACAGAAAATATCTGAATGCTCGGACATCTCACAACAACAGAAGGGTGATCTTAGAAGTGTATTGTTACGCTATGCTCGTGTGTTTGATAAAACGCCCGGAGTCATTATGACGTATCAGTATAGCATGGATGTCCCGCCCCACGACACGTTCTCTAAGAACACCTATTCTATACCCTGGTCACAAAGAGAGGCAGTGGCTCAAGAAATGAAGAGAATGCTCTCGTGGAATATCATAGAGACTTCATTATCGCCTTATTGCAGTCCGCTACTAGCGGTCAAGAAAGCCGACAATTCGGTGAGACTCGTTCTCGACGCCAGGGAGATTAATAAGATTATAGTTCCAGTAACCACCCGACCTGAAAACCTGGAAGAACAGCTGCAGCGTTTTCATGGGGTGCAGTATTTAACTAGAGTAGACCTTCGTAGTTCGTACTGGCAAATCGCACTATCACCTGATACTAGGAAGTATACAGCATTCATATTTGCAGGTAGGTCCTACCAGCATTGTGTTCTGCCGTTCGGATTGAACGTGAGTGCCGGCGTTTTCGTAACTGCGCTCGACACTGTTTTAGGACTTGGCGTCCTTGACAAACTCACAGTTTATACAGATGACATATTAATAGCAGCACCTACGTGTGATGAACACATAGAGCTTTTGGAAAGTATGTTACAGAGGTTTTCAGCGGCTGGTGTCACAGCTAACTTTAAGAAATCCAAATTTGTGAGAAAAAGCCTAAAATTTCTCGGTCAGATAATTTCCCCTGCAGGGATAAGACCCGACCCAGAAAAACTGTTAGCCATAAAAAACTTTCCCGCTCCTTGCACAAAACGACAGCTAAAGGCATTTGTGGGTTTGTGCTCTTTCTTTCGCCGGTTCGTACCGAACCAGTTGCTCAATAGCCACGCCTTACGGGGCCTATTAAAGAAGGACAAACAGTGGATCTGGACGCCTCAATGTCAGACCGATTTTGATAAAATAAAACACGCTTTGGTTAATTCTAATATCCTAGAACATCCTGACATGAGCAAAGATTTGTCTATAGCGGCGGATGCTTCATTTTCGGGACTAGGAGCCTGTCTATTTCAGCTGGACGAAGGCGCTACCTCCGACAATGTTAAGATAATTAGTTTTGCTAGCCGTACTGTATCAGAATGCGAGCGCAGGTATTCTACAACAGAATTAGAAGCCCTTTCTATTGTGTGGGTCTTTAGGAAGTTCAACTATTATCTGTTTGGCAAGCATGTACGAGTCTACAGTGACCACCAGGCATTAAACTATTTGCTCACTTGTAGGTTGCTACACAATCGCCTTGCGCGGTGGACGTTATTATATATGTGAATGGCAAAGATAACGTAATCGCCGACGCACTGTCAAGATTACTACAAGGATTACCTGAGTTCGAAGAATTGGTAGAAGAGGACACAGAATTTAAAGTTATGCTCATCAAGGACACCAAATTTAGGAAATTTTTTTTTTTGATATGTGCAATAATATGGCCAAATTACAGGAAGAAGATGACCGCTGGAGGAAAGTCAGATCCCAGTTAAACAATAACCCCCCTTTACCTATAAAACAGCATTACAGGTTACATAAGGATGTATTATTCTTCAGAAGAAACGTGGACAGCGATACATGGTGCGTTTGTGTACCCGAAGCATACGAGAAAAGTTTAATTTGGCATACTCACTACGCTTGGGGGCACTACGGCTCCCGCAAGTGCTGTAAGAAATTAAATATGTACTGCTACTTTCCCAATATGCTTCGACGCACACAACAAATATTAAAAACTTGTATTATTTGTCAGAAGGTTTAGCCTGTCGGTCTGAACTACGAGACAGAGTTTCATCCTATTTTACCAAAAAACCCGCAAGAGCTAGTATGCATAGATGCTATGGGTCCTTTACTCTCTGCCAGGGGAGGTGTAAAATATGTCATTGGAGTATATGATGTATTTTCAAAGTATGTGAAATTGTATGCCACGAAAACAACTGCAGCTAAGCCTATTATCAGACGGTTGCTAAACGACTACTTCCCGTCTGTTGGGAAACCACAGGCGATCTTATCAGATAACGCAACCAGTTTTACGTGCCATGCTTGGAAACAATTTCTGAAAGAACAACAGATTAAACAAATATTGATATCCAGGTATAGCCCGCAATCCAACCCAATTGAAAGAGTATTCCGTGAATTGAATAGGTTTATGAGGACATATGTAGCCAACAAGCAATCTAAGTGGACTGAATATTTAAACGTTTTTGAACAGGTGGTAAACAATCTCCCAATATACGATACTGCAGTTACACCGTCCGATCTGATATGCAATAAGAAAGAGAATAATGAATGGTTAAACCCTATCCCGCCTATTCCTAGACAACCTGTAGACCTAAATGAAAAAATAAGGCAAGTATTAATCTCTATCACACAACATGCTCAACGCCGAAAGAAGCATTATGATAAACAGCTACATGGTGTTACCAAATTTACAATCAGAGAAAAGGTGTTACCCAAAACTCATGTGAAATCTTCCGTGTTAACTAAGAAAAACGTTAAGTGGCAAATAAAATATACTGGTCCGTCCGTAATTATACATATTCCGGACGACGGATGTTATTTACTTGCATACACTCACAATGGTAAGATCAAAGGACTGTATGCACACAGAGACTTAAGAAAATTCTACTATAATTAAGTATCACACGCCATACCTATTAATGCACACATATAAAATAAGTTACTGTGAAAAAGAGAACGAACACGATTAGGATAAAGGAAGTACATCTTATGCAGCTAAGTGAATAAGAACTTTTCATTATTATTGTCAGTGAACGTGGACGCAAGACACAGGCAAGCTAGGACATACGCGTCAGTTGGTGACTACCAATGTTTAACACGAAGTGTACTTGTAAGTTTTGACGGAATGTTTTTGTTTTGCCACAGTGGTATTTTAGTTTTAAGTTTATATATGGAGGTATCTGGAGCGAACAATTAGCACAGACCTCGGGACAATATAGATGTAAGTTATTTTTTTATGCCATTTGTGTATCAAAGCCATAAGGTACAGGGTAAGTTACAGAAAAATATTGGACTCCCTAAGGAACAAAGGATAAATGTGTGACGCAAGTACACTGTAGGTTGCTGAGAAAGTATTGTGTGTTTTTGACGTATCCACACCACGAGGTTTTATCTACAAATGTAACGCATGGGATGCTGCAGTTATAAAAATGATTTCTAGCTGTTAATGAAACTTTAGCGTACTATATATCATACGCACAGTAACCTAATCTAAGGAAAGTGCACCTAAAGATAGGATTCATGAATAACAACTCGTGTGATCTTACTGTCATACAGATAATATTTTTTCAACTTTATATACATGTTTGAATGCAAGTACGACGTTGAGATACGATTAGTGAATGTTAACTGAGGCAAACATAACACCGTCTCTTATAACAAAATAAAGGAGTATGTACAAGATAAGTTACTGTAAACCAACTAACCGAAAAAAATGAGGTAACGCCGAAACAAACAATTATTTACAGGTGGCGCTCGGCGAGATACTGCGAGACCTCAATCGGCGGAGAAAAGCCACTAAGTTCCATTAATGTCACTATGACTGACGGTTGACGTAATAAAACATTACCAAGATCACTGAGAAATACACTACGTGACACTAAGTAACGCCAGAGGATTTTAATAATCTATTTTTTCAGTATGAGAAGGATGTATGCTGACTTTAGAGGAATGCAGCACACTTTTTTTTTTTGCTATGTTTATAATATTTTGTCCAATCTGAGCAGAAGATATTGGATGGAAGGAAAAAGTGACACAAACATGAACACAAAGAAACACCATATACGCAAGCACAGACTTTAGAGGCAGTAGCGCACAGCAGCCAAGCTTCATTATTTATCTGTTGTTTGCACTACCTAGCAATTTAAGTATAGTGATTTTTTTATGTATGTATTTTCTTATTTTTAATTATTTGTTTGTTTATGATGTGTGTACCATGTGTTATTACAAACTTAGGGGGACGAAAGGATAAAAAAAATCCCCCCCCCCGCACACAATAACTAGCGGGTAGAAAATGAACAGATTTTGCCTCATTTGGAGACAACTTCTAAAAAACACTTATAGTGCGTTCATGTCCTAGTGTTGTCACTTCAGTACATAAGTGCATCAGTAGTACGACATAAACTTAGTGCTGTTGTTCTCAAGCGTGTTCTCCTATGCTCTATGAGATGTCAGGCAGTGTCGCGACCGCGAAATGTAGTATTAGAGGCACGTACTCTCTGAGAACACAATCACCTACCAATTTGTGTAATAAAATGTTGTGAGAAAAAAGTACGCCGACATAGATCCGTATAGAAGCACATGAAAAAATAACGAACGTGGGCATTTATCATAAAAGACAAGCTAGTGGTATCATGAGCTACAGTTTTGTTTCTGAACGAACTGGATAATGAACAGGACAGTGTATATTTGCCCAGTGACAATGAGTTATTCAGTGTCAGTGACTTGTGAGCTATACGCAAATAGACAAGTGAAAATACGTTTCATATCACAAACCTTTTTCTTCGAGGTGAAAGAGATGTAGTGAATCGACGAAGCCTGCTACGGTACGAGTGTTTGTGCACTATATACGTCAGTGTGCTGTTGCAAGCCAAATAGTGAAGTGCAGTACTTACCTTTTGTGCAGTAAACTTACAAGGCACCCAGTGGTCCCTTCCCACAGCCAAGGTGTGCGGCAAGTTGAAACAAGTGCTGTTGGTTTTTCGCAAACTCTGCGAACACTGCACGAGACACTGAAAAGTATGGACCGGGACGCGCGGCACCGCTTTACGGCGGTGGGCCCACGCAACTGCTGAGCTCCAAACGGCGCGCAGCGCGCCATCAAACGGATTGTTGCGTCTGCAGTTATGTGCATCTGACGCATTATTGGCTAACGGCGTAACATAGGAGGACAATTTAAATGCAAAGCAATATCTACGTTTAAATGGACACCCAACAAAGTGCCAAGACATATAGAAAAACAGTTCCCTCACACTAAATAAAGACTGACTACCACAGCTCGTGATTCACGTACTAATCCATGTGAGTTTTTATTTGTTACATGTTTATATTACCCATGACGAGACAATAGTAAAACGCGAAAAGGATGTCACTAAGCAGATCCTTGCGTAGAAGAGGGAAGCAGTGGAACGCACAAGCAACTCTAAGCAATAACTAACGCCTCTTGCTGCCCCAGACACCTCTGCTAGCCCCACACCCTAGATCCGTACACTCCAATAAATATGTGACTTTTCTATAATTTTTTTCTTTTTTTACTCAAGAGACAAAGACATATGAAAAATGAATTTTATTGTCAACATGCGAACGAGAAGGCTGTTTATACGGCGATATATTATGTATAAAATAATGTAATACCCTTGTATAATACAATGTACAAAGAGATAATAAAATAATTTTGTATATACTGTACGACATAAAAAAGAAAGGAAAGAAGAGAAAGAAGGTAAAAGGAGTATGTAACAGTTCTGTGTATACACTCCTGGAAATGGAAAAAAGAACACATTGACACCGGTGTGTCAGACCCACCATACTTGCTCCGGACACTGCGAGAGGGCTGTACAAGCAATGATCACACGCACGGCACAGCGGACACACCAGGAACCGCGGTGTTGGCCGTCGAATGGCGCTAGCTGCGCAGCATTTGTGCACCGCCGCCGTCAGTGTCAGCCAGTTTGCCGTGGCATACGGAGCTCCATCGCAGTCTTTAACACTGGTAGCATGCCGCGACAGCGTGGACGTGAACCGTATGTGCAGTTGACGGACTTTGAGCGAGGGCGTATAGTGGGCATGCGGGAGGCCGGGTGGACGTACCGCCGAATTGCTCAACACGTGGGGCGTGAGGTCTCCACAGTATATCGATGTTGTCGCCAGTGGTCGGCGGAAGGTGCACGTGCCCGTCGACCTGGGACCGGACCGCAGCGACGCACGGATGCACGCCAAGACCGTAGGATCCTACGCAGTGCCGTAGGGGACCGCACCGCCACTTCCCAGCAAATTAGGGACACTGTTGCTCCTGGGGTATCGGCGAGGACCATTCGCAACCGTCTCCATGAAGCTGGGCTACGGTCCCGCACACTGTTAGGCCGTCTTCCGCTCACGCCCCAACATCGTGCAGCCCGCCTCCAGTGGTGTCGCGACAGGCGTGAATGGAGGGACGAATGGAGACGTGTCGTCTTCAGCGATGAGAGTCGCTTCTGCCTTGGTGCCAATGATGGTCGTATGCGTGTTTGGCGCCGTGCAGGTGAGCGCCACAATCAGGACTGCATACGACCGAGGCACACAGGGCCAACACCCGGCATCATGGTGTGGGGAGCGATCTCCTATATTGGCCGTACACCACTGGTGATCGTCGAGGGGACACTGAATAGTGCACGGTACATCCAAACCGTCATCGAACCCATCGTTCTACCATTCCTAGACCGGCAAGGGAACTTGCTGTTCCAACAGGACAGTGCACGTCCGCATGTATCCTGTGCCACCCAACGTGCTCTAGAAGGTGTACTTCAACTACCCTGGCCAGCAAGATCTCCGGATCTGTCCCCCATTGAGCATGTTTGGGACTGGATGAAGCGTCGTCTCACGCGGTCTGCACGTCCAGCACGAACGCTGGTCCAACTGAGGCGCCAGGTGGAAATGGCATGGCAAGCCGTTCCACAGGACTACATCCAGCATCTCTACGATCGTCTCCATGGGAGAATAGCAGCCTGCATTGCTGCGAAAGGTGGATATACACTGTACTAGTGCCGACATTGTGCATGCTCTGTTGCCCGTGTCTATGTGCCTGTTGTTCTGTCAGTGTGATCATGTGATGTATCTGACCCCAGGAATGTGTCAATAAAGTTTCCCCTTCCTGGGACAATGAATTCACGGTGTTCTTATTTCAATTTCCAGGAGTGTAATTATCCAGATGTGATGATTTTATGTGATATACGGTGTAAAGACAATGTTAAAGATTTTGTGTGTATAGTATGTAAGTTTGTGTGTTTTACGTGTCTTCTGTATATCCTAATGTATATGTTTTGTTCTCATTGCCTTGTGTCAGAACTGGCATCAAAACCATATTTGTAGAATGAAGATATGGGAAGAAAGACACTGACAGTGCAGTCCCATTACGTGTGTATAACAGTCAAGTGTTAAGTGTTTGGGCTCATTGCCCGGAAAATTGACATTTCTTCGGACAATTCGCCCAAGGGGGCGATGAAAAGGCACTAAAAAATGTTGTAATTTAATCTCAAAGATACAAGAAGAAAATTTGTTCGACTGTCATACCAGAGGAATACTCTAAAAAACTTTATCACTGAGAGACAAAGGACTAATTTCGAGATTCTTTTATTACTTCTAGTATTAACTACCTTTTTTGTTCTGATGTGCTGGCGTAAAGACGTACTGTATAGTTTCATGTCTATGTGTGTGTTAAATGAAGGTGTTAAATGACGAAAAATGTGTTTTATAATTTCTGTCAAGATCAAGCCTAAATCCCATACCAATGAAGTACAAATTATTCTGTTAATTCGAGAAGGCGAATTTTAGCTGGAGGCGACGATCTTTACGACGGCGCTGCTCAACAATAGAGGTACGTGATTGTGCTCACTACTTTCCTTTGGTGGCCGCTAAGATTAATTTCTATGTGTTTTTGCCGAAACATTCAGAACCTGCAATCTTCCTTAACGTATAAAAATAGGAGTCTGATTGAAAATGAAATATTCTTAAATTTAAATAATTGCAATTCTTTTACCCAGGCCACGGGGAATGATAGAAAGTACGTGCCTCTACCCTGATTGTACGTTCGCAATCTCCGAGTGTGTTACGACGTAATTATTTTACACAAAAAAAATGAAGATAGATCATTCTCATCAGATTTCAGCCACTCGTACGCGAATGTACGTACCCTCTGAATGTGTCTAGTCAGTCGTGCGCATTGTTCTAAAGTTTTTCTGTTAATATTCTGTGGATTGCATCTCCGCAACTAATTTTTGTTTATGCCGCAAATCGCACTTCACGCGAAGTATTTATTACGCAATTTTCAGGCTCCATTTAATGTCAAAAAGTTCCAGCGTACGGCTGACTAAGCAAACCGCTACAATAATTTCATATCTCTACAACTACAATAACAAAAAACAATAACAAAAACCCAAAAACAATAACAGAGAGGGTACTTTACAAGAACAAAAAATGCACCGATATCATGTAAAACATTGTTATATGAAAACTACACTTTGCCTTGTGAGCACAGTGGTAAGATTTTCGATGCTTATGAGTGAATCATGCTGAACGTATTACTGACTTTTTCATTTAATCAAATAATATCAAGTACCTCGACATAAAGTATTTGGGAGAGGTTTTCAATAACATTGCCTAAGTAAATGATACCATTATTGAGTCTTCCTGTTCCACAAGCCATAAATTCTTTATATTCAGAGGGTTGTTATTGGAGATAGCGTTCCCTGAATCTACCCTTCAACTGAAAAACTCCGAAATTTATAAAAAACACAATAAAATCTTCGATAGATATATAGTTAGTTTCTGGCTTCTTCAGTATTTTCTGATTGAGATATACTTAATATCTTATGTACATTCATTTTATATGTTTATTGTAATTCTGTTTGTATGACATTATCTTAGGTTTCCAGCCAGCATGAAGTCACTGACTGAACAAAAACTTGTCGTTTCTGGTAATGCTTAATATATTTTTCATAATTTAGAATTCATGTAAATAGTGGCTATTTAAATTTGGATAAGACACTCACTTATAATAATTACTTTGTACTATGGAATCATAAGATTTAAAAAAAATGTGGAAATTTTCTAACTGCTTTGCACAGATCATAATACAAAGCCTTACCTTTAAGAATTTGGATAAGTCTACATTACCGTTGCCAGTAATGATATGGCTGAATTTTTGTTTTGTAGATTGTGGCCTATTAAAGTTTCATATATGGATAAAGCGACCTTTATTGCATGACATGGGAATATTTTATCGATCAATTTCATATGTATTGTAGAAGAATCTTAGGGAAACATCCTTTGTGCCACTTGTATCACGAAGAAATTTTATTTATGTAAAACAATTTGTTGACCATATCTGTAATACATAGATTAACTGTAATGTGTCGATTTACTGAGACATAATTTTCCGTTGCATGAGGTTGTCAATATTTTGTGTAACAGATCGTTTGCAAAGACTTTAACTTCCGTAGATACATCTGTAAAGCTTTGACATATGTGAGGATAACTGTCTTTGAGTATTAAGCTGTTGAATAAACTAGCACACGATTAGCAGAAGAGCAGTAGCAGTGGGAACGATGCATGGTTTATTGTTGGGCGAAATGTGATGGTAATCGATTGGCCTACTTGGTGAGCTCTGGGTAGGGCAAGTGGTTCCCTTTTGAAGACGAAAAATTTTGAGAAATTTTGAATAGTTGAGAACTGAATATTATTGGAGGTAAGATTTTTGGAACTTTATTTTGACACAGAAACGACACAGTGGTATGCTGCCGGTTATGATCGTCTTCACTACACGATATTTCGCTGATCTATCGGGCCGCCATTTTCAGGTGCGATTGCTGAGTACGCCGGAGCTGAACGAAACGGCGGCTCGTTATACTCCGGGTCCAGGCCACTGCGCCTGCGCGAGAAGCGAAAGAGCTTCCCCTTGCGAAGCGAAGAATTCCAGCCCCGCCGGCGTTAGAAACTGGCGAAAGTGATAAATCGGAAATTAAGATGTAGCGGGTTGAAAACCAGACCGCTGTTGTTTTATATCAGATAAAGTAGGGTTCCATACCTTGCTTAAAGGAAAACCTTTATCCCTACTAATGATGTCATCAGATAATCGTATGTCAATGGATTCCTTGAAAGTAAAAGCGCCAATAAAATATTTTTAATGATTTTTAACGTTTTGCAAATGAACGGCACTTGCTTTGACATACGCCTCAGATGCGGTTTTTCTACGAGTAAATTGCTTAAGCCCGATGCTCTGACGGTTGTTTAAGAAAGAGATATTCTTTCCTGAATCTGAGCTTGTGCTTCATCGACCTCGGCATCAAATGTTAATCTTCCTCCAAGGGAGGACTCGAACCTCCTGAGGCGCACTGTCACCGTCCTTGTGGCTCTCCCTGTCGGAGGTTCGAGTCCTCCCGTGGGCATTGGTGTGTGTGTTGTCCATAGTGTAAGTTAAAAGATTAAGTAGTGTGTAGGCATAGGGACCGATGAACTCAGCAGTGTGGTCCCATAAGGCCCTACCACAAATTTCCTTCGTTGTATTTGGCAGCGACAACTTTTAGACTCAACTAACGAATATACAACGAAAAACTACTCTAAATACGTGTAATAATGATGTTTACAAAAATCTTTCATGTAATTATCTGTCAATTAATAACGATATGAAAATTTTTTATGTCTTTTTAATTGACAATTTTATTTTTAACGTGGATTGCTTTGATAAAAGATTTGTAAAATTGTAAATGACTGCGCAACTTCTGGTAAATAATACTTAGAGAAAGACAAATTTCTAAACGACGCGTAGACACAGTCTCTGACAGCATGATGTAGTGCTGACGTACACCGATTAACGACAAGACATTTATGAGGTATAAATGGTTACCTCAATAACAAGCACGACAGTGAGGCTTTCCTGAGAGTGCTAATGCGTGATTTCGTCTAAAGCTCGAAATTTTACTTAGAAGCCGGCCGAAGTGGCCGAGCGGTTAAAGGCGCTACAGTCCGGAACCGCACAACCGCTACGGTCGCAGGTTCGAATCCTGCCTCGGGCATGGATGTGTGTGCTGTCCTTAGGTTAGTTAGGTTTAAGTAGTTCTAAGTTCTATGGGACTTATGACCACAGCAGTTGAGTCCTATAGTGCTCAGAGCCATTTTTTTTACTTAGATCTGACGCAGAAAGTAAAACGATGATGTCACTGTGAGAAACTGATCTCAAATGATGCCGGGTTTTTCGAAATTTTGTTCAACGAAATTCTTTCTGCTTAAACGTCTACTTTGAAAGGAGGACGCACCTCGTGGATAGCTTGTATTGACGGATAAGGGAAGTTTTACATCATGAATCAACAGTCAGGAACTTAAGAAACTTTGACGAAATATTCTCACATAGAGTTTATCACATGACTGCACATGCATTCCATTCGGAATTCATGTCCAACTGCATTAGTGTGAAGGGTGATCCTTACGGTCACGAATAATCTCTTGTACTGGTTGTTGCTTATGACCGCCTCTCAATGTGTCAATAAGAAATCTGTTGCCTGCCATGCATCACATGCTGTGTCGGTTCATTATAATTATTCTTCCGTCGTATCCTGGACATGGTCTATGGGTAACAATTCAGGGGACCGAACAGACTTGTCCAGGATCGGTAGATTTCCTAAGACCTTTGTGTTGAGAATTGCAGTGCTTTCCTCACCAGGGCTCTACGAAATGAGATATGTTGGCCATAACTATACGTCGCTGTCAGAGGTAGGCCACTCAGGAATACCATAGCGTAAAAATTTGCGCAGTACCGGTGGAACATCGTGTCGGAAAAGGTCTCGGGGCTTTTCTTTCCACCAGAAACACGCAGCACGTGGGACGTGGGATGAAGCTATAATCTGATGATATCGACTAATGAAAAACTAAAGGAACACACCCGATCAACACAGACGCGTGCGACAGTTGCAATGAAATATGGTACACGGAATTTTGTGTCGGACTTTGCAGCCGATTGGAAACACACACACACACACACACACACACACACATATATATATATATATATATATATATATGTGTGTGTGTGTGTGTGTGTGTGTGTGTGTGTGTGTGTGTGTAATTAGGCTTCTCGATTACATGCTTCACTCTTTTGATATTAAACCCCTGTGGGAGTGAAATAAAGTTCTTATGGAAATTTTTTATGTAGCATATATATGGCAATGTCTTGAGTGACTGACTCATCGTCGCCCATCCCGAACTGCTATGGATAGGAACTCGAAATGTTGAGAGGATTTGGATCTTATGGTGTAGGCGTCGTTTAAGAAGGAATTTCTCAAAACAGGGACTGAAAGGTTTTATGAAAATATGTCGCTAGCTAGGCCTCCGAATACTGGTAGGTAGTTTCTCGGTCAGATGGAAGGAAATCCGTGTTTCAGTATTTATAAAAAATTAACTCCTTTATGGGTGAAAAAGTGGCTGAATGTTTTTTTTTTTATAAATAATTATTGAAGAACCACTAAATTCTTTTAAAGCTATGTCTATGAAAATTGGTATCTGACTTCTTGACTATAAACAAAAATATAACTGTTCTAGTGTTTTGAAAATTTGACTCCTAAGGGGTTTAAATAGGGAATGAAACGTTTTATGAAAATATTTCATTATGAAAGCATTTTTAAAGCTACAGCTATGAGCATTAGAATTTGGCTTCTCGGTTACATATTCACTCTTCTGCTGTTCCACCCCTGTGGGGATGAAATAAAGGATCAAAGCATTTATGTAAATATTTCATGAAGCAAGAATTTTGAAACTAAACCTATGAAAATTTGTATTTGCCTTTTCTGTCAGAAATCAAAAAATTACGCATTTCACCGTTTTTGGAAACTCGACTACCAAGAATGTTAAACAGATGGTGAAATGTTTTAAGAAATTATTTCATTGTGAAAGCGTTTTTGAGGCAGAATCTTTGAAAAAAGAAGTTTGGCGTCTCGGTTAGAAGGGAAAAAATCCTTATTTTACTGTCTTTGGAAATTCAGAGGATGAAAATTTTTAAGAAAATATTTGATTACATTAAAAATACTTACAGCTAAATATACGAAAACTGGTATTTGACTTCTCCGATTGCTATAAAGAGATGCATCAGGGGCTGAAAGTTTCTATGGAAATATCTCCACTAGAAAGATACAGGCATGATTAACAAACGTGGTCTCCAGCTGCCAGAATCATTTTTTGGTCAGTAGTTTATTCGAAAAAGACCATGCTTCTATGGCCTTAATTAGTTAAAGTTGCGAAGGTGTGGCAAATTGTCAACAACACAGAAATTTAATTAAAGAAAAACAAAATAAAATTTGTGCAGACCATACAGTCTATGCAAGCAAAGCAGTGGTGCTAAGCTAGTAGTAAGTAAATGCTTTGTCCAATTAACACAACCGCGTCTAACTGTTTGGTACAATAATCACGGTACCAGTCCTTAACCCATTCCCTGCATGCCGTGTCCCGCCGGCGAGACACCGAGGTATTATGATTTCTTATCTATCAAATGATCAACTTGAAAAAATAAAGAAGAAAAAATAAACGAAGCAAACAGCAAATTTTAAAGAAATGTACATAATCTTCATAGTCATAGCTTGAAACGTAGACTTTAAAAAATGGTGACGAATGTCACCAACGACGCCGGCCAACAGTATGTTTAACACCAAGACCAAACCGATGGATTTCTATCAAAATCAAGGATCAGAAATCCAGAGCATCAAGATCTGGGCAGTCAACCGCACCAGTACGTACGAACGGGATGAGGCATCCCTCTACAGGGAAATCGGCTACCAAGGAAATCGTTTTTCCCACGCCATGTTCTGCTGCTATTGTGGAAATTTCATCTCTATGGCATTCTTGAGTGGGTGGCCTCTGTCAGCATAGAATAGTTTCCCTGCAGTCTGGTCTCTGGGACTGAGGGCAATTCGTGTTATTTAAGTGTTCCGCGTTTCGCACTGTCGCCTGCAGCCGGGTGCATCGGAGTTTTTGTGCCGTCAATGGGCGCCAACGGCCGGTTAGCTGCCGCGCGGATTTTGACCGCCTCCCTGTCTCATTTGCGAGTGTACAACGAAACTCCAATTGCGAATATCTGAATGGACGAACATCATGAATATGGAACTTACTGACTGCTCAAGAGTGAAATCAAAATATTTCTCTTTTGTGAATTACTAATTCGTGTGTTTATTTTTTAGATCTTCCGTTATTCCGTTTAAACCATTGCTGTGACAAAATATTTCCGTTGCAGGAATTTAAAATGTTCAGTTAACTGTGTAAAATTTACAAGTTAACAATGTAAATCACTCTTACACCTTGCAGAAAGTGAGTTTTAGGCAGTTGTCCAAGTTCGTTTAGACAGATGTTAGCTGGTCGCCAATCTGCGCCTCACAAATTACGATATACTATACAACCAGAATAAAGTTTACGCGATATAAATGCGAAGTTTTTCGTAGCCGGTCTCAATTTCATTCAACTAAGTCCTTGTACGTAGAAAGCCGTGTCATCTCACGAAGTATTGTATATGGTGAGGAAGGCCACTGCAACAAGGCATCACGGCCGAAATGTCAGTTTTCTTATTTATTTTATTTTTTATATGGTATTAATAGACAGATGATACGCACGGCTTCCTTTCTTCAGGTAACTGACGGCTGTGACGACACGAAGAGCATGCGACCACAAAATGAAAATAAAAAAAAGCGGTGCTCGTACGGCGATATAAACTCTTGCAAAGAGTGCTACAAACCGAGAAGCCATATTGTGCCTCACCTCACTTACACTCTCCTTACAAAACACATTCGGTTTTTGGCCTCTTCAGGTAGCTTCCTCAGAGCGACCTGTCAGTGGTATGTTGTTCCCTTGCATTCGAGATAGTAGGCCACCCGGCCTCCTCATTTTATATTCCGTCGGCCTAAAAGGCTTCGTCCTTCGTCTTTCTACTATGTTTTCCCTTGTAGACAGCCGGCCGCTGTGACCGAGCGATTCCAGGAGCTTCAGTCCGGAACCGCGCTGCTGCTGCGGTCGTAGGTTCGAATCCTGCCTCGGGCATGGATGTGTGTGATGTCCTTAGTTAGGTTTAAGTAGTTCTAAGTTCTAGGGAACTGATGACCTCAGATGTTAAGTCCCATAGTGCTGAGAGCCATTTTAATCTCTGTAGACATGGGCAACCCATCTCAGTTTCCTTGTTCCTTCTTCCATGTTCTCCTCCGTCACAAAGTGGTGCAAATATCTCCCGCAGGATTTTGCTTTCAATCACATGTATCTTTCTCTCTCTATGCATATTCATTCTCCATATTTCTCTCGCATATACTAATATTGGTCTAATTACAGTTTTATATATCTATACTTCTGCTCTTCTTGTAAAATGTAGGTGGCAGTGATTTCTTGAATGAATACGACGCTCTATACGCCGATCTCATTCTCCCTTGTAATTCTTGTCTTCATCATTTCTGTTACTATCACTACCAAATATTTAAAATCATTTACTTCTTCGGACACATGGTTATGAATCTGTAGAGTTTCTTTCATTTTTCCTCTTGTAATTTCTTTGTAGCGTATGAATTTTGTTTTTACATCATTTACTTCTAACTCGACTGCCATCGCGTTTTTAAATACCTTTCTTGCCAGTATTTTATGTCTCGACGGCATTGCTTTAAAGTCTTTCATAGTAACTTTTAAGAGGAATAATCGTCTTTCGTTTTCCAAGCTTATGCACTTTCTCCGAGAACTTTTCTCTGTTTGTTCTTTTGTAGCATTTCTGATCTAAGCTTATTTGTCCGTCGCTGATATAGAAGACGGCAAACCTTCTTTCCTTCCCGTCTGGGCAAGCTGTGCAGTGACTAGAGTACATGTAAAGCTTACTGGGACAGGGTAAATGCTGGCCTCAATGAAGTCGATAATTCGACTGTAAAACTGGAATTTTAATTTGATATCCCCCCCAACTGACAAGATTTACAAAAAAATGCGAATTTCCCTGTCCACCCACACACTCCTGAGAATGGCACATTAACAATTTGCAATTACGCACCCCTATTACCGGCAGGTACGTTGATAAATACTCGGCACCTCGCAAGGATAACTACCATATCAAGAATATTAGGTAAGTTGTTGGAAGTGGTTAAGCGTTGGTGAAAATCTCGCTTCTGAACACACAAAGAACTCTAACCGCAGAACTCCACACGGAACACGCGTTGGTGCAAAGCTACGATACAGACCGTATATCTCCCTTCGAAGACGATGGTCAAGACGCCGTCTTCAAGTCCGTACCGCTCGATGACTGAAGGCGAAGTCCACTCTCTCCACAATTCTCCCGTCTCCCACGCGTACGAAAACGCGGCATTTCTGAGGTCTACCCAATGATCGTGTAGGTCATAATGTCGCTAGGCAAACAAAATTCCCGTCTTCGCCACGTGTTGCCCAGCACAGGTGGCTCCGGTTGCCGGGCTATCCCCAAAAGCGCCGTATTGTCCCGCGTTTCCGGTGACCGCTACCCGCCGCCCATGGCAGCCCGACGAGCTACGGCCATCTGCAGACTTTATATTCCACAGTTCTCAACTTCCGACACTTTTCACCAAGGCTGTAAGTTAGTGGCTCAATCATGCAGACATGCAGGGAATACTGCTCGAGAGTGCCACATATTTATCATAATTCAATAGAGTCATGAGCTGATGCCCTTGCCAGTCCCTTCATTATTAATACAAATGTTGGTAAGCTAACATGTAAGTGCTCATGTCCTGGCACCTTACACTGAGAATCAATAAACAATATGTCCGCCCCCGGTTGGGGGGGGGGGGGGCTTATGGGCGCTCAACATCGAGGTCATCAGCGCCGCCCCCGGTAGCTGAGTGGTCTGCGCGACAGAATGTCAATCCTAAGCGCACGGGTTCCATTCCCGACTGGGTCGGAGATTTTCTCTGCTCAGAGACTGGGTGTTGTGTTGCCCTAATCATCATAATTTCATCCCCATCGACGCTCAGGTCGCCGAAGTGGCGTCAAATCGAAAGACGTGCACTCGGCGAACGGTCTACCCGACGGGAAGCCCTAGTCACACGTCTTTAATAAACAATATTATTATTCCTTTGTTTTCTTCCCACCAAAATGGTTCAAATGGTTCTGAGCACTATGGGACTTCTGAGGTCATCAGTCTCCTAGAACTCAGACCTACTTAAACCTAACTAACCTAAGGACATCATACACGTCTGTACCCGAGGCAGGATTCGAACCTGCGACCGTAGCGGTCGCTCGGTTTCAGACTATAGCGCCTAGAACCGCTCGGCCACCTCGGCCGGCTCTTCCCAACATTTTGATATTTCATTTAGTACCATCACCTGTCTGACAGTGGTGGATCTAGTATTTATAAATTACTTTTGTTTCTCATCTATTAAAAAGCAAACAAACACCGTACGAATCGGCGTTGGAAGCGCAACGGTACCTACCGGCCGCTGTGTCATCTTCAGCCCAAAGGAGTCACGGCATGCGGATACGGAGGAGCATGTCAGCGCACCGCTCTCCCGGCCGTTGTCAGTTTTCGAGACCGGTGCAGCTACTTCTCAGTCAAGTAGCTCCTCAGTTGGCCTCACAGGGGCTGAGTGCAACCCGCTTGCCAGCAGATCTCGTGAAATCCAGTGAAACCCGACGGCGCTTAAAGTCGGTGATGTGACGGGAACCGGTGTTACCACAGCGGCAAGGCCGATGGCGTTTCTCATCGATACCTCTTTTAAATATGGTTGCAGTATTTTCTGGATAACACTAGAGAACTCTTCGTAGGCTGTGTTAGTTAATGAGATGCCTGCATAGGAGGGGAAATTAAATATTCTAAAGGACGAGATTGTCCCAATTCCTTAGGTGTCTTCAGGTTAGAGGTGTCAGACCCTGTCCCGGCAGATGGGGTGACACGGTTCGTGTGCTGGGGTAATTCCCGCGCCATCCTCTCAACTTGTGAAGTCGTCCCGGGCCGTGGTATTCCTCAGACGCCGCGCTGGTGGCAACGCCTCTGAGGGCCACCCGAAAGACTGTCCGCAGGGACACCGCCGTGACTGGGGCTGCGCGCCGTGGCAAGTAACTTGGGGGACCTGCGGCTTAACCTCGGCGCCAACTTGAAGCCGCACGCGCCGGCAGCCAGGCAGGGCAGGGACGGGGACCCCAGGCGGCGCCGCCGTGCTCCTGACGGCCGCAGGCTTGTCACGTAATTAGCTCGCAGCGACGCCGAGTTAATGTGCTGCTAATCTGGGTCGACAGCTCGGAATTAGCACTCCCGAGATAATAAAACATCTTATTACGCGGCCCGTTAATATGCAAATCCATTACGCTCGCCCACTCATCTTAGTGTTGTCTCTGAGAATACACCTTCCGCTGAAACGAAAACCTGACTTTTGCGTGGTCCTCAGAATAACGTACTAGTAGGATGCTGTTAAAAAAACCGCTATGGACGTTCATTGTTAGCTTTGTTTGAGAGCGATGTACGAAGCAGTTTTAAGAAGTGGTGTTTATAGACGAACTGTACAGGAAGGAACAAGAGCAAGGAGGGAATAACAGAGAGGATAAAGAAGATGTCAGCCTTCTGCATGACGAGAGAGATATACAATAAAATGAATATATCCACAGGGGCAAAGATAAGCCACTACAGGGCAACGGTGAGCAATGCAGTATTATACGCTGCTGAGACGATGACACTAGGAAGAAATGGGACACAACAACTTGAGAAAGAAGAGAGAAAAATACTGAGAAAAAATACTAGGTCCCAAAAGAGGTGGAGAGAGGTGGATGCGAAGACCTAGGAAAGAATTGTAACGGAACATGAGTAAAATATGCGGGGAAGTCAGACTCAAAAGGGCAAGGTTTGCTGGACATTTAGTTAGGATGAGAGTGGACAGAATGACGAAGAGAGTGTGGGAAACTACAGGGAGGATAAGGGGAAAGAAAGGAACCAAGTGGGTTGTTGAACTTCGGAAGTACTGGTTGGAATTGGGGGTCAAGGTCGAAGGAAAGGAAAATTGGAGGAACAAATATACACCGACCAATACGCCGGAGATCAATGACAGAGAAGAATACAGGAAAAGATTAGTGTGTCACAAGTGGAGCCGACAAGAGAAACGGAAACTGAAGATCTCGAAAGAAAAGCGGGAGAGAAAAAGAGAAAGAATGAAGAGGTTCTGGGAGAAGGAGAGGAAAATATAGTCCACAAAGGGGCTACTCGTGGTCCTACAGAGGCCGTAATGCAAGAAGATGAAGAACTGTACATTAGTCATTAATTTATTCTTCTATCTGGCATCAATTCGGGTAGTTCCTAACAGCTACTGAAATACTGACTCGTAATTTACGACCGTACGATCTTAGGGTTTCCTTGCTTTGTCGGTTAATATCATGTAAACGTGCCAGACATGTCCATAACACTTATTCAGATCTACATAAGACACACATTCGTGTCTCAAGCCGCTGCGCACGGAAACAGGCACTTCATCGGCCGTGTGCGCAACCCTCACAACAGCCATTATGAAATATAAAAGACTTGCTCTGGCGTTCAATGGAACATAAGCAATATTATTACGTTGGCGATTGCGATGCTAATTGCAGTTTTCATCGATTTTTTAAAACCGTGTGTGCCGTAACGTGAACTGTTGTTAGAAAAGACTATAGACTACTAAATTCCAAAGCGACTCGTGAATACAGTGGTTGGATCGTACATTTCCCACAAGCATTAATAGACTTCAGTATACGTACCACTGCCTACCATAGTTATCATCTTTGATTACGTGACTAAATCCGTCAGTCCAAAAATTGTCCTCTGCTGGAACATGAAGAGATGTTTTTAACTCACCTTGATTAACGCTCTGAAACAAACACTGTCGTCGTGGTCTTCAGTCCCGAGACTGGTTTGATGCAGCTCTTCATGCTACTCTATCCTCTGCAAGCCTCTTCATCTGCTAGTACCTACTGCAACCTACATCCTTCTGAATCTGCTTAGTGTATTCATCTCTTGGTCTCCCTCTACGATTTTTACCCTCCACGCTGCCCTCTAATACTAAATTGCTGATTCCTTGATGCCTTAGAACATGTCCTATCAACCGATCCCTTCTTCTAGTCAAGTTGTGCCACAAACTCCTCTTCTCCCCAATTCTATTCAATACCTCCTCATTAGTTACGTGATCTACCTACCTAACCTTCAGCATTCTTCTGTAGCACCACATTTCGAAAGCTTCTATTCTCTTCTTGTCCAAACTATTTACCATCCATGTTTCACTTCCACACATGGCTACACTCCACACAAATACTTTAAGAAACGACTTCCTTACGCTTAAATCTATACTCGAAGTTAACAAATGTCTCTTCTTCAGAAAAGCTTTCCTCGTCATTGCCAGTCTGCATTAGATATTCTCTCCACTTCGACCATCATCAGATATTTTGCTCCACAAATAGCAAAACTCCTTTACTACTTTAAGTGTCTCATTTACTAATCCAATTCCCTCAACATCACCCGACTTAATTCGACTACATTCCATCATCCTCGTTTTGGTTTTGTTGATGTTCATCTTATATCCTTCTTTCAAGACACTGTCCATTCGTTCAACTTCTCTTCCAAGTCCTTTTCTGTGTCTGACAGAATTACAATGTTATCGGCAAAACTCAAAGTTTTTATATCTTCTCCATGGATTTTAATACCTACTCCGAATTTTTCTTTTGTTTCCTTTACTGCTTGCTCAATATACAGATTAAATAACATCGGGGATAGGCTACAACCCTTTCATTCAGGAATAATTAAGTCAGGACATGGAAAAAGGCGACCATTGTACCAAGATTGTTTTGCGTTCTGTTTAACCGAGCGGGAAATGAACTTCATCCTTTTGATTACGCAAAGTTTTCATATTAAGCAAACACGTTTTTTGACATTGCAATTGTAACACAAATCATTAATTACATCATTGGCGTAGGGCAGGGCTTAACAACTGGCCTGTTTTGAGCGCGAGTACTCGCGTCTGCTCAGGCAGGTGCTCGCGAGCAGGTGCAAGGTCGTGGAGTAGGGAGGGAGGGGAGGGAGGGCAAATGCGCGCGCACCTTTGAATAGGGCCGCAGCGTGCCTATTGAATTCGCGCCGACTGTGTAACGTTTAAAGTACTACGATCAGCTCTTAACAGTCACTTCGCTGGTTAAGAATCATGTGAAGTCGCCGTTGTGTAACCCCAACCATGCTTTCGCAGTTCAACCCCCATTGGGAGGAATTGTATCTGTTTACTGAAAAAGATGGTGTTGCAAAATGTTTAGTATGTCACAAAATGCTGAATTCTTTTGCGAAATTTAATTTGCAGTGACATTATATGTCGTACCACGCGGAAGACTACGGACGTCGAAAATGTGATTGACCAGATCGTGCACAGGAAGTTATTAAACTTAAAAGGAAGCTAACCGAAGAAGAGGTGTTGATAGAGATCTTCAGGTGAGGGAGGAGCTCCTCCACGTAGTAGCCATGAAGAACACTACAACCGGAGGTGATATTTTAAGTAGTGTTGAAGAAAGTGTTGAAAATATAGGATTGTCGTGGAATTCTTTAGTTTCAGTGTCTACATGTGGTAGAGGCATACACTAAGCTAATAAAATTACGTGGCACGAGTACATTCTCAGCCGGCCGCCGTGGTCGTGCGGTTCTAGGCGCTCCAGTCCGGAGCCGCGCTGCTGCTACGGTCGCAGGTTCGAATCCTGCCTCGGGCATGGATGTGTGTGATGTCCTTAGGTTAGTTAGGTTTAAGTAGTTCTAAGTTCTAGGGGACTGATGACCACAGAAGTTGAGTCCCATAGTGCTCAGAGCCATTTTTTTGTACATTCTCCTTTATTTGTTTCATTTGTCGCAGTAATAATTCGTGAGTGATATCCCTGCAGGTGGCCGCGGATTTACATCGACTGGCGGCAGCTGTTGTGTACCCCACGTGACTCTCCCCACTCTCCTCTCTGGTCCGGTAGTGGGGGTAGCGTGCTCGCGATGCTCCGTGCTCGCGCCTTGCTGCTCACAGCCTGCTCCGCGAGCACGTATATTGTGAAGCCCTGGCGTAGGGTCTAGGAATGTGATTTCACTGTATGTGAAATGAACTTCCAGATACTTTTAACAGATAATTCATAATTCTGAGGTATGTTCTGTTCAAGACGGGCACTAAGATGACTGTCACTCCGTTACTAAATCTGTTTACATAAAAAAATGGCTCTGAGCACTATGGGACTTAACATCTGAGGTCATCAGTCCCCTAGAACTTAGAACTACTTAAATCTACCTAAGACTTCACACACATCCATGCCCGAGGTAGGATTCGAACTTGTGACGTTAGCGGTCGCGCGGTTCCACAATGTAGCGCCTAGAACCGCTCGACTACACCGTCCGACTGTCTACGTAAAACATACACGTCTTTCCTTGTAGTTGGTGTTTTGTCGGAATAAGCGGTGGAAAATAATGTCATACAGCTACTCCATTTCTCTGACAATGTAAATTAGCGTAGGCTACCATCAGTCTTCTCAGAGCCATTGATCCAACTGTAGCCATGGCTCAAGAAATTTGGCAACATCGTACGGACGGTAACTCTTGCACTACCTATCAAACAATTTCAGAGACGGCTTGTAAGCGTGCAGATAAAAGCCACGCCACTTTAGACGTGATTCGAGGCACAATTAAGTGCAAAATTAATTTTACATTTCCGGCCATCAACAATATTTCCACACTGGTCAACGTTTCGCTACTTTCTTCGCAACCTCCTCCACTCGCAACTGTTGCGTGCGCCACCACCAAGATCATCAGGGTCATCCAAACAAAACGCCCAGTGTGGTTCCCTAATTTACATTGCTCAATGTTTTGAAATTTGGTTTCCTCAAAATATTATTTACCGGAAATGGCGCAGTCATTAACAATTTTACAAATCTTTTATCAAAGTACGATATAATGATAACGTACTCTGATTAGTGACAAGACGTCTATCGGCCGTAAATCACTGCAACAAGAGCCACGACAGCCATTTGTTCCTCACGAAGGCGAGAGAGAATTTCGTGGGAATCTCTAAATTTCCCACAGGTCTGACGCGACAAGCAGGCCGAAAATGTTTTGTGAAATCCAACATGACATCGCCGCTCTGGCACGGTCGCAGCACAGTGCGCGTACGATTAACGTCCCCTCGGCCTTCTTGTCAAGTGGGGATGACTCTGGGTGGAGTGCCGCAACACGCCATACGCCGGCTGAAATGTCGCTCCCGCGCCGGACGTGACGCGCTGGGTCCCGTCGCGAAAGTGATTCACGAATCCGGCGGCGTAAGTGAGTAATTCGTTTTTGTTAGTGACAGGCGGCGGCAATAATTTCTTTGGGGCGCGCTGGCGCGGACAGGAGCGTGGCGCGCCGCGGACCGCTCCTCTCGTATATCACGCGGGGCGCATGTATTAGCTGGCCGGCGCCCTCGCCGCGCGATACCCCCGACCACACCACGGCGCAGTTCATTTCCCCCCGGGGCTTGTCGCACCCTCCAACTGCTACCCTCAGCAGCCGCCCTCCGGCCGTCCAGCACAGCCCACCTCAAATGCGGGACCCTCCTGCTATTATCCGGAGAACTCCCTTATACACGCAATCATCTACAACTAGTTAAGTGGACGTGACGACGTAAAATGAATGCAGTGAGTAATCCGAGTTAGTAAAGTTTTTCCCTGAGTTCCCCCGTTAAGTTATATCTCAGCCCTAAAATACATGAAGCTCAATAAAGTATTTGTGAAATTTATTTTATACATGCTACTGCGGTTGGAGGTTGCCAGTTTAACAAAAGCCGAACATATTTCGCTGTCAAGAGGAAGAAACACGTGTTGCACCTAACTCAAACCAATCTGACAGGCGATGCATAAATCCACGAAATTTGCTCATCTTGCAGAGGGGTCAGGCACAAGCTAACACTCTGATGTGTATCATTCTTTCTTTAAGTGCACGACGCATAACTCTGTCCATAGTCTTATTATTACGGGTAGCATCATCTCCGTATCTGTTTTAAACCAAAAACGAAAGAAATATACTCAAAGACGAGAAAACAGGAAGACTCATCACGAAATAATTATCCGAACGAGACGAAAATCAGTAGATGTGATTGGCATCCACAGACAAATAAATAATTGCAATTTCAGAAAAATTGAGCTATTTGTTCAAGAGGAGCGGCTTCATAAATTGAGGAGGTCAATAACTGTTTGATCCGCCTCTGGCCGTTATGCAACCAGCTATTCGATTTGGCAATGATTGATAGAGCGATATCGTGCCAAATTCTGTCCAATTGGTGAGTTAGATAGCCAAAATCCCCAGACTGTTTGCGAGCCCTGCCCATAATGTCCCCAATGTTCTGAACAGGCGAGAGATAAAGTGACCTTGCTGGCCAAAGAAGGGTTTCGCAAGCACGAAGACAAACAGTAGAGCCGTTACCTCGCCGAAACGCAAGCCAAGGATTGCTTGCCACGAAGCGTGACAAAATGAGGTGTAGAATATCGTCGACGAATCTCTGTGGTGTAAAGGATTCCGCAGATGTCAACCAAAGGAGTTCTGATATGAAAGAAATGGCACCCTAGACTATCGGTCCTGGGTGTCAAGCCGTATGGCGGCCAACATTTAATTTGGTATCCACGATCTGTCCGGGCTGTCTCCAGACCGGTCTTCGGCATGGAATCTCGTTCAATGGAGTAGAATTGTTTTCTGTGATGAGCTTTGCTTCACTCTGAGCCCCAATGACCGGCGAAGACATGTCTGGAGACGCCCCAGACAGCGGTAGGAAACTAACCAGATTGTCGCCAACAGCCGGAAGTGATGGTCTGAGCTGTCATTTCTTGTCATTAGTTTACAGCATGGCAGTGTGCGTCTAGATTGGTGAAGTCGAGTGATGATCTACTGTTGCTGTAAAGAGACGCAGCAAGGCAGCGACGAATGGTATCAAGTGAACTGCAGTATTGCAAGGCAGGGTTGTGGTGAAGGATAGGGTAATAATTTCTCTCTGAAATTATAGTACACGGTGAGAGCATGATTCCACGCTTATGTACTAGTAATAAGTTATTGTTAACTGTACTGCTTTCCTTATGATCTATGCAGTTGTTAATTATGTGTAGTTGTATTACTTTTTGGGGATGGTCTGGCAAATGATTAAAGTTGATTTTAGTAGATTATACATGTCACAGTTATTTTTTTTTTTTTGTAAGGCTAATCACAGAGTCAAGTATGTTGTCACTTTCAATCGCGGCCTATTTGTATAGTTTATCTATGCATATCGTTATACAGTGTGCTATTGAAGCCCATTCGATTTAACAATTATTACAAATATGTCTGGGTGAAATATTAATTTATTCTTGCTACCAGCAGTTTTCAGCTACATTATGGAAATTCGGTTTCGCAGGACAGAGCGGATCAGGTTGTGGAAAGGGGCCAAGATCGGTTACTGTTAGTTACACGAGAACACAGAACTTTATTCCTCGAAAACACAATGTACAGGCCAGCCGCTGTGGCCGAGCGGTTCTAGGCGCTTCAGTCTGGAACCGCGCTGCAGCTACGGTCGCAGGTTCGAATCCTGCCTCGGGCATGAATGTGTGTGATATCCTTAAGTTAGTTGGGTTTAAGTAGTTCCAAGTCTAGGGGACTGATGACCCCAGATATTAATTCACATAGTGCTTAAAGTCATTTGAACCATTTGAACAATGCACAGTTTTCTTTTTAAAACAACAAGGACCAATTCACGGCTGTGGGCCTAAGTAACTTCTCTATAATAAGGTTTACATAATTCCTTTTAAAACACAAGGATTTAGAGAAACGGCTGAAGGTCTTACTTAAGTAAAATTAAAATATACTTAAATAATTCCTTTTGAGGCACAAGAATTTCGAGATACGGCTGAAGGCCTTACTTTAAGTAAAATTAAAATATTTTCTCGGCTAAAGGACCAAATAATATTAGAGATCAACAAAGGAAATTCTTTAAAAGATAAGCATTGACCAATTTCGGCCAAAAGCCATATTTAAAAAAAATTTAAATTAATTCCTCGGCTCAAGGCCCAATAACATTTGAACACAATAAAAGACAACTTTTAAAGACAAGCATTTACACAATACAACAGAAAATCAGCTGAAGAAAATTTGAAATATCTTGACGGCTGAAGGCCCTAACAGTTATTCAGAATAATTAAAGACAAACCTTAAGATATGCATTTACACAGTACGGGGAAGGCCAATTTGAGAATTCAAGATGATTAAATAGAAACCTCACAGACAGAAATTTACACATTACGGCAGAAAGCCACAAATTTTAAAACAAACGTGGCTGAAGGCCTAATTACAGAGCAAACAAAAATTTTAAATAAAACACGGATGAAGGCCTAATCTTAAAATATTTCACATAAGGTTCGGCTAAAGGACATATACTAACAAAGCAGACAAAATTAATACACGTTTGAATGCGTGGCACAGTACTTGCGACAGAAGAAAATCACAACACGAACAACCGAACAGTGGTGCTCAGTAGTGTTCCAAGTGTCGGCCTGGGGAGGAAAATGTAACGGCAGCTTAGGTGAGACAGTCAGCTAAGCGTAACACTAAATAATCGGGTGGCAGCACGACCCAGGGACGGCTGAAGAACCAACCAACAACCTAATCAATTCCCTTCCACCCAACCAACGGCACGACAACCGAAAATATCAACGAGGACGGAGATCCCAGTAGCACCCTCTGTCGCAACCGACCGCCTGGCTACTCCAGTACGCTGACAGCATTCGTCTGCACAGCCGAAATCACGGAGGCTACACACAGTTCCAAGTAAACACTTTCACCAAAAACTCCAACAATCCTAAACCGATCACCGTGGAACAACAGGGAGAAATGACAAGTTACACACACAGAGTGTTTCCATAAGCGGTCGGCCACCAAATACACGTCGTCCAATGAGACGACGGACCGAACGACCAACCAACGGTCGATCCCGCTCAAGTCTCCTTCCGTCGGACAGTACATGAGTGTTGCCAGCGGTCGGCTAGTACTGGCTGTCCGCACCTCCCTGGCGCTCCGTCCAAACTCAACCCCAGACACACGACGACCCGGAAATACTAGCGGGCGCTCCAGAGATAGTACGACAGTGCGCTTATCGATAAGCGCTGCTGCTGCCACTCATGGCTAAGCAAACCAGTAACCTAGTGACGAGAATAAATCGAATTAAAACAAAACGAGGCGACAGAACCATAAAAACAAGATAACGAGCAATAAATGGTATGACGTCGAGCCGCGCACTGTTCAGTTACTTTTGTTATTCAGCTCCTGTACGCAGTAATCCAATTTTTAACGGGGAAAGTATTTACCATAAGCTCACACTCGCACTACCTCCAGCCAAACTAAACCCAAAACCTGTGAGCAAGCTTTTAAATAATTTTCAGTTTTTTGCATTATTGTAGTACATACTTTCATGTGTAAATATTTCCTTAGCATGAAGCGCTTCACAAGCGTTTTCTAAAAATCGAGATTCGAAATACAGAACACCATACTAAAACGTAAAAGATTGTTCAACAGCGTTAGAACAACTGGGAAAAATGTGCCTCTCTTAGTATCTAATCTTCCACCAAACACTGGTATCCCTTCAGTACAACAGTCCCCAAAACATTCATGTAGAGAAGTACCTCTTAGAAAATTTGGCTGTCAAACATAAATGTATATTTGAGAGCAACATATCACCCTTGGAAAATATTAGTTTTTCACATGCCATACAGCTTCTTATCTTACCTGCATACTATACGTTTCTTACGAATCACTTATAGCAGAATTCAATCACTCCATTAGCACACAATTATCACTGTCGCTATTCCAAAGGCTCTTCTTTTGTTGCTGTGGTCTTCAGTCCAGAGACTGGTTTGATGCAGCTCTCCAAGCTACTCTATTCTGTGCAAGCTTCTTCATTTCCCAGTACCTACTGCAACCTACATCCTTCTGAATCTGCTTAGTGTATTCATCTCTTGGTCTCCCTCTAAGATTTTTACCCTCCACGCAACCTTCCAATACTAAATTTGTGATCCCTTGATGCCTCAGAACATGTCCTACCAACCAGTCCCTTCTTCTCGTCAAGTTGTGCCACAAACTCCTCTTCTCCCCAATTCTATTCAATACCTCCTCATTAGTTATGTGATCTACCCATCTAATATTGAGCATTCCTCTGTAGCACCACATTTCGAAAGGTTCTATTCTCTTCCTGTCCAAACTATTTATCGTCCATGTTTCACTTCCATACATGGCTACACTCCATATGAATACTTTCAGAAACGACTTCCTGACACTTAAATCTATACTTGATGTTAACAAATTTCTCTTCTTCAGAAACGCTTTCCTTGCCATTGCCAGTCTACATTTATCCTCGTTGAAATCCGACCTCTCTTAATGTGGCTTAACCAAAATCAAACACGTGAAAGGACTGCACAAGGGTTTTAGGTACACATCATTCACTATTTGACAAGGTTATCATTTTTTCCCCCCATGAACCATGGACCTTGCCGTTGGTGGGTAGGCTTGCGTGCCTCAGCGATACAGATAGCCGTACCGTAGGTGCAACCACAACGGAGGGGTATCTGTTGAGAAGCCAGACAAGCGTGTGGTTCCTTAAGAGGGGCAGCAGCCTTTTCAGTAGTTGCAAGGGCAACAGTCTGGATGATTGACTGATCTGGCCTTGTAACAATAACCAAAACAGCCTTGCTGTGCTGGTACTGCGAACGGCTGAAAGCAAGGGGAAACTACAGCCGTAATTTTTCCCGAGGGCATGCAGCTTTACTGTATGATTACATGATGATGGCGTCCTCTTGGGTAAAATATTCCGGAGGTAAAATAGTCCCCCATTCGGATCTCCGGGCGGGGACTACTCAAGAGGATGTCGTTATCAGGAGAAAGAAAACTGGCGTTCTACGGATCGGAGCGTGGAATGTCAGATCCCTTAATCGGGCAGGTAGGTTGGAAAATTTAAAAAGGGAAATGGATAGGTTGAAGTTAGATATAGTGGGAATTAGTGAAGTTCGGTGGCAGGAGGAACAAGACTTCTGGTCAGGTGACTACAGGGTTATAAACACAAAATCAAATAGGGGTAATGCAGGAGTAGGTTTAATAATGAATAGGAAAATAGGAATGCGGGTAAGCTACTACAAACAGCATAGTGAACGCATTATTGTGGCCAAGATAGATACGAAGCCCACGTCTACTACAGTAGTACAAGTTTATATGTCAACTAGCTCTGCAGATGACGAAGAAATTGAAGAAATGTATGATGAAATAAAAGAAATTATTCAGATTGTGAAGGGAGACGAAAATTTAATAGTCATGGGTGACTGGAATTCGAGTGTAGGAAAAGGGAGAGAAGGAAACGTAGTAGGTGAATATGGATTGGGGGACAGAGATGAAAGAGGAAGCCGCCTGGTCGAATTTTGCACAGAGCACAACATAATCATAACTAACACTTGGTTTAAGAATCATGAAAGAAGGTTGTATACATGGAAGAACCCTGGAGATACTAAAAGGTATCAGATAGATTATATAATGGTAAGACAGAGATTTAGGAACCAGGTTTTAAATTGTAAGACATTTCCAGGGGCAGATGTGGACTCTGACCACAATCTATTGGTTATGACCTGTAGATTAAAACTGAAGAAACTGCAAAAAGGTGGGAATTTAAGGAGATGGGATCTGGATAAACTAAAAGAACCAGAGGTTGTACAGAGATTCAGGGAGAGCATAAGGGAGCAATTGACAGGAATGGGGGAAATAAATACAGTAGAAGAAGAATGGGTAGCTTTGAGGGATGAAGTAGTGAAGGCAGCAGAGGATCAAGTAGGTAAAAAGACTAGGGCTAGTAGAAATCCTTGGGTAACAGAAGAAATATTGAATTTAATTGATGAAAGGAGAAAATATAAAAATGCAGTAAGTGAAACAGGCAAAAAGGAATACAAACGTCTCAAAAATGAGATCGACAGGAAGTGCAAAATGGCTAAGCAGGGATGGCTAGAGGACAAATGTAAGGATGTAGAGGCCTATCTCACTAGGGGTAAGATAGATACCGCCTACAGGAAAATTAAAGAGGCCTTTGGAGTTAAGAGAACGACTTGTATGAATATCAAGAGCTCAGATGGAAATCCAGTTCTAAGCAAAGAAGGGAAAGCAGAAAGGTGGAAGGAGTATATAGAGGGTCTATACAAGGGCGATGTACTTGAGGACAATATTATGGAAATGGAAGAGGATGTAGATGAAGATGAAATGGGAGATATGATACTGCGTGAAGAGTTTGACACAGCACTGAAAGACCTGAGTCGAAACAAGGCCCCCGGAGTAGACAATATTCCATTGGAACTACTGACGGCCGTGGGAGAGCCAGTCCTGACAAAACTCTACCATCTGGTGAGCAAGATGTATGAAACAGGCGAAATACCCTCAGACTTCAAGAAGAATATAATAATTCCAATCCCAAAGAAAGCAGGTGTTGACAGATGTGAAAATTACTGAACTATCAGCTTAATAAGTCACAGCTGCAAAATACTAACACGAATTCTTTACAGACGAATGGAAAAACTAGTAGAAGCCAACCTCGGGGAAGATCAGTTTGGATTCCGTAGAAACACTGGAACACGTGAGGCAATACTGACCTTACGACTTATCTTAGAAGAAAGATTAAGGAAAGGCAAACCTATGTTTCTAGCATTTGTAGACTTAGCGAAAGCTTTTGACAATGTTAACTGGAATACTCTCTTTCAAATTCTAAAGGTGGCAGGGGTAAAATACAGGGAGCGAAAGGCTATTTACAATTTGTACAGAAACCAGATGGCAGTTATAAGACTCGAGGGACATGAAAGGGAAGCAGTGGTTGGGAAGGGAGTAAGGCAGGGTTGTAGCCTCTCCCCGATGTTGTTCAATCTGTATATTGAGCAAGCAGTAAAGGAAACAAAAGAAAAATTCGGAGTAGGTATTAAAATTCATGGAGAAGAAATAAAAACTTTGAGGTTCGCCGATGACATTGTAATTCTGTCAGAGACAGCAAAGGACTTGGAAGAGCAGTTGAATGGAATGGACAGTGTCTTGAAAGGAGGATGTAAGATGAACATCAACAAAAGCAAAACAAGGATAATGGAATGTAGTCTAATTAAGTCGGGTGATGCTGAGGGAATTAGATTAGGAAATGAGGCACTTAAAGTAGTAAAAGAGTTTTGCTATTTGGCGAGCAAAATAACTGATGATTGTCGAAGTAGAGAGGATATAAAATGTAGGCTGGCAATGGCAAGGAAAGCGTTTCTGAAGAAGAGAAATTTGTTAACATCCAGTATTGATTTAAGTGTCAGGAAGTCATTTCTGAAAGTATTCGTATGGAGTGTAGCCATGTATGGAAGTGAAACATGGACGATAAATAGTTTAGACAAGAAGAGAATAGAAGCTTTCGAAATGTGGTGCTACAGAAGAATGCTGAAGATTAGATGGGTAGATCACATAACCAATGAGGAAGTATTGAATAGGATTGGGGAGAAGAGACGTTTGTGGCACAACTTGACCAGGAGAAGGGATCGGTTGGTAGGACATGTTTTGAGGCATCAAGGGATCACCAATTTAGTATTGGAGGGCAGCGTGGAGGGTAAAAATCGTAGAGGGAGACCAAGAGATGAATACACTAAGCAGATTCAGAAGGATGTAGGTTGCAGTAGGTACTGGGAGATGAAAAAGCTTGCACAGGATAGAGTAGCATGGAGAGCTGCATCAAACCAGTCTCAGGAGTGAAGACCACAACAATATCATCATTTAAAAACACACTACATATATTAAGTGAAACCACTTCTGAGATCAGCAACAAACATCTTAATTACCAAGAGGAAAGGAAATAAGCAAAGAGAGCAACAGTCTGGATATCAGCAACAGTCATAAATTGAAACAGGCCCGTTGTCAAATTATAACTCTTTATAGACAATCCCAGAGACCTCGAAATCTCTACTGTCAAACTACGACCAAACCTTATTGTCATCAGTCTGGAACCTCGCGACCACTACGGTCGCAGGTACGAATCCTGCCTCGGGCATGGATGTGTGTGATGTCCTTAGGTTAGGTAGGTTTCAGTAGTTCTAATTTCTAGGGGACTGATGACCTCAGATGTTAAGTCGCATAGTGCCCAGAGCCTTATAGTTATTTAAATAACAGACTGTATATATTTTAACAAAGGTTCTTCATCTTGGAAGAACAGTAACGGGAGCAAATAAGTCAAATACAGTGTTTCACAACCTTTGAGAAGAAATTACAAACCTCCCTCACTGGGATGACTCAACATATAAACAACCATGAAAATAAGGCGCAACAGTCTGAATTTTAGAATTAAAAAAAAAACGTATTAAATGTCAGGAGTAGATGCTGCCTCTATATATCTCCAGCAGCGAGAAACAAATTCCGGCGTCGTAGCTAACCTTGAATAGAGAAACAGGTTTAATATTTGAGTCTTGGATCTTTACTTTTCCCCTTAAAAAAGCTAAGTATCAAGCAACTGTACACCGCGCAAGACGGGTCACAGTTAACAATGTGCGCAGCCAAAATGTTCAGCAAAGATGAATCCTTGAAGCACAGAGTTTAAACCACGCAGTGCAGATTATATGCTTGTCTCCTTACAAGATTTGCGTTGTAACATCAAACATAGGAACATGTAACCTAACAAGGTGATGAACTGACACAGTTAGGAATAACTATAAACGTTCTGTTTGCATCTAGGCGCTATAAATAGGAAATGCAGTCAACTATGGGCAAACAAAGCGCGAGCCAGTGCCGTTACGGCCAGTGACATTAAAAGAAAGGAAGGGGAGCTATCTGCCACATTAAATAATTACTAAACCAGAAGAATGAGTAATTTACAACAGGAATACCTTCCCATAATAACTAAAAAACTTGACCAAGTTTAAAGGCGTATTACACTGTTAACATCAGGAGTAATAAACTGGCACAGACTAACACGCCTCTTCAGCCCTTGGAATGAAAAAAAAAACAGCAGTTGAATGCAGCAGTTACAAGATTACAGTTATATAACTTAGCGAGCGGCGACCTCCACTGACCGCATAGGCCATTACTATAAGGAAAAGAGTAGTTACATGAAACAGTTATTACAATGCACAAGATTACAATTACATAATTTAGCGACCGACTACCTCCTCGGCGACGACGGAGCACGCTGGCATGGTGTGAAGAAGCACAGCTGCAAAAGCACTAAGACCCTTGAGTCCCGTAAAGCGGCACAGAACACTATCCGTGTCTAAGTTCTGGCCATCACTGTACGTCCAACACTGCCATCGTAAAACCACTCAGTGAGGTGGCTAAAGCTGAGTAAATGCACACACTATGGGTATCACAAAGTAAGATGGTAGAACAGATACAATTCCAGAAGTACTGCCGAACATGTACTAAGACATCTAAACAGCCAGAAACTTGCAATTCATCTCGGCTGCGTTAAGATTTACACAGGTACCGTGAACGAGACAGGCAGGGCCATGTGACTCGTATACAGCCGAAAAAAATCACGCTCACTCGCGAAAAGTTCGATCTACTCATTCAAACACGACGTGGGTTACTCAGTGCCAAAATTTACATCAGGCAAACAAGCAATAACTGGATTTAATTCCGCAGCCACGAATCAGTTATCATGCACAGCTACAGACATAACAAAAAGTCATGCATCACCCAGGTTCCCGGAACTAATGACGATAGACGTTGACTGTGGATATTGTATCACAGAAACAATCTCATTTACTGTTCAGAGACGTCACTAAACCCACCCAATGACGTAAACAACCATGCATGGGCAGCGCCTGTAAGACGGAGGGGGTCCGACAGGCGATGCGTTCCGGTCATTCCAGTTCTGTCTGTAGTTCAACCATGCATAGACGATCAATATCGCGGATCGATCGCGTCCGCATTGTTACTTTGTGACAGGAAGGGCTCTCAACAAGGGAAGTGTCCAGGCGGCTCGGAGTGAACCAAAGCGATGTTGTTTGCACATAGTGGAGATACAGAGAGACAGAAACTGTCGATGACGTGCCTCACTCACTCCGCCCAAGGGCTACTACTACAGTGGATGACCGCTACCTACGGATAATGGCTCGGAGGAACACTGACAGCAACGCCATCCTGTTGAATGATGCTTTTCGTGCAGCCACAAGACGTCGTGTTACGACTCGAACTGTGCGCAATAGACTGCATGATGGGCAACTTCACGTCCATAGCGAGGTCCATCTTTGGAAGCACCACCGCCATGCAGCGCGGTACAGCTGGGTCCAGCAACATGCCGGGTGGACGGCTCAGGACTGGCATCACGTTCTCTTCACCGATGAGTGTCGCATACGCCTTCAAGCACACAATCGTCGGAGAGATGTTCGGAGGAAACCCGGTCAGGCTGAACGACGTACACTGTCCAGCGAGTGCAGCAAGGTGGAGATTCCCTGTTGTTTTGGGGTCGGATTATGTGCGGCCGACGTACGCCGCTGGTGGTCATGGAAGGCGCCGCAACGGCTGCACGATACGTGGATGCCAACATCCTACCGATAGTGCAACCATATCGGCAGCACACTGGCTAGGCATTCGTCTTCATGGACAACAATTCGCGGCCCCGTCGTGCACATCTGGTGAGTGACTTCCCTCAGTATAACGACATCGCTCGACTAGAGTGGCGAGCATGTTCTCCAGATATGAACCCTATCGGACACGCCTGGGATAGACCTGAAAAGGGCTTTTTATGGACACGTGACCCTCCAAACACTCTGAGGAATGTACTCCGAACCCCCATTGAAGACTGGGACAATGTGGCCAACAGTCCCTTGATGAACTTGTGGATAAGTATGCATCAGTGCAAGAGGACGTCCTACTGAGTATTAGTGGTACCGGTGCGTACAGCAATCGGGACCACCATCTCTGAAGGTCTCGCTGTATGATGGTACAATATGCAATGTGTGGTTCTCATGAGCAATAAAAAGGGTGAAATGATGTTTATATTGCTTTCTATTCCAGTTTTCTGTACAGTTTCCGGAACTCTCGGAATCGACGTGGTGCAAAACTTTTTTTGATGTTGTTATGTTACCACACAGAAAATTAATGAACTCTGGAAGACTTGAGTCGTAGTACACATACAGTCCTCCAAACGCCCAAAGTCAGTAGGCGTCACCACAAATTCAAGTGACATGATCGAGTGAGTTGACACAGTGGTTAGCGCACTGGACTCGCATTCGGGAAGACGACGGTTCAAATCCGCGTCCGAACATAGTGATTTTGGTTTTTCGTGATTTTCCTAAATCCCTTTAGACAAATGCCGGCATTACCCCTTTGAAAGGATACGAACTCCGCTCTTTACTTCCTTCTCGGCAAACAAAACAACCAAGCAAGCAACTTGATTCCCCCCCCCCCCCCTAATTGGCAGAGAGAGAGGAGGACGTCACCACCCAATATTCCCTTACACAATCGCCTCGCGAACAGCTCACTCTTTACTGTGGCCACGAACTGACGAGGATGAGGCAGGCTATTTGTAAACCTACCCCACGAAACTAGGGAATGGGTGAGGAGCCTACTCCCCCCTTATTTTTGTTTCTTATAGAATTAGCTAGTTCTCATTGGTTTCGCTCACGTCAGCCCATAAAAATTTGCCTGTGCGGAGATTCCGCAAAAGCACTTTAACGAGATTTAATTTTTACACGACATCAGAAAGACGAAGGAACCGCAGATCCAATTTACTAGCGTAACCTCTCTGCCCTTTCAAGGCAATGTTGCGGACAGTACAGAGTCGTGGTGATATGGTTAACAACAGTCTCAAAACACAACCTTTTATACATTTGGAAGTGACAGCTGCAGTATTATCACTCACAACAGACCTAGGTGGTCCAAATGCGGAAAAAATACTCAGAAGGTGGGTGGCGAAAGGTCAAAGATGCCATAACCCCGCTGCTCGGAATCAACCAGCAGAAACGGGAAAAGGCAACAAAACAGCCGGAACATACCTATCGCCAGCAAGAGAATGAGGGAGGAATGCTATGTAATCGGTGAAAGGTTTCTCCCTAGGACAGTTTTCCCTTTTTTCTTGGGGGGGGGGGGGGGGGAGGGGCGGTCATCAGTGTACTGACTGATTTAATGTGGTCCTCCACGAATTTCTGTCTTGTGTCAACCTCATCATATCAGAGTATCACTTGCAACCTACTTCGTCAATAATAATAATAATAATGGCGTGTGACGACAGCCTCCCGTAGGGTAGACCGCTCTCCTGGTGCACGTCTTTCGATTTGACACCACTTCGGCGACTTGCGCGTCGATGGGGATGAAATCATGATGATTAGGACAACACAACACCCAGACCCTATGCGGAGAGAATCTCCAACCCAGCCGGTAATCGAACCCGGGCCCTTAGGATTGACGGTCCGTCGCGCTGACCACTCAGCTACCAGGGGCGGACTACATCGTCAATTATTTGCTGTATGTATTCCAATCTCTGTATTCCTCTACAGTTTTTGCCCTCTACAGCTCCCCATAGTACCATGGAAGTCATTCCCTGATCTCTTAACAGATGTCCTATCATCCTGTCTTCTCTCCTTGTCAGTGTTATCCACATATCCCTTTCCTGTCCCATTCTGGGCAGAACTTCTGATTCCTTACCTTATCAGACCACCTAATTTTCAACATTTACCTGAAGCATCACATCTCAAATGCTTCGATACTCGGTTTTTCTCTAAGGCGCCGCAGTCATGGACTGTCCGGCTGGTCCTGGCGGAGGTTCGAGTCCTCCCTCGGGCATGGGTGTGTGTGTTTCTCCTTAGGATAATTTAGGTTAATTAGTGTGGAAGCTTAAGGACTGATGGCCTTAGCAGTTAAATCCCATAAGATTTCACACACATTTTTTTAACTCGGTTTTTGCACGGTCCATGTTTCACTACCACATAACGCTCTGCTCCAGAGGTACATTCTCAGAAATTTCTTCCCCAAATTAGGGCCTATGTTTGATATTAGCATATTAATCTTGGCCAGAAATGCCCTTTTGCCAGGGCTAGTCTGCTTTTGATGTCCTTCTTGCTCCGTCTGCCATTGGTTATTTTGCTGCCCAGATAGCATAATTTCTTAACTTCATCTACTTAATTACCATCAATCCTGATGCTAAGTTTCTCGCTGTTCTCATGTCTGCTACTTCTCATTACTTCCGTCTTTCTTCGATCTACTCTCAGTCATATTCTGTACTCGTTAGACTGTTTATTCCATTCAGCGGATCATGTAATTCTTTGTCACTTTGACTGTCATCAGTGAATCGCGTAATTAATATCCTTTCACCTTGAATTTTAATTCCACTTCTGAAGCTTTCTTTTATTTCCATCATTGCTTCTTCGATGTACAGATTGAACAGTAGGGCAGAAAGGCTACATACTTGTCTTACAACCATTTTAATTCGGGCACATCGTTGTTGTTGTTCACCCAGTCTTAGTATACCTCCTTCCCTCTTGTTCATATTGTGTATTACCCGTCTCTCCCTATAGCTTCCCCTATTTTTCTCAGAAATTCGAACGTTTTGCACTTTTCTACGCTGTCGAACACGTTTTTCCAGTCCGACAGATCCTATGAATCTGCCTTGATTCTTCTTTAGTCTTGCCTTCATTATCAAGCGCAACGTCAGAATTGCCTCTTGGGTCTCATTACCTTTTCTAAAGCAAAAATAATCCTCATCTACCACATCCTGAATTTCCTTTTCCATTCTTTCGTATATTACTCTTGTCAGTGAATTTGGATGCATGTGTCAGGAATTTGGATGCTTGTGCTGTAAAGCTGATTGTGCGATGATTCTCGCACTTGTCAGCTCTTGCAGTCTTCGTAATTATTTGGATGAAATTTTTCCAAAAGTAAGATGGTATGTCCCCAGACTCATACATCCTACACACAAAGTGAATATTCATTTTGTTCCCATGTCTGGCAATTATTTTAGAAATTCTGATGGAGTGTTATCTACCCCTTCTGCCTCTTTTGTCTCTTAAGCCGTCTAAAGCTCTCTTAAATTCTGATTCTAATACTTGGTCCCCTATCTCCTCTAAATGGATTCCTTTCTCCTCTTCTATTACATCTGACAAATCTTCCCTCTCATTGATGGCTGCGATGTGCTCTTTCCACCTTCCGCTTTCTCCTCTGCATTGAACAGTAGAATTCCCGTTGCGCACTTAATGTTACCATCCTTGCTTTTTGTGTGACCGAAAGACGTTTTGACTTTCCTGGACGCTGAGTCACTCCTTCCGACAATCATTTATTTTTTGATTTCTTCATGCAGCCATTTCACCTCAGCTTCCCTGTACGTAATATTTATTTCCTTACTCAGCGACGTGTATTCCCAAATTTCCCTGAACCCTTTTGTACTTCTTGTTTCGTGGAACAGCTGAAGTTTTTCTTCTGCTACCCACGGTTTCTTCGCAGTTATTTTCTTTCTGCCTATGTCTTTCTTTGCACGTTCTGTGATTGCCCTTCTTAGAAATGTCCATTCCTTTTCAGCTGTACTGGCTACTTGCCTTCGAACATGCAGCTTAAAGCTTCCGCCACATGATGGTCTGGGGCCTAGTCTTCCGGAGACGTGACAGAACCTAGCACAGGTCCTGGTTACCCGTTTATATAAAAAAAAATCCTGGTAAAGAGGATAGGCAATGCTTCCCATTAGTAAACGCCCTTGTAGAGCTCATAAGTTACAGTCCGTAAGAAGATGCTAATATTTTTAGAATCCTTGGGTAAAAAGATCTTATAATGTGCTGATTAAGATCAAGAGACGTAAAGAACTTGGCCCCAGCGAAACGTGTAAAACACTTACGTAAATCAGGCAAGAATACAGTTTTTAAAAGAAACTTTTGACAAGCTACTTCATAGTCAGCTACCGGACGGAATTCCCGACTGTAGGTATTAGAAACATCGGAATGTAGAGGCTCAGATCACTCCGTTACGTAACATGCCATCAATCCAAGTACGTAAGTTCTACATCTTCGGAGGGGATAGCCTACATGGAGCTTACCGAACTGGCACTTCATCTTTAAGAATGGTCTTATATTGAATCTTATTCGTTATGCCTAGATTGTCAGTTAAGGTCTGTGGGAAACGTTTCAGGACCTGCAACAACTGTTTGGCCTCGTCCGGCCTCAGGTAACTGATCTCGGACCTTCCACAGCGGCACAACGCACTAGAATTTTCCAAAGAACTGTGACAGCAGGAACAAAAGTGAAACATCTCAACAGGAAAAATTTTGAACTAAACAATCCAATATTAAGCCAGTATTCTAGAGAAAATCGCACACCAGTATTAGATTGACAGACAAGGTCTTGAAGACCAGTAAATTGATTAGCCGTGCAAAATTATGCTCAATTTGACTCGCAATTCCCCAACCAGATGCAACACCTACCCATTAATAGGTCGACATCTCTATCAGGAACAGCACAAGCAATGTCATTTACAGATAGTCCTGTTTTCCAAATACCACTGGTAGTCTAGAAGAGTAACTGAGCTGCCCGAATTAATAAGTCAGCATATAGGCTCTTGGTTAAGCTGTTAAGCAAATATAAGATAAGGGTCCCCTTACCACAGCTTTAATATGCCGACAGCACTTCGGGAGCGAGTATCATACCTCCTTCTGTTTCCGGTGGCGTCAGCTGTTGGATTTCCCCTTCTGATGAAGAGGACACTCACGAACCAAATGCACCGCTTTATGGCACCGAAAACATGTCGTTGCCCTGTCCCTTTTTAAGGAATCACCTTGGTATTCTTTAGAATCCACACGGACTTCTTCAAAATAACGACCCATACCGCCACGGTGTTGGTCTGCGATAAATAACTACTCAATCGCAGAAACCAAGGCATCCAATTCAAGGAAGGTGGAAGGTCTTTTAGCGAAGGTAATGCGCGATCGGTCGGCCGGCCTCATACCTTCCACTATATGAACTATTTGGATTTCAGTAACCTGCAACTCAAAGGCTGAGACTGCGATCCAGATTTACCCAGTATACCTACCCAAAGTGCCTTTGGTGGCCTGAACCCACCAAAAGTGCTTTCGCCCTAGTTCATTTGTAAAGCGGAGCGAAAGCTTAAATTCAATGATACCATTATGCAGACACTTCAACCCTGCTTTCTCTTGCAAAATTTCGGAAAATATACCGCTTACAGCCTCACATATCAAAGGAAACAAAGCGTTAGCATGGAATACTATCTCGCTCAGACTCTCCAACGAGAGTTGCTTAGTACCCTGGAGCAAAAAGCCCTAGGATGACGCTACGGTCACAGGTTCGACTCCTGAATCGGGCATGGATGTGTGTGATGTCGTTAGGTTAATTAGGTTTAAGTAGTTCTAAGTTCTAGGGGACTGATGACCTCAGCAGTTAAGTCCCATAGTGCTCAGAGCCATTTGAACCCTAGGATGAGGCAGTTTGCCCAAGGACTCTCAACTGATTGCTGAACCTTGCCTACCACCTGACCGATCGTTACATGTCTATACGAAGATTGCTGCTAGCCAGTCACGTTTCCCAAGTCCTCTAAGCCAAAACCGCTTACACTAGCTTGTAAATTCCACCCCTGCGCATGCAAATCTTCAACAGGTTTACTCTGTTCAGAACTCAGTTTAAACTGCTGATCATCGCTCAGACAGCTGTCCCACTGAATTAGTGGGGCTTGGATCTTGTAAACTTGCTTACGGGTGGGCTGACTAGTTTCTAACATTTATATATTTTGGCATAAGGCTTATATGGCAGTGGCGAAGTTAGCTTGTGCGGGCATCTACCTCGCACATGGTGTCAAAAGTGAGGACCAAAGGGCTGTCCAACTGTGTACGTTAACGAGTAACTAACTCAGTGACACTTCCATTAGAAGGGAATTGTCGTGTCCTGGCCTCATAGAGCAAATAATCTTTTTTAAGAATGGAAATACTAGGACAACGGCGCGACGCCGTGGTTGGCAACACTGCTGCAAACAGGACATAATTAATTGCTGCAACGAATTACAGTAAGCAAATACAATAAAAACAACAATGACTAAAAACAATAACCCAGGAAACGGTTAATGATGCAATAGGAAAATTCTCTATCTTAACCCAGAAAACCCCGCTCGGAACAAACACTGAAATCTGACCTTTCAGAGAGCCGCTTAACCAAAAACAGGTGCGCGAAAGGAGTGGCCAGGATTTTAAGTACACATTTTCCATCTTTTGACGAACTTTATTACCATTACTGTAAGTACAAATTAAAACGATTTATGAGCTCCGCCACAGTTAATTTAAAACAGTTTGGACACCTGAAACAGTTATAAAATGACACAGGGCCCTTTACCAAATTATAACTCGTTACAGACAAGCCCATAAAATTGAAACCTCTAATGTCAAAATACGACCAAAAGTTATTATCAGAATGAGATTTCCACTCTGCAGCGGAGTGTGCGCTGATATGAAACTTCCTGGCAGATTAAAACTGTGTGCCCGACCGAGACTCGAACTCGGGACCTTTGCCTTTTTTTTTTTTTTGGGTCTCCTTCCTCCCCTTCAACCCATCCTTTACGCTCGCCAAGTGTTGCCTTCTCGGCCCGGCTTCTCCGCCTTTAAGAATGAATGTAACTTGATGATGTGGAAACGCGCTTCTTCTGAACGACGAACGAAGTATGCCCCTTCTGTTGCCTTTGTTTGCAACATAGCTTGAATAAAAATAAATGTAAATTCCATTGAGAAGGCAGTCTCATAATTGTCGTAGAAATGTAACTGCATCTGTAGATTTCGTTCTCCGTGCGTGGAAAAACGGAAAGAAGCAAAATCATTATTGCTGATAAGTATAATTTCCTTTTTCAGAAGGTAATGAAGTAAAATAGGCTTCTTCTGCTTGATTTTACACTTAATTACCATAAATGTGTCTTCTTGTGAAAAGAAAAGGAAAGAAAAACAGAAACTAAATAAAGGGCGTATACCAGTTTCATCACTGTGTTTCTCCGAAACCAAAGTAATAGATACACATAGGCTTAATTGGTCTATACTGATGATCTTCTCTGACTACTTTCTGCTGGAAATCCTCCTCCTGCTACGTGAAGAACAAACTTTAACCAAAAATCATTCGTCTAATATACGAAATGCTTGAATGTGCAATGTAAATTACGCATTTCTAATGGTTACAGGATTGTTTTAGTTAAAAAGTTTGCGTAATTTTCTTTGTATTTTTTAGTACACATCAACTTGTGGTGCTCAGTTGTAAGGTATACCCAGAAGTCCTCCCTATTGCTTGATTCTTTTGTTAGGACGTAATGCATCGTTTGGCCTTTCAACCAGTTAATTGCATTTCGTTTTGTTTTAGGGTAAGGTATACCGTCAGGGTTTAAAAATTCAGCAGTCGTAACGGCATTGGGCGTAGTTCTGCTGATGCTCGCTATCTTTTGTCTTATGTAGAGCCATATTTCTTTTACCCTGTCACACAGCAATCTATGCTCTTCGGTATCTGGTATTTTACATAATGGACACAGCGGTGACTCGGCCAATCGAATAGAGTGAAGTTTAGAGTTCGTCGTAATTTTTCTGTTTACAGCGTAGTACCAGGTCGATTTGACATACGTTGGCAAGTTCCGGCTGTGAATATTTTCCCATATTGTTTCCCAGGTATAACAAGGATACTTTTGTTCTACGTCGTTTCTGGGTTTGTCTTTCATCAAGTTATTATAAAGTTCTTTTACTTTCATGATGTCTTTTCCAGGAATCCTTGCCTGTATATAGATGTATTCTACTAAAAAGTATTTCAAGTGGTATAGTCCGTTGGGTATGTGTTGGACATTTATAGGTGCACTGACGTCAGCAGGAGCTATTTCGTTTAACAAATGTGCAGCAAGGGTACCACTTGGCTCTTTCCATTGTTTGTATGTGGTAGCAAGGTATAAGGCTTGCGCTTTTTTGCTGACATCGGTAAGATTTAACCCACCACATTTCGTAGGGAGCATCAGAATGTCATATTTGACTTTGAAAATACGTCCGCGGCTCACAAAGTGTCCTAGTGCAGATGCGATGCTTTTCAACAAAGTCGCAGGTGGTGGCAGAACTTGTGCTACATAATTAACTTTGGATGTAATGTATACAGTTGCCACTGTTACTTTTTGAAGTTCATCGAGTTTCCTAATACTATGTGCTTGTACAGAGGCGCGTATGCTGTTAAGTAATTTTCGATAATTCGCAGCAATAGTGTGCTTGATATTTCTTTTAAAATCTATGCCGAGACATTTCATGGTTACAAGCTCGCGTAACAGATCCTGCGTTTGCGTCCCAATTCCACGGCCGATGTTGAAAATCCCCGACTTTGTTCTATTAAGTTTTGCACCAGATGCCTGTTCATATTGTGTTACGATTCGTAGTGCGCTCTGTACTTCAGCGCCATTCACGACTAGGAAGCCAACATCATCAGCGTATGCCTTGCACACGATCTTTTCTCCATGTATTTGTAGTCCTTGTAGATGTTTCATAAGGGAGGCAAGCAGGGGCTCGATGGCGATGGCGAAGAGTGCCATTGACATTGGACACCCTTGCCTAATGGAGCTGGTGACGGCAATCGGGCGGCTAATGTGTCCATTGATGACAAATCTGGTTGAGTTGTTTGTTACTGTATTTCTTACTACCGCAATGAATCGAGGTCGGATGCCCATTGCGCCCATGGTGCGAAGGAGAAAACTATGATTAACTCTGTCGAAGGCTTTGTCAAAGTCGAGTGAGATGAGTGCACATTTTATTTTGCAGACGTCGGCCGTTGAGATTAGGTCCCTGTAATGACAGAGGGTCTGGAGAATTCTTCTGTCTTTGCCCAACTTGTTTGATAAGGGCCAGTGACGCTCGTCATTGTGGTTTTCAGCGTGCGAGCGAGGATGCGGCCAAAGATTTTGTAATCGCTGTTTAAAAGTGTAATTGGCCTCAGAGCGCTTACAGATTTCGTATTGGTAGTTTTTGGCACTAGCACTACGAGTCCCTCACGAAATTCTTTCGGGATGTCATTTTCAGGGTTTAGCAGTTCGTTGCAGATGAGAGTAAACTTGCCTTTTACGAGGCCACTGAATCTGCGATAAAATTCTGCCGGAATTCCATCTGCCCCTGGAGCCATATTTTTCGTGCTTCCATATATAGCTTCTTCGACGTCTTCTTCAGTCACTTCCGAGATGAGAGTTTGTGCTTCCGCGTGGCATACTTTGCCCTGGAGGTTAATCATTAACTCGTCTTGAAGCTGTTCGTCAACCGGCTGACTAGACATTAAGGATTCAAAATGCTGTACGATTGCCTCTTTAATCTCTCTTTGCTTCGTCAGCTTCCTTCCATCATCAGTTGTTATTTCAGATAATATCTTGCGAGACGCCCTTTTGCATTCACGAATGACATGATAAATGGAAGTGACCTCGTGCTGGGCTATGTTCTGGGCACGCGACCTTATTTGGTAGCCTTCCAGTTGTTTACGCCGTAGTGCTAAGATTTTTGCTTTAATTTTGTTAATTCTTTCGTAGTTGTCCACAACTGTTGCATGGCACTTGTACAAATCCCTTAGACACTGAAAGTAAAATTCTATAGTTGATTTGTACCAAAAGTTTTTGTCTTTGGAGTAGTTTATGAAAAACCTCCGTATTTTACGTTTGGCATGTCTCAGCCACCAGTCAGTGCCAGAGTTGTACGAGCTAAATTTGCTTTCACACTCTCTCCATACCTTGTGAAATGCCTCCTGACAAGCATGGTCTTCCAGATGTGACACATTGAGCTTCCATGTGCCTCTACCTCTGAATGTCCCTTGTTTTATCAGATTGATCGTGCATATGTACTCGTATGCAGCATGATCTGAAAAAAAGGTAGGCCATACTTCGGACCGCAAAATGAGGTGTATTCAAATTGTGCGTTACATATATCCTGTCGAGACGGCTCGCCGAGTGACTTGTGGCGTGGGTGAAGCCAGGGGCTGCACCGTGCATATGTTCCCATGAGTCTATTAGTCTTAAGTCATTAACTATACGTTCCAGTTCAGTACACTTGTTAAAATTGAGAGTTTGGTCTTTGGCATGCAAAACACAATTAAAATCTCCTCCTAGGATAAGGTGTTCAAATAGAGTTCCAAATAGTGGGACAATTCCTTCTGCGGTGCCTGTTACTGGATCCTGAAGGGGCATACACGTTAATGAGTCGTATTTTGTTTATTGTGGCCGCTATGCCTTTACTGTTTGGTAGTTTTACTACATCTTGGACTACTGTGCCCTCCTTTGAGAGCAGAGCCGTGCCCATTTCCACTCCATGCCCTGGGTTTGTAATGGCGTTGAAGCCAGTTACGTTACCAAGCTCAATGTCTGTCACTTCTTGTAAAAGTATAATGTCACTCTCAGAAGCATATATAAAATCTTTTAAGTTCTGTTGTTTAAAGGAACTATGAATCTTATTAAGGTTTACTGTCGCGATTTTGTATGCTTGTATGTCAGACATTCTTCGTTCTACTTGATCTAACTTTAAAAAACATTCTTCTGTTTTGTCTCGCAAACAGCTTTAAAACGCATCTTAATAATATTCACCGGTAGCAAATGTTTCAGCGGTGTGTCCTTGTTCTTTAGAATGTTCGTTCGCGGAGACGTCGTCGTTGAAGAAATCAGCCACCTGTGGGGCTAGCTTACAGTCTGTCTGAGTTTCTGAAACTTCTGTCATTTCAGCGTCGGCATTGTTATGGTCGCTTTCGTCTGCCCAGTTGGTTGAGGTTGTCGTCGTGGGTGGGACGAGTGAAGCTTCATGAGAGTGACCCGTTTCTTGAGGGTGGTTGGATGCTTTCTTTGTTGGCTTTCCCTGGACGTCTCGTTTTTCCAGCGCAGAAGGGAAACGCTCCACAGAAACTGGCGTCGCTTTCGTGTTGCTACAGATCTGTTGGCTTAAGGTACTACCTATTTCCTTCGCTTTTTGTCGGAGTGTGGGAGCTGTCTCCTCTGCACCTTTGCGCGCCAGATGGAGTTTCTTATTTTTCTTCGGAGAATTGCCTCTCGACGGACTTTCTTCAGTATCCAAGTTAGTGTCGCTTTCCTGCAAGTTGTGTCGGTCATCAGCTTCCGGCGGATCTGCTGCCTTTACAATTGCAGCTGCCTGTGTCGGTGGAACTTCAACTGTTTCCGTAGATTGGCGGCACTCTTGTAGGTCGTCAGCTATGACGGCACTGACGTCCATCGGAATTTCAGTGTTTGGAGAATTTGTATTTGCACACGATTCAGGGGCTGAGGAGGCAGTCGGCCGTTCGCGTGCCACGGCGACGTAGGTTCCTGGCAGTGTTGTCATCGCCGGTGGCCTGGCGGCCTCGGCGGCCGGCAGCTGTGCAACGCGCCGCTGTATACATTCTACGCGAACGTGCCCAGGCTTGTTACAGGCGGCACAGGTTCGCGGTTGGTCGTCATAATTTACAATCCCTCTATATCCGCAGACATTGATGTACGACGGGATGTGCTTTTGTAACTCTACTCGAAGCTGCCGTACGCCATTTAGTACTGGGAATTTATGCGCGCCTGAACATTTCTCGGCAAAGTTGCTGAGCACTTTCCCGAAGGGTGAAATTACAGCATTAATTTGGTCTGTTGTAATCTCAAAAGGTAACTCGAAGATTCGAATTGTGCGAATGCCAAAACCAGCATGTGCAACGGTGACTTCATCAACGTTTCCATCAGAGTGCTTAAATTTCATGATACCTCCGGAAGACTCAAATATTTTCTCGCACAACTCGGAACTACGCATATTAACAAACACGACACAAGTTACAATCGACAGGTGGATCCCAATTACATCATTAAAGGAGAGCTTCACATGTTCTTCTAACCAATGTTCTACTTCAAACGACTTGGGTCTGGCATATCGAGGTTCAAAGGTAAGTTTCAACGTATCTTTTCGACTTGGTTGAGCCATCACTGCATGCTACTCATTACTTCTCGAAGCGTTCTATAAAAGGAGTTTTAAGCCGCAGCAAGCGCAAGACTTACCACGCGGAAGCACAGACGGCGCAGCGCACAGCACACTACGTCCTACCTCCACGCCGTCCGCCGGCGAACTTGCCAACTGAGCTACCGAAGCACGACTCATGCCCGGTACTCACAGCTTTACTTCTGCCAGTACGTCGTCTCCTACCTTCCAAATTTTACAGAAGCTCTCCTGCGAACCTTGCAGAACTAGCACTCCTGAAAGAAAGGATATTGCGGAGACATGGCTTAGCCACAGCCTGGGGAATGTTTCCAGAATGAGATTTCCACTCTGCAGCGGAGTCGTGTTTCGGTAGCTCACTTGGTAGAGCACTTCCTGGCAGATTAAAACAGTGTGCCCCACCGAGACTCGAACCACGGACCTTTGACTTTCGCGGGCAAGTGCTCTACCAACTGAGCTACCGAAGCACGACTCATGCCCGGTACTCACAGCTTTACTTCAGCCAGTACCTCGTCTCCTACCTTAGAAACTTTACAGAAGCTCTCCTGCGAACCTTGCAGAACTAGCACTCCTGAAAGAAAGGATATTGCGGAGACATGGCTTAGCCACAGCCTGGGGATGTTTCCAGAATGAGATATCTACTCTGCAGCGGAGTGTGCGCTGATATGAAACTTCCTGGCAGATTAAACCTGTGTGCCCGACAGAGACTCGAACTCGAGACATTTGCCTTTCGCGGGCAAGTGCTCTACCAAGTGAGCTACCGAAACACGACTCACGCCCGGTACTCACAGCTTTACTTCTGCCAGTACCTCGTCTCCTACCTTCCAAACTTTGCAGAAGCTCTCCTGCGATCCTTGCAGAACTAGCCCTCCTGAAAGAAATGATATTGCGGAGACATGGCTTAGCCACAGCCTGGGGTGTGTTTCCAGTATGAGATTTCCACTCTGCAGCGGATTGTGCACTGATATGAAACTTCCTGGCAGATTAAAACTCTGTGCCCGAACGTGACTCGAACTCGGCACCTTTGCCTTTCGCGGGCAAGTGCTCTATCAACTGAGCTACCGAAGCACAACTCACGCCCGGTACTCACAACTATATTTCTGCCTGTACCTCGTCTCCTACCTTCCAAACATTACAGAAGCTCTCCTGCGAACATTGCAGAACTAGCACTCCTGAAAGAAAGGATATTGCGGAGACATGGCTTAGCCACAACCTGGAGGATGTTTCCAGAATGAGATTTTCACTCTGCAGCGGACTGTGCGCTGATATGAAACTTCCTGGCAGATTAAAACTGTGTGTGTCGACCGAGACTCGAACTCAGGACCATTGCCTTTCGCTGGCAAGTGCTCTACCAACTGAGCTACCGAAGCACGACTCACGCCCGGTACTCACAGCTTTACTTCTGCCTGTACCTCGTCTCCTACCTTCCAAACATTACTAAAGCTCTCCTGCGAACCTTGCAGAACTAGCACTCCTGATAGAAAGGATATTGCGGAGACATGGCTTAGCCACTGCCTGGAGGATGTTTCCAGAATGAGATTTCCACTCTGCAGCGGACTGTGCGCTGATATGAAACTTCCTGGCAGATTAAACCTGTGTGCCCGACCGAGACTCGTACCCGAGACCTTTGCCTTTCGCGGGCAAGTGCTCTACCAAGTGAGCTACCGAATCACGACTCACGCCCGGTACTCACAGCTTTACTTCTGCCAGTACCTTCTCTCCCACCTTCCAAACATTACAAACGCTCTCCTGCGATCCTTGCAGAACTAGCACTCCTGAAAGAAAGGATATTGCGGAGACATGGCTTAGCCACAGCCTGGGGGATGTTTCCAGAATGAGTTTTCCACTCTGCAGCGGAGTGTGCGCTGATATGAAACTTCCTGGCAGATTAAAACTGTGTTCCCGACCGAGACTCGAACTCGGGACCTTTGCCTTTCGCGGCGAAGTGCTCTACCAACTGAGCTACCGAAGCACGACTCACGCCCCGTACTCACAGCTTTACTTCTTCCAGTACCTCGTCTCCTACCTTCCAAACTTTATAGAAGCTCTCCTGCGAACCTTGCAGAACTAGCCCTCCTGAAAGAAAGGATATTGCGGAGACATGGCTTAGCCACAGCCTGGGGGATGTTTCCAGAATGAGATTTCCACTCTGCAGCTGAGTGTCAGCTGATATGAAGCTTCCTGGCAGATTAAAACTGTGTGCCCGACCGAGACTCGAACTCGGGACCTTCGCCTTTCACGGGCAAGTGCTCTACCGTCTGAGCTACCGAAGCACGACTCCCGCCCGCTACTCACATCATTACTTCTGCCAGTACCTCGTCTCCTACCTTCCAAACTTTACAGAAGCTCTCCTGCGAACCTTTCAGAACTAGCACTCCTGAAAGAAAGGATATTGCGGAGACATGGCTTAGCCACAGCCTGGGGGATGTTTCCAGAATGAGATTTCCACTCTGCAGCGGAGTGTGCGCCGATAAGAAACTTCCTGGCAGATTAAAACTGTGTGTGTCGACCGAGACTCGAACTCAGGACCATTGCCTTTCGCGGGCAAGTGCTCTAACAACTGAGCTACCGAAGCACGACTCACGCCCGGTACTGGCAGAAGTAAAGCTGGGAGTACCGGGCGTTAGTCGTGCATCGGTAGTTGAGTTGGTAGAGCACTTGCCCGCGAAAGGCAAAGGTCCCGAATTCGAGTCTCGGTCGGGCACACAGTTTTAATCTGCCACGAAGTTTCATATCAGCGCACACTCCGCTGCAGAGTGGAAATCTCATTCTGGAAACATCCCCCAGGCTGAGGGTAAGCCATGTCCCCGAAATATTGTTTCTTTCAGGAGTGCTAGTTCTGCAAGGTTCGCAGGAGAGCTTCTGTAATGTTTGGAAGTTACGAGACGAGGTACTGCCAGAAGTGAAGCTGTGAGTACCGGGCGTGAGTCGTGCTTCGGTAGATCAGTTGGTAGAGCACTTGCCGGCGAAAGGCAAAGGTCCCGAATTCGAGTCTCGGTCGGGGATACAGTTTTAATCTGCCAGGAAGTTTCATGTCAGCGCACAGTCCGCTGCAGAGCGGAAATCTCATTCTGGAAATATCCGCCAGGCTGTGGCTAAGCCATGTCTCCGCAAAATCCATTTATTCAGGAGTGCTAGTTCTGAAAGGTTTGCAGGAGAGCTTCTGTAAAGTTTGGAAGGTAGGAGACGAGGTACTGGCAGAAGTAAAGCTGTGAGTACGGGGCGTGAGTCGTGCTTCGGTAGCTCAGTCGGTAGAGCACTTGCCGGCGAAAGGCAAAGGTCCCGACTTCGACTCTCGGTCGGGCACACAGTCTTTAACTGCCAGGAAGTTTCATATCAGCGCACACGGCGCTGCAGAGTGGAAATCTCATTCTGGAAACATCCCCCTGGCTGTGGCTAAGCGATGTCTCCGCAATATCCTTTCTTTCAGGTTTGCTAGTTCTGCAAGTTTCGCAGGAGAGCTTCTGTAAAGTTTGGAAAGTAGGAGACGAGGTACTGGCAGAAGTAAAGCTGTGAGTACCGGGCGTTAGTCGTGCTTCGGTAACTCAATTGGTAGAGCTCTTGCCCGCGAAAGGCAAAGGTCCCGAGTGAGAGTCTAGGTCGGTCACACGGTTTTAATCTGCCAGGAAGTTTCATATCAGCGCACACTCCGCTGCAGAGTGGAAATCTCATTCTGGAAACATCCCCCAGGCTGTGGCTAAGCCATGTCTCCGCAATATCCTTTCTTTCAGGAGTGCTAGTTCTGCAAGGTTCACAGGAGAGCTTCTGTAAATTTTGGAAGGTAGGAGACGAGGTACTGGCAGAAGTAACGCGGTGAGTACCGAGCGTGAGTCGTGCTTCGGTAGCTCAGTCGGTAGAGCACTTGCCCGCGAAAGGCAAAGGTCCCGAGTTCGAGTCTCGGTCGGGCACACAGTTTTAATCTGCCAGGAAGTTTCAAACGTTATTATTATTTAAACCGCATACTGTATATACACTACTGGCCATTAAAATTGCTACACCACGAAGATCACGTGCTACAGACGCGAAATTTAACCGACAGGAAGAAGATGCTGTGATATGCAAATGATTAGCTTTTCAGAGCATTCACACAAGGCTGGCTCTGGTGGCGACACCTACAACGTGCTGACACGAACAAACAGCAGCTGACCGACGTTGCCTGGTGAAACGTTGTTGTGATGCCTCGTGTAAGGAGGAGAAAAGCATACCATCACGTTTCCGACATTGATAAAAGTCGGATTGTAGCCTATCGCGATCGCGGTTTATCGTATCGCGACATTGCTGCTCGCTTTGATCGAGATCCAATTAGCAGAATATGGTATCGGTGGGTTCAGGAGGGTAATACGTAACTCCGTGCTGGATCCCAATGTCCTCGTATCAGTAGCAGTCGAGATGACAGGTATCTTATCCGCATGCCTGTAACGGATCGTGCAGCCACGTCTCGATCCCTGAGTCAACAGATGGGGACGTTTGCACGACAGTTATTGGTTACACTTCTCGGTCACCTCTTGTTCGCATTGATGGCACTTTGAAAGGTGGACATTACATTTCAGATGTGTCTCTATCCTTCGTTCGATCTCTGCGGAACCCTGCATTTCGGCAGGCTAATGGACGACCGCATGTAGCAGGTCATGTACGGGCCTTTCTGGATACAGAAAATGTTCGACTGCTGCCCTGGCCAGCACATTCTCCAGTTTTCTCACCAATTGAAAACGTCTAGTCAATGGTGGCCGAGCAACTGGCTCGTTTCAATACGCCAGTCACTACTCTTTATGAACTGTGGTATCGTGTTGAAGCTTCATGGGCAGTTGTACCTGTACATGCCATCCAAGCTCTGTTTGACTCAACGCCCAGGCGTATCAAAGTCGTTATTACGGACAGAGGTGGTTGTTCTGGGTACTGATTTCTCAGGATCTATGCACCCAAATAGCGTGAAAATGTAATCACATGTCAGTTCTAGTATAATATATTTGTCCAATTGAGGCGTTATTTTCGTTTTGCCTCAGGTTACAGTAGGAAGTAAATATGTTTTCTAAATCGAGATATAAGTTTTTATTTGATTGCTAGCAGCTTCAATACTTCGATGGGTGAAAGGAATATTTGACGCATTTGTTTATTTCTTTTCATCATTTCACAAGGATGTCACACGGCGTTTATATGTATACTCCTTGTTCCATCCTGTATGAGTGTGCATGGGTATGAATGGAAGTCAAATGTAGCGGGAGCATGGGCTAAAGGGAACAGTTTAAGGGAATAGCAGTCATTGCCAACCTTACAAGAATAACGGCAGGTAGACCAGAGCAGCAAGCAAAGATGAAAACAGGAACGAGGGTAGGTTACGAAGTTGGTGCGGGGGTGAGGTGAGTTTCCCCACCACCGCGTTTGAATAGGAACGTTGGACGGATTTAGGCGCGTGGAGAGCACTGTGGGGCCAGCCATGAGACGGACCGGACGCGGCAGCATAGCAGCTTGCAGATTTGGTGAGATAGAAATGAGGTAATATGGCTAAAAATTCACGACAGGGTATGCTCATAGCACACATTCAACATACCTTCATCGGTACAGGTTACGGTTTTAATTTATTTGCAATAGTTTTCTCTGAAATGTGTTTGTGAAATTTTGCTTTGTGGTAGTGAGCATGCAACAGGAACCATCAGTTCATGTAGCTATTTCCCGAGTTTTAATCTTCACTGTTAGCTCAATGAGTGTAGATTGTGTATCGGATGGTAGATCGAGAAATTTCTGTCGCGAAATTTAATTATTTTTGGTAATTTCTTTGTGAGTTCAGTTCGCACTTCATTTTGGCGCCAATAGTACATCATTTTTGCCCAGAATCTTTTCTCTAATAGAGGTTATCTACCTTCAGCAATGGCCTACCTTAATTTTCTAGTGGTGTAATTCATGCATGACGATAAGTGAGTCTTAATGAATGAATGACGATTTTCCCGCTGAAGACGGTGTGTTATTATGAAATTATGTGTCATATGTGAAATTATTCGTGTAGTGTTTTCGTTTTGTCACTGGCCTACCCATGAGAGGTGACGCTGATTTTCTAAGTAAAGAAAAATTGTAATGTGTCGGCTTCTAAAGTTTTCATCAAAGTAGAAAATAAATCTATTAAACGAGAGTCAGCATTTCAGTTAACAAATATTCCCCCAGTCACCTGACACATGAAATGGGTGGGATGTATCTTTTTCAGTTCGATATTCTAAGGTTAATGAAAGACAGAAATAATCTCAATGTGAATTTACATAGGCTACCAGCTGCTATAGGACGGCTTTGAGTTCAAACGCCCCAGAACGCGTTATCTTAGAGAAACTCGCACCAGTTTCCGTTGAGCATATTTCAAAAATAATTAATTTGTTTATCAAGTTAATCAAATAAGGGTCACAATATAGACACCATTTCTTATGGGCCTGGTATATTAGCAGCCAGGACGCTACGTTGAGTACAATTCTCAAAGGTAACGCGAGGAGATGGTCACACAGGTTCAATATAAATTAAAAATATATAAATAACCAGCATACAGCCAACGAGCAGTCTTTTTTTTTTTCGTCATCAGTCTACTGACTGGTTTGATGCGGCACGCCACGAATTCCTTTCCTGTGCTAACCTCTTCATCTCAGAGTAGCAATTGCAACCTACGTCCTCAATTATTTGCTTGACGTATTCCAATCTCTGTCTTCCTCTACAGTTTTTGCCCTCTACAGCTCCCTCTAGTACCACGGAAGTCATTCCATCATGTCTTAGCAGATGTCCTATCATCCTGTCCCTTCCCCTTATCAGTGTTTTCCACATATTCCTTCCCTCTCCGATTCTGCATTGAACCTCCTCATTCCTTACCTTATCAGTCCACCTGATTTTCAACATTCGTCTATAGCACCACATCTCAAATGCTTCGATTCTCTTCTGTTCCGGTTTTCCCACAGTCCATGTTTCACTACCATACAATGCTGTACTCCAGACGTACATCCTCAGAAATTTCTTCCTCAAATTAAGGCCGGTATTTGATATTAGTAGACTTCTCTTGGCCAGGAATGCCTTTTTGCCATAGCGAGTCTGCTTTTGATGTCCTCCTTGCTCCGTCCGTCATAGGTTATTTTACTGTCTAGGTAGCAGAATTCCTTAACTTCATTGACTTCGTGACCATCAATCCTGATGTTAAGTTTCTCGCTGTTCTCATTTCTACTACTTCTCTTTACCTTCGTCTTTCTCCGATTTACTCTCAAACCATACTATGTACTCATTAGACTGTTCATTCCGTTCAGCGGATCATTTAATTCTTCTTCACTTTCACTCAGGATAGCAATGTCATCAGCGAATCGTATCACTGATATCCTTTCACCTTGTATTTTAACTACACTCCTGAACCTTTCTTTTAGTTCCATCATTGCTTCCTCGATGTACAGATTGGAGAGTAGGGGCGAAAGGCTACAGCCTTGTCTTACACCCTTCTTAATACGAGCACTTCGTTCTTGATCGTCCACTCTTATTATTCCCTCTCGGTTGTTGTACATATTGTATATGACCCGTCTCTCCCTATAGCTTACCCCTACTTTTTTCAGAATCTCGAACAGCATGCACCATTTTATATTGTCGAACGCTTTTTCCAGGTCGACAAATCCTATGAAAGTGTCTTGATTTTTCTTTAGCCTTGCTTCCATTATTAGCCGTAACGTCAGAATTGCCTCTCTCGTCCCTTTACTTTTCCTAAAGCCAAACTGATCGTCACCTAGCGCATTCTCAATTTTCTTTTCCATTCTTCTGTGTATTATTCTTGTAAGCAGCTTCGATGCATGAGCTGTTAAGCTGATTGCGCGATAATTCTCGCACTTGTCAGCTCTGGCCGTCTTCGGAATTGTGTGGATGATGCTTTTCCGAAAGTCAGATGGTATATCGCCAGACTCATATATTCTACACACCAACGTGAATAGTCGTTTTGTTGCCACTTCCCCCAATGATTTTAGAAATTCTGATGGAATATTATCTATCCCTTCTGCCTCATTTCACCGTAAGTCCTCCAAAGCTCTTTTAAATTCCGATTCTAATACTGGATCCCCTATCTCTTCTAAATCGACTCCTGTTTCTTCTTCTATCAAATCAGACAAATATTCACCCTCATAGAGGCTTTCAGTGTATTCTTTCCACCTATCTGCTCTCTCCTCTGCATTTAACAGTGGAATTCCTGTTGCACTCTTAATGTTACCACCGTTGCTTTTTTTTTTAATGTCACCAAAGGTTGTTTTGACTTTCCTGTATGCTGAGTCTGTCCTTCCGACAATTATATCTTTTTCGATGTCTTCACATTTTTCCTGCAGCCATTTCGTCTTAGTTTCCCTGCGCTTCCTATTTATTTCATTCCTCAACGACTTGTATTTCTGTATTCCTGATTTTTCCGGAACATGTTTGTACTTCCTCCTTTCATCAATCAACTGAAGTATTTCTTCTGTTACCCACGGTTTCTTCGCAGCTACCTTCTTTGTACCTATGTTTTCCTTCCCAACTTCTGTGATGGCCCTTTTTAGAGATGTCCATTCCTCTTCAACTGTACTGCCTACTGCGCTATTCTTTATTGCTGTGTCTATAGCGTTAGAGAACTTCAAACGTATCTCGTCATTCCTTAGTACTATCGTATCCCACTTCTTTGAGTATTGATTCTTCCTGACTAATGTCTTGAACTTCAGCCTACTCTTCATCACTACTATATTGTGACCTGAGTCTATATCTGCTCCTGGGTACGCCTTACAATCCAGTATCCGATTTCGGAATCTCTGTCTGACCATGATGTAATCTAATTGAAATCTTCCCGTATCTCCCGGCCTTTTCCAAGTATACCTCCTCCTCTTGTGATTCTTGAACAGGGTATTCGCTATTACTAGCTGAAACTTGTTAGAGAACTCAATTAGTCTTTCTCCTCTTTCATCAGTCTTATAGCACAATGAATACCCGTTTATCATCTGCATTTCTTCTTGGTGTAGCAATTTTAAAGGCCAGTAGTGTATTTCATCAAAGCCCACAGCTTGAGCCAATAGCAATGGCCGCAAATATCTCAAGCACAAGTTCCCAAAACCTTTGACAAGAGCGTTACAAACTTGCCCCATTAAGCTGACTCAACGTTTCAACAACCATTAAATTTAGGCGCTATGGCCTGAATTTTAGAATAAAAAAAAGATAAAAAAAGAATTGTTAAATGGTGAAAATATGTGAGGTTTCAGTATCTCCAGCAGTGAGAAGCATATTCCGGTGCCATAACGAACTTTAAAATTCAGTGAGTGGAAACACAAAAATTTAGTATTTGCCACTCCGGCCTCTCCTTTCGCCCATCCCACACCTTCTTTTGTTTGTAAGAAACGTTCACTATCAAAGAACTCTGCGCTACACAAGACTGGTCAACAACGTGCGGCCAGAATGTTCGTCAGAGATAAATCCCTTAAGCACAGTGTGTAACCAAATGGTTCAAATGACTGTAAGCACTATGAGACATAATATATGAGGTCATCAGTCCACTAGACTTAGAACTACTTAAACCTAACTAATCAAGGCAGTCACACACATTCATGCCCGAGGCAGGATTCGAACCTGCGACAGTAGCTGCAGCGCGGTTCCGGACTGAAGCGCCTAGAACCGCTCGGCCACAGCGGCCGGCAGTGTTTAACCCTCGCAATGCGGCTTATATGTATTTCCTATTATAAGTGCTGCCTTTTGAAACTAAACACAACCATCAAAACTCAAAAGCGAGATTCTCATAACTAAAAAAAAAGATGTTTCCATCTAGGCACCGCATGTACGAAATACAGTTAGCTGTGGACAAACAACGCGGCGTGCCCAAAGTCACTGCCGTTACAGACCGCGACATTAAAACAAAGGAGGGTTGGAAGACAGCCACTTAAATAAATAACTAAACCAAAAGCGTGAGCAGCCTCCAAATTGTAAAATTGTATAACTTCCCATACAACTTAAAAAATACTTGGCCAAGTTCACAAAAGGTTTTTTTGAGTCATCTGACTTTTGACTGCTTTCAGAGGGTCGTCACGAATTACCCTCCTGCGCCAACCTTTTCGAATCAGAGTAACACTTAAAACCTATATCCTCAATTATTTGCTGGATATATTCCGATCTCTGTCTTCCTCTACAGTTTATTCCCTCAACAGCTCCCTCTAGTACCATAGAAATCATTCCCTGATGTGAATAGATGTCTTATCATCCTGTCCCTTCTATTTGTCGGTGTTTTCCTCATTTTCCTTTCCTCGCCATTTCACAAACTCCGCATTGCTTACCTTATCAATCCACCTACTTTCCAACATTCTTCTATGGCACAACATCTCAGCTGCCTCGATTCTCTTTCGTTCCGGTTTTCCCACAGTCCCTGTTTCACCATTACAGAATGCTTTGCTTCAAACGTACGTTCTTAGAAATTTCTTCCTGAGTTTACCGGCAACGTTTGATACCAGTAGACGTCTCTTGCCCAGGAATGCCCTTCTTGACAGTGCTAGTCTGCGTTTGATGTCCTCCTTGCTCTGTTCGTCGTTGATTATTTTGCTGCTTACTTAGTAGATTTCCTCAACCTCATTTACTTCGTGACCATCAATCCTGATGTTAACTTTACCGCTGTTCTCATTTTTGCCGCTTCTCAATTCTTTACTCTTTCTTCGATTTACTCTCAATCCATATTCTGTAATCACTGCACTGTGCATCCCATTCAGAAGATCACGTAACTCTTGTTCCTTTCACACAGGATAGCAATGTCATAAGCGAATCGTATCACAGATATCCTTTCACCTTGAATTTCAATCCCAGTCCTGAACGTCCCTCTTTCTTCCATCATTGCTTCTTCGACGTATAGATTGACGAGGGACAGAGGGGGAGGCTGCATCCCTCTCTTACAACGTTTTTAATCCGAGCGCTTCGTTCTTGGTCGTCCACTCATATTATTCCGTCTTGGTTCTTGTACATATTGTGTATTACCCGTATCTCCCTATGCTTACCCTCATTTTTCTCAGAATGTCGAACATCTTACACCATTTTACACTGTCGAACCCGTTTTCCGGGACGACAAATCTTATCAATGTGTTCTGATTTTTCTTTAGTCTTGCTTCCATTATCAACTTCAACGTCAGAATTGACTCTCTGGTGCCTTTACCTTTCCTGAAGCCAAACTGATGGTCATCTAACACATCATCAATTTATTTATCCATTCTCCTGAGTATTATTCTTGTCAGCAACTTGCATGCATGATCTGAAAAGCTGATTGTGTGATAATTCTCGCACTTATCAACTCGTGCAGTCTTCGTAATTGTGGGGATGATATTTTTCCGAAAGTCTGATGGTATGTCGTCAGACTCACACACTCCACACACCAACGTGAACAGTCATTTTGTTGTCTATCCCTTCTTCCTTATTTGATGTCAAGTCCTCCAAAGCTCTTTTATATTCCGATTCTCATAGTGCATCCCTCATCCCTTCTAAATCTACTCCTGTTTCTTCTTCTGTCACATTAGACAAATCTTTCCCCTTATAGAGCCCTTCAGTGTGCTCTTTCCATCCATCCTCCCTCTCCTCTGCATTTATCAGTGGAGTTCCCGTTGCAGTCTTAAAGTTATTACCCTTGCTTTAAATTTCACCGAAGGTTGTTTTGACTTTCCTATAGGCTGTTTATTTCATTCCTCAGTGACTTGTATTTCTGTGTTCTTGAATCTCGCTAAAAATTTTTGTACATCCTACTTTCATCGATCAACTGAAGTATTTCTTCTGTTACCCATGGTTTCTTGGCAGTTAGCTTCTTTGTAGCTATGTTTTTCTTTCCGACTTCTGATTGACCTTTTAAGATACGTCCATTCCTCTTCATCTGTACTGTCTACTGAGCTATTTCTTATTGCTATATCTTGAGCCTTTGTCAATTTCAGTTGTATCTCGTCATTCGTCGGCACTTCCGTATCCCACGTCTTTGCGTTATGATTCTTCCTGTCTAATTTCTTAAACTTCAGTCTACTCTGCGTCACTGCTACATTTGACCTGAGTGTATGCCTGCTCCTGAGTATCCTTTAAAATCCAATACCTGATTTCGGAATCTCTATCTGGCCATGATGTAATCTAAATGAAATCTTCCCCTTACCACCCAGCTTTTTCCAAGTATACCTCCTCCTATGGTAATTCTTGAACAGAGAATTCGCTATTACGAGCTGATATTGATTACAGAACCCAATTAGTCTTGCTTCTCTCTCATTCGTCACCCCATGCCCATTCTCTACCCCTTTCCCCTACAACGTTATTCGAGTCCCCCATGACTATTACATTTTCACCTCCCTTTATTTTCACGTCCATTTACGTACTGTATTACTCTTCCAATATCTTCATATACATTCTCTGTCTCATCATTTTCAGCTTGAGACGTATACCTGAAATGTCGTTGTCGATGTTAGTTTGCTGGCGATTCTGATACGAATAACCCCATCACCGAACTGTTCACAGTGACACACTCTCTGCCCTACCTTCCTATTCATATCGAATCCTACTCCCGTTATAATAATTTCTACTGCTGTTGATGTTACCCTATTCTCATCTGACCAGATATCCTTGTATTCCTTTCATTTCACTTCACTGACTCCCACTAGATTGAGCCTTTGCATTCCCCTTTTAACATTTTCTAGCTTCCCTACCACGTTAAATCGTCTGACATTCCATGCCCTACCAGTATAGCGTTATCCTTTCGTTTTTTATTCAATCTTTTTCTTACGGCAAGCTCACCTTGGCAGTCCCCTCCCGGAGATCAAAATGGGAGACTATACCGGAATCTTCTGGCAATGGAGAGATCGCCTTGACACTTTTAATTACAGGCTCCATGTACTGTGGATACACGTTACGTGCCTTTAAAACGGTGGTTTCCATTGCCATTTGCATCCCCATGCCGTTGATCACTGCTGATTCTTCGGCCTTTAGGTGCAGTTACCCTCCCCAAGGACAAGAGAGTGCCCTGAACCTGTGTCCGCTCCTCTGCGCTCTTTGACAAGGCCGTTGGTAGAATGAGGATGACTTCTCACTCCGGAAGTCTTTGGGCGCCATTGCTGGTTATTAATCATAATTAAGGGATGGCGGGTTTCGAACTCGGGAACTCGGAACCGAGGATTTTTTGACTGTTAATCAAAGACGCTGCCTCTAGACCACTAGTGACTTGATTTTAAATATGTTACACTGTTAAAACAAGGGGTATGAAACTGTCACAGGACGACTGATCGCTTAGGTCCTTAGAAGGAGAAAACAGTAGTTACATGAAAAAGTTACTAGATCACAATTACGTAAGTTAGAGAGTGGTGACCTCCTCGGCGAAGATGGTGCAAGTTGGCGTGGTGTGTAAAAGCAGAGCTGCAGAGGAACTAAGGTCCCAGAGTCCCATAAGGCGTCATACGACACTGTCCGTGACTCTTAACAGACTAAACGCACTTCTAAATTCGGGCCACCACTGCAAGTCTGACAATGCCATAATTACACTGCTCATGGTTAAAGTTGAATTAAAGTATTATACTACACATGCACTGTGCTTATCACAAAACCGGATGGTGCATTAGAAAATAATTCCAGAAGTACTGACGAGTGTCGACTAAGAAACTTGAGCAGTTAGGTATTTGCAAATCAACTTGTCTCCCCTCCAGTTTAGAAAGGTACCGAGAACGAGACATGCGGGGCACGAGACTTTTACACGGCCAAAAAATCAGTCTCTCTAGCAAGAGCTCGATGCACGCTTTCAGACAAGAAGTGAGTTTCTCGGAGCCAAAATTCACAATGGACGAACAAGGAACAGGGGGGTTTAATTCAGCGGGCACGAATCAGCTACCATGCACAACTAGTTCACCACACGGCAAATTAATCATTTCAGCAAGAGTTGAGTGAGCTCTACACCATGAAGGGGCCTGCCCCAGATGTCCGTGGTACACACACAACGCCACGAATTCTAGACACGTGTCTTCCCTGTAACAGAGAGAGCAGGACGTGACCGCCAAGTAATCCCTTCGGCGTCGCCTCGTTTCATCGATTACGACAACGCCACAGTGTTCCCTAGATGAACAGTGAATTCTATAACGCGGCTGCAACTAATGCGGACGAGGCGGGCAATTTGTAAAATGTGAGGCAGCCGACACGACACATTCGCCTTTATCTTATGTTCCCTGCTTTTAATCCCTAAACTAATGTGTGTGCTACATCGATTACCTGCACTTTCTATAAGAATTGTGCCACTACAAAATAACCACAGTACTACGATCGGTCTGACCTGCCACTTGAATGGAAAACCACAACCCTAGAGTTACCTGGTTGTTTTCCATATTCACTCGTACCTGGTGTAATGTCTTCCAGATCTTTTCCAAGTCCTCTGCATCAGCTGTAGTGGTAGCTGCATTCAGGATTCCCCCACCGGCATCCCAGCAACCCCTCTTTCGCCGGATTCACATGAATAAGTATGCAGTTGTATTTTTAACAGGGTAAGAGCTGACTTCATCAGCTCGTATTTCCCTTGTATATCAATGGACGTTCTTTAGCTTCTCATCGTGGGCTGTAACTCGTTTTCCATGAACCATTTGTTACAGCCTCAGCTTGGCGTCCGCTAATGATATTTCAGAATACACAGACCACTGGAATTCCACTCCCTTTTTTAATTCTGTGTAGGATTTTGTGATGTTAGCGAATTTCGGAGTGAATTTTCTATAAAAATTTGCCTAAAATGATTGCAGTTCTTGTTCTGTAGTAGATATCGGGAATTGTCTCAAGGATTCAACGCTCCAAGATTGAGCACTTACACGACACTGGCAGATTATGTGGCTCAAGTAACAGACTTTACATAAAACAAAATGGCATTTCTCCGAGCTGAACGTTAGGCACGCAGCACGTACCCGGTTACACACATAGCGTAAATGGACTATATCCACCTGAGTGTCCGTAGAATGCACACTGATGTCATGAAATGATGTCAGGTTTCTTTGGTTTAACTCCTTGTCATATCCATCTAACAGGTATTGGAAAGATACTCCATGCTTCCACGTCAAATGTCACATGACAGTAGTGACAGCGAACAGATTTAATTGTGAATGCGATTTTCAACGGATTTTAAAGTGCTACGTCTAACTGATAGAAGTCACTTCGTAACTTCATAGTTAACGTCGTTATTTAAGGTCTTTATTATATTTGGCGTGAGACAGGCATCTGCGACTGTCCAATTGTTCAAATACTGGTAGCCATAACGAAAGCTATACGCTTTACTATCATGTGATGATTTTTTAGAGTAATTACAACTGGTGCGTCCCAAGGGCTAGTGCTCTGTTAATATCCTAACATGAAGTGGTTGATTTATAGCGTCTTTCATTATACATTGTAAACGATGCACAACTTGATAAGTTTCTTTTATACGAGCAGATCATTCGTAGTGGGACTCAGTGGGATCCTGCCATGAGTTAGTGACCCTGCAGGAAATGGTGCTAGAGGAGATAATAATTCAGAGTATACTTTCTAAATTATCTCCATTTCCTCTTTATCATGACTCTCTAAATGTATTCCATTCCCTCCCCCCCCCCCCCCCCCAAGTGTGGTTAAACTGACAGATGGCAGACTGTCACAGTGGCCTACAGACTGTTGTGAAATCCCTATTCAAATCATCCTCGACCGTTACGTCTATTCTGGCTTTTGGAGTATCGTATTTACTTCTTCAGAATTAAATTGTCTATACTGTTGGGCACAACCCGGCTCCATCGACTTCTTGTATGTAGGACAAACTACAACATACCTAACATCGTGACTAATCTAACTTCACTGACCTACATCTTCGTTCTCTGGCAAGGTGTCAACAACAGGTGAGAAATTAACCACCAAATCCACTCTAGACTTACCGAGATCAGTTTTCCTGCACTTTTTGGTATGACATCCGGTCTATTTTCTCTAAGTGAATTCGGACGCAATTTAGGTGAGCATCACCTTCATATGATCGTTACAACAATGTGCTTCTTCTGGCTACAAATCTGGCAGGAAACAGTGCTGCATCCAGCTCCAATATGCTTTGTTCCTATTCAAATCCGAGATAGTGTACAGCCACAAAATCCAACCAAATACGATTTCATAGCTGTTACCAACTACAGGGAGTACTTCTACATCTGATCTGGAGCTGCTTCTCCCCTTTTGGAATCCCAGCACTTCCGAACCAAGTGAATGAACATTACCCACGCCTACTCCACTTAACGCCCAAAGTACTGAATTCAGTTTTACTTTACCAAGTACGCTCCGACTTGCCACTTACATTTGCGCAGGGCAGCTCAGAGCCTGGGCAGTCAGGAAACAGTCGAGGATTTGAGACGGTGACGGCACTGGTAGTTGTACTTCATTGTCTTCCAGGCAACTTCCAACACAAGGTAGCCATCATAACAAAGCCCAATTATCTGATGATGACTGGTTGCCTCTCGAGTGTACAAATGCTGCTGTCTGGAGGCTGATCAAGTGGAAGAAGTAATACTGAAGCTTTCTTCCATCACACTGAGTCGTCTACAAAGGCGGACAGTGTCAAATGACTCGGTCATTGCCTCTCGAATGTTGCTCAGAGCACAGAAGTGACTTTCAGTCGAGAACACTGTGTCAATATGGGTCACTGACTGTGGTGATCAGTGCCCAGTACAAATCACAATGGTTAAAGGCACCATTTAACTCATTACTCTCTGATGAAATTAAAAGCAAGGGTGGCAACTTTTAGACTGCAATGACAACTCCGCTATTAAACACTGAGGAGACTGCAGAATAGATGAAAAGAGTACACTGAAGACATTTCTGAAGTGGACGACTTGTCCGATTACGTGATAGCACAAGAAATGGGAGTCGATATGAAAGACGTTGGGGATCCAAAGTTATAGTCAGGGTATTACGAAGCTTTTGATTACTTACAATCAGATAAGGCAGAAGGGGTAGATAACCTTCCACTGAAGTTTCTAAAATCATTGGGAGGGGAGGGAGGACTGATGGTAATCAAACGACTATTTAAGTTGGTGTGTAACATCTGTCAGAAAGGAGACTTACAATCAGAATTTCGGAGAAATTTCATCCATATAACTCAGAGGGCAGCAAGAACAGATGCATGAGAGATATGTAACCCAAACAAAACAGCTTATCCATCCAAGCTGCTGATATAAATAATACATAGAAGAATGGAAAGTAAATTGTCTGTTGGACGATAATCAGTTTGACTTTAGGAAAGGTCAAGTTACCAGAGAGGCAGTTCGGACGTTGCTCTTAATAAGAAATATCAAAACACTTTTTTGGATTTGTCGCTGAAGGAAGAGCGTTTAACAATACAAAATATTGGAAGATGTTTGAAACTCTTAAATAAATAAGTTTTAGCTATGGGGAAGGATGGGTTGCGTACTTGAACAAGAACAAAGGGGCACAATAATAAAGGAATACCAAGAACGAAGTGCTCCATTAAAAGTTGTATAAGCCTTTCACTTCTTCTGGTCAATCTATAAATCCATGAAGCAATGACTTAAATAAAATGAAGCTTCAAGAGTGGGATTAAAATCCCGTCAGAAGAAAGTCAATAAAAATATTCATTGGTGACATTGCTGTTCTTTCTGAAAGCGAAGCAGGATTACAGAACTCGTTGAATGGTATGGTGTAACGAATAAATAATGAGAGCAAACTAAAGAAAGTCGAAACTGATGAGGAATAGCAGAAATGAGGCAATCGAAAAACTTAACATCAAAATTTTACTTTCATGATGCAGTAAAAGTTAAGTAAATATTTTACTTTGGAAGGAAAATGATATGACGAACAAAGAAGGCACATATAGTAGACTGGTTGAGGAAAATAGGACGTTCCTGGCCAAAGGACGTCTAATGGTGTTACGGCATAAAGCCAAACGCCGGCACACCAGTCGGGAACGATAGACCAGAGTCGGGTGTGAAAAGATATCAGCTAAATGCACACTGACGAACCCCTCTCCAGGACTACAACGCAACAACAGCGGCCACTAGTTGGAGAGAACATAAGCGCCGCACCCTACTGGTCGCCACCCAGTCGAAGAGAAGCTTCAAGACCAGAGACCTGAACAGAAGAGTCAGCTGTATTACTTCATTTGTATTAGGAACTGTAAATACTGAAGAAGCTTGTTTATTTTGCATGTCGCCATTTCCCTGCAACACATGTATGTAATTCTCAAAGTTAATTATTGTCCTTTACTTTTCGAAACATAACTCATTAAAACGATTTGCTTGAATTGTTGTCTAGCGATCCGAGAAAGTAGATTTAATAGACACCCCATATTCGACGACTAGGTAGGATTTAACAACTGGTATCAAAGAAATGTTTTAATTTGGGGAAGAAATTCTGGAGAATCCTCATTTGAAGCACAATATTATATGGTAGTGAATCACACATTGCGAGAAAATTGGAAAAGGGGGAGGATCGAAGTGCTTCAAATATGATGCTATAGAAGGATGTAACAAGCTACGTAGATTGATAAAGTATGGACTGAAGCCGTTCTCCGCCGAATCGGCGTAGACGGGAACATGTGAAGAACCCTGACAAGACGATACGACGAGATGATAAGACATGTTAAGACATCAAGGAATAACTTCAATGGAACTAGAAGGAGCTGTTGAGGGTAAAAATTGTAGTGATAAACAGAGTTTGAAATACACAACCAAGAACAAAGGAATCTGAAAGGTGCTGCAACTCTCAGATAAATGAGGTTGGCACAATAGAGGAAATAATCTTGTGTGGACGGGAGGGGGGGGGGGTGTGGGGAGGGGAGTGCATTAAACTAGTTAGAATACCAGTGTGTCAAAAAAAAATTGTCTGTGATATCTTTTAGACTGGTGTTGTTTACTATCCATTATGTACTCAGCTGACGTTTATGACGCACGAAACTATCTACAAAACAGTGCATTTGTGAGTGAAATTTATGAGTTCGTGAGGGAGGTCCTCTTAAAATTTCTTCACTAAATACAACTTACTTATTCGAATTCAAACATAAAAGAATTAACGCTTTACAAATGCGAGACTGAAAATGGTATTAGCCTAGAGGAGTTGAATCACTGATTTACTAGTTTTGTACGCAAAAGTGCACCCTTAGTGGGTAATGAACTCAAGAGCATCATTTATGATTAATTCGATGAATACACACACCAGCAGAAAAACAGAGAATACAATACACCCCTACTCTTTTCACTGACGGCAATGCGCACCTCTCGCCATTACACGACAACAATGAAGCGCTACATAACACGCCTGCAGTTATCTAACAGAAGACAATAGAGAACCATCATCACGACGTTAATAGCAGACGTTGACGTGTATTGGTTCGATGATGACGTCAGGATATTAGCGTCTAAAGTGATGGGAAGGAGGTCCGTGTTAGACACGGTACTGAGAGCCACACAGCATGGGGTTGGCATTACGTGCAAGCCCCGCGGTGTATACATCCCAGCGTGACGCTGTGTATCGCAGAGAAGCTGCCAGTGTGGGCGTAGGTAGTACGATCAGCGGCTTCTATTCACGTGGCTGCCATCCCAGCGCCGGGATGGTGCAGGGATAACGGAGCGCTATTAGCGCTTTAAGCAAGCGTCGCCTGCTCTGCTCCATCTTCTCTCCACGTAGCTGCTGACTGGTGTGAGAGGTTCCACAACGACGTAGAGAGCTGTGACACTGTGCTCAGAAGCCTTGCCTTGCATACAGCTAACTTTCGAAAAATAAAGGGGCATGAATGCTAAGGTGCTTAAACATAACTGGGCATTATGGACCACTACAAGCTACGTTCAACACATGACACTTTTCAGCTGCACGTCTAAGGGATAACTCACATGTAAGCCGTTGCTTCCTGGGCACCTTCGGAGAACATTTTAGCCAGAGAATGGTTGCCATTCAGAGGTTGACAGGACCTGCTGACAACAGCAACGATATGGTTCTTAAGTCCACGGTACAGCTGGGAAACCACAGCAAATTGAACTACGACAGAAAAAAGGAAGTATGAAGAGAAAAAGAAATTCGTTAATAGGAAAAAGACTATAATCGGCAGATCTATGTTCGTAATCGTTATGCGAAGATAACTCTAATAACTGAGAGTGGACTTTGATCTCCTATCTTGTAAATTATGACGCAGCTAAAGTTGTGATAGCGTTGCTAATACAGTTCTTAAGACAGTTATATATACACGAACATCTAAAATTTTCATATCAATGCTTTTATAGTGAAGTGTTTCTATGACCTACAACCTCTAGCAAGTTATGATTTAGCAATGTACTAATCACTAATCTAAACACAATATTACTCTCATTGTTATTATTATTAAGAAAATCCGTATCTGTAGTATGTTCAAGTGGTCAGCAAATTGCACTGCGAGGTTGAGGAGGGGGTGTGAACGCAGCCTGTTTTACATTCTGTTTTATATATCTCAGTCTTTGTCTGCTACTATATTTGTCCCTCTACTGTTCCTTCCCTCATTAAGGTCTGTGATGTTGGGTCGCATAGCAGTTGCTCATTCCTATAGCGAAGGGTTTTCACAATCCTATTCCTCCGTCTAAAAATGCCAATGCCTCGTCATTTCTTACCTCACCTGCCATCTTAATTTTTACCATTATTCTGTAGTGCCATACTTCGAACGATTATAGTTCCTTGCACACAGCATATTCCACATTTAATTTCTTTTCAATGCTGTGACCTAGACATTATTTCTTCAGCAATTTCTTGAGTAGTAACTTTCTTTTGATGAAGTAACAATCTTCATCCCGTCTTATATCGCTTCCTTCCTCCTTCATAAGTAACCTCACTTTTTAAATAAATACATTTTCAGAAGTTATGGCCAGTACTTCATACATGGAAATTACAGGCCAAAAGTTGTTAAAAATCACAATAAACATTGCTCCACAAATCAACCGTTGTCGAGATACAACACATTTTCTGTTGCGGTTCATGAGTGTCTAGGAAACATGGCGTCTATAATCGTGAAAGTAGGTGTTCAAAATGTTGTCCATGCGTCTGAATGCAACACTGAACTCGACTCTGTAGTGAGTTACGAATCCTCTCAGGCAGTACTAGGGAATTCTGTAAATTCCGGAAGTCTGCTTCAATCCGCAAACGTTATTACTGAAGAGAGTTGACCTCGGTAGCGTGGACCAGACTTTTGACGTGACCCAACACACAGAAATCCATGGGATTAAATCTTGAGACCTTGGAGGCCATGGAACAGGCTCTCCTCTACCTATCCACTGTTGACCATACGTTCGAGTTAGGAGCCGGCGCACTCTTAAATGAATATGTGCTGGAGCACCGTCATGCATGAACCACATGTTCAGGCGTTGGTTCAGTAGGACCTCATCGTGTACGTCTGGAATTACAACCCACAGAAACCGTATGTACTGCTGTCCGTTTAGTCTCTGTGGTAGGAAGTGTGGTCCAGTTATGCTCTCTCCCAGCAGTCCTTCCCAGACGTTCCACGAATAACGCTGCTGAAGGCGTGATACGTGTGTTGCATTAGGGCTGAAATTGGACGAAATGTGACAGTTATCGCAGTTAAAATACCGTCACGTGTGAATTCAGCCTCATAGGTGAACAGAATACTGCTCAACAGTAGGGGATTCAGGGTACTCTGTTGTTGCACCCATTGAGAGACATTCTCAGCAGGAGGGGAGTTTGCTTTGTTGAGAGCTTGCACTCTCTGGAGATGATATGGATGGAGTAGTTGCTAATGTAAAATCCGCCATACACTGCTATAACCCAGGGCACGCTCTTGGTTAGCAATCCTCCTTGTTGAAGTACTCGGACGTTCGTGTACAATGCAAAGCCGCGTTTCCTCAACATCGGGTGTTATGTACTTGGGTCAGTCTTCTCGTATACCGAGTGTGAAACTCCCCGATTTCTCTAAGGTGCTGATGTAACCGGCTCAGTGTATGCCAATCGGGCAACCTGAGGAGAGGAAAAGCTTCTTCATACAATCGTGCAGCCTCAAGGGCACTGCCATTCGCTTTAGCATACACGAAGTGCAGGTCAGCGTACTCTTCATTGGTGTAACTTCTGTCCATAGTGCCTTCACGTTCGTAACAGAATGTGAAACCGGGTGCCGGCCGCGGGGGTCTAGCGGTTCTAGGCGCGCAGTCCGGAACTGCTTGACTGCTACGGTCGCAGGTTAGAATCCTGCCTCGGGCATGGATGTGTGTGATGTTCTTAGGTTAGTTAAGTTTAAGTAGTTAAGTCCCATAGTGCTCAGAGCCATTTTTGTGAAACCGGCACTGCGCAGTGCACGAAGGAGGAAAGGGAAGTAGTTGCGCATTCGTAAACAAACAGTCGATCCTAAACTTTGAAATACCAACGTAAATACCGCGGATGACCAGGGGAGCTTACAGTTGGTTCCCAATTCAAATCAATGCTATATCTCGGCAACGGTTGATTTGCGGACCAGTTTTTGTTGGAGTTTTTAGCTGCTTTTGGCCTGCACTTCCAAGGCGTGAATTACTTACCATCACTTCTGAAATAACCTGTGCAATGCTCCATTAATTCTATTTCTATGTCTTCATCTCTTTTGATGAATGATTTTGGTGTTGCATGAGTACCATTTTCTTCTGAGCTTTGTTTATGGACACCTCATATCCTAAAAAAAAGCTGTTTATTTCCTTGAAAGAGTCTAAAATTTTGTTACATTCCGTTAGAAAATTTAAATAGTTCCGGATCCATCCAACTTAATCTTGCTTATGAGTAGCGCACATGCAAAAGCGGCTAAATGCATTTTTTGTCAATTTTGAGTTCAACACACTGCGTTATAGATTTTTTCAGCGTCTACAAGATGGAATATGTTTCAGTGTGCCAACCCCATTATAAACAGTTGAAAATGGTTGTAGGAAGCAAACTCGGTTGCTAAATCTGCAAACTGCACGTTTCTTTCGAATCAAAAGCCCGGTAAATGTACAATGTTGGCATAACCCGCCAAGTTCAACAGGCATCACGATCGCCGTGCTATTTCCGGGTGCAAAGCACGCCAACTGAATTCAAACTTAGTACTCTAAACATTCGAAGGATTATAAGAGATATTTCTCTTACTCACAGTTAGGTTGGCTGCGTTGTAGAGAACGCGTACGTAACAGTGAAGCTCTTATTGCCGATGAATTGTCGAAATACATGCCGGTAAGCACAGTTCAACTGATCAACAGGATCTGTGTTGACGTATATGCGTGAGTGTTTTGAAGAAAATGAATGATTTTGTGGACGTTTGAAATGTAGAATACGCTACGAACGAAGTGGGAGTAGTTGAAATAGCAGGAATTCTACATGAAATCGAACTCGTAGTAGTAGCCAAGATAACCAGAACGAGACGTTAGCCGACGGTCCCTCTCGGCAAAGGAAGCGGCGTCCTGACCGATGAAAAAGAAATTTTTCGCAATCTTATGCAGCGAAAACTGTTTTGATATTAATTCTTATAGATTACGCAGAAAGTAACTCGTATTTCCAGATTCAATAGCCAAAAAAGCCGTCTTCACGAAAAAAAGCAAGATTTGCCTAGTTCGTGGAGAGTTCTTCCACAAATCTGAAGTTGGAGAGAGGAAGAGCATCTTGGAAAAGAGACTAAATTTCAGCACAGGAAACGGCCCAACAACAATCACGGCAGGAATAAAACTTTCAGAAACCAAACTCATAGACGTCAAAAAGCTTATGGAGCTCCAGTTTGGTGAAGACCGGGTGACCAACGACTGACTAAAACATGACATCGAGGTGTTAGATGAACAAGAAGGCATTCCTACAGTCGTTCCTGCCGCTGCCAACCCTCAAGCCCGAAGCGATTTTGAGTTGATGGACGGTGTTGGGGTCAATGTGAGTGAAAAGCAGTTTCCAACCAGTTTCATTTTCTAGAATTTTTTGTCGCTTTCTTACCTGAGACGCAACTCTCCGCCAATTTTATTATTTTATTGATGTTTTAATATGATGCAATTTGGAACCTACTCTATTTTCTACAACATCTTGTAATGTCGAAAATACGATGGTTTCAGTTCACTTTTTCACATTAAATAAGTTAGTTTTTCCTAGTAAAATAATGTCGCCTTCGTATTTTTATATTCCAATTTTGTCGAATTTTCTGACTCTTCTTTGAAATAAAACATATTCTGCTTATAGTCACGATAATTAAACTCCATCCTTTTGTCATTTCTAACATTTCACCGAATAGTGGGTTGTGGGTTTTGAAACCGAATGTTTGTTTTGTATTTGGATCGATAGGTAGTAAAGATGACACGCAAAATCGTGAAGCGTTCCACATTTTTATCCCCCCATGAACCATGGACCTTGCCGTTGGTGGGGAGGCTTGCGTGCCTCAACAATACAGATAGCCGTACCATAGTTGCAACCACAACGGAGGGGTATCTATTGACAGGCCAGACAAACATGTGGTTCCTGAAGAGGGGCAGCAGCCTTTTCAGTAGTTGCAGGGGCAACAGTCTGGATGATTGACTGATCTGGCCTTGTAACATTAACCAAAACGGCCTTGCTGTTGTGGTACTGCGAACGGCTGAAAGCAAGGGGAAACTACAGCCGTAATTTTTCCCGAGGGCATGCAGCTTTAACGGAATGGGCAGTGTCTTGAAAGGAGGATATAAGATGAACATCAACAAAAGCAAAACGAGGATAATGGAATGTAGTCGAATTAAGTCTGGTGATTCTGGGGGAATTAGATTAGCAAATGAGACTCTTAAAGTCGTAAAGGAGTTTTGCTATTTGGGGAGCAAAATAACTGATGATGGTCGAAGTAGAGAGGATATAAAATGATGACAGGCAATGGCAAGGAAAGCGTTTAAGAAGAAGAGAAATTTGTTAACATCGAATATAGATTCAAGAGTCAGGAAGTCTTACTGAAAGTATTTGTATGGAGTGTGGGCATGTATCGAAGTGAAACATGGACGATAAATAGTTTAGACAAGAAGACAATAGAAGCTTTCGAAATGTGGTGCTACAGAAGAATGCTGAAGATTAGATGGGTAGATCACATAACTAATGAGGAGGTGTTGTATTGGATTGGGGAGAAGAGAAGTTTGTGGCACAACTTGACGAGAAGAAGGGATCGGTTGGTAGGACATGTCCTGAGGCATCAAGGGATCACAAATTTAGCATTGGAGGGCAGCGTGGAGGGTAAAAATCGTAGAGGGAGACCAAGAGATGAATATACTAAGCGGATTCAGAAGGATGTAGGTTGCAGTAGGTACTGGGAGATGAAGGAGCTTGCACAGGATAGATTAGCATGGAGAGCTGCATCAAACCAGTCTCAGGACAGAAGACCACAACAACAACAGATTGTAAAACCTGCTAAAAGCACAAATGGAGAGCGAAAACCGCTAAGTCAGTATTTTACTTAAGATTTTAACGTATCAGACATGATCGCAGATTTCAACCATTGACACCAAATAATTAATTATTTTTTACAATTTTTTTAAAAAGAAATGAAGTCTATAAATTTAATAGTTAGGATGGGACGGGTTTTTCGCGATTCTTTCAGTTACCCTTGTGCTGTTAGCGGCTTTTGCATCTGGGCTACTCTTACGTACATTTCATTGACTTTCGTCATTAGCTCTTGCTTTCATGTGCTGCATTGTTTCATCTTTTTCCTCGCAGTCTGCTTGTAGCTACCTATCGAAAGGAACGTCCATAGCTTCTGACTTGTTTCTTGTTTGCAGAAGTCTGTCGTCACCTTTTTATCTTTATTCCAATGAAAGCTGTCTTACAAGGACGAGGCTAATAGACTTTGCTCGGATTAAACATTACTACTGAAGCTCTAAATGGGGAAAGTGGTCACTAGTGAGATAAAAAAATATACCTCGTACTAGCAAGTTTAGGATGATTCTCACCAGAAGAAAACGAAATCATTGAAATTCACCGAACATACAATGTAATGTAAAAAGGTCGTTTCTAACAAAAAAAGGCTAAAAAGTGAATTTGTTTGCGCCATGTACAATCACTCGACCGTTCCAGAGGAACTGAACGTATTCGTCTAATTGTATATATGTAGAAAGTAATGTAATAATGGTAAGAAATATCTCTGCATTATGTCTTACACTCACACACACACACACACACACATCTGATGCGCTACATTTGATTCATTCGTTCCATGTTTTAATTTAAATCAGAGAGTTTCGCTTGTGCGAAACCTATTCTTAATATGGTTTTACAAAACAGTCGAGGTTTATCTGACGCTCTTTCTATGTGTTCAGATTGAATGTAAATAGATATTTGTGCTTTGTGTTCCTCTTTCGACGTAATAGGTTGTTCTTCGTGTCTGCTCTGTTTTAAGTTTTTGATACATTTTGGTGGCTACTTCAGTGTTGCAGCCATTACTTACAGTGACTTTCTATGGAACAGATAATTCGTTCTTCCTGTCCTACTGACTTAATCAGTCTGTTAATTAAGAAAGAAAAATATGCCATTTTCTGTACATATCGTTACATGAGTTGATGTAGAAGCTTTAATGAGTAATGAAGTCTGAGCATGAAGGTATTCTGTAAAAGGTACATTTGTGTAAGCCATCTTCTTTGACGCCAGCCACATCAAAGAAATTAATTACCTCTTTGCATTAATCTTCAACACTACATTTATATTTTGTGTGAAAAGCACTTAATTTCGCAGCAAATCACTCATTTCATTTACATTTTCTTTCCATAATAAAATGAAATCACCAACGTTTCGGTAATGATATAATATTTTCTTATATAAGTAAGGGTTTTCGTCGTTAGATTTCAGCTCTAAATGGTTCAGCCAAGGGCGTTGCACATGTCTAATCCTTCTGGTTGGTGGTGGATTTTACCATTCAAAGTTAAATGATTGAAAGCCGACGTTAGTTTTGAAAATTCTCTTAACGCCATCGTGTCTCCTACAACTTTGTTATGTATAAGTAAATTGTCTGTAATTGAATCCATTCGTATTCATGTACGCTACCTTATGTGGTGCAAGCAACGCATCCGTCGATATTGCGATACGTCTGACGCGATCAGTAACATCATACATGTTCTTAATTCTAAATAGTCCGTAGAAAATATATAAACTTTTGGGCCAAATATCTGTTAACAGGTGCATTAGGACTCCGACTGTCGTGGGTCGTGCAGTTTACTAGGTGTTTCATCGAGACTAGTTGTCAAATATGGATAACAATACTATAATATATATTCAGAGAAAAAGCGTTGATACAGTTGCACCTTCTCTCGGGACAATCTGTCATCTCCTTGTCACGTATGTGGAAGGAAGGCCTACAGATTAGCAACATCAGCTTTACTGATTACATGACACTCCTTGCAGATAAACAGTATTTCTTCCTATAACTTAATCCAATTTTGAATAACGACATTGGTGGATATTCACCCGTGGTGTAGAGGTAGCGTCTATTATCACTCATTAAAACTTCGTGGGTCCTGGGTTCGAAAATGGAAACACCTTTTTTTCTTGATTTTGATTAATAATCGGCGTTGGCGGACGAAGACTTCCACCATACGAAGTCATCCTCTTTCTGCGAACGCCATTGCCAAAGAGGGCTGAGGAGTGGACAGAAGTTCGGGACACTCTTTTGTCCTTGAAAACTGCCCCTAAAGGCGGAAAGACAGCAATGTTCAACGGGATAAGGATGCAGAAGACAATGAAAACTATTTCATTAAAGACACATAAGACGTATCCACAGGATATGTCGCCTGTAATTGAAAATGTGTGATGATGGTCTCTTAATTGCCAAAAGATACCGGAACAGTCCCCCAATCGGATCTCTGGGATGGGACTGCCAAGGGAGAGGTTACCATGAAAAAAGATTGAATAACCAACGAAAGAATAACATTCTGCGGGTGGAGTATTTCTTCTGTTTTCGCAGTTACCTTCTTTGTAGTTATGTTTCTTTCCCACCTTCTATGATTGCCCTTTTTAGAGATGTCCATTCCTCTTCAATTGTACTGCCTACTGAACTATTCCTTATCACTGTATCTACAGCCTTAGAGAAGTTCAAGCATATCTCGTCATTTATTAGTACTTCCGTAACCCACTTCTTTGCATATTGAATCTTCCTGACTGCTCTTCATCACTACTACATTATGATCAGAGACTATATTTGCTCCTGGGTACACCTTACGATCCAGTATATGGTTTCGGAATCTCTCTCTGACGATGTTGTAATGTAACTGAAAGCTTCCCGTATCAGCCAGCATTTTCCAAGTATACCTCCTCTTTTTGTGATTATTGAATAGGGTATTCGCCATTACTAGCTGAAATTTATTACAGAACTCAGTTATTCTTCCTCCTCTCTCATACCTTGTCCATCTCATGCTCTCCTATAACCGTTTCTTGTACTCCTTTCCCTCTTTTTGTGATTATTGAATAGGGTATTCGCCATTACTAGCTGAAATTTATTACAGAACTCAGTTAGTCTTCCTCCTCTCTCATACCTTGTCCATCTCATGCTCTCCTATAACCGTTTCTTGTACTCCTTTCCCTACATCTGCATTTGTCACACACAACTACTAGATTTCCATCTTCCTTTACTTACTGTATTATCCTTTCAATATCCACATATACTGTCTCTGTCTTTTCACCTTCAGTTTGCGTGTGTAGTAGAGAGATGGGGTTACGAGCGGAATTTTGATATGAAATTCATATGAAAATTAATTAATCACCGACCACGCACCACAAAACCACGACCTCGCTCACCTCCACTCCTAGATGACGTCATAAGTTTTTCTCAGCATGCACTTCTGCCCCAGCATCCTCTCCACGTCCCCCCACTCCCTTTCCTCCACGCCTCCCCCACGTATTCTATTAGCTGGAATTTAGAATTTTTGCAGGAATTTCGGATTTTGGAGGGAATTTCGAATTTTGGTCCACCTGAACGGAATGTCCAAATGCACTCCCGTAACACAATTATAACACCAGAGACGCTTGGAATACGCGAGAAATTACAAATGACGGTGCCCTTTCAAGGACTCGAACCCTGGTCCTTCTGGCTGGAAAGCCCTAGTGCTCCCCCCAGTACATAGAAACTGCCCAGATGCAGGAGAGGCAGATTAGGTTAACGAACTTTATTGATTTTTGTTGTGAAACAGACGTAAAGATCGGTCTTAATTACGTAATTAATGATAATGATTGGGTCTAATTACACAACTATATGCACAGCTCTACACAAGGACTGCCTAAAAAGTTATATTGCTCAAAAATCAATGATACCATACAACTGGTATTATCCTACTGGAAAGAATTTCACAATACCACTCGGAACTAGTGACGGACACACTCAAATTCTACCCTTCACTTACAAGCTGGTGGTAAAAAGTCTGGGATGTAAGGTACTACCTTTATTCCTCTTGCCGGAAAATATGTTCAAATGACGAACCGTTGCTGTTGAACAGAGAGGAGTTTAAAAAGTGTATTACCTGTAAGCGTGCCGCCGAGGGCAGTATCTGTAATTGTTTGATGCTAGAGTTTGTTACAGATGCCTACTCAAAAGTCACATTGCAGTCCAGGTAATCTAAGTCAATACACGGTACCATAACTGATGCATCACTGTTCTAGTTACACTTCGAAATTGTCATGAAGAAACCAGTACTCGTAATGAACAGTTCATAAGGCAACACATGTTTGGGGAAAATCGTTGTCCCAAAAGATGGGAGAGGTGGCAATAGTTGAACGTACATTCTCCTCGAGACGCGTTCACAAACTACCGAAATTCAAGGCCCTCTTACCTCCCCTCATCCTTCACCTCCCTCCCTCCTCCATCCATCCATCTACACGGGGGACACAGGCTTTTTCAAATGGTCAGCTGTGCTTTGCACTCTACCACCCTTCTGCCCTCTCCGCCGTCGCTAACCTCCTTGAATTGACGCTCCTTCACCGCCACAAAGTCAGGTACAGCTAACTGAACAATAACAGATAAAAGCACAGCCACCCCTAGTGCAACTTGTTTGTCGAAAATATAGTGACACAGCCCTCACATGCCACCCCTTGATGAGAGCGCAGATGTAAACACGCTGCTCTCGCCCCCAGCAGCCTGCTGCTCTGTGATGGGGAACATCTGTATTTAATGTTAATGCAACTCTTTCTTGCAACCTGTTAAACGTATTTCTCGAAAGGACTGGACCCCTCTGGAACAACAACGAAATTCCGGAGAACACTCCAGATTGCTTTTTCAAAAGCAGGCTGCTTGTTAAACAGGAGGCCTTCCACCTAAAGTGATCATAGCCTTACACCACATTGTCTTCAGTACAATGTGTCCCCACAGAATGTTGCTGAGTGATCATCATTATCGATGACGGCAAAAGTAACACATACAATAGCGCGACACCGGTATCCTTCAGAACAAAACCGTGTTCAATGAGGGCTGTCCTGACGGCAGGTTGTTTATCTAATGGGACAGCCCTACATCTTACGGAGCTTGGCCAACACCGTTCTGAGCACTGGACTGTAACATTGCTATTTAACATCAATGCGTCTCCTATAACAAAGCATCTTTTAAAGAATGAAAACACAATCGCAACGCTAATAGATATCCTCTTCACTCAAAAATAAACAAGGTCCATTTTTAATTTTATAACTGAAATAGGTATAATTTTTACGTTCACTTGCAGGATACGATTCGCATCTCATTATTTTACAACATCCAGGGAAGTGCACCACCGCCGATCACAGATGATCAGCAGGGCCATGTCTACCGTGTGTTAAATCGGGAAAGAAATTCCATTATTTTGATGCAAAGATTACCGATCACCGCAGAATGTCCTCATTATTTCAAAACAGTATCAGAGTAAGGAAAAAGTTATAATTTAAACTATCAAGGAAAAAACATCTATGTTCAACAATTTCTTTCAGCTTGGTAGGCACACTGCCTGAGAGCGTCTCTCACGTTCAAATCAGTGTCTGTGAATAAACTGACATGCACATGTGTATTACAAACATTTTAGACACGAGAAATAACATCAGAGAATACAATATTTCACGTCATTAGCTCACATATCGGAAAAAACACAATCATTTTATGTTCGACAACAGCAAGCACAATTCAATAGGACATAGCCGTTTTGTATACTATGACAGGTTTCGTTTTACCAGTGTGATGCTATGTCATAATGATGTTTACGAAACAAATAGTGAGAGTGTGTTTTGTAGCAGAACTTCCTGTAAGATTTTACCAAGTCTCTCTCTCTTCCGTTACACCCAAACCAGTCACCATCTGCATACTGACATTTGACATTTTTGATGCGTAACTCACCTCTACCGACATGTCTGTAAAGTTTCTGTCATAGAGAAGCCTGTGCGGCAGGTCCCGGCGGAGGTCCGAGTCCTCCCTCGGGCATGGGTGTGTGTGAGTGTTTGTCCTTAGGATAATTTAGGTTAAGTAGTGTGTAAGCTTAGGGACTGATCACCTTAGCAATTAACTCCCATAAGATTTCACACACATTATTTTGAACATACAGAAGTAGATTCTCGCATTCTGGTTTTGTGAGCAATTTGATCATTACAGCCTGATTCAGGCACCCTACCCACATGTCAGAAAAAAACACTATCATTTCTTTATTCCACAAGAAGATATAGTTCAAGTGGCGTTTACTTTATAATTATAGTTTATGGAGTATGAAATAACACTGGATGTGTGGTAGCACCTATTTTTTTAAACACGCAATCGTGACCATAATAACAAAAAAAGTCGTGATTCCATGAGAACAGATACAGTCGATTCCTATTAATTTATGAGCAAAATCGGTGTAGTTTTGAGAGAATATCTGCAACCAGATTTTAACCAATTATAGCACTCCTTGTAACAGAACCTCCTATATGATTTCACTGCATCTCTCTCTTCCGATACATCGAGGAACACCATCTGCTCCGATACATCAAGGAACACCATCTGCATATTGTGATGGAGCATATTTCATACACACGTATCGCTCAATTGGAGCTGGAGGTCAGTGCTCGAAGTCGTTTGCACAGATCTGGACCAAGTGATTTCGTATGTAGTGGAGGAAGAATATATCCAACAGACTATCAGTCACATGAGAGGGTTCCTGTATTCTTCCTTCATAAGCATTTTAATTCATTTTTGTTTTTGGTTGTAAGACATCCAATCAGTGTACACCACCATACGCTTTCTTTTTCTACCATGACTTAGAGCTCCTAGTCAGCCACTGCTAAACCGACATTAACACGTTTTGATCTTTTGGCCCTCACAGAAAGCTGAACATCGCATGCCGTAAACTATACAGTTATCACAATACACAGCTGGCAGAAATAAAACATAGAGGCGATGTGTCTCATTGACAGAAATGTGGAAGACATTGCAACATATGGAACCTGGAAGAAACTGCGGTATTGAAGAGCAATCCCAACAGCTATTCATAGGTGATGACCTGTGCAGTTAATCTCATGTTCCCCAGTGACGGGGTAGCGGATGTCTCGGTGTTCCATTTTGAAGTGCATTGTCCCTTATTTTGCAATCGTGTACTTGAGTACTTTTCCAGTGTTGACAACCACCGGAAGGTGCTGATCACAATATGCGCGATGTAGTAGAAATATAAAGAGGTAGTGTTATCTTACTGGTGAAAAAATAAAAAATTAAATATGAAAACATGTGGAGGGCATCACAGCATATAGAAATAGGACGAGTGTACAGCACTGAGGAATGCTTCCAAACAACTGTATGAAGGTGATGACCTCTACATTTAATCTCATGCTCCACAGCGAGAAGTAGCAGATATCCAATGTCCCGCCAAGGCTCACTCCATCTCAGCCAGTGTTGTCAGTAAATCATTATGTGGTAACCAAAAGAGTACTCAGTGGACAGATGGGGTGGGAAAGACACCACTGATACGGGACGATGTACTGCAATACAAACTACAGTTGACAGCGGTATCAATTTTGGCAATTTTATCTGTTGCTCTGTAATTTCAACACCAGTCTGAGACACAGTAGAACGATTCTCAATTTCTACATCATCGTTAAATCGCCCCTAGACTGCTGTGCACGTACCATATACTAAATTGCGACTGCAGATAGATAACTGTGCAGTACATCCATTCGATCACATACATCAAAGTACACCAGTTGTTCCGTAATTTCAACGCCAGCCAATGACACGGCAGAATAGTTCCCAATTCCTAAGTCATCGCTAAATCATCCTTCCACTACGTTGTAAGTAACATATACTAGATTGCGACTGCAGCTAGGTGGTTGTGCTGTACATCCATTCGACCTTATACACAAAAGTGTACCAGACACCATCCTATACTGATGCAAAGAGATTGTCTACGTGAACAGAATGAGATTTTCACTCTGCAGTGAGTGTGCGCTGATATTAAACTCCTTGGCAGATTAAAACTGTGTGCCGGACCGAGACTCGAACTCGGGACCTTTGTCTTTCGCGGGAAAGTGCTCTACCAACTGAGCTACCCATGCACGACTCACGCCATGTGTCTAAGCCATGTCTCCGCAATATCCTTTCTTTCAGGAGTGCTAGTTCTGCAGGGTTCGCAGGAGAGCTTCTGTAAAGTTAGGAAGGTAGGAGACGAAATACTGACAGAAGTAAAGCTGTGAGGACGGGGCGTGAGTCGTGCTTGGGTAGCTCAGTTGGTAGAGCACTTGCCCGCGAAAGGCAAAGGTCCCGAGTTCCAGTCTCGGTCGGGCACACAGTTTTAATCTGCCAGGAAGTTTCATATCAGCGCACACTCCGCTGCAGAGTGAAAATCTCATTCTGGAAACATCCCCCAGGCTGTGGCAAAGCCATGTCTCCGCAATATCCTTTCTTTCAGGGGACTGATGACCTGAGATGTTAAGTCCCATAGTGCTTCGAGCCCTTTGAACATGGAACACTAATCTTACCAACGGCACCCGTCATAAAGCACAAGATCTCCCCATACGCGTGAGTGTCGAGGAGGGTTGCACCTCAGATCTGTGTACAAAAGACATGAGAATGTTGTGTTGGTATAACAGACGGTTATGAAGAAATTGTGGTTTATACATGATAGGAGTCCAGACATAATGAGTGTGAAACATTTCACGTAAATCAACCGTGAAATCAATTCTGAAGCGTTATTCCGCAGTCCGATGCCAGTACAAGGAAGGTACTGGTATGAGAGAAATGTTCATATAACATAAACATACTCTCCATGATTACACTGTCCTGCACCCAAAAATGCTATATTGTTAAAGCAATATAGTTTCCGAAGTATTGGTCATACGGAATGCAATGGTCCTAATGGAGAATATATTTCCCCAGACATACAACGACATCGCAAGTTTATTACCCCATTTTTCTATGGTCACAAATTTTAAAATGATAAAACTACTTCCTTCTACACTATTCTGGTATCCTAGGAAGGCTCGAGCTTCTTACAAACCAACCAGAACGAGGTCTGTAGATTCTTGTTCCGTCTCTCGATCAAACTTCCCATGTCAGTCATGCATATCGTCAGCAATCGTAGTAGTATTGGTTTTGACAGATGCGGCTATGTCTCACTAGGAAATAGAGCGAAGAAAAACCGACTTGAATATTTTCGATAGCTGATACGTTGTGGTGCCTAACCCCCTCCCCCCTCCACACACACACACACACAGCAGAAGGAAAATGCAGGCTAGAACTTCTTACGAGGGAGTGAGCACTACGACCAGTAGGCAAGGGAGATGTAACAGTCTTATTGCTGTTTACAGTAGCATCACCATAGCTCTGGTAGCTTTCTTCTTGTACAAAGAAGTCCTGGTCACAAAGAAGTCCTGGTCTCAGATAGTTTTGATCATGTGTAAGATAATATGGCAATTTCATCGTAACACCACATCTTTTGAGTATACGCCCCTCTCACTATTAAAGGTGATACATGTGGCATCGACCCACTCTCCTCCAGAACACACTATGGAATGGCAGAAGCAGAAACAGAAGGTGATTTAAAAAGGGTGGGGGATCCCGTATTAGACTCAGAATATATAGGAATTTTCGAGATGATATAAGGCATAGGTAACATTCTATTAGAATTTCTAAAATCATAGGGGGAAGTGGCAACATAACGACTATTCACGTTGGTGTGTAGAATGTGTGAGTCTTGCGACATACCATCTTACTTTCGGAAAAATATATTCCACACAACTCCGAAGATTGCAAGAATGTGTAAGTGCGAGAATTATAAAACAATCAGCTAAACAGCTCAGGCATGCAAGTTCCTGACAAGTATAATATACAGGAGAGTAGAAAAAAATTGAGAAGCTGTTGGATGACGATCATGTTGGCTGTAGGAAAGGTAAATGCGCCAGGGAGGCAATTCTGCCGTTGTGGTTGATAATGGAAGCAAGACTAAAGAAAAATGAAGACACGTTCATACGATTTGTTGAACTGGAAAAAGGGTTCGACAATGTAAACTAGTGAAAGATATTCGAAATTCTGAAAAAAAATGGTTAAGCTTTAGGGAGAGACGGGTAGTATACAGTACGTACAGGAAACAAGAGAGAAGAATGATAGTGGACGACCAAGAAAGAAGTGCTTTGATTAAAAACGGTGTTGACAGGAATGCTGTCTTTCGCGCGCACTGTTTAATTTATACATCAAAAGAGCAATGATGGTATTAAAAGAAGGGTTTAGGAGTGGAATTAAAACTCAAGGCGAAAGGATGTCTATGATACGATTCGCTAGTGACAATGCCATTCTAATTTCTGAGCTTTTACGTCCGGATCACAGCATTGTACGATAGTGAAACATGTACCGTGTAAAAACCGGAAGACAAGAGAATCGAAGCATTTGAGACGTGGTGCTAAAGGCGAATTTTGAAAATTAGGTTGTCAGATAAGGTAAGAAATGAGGGGGTTCTGCACGAATCGTAGGGGAAAGGAAAGGGGAAAGGAATGTTTGGATAACACTGAAAAGGAGAGGGGACTGGATGATAGGAAATCTGTTAATATATGGGGGAATGACTTTCATGGTGGTAGAGGGAGCTGTAAAGGGCCAAAACTTAGTGGTGGACAGAAATTGGAATATCTCCAGCAAATAACTGAGGATGTAGGCTGCAAGTGATACTCTGAGATGAAGAGGTTGGCACAGGACAGAAATTCGTAGCGGGCCACATCAAACAAGTAAGCTAATGGCTCTAAATAAAAAAAAAAGAAGAAATAATTGTTGGAGGATGCTAATTGATAACTGGAGGAATCGAAGAGAAACTAGCTTAAAAATATTAATGGCGAAGCAAGCTTTCCAGTAAAAGGAACCCTTAATGTTTAGTAAAATGGCCCTTCATTTAAAGGAAAGTTTGGTTCAGTGCTCAATGCGGAGTGTTTTTCTGTACGGCTGTGAAGGATATTCATTGGAGAAGAGATAAAGAAACACAATTTAAGCTTTCTGTATGTGGATTTGGAGGAGAATGGAAAAATTAAAATTGGTGGATAAAGTGAAGAACAGTGAAGCAGCAGAGAGGGTAAAAAACCATATCTCTGATACTCTTAGTTACAAGAAGATAACGAACTGGCCGGGGAGGGGGGGGGGGAGGGATATATTCTACTACGAAATCGAATTCCAACTACAGTTCTCGAAGGTTCAGTGTCAGTAAACAAGAATATAAGAAAGAGAACAATATAAGTGGTAGATGAAGTGAAAACAAAAATAGATGCAAGACAACAAAGCAGGTAACGAGGAACCTGATAAGAGGGAGACAGCAATGGTGTTAGTAACCTGTCATTAGATAGAACAACTTGATGGTGTTGATGATGATGATGACGGTTATAGCGTCCCGCTGGCTGTGAAAGAGATAAAATATCCTATTATATTGATAGATACGGAAATCTTATCTGTATTTGGAATATTCTTTTCTTTGAGAGTGGTATGGAATATTAACAGTTGGATTCGTAATTGTGTGCCTTCATTCATTTCACCAGGAAGCAGGCAACAGCGACATTTACAGCGCTGGTGTGACGTGGAAATGTAATACGGGGCAGCGGGGATACTGTTTAGCTTGCATTTCAGTTCCTTACAAAATTACTCATTGTCAACTTTCGTGTTGGTGGAGACGTCCTCACCTCGCTCTATAAGGGTATTGTTTACGTCTCACCTAAATACCTCTTTCATTCCACTTTTTCACTGTGTTCTTCATGCGATGCCCTATTTAGTGGCAGTGGCAGCAATAAAAGTTGCCCAGAGTGGTGTGGGTGGATAAAGTGGGGAACAATGAAGTAACAGACAGACTAAAGACACATAAAAAAATCTCCTAACGGTGTTACGAAAAGACAGCCAACTGGGTATGGCATATCCTGGGACGAGAACGAATTCAGCAACTCCTATCGAAGGTTCAGTGTCAGGACGGAAGAATATAGGGAAGAGAACAATAAAAATGCTTACGTGCTCCTTTCCTTTAGTAAGCTGTGGATTGTTAAGAAATTTTTTCTGTTACTATACTGTGGGACACATGGGATCAACGCTTTTGGCTGTCCCGTAGAACAACAGCGTTAGAAAACGAGAGCTGCCCTCAAACTGAGGTTTGGTCTGAGCGCTTCAGTGCATTGCTAGTCATGGCACTGTAGGAGGTGGTATATTCTTGCTTTCCACTGACCTCTGAAGTAGCTTACCCAGACTTTTTTAAGGTAACTTATAGTAAAACTAGGATCACGCTGCCTCAGTGGGAAGAAGAGGAAAGTAACACAGAACAATGGAATGGCAGGAGATCTAATCTGGTATCTCTGAATTTTGTATCGTCCTTACCAGGGAATCAATCACCTGGCCATACAGAGAACCAGTATGACTAATTAGCACTATGTATTTAACTAGAGTATTCGTCTGTTTCAGGAGTTGGCTTCTTTGAAAAGCAATATGCTGTGCAGCCACACACTTGCAGCGTTGTCAGACCCCTCATATCGCCTTATAAAGCAACAATATTTTATTGTTCCACGATGGTGGATTTGAGACAATAGTTGTAGTCACATCGCTTCACGTCATAACGAAGCTTGGTTTCTTTCAGGCTAGCGATTGGTTACGTAAGAAAGAGCAGAACTCTCTGCTAAGCTGAAGAAACACGAAGTATACACGCCACGTTTCTTGGTCAGTGGATGAAGAACTATCAGGTGCCGGCTCGCATCAGCAAATAATGCAGATAAATGTGCATAGGAGAATGGAACTAACAGTGTAATTAATACAGAATGTTGAGTGAGAGTAAAACGGAAAAAGACTAAAGGAAAGAAAAGTAGCAGAAATCAGATCAGCTATAACCTGAACTTCAAAATGGAGCATCACGAAGTAAACGAATAAGGAATTCTGCTGCCTTGTACGAGAGATAACACATGACGGATCAAGCAAGAACGACATCAGAAGTAGACAAGCACTGGTAATTGGACATTGCTAGTCAAAAGAAGTATCCTAGTATCGCCCTTAATTTGAGGAAGAAATCTCTGAGAATGTACGTTTGGAGCGCAGTAATGTATTGTAGTTTTTTGTGGGCTATGGGAAAAACGGAAAAGACAACTGAAGCATTCGAGATTTGGTGCTTTTGAAGAATATTGAGCGGTAGGTGGCTGACAATTTAGAGTGTGAGGAGACTCTGCGGCCGGCATCTCGTGGTCGTGCGGTAGCGTTCTCGCTTCCCACGCCCGGGTTCCCGGGTTCGATTCCCGGCGGGGTCAGGGATTTTCTCTGCCTCGTGATGGCTGGGTGTTGTGTGCTGTCCTTAGGTTAGTTAGGTTTAAGTAGTTCGAAGTTCTAGGGGACTGATGACCATAGATGTTAAGTCCCATAGTGCTCAGAGCCATTTGAACCATTTTTGGGACTCAGCGCAGATTCGGCGAAGAAAGGAACTTGGAAAACGTTGACAAGAAAAAGGGATCGGATGACGCGATGTATTTTAACACATCATGAAATTACTTTCGTGGTACTGGTGGATGTAGAGGGTGAACACTGTAGGATAAAGTAGGGAATGGAATACATCCAAGAAAGAATTGAGGGCGTATAATGCAAGTGGTACACAGTAATGAAGTGGATGGCACAGGCGACGAATTCGTAACGAGTTGTATAGAACCGGAACTGATGAGTCAAAAAAAAATTAAATTCCTGTTTTGTATTACAGCTCTGTACGGTTTTCAGAGAACCCCTCCATTACCCAAGCGAAATAAACTGTCTCGAAGATTGTGACGAGTTTCAATCTTCTACCCAGATCTAATACCTTTTAACACAGTTAATTAAAAAAAGAGTGTTGGCAACGTAAGTCTTTAGCTAAAATGTCATTGTCAACAGCCATCTAGTTCATTCCTTTCTAGCGAACGACGTACCTGACGCGCTAATATGCACCTGCGACACCGTACATTAATTATGGAAATGTTGCAAAATTCATAGATGCAGTACATAATTAGAAATGAATTTATTCGCACTAGGTGATGATACTAAAAGGATAACAAATGGCTCTGACCACTATGGGACTTAACTTCTGAGGTCATCAGTCCCCTAGTTCTTAGAACTACTTAAACCTTACTAAACTAAGGACATCACACACATCCATGCCCGAGGCAGGATTCGAACCTGCAACCGTAGCGGTCGAGCATCTCCAGACTGTAGCGCCTAGAACCGCTCTGCCACCCCGGCCGGCAAAAGGATAACAGCTACTGAACTGAAAAACAGAAAATATTCTTACAGTTCTGATCGCAGTATAGTGCTTCCTGCTTCCCTCAAAGATTCTTTTTCTCCTGCGAAAAATATCAGCCACGTAAACCGCAACAGTGTAAGTGTATCACCCTGTACGTCAAGTAAACAACAAAGCTGTAGACAGTGGTGAAACGCTAATATTAAAACTGCTGCCTTTGCTAAAACGTTCGAACAGTGAAGAAGAGACTCACTTACGCCCTGTCACGTAATCAGAAAAGCGCGACGAACGGCTCTTTTGATTTCCACTGGCGACCACAGAGTCCCAATTACTGAAATATTCAGTTCTGACAGGCGGAAAGGCTTCCAACTGAAATCAGTACGATACAATTCCTACATGCATTTCCTTGTAGGTTTTAGCCGGCCGCGGTGGTCTAGCGGTTATAGGCGCTCAGTCCGGAACCGCGCGACTGCTACGGTCGCAGGTTCGAATCCTGCCTCGGGCATGGAAGTGTGTGATGTCCTTAGGTTAGTTAGGTTTAAGTAGTTCTAAGTTCTAGGGGACTGATGACCACAGATGTTAAGTCCCATAGTACTCAGAGCCATTTGAACCATTTTTTGTAGGTTTTACACCACGTGACTCAAAAATTTGAAGTTACTACAGGTGGTTATTTTGCACTTATTTTCTTAATGTATGCTTTAACATGTTGTTGGTGATTAAATCATGCACAACATAAGAAACTTGACACTTTACGATCATGGGATATATACATTTTCGTTGCTTCTAAGCGCTTTTCATCCACCCTCCTAGTCAAGAGGTCCCAATAACAATTCTTTGGAAGTGTGACTGTTGGCGAGAGTGAGCGGTAAGTCCTTGATAGATTGTGCATACAACAAACGATAGTGTGTAAGTTGCATTCGTTATTTGTGGAAACAGTGCAGCAGTACTAATTAAGGAGCAATTGAAACTATACTGCTAAGGACCCTAAGGTATCAGTCATTTTCATTTCTTTACTATCTAACCATCGACTACATGCAAATGTTTAGATCTAGCAATAACCACAAGAAATGACTTTACATTTGTGAGCAACGTGGCTCAAAATCAGAGGGCAAGAGATTGTGGACGCCTCTTCATACACTCCAGAGACTTTGACAAAGAAATGTGATCAAATTTCTTTGAGAATGCTCTTTGACGTGGCGCTAAAAAGTGGCATTACACTGTCGTCATATTTTTCGTCAAATTTCAAGATAGCAGACGACAATTTGTTCTTATGCTTTGCAGTTGCTAGTACCACAATTGCACTGTATTTGTATACGAAAGAAAAGCGGCGTAAAAAAGGAAACACACCTGTATGAAACCCTAGATATTACGTCGAGATAGTAAAAGCATTTAGCAAAATTTGTTACAGAGCTGCAAGTGGAGGAAGTCGAGTTTAAGTTTATAAATAACTTGCACATGGATGAGGGAGTATGTCAGTATATGCTTCATAAAGTGGCTTCTTATATTACAAAACAGAATAATCTGTTGAGAAATGTTATATGTGCAAAAGAGAAGCAAACTCTGACACTGTCATTTCTTGATACAACACAGCACATTAACCAAAACAATTCGAGAAACGTGTGAAGCGATTTATGAATCACTGAAGGGGAAATCTGTGAAGGTAAATAAATGTACACTATATGGCTAACAAGAACTGTTATTAGTTTTGAGTAATTTAACTAACGGAATTAGTTTTCCAACAACTCTAAAATTAATAAAAAGTATGAAACAGATGAAGCGCTTTTTAACTTGTGGCATCCAGAGTTCAAAAATAGACAAAGTAGGATGGAAAACTAAGAAAGAATTTTTTATTTTAGAGTGTGAGCACTTCCTCTATTCCGGCTTGCTGGAAAGCTGCCTCGATGTTTCCAGATACAGAGGTGGATGGCAGTAGCTGTGATTGTAGACATGAAGTCGCCTGCAACGTATTTCGCCTGCCCATCAGCACACAATTAACAGCATGAACTATGTCCCTTCCTCACCTCCCATCCTTATCGAAGCAAGAAAAAAGAGTAGAATGAAGACACCAACTTTGAAGCCATGCCTACAAACATACTACACAGACGTCAATTAGCCGTAGCAACGCCAGTGCTCTGAGCGGTTACATTTCACATTGCAGTGAACCGAAGACGAACGACTTCTATGATCAAATCTACGGCGAAATTTGATCATATTTATTTGACGACAGGCGAGATTTGACAAAGTTACCTATTACACCATTAAATTTCTTTGACATATATATTTGACATATCAACACTGACAAAGAAATATGATATTGTAATACCGGACTTAGCAGTGGTGGACCAAATTTATGTTTGTGGCCGCAACTGAAACTCAAGGAAACGCAACAACCCGTTTTTGACCCTTATCCACCTACATTTGGAAGATTCTCCACAGGCGTACGGTGCAGAAAGCCACCGGAAATGCGGCGGCTCCTTTGATTCCAAAAACCCAGAAGACGCGGGAAGTTTAACTGAATGGCGGCCACCCGCGACGATTTACGGCACCTAGCGCCACACCACGTCGTGCCCTAGCGCTCACCTGTCCGGGATTAATTGAGAGGTGCCTCTACAGACGGCAGAAGAGCCCCCTCCCCAAGATATATCATCAGAATCACTGCGCTGCATACTATGTCTGTTCAAAAAATTCCGCGCCAGTGGTGTGTTGGAGCGAAATGTCGCTGGCATCCCTCCACACACATTTGTTTCATGCGTAACTGCTGGAAGTTTCATTGTTTTATATCGGTTACTTATTGTTCAGTGCTGTATTGTGTAGAACGTTGTGTCGCACAGCTTGCGAATTTGGAGTGGCAGCCTTAGACGAGCAAAGCATCAGCATTACGTTTTACGAGAAACTCAAGAAAACCTGTACAGAGACACACCGAATGATGCAGAAAGCCTACGATGATGGGTGCTTCAACCGTACGCGATGTTACGAATTGTTCACACGATTTGAAAACAGCAGGACGGAAGTTCAATACGACCCTCATTGAGGACGCCCTTCGACGTCTACTGACGACGATCATGTCAGGAACGTCAACGAAATTGTGCGTGCCTATCGAAGACGGAGAGATCGAGTGAGTACAGAAGAGTGTAAGTAACATTTCACTTGGATCATTTCATTAAATTCTGACACAACCTGTTGGAATGCATCATGTTGCCGCCAAGTTTGTCCCACGACCCGTGAGTCACCTTGAAATCTGTGAAGAGCTTTTGGATCGCGCAAATGAGAACGAGGTGTTCCTTAACAGAATCATAACTAGTGATGGGACATGGTCTACATTTATGGAGTTGAGATCAAGGTTCATTCTTCACAACAGGTCGGGAAGGGTTCTCCAAGACGAAAAACAGATTTTCACGTCAGTTCAAATGTCAAAGCCACGTTGATAGTTTTCTTTGACGGAATCATGAATGCGAGCCACAGGGACAAACTGTTAATCAATGGTAGTATCTGGACTTTTTGAGGCGCCTGCGAGAGAGTGTGAGATGGAAACGGCCTGAAATGTGGCTGTTGCATCACGATAACGCGTTGCACAAGAAAGGAAATCACTGCGCTACCTCATCCTCCGTACTCTCCAAACCTGGCGTCTGCGGACTTTTTTCTTTTTTTTTAATTTCCAAAGTTGAAAAGCGCATTGAAAAGACGAAAAAATGGAAATGAGCGTTTGGCGTCATTGGCCTGGATGCCCCTTACTGAGCAGGTCCGACCGCTTTGGTGCAGGTCTTATTACATTCGACGCCACATTAGGCTACATGCGCGCCAGATGGGGATGAAATGGTGATGAAGACAACACAACACCCAGTCCCTGAGCGGAGAAAATCCCCGACCCAGTCGGGAATCGAACCCGGGCCCGTAGGAAGACAATCCGTCACGCTGAACACTCAGATATCGGCGCGAACGAAAAGACGAAGGTCAACGATAGACGAGATAAAAGAAAATTCGCAGACGGCCCTTCGAGCGATCCAGCAAGAGGCGTACCGAGACTGCTTCCAGGAGTGGAAACGGCCTTGGGGGCGATGTATCAAGTGTGGAGGAGAGTATTTCGGTGGAAACCACGCACAATAAGGAAAGGAAGCGTAGAAAAATTTTGTGGATAAAGTTGCAGAATATTTCGAAAAGATCTCGTATAATGATCACATCCCAAATTAGGTGACAACCTCTGCACTATCAAAAATTTAATTGTATCACAAATTGTCCACTGATTGTTCCAAAATGTTTGTCTCAGCTGGAGCCGCATTTTTGTATGACCAAATGGCGAGGGGAAAATTCTTGTTACCTACAACAGCATCACTATTAATCACTGAGTAGTGAGCCATTTATCACGCTATTCTTTCCACACTTAAAAGTCGGCTGAGCCCTGAGCTTGTAGGGACATTACGAGTGTCCCTTAGTGTCTTACGAGAGCTGCGGAAGGAATACTGCGAATTCTGTGGAAAGCGGTATACTGTCTTGCTAATCGCAAAGGCTGAGCCATCTGCGATGGATACCGGGACATGCTGATTGTAGGGGCAACGACTGTGCAGACTAACACGAAAATGGAGCAGAATGTACTTCGCACCGACGGACCCCTACCTTACAGTTCATGGAGCACTCGCCAAACAAGCAAAAACGGAATAGACGGTGTTAGTGGACGTGAACTGTAACATAAAATGCACTTTGTGTTGAGTGGTTCTGCAACTGATTCCTCGCCACTCTTTGTTTCAGAGCTCGGCGTTTCCGATACACTTTTCTCTGTAAGTGTCCGTACCACTTTAGTCTGCTCTCTTTTATCTTTTTCCCCATGGGTCCCACTGTCACAGCTCCTCTAACAAATTCATTTCTAATCCTGTCCTTCCTTGTTACCCCACACATCCACCTCAGCATCCTCATTTCCGCCACTTCCATCTTCCTTTTCTGTGCTACTGTGATTGGCCATGTCTCTGCCCCGTATATCATAGCAGGCCTTACCACCGACTTGTACAATTTCCCTTTCAACCCAATGCTCACCTTCTTGTCACACAACCCTCCACTCATTTTCCTCCAGTTGTTACAACCGCAATTTATTCGGTGTTGTATCTCGCTTTCCAGTGCTCCGTCCCTCTGTATGTACGATCCCAGGTATTTAAATTTGCAGACCGATTTCAGCTCATCATCCTGGATCTTGCAAGACCTCATCTGCACATCCTTCAGGGCTAAATATTCTGACTTTGTCCTGCTAATTTTCACCCCTCTTTCTTCTAGTGCCTTCCTCCAATCCTCCAGCTTTCCCTCAAATCTGTCGATGCTCTGCTCACAAAGAATCACATCATCCGCAAACATCATATTTCATGCCGCTTCCTTTTTCACATCTTTCACCAGCACATCCATAATCAGGTCAAAGAGGTAGGAACTAAGCGCAGACCCTTCATGTAACCCTACTTTTACTGGAAACTCCTTTGTCATTCCCACACTACCTCTCACTTCTGTCATTGCTTCTCTGTACATTTCCTAACGATATTTTCTCTATCACACGTTAAAATCTCCAAAACTTGAACAACGAAAATTGTGGTGCTCTCAACTTCCGCCCTGTGTACCGATCAGGTGTTATGGTAGAAATAACACATGAAAGTCAAAACGTTTCGTGAAATAGAATTCTAATGACGTTCATCTTTAAGTGTTGTACATAGTTGATTTGCAGTTACGCATGCATACCTGCAGCGAAACTGCCACGTCATTGATGTTGTCAGCAATGGAAAGCGAAATATAGTAACAGAGCCGTCGAGGGCAACAAACGCTGTTTATTAGCATGGTTTTTCCACTTACTTTCGTCTAAGAGTAAACGGCCCTTGCTTTGCTTTCGTTTGTCACCGTCACAAAAATATCTGAAGCGTACCTGATTTTCAGTCTCTTCGTTTTGAATTGCGTCCTTTATCACACGGAAACCAAATTTTTTTTGAGCATGCCTCGAAGAACGCTGACAGCGATTATGATAATCCCATTGCTGTTTTGAAAGGGATATTTAAATGTTAACTGAATGTAATTCCAAATAATTATGAGAGCTATAATTGGGGTTAGAGGAATTTACAATGCAGATTTTGTAATGCAAAACATTTCGCATCTGAGATTACTTTACGCGATAAGATGGCACAAACTTTGTGTTGTCATAAGGTAAAAATTAATTGCTGCTGTTAACACAAGATATACTTTCTAATGCTCTCTATCAAGAACGAAGTTCAAATGATGGAACGGTTTAAAAGAAATCAAAGAATTATTAAAAATACTCGTAGCTACAATGCAGCAATTGCTATAGGTCGTTTCTGAGGCTAAGATTTGAGATACGGTTTTACATGTGGTGTATCACGTTAAGGTACATGACATTTTTTGTCACAGGTTAGGCCCAGTGGCTCAACAGGTTGAACTAGACCACAAGCGATGTGAGGGGTCCACTTGTAGGTGGAGCCCGATGTTGTAATGTAATTCATGGAAAATGATCTGAAACGATTGTCATATGTAGAAGAGATTGTGTTTTTGACAGCACTGAAGCAAAGATGATGCTTGAGTGGCAGAATCAACTGTAAGTAGGAGCCCGTGGAGCGCAGTAGCACATGCCATTGCATTTAGGGTGGAAGGTTTAAAGCTGATGGCTAGCTGTCAGCTCTATGGACACAGCATAATACAATTTTTATAAAATGAAGTGATGAATTATACTGTAACTCAAAGATAAAGCAACTGGAACAAGTTCGTAAGGTAATGAAATTTTCTATATTTTATTTTCAGTATGCAGCAAAGCAGTTTGTAGATTTCGCTGAATTTTAAAATACTGACCCTTGGATGTAGGAACCAAGTATTTTCCATCATATTTAATGTATAGGTTGACTAGTTTAAGACCCCAAATACAGAGCCCCTAATGACATCCCTTTTGACAGCAAAAGATGTAAAAATTAGGTATCCTGACCTTGCGGTAGCTACTGGCAACAGAATAGTAACACTATGAAAGTTTGACCAACATAAATACTACGGACCTAACAACATCTATTCCACGGAAAGAACTAAATGAAAGGCTATCAGATGATCAATTAATCTATGAAGCATGAAACTCTAAATAATGAATTCAAAATATATGCTTTACGAAGGTTAAAACCCAGACGAGATAGAGTGATCAGAGATCACATTTATCTAAGAAAAGAGTTGTAGCTACATCGAGCCATATGTTCGCTGCGACTACAATGAAAAACTTCAATGGAGGTAGACGTCGCGATAAGAAGCACGCTTATTGACCGATATTAGATTGTTTCAGACCGATCTGTAATATTAAAAGTTTTTAATGTACCGTCTTGACGTATTAGTCAAAGTTCTGAAGAAAGGTGGTAGAACATTTACCGTTTGGCTAGACAACGGGATATTCTACGCGAGGGAAAAGTAACTCGTGTGATACTTAATCAATTCTGGGACTTAGTCATCGTGATCTGTGATTGTCGCGAACATTGAAGGACACAGCAATGTACCAGACGCCGACATAAACTCTACAAATGGACTTGAGTAGGAAACATAGACCCGAAGTCATGAAGAATTCACAGGTACGCCATATTGTCGGAAGCTGTAGTCAATGTAAGAATTGATTATGCAAATCGTAGCTTCAGTTCCCTGAATGACAGATCGGTGTGCTTTGCAGTGCAGTGGTTAGATAATCCAGAAGTTCAATAAACTCAGTTATGGCTTTAATACTTCGTGTCGTCTGCATCATTTAATTGAACTTTATTGTGTAACTGTGAATAATTATTTTCTTGATAGGACGCCAACGCTAAAGGTGACTGAGGGACATTATTAACAGGCAACAGTAATTGAACATTGTATTACAACGCTTTGTGTACGTTATATAGAGAATACACTATCTCTGGATTTACGACGTAGGAATTATTGAATTAGCGCCGTAGCGACGCATTAACCGACGCTATAATACTTCACAAATCAACATCCTCGCAAGACTATAATGTGAAATCGGCTTGATTGGTGTAATTTATCACTCGGGATATCATATTATCTACGTCTGAAGATTTGCAAACCGGGCATAAAAACCACTGTTATCAAGTTTCGCGTAAGCCTATTAGCCCGTCTCGAACACGCGAAGGATAGTTGGTTTATTGTTTCAGATAAAGTGAGTTGTTGCGGTACCGAGTTGTGCAGTCGCTGTGTGTAGCAGTAAAGAAGACAGACATCCTTCGAACACCATTGCTTCAATTATAAGCGAGGGCCGCTTATGCATTTCGGCGTGCTGCTCCATCGATACGAGGATATCTGTTAAAGGGAGAAAGTATCGGAAACTAATCAAACAAAGCGAGGAGTTTATTTTACCAGTTACAGATCGGCGTTGTCGCGATCGACGGACGCCGATCTGTGGCAACCAGACTTGAACATCCATTTCCATGGAGTCGACACACACACACACACACACACACACACGCGCGCGCGCGCGCGCGCGCGCGCCACACTAGATATACCTGATTAGTAATATTTTGTGTGTTTTGTAATCCTGATAAAGAGAAGTTAAATTTTGGAATCTATTCCAAATATTTTTAATTACGACAGTAAGTGATGATTGTAGAACAGCTGAGAAGTTCAATGATTTTGAAGTTAATATAAAATGCTTCATATTAGATTTGGTGAAGGAGATACTTTATTTTTAATACAATTTTCAAACTGAAGCATTTGGTCTTAGGACATCCCGTATCAGTATCTCATCCTCTTTCATGTCGTGTTTATCTGAATAAAAAGAATACCTTTTTAAAGAAATCGTTTTTCAATCAGAGTCAGAAAAATATTTATGTGCCAGAATCAGGAAAGTGTTAATGTTTGTAACAGCTTCAATGCGGGCAGCATTGGACAGCCAATATCCAATATTTTCACTGAACATTTTCAAGGTTATTCAGTTATCAGCTAATCTACTGATATTCTCTGTATTAAGCTATTTTACGACCGACATTGCACTTCGTTGTGCCAGAGTTGAGTATTTTCTGTACCCACTGTGGAGAGAATAGAATACCAAGATTACACCCTTTGCGACTGTAGAGCTAAGGAAAATTTATTTTATTGTTCATTTGCCCAGGGAATTTTGTCAGTTTATTGCACAGGGCCATAGAACTCGGTGCTCACGAGACTGGGTAAATTTCAGAGGGCTTGATTTCATTATGGGCATTGCATATTGGTTTTCCAGATTAGATCTTTTATTTTTTTTTTTTATTTCTATTCCTTGTATTACAGTAAAACTCATTAAGCACACTATTGGCTCAACAACACATCACACAGTAAATTTGCGTAACGCAAACATTACGCATTTCATATGCAATGGGAAACAAAAACACAAAAATATTTTATATAGAACGTTACAGCGGTACCCCCAAAAGTCTTTCCCTAATAGCGAACATTCATGAGGCCTAAAATATGACACAAACACAGACACTTTTTTATCTTGGGTTGCATATGTCATATTCTCTTTTTTTGTGTCCATACGTATGTACCCTTTCTTTGTTCGTTACAGAGCCCAACGACATAGCAACAGCGGAGTTGGACACCATTGGCAAACAACAAATACTTAAACCAGGAGAAAGTTCAGTGTGTCGTCTGGTATTACGAGGCGAATGCACCAAAAACCGTCCAGAAAAAGTTTAACATAATATACCATAGACAGCGAACAGATGTTAAGAGCATCAAGTTGTGTAGTGTGAAGTTTAAGGGAAGAGGGAGCGTCTGAGAGCTGCCTGGAACACGCAGGTGCTGACCTAGAGCGCTGACATTTCAGACGGAGAGACACGCCTTCGTGAGAACTTCCGAGAAGTCAGTCCGCAGAGCTTCACGTGAGTTGGAGATTCCGAAGACATCACCGCACCGCATGCTACATATAAATTCTTTTCCTTGCTTACAACGTCCAGATCGTGCTGTCCGTCCAACCAGCCGATTACGGTGTTTGTTATAGCATTACTGTTGCTTTGCTGGCTGAGCCTGAGGAAGAGTGTCTGAAACGTTTCCTTTTATCAAATTAGACCACGTTCCATTTGAACTGTGTTGTCAACCGACACAATGCTAGCATCTGTGAGTCCGAGAATCCCCACATTGTTGTTGAGACCGTCAGAGAGAGACCCAAGCTTAACGTCCACTGCGTTCGTCGGCAGAATTAAATCATACTACCTTTCTTCTTCAGTAAAATAGCAATCACAGCCAATACCAATCTCAATTTGTCGCAGTTATTTGTTGCGCCACAGATTCAGGATATCCGAACTTAATTTTCCAACAAGATGGTGAATCACCTCACTGGGGATTAGATGTTCGTGTCTATTCGGATGCCACATTTCTGGGAAGATGGATCGGGTATGGGGTCCTACTAAGTGGCCTGCGCCATCACCGGACGTGACATCCTTAAAAGGTTCAAATGGCTCTGAGCACTATGGGACTTAACATCTGTGGCCATCAGTACCCTAGAACTTAGAACTACTTAAACCTAACTAACCTAAGGACATCACACACATCCATGTCCGAGGCAGGATTCGAACCTGCGACCGTAGCAGTCGCGCGGTTCCGGACTGAGCGCCTAGAACCGTGACATCCCTAGATTTCTTCCTTTAGGATTATGCCAGGGAGCAGGTTTACCAAACATCAGTGAATTACATCGCAGCATTAAAGCGCAGAATTGCTGACCTTATAACATCCTTGATCATGAAACCTTGAGAACCATATGGCTGGAGTTGTAATATAGCCTAGACGTCCCTCGGGCAGCGAAAGGAGTTCATGTCGAAATTTGTTAATTACATTTGTGTGCACAAAAAATTGAGTATGTTATCTGCCTTTCGAGAAAAAATACTAGCGTCATATTTTCTGCCCTTCGCATGTTTGTACAAGGAAGGAAGGAAACTGGCCTTAACATCCCGGCGAAAGTTTGGATTGTGTCAAGGATGGGAACGAAATTGGCCGTGCCCCTTCAAAGGAACAATACCGGCATTTGCGTGGACCGATTTAGGGAAATCACGGAAAACCTAAATCTTGACGGCAGGACGCTGGCTTGAACCTTCATTCTTCCGAAGTCGTGTCCAGTGTGCTAACAACTGCGCCACCACGCTCGGTTGGACGTCTGTTATCAGCGAAAGACTTTTGGGACCTCTGTATATTAACAATTTGAGAAATTTACTTTAACGATGCAGTCAGTCTAATGGATCTGGTGTAGTAATTACCTTGCGTCGTGATGTACTGTATTGTAATGAATTCCTGTCTGTGTTGTTGTGTGACACAATCAGATCAAGTGCTTTTCCCGAAACAAGTAAAATAAAATAAGATATTCGTAAAAACTGCCCCAAGTGCGCCACTAAATGCAGTGATGCAAGTCACGGTGCTCCAAATGCGCACGGGATACCAAATTGCGAAACGATTTGGAAACTTTCGAAAAGTATTACACGAAAGAAACCGTTATTGCCCCTAAAGAACATTTGTGTCTACCTCTACAACTACATACATGCTCTACAAGCCACCGTACGATGCATGGCAGATCGTACCCTATACCACTACTAGTCATTTCGTTTCCTGTTCCACTCGCAAATAGAGCGAGGTAAAAGCGATTATCTGTATACCTCTGTATGAGCCCTAATTTCTCGTATCTTATGTTCGTGATCCTTATGCTCAATGTATGTTGACGGCAGTAGTATCGTTAGGCAATCAACTACAAATGCCGGTTTTCTAAATTTTCTGATTAGCGTTTCTCGAATAGAAAGTCGCCTTCCATCCAAGGATTCCTATTTGAGTTTCAGAGGCATCTCCGTAACTGTTACGTGTTGTTCCAACCTACCGGTAAGAAATCTAGCAGCCCATCTCTGAACTGCTCCGACGTCTTCCTTCAATCCGACCTGCAATGGATCTCTAACATTCTAGCAGAACTCAGTTCGCATCAGAGTTCTATAGCAGTCTCCTTTGCAGGTGAACCACTCTTTTCTAAAATTCTCCCAATAGACTAAAGTCGACCATGCACCTCATCCACCATAGTTCTCACAAGCTCGTTTCATCTCATGTCGCTTTGCAACGTTACGCCCAGACGTTTAAACGACGTGACTGACTCCAGCTTGACACTACTAATACTGCACCCGAACATTACAGTTTTGATCTTAAAAGCATGGCCAGTTCGTTTCCCGTTCGAAATCCCAAAATAGCACCCATCATTCTCAATTGTTCATTGGATATATTGCAGTTTCTCTCCTTATATTGCAGTCTCTGTCCTCTTCTACAAATTTCGCCCTCTTCAGCTTCCTTTAGGGCCAAGGAACTCATTCTGTGATATCTCAGTTCGTGCCTTACCATCTTCTATTCAGTGTTTTTCACATATTCCTTCGTGCACGTTTATACGTGAATATCTTCATTCCTTGTCCATACACATTTCCAGCACATTGATCAACGTCTTTTCCGGCTCTTCCATACACTATGATTGACTTTCACATAAAGCTTAATACTACAGACGTACATTCTCACAAATTAGGTCCTATTTTTGGTACTGGTAGACTTCTTTGGCTGTGCTAGCCTACTTCCTATACCCTTGTCGCTTTGTCCGTCATACTCTATTTTACTTACAAGGTAGCGAAATTCCATCACTTCGTCTGTTACATGGTACCGAGCTCTGTTATTTTGTCAATAAACCTATTGCTGCTGTTTCTCCTCACTTTCGACCTTTTCTTCTTTATTTCTGTTCGTTCCAGTCACTACGTAGTACAAATGTTTCTCACTTTCACTGATAACAGCAGGTCCATCAGCGAACGTTTGCACTGTTACCCTTTCTCTGAGAATTTCATTCCCTCTCCAGAACCCATCTTCTATTTCATTCATTTCTTCTTCAAACTCCACGTTGCACAACACAGTAGAGAGCCTTGCAGTACACCGTTTGTAATCGGAATGCACACATCTTCTTTCCCTTAATCTTATACCGATATTTCTGAGCATTTCGTACGCCTTGCACCACTATATTTTCTTGAACACTTCCTTTACGTTGCGATTATTCAAGCGTTTCTTCCTTTACCGATCGCAACGTCACAACTACCTCTCTGTATCTAAATCAGACTGACATGTACAGATCCTTTCTTACGTCCCGTTTTTCATTGTTTATACCTGTCAGCAAACTGTATGCACAGAGCTAATTGTAAAGTTATTCTGCGATAATTCTCATATTTATCTGTCTTTGGTTCTTCCAAAAGTCCGATAGGGTGTCATGGATACTACATATTAACCTGAATAACGGTTTGTTTGCCACCGCTGCTTTAGAAATTCGTAATGAATGTTATCGTACTATATCTGCATACATACTTCGCAAGCCACCGTATCGCATATGGCGGATGGTACACTGTTGCACTATCAGTAATTTCCTTTCCTGTTCCACTCAAAAATAGATCGAGGGAAAAAACTACAGCCGCGCGGAATCTGCCGAGCGGTGTAAGGCGCTGCAGTCATGGACTGTGCGGCTGATCCCGGCGGAGGTTAGAGTCCTCCCTCGGGCATGGCTGTGTGTATATGTACTTAGGATAATTTAGGTTAAGTAGTGTGTAAGCTTAGGGACTGATGACCTTAGCAGTTAAGTTCAAATGGCTCTGAGCACTATGGGACTTAACATCTGTGGTCATCAGTCCCCTAGAACTTAGAACTACTTAAACCTAACTAACCTAAGGACATCACACACATCCATGCCCGAGGCGGGATTCGAACCTGCGACCGTAGCGCTCACGCGGTTCCAGACTGAAGCGCCTAGAACCGCACGGCCACACCGGCCGGCAGCAGTTATGTCCCATAGGATTTTACAAACATTTGAACATTTTGTAAAACAACTGTCCATACGCCTCTGTACGACCGCCTATCTCTCTAATCTGATCTAAATGGTCCTTACGCGAAATGTACTTTGGAGGCAATAGAATGATTATGCACTCAAATGCCGGCTCTATAAATTATTTCAGTGGTGTTCCTCGAAAAGAAGGTCGACGTCCCTCAAGTGATTCCTATTTAAGTTTCTGAAGCATCTCCGTAATAGTGTTGTACTGTTCGAAACCAATGGTACCAAATCTAACAGTCCGCCTCTGAATTTCTTCGACGTCTTCCTTTAATCTAACCTGGTTCGGATCCCAAACACTCGAACAGTACTCAACAACGGCTCACACTATTGTCCTATATACGGTAACCTTTACAGATGACCCACACTTTTCTAAAATTCTCCCAATAAACCGAAGTCGACCATTCGCCTTTCCTGCCACAATCCTTAGATACTCATTCCATTTCATATTGCTTTGCAACATTGCGCCCAGGTATTTAATAGACGTAAGTGTGTCAAGCAGGACAGTACTAAGGCTGTACTTTAAGACTTTGGATTTGTTTTTCCTACTCATCTTCATTAATTTAAATATTTCTACGTTTAGAACTAGCTGCCACTCATCACACCAACTATAAAGTTTGTCTAAGCCGTGTACCCTTCTATAATCACTCAACGACGACACTGTTCCATATACCACAACACCATCAGCAATCAACCGCAGACTGCTGCTTATCCTGTCCGCCAGATCATTTACCTATACATAAAAAATAGCACGGATTTTATCGCACTTCCGTGGGTCTCTCCTGACGTTACGCTTCCCCTGATTAACACTCTCCGTCGAGGACAACATACTGGGTTCTCTTACTGAAGAAGTCTTCGAGCCACTCATGTACCAGGGAACCTATTACGTATGCTTTTACCTGCGTTAACAGTCGGCAGTGTGGCACCGTGTGATATGCGTTACAGAACTCTACGAATGTGGAATCCGCCTGTTGCCCTTCATCCATCGTTCGCAGGATCTCACGTGAGAAATGGGCAAGCTAATTTTCACAAGAGCGATTCTTTCTAAAACGCTGCTGGTTAGTGGACATAAGGTTTTCCCTCTCCAGGAAATTTATGATATTCGAAATGAGAACATGTTCACGAATTCTGCAGAAAACTGATGTTAAGGATATTGGTATGTAATTTTGTGGGTCCGTTCTTTGAGAGATTCGCAATAAATGCAAGCTACGTAAGGGGCCAATGCTGCAGATTACTCTTTGCAAAACGAAAACGAGATTCCATCAGGTCTTGGCGACTTATTTGCATTTAATTCTTTCAGTTGTTTCTCCATACTATGGATGCCTATTCATTGTTCTTCATAGAATGGCTGTGTAATGGTCAAACGGCGGTATATTTGTACCGTTCTGCTGCGTGAACTTGAATATTGGTCCGTAATCTTGTGGCTCCGTTCTTTACCCTTCATGTGCTCGGAAGTTAAATTCACTCTTTTCCAGTCCGTTGGGACTTTGCTCTAGATGAGAGATTTGCGATAAATGCAAGCTAAGTAACGGGCCACCTCTGCTTTAGAAATTCAGAAAGATCGTGATATATCACTTCTGTCTCACATTTTCGCAAGTCTTTCACACCTCTGTCAAACTCCAATATTGGATCGACTACGTCTTCCAAATCGACTTCAGTTTCTTCTTGTGTCACAACGGCAGACAGTTCCTTCACGTCGTACTTTTTCCAGAACCTGTCTTCTCCTCTCCATTTAACAATGGTATTTCTTTTGCATTTCTAATACTGACGCCCTTGCGGTTAATTTCACTGAACGTTTCTAATAACTGATCTTTCAGTAAAAGTTTGTTTCATTTTCGGTTGAACAACTGAATTTTCGACGTAATGCCATTTATGTGAATATACAGGGCATCTCACGCACTTCGTAAACGGTGTCCTGGACGTTGCTTGGGAACTAACGCTCCAATAGGAGGGATGAAAGTAACAGTGTAACAGCCCTGCAGTGGTGACCGCAGAATAAGCTCGGCCGGCTGGTTTCTTGTGTGCTATGGAAACCTATGTCCAGCGGACGTGGAAATTGAGCTTGCTAGTTAGTAGTGTTGCTCCGTGTACTTGTTGGGGATATGTGAACAAACATTTTCCAGCGTGCATAGTGGCGCATAAGATATGACGTGCAGAGTACATTAGAATCTGTGGAATATACATGTTCCGTGTTTGTTGATGGGCAATGTAATATATTTGCGTAGCCAAATGTATTAATATGTGCTGTGCGAATTAAGAAAAGGTTTATTTTGTCCCTTAAATAATTGTTACTTGGAATTTAGCTGTGTTAATCTGCATAAACTACAACTGGTTATGGGCCCAGCTACTGAGTTAAAGCGAAATAATAAGCTTTAAGGTGACATGTATTTGCGCAAAAGGTGCGCAGAAGTTCGTATAAAGTCTGATTGTGTACGCTATACGAAGAAGAAAAATAACTGTAAAATGAATAAAACACAGATACCGCAAATAGAGCGGCTTGTACGGCGCGAAAATTAAGCGACCTGGAAAACTGGCGTTGAGGCATATTTGCACTTGGATGACTTATGGGACGACGTAAACGGTAAATTGGAACCTACGGAATCAAGTTTTGCTACTAAGTATCGGAAGGTGAAATCAAAACTAATCCTATTGATTGATCCAGTGAATTATATTCACATAGAACAGGCTAAGTCAGCAAAGGAGGTATGGGACAAACTGAAAAACGCATTTGAAGATGGTGGTTTAACCAGAAAAGTAGGATTATTTCCTGAGCCGATAACCACAAGATTGAATAAGTGTAAAAGCGTGGATGAATATGTCAATAAAATAACTTAAATCTCCAATCGCCAGAGGTATATTGGTTTTGAAATTGCGGATGAATGGATTGGAACTTAAGTATTTGCTGGACTACCGGAGAAATATTCGCCAATGATTATGGGTTTGGAAAGTTCGGAAATACCCATTACAGCGGATAGTGTTAAAGTAAAGATTCTACAGCACGTGAAGAATGAACCAGATTCAAATGCTTCAGAAAAAGAAACAGCATCGGCTTTATACTCTAAGTACAAGAAGAAGAAGTCAATAAGATGTTTCGGATGCCAGAAAATTGGACGTATTGCTTCACAGTGTAACGAAAAGTTAAGTATAAAGGAAAAGAAACATGTTAATTCTAGTAGTACTGAGAGAAAGACTACAGACTAAAGAAAGGCATTTTATGTTTTTTACTCTTTCAATGAAGCGAGTGACGATCATGCAGAATGGTTCCTAGATTCAGGAGCATCTGTGCACATTACGAAAGCTCCGTCAGGTTTGCATGATGTTCAGTCAAGGACCTACATTGGAATTTCCACAGTTGATGAAACTAAGTTAAGATGTGAACTCGCAGGAAAAGTGGATCTTAATTTGCTTGTGAATCGGGAAAAGGAAATTGTTTCTGCTCATGATGTTCATCATGTAACAAATATTGCAACTAATCTGCTGTCAGTAAGCGAAATAGTAAAAAAGGGTAATAAAGTTATCTTCAATATAGAGCGAGCCAAAGTGATAGACTCTTGTGGTGATGTTGTATCTACTGCAAGTAATGTAAGAGGTATTTAAAAAGTGAATACAATTAAAAATACTGCTGAAACAGGAAATCACTCTGTTTACGCTGCAAAAGGTTTCTTGTGGCATAGCAGACTTGGAGATCTGAATAGGAAACGTACGGCTTTACTGAATAATATGGCATCTGGGATGGAAAATTATGGAATGAACAATGTCCAGTGTGAGGTGTGGTTGAAGGGAAGCAGGCTAGGTTGCCATATAAATCGAGTCAGAGCAGATCTACCGAAGTCTTGCAACTCATACACTCAGATCTCTGTGGACCTATGGGGAAAAATCATTAGAAATAGCTTCTATTTTCTGACATTCATAGATGATTTTTCTAGATACATGTATGTTTATTTTAAAGGTAGCAAGGATGAAGTGAATGATATATTTGTTGTTTATTGCAACAGGGAATAAAATTAAAATTATAAGATCAGACAGTGGATCAGAATATGTAAACAGAGAGTTTAATGAACAGTTGAATGGAATGGGTATTAGGCATGAGACTACCATTCGCTACAGTCCTTCTCAGAATGGAGTTGCAGAACGAGCCAACAGAACCATTGTAGGAAAGGCAAGAAATATGTTAAGCGATGCTGAGCTACCCAAGGTTTCTGGGCAGAGGCTGTGTCAACAGAAGTGTATTTAATTAACAGATCATCTACCAAAGCTGTGAGACACAAGACAACTTATGAAGTATGGACTGGGAAGAAATCGGACCTAAAGCACTTAAAAGTCTTTGGATGTGAAGCCATGGTACAGATTCCAAAACCATTAAGAGGAAAATGGGATGCAAAATCTCAACAATATATATTTTTTGGCTACTGTGAGGATTCAAAAGGTTACAGAATTTATAATCCTGTGAGGAATAAGTAGTAGAGATGCACTATTTTTAGAGGATTATAGTCCTAAAAGAAAGGAAAGTAGTCAAAATGATACAGTAATGCAACCAAGCATAATGTGTGATAGTGCTGAAACAGAGATGGAAACTGAAACAGCTGAATGTGTTGACTTTAACTCTGATGTGCTGCCCGAGAACTGAATTGAGAAAGAAGATCCAACAGAGGAAGTCAGTTTAAGGCGGTCTTCACATATAGCAAAACCAAAAGAATATTCAGAGTATGAAATGTATGCAGCCCAAACAATCAACAATGAACCAGTCACAGCTGATGAAGCCTTAGCAAGTTCAAATGCTCAGGATTGGAAAAAGGCTATTCAAAAGGAGCTGAAATCTTTTGTGGATAATGATACATATGAATGGGTTGACATGCCTGAAAATAAAAATCCACTAAGAACAAGATGGGTGTTTAATATTAAAAACCCTGGGAGTACAATACCAAAATTCAAAGCCAGATTGATAGTTAAAGGATATTCCCAGAAAGAAGGGTTAGATTTGCAATGAAACTTTCTCAGCAGTGGTGATGTCCTCATAAGATACCTTATAGCTTTTGCAATAAGCGGACACTAATTAATTCATCAAATGGATGTGAAAACAGCTTACCTGAGTGGAAGGCTGGAAGAGGAAATATTTGTGATTCCACCAGATGAAGTTAAGCGACCTTATCAAGGGAAAAGGAGAATCTGGCGTTTGAAGAGAGGCATTTACGAATTAAAGCAAAGTGGCCATTGCTGGAGTAAATGTCTGCATAAAACTTTGATAAAACTAGGCATGTTACAGTCAAAGGCAGATCCAAGTATATATCATAAAAGGAGCAATGAAGACACTGCAATCATGGGCATATGGATAGATGATCATTTTTATTTTAACCAATAGTCAAAGCCAGATGGACTTTTTTGAAAAACAGATACGGACAGAATTTAATATGCACGATTTAGAGGAAATTAATCAATACTTAGGCATGCAGATTCCAAGAAGTGCCAACAGAGAACAATTATGGATTGATCAATCTCTGTACACAAGGAAAATCTTATAAAAGTTCAATATGGAAAATAAGGCAAAACTGCTAATAAGTGATGGTGACAAGAAATGTAAATTTAAAAATTTAAATTGTAAAAAAATTTAAATAATGGGGGGAAAATATTTTACCGTATTTCTTTCTTTTGCACTTCATGTGCTTGTGTCATTGTGTGAGTGCATGTGTAAACAGATTAGTTTTTTTAGTTTTACCTGTCCACGTAATATTAGTTTTAACTGTGAGTTCCACCCAGTTCATTTTAGTGCAGCTGTTTGGCACGAACATTTTAGGGTCATCTGTGTCATTGTATTATTAAATTATTTCAGTTGCTTGAGGGGGAAAAGTGTAGAGCAACCCACTTCAACGTATGAGTTAAGCGTTCTGTTTGGGTGGAATTTCACTAGTAATAGCGTTAGTGTGAGAGAAACCATATTTCTGTAAGAAATGTAATCAGTATTGCAATGTAAAGGAGAAAATCTTTTCACAAAATACTATTATTTATAAAACCTAGAACTGTGAATAAGAAAATCTCAAACACTTATAAAAATTGTGAATTTAAAAGCAGTATTACTTTGTGTATTGTAAAAACAGCAAGATTTGTGGATTTGTAGATTTTACCACTGTGAATATTTATGTCTGAATAAAAGATTGTTATTCGTTACCATAAATCTTTGTTGTTATTTCACAAATCCCTACCCTTACAAATAGATATAAAAGACAATGCAAGACGCACAAGATATTAGTTTGAAGCATGATAGAGGTGACGCTTAAGATGGAGGAAAGCAAAAAATATATAACGAATACATGGAATTTCACCTATCATGGTGCACGTGTAAGTTTTTGAGAGCAGGCGGCACGTGATCGTGTCCGCTTCAAAAGATACATAGCAAAAATGGCCGACATTATATCTCCTGTGTTCGGAAAAAGCCACAGACATAGGAACTGGGCAAAGCTACATACTATCTAAGTAGGAGCTTGGTAGCCTCCGCGTGACACAGTACTCGTTAAAGCCTGTACTATGGTAAGTGAGCGGGGTTCACCTTATGAGAAAGGATTTTTGTATAGATATCGACCGCGTGTACCTGAATGGTGGCAAATCAGACTTACACCCACTCTGTAATAATAATGATCCGTCAAGTAAGTTCGAAATGCAATTACACGTCAAGATGGACCAAAAGCAGCCCTGAAGATGCTACCAATTTGTTAATAATACGGTCGCCAGCCTAATTAGGCATTAACTGAGTTTCTTCCCTGTACAAGTTGGTATATATTCATGCAAAACAACAAGTAGTAACCCTGCGTAATATAGTAGAATTTTAGAGCAATACAATCTATTGAACTGATAGCTTTACGTTCTGTACTGATATGGAAAAACCATGAATACATAACACTACACTATAATGTACATTACAAAACTTTATACTGTCTATTAATCTGATTAAAACCGGGCATAGGTTACCCTAGAAATAGCACTTTCGAGCCACACACAAAATGTCAATTTTGATAATGATAAAACACTGATAAATTTTGTCTTTTACATTGACTTTAACTTTTGCTGGTCAAACCAATTTAGAACACTTCAGAATTCAAATGAATAAAAGAGGGGCGGGGGGCGGGGGGCGGACCCTGAAACTGTTATGATCACTGTAGTAAAAAAAATGATTACTGAATTTATTATGCGCTCAAGATTTCCACCATGTAAGTTACTACTCTTTTCATCTTATTTACTGCTCATTTAAATACCTTTATATCTGTCTCGAAATAACTAAACTTCATTACTATATCAATATTAAAGTTATCTATCAACTTCGTTAGACCTTCGTTATTCATTTACTGGTTCGTTAACAAAACATTTCTTTAAACACCGGTCTAACATAGCGAGGTCTGCAAATAATTATTATTAACACAAAATTTAATTTTTTCATTTTTGTACACTCGGATTGCGCAACATTTGGAAAGGACCCTGTCTAGGTTAGTTGTGAGGATAATTAAATGATGGGAAAGTTCTGGTAAAATTTAGGTTATTATTGCACAGTTCACTCTCTGATCCATACGAATACAGTACTAAAAGTTTCAACCTACTAGTACCGATGCGGCGGTTGGCGGGCGGCGAGATGACGAGGCACAGAGCACACATACAACCACAGCTATGGCTCTTGACGTATCGGCACTTTAATTCTTCTTAGCGTCTCAACACTTTTCCATTTAGTGCCTATGGAATTTTGCCCTCCTGTGTGGGCGTTGGAACGGCATACCCGAGGCTCAATGAAGCTACGTCTTCCAGGAGAGTCTCCTCGCTCCAGAAAGTGTTGCTCAAACCAGTGCCAAACTCCAACTACTACTGCTGAGCCCGTTGTGCCGTGCAATACCCTTGCGCATTTTCCCGCACTCGCCTACCATCCACCTTTTACCGCTCCCTTACAGACAGGGTATTCACCCGAGGTTTTGCATTCTACATATCCTAACACATTGCCTACGTATGGAACAGACACACAGCTACAATTTCAAACATCTTACAACAGTTTCAACATTTGTTACATTTAAATTCTATTACAATATTGCTTGACATTTGACATAAACATTAATATTCACATTGAAACTTATTTACAGTTTTCTTAACATAATGACATGAAAAAAAAAGAAATGAAATCAGAACATCAATTATACAAGTTTATCGAAAAATCAGAAGAAAAAAAATTACTTATATATACAATAGTACAGCGTCGTTGTTGTTACACACTGGATACTCGAAAACGTCCCATGAGCGGAAAGTTACGGGCAGATATCCACCGGTATTCAGGACTTCAAAGGCTTCTCATCTGCCGTAGTGTTGTATGACATTTTCCATATAATTTTATTGATGATGACCTAATTCTTCACTTGAGCTCTTTGTTTGTATGAGTTGCTATCCGTTGCACACCATACCAGAATAAGCTCCTGTTTAACATTCATAATAATTCGCTGTATTTCCTCAAAGTATCCCATAAGCACTTTTAGAGGTATGCATGCAATAAATCGGTGGTTCTCTTCAGCTCTTCCGAACACAGGCTCGTCTATGAACCATTCTGCATTTTCTAAACCATTCAAATCAAATGATGAGACATATGTTTTAATGGTTGATGCTATGCCAACAATACGTGTTCGATCAATCTTCACCCCATTACGCGTCTATCATATTTCCTGGCACAAGAATGCCAAAGTATTACGTACAAGCTTTGATCCCACTATATGACCACCATCCTTTTTCTTAAAGGATCTATCCAAATATGTGAAACTCCTGCGTGGAAGACTTAAAGCGCCTTGGTTCTGGGTGACACTCCTAATTTCATCGTTCTTGTTAAATATCGTTGAAGCATAAGATTTATGTGACAAGTCTTCCTCGCGTATGATTCCCTCGTGATATTCCACTGGGTGAGATATATTGAGTGACGACATCATTGCGAGGCTTCAAGCCTACTGATTTATGAAACTCGTAGTTTGCAAGTGTTATCACCTTGCGGTTCTGCTGCGAAGTGCTGTGCTGTGTTCGCTGGTTTTATACCTTACGCCCATCCTGTCTTAAATGTAGTCGCAGAAATGATTTTCTAACCATGAAAGGCAACAAGTTGGTTATTCTGGTCCACAGTATGCAATTCTATATAGCCCAATGTCAGAACTGTCACTGGAAGGTATGTAGAGTTGGTAGGAGTCTCTACAATTTTGTATCCTGTTCCAACTGAAGGGAAGAATCTGTAAATTGGATGAACCAACCTATAGTTGAGACAGGAGTTCGTTGCAATATTACACTCAACACGGATTGCATTGACAGGGAGAATACTCACTGTTTGATCATATTTGTAAAATATACTGGGATCTGTCTTAAAAACCTGTCCCTCTGTGAATCTCAGGTGTGGGCTAATTGAACCTTTCTGCTTAAAGTCAATCGAAGCATTCACCGTCCTCATTTCAGATATAAGTATACCGATGTTTGCACGGAGCTCAATCCCTTTTCCAAACTGTTCTAAAACTTTGTTTAAATCGTCACTATCGTATGCAGCAGGTTCAATTTTCACAATTTCGTTTTTACCATTAATTTCCAGATGCATTTTATTGTCAGCCTCTGTGATATATGCGACAGTGTAGTATGTCTCCTGTTCAATCCACACGATCCTCAAATCTCCAACGCTTAGATCAACTGGTGGGCAGCAAATCGCTAGAAATACAGATGATCGTTCTTTTAAAGTCAGAGTGTACGACATTGCATCCAACCATTAACTGGTGAGTGGATGCTTAAGACCCGTTCTTATGTATCATTCATAAATGTCAGGAGGAACATGATGTGTAGATGACGACACACGAATGTACTGAAGTCTTGATAATGTAGAAAATTGTAGAACACGTATCTTTTTCCTTTGAAATATCGTTGAAATTCCTCTGGGAGTTGCAGATCACCGATTAATCGAAACTGTAGACGTTTTTTGAACTTCCTTCTTTTTTTTCTTGACATATGCTACCCAGTGAGGTCCAAGTCCTCCTTCTACATCCAGATACACAATTCCGCATTCTCCTGGTCTTCGATAATGTATTCCGTATAAACACATCTAGGAATGTTGAATTTCTTCTTAATAAAATTAAGCAGATCTGTATTTGTAAGTGCCACGTCTGATAGGACTGCTAGGGGCCCCTTTTTTTGTTTACGAAGAGACCTAGTCCTTTCTCGTTTGGTTTCAAGTATAGCCCTTTTCCCATAGCTGCCACCTCCATCATGCGGTTATATCTTAGTGCCTCCAGAAGTCGCTCCTGAGATAATCAGAATAAGTAAAGGGAGAAATTGAGTACGCTCAGTTTTGCTCAGCTTTTTGAAAAACAAATAACGTAAAACGTTTACCAGCACAGTAATACAAAATTTTCCAAAGCGGACGTTTCACCACGTATAGCGTATCACCTATGCGGCTGTAAGATGTTGGGAAAAAGCTTCTCGGTAGGATTGTACGCGGATGACCCTTGCACAAGGACATAATGAATTCCTTTTGTTCTCTCTCTGGAGCCCGCATTAATGAACGAAAATATATCCTGTTACTATTGCAGGGGTTTCCATCACGTTGTCATTCCACAGACAACGGTGGTTGCTCACCACAAATCGTTTGGGATTATCATAGATCGCTCCCCGATTTTAAATGTGGGGTACGTGAGGACACGCAGACGACGATTCTAAGTTCATAGAGGATTTACAGATGAAAACATCTTCAACTTCTACAAAATAAACTGTACGGTTGTTGTTGAATGTTAAGAGAGACTTAGAAGAAACGTGCGTATGTCCATAAGGCGCGCTTTATCGCCCTGCAGAACGTCCGTCAATACCTCCGGGCTTTTACGTACCTTATTAGGACGTCCAACTGACGCAAAATGAGTATATGATCGACGTGCTAACAGTAGCTAGTGCATGGAAGGAACTTGGATTAAAAGAGAAATTAGAATGATAAATAACGTTAATTGTCTTATATAGCTTGGAAACTAGTAAAAAGGTAGTAAAAAATGAATTAAAATCCATAGTTCCACCACACTTCAAATGTTTGACAGTGTCTGACGGAATCTTTGTGGCTTGTTGCGGAAACAACTCAGAAGTAATCTGCCAAGAAGTTTCATATCAGCGCACACTCCGCTACAGACTGAAAATCTCATTCTGGAAACATCCCCCAGGCTGTGGCTAAGCCATGTCTCCGGAATGTCCTTTCTTTTAGGAGTGCTAGTTCTGCAAGCTTTGCAGGAGAGCTTCCGTTAAGTCTGGAAGATAGGAGATGAGGTACTGGCAGAAGTAAAGCTGTGAGGACGAAGCGTGAATCGTGCTTGGTTAGCTCAGATGATAGAGCACTTCCCTGCGAATGGCAAAGGTCCCGCGTTCGAGTCTCGGTCCGGCACACAGTTTTAATCTGCCAGGAAGTTTATCAGAGCACACTCCACTGCAGAGTCAAAATCTCATTCTGGAAGTGACAAGTAATGAGAAATCTCTCTTCGCAAGTCTTGAAACGACTTCTTAGTGCAGACCTTCTTGAAGCACGCGCCTGCAGTCTATAAGAGAGCTAAGAAAGGAGGGAAAATAATTAAAAAATCCGGCACGAATTTTTTCCCAAGCAAAGAAAGAAAGACAGAACTAAGCATCTGTGTGAAAGCAATTTGAGACAACATATGTCACTATGAATTGTAGGTCAGGCGTTAATGGGATTTTTAATGAGCACTGCCCAGTAATTTGATGGAGCGGTTGGCGGGATGCTGAATAGCGAGGGTGGTGTGGTGGAGCGCAGAGGGTAGGGGAAGCACCTCGTTAAGGTGTGGTCAGTGGGTCGCCCGTAACAAACATCGCTGCAGCCGCAAAAGGCACCGCCATTGATTGACACGCGGAAGCTCCGCTTTGCACAGCGGCCAATAATTGGTATTACGGAGTTCAGAGACAAAACAAATTAAATTTTAACAGAATAGCTCCCCGGGCACGATTAGACAGCGTTTATGTTATTTCTAACATAACTGGTTGCGACGTTTTACACAACTTTTTGCGCCCTTCTTACTAGGTTCTCATAAACGGAAAAGTATAGATATTGTACATTTCCTTAGTTTTTATAGACTAAGTAAAACATAGCTCCTGTGACTTTGCATCTAATTTTTAAAACTTGAATGTAAGCACCATTGCCTTCCTACGCTGTACGTGACGCGTATTATTATAATATGATTATCACGTCAAATGTCGAAATATTTTCACGAGACGAAAATCACTGGCGAAAGCAGTGGAGCTTTAGCAGTATTTATATGGAGCTTTCAGCTGTGATATGCAGTAAATCTGGCATTGCAACACAGTAGAAGTACAAGAGAATATCGCTTTATCGTCTCATCCACAGTTTCATTCTGAATCATGAAGACACTGAACTTACTTCGGACAATCTAACGCATGAGTTTGAGTTACAAGTGATAGGACTGCGCTGTGCCTGCGTTCACGATAACTTCTAGATTCAGGGGACAGCATGATTTTTTCCTTTAAGAATACTGCTATGCTAGAACTCCGAAGAGCCGTTTGATGAAATGAATGAACTTTTCACACCTCTTCGTGACCATTACGTAAGATGCATCTGCTTACTGAGTGAGTGGTTGGATATTTTATAGCAATAACTTTTCTGAAAGATCTGTACAACTCCTCTCCTTAAGTGATGTAGGGCAGGGGCAATGGGAAACATAAATATACATTACATGACCTTGATCCTAGCGAATAGGATTCATAAATTTTGCGTCACTACCATCTGTGACAGGAATTCCATCGTCCTCGACGTTCAGTTAATAAACTTTTCCTGGCGTCGTTTGTGAACATTGGAAGTGCTTCGCCAATGGATGAAGTACTTTCAGTGTCCACAAACGAACGATGTGTTGTCAAATAAACCATCATGTGCATAATATGTTCGCCGATCTGTACTGAGCCGTGGCGACTTATCGGGCGATATCGACTTTCGTAGTCGCCTCTCATCTTTGACCAGAGGGCTTTTTAACAAGTGTGGATCCGTGTTGGGGCACTGAACGAAACCGGGGGTTTTGGTTGTCCTTGGTCGTGACAGAATGGGCCGTGGAGCGGAATCGAAAAACTAGTTTTCTTGCGGCGTCCGGCCTGTCGCTGAATTGCTTACAAAGGTTCTCAACATTGCGGCCTGAAGAAAACCTTGTATTCACTGTTTGGCATCTTCGAGGAGCCTGGAGTTCGTTACATGGGAGAAACTGAGCTCTAAGAGGCGTGCTTACCATGACGGATGGGTGTTTGTCTGCTGTGTGCGATTCGTGGCTATTCTTGTCCCCACGGTTCTAGATTGCAGTGGCTTTCTGGTCTTTGCAAGAGCGAGTCGACATTAAGGTCTGTTAAATTCTGTCTCACTGAGACTTTGAAGTTGTGTACCATAACAACTGATGTGATACACCGTGTGTAAAAGTTCTGCGCAGAAGAGCTTCTGTAAAGTTTGGAAGGTAGGAGACGAGGTACTGGCAGAAGTAAAGCGGTCGTGAGCCGTGCTTGGGTAGCTCAGTCGGTAGAGCACTTGCCCGCGAAAGGCAAAGGTCCCGAGTTCGAGTCTCAGTCCGGCACACAGTTTTAATCTGCCAGGAAGTTTCATATCAGCGAACACTTCGCTGCAGAGTGAAAATCTCATTCTGAAGATAACTATTCCTGGTTGATGTTATAGGACATGTTAATATTTGTCAAAGAAGTGATATATTTGAAAAATTGTGATCAGAGAAACAGTTTTTAGGCAACAATATGTGTGTCTGCGACGGCAGCAATATGGAGTCAAAGAATCTTTGACAGTCAGTAGTGAATAGTTTCGGTGTGCAGCAGGTGGGGATTCGTTGAGCGTACAGTGTAATGCATGGACGCGCTTTCGGAACTATGTGAGTTTCAAATTTATTACGAGGAGGCATGATGACTCAGAACAATCGTTGCATATCATAAAGACATAAAATGCTTTTGAAATTGAGAACAAGGTATTATTTGATTAGGTAAAAAGTTTATCTTTATTTTTGTATACTTAAATTGTTGATCCATTTCAACCTCGTCACAGTCGAGTTTCTGATAATTATTCTACTGAGTTAATTTACTGTGCTACGGAAGTCCTAAAATTAAATGAATTTTTGTATTAGAATCTATAGCTTTTTTTATATAATAAGTTCCTTCCTAACTGAAATTTCAGAACTTAAATGCTGAGTCATGTGTTTCATTGACATTTTGTGTCAACGTTATGAACCCAGTTTCTCTGGACCAACTGTAGTCAGTTTGTAGCGATATTTTCTTTTAGTTTTTGCTGAGTCTTGCTGTGTTGCTGTTTCTGCCAGTACTTCATTTTGCAGGTGAGATTCATAATAAGTGATCGTTTCGTTTCCTTTGAGCAATGTAAGTTCTGCCTGTTTCTTTATCTTACCAGGACCATATATCAGTATAGAAGTTTTCGTGTGTTTTAGGTTACATTCTTAGACAGGTCACATTACAGCGGTATATTGATAATTTTCACTTATGGACCGTCTGACAGCAACTGAATAAAACACAATTTTAGTGCCATACCGTTTCGCCTTTATTTTCTGCAAGGCATCATCAGTGGCCTGGAATATGTACATATGTTAGCTATTTTATTCACATTTTTGTCACTGTGCCTATAGGTTATAAACAGTTCTGGTGGTTGGTATTTCCTATTAAGTAGAAATGTTTTGAACTGTACTTACAGGTTGCGTAGACAGTTTCTTACATATTACGCTCCTGTTGCATTTTTGGTGTTGTTCTTCTTCCTATGAGCGCCAATTTGCTGTTTTTTCCGCATTCCACAGCACTGTGCACTGAACGCTTGTTTTAATGCAATGTTTTGGTTTCTGTTGCCGACGGTCAAATGTTTTTGCCGAAGATCGAAAATTACTGCCAAACTTATGAGTGTAACTATTGAAGTATCTGTGGTCTGTTCGTGTATGCATTTGTGTGTGCGTTTGTGTATGTGTGTGTGTGTGTGTGTGTGTGTGTGTGTGTGTGTGTTTGTGTGTGTGTGTGTGTGAGTGTTTTTTGGTGTCGTATTAATTTAATTTAATTTAATTTTATTGTATATATATATTTTGTTTTTGTCCTGTGTATGTGTGTGTGTGTGTGTCTTGGTGTGATATATATTTTTTGTGCTGTGTGTGTGTGTCTGTCTGTATTTTGGTGTTATGTAATTTTTTTTTTTTTTGGGAGGGATGCTGTGTATGTATGTGTGTGTGTGTGTGTGTGTGTGTGTGTGTGTGTGTGTGTGTGTCTGTATTTTGGTGTTATGTATATATATATATATATATATATATATATATATATATATATATATATATATATATATTATCATTTCCTTTATTAAGTGTAGTAGGGAGCCTGTGCTGATGTGTGTTTGTTCATTTATCACATGTTTGTTTTCTGCTATGGCTTTCTGGATGTGGAAGTTTTCTTGCATTTGTATAAGATGTTCGTCATGGTTGCTTATTCTCATTATTTTCATTTCTTGTTCCATGTTAGTAGGATGATGGTTGTAGTGTTTTAAATGCTCTGCAAATGTGGAATGGTTTGTTTCATACTTCCAACATCTGATATGTTCGTTGTATCTTGTTTCAAAATTCCTGCATGTCATGCCTATGTATACTGCATCACAACTTTGACATTCAAGTTTATATATTCCTGATTGTTGGAATTTGTCCCTCTTGGTAGCTGGCTGGCTTAGGTGTGATTGAAGGATTTGCCCAGGCTTATATGCTATTTTGAAGCCCTGTCTCTTTAGGATGTTTGCAACTCTGTGCGTTAGTTTATGTGTGTAGGTCATGGTGTACCATCTGGTTTTTTCTGTGTGGTGTTGTCATTGTGTGTGTTTGTTGAGTCCATAAGTGAAAATTATCAATATACCGTAGTATTACGCGCAACTGAGGAGGACAGGACCACAAAAGTTGAAGAGGTCACATTACAGTTTTTTACAGTTAAATCTTTTTCAAACATTTCGCACTCACCAAGTCTACTGAGCATGAAACTACTGGTTATTGATTGGTTATTGATCTCATTCATTTGCTTATGAATGGGATCGATTTTCACACAGGCAAGATTCTTTCCAGTTTCACGTAAGTGATATGGCTTTGAGCTGAGTAGCACTTTAGGTTTTCAGTTCACATTCCCAGATTGGTATTTACGATAATATATATACACAGCTAGAGGCTATTCACTTACAACTGACGACACGCTGCATAGGGTTTTTGGTTTTCTTTGATGCGCTTAGAATATGAAGTATTTTGTTTTTTTTTCCGACAGCAGAAAACAGCAAGATCTAGTAGTTGGTACAGTGTTTAACCGTTTTTATAACTCATTTTCAGCTTGTGATTTACTTTCCGTGAATTCTGTTGGTATCATACGTGTGTCTATTACGTAGGAAAAGTTAGTTTTGGTTAGTAAAGAAAGGAAGTTTATGCTTTTTAAGTTACTTTTTTGTGTTTGCTTAACCACGGTTTCTTGTGCGACTTATTGTCGTTTTTTGTTTCGTAATTAAAATCCAACTCACTATTGAGATTCAGTTTCATTTTCCGGTACGTGTAGTAAAAGTGAAATTTTTTGGATACAGTTTTTGAGCCACAGTACTGTCTGTCAGTCTTTAAACCACAACAATGGACACCAGAAGCGCACAGCGGTGCAAAACTTCACCGAACGTGCTTAGCAATCAAGTGGCGCTATGACTGCGGAAACAGTTAATATCATTTAGTAATTTCCCGTTTCTCACACGAGTTGTGGATTAGATAAGAACTGTAGAATGGATTTACACGAAAGTACAATCGCAAACTGATTGAATCGCTCAAGAAGTAGGTAGTATCAGCTCCCGGTATCCAATGCAAATACCTTTAGCAATATGGATTCGGGATATATAACGTAATCCATTACGGGTGCAAATTTAGTAAATGCGGATCGTAGATCAGATATGATGTCGAGGCTTCAGAGGATTTTCTCACAGCTCGAGCGAAAATTTATACAAATTATACGAAATTGGGGAAGAAACTAAAACACAGTTTCACACATTTGATTAACAGTTGAAATAATCCCAAGAGTAGTTCGAAACAATGTCGGAATATATAAAAAATGAACTCAAAGCTGAATTACAACCTGTAATAGATCGTATGCAAATATTAGAGACGGAAGTGGAGTATATTGAAAACAGGCAACAGAGCGAATACGAAGAGATTCTTGGCAAATCACAAGCGTTATATCTAACGAAACGATAAAATAAGTATAACAACGCATTACATAACTACAGGAACAGGTTGAGACGGTAACTGCCCAAGAAGAAAGTTGACAAACCTTAACACATACGCACACTGAACGTTTTATTGAAATAACAGAGCAAATAGTTGAGATTAACAATAAAATAGCAAATTTGTCCAGTGACTCTGAAAGTTATTCAGTTGACAAGACACATTGCATTTTTCAGAAACGGCAGAATATCAGTAACAGAAACACTTCCAAAAAAGCAAGATAAGATTAACGAACAGCATAAGAAAGACAACAGGCGGCTTCAGGCACAGCTCAAACGCGTCGAAAACAGATTCAACGGAAATGATGCGAGCAGGAAACTTCTCCTTCTTTCACTAGTCCAGCAATAGAGAATACAGAAAATTATCACCATCTCTGGCCTTTTGGGGAATAGCAAGCTATGCCAAACAATACGCCACGGCAATACAGTGAGCGTAGCGCTTGGCGGAGACAAAATTTCGTCGCGCCAAGACGCGAGGAAACTTTTGACTATAAATACTTCTTATCAGTACGCAGTTTTAAAGCATTCCGTTATTATAATGGGGAAATACAACCCCACGCACGGCTGAATCAGCTTATGCTCTTCTACCTACTTGACCTTTAAAACCCAAGCTAGAATCCATGTGCTGTGTTCTTCAAAATGAACTTACTGTAACAATACGTGCACTCATTAGCGAATGTCGTTCTTAGCAAGATTTTTACAACGCTTTTCTCTCAGCGTCGCAGTAGCAACAGACACCCCTACAATCGTTGATGGTGTTATGACAGCAACCAGCCACAAATTTACTTACAGTTCCTTTATTGGAAGGATACCGTTACTGGTTTCGAATCGTTGTGATTCATCCTCAGACGGTTTACACGCATTCTTTATGATATGTGGTGTGTTTTTACAGATTAATTGTCCTAAAATATAAATAATACATAATTATAAACACGCCACACACAGATGGTTGCGTTACAGATTTTCGTTGCTTGTGACTTACGTGAAACGTCGGTTTCGAGTGATTGTTTTCATAACATTCGTCCAACAGATGTGAACGCATTCCCACTGCATCCTCGTTGTTGCACACGTAAATAGTTCTCACTGAACACTTTAGGTTTGTCACTGAGATGATTTATACCACGCACCACATGTTTTGATACATACAAAGAGCTTACAAACATATGAGTACCACAGATGCTATGATATATCCTAACATTTGACGATGATGTCCTATGTTTGGAAAGGATCATATATTCATTTACACAACTGTAATGCCTTTTACATTAGTACAGAGACATTGAATTTTTTGGGTTGATATTGCTAAATTAATTATAAAGTTTTTTATATATATTTAGAACTGTATAGGTAAAATAGTATATTATTTAATTAGATTTAGCATCATAAGAATTGTAGTAACATATAAATTTCTACTTGATCTGCAGATAGATGTACAATATTATTGCTTTGGAGGCTGGAAAGTAATTTTTGGAAATTTTTCAGGAAACGGGTGTTCGCTAACTCTGTTTGTTCGTTAAGGATATAGTCTGGAGTGCTGTTTTTGTGTGTGTGTATTTCTAATTCTTCTAATATATTCATAGTGGCTCCTATTTTTGCTAGATGCAAAATTTTTAAGTTGTCCTCATTGTTTCCCACTAAATGGTTTTCTTCAGCAATATGGGCTGCAAATGCTGATTTGTTCAAGTTACCAAGTCTCAGAGCATCAATATGTTCTTTGTATCTAATTTCAAAACTTCTGCCTGTCTGTCCAATGTAGAATTTTGGACACATATCACATTTGAGTTTATATATTCCTGATTTACGGTAGGGACTCTTGGAGGTATTTACGTCATGGATTACTTTTTATTGTAGTTTATTATTTGTGGAAAAGCTGATTGTGATATTTTTCTTCTTCTTAAATAAGTTTGCTATTTGGTATGAAAGTGGCCCTGTGTATGGGAGAGTAGCATATTTAGGTTTGGCTTCAGTGGCACACTGATTTGAATTGAAGTGACTGCTGTGAAGTGGATCTGTGGTTTTTGTCTGCATTTTTTTTTGTGGAGTTTTTCTATTATTGCGGGTTTATATCCATTATTATGAGCGACTGTTTTAATTATATTGATTTCATTTTGTTGGTCTGTGTCACTCATTGATACTTTTGTAATTCGGTGTAGCATCGTTCTGAAATATGAATTTCCAGCGGCTACATACAATATTTATACAGCCGTGGACTATATCCACGGCTCAAATTATTTCCTTTTTTGTTGCTTATAATCACGCTTTCTGCTAAGAAAAGCTCAGCATGCAAGTGTGCCTTTAAATTGCCCCCTGATTTACGAGGCAAAAGCACAAATCTACCGGCGAGCAACTCACTCTAAAGCACATTGCTTATAAATACACGTACATATCATATATAACATATATATCATAACATAATATTTACACAAAACCGATTTTCAATGTCTGAATGTGGCGCATGCACCTAGAACAGTCGTATGTTGGTGTTACGCCTACCGCTCATGCGCAGTCGCGTAAATTTCAGTAGTAACGAGGACGTCGTGAAGCGAGTTCACCACACAACACACTGTTTATAATCAGTCTGTGTGTTCATGTGCAAAAGACGTCGCAGAGGCAACATTTTTCTTCATGGATTTCACAAATGTGGTTTAACATTTAAAACAGGAGCAAAATCATAAAGTTATAACATTCGTTAACATGAAATTACAAATTCTTATTGCTGGTAGTATCTTTCGCACAATATTGCGCTTGAAATGTCTTTTTGTTTCAGATATGTCTTTTTACGACGTGTCGCCATTCACAGTTCCATGAACCGAAACATACGATAACATTATAATGGTGAGCACTGTTTATGGCAGATAAATGTCACACTTCGCAGTTTTGATACAGATGCGTGTGCAGGATCACTCGTAGCACAGTTTATATTTTTTCACTGGTTACACTGTTCATGTAGACTGATGTCACTGCTTTTTTTTCACCCTAGGTGGCACATCGCCTGATAGAAGACTGGTGGATTCCCATTCCACAGCATAGGTTCGTGAAGGCATGGAAGCAGGACCTCGGACTGCACGATTCTGGCGTCGATCCTCGTTTAGACCAGGTAAGAGTGTCCGTCGTTTTCGAGAACATTCTGCTTCCTGAGGACCCGTCCAAAATTCCTCCACCCGTCGAGTGGTCTTCCTCATTTCAGGTTATGCAAGTCTCATAACTTTTCCCATATGGACACACGTAACAAGTGCAGATAACATATACAAGTAAGCATTATGATTTTGCTTTACCTATATACAGCTAAATACATAGAATTGTCATACATATAGGTATTTACATGGATGCAAATACATACAAACATATTACATATTGGTTTTATTTAAACATAGAGACATATTCTTCTTGTCTTCATACAATGTGATTTGTCACACAGAAACGTTTTTCATATAGCTTTACATAAGTTTACAATATTTAAAGTATTTACGATCATTACAAGTTTAGATTTAGGTTTTGCTTTTGCAAATGATGTCACCTCAAATAGGGAAGGATTAGACAGGACATCCCACACCAGCAATGAGACGGAGCGCACAACTACAAATAAGCAACTAACAAAAGCAATGAACTAATATCAAACACAGAAAATACTTGCGCCACGAGTTAAGCGTACAGTGCAAGCATGGCCTCAGCTACTCGTAAGTCTGTGTGTTCAGTGGTGAGTCGCGTATCCATTCAGCTTCAGGGTGAAAGTGTGAGTGTGTAGAATGATTGAGTATTCACGTCAATCAGTCGTTAGTAGTCGAAGACTGATGGTGCAGTTAGTCAGTCTCGTTGGCTGAAAATTTATCTTCTTCACACCTGTACAAAAATTAATATAAAATTTTAAGTGGTTTTCTCCTTCTGCTGCTGACAAGAACATCTGAAATAAAATACTTATACTACGTAGCTTCTCCGTAAAGGCATCTGAGGTACGTGTATTTGAAAGTTGTGTATAACTTAAGCATGACCCATAGATGTGTTTAATGTTGAGCATGGTATACTCTAAGATCACGGTGAGCATATAGTCCAATAATTCTGTTTGTTTTAGGATGCTATAGTAGATATGCAAAAGGATGCGGAATGCTGACAATAACATAAGGACCGTCGTACAGCAAAATCCACATCGCTGAAGAGCAGATGAGTTATGGTGAGTACGCAAATGTACTAACATTCCAACTTTGAATTCCTGCACCCTCTTGACAGTGCCCCATAATTTTCGTTCCTAATTTCGGCTTCCGCAGTCAGCGCCGCACAGACTTTCCCTAACTTTTCGTCGTGTGTTGTTTGCTGAAAAGAAATTTTTGGTAACGGCGTCGCCCAATCGTTGTCTTCTTTGCGATTGAACATGAGTTCATTTGGAATGTTCGGAGTTTCATAAACATTGAGGTTCTGGTGTATCTCTGCAAATAAAGACAAACATGCTACCCAATTGGCATGTTTGGTAAAAATTAGGTTATCATCAATCTGTTAACGTGTTGAAACACACGTTCAGTGGTATTACACTGGGGACTGTAGCTTGAGATAAAAATACTATTAATACTACTGTCTCTGAAAAATTTACGCCACTTGTACCCAGTATAGTATGCAGCATTGTGGGATAAAATAGCTTTTGGTGTTCCCAAGTGGGGAATGTAGTCTCATGAGAAACGACCAATGATGGCAGTGGCAGTAGCATGCTTAGAGAATAAATTGTAAAATGCGGTAATATATTTCACACCACCACTGCTTGTGGGATGTGGACCACTTATGTCAGAACTTATAATTTCTAGAGGTTTAGTGGGTAGAACAGAATGCGAATCAGTCTTCATAGACAAGTTCAGCGATTTAGAATTTTGACAGATCTCACATGTTTTGAGTATACTGTGGATCTTACGTCTCATGTTGCTAAAGTAACAACAGGTATTAAGCTTTGCTAGCCACTTCTCGGCGCCATAATGACCCTAAACAAAATGTGTGCGAAATTAGGTTGCGTTCAGAGTCCTTAGGAATACAAACACATCAAGTAGTGGCATCAGGATGACGACGATAAAATAACTGATCAATATGTATCAAATTTCCGCTCCGGTAGCTGAGTGGTCAGTGAGACAGAATGTCAATCGTAAGGGCCCGGGTTCGATTCCCGGCTGGGTGGTAGATTTTCTCCGCTCAGGAACTGAGTGTTGTGATGTCCTAATCATCACCAATTCAACCCCATCGACGCGCAGGTCGCCGAAGTGGCGTGAAATCCAAAGAGTGGGACCTGGCGAACGGTCTACCCAACGGGAGTCCCTAGTCACATGAGATGTATCAAATATTGGTTGGACAGGGAATGGTGAGGCTGATTTGTGAGTAAAACTCTTACCTTATTCCTGTGAGGATCAGATTTCTGCAACGTTGACATATTTCTACATAATTAGATATAATACTGGTGATATAGATTATCCTGAATAAGAAGTATTCGGTAATCATTCACATTCTTCAGGTCAGAGTCACACACATTCAAGCCTTGAGGCAAACGAGACAAAGCGCCGGCATTGATGTTGTCTCTATCCTTAAGATATACAATTTCAAAGAAATAGTTTTGCAGAGATAAAGCCCAATGTTATAATCTGGGATGTCCATCTTACAAGTTAACAGAAATGAAAGAGCTTGGTGTATAAATTTTAGTGTGCTTTCCATACAAATAATCATTGAATTTCTTAAGGGTCCACACTATAGAGAGTCTTTCAAGTTCTGTGTTAGAGTATGTGCGTACACATTTACTAAGTGTGCGACTTGCAAAACTAATAATTTTAACATGTTCTTGTTCTCCATTCTTTGCAACCTTAAACAAACAACAGCCTAAGCCATAGGATGAGGCGTCACATGTCATACAAAAAGCTAAATTAAAATCAGGGTGATCCAAAATGCTTGCATTAACCAAAGCATGCTTAATTCTATCAAAATTTTTCTGACGCTGGTCAGACCACATCCATATCCGATTCTTTTAGAGTCGGTTCCATAGATGTTTGCTGTTTAAAAGTTGGTCTGGTAAAAACTGTCGAAAGAAAGAACAAAGTTCAAGGAATGATTTCAATTGCTTTCTGCTCTGTGGAATAGGAAGATTCATGATTGCGTCTATCTTTCCTGGGTCTGGTCGTATACCTTGAGCATTAATAGTATGTACAAGAGACTTAATTTCACTGCAAGCAAATTTTGACTTTTTTAAATTAGCTGTCACTTCAGCTTGTGCAAATTTATACAGAATTTTTGCGAAGTATCAGGTGTTCAGAACATGTCTTAACAGTTATGAGCAGGTCAACAATGCAGTTAGTAAGAGATTCAACCTATTCATCACCAAGTACAGTGTCAAATGCGGTGATAAACACGCCTGAACTGACGTTCAGACTGATGGGACGACACAATATAGAAAGGTTCGCTCCCCGAAAATGATTGCAGTATACTTTCTATCATCTGAAGCGATTAGGATTGGCAGACCGAAATGGTCACATCTATCGTAGAAAAATACTTAGAATCTAAAAATTTCCAGAGTTGCTCTTCTAAAATCTCAAGTTTTGTGCGAACGGGTAAAATGTTGTTGTTGTGGTCTTTAGTCCTGAGACTGGTTTGATGCAGCTCTCCAAGCTACTCTATTCTGTGCAAGCTTCTTCATCTCCCAGTACCTACTGCAACCTACACCCTTCTGAATCTACTTAGTGTATTCATCTCTTGGTCTCCCTCTACGATTTTTACCCTCCACGCAGCCCTCCAATGCTAAATTTGTGATCCCTTGATGCCTCAGAACATGTCCTACCAACCCGTCCATTCTTCTTGTCAGGTTGTGCCACAAACTCCTCTTCTCCCCAGTTCTATTCAATACCTCCTCGTTAGTTATGTGATCTACTCATCTAATCTTCAGCATTCTTCTGTAGCACCACATTTCGAAGTTTTGTATTCTCTTCTTGTGTAAACTATTTATCGTCCACGTTTCACTTCCATACATGGCTACACTCCATACAAATACTTTAAGAAAAGATTTCTCTTCTTCAGAAACGCTCTCCTTGCCATTGCCAGTCTACATTATATATCCTCTCTACTTCGACCATCATCAGTTATTTTGCTCCCCAAATAGCAAAACTCCTTTACTACTTTAAGTGTCTCATTTCCTAATCTAATTTCCTTAGCATCATCCGACTTAATTCGACTACATTCCATTATCCTCGTTTTGCTTTCGTTGATGTTCATCTTATTTCCTACTTTCAAGACACTGTCCATTCCGTTCAACTGCTCTTCCAAGTCCTTGGCTGTCTCTGACAGAATTACAATGTCGTCGGCGAACCTCAGAGTTTTTATATCTTCTCCATGGATTTTTAATACCTACTCCGAATTTTCCTTTTGTTTCCTTTACTGCTTGCTCAATATACAGTTTGAATAACTTTGGGGAGAGGCTACAAGCCTGTCTCACTCCCTTCCCAACCACTGCTTCCCTTTCATGCCCCTCAACTCTTATAACTGCCATCTGGTTTCTGTACAAATTGTAAATAGCCTTTCGCTCCCTGTATTATTCCCCTGCCACTTTTAGAATTTAAAAGAGAGTATTTCAGTCAACATTGTCAGAAGGTAATATACACTCCTGGAAATTGAAATAAGAACACCGTGATTTCATTGTCCCAGGAAGGGGAAACTTTATTGACACATTCCTGGGGTCAGATACATCACATGATCACACTGACAGAACCACAGGCACATAGACACAGGCAACAGACCATGCACAATGTCGGCACTAGTACAGTGTATATCCACCTTTCGCAGCAATGCAGGATGCTATTCTCCCATGGAGACGATCGTAGAGATGCTGGATGTAGTCCTGTGGGACGGCTTGCCATGCCATTTCCACCTGGCGCCTCAGTTGGACCAGCGTTCGTGCTGGACGTGCAGACCGCGTGAGACGACGCTTCATCCAGTCCCAAACATGCTCAATGGGGGACAGATCCGGAGATCTTGCTGGCCAGGGTAGTTGACTTACACCTTCTAGAGCACGTTGGGTGGCACGACATACATGCGGACGTGCATTGTCCTGTTGGAACATCAAGTTCCCTTGCCGGTCTAGGAATGGTAGAACGATGGGTTCGATGACGGTTTGGATGTACCGTGCACTATTCAGTGTCCCCTCGACGATCACCAGTGGTGTACGGCCAGTGTAGGAGATCGCTCCCCACACCATGATGCCGGGTGTTGGCCCTGTGTGCCTCGGTCGTATGCAGTCCTGATTGTGGCGCTCACCTGCACGGCGCCGAACACGCATACGACCATCATTGGCACCAAGGCAGAAGCGACTCTCATCGCTGAAGACGACACGTCTCCATTCGTCCCTCCATTCACGCCTGTCGCGACACCACTGGAGGCGGGCTGCACGATGTTGGGGCGTGAGCGGAAGACGGCCAAACGGTGTGCGGGACCGTAGCCCAGCTTCATGGAGACGGTTGCGAATGGTCCTCGGCGATACCCCAGGAGCAACAGTGTCCCTAATTTGCTGGGCAGTGGCGGTGCGGTCCCCTACGGCACTGCGTAGAATCCTACGGTCTTGGCGTGCATCCGTGCGTCGCTGCGGTCCGGTCCCAGGTCGACGGGCACGTGCACCTTCCGCCGACCACTGGCAACAACATCGATGTACTGTGGAGACCTCACGCCCCACGTGTTGAGCAATTCGGCGGTACGTCCGCCCTGCCTCCCGCATGCCCACTATACGCCCTCGCTCAAAGTCCGTCAACTGCACATACGGTTCACGTCCACGCTGTCGCGGCGTGCTACCAGTGTTAAAGACTGCGATGGAGCTCCGTATGCCACGGCAAACTGGCTGACACTGACGGCGGCGGTGCACAAATGCTGGGCAGCTAGCGCCATTCGACGGCCAACACCGCGGTTCCTGGTGTGTCCGCTGTGCCGTGCGTGTGATCATTGCTTGTACAGCCCTCTTGCAGTGTCCGGAGCAAGTATGGTAGGTCTGACACACCGGTGTCAATGTGTTCTTTTTTCCATTTCCAGGAGTGTAATTTCATTAATTGTATGAACATGCAAAACAACTCTAATATTCCCATTGGGTTTCTTTACAACACGCAGAGGGTTACAGTAAGATAACATGGAACATTCGATGATTTTCCACTTTAACATTTGCTTCAACTCGAGTCACACAGCGGGTAACTGGGATAGTGGCACATTGTAGGTTTCATGGAAGAAAACCTGGGTTTTTTCGAAGAAATTTTGGGGAGGATTAACTTCAATTTTATATCCATATGTGTTGATCACACTTGGTCAATTGCTAAATACTTGTATATACTTGGGCAAAACATCATAAAGTTCATTATGTTCATTATGTGTGACAGCTGTGTTTTCTGATTACTTATTACTAATTAAAGTTTTCAAGTTGTAAGGTATGCGTGCAAACTGATAATGCATCTGAACTGTCTTCTCAAGCCCAGGGTGTTAAACAGACCTTATGTATAAATATGAATCTTGCCCCGTAAGGCAGCTAAAATTAGGTGCGGGTCATAACAAATTAATTAGGAATGCTGGTGTCACCGAACTAGAATGCATGAATTAATAAAAGTGAAAGCTTGGGATCTATTCTAGAAAGACTAAACAGAAGTTCCCCTTTTTATTCCACAAATAATTTTTCAACTGTACTTCCAGTGGTCAAGTGATACACAATGATCATTTTCGTTTACTTTCAACACTCATTGACAAAAATTTAACTCTTGAACTCTTGGCAGTTATTAAATAGTTATCTCTACAAATGAAAATGTTATCACAGGCAATAATGATCAAAAATCTTCATCTATTAAATTTACTTCTACAGTATCGTAGCTGGTCAATGCACTAAGTTGGTGAAGAATAAATTTACCTTTTAAACCAATGAAAAATCTCTCATGTACTCAATGTGAGGGTAGGTTAGTATCCTAGCATTTGATATTCAACAGTGAAAGCGTATGCAGGTTGTAGTGAGCAAAATCTCGACTCAACTTTTATTGTGGCCTAATGCACGATGGTACGTTTCAAGTCTGGATCTGCAACGAGGCTGTCTCCGTTGTAACAGTTGTGTTACTAAATGAGACACTTCTGTCACTCAATGTAACTGGGTTTTCTCTTTTGATGCTGTCAATTGTCAGGATGAGCATTCTAAAGCATTCTGTCAGGGCGAAAATATTAAATAAATTAACTTTTCTCCCTTAACAACATGTGGGCAGGGTGGGTTCTTCCTTGGCTCGGGTATGAGGTCGAATGAAACATCATTTTTACATAAGATAACTTTTATTGAAGATTTGTACAACTGTATCTTACGGGATGTTCTGGTTCGGAGAGTGGCAGCTGTGTCGTTTGTGAAGTATTCTGCTGCGGCAGCGGCGGTGTCCACAGCGTCTGATTAAGCGTAGTGTTGTGTATCTCATGTCGCCGTCTCGCCCAGTTGACTGGAGACGCGCAGCGCGAGGTGGCCCGTTTAATTATTGCGAGCGAAGTCGTGCATCGGATGGTGATACCTTGGATGTGGCGTCCCAGTGTTTCTCTTCTCTAAGCGGCCGCATGTGTTGTGCGTCGACCAGCGGAGCGGCGCGGCGGGGCAAGGCCAGTGTCCCGAACTCGAACCACGGACTCCCGCTTGCCAGTCTTCGGCTGCCAGGTCTTCATCCCAGCCCACGGGTGACTGCTGAGGTGAGGCCATCTCCTTCCCGTCCTCACGAGTCACCCGGGTACGTAAAAATCAGACTTCAAATACCTTTTAACTTCTGTCTTCTAGCGCCGCGGCTGCTGCTTGCTATTCCATTACAGCGGCGGACTTGGTGCGTCTGTGCATGATGCAGTCTCTTCTTGCATGACGGTCTTCAGCACCGAAACTGACTGAAAACTACTGCTACTCTTCTTTTCTACATTCGTCTCTCGTCTTCGTCTCCGTCCCCGTCTCTGTCTTCGTCTTCGTCCCCGTCTTCATCTGTCGAGCCCACCACGTCTCGTGTATTTATTCACTTCAGTTCACTGGAGGTGAACGACTTCACGGCCATTGCCTCTTCTGTCACGTTGAAAAGCTTCTCGAAGAATCTTCTTAACGTCGGTCATTGGCTCTTGGAATGTAGGCGGGGGCCTCTGATCGCATGTGACGACTGAGAAACACGTGAGCCGGTCATTGCCTCTTCCGTCACGTTGAAAAGCTTCTCGAAGAATCTTCTTAACGTCGCTCATTGGCTCTTGGAATGAAGGCGAGGGCCTTTGCTTACATGCGACAACTGAGAAACACGTGAGCCGGTCGGGCGATGCCCTGACGGCTGAATCGACAGCGCCCGCTTATGTGGAACTTGCTGACTTCACGGTCATTGTCTCTTCTGTTCTGTTGTTCTGCCCACTGAATGCGAGTGTGTAACTCTCTAAACTAAACCAAGTTTTCCATTTATATTCTAATTTCTAGTTCACTTTGATTTCACTAATTTATTTACTTAAGTACCACTCAACACCGTGTTGCATCTGAAACGCTAATTCCTTCTCTGGCCTGACTGCATTCACTCAGTCTCACTTTCCTTCGTTCCATAGAATGTTGATGTTTCCCTAGTCGAAATAATGGCTATTGCGCACACTCTAAGGGTTGGAAAAATGTGCACAAATTCATTTCTCGAAAAAATTCCCACAGGAATAAATAACTACATCTTTGCTGTCTGTCGCCACAATATGTGGAACATATCATCCACACTTTGCAGATGCAAGTCTCTCAACGCCCTAGCTAATTTCCACATGCTTGTGTGGTCCACCGCGAGATGAGAGAGATCTAGAAATTTTTAGTTCTCACAATGCTTTTATATAATGGAGATCTCCCAACCATGTCGTGTTTACGTCACTCAGTATGGGTTCAGCAATACAGTATGGGTTCAGCCACCTGCCGTCTTGGTAGAGGTGAATTTTTATTTTCTTACCGGGTCCCCACTAGTCCTGTTAAAGCCGTGAAGGCACTCACCCTTGGTCCCGGCCATATTTACATTAAAAGTAATAATGTATTGTTCTGGCTTTATCCATTTCGGTGTTCTCTTGTTAAATGGGGTTTTCCGATGCCATTAACCACCTGCCCAATTCGTCTCCAAAATGCGTTTCACTTTAACTTATTTATGCATGCCCCTGTCCTTATATTGTAGATATTGTTTTGTTAATCGGGGACTAATGACCTCATAAGTTGTCCCATAGTGCTCAGAGGCATTTTTTTTTAGTTTTACTTACATGAGATTACTGCAGTTGCTTTTTGTTGATAATAGTTTTCTGAGGGTCTCATACTGTTTTGTTGTGTCGTTATAGACTGAGCTCACATAAGGTCTGTAAAATCTGGTCTCCTTACAAAGTCCTCAAACTCGGCATCAGGTGAGTGTGTCTATGTGTCAACGTCATCAGTGTCTGTATCAACTGAATCTTGTACCCTGGTATCCAGGTCAATTGAAATTTCGCTGCCCTTATCTCTAAGTATACATTTACGTTCGGAAAATTCAATAGTGGTCATGACTTTTTTGCAAATATTGTCTGAGTACATATTGACCTACATTCCTACCAGGGTCGTTTATTATTGGTCTGCATGTTGGTGGAGTAATGAGATTGTTTCAATCGCACTCACCTGTAAGCAGGCAAGCTTAAAGGCTTAAGGAACTGTTGCAGTTCCTTCAGGGCTTACCTGACGCTTTAATTGAAATGCTTGGTGTCACCAATAGAGTCCAGTACAAGATCTGATTGAAAGGTGATGTACCCCTGAAGCAAGCTCCGTATGGGTTATCTCTAGGCAAGATAAAAACTCTGAGGGAAATAATTAATAGCATGATCCGTGAGAGAGTTGTTAGGGGATCCACCTCTCCCTAATCCTCTCCAGTTTTCTTGCTTCCTAAAAAGCAGCGAGGCGATTACCAAGCGCTTGTTGACTTCAGGCTGTTGGACGAGAATTTTTTCTTACAATCTGTTCCCTTGCCGTTACCTGATCTCCACAACTGTTTTTTGTGTTTTTCTGTAGCTTGTTACTCTACTCTACTCCATACCAAACTTATTACAAGACACTTTGAATGAAGGATTGCAAACATGTTACAGCCTTCTGTATCGATTGGAACCATTGTGAATTTAACAGTGTTTCTTTCGGTGTTTCTACAGGGACTGCGGTACTGTCTCGCCTGTTGGACAGCTTCTTGAGCATATCAAATTTAAATATGTATATAACTACTTGGACGATGTTTTCGTTTATAGCGCAACTTTTGAGGAGCACTTGAGTCATCTTGAACAAGTCTTGCCTTACTTTATTTGGGCTGGCTTGACGGTTAAACCATTTGAAATGAACTTAGTCCGCTCTTAGATTTCCTTTTTGGGACATTTTGTGTCAGCTGACGGGGTTAGAACTGACCAAGAACATATGTGTAAAATGCACTGGTTTCCCCATCCCAAGAACAAGAAGGGCATGGCCATGTTTATTGTTGTGAAAAATATTTTCCGCAAATTCTTTCAAAATTGTGCGCAGTTAAAAGCTCCCCTTAATAAATCACTTAAAATGGCGAGAACTTTCACTGGGGTGAGGGCCTACAACTGGCATTTGAAGCTCTTAAGCCGACCCTTGCTAACAAGGCCGTTTTTGGAAGTATTCAGTTCTGAAATTCCTTTTATTGTCCAAAAGGACTCCTCCAACTCAGGAATTGCTGCCGTTCTTCAGCAAGAGTTTGAAGGCCGAAGACGTCCTCTAGCCAATGCTTCAGCGGGTTATCTCCTACTGAATTAAAGTATTCTGTGTACGAGTGGAAGGCCCTTCCGTGCATTAGAAAACTTCAAATTTTATTTAGAACATGGGGAGTTTTAGCTCGAGACGGACAATCAAGCCTTGAGCTGGATTTTAGGATGCCCCAGGAAAACAGGGTGAATCGGCCATTGGGCAGTCCATATATCTGCATTGAAGTTGACAGTTAGGAATATTAAAGGTGCTCACAACCAAGTTACCGACGCTCTCAGTCGAATGTTTCAAGATGGTTACCAGGTCTGAGAGGGGGGTGCTGTTCTATAGGTGGGCTGTACAGCTATGGTGCTGACCGAAATCCCACCACATTTATTTTCTGATTTAAAACATAAGCTAGAAGAAGACGCAGCCATTCAGTCCATCAAGTGTCGTTTACAAAGGGATGAGGAACTCGATGACTATACCTTGAATAAGCGGATCGTTTACCATAAGGATGGGCAGGGTCGTGGGTTAAAAATTTGTCTTCCTAGAGATTTGATACTTACTGCGCTCCACTATTTTCACAATTCTGTAGTAGTAGGGCATTTGGGACTTTACGAAACCCTTGATAACACTAGGGATCGTCTTACGTAGAGTTCATTGTAAAAGGATATCCGGCTTGGCGGGAGTGCGAAAAATGTAAAACAGCCATCTCTCGAAAAGAGTTTCTGCATCTCGCTCATGAAGAATAATCCGAAGGACCACCTTTATGTTGATTATGTCGAACCTTCACCCCAAAGCAGAAATCGAAATCGGTATCTTCTTGTTGTAGCGGATGCATTTCATACTTTACTTGTTAGGTTCCTAGCCGGAGTCACTGCAGCTTCGACCATTGAATATCTAAGTAAGTGTTTGGACCATCTATGTCCTTAGTTAATGACAATTCCCTCGTGTTGACTTCTAGAGAATTCAGCAACATTTTTTTGCAGAACAGCGTTCAGCATATTAGAAACACACTATAGTACCCCAAGTCGTAATTTGCCGAAAGGATCAATAGGAATCTTAAATGTGCATTAACGATTTTCCATTCTAAGGACCAAAAGGAGTGGGATAGTCCTATCGCTTGGCTTAATTTTGTCTTTAACACCGCACACGACAACGCCATTAAAGCTACACCCACCTCGTTAATTTTGTCCTACGTCATTAAGTAGCCCCTTGCGAGTTTATGGCCCTTTGATGAAAACTAGCGCGACTAGATTAATCCAGGAATTATTTAATGTAACTTGAGAAATGAAGGAAAAGTGTTTAGTTTGTCTGTTGGGGATAGCGTTTAGACCAGAACCGGGCCAGACGCCGTTTTAAAATATGGGTGGGTGATGACGTTTTCATATGAAACTTTAACTTTGGCAGATGGTGACAGGAGAAACTCTCTGGTAAATTGTGTCCCCGTCTTGTGGGTCCTTGCCAGGTTCTGCATTTGTTAAGCCGGGTTAATCTCCTCATATGTCCTCTTAAGAACGGGAAGACATCTGAGGTTCGTGTAGGCCATGTTAAAGAAGTGGCCAGACTCAGCCCTAACCGGCTTTGTGGTGACTGCTAGCTGCTTTGGTGGAGAATGGTGAGCCGTTGTGTCTTATCGGTTGATATTGACTTTGGTTATCGCCTCCCATCTTTGACCGCAGGGCTTTGAAGCAAGTGTGGCTCTCCCTGGGGGGACAGTGGTGAACCAAAGGTTTTGGTTGTCTTTGCTCGTGGCAGTATGGGCTGTCGAAAGGAATCGAAAACAAGTTTTCTGGTGGCGTCTGGTTTATCAGTGCAATATGGAAAAGAGGCTCTCAACATCAAGACCGGAAGGAACCGTGTATTCATTGTTTGACATCTTCGAGGAGAGTGTAATTGGTTACGAGGAAGGAACCGGGCTGTCAGAGTACTGTGTTCAATTCGTTGCTATTCTCGTCGCCATTGTGGTCGACTGCAGAGGCTATCCTGGTTGAGAGAGCAGACTGACACTAAGGTCAGCTGAATTCTGTTTCTGGAAGACTTTCAACTTTTGTGCTGGAACTTCTCCTCTGATATGATGTGTCTATGAATTTTCAATATACACACATCAAAAAAAGTTTTACACCACCTCGGTTCCCAGATTTCTGGAACCTGTACAGAAAATAGGAATACAAATCAACATAAAAATCATTTTCGCCCTTTTTTCTGCTCATGAACGCCACACGTTGCGTGTTGTACCACTATACAGCAAGACCTTCAGAGGTGGTTGTCCAGATTGCTGTACACACCGGTACATCTAATACCCAGAGCACGTCCTCTTGCATTGATGCATGCCTGTATTCGTCGTGTCATACTATCCAGAAGTTCATCAAGGCACTGTTGGTCCAGGTTGTTCCACTCCTCAACGGCGATTCGGTGTAGATCCCTCAGAGTGGTTGGTGTGTCACATGTCCATAAACAGCTCTTTTCAAACCATCACAGGCATGTTCGATAGGGTTCGTGTCTGGAGAACATGCTGGCCACTCTAGTCGCGCGACCGTTATCCTGAAGGAAGTCATTCAAAAGATGTGCACGATGGGGGCGCGAATTGTCGTCCATGAAGGCGAATGCCTCGACAGTATGCTTCCGATATGGTTGCACTATCGGTCGGAGGATGGAATTCACGTACCGTACAGCCGTTTTAGCGCCTTCCATGGCCACCAGCGTCGTTCGTCGCCCCCACTTCCACCCCAAAATAGCAGGGAACCTCCAACTTGCTGCACTCGCTGGACAGTGTGTATAAGGCGTTTAGCCTGACCGGGTTGCCTCCAAAAGCGTCTCCTATGATTGTCTGGTTGAAGGCATATGCGACACTCATCCGTGAAGAGAACGTGATGCCAATCATGAGCGATCCATTCGGCATGTTGTTGGGCCCATCTGTACGACGCTGCATCGTGTCGTGGTTGTAAAGATGGACATCGCCATGGACGTCGAGAGTGAAGTTGCGCATCATGCAGCCTATTGCGCACAGTTTGAGTCGTAACGTGACGTGATGTGGCCGCACTTTCGCATACTTCAACACGGTGGCGTTGCTGTCAGTGTTCCTCCGAGCCATGATCCGTAGGTAGCGGTCATGCACTGGAGTAGTAGCCTTTGGGTGGCCTGGGTGAGGAATGTCATCGACAGCTCCTATTTTTCTCCATCTCCTCCATGTCCGAACAACATCGCTCTCCTTCACTCTGAGACGCCTGGACACTTCCCTTGTTGAGAGACCTTCGTGGCCCACTGTAACAATTCGGACGCTATCGAACCGCGGTATTGACCGTCTAGGAATGGCTGAACTACAGATGATACGAGCGGTGAACCTCGATCCTGGTTGACTGACTGGAACTGATCGGCTGTCGGACCCCCCCCCCCCCCCCCCCACGTCTAATAGGCGCTCCTCATGCATGGTTGTTTACATCTTTCGAAGGGTTTAGTGACATCTCTGGACAGTCAAGGGTACTGTGTCTGTGATACAGTATCCACAGTCAACGTCTATCTTCAGGAGTTCTGGGAACCAGTATGATGCAGAACTTTTTTTGATGTGTATATTATTGGATTATTTTATTAGTCTGTAACTGATGTCAAGTGTTCTTGAAACTAGGAAGCCACTATGTTGAGGACCTCTGGCCGTTATTGTGCCATCTTTTCCTTTCATGACATTTTTGTATCTCGGCTTGGTGTTTAAGGTAACATTAACATGTAGTTGTCGTTGCATGTTTGCGGCACGAGTCCTGAATTAATGTCCTAAATTATATCCTGATACGGAGTATTTTAGAGGGATGACTTTTCAGATTTGACTTGGTTTGATTTGACATATCGCCCCTAAATTAAGTAAACTGACTTATGTGGCCTTATTCGTCAACGGATGATTAATCACAGCATATTACTTCTCTACAATATCAGCCTTAATTTAAAATTAAATTTAGATTAACATTTTCTGCATTGCCCGTGTGATACGTGTTTATAGTAATACAGTAGCTCATATAGCAACCAGTTTGTACCAGTCTATACTGTATCCTGTTGTGTCAAGTTTTATCGGCAGAGATGACGTGATTATAAGGTGCTGAGACGATTGTAGAAACGTTTCTACGCCTCCAACAAATACATTGTGGATTAAAGATTCACTATGTTCGTTGAAATTTGTATTAGGCTTCAAGTTAAAAAAAATTAAAGATCCCCTGGTGTTTGCCGGTGGGCTCTGCTGAGGCCGTTCGACTGTAATTTTCTATCTGAAGGGGACCATCCTCGAACTCTTGGAGTACCGGTTAGAGATGGGCAAAGTCGTTCATCCTTGGGAACTAGTTCACTGGTGATCGTTCTTTTTTGGGAACCGTTCGTTATTACTCGTTCATCGTTTATTGTGCTTGGTATATGGTTCCTATGAAAAATTGAAAATTAGTAGCTTAGGTGACTGAAGATGGATGGCTCCAAGAGGGCACTTGACTTCCCCCTGGAATACAGAGTTTTTATTCATAACAGTATTCTCAAACACTTGTAATTTTTGTGATTCTGCAAAACATCTCGTTTAACTAACTGCAACGTTATGTAGCTGATTGCAGTGAAATAATATAAGGTGGCACACGAAAAACGTCCCCGGGTACTGACTGCTTGCCAGTTACGCACGATTTGTTGACCGCTACGAGCAGAATAGATAAACATGTAATAATTAGGCAGTGAAAAAATAACAAATAACCTAATGCAAACAACTTCGAAACAATGGAAGACAATTGGTAAGCGTCAATGAGCATTCTAGAACTCATGGCCGATTTTTCGTGCGCCACCCTGTACCACTAAAATGATATTGTAGGAGTTATCATATTCTCTTTACAAAATGTGACACCATACACTCGATTACGAAGCAAGGGCATCATTCGGTTGTAAGTCTGTCTGCCTTCCTTAACGATGAACATTCTCTTTTATCTTGTATCAAGCAAGACAGAAAATCGCCACCCGTGTGTTCCGTGCCGACGTACTTTGCATGTGCACTAACAAAAAATCTTGCCTTTTTACAAGTATTTCTTCTGCCGTTTATCGAAATAGTGAAGTAAGCTGATACGCCGTTTTATTACCTGAAAAGATGTATGTATTACATAGAACGTAATTTTTATGTGACTGTCGTAATTATAAAGTATATTTCATTTACTGGTCATGGACGCTGAATAGAATACGAAAAGAACCATAAGTTCAGGGTTCAAAAAAGGTTTGAAACAGATCTCCAATGGGCGTCCGTAGCGAATGGAACAAACAACAAAAACTCGATACTGAACTATGATCAGTCGGCAGTGGATCTGAGACGAGCGGCCACGCGAAGAAAGACAAGTCCGGCCGAGCGAGACCGAGACAGATGGGATCGGCACCGAGGCTGGAACGAGACCGGTTGATGTGCCGTTGCGGGAACGAGACCGACCGTTTCCCGTTCCCGGGAAGTATAAGTAGGAAGCCGCGACCGAAGTGGCTAGGAAAGGCGGTTCCTTAGAATTCGTTCCTCGCTCGTTCCGTTCATCTTGGTGAACCGTTCCTTTGGACCCGTTAGTTCTCCAATGACCCACCTCTAGTACCTGGAGTCAGAATGTATGTTCCTGTGGGGGTCACCTGGTAGTGCCTTTAAAGCAGTCCATATCTTAAGCTAACTAACCTGTACTGCAGGATCGTGTCACTGACATCTCTCTAAGGGGATCATCGGCGACCGGTTTCGTATGGAAGCGGCCCACTCAAGGGCCAAGTTGGTCGCGACAGTGTGCTGTCCTGGTGCTTAAACACGGCCGCGACCGACTCTCTCGCTGCCACACATCCGCAGTATTCTGCGTTTGCGGGGTGCATGCCACAGTTCCGCTCAGCCATATTGTGGAAAAGTTACCCTGATTTGGACGTACCGGTTTTCTAGGCGCTATATGAGTGCCGGCTTTCAGGGCTTGCTCAGGTCTCTAATGATTAACCTGTTTATGTAGTTTCTCGATCATTCTTATTCTCCTTCTGTCACGGTTAAGTTCATTTTTAGTAAATTAATATTTCTTGGAAATTGTATGTGGGTATTTTCTCTAAGATATGGGAATTTAACTTAATACTTTGTTCATTTAAAAATGCAGTGTATGTTATTATTTATTCAAATGAAGCCGATAGTTTCTATTGAAAAGTACTTGTTAACGGGCTGCTCATGTCCGTTGTTATTTAAAAGTAAGTTTCGAAATGTATACTGTGCATTGTTGGGTACCGTGAAATAATGTTATCCAGTGGCATCTGCGTATGGGAAATCCATCACTTCTAAGTTATTGCTCGTGTTAAAATTGTTAATCATTTGCATTATAAATGCTTATAAAACTTTATTTAAAGGAACTTGTTACTTTGGGTAATTCATCTGTTTGTTACAGTGTATTTCTCACTTTATTTTAAATTTTATCACAAAGTGTGTGTAATCAGTAACGAAAATGGTTTCGTAAAGTATGTGTATGTATTAATCCAGTGAATGAAGTTTTTGGATTCTCTCTGGCACAGCTCTTCCCGTAATGGCTTATGGTCATTCAAGAGGTCGTAATTTCCCATTTCATGTAGAAAGAAGACAGACATCGGTTATACGATGTCAAACATAACCTCTGTTCCATAAGGATATCCGACAGCTTCCACTATGTCTTTGCTGTTTTATGTTAATCGTTTAGCTAACAGAAATGATATGGTTCAAATGGCTCTGAGCACTATAGGACTTAACAGCTATGGTCATCAGTCCCCTAGAACTTAGAACTACTTAAACCTAACTAAGCTAAGGACATCACACAACATCCAGTCATCACGAGGCAGAGAAAATCCCTGATCCCGCAGAAATGATAGTATCAAGCTAATTCTTCTGGATGTTGACTGCCTTGCCAATATGTAAGACCGTCCGATGTTTCGACCACTTTTGCAAATGGCTTTCCTCCGTGCTGAGCTGACTGCTGAATGAGAGATACTTTAGATCTTATACAGTAGCGGAGGAAATTGTTTATGTATAATCATAGATTACTTGAGGATAGGAGAAGGTGTGTAAGCGTTGTTTATTGGTCTTTAAATTATTCCTTGTTTTGGTGGGTAAAGATATGCCTGAATGATGTTTATATTACCCGCGCCCGGGTTCCCGAGTTCGATTCCCGGCGGAGTCAGGGATTTTCTCTGCCTCGTGATGACTGGGTGTTGTGTGCTGTCCGTAGGTTAGTTAGGTTTAAGTAGTTCTAAGTTCTTGGGGACTGATGACCATAGCTGTTAAGTCCCATAGTGCTCAGAGCCATTTTTGATGGTTATATTATTTCTTGCCACTGGTGGAAAAAGGAAAATCTTATATATAGACAACGCGGTCAACAGGCCAGAATAATTTTATTGACGGTGACAAGGCCGCCGGAGCCTACGCTTATATTTAAGAAACGATAGTGTTTGGAATGGCAACATTTAGACTCTAGTGGTTTATCATCTTCCATGATTGTATCGTCTGTGAACCAGGGGATACCATAATACAAAATCATTTCGTAAAAATGGAGGATTTCAATCACGAAATAAAGTAACCAGTTTAAAATCAACTCAGTACGAATTTCTTATTTACAGCGGAATGTGTACTGCTCCGAAACTTCCTGATCGATTACAGCTCTTAGTCGGACGTGGACTCGGACAGTGAACCTTTCTGACTGACTAGTGGAGGCATGTTAATATCGTGGTAAATGAAATACTGGACGATGATAAACGTTTTGGTTGGTTGGATTCTAAGAACATTTCCCAAGAAACAGGAAGAACAGTGAGTGGAAGTCTACCAGCACATGCTGAAGATATAATGCTAAACGTGACAATTTTCTGGACTGCTTAGTCCTGAAGGGCGACATGGGAGGCTGCCACCACGAACGCACGCAAACTACACTATAGGCAGCAGCGGGAACTGCAATGCCTATGTTGATTCTTCTAGATATCCAAGATCTAAAGAAACAATCAGTAATATTTCACGAAAGTGTTCATTGAACTAAAAGTCCTACTTCCGAAGGCTAGGCAGAGAATCTTGAGAAATGTCTGCACGCAGCATGGTAAGGCTTGACCTTAGAGGGTATCCCAGGAGGTAATGGTAAACATTGAAGGATATGACAGAAACCTCATTTGAAGTGAAAGGCTTCATATGCACATATGCACTATTCCTAATAGTTTCTAATGTAGACCACATTAAATGTAGATTTGTTTGTAGCTAGTGGCGCGCACCTATGTGCCTTGCTTTAATCGCTGGATTGATTATTTTACTTTAATCAACTGGCCATCAAGAACGGAAGACCTTTGGTCACTACGTTTTTGTTCGTGGGCCTGGCCGAAGTTGAGATCTGCATACGAGATGTGAACACGTGAGATGAACTGCTTGGTCACATCATGGATGCTACTATACTTATCGGAGAATGTGCAGAGGCTCTCAGACAAGTAACACAAGTTCTCACAAATCACTAAAGTTGACGGCGGGCTATTCGGAGACTTATTCTAAACTGTAAAACAGTAGTGCTGTGCGATAATGCTTCAGGCGAATGTATTAACAACACGCTCATATTTTTCAGTTAATATGTTTCAAAACGCATGTTGTAATGTTTGCTAATCCTTGCACAAGGTACATGTGTAAACCTCGAAATGTATTGAATAACACAGAAAAAAGGTAAAAATGCACCTTAAACTGTTCTGTCTCGAAATCCAATCGGAATGGGGCATACGAACACAAGAAGATTTTTGCTTAAAATTATGGTACCTGTCGTATCCCCACATAGCGTCCATTCTTGCTGGGCATCACTTGTATAGTGCATATTGACAGGAAACAACACTCATTTGAGTACTCTTCAAATGATTCAAATGGCTCTGAGCACTATGGGACTTAATTTCTGAGGTCATGAGTCCCGTAGAACTTAGAATTACTTAAACCTAACTAAGGACATCACACACATCCATGCCCGAGGCAGGATTCGAACCTGCGACCGTAGCGGTCGTGCGGTTCCAGACCGTAGCGCCTAGAACCTTTCGGTCACCAAGGCCGGCGATTTCTCTTCCTTGAGCAGGATTAACCATGTTATATAACTCTCTGAAGATTTTTTCTCGTTTGACAGGTTTAATTTCAGTCACCAAGAATGTAGTACAAACCATATGGCCATTTGTTAGTGGATGATCCGTGTCCAAACAGACATTTAAAGTGAAGTTGTTGCCCTTCAAAAAACTGCTTACCAGGTTCGACAGCTCGACACTGATCCAGAACTAGCGCTACTATTCTCTAGTAGACCAAGTGGTGTTTCGCGAGTGCCATATGAGCAGGTCGCCCGCGCAAATCCCACTACGAACGTCTACGCCGAAGAGACGCTCAAACTCGGATACGTGAATCAAAAAAGGACGGAAGAGCCATTCGAGGGGCGCAGTGTGGAGCTCGTTAGCATAACGGAAACGAGGCGTGGCGAGGAAGTTAAAAACCTGCATAAAAAACGCATCAGGTGCAATAAGGTATGATGGGCGCCGGAGCACTGTGGCCGATGGCACGAGCAGAGGAGAGAGGAACGGAGTGGGTGGGGGAGGGGGAGAGCCGTGTCGGCGACATAAAGCACAGATGACAGTGGAGGGGGGCGCGGCCCGCGCGGCCTCATTGGTCCCTCGCGGGCTGTCGAACACGCTCTCGCGCCGCATCGGGCAGGTCGCCAGGGCGGCTGGTCGTGGGTTTTTAATGCGGGACGGGGACGTGCACTGTGCGTGATTAACGCCGAGCACCGCTGTCGGCTTTGTCACGCGCCGCAGCTGCCGAGGGCACTAGCAACACTGATGACAGCTTGCCAAGAGCGCCGACACAGCGGCTTGGGATGCGATTATATGGGCTGAGTCAGTCAATCCGCTCATCTGTCCCGTGCAACATACAAGAGCTTGGTGTTTTCGGCGTACCTGTGAATGACTGATATCTAATGACTCTATTTCTGTTGGTGTGATAATCGCAGCAAATATTAGAAATTACATTTCCAGCTGATACGTAATTCTTTATTCGTACCACACTTACACAGCATATCTTAAATACCATAAAAGAGGAAGCGGGATGGAATCATGGTTGGTAGTCACACTTAATAATTAAGACACTTTATTGTCATTACGCCTTAAAAAAGTACTTTGAGAATTACAAATCGTGGACGTGCCACTAGATAAAACTTTGCAAATACAATTAGAAACCCAACGTACTCAGCACACTAACAAACAATTCCAAATTAAGAAAATGGGGTTACTTACAAAGTTGAGAAGTTCAAACTCCCATATAGGACTTTCCTCAAAATAGATATAATGAAATAATTACACGTAAAGGGTGACTTAATAGTACTTGAGCACTAGTGTCAAACTAAGATGTCATTACATAACGTGACAGAATCACTTAATTAAAAAAACTACAACAGAGACACTGACATTACAAGATAAATGTTTGCGTACTCAGACTAGAAAAAGATGCAGAAGGAACTCAGCCGATGTTTTGCACTTTAAGGTTTAGCGAGTTGCCAGTCCGTAATATTTAAGAAAACAAGTACATACACAAACAGGTTGCATACAAAATATATGCTTTATATGCTTTTCGTATACTTTAGAATGGGACATGTGACCAACTCCGGCAGTGCCAGGCTCTTAATCACTGACAAGCCTCGACCTCGGATGACATTTTGCTCCCCGCCAAGGCGCTGGCACAAAGTTTCTGCCCAAATTACAAGACATTCCAATGACTCTGGAACGTAGAAACACTGGGCAGATCCTTTGACTCACTTACACATGGAAAACTGTATTAATACCGTGCGGGCTTTCAAAACAGCAACATAAAGTCATTTGATTGCAAGAGACACAAAAAAACTTCTGATAAAATTTTCAAATAACAGCCACCATTTAACTAGGCCAAGAAAGTCTCCCACAAAAATAATAAAGTTTAAAATCTCTGAGTGCGTCGGTGAACAAACAGTTACGACGATTTACTCCATGTCAGGTACACAATACGAGGGAGCGGATTCCACAGCTTCACCGCTTTCCTTCAAATTTTGTTCCCAGTGAGGTCACAGAACTGGTTTTTCCAAACTGCCCATGTCGGCAAAACGCCCAACCAGTTTCACACCGCAACGTATAACGGTCATCACACTCGCTCGGCAGCCGTTGACACTCGTCTCCCCCGCGAATGACACGAGAACTCGAGGGTTACCCGTCGAAGGCTAACAACCAACTCGCTTCGCCAGCGAAGCCGCAAAATAAGACACGCGAAAACCAAAGATAGCTTACCTCAACCACAGTCGATCTCAACGATACATGAACATAGTAAGACTGGCGCCAGCTCGCCACGGCTCACCAGCCGTCGACTAAACGTGATAAATTTCCTCTTTTTCACTTAAGAACGACGGAATTATTATTAATATGAAATGGCTTAAGAACAACCAGCAGCTGAGGATTATATAAAGAGATTGAAAATACCGCTTCAGTTGTAAAGTTCTTTTATTATCACACGACCTGTTTTGGGCTCTTGTAAGCCCATCTTCAGGTGTCGTAACTTGGTGCTGTGGCCTCCGACCGCGTGGTGTGCTACCAGTGAGCACAGAACTGTTCTGTGCTCAAGGTAACGCAGCTTTTATGTAGTTCGGTGGCCGCGGGCGTGGTAGATCAGCGTGTTCATTCAGGGGACTGGGAAACCTCTATACTGTAAAAAAAACTTGGTAGAATCTTTGACATGCGACATCCGCACAGAATTGATGACGACAAATGACGAAGAAACAGATGCATAGAACAAAAAGGAAAACAGAGAAAAACCGGTCAACATGCTGGGATGCTGTACAGAAGATGCGTCTTTGATGCTCGCTACTGCCAATGATTTTCTGTTGGTGAGAGGGCTAGAGCGGGATACATTAAGCCACTCGTTTTTGTGTGTCTTGTTTTCCAGTCGTCAGTAGTAGCAATTGCAATCTACGTCCTCAATAATATAGCTGGTCCTGATGTATTCCAAAATCTATCTAACTCGACAATTTTTACCTGCTATGTCCCCTCTAGTACCATGCGTATTATTCCTTGATGTCTTAACACATGTCCTACCAACCTGTCCCTTTTTCTTGTCAGTCTTTTCCATTTATCCCTTTCCTCACCAATTCTCCAGGGAACCTACTCATTCCTAACCTTTCCAGTCTCCCTGATTTTCAACATTCTTCTGTAGCACCACATCTCAAACGCTTCGATCCTCTTCTGTCCTGGTCTTCGCACAGTTCATGTTTCACTGAAGTACAAGGCTGTTCTCTAAACGTATAGTCTCAGAAATTTTTTCCTCACTTTAAGATCTATGTTTGATACTAGTAGACTTCTCTTGTCCAGGGATCCCCTTTCTACCAGTGCTAACCACCTTTTTGTGTTCTTTACCGCCTAGGTAACAGAATTGATTAACTTCATCTGCTTCGTAATCACGAAACCTGATGTTAAGTTTCTCGCTGTCCTCATTTGTGCTACTTCTCATTACTTTCGCCTATCTTCAATTTTCTCTCAATCCATAATCTGTACGCATTAGAATGTTCATTCCATTCTGCACATCCTGTAATTCTCCTTCACTTCCCCTGAGGATAGCAATCTCATCAGAGAATTTATTGTTGATGCCCTTTCACCTTCATTTTATTTCTACGCTTGAACCTTTATTTTATTTCCGCCATTGCTCCTTAGATATTGAGACTGGGCAAAAGCGGCGAAAGACTGCGTCCTTGCCTTACACACTCATTGACAAAGGCGTTGGCAGTAGATCAAAGGACGGCCAGTCGGTCCCTATTGACCCGCCCGGACTTTGCTTTCTGATTTGTTTCTCTTTCCTAATTTAGGGTGGTAAACCAGTTTCAAGCGATAGCTGACGTGCATCATCATCAGTCACGGAGCTTTACAGTAGCCACCAGCATATGGAGCACAGACATAAAACTTACCAAAAGTATTTTTTTTCCTCGATTTCATCCCCTCCACTTCAGAAAGTGGGTTACGTAGAGAAACTATGACTTTTACATCAGCTTGCTTAGTTTGTCTGATTGGAAAGTGGTTTTATAGAACAGAAAACAATGCGTTCACGACGTGGAAGGAACGCAAATAGTATGTGAACCTGAATGTTAAATATCGCAGATTAATAACTTTCGTTAACGTGAATAAGAGAGTATCTCTGTCAGTTTTATGTGGTTTCGTTTGTCTTGCTTCTTTCATTCTTCAATTGTTATCTTTCTTGGTTGTGTCTATATAGACATACATCGAAGCGCCAAATAAACTGGAGTAGGCGTGCGTATTCAGATTCACAGATATCTAAACAGGCAGAATACGGCGCTGTGGCTGGCAACGCTTATTTAAGACAACAAGTGTCTGGTGCATTTTTTTTTAGCTTGGTTGCTGCTGCTACAATGGCAGGTTATCAAGATTTAATTGAGTCTGAACGTGGTGTTATAGTGGGTGCACCAGCGGTGGGACATAGCATTTGGGGTAGCGATGAAGTGGGGCTTTCACGAGTGTACCGTGAATATCAGGAATCCGGTAAAACATCAAATCTCCGACACTGTTGCGACTGGGAAAAGATTCTGCAAGAACTGGAGCTACAACGACTGACGAGAATCATTCAACGCGGCGGAAGTGCAACCTTTCTGCAGATTGCTGCAGATTTTAATGCTGAGCCATTGACAAGTGTCAGTACGCGGACGATTCAACGAAACATCATCGATAAGGCCCTCGTGTGTCCTTGATGACTGCACGACGCCTGGGCCCGTCAACATCGACATTGGACTGTTGATGACTCGAAACATGTTGCCTAGTCGAACGACTCACGTTTCATATTGTATCGAGCGGACGGAAGTATACGGGTATGAAGACAACCTTATGAATCCTGAACCCCGCATGTGAGCGGAAGACTGTTCAAGATGGTGAAGTCTCTGTAATACTTCTAGATACGACTCTGACAAGTGTCACGTACGTAAGCATCCTGTATGATCACCCGCATCCATTCATGTCCATGGTGCATTCCGACGGACATGCACAATTCCAGGGGACAATGCGACATCCCACACGTCCATAATTGCTACAGAGTGGGCCCAGTAACGGTATTCTCAGTTTAAACACTTTCACTGGCCACCAGACTCACGGAGAGGAACATTATTGAGTATATCTGTGATGACTTGCAACGTGCTGTGCAAAAAAAATGGTTCAAATGGCTCTGAGCACTATGGGAATTAACCTCTCAGGTCATCAGTCCCGTAGAACTTAGAACTACTTAAACGTAACTAACCTAAGGACGTCACACACATCCATGCCCGAGGCAGGATTCGAACCTGCGACAGTAGCGGTCGCGCGGTTCCAGACTGTAGCGCCTAGAACCGCTCGGCCACCCCGGCTGGCAACGTGCTGTGCAGAAGAGATTTCTATCCCCTCATACTCTTACGGATTTATGGACAGCCCTGCAAGATTCGTGGTGTAAATTCCCCCAGCACTACTTCAGACGCTAGTCGAGTCCATGCCACGGCGTGTTGCTGCACTTCAGCGTACTTGCCTGGGCCCTACTTGATATTATGCAGGTGCACCAGTTTTATGCGGGTCTCTTTGTCTCTTCAGTGTATGTATACCATGTAAGTCAATTACTTTTTCAACAATAACCTGAAATCATAATGGAGACTATTGCATTCTCGTTTTATTCATTTTAATTTGTTTAGGTCCCGCCTGGTGTACAGGCTTAGTTACTATCTATAGCTATAACTATATTCGTAATTATTGTAATTTCTGTAAATTCAGCTCAAGATGGCGGATGTCCATGAGTAAGTGCGGACAGTGTGTAGCTGGTCATCAGGCTCAGTTCGAAACGGGATTCATCACTGAAGACAATTTTACTCCAGTTAATGATATTCTAGACCAAACACATGTCTGTAGACGCCCAGTACAGAAATGGGATACTAACCTATCTGTCGTCCGCCATGCTGACCGACCACCATAAGTGATACTCCAGAGTGCCATTTCTTTTCATAGCAAGACCCTTGTACTCGTCATGCGCGGCACGTGTACAACACAGCGATGATGTCCTACTCCCAGTTTTGTTGTTTTACATAGCAAGCCATTTTGGGCTTACACCTCAGCAACGTAATGCCCGCCTGCACGTGGCGAGAGTAGCTACCCCTTGCCTTCGTGCTTGCTAAACCGTGCTTTGACAGGCAAGGTCGCCGTATCTCAGAGCAACCAAGAACGTTTGGAGCACTCTGGGCAGGACCCTCCAACCTTGTCGGCAGTTTGACTATGTAACGCGCCAATTGGACAGAATTTGGCATGATTCTCAGCAGGAAATCCAACAGCTATATCAATACGAAGCTGAATAACTGCTTGCATAAGGGTCTGAGGTTGCCCAACGTTTTGTTCACTTGCTCAGTCTGTGAAGCCCATTAAATCATCCAATTTCTCTGAAATTGTACTCTTTTGTTTGTCTATACGTGTACATCACATCCACCGATTTCCGTCCAATCGGACAGTTCCTTCGAGGTTCGTCGTTCCTTTTTCTATCTCGAAGTGTAAAAGAGTATAAAGTAAGTGGAATGGCCTCATTTTGAAGCTCAAAATTAATTAACAACAGGATGTAAATTAAATCAAACGAAACCAGTGATGGGGAGTTGCAATAGCTAATTTTATTCGTTTTCACACTGATATATGCAATATACATTCAGAGTTCTCAGGGATGATTTCACTCCGCACAGACCCATGTTACAGGGCGGACGGGGAGGGGGCGGGTATTAATCATTTGGTCTCACCACATATTGATCGATGAAATCGGCGGCGTTTGAGGTCGTGGGCAGACGGCGTAGTGCCGGCGCCACAGGTTGATGCTGAAGCAGGCTGACGACAGTCGTGCCTGATCTCTGACAGCTAGCGGCTCATACGTTAGCGTCTTGGGTACCAGCGGCCTTAGATCGCCCATTCACAGCCCGACCGTTCGAATGAACTGTGCATACGAAACCCGCTGTCCACATCCGTGGTTCGGCTGCATGTGGCGACCGACAACCACCTGGTGGGCCCTACAGGCCTGTGTCAAGCGAACAACACAGAATTGGACGGTGTACTGACGGTGTCTGGACTGGCATGTGGCGGTATGAGTAAACAGGCAGTGGCTCGTCAACCGAACCGACGCAACAGGACCACGGACCTGTGTATGAACACATCGACCACATACGCTGGTGTATTTGTAGGTGCTGACAGGCTCTGTGAATGGCTCGGTGGATCGGTTGACCTGTGTAGGGTTAGGATGACTAAAGGGCCTAGAATGAGCAAAGCAGCCACTTCGCATTATTCTCTCAGAGACCGCTGCAAAATAATTTATGTAGTTGGGGGCCACGCCAACATTTCATTTTAATGTACTTGAAAGCCCGCAGACTCTCTTTTTGATTTAGGAAAAATACATTTTGCATCATCTGTTTCTGTTTCCCAAAAATCGTGATTCACTGATGCACAATGCCCTGCTCCAAATGTACATTATCAGATATTCCTTCCCAGAAATTAAAAAAAAATATGTTTGATATCAGTAGATTTCTTCTGCTCACGACTATCGTCTTTGCTTGTGGTAGGCTGTTTGTAGTCAGATTTTTATGTCTTCCACGCTCCGTCCCTCATGAGTTATTTAGCTTCCACAGTAGAAGATTTCATACTCTTCGCCTACTTCGTGATCACTTGTTTTAGTGTTAAGTTTATCGTTAATCTCTTTCCTCCTACTTCCTTTCAGTTTCGTCTTTCGTCAGTGTACTCTCAGTCCATACACTGAACTCAATAGACTCATCACTCCTGTCGACAGGTCGCGTAATTCTTCCCCCTTTCACTGAGGATAGTAATGTCATCAGCAAATGTTATCACTTATGAAGATAAACCCTGAATTTATTCCCACTGTTGAATAATTTATTTCGTCATTGCTTCTTCGATGTATAGATTGAGCAGTAGGAGCGAAAGACTGCATTCCTGCCTTGTGCATTTTTAATCCGTGCACTTCCTTCTTGGTTTTCCAGTCTCATTTTTTCCTCTTGTTTCCTGTAGAAATTATTATCAGTCTTCCCCTGCAGCTTACCCCTGTTTTTCTTGGAATGATGAACATCTTCACAATCTCGAACGTTTTTCCCAGGCTGAAAAGTCTCATTAAAGAGTATGGACTTTGCGTAGTCTTTGTTTCATTACCTATCACCACAATATGCCTCCATGGTACCCTTAAGTTCCCGGAAACCAATCTGACTGTCATCTAATAGATACTCAGTTCTTCATTCTGCTGTATATTATTGTTGTCTGCAGTTGGATGCATGATGATCTTTAAGCAGAATGAACTACAGTCGTAGCACTTATCTGCCCTTTCTGTTTTTGGGATTATGAGTATGATATTTTTTCCGAAAGTAGGATGGTATGTCTCCAGACATATATCAATGAATTGCCGTTCGGTGTCCACTTCCTCCTATAAGTTTAGGACTATTGATGCTCCCTATATTTTTAGCTTCATTTGATCGCAAGTGTTCTAAAGTCTTATTAAACTCTTTACCCAAATATTAGATCCACTATGTCTTCCATATCGACTCTCATTACTCCTCCAGTCACACCATCAGACTCCTCTCTGCACGCCTTCAATGTGCTCTCTTCATCTATCGGCTGCTTATCTGTGCTTAGTAGTGGGATTACAGTTCCACTTTTAATGTTGCAGACCTTGCTTTTAATTTCATCGAAGATTGTTTTGACTTTTCTATATGCTGAACCAGTCCTTCTGACAACGATTATTTTTCCGATTTCTTCACATATTGCCAGCAACCATTTACCTTGGCTTCCTTACGGTTCCTATTTGTTTCATTAGTGACTTACGTCGCTAAGTCTTCATGAATTTTCGTGAAAGTAATTTACCTTCTTCATTCTTCAATCAATTGAATTGTTTCTTCTGATATTTAAGGATTCTACTCAGTTACCGTCCTTGTACTTACACAGATCACCCGTAACATCAAGCTTATTAGCATCTTTGTCTGTTTCTGGGACGAATTACATCACTGCGTCTTCGCATCAGTGATTAGACAGTTTTTCGGTATGATTTATGGAGGTACGTGGCATTAGATGTCTAAGCACAGTTCATGTAATAGTTGTAAATAATGCGAAGCTGAATTGGGTACGCGGTGATGGTGCCCGATAGCTATCCACATGGGTGCCACAGGATTTACAACCACACTGACATCGGTATGCAGCAGTCCTGCAGCCATTTCAACACGCGATATCAGCACACTACTCAACATCTCACCGCGAGTAATAGTCTCTGGAGATCTGAACGCAAAACACCCATAATGGAATTCACGCATACGCAATCCCAACGGCAAAAAACTCTATGAACATTCACTAGACAGAAACTACATTATACTAGCGCCGACTGAACCGACGCACATTGCCTATCAGAGGGGACACAGGCCAGACGTGTTCGACATGGCCCTCATCAAGGGCATTACATCGACACTCAACGTTGCCGTTGAAAACGATCTGGCCTCAAACCACCAATCTGTAATACTATACATTGAGGAAACACTGCAGCACATGGAACAACGCAGGATGTTGGACTACGAGCGTGCGAATAGGACACTGTTCAAGGAAACTCTCGATAGCCACATCCCACCCATACACGAAATTAACGAAACAGCACAAACCGACGAGGCAGCAGAAACCCTCACTAACGCCGTCCAGGACGCAATGGCGGGCACCATACCTGATCGCACCTGGGCCTAATCTCAATGAGGAATCGCCTCAGGAGACAATGGCAGCGTACCAGGCGTCACTACTTCAAACGGCACATTAACAGGCTACAGGATATCGTACACGACAAAATACAAACTCATAGAACACAACAGAGAAACAAAATACTCGAAGGGCTGGACACCGCGCGACCTGGCGTGTGGCAACTAGCCCGACACTTAACCAAGTAGAAAATGTACACCCCAACGCTTCAAGGGCCTGACGGACCTGCTTACTCAGCGGAAGAGAAAGCAGAACTACTGGCCCGCACACTCTCAGCGTTATTCACATCGAACCTGGTACCATCAGACCCAGTGTTCACACTTGCTACAGACCAGGAGGTTACACGCATTTTAGCCCAACCATCGGGCGACGACATTCGACATGCTAGTATAGCCTACGTCTCCTGGGCTATAATGCATTCCGCTGCTAGGAAAGCCCCTGGTCATGATGACATCCAAAACCGTGTCCTCCAGGAGTTCCCGGATAAAGCCACTGAATACCTAACACACATAACGAATGCCACAGTAAAACACCAACAGTTCCCCACCTTTTGGAAGACGGCCAAGGTCCTGATGTTCAGAAAGCCGGGGAAAGACCACAGCCTCCCACAAAATTACCGGTCCATCAGCCTTCTGAGCTCGCTCAGCGAGATTGTTGAGAAGGTGATTCTCAAACGCATCACTGGGCACTGCATAACAAATGACATCCTGAGACCGAAGCAGTTCGGCTTCAGGAATCACCACTCCACAACACAACAACTCTTACTGGTCGTTGAACATATAACACATGGCTTCAACACAAACAAAGCAACAGGGGTGGTGTTCGTGGCCATCGAAAAGGCTTTTGAGTGTCTATGGCACAACAGCCTCATTCGCAAACTCAGTGGCACGGGATTCCTCGACGGGCTGGTGCGTCTCATACACTCATACCTCACAGACAGGAGTTTCAACACTGACGTGTAGGGAAAACAGTCAACACGACACGGTATACACGCGGGAGTACCCCAGGGAAGCATCCTAGGGCCCCTACTGTTTATCTTCTACATATACGATCTCCCAACCACACACAACACAACGATGGCAATCTACGCGGATGACACAGCCATCCTTGCGCAAGATTGGAAACCATCAAACATTACGTCACTCTTACAGACTGCACTCAGAGTGGCTGAGCCTTGGTTGGAGAAATGGCGTGTTAGAGTAAACGTCGACAAGTGTGAAGCCATTCTGTTCACTAGAAGACCGAAGCAATTGCGCAAACACCGATACTGCAGACCAATTACTCTACATGCACGCCCAGTACGTTTCAGTGAGAAAGTCAAATACCGCGGTGTTGGGCTGGACCGGAAATTACTCTGGGGGGACCACATACAACACATGACGAATCGAGCAAGTGCGAGGCTCAAACAGCTCTACCCTATGCTCAACAGGCGTAGCACACTGAAAAGAAGGGTGGCGAGGTCCATGTACATGACACTTATTTGACCCCTGATGACGTACGCAGCTCCTGTCTGGGGATACGCTGCGCCCACACGCCTGCGCAGTCTGCAGCTCATACAAAACGAAGTACTCAAAAACATAAGCAAATTGCTACCATCATTCGCGTTTCGTCCACTATCTATCACCTGATGGACCGTGTTAATGCGTAATCTTACCCAGACGCACGGATAACATTGCAGCCCAGCATCCTGTGATCCACCTATTAGATAACTATCATGTTGACGGAGGTGACAGTAGAACTTTTTGTCTGGTCACCACGTTGGTGCGGGCGTGGAGGGGCCCCACATCTTAAGAAAAAGAAAAGACAAAAACCATCAGGCGAATTTGAACTAAAAAGTTAAAAACTGTCATCTCTGTTTTCGTAAGAATAATTTACAAGAATCTCAAAGAAAGACAAGTATTCATCCAAAATCAATGTTGAAAGGTATGTGCTGAGATTCGATCAGGATAGAGCCAGTGAAAAATGTCGATACTTCCCAACCGCAAGGTTGGACGAGTAGTACATCTTCGAGTAGTAAGATCTTTGACAGCTAACAGAGCTAGGTGCACGGGATAAAAGTTTGAGTAGTGGTGAGGAGATGCGCAGAGACAGCAGACGTGTTTCGAGTCGGAGCTAGATGCCTGCAGGAGGCAGCCGGGTCGTGACAGCATCAAAGTAAGAATTGGCGCCATGCACATAATAAGCTATATATTGAGCGAAACTCGGCACATACCTGGGGAAACTAGAAAGAATAATCAATAAAATAGGTTTTCTTTGGTTAAATACTGTCTAAAAGCTAGATAGAAATCCCATTGTTGATGCAATAAGCGTTTTGTGAAACTTTCTCGTAAATCCATGCTATAGAATTTTTTTTAGTTTTTCACATGTGCCTTAAAAGTTTGAACAATAAATATTTTGTAGATAAAATTACAGTTTCATCTCACACCTTATGTCGTTCTCCGCATCCTGTGCTTGCATTGAACCAAAAGGTACATTAAAGTAAAGTTCCCATGAGCAAAGCTAATAATTTCATTTATCAGAGTAAAATAATCTATATGCCATTGCACAGTTGGCAAATTATTCAGATCAGGAAAGAATTTTTATTGAGTAACAAACAGGGCCAAAATGAGTAAAGTTATCTAGAATGACAATTTTATGCCATTGCACTACGACTGAGTTGAATATATGTTTTATTATCGGCTAAACGGGAAGGAGTGCACGAGCTAAGTCCACAGACGCAGTCAGATGCAGGTTGGTGACTTTCATTTATTTTTAGCACTAAACTTTCATGCAGTCAGATGTGTATTTTGAGTATTAATTTTCCAACAATATTTTCATGCAGTCAGATAAAGCTCAGTTCAGTTAAATACGCATTCAGATGCAAGTTTTATTAAAGACTAAAGCAGTCACATGCAGTTTAGTCTAGTTTAAATAGAGAAGTTTTTATTAACAACACTTTCAATGTATGGAATGCCTTTGTGGCTAAAAGGACACGCCACATCTAATTGAGTTCGTTTCGTAAAAAAATTGCTTCTTATTGTTACCTTAAAAGAATTTCCTGAATAAAGTTGCGAGCTCTTGTTACATTTCTTTTCTTTCAGTACACAGATCAGCGAAAATACCATGACAACTGCCCACTGCGACGTTGGATTCCGCCTGGTGGATTTGCGGGCACTTGACGTGGTAACAAAGGAATATACGGGCTGCAAATGGGGAAATCCACTGAGATAAGCGACTTTGACCAGGGGCATACTATTATAACGCAGAGCCTGTGAACGCATACTTCGAAAACGGCGAAGCCGCTTTAACGTTCACGTGCTACTCTCGTGAGCATTTACGGGAAGAGGTAGAAGGACAGTGAAACAATCAAGAGGCGTTAAATGGTTGGACGTCCACGACACTTCACAGAGCATTGTGTTCAAACGCTTGTCTGCTCTGTAAAGTAGGAGAGATGGTGATGTGTGGCATCTATTCAGTAGGAGCACAATGCTGGTGCGTGCGCAGGTGTTTCGAAGCACACCGTTCATCGTACATTGTTGAACATGGAGGTCCACAGCGGACCTTCCGTACGTGTTTACATGTTGACCCAACGACACTGTCAGCGACGATTTCAGTGGGCATGGCACCGTCGAGATTGGACCTTCGATAAATGGAAACGTATTGGCTCTTCGGGCGAATCACATGTTGATACACTAGGTCGATGATCGTCTCGACAAATGCCGTCATGAAGATGAACGGCGGCTCGAAACGTGCAGCGCGCCACGGACACATGCTGGTGGGAACAGTATTATGCTATGGGAGACATTATCCTGAGTATTCATGCAACCTGTGATAGTAATAGAAGACTCCCTGAGAGCTGCGAACCACCTGCATCCCTTCTTGCCTGATATAAACCCCGACGCCTATGTCACCTTTTAGCAATAAAATTGTCCGCATCCTGGAGCCAGCATCGTGCTACAGAGCTTTCAGAAGCATTAAAGTGAGCTCACACTGATGTCTCGGCGAGCAGATTTACCTGATTAAATCCTATATCCCCATGTGGATCGCTATTGGGCACCATCACAGCGTATGCAAGCAAATGGCCCATTATTTACACGAATTACATGACTTGTGCCTAGACACCTAAGGCCACATAGCTTCACAAAACTACCAACAAACTGCAGGATCCCTGGTACGCAGAAATAGCTATGTATTTCGTTCCAAAGACGGACAAATAAGCTAATAAGCAACCAGTCACAATGCTTTGGCTCATCAGTGTACGTTCCTTTCTTCTAAATGGATATTTCAGTTAATAATCTGCCTCTAAAAGTTGCAATAAGAACTTCATGAAAATTTCTCATACTCCTTTAATACTGCGAATGATCGGCAACCCCTCCTCCCCCCAATCTAGCTTAGTGATTCCCTAACCCATCTGTCTGTGTGTGGGCACACTATGGCAGACCCTACCTGCCTGTACTGACGGAGCGTGGGGAGGCAGGTAGTGGTCAGGGCAACCAGGTATAGTTCCAATTCAATGCAAACGGGTCGCAGCAGATATGCTTGGCCAGGGTCTATCCAAGTCAGGGCACGGTTCATTTCTGAACTAGCCACATACTATTGTGCTGAGAGTACACCTAATTCAGAAGGCTGACTGTACCCCTGTACTGTGACCATTCATCACAGAAGTGGCGATTGGTATACTCACGCGACACCTAAAGACCTTGAGAACCCATCTCATCAATACAGACAGAATATATAGTGTGTTACATATAATGCCTATTTTCGGCGATGGTAGTACAGGAACTAATGAGTACTGGCGATGAATTACTCTACCAACAGATAATACTAGCGACACAGATAACAGTATTAGTGGTAGCAGCTCATACGACTGTAGTACAGGCCAAGATGGGCGTTTCTTGACACAGAGTTGGCACACACTGACGGCTACACTAGCGAGCAGGACGCCAAACTCTGTAAATTGTAAACTCGCATTGTGAGAATAATTGAAAAGTACATCTTCTAAAGAGATACAGGTCTGCAAGGGAATGGGAAAGCGTGAGAGACTCAGACCAAGAGGAATCCGCCGTACTCAATGGAGCTTTGCAGTATTTGATAAGTTTTTTAAGGCAGCCCGGCACTGACGAATCAAAAAATTTTTTGTAGTGGAGATGAAAACTCATGACTGACTACGTGCAGTTGTGATGATTGGCCGGAAGGTTAAACCAGCTTCACAGTTGGAGAGAATTTCTGCTTTCCACCCCATTCTAAGAGAGAAATGTGTGTTACTGGTTAATCACAGCGGAGTCCTTAAGAGAAGGGAGATGATAATATTTGTTTGAATTTTGCATTGGAGAGAACTTGGAAGGTATACAGTGACTGTATAACGAGTCCGTGGTGCTGGCAGAACCAGCAAGATTTTTAGGATGCGAGTTTTTGGACTTCTTCTTAGAGTTCCAGGGAGGGAGAACTGAATAGTGACTAAATGCAAAATACCAATATACACTCCTGGAAACTGAAATAAGAACACCGTGAATTCATTGTCCCAGGAAGGGGAAACTTTATTGACACATTCCTGGGGTCAGATACATCACATGGTCACACTGACAGAACCACAGGCACATAGACACAGGCAACAGAGCATGCACAATGTCGGCACTAGTACAGTGTATATCCACCTTTCGCAGCAATGCAGGCTGCTATTCTCCCATGGAGACGATCGTAGAGATGCTGGATGTAGTCCTGTGGAACGCCTTGCCATGCCATTTCCACCTGGCGCCTCAGTTGGACCAGCGTTCGTGCTGGACGTGCAGACCGCGTGAGACGACGCATCATCCAGTCCCAAACATGCTCAATGGGGGACAGATCCGGAGATCTTGCTGGCCAGGGTAGTTGAATAACACCTTCTAGAGCACGTTGGGTGGCACGGGATACATGCGGACGTGCATTGTCCTGTTGGAACAGCAAGTTCCCTTGCCGGTCTAGGAATGGTAGAACGATGGGTTCGATGACGGTTTGGATGTACCGTGCACTATTCAGTGTCCCCTCGACGATCACCAGTGCTGTACGACCAGTGTAGGAGATCGCTCCCCACACCATGATGCCGGGTGTTGGCCCTGTGTGCCTCGGTCGTATGCAGTCCTGATTGTGGCGCTCACCTGCACGGCGCCAAACACGCATACGACCATCATTGGCATCAAGGCAGAATCGACTCTCATCGCTGAAGACGACACGTCTCCATTCGTCCCTCCATTCACGCCTGTCGCGACACCACTGGAGGCGGGCTGCACGATGTTGGGGCGTGAGCGGAAGACGGCCTAACGGTGTGCGGGACCGTAGCCCAGCTTCATGGAGACGGTTGCGAATGGTCCTCGCCGATACCCCAGGAGCAACAGTGTCCCTAATTTGCTGGGAAGTGGCGGTGCGGTCCCCTACGGCACTGCGTAAGATCCTACGGTCTTGGCGTGCATCCGTGCGTCGCTGCGGTCCGGTCCCAGGTCGACGGGCACGTGCACCTTCCGCCGACCACTGGCGACAACATCGATGTACTGTGGAGACCTCACGCCCCACGTGTTGAGCAATTCGGCGGTACGTCCACCCGGCCTCCCGCATGCCCACTATACGCCCTCGCACAAAGTCCGTCAACTGCACATACGGTTCACGTCCACGCTGTCGCGGCATGCTACCAGTGTTAAAGACTGCGATGGAGCTCCGTATGCCACGGCAAACTGGCTGACACTGACGGCGGCGGTGCACAAATGCTGCGCAGCTAGCGCCATTCGACGGTCAACACCGCGGTTCCTGTTGTGTCCGCTGTGCCGTGCGTGTGCTCATTGCTTGTACAGCCCTCTCGCAGTGTCCGGAGCAAGTATGGTGGGTCTGACACACCGGTGTCAATGTGTTCTTTTTTCCATTTCCAGGAGTGTAGGTTAGGTGATACCCTAAAAATAATAGCTGTTAACGTGGGTAAATCATATATCCATAGGCATGGAATAGCACTGAATATTTCATTCTGAAAGTGAAAATATACGACAGACATTTGAAGAACTTAGACTACCGTAATCGTAAAGACGATGACAACTGCACGTGACTGTTCACTCAATGTAGTGTCGCGAAGACAAATGTACATTGAAAGGCAAATGTAGAAATAGAGAACGAAAAATCTGCCATGAAAAACAGCACCTAACATAGACATAGGATGACGTTTTGTGTGGCTCAAAGGATTGCTGAGGCCTTTGCCCTCGGAAATAGCAGTGGTAGGCTAGGTGGCGCGGTAGTAGCCCCGAGTGAGGCATTCCATCCTAGAGAGTGGTGACATTCCATATACCTAAACTCTAACTGTATTAATATTTTCATTTCTCCTTGATACGTAAATTTAAAATTTTAACCATGTCTGTTTGCTGAATGCTTCTAAATTCCCCTGTATACATAAATCCAACACTGTTAAAAATTGGTTAAAATACTACGAACCCAAATAAGCTTCATTGTACAGAGTGACGCAAAATAGGTGTTAGGAATTTTCTGTCTACTATGACTTAATATCGGTGGACCCATTCTTGTTATCGTATTTATGCTACAGAAGACAAACTGAAATTTAATACAGATGGTTTTCAAAGTGCTTTTCTTCTGCAGCAATGAGCGTGTAAAATTTTGGAACTCCGTGATTCCTTTCTGAAGAACATCGGTTAAGACTGCACGAATCTCTTTGAAAATTGCATTAATGACATACTAAAGCGTTGCAGATGCATCTATGACGACTCCGTCCTTCAGAAAACCCCATATAATCACACAGGTTGCTATCGGGCTGTAGGAGGAGGCGGGGGTCTTCCTATACCATTTCCAGTGAATGCTAACATGTTGAAGCAACAGTCTGACCTCTAAATGTCTCCTGAAAGAAATCGAAGACGCCGGCAGTACGGTGTGGACGTGTTCCCTCCCGCATGAACCAGTAGCGGCGTGCAGACGGTGCAAATTCATGTTCCAGTATCTGTATTTGTCTAATGTGACAAGTCCCTGAATAAAAATGGGCCAAATGAATCATTGTGCATTGACTGTGTACAAAACAGTGATATTTTCTTGATGAGTTGTAGCTCAGTTTGAACATTCTCAGAAGCCCAGTGGCACCAGTAATTTTTTTTTTTTTGCACCCATGTAGATGGAAGCGTACCTCGTTACTAAACCTGATCTGATCTGCATCAACAGTTCCTTTTTCAAAAGTCTCAGTCATCTCATTTTCAAAGATCACATTCACCTCATGTCCAAAAGAATATCGCCACTTCACATCCCTGTCTTTCAGAGATTGGCACTTATCGAAGTATGTGAAGGAAAAGGTTAAGTTTGTCTTTCATTACCGTCTGGAGACACCTTCGTGACATCCTGAGTTGCTGTGCTTCATGTTTTGTTGATGCAGTGGGTTCCCCACTCAAAAAGATTCGCGCTCGTTCCATATTCTTTACTATTACAACATAGGCTGGTCTTCCTGACTGAAACTTTCTGGGATCATGTAGGACCTGGTATGTTCAATCATTTCACCTGAGCCGTGGGGCAGTCGCTGGCGCCAGTGATTCTGTTATCTAGCAGAGGCAGTAATACCGCTCGTTCTATCATGCGCGTTTTCTCTTTGGTTTTCCTCTTCTGGCCGCTATTTAAGCGTGGCGCTTCCGGCTATGGCTCTCTTCGTTTCCTAGTGGTCGTGCTTGCCCGTTGCTTGGGCATATGTTGTGTTGGCGAGTCTTGGAGTGACCGTCATTTAGGAGCCTTGGTTGCTCGCGGTGCTATTTTGTGATTTGAGGAGTGTGTCGGCTGCGGGCTGTTGGAGATGGCCTTCAATGCACTAGCAAGTGTGTATATTGTACTATCTTATGCCGGATGCCTATGTACGCTATGTGGATTCTCGTCGTTTGCTGCTACTAACAGTGGGCATCTGCTATTTCTTTGAAGTTGAGCGTCCGCTATTTCTTTGAAGTTGTGTTTTGTGATCAGACTGATCATAATTTGTGTTCACAGCTGGAAACAGTGATTGGTATGTGATTATCTTCGCCGTGGATGGAATAAGGAATTCACTCTTGGTATATGTTGAGTAGTTGTGTTGAGTGTAAAACACTGCTCAGTGACTACGTGAGCAGTGTAACCGCTGCGTGAGTCACTCTAGGATAGTGCGCAGCCCATGTTTAGTGTTAAGATAATGTGCTTGTAATGTTACTTGAGTATCTTATGGTGTCTTGTATTATGGGTTTCAATGCTTTTGGTTCGGCAGGCCGTTAACTTCTCCAGGCTTGATACTTGTTATTGGAGTAAAGAATTATTAGCTGTAAGAAGTGAATGCTATTTTTTTGAGGTCTTACATATGTTAAGGGTATTAAATTTAAGGGGGGGGGGGGGCATAACACTGAAATAAGACGTTTTGTGTTCTGTGGTTTGGTTTGGTTGTCTGTCCTCAGTTTTTTTAAATTTTACAGTGTGCTACGTGCGGCGGGCACAATCATTTCCGGATTGACCAATATAGGGGGCGGCAGCTTGATTGGGGGCGGCCAGCTGCGTCTTGGTGACGCTCGGCGCTACTTGGATATGTGCTGTCAGAGTCGCTGCTCGCCCCACTAATTGACGGAAGCTGAGTATTCTCTCTTGTAATTATTTGGGGATTCCTCTCGTTAATGTGTTCAGGCTGCGCCAAGGTACGTTCCCTGTTCCAAGTAGTTTGGTCACTCTTGTTTTAGGGTGAGTCACTCGTTGAGGTGTGCCCGCTGTTGCGTGGAACCTAAACTGAGTACTAAGATAACTCTCTTTTCTGCGTAAACATTGTTGATATACTAGAAGGTATTTCACTAGTAAGTTCAGTGGAATAAGTCACTATGTAATTGGTGGACTTCCGTTGTTCTATGACCTGTTTATTAGTCTTAGATTCCCGTTGCGTATTTTGCTCTTTTGCTTAAAATTTGTTATTTGACATTCTGCACTGTTGCTTGTTTTACCAATTGGATTTTAGTCCCGTAAATTCCTGTTAAGTTTGTGGGCAATTATGATTGTCATCTATATTTATCTGGGACAATTTGTTATTTAGTCAAAAGGAAGGATCTTTACTTAACAAGTTTCATTCCGTATACTCTTATAAAGACTGTACAAGGTTTTTAATTATATTTGTTATTGGTTGCTATTGGAAGGCCAGTTTGTAAAATGTTCTGTAAAACTGTTTTGGGGTTATGTGTAATAAATCTTTGTGAACTACAAGCCTGTGTTTGCGTTTTGTTGTGACTCACTCCTGACACCAACTTGTTACAAGGGGAAAAGAAAGAAAAGAGGAAATCATTACACAAAATGCGTAAAAATCTTAATTTGATTTTACTTCTATATTGTAATATCACCGAGAAATAGAGTTGTTTTGGGACCAAATGTGCTGCTGAATGCGCGTCTCATCAGAAAGATAGGTCCGAAATTGGCATATAATGTCTCTTCGATCAACAGACCTTCTTCCATTGTTAGTGCTGTCATTCTAAAATATGAATAGAGACACCAGTGAGTGACCTACAGAATTTGCAGAGCTACAGTACAATAATATCACAAGTTTCGGGAATACATTTCTCTAGGTAAAATGTTTAAGAGATCAACATTACAAGATCACAGGTTAGTGTAAGCGCGAGACAAGTCATTGCAAATGTGAAATGCTGGTACATTAATAACTGGCATAGCCGCAAGAATGTTGAATGGAAGCATGCAAACGTGCATGCATTGTGTTGTAAAAATGGCGGATGTCAGTTATGGGTTGGAGTTTCATTCCTATCCATTTGGTCGGTCACTAAAGCGACGGTTGTCGTCCGATGATGTCCTGGAGACATATCTGGTGATCGAGCAAGTCAAGGCAACACATGTCGACTCTCTGTAGAGCATGTGGGGTTACAAAAACAATAAGTGGGCAAGCGTTATCTTGTCCGCGAACACCCCTGGAACTCTGTTTATATGTGGCAGTGCAGCAACCCGAATCACAAGACCCATGTACAGGCGCAGTCAGGATGCGTGGGATATCGACGAGAATGATCCTGCTGTCATACGAAATCGCACCCGAGATCATAACCCCAGGTGTAGATCTGGGATATCTAGCACACGGATTGGCTGCAGGTCTTCAACTAGCCTCTTTCTAACCAATACATTGTCATCACTGGCACAGCGGCAGAACCGGTAGAAAACACAGTAGATCTCCATTCTGCCCTCTAATGAGCTCTCGCTTGACACCAATGAAGTCACAAATGTGCGGTAGTTTTGGGTCAGAGGAACGCACGCTACAGGAAGCCTGGCTCGGAGTAACCGATTTGTAACAGTTCGTTGTGTCACTCTGGAGCAAACTTCTGCTGCATTTGGTGTTGCACATACAGAACGATGTGCCACAGCGGTATACAGAGTACTATGGTCTTCCGTTTCCGCAGTGCCATGTGGACGCCAGGGTACCGGTCTTCTTGCGATCGTACACTCTCAAATGGTTCAAATGGCTCTGAGCACTATGGGACTTAACATCTGAGGTCATCAGTCCCCTAGAACTTAGAACTACTTAAGCCTAATTAACGTAAGGACATCACACACATCCACGCCCGAGGCAGGATTCGAACCTGCGACCGTAGCAGCAGTGCGGTTCTGGACTGAAGAGCGTAGAACCGTTCCGCCACTCCGGCCGGCAAAATAAGTTTGTCATTTATTTTCTAATTTCTACTTCACATTCATTTCATTAATTTATTTACCTATCTTAAGTACCACTCAAAAATACTGAGTGGTTAAATGTTGGGAAGTTCGTGTGCGAGAACTGACTTGCAGTGGGGTCACTTTTCAGGGCGTACTGAGTTGAGTGCCCCCATCTGACGCCTTGTGACCCGTCACCGTTAATGAATTACTCTTTGGAGTCCTTTTAACATTAATTCTGTAATACCTGGGCCGGCTAGCCATCTGTCCGTTACGACCTGAGCTGTGCGGGCAGTGGGCGCGGCAGGGCAGCGGCCGCCCAGGTGTCCTGACGGCTGACGCCGGCCGCTGTCCGCTGGCGGCGCCCACCGCGTGTTAATTACGGAGCGCCGACGCCCCCGGCGCGAGTCCCGGGACAATAAAGCCATCAATCACGGCGGAGCAGCCAGCTAGCACTGTGCGCACCCCGCGGAGCGTGCCTCACCCTCAATGGGCGCCGAGAGGCTGTCTGGCGTTAAACCAGAGCCCGCTCAGACGCACCAGAAACTAGGCTACGCAATGGACAGGTCTCTGTCGTCAGCACCTCCACGTGTTACTGAAGAAGTATCGCAAATCGTTACCGTAACAGGAAACTTCCTTAGCGCTATAGCAGCATAAAAAACTTGACAAATTACGGCTAACAGATTGTATAAGACGTTTGTCGCTGAAGTAATAGACTGTCTGCATTTTCCGATCACGGGCAGCATCGCCATTACAGCTAACTATCATTTGGTTAAAGTTTGCATATTTCTCTCTCTCTCTCTCTCAATCTCTCTCACACAAATACCTGTGTGTGTGTGTGTGTGTGTGTGTGTGTGTGTTTGTTTGTTTGTTTTGTGTGTGTGTGTGTGTGTGTGTGTGTGTGTGTGTGTGTGTGTTTGTGTGTGTGTGTGTGTGTGTGTGTGGGAGGGAGGGAGGAAGAGAGAGAGAGAGAGAGAGAGAGAAATATGCAAACCAAATGGGAATTGGGTGGGAGTTAAGTACACTACTGGCCATTAAAATTGCTACAAAACGAAGATGACGTGCTACAGACGCGAAATTTAACCGACAGGAAGATGATGCTGCGATATGCAAATGATTAACTTTTCATTTGACGATGCCACTATGGCTGCAGTACATTAGGAATTTAAATGAATTTTATCCATAGTGGATGCTGTCGAACTCCGTGACCCTTTATGGGTTTGTAGAAAAATATCCGCTACCAGTCACAATATTCTGACCGGTAGCGGATATTTTTCTACAACCCCATTAGGACTTTGTTTCTATGAAACAGATCTGATGATGGTCACTAAAGACCGAAAACGGTAATCTCTAAAACAAAAGCTTGTGACCATAGACGTAAATTAAAGGAAACTTAAGTGGATGTCACATTTCAGATGTGTTACGACCCGTGGCTCTACCCTTCTTCCAACCCTGCGAAACCCTACATTTCAGCAGGATAATGCACGACCGCATGTTGCAGGTCCTGTACGGGCCTTTCTCGATACAGAAAATGTTCGACTGCTCCCTGGCCAGCACATTCTCCAAATCTCTCACCAATTGAAAACGTCTGGTCAATGGTGGCCGAGCAACTGGTTCGTCACACTACGACTGTCACTACTCTTGATGAACTGTGGTATCGTGCTGAAACTGTATGGGCAGCTGTACCTGTACACACCATCCAAGCTCTGTTGGACTCAAAGCCCAGGCGTATGAAGGCCGTTATTATGGCCAGAGGTGGTTGTTCAGGGTACTGATTTCTCAGGATCTATGCACCCAAATTGCGTGAAAATGTAGTCACATGTCAGTTCTAGTATAATATAGTTGTCCAATGAATATCCGTTTATCGACTGCATTTCCTCTTGGTGTAGCAATTTTAATGGCCAGTAGTGTATATAAATTGACTATTTTCGTTGACACACACACATGCACACGCGCGCACACAGACACACACACACACACACACACACACACACACACACACGTTTACAGACTTTCAACACACTTTACATATAATTTAAAACTTTTGCGAAACGTTTTCTCGCTGACTACTGGAGCAAAATGATAAACGGATAAAATTATTGCTTACTACATTTTCGCGGTTCGTACAGTAAAACAGTCACATGAAACATTACTTTTTAATTTACTCATTATTTATTACCAACAGCACTCGTGACACATTCCTCAGACAGTATACATATATACCACTAAATGTATCAGCATAATTTTATCATTGTACGATACATAGTCCAAGAAATATAACGTCGTCAACCCTAAGACGTGTGGTAAACTGCCCCATCATGCAAGACGTTTAAACTTATTAATTTGTTGCCATTAACTCTATTCGCAACATTTTTCGCAGACGTAGCCACATAGGATATGGACGTTTTGGAAATTTGTGGTAAGTTCCAATGGGATCCACTGCTGAGGTTCTTGGTCCCTAGACTTACTTACACACTACCTCCTTTTTTTTTTTTTTTTTTTTTTTTTTTTGCACATTATTCATCTAACTTAAACTAACTTACGCTAAGGACAACACAAACACTCTTGCCCTAGGGAGGAACCGAACCTTCGAGGGGGGAGCCGTGCGAACCGTGGCAAGGGGCCCTAGACCGGGCGGCCACCACGCGCGGCCCCTCTGGATGTACCTGCAAAATGATATTGCGCATAGTTCAGGAGATACTTCATAAACATTAAGCTGCGTGAAAATGAAATTGCAGGGCGAAATTTGCTAGAAATACAGGCGAAATGTGTCTACAAATACGAGGGAAATGTGTGAAATATATGCGAAATATATTTGACGTGTGTATACCTTGTCAACGCTACGGGTAAAAAGTCGAGCCTAAACATGTGGAACGATTACAACCAAATCTGGTATACGTTTGGTTAGGATTTGCAAAGAAATACCGAGCTTCCCATCGTTGTGAGCGTAATAACGCGGTGAGAGAAGGGTGGAAGAGGAGACGGACAGAGGAGGTGAGAAGGGACATGGAAAGAGAGAGGGGAAAGGGGAGATGGACTAATAGAAGACTGGAGTAAATAAATACCCACTTAACGCCAGGTACTCATCTAGTGTATATATATATATATATATATATATATATATATATATATATATATATATATATATATAAAATGTGTGTGTACGTTTGTGAGTGTGTGTGTTCGCGCCAGCGCGCTGATCAGAAAAAATTTCAGCTTGAAGTTATTAATGAAAGTTTACAGTTTAGGTGATTGGAGTTCAACATATAAACTCATAATAAGAAGACGAGTAGAGCTGCTGTTTGTGAATCTCTCATTGTTTACTTCCATTGATTTGTCCAGCTTCCATGGCAGGTGTCGTAAATATTACTGAACGGTGACCATGATAATGTAGGAACAAATGCCAACATAAGAGCACTAAACTAATCTCACCACACCACACCCCCTTCCTCCACCAACCGTAGTCACTGTATACCTTATAATCTTATTGAAGTTCGTCATTGTCAATCATTTTGTGAGGGACACCACATGTGCGATTGAGAAAATAAAAGAAGACTGATAAAAAAATTTCCAATTTGTGGAGGGTAGGGATTGAAATCTGTCCTTTTCAAAGGGAATTTCCCGTGATTTACTTTAAGCGATTTAGGGAAAATGCGAAAGACTTCAACATAGGTGAACAGATTTGGGGGAGGGGGATATGAACCGATATCTTCCCGAATATCTCAATCACTCGGCAAATCATTTCGCTTTCTAAATTATTTCAAAAACCAATGCCTAGCAGTCATATTTTGCGTTAATGTGCTCAAGAAAACAACAGATCAGCTTTCAGGAACGATCATCTTAATATTTGGAACGAAAGAATGACGACACACTAACGGGACCTTACTTTTTATTATTCATATATAGGGTGTTACAAAAAGGTACGGCCAAACTTTCAGGAAACATTCCTCATACACAAATAAAGAAAAGATGTTATGTACACATGTGTCCGGAAACGCTTAATTTCCATGTTAGAACTCATTTTAGTTTCGTCAGTCTGTACTGTACTTCCTCGATTCACCGCCAGTTGGCCCAATTGAAGGAAGGTAATGTTGATTTCGGTGCTTGTGTTGAAATGCGACTCATTGCTCTACAGTACTAGCATCAAGCACATCAGTACGTAGCATCAACAGGTTAGTGTCCATCACGAACGTGGTTTTGCAGTCAGTGGAATGTTTACAAATGCGGAGTTGGCAGATGCCCATTTGATGTACGGATTAGCAAGGGGCAATTGCCATGTCGCGGTACGTTTGTATCGAGACGGATTTCCAGAACGAAGGTGTCCCGACAGGAAGGCGTTAGAAGCAATTGATCGGCGTCATAGGGAGCACGGAACATTCCAGCCTATGACTCGCGACTGGGGAAGACCTAGAACGACGAGGACACCTGCAATGGACGAGACAATTCATCGTGCAGTTGACGATAACCCTAATGTCAGCGTCAGAGAAGTTGCTGCTGTACAAGGTAACGTTGACCACGTCACTGTATGGAGAGTGCTACGGGAGAACCAGTTGTTTCCGTACCATGTACAGCGTGTGCAGGCACTATCAGCAGCTGATTGGCCTCCATGGGTACCCTTCTGCTAATGGTTCATCCAACAATGTGTCAATCCTCATTTCAGTGTAAATGTTCTCTTTCCGGATGAGACTTCATTCCAACGTGATCAAATTGTAAATTTACACAATCAACATGCGTGGGCTGACGAGAATCCGCACGCAATTGTGCAATCACGTCATCAACACAGATTTTCTGTGAACGTTTGGGCAGGCATTGTTGGTGATGTCTTGATTGGGCCCCATGTTCTTCAACCTACGCTCAATGGAGCACGTTATCATGATTTCATGCGGGATACTCTACCTGTGCTGCTATAACATGTGCCTTTATAAGTACGACACAACATGTGGTTCATGCACGATGGAGCTCCTGCACATTTCAGTCGAAGTGTTCGTACGCTTCTCAACAACAGATTCGGTGAGGCGGACCAATTCCATGGCCTCCACGCTCTCCTGACCTCAACCCTCTTGACTTTCATTTATGGGGGCATTTGAAAGCTCTTGTCTACGCAACCCTGGTACCAAATGTAGAGACTCTTCGTGCTCGTATTGTGGACGGCTGTGATACAATACACCATTCTCCAGGGCTGCATCTGCGCATCAGGGATTCCATGCGACGGAGGGTGGATGCATGTATCCTCGCTAACGGAGGACATTTTGAACATTTTCTGTAACAAAGTGTTTGAAGTCACGCTGGTACGTTCTGTTGCTGTGTGTTTCCGTTCCATGATTAATGTGATTTGAAGAGAAGTAATAAAATGAGCTCTACCATGGAAAGTAAGCGCGTCCGGACACATGGCAACATAACATACTTTCTTTCTTTCTGTGTGAGGAATGTTTCCTGAAAGTTTGGCCGTACCTTTTTGTAACACCCTGTAGATAACCACGTTTATTTCGTATTTCTAAGTGTTCTTACTTGTGCCGCTTCAAACTAGAAAACAAACGTGATTAAGCATAACTCAGTACTCCTCGTGTTGCATGAATATCTCTGTGGCACATAAACTCTAATATTTGTTCCAGCCCATATATAAAAAAGGGACATTACTCGATGATTTAACTTCTATTGATCCAAAAGACGGAGCGAGGTTGCGCAGTGGTTAGCACACTAGACTCGCATTCGGGAAGACGACGTTTCAAACCCGCGGCTGGCCATCCGATTTAGGTTTTCCATGGTTTCCCTAAAACGCTTCAGGCAAATTCCGGGGTGGTTTCCCATTCTATTCTAATCCGATGAGACCGATGAGCTCTCTGTTTGGTCGCCTCCCCCCAAAATCATCCCACCAACCAACTAAAAATCATAAATCAAGCACATTTGTCTATATCGACTGTGTAAGTTATTATTCGTTAGTTGAATTTCGGTTTAAGTCAGTGACAATATAATAGGAACCCCATAAATTTAAAAGTCAGGGTCGATTTCGGGAGCGCTTCAGTAGTTCAGTGACTTCTATTTTCGAAATACTGAATTAGGAGGCATTCTTAATTTGAAGGTCATTTATCCTTTAGTAATATGAAGGTTAACACGCCACATGAAAGCCACTTCTAACAAGACTAAATCGTCCTTTTAGATTGCAGTGCAGTATGTCCACCAAAGATTTTAGTTAACCTTTGGATAATTAATAACGCCAGGAACAAATCAGATTACTTTTTACCATTCTGCTGAGGGTGGATTACGCTTTTAAAATGTTTCTTTCTAGTAACTAGCGTTTTATACATATACTTTGGTAGACGCAGCACAGTGCCACTACTAGCTGTGGGCAGCAGTGCAGCACTCGGTTCGGAACAAAGTTTACGGCCCCGTCTCTCGACTGCATGCAGCAATGTCCGCATGACGAGACCGCATTCTCGTACGATGAAAAGCGTGGCTGTGCCGGCCGACTCGGGATGGCCCACTTACAAATAACAGCAGCGCAAAGCACAGTGGGCGCTTTGTCGCGGAATGACGCAGCGCCCTCTCGCTTAAACTGCGAACTTGTCCACCGGAACTCAGCAGCCGAGGTTGTCCGCCGTCTGCGACATCCAGTGCGCCGCCGCAGACGTCACGAGGATGTCTCCTGTGTTCGCTCCAACTCCAGTCGAGATATACGAGTTTCCAGAACAAGCGCTCTCACAAGCTCTTTTGTAACTGCATAGAAGCTACATGCCGTTATTTTTCCCCCTTTATGCCGTTGTCTAACAGTTGGGGTGGAGTTCTCAGACTTTACTGGAACACAGGCACATTTCAGTCTCGTTTTCTGCTTCCGCTCCTTACTCTCTTTCTCGACGTATTGCGAAAATGTTGTGTGCTTCATAATGTTGAGCTGCAAAGAAAAATATTAACCATTTTTATGGTTTTCACGGAGAGCGTGAGGTCACAGTGAAGAATTCTGTTGCCCTGAATCTAGCCAGAAATATTGTCCTGTTACGCCGGCCGGAGTGACCAAGCGGTTCTATGCGCTACAGTTTGGAGCCGCGCAACCGCTACGGTCTTAGGTTCGAATCCTGCCGCGGGCATGGATGTGTGTGATGTGCTTAGGTTGGTTAGGTTTAAGTAGTTCTAAGTTCTAGGGGACTGATGACCTCAGAAGTAAAAGCCCCTAGTGCTCAGAGCCATTTGTCCTCTTACTCAGGCATTTTTCAGAAAATAAAAATTTAAGTACAAGCTGATCTTGCAATTGCGTGATCTAGTTTACGCTCCTCGTCTGAAGCAGTTCAGTCGTCCATTAATGAAAACAACGAGATGGTTACCAATGGCACGATACGTAATTAACTTTCACATTTAAATATAGACTAACTGATCAAGAGTACACGTAATATGAAATATGTTCACCTTTCGCTTTTATGAAAGTTTGAATTCTGCCGGGTATACTCAAAAAGATATGTATGAATGTATGTGGCAGCCTATTGTTCCCCGACAATCGAAACCGGAGAAGGTTATAATTTTGGAGGTATTCCCTTGGGCTCAGATCGGTATTCTGGGCAGGCCAGTACATATCATGGTTGTTATTGATCATAAACGATTGCTTCACAGAGGCTGCTTTATGACAAGGCACATTGTCATGCTGATACAGTCATCCTCGCCGAACTGTTCAACTACTGTACGCAGTAGACAACACGTTAAAATACGTTAATATCTTTCCGTATGCAGCGATGTTATAAAGCAATAATATAACCAAGAGAATCAACCCCCCCCCCTCCCATATCGTAACACTCCTACTCCTCCGAACTTCACTGCTGGCACTACACACAATAACGGAGAGTGTTCTCCATGCAATCGACAACCCCAAATCATCCCATCGGACATCCACAACGTAGCCACTCACCAAAAGCGTCGCTCCTCACACCACTTAAAGCTTTAGTTGGCATTGACTCTGGAAATCTGTCTGTCATTAGGGGCCGATCGAGCATTGACCCCATTCTTTTTAACACCGTACGAACAGTCACTGTGGTGGCTGGACAGGTGGTAGCAGTATGCAGCTCAGGAGTGATACCTTTAGCTGGTATGGTGACATTTTTACAGCCACCAACTACAATGCTAGACAGATCCTGTCAATCGGTAGATGAGGTCTGTCTGGTACTGATATAGCTGTGATTTTTCTTTCTCGTTCACACTTCACAAACAAAATTAGCAACAGTCATCATGGACAGCTTTAGAACGATGGAAACATCTTTCATGGGTTAGATACTCATCTGACATATAATAAATAGTCGACACTGAAAGTCACTGAGCTATCAAAATCGACTCATTTTGCTGCTAATGTTTCCCTACTGACAACATATGACGCCATTATTTTATGCTGGTAGATGCGCCTGTAGTGACATCTACTGGTCAGTTCCACACTACGTAAGGGCGTCGAGGTTCTTTTAATCAGATAGTGCATGTATGGTAACGTTGAGATGACCACTGTACTGCAGTGTGCTTTCAAAGAAATGACAACCGATACGGAGATGGAGGTGCACTGTTTTCTTTTTCGCTGCTCTAGCAGCATGATACGGTGCTGTGGTGTGGGTACATCGATGGATACCACGACAGCTGAGATATACCGTAATTATAGGGCAAATTAATTTTGTAATTGTGAAGTTCCCATAAAAATGATGTACCTTTCCGATAATTTTCATTAAAGTTATTTCACTGGATAAAGCACCTTTCTGAGCGAGGAAACAAGTCATTTAAACGTAGCGTATGCTGTATCCTCAGCCTTTGAACGACTAATGACGTGAATATTTTCATATTTTAAATCGTTAAAAATTACGAAACCCAAAACGCTGGGAACGTCACAGCAATCATAGAAAGACGCCCACTGATGTAGAAACTGATAATAAGTACAATTCTGGAATGTTAATTCCTTAATTGGCTTTGACAGATCACAAAATATGCCTCTAGTCAGTAATTTAGTGTCTACTAAATTGAGCACCCCTCACCCCCTTTTATGTGGAAATAGCCCTTTCCACATTGAAATGCATTAGAAATTCGAACTCTGGCATCAAAAATACATTATTTGAAGCAAAATAGTGAAGAGATCGATTATGTATTACTCTTTTCCAAGATTTTTGAGAATCCTGGGGATATGAAATTAAATGTAAATTTGACAGTATTTCGTTGTCTTGTTTTGTACATGAGGATTTAACTTCAACGTATTTAACCATTTGAAAAATGTTTCACTGATAAATAAATGGTCACGATTAATGTTAATAAACTCTCGACGACACACTTTAATGCATCAAAATAACTAGAATTGTTTAATTCTAAGGATTTTATAGTGGATATCACTTCTTCTACTACCACAGTGAGGATCAAATTAATATTACTCAAGTTATTCGTAGTGGAAGATCTCGGATATTCCATGGTAGCATCTACTCATTCTGTAACAGTTATGAATGAATGTCAAAATGTTTCTCAACAATGTTCATACGAGTATGTTAGCAATCATTCACACTTAAAGTTGCCTCCATCTCTTCTTTTCTGGTCTTACCGGTCATCTACTTCACAAATCACATACTCTTTACTTTATTACCCGATCTATCTTTTTCTTGTAGTGTGTTTGCTCTGATGTCTTTATTATTGTGTTTTTGCGGTATAAAATGCTATGTCAAAATCTCAACTGTTTTGACTTATGCAGTTTACTTGTTGTCATATATCTTCCTTCCTTGAGTAATGTATGGTTTCATTGTAGAAGATGGTCTAATTTGTGTCAATTCTGCGGTAAAACAACTTTCAAATAAGGTAAGGAAATTATTATCAGGGGAGTCAAATTTTTCACTGATGCATTGCGCATTTTATACAACTCTCCAGTTCATAACTTTGAGGATTTTCCTAAAAACATAATTTTTAAATTTTTTAAACTAAATTTAATAGATTCATGTATTCTACATTGGTGTTTAATAAAAGCAATTACATGTAGTTATCTGAGATATTTTCGTCAACTGGTTTTGTAATATAATTTCCTTCATTGAACCTGCCTGTAAAAATATTATCAATGACACATTTTCAAGAATTAGTTACCCTAGTTGAGAAATTTGCAGTACATACCTATAGAAGAAGTTTTTAAGAAAATTTACATTACAGTCACTTGCAGTCACGAATTACTTGTTCTTTGCTGCTAAAACGGCCAATAGAGCTTCTAGGTGATATAGGTGATTCATGCAGATTAAAATAAACTGCATGTACTTGATATACACTTCCAATTTATGAATCTCTAAGCTCAATTTATGAATGTCTAAGTTCTTAAATTTATGACAGTTCTTACTAAATGTGGTTGCTCCTTCTTTCTCGACATCTGCTCTACAGCAGAGATGCTAACGTTAACCCTGTAACACTTAACACATGTATGTCAGAGGTCACATGATGCGTAGTGAGGCAGACAATGTTGACAAGTGATCACTGGAGATATGTGCTTAATTAATTTTATTTCACAATCCTTTAATATTCTGAAACAATAAAGGTAGCTGGTATTTAACATGGACTGGGCCGCGCGGGATTAGCCGAGCGGTCTTGGGCGCTGCGTCATGGACTGTGCGGTTGATCCCGGCGGAGGTTCGAGTCCTCCCTCGGGCATGGTTGTGTGTGTTTGTCCTTAGGATAATTTAGGTTAAGTAGTGTGTAAGCTTAGGGACTGATGACCTTAGTAGTTAAGTCCCATAAGATTTCACACACATTTGAACATTTTTTTCTACTATTCGCTTTCGTGTTGACGTCTGGGTCATGCCTGCAATCTTCCGACAGAATCGACAGCCACAACGCCAATATGTGACACTGCATCTGACGTAAACGATTCTCCTGACAAAGTGTTCTAATCCCAGTAACTGTAACGTAAATTTGGATTGCGAGGGTTGTGATGATCTTCATAGGCTTTTTCCTTTCCGGTCAAACGCTCCTCTGTTGTATTTAACTGCGATGATTCTCAATCTCTACGACTGAGAATATATGGTACTCTTAACACCGCATCTCTCTCGAACACGATTCATTGACATTCAGATCTGTCCTGTACTGAAATTTGGTGACTCGAATCTGGCTTTTGTTTGTTGATCGGGATTCGTTTAGACTGTTTTACCAACACTCAGGTAATCGGCTAGTGAGAATACCTATATATAGATAAAGGTTGTATACTTAATGGTGGATCATGCGTCTTTTTGAGCATGCGCAGTCCTCTCTGCTCTTGATCGACAGTAATACAGTAAGACAGTCTACGAGGTTGTACTGAAACGTAACGTCTCCAAATTTTTGTGTGGGATCTCCTATAGCATTTTAAATAAGACAGATGTTGTTAACAGTCTACATCTTTATTCTGCATGTGTACGTATTTATTACTCAACATCGTCACCCTGGCTACGAACACATTTTTCCCAACGAGAAACCAGTTGCTTGAAACCCTCACTGTAGCACTTTCACCTTTTTAGACGGAGCTGTAACCTCACCTCCTCTTGCACCGCTTGATCACTATCAACATGACATCTGCGAAGGTATTCTGTAACCCTATCAGATCCTGTGGCTACAGTTCTGTACCTTAACTTTTTCTATATCTTAGCTGCAACAAAAGTATTTTTTCCAAATGGAAACCTGCGGTACACATTCGTGAATGTTTCAACCCTATCATCATACGCAAATAGCGCAACTCTATGAAAATACCAGCAAGTCAACGTAGCAGTGCGAAGCAGTTCGTGACCACCAGAAAACACAGATGTCGTTGGTTCGCTATATTCCACTGTATAATTGAGTACTGTTATTGTTATTTTGCGTGTTTATTACTAAATAATCGTTTTACTGTTTATTACAATAGAGAATGTTACGTAGTTAATTTGGTCCATAAAATGAAGGCAAGTGTAGAAAGCATGTTTTGAAAATAGGTATATGTATTTGCATAAATTTTGCATTTAAAAACAGTAAGAAATTATCTACGAATGGTAGCAAATATTGAAAACTTATCTGTCCTCCAGAAAAAATTCCGGGTGGGAAGCATTAAGTTTTGGAAACAGATGAAAGACGGAGGGTGCCCAGTTGGGACTGTGTAGAAGATGGCTGATGACGGTGAGCCCAATGCGCCGTTGAAAATGCCGCAACGCTCATGTTTGGTCTAGCATTTACATGCTGAAAGGGTGAGGGAGCACCATGTGTGTACCACTATAATACATAGTGGGCGCGCGTGGGAAGCCACGCAGTGTTGGAACGGCTCTCCACGTCGGAGTTTGAAGTGCTTCCTCGGGCATTGGTGTGTGTGTCGTTCTTAGCGTAAGTTAGTTTAACTTAGATTAAGTAGTGTGTAAGCTTAGGGACCGATGACCTAAGCAGTTTGATCCCATAAGACCTTACCTCAAATTTCCAAAAATTTCCATGTCACGCCACTGACGTCAGAGTGAAGCGACTCAGTAATTCGCCATCTCCCGTAACTAATTGGGTTATATTGCGTTTAAGTGCGGAAACAAGATTGTTTACGGCACTGTGAAATTTTATTAGTGACTGGCGATTGAGTTCACGGTTACACCGATAATTATACTGTGGGATAATTATACTGTGGGATTTTTAGGGAAGACTTTGAAGTGAAAAATATTGTTTTGCTGTGCGGTCTGCAGTTGTACTAACCACAGCAGATAAATAAGTAAGTTAAGACTTAGGTTCCACACATTTCTTAAAGTCAGTGAGACCAAACGAAAATGAATAAATGCTTGTAAACGTAGAGATTCGCCTCCAGTTGAAAATGCCAGTGTTTGGTCAAAATATTTCACTGTTTCGGATTACGAAACAGATTTGAAAACTGAACACCTTAATGTTCCTTCGAGACGCAAAACGCAAGTTTAAAACTAATGCTGTTCCAACTCTGTATCTACCATCCACCGGTGCTGATTTAGGGCGTAGTAATGAGCCTAATAATGTGAGAAATATTCAGATACAAAAACGAAGCTACTCTAGAAAATCGGAAGATTTTTGCAGGGAAATATATTACCAACTAATGAAGAAATTACTACTGCTTAAAAAAATTAACCGTAAAAACAAACTCTCCTGTAAATGCGACAATGTGTGTCTATACCAATGATTAGGGAGTATGGAAACAGAAGTAAAAGACCTTATACAAAAGAATGTAGTTTTACAGGATCGTCTCTTTCTCTATGTAGGGTTGAGTTACATGAATTTAAAAAACTTTCCGAAAGTGAATCAGGACTCTTTCTTCTGGCTGTCAACAAACAACTGGCTGGCAGATTAAAACTGTGTGCCGGACCGAGACTAGAACTCGGCACGAGGTACTGGCTGAATTGAAGTTGTGATGACGGGTCGTGAGTCGTGTTTGGGTAGCTCAGTTGGTAGAGCACTTGAACGCGAGAGGCAAAGATCCGAAGTTATACTTTCGGTCCGGCACACAGTTTTAATCTGCCGGGAAGTTTCATATCAGCGCACACTCCGCTGCAGAGTGAAAATATCATTCAACAAATAACTGGTTATGAATGGACGGTGTACTGACGGTCATCCAAAGATATTGCAAAGGCTGCGACTTCAAGTCGAGTCTGTGATAAAGCGTTGTCAGGTACATATGGAAATATCATGTTCCTAGTGAAGTTAGTGTTAAAGATGAGACGGAGGCAATTTAGCATTCTACCAAGCTTTATAGATTAGTATTTCGAAAACTCAAAGTTATTAACAAAATTTGAAAAAAAAGGATGTAGTTCGGAGGCTTTACACTAGCGTTTCATAGACCACAGAAAAGAATAGCCTAACTAATGTGAAACGTAGTATTTCATAGACCACAGAAAAGAATAGCCTAACTAATGTGAAACGTAGTAATAGTACCCTAAAATCCGGAAAATCTCGATTAGATTCATAAGTGCGTTTAGGTTAAACATACGTACGCCCTGTGCCAGCATCAATGAAATATGGCTTGGCGGGAGGATTCATGGTCACCTCACCACCCACAGCCCTCCTATGCGTGACCCCTACCACTTATTCTAGTATCCCTGGTGTGGACGAAGTTATTCGAATTCGAAACTCTGTGCGCCTCACTGTTTCCTCAGGCACCGACATAGTTACATTACACACTGAAATATTAAAAGCTAGAATTCGGATTGCTCTAGCGACAGAGGGCTGAAAGACATGAAAAAGACATGAAACACGAAGATGTAAAATTTAATATAGTTTGTTTCAATTAAAAAGCATTAACAGTTATCACAAACAAAAAAAATGATGATTGTGATTAACAATTTACCAACGCCTCGAAAATGTCTAACTACAACCACTAAGCTTGTTGAACTTTTTAGACCTTCTCTGCGTTATCATCCTTTAAAGCGACCAATTTTTCCCAACGATGGGTGATTTGGTGAGAACCGGGGTTGTCGTTCCGAAAAAGGCTGACATTCAATAGTTTCGTCATCTGAGGACATGAGTTACTAGGAGCCATAGGAGGACAATACTGTTAGTGAGACAAAATACGACAGTTGCAAGAAGCGTCAGCTATGACTGAGTGCTTGGGTCCTGATCACAATGTGCTGGAGTGTTGTCGTGCAGCAGAAACAGCGTCGTGGACAACATCACGAGACATTGCAACAGATACTTGCTCTATTACATTCCTGTGAGGATTTTCCGCTTACGAACATTGTCTATTAGATCCATACCATGGCAGTCCAAAACATTAGTCAGTATCATCTCCTCCTCTGAACATTCTGTCTTCACTTCTTCCGGCGGAATTGAATCTAATTCGTCATGTCACGACATACACTTGAGGAAGCGTAAGGGGACATAAATGGATTTCAGGTCAGATCGAGCAGTCAAAATCAAATGTAGAAACACGAAGTTCCAGTAATGGTAGGCGATTGCCAAACATTTCCACAGAGCAGCTACCCGAGGACCGAAGGCCATTTTTAGAACTTGGCCATTTTCTGACTATTTCTCTTTTTGGATCCTTCGGAAATTAATTTGTGGAGGGCCAGGGAACAGCACTATGTTCTGCTCTGTTACCGAGAACGGGTGATGGGTTAACTGAGCCCTATGCCAGAAAATGAGCTGAAACAAGCGTTCTACGTGCTGCTAGCCGAGAGCCCTCATGTGATGTGAAGAGTTTACGTATTATTAAATGAGCAGTACCGAAGTAATACGACGAATAATTTGAAAGGAACAGAGGAAATTTGCAAAGAACTCATTGATGCAGCGTGTTACTTAGCTAAACAAGAGCTCGCATTTCGAGGACATAATGAGTGAAAGAATTCTGTTAACAAAGGAAATTACATGAAATAACTAAATGTTTTGATAAATGACGACACCTCGTTAGAGACACACTTGAGTACACTTCAGTATTTCGAGGTACGTCTGCAACCACACACAATTCGATTGTTACTTCTGAGGTAGTCAAGGAATCACTGAAGCACGAAAGAAAAACTGCGCACTATGTAGCCATAATGTTGAATAAAGCTTCTGACATACTATGTAGATGGCAACCGTCGACACTTCTGCATAATGTTCACGTAGGCACGTTAGTTTTATTGACTTCAGTGTAAACAGAACGGCGCATGCTTTGTCTGCTCTTGCTGAATGCGTAGTTGATAAATTTGTCGTAGTAGATTGCAGATACATATGATGTAACATGAAGAATGAGTGGTTGGTCATATAAGGGTCAACAAAGGATGATTTTCTCAAGATATCCGATGGGTTACTTCACTCACTGCTACGCCCAGGAATAAAATGTTGTTTGGAAGAATGAACTTCTAATGTAAAGGAAATTGTTATAACAAATTTTCCATCAGCTGCCCCAGGTAGGTGGAACTTCCCACCAAAATGGGTCCACACAATTAATCACAGAGTAGAACTGTTACAGTTCTTTGATAGTGTTCTGAATGACACTGACAACTGGAACATTACATTCCCAAAATCAATTTTGTACTTTTGTCCATTTGCCACAACGAGACTGAAAAATGTGTCATTTCTGCGGATTGTATTTCAAAAATCGATGTTGTGATACATAACTTTTGTAGCATACTACATTTCGTATGGCTTCCTCAGCAGTTGGATTATTATATTCAATTCCAGGAGCGTGCAAACAGTATAGATATTACAGTAGCTGAACACCACTCTGGAGACCAGCTTCCAGTCCTGGTACCTTCAACAGGTTTGGAAGATATTAGCATGGCTGCCCAAACTGTGCCAAGGTTAAAAAGGCCTAAAATTATAATGTTTTCACTGTTTGTCTGTAATTTTCATAAATGTCATACTCTTCACCTGCCAAAAATTTAAAAAACTGTTGACAAAACTTCAAAAATAATGTGTTCAAGAAGCTCCTAATTATTTTGGAGATTTTGTAAGAGGTGGAGATCCTCCACGCACATATCGCCATCTATACATATTGGTTAGCTTTCACTGAAGTGAGGTCTTGCAGGACGTGGGTACTGCGATGCTTGCGTACGTCTGGTTACATTAACCATTATAACTCGCTCATCTGGAAATAGATTGGGTCGAAAGTAGAACGAAGGGTAGCGGTTTGATGGGCAGAGAACCAAGGGGAGACAAACCTCTACGATAGTTGGGTCGGATTGTAAGAGCAGCAGCGATTTTCTTTCTGCCAACGACAGGTCATGCAATGGTAGGCTTTGTTAGTAGCTGGTACTATGCCAGTCGATAATTTTGACATGGTGCTGGTGAGTGCAGGTGTTGGCTTTTCGATGAGCGTCAGCATATCTTAACAATTATGTTCATCATCGTTTTGCGTCCGATAGGTAATATATCGGATTCACAGTGTTTGTGCGTTAGTGTGCGAGCTTGGTTTCCCTACTTAGCCTGCTGGTTAGCTTTAATAGCAGGTGGTATAGCCTGTCAATGCTGCTGATACGCGCTTGTGGGCGCATGTTAGCTTGCCATACGTGGTTATGCCCCCAGCTAGTAGAGTCTTTGGCTGCTTAAGCTTCCACCTCTGGTGTGATCATAGTTTCCGAGAGTAACAATGAAAGGATTGTTCGAGTGTCTCGAGTTCCTGTGTAGTCGCGTTGCGTGTTTTTTGAATAGTTTCTTGAGAGTTTCAAGGCGGTATTCATTGTGAAGATCCACGGTGCGTGTGTAGCGTGGAACGTTGCTTGTGTTACGAAGCACTTTGTCTGTATAATCTGCAGGCGGCGCAGGCGTGTAGGAGCTGCACATACCCAGACGGGAGTTGTTAATGTCATCAGAGGTCATGTATAAGGACCTCGACGCCTGCCTACTCAATGTGCTTTCCCTGTTGAGCATTGGGTAGATTGATTTTAGCCTCACGTGCGCTCTGTTGGCAATGTATTCAACGGGGTCCCCCCATGTAAGTTTCCGGCCAGCCAGACACCAAGATATCTGACTTGCTCTCGGAAACATATTGGGCGTGCGTGTAGTGTTGATGTTTGCGCCGTGGCTTCGCTCTCCGTGTGAACAGAAATGCTTCGCACTTATCGGCGTTTACTTTAATACACCATCGTTCCAACCATGGCTCTGCAGTTCTAAATGCCGTCTGTATTCGTGAATTTACGTTCGACTGTTTCAATCTTGCGCATGGATGGTAGTATCAGTCGCGTAGGTGGCTAACGTTGTGTTTTGTGTTGCTTGGAAAGTCGTTAATGTAGAAGTTGAACAAGATGGGCCCCAGAATGCTTCCTTGGGATACTACAGCTTGAATACCGTGTTGTGACGAGTGTTTACCCTGCCCCTCAGTGTTGAAAAATCTGTTCGTGAGATATGAGTTTATGAGACGTATGAGTCCTTCGGGGAATCCGGCATCGCTTAATTTGCGTATGAGACCATTGTGCTAGAGGCGGTCGAAAGCTTCTTCGATGTCCAGGAACGCGGCCCCTGCGGCTCTGTTCTTGTTGTACCCGTGTGTGGAATATTCGACTAAGCGGAGGAGTTGTTTTGTTGTTGAGTGGTGATTCCTAAAGCCGAAATGCTCCAGTCTTCGTGTGACATTCGCGATGCAGTGCCTAGTGATGCGTTTTAGTATTACCTACTCAACAATCTTGCTGAGAGAGCACAGCAGACTGATGGGTCGGTAATTTTGTGGGAGCTTTCCCTGTCTTCCTGAACATCAGGACGTCGGCCTCCTTCCAAAAGTCAGGGAAGTATTGGTGTAAGTATTGATGTTTTAAGATCGCATTTGTTATGTGTGGAAGGTATACTACGGCTCTATCCGTGAACTCCTGGAAAACACCGTTTTGAATGCCATCGGGCTCAGGGGCATCCGTAGCACTAGTAAGGAGCTGTGTCCCTTTTTTAACGCAAATCACAAGTGCGTTTGTATCTAATTTTAATTTCTGATTATCAGTGGCAGGCATTGAACATTTTGCCAGATATTTAAGGTCCAATTTTCAAAATGTTGTTGCAACAAACTGCAGTTGTCGATGTATAAATCACTAATTTTAAAAGGAGATGCCAGTTCAAAAACTGCATGTTTTGCAATTTTTTCCACAATGTGTTATTTCCTAAAAGAATTTAGCATTTGCTATTCCTATCGAATAGTGAACTGTAAATATTTTCGCAGTTCAACAAAATGCTTAAAAGGTACTTTGTTGTAAAAATATAATTAAACAATATGAGTAATAAATTGCAGAAGAAAGCTTTGCTCATGGCTCGCACTTCTTTCTCCTATAGCCCTCGAGTGGGCGCGCTGTTGTAAAATGTACAACAGCAGCTGTTTTTATGCGTAATCAATGCCTTCACCTTGAGCTATTGCGTCATTCCTGTGCGCGCTGTTGTAAAATGTACAACAGCAGCATTTTTTACGCGTAATCAATGCCTTCACCTTGAGCTATTGCGTCATTGCTGCCATTATTCCATTGTTGACGTTTTCTCGGCAATGTTAAAGTGGCTTCAGTTCATTTCGGTAGCTTTCTGAGTTTGTTTTCTCAATTGCAAGCAACGAAGTGCGAATGTTGTAAAAAACTACAACGCACACCTGCTGGTGTGACAGTTGGAGGCTTTGTTCCTGCAGTCAATGTCCAAAAGTTCACTATACTTTTTTAGTTTTTATAGATGCACATTAAACGCTACTTTGGTTACAGCGACATCTGAATGTATTTATTCATTTCATTTCTTTAATTTTTTTTGTTCCAATTCAAAGGATGTATCAGACGAAGAAATTCGCAAACTGCTCGAAGAAGATGATGATAAAATCTATCCACACTTTTCAGACTTCGAGGAAAGTGTAGTAGATTTGAGTCATGAAAACACTGAATAGCACTATGACAGTGAATCTGAACCTGAACGTGAGGAGGCTTATGATCCCGAAGAGACAGCAGATGTACGATGGTTCTTCATTGGAAACAGTTTCACGTTGGTGTAAAAGCGAGTGTGCTAAAATATCAAAAGTAACAGAAAAAACGTTGTACAAATTCCACCAGATCCGAAGAGAAAGGCGATGCGTGTAACTGATGAAGTTAGTGCTTTTTTGAAAGTAACTGACCTTGACTTTATTGATGAAATCGTAAATTACACAAATACCTATATAAATAAACAGCGAGCCGCACATCAATTCTCGTGCAGAAGAGATAATAAAGTGACGAAATAATGGCTGTGTTCAAAATTCTTTTTTTTTTTGAAGAAGAAGATGAAAAGAATGTCAACATACTAATGTACTGGAACTTTGAGCAGCAGAGGAACAGAAATGCTACTGCTTCAGACTGCAATGAGTTACAATAGGTTAGCTAATAACTTTATCTTTTGTGTAACATAAAATGAAATATAGGAATCATACTAGTACTAAAGACAATGAAGACAGTACACATTTCTTCAGTCCTTAGGTCACAGCATTTTTTCTCTCTCATTTTGTTACAGGTTCACATAGCGTGCTCTCCTTTCTGCGAAGGAATGTATTAGGTCATTGAAGTTCCTCGCACTAGCAGTCTTATTTTCAGTGGCTAAGATTACGAGGCTAGACAGAAGTTCCTGACTCACATCTGAACGCAGGTCACCGTAATTATTTTTATTTTGCTAAAGCTTGACTTACAGCTTGGAGATGTCGTTAATGTGTAGTATAGCCCTAAGGCTATACTAACATTAGGAAGCGCTTCTTGCCAGTTATGCTTTCACAGGTGATGTAACTTGTCGAATGCAGCTGATTTTTCATTAATTTCGGCCGCTAGCTTTTTGAATACGGCGAGTTCTTGCCGAAAATCAACTGCATTTAAGTCTTTAGAATATTTTCGTGCTGTGTCAGCTCCATTATTCTGCAGATCTTCAGAGTCGTATTTAAAAATTAGTGGCCACTGAGGAAATTTTTATGTAGACACTTTGCGCTCTCTACCCTTGTTTCAATCTGTGCTAAAATTTTGGCAAATAGCGTTTTTATATCTTTGGAAAATAGATCAGTTTGGTTTAGTGTTCTTGATATGGCCTCACAAATTTTCGTTACGTCGCGTTTACATTCTGGAAGCTCCTTTGCTGTTAAGGACTGCCTCGATTTCCAACCTTTTAACGCCGGTGCTGTTTCTTTGATTCAATGCTCTATTTGTTTTTGTCTCATTTCTTCCAAGACCTTAAGGAGATCTTGCATTAACACCACAGAACATTAATTGATTTTGTCCTCTTTCTGTATTTTGATGTTTACTCTATTAAGCTCTCGAAGAATACTAGCCCAAATTGTTAAGCCGGGGATAAATTTAAAATCCATCACCGTATGTAGTAGATGGTCAGCTTATCCGCAAGGGAGGGTTCTTCAGTTCCTTCAAGGGCTTTGACAATTTTCAGTAAATCATTTAGTAGCCGGCCATCTTGTTTCACTACTTCCTTTACAGTTTGTTTTTCTACGGTTTGCATAATTTTCCATCGTGTAGTGGATCCAATGAAGAAACAATACCAACTCTGCCAGCTCGTTCATTTCCATAAGACTGAATTGGGCTCCTTTATACAGGGTGTTACAAAAAGGTACGGCCAAACGTTCAGGAAACATTCCTCACACACAAAGAAAGAAAATATGTTACGTGGACATGTGTCCGGAAACGCTTACTTTCCATGTTGGAGCTCATTTTATTACTTCTCTTCAAATCACATTAATCATGGAATGGAAACACACAGCAACAGAACGTACCAGCGTGACTTCAAACACTTTGTTACAGGAAATGTTCAAAATGTCCTCCGTTAGCGAGTATACATGCATCCACCCTCCGTCGCATGGAATCTCTGATGCGCTGATGTATCCCTGGAGAATGGCGTATTGTATCACAGCCGTCCACAATACGAGCACGAAGATTATCTACATTTGGTACCGGGGTTGCGTAGATAAGAGCTTTTAAATGCCCCCATAAATGAAAGTCAAGAGGGTTGAGGTCAGGAGAGCGTGGAGGTCATGGAATTGGTCCGCCTATACCAATCCATCGGTCACGAATCTGTTGTTGAGAAGCGTACGAACACTTCGACTGAAATGTGCAGGAGCTCCATCGTGCATGAACCACATGTTGTGTTGTACTTGTAAAGGAACATGTTCAACATTACCTTCCTTCAATTGGGCCTACTGGCGGTGAATCGAGGAAGTACAGTACATACTGACGAAACTAAAATGAGCTCTAACATGGAAATTAAGCGTTTCCGAACACATGCACACATAACATCTTTTCTTTATTTGTGTGTGAGGAATGTTTCCTGAGAGTTTGGTCGTACCTTTTTGTAACACCCTGAATACGCTGGCCGTGTTAGATCCGTTATTGTAAGATTGTCCATGCCATTTTTGCACATTCGATACATTAGCTTCTCGTTTTCCTACAATTCACTAGTGATATATTCTCCAGTATTTCCGTCAACTTCCACAAAGTCAATAAAGATCTCCTTCATCTCACCTTCAGTTTCTGTTATTTTTTTATAAGAACTCCCTTAGCTTATTTCTTCTGTGTGAGATACATTTGAAGTGCAGTCAGACAAGACAATAAAATAGTTGGTCTCCTTGATATCACTGATAATCACTTGTCTTCGTATCATCGTAACGGACTGTGAACTTGAAATAAAGCAAAATTACCTTAATGTGAGTTGTTATAGTAAATATACAAATTCCAATATAAGCTTAATAAAAAAAGAGTCTTCATGGCAAGACAGAGTCAGACAAGAATGGCACATAAAGAGCTGCCACATTTGTCTGGGCTGGCTGCCGGCCGTGTACAGCAGGCTAACAGAGTAGTACAGAGAGGTACCACCAGATGGCGGCAGTCTCATGAATAATAATAGATGTTTTCTAGGATTTTAAAGGGGTATGCGTACAAGGTGAATCATTTAAAATGGAAAACAGTACAACGTCATTCATATATAAAGGTAAATATACTATGTGAAAGTATTTTGTCAACTTTTAAGACCGAAGAAAGAAGTCAACATTAAACCCTAGTTACAGGCTAAATAAGCGACGCAATGTATCACTATGAGAATCGTCCATGCTATAAGATTGTGACATAAAGCCTATTTTTAAGACTTGTAATATCATGTACAACACTTTTCGTCTCACAGTGGACATCATATAGAAATTTCCAACATGGCTTGCAAGTAATAACATTTTCGCCTCCTACCGCAATGGATATCGGAAGGAACATGCCATAGCCCGAGGTCTAGTTTACTGATTTTGTAATTTTTGTACCCTTTTGGATCTGAAGACAGCAGCTCAGTCGTGACGAAAGTAGTAATCATGGGTACAGTGAACCTAAATTCAGTGATATTTGGATGTTTATCATTTAGTTATTCAGCTTGTCTGATGAAAAATTACTTTTGTTGACCTAAAATTTTGTCTTGGAGTGGCCATGTATCAGGATCCATTAGAGCTATAACTTCGTCTTTATTACTCGACTGCAATAAGTCACTAGATGCTATGTCAACATCACCTTCCCGCTAATACCGACGATAAAGGCTGTTTACCATCGTCTAAGCCATGAAGCATCGACTGACAGTCGAATTATCTTGAATGTACAAATTACAAGAATTATTCGAAATGCCTGAAATCGTAGTATTTGAAGTATCAGAGGAACTGAATAATGCAGCTGCTTCGTTTAGCCGTGTTCTCATCTTTACAACCGACGTTTTTACCCTTCAATTTTATCAGTAGCTGTTTTTCTGTCTTGTGCCCCAGAAAGCCTCGTGCACTCGTTATTTGCTGTTTACTACCTAAAACTAAAAATAAATATATTTTATCACTGATGAACTGCCTTTAAAGGCAAGATCGTAACCATGTGTGAGTATGTGTAATACTTGTCTTTTATACTAGTATCACACACGCACTTCTTGTTTTGTTCTATTCAGTATTGTACTGTTCTGGCGAAAAATGTGTCAAAATTTGACTTTCTTAATACATTTCATCTCATTTTGGGGCTATTTGAGGAGTGTTCACAGAGAAGATTTTAACATTATATAACACGTAATCATTCTTACCTTTTATTCCTGTTAATCATTTGTTTTCGGTAGAGTAGTATAAATCTAAGAATGTGCTAATAATTATAATAACGCTTATTTTCTCACCCAATCAAGCACATAAACACATCGTGATCGTCAGTCGACATTCATCCATTCGGGTTTATTCGATTCAGCTCGTGTAGCCTCATCTCCTTTCGTCTGACGAAATGATTCTTTTTTCTAGATTCAACAGCGATTACCCTGCCAAAGACATCACATACACTATTTACAGATTCAAAAAACAACTTAGGATGCAGTCATAAAACAACTTATGATGTATTCAAGAACCAAATGAGAACTTTTCCAATATAAAATGAATAACTAATAGAACAACATGCGCTGGATATTAGCCCTCGATGAACAAGTTTTATTTCTTCGAACATATGTATTTGGCGCCTCCTGAAATTTCCACCAAGGGCAGTTACCCCTGTTTACACCCGCTCCACCCTGTCTCCACACCCATCCCCCATCCCCACCTCCGTAGTTCCAAGGCTGCTACACAGTAAGTTAGCCGCAATTGTTATTTCAGACTCCACAATTTAATTATTAATATTTCAGCTTTGAGATGGGAGTTTCAGTATCATTCATGACGTAATATACGGTTTAGTGTGGGCACTGCTGGTGTAGTGGTAGCATGCAAGATTCCCATTCTTGCGAGCCGGGTTCGATTCCCGGGCAGTGCAATTATTTTTACCATAACCACTGGAATATCAATTTTCCGCATTGAATAAATCTTTCACTATATATCTCTAAAATCAGTCACAATGGGTTAATGACTGTCATTTGGTTCAATACTGTACATAAAGACCATTTTGTTCTTACTTCGCAATTCGATATAAAGACGACACTGCTCAGAAATTATAGATAATATCTTGATTTCCTAATAGAGTGAGTCCTAAAGGCTAAATTGTCACGTTTCATTACGTTGGCTTAATATGTAAATCACTTTTCAAACTTCTTTTGTCAAGGTGGACGCTTGTTTGGAGAAATGCTGACAGATTTTATGTATACTGCCCACGTAAATCTTGTGTAATGCCTCCATTTATTACCACAATGCGCAAATTATAAATTTGTGTGTGAGTGGTTTAGAACGCGTATCATTGTTTCTTTTTCATTCTTCACGAAAAATGTTGGAATTTCAGCACTTACTAGCAACTTATGAAGGTTGCTGCCAACGCTTTAAAACGGGTAAGTGTAGTTCTGAAACGGCATTGTGGAAAATAGTAAACTAGAACTTTCTGCCAACTGTATTCACATAATACCGAGCTTCGAACCGGATATTATCATTTGCACTTCTTATATCTTCTACGGATACAAAATGTAAAAATAAAACAGTAGTAAAATTTCTTACAAATTTTGTAAGCGGTGTTTATTAATTATATTTCCACAAAAAACTAATATTAATAAAATAAAGTCTTACGGAAATTTTTCAGGTATTAATTTTCATCAGGATCACTGTATTCCTAGCTGTAAGTGTTTAAAATACAGCGAAGAACCGACGTAGAAAGAAAATTGTGACCACCTCTTCTTCTGTGTGACTAATGTACTGGTTGTGATTTACGAAATCTCCTGTTCTTTGGGCAAGGCCTTGATATGGAAAGTTCATTTCGGTTCTAGTGTGGAATGCTGTGTAATTTTGTTTAGTGAGTGTTATGTTTGTCTTAGCCCTCAATGAGGATCAGTATTCTGAGTTACCCAACATCTCTATGTTACTCCTAAACCTAACCCCACCAAACTGCAAATCGTCTACAATTTGATGTAATAATTGTGAAATATAAACTTCATTAATCATTTTTGAAGTACTTCTTTTTAAAGCTTCATGTGTTAAAAATACCATGAAATATTTTGAATTGTTTGTTTCCTTAGAAATTACAATAGTATTATTTAAAATCAGTATACTTATCCTAAATACGAATACTCATATTCTTCAGTTCATTCCTGAAAAGGCCATCTGGAATCTTTCGGTGTTGATCCGTAATTCCCTTCTGGTTTTGACTAAGTGATTTCAATTTTCCCCTGTTGTGTGTTTTAGAGGATCTTATCATAGCTTTATGAAGAGGTTCTCGGCCAAACTCAAGTTGGTCTACTTATATCAGAACCTTGTTATTAACTAAATGTATTTCTTCCCACATTTGTGAATTGTTGTATTAAATAGCGGAAAAATGTCGTGTAACCTGTAAATTTTATTAATACCGGTTGTCTCACTTTTTACGGGATTTAAGACGCATATGTGCAAATTTTCCTGGCATGTTTAACAGAATAGCTTGAAGTGTATTTGAGATTGTGTATGATTCGTTGATAGCATATCACGCTCTTGGGAAACTGCTTTGGAAGAAGGCACAGTCGTTCAGTTATCTATCTCAGAACTTCAGTTGTTCATTATTGACAATATTGTTTGACTACGCCAAGGACGAATAAATGTAAAAATTCTTTCTTCTTTCTGGGTATGTTGAGTTGAGCATCTTCCCACCCATTTTCATGCTACCTGCCGTATCTGAATAATACTTGTATATTGCATTCAGCCTAATCTACTACACTGAAGGCTGAGAATAGCAGTGGGATCGACTGTTTTTACAACAGAAGACAGTTTCTGAGTTCAAGGGGTGAGAACTAACACAAGATAGCAATCACTAGCAGCATATTAAAATGCAGACGTTTGAGAGCAGTACACCAAATGAGTAAAAAGACAAGTTGGAGCTTACTCAACACTGGCGTAGAATGACATGGAGTTAGTGTCCAAACGTCCTAGCTGAATACTATTTTGAATACTTAAATACTGCAGTCCACGCGCTAATTCTATCGGCAAATCTGAAGTGCCGATTTCAGCTTCCAGGTGTCACCAGGCAACCACGTTGGAAACCTTCCTCTTAGTCTACTCTCTAGGTAGGGTGCTCCTGGCCTTATAGCAACCACCTCCTTAATGAGATTTTCACTCTGTAGTGGAGTGTGCGCTGATATGAAACTTCCTGGCAGATTAAAACCGTGTGGCGGACCGAGACTCGAACTCGGGACCTTTGCCTTTCGCGGGCAAGTGCTCAACCATCTGAGCTACCCAAGCACGACTCACGCCCCGTCCTCACAGCTTTACTTTTGCCAGTACCTCGTCTTCTACCTTCCAAACTTTACAGAAGCTCTCGCAGGAGTGTGTGTGTGTGTGTGTGTGTGTGTGTGTGTGTGTGTGTGTGTGTCTGTGTATGTGTGTATGTGTGTGTGTGTTTGGTCGCAACAGGTCTGAGAATTAACCTATCATTATTGTTTGATAGCATAGTGACCATAACCTGGGTATGTCCTTTTTATATACATTCTTCCAACTTAAGGTTTGGGAAGACAAGAAACGTCTGTATTTATGATCATTGCAGGGCCGACACTGGTTTACGATGTTCAGCACCCAGTCGTGATCTTGTACCCTGTACCTCGGGCGCGTATTTGGGTTGAGGGAGTTGCCTATTCTGAGGCGCGCCACTCGCTATCTCTGTCGGAGCCTGTATTGCTCGATCCCCTGGAACTTGGCCTAGCCCTCCCACTCCTACTTAACGATAGATCCAGTCCTGGGTAGTTCCAGTTCACACTTAAACTATTGCAGTGTCTAGAGCTTGCTATCTGTATGTGGCATTGTTTTGGCGCCATGTATGAGTGTAAGACGGTTGCAATCGGCTTAGGAAGCAGATCGACGAGAAGTGATTGTGTAAACGTGTTTTGTAAACCAATGCAAAGAAAACTACTGGAACTGAAAACGGAATCCCTTCAAAAAAGTGGGCAATATTATTCGACCACTAACTCCTGTAAGACTTCACATGATTCTATAATCTAAAAGCATTTAATGCAGATCCTTCTACTGTGCAGACGCGAAATCCTCATCTGAAAGGCTCAAGTCTGGATATTTCAGGCACCGTCAGTGAGATACAACGGACGTGCGTGTCTCCATCAGCGAACTTCCCGAGCTCAGACGATCTGTCACCAATAGGTTCTGTGACCGATTTTGTTAATGTAATGGGAGTGGAACTCTATGTGGCATGGACTCGTTGGTAGTCCCCTGCTGAAATGTTAAGCCATGCTGCCTCTATGGCCAAGCATAACTGCTAAAGTGCTGCCCGCACATAATTTTTTGCGAGAAATAACCTCTTGAATATGTCCTGTAAATGTTCAAGAGATTTATGTCGGCGATCTGCGAGGGCAAACGATTAGTTCAAATCGTCTAGAATGTTACTCAAAGCGATTGCGAACAATTAGTGCATTGTCATTCATAAATATTCCGTAATTTTTTGGGAACATGAATCTCATGAATGGCTGTAAATGGTCTCCAAGTAGCAAACCTAACCAATTACAGTCAATGACCAGTTTAGTTGGACAAGAGGACCCAGTCCATACAATGTGAACACAGCCAACACCATTATATAGCTGTCACCCTGTCACCAGTGTAAGCATCATCAGTTTGTACACAGCCTTGTTGGAGAGTTTGGTCCATGGCTTCGTGGGGTCTGCACTACACACGAAACCTACCATCGGCTCTTATCAACTGAAGTCGCGACTCAACTGACCAGCCACAGTTTTCCAGAAGTCTAGGGTCCAACCAATACAGCTAAAAGGTTCGGGACAGGAGATGCAGGTGATGTCACGTTGTTAGCTAATGCATTTGCATCGGTCGTCTGCTGCCATAGCCCTTAGCGCCAGTTTTCGCCCCGATGTCCTAACAGATAATTTCCTCGTACATCCTGCATGGATTTCTGCACAAATTTCACACAATGTTTCTTGTCTGTTATCACTTACAACTCTGTGTTAACGCCGCTTTTGTTTTTCGTTACGGTAAGTGTAAGCGTCGGCCATTGTTTCGTCCATGATGAGAGGTAATGACTGAAATTTGCTACCCTCGGCACACTCTTGACACTCTGGATCTCGTATTATTGAATTCACTAATGATTCCTGAATTGGAAAAAGCCCCAACTACCATTCTGCGTTTGCGTTCTAAGTCTGCTAATTCTTCGTGTCAATGATCACGCCGGAAACATTTTTTACATGAACCATTTAAGCGTCAATGACGCTCTATATACGTATATCACTGACCCATGACTTTTGCCACCTCAGTGCATAGATCAAAGGTAACACCGTTCTACATCTTGTTGAGCTGTCATAGTCTTAATAGGTTTTATATCTTAAAGAGTCACACCAGTTGCACAATTATCACAAGTAATAGTTGTATACCACACTTCGTTCTTTTAATTACTCTACGTGTGACACCAAACCACAATACGCTTGGTTGTTGTTAATATGTGGGGATAAAATCTAATTAGTCACAACATCCATGTGTCTTTTAAATGGGTGCTTCATCTGGATAGGGCCAGTGACATGTACGTTGCAGATTACGGGATGGTTGCGCAGGGCTGAAGACGCGATGGTATGATGTTTCAGGAATCTCAGTCGGAAGCCAGGACCACCAAGTAACTTTATTTTTTCGGTAGTAATAGACAGGGTACCTCGAGGCTGCACAGGATGGGATTCCAGGAGATTATGAAAACTTCCAGATTCAGCGCATTTCTGAAAAAAAATACGCGTATCAGAACAGATGCGCCCACGGGACACCTGTGTGTGTGAAAATAAAATTTATTGTAGGGCACAGTTAATCTGTTTTCTCCTTGTGCGATAATGGTCTTTTTTGCATGCACCATTATTTATTTATAAAGAGTGCTCGTGAATATAAATTTAACGCCACTGTATTCTCACATATTTATGTTAGGTTTGCTTTAGTACAGTTTATGTACGAAATACTGTAGATAGTTCTTAGGTGCTTTTCATTAGTCAGTGTTCAGTCTAGGGATAACTAATTTTTTTCCTTTGGGCGTCGTTTTGTCATTTCTAAAAGTACATTTGGGTGAGTTAAAGGTTAAGAATATAGGCGTCTGAATCAGCACGGCGTCAACTGAGAATTTGGGGGAAAAGTCCTCAAATAGGGGGTATCTGAGGAACACAACGGCGACTAATTCTCAAATTTGGAATTGGTGACGCTTTCGGTTCAAATGGTTCAAATTGCTCTGAGCACTCTGGGACTTAACATCTGAGGTCCTCCCACCGAGGTTCGAGTTCTCCCTCGGGCATGGGTGTGTGTGTTTGTCCTTAGCATAAGTTAGTTTAATTTAGTTCAAGTAATGTGTAAATCTGGGGATCGATGACCTAAGCAGATTGGTCCCTTACGAACTAAATCACATCTGAACATTAGAACGGCTGAGCTCATCAGTCCCCTAGACTTAGAACTACTTAAACCTAACTAACCTAAGGACATCATAATGTCCATGCCCAAGGCAGAATTCAAATCTGTGACCGTAGCAGCAGCGCGGTTCCGGACTGAAGTGCCTAGAACCGCTCGGCCAACTCTTTTGGGTTATGCTGCATATCTTAAGGAAAATTTGAAGGTTTTTCGCTCTCATAACTCCCAAATTACACCCTACGTTCGGTACTTCTATAATACTTTTTGCAATAATGTAGGAGGCCTACGGAGAGAATATGTACACTAAATATCTCTCTTGTGAGTGTGGATTCTTTAGTGCATAAAGAGAAAGACAGAACTTGTTTTCCATTGTAAGAGGCGAGTGCGCCTTATTTTAGCGCAATCCTGACGCTAGCACTCAGCTAGCATACCTATAACAAGCAACAAGGGTTTTGCTGAGTAAATGAACATGATTCCTTACTGTATTGCACCACCTATGAAGGAAGTGCAGTTTGCGCTGTGAAGTCCATTGTTCTAAACTAAAGAACAAAAAAATTAAACAAATTACAACAATGAGTCTCCCAGAATGCTATACAGTTGAATCGCAATGTTGACTTACGTTCACCTCAGTGTTTGATTTCAAGCATGTTCGTGTGCAAAATTGTGCATTTCGCTGTTGTTTCTCGTTGAGACTTAATCGTAAATACGAACGGCATTACAGATAGGTTTGGGTATCCTATCCTCATTTTAAAAAGCGGTTACGTTCTGTTGAAAGTGACACTACAAGACCCTACTGTACCGACCGCAAGTGTGAAAATAATGCAAAATTAACAGACATTAAAAAGCGTGTTAAAACACAGAAACACAGCAAATTTTCGGATCCTTTCGAAAGTTCTCGACAACAAAGGTTCCCGTCTAACAGCGAGATTCAAACAATTTCCAATCAATTACAATGTGCAACAATGAAAATGTAAATCGAATGAAAACAGCGAATTCCTATCAATTCTAATGTGCTGATCGCAAATATCACAAAGAAAATTCAAAATTAGGCCTAGTTTTCATTTTACACTGTTTCATTACGGTGAGATAATTACTACGGATTTTTATGTTAAGTTTAAAATCTAATATTATAATGGTTTGTCAAAGTCATAATAACTGGTAACAATGGATTATATTATTGTCCCTGGTCTTACTTGTGTGCAATATTTTGGATAAAAAAGTTTTGATACCAATTTTAGTGATTTTTTTCTGCCTCCTTATCAACATCAGTGACTTTATTAATCCATGTAACAATTTTTTCACATATGTTTCTAGATTAATAGATAATCATGATAAACCTGGGGCTCTACATGTGGTCTGAGACACTTGTGCCAGCAAACTCAGGAATTGGATGCAGGGGAAAGGACATTCAATGCCCTTTGCAGTGCAAATGATCTGGCGTGAACCAACTAACCTTGTCAGTGACTGCTACTTTTGTATGGTTTCTCCTATTAAGAAGGGAATATCTAAGAAGAAGAAGAAGTAGCAAGATCTATCTTAACATGCCATCTGCCATACGTCCAGCTCTACATGGGGAAGGATTGCCAATACCTGAACCACCGACAGAGTAAGAGATTACTTCCGATGGGGATTCTGAAAGTCGGAACCATGTACATCACCAGATCCAGAGTTTCTTCCAAATATATCATCAACTGATGATACACAAAAATTGTCTCAAAATGAGTTAAGTGATCTCATTAGAGATTTGGAGCTCTCTCAAGCTAAGGCTGCATCTCATTATAGTTAACGTGAATGGCCCACCAGAAAATCTCTTCAACCAGGTATAAAGAACATTAAGAGTGAACCTCTAGTAGACCCTGAAAAGATTCTGCTCCCACCCCCGCACATCAAGCTGGGTCTCATGAAAAACTTTGTTAAGGAAATGAACAAAGATGGTGACGCGTTTAACTAAGTAAGGCAAATATTCCTTTATTTAAGTGATGCCAAAGTAAAGGAAGTCATCTTTGTAGGCCCACAGACTCGAGAGTTGTTTTAGAGACCATAATTTTTATCGAATCATACAAGGTGATGAGAAGCATGCGTGGGAATGTTTTAAGACAGTATTTTTACAGTTCTTATCGAACAAACGAGCAATAAATTACAAGGAGATTGTAGATAATATGTTGTCATCCTATGAAAAACTTGGTTGCAACTTCTTACATAGTCATCTTGACTTCTTCCCCAAAGATTGAGGTGCAGTACGTGATGAACATGGGGAATGATTTCTTCAAGATATTGCCACATCTGAGAAGAGGTATGCCGGAAAGTAGAGCCCTACTATTTTAGCAGATTACAGCTGGACTGTCATAAGGGATGTTCTCGAGTATATGTATAAACGTCAAGCCAAGCGGAAATGGTAATCTTCTGAATTTATCTCTGAACAAAGTATGTAATTTTATATACTGTACATATGGAAATTTAACATTTGTAATCCTTTATATACTTTTGTGACCAGTTAATTTACATATTTTCTTACGTGCTTTACATAGTTCTGGTACAAAGTAGACTTACAGAGCATTTTCATTAATTTTTTCTTAATATTTTACTTTTGTACTCCCAGAATGGCACTGAAATTTATCAATGCATAACACATAACATAATTAAAGTAATTATTCACTTAAATTTGCTATGCTGAATCTTGGAACATGATTGCATATTTAGTTAGTAAGTTATTTATACAAAAATGTAGATAACATTTTACAAAACTAGAGCTAAATATTTATGAAGATAAAGATAATGATTTTATACCATTTTATACTGAAATATACATAGATAACTCAAAATCATGCAATTTACACTCTTTCACTTCAAATTTGTTGTTCAGTGTTATTGGGAGCGTGAATCTGCATGTTCGTTGCCTAACAGTTCACTTTTTTCGTGTGATCACTTGTCAGAATTATGTGAAAAACGGTTTTCGGGTAGCTAATGTGAGAGAGGACTCCAGTTACACAGAACTAGGTGCAAACACATTGTCGTAAGCGTGTTAGCTCCACACTTTGCGGAAATCTTGTGTCAAGAAATTGGTGAAAATGGATCAACAGACACATCCTTTACAAAATTACTCAGCGTTTGTATACGCTATTTCAGCGTCTCAATGCAAAAAATAGTGTGCACCCGCTTGGGTTTGTTGGAATCAGAATCTGGCAAAGTTGAAGTCATTGTTAATTCGATAAAAGCTTTGTTGGTGTGACATAAATTTAACTCTGAAAATAAGACTGAGGTCAGGGTTAACAATGCTTCCGTGAACACAGGAATAAGCAGTGGTGTACATGAGAGGCTGTAATGAGGTTTACACTTACCACACCTGATTATGATGCATTGTGTTTGACATTGATTGCAATTAGCAATCTGTCACGCAACAGAAGAGGCACTGCCAAAAAATATCAACTATTTAGTTAGAGAAATCTAGAAACAGTTTGGGCATTCTTTTAAGCGCTGAGCAATGTACAGGGATATTTATAAAACGTTAAAAGACGGGGAAGAATCAAGAAAAATTCCAGCTGTGTGCGAGACGGGATGGCTTTCTATCGAGCCGGTTATTACAAGAATATTATCACAGTGTGAAGAAATGAAACTTCAGTTTCAAAGTGTCAGATCCAAACAAAACTGCTACACAGCAGAAATGCTGTACAACACATACTGCGTCCATGAGAATAAGTGGTTTTTGTGTTATTGAAAACCAATAGTACAGGAAATGCAAAAGACAACCAGGGCTTTTGAAAGTGAGAACGTATGCCCTACAAGACAATTTCAGGATTTGGCAGTTCTCATTCATTTAGAGAGTAGAAGAACTGTAATACTTATAGAGAAAGTAGATACCCTGAAAAGCCACAATAGCTGGTATGTAGATACTAAACCATGTATGTGGTATGAATTAGAAAAAAAGATTTTAGAAATTAAACTCAGTTATCAAACTGAAAATCTCCTTCGAAAACCGTGCATAGATTTCACAATAAAATACACTAAAGAAATAAGAAATATACTTCGTAATAATATTCACATGCTGAAAAAATTATCGTATTCTCTGTAAACGAGGTTTTCATGTCTCTTAAAGAGACAATTACTGAATTAGCTAGTTATGCTAAGTGCGACGTAATTGAATCCATCAATAGTCATTGGCAGAATATCAGTTTCATATAATGGGATGACACTAGTAGTACAAAAGATTTTTGGGCTGAAGTAGTTCTAGAAGCATAAATTCTTTTCACGAGTTACAGTGTCTCATAATTAAAGTGTTAAGTCCTCCAGGAATGGAGGAATATGGAAGTGAGGATGAGGACTTCCTGTAAATGTAAGTTTAGAAACACTTTATTTTACTTAGTAACTGATTCTCAATATCAATAAATTTTAAGATAAATTTGATATTATATTTATATCTATATTGGTTTTAAATTTGGGATGTTTTCATTAAAAACAGCATTTTTTAAATGGCTCTTGGAAACCTTCAGTATCACCGAGTTGGCAACACTGCAGACAGGTGTTTGAATCACACCATACTGCCACACTGATTAGCTTGTACACACAAGTCGTTGATTTAGTGAACGTACAAGACGTGTCTGTAACCAGAAGTTCACAGTACTTGGCATTTTTCACAGAACAAAGGTCTGATTTGTGACTGCATTCACCGCTCTCTTCCTCCATGTCCCACCACTGGTAAGTGAAATGTTCTTTCATATTTTCATATAGCTTATTTTGAATGTGACACATTACGTCACACCGTCATCTGTCACCGTTTCACTTTTCATCCATCACAAAAAGTCTTATATGCACATAGCACAATTAGTTGCCAAAAACTAATCAAACAAATTTGTTCTGTCCCTTCCAACTTGCAGAAAATTTCTGAGATGTTTGGACCTCGTTCACGAGTAGCTGACCACTATTTAGCCAAGAGTTCATCTGATGCATAAATTTACGTTATGTTAGAAAGTCATACATTTAAGAGTTTTTTTTCCGTACAGGGAGATCATCCGGGTGATCGGGAAATCAATATATCATGCTCCCGTTCCATTCACATGGGAACACAGTTAGCACAGTTTAGTAACTGTAGTGTCTTCGTCAGTTATATTTTGCAGGACAATACATTATTCATTCACTGAAAACTGAAAACAGTAAATTTGAAATGTCCCAACATAGGATGTACAAAGGATAGGAGACGTGGAAAGGCGAATGCAGGCTGAGCACATCATTTTTCATAAAGAAATTACAAATTTATTTCAAAATATGCCCGCAAACAGAATGATACAACTACAGTCTTCACTTGCAATTGATATACAATAATGAACAACAAGTTTCTCTTACATAATCAGTCTTTTAAGACGAGAGAGATACTTATTTAAACAACATGCTTCACTTACATAAACAAAATTTAAAACGCAGAAACAGTCACTGAAATATCTACGGTTTATCACAATAAGTGGGCCGAAGCAACGTTATCCCCGCAGAGGCCACTCTTAAATTCAGTAGACAGGTTAAAGTAACCCAAAATTTTAAGCGGTCGCAAGGCCTTTAAATTAAAGCCACACAGTTATAACAGTAGATTTAAGTAAAGGTCCCTAAATGAAATTACATAACAACCAAAAACAAGAATCGGTCCTCCGAGAAAGAGGGCAAACATACAACTTGAAGCCTGATAATCTTCCATTGAGTTATAAGAAGTGTGAAACCACCTTGGGTCACCTGATTATGAAGAGCAGTGAATTATAGATGGAATTTAAACGTTCAAAACTTAAGTACAGCAAATGTTCGTAGACTCAAGTACAGAAAATAGATTCTTAGATTCTTTGCGTCAGATCACAAGAATGGGCAAGCCGGAAAAGGCAGTTACTTAAAACCATCCATCAAATAAAATGTCCAGAAACTTAAATTGTTTGGTATCTGCAGTAGGAATCAAAACTCCAGCGTGAGCTAACAGCCACTTGAGATGCCGTCCGGCTACACTCAAAAGCCGAAACACAGGAGTACGTGCACGCGGGCAGCCGCCGCGTCAATTACCATGGCACGACTCAGAAACCAAGGCTGTCAACAGATAGCTTACCCATTGAGACAATGAGGTCAAGAGGTGCGTCAGTAATGTCTTCAGGTCTTTCAAAACTTAATAAAGCCTTTCAAGTAACGTAACGTTCGGTAAGCAATTACTTAACTCTAAGTCAAGTGAATAAAGCTTAAACTTTTTAATTATCAGCAGAAATTTCAATTACTACACTAAAACTGCTAATATACAAGGGTAAGGCACTTGTAATAACCAATAACGTATATACTAATAGACAGCGAATGCTCTTTTACATCGACAGAATAATAGATACAAGCTTACCCGCCTGGCACGAATTTACATGTACAGATGAGATTGACGTTCTGGACCCCCAAGATTTAAACCCATCTAAAACAAATTTAAAAGAACATTAGCGCAAAATATGAAAGCTGATTCAACATTTCTCAAAACTTAGGTAAGGAAAGAATTACAGCTAAGCAGCAACGCACGGATATACCACGCACACTAAGTGCCGTCGGCGGAGTCGGAGCAGAACTGTTGAAAGACAAATTTACCACTTCAGTCAGTGGCCCATATAAGTAAACATTCACGTAACCCCGAGACTAACTCGGAGATTCTAAAGGACCAGCTGCACGTACACTCTCTCTTCAAAACCCACAAAACAGCCACAACGGATGCTATGGCGCTTACGGCTCCGAATACAGTAAGGGGCCCCAACGGCCACCTTGTCAACAGACTGGCCCCTCAGAGCGTACCTGCTGCCACCTCGTACCAACACGAACTCGCCAACCGCGGCACGGGTCCCATCCTTCATTCTCTCGCAAACAGCGGTAAACTGAGCCGATCAGTGCGGTACGCGCATCTTCTATCGAGACGAACGTTAGAGGACATGTGGTAGCATAACGTCGCCACGGCTCAAAACTGCCAGTACACGAACGAAATCATTAATAGCATCAATATGTAAAAAAAAAAAAGTCTGTCGCAAGACGGGAGCCAATGAATGAAAATAGCTGCTGGTAAACCTTTCGGGATGTGAGCCCGTGGTCCAAGAAATTCCTCTGTTCCTGACGTTTCGTCCAGGACTGCGCTGGACATCCTCAGAGGCGCTCCTCTGTTGAGTCTTTCCGATTGACCGGTCGGACGTCTGAGAGCGACATACATACTGTAGGAAAGGGGCCGTGGTCGAAGTAACACATGATGAGCAGAGATAATCTTTCTCAAAGATAAAATTTAACTATCGATTGTCATCTTATAAAGATAAAGCTTTCCAGAGATTCTGGAGAGCTACTGTCCACAGGTCGCTAAGTTTCATTGCCTCCTCTTAGCGACATATGGACAGTAGCCTTCCAGAATCACTAGACAGTTTTATCTTTGACAAGACAACAATCAATAGTTTTATCTTTGAAAAGGATTATCTCTGCTCACCACGTGTTACTTCGACCACGCCCCCTTTCCTACAACATATACGTCGCTCTCGGCAGTCCGACCGGTCAGTCGGCAATACTCAGCGGAGGAGCGTTTCTGATGATGTCCAGCGCAGTCCTGTACGAAACGTCACGAAAAGCAGAGTTTCTTGGACCACGACCTCACATCCCAAAGTATAGCAGCAGCTATGTCATCCGGTCGTGAAAGCCTTCATTCTATGAATGAATGAAAAAATCTAGCAGCAGAGCTTACGGAAAGATAAGTGTAAGTAAAATTAATTTATTTATTTAAGACTTGTACTTAGAATTGCGAGCCGTACCAGTTCGATCCGGTCTATTTTCAAACGCAAGAAGATGCTCTCTGCCCGCTTTTCGCGACCCGTGGACAGATGGTTCCTACGGCTGAGAGTCCTGCTGTGGCACTCGCAGGGCTCCGTTGGGCTGAATCGACGGCGAGCTCTTGTGCGTGCAGTTGTTGAGCAAGTGATTGGTCGCTTGGGAGGCGTGGAAGCCTCTATTCCTGTTGTTGTCCCCCTGGAACGTGATCGAGCTGAAGGAGTGGTGTGGGTCCCCCCTGATGGCGGACAGTTCATCTCCTTGCTGCTTTTGCGACGCGGACGAGGCTTGAAGATGGAGCTTTCTTTTTGTAACCTTTAATTGGCATGACATTCTGCCATTTGATAAGTTGTAAAGACCTTCTTCTGAATGGTCTGTAAATACAAGTGATAACAGAATTAACATTTGAGTTACGTTGTGGTCTTTTCACGCAAATCTATGCAAGACATTTAAAAATTTGGTTTGGCAAATGAGATTTTAAACATTGCATTTAATGCAAGTAGCCCTGAATTTTGTTAAGAAAAATTTTGCAAGCGTGATATTGTACCTCATGTTGTATGTTGCTTGACACTAATTTAGTTACTGTCAAATCTTGGGCCCCTTGAAGGTGTATTGTGGCCTTCTGTGCTGATCGTAGTGGGCCTGTACATGGAGCGTGGTACGCGCGATTTGGATATGGAAATTTGGTTGCAAATGAAAAATTGTAAATAGCGGTTAAAATTTTGGGTGATTGCGTTCTAGCCCTTAGCAGGTCGTTATCTTACTTCATTCTCATTCTGTTGTACCTGAACTTAATTTTCTTAACCGTCTTACTGGCTTTAGTTGTCATTAACATTAATTGTGACCTTAAAAGCGTATTGACACTGTTGTAGTTACTAGGATTTTAGGTATCTCATACTCCTATGAGAAACTGTATTTAAGATCATAATAAAGTTACATGTACAGCACATTACTGATCTATTTCACTTGTCCATTTACGGAGCAACTATATCTCTATAATTGGAGAGTTAGATTTACGGTGCGTAGAAATGATAATTTTCACGAAATATGACCGTGTCAGCCTTGAATAACTCAAGCAGACCAATATTGTTCGATCTAGCAAATCATATTTCCTCTAAAATCAAATAATTTTCAGAATGAGATTTTCACTCTGCAGCGGAGTGTGCGTTGATATGAAACTTCCTGGCAGATTAAAACTGTGTGCCCCACCGAGACTCGAACTCGGGACCTTTGCCTTTCGCGGGCAAGTGCTCTACCAAGTGAGCTACCGAAGCACGACTGAGGGCCGGTACCCACAGCTTCACTTCTGCCAGTTCCTCGTCTCCTACCTTCCAAACTTTACAGAAGCTCTCCTGGTTCTGTATCATTATTCTTGTCAGCTACTTGTATGTATTGGCGATTGTGCGATAATTTTCGCACTTGTCGGTTCATTCAATCTTCGGGATTGTGTGGATGATATTTTCCCGAGAGTCAGATGGTATATCGCCAGACTCATACGTTCTAGATGCTAACTGGTCTTGCTTAAAATTCTTCTGAATATTAGTAACAACTGGAGACCTTATGGATAACGGTCATCGCTTGTGGAAGGAGCAGGTAAAATCCTTTGGAAAAGAAAGAGATCATGCTTCATTACAATTATATCTTCTAAATTAGTGACCAGTAATTTTTGTTTAGAGAAGCTTAATGAATGATTAGTGTCGGGGGATGCGGCTTCGAAGCGGCACATTAAGCTGCCAATTGTTTCAGTGTAGGTCACAAGCCGTAGTTTTTATCTTCGTTTTTTCTATATTTGGACTGTGAAATTTAGGGATTTGGGACGAAATTGTTGAATCAGTTGCTGGAAGGTTTCTTGGGGAATGGCAGGACGTTCTTCAAGGAGTGCTGCACTGAGGAGATGTATCGATATCGGTCGGTGAGACCTGGCACGAAGTCGGTGTTCCAAAATATCCCCAAGGTGTTCTATAGGTTTCAGAACAGGACTCTGAGCAGGCCAGTCCATTACATGGATTTTATTGTAGTGTGACCAGTCCGCCACAGGCCGCGCAATATGAAAAGGTGCTCGATCGTGTTCAAAGATGCAATCTCCGTCCCCGAATTGCTCTTCACAGTGGGAAGCAAGAAGGTGCTTAAAACATCAATGTAGGTCTGTGCTGTCACAGTGCCATGCAAAACAACTATGGATGCAAGCACGACCATGAAAAACACGACCACAACGTAATACCAACGCCTCCGAATTTTAATGTTGGCACTACACATGCTGGCAGATGACGTTAACCGGGCATTCACCCTCCCACACCGTCATCGGATCGCCACACTGTGTACCGCGATTCATCACTCCACACAACGTTTTCCCACTGTTCAATCATCCAATGTTTACGCTCCTTACAACAAGCACCGCTTGCCACTGGCCGGCTTGATGTGTGGCTCATGAGGAGCCGCTCGACCATGAAATCCAAGTTTTTTCACCTCCTGCATAACTTTCACAGTACTTGCAGTGCATCCTGACGCAGTTTGTAACTCCTGTGTGATGGTCTGCATAGATGTCTGCCTATTACACATTATGACCCTCTTCAACTGTCGGTGGTCTCTGTACGCCTTTGTACTGTACGTGTCCCTTCACGTTTCTACTTCACTATCACATCGGAAACAGAGTACCTAGGGATGTTTTTAGGAGTGTGGAAATCCCGCGTACAGACATATGACACATGTGACACCCAATCACCTGAGCAAGTTCAAAGTCCGTGAATTCCGCGGAGCGCCCCATTCTGTTCTCTCAGCATGTCTAATGACTAGTGAGGTAGCTGATAAGGAGTACCTGTCAGTGGGTGGGAGCACAACGCACCTAATATGAAAAACGTGTGTTTCTGGGGGTTTCCGGATACTTTTGATCGCATAGTGTAAGTCAGAAAGTTCAGTGGAAGTTACCCAGACAAGTGGGCTGTGCTGCAGCAAGGCTCAACTTTCTGGAGTTAGGTGCGTAATCGGAAGTCTTCGTATTTAATCAAAACCATTGTGCAGTGGTACGGAACTCTGAATTTAAAAATTTGTAAATTTGTGGTAAGATCTTATGGGACCAAATAGCTTAGGTCATCGGTCCCTAAGCTTACACACTACTTAATCTAACTTCAACTAACTTACGCTATGGTCAACACTCACACCCATGCCCGAGAGAGGACTCGAACCTCCGACGGGGTAGCCGCGGGGACCATGACAAGACGCCTGAGACCGGGTGTCTAGACAGCACGGCCACTCAACATTAGTCGTGTGGTAAATTGCGTCGAACTTAGTAAAATTTTCGCGCAATGCTCCGAATTTTGGCGATTTATGGTGGATAGTCTAAGCTCTCAATTTTACACATTATTTGGCGATAGTCTTCAGGTTATTTTGTTGTGCTGAAATCTGCGGAACTGTTTGGCGGAAGACCGTCAGTTAGACCTGGCAGACAACCTCACTCTCACGTAATCATGTGCCCAATCAGACACTCAAGTGCGGATTCTTTGCCATAGACGGCTTATTTTATTAAACACAATATGAAACAATTTTTGTTTGTCACCCACAGTTATGAATTACTTATTTCCTACGGTTTAATAATTCCATATGTCAGAGGCACAGTCTATCAAGTTGACTGGAACAGACTGCAGCCGTGTATGGTGGCTCCCGAAGACAACCACGAGGCAAAAAATTTAGCGGCCACACATGCTACCAGTAGCTATTAAGCTGAAACGAAACATTTATTATCTGCTATGGCGCAGCAACTTCTGCAAGGAAACTATCAGAAATGATACCTAAAAGACCGTTCAATATCTCTGAGATGTACGAGTGTTGCCCAGAAAGTAATGCATCGATTTTTTCTTCAACAATTCTTAATTGAACATAATGAGAATTACACACACGAAAGAACGGTGTTTTATCTACACACCCTATTTTTCCACATCATCTGCGTCCCATTCTATGGCCATCCTCCAGCGTGAAACAAGGGTGTGTGTATCCTCTCGGTATCAGTCCTTGTCTTGGTGGCAGAGCCAGTGCTTCGCTTTGTGAATCACCTCCTCATCGTCCTCAAAATGTCCTCCACGAATGACACTCTTTAATAGTCCAAACTAGTGGAAGATCACTGCAACATGTAAGGTGTAACAGCAGTGGACGGTCTCCCCAACCACTGCAAAACGTGGACCTGTGCCGAACCGCCTTCTGATAACCGCACTCTCCGTGCCCAGCGACGACCAATTGTACCTCTGTCGACAGCAGTTGCTCCATAAACTTTGCACAATAGTTGGTCAAAATTCTCAACATTTTACTTCTCTGCGGTAAAATGGAAATGAGCGTTTGACGTCATTGGCCGGGAGGACCCTTACGGGGCAGGTCTGGCCGCCTTGGTGCAGGTCTTATTACACTCGACGCCACACTGGGTGAGCTGCGCGCCGGATGGGGATGAAATGATGATGAAACCAACACAACACCCAGTCCCTGAGCGGAGAAAATCCCCGACCCAGCCGGGAATCGAACCCGCTGATAAAGATATTAAAATGATGCAACGATGTGGAACGTTAGTAGTCATATACATAAAATTGTGCATTTCACAAAACGAAAACATGTATCCTATGACAAGAATATCAGTGAATCACGAACTAGGATTAGTCAACTCGTACAAGTTCCTAAGTGTAAAAACTCGTTGTAATATGAAATGACACAACTTGACCTCATGAAATTAACAGATGGGACGCATCCTGAAGCATGAAGTGATCGTCAATGTGTGTGTATGAGTATGAAAGCATTACGGTTCAAACAGACGTATGTTCAGTAGTTATTCCGAGAGACGCGGTTGCGGAGGACAGATTTCGTAGATAATCGCATCTAATCAGCTCAAAAATGGCTCTGAGCACTATGGGACTCAACTTCTCAGGTCATCAGTCCCCTAGAACTTAGAACTACTTAAACCTAACTAACCTAAGGACACCACACACATCCATGCCCGAGGCAGGATTCGAACCTGCGACCGTAGCAGTCGCGCTATTCCAGACTGTAGCGCCTAGAACCGCTCGGCCACTCTGGCCGGCATCTAGTCAGTCTTCGACGGGAAAACTACCACAGAAACATGAAATGAAACAATCACACTCTATCATAAGCAAGCAGATGGCAATCTTCAGTTCTCAGCAGGAGACTGGAAAAAATTCAATGAGACCACTTAAATAACGCCTGAAATACACTTCTGCGATCCATCTTAAAATATGGGGAAGGGTGTGGTACGCGTATACAAAAGGAGGGCAGAAGGAATGCTCGTAGGCTTGCTTGAGACACAGAAATATTGGGAAACCTGTACTGGCAGGTGCTTGAAGACTGAAGAAATATCCCGTGGAGGCCTAGCAAGAATCTGTCGAGGAATGTGCTGCAAACATCTAAGAAACATAAAATTAGATATATTTCAGCACAAAAAGGGACCAAGATACTCGAGTACAATGAGAAGTTGGTCTCATAAGTGGTACTATGGAAAATCTGATGGTAACTATAATACATGCTACACTATGTGGTCAAAACTATCCGAACACCCCCAAAAATATACGTTTTTCATATTAGGTGCATTGTGCTCTCGCCTACTGATAGATACTCCATAATAGTGACCTCACTATGCATTACACATCGTGAGAGTGCAGAATGGGGCGCTCAGCGGAACTCACGGACTTTGAACGTGGTCAGGTGATTGGGTGTCACTTATGTCATACATCAGTACGCGAGATTTCCACAGTCCTAAACATCTCTAGGTCCTCTGTTTCCGATGCGATAGTGAAGTGGAAACGTGAAGGGACACGCACAGCGCAAAAGCGTACATGCCAACCCCGTCTGTTGACTGACAGAGACCGTCGACAGTTGAGGAGTAATGTGTAATAGGCAGACAACTACGCAGACAATCACACAAGAATTCCATACTGCATCATCATCCATTGCAAGTACTATGCCAGATAGGCGGGTAGTAAGATAACTTGAAATTCATAGTCGAGCGTCTGCTCATAAGCCACACATCACGCCGGTAAATGCCAAACGACGCCTCGCTTGATGGAAGGAGCGTAAACACTGGACAGTTGAAGAGTGGAAAAACTTTTTGTGGAGTGCCGAATCTCGGTACACAGTTTGGCCATCCGATGGCAGGGTGTGGGTATAGCGAATGCCCGGTGAACGTCATTTGCCAGCGTGTGTAGTGCCAACAGTAAGATTCGGAGGCGGTGGTGTTATGGTGCGGTCGTGTTTTTCATGGAGGGGGCTTGCACTGCTGGATATTTTGCATGGTACTATCACAGCACAGACCTACACTGATGTTTTAAGCACCTTCTTGGTTTCCACTGTTGAAGAATAATTCGGGGATGGCGACTGCATCTTTCAATTCGATCGAACACGTGTTCTTAATGCATGGCCTATGACGGAGTGGTTACACGACAATTACATTCCTGTAATGGACTGGCCTGCAGAGGGTTCTGATTTTAATCGTACAGAACACCTTTGAAATGTTTTGTAACGCCGACTTTGTGCCAGGCCTTACCGACCGACATCGATACGTCTCCTCAGTGCAGCACTCCGTGAAGAATGGGTACCATTCACAGAGAAACCTTCCAGCAACTGATTGAACGTATGCCTGCGAGAGTGGAAGCTGTCATCAAGGCCAAGGCTCGGTCAACATTATTCTAAATCCTAGCATTACCGATGCAGCGCGCCACGAACTTGTAAGTAATTTTCGGCCAGACGACCGGATACTTTTGATCAAGTAGTGTAGCTCGCGCTCTGGGACGGGTGATGTGGACGCTGATCTTCACCCCTCAACGCATTTCATAGAAGACTGCAGGCACACGGCGCACACATGTTTAACTCATGAACATTTATGAACAGAATTGGGATTTTCCATGTTGTAAAGTATTGTAACAATTTATTTATTGGTTAAATAAATAAATAAATTTGCACTATAATCGAAATATTCCTGGCGAGTATGACTAGATTTCACTTGATCGTCGCTGCTACAGGGATCAGAAGATGATACAGGGAGATCGAAAAAAGTCATACTGTAAAAATTGTGCAACAGTGCCTGAAAAATTAACCATACAAATTTCTGAAAATAAATTTGTCTTTGTTTAAAGACACAAGGCGTTATACGATCGCGTACAAATGGTATCCTCGGATAATCTTGAGATGAGCAATTAGCACACTGTCTTGTCATAAGAACTTGTTATTGAGAGAAAACAAACCTTTGAAAAATTGTTCCATTTTAAGTAACTGAGTTTTACAGCACTACACCAACAGGAACGATCATCCAAAACTGTGTTCTGCTGCCTGTGTCATTTAATTTCGTTTCTCTACAATTTCCGATTGTTGACACGAACGCATATTTCATTATTAGGTTCATAACTACACTCTAAATCAAGTTTGAATGATAAGAGATACAGTGATGGAGCATCATAAGGCTTCATCTTGTATTTTGGAGGAGGATTCACTTCTTACATACCTTCGGAAATCTGAATCAGCAAAATATGTTGGTTACACACATGCATTTGCAGCTGAAAACGAAGAGGCATGTTTACAAGAATTTGCAATTTTTTTCTTTTGTCTCATTCTTGACAGGAATTACATGAAACTGAATTCCTAAATTCTTTAGTTTTCTGTAGGGGTTAAGGCAAACTTGCTATATACAGAAAACCATTATGTTTTCGTCATTCATTTCGTTTTCCATCATTCCTTAGCTGCCTGATAATTCATGGAGTGTGCTCCGTCTGTGCAACTAAACAAAAGGTTGTTTGTGTTTGCCATACGCGTTTCCTTTCTTCTATTTGTGAAGCATCTTCAGTGGCCTGTAACATATGTTTCTTTTTACATATACAATAAATGTATCATGTAGGGGATTAGTGCAACTCGCCATAGTACAGAAAACCATTACCTCTTCATTTTATTCTTTTCCATCATTCCTTCGTTGCTTCAAAATTCATGAAGGTGTGTTCCGTCTATGCAACTAAACGAAAGACAGTTTGCTTTGGCCGTACACGTTACGTGACCTGTAATAAACATTTGGTTTTATGGATATAATAAATGTATTATGCTGTACTTTACAGTATGTCACTATGTTACATTTTGACATGTTTTTCTCTTGTTCTTGAGATTAGAAACAGCTTTTTTAGCACAAATATAACGGTGTTAAATTATCGTTTGGTGTTAATTATTTTTAGTGGAAATATAAAAAACATACTTTCAGAACCCCTCAATAACTCGAGTGTGATTCTGCATTTAATCGTGAATCACGAATAATGCTTGTATGTGAAGAGGACTGACAACGCCAGATAAATCAGCACAATATGGGATGATGACCTGCAGAGACAAATGTACCGTGTTGCGCATAAACAGGCAAAAAAACCTACTGTCGTACGATTAAACGATTGCAGAACAATCTTTGAAAGCTGTCACATGCGTTAAACAATCTTCCATTCACTTTAAAACGCAATGACAAACCAACTGGTTTTGTCAGTGGCGGGCTACTGAGCGGTCGTTGTGTCTGCTGCGACGTCATCGACGCAACTTGTTACTGCGCACGCTACCGTTTACTCTTATAAATACCCTCTGCCACGTACTTCCCAGTGGTTTACCGAGGATAGGTACAGGTGCAGATTCTTAATATTATAAAAACTCTACTTCTGCATCAAAGAGACTTACGTCGCAATGCAGGAATATGCAGGTTGTTTGGAAATTCCCGTTGAAGAAGTGCGTGAATAGATAATATTCCGAACTAGAACCCATGTTGGAGAACGTAGGGTTATCGTGGTACAACCATTTGAAAACATGTTGATAACGCGATCACTTTAACAAGTAAACGATTTGGAGTGGTCCAGTACATCATGTGTTTCACAATCCCACTCGTTAACAGACAAAGAAACTGCCCGCGTACTTATTGACGGGCTGTCTTAAACGTGACGCAGTACAGCCTCTTCCAGTCTGGATGAGCGGCGTCTCCTTGGAGCACCACAGTCAAGCCTGATGACGGTGAAGGTACCATTTATCGAAGCCACTGCGTGCTTGTGGCGACTAGGGTATGCGATAGAGCCGGACGTTGTGGAGAACGATCTTGATAAAGTCGATGACCAGCTCTTCCATTCCCGTGAGCTTCAACCATGTTGCTCTAAAACTGACATACGTGAATAAAGCTCGAACCAGGTCAGAGAGGTAGGACAGACGACAAATGACAGCAGCCGATCCAGTGTAACCCCCCTTACTATACCTACCCTGTTTCGTACTTGCCTAGCAAAACGTGTTTTCAAACTGCTACATCACGGAAATGGTACGTTTCTGAACCTGGGTTCCTATTCAAAATGTTATGTACTCGTTCCCGTCTACAAGTCCGACAAGTCTGTGACGGTAATTTCCGAACACCTCGTATAATCGATGATTATAACAGAGAAGGTAACCTACCTCTTCCAACGTATTTAAAGACAAAGTTGTACATACCGTTCTATGTGGCTTATACGTCTGATTTTAACAGGCTGTATGTTCGTCGTCGCCTTCCGAGAACCAAATAACGGTATTTCGCACCAGCTACTAAGTCAACAGTAGGTAACGACGCTCCCGCGTGCAGGGAACGCTTGCGATCGCCACTTCGTGCCTGCGACGCCTGGGCCCCGCCGACTTAATAATTCATCTCACTACTCATTTGCATATAAAGTGCACGGCCTCTGACTTCAACACAGGATCAATAATGCACATATCTATGGATCGCCGCGCCGTGTTATACACAAAACATTACTTCACTTAATTTCGAACGAGACTATGCAAATTTATCTTTCGTTAAAATTGTAAATTGAGCAAACATTCGCCGGCGTAACCTAACTGAGGCAGTACGGAGGCCCCTACCGGCTGGGGTGGCAGTCTTGCGAAACGCGCCGTGCCTGGGGTAATAACGACGTGAGTTCAGGACAAATATTTAACCAAGCGAAAGGCATTGTCTGCGATACGATCTGGGACATGTAGCTTCATTAGGGATCCTGCACTTGGCCTCCCCTCGCTACACCGGGGAAGGGCCGATGGCGCCTCGCACAAAGGGGCGCTGTTGCAATCGCACAAGCGACCCGTGCGTGTCCCGGTGTGCTCCGCTTCGCCACAAACACGCTGCCGCAACGGCTCAAGAGTCATCAAGCATAAAGCAATAGAGCCGTGTGAGAACGGCTTATTGAAAACCGCCCAGTGGTAATTAGTGGTGCAGTCACCTAGGGTTTGTATGTCTATACTTTTGACTTGAGGTCTTGGGAAACATGGCGTTCACTACTGTAAGAAAATGATACGCCTACAGCGCCCTTATGATCTTATGTATTGTGTAGCTACCAGTTTCGACGTTTCAGTTCTCCATCTTCAGGCCTTAGTTGATGCTGAAGCGGTTATCACGATCCATATCTACACTGAATCAGTGGCCAAGTGACTGGTTTACGCAGACTATCTGTAACTGTGATGTCAGGACTCTAACCATCAACTGGCATTTTAGGGTCTTACTCTTGTTATCAAAGCATTACAAAAAGTCATACGATCATGGGTCCGAAAATTCTCCTTTAAGGAGATATAAGAGAAATGTGTGATTTACCGCAAATTCTCCTTTTTCCTCTCTTTCTTGCTTACAGTTGATCATGGAATTTGCTTCGCTCTCTGTTTTATAGTAACTTCCGTCACAATGATATATTCAGTGTCTGAAAAGACGGATGTGCACTACCCCTATGGTCTAGCAAATGAAACTATCGACGTAGCACATCAGCGTTATTTTAAGCAGTATGCTGGGAAGGTATTATTTGTGCAAGAACGTTTTTACGACTGACTAATGCTTGCCACATAGATCATTCGAGAAAAGAATTGCAGATGGTCGGGGACCACGGTTTGTACGAAGGACGAAACTTCATCGACTAGTACAAGTAGAATTGTCAGAACGGAAGGCGTTAATCCCCTGACGATCTGGAACATTCAGATAGGAAATCTGTGCCCATATCGTCTCCAGCTGGTGCAAGAATTAAAAAATGCAGACTCTCAACCGCTTACCGTCAACACACGTTAGGGCAGTGTGCTGACTTCTTGCATATAATATTCACTCGCTTTCATGTGACAGGACCTTCATGAACCACTGCGATATCGATAACTCGCGGCACATCTCCTTGAACACGATCTTTGGCGTGAAAGGGGCGTGACACGTTTGCCGCAAGTGGCGCTGAGACCGTTTGCCGGGAGCGGCTGTGAGTGAAGCAGCACGTAAAACGCGGATGTGCTGGGCAACGGGTAAGCTGTTTGTTTTGCCACCCTTGTGATCTCCAAGTCGGCGTGGCTGAGCCTCTTCCAGACACGAGGGACATGCACCGGAAACGGCAGTGGACGCATTATTTCTTCGGGCGACCACAACTGGAGGCACGCGGTGGGTAGTCGTCATCCACACATCTCCTAGCGACTCCAAGTTTTTCCCCTGCTTGTCATCGCACAACGGCTTTGTATGCACGGTGAGCTACTTTTACTTCGTTGCTTCGGTGCCGAGACCGCGCGTCGTTCGTAGAGACAGAGGTTGCTTTCCGCTGTAGGCGTGATAATTGTGACTGGTTCCGTTTCTGCGCATTTTTGTGTCTTGCTGCTTCTATATCGGACTCGGTTCAGCCCCTGCTGTTTTTGTTCTCTGGCTTGGCAATTTGAGGAGTGTGTCGCTAGTATCAAATCATAATAGCTCCCATCTGGTGATTGTCATAGAGTTGTTTTTATTTTATTTTATTTTGAGCTTTTCCATGAGGAAAAGCTTATCTCCAACATTATAATTTAGTCGGATATTATTATACAAAGAATAAACGTTCTTAAACTATATTTTCAAAATGTTTCTCCAGATGTTTCGATCTTGTGTGTCGTTTTCCTCTGCGCCCATTCTCCTCATTGTGTGCTGTACATTTTGGAGCCAGGTGGACATAGGTCGTCCTTTTCTTCTTATCCCCTCCGGTTCACACTCCAGTATCAACTTTGGTACTCTGGCTTCCTCCATTCGTCGTACATGCCCGTACCACTGTAATTTCTTCCTATCCATTACGTCATATATTCTTTCTTTTATTTCCATTTTCCGTATTATTTCGGTGTTCCTTATCTTCTCTTTCTGGAGAGTCATGCCGATTTTCTCAAGAAGTCCATCTTTAGTGTTTGTAATTTTTTAATGTGCTTCTGGTTAGTTGTCCAGGTCTCCGTTCGTTACAGAACTACACTTTTTAATATAGATTTGTGTATGAATTTTTTAGTTCTGCTCATTACATTCCTCCTCCATAAAACTGAGTTAAGCATCCCAATGACCTTCCGTCCACTACAAATTCTTTTACTGATTTCAGCCTCTGATTTTCCCTCGATTTCTAAAATGGATCACCTAATAACAGAAAGTGTTTATCTTTTTAATTTTCTTTCCTTCAATGTATAGCTCATCTGAATCGTTAGTCAAGTATTCTGTTTTTTAGTAATTAATCTTCAAACCCCAAGTTTTGTATGCCACTGCTATTTGTTTGCACATATAGTTAGCATCCTCCCCATCCTATGCTAGGACTACTTGATCATCAGAAAACAATAAATTATGTAGGTAAACTCCATATCTTAATCCCATATTATTATATTTACGAGACCATGTTTTAAGACTAATAGCTACATAGGTTTTAAATAATGATGGTGACATGGGCCAGCCCTGTAAAAGGACTTTGCTTGTTCTAAATTTCTGTGAAAGTTTATTACCCACTTTCAATTGGCACATGTTATCTTTACACACTCCTGGAAATGGAAAAAAGAACACATTGACACCGGTGTGTCAGACCCACCATACTTGCTCCGAACACTGCGAGAGGGCTGTACAAGCAATGATCACACGCACGGCACAGCGGACACACCAGGAACCGCGGTGTTGGCCGTCGAATGGCGCTAGCTGCGCAGCATTTGTTCACCGCCGCCGTCAGTGTCAGCCAGTTTGCCGTGGCATACGGAGCTCCATCGCAGTCTTTAACACTGGTAGCATGCCGCGACAGCGTGGACGTGAACCGAATGTGCAGTTGACGGACTTTGAGCGAGGGCGTATAGTGGGCATGCGGGAGGCCGGGTGGACGTACCGCCGAATTGCTCAACACGTGGGGCGTGAGGTCTCCACAGTACATCGATGTTGTCGTCAGTGGTCGGCGGAAGGTGCACGTGCCCGTCGACCTGGGACCGGACCGCAGCGACGCACGGATGCCAATGATGGTCGTATGCGTGTTTGGCGCCGTGCAGGTGAGCGCCACAATCAGGACTGCATACGACCGAGGCACACAGGGCCAACACCCGGCATCATGGTGTGGGGAGCGATCTCCTACACTGGCCGTACACCATTGGTGATCGTCGAGGGGACACTGAATAGTGCACGGTACATCCAAACCGTCATCGAACCCATCGTTCTAACATTCCTAGACCGGCAAGGGAACTTGCTGTTCCAACAGGACAGTGCACGTCCGCATGTATCCCGTGCCACCCAACGTGCTCTAGAAGGTATAAGTCAACTACCCTGGCCAGCAAGATCTCCGGATCTGTCCCCCATTGAGCATGTTTGGGACTGGATGAAGCGTCGTCTCACGCGGTCTGCACGTCCAGCACGAACGCTGGTCCAACTGAGGCGCCAGGTGGAAATGGCATGGCAAGCCGTTCCACAGGACTACATCCAGCATCTCTACGATCGTCTCCATGGGAGAATAGCAGCCTGCATTGCTGCGAGAGGTGGATATACACTGTACTAGTGCCGACATTGTGCATGCTCTGTTGCCTGTGTCTATGTGCCTGTGGTTCTGTCAGTGTGATCATGTGATGTATCTGACCCCAGGAATGTGTCAATAAAGTTTCCCCTTCCTGGGACAATGAATTCACGGTGTTCTTATTTCAATTTCCAGGAGTGTACATCTGTTGTATTATTTTAATCAAGGAAGGATTTATGTTTTCCGTATGTAGTGCTCTAAAAAGTAATTTTCTTGGAACAGTGTCATACGCTTTTTCTAGATCTATGAAAATTAATCCAACAGTTTATAATTTTTCAGTATGTTTCTCCAAAATCTGTCGTAATGTGAAAATATGGTCTACCTATGGTCTTCCAGTCGTGAAACCACATTGTTCTTCTTGGGTTTTAAAATTTTTTCTGGTTTGTTTTTAATTACTTTCGCAAAAATTCTCATTAATGTGTTTGTAACACTAACTCTTCGATAGTTTGAACAAATTTTCGGATCCCCTTTCTTAAATATGGTATTAATGTAACCTATCTCGTTGGGATATTCCGGAGGTAAAATAGTCCCCCATTCGGATCTCCGGGCGGGGACTACTCAGGAGGACGTCGTTATCAGGAGAAAGAAAACTGGCGTTCTACGGATCGCAGCGTGGAATGTCAGATCCATTAATCGGGCAGGTAGGTTAGAAAATTTAAAAAGTGAAATGGATAAGTTAAATTTAGATATAGTGGGAATTAGTGAAGTTCGGTGGCAGGAGGAACAAGAGCTTTGGTCAGGTGATTACAGGTTTATAAATACGAAATCAAATAGGGGTAATGCAGGAGTAGGTTTAATAATGAATAAAAGTATAGGAGTGCGGGTTAGCTGCTACAAACAGCATAGTGAACGCATTATTGTGGCCAAGATAGACACAAAGCCCATGCCTACTACAGTAGTACAAGTTTATATGCCAACTAGCACTGCAGATGATGAAGAAATAGATGAAATGTATGACGAGATAAAGGAAATTATTCAGGTAGTGAAGGGAGACGAAAATTTAATAGTCATGGGTGACTGGAATTCGTCAGTAGGAAAAGGGATGGAAGGAAACATAGTAGGTGAATATGGATTGGGGGGAAGGAATGAAAGAGGAAGCCGCCTTGTAGAATTTTGCACAAAGCATAACTTAATCATAGCTAACATTTGGTTCAAGAATCATAAAAGAAGGTTGTATACCTGGAAGAATCCTGGAGATACTAAAAGGTATCAGATAGATTATATAATGGTAAGACAGAGATTAGGAACCAGGTTTTAAATTGTAAGACATTTCCTGGGGCAGGTGTGGATTCTGACCACAATCTATTGGTTATGAACTGCAGATTGAAACTGAAGATGCTGCAAAAAGGTGGGAATTTAAGGAGATGGGACCTGGATAAACTGAAAGAACCAGGGGTTGTAGAGAGTTTCAGGGAGAGCATAAGGGAACAATTGACAGGAATGGGGGAAAGAAATACAGTAGAAGAAGAATGGGTAGCTCTGAGGGATGAAGTAGTGAAGGCAGCAGACGATCAAGTAGGTAAAAAGACGAGGGCTAATAGAAATCCTTGGGTAACAGAAGAAATATTGAATTTAATTGATGAAAGGAGAAAATATAAAAATGCAGTAAATGAAGCAGGCAAAAAGGAATACAAACGTCTCAAAAATGACATCGACAGGAAATGCAAAATGGCTAAGCAGGGATGGCTAGAGGACAAATGTAAGGATGTAGAGGCTTGTCTCACTAGGGGTAAGATAGATACTGCCTACAGGAAAATTAAAGAGACCTTTGGAGAGAAGAGAACCACTTGTATGAATATCAAGAACTCAGATGGCAACCCAGTTCTAAGCAAAGAAGGGAAGGCAGAAAGGTGGAAGGAGTATATAGAGGGTTTATACAAGGGCGATGTGCTTGAGGACAATATTATGGAAATGGAAGAGGATGTAGATGAGGACGAAATGGGAGAGAAGATACTGCGTGAAGAGTTTGACAGAGCACTGAAAGCCGTGAGTCGAAACAAGGTCCCGGGAGTAGACAACATTCCATTAGAACTACTGTTGGCCTCGGGAGAGCCAGTCCTGACAAAACTCTACCATCTGGTGAGCACGATGTATGAGACAGGCGAAATACCCTCAGACTTCAAGAAGAAAATAATAATTCCAATCCCAAAGAAAGCAGGTGTTGACAGATGTGAAAATTAACGAACTATCAGTTTAATAAGTCACAGCTGCAAAATACTAACGCGAATTCTTTACAGACGAATGGAAAAACTGGTAGAAGCGGACCTCGGGGAAGATCAGTTTGGATTCCGTAGAAATGTTGGAACACGTGAGACCTTGTGACTTATCTTAGAAGAAAGATTAAGAAAAGGCAAACCTACGTTTCTAGCATTTGTAGACATAGAAAAAGCTTTTGACAATGTTAACTGGAATACTCTCTTTCAAATTCTGAAGATGGCAGGGGTAAAATACAGGGAGCGAAAGGCTATTTACAATTTGTACAGAAACCAGATGGCAGTTATAAGAGTCGAGGGGCATGAAAGGGAAGCAGTGGTTGGGAAAGGAGTAAGACAGGGTTGTAGCCTCTCCCCGATGTTATTCAATCTGTATATTGAGCAAGCAGTAAAGGAAACAAAAGAAAAATTCGGAGTAGGTATTAAAATTCATGGACAAGAAGTAAAATCTTTGAGGTTCGCCGATGACATTGTAATTCTGTCAGCGACAGCAAAGGACTTGGAAGAGCAGTTGAACGGAATGGACAGTGTCTTGAAAGGAGGATATAAGATGAACATCAACAAAAGCAAAACGAGGATAATGGAATGTAGTCAAATTAAGTCGTGTGATGCTGAGGGATTTAGATTATGAAATGAGACACTTAAAGTAGTAAAGGAGTTTTGCTATTTAGGGAGTAAAATAACTGACGATGGTCAAAGTAGAGAGGATATAAAATGTAGACTGGCAATGGCAAGGAAAGCGTTTCTGAAGAAGAGAAATTTGTTAACATCGAATATAGATTTAAGTCAGGAAGTCGTTTCTGAAAGTATTTGTATGGAGTGTAGCCATGTATAGAAGTGAAACATGGACGATAACTAGTTTGGACAAGAAGAGAATAGAAGCTTTTGAAATGTGGTGCTACAGAAGAATGCTGAAGGTAAGGTGGGTAGAGGACGTAACTAATGAGGAGATACTGAATAGGATTGGGGAGAAGAGAATTTTGTGGCACAACTTGACTAGAAGAAGGGATCGGTTGGTAGGTCATGTTTTGAGGCATCAAGGGATCACAAATTTAGCATTCGAGGGCACCGTGGAGGGTAAAAATCGTAGAGGGAGACCAAGAGATGAATACACTAAGCAGATTCAGAAGGATGTAGGTTGCAGTAGGTACTGAGAGATGAAGAAGCTTGCACAGGATAGAGTAGCATGGAGAGCTGCATCAAACCAGTCTCAGGACTGAAGACCACAACAAGAACAACATCTCGTTGGGTATTGGATCTCCCTGTATCATTTTGTTTAAGAGCTGTGTTTTCAGTTTCACAATTTTGTCACCACCATATTTCAGACACTCTAGATTGATATTGCCTGGTCCAGATGATTTACCATTCTTTCCTGTTCTCAACGCCTGAAGTACTTCACTTTCTAAAATCAGGATCTCATCATCTTCTGTCCATTTTCTTCCACTGTTACTTGTTCTAGATATTCATCTCTGTCCTCATTTAATAATTTTTGGAAACACTCTTCCCATTCCTTTCGTCTTATCAGTTGGAGATTGGTTTTGCTTTTTGTATGCTGTACAGGCCCTTTTAACACTGACCATCGTTCTTTTGCTCTCCCAAATCCTAATTTGCTATTAACCTCGACACGTATTCTTTCCCATGCTTCATTTTTTGCCCTTCTAATTTTTTGCGTCACTTCATTCTTCTTTTCCTTGTGTATTGATCTTGTTTCTTTTGATTTATCATTATGTTTTTCTCTAACGAGGACCTCTACTTCCTCGGACTGCCATTCTGCTGCACTGTTTTGGGTGCCATCATTTTCACCCAACACCTCTGTTTCTATGATTCCCACATTAGTTTTCATGTAGTCATATATTTCCTCTGTACTTCCTTCAAATGATTCAATCAGTTCCCTTTTCATCCTAGCCGCAAAGCGTGTTCTGATACTTTCGTCTTGTAGCCTGTCGGTGTATTTTAAATTATCGTGGTTTTCTAACTTTCTCTTATGTTTTATGCGTCATTAACTGTGATGTTCAAAAAATATTTTTTCTTTCCTGGAACGTTGTGCATTAAATCGCCAAATTGCTTTCTTTAGTTATTTGGAGCCCAGAAGCCTGTACATCTAACGCTGGCAAATTTTGTTGCATATGTTTTGGTGGTTATACTTCCAAGCCAATCTCGTGTTTAACGTAGGTGAGGTTCATCAGCCAGCCGTTCGAATCTTTCTTCAATCTATGTTTTCGGTCCCGCGCTACGAAACAGTACTTAGCTTTTCCGCCTCGTGGCGTGATCTGAAGCTGAATCTCGGTTGGCCGCTGAGATTCTTCAAAATCACATGTAAGTGGGGCAGGTTACCGTGGCCAGTTACCTTATTATCTTTCAGTGATTTATTGCAACTGTTTTGTCTACACTGCCAGCGTGTAATCGGATGAGCTTAAGTTTTTGTTCGTTTTACTTAAAAGTTATTTCTCTCTTCATAAGTCTATCATTTTGTGTTTGTGCCTTGGGACGTGTACCAATTGGTTGCTTAGAAAAGCAGGAGCGTGTTGAGCAGCGTATTGGGCCTGCTGTAAGTAATTTCGGAGCCGTTCGTCCGGACCACATTGCCTGATGCCCGGTGGTTTCATATCACGCAGCTTTAATTGTTTTTCATTCCTTGTCTGAAGAATGTTTTCCGATCTTGTTATACTTTAGTTTCGTAAATAAAGAAATTTGTTTTTTCGATTATCAGTAATAGTGCAAAAATTGTTTCATTTGTCTGTATGCTTTTGTCTTAATACATCAAAGTACTGTGGACCTAACTGGTAAAGTTACTTTTCCTGAGGAGTGTTAATAAAAAACTTGATGATAATAATGTTCAATCGTTATTTTGCCTGGTCCTTCCATTCTCAGGCAACCTTAGGCCAGTCTTGCCTACCACATCGATTTTCATAACAATCATACCTGGGATCATGAAAATCGTTATTAAATGCAGGAAGAGGGCTTTCAACAGCGTTTCACCCTCAACGTGTGACGGGGAATCGCTTGTGATTATCTAACTGGCCCCTTTCCGCAACCCCTTACTGGTCAAACGTATCTACAGTTTTTCATACATGATTTATGTACCTCTCCACGTCATCCAAGGAATGCAGAGTATGCACAATGGTATCTTGATAACCAGTTTCCGAATAGGTGGCTAGCGCGAGGAGGCTCCATTGTGTGGCTTGCCCGATCGCCAGATTTGAACGCTAGGGAACATTTAAATTTCTTGGTGTATCCAACTCCCGTACGTGATGTTGATTTTATGAGGGAGCATATCGAAAAGTATTTGACCAAATATGGAACATACAAGAAGTTTCCCATAATGAACGGAAAATTATTGAATAGGATCAGGCGTTGCATGGGAGCACGAAGTGGTCGCTTCGAGCAGGTTCTGTAAGTGTAAATGTGTGTGGTAAATGTGCCATTTTTGTGCCATAAATAATAAATCTTTACACATATAAATATACCTGGTAAATGTAATATTTTTGTGTCATGAATAATAAATATTTTAGTACGTACGTAAGGAAGAGTTTTCTAAGATATGTTCACATGAGCTTTTGATAACATTTTTATTTCAAGAATAAATATCCGGCCGCTACGGCAGAGCGATTCTAGGCCCTTCAGTCTGCAACCACGCGACAGCTACTGTGGGAGTGTCGAATCTTGCCTCGGGCATGGATGTGTGTGATGTCCTTAGGTTGGTTAAGTTTAAGTAGTTCTAAGTTCTAGACGTTAAGTCCCATAACACTCAGAGCCATTTGAACCATTTTTTCAAAAATAAATACCTAACGTTCCTGACATATGTTTGTATGCAACCTGGTTGCAATGCATCACTTCAACTCATATTAAGATTGGCTTATACGTACAGCACAAGTTACATTCGTTGAACAGTATCAGGCGACAAATGCCTAGATCATTTTGGAATACTTAGGAACACATCACAACTACCAACCGTAGAGCCGGCTGCAGCGACAAGTAACTTCATCATCTAGCTATAGCCACGCACAAGTTCCAGCAAATGAACCCAGTCTGTATGTCGTCACGGTTTCGTCCAAAATTGTGTCATATTTAGAGCATGGCCAGAAAAAAATGAACTTCACAGAAATGAGAGTTCCAGATGGCCAAGCGTGCAGAAAAAATAGTATTTTTGGATCGCATGAAACAAAAGATGGAAAAAAGTTTCTGTACTGGGCCTTGGCCCCTCAAACCTCTAATTACGATTGTGTATTCGCCCCTCTGCACCAATTGCTGCCTTGGAACTATACTAACATAAATTGCTCATATATGCTATTTTTTCTGAACGCTTGGATTTCGGCAGCTCCCACTTGTGGCACTTTCATTTCTGGCCAAATCCTGCATATAGCATAAGGGAATCTGTGGTCGCCTTGTAAGTAGCGCCCGTTGCTACTGCGCAGTAATTGCATGGAAATCAATAGCGGAGAATGCTTTGATAGCTTACAATAAACGTCGTTCAATTAATAGACATTGAGAAGGGGAAAGGATAGACAGAGCCAACGGAAAATCTGACGGAGCGTGCAATCAATGTGTTAAAAGTTGAGTAATTGGATGTGTCAAAATTGGGGCTACACGGACTACTATCTTGTCGTTGTTGGTTTGCTATCAATTCTAATCAGAACAACCTTATCACTGAACTGTTCACAGTAACCTACACTCTACGTTCCCCTCGTGTTCATAACGAATCCTACACCCAGTGTACCATTTTCCGCATTTGTTGATATTACCCTATACCCAACTGATCAGAAATCCTTATCTTCACATTTCACTTCACTGACCTCTACTTTATCTAGATTGAGCCTTTGAATTTCCATTTTCAGATTTCCTAGCGTCCCTACCACATTCAAGCCTCTGACATTCCAAGTCCCGTCTCGTAGAATGTTATCCTTTCATTGTTTATTCAATTTTTTTCTCGTGGTAACCTCACCCTTACCAGTCCTCTTCTGGAGATCCAAGCGGAGGACTATTCCGGAATCTTTTGACAATGGGGAGATCATCTTAACACTTTTTCAATTACATTCCACATGTCCTATGGTCACACTTCATGTGTCTTTACTACAGTGGTTTCCATTGCCTTCTGAATCCTCATGCCGATGATCATTTCCGATTCTTCACCTTGTAGGGGCGGTTTCCTACTCCAAGGGCAAGAGATTACCCTGGACCTCTGTCTGTTCCTCCACTATCTTTGACAATGCAGTTGGCAGTACGAGGGTTGCTTCTTATGCCAGAAGTCTTGAGCCGTCAATGCTGTATACTAATCGAAATTTAAGAGGTGGATTGTTTCGAAGACGGGAGCGATGACATTAACATTATTATTCAAAAATGCCACCGCTCTACTCTATCCTATCATTATTTATATTCTTCTTTAAAAGCAACAAAATTTTATTTATATTTCAACCTTAAATTATTGTTATTTTGAAAAGTATTATTCTTTATAGATGTTTTAGATAACACAAAAGAAAAGAAAACTGCAAAAAGAAGAAAAACGAAAATTGTAAGATTTACGACCTGTTTTAAAACATCAGGTAACAGGTCTGTAATTTGGCAATAAATAAATAAATACCCCTAAAGATACAGCCCCTGCACTCACTAAGAACTCCGTCCTCAGGCCACAAGTGGCCCACCGAGACCATCCGACTGCCGTGTCATCCTCAGCTGAGGATGCAGATAGGAGAGGTGTGTGGTCAGCATACGGCTCTCCCGCTCATTTTTCTTTGACCATAACCGCTACTATTCAGTCGAGTAGCTCCTCAATTGGCATCACGAGGCTTGCTGCACCCCGAAAAATGGATGGCAACAGCACATGGCGGCCCAGATGGTCACCCATCGAAATGCCGGCCACGCCCGACAGCGCTTAACTTTGGTGATCTGACGGGAACCGGTAAGGATACAGACTAGGCAGCAATATAAAAAAAGTAAGGAAAACAGATCCAATAAGTCAGATATCAAAAACAGACTAGCACTGACAAAAAGGGCATTCTTCGTCAATAGAAGTCCACTGATATCTAATATTGCCCGTAGTCTGAGGAAGAAATTTCTGAGAACGTACGTTTGGAGCACAGCATTGCATGGTAGTGAAACGTGGGCTCTGGGAAAACCAGAACAGAAGAGAAGCGAAGCACATGAGAAATGGTGCTACAGACAAATGTTAAAAATTAAGTGGATTGATAATGTAAGGAATGAGGAGGTTCTGCACAGAACCAGAAAGCAAAGGAATACGTTGAAAACATTGACAAAGAGAAGGGACACGATGATAGGACATCTGTTAAGACATCAGTGAATGACTTCCATCGCATTAGAGGGAGCAGTAGAGGACAAAATCTATGGAGGAAGACAGAGATTGAAATGCATCCACCACATAATTGAGGATCTGGATTGCAAGTGTTACCCTGAGATGAGGAGGGTGGCGCAGGACAGGAATTCGTGGTGGGTCGCATTAAACCAGTCAGATGACTGATGACTCAAAAGAAAAAAAAGACTTAACTGAATTGCTTGACGTGTACTTCGTAGTGTTGCGATGATGTTTGGTTTTTGGGGCGCTCAACTGCGCAGCCATCAGCACTCTTACGAAGTCCAAATTTTTACACAGTCCAATCAAGCCACTCACACGAATGACTATGATGATGAAGACTACACAAAAACCCAGTCGCGGTCTGAGAAAATCCCCAACCCGGCCGGGAATCGAACCGGAGACCCCATGATCCAGAGGCAGCAACGCTAGCCACAAGAACACGAGCTGCGGACTTCATCTAATTTGTAACCATGAAGCCTGCTGTCAAGTTTCTAGCTGTAATCATTTCTGCTACTTCTCATTACTTTCGACTTTCTTCGACCTATTCTCAGTCCACATTCTGTACCCACTAGACCGATCATTCCATTCAGAAGATCATGTAATTCTTCTTCAGGATAGCAGTGTCATCACCAAATCGTATCATTGATATCTTTTCACCATGAACTTTAATCCCACTCTTGAAACTTTCTTTTATTTCAGTCATTGCTTCTTCGATTCGCATATTGCACATTAGTGGCGAATGACTACATCCCTGTCTTTCACACTTTTTCATCCGAGCGCTTCGTTCTTCGTCGTCCACTCTTATTATTCCCTCTTGCCTCTTGTACAAATTGTATATTACTCGTCTCTCCCTATAGCTTACCCCTATTTGCCTCAAAATTTCGAACACCTTGCTCCATTTTACATTGTCAATCACTTTTTCCAGTTTGATAGACCCACTGACGTGTTTTGGTTTTTCTTTAGTCTTGCTTTCATTATCAGCCGCAACGTCAAAATTGCCTCTGTGTTAGCTTTACCTTTCCGAAAGACAAACTGATCATCTTTTAAAACCTCCTTAATTTTCTTTTCCATTATCCTGTATATTAGTCATGTCAGCAACTTGGACGCATGAGCTGTTAAGCTGATTGTGTGATAATTCTCGCACTTCTCAGCTCTTGCAATCTTCTGATTTGTGTGGATGACATTTTTCTGAAAGTTAGAATGTATGTCACCAGACTCAAACATTCTACACACCAACGCGAATAGTCGTTCTGTTGCCACTTCCCCAAATGGTTATAGAAATTCTGATGGAATTTTATAATGTTATCTATTCTTTCTGCCTTATTTGATCTTAAGTCTTCCAAAGCTCTTGAATTCTGATTCTAATACTGGATCCCCTATCCCTGCTGGAACGATTCCTGTTTCTTCTTCTACCGTATCAGACAAATCTTCGCCCTCATAGAGGCTTTCAGTGTACTCCTAGGGCCTACCCGCTCTCTCCTCTGCATTTAACAGTGGAAGTCCCGTTGCAGTATTAATTTTACCACTCTTATATTTAATTTCACTTAAGGTAGTTTTGATTTGCCTATAAGCTGAGTCAGTCCTCACGACAGTAATTTCTTTTTCAGTTTATTCTTAGTTTTCTTTCAGCCATTTTGTCTTAGCTTCCCTGCACTTCGTTTTTACTTTGTTCCTCAGTGACTTGTATTAGTGTAGTGCCTACTGAACTATTCCTTATTGCTGTGTCTATGGCCTTAACGAATTTCAAGCATATCTCGTCATTCCTTAGTAGTTCTGTATCCCACTGCTTGGCGTATTGTTACTTAGTGTGTAAGCTCTTAAACTTCAGCCTCCTCTTCATCATTGCTATATTATGATCCAAGTCTATATCCTCTCCTGGGTACACCTTACAATCTCTGTTTGACCACGGTGTGATCTAACAGAAATCTTCGCGTATCACTGTATCACTCAGCCTTTTCCAACTGTACGATCTCCACCTGTGATTCTTTTCGAAGTATACCTCCTCCTCTTGTGATTCTTGAAAAGGGTATTCGCTATTACTAACTGAAATCTATTAAAGAATTCAATTATTCTCTCACTCCATGTCTGAAACCCATATTCTCCTGCAATCTTCTCTTACAACAGCATTCCAGTCCCATATGACTATTAAATATTCATCTCCCTTTATGTGCTGTATTACTGTTTCAATATCTTCACAACTCTCTCTCTCTCTCTCTTCATCTTCAGCTTGCGTCATCGGCATGTATACCTGAACTGTTGTTATCGGTGTTGGTTTGCTGTCGATTCTGACAAAAACAACTCTATTACTGAACTGTTCACAGTAACACACTCTCTGCCATACCTTTCTATTCACAACAAATACTACTACCATTATTTCATTTTCTGCTGCTGTTGATATTTCCCTATACTCATTTGATAATAAATCCTCGTCTTCTTTCCGATTTACCTCACTGACCTCCCCTGTATATACACTCCTGGAAATTGAAATAAGAACACCGTGAATTCATTGTCCCAGGAAGGGGAAACTTTATTGACACATTCCTGGGGTAAGATACATCACATGATCACACTGACAGAACCACAGGCACATAGACACAGGCAACAGAGCATGCACAATGTCGGCACTAGTACAATGTATATCCACCTTTCGCAGCAATGCAGGCTGCTATTCCCCCATGGAGACGATCGTAGAGATGCTGGATGTAGTCCTGCGGAACGGCTTGCCATGCCATTTCCACCTGCCGCCTCAGTTGGACCAGCGTTCGTGCTGGACGTGCAGACCGCGTGAGACGACGCTTCATCCAGTCCCAAACATGCTCAATGGGCGACAGATCCGGTGATCTTGCTGGCCAGGGTAGTTGACTTACACCTTCCAGAGCACGTTGGGTGGCACGGGATACATGCGCACGTGCATTGTCCTGTTGGAACAGCGAGTTCCGTTGCCGGTCTAGGAATGGTAGAACGATGGGTTCGATGACGGTTTGGATGTACCGTGCACTATTCAGTGTCCCCTCGACGATCACCAGTGGTGTACGGCCAATGTAGGAGATCGCTCCCCACACCATGATGCCGGGTGTTGGCCCTGTGTGCCTCGGTCGTATGCAGTCCTGATTGTGGCGCTCACCTGCACGGCGCCAAACACGCATACGACCATCATTGGCACCAAGGCTGAAGCGACTCTCATCGCTGAAGACGACACGTCTCCATTCGGCCCTCCATTCACGCCTGTCGCGACACCACTGGAGGCGGACTGCACGATGTTGGGGCGTGAGCGGAAGACGGTCTAACGGTGTGCGGGACCGTAGCCCAGCTTCATGGAGACGGTTGCGAATGGTCCTCGCCGATACCCCAGGAGCAACAGTGTCCCTAATTTGCTGGGAAGTGGCGGTGCGGTCCCCTACGGCACTGCGTAGGATCCTACGGTCTTGGCGTGCGTCCGTGCGTCGCTGCGGTCCGGTCCCAGGTCGACGGGCACGTGCACCTTCCGCCGACCACTGGCGACAACATCGATGTACTGTGGAGACCTCACGCCCCACGTGCTGAACAATTCGGCGGTACGTCCACCGGGCCTCCCGCATGCCCACTATACGCCCTCGCTCAAAGTCCGTCAACTGCACATACGGTTCACGTCCACGCTGTCGCGGCATGCTACCGGTGTTAAAGACTGCGATGGAGCTCCGTATGCCACGGCAAACTGGCTGACACTGACGGCAGCGGTGCACAAATGCTGCGCAGCTAGCGCCATTCGACGGCCAACACCGCGGTTCCTGGTGTGTCCGCTGTGCCGTGCGTGTGATCATTGCTTGTACAGCCCTCTCGCAGTGTCCGGAGCAATTATGGTGGGTCTGACACACCGGTGTCAATGTGTTCTCTTTTCCATTTCCAGGAGTGTAGATTGAGCATTGCTTTTCCCTATTCATATTTTATAGCTTCCCCACCACGTTCAAGCTTATAAAATTCCACGCCCCAACTCGTAGAGCGTTATCCTTTCGTTGATTATTCTATCTTTTTCTCATGGTCACCTACCCTTGGCTGTCCCCTTCTGGAGTTCCAAATGGGGGATAATTCTGGAATATTTTGCCAATGGAGAGATCATCATGACTCTTTCTCAGTTACAGGCCACATTTTCTGTCCATATATTTTATGAGTCTTTAATGCATTGCCTTCTGCACCCTCACGTTGTTGATCACTGCTGATTCTTCTACCTTTAGCGGCAATTTTCTACCCCAGGGACGCTATTCCATCGTCTCTGACAATGTCATTGGCACAATGAGGGTGGTTTATTATTCCTTAAGCATTCAGTCGCAAATGCTAACAATACGTCACTATTTAGCCAAGAGATTTACAGCCAAAACATAGGCTAATGAGAAAATAACACATAACATAGAATGGTATAATCTTATGAATTAACAAGAACAAAAAGAGATGAGTATAAACTGTAGATTTAAAAACAACATAGACTAGAGCCATACACATATGCAAAGAATGAACACTGTGAGTCGACACGGAAAACAAAGATACACCACAGTGGGAACACAAATGAATGGAGCCGGCGACACTGCTGGTGCTGGTGGAACGAAGCACTGCACACAGAACTGGAGTAACTCTGACACCACTATGAAAACGTTAAAAACCACTGCACCGGAGAGGACCTACCACTGGGTGAATGGAGGAGGGGAAGATGATGAGAGAATAGGGGGAAACCGGGAGGGGGTAAGAGGGGGCAGTGGAGGATAGACAGAAAGAAGCTGGAAGCCCAGGAGGGGGGGGGGTGTAAAGGAAAAAGAAGGTGTTCAGCAGGTGAAAAGGAAAGAAGGAAAGGGAGAGAGGAAGGGAGAGAGGGAGCCCTGAGGAGAGGGTGGGAAGAAGGAGAGATTAGATCTGGTTGGAGGGGTAGATGGAAGGCACGAGGAGATCATCCGGGAGATGGAGACCAGGTGGGTCACTGTGGTACAGGTGCAGTAGCGGGCTGGGGTGGGAGCGGATGAGGGAAACCAATGGATGGGGTGGATCCAGTTTGTGGAGTCATATAGGATCCGTATTCGTTCTAGGAACAGGAGGAGATGGAAGGAATCAGATCATAAAGGATCCACATCAGGGATGGGAGATGGATGCAATAAGCAAGGCGGAGTGCATGGGGTTCAAGGATTTGGATGAATATGTAGTAGGGAAGGGGGGCACAGATCCAAGCAGGGTGGGCATAACGTAGGATGGAGCAGATGAGGGACTTATAGGTATGTAGGATAGTGGAAGGGTCTAATCCCCATGTTCGACCAGAGAGGAGTTTACATGCCTTGGCTTGGACTGTGAGGAATTTGGGGGTCCAGGAAAAGCGGCGGTCGAGTGTGATGCCAAGGTACTTGAGGGTGGGAGTGACGGCAATGGGGTGGCCATAGATAGTAAGGTAGAAATCGAGGAGGTGGAAGGAGGGGGTATTGAAGCCTATGATGACTACCTGGATCTTCGAGGGATTGATCATAAGGAGCCATTTGTTGCACCATGCGGTGAACATGTCAAGATGGGACTGGAGGAGGCGTTGGTAACGTTGGAGGGAGGGAGCAAGACCAAGGAAGGCGGTGTCATCGGTATATTGCAGGAGATCGACAAGTGGTGGGGGCTGCGGCATGTTCGCTGTGTGTAAGAGGAAGAGAAGAGAGGAAAGGATGGAGCATTGGGGCATGCCAGCGGGGGGATAGAAGGTGTAAGAGTTGGAGTTGTGGATGGTAACATAGGAGGTCAGTGAGAGAGGAAGGAGGCCATCAGGCAAACATAGATGATGGGGAGTATGAAGAGGAGGCCAGGTGGTCAGTGAGAGAGTAAGGAGGCTATCAGGCAAACATAGATGCAAACATAGATGATGGGGAGGGCGTAAGTCTGGAGTTTGAAGAGGAGGCCAGGATGCCATACGGCATACACGATAGTAGGCGCGTTCCACTGCTGACTTATTTTATTTAATTTTGTGATACGTTACACTACAGCAAAACCAGCCTTCCGCGGTTTAACTGTGTTGGTGAGTCAGCAAATAGAAACCATAGGGCAGTGACACTGCGTCAGTGCAATACACTTTGGAGGTCTGGCGGTGGGACTTGGAGTCCCATACACCCTGCAACAGTGACAGTACACTTCCGTCCGGCATATATCGTAGTCCAAAATGGGAAGGTAGGATCCGAAAGTAGTGGACGTAGAATAGAGGGCTAGTCCTGGCAAAGGAGGCAGCCATGGTGGGCATGCCAGGCCCAGCACTAGTTCTGTTCGGAAACCGATTCCTCTAGGATAGTCAGCGGAACCGGATGGCGATGCAAGCGACGTGGATGTGTAGTCCCAACGTGGCGTAGCCCATTTAGTGTCCTGTAGGGCAGCCACCTTGCTGGCCAGTGTGGCCGTGTGGTTCTAGGCGCTTCAGTCTGGAACCGCGCGACCGCTACGGTCGCAGGTTCGAATACTGGCTCGGGCATGGATGTGTGTGATGTCCTTAGGTTAGTTAGGTTTAAGTAGTTCTAAGTTCTAGGCGACTGATGACCTCAGATGTTAAGTCCCATAGTGCTCAGAGCCATTCGAACCAACAACCACTTTTTCACAGAGCCGCCGCGCGTTGTTGCGTATGGTCTCCTTGAGGGGGACGATATCTGCTTCCTTATGGAGAGTCACAATCCGCGTGATTGGCGGAGCGTGCAGGCTCCACCTGAGAACCTTGTTCTGCAGGCGCTGCATTGTCCGCATCCTGCTGACACTACAACTGCTGACTATTAATTAAAATTTAAGCGGTGGTGGGTTTCAAATCCAGGGGCGAGGATGTTGGGAGTACTAATGAAATGTGATACTGCTAGAGCACGGGTGGATGTCCAGCCAGAAAACTTTATGAACATCACAATAATGTTACCAGAAAACAAAATTTTGACACGTATGAGTACGTATCCCTGGGTTTTAATGTGCGCGAGTGTCTCGCGCCTACTACAAGTGCCCTCTGTCAGTGAAACTGTCTGCCCTAGTGTTTTCGCACCCTCTTCACGCTAGTTCACGGGCTAAGTACTGATATTATGACATGTTCGCATCGACCATCTCTTCATAACTATGCTGTACAGATATTTTAATTTTAACTACTGACAACGCTTTTGGCACGATTGTTTTATGTATCTCCACTGCGAGATGTGATTTTAGTAAGGTTTTGTGCTTGTAATACTTCGGTTATTTTCGTGGTTACTTATGCTATAAGTTTTTTTTTCAGTTATGGAGTAATTTTTTTTTTGCTAGTGAAGGTGTCTTCCTGTTCAGGTCTATTTTTGCTTCTGATGAAGGTGTATTTAGATATACCAACACCATGGTCAAGGATTTCAATAAATCTTTATCCTACAACTGTTTGGCTGTTAACATTTACCGTGAAAAGGAAGAGAGTTTAAATTTAGTTCTACGAACGAAGTGACTTTCGATTACTTGTGATCGTGAGTAGTGACGTTAGTCAGACACAGTTTCACTGTCTACAACACGTGACAAATGGCGGCGCCATCTAAGCACTCTATATAAACGGGACCTTCACGGCCCAGCAGCACCAGTCGAGAGCGCGATGACAACGCGGACAAACCGTGCAGCGCGCGCGATTTATTATACTGGCTAGAATGTGGAACTGAATAATGTGCTACAACAACAACTCTCCAAAACCCTGAATGCCATCTTCTAAAAGGACAGGATTAGGTACCATTTCGAGTCCTTTGAGGATCAAAGAAAGGTTCTGAAATTTTTTGAGACCTACAACTTGCCACACTTTACACATCAACCACTGGAGGAAAAGGAACTTAAGGTGATAAGCAAACGACTACCTGCACAGGTCACAGAACGTTAACTCCAGGAGGCATTAAGTGAAAAAGTATTCTCCCACGCCAGGGTACATCAGTATAAAAATGAGAGGGAGATCAAGTCAGTGGTGAATTTGTTATATTGCTAGAGAAGGTAGAAATGCACGCTATAAGCTCACGCAGGATGGCGTGAGGTCTGAAACAGGATACGCAATGAATGCTATAAAGAAAAGTACGTAGCTTCTGGAATACTTAACATTAATCCATCATTTGTACGCATCGTTCTTGATGAGACGTGCTTCATTAGATACATAGCAAAGGATAAATGGCTCCTTGATAGGTCGTAGCCATTAACTTAGCTGAAGGCTATTCTATCTATCTTTTCTGCAAATAAGCGAGGCTTCGTCAGTGTTGCATCGGTAGCTAAGTCGTCCGTACAAGTGGGGCGAGTGCCAGGACGTCTCTCTCTAGACCTGCCGTGTGGTGGCGCTCTGTCTGCAATTACTGACAGTGGCGACACGCGGGTCCGTCGTATACTAATGGACCGCGGTGACACCACAGAATTAGTTGGGCTCCCTCCGTATTGCGTCAGCCTTCCCAATGCAAAAGACAACCATAAAATCAACGACTCGCGGTACCTTCTTTACACGACAGTGCGCATTGAAGATGGATGGGCCGACATAGTACAAAAAATGTCAACGCTTCAAGCGTAAGGCCAATTATTTCCGGATGCCACTCCGCTGCGTGCAGTGCGCTGGAGACCATCGAACCAAAGACTGCAGCCTGCACGGCACCACCAAAGTAAAATGTGCTAATTGTGACAAAGGCCACTGCGTCTCATGGCGTGGTTGCGAAAAATACCAGGCACTCGTCCGGAAATAAAATGTCCAGCCGCAACAGCAGGCCAAGAAACCGACGGTGAATATCGTTCAACAATCGACAACGCCAGCGACGACCAGTAAACTGGACTATGAGGCACCAGAACAACAGCCACTCGGACAACCCCAAATATCAGTTACCCTACAGAAGAGTCCAAAACGAAGGATTTCACGATCCTATGCAGACACGGTGTCGCCTAGGAGCGACGAACCTGCAACATCTGCTTCCACTACAGCCACCCTCGGCACCTTGACGCCAGCCATATCGGACATCGCAGCCCTACTTGTAGAACTTCAACAAAAACTGACAGGAATCCTCACGCTGATGGAGGGAATAATCAAAGCGTTTATCGTTCCTTCAGGGGTGGATAACAGCCACAGATCAAGACACATCCGACTCTGCATTTGGAATGTCAATGGAGCAAGACGTAAACAAACTGAACTGGACGAATTTGTTAGTCGGCGCAGGTTGGACATAGTTCTGATATCGGAAATGCACCTGACGGAGATTGCTAGTTTCATATTACGCAACATTAATGGTTCTAGGACGAACAGGGTTGGACAACGAGGTGGCGAAACTGCAGGGTCCGTCGAAAACACCATACGACATCATCAGGATGATCTACTGTGGCGGCGTATCTTAGCCCCAAGAAACAGTTTGTTGCCACAGATCTTCATGCTGTCTTCGATCGATTCAATAAGGTCTCACTGGGAGGCGACCTTAACTCCAAACATGGGGCCTGGCTTTCAAGGAGGGCCAACCGAAAGGGACAGCAACTCCACAATCTAGAGAACGATCTTGAAGCCTCAGTATATGGGCCACGGGAGCCGACTCGCATTGCTGAGTTCGCCGTCCAGGAGGCTGACATTCTCGGTATAGCGCTGCAAATTTACAGCTCAAGACCATCCAGGACCTGTCATCTGATCACCTACCAGTTCTCGGACTCTTTGAGGGTGGCGGCCTCCCAGTAACTCCTCCTTGCTCCAGAGCTGTTCACTGGGATCTCTTTACGACATACTTTAACAATAACGTCAAACCGACCCAAGCAGTCTCTACGATTCCGGAAATTGACATCACTGTGGCAACTTTGACAGCTAAAATCCAATGGCAACAAGACGTGGAGCGACTGACATCTTTCATCATGATCATCAATTTGAAACATTCCCTCCTAATCTCACCGACATCAATCATCGCTGGAATACTCACAGAAAACGACGGCAAGGATATAGAAATCCAGAAGATAGACGGAAGATGCATCGTTTGTCCTGGGAGCTACGCCGCCGAGCGAAGAATGGCGCAAGACTTCTGGGAAACAAAGATGGACGATGGAAGACCTTAACTTTTCCCGGCGAATCGAATGTTCAAATAACTTACGGGTTTTCTGCCGGGTGACGTCGTCACACCGGTGTTCGACCACGTCACCCGGCAGCAAACCCGTATGTTATTTGAAAGATGGACGAAATGTTTCTCCAGACCAGGGAAGAGTTGTCAACTTGTCAGAGCACTATGACGAGACCACCAAAGAGAGCAATATGACGCCCTCATGGCCTCTTAAACAACTCTCTCAGTCCCCACAGGATGCAGAGGACACAAGGGAAGAGGACCATATCCGACGGCGAATTTTCGACTTCCGCCAACTCCCCACACAACAGAGGCCTGTTCTTGGTACTCCCGCTGAAGTTAGAAAACTCAGCAAGAAGACGAACAACTCGGTGCCTGGCAAGGACTCTGTGACCAACGCCGATCTTAAGCATCTTCCGAGAAATATTATCGTTCTCATAACTCGAATTATCAACAGCTGCTTACTCAGAGGCAAGCAGACTGGAAGACGGTGAAGACGATTCCTATTCCCAAAAGAGGAAAAAAACCAACGTTGCTCGACAGTTACCGCCCGATTAGTCTGTTGCTCACACTCGGCAAAATACTGGTACGGGTGCTACTACAGTGTCTCAAAGACTATCTGGAAGAAAATATTAACATCATCAGCCACGAACAGTTTGGCTTCCAGCCACAGTTATCGGGGGAGCTTCAGCTGCTTCGGATCACAGAGTCCTTACAACTCAATCTGAGTAGACGGAACTCCACCGTTGGAGTTTTCCTAGATATAGGAATGGCATGTGATCGGGAATGGCGTGACAAGCTTATAGTCAAACTAGTCGATGAAACCTGTCTCCTCGACTGTTACATCAAGCTCATTGACAGCTTTCTGCAGGACAGGCGTCTGTACAAATATTTGGGAAGAAATCATCACTGAAAGCTGTCTCAGGTGGCATCCCACAGGGATCGGTGATATCGCCATGCCTGTTTAATTTGTATATTAACGACATTCTCACCATTCAGCACGTCACCGCCAGTCTGTACGCCGATGACACGGCCTTCGTAACCTCTGGAAGAAACATCCAACAATGTGTCAACAGAATGCAGCGACAACTTGTCGTCACCGAACAATGGGCAAAGAGCAATAAAATCACCCTAAATCCTACGGAAACTGCTGCAATACTGTTTACGAAGAAACGGCTGGAACTGAGGACGCGACTTACCATCAATGGACAGACAGTACCCTGGATTATGACGACGAAATACCTGGGAATGATACTGGATAAAGGAATGACTTTTACCCAACACATACAAGATAGAAAACTGAATAAAACTTTATAGAGCAACGGTACAACCCTCCCTGCTGCACGGCTCGACGTCTTGGGGAACAACATGTGACTCTAATATACGTAGCTTGCAACCATTACAAAACAGATGTTTTAAGTGGAGTCTAGGTGCTCCACGATGGGCCAGGACGAGAGAAATAGACGAGATAACTGGAGAAAAATACGTCACTGAGAAGATAAAAGAGCAAGCAACTGGTCTTTTTCACAAATTAGACGAGTATCGGGGAAATGTCCGCCAACTTGCGAAGGTAGGCCAGGCCCTACCATAAATTTGGCACAAATACAAGGTGCTCGAGCCATCATTGCACCCCCAAAGGACAGTGAAAGATGATGCAATCTTCAGTTATTTGTGGTAGTTGTTGTGCACCCTGAAAGTACTTAAGGAGCCGCAGAGAGCCCAAGCCCCTTTGCAAGCGAATACACAGTAAAGTGAAATCATTTCACACACCTTGCCACTCAATAAGAAATAGTCGCCAAAGGCGATCACTCTTTAGGCATAAAAAAAAATTAAATAAAAATAAAAAATAAAAAAAGAGCTCGGCAGCCAGTAATTGACTCACGTCTGAAGATGTTGCCCACAATTGGCAACGAAAGGTCAGAAGGAAAAATTTCTGCTGTTCGACCATAGCCTCTTGGCCTGGAAGTTTTAATTAATCAAGACGCTTGCCGTGAAAGCCTACATGTTATGATTGTCGTAATACAGAGTTTACGGCGCCTCAAATGGGAGACTCTCGAGCACCCTTCTGGTCTGTTCGAAAAGATTTCGGGCTGGCAGCCGGTAGTCATAAACTTCATTGGTTGATATTCATTCAGTCCTCGTTCGGCCCACCTAAAGATGGCTGGCAGTTGTCCAGCCGAAATATCGTGCAAAGAAGCTTACGACGACCGGCTGCAAGCCCGAAATCTTTTCGAACAGTTGATTCGCCGGGAAAATTTCAAATTTTACACCCTGCTGGTCTGTCTCTCCATGCGATTGTCACGCTTAAAAGAAGCCTTCAGCGGACGAAGATACCTGTCGAACGAGGTTGTACGGCAGGCAGTTACGGACTTCTTCTCGTAGCAGGACAGGGTGTTTTACCTGACGAGTGAGCTGGTGAGTCGGTGAGATGACTGTCACAATCCTCAGGGCGATTTTGTCTGACTAGCATACCGATTCCTAACTGTACGGCATCTGAAGCGAAAAATTTTGATTGCCCCTTGTAGAATGTGCATTTCATAATTGACTTGCGATGCCAGTGCCGACGTGGAACGATAGACGTTCGACCGTACGCCTGTCAGCGCTAGATAGCAAAGATATCTTCTTCATATCGGCAGGGGACCTGGCTTCATCGTAGCTCAGCCAATTAGCACGAAATATTTGTAAATTACGTAAACTGGCCTTCCTCTGAATCACTACCGTACTACTGAAATCCAGATCAAAGTCGCTATGGCAGTTTCGGAGATTTTTAAAGAATGCAATGTAAGATTGCAGTCGCACAACATTTTTTTTTTTTGATGAAACTAAAAATTTACAATATTCGGATTCATCCTTTACTTGTACTGTAAAACGTTGCTTCTTCCAAAATTTCATGATTCTAGGTCAACAGGGAGCACTCTAAGGTTTTAATTAGTGAGGTTGCGGGTATCAAAAAATTGTCGTAACTTTTGATTGGGTTGACTTCGAAGCTTAAATATCTTACACCACGTTGGGAGTGTAGACCTTAGTAAGTGACATGAATTTCAACTTGCCACCTCTAAGTAGTCCTGATAAAAGAGGGACGTAATAGCCAGGCAGACAGACAGACAACTGAAGGATTCTATAAGGATTTTTACTGACTGAGGTACGGAAACCTACAATGTAATAACAACTTCGTGATAACTTCATTACTTTTATCATTCGGAACAGAACGTCAGTCCTCACAACAACACTCGGCAAAACGTAGTCCTCTCTTTCAGATTTGTAACATAATGTACCAAAATAAACGAGTCATCATGTGTGTGAACGAGAAGACATACTCGTAATTTCCAAAAAACCGGCGTCGCGAAAAAATGAAACATTAGTGTAACGCTGTTCAGAGGTTACTCAACGAAACACTGATTCAAATACATTTCACGGTGAATACATCTTATCAAAGTATGTGAGGAGTGCTGTCAAACAGAGATGCTGCCCAGTGCTTAGTTATGTGAGGCATTAGTGTTTGGCAGCGCTCCATTAATAAAACTACTGGAGAATACACTATCACTAGCTTGATCGCAAACACAACGAAGCTGCAATCCCTGCAGGGCATTAGTTCGGATTCCCGAGGAATGTTTGGTTTTAGGCAGGCCTTACGATACGATGTTAACGGGTACAAATGCAACTCTGCCCATATGAATAAGAGAAAAGCGTAAGGGATCAGACGGCACAAAGTACCTGTCCACAACCTAGTGGCAACACTTTGTGGCTAGTGGCTCTGTGCGTTCAGTTCAGTTTTTCGCTAGATGAACAAACGTGGTAACAAAAACAGGGTAATTTTGCAAAAACTGATACAGATAAATGACCAAGAAAAGCGTAACTAGTGATACAGCATCTGGCAGACAAACTCTCGAAACAGTTTAATGAAGTGACTCGGTACAGTTGTCAGAATTGTGAAGAACTTGTAACCGCACCTGCCGGTTTCACGTGTGACCGATTCTCCTTTATATTTAAAATGTCCGAATCGCGTGTAATCGAATAATTATGAACGTTATGTAATAGGGAAAGGAATGCTCCTTAATGACGAACGTGGCAATATTTATCTGGATGGGTCGCTAATATTGCTTAGTAATGAGGTTATAATGTGCAGAATAATTACCGCATCGTTCCGTAGCGTTGGCCGCGCTAAGACAAGTGAATCGGTTTAGCTGTCGTTTTTACGGCCCCCTTGCGCATATAGCGCCACCTGCCGGGAGTGTCTCGCAGAAAACAAGAACCTTCGTCCTTCCCGCGCTACTTGCCGCTCCTAAATTCCAGCTTTTAGTTCGCGCAGTACAGCAACAATCCCTAACACGAATTTTGACACATGGTACCTGACAGAATACTATTATTAGCAAAGCATATATTTATGTTTTAAACTTCTCTCCAAAGCGAGGTGTTCATAATGGGGTTTGATTTCCAGGATTTGTATATTTATAAGATGCTTTATGTGATATCCTTCTTCAAACTTTTGTGGCGGTGTTCGTAGCGACAAACACTTGGCTGTAGAAATGGCTTACGAAGTCGCCGCCACACTTTTAATAGCGGGCCGACCGGTCCGCTGGAACAGTAAACAGAAAGATGAAACCCCAAACACTCATATTAAATAAAAGTCGGTACTTATCTTTTATTAATGAAGATACAGTAACACAGTAGTGAACTCGGTGTCTACAGAAAACTGTCTAGTTCGAGTCGGAGCGGCTAGGTCAGCGTCGGCTGACGACAAACAACAACTCTGCCGCGATGAACACACAACTGACTAGCAAGTACACAATTCGGTGGCGAGTATACAACTGACCGGCGAATACAGAACTGTCCTAGCGCTCGCGACTCCAGCGCTTAAGAAGCCAAAAGCCAGCGGTGGCGCGCGCAGACTTGCGGCGATTTGCTGTCTCGCTGGCGCTGCTTATGCGGACGGCGTCCGGACTTTGATGCTGCCAACCTTTTGGCAGCGGGCTCGGTTGGCATTACTGGCTAGGACATAACACTCCTCCCCCCCCAAATCGCCGCACCGTCGTTGAATATGGACGTGGCGAGCGTCGACGGCGGGGGAGGGGTCGGGCCGCAGGCGTAGCAGAAGAGACCGGGGCGGAGACTGTTGTCGGTGGCAGTCCCCGGTCCGCACCCCAGCATTGGCTGCGGGGGGCCTCGGGAAACACCGACTGAAAACCGAGGTCAGGGTGCACGCCTGTGACCACGGGCGCAGCTTCTGGTACTGGATGCGACGGGGCGTCGGGACCCACGAAGAGAGGCAGCGTCTCCTGACGCTGCGTCGACGGCTGCTGAGTGGGCGCCGGACAAGGCGCTGCGGTGTCAGACTCCTTGGGGGTGCCCAAGGAAAGCGGCTGCAGGACAGGCTGCACAGCCACCGCTTGGGAAGGCGGCCCGGCTGAGGGGTCGACGTCCATCAGCTCCGAAGGCGGTGGCGACTGAAGAGGGACCGCAGGTGCCGGAGCGACCACCTGGGGCGCTCCCGGATGAAGCTGCGCGGGAGGCATCAACGGGACGGGCTGTCGGCGTGGTAGCGGCGACGGCTGCTGCTGCTGCCCTGGGGGCGGCAGCGAAGTCGGAAGGCGCGGCTGGAACCCGCCGCGGACCAAATCTGTGGACAAAGAACGAGCGGCAGAATCCGGGCGGCCAGCGCGGCGCAACTGGTTCTGATGCCTCCTGTGCACCCCAGTAGCACCTTGAATATTATAAAAACCGCGACCCTGGACACGTATCACGGTACCACGTTCCCAACGACGGCGACCGTGATAAACTCTGAAAAAAACGGCGTCGTTGCCCTGAAAACGCGTGCGATGCTCAGAAGCGGCGGGTCGATCCGGGGGGTGCAACAACCGTAAAAGGGTGCGATGACGACGGCCGTGGAGAAGCTCCGTAGGCGAAGGGCCGTCGCGTGGCGTGGTCCGGTACGACGACAGGAACGTGATGAGGGCCTGCTGACGAGAGTGCGTAGCACGAAGGCGGTCCATATGATCCTTGAAAGTGCGTACAAAACGTTCCGCTGCACCATTCGATTGAGGGTGGAACGGCGGAGTAAGAACATGGTGAATGCCATTGGCAGAACAAAAACTTTCAAATTCAGCAGAGGTAAATTGTGGACCATTGTCAGACACTAAAACTTCTGGAAGACCCTCAGTACAAAAAATTGAAGTCAACGCCTGTATAGTTTGTGCAGACGTTGTAGACTGCATGGGCACAACAAACGGAAAATTACTAAATGCATCTATCACGATGAGCCAACGAGAATGCCAATATGGACCAGCGAAATCAATATGTACTCGCTGCCAGGGACCGGCAGGGTGTGCCCACTCAAAATAGCGTTGAGGCGGAGCAGCTTGGTGTTCGGCACACGTCGAACAATCTGTAGACATCTGCGTAATCTGCTTATCAATGCCGATCCATGTACAATGACGGCGAGCAAGCTGCTGGGTGCGGACCACTCCCCAATGACCTTGATGCAACAAGTCGAGGACCTTGGATTGGAGCACTTGGGGAACCACTACACGAAGCTGGTCATTCTCGGTGCGTAGCAGCAAAACTCTGTGCGAAACAGACAACAGATGACGTTGCGGATAATAGCGACGAACCACAGGATCCGATATGTCCTTTGCCTTGGACGGTCAACCACGTTGAACAAAACGTAATAGTAAACTCAGATGAGGATCCGTAGCTGTCTCACGTGCCACCTGACGATAGTCAATCGGAAAATCCCGGAGGGATTGATGCTCATCGGCGTCAATCTGATGGCAAGAGTCTTCAGAGGAATCGAAGACATCATCCGCAGCAATCGGCAATCTAGAAAGCGCGTCAGCGTTTGCATGCTGAGCTGTAGGGCGATACAGTATCTCATACTGGTATTGTGATAACAAAAGAGCCCAACGTTGTAGTCTCTGAGCTGTCCGCTGAGGAACTGGTTTAGACGGATGAAACAGTGACGTCAGGGGCTTGTGATCTGTTACTAAATAGAATGGTCTACCATAGAGGTAGTGATGGAATTTTGTGACACCGAACACAATAGCCAACGCTTCCTTGTCCAATTGGCTATAATTACACTGAGCTTTGTTGAGCAATTTAGGTGCGAACGCAATAGGACGTTCGGTGTTACCGACTCGGTGAGACAACACAGCACCGAGGCCGAAAGAAGAGGCATCGCAAGCTAACACCAGAGGCTTGTTAGGGTCGTAATGGACCAGACAACGATCATTCAATAAAGCCTCTTTAAGCTGCTGAAAGGCTGATTCGCAATCAGCTGACCACACAAACGGAACATTCTTACGGCGGAGACGATGCAACGGTGCAGCAATCTGTGATGCATTAGGTATAAACCTAATATAATACGTCAATTTGCCAAGAACCGCTTGCAATTCATGCAGATTGCGAGGGGCGGGCAAATCACGAATAGCTGCTAAATGTGACTGGGAGGGATGAATGCCTTGAGCATTAATAACATGTCCCAGATACTCCAGCTCCGTAAGGAAAAATGAACATTTATCGATGTTGCAACGTAGGCTTGCCTGAGACAACACTTTAAACAAACACTCCAAATTACGGAAATGTTCAGCAGGCGTCCGACCGGACACAACAATATCGTCTAAATAGTTGCAACACGATGGCACATTAGCCAGAAGTTGTGACAAAAAACGCTGAAAAACAGCTGGAGCTGACGCACAACCAAAAGGCAAACGCAGAAAACGGAATAACCCCAACGACGTGTTTATGACAAAATACTGTTGTGATTGCTCGTCGAGGGGCAATTGCAAATATGCTTCACGGAGATCAATTTTGGAAAAGAAACGAGTTTCCCCTAACTTATCCATCAGCTCGTCCGGTCGAGGCAAAGGAAAAGAAGCAATGACAGTCTGAGGATTAACTGTCGACTTAAAATCAGCACACAAACGTAACTTACCAGACGGTTTCTTTATAATAACTAAGGGAGAAGCCCACTGGCTCGCTGAAACCGGTTGAATAACACCGTTGTTTTGCCAACGACGAAGTTCATCTTCTACAGGTGCCCGGAGGGCGTGAGGCACTGGACGAGCACGACAAAATCGAGGCTGAGCAGTATCTTTTAACGTAATATGAGCGGCAAAGTTCGCAGCACAACCTAGTTCGGCTTTAAATATGTTACTGTATCGTTTACACAAATCGGTTATGCTGCCTTGAGGAACAACAACAGAATTAATTTGCAACACATTGTCTTGGATAGACAGGCCAAACAAGTCAAAACAGTCTAATCCGAAAATGTTTACACTGTCTGTAGCGCGGAGCACTGTGAATGAAACTGTTTTTGTATTGCCACGGAATGTGGCTGGCACGCTACATACACCTAACACAGGAATTCGTTTTCCACTGTAAGTAGTCAAAGAATGTTTTGCCGCTGAAAGTTTAGGGCGGCCGATAGCCGCATACGTAGCACTATTTATGAGAGTCACAGACGCACCAGTGTCTAATTGAAAATTGAAGGTCTTATCCTGGATGCGTAGCTTCACAAATAGTTTATTACACTGTCTCTGGATCAGTGCAGTGGAGGCGGAAGACACAAAATCAGCGCGTTTAGCGCGTGGTCGCTGCTTACGACAACTCGTGGGTTGGGCGGGTGGAACAACAACTCCCGCTTCACTTGCAGTCTGTACCTCACTTTTTACAGCGTTTGACTTACGCTTGGGTCGCATAGCAGAGGGCTGGGTGGGTGGCTTATTGCGAACAAGTTCATTACCCACACGAACCGTGGAAGAGTCTTTAAACGCGACCTTCTGGGCGGGCTGGCTTTGAAGAACATGAATATCCATGGGCTGGGCAGCACTAGAATTGTTCTTGCGTTTACGCAAACAAACAGTCTGGATGTGTCCTTTCCTTTGACAAAAGTGACAAACCGCGTTTCTCAACGGGCAACGTTCACGAGGATGAGCAAGAACACACTTAGGGCAAGACTTAACTTTATCAGTTTGCACACGCGGCTGACGAATGTGTTTAACATGACGCGGCCGGCTAGTGTTTACAGTCTGACTCTGCCGGTGGGGCCGCGGGCGTGACCTAACTTGCTTAACACAGGCAATTTGAGAAATACATGGCTGATTTAACTCACACTCAGCATAGTCAAAAGTATCTTGGGCTTCAATGATGTTCATCACAGTCTCTAATGACGGGTCAGGCAACTTTAAGATAGCAGCACGAATACGAGAATCTGCAATGTTTTGCGTAATAGCGTCTCGTAGCATGACATCATTGTAGGAAGCTCCACACACACAATTAAATCGGCACTGACAGGTGAGGCCCCGTAAATCTGTTAACCACTGTTTATTAGATTGATGTGGCAGTTTCTTTAATCTGAAGAACTTGAATCTGGCTGCTGCCACAAGAACTCGCGACTCGAAATACTCAGCAAGCTTGTTAACAACAACGTCATAGTCTAAAGCTTCTGGCTGGGATTCCGGGAACAACTTACAAAGGAGTCGATAGATTTCCACGCCTGCAGTGGAAATTAAATAAAGCTGCCGCTCAGTACCTGTGATTTTGTAGACTGTCATGTGCGCCTGCAACTGCGCGAAATATTCTTGCCATTCTTCTCGTGCTGCATCAAAAGCACGGAAGGGTGGTGCTGCCTGTGCTTGTTCCTTTTGTGTTGGTGGATTAGCCGCTTGTTTGGCGATTGCTTCCACCAGACTTTGTATTTGCTGACTCTGTAACAAAATCAACTGTTGTAATTCGGCAGACATAGGGAACACAAATTATACCAGCCCCCAAAAGTTTATCGCTATAAGTAGTAGAACAAGAACAAGTTGAACCAGCCCTGCACACGAGTTCGGAAGACCTCGTCGCCAGTTTTGTGGCGGTGTTCGTAGCGACAAACACTTGGCTGTGGAAATGGCTTACGAAGTCACCGCCACACTTTTAATAGCGGGCCGACCGGTCCGCTGGAACAGTAAACAGAAAGATGAAACCCCAAACACTCATATTAAATAAAAGTCGGTACTTATCTTTTATTAATGAAGATACAGTAACACAGTAGTGAACTCGGTGTCTACAGAAAACTGTCTAGTTCGAGTCGGAGCGGCTAGGTCAGCGTCGGCTGACGACAAACAACAACTCTGCCGCGATGAACACACAACTGACTAGCAAGTACACAATTCGGTGGCGAGTATACAACTGAGCGGCGAATACAGAACTGTCCTAGCGCTCGCGACTCCAGCGCTGAAGAAGCCAAAAGCCAGCGGTGGCGCGCGCAGACTTGCGGCGATTTGCTGTCTCGCTGGCGCTGCTTATGCGGACGGCGTCCGGACTTTGATGCTGCCAACCTTTTGGCAGCGGGCTCGGTTGGCATTACTGGCTAGGACATAACACAAACAGTACATATCTAACCGGTAGTCCACATCTGCCCATTCCCGACCCTGAGTATAAGGAGGGGTAGTAAGAACATCGGCTGTTGTTTGAGGAATGTTCGGTTCCACTGTATCTCGATGGGCAGACAGTGATACCTCATGATGTCACATTCCTTATATGGCCCACTCTCTGTTCACAGCCACTCCGTCGGTCCCAATATTTTGCATCTCACAAACAACCATCTTCCTCTAATTCCTTGTACCGCTTAACTATATTGTTGTCGTAGTAAGCTTTCCTCATAAAGCTCTGAGCATTCGCTACTGACTGGCAAATTCTAGTGAACAAATTGCTTTCTTTGTGTGGTTTGCCGCCTTTTTCAGCAACTATGGTCCTTGGCGCATTTGTTGGCGATTTTCAAACTACCTAGCTGGCAGAAACTGAGAGTTTGTCTTTCACGGTCATTTGTTACGTTATGTTCAGCCATTTACCGATATTCTTTTACACTTCATGGACCTTATAATTACCCTGTATATCGCTTGATCGTAAACAGATACCATGTTTCATTGGGTCACTTTTACTTGGATCTTCCCCATTATGCCGCACTACCATTTACACTCGTTAGTATTATATCGCCAGGCTTTGCCTAAAGCGGTGTATTTATGAACCTCATGTGCACCAAACCACTCGTCAAATTCGTAAACAGCTGCCACTGAAGTGTGTTCAATGTACGGGGCTTGTAGTGAGTGTTAAACCATTTCTTATCATCACTGATATGGTGTTTTGCCTATACTTTAGACTATTGACTGCTGTTGCAGCAAAGTGCGGAACAGTGATTAAAGTATCCCGATAAAATGTGGAACCGAAATTCTACGGCCGTTACAGTTTCCTACATCTACATCTACATGATTACTCTGCAATTCACATTTAATTCTGCTTGGCAGAGGGTTCATCGAACCACAATCATACTATCTTCCTACCATTCCACTCCCGAACAGCGCGCGGGAAAAACGAACACCTAAACCTTTCTGTTCGAGCTCTGATTTCTCTTATTTTATTTTGATGATCATTCCTACCTATGTAGAAACTAGCCATTTTCAATGCACCATCATTTTTGATCAATGCATGTAATGAACTGTGGATGAAGCCCGACCAACAGGCATTACATGCATTGATCAAAAATGATGGTGCATTGAGAATGGCCAGTTTCTAGCTGAAATCTAGATCTGCCAATAAAATTTCAAAAGGACGACTGATAGCTGAAATCTGTTATTTACAAGTCAATATAACAGTCGCTGCGTGCAACAGCCTTATGAACAGAAGATAACCTGATGAAGTTCTGTTTGGGTTCCAAAGAAACGTAGGAAGATGCGAATTGTTACTAACACTAAGACAAGGTCAAGAAAGCAAACTTACGTTGATAGTATTTGTGGATTTAGAGAAACCTGTTGTGATATTGATGGGGCTACATTTTTTTTTAAATCCTAAGGTAGCACGGATAAAACACAGTAAGCGAAAAGTAATTTCAACCTGAACATAAACCGGCCTACAATTGTAAACATCGAAGAACATGAAAGGCTAGCAATAACTGAGGAGAGAGTGAGGCATGATTATAGTCTATACTCAATGTTATTCCATCTGTGCGCTGAGAGAGCAGTTAAGGAAACCAAGGAGAAAAATTGTAAGAGAATTACAGTTAATGGAGAAAAAAAAACAAAACAACGAGTTTCCGTCAGACAGCAAAGGACCTAGAAAATCAATTGAACTGAATGGATATTGTCTAGAAAAGAAATAATCACATGAAGTAAAGAAAAGTAATGGAATGTAGTGAAAGTCAGGCGATGATGATGGAATTAGATTCGGAAATGTGACATTAAAAGTAGCAGACGTGTTTTATTATTTCGGCAGAAGAATTACTGATGATAGAGGAAGTACAGAACCTATAAAATACATACGACAACAACAGGCAAAATATTTCAGAAAAAGTGAAATTTGTTAAATTCGAATACATATTTTAGAAAGTCTTTCCTGAATTTATTTGTTTGAAGTGTACACTTTTACAAAAGTTAGATATGTACGATGAACAGCTGAAACAAGAAGAGAATAGAAGCGTTTGCGATGCAGTAGAACAGAATAATACTGAAGAGAAGATTGAATAACGAACGAGGAGGTACTGAACAGAATCGGGAAGAAAAGCATTTGATGGCACAGGTTGACAAATAGAAGGAATCGTATGTCAGAACACACCCAGAGGCACAAAGGAATCGTCAAATAGTAAATGGGAAAAGTGTAAAAATTTATGGGCAGACCAAGGTTTCAGTACGTGAGGAAATTGAAATGCGTTTATGCTGTAGTAGTTTATAGATGTGAAAAAGCTTGCACAGGATGTATTAGCAAGAAGAGCTGTATCAAGCCAGACTTTGGAATGAATACAAATGAACGACAGCATTTACAGGGCGTCCCAAGAGAAATGGTCCGTATTCATGAACATGACAGTAACGTTTATCCGACGCAAAAATGGGTTCAGTGGCGGAATCCATTTTGTACATTTGTTTTTTCTCTGATGACGTGCGCGAATGAGTCTTATCCGTCCAACGTCTTTGACATTTTATTCAAGTCCATCCTATCCCATCATTTTCAACCTCTTTACTCGAGATGCTTTTTTGACATTAAACCAGCCCGTTTAAGGAGCAGTTCTCCACGGTGCATTGTGAATGAAGTAGTGTGAGGGATTGGGAGAGTATCATAGAAGCAACGTTTAATTGTGTTTGTACACCCGCAGGCTAAAACTCACACAGCTACACTGCACAATAAGACAGATGTGATGTATTTATACTGGTTCTTCGATGGTCGTGCTCCTGCTGATATCGATGAAAACCCTCAGCGCTATCCAACACGTCAAACTCCTGATGTTAGAGTGTTCAGTAGAATTTTAAGCGCACTGTGGGAAACAAGTATTCTTCCAAGTTTCCATTTTCGTTCTGAATGTGAAGTTCAATAAACCCTGCACGGCTGGCCGGAGTAACCGAACGGTTCTAGGCGCTACAGACTGGAACCGCGCGACCGCTACGGTCGCAGGTTCGAATCTTGCCTCAGGCATGGCTGTATGTGATGTTCTTAGGTTAGTTAGGTTTAAGTAGTTCTAAGTTCTAGGGGGACAGATGACCTCAGAAGTTAAGTCCCATATTGCTCAGAGCCATTTGAGCCAAACCTTGAAGGAACAACACGTTGTTAAGGAGATGCAGCGTAGTCATACTACCGGCACACATGGACTTTGTACACGTAGCAGTCTACCACGAACACGTGAATGGTGAACATTACATGCGGAAAACTCATACCCGTATCACATACGGTGTGTCCTCAATCTTCACACGCATGACAATGACAGTCGATCTGAATTTTGTCAGTTGTTAAAAGACGACCGTCATTTGCTTCCATTAATAATAGTCACCGATGAAACCACGTTCATACGAAGTGGGATCAACAACACACGGAGTAATCATCGATGCTCGTAGGAAAGTCCACGCGCTACATTGGAAACCAGTTTATAGATTCGTTTTCCGATCAGTGTCTGGTACGACCTGGTAAAATTCTGGTAGATCAAGTCATTTTAGGAGAGTGAATGAGGTGATAGAATTCCTTTTTTGGAAAATTGGTTTGTTGAACACCTTGTGGATATTCATTTGGCCACGTGGGTTGCAATGTATTTTTAGAATAGTGGAGCCCTTCCAAGTTATGCTATATTAGTGAGGGAACATCTAAGCAGCGTGTTAGCAGCATTAACGACTCACCAAGATCGCCAGTTTTGTTATGGGGTTGTGTGACGTCTAAGCTGCACAAACGAAAGGTGAATTCACGATATGAAGTGCTTTGTTGCATCCTGGTCGCTGCTGCGCTCTTTAGGGAAGAAGCAGAAGCACTCAGATAAGCAACACGACATGTTCTCAAATGTTAGAAGTTGGATATTCGAGCATTTATTGTGAACTGCACAACAGTTAGAATGTGACGTGTTCTACAATGCTTAGAGGCGAGTGTGTTAAAATACGTTTTTTAATGGTAATTTGTAAAATGCATGTTGTAATGTTAACTGTTGTACGTGTGTAAATGTGTAAAACCGACAATATCTTGAATGGTGCAGAGAATAAATAATGACGTTCCATAAATGAATTCTACCTCGGACACCATTCGCAGTAGAACATATGTCTATATGAAGCTTTTTGCTTCAGACGATCGTTCCCGACCTCTTGGGATACCCTCTGTGTATAAACCGTTAGATCATTACTATAGTTCAGTGTTTAAATGGTGAATTAAAGTAAAGAGGGGAGCAACATATTTGTTTACTATCTCAATTTAGATTTATTAATTTTAGAGTGGCATCAAAAATTTATTAGATATATCTAAGCGGAATTGTGTATGGGGCGATCAGAATCTTTGCTTTCGATGATCGCACTCCCTAGAATCGGTATGCCAATCAGGCAACTTCGCCGTCAACACTGACAATAAAACCACCAAGCACCAGGTTCAAGATACCCATTTGGTAAAACACAGTGTCCTGTTGCGTGAAGAAGTCCGTAACTACTTGCTGCACGTCCTCTTGCGAAAGGAATCGTTGATCCTTCAAGGCCTTTGTTTGAGGTACCAAAGGCGTGATACTCGCTTGGGGGCAGATCTAGGCTATAGGTTGGGTCCTCAAGGGTACCCATTTGTCCGTAATGGATGAGGCCAGTCTCTCAGGTCGACCGGCGTCTTGTGTCTAACCACGACCAGCACGGAATCTGGCACACAGTTCCACTACGGTGGTTTCTGAGAGACGTGCTGTTTCGTACACATTTCTCATTCACCGGTTGATACCCACTGAGTTTCATCCTTTAGTGGTCAAGACAAGAATAATAGCATGTTGGTCCTGTTTGGTAATACCATCATAGGCCACATTTCCGCCCGCAAAAACGTCAAAAGACACGAAAACCACACTAAACCCTCTCCTACGAATCGTATATATATATATATATGTGTGTGTGTGTGTGTGTGTGTGTGTGTGTGTGTGTGTGTGCAACGAAGTCGAGCTACGTTGCATGTTCAGTGCAACAACGTCCTCAAACGGAAAATTTTCGATCGGCCTTTAAAGCCTATTTTCGAATGTTGAAAATTAAAAATAAACCTGTTAGGAGCGATTGTGGACTGTTACGTTTTCCTGAAAAAATCCTTATTCAACTTACAATCAAGAACTTTGCGTTGTTTCGGTTCCTTTAAATTCACAAACATGATTAACTGTGTTATGTCCTAGCCAGTAATGCCACCCGAGCCCGCTGCCAAAAGGTTGGCAGCATCAAAGTCCGGACGCCGTCCGCATAAGCAGCGCCAGCGAGACAGCAAATCGCCGCAAGTCTGCGCGCGCCACCGCTGGCTTCTGGCTTCTTAAGCGCTGGAGTCGCGAGCGCTAGGACAGTTCTGTATTCGCCGCTCAGTTGTATACTCGCCACCGAATTGTGTACTTGATAGTCAGTTGTGTGTTCATCGCAGCAGAGTTGTTGTTTGTCGTCAGCCGACGCTGACCTAGCCACTCCGACTCGAACTAGACAGATTTCTGTAGACACGGAGTTCACTACTGTGTTCCTGTATCTTCGTTAATAAAGATAAGTACCGACTTTTATTTAATCAGAGTGTTTGGGCTTTCATCTTTCTGTTCACTGTTCCAGCGGACCGGTCGGCCCGTTATTAAAAGTGTGGCGGTGACTTCGTAAGCCGTTCTACAGCGAATTGCTTGTCGCTACGAACACCGCCACAAAACTGGCGACGAGGACTTCCGAACTCGTGTGCAGGGCTGGTTCAACTTGTTTCTGGTTATACTAATTATAGAGATAAAATTTTGGGGGCTGGTTTCATTTGTGTTCTCTATGTCTGCCGAATTACAACAGTTGATCTTGTTACAGAGTCAGCAAATACAAAGTCTGGTGGAAGCAATCGCCAAACAGGCGGCTAATCCACCAACACAAAAGGAACAAGCACAGGCAGCACCACATTTCCGTGCTTTTGATGCATCCAGAGAAGAATGGCGAGAATATTTCGCGCAGTTGCAGGCGCACATGACAGTCTACAAAATCACAGGTACTGAGCGGCAGCTTTATTTAATTTCCACTGCAGGCGTGGAAGTCTATCGACTACTTTGTAAGTTGTTCCCGGAATCCCAGCCAGAATCTTTAGACTATGACGTTGTTGTTAACAAGCTTGCTGAGTATTTCGAGTCGCGAGTTCATGTGGCAGCAGCCAGATTCAAGTTCTTCAGATTAAAGAAACTGCCACATCAATCTAATAAACAGTGGTTAACAGATTTACGGGGCCTCACCCGTCAGTGCCGATTTAATTGTGTGTGTGGAGCTTCCTACAATGATGTCATGCTACGAGACGCTATTACTCAAAACATTGCAGATTCTCGTATTCGTGCTGCTATCTTAAAGTTGCCTGACCCGTCATTAGAGACTGTGATGAACATCATTGAAGCCCAAGACCAGCCATGTATTTCTCAAATTGCCTGTGCTAAGCAAGTTATGTCACGCCCGCGGCCCCACCGGCAGAGTCAGACTGTAAACACTAGCCGGCCGCGTCATGTTAAACACATTCGTCAGCCGCGTGCGCAAAATGATAGAGTTAAGTCTTGCCCTAAGTGTGTTCTTGCTCATCCTCGTGAACGTTGCCCGTTAAGAAACGCGGTTTGTCACTTTTGTCAAAGGAAAGGACACATCCAGACTGTTTGTTTGCGTAAACGCAAGAACAATTCTAGTGCTGCCCAGCCCATGGATATTCATGTTCTTCAAAGCCAGCCCGCCCAGAAGGTCGCGTTTAAAGACTCTTCCACGGTTCGTGTGCGTAATAAACTTGTTCGCAATAAGCCACCCACCCAGCCCTCTGCTATGCGACCCAAGCGTAATTCAAACGCTGTAAAAAGTAATGTACGGACTGCAAGTGAAGCGGGAGTTGTTGTTCCACCCGCCCAACCCACGAGTTGTCGTAAGCAGCGACCACGCGCTAAACGCGCTGATTTTGTGTCTTCCGCCTCCACTGCACCGATCCAGAGACAGTGTAATAAACTATTTGTGAAGCTACGCATCCAGGATAAGACCTTCAATTTTCAATTAGACACTAGTGCGTCTGTGACTCTCATAAATAGTGCTACGTATGCGGCTATCGGCCGCCCTAAACTTTCAGCGGCAAAACATTCTTTGGCTACTTATAGTGGAGAACAAATTCCTGTGTTAGGTGTATGTAGCGTGCCAGCCACATTCCGTGGCAATACAAAAACAGTTTCATTCACAGTGCTCCGCGCTACAGACAGTGTAAACATTTTCGGATTAGACTGTTTTGACTTGTTTGGCCTGTCTATCCAAGACAATGTGTTGCAAATGAAATCTGTTGTTGTTCCTCAAGGCAGCATAACCGATTTGTGTAGACGATACAGTGACATATTTAAAGACGAACTAGGTTGTGCTGCGAACTTTGCCGCTCATGTTACGTTAAAAGATAATGCTCAGCCTCGATTTTGTCGTGCTCGTCCAGTGCCTCACGCCCTCCGGGCACCTGTACAAGATGAACTTCGTCGTTGGCAAAACAACGGTGTTATTCAACCGGTTTCAGCAAGCCAGTGGGCTTCTCCCTTAGTTATTATAAAGAAACCGTCTGGTAAGTTACGTTTGTGTGCTGATTTTAAGTCGACAGTTAATCCTCAGACTGTCATTGCTTCTTTTCCTTTGCCTCGACCGGACGAGCTGATGGATAAGTTAGGGGAAACTCGTTTCTTTTCCAAAATTGATCTCCGTGAAGCATATTTGCAATTGCCCCTCGACGAGCAATCACAACAGTATTTTGTCATAAACACGTCGTTGGGGTTGTTCCGTTTTCTGCGTTTGCCTTTTGGTTGTGCGTCAGCTCCAGCTGTTTTTCAGCGTTTTTTATCACAACTTCTGGCTAATGTGCCATCGTGTTGCAACTATTTAGACGATATTTTTGTGTCCGGTCGGACGCCTGCTGAACATTTCCGTAATTTGGAGTGTTTGTTTAAAGTGTTGTCTCAGGCAGGCCTACGTTGCAACATCGATAAATGTTCATTTTTCCTTACGGAGCTGGAGTATCTGGGACATGTTATTAATGCTCAAGGCAGTCATCCCTCCCAGTCACATTTAGCAGTTATTCGTGATTTGCCCGCCCCTCGCAATCTGCATGAATTACAAGCAGTTCTTGGCACATTGACATATTATATTAGGTTTATACCTAATGCATCACAGATTGCTGCACCGTTGCATCGTCTCCGCCGTAAGAATGTTCCGTTTGTGTGGTCAGCTGATTGCCAATCAGCCTTTCAGCAGCTTAAAGAGGCTTTATTGAATGATCGTTGTCTGGTCCATTACGACCCTAACAAGCCTCTGGTGTTAGCTTGTGATGCCTCTTCTTTCGGCCTCGGTGCTGTGTTGTCTCACCGAGTCGGTAACACCGAACGTCCTATTGCGTTCGCATCTAAATTGCTCAACAAAGCTCAGTGTCATTATAGCCAATTGGACAAGGAAGCGTTGGCTATTGTGTTCGGTGTCACAAAATTCCATCACTACCTCTGTTGTGACGTAACAAGACAGTTACGCCACACTGAAGTAGCCGAAAGAAAGGCACGCGTACACACACGCCGACAGGCGTGAATTCTGGAACAGGATAACTATTGAATGGTAGCAAGAAAAGTACGTAGCTGCTTTATACTTAACTTTATTAGTTGATGACTACTGTGTTCTTCATGAGACATTTGTACTATAATTCTCAAACTATGTAATGCTAATGGCGCCTTGCTAGGTCGTAGCCATGGACTTAGCAGAAGGCTATTCTAACTGTCTCTCGGCAAATGAGAGGAAGGCTTCGTCCGTATTGTCGCTAGCAATGTCGTCGTACAACTGGGGCGAGTGCTCGTCCGTATCTCGAGACCTGCCTTGTGGTGGCTCTAGGTCTGCGATCACACAGTGGCGACACGCGGGTCCGACATGTACTAAATGGACCGCGGCCGATTTAAGCTACCACCTAGCAAGTGTGGTGTCTGGCGGTAACACCACATTCCTCCCCCGCAAATCGGCGAACGGTCGTGAGATAAGGCTTCCGCCCGCCGTGGGGAGGACCCCATGTTGACGTATGCGATGAGGTGGGGAGCCTAACAACAGGCGAGGCTGTGCCACCCGCACCCGGCCATTCGGTCCGAGGGGAGCTAGGAAACGCCTGAAAACCTAGTCCAGGGTGCACGTCAACATGCGGTGTATGCGCCCGTAAAGAGACAGGAGGGGCCGAAGGGTCGACCTCCATTGCGTCGGGGTATCCGACGCGCGATGACATCATGTGGTCCGGAGCGGGCAAGAGTTCCATGGCGGAGGACAGCTGGTCACGGGAAGCGATCGGCGGTGCGTGACCCTGGGAGGCGCTTGGCGGCTGCAGCGAAGCGTCGAATGCGGGCGGCGCCGGCGGGAGAACAGGCGGCGGCGGCTGCTGCGGCGACTGCTGCGGCGGCGCGTCGCCATGGGGCAAAATGGAAGGCATCGTCGGTAACACCTGGGGATGAGGCGAGCCAGTAGATGGGTCCCCAGGGCGCTGACCGGACGGCACCGTCGCTGAAAGCAGACGGGGAGCGGCAGAACCCGCGCGACGACAGAGGCGCAGCTGATTGAGATGCCGACGCACCTCACCAGAGGCCCCCAAAACCAAATACATCGCGCGGCCGAGGCAGCGAAGAATGCGCCCTGCGAGCCAACGCCGTGAACCTCGATAGGTGCGATAAAATACAACGTCGCCTGGAGCAAAAGCAGGAGTCTGCCGCTGCACAGGAACCTGATGCGGCGGATGCAGCAAAGACATCAAGGTGCGATGAGGACGACCATGCAGCAAGTCAGCCGGCGAGCGACCATCGCGGGGCTGAGAGCGATACGAAGACAAAAAGAGCAACAATGCGTCCTCCCGAGAATGCGACTCTTTCAATTTCAACATCTGTGACTTGAAAGTCCGGACCAATCGTTCAGCGGCACCGTTTGACTGAGGCGAAAACGGCGCGGATGTCAGATGTTGAATACCATTGGCCTGGCAGAATGACTGAAATTCTGCGGACATGAATTGTGGGCCATTGTCGGAAACAATAGTCTGCGGAAGACCTTCAATGCAAAAGATAGCAGACAACGCTTGGATGGTGGCGGAGGACGTCGTGGAAGACATCCGGACAACAACAGGAAAATTACTGAAGGCGTCGACCAGAACCAATCATCGAGCATTCCAGAATGGACCAGCAAAATCAATGTGCAAGCGTTGCCAAGGGGAAGTGGCTTTCGGCCATGCAAAGACTTTCCGCGGCGGTGCGGATTGTTGTTCGGCACACGCCATGCAAGAAGAACACATATTCGTAATCGCAGCATCGATTCCGAACCAAGTACAGTGCTGACGAGCAAGTTGTTTCGTTCGCACTATACCCCAATGTCCTTGGTGAAGAAGCCGTAAAACAGAGGACTGTAACGAACGTGGGACCACGACTCGGGACTGATCATTATCAGAACGCAACAACAAAACACCACGTCGAACATAAAGTCTCTCCCTGTGAGCAAAAAATCGGCGAACCAACGGATCCTCGATCCGAGACTTCGACAAAGGCCATTGCGTAGCAAAAAAACGTAAAACAGGAGCAAGGACAGGGTCAGCAGCTGTGGCTGTAGCTACACGACGAAAATCAATCGGAAACGATTCGACCACTTCATCCGTTTCCGAATCAATGAACATGCAAGCAAGTTCGGAAGAATCGAATGCTTTATCCTCAGCAACAGGCAAACGGGACAACGCATCGGCGTTTCCGTGCTTAGCAGTGGACCGATACAAGATATCGTAGCGGTACTGCGAGAGGAAAATAGACCAGCGAATGAATTTCTGCGCTGTACGCGGAGGTACAGGCTTGTTCGGATGAAAAAGCGATGTCAAAGGTTTGTGGTCTGTGATGATGGTAAAGTGACGACCATACAAGAAATCATGGAACTTAGTAACACCAAACACGAGAGCCAAAGCTTCTTTCTGTATCTGGGAATAATTTCTTTGCGCAGACGAGAGCAATTTGGACGCAAAGGCAATAGGGCGATCATGCGAGCCAACTTTGTGCGCAAGCACAGCACCGATCCCGAAATCCGATGCATCTACCATCAACAAAAGGGGTTTCTGGGGATCGAAAGGCGTGAGGCAAGTATTAGAAAGCAACGCCGATTTCAACTGGTGAAAGGCGCGTTCGCATTCCGTCGTCCAGACGAACGGAACACCTTTACGGCGTAAGCGATGAAGCGGAGCTGAAATGGAAGAGGCATTGCGCACATATTTATGATAATAGTTAATTTTACCCAACACACTCTGTAGCTGTTTCACATTGCGAGGGGAAGGCAAATCTTGTATGGCACGGAGGTGCTCCGGACTCGGATGTATGCCTTGGGCATTGATGACATGGCCCAGGTACGGTAAGTCACGAGCAAAAAACACACATTTGTCCTTCCTCAAGCGAAGACCATTTTGTCGCAAGACCTGAAATAACGTTCGTAGGTTCGCAAGATGATCTTCTTCTGTCTGTTCGGAGATCACTATATCGTCCAGATAGTTTGCTGCAGTAGGGACCGACGCACAAATAGTTTGTAAATATTGCTGAAACAATGCAGGGGCGGATGCACACCCGAACGGCAGTCTTTTGAACCTGTACAATCCAAGATGCGTGTTAACCACCAAGACGCGCTGGGATTCGTCGTCCACAGGTATTTGCAAGTACGCATCGGCTAGATCCAACTTCGAAAAATATTTTCCCGGGCACAGTTTAGCAAAAAGATCTTCCGGCCGGGGCAAAGGAAAAGTAGCAGTCACTAGTTGTGGATTCACTGTGGCCTTGAAGTCCACGCAAAGTCTCAATTTTCCGGAAGGTTTTGGCAAAATTACTAAGGGTGAGGCCCAGAGAGAAGCTTGCACACGTTCAATTACACCCTGTGATTCTAGATCGTTTAATGTTCGTGCGACCTTATCACGCAATGCGTGGGGAACATTGCGCGCTCTGAAAAATTTCGGTTGCGCGTTTACTTTCAGTTCCAAATGTGCTTCATAGTTCTTAGCGCAACCTAAGCCCGGTGCAAAAATGTCTGCAAATTCGTCACACAGACGAGAAACACTGTCTGAAGGCACAGTTTGATTCACTGATAGGACCTGATTTACAATAGACATGTTAAACAACTGAAACAAATCTAGACCAAACAAGTTCACTGCAGAAGAAAAACGAAGAACGTAAAATGACACAAGCTTTGATTGTCCCTTATATGTTGCAAGAAGAGTGCACTGTCCTAACACAGGAATTGTCTGTCCGGAATATGTAGTTAGCTTAAGATTTGCGGAATGCAACGGAGGTGCGCCCAGTTGTTTGTACGTGTCGTGATTGAGCAATGAAACTGCAGCTCCGGTATCGAGCTGGAATGGTATCACTTTGCCGTCAAAGTCTAAGTCCACAAAAAGTTTATTGTCCTGCTGACGACAAGAGCGACTGTTTTGTGCAATTTGAATAGACACTGGTACAGAATCACTTGCTAATTGACGTAATTTCCGGCGACGTCGACGCACAGTTTGTGTGGGACGAACACAGTCACTGTTAGAGAAAGTGGCACTGGACGAATCGGAATTAACTACATGAATGTCCATGGGCGAAGGTCCACGATCCTGGGTGTCCTTGGGTCGACTCCGGCGCGAAGCAGAGGGCCTGGAATGATTGTCTGATCGGAGCTTTTTCTGGCAAACACTTTGAACATGTCCTTTCCTATTGCAGAAAAAGCAAATAGCTTGGCGTGACGGGCAATGTTCACGCGAATGTCTAGTAGCACACCGCGGGCATGATTTCACTGCATTTGTGGGCTGGCGCGGCACACCTGGTTTAGAGCGCGGCGGCAGCTGCGTTTGTTTGCGCGAGGGCAGTTGACCGGGCCGCGCAGCTCACCCGGCGGGCCGGGTAATGTTACACACTGCTGGCGAAGTTTCAAAAGATTCCTGAGCACAGTCAAGTGTGTCTTGTCTATCCAATACGTCTATCACTTGTTGAAGGGAGGCATTAACTAGTTTCAAAATGTGCTCCCGTATGCGAACATCAGAAAAGTTCTGTGCAATTGCATCACATACCATTGTATCTGAATAAGAAAGGCCACAGGCACAGTCAAAGGCACAGTCCCTAGTAAGTCCTTGCAATGTTGCTACCCACTCCCTATTAGTTTGACCGGCCGTACGTTTTGTACGAAAAAACGTATACCGTTTTGCAACCACATTAACTGTTTCTTTGAAATAGGCATCTAAAGCAGACAAAATTTCCTCGTAGGACAGAGTTGCTACGTCGCGTCGGGGAAACAATTTCACTATCACACGGTAGGTGGACACACCGACACAAGAAAGCAAAAACGGCTGCCGCTCATTACCTTGAATTCTGTAGGCGGCGAGGTGGAAGGCAAACTGGCGGGACCATTCCCGCCAAGTCTCGTGGGTTTCATCAAAACTTCGAAATGGTGGTGCAACGGCAGGTTGTGGCTGCGGTACCGGTGAAGCGGCGGCGGCCGCATCGGTTTGAATGGCACGTTGACCGGACGAGCTGTCCAAGGGCATCCAATAACGCCTGCGTCTGCTGATTCTGCAAGCGATAAAATTCGGACAGTATATCTGGAGAATGTGGCGAAGCAATGACACAAATAAATCAGAGCAAAGCAAGGAGAAGAATACGATCCCATCCTCGTCGCCAATCTGTAGTGACGTAACAAGACTGTTACGCCACACTGAAGTAGCCGAAAGAAAGGCACGCGTACACACACGCCGACGGGCGTGAATTCTGGAACAGGATAACTATTGAATGGTAGCAAGAAAAGTACGTAGCTGCTTTATACTTAACTTTATTAGTTGATGACTACTGTGTTCTTCATGAGACATTTGTACTACAATTCTCAAACTATGTAAGGCTAATGGCGCCTTGCTAGGTCGTAGCCATGGACTTAGCAGAAGGCTATTCTAACTGTCTCTCGGCAAATGAGAGGAAGGCTTCGTCCGTATTGTCGCTAGCAATGTCGTCGTACAACTGGGGCGAGTGCTCGTCCGTATCTCGAGACCTGCCTTGTGGTGGCGCTAGGTCTGCGATCACACAGTGGCGACACGCGGGTCCGACATGTACTAAATGGACCGCGGCCGATTAAGCTACCACCTAGCAAGTGTGGTGTCTGGCGGTAACACCACAACCTCTATGGTAGACCATTCTATTTAGTAACAGATCACAAGCCCCTGACGTCACTGTTTCATCCGTCTAAACCAGTTCCTCAGCGGACAGCTCAGAGACTACAACGTTGGGCTCTTTTGTTATCACAATACCAGTATGAGATACTGTATCGCCCTACAGCTCAGCATGCAAACGCTGACGCGCTTTCTAGATTGCCGATTGCTGCGGATGATGTCTTCGATTCCTCTGAAGACTCTTGCCATCAGATTGACGCCGATGAGCATCAATCCCTCCGGGATTTTCCGATTGATTATCGTCAGGTGGCACGTGAGACACCTACAGATCCTCATCTGAGTTTACTATTACGTTTTGTTCAACGTGGTTGGCCGTCCAAGGTAAAGGACATATCGGATCCTGTGGTTCGTCGCTATTATCCGCAACGTCATCTGTTGTCTGTTTCACATGGAGTTTTGCTGTTACGCACCGAGAATGACCAGCTTCGTGTAGTGGTTCCCCAAGTGCTCCAATCCAAGGTCCTCGACTTGTTGCATCAAGGTCATTGGGGAGTGGTCCGCACCAAGCAGCTTGCCCGCCGTCATTGTACATGGATCGGCATTGATAAGCAGATTACGCAGATGTCTACAGATTGTTCGACGTGTGCCGAACACCAAGCTGCTCCGCCTCAACGCTATTTTGAGTGGGCACACCCTGCCGGTCCCTGGCAGCGAGTACATATTGATTTCGCTGGTCCATATTGGAATTCTCGTTGGCTCATCGTGATAGATGCATTTAGTAATCTTCCATTTGTTGTGCCCATGCAGTCTACAACGTCTGCACAAACTATACAGGCGTTGACTTCAATTTTTTGTATTGAGGGTCTTCCAGAAGTTTTAGTGTCTGACAATGGTCCACAATTTACCTCTGCTGAATTTGAAAGTTTTTGTTCTGCCAATGGCATTCGCCATGTTCTTACTCCGCCGTTCCACCCTCAATCGAATGGTGCAGCGGAATGTTTTGTACGCACATTCAAGGATCATATGGACCGCCTTCGTGCTACGCACTCTCGTCAGCAGGCCCTCATCACGTTCCTGTCGTCGTACCGGACCGCGCCACGCGACGGCCCTTCGCCTGCGGAGCTTCTCCACGGCCGTCGTCATCGCACCCTACTACGGTTGTTGCACCCCCCGGATCTACCCGCCGCTTCTGAGCATCGCACGCGTTTTCAGCGCAACGACGCCGTTTTTTTCAGAGTTTATCACGGTCGCCGTCGTTGGGAACGTGGTACCGTGATAAGTGTCCAGGGTCGCGGTTTTTATACTGTTCAAGGTGCTACTGGGGTGCACAGGAGGCATCAGAACCAGTTGCGCCGCGCTGGCCGCCCGGATTCTGCCGCTCGTTCTTTGTCCACAGATTTGGTCCGCGGCGGGTTCCAGCCGCGCCTTCCGACTTCGCTGCCGCCCCCAGGGCAGCAGCAGCAGCCGTCGCCGCTACCACGCCGACAGCCCGTCCCGTTGATGCCTCCCGCGCAGCTTCATCCGGGAGCGCCCCAGGTGGTCGCTCCGGCGCCTGCGGTCCCTCTTCAGTCGCCACCGCATTCGGAGCTGATGGACGTCGACCCCTCAGCCGGGCCGCCTTCCCAAGCGGTGGCTGTGCAGCCTGTCCTGCAGCCGCTTTCCTTGGGCACCCCCAAGGAGTCTGACACCGCAGCGCCTTGTCCGGCGCCCACTCAGCAGCCGTCGACGCAGCGTCAGGAGACGCTGCCTCTCTTCGTGGGTCCCGACGCCCCGTCGCGTCCAGTACCAGAAGCTGCGCCCATGGTCACGGGCGTGCACCCTGACCTCGGTTTTCAGTCGGTGTTTCCCGAGGCCCCGCGCAGCCAATGCTGGGGTGCGGACCGGGGACTGCCACCGACAACAGTCTCCGCCCCGGTCTCTTCTGCTACGCCTGCGGCCAGACCCCTCCCCCGCCGTCGACGCTCGCCACGTCATTATTCAACGACGGTGCGGCGATTTGGGGGGGAGGAGTGTTATGTCCTAGCCAGTAATGCCACCCGAGCCCGCTGCCAAAAGGTTGGCGGCATCAAAGTCCGGACGCCGTCCGCATAAGCAGCGCCAGCGAGACAGCAAATCGCCGCAAGTCTGCGCGCGCCACCGCTGGCTTCTGGCTTCTGGCTTCTTAAGCGCTGGAGTCGCGAGCGCTAGGACAGTTCTGTATTTGCCGCTCAGTTGTATACTCGCCACCGAATTGTGTACTTGCTAGTCAGTTGTGTGTTCATCGCAGCAGAGTTGTTGTTTGTCGTCAGCCGACGCTGACCTAACCGCTCCGACTCGAACTAGACAGATTTCTGTAGACACGGAGTTCACTACTGTGTTACTGTATCTTCATTAATAAAGATAAGTACCGACTTTTATTTAATATGAGTGTTTGGGCTTTCATCTTTCTGTTCACTGTTCCAGCGGACCGGTCGGCCCGCTATTAAAAGTGTGGCGGTGACTTCGTAAGCCGTTCTACAGCGAATTGCTCGTCGCTACGAACACCGCCACAAAAAACTGGAATTTTGGTTGCGTAGAGGACGAAATGCTAATAATTGACTATTGGACGGACCATACCATGACTCATGTAAGAACATAGTAAAATCACGTGGCTTTGTATACACTTATAAACGAACACATCGTAGAAACATGTAAGTAACTTTACAATGTACTGTAAGCAAATTTAATTAACATTCAGAAGTTAATTATACCGAATCAACATAAATATGAACTGTAGGCTCAGTGTTAACTGTTGTGAGAGGTGTTTTACTCAGAAACTTGCACTTCATTTATTTATCGGTTGTTACTGTGTGTAAAAGTAAGCGAAACTTCATTTTCTTTTTTCGTGATGATATGAAAATATTTAATACGCTGAACGAAATTTTAATAACATGCCTTCGTATTTTACAAACACTTCCTTTTTGTAACACGCAAAAGCGATTGTATTGTTTCACTCATTTTCATCACCAGAGTATCTATCCTTTATGATAAAGATTTTGGTACGTTACCTATTGACGAATAATCAGCACTGGCGGCCGAAGACTTCCGACATCAGAAGCCACCCATCATTCTGCCAACGACCTTGTCATAGTGGGCGGAGGAGCGGACAGAGGTTCAGGGCACACTCTTGTCCCAGGGATGGGCAACTGCCCCTAAAGGCGGAAGAATCAGCAATTATGAACGGCATGAGGATGCAGAAGGCAATGGAAACCACTGCATTAAAGACACGTAATGTGTAACCACAGGATATGTGTCCTATAATTGAAGATGTGTCATGATGATCTCTCCACCGGCAAAAGATTGCGGAATACTGCCCTATTCGGATCTCCTGGAGGGGACTGCCAAAGGGGAGGTTTCAATGAGAGAAACACTGAATAACCAACGAAAGGATAACGCTCTACACGTCAAAAGCGCCAACGTGGTAGGGAAAGTAGAAAATATGAAAGGGGAAATGCAAAGGCTTAAACTAGATATAGTAGGGGTCAGTGAAGTGAAGTGGAAAGAAGACAAGGATTTCTGGACAGATGACTACAGGGTAATATCAATAGCAGAAGAAGATGATATAATGGGAGTAGAAATTGTTATGAATAGGGAGGTAGCGTAGAGAATGTGTTACTGTCAACAATTCAGTGACAGGGTTGTTCTTATCAAAATCGACAGCGAACCAACGCCGACAACGATAGTTCAGGTATACATGCCTATGAAGCAAGCTGAAGATGAAGAGATGGAGAAAGTGTATGAAGATATCGAAAGGGTAATACAGTATGTAAAGGGGGATGAAAATCTAATAGTCATGCAGTTGTTGGGGAAGCAGTAGAAGAAAATGTTACAGGAGAATATGAACTTGAGATAAATAATGTGAGCGGAGAAAGACCAATTGATTTTTGTAACAAGTTTCAGCTAGTAATAGCGAATACTCTGTTCAAGAATCACAAGAGAAGGAGGAATACTTCGAAAAGGCCGAGTGATACGGGATGATGTCATTTAGACTACGTCTTGGGCAGACAGAGATTCCGAAATCAGATACTGGATTGTAAGGTGCACCAAGGAGCAGATATAGACTCAGATCACAATATACTAGTGATGAAGAGTAGACTGAAGTTTAAGACATAAGTTAGGAAGAATCAATATGCAAAGAAGTGGGATATGGAATTACTAAGGAATGACGAGAAGCTCTCTGAGGCTATAGATACTGCAATAAGGAATAGCTCAGTTCAGTTGAAGAGGAATGGACATTCCTAAAAAGGGTGATAACAGAAGTTGGAAAGGAAAACATTGATACAAAGAAGATAACTGCGAAGAAACCATGAGTAACGGAAGAAATACTTCAACTGATCAATGGAAGGAGGAAGTGCAAAAATGTTCCGAGACACTTGGGAATGGAGACATACAAGTCATTGAGGAATGAAATAAATAGGAATTGAAGGGAAGCTAAGACGAAATGGCTGCAGGGAAAAATCGAAGACATCGAAAAAGAAATGATTGTCGGAAGCACAGACTCAGCATACAGGAAAGTCAAAACAGTCTTCGGTGTCATTAAAAGCAAGGGTTGATACATTAAGAGTAGAACGAGAATTCCACTGTTAAATGCGGAGGAGACACCGGATACGTAAAAGGAATACAATGAAAGCTTCTCTGATGGGGAAGATTAGTCTGATGTGATAGAAGAAGAAACAGGAGTAGATTTAGCAGGGATAGGGGTTCCAGTACTAAAATCAGAATTAAAAAGAGCTTTGGAGGACTTAAGATTGAAAAAGGTGGAAGGGATTTATAACATTCCATAAGAATTTCTAAAATCATTGGGGTAAGTGACAACAAAACGACTGTTCACGATGGTATGTAGACTGTATGAGTCTAGCGACATACCATCTGACTTTCGGAAAAGCATCATCCACGCAATTACGAAGACGGCAAGAGCTAGCAAGAGCGAGAGTTATCGCACAATCAGCTTAACAGCACTTATATATGTTAGTTGCTTACAAGAATAATATACAGAAGAATGGAAAGGAAAACTGAGGGTGCGCTAGATGACTATCAGTTAGGCTTTAGGAAAGCTAAGGGCACGAATCAAGACACGTTCATAGGATTTGTCGAAAGAGCGTTAGACAATGTAAAATGATGCAAGACGTTCTAAATTCTGAGAAAAAGTAGTGGTAAGCTAGAGGGAAAGACGGGTCATATACAGTATGTACTAAAGCCAAGGGGGAATAGTAAGAGTGGACGACCATGAACGAATTGCTCGTATTAAAAACGGTGCGAGACAAGAATCTAGCCTTTCGACACTACTGTTCTATTTGTACATCGCGCAAGCAATGATGGAAATAAACGAAAGTTTCAGGAGTGGATTTAAAATTCAAGTTGAAAGGATATCAATGATACGATTCGCTATTGACATTGTCATCTTGAGTGAAAGTGAAGAAGAATTCCACGATCTGTTGAACTGAATAAACAGCCTAATGACGGCAGAGTATGAATTGAGAGTAAATCCAATAAAAACGAAGGTCATGAGAAATTGTAGAAATAAGGACAGCGAGTAACTTAAAATCAGGATTGATGATCACGAAGTAGATGAATTCTGTTACCTAGGCTGTAAAATAACTAATGACGGAGGACGGAGCAAGAACGACATCAAAAGCAGACTAGCAGTGACAGAAAGGGCATTCCTGACCAGGAGAATTCTACTAATATCAAATATCGGCCTTAATTTGAGGAAGAAACCGCTACGGTCGCAGGTTCGAATCCTGCCTCGGGCATGGATGTGTGTGATGTCCTTAGGTTAGTTATGTTTAAGTAGTTCTAACTTCTAGGGGACTGATGACCCATAGTGCTCAGAGCCATTTGAACCGATTTTTTGGAAAATTTGGTGGACTGGTAAGGTACGGAATGAGGAGGTTCTGGGCAGAGTCGGAGAGGAAAGCAACATGTTGAAAACACTGATAGGGAGAAGGGGCAGGTTGTTAGGACATCTGTTATGACATGCTGAATGACTTCCATGGTACTAGATGGAGCTGTAGGGGGCAAAATCGGTAGAGGAAGACAGAGATTGGAATACATCCAGCAAATAACTGAGGACATAGGTTGCAAGTGCTACACTGAGATGAAGAGGTTAGCACAGGACAGGAATTCGTGGCGGTCCGCATCAAACAAGTCAGAATATTGACAAGAAAAAAAATAAGTAATGAAACCTTTTTTGACATGAGCTTCTAGGCGTAATTCCCATCTAGATGATACTTTACATGGAGAAACTAGATTACCATTTTTAGATGTTGGAAACTGTTTTCCCGTTGTGCAATTTTGCTGTAATGACTGTTGAATACGGAAAACGATGGCATTCAAAGGAATCAAATTTGGATTCACTTATCCTTTATGAATAAAAACACATAAACGAATAATTATTCAAAAATTTCACATATCACATTGGAAAGATATTCATTCACAACTTCACTTTCAGTTATGGGTGCTACACAACTTGTTCAGAAATTCTAGTAACACTGAGAATACAACTATTTGTTCGGTTGCTGTAGTGAGCAGTTCACGGGCTCAGCCGAAAATACTGCGCAAATTTTCGAACTGCTGTATCCGTTATGTTTTACAGTTCTTGACCATAACTTGCACCACATACAGACTGCTAAATACTTAGTATGATATACTAGCCAGCATTCACCACAAGCATTTCGATATCCACATTACCATCGTAATGCTCGCTTCTCCTTATACGCCGAAACAGAGCCACAGTCAACCCAGTGAAACGAAGAACAGCTTTTTCTCAAGTAGCGTTGTTGATACAGTTGTCTGATGCACTCTAGTGTTTGCTCACTCACTTTTACAAAAGCAACCTTCCTCCATGATCCTTAGAGACAGAAATCATAACAACGATTCTGCAAGACTACAACTAATGAAAAATGCGGGATCGCATAACCTGCTTCGTGCCGCAATACTCCCGGTAACTTACATTACAGGTAATTATTCCTAACGATTTCTCTCTCTTAAAATACATAATGCGTTTTGTAATATTAATTAGTTCTTTGTTTTTCATTTTACAATGTCGCAGGTAATTATTCCTAACGATTTCTCTCTCTTAAAATACATAATGCGTTTTGTAATATTAATTAGTTCTTTGTTTTTCATTTTACAATATCGCAGCATTAAACGTTTTAACAGTTAACACATTTCGTACACAATGCAGAAAAGAATGTAGCACATATAGCGTCCCCAGCGAAATAATAATAATAAAAGACTTAAAAGACAGTATTTAAAAGAAGAGACATTTAAAAATTGGGTAATATACATTTTCTCATTTATCCGTATTATAATAATTTCTCTGTGTAAATTTCGAGGGCAAAGAAATATAACAAAATGATCTAAAGAGGCGACAAGATAAGCTCTTTTGATAATTTTTTAGTCGTCTTCACTTCTTCTCTTGTCTTGGTTGCGTGTAGACGGACATCTTGTGAGTGCTTTCAAATGTAAGCATATTTGTACTAATTAAGAAGATAATATATTGATTTAATATTATTGTTCACTTTTAATTTGTAAGAGGTGATCCCGATTTCATGTCCGCCTTCCTTTGAATTAACCTGCATTCGAGTAATTTACAGTTCAACAATCGCAGCAGGCGATGCAGCCAACGACGCCATTGCGTGGCTATATTAACTTATAAAAAATTAGCGGATGCGAAAAACTCGCCCGCTATTAACATAATATTCATTTTTCTCCACAGCCGCCCGACGTTGCAGAAAATACGTAGCTTTAAGGTTCTTATTTGAAGTACCACAGCCGAGAGCCAGAGCCAGGACTCCGACTACAATGCAATGGTTAACGGAGCTAAGAAAAAATACTCACGCGCGTGTGTGGGCCGCAATTGCAACTAACAACTAAAGATTTTTTGCTTTAAAGTGAACTGACTAGCCGAGGAAATTAATATGAAAAATTTATTGCATTGTTCAACTTATATGCTCATGTTTTAAGATCCAGCGAGTCTAACATTCATTAACGTAACAAATAATTTAAGATTAATAGTGTTAAAAAGGAGAACTTCATAAAAGCATTTAATCGTAAAACAAAATTGAATGAAATATAATTTTTATTAAGGCCCACCACGTAAGTCGGCAACAATCAACATAATAATAATATATTAAATTACGACGGCCGACCGACGCGAGATACAGTACTTCCTATTTTTGTCGCTGGGCTGATAGCACCCTCCAGAGCAGTTCTTAGTTCGGGATCTCATGCTGCTTGGTTTCATAACATTGTCGCCAGATGGAATATGCTTGCACAAAACTCACTGTAACTTTGGTCCTCGTTTTCGGAAAGAATTGTCCGAGCTAAATACGTATTACCAGCTGACGAAGTGCAAAGTGATTTTTAGGAAAACAACAATGATATTCATACGTTATTGTCACAATTTCAACATGATGCAGTCCGGATGAATTTTTTACTCGAGTACTGTTCTTAGGGAAGAAGTTTGCCTGCTTGCCACAAAATTGGAGCCCTTTTTCTGCTGCAGCCTACTGCGTGTCAACACTGAGGAGGGGAAACGCAGCGCCATCAGCGGCCCTGCAGTACTGAGCGTCTATCGGCTGGAGGGCCAAATGACGATTTCCCGGCCCGCATTGTCGGCGGCGCGTCGGCAGCTGGTGGGGGGGGGGGGGGGGGCGGGTGAGCGGTGTTGTGACCGGGTGAAGTCAGGGGACTGCCGGCGTCGGCGCTGTATCGCCGGGCCCTCAGTGCCGCCGCATTGCCGGCAAATTGGCCTCAGGGCAGAGGAGGAGGAGGTGGCGGCGGCCGGCCCCCAGAGCCGGCGCCCGAGGTCGGAGTGTCCTCAAGACCGCCTCACCACTCTCCAATACTCGCTCGCTCCACAGCTTCACTGTCCTCTTCCGTGGCACAACTGCTAACACTGTACCTTAAATGTTCGCCTTTATGGAACTACAATATGGCAATGTTAGCCATGAAATAACTTTTTCTGCTGCGAGTCACAATTTTTCTTTGTTTTTCGCATGATGAGAAAAACACACATCAAAAAGTTTTGCATCACCTCGGTTCCCAGAGTTTCGGAACCAGTACAGAAATTTGGGATAGGGATCAAAGTAAACATCATTTCCGCCCTTTTTACTCCTCATGAAAACCGTTCTTTGCATGTTGAACTACCATACAGCAAGACCTTCAGAGCTCGTGGTCCAGATTGCTGTACACACAGGTACCTCTAATATCCAGCAGCACGTCCTCTTGCATTGACGCATGCCTGTATTCATCTTGGCATACTACCCACAAGTTTATCAAGGCACTGTTGGTCCAGATTGTCCCACTCCACGACGACGATTCCTCGTAAATCCCTCAGAGTCGTTGGTGGGTCACGTCGTCCATAAACAATCCTTTTCAATCTATCCCAGGCATGTGCGATAGGGTTCACGTCTGGACAACATGCTGGCCACTCTAGTCGAGCGATGTCGTTATCCTGAAAGAAATTATTCACAAAATGTGCACGATGGGGACGCGATTTGTCGTCCATGAAGACGAATGCCTCGACAATATGCTGCCGATATTGTTGCTCTATCGATCGGAGGATGGCATTCACGTATCGTACAGCCGTTACGGCACTAAAACGCCCTGCTTAAGTCCGCAGGACAGAACAGGTAGTCGGAATTGTGGAAAGGGGCCTAAAGGGCGCTGTCAGTTACACTCAAACACATATAACTTTATTTAGTTGTCCAAACTACACAGCAAAAATTTTTGTACTTAGTTATCGGCTGAATAGGCCACACAATATTATGCCTTAGGTGCACAACCACTTAAATTTAAAAACAGCTGAAAGCCATTAACTTAACATTCAGACTCAAAACAGAATATTTAGAAGGCAAAAAGACTCACGTAAGTAAGTTCTATAGCCTGGCTGAAGGCCCAACAAATCTAACACTTGAAAAGCAAACAAGTTTAATTTAAAGACGGCTGAAGGCCCATGATTTAAGACTGCAGGTAAGATTAATTTTAAGAAAACCACAAGACAGAAGGCCTTATCTTCAATTAAGCTGAAGACCCCACACAGTCTGATACTTGAAAGACAAGATCTTTAATTTAAAAACGGCTGAAGGCTGGTTACTTAAAACAACTAAAATAAATTTTGGTAGGCACAAGGCCCAAAGCTTTATCTTTAAACAATACTTTACACAGGCTGAAGGCCCCAACAATCTAAGATTTAACTAGTAAGGAATTTAAATTTTAAAGCGGCTGAAGGCCCATTATTGAAAAACACACCTACAATAAATCTTCAAAAGGCAGAAAGCTCAAAGCTTTATTGAAAAATACTTTTAATGACGCTGAAGGCCCACACAATGCAAGACTTGACAAGTAACGAACTTTCAATTTTAAAGCGGCCGAAGACCATTATTTGAAACCCAACCAAAAGCATACAAAATCAAACCATCGGCCACAAGCCATTAAAATACACAATCAAACACCAATAAGAAAAGGCAGTACACCCAGCGGCGCTCAGAAGTTTCTGGGGGTCGGTCTGCACTTGAAGTATTAACATTTGCTTAGGGGAGACAGGTAGTCGGCCCAGCTGTATCCTATCCGCCGGCAACCTAACCACGAGAAAGTCAACGGACCCACCGACAAGACGACTTGCTTTCGACCCGACCAGTGCACAAGGAACTCCAAAGCCAAAACGTAAAGGCGTATCCGCCCACAACCAAGTATGCATAAGCTGTCAAAACTTAACACACGTGTTGAACAGTGACAAAACAGTAAGGAAAGAACACTGCCTGAATTTTACGTCAGCGGCCAGGGCAGGTAACCGGAACGCTAACGGCCACAAGGAAGAAAATTCCGCTGGTGCACTTGGACTTCAAATAACGAACATACGGTTAAACTCCACCGGATGATGGCCAAACTTTCACCAACTCGAACGCTCGCTGTTGCTCATGGGAATACTCCCCAATAGCCAACCATGAAAACCAGTGGCACAATGTGAACAGTCTGGCTTCGGTAATTAAATCACCACTCAACTTTGATGTCCTGGGTCGGTGAACCACGAACCCCGTAACAATCGGAACAGCTCCCACACACCGACACTGCGTAGAGACTGCCAGCGGGCCCGGCCCACTGCGCCGCGTGGAGATTTCCTGGCTGATTCACACCAATCGACAAACTCCTCGCACACCAGCACGGAGACAGCACAAAATTAACTGAGCAGTCGACAATACAAACTACACAAAATTTCACAAACACTAGGACGGAGAACGCAACCAATGCCAAAAGCAGTGACCGAGCAATGACACAGCCGAACCACGAGTTGAGAAACACACCGCCAACCCAGAAGCGACCGCCTAGGAAATACACGTCGCCCGGTAAGATGACCAACCGTCGATCAACCAAGACCGTCCGCAGTTCAAGTCATGTGCGCCGGCGACGGTCGGGCGAGTCATGGCTATCCAGGCCTCACTACTGCTCCAACCCGACCGACTTCCGCCGCGTCCCAACTCTATGACTGACAAGTTCGAACTGCATGCAGGCGCCTTACAACTCGCTGCCAGAACCGAACTAACTCCGAACACACGACAACCGGGAAGTAATAGCAGTCAGCAATGATAACACACCAGGGCTTACGTCGATAAGCGCCGCTGCTGCCGCTCACGGGCAGGCAAGGCGACAACTCAGTGACACCAGTAATTGATATTAACATAACGAGGTGGTAGTACAGTGAAAATCAGATGAGATATGGCGTGAACACGCACGCACGGCTCAGGCAGCTTCCATGACCACCAGCGGCGTATGTCGGCCCTCATAATGCTGCCCCAAAACAGCATGGAAAATACACTTTGCTGCACTCGCTGGACAGTATGTCTAAGGTGCTCAGCCTGACTGGGTTGTCTCTAAACACGATTCCGACGATTGTCTGGTTGAAGGCAATGCGACACTCATCGGTGAAGAGAACGTGATCCTAACCCTGGGTGGTCCATTCGGCATGTTGTTGGGCCCATATGTACCGTACTGCACGGTGTCGTAGTAGCAAAGATGGACCTCGCCGTGGACGTATGGAGTGAAGTTGCGCATCATGCAGCCTCTTGCAGACAGTTTGAGTCGTAACACGACGTCCTGTGGCTGCACTAAAATCATTATTTAACAGGGAGGCATTGCTGTCAGGGTTCCTCCGAGCCATAATCCGTACGTAGCAGTCATCCACTGCAGTAGTAGCCCTTGGGTGGCCTGAGCGAGGCGTGTCGTCGACAGTTTTTGTCTCTCTGTATCTCCTCCAAGTCCGAACAACATCGCTTTGATTCACTCCGAGACGCCTAGACGCTTCTCTTGTTGAGAGCCGCTCCCGGCACACAGTAACAATGCTGACGCGATCGAACCGCGGTATTGACCGTCTAGGCATGGTTGAACTACAGACAACACGAGCCGTGTACTTCTTTCCTGGTAGAGTGACTGGAACTGATCGGCTTTCGGACCCCCTCCACCTAATAGGCGCTGCTCATGCATGGTTGCCGGCTGGTGTGGCCGCGCGGTTCTAGGCGCTTCAGTCTGGAACCGCGTGACCGCTACGGTCGCAGGTTCGAATCCTGCCTCGGGCATCGATGTGTGTGATGTCCTTAGGTTAGTTAGTTTTAAGTAGTTCTAAGTTCTAGGGGACCGATGACCACAGATCTTAAGTCCCATAGTGCTCAGAGCCATTTGAACCATGCATGGTTGTTTACATCTTTGGGCGGGTTTAGTGACATCTCAGAACAGTCAAAGACACAGTGTCTGTGATACAATGTCCACAGACAACTTCTATGTTCTGGAGTTCTGGGAACCGTGGTGAAGCTAAACTTCTTTTGATGTGTGTAATTCACATTACTAGGAACATTAGTCGTGAGCTATACCCAAAACCACAATCCCGGTTTCTTCATGGAATCCACAGATTATCAAACAAGCACGCCATATAAAATGTACTCGCACCATGGTAACACTGGATAGGAAATAAATTTTATGATACAGATTGCAGTCGACTGAGACTTAACTGCTCCACTGGCTGACTCAGTACTGAGAAAAACAAAGGAAATGAAGTACAAGCTAGATCACGGAAGAAAAGGAGAAACAAATGTGTAGCTAACATTCCACACACTGGCTATAGTTCTACAGGGATTGGACAATAATAAGGAAACACGGCAAGAAATGTGCCCTACAACATAAATGAAGCTAGGCAACGGCTGAATGTGCCACTGTTATATTTGACCACATACCTTGTAGGGTACAAGGGCGCAGTCCATTGGCGGAGCTGTGATTTGTACTCAGGTGATTCATGTGAAAAGGCTTCAACGTGGTTATGGGCACAAGTCGGTAATTAAAAGACTCTGAATGAGGAATGGCGAGATCAGTTTTCTATGCACAAGGTGACGATTACTGAATTATATGAAAAAAAGGTCGTCCTAACGTCTGAACGGTTTGCGGTAGGATGTTCAAACTGCACGGTATGATGGTAATTAGTATGCTCATGCATGGTTTGGTTTAGTATACGAAGCCCGCTTTCATTTGAATGGGTTCGTCAATAAGCAAAATTAGCGCATTTGGGGGACTGACAATCCGCATTTCGCGATCGAAAAGTCTCTTCACCCTCAACGGGTGACTCTGTGGTATGCAGTACCTAGTCACTGAATAATCGGTGTGATATTCCTTGAAGACACGATCACTATCAAACGGTCCGTGAAGTTTTTGGAAGATGATTTCTTCCCATTATCGAGAGAGGCCCTGATTTCGACAAGATGTGGTTCACGTAAGACGGAGCTCGAGCCCATCGAAGCAGGTGTAGGTGGGGTACCCAGAGGCAACTGGCATTGGCCTCGATTGGCCACCATATTCTCCGGAATCGACCATAAGGGACTCGCAAGGCAGATTCGGTTACTATTGGTTGCCTTTTACAGTTGCACACAATTTATGTTAAACCAGTAATTCAGACTCAACAATAAATAAAAATACCAAACGTTAGTAATGAAGTGAGCCGTGCGTGGCTCGTGTTCCCGCCATCATGTATTTGACACCCTGTTTTTGACGTACTTCCATCTGACTACGTTAATTTCAATTACTACTGTCACCGAGTTGCTGCTTTGCCTGACCCTGAGCGGCGTTAGCAGCGCGTATCGATATATCCCCTCTAGTACTATCTTTGGTCAACTGCTATTACTTCCTGGTTGTCTGTCGTAGCTAGTCAGTTCAATTAGCGAGTTCACGTCAGCAGTTTGGGTCGCGAGTTCGGGCTGCCAGTCAGTTGGAACGTGTCTGGAGCCCACACTGCCAGTCGGGAGTTGCAGTGCGGCACTAGTGCAGTCGGGTTGGAGCAGCAATGAGGTCTGCATCAACATGGCTCGCCCGACCATTACCGCCACGCATCACTTGAGCCGGGCCAGGGTCTTGGTGAATCGCCAATCGGTCATGGGTCGGCTGTGTGTGTATGTTTGTGCATCGACTCCCGATTTGACTTCGTGTGTGCTTAGTTACGGTTGTGTATCGTTCAGGTCTTCGTGCAAGTGTTGTCGGGTTGTGTGTGTAGTTGGCGTTATTTCCACTGACGACGATTTTAGATGTTGTCGGCATTCTGAAGAGAGTCGGTCGGTTGTTGAGGACGAGGGAAATTCTCCGCGTGGTGTAATCGGCTGGGGCCGCTGGCAGTCCCTGCTCAGTGTCGGAATGTGTGTGGAGGTGTCCGATCGCTACGAGTTTCGTGGTTCGCCGACTCAGGACGTCAAAGTTGAGAAGTGGTTTCAACTACCTAAGCCACATCTATTCATGTTCTGGTGGTCCGCTTCCGTGGTTTGCTGTTGGGGAGGTATTCAAGTGAGAAACACCGATTGGTTCTACTGCTGAGATTTAGCCGCCGTGCGGTGCAATTAACTGTTTAGGTCGACTACGATTTGAGTGCACCAGTGGAATTTTCTGTCTTGTGGCCGTTAGTTTTCTGTTTTCAAATTCGAGTGTACCAGCGAAATTTTGTGCTTAGTGGCCGTTAGTGTCCTGGTTACCTGCCCTGGCCACTAAGGTAGTTTCAGGCAGTGTCCTTTCCTCATCTATTGTTGCTGTCCAACATGGTGTGAAATTTTGACAGCTAATACGTACTCCATTGTGGATTATCACGTTTGTATCATTGCCGGTTGGGGTTCTCATGTACTGATTGACAGGAAGCAAGCTGTTGTGTCTGTCGGTCCGTGGCTGCCCCATGGTTGGGTTCCGATGGATCAAGCATAAGTGGGCTCACCACCTGCCTCACCTAAGTGAACGAGGGCAGACCGACCTCCCTGGAGCCTTCTGAGTACCACCGGTGTTTTAACTGTCTGTTGTCAGCTATTTTAAGTTTTAGGCTTGTGGTTATTGTTTGTTTCTTAAAATTTTGCAAAATTAAATTTAACTTTCAAGCTTAAACACATCGGCCTTCTGCCTTTAAACATTATGGTACTATATTTTGAAATTTTGAAGTTTAATTGTTGCCATCAGCCATTTGTGTTGCACCTTGTATATGTTATCTTTTGGGTTTTAAATTATTTTATTGCTATCGTAATTGAATTTTTGATTTTTTTTAAGATTTCTTGTTGGCCTTTTACATTTAAAGGTCTATGGTAATATATTCTATAATGTCGGAAATTAATTGTTGTATTGATCCTTGCGTATAATGTTTTTTGAATTATTTTATTGCTATCTTAATTGGATTTTTATCTTGTTAATATTTCTTGTTGGAGGCCTTCACCCGTCAAAGAGTTGCTAAATTACAATAAATGACAGTTGGAAGCAGAAACTGACTTCAACCCTTGGCCCTTTCCACAATCTTGTTACCTGTTCTGCCCAGTGGATTTAGCGGGCGTCTCATGAAGGAACAAACAACCCTTATTAATAATAGTGTTTTCAGTGAGTTACAGTTTAGCAAATCACCATTAAATACAGATACAGCAGATAATGTTTTAAAAGCAAGCCTCTCTCATCCGGACAGAAAGCCTTACACACCATGAATGGGTATAACTTAAGAATTGTTTAAAACTCACTCCAACTTACAAATTACAGGTATTGAAATATTAAAGGCAAGTCGCCACAAACACAGCAGAAGGCATCAGACGCCAGGAATGGCAGCAAATAAGGTTTTAAAGGCTTACTGCGTAAATACAAATACCAAATCAGAATTTTAAGGCAAATGACCACAATCACGGCCGAAGGCCTTGCACAACAGGAACGGCAATAATATTAAACATTTAGAAACCTGCTGTAAAAAGCAAATACAATAGCAAAGGTAAGGTTAAATATTAGCCACTGATCAACAAACGAGTGAAATAAGATGATAGTAAACTTTGTAACACAACCCTTAACATCCACTGAAAACTACACTGCTAAATTTATTCCAGAAGGCGACCAGAAATATTAACTAGACATATGTAACCTTTAATGTAGGGATTACAAGGTATTGTAATAAATAATACAATAATAAAACAGACGGACCAATACATAAGATCCTTAAAGGATACTGAGGCAGATTATACCCGCAGAAGACGTGGGCTGAAGGAGCGTTCTACTGAACTACTGGCAACAGCCCTCCCTTTACAACACCCATGTCTTGCTAGAACCAAGGGGCCACAGACCGTGTTCAAGGAATCGACCTCTGAGGAGGTCTGGCAACAAACAGTTTCCCGAGCGGTGAGGTAGGGAACCAAGAGTTGGAGTCACTTGACAAGATGGTGACTCAGACTAGTATCAGTCTAACGCATGGCTAATGATATTCTTGCTGAAGCTACCTGACGTCGGACAAACCAAATGCAACGATGGAATAATACGCCACTGTGCTTAGAGCGCCCGGAACGAGAAAAGGATCACTACCAGCAGATTAGAAGAATCACCCACTGGCCTACAATCAAGAAAGATGTCAAAACTACATGCCTTACCGGACAGCAACGGCAAGGCGAGGAAACGTACACTGCCGTTACATAGACTAACTGCAAGGGCAGGTAACTGTGGCATTAGTGGCCACCAGGCAAGAAGAACTACCGCTGGCTGAACTTAACAAATTCTAACACGTTGAAAGCAGTAAACAGTAATAAGAAGTCGAGGAAAGCTAATCAGATCCGCTTTCCCCAAGCACTCCACTCGCTGCACTTCACCTGGACGACATTACGAGCAGCAACACGAACCCAAGTCACTGGAGAATCGTGATATATCACAATGGTGGAGGTTTCTCTTCAAAAAATGGTTCAAATGGCTCTGAGCACTATGGGACTTAACATCTATGGTCATCAGTCCCATAGAACTTAGAAGTACTTAAACCTAACTAGCCTAAGTACAGCACACAACACCCAGTCATCACGAGGCAGAGAAAATCCCTGACCCCGCCGGGAATCGAACCCGGGAACCCGGGCGTGGGAAGCGAGAACGCTACCGCACGACCACGAGCTGCGGACGGAGGTTTCTCTACCTGGATTGAAATGCACTCATCTTAAAGCTTGGTGGATCCGGTTTATGACGAGGTCGTGCACCCTCATGACCACAGCCCTTCCATCCAGCAGTCCATGCGCGTCGCCAGCGGTCCCGGCGTGTTCTGGCACTGCGCGGACCTGGCTCCTCCTGAGTCCGCAACTGCACACGCACACTCACACGACCCGGAAAAACCACGACGTCGACGCAAGGATAGGTCAATAGTTACTACATATCGACAACTGCTGCTGCTGCCACTAGCGGACAGGCCGAGCGGCGCCAGTCAACACGAGAAGACGACAAACAACCGCCACCATGCCAACTAAACGATACCGTGTGGCCTCCAAGAGAGGGCGGAAACCTACAAACAGCACCAACGCGTGCCACAGCACGGCTCAATCCCCAAAACCTTTGCTAAGCTGGAAACAAATACAGGAGGTCATCGACAGCATCGATGTTCCGACATTTCAGTGGGTCATAAAGAATTTTGCTACTCGCCTGGGCCACATCATCGCCAATGACGGCAGGCACATCGAACATGCCATAAGATATATCGAATATCTTTACTGACCTTTATATGTGCACAGCGTAGTTTGTAACTAATTTACCTTTTTTTCATATAGGTCAGTTATTGTCATCCTGTAGTTGCGAGTGCTTTACACTGATGGTACTGAAGTAATGGGATAGCGATATGCACATACACAGATGCGGGTAGTATCGTGTACACAAGGTACAAAAGCGCAGTGCTTTGGCGGAGCTACGATGTGTACTCAGGAGATTCCTCTGAAAAGATTTGGGACTCTGAATGCGGAATGGTAGCCGAAGGTAGACGCATGGGGCATTCCATTTCGGAAATCGTTAGGAAATTCAATATCCCGAGGTCCATACTGTCAACAGTGCACAACAATACGCAATTCTAGGCGTTACCTTTCACCATGGACAGCTCAGTGGCCCACAGCTTTCACTTAACGATTGACAGGAGCAGCGTTTGCGTGGAGTTGTCGCTGCTAACATAAATGCAGCACTGCGTGAAATAATCGCAGAAATCGATGTTGGACGTTCTATAATGGTGTGGGCTGGTTTACATGGGATGTGCTGGATTCTCTGGTCCAGTTAAACCTATCATTGACTGGAGATGGATATGTTCGGATACCTGAAGAGCATTTTTCGCCAGTCATGGACTTTATTTTCCTCAACAACGATGGAATCTTTATGGATGATAATGCGCCACGTCACCGAGCCACAAATGTTCGCATTGGTTTGAAAAACATTCTGGACAATTTGAGCGAATGATTTGGCCACCCAGATCTTCCGACATGAATCCTATCGAACATTTATGCGAAATAATCGACAGCTCAGTTCGTGCACAAAATCCTGCACCGGTAACACTTTCGCAATTACGGACGGCTGTAGAGGCAGCATGTCTCCATATTTATGTGGTGGACTTCCAGCGACTTGTCGAGTCCATATCACGTCGAAATGCTGCACTACGTCGGGAAAAAGGAGATCCGACACGATATTAGGAGGTACTTCATAGCTTTTATAACGTGAATGTACGTCGGAGGTCAGTGAATTAGAACGGAGGCAAATCGTCTGGGGTGTGCTTCCGTAACCAAGGTACCCGAAATGTTTGGTGTTTCACGAGGCACAGTATCGAAGTTTCGTAGCGCACACAGCGAAAGCGGAAAAACAGCGTCCGCTAAATCACAAAGCGAACGAAAGTACACTGAAAAGATAAGCATACACCTTGTGAACACCTGCTTAATAGCTTGTTTGTCGGCATCTTTGCAACGCAATATGAAATTTGTTTGTTCTATCAAAAACTGGTGAAAGGTATTCTGAGAATCCATATTCCAACATGTCAGTATTCAAACGTTTTCTGGAACCTTCTGCTACCGGACATGTCAGTATTCTGATAAAGAACAAAAAACAGAAATAAATTACTTTTCCTACAAATAATGAAAAATCAATTATCTGGTATCTGACAGTGAATTTTCAAATATACTCTAACGTTCCCCACCAGTTATACTGCAATGCTCCTGTACGCAACAGACAATTTACCTCGTCTAGCCTCTGCAACTGCGTGACCAGCAACATGCTAAAATAATTCAGAAGAAATACTGTGATCCCTGCAGAGTGCAATGCTGGGTCACAGCTACTGATGCAACTACTCTATGTTTTTTTTAATATAGAAATTGAATTATCAGGAGGGGTTTGGCCAACAAGCTTTAAGCGCTTTAAAACACGAAAAGGAACGAATAAAACCTTTTACTTTACTATATTCTGAAAGTGAACATTCATACAGTGACAAACTTTACTCAGACCTTGCTTTTCCCTAAATAGTTCGAAAACTTTAATTACTCCACAATTTCTATAATCAGTAATCACGTACCAGGTCACAACAAATATACGAATAGTACTCACAATGTACGCATACACAGAGGTGACATAATCCCTCCAGTGCGCAAGCAAACAGCAACTACGTCTATCGGAAAGGCAAATTACCAAAAAATCCTTGATTAATACCAAACTCTCCTCCGACGCTACTAGCACGGCCAGGGGAGGCTACAACCTCTACTGAGGCACGGCTTCTGTCCATGTCAGGCTGCATCCGGCTACTATCAACAATGTTCGCCCGCTACCACTCGCTACAGTAGTATCTCAGACTTAGTGTTTGTGTATGCACCCAAGAGCAGAATCAGCAGCCAACCTTAAAAAAAAATTAACGGCCAACTTCATAATATATCACTGATTCCGAGTATCAGGGATCCGAAAGTCTGAAGCTTCCTGGCAGATTAAAATTGTGTGCCGGACTGAAACTCGAATTCTGGACCTTTGCCTTTCGCGGGCAAGTGCTCTACCAATTGAGCTACCGAAGCACGACTCACGCCCCGTCCTCAAAGCTTTACTTCTGGCAGTACCTCGTCTCCTACCTTCCAAATTTTACAGAAGCTCTCCTGCGAACCTTGCACAACTAGCACTCCCGAAAGAAAGGATAGTGCGGAGACATGGCTTAGCCACAGCCTGGGGAATGTTTCCAGAATGAGAATTTCACTTCTGTAAAGTTTGGAAGAGAGGAGACGAGGTACTGGCAGAAGTAAAGCTGTGAGGACGGGGCGTGAGTCGTGCTTGGGTAGCTCAGCTGGTAAAGCACTTGCCCGCTAAAGGCAAAGGTCCCGAGTTCGAGTCTCGGTCCGGCACACATTTTTAATCTCCGAGGAAGTTTCATATCAGCACACACCCCGCTGCAGAGTGAAAATCTCATTCTGGATCCGAAAGTTTGTTGATAGGCATGTGGCATTAAACGTAAATAACGAGCCGCTGATTTGCATACACGGTGCTGGCGCCTAATAGCGACCCACAATTTACATCAGGTGAGTCTGGTGTCCCAGATACTAATGTGAATTCACTATATATCTCCTCAAACCACTGTGGCATGGTTCTGGCTCCAAAACACGAACAGTTGTACTTCTAAAAGATGACATCGCCGTCGGGGAAGACATCAAGCATGAAGGGATCCAGATGGTCGGCAGCTGTCAGTTTGTCTTCGATTACTACCTCGAGTCCCAAGCAAGAGGAGGAGACAGTCCCCAGTAGCACAATACCGGTCCTACCAGCATGCGTCAGTGGCCCGCTGCACGTTTCGAGCGACCGTGAACACGTGTGGGTGGTCTGCTGCGGAGCACGAAGTTCAGCAGTGTGCGATGACGATGTGCTCCGAAACACTTGCGCGTGCACCAGCATTGTGCTCTTTCGGTAGAGATGCCACAGATCACTATTCATCACACTTTACATAGCAGACAAGCCTCCAAACCCCACGTTCTGTGAAGATCGTGAATATCCAACCAATTAACGCGTAGTGGTAGTTTCACTGTTCTTCTCTTTTCGTAAATACGTGAAAATTCTACCAGCTTTGCCGTTTTAGAGGTGATCGTTCACAGGCTCTGGATAAAAATAATCGTCCCTTAGTCATAGTTGCTTATCTCAGTGGATTTCCTCATTTGTATTTCATACCTTCTCTAAGTCGATTCCCCTGTCGTATCTGCTCTGTTTACATATATTTGTTACCAAGTCACATGCCGACAACGCCACCAGGCTGCATCCGTCGCCGCGGAGCACAGTGATCATAATGTTTTGGCTTATCAATTTCTGTGGTACATGATCGTGACAGACGGTCATTAAATACAATTGTGACGACAAATAAGAAGCTGACAGCTGCAAAAGTCACAGCTGAAATGAATTTCGCGCTTACGAACTCTGTCAGCACACAACACGAAAGGAGCGACATCAGCAATGAATTACAGGTCAAGCTGGAATTCCGAATCCATTCATCAGTGATGCAAATGCCTATAACAGGAAACGTGGTACCGAAGCCATAATGCCAGGAATAAGGAGCAGTGGGAGAAATTCATTAAGATGGATGAGTCTTATTTCACATTTTTCCACTGGTAACAACTTCTGACCGTGTTTACCCAAACTCCCCCGAACAGGCCATGAAGGCCCAAAGGAAACCGACCGGCCGCCAGGTCATCCTGAACCACGTGCGTCACTGGATGTGGATATGCAGGAGCATTTGGTCAGCACACCGCTCTCCCGGCCGTATGTCAGTTTACGCGACCGGAGCCGCCACTTCTCAATCAAGTAGCTCCTCGGGTTGTCTCACAAAGGCTGCGGGTTTACCTCCCAAGAGTGAAATATGGCGGGAGGTCCGTCATGATATCAGCAGCCATAACGTGGCATCCCACGCGCATCACGGGTACTCTGCAAGATCGCATTACTACCAAGGATTACGTGGCTGGTCAGGACCATCCCATGTTCAGTGCTTGTTCCACAATACTGGTGCTTTGTCAGAGGTGAAAGGGTACCTTTTCACTTACCTCACATCTCTAGGACTCGTTAGCACAAGCATAAATTGTCATCTCACGTCTGACTACCACCGTCACCAAATCCTACTACTATTGAGTTTTTGAGGTCTACACTGGAGAGAAGGGTGCATGATGGCTAAAAACCCTCATTTATCACGATTTTGCAGGAAGAATTGTATAATACTCCCCTGAAAACCGTACAGAGGCAGTATTTATCTACTCAGGAGGACCGGAGTTGTTTTCAATGCCAATGGCTTTCCTACACCATATTAGGCACGTGTTGAGGTTTTGGTGTTTCCATTATTTTTTCCACACTCTGTGTGTGTCAAAAGACTGAAAATGTCTTCAAAACACAGAAACGTCCAATAAACTGCAACAGAACAGAATACGCGAGGTGCTTGTAGAGTGTCCTGCAAAATGATGGTCAGGTCCTGCAGAAAGTGTCATCACTTCTGTCTCTAAGCTGGTCGTAGGTTGTGTTCCAAAAATGAACAGCACAGAGACAGAAGTGATGACACTTTCGCAGGACCTGACCATCATTTTGCAGGACAATGCTCAAGTACGTACAGTGCAAGCTGTTACCGATACATTTGACTGATGGGGCTGCTAAGTCCTCTACCACCTACTGCACTCCCCTGACCTAAGCCCTCGTGAGTTCAACTCGATTTCTAAACTGAAGGAAACTCCTCACGGCATTCGCTTCAGAACTGCTCGAAATTCATCTGGCAATAGACGGCGCCACTCCAACGGTCAACACAACTGGCACTGCTAAGAGTACCCTACGACTTCCACATCGCTGGCAACGGGTTATACACAATGCTGGTGACTGCTTTGAAGGTCAGTAAAACTTTGAAACACATATCAATTTTGTACCAGCAGTAAACAAATAGTTGCCACTATTAAAGTTCCAACCTTCGTAGTATGGCCACGACTCACTAAAATTTTGGAATACAAACCGGGTGAATCACCTAAAACTTGCACCACTAATTTCGCGGAAATGGAAAGTGCCATTGATCTGCGATTGTCACAGAATGGATTGGTAGTCAGGAGCACGTATTTTTAGGAAATCAACAGATTGTAATAATACCTAGAAAGTATACTTCTTATGCAAAATTATGCACTTTTTAAATGGAACGACGCAGACATTAACAAGGTGAAAAGAGACAACTGACCATCACAGGTTGTGTTCAAAATAACTATTGGCAACAGCAACACACACTTCCAGTCTGGTATGGAGCTATTATTACACACATGGTAGCATTTCAGCGAATATGTCCGAGCAGGCTGCAGCAATACGTCGATGCATATCATCGGGTGTAGTTCGTATGGTCCTGTAGACCGTCTTTCAGCTTTCCTCATAGAAAAAAAGTGTACAGGCGTCATATCCGTGGAACGGGCTGGCCATGCTGCAGGTCCTTTGCATCCAGTCCAACGATCTGGAAACAATTCATGAAGGCTCACTGTAGTACTTCGTGCGCTGTAGGCTGGACAGACACTATGCTCGGCCTACAGGTTTCTCCTAGTCTGCCGCCGAAAGTACTCTGGCATCCGTGGAAGATGGCCTGTTAGAAGGCTGCGGTACTTGTGCGCCTTCATTGTTCCGGCCTAAGAGCTCTTATGGAACAGGGGTGTGGTTCGTAAGGACCTTCCAAATAGAAACAAAGGCCGAGAAGGACACTGAATGAACTTAAAACTGTTATTCAAGAATGATACGAAGAAAAATCATGATTGGTATGAGTGAACGTTATTTTATAAGAAACAAATCCGTTGTTCTTATAATCACTGTCATCCATTAAGAATAAAATAGAATTTTGGTAGTGAATGAGACTACACCGAAGCGTATCATCCACGAACTGTTTCGACGTTGCAAAAATTACGTCATTTATGTTGCAGGTTCGAATGCAGACCCTGTAGTTCGAATACAGATCTAGTTCACGACAAGTCAGATTTGTGAACAGACCAAGCGAACGCCTTGTATTGGCGGGATTGCGACTCTGGCCAATATAAGATTATTTGTTACCTGAGGTATCAAGATCTGCGGAAGACTACAAAAATAAATAGGTGCAGTGCGGCTAAAAATCGTAGAGGACTCTGAGCAAACACTACAGTCATAATTCTTCAGACTCTACAGCTTACTTCATGATGAAATGCTTCATCACAGCAACTGATGATGCCAACTTCGTCGCTTGCTGAAAAATTGTGCCCTTTGGACATCCGGTCGTTCATCCGTGAACTATTTCGACTTTACTAAAATTGTCTGTCATTTCTGTTGCAGCGATAAAATGCTGGCAGCGTAGGGCAATGTTTCAAGTGCAACATTATTTTAAAAAGAGAACAAGAGGCAATCTTAGTAACTGAGACCAGATCTTATTTGACAGGATTTCATAAGTCTCCGCTTTTCCTACATCCATCTCATTCCAGGGTTCTGGGCCAGTATGTCGACGATGTCGCGTGACGCTGATATTCGACAATTTGGCGATAAAAATAGTATCTTCTGATCAATTAGATACCTGTTCCAGGAAAGGATTACTAAAGTACTGTCACAGATGTCGTCGAGACCTTGATGTCATTAGACTGCAGTTCCACAGTCTGCATAATTTGGAACATGCCTCATTGACGTGGCTGTGGAATGAGGTATGTGTTTATACAATACGCTACTCGATGGCATCAGCGAAACAGTTTCAGTTGAGTGAGTTACACGACACAGTCCAAGGTTTAATCACATCAGATCACATTCCTCAAAAACAAATCTGTTATTTGTGCGCATGCATTGTTTGACCAGTGACCAACCAATTTTCGTCTGTTGCACACACTATAACTGTTTTAGTTTATACAGAGACAAAAGCACAACGTTTTATCAGTATCTTCACACATGGAAGCCATCACAACAGTCACGCCGTCATGTGAACAGTTCTCATCTCCTAGTCGCCGGCCATACAACTCTGTTCTTCAGTTTTGACAGTCGAAGCAGGCATTCTCATATCAAAGATACACGAAGGTGCACTGAAACGATTTCAGATAGATATGTTCGTATTGTCTGAAGTTATTGACAATTATTACTAAATATAATGAATGAAATATAATTTTTCATTTTAGCATTCGCATAGGAATAAAATTGGCGTCGGTGATGCCACACAGCTCATAAAAATTAAGAAAACGTCCCGTTTCTGAACTACTATGGGCTTCTGATGAAATAAACACTCATTAACTAACCACCTCGTTATCAGGAGAAAGAAAACTGGCGTTCTACGGATCGGAGCGTGGAATGTCAGGTCCCTTAATCGGGCAGGTAGGTTAGAAAATTTGAAAAGGGAAATGGATAGGTGAAAGTTAGATATAGTGGGAATTAGTGAAGTTCGGTGGCAGGAGGAACAAGACTTCTGGTCAGGTGACTACAGGGTTATAAACACAAAGTCAAATAGGGGTAATGCAGGAGTAGGTTTAATAATGAATAGGAAAATAGGTACGCGGGTAAGCTACTACAAACAGCTTAGTGAACGCATTATTGTGGCCAAGATAGATACGAAGCCCACACCTACTACAGTAGTACAAGTTTATATGCCAACTAGCTCTGCAGATGACCAAGAAATTGAAGAAATGTATGATGAAATAAAAGAAATTATTCAGATTGTGAAGGGAGACGAAAATTTAATAGTCATGGGTGACTGGAATTCGAGTGTAGGAAAAGGGAGGGAAGGAAACGTAGTAAGTAAGAAATGAAAGAGGAAGCCGCCTGGTAGAATTTTCCACAGAGCATAACAATCATAGCTAACACTTGGTTTAAGAATCATGATAGAAGGTTGTATACATGGAAGAACCCTGGAGATACTAAAAGGTATCAGATAGATTATATAATGGTAAGACAGAGATTTAGGAACCAGGTTTTAAATTGTAAGACATTTCCAGGGGCAGATGTGAACTCCGACCACAATCTATTGGTTATGACCTGTAGATTAAAACTGAAGAAACTGCAAAAAGGTGGAAATTTAAGGAGATGGGACCTGGATAAACTGAAAGAACCGGAGGTTGTACAGAGTTTCAGGGAGAGCATAAGGGAACAATTGACAGGAATGGGGGAAAGAAATACAGTAGAAGAAGAATGAGATCCACAGGAAGTGCAAAATGGCTACGCAGGGATGGCTAGAGGACAAATGTAAGGATGTAGAGGCTTATCTCACTAGGGGTAAGATAGATACTGCCTACAGGAAAATTAAAGAGACCTTTGGAGATAAGAGAACCACTTGTATGAACATAAAGAGCTCAGATGGAAACCCAGTTCTAAGCAAAGAAGGGAAAGCAGAAAGGTGGAAGGAGTATATAGAGGGTCTATATAAGGGCTATGTACTTGAGGACAATATTATGGAAATGGAAGAGGATGTACATGAAGATGAAATGGGAGATATGATACTGCGTGAAGAGTTTGACAGAGCACTGAAAGACCTAAGTCGAAACAAGGCCCCCGGAGTAGACAACATTCCATTGGAACTACTGACGGCCTTGGGAGAGCCAGTCCTGACAAAACTCTACCATCTGGTGAGCAAGATGTATGAAACAGGTGTAATACCCTCAGACTTCAAGAAGAATATAATAGTTCCAATCCCAAAGAAAGCAGGTGTTGACAGATGTGAGAATTACGGAACAATCAGTTTAATAAGCCACAGCTGCAAAATACTAACACGAATTCTTTACAGACGAATGGAAAAACTAGTAGAAGCCGACCTCGGGGAAGATCAGTTTGGATTCCGTAGAAATACTGGAACACGTGAGGCAATACTGACCTTACGACTTATCTTAGAAGAAAGACTAAGGAAAGGGAAACCTACGTTTCTAGCATTTGTTGACTTAGGGAAAGCTTTTGACAATGTTGACTGGAATACTCTCTTTCAAATTCTAAAGGTGGCTGGGGTAAAATACAGGGAGCGAAAGGCTATTTACAATTTGTACAGAAACCAGATGGCAGTTATAAGAGTCGAGGGACATGAAAGGGAAGCAGTGGTTGGGAAGGGAGTAAGACAGGGTTGTAGCCTCTCCCCGATGTTATTCAATCCGTATATTGAGCAAGCAGTAAAGGAAACAAAAGAAAAATTCGGAGTAGGTATTAAAATCCATGGTGAAGAAATAAAAACTTTGAGGTTCGCCGATGACATTGTAATTCTGTCAGAGACAGCAAAGGACTTGGAAGAGCAGTTGAACGGAATGGATGGTGTCTTGAAGGAAGGATATAAGATGAACATCAACAAAAGCAAAACAAGGATAATGGAATGTAGTCGAATTAAGTCGGGTGATGTTGAGGGTATTAGATTAGGAAATGAGACACTTAAAGTAGTAAAGGAGTTTTGCTATTTGGGGAGCAAAATAACTGATGATGGTCAAAGTAGAGAGGATATAAAATGTAGACTGGCAATGGCAAGGAAAGCGTTTCTGAAGAAGAGAAATTTGTTAACATCAGGTATAGATTTAAGTGTCAGGAAGTCATTTCTGAAAGTATTTGTATGGAGTGTAGCCATGTATGGAAGTGAAACATGGACGGTAAATAGTTTGGACAAGAAGAGAATAGAAGCTTTCGAAATGTGGTGCTACAGAAGAATGCTGAAGATTAGGTGGGTAGATCACATAACTAATGAGGAGGTACTGAATAGGATTGGGGAGAAGAGGAGTTTGTGGCACAACTTGACCAGAAGAAGGGATCGGTTGGTAGGACATGTTCTGAGGCATCAAGGGATCACCAATTTAGTATTGGAGGGCAGCGTGGAGGGTAAAAATCGTAGGGGGAGACCAAGAGATGAATACACTAAGCAGATTCAGAAGGATGTAGGTTGCAGTAGGTACTGGGAGATGAAGAAGCTTGCACAGGATAGAGTAGCATGGAGAGCTGCATCAAACCAGTCTCAGGACTGAAGACCAGAACAACAACAACAACTAACCACCTCGGTTAGTGGCTTAGCATCGAGTATCATGTGAATTATGTGATGTAAATGGTGTTATGGTACCTTACGATGAGCGACCGGTTTGTTTGACCTGTAGCTCTTGATGATTGTGAAATGTGATTCCTTTACAGTTGAATCATACTAAGAGTGATGGTTGAATTAGTAGCTGTGCATGAAATGTAAGAGGTAATGATTTTTCTTTACTGCAGTAATTATTAAAGTAATGCGTAGTGATTATTGGCTACAGACTTTGAAATGGAAATTATTGCTGCAAGTTGAGACTTAAATGCTAAGGGATGGGCACAAATAATACAGTATCTTAGCCGGAGACATTACAAAATATGGTCATCTTTCCCCTGACATGTACGATCGCCTCAAAACCCACGAAGAAGTTTCACTAAGTTTAAATGGACATTTAAATACCAACCCCTTGTTACTAAGGTAATGCGGCGGTCTTGGATTTTAGCATTGTCTTCTGCATAATTCGATTATAATTAATTCCGTGCAGAAAGAACATTATTTAATGTGTGGCTACTTTACGTGGACAGTGAACCACAAGTTTTGAAATAAGAGCCGACAATGTAGTTTACTATTAGCTCAACACAGGCGTAATACATAGTGCTACAGTTCTATTCTTGCTGTTATTTTTAGGGAAAGAGATAATTTATTCCTTTGCATATTACCAGAACGCCTTACTTTTGATATATTTATCTTCAGGTCTCTCAACAAGAACGTAACTAGCTCCGTGCCTCCTCGATTTACTAGTTACACTTCGTTGTCTGTGATTATTACTCTAATGCTCATTTCAGTGTTTCTCAAAGCGCTCGCTGTATCAAGACAATCTTGTTTCTTACTCCTTCATTCGTAGAAGGCGCCCTCCGTTGTAGTACTACTCCAGTATGCACTTGTTTAAGAGGTTTACTTTGTCAGCTTTTTTATTCCGTTTTTATACCAGCGTTTTATTATTTCCGTTTATTCCAGATCTATTCTATGTTTCTTCACTTACATTACTCTGTTTGAGAGTAAAATGCTTTTCTGTGATCAGTCTTGTTCACCACCCTCAGAATTCCCTACATCTGCACTTACTCGATAACTAACCGACTGTTCGTGTATGCAATATCTTTCATTTTTACGCTACAAATATATATCGTGTTAATAATAAAACATAAGCTTGCAGAATGCCAATTTCTAACTACAGCATAACATTCTTGGCATATTTCTCCTTTACTTGATACGTGAAATGTAGGAGAAATTTTCGTGTACTGGTATTCGGCAATATAAATTTGTTCCACTACAGCTGTTTCTTCCCTCCTGGTGGAGATGGGCTGCCAGAAAGAGAAATTGCCATCTGACTAATAACAGTTTTTTTTCACGTATATGTTACATTCATATATATGTTACATAATGTTGTACAGAAGAGGATGATGCTGGATTTATTTCGCTGCTAGTGTAGACGATTGCATTATTTCTGTTGTGGGTTTATGTTTCATTTTTCTTTTTTTTTGGTCAAGAGTTTCGGCTAACCGTGTCCTCTCGCTCCTTACGTCCTCAATTATTTTCTGCATACATTCCACTCTCTGCCTTCCCCTACCATTTTTACTCTCTACAGTTCCCTCTAGTATCATGGAAGATATTCAGTGATATTTCAGTACATGTCCCATCATCAAGTCCCTTCTCTCAGTGTATTGCACATGTTCCTTTCTTCGCCAATTCTGTGGAGAATCTCCTCATTCCTTATGTTACCAGTCCACTTAATTTTCAACCTCCTTCACACCTCCTTCATTATCTTACAATGACGTGCACCAATGGTAAAATGTAGATTTTTCTTGATCTGAAATACCCTCTTTGCCTGTGCTAGTCTGGTTTGTATGCCCTCCTTGCTTCATCCGTCATGGTTATTTTGTCTCCTAGGTAGCAGAGTTCTTTAACTTCGTCTACTTCATGATCATCAGTTCTGATGTTAATTTCTTTGCTGTATTCATTACTGCTACTTCTCATTACATTTAACTTCTCACAGTTTAATCTCAGTCCGTTGACTTAACTCATTAAAGTAGTCATTCCATTCAGCGGTTTCTTTAATTCTTCCCCATCTCCACTGTGGACAGCAATGTCACCAGCAAATCTTATCGTTAACTTTTAATCCCAGTCATGAATTTTTCTTCTATTGCCGTGATTGCTTCATTGAATAACAGGTGGTGGGGGGTGGGGAGGGGGGGGGGTGGGAAAGCCTTATCAATTCCTACATTCCTTTTAAAACGAGCACTTCGTTCTTGGTCTTCCTTTCTTGATGTTCCTTCTTTGTTCTTGTACATGTCGTATATTACTCGGCTTTCCCTAAAGGTTACTGCTTTTTTTTCTCAGAATCTGGAACAACTTGCACCATTTTACATTGTCAAATGCTTTTCCTGCGTCGATAAATCCTATGAGCCCGTCTTGATTTTTTTTCAGACCTACTTCCGTTATAAAGCGCAACGTCGTAAGTGTCTCACCAGTGCCAATACGTTTCCTAAAGCCAAAGTGATCGTCATCTAACAGACCTTCAATTTTTTCTTTTCTGATATTCTGTTTATTACTCTTGTTAGAAGCGTGGATGCATGAGCTATAACAATTGTTGTGTGATAGTGATTTTGCTATCTTCGGAACTGAATGGATGATATTTTCCAATAGTGGGTTTTATGTCCCCAATGTCAAAGGTTCCCCACAACAATATGATTAGTGTTTGATTTCCATGTTCCCAATGACTTTAGCAATTCCGTTGGATGTTATTTGTCGCTCCTGTCTTATCTGATGTCAAGTCATCCAGAGCTCTTAATTTCTGACGCTAATACTGGATACCCTATGTCTTTCGTACCGACTCATATTTTTCCTTTTATCACGTCTTCAGACGAGTCTTCCCCTCAAAGCACTTCAGAGTCCTCTTTCCAACTACTTGTTCTCTCCTATGCGTTTACTAATGGAATTCCTGTTGCACTCTTAATGTTAGCAGCTAAGTTTTTTGTTTCACCGTAGATTATTTTCTCTCTCCTATATGCTGAGCCAGCTCTCCAGACAACCATTCTTCTTCAGTTTCTTCACATCTTTCCTGCAACCATTTCGCGATAGTTTCCCTGAACTTTCAACTTTCTTCATTCCTAAGTTGTTCTGATACCTGAATTCCTGAACCTTCCCGAAAATGTTTGTACTTCCCTCTTTCGTCAAGGAATTGGAGTATTTTTCTTTCTTTTTCTGTTACCCAAAGTTGGTTGACAGTGAAACCTGGTTGGTACGGACTCAGAGAGCACACAGTATAAGGTTACGGCTGTGGATGAGGCCGTAAACAGTCACTGTGAGTTGCACAATCAAACACACAACATTATTCCTCTAAGAACCACTTAATTACACATTGCTTTAAAGATCACAGTTAATAATACGGCTGAAGGCCTAGTTAAAGAAAACTTGAGATGCTTTCTAGGCTGGAGGTCCAAAACCACGCCAAAAACAAGAACAGCTGAAGGCCTGGCTTAAAAAATCAAAAGCAATTAAACATAGAAGGTTAAATTTTTTTCTAAAAAACATGCAATTGAAACAATTAGCGGCTGAACGCCTACACTACACGTCTGAAGGACAACTATAATTAAAACACATTAATAAACAAGTTTTCCAAGCAAGAAATTTCTTTTTAAACTTACTACAGAAATACTGAAAGCCTAATTAAAGAAATATTAACTTATTGCATGACTGAATTCCACAAACAAATTTGAGACATCGGCTGAAGGCCTGAGCAACATGTCAGACAAACAATTTAAAATAAACCCCTACCTTCTAATAAAAAAATTTCCTCCAAAGAATACATATGGCTGAAGGCCTTATTAAAAGAGATTCACGTAAATCCTCGGCTGAAGGCCACGCATAACAACGCATCGAACAAATAACGGCTTAGGGCCTGGATTACAAACAATTTCAAATAGAACCAATTTTAAGGATTTTTGTTCTTTTTTAAAGTAAAATCAATCTTCAAAATTTTAATTTAACACGGCTGAAGGCCTTTGTGTAAAATTTAAAAACAACTGAATTAATACACTTCAAACAAAAATGAAAATCACATTCTAAAACAAACAGAACAAGTCGTGCTCAGAAGTGTTCCAAGGGTCGACCTGAGAAGGTAGCTCAAACGTAAAGAGCTGAAGTTAAGTAATCAGATGGCAACTTAAACTAGGAACGGGCCAAGGACCGATCAACAATTCGACCAATTCCCTTCTGTCCGACCAACAGCACAACGACGGAAATATCGGCCGAGGACGAGGATACGAATAGCACTACGTCTTCAGAAATTGGTGTCTAAAAACAGCCAATGGAACAATAAGCACTCTAAGCAAAATATGAACCAAACAACTTTAAAGGCTGTCGAACTACACGCCGTCCCGGACAGCATCAACACGACGAGGAAAGGCACACTGCCAGGAAAGTATGCTAACGACCAGGGCAGGTAAGTGTGGCGTTAACGGCCACAGGGCAGAAAATACCGCTGGTGCACTTCACTGGTAAGTACCAATCAATTTACTAATTATTCGCAATATAGGAAGACAGCTGCAAGATTTCGCTGACTCCAACACACCATACGTTGCTGCTAGCCCGAACGGCCCAGGGAGCAACAAGCCTCAAATGAACGAAGAGATGTCACAATAATTGAGGTTAAATAACAGGTTAACTAATCACTCAACTTCAGCGTCCAGCTTTGGTGGACAATGAACTTTTTCGCTCTCGCAGTTCACACTGCCAGCGGTCCCAGCCTGGCCTAGCTGCTCTGTCCCAACCGACTGACTCAATCCAGCATGCAGACAGCATTAAAATAACTACTCAGTCAAAACTACACAAGCTACACACGGTTCCGCTAAACACTTCCACAAACAACTCGAACAACACTAAAACCAGTCACTGTGGAACAACTAGGAGGAATCACAAGTCGACACACACAGAGAACCCAGAAGCGGTCAGCGAGCAAATAAACGTCGTCCGGTGAGACGACCGACCGAACGACCAACCATGGTCGTCCCCAGTGAAGCCATGTGTGCCGGAAACAGTCGGGTGAGTCATGGGTGTCCGGACCTCACTGCTGCTTCGTCCCCACTGAACTCCCGACACACGCGACCTGGAAATACCAATGGACGCTCCAAAGATAGTACGACAGTGCTCTTATCGATATGCGCTGCTGCTGCCACTCATTGGCAGGCAAGCCAGCAACTTAGTGACGCCGGTAAATCGAATAAGAAACGTGACGGGAGTACCGCCAAGACCAAGATGTCAAGCAATAACGACACGAACACGAGCCGCGTGCGGCTCAGACAGTTATCTTCCTCTTAGCTATGTTTGTTTCTCGAATAACTGTGATTGCCGTTTTTATAGACGTCTTCAGTGGTAGTGCCTGCCCTGGTATCCTTTATCCCTGTATTACATCCTTGGCGAATTCGGTACTGTAATATCCCAATTCCTTTCACACTGATTCATCAGGACGACTCTCTATATCTTTACCTATCAATTCAATCCCATCTAATTCTGGAATCGCTGATTGACAACGATGTAATCAAGCTGAAATAGTCCCTTGTCTTCTGCTATTTTTTAAATATATCTCCTCACATTGTGATTAGTGAACAGAGTATTCGGTATTACTATCTGAAATTTCGTACAGAACTCAATTAGTCTTTCTCCTCTCTCATTGATACTGCCAGACTTATATTGTCCCGTAACCCTTTCTTCCAATCGGTCCTCTACAACCGCGTTCCAATCCCTCACTATTATTAAAGTTTCGTCTCCCTTTACACATTGAATTTACCGTTCTCTATCCTCATATACTTTCTCCATCTTCTGGCTGCGAGGTTAGAATATACATCTAAACTATCGTTGTCAGTGTTGGCTGGCTGTTGAATCTAGAGAACAATCCTATCATTCAAATGTCCACGAGGGCTTGTCCTCTGCCCTGTTTTATCTTTTTAACGAATTCTACTTCTCTTATATTACTTTCCCCTGCTGTTGAAATTACCCTGTAGTCGTCTGACCAGAAATCTTTAACTTCTGTTTCACTACACTGAGCACCACTATATCTAGAACGCTGCTCTGCATTGTCTTTTTCATATTTTCTAGCTTTCCTGTTGATGACGAAAGAAAAATTGCCATTGGTGACACTTCAAAAATATACGTTGTTGAAGAAGAGCAACACCGAGAGTTTAACGTGATTATATGATGCAGCATTGATATTGCGAAGATAATAACGTTTTTTGAAAGTGGTGTTCGAAATGGCTCTGAGCACTATGGGACTTAACTTCTGAGGTCATCAGTCCCTTAGAACTTAGAACTGCTTAAACCTAACTAACCTAAGGACATCAAACACATCCATGCCCGAGGCATGATTCGAACCTGCGACCGTAGTGGTCGCGCGGTTCCAAACTGTAGCGCCTAGAACCGCTCGGCCACTCCGGCCGGCTTAGAAGGTGGTGTCCCACAGCTCGTAAGAATTTAAGGATCGTCAGTTTTTCGCCAAAGTGCTGATTATACAATTTCCTTATTTAATAACCACTTTCGGGCCACCTACTCTAATTAGTTTCACAAAAGAATTTAAAACATTGTACTAGACGATGTAAAGTCATTAGCGTCAAATAATAGAATGTATGAATTCGTCACTACTATCACATAATGACAAACTACATCGTTAGTCATACATTATCCCAGACAGTACACTCGCTCATGCTACATCAACTGTCAGCATTAACGCTAGGAACGGAGGGCCCCCTTTTTCTTTATTTGGTTCATCAGTCTTCTGAATAATTTTATGTGGCCTACCATGAACTTCTCTCCTCTACCAGTCTCTTCATCTCAGACTAGCATCTGAAATTTAGGTCCTCAGTTATTTGTTGTGTGTATTCTAGTCTCCTTTTTTGCAGTTTTCACCTTCAGCAGCTCCCTCTAGTGTCATGGAAGCTATTCCCTGATGTCTTAACAAATGTCCTATCATCCTGTTCCTTCCTCTTTCCAGTGTTTTCCATGTATTCTTTTCCTAGCCCATTCTCTGCAGAATCTTCTCATTTCTTATCAGCCCAACTAATTTTCAGCATTCTTCTGTAAAAGCACATAAAAAATTCGGCGATTCTCTTCTTTTTAGGTTTTCCCACAGTTCATGTTTCGCTATGATACAATGCCGTTCTACAAATGTACTATTTCAGACATTTCTTCCTCAAATTAATAGTACATAGAATGCCTCCACTCCTTAGCGTTAATGCTGACTGCCAGTGTAGCTAGAATGAGTGCAATACTTAAGCGTCCAAAGTTTTCGAGAGCAAAATTTACACCCGATTTTGTGGCTTCAACGACATCGGTGGTCAACTGTAAGTGTGTTAAATGAACATGCTGTTGTTGTGTGGACTGATGACCATAGATGTTAAGTCCCATAGTGCTCAGAGTCATTTTTTTGCTGTTGTGTTTCTCATATATGTTTGCTTTAGCAGTAGAGGCAATGTTCGAGGGTTGGAACTTAAATAGTGATACCTATTTATTCACAACCAATACAAAAGGGTTACATGTTTGCACCTGTTACTGTACTTCAAAGTAGTCACCAGCTTTGTATAGAATCCGTTGCCAGCGATATGGAAGACGTAGTATACTGTTAGCAGAGCCTGTTATGCTGCGAATGGAACGGTCTACTGCCTGTCAAATCCCTGGAACAGATCTGAAGCGAATTCCTTCATCTTCGGAATCAAATCAAAGTCACAAGAACGTAAGTGCGGGGAGTATGTTGGATGGTACAGTACTTCCCAGTTCCATCGACCGAACAGAGCAGCTACAGCTTGCGCTGAATGCTCCCGCGCATTGTCGTGCAAAATGATGGGTGCGTGAGGCAGAAAGTGTCGCCGCTTGTTTTGCAGAGCTGGTCGCAGGTGATGCTCTAAAAAGAGCAGTCGCACAAGAGAATCACCATAACATTAGACCGCTCCATTCGCACCATAAAGAGAACAGGTTCTGCTAACGGTATACTTCGCCTTCCACATCGCTGGCGATGGGTTCTACACAACGCTGACGACTACTTCGAAGGACAGTAACAGGTGTAAACCTGTAATTCTTCTGTATCGTTTGTGAATAAATAGTTGTCACTATTTAATTTCCAACCCTCGTAATACAGTCGTACAGTGGTAAGAAGGTGGTTTGGGGCAAAGCAGAACGCAGGGAGGCACGGAATGATCAACCGCGCAGCTGCCCACACAACTTGATTGTTTAGATGTGGAAGAGAACTTTTTTCATTTGCTTGAAAACCAGCTTTGAATTAAATTGGCTTAGGGCTTATGGTCAGTACGGACTAAGCTTGAGATCTGCGTAGTTCAGTTTTGGCTTGGGAGTTCACCGTTCGGAAGTAATACTAGGCAATCGGGAGCTGGCCGCAGGAATTGTGGTAGCACGCCAGCGGTCAGTTGAAATCGGCATTGCTCATTCGGTAGATCATGTGAGACTCGTGACTTACTCATTGGTAATCAGTCGAAGCCTTAGCCCATCAGTATAGGGTGGAAATGTGGATAATTGTGGTAAGATCTTATGGGACCAAACAGCTGAGGTCATCGGTCCCTAAACTTACACTCTACCTAATCTAACGTAAACTAACTTACGCTAAGGACAACACCCACACCCAGGCCCTAGGATCGAGGGTGGACTCGAACCTCCGACGAGGGAGCCGCACGGAACGTGACAAGACGCCTCAGATCGCGCGGCGGCATAGAGTGGTGTGAGAGTTTTCTGTGATAGAGGTTATTTGCGTGATGTATATCGGTACTTTAAATGTCGAGCTCTGAGTCTATTAAAGCTTAATCTGAAGGTAATTTTAAGTGATTTAATTCAATAATACTAGATTCGTTAGAAATGCTGTTGGCTTATTGTACGCTGGACAAGGTTAAATTGATCTGTTTGGTGATATTTTGTTTCGATCGGGGAGCAGACTATCCCAAAATAATGCAATCAATGTGCTGCCTAGTTCGCTCAAGGTTACTCGAGCCAAAGCTTTTGGATACATTGTGATACTGTCCTGGATTTGTGGATAGTGTGTAATATTGTAGCTCCACTGACTGGTTACGTTATTTCTTTTGACGGTCACTACGAACAGTTGGGCATACCATTATATGGTAACAGCAGTTGGTGGTTGATTTAATTTTGCAACAAGGTTTTATTTTGTCCTCACAGGAATAGAGCAAGCAATCACGGAACCATTTGATGAGGGAACACAACCGGCCCTTCCTGCTTGTATAGAATTTTACTAGTGGCTTAAATTAGCGCTTTTAGTTTGTGCGGTTTATAGTTTCAACGCATGAAGTAACCCTGTAGCGTAATCTGTTAAATGTCAGACTTTAAGTGGTGGTTTACTTTTAGTTACTTTGTTCTTATTTAGTCCTCTTGTCAGGCAGTTTCCAGCTCTCGTAACATATCAAGAGAGAGAGAGAGAGAGAGAGAGAGAGAGAGAGAGAGAGAGAGAGAGAAACACGAAGTATTAATATATTTAAACCCACCTACTGTCCGTTGATGTAAAGAAATTCAAATGAATGATTATAGAAAGCAGTAATTTTAACAACGACAATATTAGGAAAAGAAAAATTAGAGAGTTTTTCTAGAACCGTTAGAAGCTTTTCGGCTTGTGGAATAATCAAAGGTATTTAGAAGGGATTACTAAGTAACAAAAGAAATAATTTGTTGAAAAAGAGTTTAAAAATAATGTGAAATTATTCTTAAGGAAAGAGCAGGAATAATTTGAGTATTATGAAAAGGGCTTAAGATTTTCAACAGTTAACATAGACATAGTGTATAGTGTAAAGTGTTCATGGTTTCATATTTAAGTACCGATCATGTAACAACTAAAACAAAGACTACAGGTCTTCAATGTGACTCTTTAATAAGTCCAATGGCTGAAAGATGTACAGTAATATTTAGATACACTTACAGGTAGTCCGAGTACAGTGTTGCTCAGATGGGTTAGCGATTCACTTCCTTATCCAAAAATGACACAGTACAATTTCTGGCACGGTTTATGAGTGACAATGCAGTGTGTATTACTATATGACAACAGTAACGAATTGATGGATTTTATTACCTGATGATAATGATTTTATATCCCCTAATATGATATTGTATACGCTTTTATGAAACTGATAGCGGTCTGTGGACCGAAAATGGTTGTTAAACGTAGAATTTTTAGCAGCACCTGTTGATTCCATTCGAAGAATTCTTCAAAAATTTGTGTTATTCATTGAATTAGTTCCTATGGATGTTAGAGGTCACGGAGGGAATGTCTTTTGATAGAGGAGCAATCAGGATGGAAGAGGGGATGATAAGGAATGTTTAAAAACCTGTCTTCGATGAGGTCATTAGAGACGGAACACGAATTAGGAAAGGGTCGGAAAGGAAATCTGCCGTGCCATCTACGCATGAAACATCTCAACATTTTCGGTATATAACAGAAAACATAGTGATCTGGTCGCTGTTCTCTCGAATACGAGTCCAGTATTTGACCAGTATGCTGTAGTATACAGAGAAGTTGCATCATTAGAAAATTGTAGCGAAATGCAGGAAGATCTGCAGCGGATAGGCACTTGGTGCAGGGAGTGGCAACTGACCGTTAACATAGACATATGTAATGTATTGCGAATACATAGAAAGAAGGATCCTTTATTGTATGATTATATGATAGCGGATCAAACACTGGTAGCAGTTACTTCTGTAAAATATCTGGGAGTATGCGTGCGGAACGATTTGAAGTGGAATGATCATATAAAATTAATTGTAGGTAAGGCGGGTACCAAGTTGAGATTCATTGGGAGAGTCCTTAGAAAATGTAGTCCATCAACAAAGGAGGTGGCTTACAAAACACTCGTTCGACCTATACTTGAGTATTGCTCATCAGTGTGGGATCCGTACCATATCGGGTTGACGGAGGAGCTAGAGAAGATCCAAAGAAGAGCGGCGCGTTTCGTCACAGGGTTATTTGGTAACCTTGATAGCGTTACGGAGATGTATAGCAAACTCAAGTGGCGGACTCTGCATGAGAGGCGCTGTGCATCGCGGTGTAGCTTGCTCGCCAGGTTTCGAGAGGGTGTGTTTCTGGATGAGGTATCGAATATATTGCTTCCCCCTACTTATACCTCCCGAGGAGATCACGAATGTAAATTAGGGAGATTCGAGCGCGCACGGAGTCTTTCAGACAGTCGTTCTTCCCGCGAACCATACACGACTGGAACAGAAATGGGAGGCAATGACAGTGGCACGTAAAGTGCCCTCCGCCACACACCGTTGGGTGGCTTGCGGAGTATAAATGTAGATGTAGATGTAGATCTGTGTCAATTACCTCGGTAGGATGAATCGGGTAGTGATTTAAGGAAAGGAGGAAAAATGTTGAAGTTGGGGTGTGTGGGGGGGGGGGGGGAGAGGGGGGAGGGGTAAGGAGCAACGATTTTGTTGTTTTCGTGGTCTTCAGTCCGAAGACTGGTTTAAGGCAGCCTTCCATGCTACTCTTTTACATGGACGTCTGTTCGTCTCCGAATAACTACTGCAACTTAGAGCCTTCTAAATCTACTTACTGTATTCATCTCTTGATCTCCGATTTTTACTTCACACACTTTCGTCCAGTACTTAATTAGTGATCCATGACGTCATCTCAAGCGATCTCTTCTTCTGGTCAGGTTGTGCTACAAATTTCTTTTTCCCCAATTCTATTGAGTACCTACTCAATAGTTACATGATTTACCCATCTAATCTTCAGCTTTCTTCTGTAGCACCATATTTCAAAACCATTTATCCTCCTTGTTTGAACAGTTGATGGCACTATTTCCCTTCCATCCTACACTTCATTTTTAGAAATGAGTTCATGACACAAAAATCTATATTCGATTGTCAACAAATTTCTTTTCTTCAGAAGCGCTTTCATTGTCATTGCCAGTATATATTTTATATCCTCTCCACTTCGGCCATCATCAGTTAATTTCCTGCCCAAATAACAAAAATCATCGACTGCTTTAAGGCGTCGTTTCTCAATCCAACTCCTTCAGCAACACCTGATGTAATTCGATAACATTCCGTTATTCAAAAATGGTTCAAATAGCTGTGAGCACTATGGGACTTAACATCTCAGGTCATCAGTCCTAGAACTTAGAACTACTTAAACCTAACTAATCTAAGGACATCACACACATTCATGCCCGATGCATGATTCGAACCTGCGACCGTAGCGGTCGCGCGGTCCCAGACTGAAGCGCCTAGAACCGCTCGGCCACAACGGCCAGCATTCCGTTATTGTTGTTCCGCTTTTGTTCATGTTCATCTTATACCCTACTTTCAACTACTCTTACTGGTCTTTTGCTACCTCTAACACAATTGAAATGGAATCAGCCAAACTCAAGGTGTTCATAGCTTCTCCCTGAATCTATATTTCTACTTTAAACTATTATCTGTTTTCCATTACTGCTTGCGTAATGTACAGACTGAATTATAGCTTCCAAATAACTGCTTCCCTTTCAAGCCCCTCGATTATTATAACAGTAGTCTGGTTTCTATACAAGTAAAATGTCTTTCGCTCTCGTATTTTAAATCTGCTACATTTCTCGGAAACGTAAACTAAACTTCTTCATCTGTAAAGAATTCGTATTAGCATTTTGCAACCATAGCTTATTAAACTGACAGTTCCGTAATATTCCTACCTGTCAGCACCAGCTTTCTTTGGAATGGAAATTACTACATTCTTCTTGAAGTGTGATGATATTTCGCCTGACTCATACTTCTCGCACACCAGATGGAACAGCTTTGTGAGGGCTGACTCTCTTAAAGCTACCAGTAGTTCTGATGGAATGTCATCTACTGCCAGGGCCTTGTTTCGACTTTGGTCAAATTCTTCTTGCAGTGTCATATCTCCATTTCATCTTCACCTACATCTTCTTCGTGGGAAGGCGGGTTAGTAATTATTACAATCAGTCATAAATGTTGGGAAATCATAGAACGTTGAAATATTGTTTGCCGTCTTTTACGAGGGCCTGGAAACTATTTCTGTGGTCAGCCAGAAAGCGGTGGAGAACATACTGACCATAGTTCCCAGTTTGCAAGTCCACATTCTTGTCCAGCCCACTGAAAGAAATGTTTCTATTCTCTATTTGCTCAGTGGGATCAGAATTATCATTATATGAAAGATTTTGAGTTCTAATTGATAGATATATTTAGTAAAGTTTCGTTATGTAAATACTAATAATAAATCACTCTCTCCTAAAGAGCACTATGAGCAGCTCAGAGGCGACCTCTGCGGTAATTTCCTATTAAATTGTCTTTCCCCCTATCTTCTGATAATCAGAATACTTTCACGCTACAAAAGTGGAAAATAATTGTCACCACTAGCCACGAGTGTTTGTTAACATTACGGACGACACACTAACAGTTACTTCTGTGAAACCTAAGTGATACAGGATGGTGTACAGTCCTCGCGATTTCTCTTCCTGTTTGTACCGAAAATATGAGTTTAGTTGCGGTCCGTCTGTGACGCCATCCAAGGCATCGCGTACTCCGGCGTTAGACACGGATATTACGATGTCTGAGTGCGAAGTGTAGTCTTGCCTTTCGGTCTGTATTTATACACTCCTGGAAATTGAAATAAGAACACCGTGAATTCATTGTCCCAGGAAGGGGAAACTTTATTGACACATTCCTGGGGTCAGATACATCACATGATCACACTGACAGAACCACAGGCACATAGACACAGGCAACAGAGCATGCACAATGTCGGCTCTAGTACAGTGTATATCCACCTTTCTCAGCAATGCAGGCTGCTATTCTCCCATGGAGACGATCGTAGGGATGTTGGATGTAGTCCTGTGGAACGGCTTGCCATGCCATTTCCACCTGGCGCCTCAGTTGGACCAGCGTTCGTGCTGGACGTGCAGACCGCGTGAGACGACGCTTCATCCAGTCCCAAACATGCTCAATGGGGGACAGATCCGGAGATCTTGCTGGCCAGGGTAGTTGACTTACACCTTCTAGAGCACGTTGGGTGGCACGGGATACATGCGGACGTGCATTGTCCTGTTGGAACAGCTAGTTCCCTTGGCGGTCTAGGAATGGTAGAACGATGGGTTCGATGACGGTTTGGATGTACCGTGCACTATTCAGTGTCCCCTCGACGATCACCAGTGGTGTACGGCCAGCTTAGGAGATCGCTCCCCACACCATGATGCCGGGTGTTGGCCCTGTGTGCCTCGGTCGTATGCAGTCCTGATTGTGGCGCTCACCTGCACGGTGCCAAACACGCATACGACCATCATTGGCACCAAGGCAGAAGCGACTCTCATCGCTGAAGACGACACGTCTCCATTCGTCCCTCCATTCACGCCTGTCGCGACACCACTGGAGGCGGCCTGCACGATGTTGGGGCGTGAGCGGAAGACGGCCTAACGGTGTGTGGGACCGTAGCCCAGCTTCATGGAGACGGTTGCGAATGGTCCTCGCCGATACCCCAGGAGCAACAGTGTCCCTAATTTGCTGGGAAGTGGCGGTGCGGTCCCCTACGGCACTGCGTAGGATCCTACGGTCTTGGCGTGCATCCGTGCGTCGCTGCGGTCCGGTCCCAAGTCGACGGGCACGTGCACCTTTCGCCGACCACTGGCGACAACATCGATGTACTGTGGAGACCTCACGCCCCACGTGTTGAGCAATTCGGCGGTACGTCCACCCGGCCTCCCGCATGCCCACTATACGCCCTCGCTCAAAGTCCGTCAACTGCACATACGGTTCACGTCCACGCTGTCGCGGCATGCTACCAGTGTTAAAGACTGCGATGGAGCTCCGTATGCCACGGCAAACTGGCTGACACTGACGGCGGCGGTGCACAAATGCCGCGCAGCTAGCGCCATTCGACGGCCAACACCGCGGTTCCTGGTGTGTCCGCTGTGCCGTGCGTGTGATCATTGCTTGTACAGCCCTCTCGCAGTGTCCGGAGCAAGTATGGTGGGTCTGACACACCGGTGTCAATGTGTTCTTTTTTCCACTTCCAGGAGTGTATATGGGCGCAGCCTACAGCCAATGAAACATCTGCTGTTATGCGCTCTATGCCCACGGTAGCAGCCACTAAACGGCCGCTTTCTCATACCACAATATTTTATAACACAGTTGTGGATCAAATTATAATCTTCCTAATTTTTGTATGAATGTACTTAAGGTGGATAAAATGACAGAAAAAGTTTTAGCTCAGCTGCGTATAAACTTTGCCCTTTAGATTTTTTAGATCAGAACTGACAGTAGAACATGAACTCTGAACTCAAACTTTAAGAGACCTCGTATTTGTTATTATTCACATCCAGGCCTTGAAACTTGCTATACCTCTATTATTTAATAGGTTTCATCATTTTCTCCAATCAGAACTTTCTAGCATTGATATAACAGATAGTTAGTCAACTACAAATAATGATGTTTTTGGTCCAAATTTCGTTTTCAGCAAATTATTCAAAAACTATTAGAGGTAGCTTAATGGGGTTACATAATTAATGCTTTTATACTAAACTTAACCTTCATACAAATTTTCATACTTAGAAGTCTAATAATTAGCGCCCTCAATTCAGACCAAAATTTTCCTTTAATCACGTTGAGACTTGTACCAGTTAATTTTGACATGTCACCTGCACATTATGACTAATGATTTAAAAAAAAATCTCACGGGATAGATAAGGATGTGAACTGTGCGGCTGCCGCGATTGAAATGAGCCACCAGCTGACTCTAACGCGCGAGTTAGTTGATTATAGCTTAAAAAAGGGACCGGGCAACAACACGGGCTCTAGATTTACTAAGCCCGTGTTGCCCGAAAATCATTTTATGCTATTAGGTTTTATTACAACTGTGGGTTGCAGGGGTTACGACCTCTGGGGATGGTGGGTGGGTATTTTCTGTTCTTAGGCTTTTATTCTTGTTATGATTCTTTTCCTCTTATACTTCTTATCATTCTTCTCGTCTTATGGTAATGTATATTTTCTGTTCTTAGCCTTTTATACTTGTTATTATTCTTCTCGTCTTATGGTACTTTTCTTATGTTATTTAATTTCTTATCAGTAATTGTTATCTTGTTTATTGTTATTAAAGAAGACTACACATTGATCTTGCCAAAAGCCGAGAAGCGATTCTTCTTAGTGTTGTAGCTCTCTGTGGCAGTCTGGGATGCACCTCTGGGGCACTCTGGGATGCTCCCTGGGACATCACAGTACTTAAATAAATCATTAAATAATTCTTTGTTGGGTGGTATTAGGTGTGGGGATGGTGGGTGGGCACTTCTGTCTGATCACTGGACTTAGAGTATTCAGCTCTGGCTGAGCGCCTCCGGCACCGCTATATATATTTACTTAGCCCGTGTTGCTGTAACTGCGGTTTTGCTACTTCCGGTTGCGCAAGATAAGAGCACCACTTTTTTCTTAACGATGTATTTAGGGAAAATATTAATCTGATCAGAGGTTTTACAGTTTGAACATTGTTACACTAAAGAATATTCTGACAAAGTTCGGGAAAGCAACTTTAACTTTCAATTCCATTCTTAATTATGGTGCAATACTTGTGTGCTACGCACAGACACGCCATGGCGACGTGGCGCTACTAGCAATGAACTGGCTTAAGTCCCAGCACATTCGCTCACCTCTGTCTCTCTCAAATGATAAAGCTCTTGTTTTGCCACATCTCCATTTCTGTAATATTGCCCTCAAGTAAATTTCCCCGTAAAGGCCCTCCTTATACCCCTTTCACATTTCATCTTTCCTTTCTTTGCTTAAGACTGGTTTTCCATATGAGCTGCAGATATTCATACAGCTGATTCTCTTTGCTCCAAAGGCCTCTTTAAATTCTCTTTTGGCGTTTTCTATCGTCACCCTAGTGATATATACTTCTAAACTCCACCTCTAGCCATTCCGACTTAGCCATTTCGCACTTCTTGCCTATTTCGATCTTTAGTCGTTTGTATTCACTTTCACCTCCTCCATTTACTGCATCTTCATGCTTTCTTCTTTCATCAGTTAAATTCAGTACATCCTGTGTTATTCAAGGAGCAGTACTAGGCCTTGTTTATTTAAATACTGCGTCTTCTACCCCTCGTTGTTTCATCTCCCAAAGCTACCCATTCGTGCTCTACTGTATTCCTAATGCTCCTTTTGAAACTCTTAACAGACTCGGTTCTTTCAACTTAGCGAGGTCTCATATCCTATATTTCCTACTTTTTTGGAATGTCTTCAGTTCTAATCTTCAGTTCGTCTGCAATTCAAACCACCCAAGTGGCTTGTAGTGAAATTGCGTGCTTATGGAATTTGTTCTCGTTTATGTGATTGGATTCGTCATCTCCTGACAGATAAGTCACGGCTCGTTGTAACTTATGGAAAGTCACTGTGTAAAACTGAACTGAGTTCTGGCGTTCCTCAAGATAGTGTTACAGGTCATTTGCGGTTCCTCATCAGTAAACGATTTAGGAGACAATCTAAGCAGCCGTCTTAAGTTGTTTGCAGATGACGCTGTCGTTTATCGATTAGTAAAGTAATAAGAAGAGCAAAACAAATTGCAAAACGATTTATAAAAGATATCTGTTTGGTGCGTAAATTGGTAAGTGACCCTAAATAAAGAAAATATTGTGGTCATCCACATGAGCGCTAAAAGGGATCTGTTAAACTTCGGTTACACGATAAATCAGTCAAATCTAAAGGCCGTAAATTCAATTAAATGCCTAGGAATTACGATTACGAACAACTTAAGTGGAAGAAACATTTAGAAAGTGATGATAACCAAATACTGCTTTTTATTGGCAGGACACTTAGAAAACGTGACAGATCTACTAAAGAGACTGCCTACACAACGCTCGTCTGTCCTCTTTTAGAACACTGCTGTGCGGTGTGAGGTAACGGACGAGTTGTGGCCCCCTGGAAATGTTCAGAGTTGGCGAGGCCGCACGGGCCGCTCGGCAAGCCGGGTCTCGTCAGGTGCCGAGCAGTGGCCGCAACAAGTGAGGTAGGCCCAGCGCGTGGTCCAGGCCGACCGCCAGCCTGGGATATTCGTGTTGGCACTGTGTCGAGAAAGGTGCTTTGTGTATATGAAGGAGATTTGTATGTCGGGAGTGGCAATGATGGCGGACTTTGTGAAACCACAATGGCAGACATAATCATCTTGTGCTGCAGTTCTACTTGTTGTGTCCGTGCTTGCTACGAAAATGGGATGAGAGGTTCCGCCTTATGCAGGAAATCTTTTTAGTTTTGATTCACCCATACATGTTACCGTACTTTGTGCTATCGTCAGTGGGCTCAATTTTTATTTTTAACTGTAAAATTGTTGTTACATATTAACATTTGTCTTGTTTACATTATTATGTAGAAGTTCCATCTATAGCTGAATTGGCGAAAAGTGGATGTAAACTTTAGTTAACATACCTTACATGATGTTATTGTCCATTTATTTTGGTAGCTATTCTGCTACACAATATACAACTTGTCATCTGCAAACAGCAAAACGTAATTCCTTTTTCTGTTTGTTATGCATTTACGAACGGAAATGAGTCTGTATCACGTTTTTGTGAGTGTAACGTACAGTTTTGAAGTTGTGGTGCGTTCTCCTGTGTTGTTGGCGAAGTAAATAGGCTTACTTCTTAACCTATGTTCGCTTGGCACTGCACTTTTGTTTGTTTTCTCAAAACATAGGCGGAGTTTTCGCTGCCATTACGTGTTTTTGTGGCTGTGTGGTGGTCATTTGTTTCGTAGCGTGTTTTTCTGGGTGAGCCGAGCGAGTTTGAATTATATTTGGCGTCAGTGGTGTATGGTTTGTGTGGGTTTGCGTGTGTGTGTTGAGTACTGGGGCAGGGAGTGAGAGAGAGAGAGAGGGAGAGAGAGAGAGAAAGAGAGAGACATAGAGAGATAGATAAATAGAGAGAGAGTGACATATAGGGAGAGAGAGAGAGAGAGAGAGACAGAGAGAGAGAGAGAGAGAGAGAGAGAGGCAGGGAGGGAGGGAGAGGTGGAATGATATTTTTATCCACGAGTAGTTTTGGTGTGGGTGTTATTTGTATAGTTCTTCTATTGTGGTGAAGAGGGTTTTGTTGCACAGTGATGTGTATTCATTGCGTATTATCTTTCCTTGGGCTATTGATTTTTGGATGTAATAGTTTTCTTCTATAGTTAATTTTTCGTATAGGCTGCTACTAGTTTTTAGGATGTGTAAGTCAGTTTCAATGGTTGTTGGATGGTGATTGTGTGCTACCAGGTGGTCTGAGTGAGAGCTATTGCTTTTCAGTGCTCTGAGGTGTTCCGTATACCTGATTCTGAAATTCCTACTTGTTTGGCCCACGTATACTGATTCACAGCAGTTGCAAATAAGTTGGTAAATACCGGACTGGCTGTATTTGTCAGTGTTGGTGCTATTTCTTCCACGTCTGCTTTGTATTGTGGTACAAATGGTTCAAATGGCTCTGAGCACTATGGGACTTAACATCTGTGGTCATCAGTCCCCTAGAACTTAAAACTACTTGAACCTAACTAACCTAAGGACATCACACACGTCCATGCCCGAGGCAGGATTCGAACCTGCGACCGTAGCAGTCGCGCGGTTCCGGACCGAGCGCCTAGAACCGCGAGACCACCGCGCTATGTATTGTGTTGTTGGTTCTGTATGTGATCTTGAGACCTTATTTCTTGGGTATATTACCTACGCTGTGTGTGACTTTGTAGTTGTAAGTCATTATGTGCCATTTGTTACTTACTGTCTGCTGACTTCTTGTGTTTTGTGTTATGTTTGTTTGTGTGTGTGTGTTTCATGGTTGTGTGTTGTTTGTTTTTGTATTTTTGGTTTATTTTGTCTACTCTTTTGCACCATATCCATTCTTCTGAGCAATTTGTTTTATTGTGTTTAGTTCTTATGAGTAATCATGTTTGTTCAAGGATATTTTGTTCAGCCTGTGAAGTAAATATCTGAAGCTGGCTTCTTTGTGAGTTATGGGATGATTGAATTGGTTATGAATAATGGTACTGGTGATTGTGGGTTTCCTGTAGATTGTAAATTCATGTGGCAGACATTTCACAGTTCATGTAGAAATTAATGGTATCCAGAGGACTCATGATGCCTCAAAAAGAAACATGTACATTACCATTATTTGCACGATGATTCTGATGGTGTAATCAGATTTTCAGTTTCTTTGTTACTGTAATGTTCAGTATCTGACTGTAAATTATACAAGTAACACCTAGCAACGAATTTCCAAAATCTAAACGGTTCATACGATTTTGTCGATCGACGTGTCATTAGAAAGCTATTAGTGTAACCTTAATTGGGACGAATTATAGGCATGTAACTTGAATAGTACATGAGTTATTGGAAGTCATAGCCAATCATCATTGATCATGGCAGGCCATGACTACTCCACAGTTACACGAAAAAAAAAACGTAGCAGCATACTTATAAATACATATTTATTCGTCTATGTCTTTGTTTATATCTGATATACCTATTCATGAAGAAATTAGTCAAATATTTACTGTGTTTTAGAAAGCACAGAGACGTTAGGCCACTGGCCTACTTTTGCTTCTATTCCTTTGATATATGTTTATGTATTTGATAATGTGTGCTAGAGCGTGTTTATGGTCCAGCAATAGGAATATTTACTTAATTTCAAGTTAATTAAATGTAAATCCAGTATTTCGTGTGTGTTTCAATATGTTTGTGAGTGTGCATTGGTTTGGAGACATGGCGGGAGCACTCTAGCCAATCACAGCGCTCGTTGCTACGGTAGGTGACTACCGAAGTCAATGGAGAGATTGTATGGAAGTGGGGGAGGAGCATCGGGTCGCACAGTACACGAGAGGGAGTGCAGGACGTGAAGGCGCGACGGACGGTCGCAGGAAATACTCGGAGAGTGTTGAGCAGATTTTGCGCGTGGTCGCGTGAGATAGAAATAGTTTGTAGTGCCGACAGGCGTACTAGTGAGATTACAGTGGCTTCTGCAGTGAAGACGTAGTATACGTTTAGAAGTGAATACATCGCGAGCTATGTTGTTGCTCATAACTAATTACGTGAAGTAGGAATCTATTGTTTCCTGTTATTCAATTTATATTTTAATTAATTGCTGGACCATCGACACCAATAAGCGTTTTGCAGTAATAAATGGCTTTCTTAAAGGTACTTCTGTCATAGTACTCATCATCTACAGGCGTTAAAGTAGTACCTGCAAATTTTGTTTAATTGCAATCTTTCATTTATAAATTTCTATGTTACATTCAAAATTTGCAATAGCCGAGTGGTAGCAACCTTCGACCATTCGATTCATGTGTGTATTCATATTGTATACTGTAGACTGAACTGTGTTTGGTTTGTAATGCGGCAACTACGTATCCCAGCCCCTAGACAACAAAAAAAGCCAAAACTTTAAATATTTCAACACTGAGTTTGATGGTACATAGTTGAGGGCCACCAATAATGTATTTTGAGAGCCCGCAGGGGTATGAGATACGTAACAGATAGGACTGACCGAGTACAAAGAGAAACTTCAATGAAAGGCAGCACGTTTCTCATTATCGGGAAATAGGAGAGACAGTGACACTGATATGATGCAGAATTTGAGGTTGACATAACTAAAACAAAGGCATTTTACTCTGCAGCGCAATCTTCTCACGAAATTTCAGTAACCAACTTTCTCCTCCGAATCTCCGAATCCGGAAATATATTGTTGACGGCGACATAGAGAAGGAGAAACGATCGCCATAATAAAATAAGATATAGGTGTTCGTTTTTTCCGAGCGCCACAGGAGATTGGAATAACAGGAAATTATTGTGAAGATTGTTCGATGAACACTCCACCGGGCACTTTTATGGGATTTGCAGATTATCCATGTAGATGTAGATGTACATGAATAAACTGTGTACAGAATCCAAATCTTCCGCTGCAATTGTCTTACGACATAAAATCCAGTTCCGAAACCTTTATCTTACCATTACATAATCAGTCTGAAAGCTTTCAGTGTCTCCAGGTCTCGGAGGACCGACACGCTCGCGAAGTATCGAGGAAAAAGAACAGGGTGTATAATCAATTTGATTTGGTTCATTTGTGAAGTGACGCTTTTAATCAAGCGCAGTTCATAACGAAGATGACAAAAGGCTTGAATGACAAGTGCTGGGGTTGTTTCATAAAATGATGTGAACGCTGTTTCAGAAGTTGATAATATCAGTCAATCACCTACAAGTAAGTCGAAGATTTTGGGTCCATAGTCACTCCTTCAGAGTGATGCAGCCTATATGATTACCACACATAGTGGGCGATACAGATGGTTCGAGGGCAAGAAAACCGTTGGCCATTACTGAGGTTGGAGCAAACCTCAAACACCAGTTTCCGTCAAAAATTGGATTCGAGAGTCTGCAAGTAACTTTAATACGTCCTATTTATTAATGGCAACCGTGGTCTAGGAGTTGCGTCTTTGATTCACAATCAAACACGTCTTCGGTCCCGGCTTCGATCCCCGCCACTACCTAAATTTTGATAAATAATCTGCATTGGCGGCCGAAGACTTTCGGCATAAGAAGTCAGCATCATTCTGCCAACGGCCTTGTCAAAGAGGACGGAGGAGCGGATAGAGGTTCGGGGCACTCTCTTGTCCTAGGGGTGGGAAATTGCCCCTAAAGGCGGAAGAATCAGCAATGATCAACGACATGAGGATGCAGAAGGCAATGGAAACCACTGCATTAAAGACACGTAACGTGTATCCACAGGACATGTGGCCTGTAATTGAAGAAGTGTCATGATGATCTCTCCATTGGCAAAAGACTCCGGAATAGTTCCCCATTCGGATCTCCGGGAGGGGACTGCCTAGGGGGAGGTTACCATGAGAGAGAGATTGAATAATCAACGAAAGGATAACGTTCTACGAGTCGGGGCGTGGAATGTCAGAAGCTTGAACGTGGTAGGGAAACTAGAAAATCTGAAAAGGGAAATGCAAAGGCTCAATCTAGATATACTAGGGGTCAGTGAAGTGAAGTGGAAGGAAGACAAGGATTTCTGGTCAGATGAGTATCGGGTAATATCAACAGCAGCAGAAAATGGTATAACAGGTGTAGGATTCGTTATGAATAGGAAGGTAGGGCAGAGGGTGTTCTAATCAGAATCGACAGCAGACCAACACCGACAACGATAGTTCAGGTATACATGCCGACGTCGCAAGCTGAAGATGAACAGATAAAGAAAGTGTATGAGGATATTGAAAGGGTAATGCAGTATGTAAAGGGGGACGAAAATCTAATAGTCATGGGCGACTGGAATGCAGTTGTAGAGGAAGGAGTAGAAGAAAAGGAGAATATGGGCTTGGGACAAGGAATGAGAGAGGAGAAAGACTAATTGAATTCTGTAACAAGTTTCAGCTAGTAATAGCGAATACCCTGTTCAAGAATCACAAGAGGAGGAGGTATACTTAGAAAAGGCCGGGAGATACGGGAAGATTTCAATTAGATTACATCATGGTCAGACAGAAATTCCGAAATCAGACACTGGATTGTAAGGCGTACCCAGGAGCAGATATAGACTCAGATCACAATATAGTAGTGATGAAGAGTAGGCTGAAGTTCAAGACATTAGTGAGGAAGAATCAATACGCAAAGAAGTGGGATACGGAAGTACTAAGGAATGACGAGATACGTTTGAAGTTCTCTAACGCTATAGATACAGCAATAAGGAATAGCGCAGTAGGCAGTACAGTTGAAGAGGAATGGACATCTCTAAAAAGGGCCATCACAGAAGTTGGGATGGAAAACATGGGTACAAAGAAGGTAGCTGCGAAGAAACCATGGGTAACAGAAGAAATACTTCAGTTGATTGATGAAAGGAGGAAGTACAAACATGTTCCGGAAAAATCAGGAATACAGAAATACAAGTCGCTGAGGAATGAAATAAATAGGAAATGCAGGGAAGCTAAGACGAAGTGGCTGCAGGAAAAATGTGAAGACATCGAAAAAGATATGATTGTCAGGACAGACTCAGCATACAGGAAAGTCAAAACAACCTTTGGTGACATTAAAAGCGACGGTGGTAACATTAAGAGTGCAACGGGAATTCAACTGTTAAATGCAGAGGAGAGAGCAGATAGGTGGAAAGAATACATTGAAAGCCTCTACGAGGGTGAAGATTTGTCTGATGTGATAGAAGAAGAAAAGGAGTCGATTTAGAAGAGGTAGGGGATCCAGTATTAGAATCGGAATTTAAAAGAGTTTTGGAGGACTTATGGTCAAATAAGGCAGAAGGGATAGATAACATTCCATCAGAATTTCTAAACTCAAGGGGGGAAGTGGCAACAAAACGACTATTCACGTTGGTGTGTAGAATATATGAGTCTGGCGACACACCAACCGACTTTCGGAAAAGCATCATCCACACAATTCCAAAGACGGCAAGAGCTGACAAGTGCGAGAATTATCGCACAATCAGCTTAACAGCTCATGCATCGAAGCTGCTTACAAGAATAATATACAGAGGAATGGAAAAGAAAATTGAGAATGCGCTAGGTGACGATCAGTTTCGCTTTAGGAAAAGTAAAGGGACGAGAGAGGCAATTCTGACGTTACGGCTAATAATGGAAGCAAGGATAAAGAAAAATCAAGACACTTTCATAGGATTTGTCGACCTGGAAAAAGCGTTCGACAGTATAAAATGGTGCAAGATGTTCGAGATTCTGAAAAACGTAGGGGTAAGCTATAGGGAGAGACGGGTCATATACAATATGTACAACAACCGAGAGGGAATAATAAGAGTGGACGATCAAGAACGAAGTGCTTGTATTAAGAAGGGTGTAAGACAAGGCTGTAGCCTTTCGCCCCTACTCTTCAATCTGTACATCGAGGAAGCAATGATGGAATTAAAAGAAAGGTTCAGGAGTGGAGTTAAAATACAAGGTGAAAGGATATCAATGATACGATTCGCTGATGACATTGCTATCCTGAGTGAAAGTGAAGAAGAATTAAATGGTCTGCTGAACGGAATGAACAGTCTAATGAGTACACAGTATGGATTGAGAGTAAATCGGAGAAAGACGAAGGTAATGAGAAGTAGTAGAAATGAGGACAGCGAGAAACTTAACATCAGGATTGATAGTCACGAAGTCAATGAAGTTAAGGAATTCTGCTACCTAGGCAGTAAAATAACCAATGACGGACGGAGCAAGGAGGACATCAAAAGCAGACTCGCTATGGCAAAAAGGCATTTCTGGCCAAGAGAAGTCTACTAATATCAAATACCGGCCTTAATTTGAGGAAGAAATTTCTGAGGATTTGCGTCTGGAGTACAGAATTGTATGGTAGTGAAACATGGACTGTGGGAAAACCAGAACAGAAGAGAATCGAAGCATTTGAGATGTGGTGCTATAGACGAATGTTGAAAATTAGGTGGACTGATAAGGTAAGGAATGAGGAGGTTCTACGCATAATCGGAGAGGAAAGGAATATGTGGAAAACACTGACAAGGAGAATGGACACGATGATAGGACATCTGCTAAGACATGAGGGAATGACTTCCATGGTACTATAGGGAGCTGAAGAGGGCAAAAACTGTAGAAGAAGACAGAGATTGGAATACGTCAAGGAAATAATTGAGGACGTAGGTTGCAAGTGCTACTGTGAGATGAAGAGGTTAGCACAGGAAAGGAATTCGTGGCGGGCCACATCAAACCAGTCAGTAGACTGATGACAAAAAAAAAAAAAAAAAAAAATTATTAAAAATTATTACAGGGAGGTGAATTGGGCCTGGCTCTCACCAAAGCATACAGGGCAGTTAATTCCTATAGTACATTAAAAACTGCACTGAAAGCAAAGATGAAGATGGAATCTGGTGTGACATGAACATTCGCGAGCGGTTTGGTCGGGAGACCAGAGGCTTGTTCACCAGGATTGGCGGCCACGAGACGCAGGATGGTTTTCAGTATGATAGTTCACAACGCTGGAGTGATGTTGTGGTTCGTTTACCGTGATCCATTCACTTGTTAGATTTTCCACATAGTAAATAATTCTTGGCCTAGCCGTTCTAGTGTGTATATCAGTAAGTTATTACAGAAATAATCCTTAAGTTAGTAGCGGAAATGTATTTTAGGTGACCACGAACTTATTAAAATAGGTATTCACCTGAAGCAATATAATTAAATCCAGGTTAGGAACCTGCCGACGATATTTACATTTTCATGGTCCCTTGTGATGTTTCCGATGTATTATGCTGTGTGGTGACTGAGCCCATCCTGCAAAAGGTTACAGGTACGACAGTACAGGTAAGTGTGAATTGCTTCTGTGCAGTAGAAAGCACATCTAGGCCCACTAGTTCCCAGAGGTAGCGGAATATACGTGCACGCACAATCGCAATGCGGTAAGCCATACATTATCGTCACGTACTGTTAGATGAATGAGGAAAGGTCACTTTAGAGAGAATGTATTGATACCGGCTTGTGTGATCAAAGTGAGCAAAGAAGAAGACGAATTTCGTTAACTGCTAAAGGCTCAAGAGCAGAGCGAAAAGCGTGGCTTACTGAATGAGATTAGGAGATGTGGCGAAATTGTTTATTCAGAGATTTGAAAAGTAGTTCGCGAGAACATGTACTCAGAGATGGAGAAGATGAGGACTGCGAATTGTTAGATGAGTACCGCATAGCATCTGAGGCCAACTGATTAATGATTGGTCGAAGGGAAAAACTGCAGTGAGAGCAGCAGCCTGCAGCCAGTGAATAGGGCGGCTGCTGGGAGGAGGGTTCGCGCGCCGTTCGCATCGGCGCATGCGCAGCTTCCACCCTGCCCGTGCTGCGGCCTGCTGGGGCGTTAAATCGCGGAAATGCACCGCTGCCCGTTCGCCGCCCCGGAGTACGCTCTGCTGATCGTGTTGAAAACGTTTGCAATATCTACACGTCAGGCCACATAGAGTCTGCCGGCTTCTCTAGCGCGTGAAAACTGTTTTGTTTAAATTTAAAACGCTCCGAATATTACTGCCTGTCCGACGACGAACGCGAGCGAAAATTTCATTTGCACACCCGCTCGGGTTGTTCCTGTTAGGAATGTATTAGCGATTCTTATCATTTTTTGCAAGCATACACAGTCTACCATGTATTTACTGCAACATATACGTTGGCCGAACTGCATTTTCTGTGTATCGCATCCTTAAAAGAGTGTGTTTTTTTCGTGTGTGTGTGTAATTTTCGGTTTAAGATACTGAGTCATTCGTTGCTGCACTACTGTTACTTCACAACGGAGAATAGACATTGGAGGAACAGAAACTAGTTCTAAGGTGTACTTTACTTCTTGGTACATCATAGCGGCAATTGTTTGCCATCCATATTACGGAGTGTGCGTTGCAGCGAAACTAGGGGGCTACTATTCATAATGACATGGCCGGCTCAACAACTTTTTTCCATACAAGAGATATACCATTTGGAGTCTATTTAGAGTCTCCCCCCGCCCCCCACTTCCTCAATTTGACAGGCTCACCCACCCCCATCCCCGCTTCCCTCCCTCAATCGTATATTACTTGTATTTCCTAGGGCGCTTGGTAGATACCTTAAAAATAAAAAAATAATCTATTGAGCATGGAAATGGGTTGTTGTCGCAACTAATCATCACATACTCTGTAGACAAATTTTGCACATGTCGCACCTCTGCGGCTCATCTCAGCTTAGCACGCCAAGCGGACGTTTGAGTTTCTTGGGCCTTAAGCCGGGCCTAGATAGTGGTAACACGAAGTCATAACCCTTAAGCATCGCTGCTTCTCTGGAATATTCGGAGGCGAGAGCGTCTTTTGCGACAGTAGGAATTGTCTTACTCTTTCGTTCAACAATAACAAAGCTAACGTCTCTTTATGCGATGCGACGGCAGTCGTTCAGATTTCGCGTGGAAAAATCGTATGCAGTCGAGTCGTTCCAAGTATGTCAGAGCAGTTTGCAGATGTAGATAAAATATGAGTTTGGATGATTTCCTTCGATTTTCAGGGTAAGAGTGACTGTTTAATTGGTTAAATCGTGAAGGATGCGCATAATTAAACACGAAAACAGCATAAAAATCAGTCTCGTAATTTTTGGTCGTAGCATTCGTTATGCTGTCATGTGAAAAATTATGAAGGTTCTCATTAACTGTTATCACGTAATAATTTAATTTGGAAAAGCAATACATAAACGGCAAACTTCAATGTGAAAGTGAAAGTAAATTTAATTGCTAGTAAGAGAATGGTCTTGTGAATGTCTTGTTAAGTTGTGTATTAGTTACAAACGCAATGAACGAAGTAAATGATGTGAACTGTTACCCTTTCACAGCATCCTTTTCCACTTAAAATTGAGGGAATTTAATATTCGCAAAGAAAAGAGTCAACTAGGCATCGCCGCCAGGTATCGCACCAATCATGTTCTCTCAGTTAAAAAAACATTACCATGTCCAATCACCGCAAAAAGAAGAAAAAGAAAACTGTTTCAGTTAATACAGCTGGAGGTAGGTTAGAAACTTCCCGAAACATGGACACTATTGTACATAAACCTGCCACACCGTCTTTCGAGAGGAATAACACACCGAGCTGGGTGTGACACTAGACTTCATTCAGGAGAAAGGCGGCTCAAACCCACTACCAGATATTTACATGTAGCCGGCCGTTGTGGCCGAGCTGTTCTAGGTGGTTCAGTCTGGAACTGCGCGACCGCTACCGTCGCTGGTTCAAATCTTGCCTCGGGCATGGATGCGTGTCATGTCCTTAGGTTAGTTAGGTTTAAGTAGTTCAAAGTTCTAGGGGACTGATTGTCTCATATGTTAAGTCCCATAGTGCTCAGAGCCATTTTAACCATTTATTTACATTTAGGTTTTTGTGTCTTCCATAAATCGTTTAAGCCAAGGGCAGGGGTGGTTCGTTTGAAAACGACATGGCCAATTACATTCGCTATCCTTGTCAAATCGGAGCCTTTCCTCGTTCTCTGATCACGTCGTCTATGACGAAATTGCAGACCACCATCTCCCATTCTTCTTTTAAGCCAAAATGTCTTCCACTTCCTTTAAAGCCAAAAGCGCCTTTCTGTTTGCTTGAATGGAGTAGTACTCTTAGGAGTAAAGATATCTCAGAAAAATGGCTGAGCCAAAGCTTAGAGGTCGTTTCCAAACTGAATTCTTCATTCTGCAACGAACTGTGCACCGCAATAAACTAAAACTGTGCTGCACATTGAACGCTAAAGATGCAGAATGACTAAAAATCATAACATAATTTGTTAGATTAGCAATGTACATAAATGACCATTACCATCTTAACCGGGGAGATTTACACGTTTTAGACCAATTTTACTTGCACTCCATCTGATTTCTACGTGTAATATTTGTGTTCGCCTACCCAAATATTTTCAAGGTCTTTCCAGCAAACCTGTTGTCACGTTCTGTCTAGTTGCAGAAATGTGCCAAGTCTGGCAACGACATTGGAAGTGGATGGACCACAGATTCAATAAGATGTTTTCGGTTTGTAGGGTGCTAAACTGTGCTGTCATCAAAGCCCGTACAAAGTCCCAATTTTTACACAGTCCTATTTTTACACAGTCCAATGTAACCACTGTCACGATTGATGATGATGGAATGATGAGGACACCCAGTCCCCGGGTAGAGAAAATCCCGAACCCGGCCGGGAATGGAACCCAGGGCCCCGTGATCCAGAGGCAGCAACGTTAGCCACTAGGCCAAGAGCTGCGGACCCAGATTCAATATGCGCGTGAGTTACGGGATATTCTAGTAGGCGTGTATCCCCTACATTATCTGATCAAAGGTATCTGGACACTCCCATGTAATTTGGAACTGACCGCTTGATACGACACAAGCACAAAAAGAGGCAGGGAGTAATGCGAGTAGACAAGCAGCAGCGGCATAATGGCTGGGTCAGGAGAGCTCATTAAGCTCTATCGTGGTCTGATCACTGGATGTCACGTGAGTAACACATCCATCAGGGACGTTTCAAACCTCCTATAGCTGCCCAGGCCTACTGTTGGTGATATGAGGAAGTGAAATGCGAAGGACCATCAACACCTAAACCAAGATCAGTAATACCGAATGTACTGACAAACAGACACCGACGATATCTGCGGAGGTTCACTGTAATATCCCACATGAAATCAGTTGAAGAATTCACTCGTGGGTTCTAAGAGGTACCAGCACAATGCCTGTGCGTAGTAAGTTAGGATGAATGGTGTAAATGGTCTAGCAGCTCCTCATAAGCCAAACAGTGTTGTGGTCAATGCAAAGCAACGACTGAGGTGGTGTAAAGAGCAACGTCACAGGAGAGAGGATGTCTAGAAGCGAATGGTTTGACCGTATGAATTACGCGGTACACTGTGACAGTCCGATGGAAGGACTTAGGTGTGACGAATGTATTATACTATCAATGAATTACAGAGGAGGCAATGGTATGGTGAGTCTTCCTGTTTTATAATATAGTCCCCTATATGCTATTAAGAAAGCATACGCTAAAGGGACCGTTCGTAGACGATAAACATATTTTAAAGCTTTGTGTACTCCGTACACAATAGGGACAGTTCCTACACGATGACTTTATCAGCTGGCAATGACCCTGTTACACAGCAGCAACTGTGATCAAAGATTTGTGGACAATAATGCTACTGAAATGGACACTCAGACTTAAAGCCGATGGAACACCATAGGAACTTGTTAGAACGTCGACGTCACTCCAGAACCCAGTATCTAACCTTCCCTCGTTCGGACTTTTGAGGGAAGATAATGTCATTCATCCACACACATGGAGACACTCATTGAAACTGTTCCCAACAGTGTTCAAGTAGTCATAAAGAAGGAAGGTGAAAACATCCCGTGTTAGTTTTAGTTTTAGTGATGTCATGTTCCCTAGATAATTTTCCCGATTATTTTATCAATATGATGTGGAGCAAGTCAGATTACGAGGTATATTTATACACACATGAATAGTGATAATATTAATACGACTGAAATTTTTGGTTCTAAGCATGCAACTAAATTTAGATGTACAACTTTTTTTACCATTTCTGAAACAGAAACTCGTCCGTGGAGTAGGAGTTGTCAAAAAGAAATGATTCTAAGGTTGATTTAAAACTTGATCTGCTACCTGCCAGACACTTTATGTTCTTGGGAAAATGATCAATGATTTCTGCTGCTGAATAGTGTACTCCTTTTTGACCAACTGACAGCTTCAATAACTGATAGGAAAGATCATTTTTGCCTCTAGTGTTGTACGTATGAGAACTGAGATGGATTATTTGTAACGAATTTCAGTAGCGAATATACGTAATCTGATGGTGCAGATGAAGTACCTAACTCTTTGAATAGGTGCCTACATGACGTCTTTGGGTAAACACCACTAATTATTCTCACTGCTCTCTTTTTTACGATCAATACTTTGTGTCTAAATGGTGAGTTACCCCAGAAAACTATTCCATAAGACATTATTGAGTGGAAATCTGCAGAGTAGGTTAAGAGGCTGATCTGTTTGTTACCAAGACTAGCGATTATACGAAGAGTGAAAGAAACTGAACTTAGTTGTTTGAGAAGCTCAGTAATATGCTTATTGCACTTTGTCATCAAAGTCAACACTCAAAAATTTCGAGAAATCTAACCTGTTACTTGAGTCCTGTTCATATGCTGCAACAATTGTCGGTATGACTCTATTCGCCGTACAGAACTTGATGTAGTCAGATTTTTCAAAATTAAGGGAGAGTCAATTTTCTGAGAACCACTTAATAATTCTTTGAAAGACGTCCTTAACAATGTCTTCAGCTGCTTTTTCTGGAATGGGATGTATTATAACACTTGTGTCATGTGCAAAATGTACTAGTTCCGCTTGCTGAACGTTAAGTGGGAGGTCATTCATATGAATAAGGAACAGCAGAGTACCTAAAATTGAACCCTGTGGGACTCGCTTTGTGATCACTCCCCATTCACTAGAATCTACCACCTTCCCAACATTATTTCTGCTATTCAAACCAGCTGTGTGTATAGCTTTCAATTCCATAAAACCTAAGAGTGTGACATGATCCACACAGTCAAAAGCCTTAATGACACTAACAGACACCCGGAAACTTCTGATGAATGCAATGTAAACTCTCCGATGAAATTGTGGTGGCATCTTGACATGCAGAAAAATGAAATACAGTTCCACCACCACTCAAGTACCTTAGCTCACTGTGATTAACCAAATTCCTACATGTCTTGGTAGATACGGCAACTGAAATTTCTCTCGTGGAAAAAAAAATGCTGTGAACAATCGTCGAGAAAATAGTGGACATTCTCAGTCAATTCAGTAGCAGAGCAAAGTTTCTGGGCTACGCCACCAGCTTACGGTGCCTAACGAAGATTGCGGGAAACAGTGTTGTTTCACCACACGCAGTCCTCTTCAGCAATGGAAACATAGTTCTTGCAAAATATCTGCTTCATAACAGGTTCATTTATGATGCACTATCTGTACACACTGCAGTTTATTCGCGATCCACAGCAATCGTTTCCGACGAATTTGTATCGCTGTGCGCGTCGCTAACCGCAAGTCATGCCAGCGTCTACGCACCGATTTATGTCGACCTTGTTGGAAATGGTCATCTACCGTGATCCACTAACGGAATTCACGCATTTTCGTTGTCGTAAGTAATTAATACCACGTTTTGGTTTACATTCCACAGTGAGAATCGACATTGTCTTGAGTCATTCGCCTTGTCCTTCCGTATAAACTGCACGTACTCATGTAACATACACACATGAAAAAAAGTTTTGCATGATTCCGGTTCCCAGAAATCCTGAAGATATACGTTGACTGTGGATATTGTTTCAAAGACACAGTCCCTTTGACTGTTCAGAGATGTCACTGAACCCGCCCAAATATGTAAACAAGCATTCATGAGCAGCGCCTATTAGACAGAGGTGGCCCGACAACCGATCAGTTTCACTCATTCCAGCAGGAAGGAGGTACACGGATCGTGTTGTCTGTAGCTCAACCATGCCTAGACAGTACCGCGGTTCGATCGCGTCAGGATTGTTACTTTGTGACAGGAAGGGCTCTGAACAAGCGAAGTGTCCAGGTGTCTAGGTGTGAACCAAAGCGATGTTGTTCGAACATGGAGGAGATACAGAGAGACAGGAACTGTCGATGACATGCCTCGCTCAGGCCACCCAAGGGTTACTATTGCAGCGGATTACCGCTACCTACTGATTATGGCTCGGAGGAACCCTGACAGCAACGCCACCATGTTGAATAATGCTTTTCGTGGAGCCACAGGACATCGTGTTACGACTCAAATTGTGCGCAGTAGGGTGCATGATGCGCAACTTCACTCCAGACGTCCATGGGGAGGTCAATTTTTGCAACCACGACACCATTCAGCGCGGTACAGATGGGCCCAACAAGATGTCGAAAGGACTGCTCAGGATTCGCATCACGTTCTGTTTCCGATGAGCGTCGCATATGCCTTCAACCAGACAATCGTCGGAGCCGTGTTTGGAGGCAACCCAGTCAGGCTGAATGCCTTAGTCACACTTTCCAGAGAGTGCTGCAGGGTGGAAGTTCCCTCCTCTTTTGAGGTAGTATTATGTGGGGCTCACGTATGCCGCTGGTGGTAATGGAAGGCGCCGTTACGGCTGTACGATACGTGGATGCCATCTTCCGACCGACAGTGCAACCATATCGGCAGCATATTGGCGAGGCAATCGTCTTCATGGACGACAATTAGCGTCCCCATCAAGCACATCTTGTGAATGACTTCCTTCAGGATAACATCGCTGGACTAGAGTGGCCAGCATGTTCTCCAGCCCTATCTAATATGTCTGGGATAGATAGAAAAGGGCTTTACATGGCCGGCATGACCCACCAACCAATCTGAGGAAATTTGGAAATTTGTGGTAAGGTCTTATGGGACCAAACTGCTAAGGTCATCGGTCCCTAAGCCTAGACACTACTTAATCTAAAACTAACTTACGCTATGGACAACACACACACACACCCAAGCCCGAGGGAGGACTCGAACCTCCGACGGGGGGAGTCGCACGGACCGTGACAAGGTGCCTCAGACCGCCACTCTGAGGGTTCTACACCGAACCGCCGTTGAGAAGTGGGACAATCTGGACCAGCAGTGCCTTGATGAAGTTGTGGATAGTTTGCCACGACGAATACAGGCATGCATCAATACAAGAGGACGTGCTGCTGGTAGTAGAGAAATCGGTGTGTACAGAAATCTGGACCACCACCTCTGAAGGTCTCGCTGTATGGCGGTACTGCATGCAATGTGTGGTTTTGATGATTTTTAAATTTGTTTTTGATGCTGACCATTAAGAAAAACAATAATCAAAATAATGTCTAACAGTGGGGTGTTTCTACTATTTCTGAGCACTGAGCCGATACTGCTTTTCATTTCCTTTTTCTAATAATCAGCTATTGTTAGTGACAGACGAACACTGTTGTCCAGAAATGTATGTTTATATATCATTTTTACTTGTAATTACCAGAACAAAGGCAATAGATAAGACTAGATTCAGCACATGAACAGTAAACGGATGATTTGCTGTCCTCGTTGGAGACGAAGTTGTACTACGAATCACTCGAAACGCGTTCGGGTAGAGCCAAGTTCAAATCTTTTCTGTTTTTCCTGAGCCGATTGTAGTAGCTATCGGTAAGAACCCTTTGAAGAGACACGGCTCTGTCCGACGTGTAGGATTTACCACCGACGCGTAATCAATTTTTCAGTTGTACGGCAATATTCTCCCACATATTTCTAGAGGTCGGTCCTCAATACAAAAAAGCTATGCAAGGACCTTTATACGTTCCTGATGTTAATGGAAAGAACGGCTACGGAGCGTAACTTTATTATAGCACGCACACTCGAATTCCTCTCCAGTATTATTACATTGTCGCGTTCACAACGACCAGAAGGACTACACAGAATTGAAGAATTACCCACTTTAACCAACAGAGACTTCCAATGGACCTACGTCATTCCGGAACTTCAAACGAATGCGGTGGATATTGAAAAATTCCCATACTTTGTAAATAAAAAAATACGTTAGGTACGTACATCGAGATGTGGTTCTCAATAAGAGAAAAACACTAAAATTCATCTGACAGACGCAAGGAACTTTTGACCTTTAAATCTATGGAAGAATAAGGCCGTCTATGTTTTCCTTCAATTCAACTATATACTTTTTCAACGGCGTTGCGAAGAGACTTTGAAGACGACGTCAGGAACACAACTTTGGTAGAACTTGATCAATCAGTAACGATGTAACTGTATCACAAATATCACAGTCCAGCTGTCAGGAGGAGAGGTATTACAAATTTCTTGTCTTCCGTACCATGTATAAGCAAACAAGTAATGCATTCACGTTCCTGTGCATACGTGTGACTTGCGGCCCCATCAGCAGCTTTTCTACTGTTGTAACGACCAGACGACCTCCTCGTGAAGATATTTACACTTGGGAGCGGAAAAGGGGATGTGGCCTTCTTTTATGACGAATGCGGCTAACCTGTTAGAGCAGCGGACAGATGTCCGCCTGCTTATCTTCGTGGGGCCCGGTTTCGATTCCTGGCCGGTATGGAGATTTTTCTCCGCTCGGGGACTGGGTGTTGTGTTGCCCTCTTCATAATTTCATCCTTCTCACCGGCCTCAAGTGGCCCAATATGGCGCCGACGCCGGCCGCGGTGGTCTAGCGGTTCTAGGCGCTTCAGTTTGGAACCGCGCGACTGCTACAGTCGCAGGTTCGAATCCTGCCTTGGGCATGGATGTGTGTGATGTTCTTAGGATAGTTAGGTTTAAGTAGTTCTAAGTTCTAGGGGACTGATGACCACAGATGTTAAGTCCCATAGTGCTCTGAGCCATTTGAACCATTTGTGGCGCCGACTGAAATAAGACTTGCACTTGGCGGCCGAACCCGGCCGCGGTGGTCTAGCGCTTCTAGGCGCTTCAGTTTGGAACCGCGCGACTGCTACGGTCGCAGGTTCGAATCCTGCCTCGGGCATGGATGTGTGTGATGTCTTTAGGTTAGTTAGGTTTCAGTAGTTCTAAGTTCTAGGGGCTGATGACCACAGATGTTAAGTCCCATAGTGCTCAGAGCCATTTGAACCATTTGCGGCGCCGACCGAAATAAGACTTGCACTTGGCGGCCGAACCCGAGTGGGACATCCCGGCCAACAATGCCGTACGATCACTTCATTCCAGCGGAAAGATTGTGTGCTGAAAGGTATCTTGATCGTCTGTCTCTGAAGTTTTCAAAAACAAGAATCAAAGTACAACTGTAAGGGCTTCTTCTTCTTCTTCTTCTTCACTTCATGTATTAGGAACATTCCCTGTTATGGTACTGCATCTCTTGTACGGTCGTCCTAAATTTGTTCTACCAGTGATTTTGTAAGTGAGAGCCTAAATGGGAGCCTTTCTCCACCCACACGGTCTGCAAGTTCCCTCTATTTTCACCTACTTTCCTTTGTTTTGGTGTAAGTTATATAATACTAAATCTTTACCTACATCATCATTTCTTCCACATCTTGTACGTCCTTCCGTTCTTACGTCTTAAAGATGGCGCATCGTTTACGAAATATGGGAGAATTAGTCGTCGCAGTATACACTACTGTCATCTGAAAATCTATTTTCACTGAGGGGAGTGAATACACAACAGTTTGTTGTGTCAACGTGTGATGATAGGTTTCTAAATAGCCAGAAGTGTACAGAAATTTTAACAGATATAATGACCAAGTTATTAGATTACAACGCATTTGACAAAAGGTGATACATATGGTAACATGACCTATGACCCGCTTATACTACACAGAAAATTACTTTCCTCCTTAATACAATATTTGGATCGCTCCTTCAGGAAACCGCACAATGACCCGCCCGTTCGCCAGACCAGATACTTATGGAAAATTGTCTGCGACAAAAATTAAGACAAGAGATCTGAAAGGAAATACCGATGACTGCCGAAGACATGAAATGCCACCATAGCACGGATCTGGGTCGCGTCAAGTCCAAATGAAATTCAGCATGATGGCATCTATCAGTACTCCAGGTAAACATTTGGTATATTTGATATGACAATCATAAGCGAATGGTTCCTTACAAGTTGCAGAGCAGAGCAGCCATATGTGACACGTATTCTCCTGATGGTGGGCTGTGCTTGGCGGCGTAGTTATCCACACTGCGCAACAAATTTAAAGTGTCACTTTTTCGAAATCCCATAATTGTCTCCCATAGAAATGCATAGGTTTGAAATTTGGCTCAAAAGAGCCTACAACCTTTCTCTGTAGTAGTGAAAAAGTGTAGCGCCCTGCGGCGTCACCCTCGAAGTCACCCTGAAACTGCAAGGTATCGACACATGCGAAAAAATAGTCACAGCTCAGAAGTTCGTGTGAGCTGTTTGGTGGATTAATGAAGTCACATTAGCATCAAATTCCACTGAAACTCTGCCCAACCCCAGCATGGTATAACTGATCTCACTACTGATTTGTACATTCTTGTCTTTACATCTTTTTCTTGTAATTCCAAATACACATACATTCATAAAAAAGCAAAAAAAAACAAAAAACAAAAACAAAACCTTTGAACAACTGGAGATTGGACGTTCAAATTCACTGGACACGCACATTAGTATGTTCTGCAGAAATGATTAGCATTTCAGTCACCTTATTTCATCATGTGTCATACTGTCTAGTAGGCACAGGATCCGTCATGGGAACTCATAACTTGTACCATGCGTGACAGCATCGATGCGAATATAGCGCGAATGAAGTCCTGTGGTATAGCCATGCATTCTCCATTCTCCTGACTCCAAATTTCATCAGTAGGGTGTGGCAGTGGGTGACAGCGCTGCACCCGTGGTTTCACCATATCCCACACAATTTTAACTGGCGACAAGTCTGGTGATTTGGAGGGCTAGGACAAAGGCCTGACATCCTGTGAGACCAAGAAGGCACGCGTTCGTGCAGCAACGTATGGTCGAGCATTGGCTTCCTGAAAAAGGGTGATTGGGGTGTTGGGCAGAAAGGGTATGGCAACCGGTCACAGGTTGTGATTCATGTCACAGTGCCCTGAACAAGCACCAACGATGATTTGTGGTTCTACCCATGCGAATGGTTCATATGGCCTTGAGTTGGCCCTTTATAGTTGTGCGAATGCAGTCACTGTGATGTCGCTCCCCCTGTCTGCAACCAACCAAAATGTGGCTACCATTTTCAAACAAACAGAACAAACATAGCCTGGATCATCCGAAAACACTGTCTGATGCCATTCCTGTCACAGTGACGTCGTCCTATACACTACTGCCGTCTAGCATGTTTATGCATATTCTTCAACTGTAGGTGGAGAAGTGGACGAAGCACAAGTAACCCGAGCCGTGCCTGATAGTGCACGATATTTTACACCGTTGAAGATGGTATCTGTTCTTCCGGACATGTCCAGAAGAACAGATACCATCTTCATATAGTTAAGGCTAACTGGCCATTGACCTTCTTCTGTGCTGAATGCACACGCACTGTTACGGGACTCTGTAAGATTGTCTGCCACGAGTAATGAGTGTAATGGGCAGGGGCACTACGAAAGTAGTGTGTGGACATTAAGTTGTGGGTCTCACGGGGAGCGTGCAAGGGATAAATCCATGCAGTCGCACTATCCTCTGTGCCCTCAGTGGCTCAGGTGGATAGAGCATCTGCCATGTTAAGTAGGAGATCCCGGGTTCAAGTCCCGGTCGGAGTACACATTTTCAACTGTCCTCGTTGATGTATATCTACGCCTGTCGACAGCTTAGGGTCTTGATTTAATTATCATTTCACGATAAGATACAGGTTACATTGAATAAACGTTACATACAAAATCTAAAGCTTAAATACGAGTACATGATGTTTATCAGCAGTTGAGTAAATCTCCGTTGTAACACATGCTTCATTACAGAATCTGAGGGTCAGAGGTTGTCCCTCTGTGTAAAGTATATTGCAACTACAGCATTAATGAAGTGGTATATAGGATGACAAAGTATAATCCTGCTGTAGGCACAATTGTTTCCGAGCATACCTTTCAACGAACTTGTTTGAATATGGGTCTCCGTTTCTGACGACTCCTACGTGTTTCCATGTTGTCCCAACGATTCACCATTTACTAGCTACGACAGCAGCGGGCATGAGAATATCGAGATTGGACTGTGTACCAATAGAGACGTGCCATCTGTTCGGATGAATGACGTTTGTTGTTACACCAGGTCGATGGTCACATACGGATCCACCGCTGTCCAGGCAAACGACTACCCATAACATGCAGAGCACCACACATAAAGGCCGACTGGGACATAATTATGCTGTGAGAGACATTCACCTAGGTTTCCATGAGCCTGTGGTAGTAATAGAATCCCACAAACTACGTGAAAATTATTGCGAACCATCTGCATCTTTTCCATGCTTGATCAGAATTGTCCTATAGCGGTTTTAAGACGGTTACAGTGAATCGATGCCACCAAATTCCCTTATTTAAACGCGATGTGTCACATGTAGGACGTTATGGGCCGACAGATCCGTGCCAGCAAATCACTGGCCAGTAATTTACGGGAATTAGTGACCTTTGCAGAAAGATCTGATGCTAGGTGCCTCCTGAACCTGCCAAGGAGTTGCCGATACGTGTCATGCAGTATCGCTTCCTTATCGCATTTAAAAGGTGGACTAACAAGCTGATAAAGTGGTCAAATTTTTTAGGCTCATAGGTGGATGTTTCCTGTGGCCGAGAACAACAGTTCTTTTACAAAACTATTGTCTTCCTTGTATTACTATGGCATTCTTTTACCGAGTAGTATGCGACAGAGAAACATGAAAGAGGGTTGTATACGAGGAAGAGGCCTATAGACACTGGAAGGTTTCAGATTGGTTATATAATGGTAAGATAGAGATTTAGGAATCAGGTTTTAAGCTGTAAGACACTTCCAGGGGCAGATGTAAACTCTGACCACAATAAATTGGTTATGAACTGTAGATTGAAACAGAAGAAACTGCAAAAAGGTGGGAATTTGAGGAGATGGGACCTTGGTAAACTAAAAGAACCAGAGGTACTAGTGAGTTACTGAGAGAGCATTAGTGAAAGATCGACAAGAATAGGAGAAAGAAATACAGTTGAAGAAGAATGGGTAGCTTTGAGAGATGAATTAGTGAAGGCAGCAGAGGACCAAGTAGGTACAAAGACAAGTGCTAGGAGAAATCCTTGGGTAACAGAAGTTATATTGAATTTAATGGATGAATGATGATGAGGTCCCATACTCCGAGGAGCGTAGCGGACGATGCGGGACACCACACCGCTGACTAGGCAAGGTCCTAGCGGAGGTCGTTTGCCACTGCCTTCCTCTGACCGCAATGGGTATGAATGATGATGATGAAAACGGCACAACACCCATCATCTCGAGGCAGGAAAAATTCCTGGCCCCGCCTGGAATCGAACCCGGGACCCCGTGCGCGGGAAGCGAGAACGCTACTGGAAGACCACGAGCTGTGGGCTAATAGATGAATGTAGAAAATATAAAAATGCTGTAAATAAACAGGCAAAAATGAGTACAAACGTGACAAAAATGAGATCGATAGGAACTGCAAAATGGCTAAGCAGGGCTGGCTAGGGGACAAATGTAAGGCTGTAGAGGCATACATCACTAGGGGTAAGATAGACACTACCTACAAGAAAAATAAAGAGACATTTGGAGAAAAGAGAGCGACTTGCATAACTATGAAGAGTTCAGATGGAAAAATAGTTCCAAGCAAAGAAGGGAAAGCAGAAGGGTGGAAGGAGTATACAGGGTGTTACAAAAAGGTACGGCCAAACTTTCAGGAAACATTCTCCACACACAAATAAAGAAAAGATGTTATGTGGACATGTGTCCGGAAACGCTTAATTTCCATGTTAGAGCTCATTTTAGTTTCGTCAGTATGTACTGTACTTCCTCGATTCACCGCCAGTTGGCCCGACTGAAGGAAGGTAATGTTGACTTCGGTGCTTGTGTTGACATGTTGATGGTTGGTTGTTTTTGGGGAAGGAGACAAGACAGCGAGGTCATCGGTCTCATCGGATTAGGGAAGGACGGCGAAGGAAGTCGGCCGTGCCCTTTGAAAGGAACCATCCCGGTATTTGCGTGGAGCGATTTAGGGAAATCACGGAAAACCTAAATCAGGATGGCCGGACGCGGGATTGAACCGTCGTCCTCCCGAATGCGAGTCCAGTGTCTAACCACTGCGCCACCTCGCTCGGTAGTTGTTGACATGCAACTCATTGTTCTACAGTACTAGCATCAAGCACATCAGTACGTAGCATCAACAGCTTAGTGTTAATCACGAACGTAGTTTTGCAGTCAGTCCAATGTTTACAAATGCGGAGTTGGCAGATGCCCATTTGATGTATGGATTAGCACGGGGCAATAGCTTTGGCGCGGTACGTTTGTATCGAGACAGATTTCCAGAACGAAGGTGTCCCGACAGGAAGACGTTCGAAACAATTGATCGGCGTCTTAGGGAGCACGGAACATTCCAGCCTATGACTCGCGACTGGAGAAGACCTAGAACGACGAGGACACCTGCAATGGACGAGGCAATTCTTCATACAGTTGATGATAACCCTAATGTCAGCGTCAGAGACGTTGCTGCTGTACAAGGTAACGTTGACCACGTTACTGTATGGAGAGTGCTACGGGAGAACCAGTTGTTTCCGTACCATGTACAGCGTGTGCAGGCACTATCAGCAGCTGATTGGCCTCCACGGGTACACTTCAGCGAATGGTTCATCCAACAATGTATCAATCCTCATTTCAGTGGAAATGTTCTCTTTACGGATGAGGCTTCATTCCAACGTCATCAAACTGTAAATTTTCACAATCTACATGTGTGGGCTGACGACAATCCGCACGCAATTGTGCAATCACGTCATCAACACAGATCTTCTGTGAACGTTTGGGCAGGCATTGTTGGTGATGTCTTGATTGGGCCCCATGTTCTTCCACCTACGCTCAATGGAGCACGTTATCATGATTTCATATGGGGTACTCTACCTGTGTTGCTAGAACATGTGCCTTTACAAGTACGACACAACATGTGGTTCATGCACGATGGAGCTCCTGCACACTTCAGTCGAAGTGTTCGTACGCTTCTCAACAACAGATTCGGTGACCGCTGGATTGGTAGAGGCGGACCAATTCCATGGCCTCCACGCTGTCCTGACCTCAACTCTCTTGACTTTCATTTATGGGGGCATTTGAAAGCTCTTGTCTACGCAACCCCGGTACCAAATGTAGAGACTCTTCGTGCTCGTATTGTGGACGGCTGTGATACAATACGCCATTCTCCATGGCTGCATCAGCGCATCAGGGATTCCATGCGACGGATGGTGGATGCATGTATCCTCGCTAACGGAGAACATTTTGAACATTTCCTGTAACAAAGTGTTTGAAGCCACGCTGGTACGTTCTGTTGCTGTCTGTTTCTATTCCATGATTAATGTGATTTCAATAGAAGAAATAAAATGAGCTCTAACATGGAAAGTGAGCGTTTCCGGACACATGTCCACATAACATCTTTTCTTTCTTTGTGTGTGAGGAATGCTTCCTGAAAGTTTGGCCGTACCTTTATGTAACACCCTGTATAGAGGGTCTATACAAGGGCGATATATTTAAGTAAAGGGTAATATTATATAAACAGAAGAGGACGTAGATTAAGATGAAATGGGAGATATTGCGTGAAGAATTTGACAGGGCACTGAAAGACCTAAGTCGAAACAAGGCCCCTGGAGTAGACAAGTAGACAATTTTCCATTAGAACCACTGATAGCCTTGGGAGAGCCAGCCCTGACAAAACTCTACCATCTGGTGAGCGAGATGTATGAGAAGAAGAATATAATAATTCCAATTCCAAAGAAAGCAGATGTTAATAGGTGTGAAAATTATCGAACTATCAGTTTAATAAGTCACGGATGCAAAATACTAACACGAGTTCTTTACAGACGAATGGAAAAGCTGGTAGAAGCCAACCTCGGGGAAGATCAGTTCGGATTCCTTAGAAATGTAGAAACAAGTGATGCAATACTGACCTTACGACTTACCTTACGAAACAGATTAAGGAAAGGCAAACCTACGTTCCTAGCATTTGTAGACTTAGAGAAAGCTTTTGACAATGTTGACTGGAGTACTGTCTTTCAAATTCTGAAGGTGGCAGGGGTAAAATACAGGGAGCGAAAGGCTATTTACAATTTGTACAGAAACCAGATGGCAGTAATAAGGGTCGAGGGACATGAAAGGGAAGCAGTGGTTGGGAAGGGAATAAGACAGAATCGTAGCCTATCTGTATATTGAGCAAGCTGTAAAGGAAACAAAAGAAAAATTTGGAGTAGTAATTAATATCCATGGCGAAGAAATAAAAAACTTGAAGTTTGCCGATGACATTGTAATTCTGTTAGAGACAGCAAAGAACCTGGAAGAGCAGTTGAACGGAATGGATAGTGTCTTGAAAGGAGGATATAAGATGAACATCAACAAAAGCAAAACGAGGATAATATAACGTAGTCGAATAAAATCAGGTGATACTGAGGGAACTAGATTAGGAAATGAGACACTTAAAGTAGTAAATGACTTTTGCTCTTTGGGGAGCAAAATAACTGTTAGTGGTCGATGTAGAGAGGATATAAAATGTAGACTGGCAATGGTAAGGAATGGGTTTCTGAAGAAGAGAAATTTGTTAACATGGAGTATAGATTTAAGTGTCAGGAAGTCGTTTCTGAAAGTATTTCTATGGAGTGTAGCCATGCATGGAAGTAAAACATGAACGATAGATAGATGAGACAAGAAGAGAATAGAAGCTTTCCAAATGAGGTACTAACGAAAAATTTCCAAGATTCGATGGGTAGATCACGTAACTAATAGGGAGGTAGCGAATAGAATTGGGGAGAAGAGGAATTTGTGGCACAACTTAACTAGCAGAAGGGATCGGTTGGTATGACTGTTCTGAGGCATCAAGGAATCACCATTTTACTGTTGGAGGGCAGTGTGAAGGGTAAAACTCGTAGAGGAAAACCTTGTAGATTTGGACGGTATGTAGGAAACTATTCATATCTTTTAAACATTTTCTTACAGCCTGGAGCAGTGCCCCTAATGCGTGAGGACAGTAGCATTGGCTACGTTTCTAATCCGGCACTAAGCAGGAGAATTGACTGTTTTTGCAACAACCGGCTCTCAGTTTTATTTACTATCTGTATAATAAAGCAATAAAGCTAATGATCATTACAAGCAGAAGATTTGCTTATTGTGAAGCGCTATTAACATGTACACAATGTTCCTTTATCAGCAGAATTATTGAGAAATACTGTCATTAAATTGATTTTCAAGTAATTACGTTCTCTATTCAGATTATTCTCTGTGTTCTCAAGGAACATTCACTTCCTTATACTATTTACCTCAAATCGAACATATGGTACCTGGATCTAGTATGGTTTGAATAGCTTGTTATAGCCTATAGATGTTAGAGTGCTGACAAGTGCGCATCATTAATACTGTAGTTGTAATATGAAACTTAAATATGACCCAGCAATTAGCATGGAGTCCCGGAAATTAATTTTCCAGTAGACTGAGATAAAGACTGTACATTTTAAACACAACACAATATGAGAAATGCCATTAACTATACACACATGACACTATAAACACTCTTACATCCAGACTCGCATAATAATTAATATTTACGCCGGCCGTTGAAAGTCTACTACTATGAATCATTAGGGTTTTTTCAGGTAACTGTAATAATGTACTGAGATGGGAATAAGAACAGTCCTTAAGCTCAACACCTTAAATCTTCTCTTGCAATCACATTTTGCTGAAACTTTTACTATCCCTATATGAAAAATACGTGAAGTTGTTCAAAACTTAGGCTCACTGAAAAATTTTAAAATTTACTACTCAACAAAGTTTACCAGGTGTAGAAGCATGAAACCGGAATTTCCCTATAGATGGTGCTAGCCGTGTGTGTAGGGCCCGTCATACTGCGTCTGCAACGTCATCTGCTTCCTCTAACGGCTGACATCAAATGTCAACAAACAGTAATCCTGGTTCCATACATCAGTATCTGTTTCAAACCTAGTAAACATATCGAGTTTTGTGCCTACGAACTACGATTTTCGGAAAGCATTGGTTTTCTATCATTTGAATAAAACTGCTGCAGAATCGCATCAAAGGTTTGTAGAAGATTTCGACAAACATGCTTTTGGGAAAACAGTGTTTCGAGTGGTTCAAAAAATTCAAAAGTGTTGATTTTGACGTGAGAAGTGACGAGTGAGGGAAACCACCGAAAAGTTCGAAGACAACGAATAGCAGGCCTTATTGGATGAAGATGATACTCATACTCAACAGGAGTTCACGAAACAATTGAGTGTGACACAGAAAGCAATTTCTCTTCGGTTGAAAGCTATGGGATAGGTGCAGAAAGTGTGTAAGTGGGTTCCACGTGAACTGAATGAAGGACAGCCAGGAAATCAGAGGGAAAGACCACTTGTGAAATGCTGCTCGCCATATACTACGGAAAGTCGTTTCTTCATCGAATAGGGACAGATGTTGAAAAATGGATATATTTTGAGAATCGCAAGCGTCGTAAATCATGGCTGAATCCAGGCAAACCATCGACATCTGTAGCAAGACTAAATCATTTTGGAAAGAAGACAATGCCCTGTGTTTGGTGGCACCAGAAGGGTGTCATCTATTATGAGCTGCTAAAACCTGGTGAAACCATTTAACAGCGAAAGCTACTAACAGCAAATGATCGATTTAAGTCGAGCATTACGTGAAAATTGACCGGAATACGGAAAAAGGCGACACTAAATCATATTGATCCATGATAACGCCCGATCACACACAGCAAAATGGGTCAGAGAAACGATCGAGGCGTTCAGCTGGGAAACGCTGGGGCATGCGGCTTATCCTCCACACTTGGATTCGTGCGATTGTCATCTATTTGCATCACTGGGGCACGCTCTCGCTTAACAACGCTTCAGTTCGTACGAAAATGTACAAAAACGGCTAGCTGACTGGTTCGCTTCAAAAGAAGAACTGTTATGGCATGGCATTCATAGTCTGCCGGAAAAGTGGGAAAAATGTATAAATAGCAATGGAGACAATTTTGAATAAAATATTGTTTATCAGTTTCAAACAACAGACGAATATTTATTGCAAGTTACGGTTTCATGCCTCTACACCTGGTATTAACTTTAGTGGAAGTTTACTGAAACGACTTTATGGCTCAATGAAATAGGGTACTCGGAAATATCGCAGCACTTGCAATTGGACCCTGTTTAGTTAAATGCCAAAGGTAAAGTTGCTCAACACGGAGTTTAAAGAACATAAATTAATCACACAATAGGTCCGTTAAGTTATAAGTAATCAACTGCTAACTTATTTGAGGTTAAGGTGGCTATTTAAAGAAGGTGGCGAAAGTAACCATGGCTCTTGCTGTGAAACAAGTTCTGAAAATTCTCCTCTTAGCGTTGGATTTTTGTAGTACGGAGCTAACCATAGTATGCTATGAATAATATGTCAAATTACTTCCACGTCTGCGGTTACTTTATGTAATCTTGCTATTCTTCTTGCCTCGTTCAGATCACAAGAGGCGAAGAGGCGAACACTTTGCCCGCTAGCCACCTACTGACTCTGACCATAAAGGAGCCGTGCAGCTCGATCGCCAGATCCACCTCTTCTATTCCCGCCAAGCTAGTTTCATTGCGGAGGCACTTCCCTCCAAGTTCTACAGGATTACAAACCTACTTCTCTACACTTGAACCAGTATTACAAGAAAAGTTTTAAAATTTCCTTTCTTCTACGGAGCATTATTTTCAAAATTACACCCATAGATTAATTACAGTGGTTGTGCATTGACATAAAAAATGAATAAAAATTAACATAGATGTTACATCAAAGACCTAGGTGATACAAAAGTCATATTAAGTAAGTGATACAAATTCCTCCCTCTTCCCCTTTCATAGCCCCCCTTCCAGAAATAAGCTCATGTCTCCCAATTATGTATTCGTTAGAATTCTGCAGGTTGCAAGAAATTGTTAATGATAAGTGGATATTCACTCGATGTAGTGTTAAATGTAATACTTCCGTGGTTTGATCGGCCAAGGTCAAACTACAAGGTAAACTGAGCAAGACTATGGCTAGGAACATATATGTGCGGATACATTCAAACCACGTAAGTTCGTAATCAACTTTGAAATATCGGTCGTCACTTCGCAGGAAATTCTAACGAAATTCACTAACATGCCATTCATCATTTGTTTTAAATCGGACACTAGTTGCGGCAGGGGGCGTAACGTGGCGGTAATTGAATTCGCTTTTGTATTACCGAAAGAGAATGCGTGCTTTTAAAATGTCATGTCCTCTTGCTGTCAAAATTCGTGATTGCGCAGTGAACACACATGCTGATATTTCACCCGCAGCGGTAGACCAATACGCACATCGATTCTCGTAGGTTTTTATCGATATCACGTTAGTCTCGTTTCACTGCCATGCACATTGTTTTCAGGAGATTTGTTTCCCTTTCACTGAATTACTGAGAATCTGTCACAATACATTAATTAGTATTAAATGTGTACAATTCATATCCAATGCTGGACTTCTGAGCTGATTTGAAATTGATACAAATTCGATAACACACCCCTAACTGTCACCGCCTGCTGTATTTAACTAGCTTATGCTCAGCCAATGAAACTATAGTCATTTACATTCATGAGAAACCAGAATTATGTGTAAATAAGAAGCTACTTGGAGTATCGACTAAATGTTTGTCTAAAGGAAGAAATCTATTTGTTAACAGATTTCGATGAGAATAAAGGATAGATCTGAATTTATAAGTTCAGAACTACTTACGGAAGATGTAATTGGAATGAGACAGTAACGGACAAGAAGAAACACGAAGTGCATGTAATTAGGTACAACGCAATGATTGCACTTTCGAAAGATGAAGATAACCACAAAAGAGAGGAAGGGCGAAAAGATACGCGTAGGAAACCTGACGAAATCTGCTGCATTGAAATGCTAATTTATTTGATGTTTTACAATAGATACTATGCAAGATGACTGCATGTTGATTTTAGAAACTATCATGTATAGCGGAGAAGAGCACATGTGTCGATTTCAAGTAAGCAAGTTGTACACGAAATCGTACTGGTACCTCTGGAAGTGGAATACCCGAGTACCCAAGTTCCTGGAACGTATCCAACTTCTTACTATTCAAGGGTGTCGTTACAACATGATGGATCCCGTCTCACTTCGGACTGAGGGTTTATGAACACCTGGCCCGAACATTCGGTAAAAAATGGATAGGCAGAGATGGTGTTGTTTCGTGGCCAGCACGTTCGCCTGATCTCAGCCGATTTGATTTTTTCTTGTGGTGCCATGTGAAAAATGTACGAAATGCCTGTGATGACTGAAGACGATCTCCTGTGATAATGTTCAAACGAAATCCTAGATGTCGGAATGAATGCGACAGAATATTTTGCAACGATGCCATTCGACGCTTTCATGCTGGTGGACACCATTTTGAATAACTGTTGTAGATTTTGCAGATTGTGCAACTTGTGCTGGTAAATGTAATTTATTTATTTTCTGTATCTCTGACATCACGTTACGTGCGCTGATATACTACTCAAGCATCAACGGAGGAAATTATCTGAGGGCATGGAGAGTACTCTGCCAAAATTCCTGCGTCATGATCAGGTTTCGGAATTGAGGCAAGTGATTTATTTGTAAAATATTCAACAAACTAACCAGTGAGAAAAACCAGTATTAATAACAGGAGGACTATCGTCACCTTGAGCAATGCATCACTAGTGTTTTCACTGTATTCATGATGCCACGTGGATCTACACTGGGCAACACAATTAAAGGGTCATTTCGTTTTACTTCGAATTGTCTCCCATTTCGACGCAGAAGTTTGAATTCAGGCTCAAAGGGTCGCACAGCCTCTCTCTGTAATGTTGAAAAGCCTGGCGCCCTGCGACGTCACCATCGGGATCAGCAATCTTTCAGACAGCAAGGTGTCTTTGACCGACGGCCTTAGTGCCACCACTGGGGCATTTTAGTGTCAGTTCTGAGCGGCAATGTGTCTGAAATGTTCTCCTCGGCCACTTATAAGGAAGCTGCGTGATTTAAATGCTGCGCCTCGCGCGTCAGACCTCCATAGCACAGGCGTCAAGCGGAGGGGTGAATATGGGTAATTGCGGATGTGACGAGTTTCCCATGGTGCGACAAGTCCACGGTGTCATCGGGAAAAACTGTGATGAAATTTGGTGCCAATGTGACATCACATCAGTAAGCCACCTGACTATATGTGTTGATACCTCGCTCCCTGAATCATCGCCGTGCCCGTAGGTAGCCACGCCTTAGCAAGCATCATTACATAGGAACGTTATTAGCATCTTTGAGCCAAATTTCTAACTTCTGCGTCGCAAATTCAGACAATGCTTTAATTGTGTTGCGCAGTGGACGTGCATTTCTAAAGGCACCTATCACCTTCTTATCTGACACCACATAACTTTAAAAGCCCAAGTTCTTCATGAGCAGCTCGTTGTACAAGTGTTTTTACTTAAAAATGACAAGAATAACTGTTTGGTTCTGTATCTGAATTCAAAACCGTCGCCAACGGACAATGCTATTAAGCAAAGACTGTTCACCTGACCGAGGCTGGATTACAGAACTGATTTTCAGTGCTGACTAGGCATAAAGGGACGTTATATACCTCATTTTAACTATTATGAGTTAAAAGATCTGCATTTAGAAACGCCTGTGGAAAGTCTTCATACTCAGTAAGGACATCTGTCCAGTAGCTACATTTCCCATTAACTAACCATGAAAGATGTTAAATACGGAAACATTACAAGTAACAATCTTCCAATGGCGTGACGTAAAGTTTTGTGCAGAACGGGGATTCGGATCCAGTACCCTACCGGATTAGTAATTAAGCATAATCAAAAGTCAGTTTTATAATTTTGTCAGCGGTAGCAATATCTTTGTAACTGAAATGACGAGAGAAATGATTAATTTCTGGACACAAAGGAATTAATGATATTACCTGCTAGTGGGCATTAATGCAAATCAATGTAGAAATGTGAAAATTTTTGCCACACGTAGATTCGATTCAGGGTCTGCTGCTTAGCAGGCAGTGGCACTGACCATTGCCAAGCAGTTGCACAGTACAGGACCTAACAGGGAACTTCCTGTGCTTCTTCCATGTTTGCACTGCCCAGCCTCCTGGCGACGGCTTTTCATATTGCATAGCCGTGGTCAGTGTTAATACTATTCCTGCAAGCCATAAACTGACATTGCTCCATGACATGCTGTATGCTGCAGACGCTGACGTTGCCCTCCTTCAGGAGGTGTATGTTGTAATTTTTTGTGCTCCTCATGATTTTACGGCACACGTTCCCACTTTTCCCCTAGTGGTAGTGGGGTGGCGATTCTCTTACGTGATGGTATCCTTGCTGATCCAGTTGCCTATGTCCCGGTTACTCGAGGTATGGCTGTCACATTTTGTGGTGTCTGGATAATCAATGCGCCATCTGGTTCAGGTCGCTACACGAATGTTCCCTCTCGGAGGTGAGACGTAGTTTATTTTACTTTGGGACAAACTAGCAGAAATGTGGGCCAGGGAACAAAAAAACTTAAGTTGACACGGTTGAAGAGATCATCAACACAAGAGAACATAAAATCCTCGCTAAAATGGATAGTAACATGAAAGCAATAGAAGGTTAGATTCGTTCCGAAAGAGATAGTTGAACGAACCGCCACCTGCAGCTACTCAAAACAGAAGAGCAGCGGTAGACAGAAGTCACGCGATCCTTGTTTCGTCAAAGTCAGATTATTACAAAAACGGAGCGGAAAAGTTTGGAAACAAATGTACGTGCCAGTATCACCGCACACAGCACTGCCTCTTCCGAAAGGACGCAGGACGGGTCGCAATTTGATGACATAATGGCTGACCTATCGTCAGTCAGAATAGACAAAGCTTTAATAAAACGTTGCTAATTTCCAGTCTTCTCTCAAGAATCCAACAAAGCACACACCATTGTCTTTTTGAGAGCTTTAGAAAAAGTTTTACCTTGGCACAGGGCCGAAATGCGAAAGATTCAGTTCATTGTTGGTTTCATACAAGATGATGTGCGGTTGTGGGCAACCGTAGAGGCAGTTCCGTTGTCGAACCTATGAAGAATTTGAACAGGCCTTGCGAGAGAAATGCTGGTCGCAGGGAATCCAAGAAAAACTACGAATGGGAGTCTTTGACCCACAGCAATTTAACGTAAAACAAGGCGGACTGCGCCAGCATTTCGAAAGATACTTGAACAAGACGAGGTACTGGAGCTATCCAAAAGCACATGTCCATGTTATGAGAGTCTTTTGCCAAATAACATCCGTGAGAAACAGTTAATTGTGCCAGCTTATGACCTGAAACACCTTCTCACGGTTCTGGTTTCGGTCGACCTCATTGAGTTAAAGCTCAAATGGGCGTAACAGAAACCAGTCAGCTCCAGCAAAAAATAATCGTGGTAACGGTAGTAAAAATAACAACAACAACGGTAGTAATAGAGGAAATCAGTACGGCAACGCGCAGTGCGGTTGGCATCCATACGCGACGCCGCATGGATATAACACTAATGAAGGATTCGAAAATCGTCAGAGTAATACTTTAACGGTATCCAAGAGAGGAATAATACGAATTACAATTCAAGGTACCGTGGTTCGCCGACAAAAAATGATCGTGGAGGCTGGAATAACTGGCGCAATCCCGACGATAATAAACAGCAAGTGTAGAGGAACGGGAATGATCAACCAAGCAGAAATAGATATGAAGACAACGGCTAAGGGAGATATACACATCAAAATCAGTGAAACGCCGCCCCCAGCAATGCGCAGAATAAAACATGGAAAAATACCCAGCCGGTTGTAAATATATGTTGTAGAAGTGACTGACGGGAGCGGCAGCATCCCGCCTCCCCAGATGGTAAACGTCGATCTGTCGGCCTACACCCCCCCCCCCCCCCCCCTCGTCGCTACCGAAAACGAAAGTTAGGATATAATGTACGGCAAAGAAATCCATATGCCAGATAAGGCATATGATATAACAGGAATAAACGATGAAGTACAGGAGATGGCTAATGCCAAAATAGGAACATTAGATGTACATGTGACAGTAGACACATGAGCAGCTACGAATTTGTTTTGTAAATCTTTATCAATGAAATAAAAAGGAAACTAAACCTCCCTACTTTACCTGTGCAGAATTGTCTCATTTTAAAAGCTATAGGAAATAAGTCGAAACGCATCAAGCTACAATCCTATATTCCAATAACTTTCACTAGAACCACAATTACTCGTACATTCATATTGGTAGAAAAACTACTAGTTAACTGTTCCCTAGGAATGCAGCTTTTCACGCAATATCAAGTGACAATTGACGTAGGCAAGGACAAATATTACCTTTACTTAGCCGATACCGTAATTCCAGTTGATTTAATGAAAACAAAGTCTTGTGTGAATATTGAATTAGCAAATAAAGTGAGCATCGCCCTGATGTATCAAGAAGTCTTTTACGTGAATTAGCAATGTAATGAACAGATCACAGAGGAAATGACAGTTTTCCACGTTATTTAGAGTAAGGTAGAGGGATCGGATAGTTTATCAGAAACAAGAGCTACGTACATTGTTGTTGCAATATTTGCACGTGTTTGAAAAGAAACTATGAGTAATTGATATGCCTATCATATGGAAGTATACCCCCACGAAACTTTCTGTCCCACATCATATACAATTCCTTGGACACACAAAGAAGCAGTAAAAAAGGATATCAAATGTATGTTTAACTGGAATGTTATTGAAACATCTCACTCATCATATTGCAGTCCCATCCTAGAAATAGTGAAACGCAATGAAAGTATATGACTTGTTTTGAATCTAAGGGAAATCGGCAAAATTATAGTACTATAAGAACCAAACCAGAAAACCTATAGGAGCAGTTATTAAAATTCCATGGAGAAAAATTTCTTACAATAAATCTAGAAAGGTCATAGTGGCAAATCTTGTTGCAAGTATTTAATCTTCAGACTTACTGTAAGCGCAAGAGCCTTGAATAGGGTGCTAAGGCCCGAATTTCAGTCAAGATACCATTTTTGTGGATGATTTACTTACTGTAACAGCTGAACAGAATGAGCATTTGCGCACATTAAGAAGCCTGCTAGATAAATTTTCCACCTATGAAGTCACAGTTAAGGAAAGCAGAATTTGCCAGAAAAGAGATTACATTCTTAGGTCACATTACTCACAGATAGGCATTTGGCCTGATCCACACAAACTCGCCATCGGCACTTTGCTGTCCTACAAACTAAAAAACAATTAAAAGCTTTCATGGGCTTAGCATTACTCAATACGTAAGTATGTGCCTCATCAGCTACTAAATAGTGACGCTTTACTCAGTCTTTTGAGGGAAAACCTCACATGGCTATGGGCAGAAAGTTGTCAGAAGGACTTTGACACCATAAAACAACTTTTGATTAACTCTGAAATTTTAGTACGTCCTGAAATATTACAAGAACGCAAAATGATGCGTCCTTCCAGTGTCCGTGGGCAATATTATTTCAGATTAGCCATGATTATCAAAAGCAAAATGTAAATATAATCAGTTTTGCTAGTCGCACACCGGCAGAATGTGAAAGAGCTTATTCCGTAGGGAGCTTGAAATGCTCGCAGTGGTATGGGCGTTCCACATATTCCAGTACTCTCTATGGGGAGCTTACACAAAAGTGAACTGCGATTATCAAGCACTTTCATTCTTACTGACACATAAACTACCGCACAAAAGATCAGCCAGATGGTGCTTTCTTCTTGAGTAGTTGGATTTTGAGGTAATTTATATCAAAAGTCAACAGAATATTTTGGCAGATGCCCTGCCTAGAATTCCACAAGGATTAAATGAATAAGGAGAATTAACAGAACAAACATCCGAGTACAGCATTCAACTCATGTACGGTGGCCCTAATATATGAAAATGTGAAAAAATATGAGTCAGCTTCAAGAGGAAACCAACAACTAACGGGTTCCGTCGATGCAGATCTGAGAACACTTTATAAGTTACATAATGGAGTTTTGTTTCGTCATCCAACGCCTCAGTCTGGTAACTGGTATGTTTGTTTACCCGAAATATGTAGACAGTTTATCAGGTATACACATAACTCGAGTAGTCACTGTCATGTAGCTAGGTGTACTCAGAAAACAATGACATACTATTTCCCTAAGATTAAACGTAGAGTACAATAGATGATCAAGAAATGTTAAACAGATCACGAGATTAAACGTAGAGTACAATAGGTGATCAAGAAATGTTAAACAGATGACGAGTCAATGAATTAGATCCTATTATTCCAGTGAAGCCCCTTGACCTCGTATGAGTCGACACCGCAGGAACCGTCCCGACGGCAAAAGCAGGAGTTGTATGATGTTGTTTTCTAAATATCTGCAGATATGTACCACTAAAACTGTAATGACAGGGCCTATAATCAAGCGAATTGTGAGAAAATATTTTGTGAGAGTGGGTAAACGAAAAGCTATTCTGTCTGATAACGGAACTAACTTCACAAGTGCGAAGTGGAAAGGATTGCGTTGTGAATAAACCGCATTAAGTAAACACTGACCGCAAGCGTAGGACCAACTTACATGAAATACGAACAAGTGAAATAGAAGATTTTCCATTTTATTTATGCCGCTAGTTATAAGAACAAATAGAAAAAATTGGATAACCTGCAACGGTACCTAATGTGTTGATCATAGGAATAAACATGTATAACTAGTATTATTACTGCACACTTTCTATTTTCTACACAACTTTTGCTACTACGAAATATTTTATCTAATGGAAAGTCAATTTTACCACGTCATTATGTGACGAACTACAAGACCAACTTCACAAATACGACCGTACGTAGACGCAGAAATGTGTACAAGAAGAAACAAAGAAGGTGTATACAAAAGAAGTTATTTGAACGGAAACAGCTACAGTCAACCACGAGGAAAGAACTATTTACAGAAACATTACGATTATACTACAGTAATACATAAAATTAGTAGTAACGAGTAAGCTACGAAGAGGAAGAAGCTAGTGAATGTAGTGACTGTACTAAAATTAGGTGCGATTTGTATTACATTATCTACAGTTACTTACAGGAACAAAGAAATATACCACTTATATAAAACTATAACCGATTATGTCATGATCATCATAAAATATTTCACACTATTCTATTGAAAAATAACCTCTACATTAAAGTGAATAAGAAAAATAAATGTACTATGTAAGAGGGAATTTAAAAAAAAAAAAAGCTAAATGAGATTAGATACGTATGACTAAAATGACAAAAACTTTGCACAGCTAGCAACTCAACGCCTCAATGCAGCAGGCAAATCATTTCAAAAAGAGCACATAAGGAAGTGTGAAAGATTGATAAAATTATATTCTGAGAGGTACGAAGACGACGCGGTATTAGCAAAAACATTAAATGTATCGACTTGTACTTGTGTGTGCGTATGCGGGAATGAACACGAAGGCTGAGCTACGGCCAATTATGCATGATTGAGAAGTTATGTAGTAATAAGAATTTTGTAGGATATGGTGAAAAGTAGCACTTCCCGCTTGGCGAAAGGATTAAATTAGAGGTGGGAGGTACCAAACTGAAGCCCACCCCTCTCATATTAGTTTATAAGTCATATATAATTATGATTGTGTGTGAATTAATGGGAATGAAGATATGTAGGTACATTTGTATTCAGTAGGATGAAACAGCTAAACACGAATGTAACTGTACCAATTGAAGAATAATAACGAACACAGTGGATCTCACATTAACATAGTCTGCGTGTAAAGGGATTATGTAAGCCTTTGAGTGCTATGTCCAAAGAAATACATACATGGCCGTGAAAGCCACATCTGACGGTAAATTAGCACTTTCGTTCGTGTTGTAACTAGGGTTGTAGAAACACTTGAATGCTACAGTCAAACACAGAGTTACCAGTGAATATATATATATATATATATATATATATATATATATATCTCAAATTAGAGTATAGATAAGATTTTCTTGTAACTCCGCTTGTACGACTTTTTTTTTCTTTGTAAATATGTGTAAACATGCTCTTGTATATTTCGGAAACGTGTGGACCAACCTTACGTCACATCAAACATATTAGAAAGGACAAATACGTGTGAAAGATATATATATATATATATATATATATATATATATATATATATATATATATATATATATATATATATATATCAGTCTGCAGGAAGGATAAGAAGACGGTTCGACAGGAATAACGCTGTGACCAGAGCATGGATGTACAACCAATAGTTCAGTTGTCCTCGTAGCAAGTAGCGCAATTTTTTTGTGAAAACAAGTACTAGTACATGAAGATGCATGATGTTTATATTAAACGCAATTTGCTTAATGTAATTCGTATGCTTTTCCTTTCGTTGTGCAGTGGTGAAATTTCTCTTGATCGTGTTGATGATAGTATCTGCTTTAAGGTTGTTACGGGAGATGTAAAATTTGGATAAGTAAATTCTTCATTCACTGAAACAAATAAAAAGGAGAAACTTTCTTAGAACTAAAAATAAAAGTGTCACCCAAATCTGATTATGAAGAATCTCAAATTAGAGTGTAGATAAGATTTTCTTGTAACTCTGCTTGTACGACTTTTATTTTCTTTTCTTTGTAAATATGTGTAAACATGCTCATGTATATTTCGGAAACCTGTGGACCAGTCTTACGTCACATCAAACATATTAGAAAGGACAAATACGTGTGAAAGAGTGCTAAGTAAGTTGTGCAACGTACCTCAAATATGTGAAGTTGCCACCTAGTTGTCAAAATAGTTCTGTGCGACGATTTAAGTTCACAGCCGCCAAGTGATTCATCATCTAAAATGCAGGAAGCTTAACGAATCTGCAGTGCCGAAAGCAATAAGTGGAACAGTGGCACGTGTGTACTTATGAAAAGGTGAACAGTCACCAAAATGTCGACGAAGATTTCATCTAGAGTAGCTAGTCCAGCAGAGTCCCTCAGCCTGTCTATGCAGTGGACACCGTCGAAACTTACGGAAACCTTAGGTGGGTATAGATAGTTACCCAGAAAGGACACTACGAATTGTCCACACTCCATTAGGCGTGCGAATAATGCTCTGCGTGATGCGGAAGACAGTAGCCACGGGGAACTTCAGACAATAGAACCAGCTCTCGACGACTTCTCAACCGCGATAGAAAAACAAAGGGCAGAGAAAATACAAATTTTTGTTGCAAACTAAAGGAGAGACACACAGTTATTATTTACGTAAATAAATAAGATAAATACTCAACTGAATGTGAACTACGCGAAGCGAAGCAAAGTTTGTAATATAATTGCGAAGGTTTCCACGGCTAGAGTCAGTCGACATAAGAGTTTTCTGGGTATAGTACCACGTCATATTGTATATTGTAGTAGTTTTATACAATATGACGCTGTACCACACCCAGAAAACTTTTATGTCGTAAGTTTGTAATATTTTCCTAATACGAAAATAATTTATTTATTTCTAATTTTAATATGGTCTAAGAAAATTATTGGTAAAATATATGACACTTAAATAATTGATGAAAACGTGGTTGTCACATAGGTAACATAAATTAGTCTTGTGGTATATTAAGGAATACTTAACAAATATGGCAATAGTTGTACGTAATTAGCCTTTCCCCTCTCTCATTCTTAGTACTAGGCCCATTTTTTCTCTTAACGCTTTTCTTCTACTTTGCCCACTATAACCGCATTCCAGTCCCCCACGACTGTTTGATTCTCGTCTATCATTCTTGACTTAACTACCAGTTCAATGTCCTCATGTACTTTCTCAGTCTCTTTGTCCTCGGCTTGCGACGTCGGCAGGTATATCGGAATTGTCGTTGTCAGTGTTTGCTGTCGATTCTGATGAGAACAACCCTATCACTCTAATGTTCACAGTAACTCACTCTCCGTCCAACCTTCCTATTCATAACGAATCCTACTACCTTTATAGTATTTTCTACTATTGATAAATAAAAGCAATTGAAGACATTTACTTCAATAACGCCATCCAGGCGAAAGTTGTTTCTAGATTAACTAGCTGAATAGCAGTTAATAGTGGTGTTAGACATGGTGACTCTTTGAACCCATTATCTTTTAATATATGTAGTCATGGACGATGTGACAGAGAAGGTACTTTCTGGTAATGGCTGCAGAATGGGGCACGAAGAAATAAAAATCGTTTCTTATGTGGACGATGCTGTTCTTCTGGCAAGCAGAGAAAATTACCAGTAGAAGCTTTTACAAATGTTTTACATGGCATCTAATAACCTACATACGTTCATATCCTCTCAAAACTTTAAATTATATGACTGTGTATCTATAAGCAATTAGATGCAAACTGGAAGTGGATGGAAAAATTATTCACCAGATAATGACATTTACAAATCTTGGTATGGAACTGTCCAGGAGTGCAAATGTCTGGAACGAAATTAGGCAACAAGTAGCAAAAGCAAAAACCTGGCAGTGTTTTTAACTAATACTACACTTTTTCATTAGTATACACTTACACCAAGAGAGGCGTCGTTTGGCATTTACCGGCGTGATGTGTGGCTTATGACCACCCGCTCGACCATGAAATCCAAGTTTTCTCACCTCCCGTCTAACTGTCATACTACTTGCAGTGAATCCTGATGCAGTTTGGAATTCCTGTGTGATGATCTGGATGGATGTCTGCCTATCACACATTACGACCCTCTCCAAGTGTCGGTGGTCTCCGTCAGTCAACAGGTGAGGTCGCCCTTTATGGTTTTGTGCTGTACGTGTCCCTACACTTTTCCACTTCACTATCACATCGAAAACAGTTGTAACATCCCCACAAAAAAAATAATTAAATGAATTTTGTGTAGCCTCACCACGGAAATAATAAAATGAATTTTAAATATTGTAACCTCTGAACAAAATTGGTTCCCATTCATAATCTCTGTGCAGAAATGCATTCACATTTCTTTTCTCATTTAAAGTTCGAAACAGAAAAATTCCTAAACCCAAAAATAATTTAAAAAAATTCAGTAACCTGGTAAATTTTATGACGACAGCAGCGCTGCGCCTCGGCCCTGTATTCTGAATAAAAAAAGCAAAAGTTCTTACCTCAATAAAAACTGCGAATATATCTGCTCTTGCCTAAAATTTTTTTCGGCACAGCTCCGTGCAATGCTGGCCTATGCTTTGTGATTCGTGAAAGGAATAATCATCCATTGGATAAAATCTTTAAATTGAAATGAATGCTTTTTTTTAAAAATTATATTATAAAAATTATTATTGGGGCATTTTTTAAAAAAATTGGATGACAGTTAACATGCATTACTAGATATGCGCAAGGCTGCTTCTTTACCTTCTACAATAATACTCATCCTCCAGAGTCCCGACCAGAGCAGACTGCAGACACGCGCAGACACGCGCAGACTACCACGGACTACTACTGACTCACGCAGACTATTGCCGACTACTGCATACTAGCACAGACTACTGCCGACTACTGCCGACTACTGCAGACTAGTAGCGACAAGCAACAACTAACTACGTACTGCTCTCTGGTCAGAGACTCTCCTAAGTCTTGCCTGTTGCAGGCAGCGCATACATCGCATACCTCTTACACAGTGGACCTAGGGATGTTTAGGAGTGTGAAAATCTGACATACAGACGTTTTACAGAAGTGACACCCAATGACCTGACCACATACGAAGTCCCTGAGTTCCGCCTAGCGCCCCATTCTGCTCTCTCACGATTCTTAATGACTACTGAGGTGACTGACATGGAGTCACTGGCAATAGGTGGCAGCACAATGCATCTAATACTAAAAACGTATGTTTATGGGGGTATCTGGATACTTTTGAACACATATTATACCTCGAAAACTTTGACCGTCGTCTTTTTCGGCAAAGTTGAGTATCAACTGATAAGGCGAGATACGTGGTCACTTACTTTGACCCCACTTCCACCGAGCGAATTTTCTGAGAAATCGGGTTATGACACTTGTCGTGTTCTCCTTGTGAGGATACCAAACTTTAGCTGTAGCAACAGACTGATTAGCAGCGTGGTCCGATGCCTGGATTAAGCTGAAAGTGAAAGCTGGGCATGCGGTTATCCAAGTTTCCATTAAACCAAATGTTTTTCTGACGTATTGGTACAGCAAGAATGCTTCACGCACTGGCCAAGCGAGTGACGGAAGAAGCGTGAGCCCACCAGAGGCGGTGTGGGAGAAACTTGCACCGGGCCACCCCCCTCTTCTGCCGTGATAACAAGCGCGCAAACTGCTAACACAATTAACGCCGGCTTCCTGCAGACACGCGTCACAGCGCATCGCAGGGGACGGCGCGTCGCTGCGGATAGCACGTCCGCGTCCCGCGCAGCGCCCAATTAGGCGCCAGCGGCCACCTGACAGCAGGAGCAGCAAGCGCGGGGGGCTGACCGCCTACAACTCGAGTTTTTCTTCCCTCCGAGACGTCACAGCCCCTTGCGCGCTCCAAGAGACAGCGGCAACTGAGCAGCCGACCACTTCTCCTCTCCGTGCAGAGTTCCGGAGCATCAAACATTATCTGATTGAAATGTCTGCCTCTACAGAGAAAATGAAAGGTAGCACAGCTGGCAGATGGGTGTATTTGCTATTGGTTATAAACAATTACACACTTCCGTTGCCGTATTTGCTAAAATAGTCCGATGTGATGTATGCGTCTCGAGTCCTGGTGGTGCGATGTATTCATCTCGCCAGCATTTCGCTCTATATGCAGATCCACCGACCGGAATAAAACTCGCACCAAGAAGGGGGAGTTTTGCGATGTAAACGAGAGTTTTTAGGCGTGTTTCTACATTTGAAGCACGATGTATGTTCAAATTTCCTATCAGTTGCGTAACAGTGGCGTTAGTAGCTCCACTATGACGATGAAAATACGCTGTAACGGTCGTGAGCATTAGTTAACTTCGAGTTTGGTCTTGTTGATTTGATGTTACTCAAGATTGCCGTTAAGGAGCTACTATCAACACTTCTCTGAATTTATACGAGGCCGTGTGATAGGGCTACGGGAAGTCTCCCGTGCTTCTACTTTTCCTAAAGCTAAACTTATCGTCATCTAGCACATCCGCCATTTTCTTTTCCACTCTTCTGTATTTTATTCTTGTAAGCAACTTGGATGCATGAGCTGTTAAGCTGATTGTGCGATGTCTCTCGCACTTTTCAGCTCTTTCCGTCTTCGGAATTGCGTGGGTGATGCTTTCCGAAACTCAGATGGTATGTCGCCAGACTCATACATTCTACACACCAACGTGAATAATCGTTTTGTTGACACTTCCCTCAGTGATATTAGAAATTCTGATGGAATGTTATCTATCGCTTCTGCCTTATTTGACCTTAAGTCCTTCAAAGAGCTTTTAAATTCTCATTCTAATACTGGATCCCCTATCTTTCCCAAACGGACTCCTGTTTCTTCTTCTATCACATCAGACAAATCTTCCCCTCATAGAGGCTTTCAATGTATTCTTTCCACCTATCCGCTCTCTCCTCTGCATTTAACACTGGAATTCCCGTTGCACTCTTAATGTTACCACCCTCGCTTTTAATGTCACCAAAGGTTGTTTTGACTTTCCTGTATGCTGAGACAGTCCTTCCGACAAACATTTCTTTTTCGATGTCTTCACATTTTTCCAACAGCCATTTCGTCTTACCTTCCCTGCACTTCCTATTTATTTCACTCATCAGCAACTTGTATTTCTGTATTCCTGAGTTCCCCGGAACATTTTTATACTTCCTTCTTTCATCAATCAACTGAAGTATTTCTTCTGCTATTAATGGTTTCTTCACAGTTACCTTCTTTGTACCTAAGTTTTCCTTCCCTACTCCTGTGATGGCCCTTTCCAGAGATATCCATTCCCCTTCAACTGCTAATGAGCTTTTCCTTATTAATGTATATATAGCCTTAGAGAACATCAACCGTCTCTCGTCAGTCCTTATGAAACTTCCCCTTTGAACATTTCTACATGACTGTGCTTAACCTGACACACAATATTTTTTTTTTTAGCGCAACGCAATCTGACTTTCAAAATTCCCTACAAAAGAATGGCCCTGACTAACATTAACCTATACCTTTCACAAATCACTTACCTCACAAAAATCTTCGCTGCTCAAGCTACTGCAATACAGCGAGTGCCACTACTGCCAGCTAAATAAAAGATTCAAACTACGGAAGGCACTAACTACTGATAGGGATAGTTAGCAAATGAAAGATATTAATAGAGCCACAAAAAATTTTTACAAATGGTGTTGGGCACTGGCCAATACAGATTTGACAAAAATTTTTCATTTCATAATTACAATAACAAAGAAATCAAATGCACACACTTATTGATACAATCTTGGTCAAAAGCTAAAATTGTCTCACAGTCCATAAAGACAGTCCTAATCGTACATAACAGGAGAATAGCAGTGTTTTTCTCAAAGTCTGAGCAGTAAAAGAAAATGCACACAGAAGTAGTGGATTTCCATGCAGTCTTGAAGAAGTAGTGTTGTCCTTCCAATGGAAAGACAGTGCTGACTCTCGACATGCATGCAGGTAATGGGCCACAACAGAGCAAACCCACAGCAGAGTCAGTCGTAGTTTGGAAGAATATTGGTAGGTAGGTCATCACAGAGCAGACCCACTGTAGTCCTGGTAGAGATTGTGGTATTGGTGGGCCACCAGAGGTGCAGACCCACTGCAGTCCTTGTAGAAATGGCCAGCAGCCATCTGTTGCGATTGTGCAGGTGCACATTCACCATTGAAGAGTCTTGCGGAGAATATAGCAAGTCCATAAACCACCACTTGTGCACTCACAAAGTTTCTGGAATTGTCCTTAGATCCAGCAATGCTGTTATCCAATCCCTTGCTGAGTTATTAACACACGTGCAAACACTCACAGTCCCAACTTCTCACATATTATCCATATACTATGACCAACAGAAACGTGTGCAGTGAAATGTAACTTACAAGTTAATAATATCATGAACTGGTGACAATTACAATTTTATAACATAAGAATACAATAACAAAGGTACAAAATACATCATTAAAAACATAATAATACAGATAACATTTGTAGTAATAGGGGCTTTACAAAAGAATAGAAATAAACATATACATCAGTGGAATTATGACATGAGTACATACATAGAAGATCAGAATAACTTGCGAAACATCAACTTCACACATGAGCATTTAAACAGAATGAATAATGTCTAATATCTTTACAAAGTAAATAACATATTACTAATGCCAATTATATTTGAGGATAACAGTATTCCTCATCATAGTGAATGTAGCTTAATATTAAAAGAAGAAAAAATTCTATGAAACTACACAGAGACAGGAAGAAAACAAATACTCAAGGGTACACAAACTCATAGTGGGATAACACCAATAGGAAAGGACAGGGTTCGTTTTCAGTGTAACATTTGGTACTGCAGTCCAACCCAAAACTTCATATATCTTTCCTCTTATTTCATCCTTTGTTTCCACCAAAAAAAATTCTAACTAAGCATGCTTTCTGTGTTTATATGTTCACACGTTTCTTACCTCATTTTTATTTTCCATTATCTTACCTCATCATTTATTTCCAAGAAAATCCTACCTAAACCTGTTTTCTCAATGCATTTCTTCCAATTCATCGCAATTCATTCTCTTAGAGGCTACCCCCTCTTAAGCTAACTTAAATCTACTGAGCTCAGATGCTAAACTAAGGGACGAGGCAATGCAGCAGCACAAAATAAGTAACACAAACAGCAATGACCAAAAAATTGGAAAATTGCAAAGCAAGCTACAGTAAATCTAAATTAACAGATAAAATGCAAAATTACAACTAATATGAGCCAATGAGCAGCAACAAAAAAAAATCAGTTGTAAAACTGGCTTAACAGAGTAATGTAATGTGAAATTTAGTAGCACTATGCCTGGCAAACAGCAACAGCAAATGCAATAACTTATATCTAAACATGACATAGCTCAAGCAGAAAAAATAATACAGTAAAAACAACAATGCAGATAAGGGAAATGTATATTCACATCTTAATATCTATGTAATTAAAGTGGTGCACCACAACAACTTATTGTAAAAGAAATATTACCATGTACTTGAAAAGAATATTATGTATTTAGTTACTAGTTCCTTCTTATTGTTCTTTCCTTTTCAAGTGCTCCTTTTTTAAAGAATGTGGATCATAAAATAATTATTTAATAGATCTGTTGACAGAAAGTGTTCACATTAGCAAATGCATTTTATTTTATAAAAGCAATGCTGCAACACAGCTGGAAACCAGATATCAAGTGAAATAAGCAATTACGCAAACCAAAGCATAAAAACATCATTCAACAGTCATGTGGCATTTCGTAAGTCAGTAGCTCTCAACTCTCATAGAAAGACACTTGTCATAATCAGGTGTGCAGATGTACGAATATTTCCCATCAATTCATAAGCATTTCAGCAATTAGCACAAAGTGCGAGTAATCATATGTTTTCAAGTAACGAGGGTGTCGCATTAGCGATGAAAGGCACACCCTAATGGCTTGTTCTCCAGGTGTTTTCCTGTGCTCTGAAAGGCACGCGCTAATGGCTTTTTCTCCAGGCGTCTGACACAGCTGGGTGCCCACGACGCATTATGTGTAGGTGGTCCGCTAACTTTCTTACGGAAATATTTACGACAGCAGTTTCCGCTACAGAGACAGTCGCATATAAAAATATTTCACAGGTCAAGAATTTGCGTTACAAATCTGTAGAAACAAAATGCTATTGATATAACAGTGTCCAAAAAAAATTTTCGTCTGCATTGTAATACATTCACGAATATACACACACATTTCATAACTCTTAAAGTACGTTTCTTGGTTTCCAACATCCTTTTCATAAATCAGAGTCCCTAAACACTACTCATTATTCCTTACCTCATTATACATATACATATTCGTCGACACTTCTTCAATATTTCATCATGAGAAATACGTAGCATAATAAACATTCCTCAACAACATAATACACATCGTCGTCGTAATAATAACATCATAACACCTCAGTCAAATCTCAAAATCGTCGTAACTTCCTCCAATAATTTCTAAGCCTAAAAAAATTCTCTGCTCATGTCAAAAGTGTCAGCTGCCTCAAACGTACTTTAAAAATCATGATCTCATACCAAATACATCATTCAAAGCTCTCATAGTATCACAATGATTCCGAAAAAATATGAACAGTTTACAAAGTACAGACAAAATACAGTTTCATAAGTGTGAAGTTATCCAACTGTATAATTGCGTAAACATGTGTCACTGATGTAGTAAAATAAATGTTTGTCTCTCTCAGTTAAATAATCAGATAGCTGTGTAATTTGTGTGTTAGAGAAATATGGTACCGATGTGTAAAGTTGTATAAGCAAATACCATATTAGCTAGGGTTCCTTGTGGTTGCCACACACATGGTACACAAAGTAAGCGTGTACCCCCCTGAGGATTAATGTAATTATACCCTCAGGTGTTACAGATTACAGCAATGGAATGAAATGTATCACTGAAAACTTTCTTTGTAATTCAAAAAATCTTTAAAAATAAATGTTTTAAGTACAAAATTAATCACTCTAATACGTGTCCTGTAGCGCTAAATGTGCGTCTTGCTGTAAGATAATTCTGTGGAAGTGTCGTACTTATCGTCCTCCGAAAGCTAAGTTCTGCAGAAGTCAATGTACTTACCTCATGATAAACAAAAGTGAAATGCTTTGCGTATAGATATCTTAGTTATTACGCTTATTGTTGTGATGAAGAAATTACTGTGCTGTAACGTATTGTTGTGCTGCGGAAAAGGCTGTCTCATTGTAGCTATACCACAAAAGTTACTATTAAAACATGTTTTACTTTCCAGAATAATACAGAAAAACTGTGCAGAAATAAAACAGAAACACTACAAAAGCAACATTGTAAATTGTCACACATTAGTAACGTCGTGATAAAAATCGTGTAGCTGTCACATAAACTAATCACTCTGTCGTCTGGTATCTCACAGAAAGTACTTTAAACCCAGAATGTATTTTCAAGTAAACCAAAATGTTGCATTAAAATCTCATTAGCAGTACCAATATAGTATGTGTCCTAAGTATGTAAGCCTGATAGTCGTTACGTAATCGTGCAACTAACAAGCAAGAATGTACAAATACAGCACTGTGTCGTCTGTTCACTATGACAATGCATTCGTAATTTCTGTTTAAAAATGTTCCCTAGGTTCTAGACTGGATATTTAACTTCAAACATTGTTACATGTTAACAGATTCTAAATCTGACAAAGCATATTAGTAATGTGAAGCGAAAAGTTTTATGGCAATGACAAAGTTAAAAAGCAGATTATCTTTCAATAAACGGTTTTACATGTGAAATGTGGTGTAAACCTTTACTCTTCCTAGTACGCAGAGTTTCAACTTCAACGCAATTATCATGTGGTATACGTCGGATTCTGTAAGGTCCATTGTAAACTAGAAAGAATTTGTGACTCAAGTGTTTCTTCTTATGTGTCAATGAATGAGCTTTAATGAGAACTTTCTGACCAATATACAATTTCTTTGTATTTGCTTTACCGTGTAGTTTTCTCCTTTTGTCTGCTGCAGATTTTATATTTTTAAGAGCCAAATCAATTATGTCTTTGTGTCGAAGTTTACGTGTATTTGGGAAAGGTACAAGCTCTCTGATTCTGTTCGGTGGTTCTTCATTCTTTAGTACAAGAGTAGGTGGTAAAGCAGTGGAATCATGAGGCATTTCATTTAGCACATTTTGAAATAAGTGTAAATATCTGTCCCAATGCTGATGCTTTCTGTGACAATAAAGTCTGCAAAGCTTATTGATTTCTTTCATAATCCGTTCAGACGGGTTACAATGTGGTGAGTACAATGAAATAAAAACAGGTTTGATTTTATGGTTGCGAAGCATGCGTGACCAAACAGCAGATCTGAATTGCGGTCCGTTATCTGAAATGACTTTACTAACGTGTCCAACTTCACGTAAGAAATTTTTAACAAAGGCGTTGGATACAGACCGTCCAGTGGCTTTACGTAACGGAGTGAAAGAAACAAATTTTGAAGTAAGTTCAACAGCGACTAGAACGTACGAAAATCCATTGGATGTTCTGACAAGCGGTCCCAAGAGATCAACAGCAGCAAATTCTTTTAATTTAGCAGGAATAATAGGAAACAACGGAGCACGATGTGAGACAGTAGATGGTTTCGCCTTTTGACAAAGTTTACAAATAGACAAGACTCTTCGAATTCGCTTTTCCATATTGTTAAAATAATAAGTCGTTCGAAGAATATGATAACATTTTCGTGGGCCAAAATGTGCGTAGCTGAAATGAATGTACCAAATGAGCTTATTAACAAAATCGTCAGGAATGCAAAGTACCCATAGCTTGTCATCAACAGTGCAGCGTTTGAACAGTATGTTGTTTCTAACCAGATAATAATGCCGAATCTGTGTGTGTGTCCTTTCATGCCATTTGCTCTTGATGTCTTTCCAAATCGGATCTTTATCTTGTTCATGAGCAATGTCCTTTAAAGATGTGGTGATGAAGTTTTCAAAGGCGACTTTCTGAATGTAAAGAATACTGAAATTTTTCTCAAGGTTGCCTTCTGTGGTACTTTTCTCAAGCCCAGCCGGTGCGCGTGACAGTGCGTCCGCAACAATGTTCTCCTTGCCGGGAATGTAGACTATTGTGAAGCGGAATTCTTGCAGAAACAATGCCCAACGTTTTAACCTGTCATGATTTAATTTTGAAGACATAAGAAATTGTAATGCACGATGATCACTGTATACTTTTACGTGCTTACCAGAAAGAAAGAAACGGAATTTGTTAAATGCCCAAACGATAGCTAAAGCTTCTAATTCAGTAACGGAATAATTTTTTTCAGATTTGGTTAGCACTCGGCTAGCAAAAGCAATGGTTTTCTGAATGGTAGTGTCATAAATGGGCACCAAGACCGACTTTAGAAGAATCCGTACTAAGGCAGAAATCTTGTGACAGATCAGGATGAGCTAGTATTGGCGCGTGAAGTAACGCTTCTTTCAAAGAATTGAATTCCAATTGTGCTTGTTCGTCCCAGTTCCAAATAGTATTTTTTCCAGTGAGAGAACAAAGTTTTGGTGTAACAAGAATTTGCATATTCAGAAAACGACGGTAAAAATTTACGAGACCTAGAAAACTGCGGACTTGTCTTTTTGTGGATGGAACTGGAATGGCTCTGATTGCTTCTAACTTTTCAGGATCCGGCTGAATGCCTTCAGAAGAAATAATATGTCCCAAAAACTTCACCTTTGTCCTACCGAATTCAGACTTTTCCAAGTTAACTGTAATTCCAGATTCTGCAAAAATACGTAACAAACTGTTGAGGATGCGATTATGTTGTTCCCATGAAGCTTCTGCTATCAGAATATCGTCCACATACAAGGTGATGTGACGTTTTAAGAACTCAGGTAATATGGAATTTAACCCACGAATGAATGCTGCCGAAGAAATGTTCAAACCAAAAGGAAGTTTCCGAAACTGATAACAAACGCCGAAACAAAGGAAAGCTGTGTATTTTCTACATTCTGGATGAAGTTCGATCTGATAAAAGCTGGATCTGAGATCAATGGAAGACAACACTTTTACACCATTAAAATTTTGAAGAAGTTCTTCTAACGTTTGCGGCCTGTCTGTTTCAGGAATAATGATCGTATTGATTTGTCTCGAATCTAAGACAAGCCTGATCGATCCATTTTTCTTCTCAACAACATGTAATGGATTGTTGTATGAGCTTACTGCAGGCTCAATAATGCCCTCATCGAGCATAGATTGTATTTCTGTTCTAACACGGTCCCTATAATGTGCTGGAATTACATATGGTCTAACACAAAATTTAGTATGCTCACGAACACGAAATTGGTATTGAAATCCCTTGATTGTTCCTGTTTTATGAGTAAAAACTGTGGAATGTGCTTGTAAAATCTCAAAAAGGTCCTGCCTATCAGTGTCATTACAATTCTCAATTGTTTGAATTTTATTCTGAATTAACTTATTAGTGTCAAATGCGCCGTCGATATCATCCCTGTCAGTACTTGCAGAGTGATTGTTAGTGTCTAGTTCCGTAGAAAATTCCGAACTGTTGTCTAACAGAACGTAAAGCCGATTAATTTCCTCATCATGGTTTGAGAGCCAATCTTCAAATTTCAAAGCTATTGACTTACCTTCTTTTTTCTAAAGTTATTTCAGCATCGTGAAAGTTTAAGATTGCTTTGTATTCATTCAAAAAGTCTACTCCCAGTATAATTTCCGTCGACAATAATGGAACAATAAGGAAGTTCGTAGAGAAGCTGTGGCTTTGACAAAAGAATTCTAGGTTGGTTTGTTGGCGTACATCTACACTTTTTCCAAAGATTGCACCTTGTAATTTAATCTTACGTAACGGAAGTGTGGGGCAATCGTTCGATTTGTTGCATTTGCTAAAGGCTGTTTCACTGATTACTGAAATGGGACTGCCAGAGTCAAGTACTGCCGTAAATTTTACGTCATTTACTGTAATGCAAATCACAGGATATGCAACGTTGTTATGTTTTACGTCGTGTTCTTGGAGTAAGATGTCCCTAATATCTTCCATTTTTACGTAATTACTAGCTACGGCAGCTGCGTCGTTAGTGTCATAAGAACGTTTTGTGGCTGCTAGCGGTGTGAGTCATTGCCTATTGTCTCTTTGTTGGCGCGCGTCGTTATTGGGGTTTGGAGACCTAACTTCTACAAATTCACCGTGACGAGAGGGCCGTGCTCTGTTTGAATCCCGCCAGTTCTGATGCAATTCAGGTCTGTCGTTACGATCATATCGTCTGTCGTCATGTCGGTAGATTCCATGGTTTCTTTCTTGTCGGTCACATGGTGGAGAATTTCTCCCTGAATCGTAACTGCGCGCTGGTCCGTTGCGTCTAAAGTTATTCTGTCTCCCTTGATAGTATTTATTTTGGTTCCCATATTGTCTGTTTCTCTTATTGTCTCTGTGATAGTCATTACCACGGAGAGGTGATCTTTCCCTGTAGTTATTACTACTCTGCCAACGGTTGTCATACGGGTGGTGTCTGGTTTGGTCACGATTTGTGTTGTGAGAATAGCCTTGTCGTGTCAAGTTACTACTTCTTTCATCGCGGAATTGCGACGGATGTGACCTGTAATTGTTGTGTTCCTGGTTTCGCGTTCCGCGATTGTCAGTGTCAATTTCTAATTCTTGTAACAGTCCCTGAAAAGCTTCAATGTCCTCTTTGCAACGTCCTGCTAAAATAATATGTCGTAAATGTTTAGGCAGTTTGATTAAGCAAATGCGGATGAGTTCTGAGGGGCTGTATGGGTTTGACAGGTATTGATTCTTGTGCAACATGTCTTCAAAATATTTCACAAGACTGGAAAATTCAGATTGTTCGAAGTGTTTCATCATTATGATGTTATGTTTTACACGGTCTTGTGTAGCTTGAGACCAATATGCTGAGAGGAAGGCATGGTAAAATTCACCCTCACTGTGGCAATCGTGAATGACCGATCGCATTCTTACAGCTGGTTCATTCTCTAAGTAGCCACACATAAATTCTAATCTGTGCTCCAATGACCAGTTGGGAGGAAAACAATGAGAGAATTGATGGAGCCATGCTTGTGGATGAATGTCGTTGCCCGAATTCTTAAATGTTTTGAATTTACGTGTAGTAATGAACAGCTTATAGTCAAAATCATCATGTCGGCGAGTCGCATATCGGTCATTGTTAGGTCGTGTCGGCCGTTCCATCTCAAAATTCGGTGCACATTGCCAATTTCTTTCATTACTTCCGAAATGCCCTGTGTTATTATTGTGCAGCTTTTCCGTGTTTCTAAGTCCCTCTTCCCGTGTTGGAGCGCGAGTGTCCTCTGAAATACGTAATTCTTGTATTACCTGTGTCAGCTGATCTTGTACTTCCCGGATTTCTCTTTGGTGTTGTGTATTAATTTGATTCTGATTTTGTTTGAATTTTCTTATTTGTTCATACTCTTCTGTGTCAGTGAAGGCTACGGGTCTTGTGTCATTCAGATCATCATCTACCTTTGTAGATAAGTTAGTGAATTGATCCGAAAGTTCGGCTACTTTCTCCGATAGTGTACTTATTTCCTCAGCGTGTTTTTCTGAACCAAGTTTCAGAGTATCTACTTTGTCCTTTAAGTTTTCCTGAGCTTTTGCAAGTTGCGTAACCGAATCGGTAGATGCAACTGAGTCAAATTTAGCCCACAAGGTCTCATGATTTTCATGAACAATGGTTTGCAGCTCTTTTATGGCTGCTTCGTGATTCTGTAATGCATTTTCATGCCGCGAAAAAATAGGTTGAAAATGCTCACAAATTTGTGTTTTTACGTCATTACAGACTTTTTGACATTTCGATTCAATGTTATGTAACTCAGTAGTTAAATCTTCACGCGTTTGTTCAAGAGTTTGTTCCAATGAGTCTAACTTTTGAAGCTGTTGCTGTGTTTGTCTCTGGTGTTGTTCCATTGTGTCTAACTTTTTAAGATTTTGTTCCACTGTGTCTAACTTTTTAAGATTTTGTCCCATTTGTTTCTGATTTTGTTCAAGTGTTGTGTCTAACTTTTGTAGCTTTTGTCCCATTTGTTGCATTAACTGTAATAACAATGCACTGGTGTCTGAAACATGTTCCTCAGTGCTTTTCGGCAGTGAATTTGCACCGGCAACATTGACAATTTGACATGCAGAAAATGTGTCTTGACTTATTTGAGAAAACGGCGAGAACCCAAAACCTGAGTCTACAGTATTCGCAAAATTGTGTCCTGACATTCCCGATTCCTGAGGCAAGCTGTTGCCGACCGATCGATCGATAATGCGTCCCTCTTCACTAATTGTTTCACTGTCCACGCCATTGTTTGCCGCCTGCTCCATTTCCCTATGAACAGTTACCAAATTACTACTTTGAACATCAGCTAATTCATTACTCGGTGGCGCTAACACACTGCTTTCATTTTCACTGTCATTTCTCAGTTTACTTTGGAGCCTAGTATTACGTTTTTCACACGCCATTATTGTCACAGTATTTCACACGACAACACAGAAAAGCACAATTTGAAGAGCAAAATAGGAGAACACATTAACATAGCACTGAAAATAATATCTAGTTAATTGCAGCTGCGAAATACTTGGTGCAAATCTACATGCATGCCACAACTGTTTTACTGTACAACAATGAAAAACTACAACTACAAAGGAAATTCTCTCTATGATTACACGCTACCAACAAACAATAGCTACACCAATTACACAAACTACAAGAAAAAATCAGAAGATTCCAGTGAGGTATCCTGGCAGGGTCGCCATATGAAACTTCCCCTTTGAACATTTCTACATGACTGTGCTTAACCTGACACACAATATTTTTTTTTTTAGCGCAACACAATCTGACTTTCAAAATTCCCTACAAAAGAATGGCCCTGACTAACATTAACCTATACCTTTCACAAATCACTTACCTCACAAAAATCTTCGCTGCTCAAGCTACTGCAATACAGCGAGTGCCACTACTGCCAGCTAAATAAAAGATTCAAACTACGGAAGGCACTAACTACTGATAGGGATAGTTAGCAAATGAAAGATATTAATAGAGAACAAACAATGTATTTACCTTAATATCATCACAAGTCATAATATATATATCAGTTCATGACAAATTACAAATCTCCGCCATCTCTCTCCCCACATTCACCACTGCTGGTGGCTCACCTCCAACTGCGCAACGCTACGCGCTGTTCACATCCAGCTGCCGCTGCCCAACACTACAATGGCAGACAACAATGCAAACTAGCCACAGACTGCACACAGCACAGCCAGTGATTTTCATATTGAGCGCTACGTAACGTTGCCAATAAGAAAACATAAACAGCCTACTTACATAGAGAAAACATAAACAGCCTGAGAAAACATAAACAGCCTACTTACACTTAGTAATTCCGTATCCCACTTCTTTGTGTATTGATTCTTCCTTACCAATGTCTTAAACTTCAGCCTACTCTTAATCACTACTATATTGTGATCTCGGTCTGTATCTGCTCCTGGGTACTCCTTACAATCCAGTACCTGATTTCGAAATCTCTGTCTGACCATGATGTAATATAACTGAAATCTTCCCGTATCTCCCAGCCTTTTCCAAGTATACCTCCTCCTCTTGTGATTGTTGAACAGGGTATTCGCTGTTACTAGCAGAAACTTGTTACAGAACTCAATTAGTCTTTCTCCTCTCTCATTCCTTGTGCCAAGCCTTTATTTTCCTGTAACCTTTTCTTCTACTGCTTCCCCTACAACTGCATTCCAGTCCCCCATGAGTATTAGATTTTCATCCCCCATTATGTGCTGTATTAGCCTTTCAATATCTTCATACACTTGCTCTATCTCTTCATCTTCAGCTTGTGAAGTTGGCATGATACCTGAACTATCGTCGTGGGTGTTGCTTTGCTGTCGATGATAAGAACAACCCTGTCAATGAACTGTTCACACTCTCAGCCCTACCTTCCTATCCATAATGAATCCTGCTGCTGTTGATATTACCCTCTGCTCACCTGACCAGAAATCATTGTCATCTTTCCACCTCACTTCACGTTGATCGAGCCTTTGTATTTCTCTTTTCAGTTTTTCTGGTTTCCCTATCACGTTCAAGCTTCTGACATTCCACGCCACATTTCGTAGAATGTTATCCTTCGGTGGATTATTCACTCTTTTTCTCATGGTAACCTCCCCCTTGGCAATCCCCTCCCAGAGATCCGAATGGGGGACTATTCCGGAATCTTTTGCCAATGGAGAGATCATCAAGACACTTCTTCAACTACGGCACATGTCCTGTGCATACACGTTACGTGTCTTTAATGCAGTGGTTTTCATTCCCTTCTGCATTCTCATACCGTTGATCATTCCTCATGCCGTTGATCATTGCTGATTCTTCCGCCTTTAGGGACTGTTTCCCGCCTTTAGGACAAGAGAGTGTCCTGAACCTCTGTTTAAATGTCCAAATGTGTGTGAATTTCTAAGGGACCAAACTGCTTAGGTCATCTGTCTCTAGACTTATACACTACTTACTTAAACTAACTTATGCTAAGAACAACACACACACCCACTGCCTGAGGGAGGCCTCGAAGCTCCGGCGGTAGGGGCCGCGCAGTCAGTGGCATGACACCTCTAACCTCGCGGCCACACAGCGCGGCATACATCCGCTTCTCCGCCCTCTTCTGACAAGGCCGCTGTCAGAGTGAGGATGACTTCTTATGCCGGAAGTCTTCGGCCGCCCATGCTGATCAGTAATCAAAATTTGAGCAGCGGCAGGATTCGAACTCGGGACCGAAGACGTTATGATTATGAATCACAGACGCTACCCTTTATTTCTTTTTTCTTTCTTTCTTTCTCTTTTTTTATCGTTGTGTTTGGTGGTTGCGGACGTCACAAGACATCCGTTAAAGTTCGTTTGTTGATCCTTGCACTCAGTTTTTTTTTTATTACAGAGGCCAACCAGCTCTCTGACTGAACACTCTGAGCTACCGTGCCGGCTACCCGTAGACCAAGGGTCAGTACGACATAGTTTGGTGTAAATACAGGGCTGAAGGTCAGAACGATTCGCTGCAGTGAAGAGTAACTCCTCAGTCAAAGATTGCTAGGTGGCTCAGGCTGCCGATATCCTCACCACTGAACTGCCCAGCGCGGAGTGGTCTGGATACCTGCCTTAGGTGTGCAACTGCGAAGTCCGCGGCCGGCTTTCCCTCGCGTCGAGATTTCCAGAGAAACACGGCTAACGCGCCGTATAGACTGTCCTACGTGGCGGGTCTCCACAAATTTGCTGCACGTACAGCGTAATTCAGCCGAACTGCCTAGACTGTCTCCTAGTGAACGTCCGCTGAATGTCACGAAAATCCCTCCTCCCTTCCCTCTTCGACACCAAACCCACATTTAGTCTTCAAAATTGTCCCCTCCAATTGCCAAACTGCTCGCGCAAATTGCCTCAGGTGCATACTTACAACACCAAGCCAGAACTCTCACCTGGACGCAGCATAGCGGTAATCTCCCAATCACGAAGTTTGCCGCCAAAATCTGTGCTCTGTTCCGCTAAACTTGGCGTCAGAGAAACGCGCATGCATTCCATGCCTGCGGGAGACAATGTTCTCCTTCCCAGAGCAAATCATAAAGCTCGACGCCTTTCTGTCGTACGCAGATCCGAGGTGGACAACACGCCTCCGGAATGCTGGCCACTGCCCACTGTCTTGCTGAAAACTGGGCTTATCTCGTGGACTGACTTTATGGCGTGGGGCCACCGCCTGCGCTTACAGGCAAAGCGGTCATGCTTTTGTTGAAGTCCGGGTGCTTTCCTGGAAGAGTCTGCAGCTGCTTCTTCGACTTCTTCCACCTTGACCACTTCTCCCTAATGTCCTACAGAAAAAAATCTATTGCCATAGCTGTTATTGCAAGCGACAAAGAAACTCCATTATTCCCCGTCACACATACTCGTCCTGATGATTCACTGCTTAGCTGATAAGGCTGCAGTGCCACTGCAGGGACTGCACTTAAGAAGGGGTGACAGATGGCATGCGCAAAGGGTCACCTCCTTTCAATGTATGCTGATATATTGCTCAAGAGAACAAAAAAAAAAAAATTGTGTGTCCACGTACTAGACCGAATCCTAAACCTCTCCACTGTGACACACGTAATGGAAGCTTCTGTTGCTGTTACTAATCCGTTTGTCTCACTCTAGTGGTATCTTCAGTATTTGTCAGTGTTACTAACTCGACGCATATGCACTGCACACAGAGGCAACAGAAGTCATGGGACATCTCCTAATACAGTGGAAGAATTCCTTTTACCTGACGTAGTGGAGCAACGCTATGTAGCATCGACTCAAGTCGGTGGGAGTCCCCCGCAGAAATATTGAGCCATATTGCCTCTGTAGCCTCCTGAAACTAAGAAAGTGTTGCCGGTGTAGGATTTTGTGTTGGACTGACCTCCAAGTAACTTCCCAGAAATGTTAGATGGGACTCACGCTATGCAGTGTTGATGGTCAAAGCATTCGGTCGAATTGTTCAGAATGTTCTTCAAACCAGTTGCGAATAATTAGGCCTAGTAACATTGCATTGTCTCCCAGAAAAGCTTCATAGTCATTTGGGGACATGAATGGCATTAGATGGTCAGTGATCGGTTCAGCTGGACCAGAGGACCCACCCCATTTCATGTGAACACAGACCACACTATTATGGAGCCACCACAAGGTTACACAGTGCCTTGTTGACAACTTGGGTTCTTGGCTTCGTAGAGTTCGCGCCACACTCGGATCCCTCCATTAGATCTTACCAACTGAAATTGGGACTCATATGACCAGCCCACCGTTTTCATTCCTCTAGGGTCCAACTGATACGGTCAAGACCCCGGGAAGGACGCAGCAGGCGGTATCGTGCTGTTAGCAAAGTCAATTGCGTGTCTGCTGCCCTAGCCCCTTAACGTCAGAGTTCTCCACACTGTCCTAACGTATACGTTCGTTATACGTCCCACATTGATTTCTGCGGTTACTTCATACAGTACTTCCTGTCTGTAAGCACTGACTACTCAACGAAAATGATTCTGTTCCCCGCCGTTAATTGCAGGGCGTCGGCCAATGCGTTGCCTGTGGTGAAAGGTAATGCACGAAATTTGGTGTTCTCGGCACACTCTTCGCACCCTGTATATCGGAATATTGAATTCTCTACTGATTTCTGAAATCGTATGTCCCATGCGTCTAGCTCCACCTACCATTCCGCGTTCGACACTGTTAATTCTCGTCGTGCGGCCATAATCGCGCCGTAGACATTTTCACCTGAATCACCTAACTACAAATCACAGTCCTGCCAAGGCACTTATATAGCCATCCCATGACTTGTGCCACCTCAGAGTAGAAATTCATAACAGATCGAAGCAAGGCAACAAACCAATCGTATTCACTAGGATACACTCCCCAGGATAGCAACGTCCAGCTACCGTGGTCACCAGACCACGATGATAGCTGCAATTTGCAAGAACACAAAACAGATTGTGAGAGGCAATATATAAAGCAATCAGCACCTAATAAGTATTTCCTTTCATCGCAACGTCGCCATTTACGACGCTGTTAAGGGAAAACAAACAGTAATTCTTGTACGTTTACACAAAAAATTGCGGGCAAACTCTGGAAACCTTTGGCTCCACAATGTCTCCAGGAAAGACGGATCAGTATCTACGCGGATCCTTTCGCAGTTGTTATCAGCATTGGTTATAACACATCAGCGGTCGAGGATATCATTCGCATCCCATGTACGGCAACACTGATTTATGTTTCCTGTTGCATCTTGGAATTATTCCTATGTAAAGAACGTGACTGAGAGCTTCATAATCTGTGACACCCTGCACGTCACTTAGCTGGTTTTGACGTGTGTTCACCCCAACTAATTGACTAACAGATCAACAGAGCGTGCAAAACTGCCGCAATATCGTATAACGCAAAAAAGTAATATGGCCCTGTGACTCATGATTGAACTGCGGTGCCAGTGTTCACATTAATTTATTCAGAATTGATCACTTTTAATTAAAAAGGGGTGCACATTGATGTTATATTCAGCCATTGAACACCAGATGCAAATGTTGAACATAAAATTAATTAAGAAAGTAACTTGGGATTTCAACTACTTGATTGAAAACAGATGCAGTCGATTGCACAAATTTATTTTAACTCCAGACCTTCAATCATCACATTACAAGACTCTCCTATCAGGCAATGGTAATAAATTGCGTTTACTTTTAGTAAAGCGCGATAACTCAAAAGTAATTCCTGTCGACTGACCCAGGCGTAATGCGAAGTGCGAGAAGAATTCTACAATACACGGCCCATAAAACCCTCGTTGAAACTTTGCCGACGTGATCCAACAAATTAATCAGTGGCCGGAGATGGTGCAATACCACCGAATACAGCGTGGCGGAGCGGCGTCGTTGTGCGGACGTCGGCCGACCTCGTGGTGCTGCAAGGCTGCGCTCGTCTATTCACTCCTAGCTACCTTGCTCAGTACATAGCTGAACCAAAACTTCCTATCTCCAAGCTCAATCGTTCCCTTTGCTAAGTCCTAAACTGCAGAGATGCTCACTCTTTCTCAGGCAAGCTGAGTCGAGAACGCCACGTCCGCACTCTAGGCAACCTGGGAACGGAAGACCTCTACGGGGACTTCTCCCAGTCCGCTCTTCGCCTCGGTTTCCCCTCTAGCAAAATCACTTACGCCAATTGCAGCGCAAGTCGCTTTAATTATGCGTCGCTTCCCATCGCCGACCAATGCCTGCTCTGGGAAGTGAACAAATTCCCCACAAAATTTCCCTTCCTCTCAACTTCTTCTATTTAGCTCCTCCCAGGCCACCCATCAAGGTTAGCGTCTGCACAAACACCAATTTTTCCGGAATTCTGACTCCCAGGAGATACTTCAAATTCCTCGGTCCTACGTTCCCGTCGGAGGCCGGCGTATTTCATTCTGTCGCTCTTGACCTGATTTACTTCAGTCTCTGCGGATCGTGAATTCAGCGTGAAGTTGCTATAGTGATGAACACGCATATATTGATCTCTGTTGACCGCTCCACCGTAGCTTTGCGCGGCTTTCTCGCACATTTCCCTGAAAACGGGACGACGGACATTTATCAGCAGGCGTACAAGTTCTCCGTCTGCTTCCCGGTACACCAGCAGGGGGTCAGGGTCAACCACCCATGCTGTCACTCATCTTAAGGCGGCTGGAGGCCGTGCCACATTACCGCTTTCTCAGAGTTTGAGCCGCCCTAAGCTGCCTATTATCGCTTCCCTTCGCCGTTCCCCAGCCGGCCACGGTCAACTCTAAATACTTCCCTGGGGTAAACTAGTGTCGAGTAAATCGACTCGTTTCCACAAAATTTTCATGTCGTGTGAATTACTTTAAAACCATCACCCGACATTAATTGTTCCAATACGTTCATACTATACCCTCTACAAGATGCACTGTGCCTTGTCAGTCATTTTGTTCAGCCCTAATGTTCGCTCAACGTGAGTTAGGTGATAAAAAAAATGGCTCTGAGCATTATGGGACTCAACTGCTGAGTTCATTAGTCCCCTAGAACTTAGAACTAGTTAAACCTAACTAACCTAGGACATCACAAACATCCGTGCCCGAGGCAGGATTCAAACCTGCGACCGTAGCGGTCTCGTGGTTCCAGAGTGCAGCGAGTTAGGTGATCCTTAATGACTTCATGTAAGGGGCACAGTTCTTGCCATCTTACAAATCCTTGTCCGGTTGGACACCTTGCTACACCTCAAATTACCTTATCGTTGACGAGATTTTATACCCATATTTGCTCCAGTGAAATTCAATTTCCTTGCAGCTGAACTTTTTACGTTTTACTGTGATTCTTATCTCATACATGTACAAACTATTCCAAAACAATATTATCTGGTGTTCAGGTACCTATGATACGTGAATCATCCGCATGCTCATTTAATTACATTCCTCATGTAGTTAGAGGTATTGGTCAAGTGTATGTTTATTAACTCAAACTCAGATAAACATGCAATGATAGTAAAATAAAATAATTACAAATATCTAAAGCTGCGTGAATTTTAATGCATGTGTCAACATACATCCATCAAACACATTGAAGAGCACTCGTGCAGGACTGAGATTGCCCATGACAGTACATCAGTGCTTTATCACATATGCATTCTATTTATCGAAGGAAATTGGATAATTTTCGAATCCCATCGTTTAAGGCCAGTCGAAATTTGTGTATATGCATTTCCTACGTTGAGGGACTTAGATTAAAAAATGAAAAACTGAAAGTAGTAGATGAATTTCGCTGTTTTGGCAGTACAATCACTGATGATGGCCGAAGTAGAGATTTTATATAATGAAGACTGCTAATACCAAGAAAATCCTTTAGGAAAAAAAAGAATTTATTACCACTTAATATCAGTTTATGTGTTAGAAACTATTTTCTTAAGGTATTTATCTGGATTAATTTCTTTTACGGAAGTGAAACGTGGACGATAAGCAATTGAGACAAGAAGATAATAAAATCTTTTGCAGTGTGGTTCCATGGAAGAACGCTGTAATTTTAATGAAGCAGGTACTGTTTCGAACTGGAGAAAAAGGAAATTTGTGACACAACCTTACTTAAAGAAGGGACCAGTTGACAGGAAACATCCTGAGGCATCAGGGTTTTGTCAGTCTTGTAATGAAAGGAAGTGTGTGGGCTAAAAATTGTAGACCAAGGGTTGAATAGTAACTAGTTTCAAATGGATGTAGGCACCGTTAGATGCACAGAGATGAAGAGGAATGTACTGGATGAACTAGTATGGACAGCGACAGTATTCAGACTGAAGATCACAACAACAACACCGTTATACGAGCGACCATGACTGATGTGAGTGACCATGAGCAGCGTTTAGCGACTACATTATTGATTATAGCTATTGGTGCTCGTATTATACGAGACCAACTTTCAATACTATGTGAGAAAGCAAATATTCACTAGTTGCGGACTTCGAATGCCCCATATTGGAAATGTAGAAATATAAGTGTAGCTCTAAAGGTTAATACTACCACAAACGACAGATCGACGATAGTGAAGAAGGTGGAGATCATTTTCAACTAGTGAAACGTGAGTTTTCCAAAAGCTCTTTGCGCAGTCGCAGACGCAGCGGGTATTTCTGGCAGGGCTAGCAGCGTCGGCAGGGTCGGGCGAGCGCGCCTGCGTTGCTGGAGGTTGCGGCCGTCATTAGCCCCGCCTCCGCCTGTTCCCCCTGCCGCCGCCGCCGCCGCCTGCCTCCGGGCGGTCGGCAATCCAGCGGCTGCGGCTGCGGCTTCTGTGGCTCCTGATGAGCGAACGGGCCGTCGCCGGCCGCCATTGTCTGCGCAATGACGCGCCCATTGTCAAACTTTTATTGCCCCTGTCCTGCATTCATCACTCAACCGCGACCGCGGGCGCTTCGGCTTGTCTTCTGCCGGCTCATCCCCCTAAATAGGGCGCCCACTGTTTTCCTGGCCCGCTACTAGCATTACTCATTATGCAAAAGCTCTGCACGTCAGCGCCGAGTCGTGGCAAACGGTCGAGATCAACGAGCTGAAGCAACAGGTTTTAATTAACAGGGAGCAGGAGAGCTCGACACGATTTCCACGGATTATCATTACTGATAAAGCATTCGCTTACACTGTTAGCAGGATCTGCACTATATGGATTGTGTCAAAGATGATAATTACGTATCGTATAGCTGCGATGCGTAGGAAATGCTCAGTAAAGTGATGCAATTTTTTTCACGCTGAATGGTTTAAATTAAAGTGCAGTTACTCACAGATATCCAGTGGGGGCTGTATTTATCGTATTGCATCGAATCTTGGAAGATATTCTGACACGTTAATGCGGAATCGATTTACGCTGGGAAAAAATTAGTACCAGTTTTGACCACCAGTTGCAAATCCGGCGCTGTGAATGGAAGAAAAACGTACAAAACTGCTTCCAATTATGACGGATAAGGAACGGAACGTGGGCGTAAAAGGACAAGGAAGTGAGAAAATCGTATTGTTAAATTTATTATTAACCGCCGCTTACACAGTTTGGTCAAAATGGGCACCAGAACGTCGTCAAGATGTTGCACAGCGCCAAATTTGCACCTGGTGGTCAAATCTGGTAATAGGTTACCCATTAACGGATTAGATTATCTACCAAGTCCGCTGCCGTACAATAATTACAGCATCAACTGGACTTCCATTGAGTAGCTGGACTTCAATTATAACCACCGGATTGTTGTTGTTGTTGTGGTCTTCAGTCCTGAGACTGGTTTGATGCAGCTCTCCATGCTACTCTATCCTCTGCAAGCCTCTTCATCTGCCAGTACCTACTGCAACCTACATCATTCTGAATCTGCTTAGTGTATTCGTCTCTTTGTCTCCCTCTACGATTTTTACCCTCCACGCTGCCCTCTAATACTAAATTGCTGAATCCTTGATGCCTTAGAACATGTCCTATCAACCGATCCCTTCTTCTAGTCAAGTTGTGCCACAAACTCCTATTCTCCCCAATTCTATTCAATACCTCCTCATTAGTTACGTGATCTACCTACCTAATCTTCAGCATTCTTCTGTACCACCACATTTCGAAAGCTTCTATTCTCTTCTTGTCCAAACTATTTATCGTCCATATTTCACTTCCACACATGGCTACACTCCACACAAATACTTTAAGAAACGACTTCCTTACGCTTAAATCTATACTCGATGTTAACAAATTTCTCTTCTTCAGAAACGCTTTCCTTGCCATTGCCAGTCTACATTTTATATCCTCTCTACTTCGACCATCATCAGTTATTTTGCTCCCCAAATAGCAAAACTCCTTTACTACTTTAAGTGTCTCATTTCCTAATCTAATTCCCTCAGCATCACCAGACTTAATTCGACTACATTCCATTATCCTCGTTTTGCTTTCGTTGATGTTCATCTTATACCCTCCTTTCAAGACACTGTCCATTCCGTTCAGCTGCTATTCCAGGTCCTTTGCTGTCTCTGACAGAATTACAATGTCATCGGCGAACCTCAAAGTTTTTATTTCTTCTCCTTGGATTTTAATACCTACTCCGAACTTTTCTTTTGTTTCCTTTACTGCTTGCTCAGGATATAATAATTTATTATATTATGATTCCTAGTTATTACATTCACATAACCAGTTTCAACGTATTATTTCCATTTCAGAACAAGGATAATCTATAAACATTTTCGTAAAGACTCTGTCACAATGACGATACGATGCATAGTTCAATGACTGGCTCTCCAGTCAGTCATTACTCGAATAACCCCGCCTGTCCTAAGGGGTAGGGAATGGAAAGCACTAAAGAAAGAACATCACAGGTATACATAAGATTGGCAGAGGAGAATCCAGCCTAAAGCTCGTGGATGCTTAGCGACTGATCGAAGGTGTTGTAATGTTGCATCGCCGCGAGACTACGCACCAAAACTGTATATAATGCACACCAAAACGAGAACATGTTAGTGGGCATGCCCATGAACAAGATAGTAAGTTTAGCACTTGAAGGAATAGTGTGAGGCAAATTTTTGTTTTGTTTTTAAGCATGACGAAGCTTAGAATATGTAAAACAGTTTTTTTTAAGTAGATGTTAAAATATGTAGGGAAATGTTAAGGGGAAACGGAAGGGCGTCCAACCAGGCATTATGATGCACAAACTAACCACTCATTCCCATCATTATTTCCTCAGTTTAAGATCTTCTGTTATCTGCATAATTTCGTCTCAGATGGTTTAAGACAGACTGGCTTATTCACAAACGCGATAACGCTGTCGTGATACTGAATGTTCCACGCGTCGTTTTGCTGTCAGTGATTTCCACTGAAGAGTTTTTCGCTCTTCGAGTCATATTAACTGAGATGTGTAGAGCTGAACAAAATGGTAAATAAATACTGCTTCATTAATAACATGTATTAAAACTGTAGTGATCACTCTCGTGGATCCTTAAACACACGTTCGACCACAAGTCTCATTTCGGTTATCCACGTAAGATTCGTACAGGATCGACATTATTTCGTACTAAAATCAAACCGTAGTGAACGCTCAAGCTAATTTATGCTTCGCTTCTGTCTCACGTGAGAATAACATTCGGGTTCTTTGTGGAGAAATCTGGTTTGGCTTACTCTGATACTTGTAAAGACAACGTTAAAGCCCCGTTTCTGGACGTTTATAAATCCAGTTTGTGTAAATGTGTTATGTATTTTTCTCAGTCAGTATGGGAGAGGCTAAAGTACCAAAAGCCCACTATCATTTCCTCCATTTATAGAAGAGCTATTAATTTAATGTTTTACTTGTGTTTATTGTGCTCAGGATGTAATGGTTAATTATTATAGTCCGATATAAAGTAAAAGCACCAGTACAGATCATTGTACAAGAAGACCAGATCGATTATTACAAAGTTATCTCAAAGTTCTTACACTAACGCAGCGATGTCCCAAACTGTATTGCTCAATTCGAAGGTTAGGGAAGTGAATTACGCGAGACTTTCAAAAATATGAACCGAAAGGAAAACGGTGTTATCTGCATAAGATAATCAGGAAGCCACTGATTCATATACTAATCAAACAGAGTCACTTAAAAAAATGTCAGAGCTACAATGAAACACATAGGCTATTAAATGCAGTATTTACAGGATACTATGCACGGAATATTTATTCTTTGGTACATGGCGGTATTGTTCCTTCAAAAAAATTTTTACGTTTGGAGAAAACTTACTTTTCTGGAGTAATTATTATAAATTTTAGAATATGTCCGCAGGACACGTAAAGTGAAAGGAATAAGAGAATATATGAAAATTGTATTACAGGACTTGAATTACAGGCGAAAGTCTGAAAAGATTTGCGTGGTTCAACACCCTTCCCTACACATATTGGAGGTACTTGGGTGATATTCGCTGATGTGAAGAACGCGATAGTCAAAGACAGATGTTTATCTGAAGTGCAAAACACACAGTCCTTTAAGTATGAGACCAAGTAGTAGTATTCATATTTACGATATAGATGATTATTGATGAGGATTCATGCAATGAAAGCCTTGTTTGTATCCCTGTATGTATAACTATTTTGCATACAGAAACATATATGGCTGGAATTCGCTCAAGTTACCTTGATAGTGAGTTAATTAAAGTCGACGAAGTTTCCTTACATCACAAATAACTGCACGTGAGTGTGGCATATGCGAAATAATGATACTGTATCCGATGAGTTGCACGAGCTGCAGGAATATAATTAGACAATTTAGAATATTTGCTTAAAATATTTGGCTTTGTGGCAAAGAATGTTTTCATTTGCCTTTGACATAACAGTTAAAATCAAGTAATATCTTTCCATCCCATGCAACGCAAAAATAAAATCAGCAAGTTACTCCTGATGGTAATGAAAACTATCATGCTTACTCTCACAGTTTAGTTATTGTTACCGACAGACAAATGGACTGTTCGCAGACTAAGTGTGACAGGAGACTTAAGTGTTTATCACTTACCAGTTCGGTATCGGTCTTCCGTCGGTGTGGTTAACTACATGCGGAAATCTGCCAAAAGCATCTGATAGCGTCGACATGGATGCAAACATGGATATTTACGAGGCGCTGCGAAGGTAAACTATAAGGTTTATCTGCATATAAAAAAGAGATGTATTAATTCATACACACGTCAGTTGAATGCACAGAATATGTGTTTCATATTACGCCCATTAATGTAATCTGACACGGCGGCGGAATGTTTTAATGCTTGTAACATAACCCTTCTGTTCTCGTCCGCTGTGGTATACGGACGTATTTTGTCCTTTATGTATCTAAAAAATAAAATTAGGACTTGAAAGACACTTCGGGTTTGCTGCAAGATCCTAAAATCAACTCTATCCAATATTTCGCCGATCCATCTGTTCGCCGTCTTCAGGAGAACGATGCTTCTCCTGATAAGTCCGGCACGAGGGTGCGGTCTCAGGCGCCTTGCCACGGTTCGCGCGGCTGCCCCCGTCGGAGGTTCGAGTACTCCCTCGGGTATGGGTGTGTGTGCTGTCCCTAACGTAAGGTAGTTTAAGTTAGATTAAGTAGTGTGCAAGCCTAGGGACCGATGACCTTAGCAGTTTGCTCACATAGGAACTTACCACAGATTTCCAAAATTTCCTGATAAGTCCCGCTGAGAACTGATGTCAGACTGCAAATCGGCGTCCTATAAAGGCCTCCATACCGTGCCTGTCACGATTGCTGCTCTCAAAGATTGGGCAGTTGTCGCCGCCCTTAATAGAACACCGGCAGCAACGATATATCGCACTCAGAGACAACCGGTCGCCCCGAAAAACGTTCTGTGGGATAGTACCGGATTCCACGTCTTGCTAAGAGGAAAACCATCGTCTCTATTAATTAAACTATCCGCCAAATTAATTTCAGTTACCTCCTTATAGACACCGGAAGTGCTGGCAAGTATCGCAGTTTCGTCAAATTTCATACCGTGTCCTTCGTTTAAGCAATGTTATGCTACCGCCGATTTTTACGGCTGTTGTAGCCTCGTATGGCTGCGACGTTCCACACACCTGTCATGAATTGTACGAATCAAAACCTTCCTACAGTGACACGGAATTTTGTATACACCGGGTTTCCTAAGCTACAAATCACCTTTCACAGAGCGGAGTAGTGCCCTAATCTTGGAAGGTGGACGGAACACACACTTAATGTTACAGTTCCTCAAAATTCTTCCAGTTTTAAACGATATGCCCCCAGCACAAGGAATTAAGGCCATCGATCTATGTTCCTCTTTATGCACCTACGGTGATGGTCCAAACTTCATAGGCCAACGAATCTGCTTCTCAGGGTATCCATTTTCTAATAAAAACTGTCATCAAATGCTCCAGTTCTTGGGTTAAACTGCGCGCTTCGTCAGGAAGTGAGGGGGTCTACGACGAAATGGCTGCATGAAAAAGTGAAGAAATGGAAAAAGAAACGACTGTCGGAAACACTAACTCAGTGTATAGGGAAGTCAAAACTGCGCAGATTAAAGAGCGGATAGAGGAAAGAGTGCATTGAAGGCTTCTATGTGGGCGAAGATTTGTCTCACGTGATAGAAGAAGAAACAGGAGTCTATTTACAAGAGACAGGTGATCCTGTATTAGAATTAGAATTTAGGAGAGCTTTGGAGGACTTAAAATCAAATAAGCCAGAAAGAATAGATAACATTCCACCATAATTTCTAAAATCATTGGGATAAGTGGCAACAAAAAGACTATCCAAGTTGGTGTGTAGAATGTATGAGTATGGTAACACACCATCTGACTTTCGGAAAAATATCATTCGCCAGCTTAACAGACCATGGATTTAAGTTGCTGAAAAGAATAATACATAGAAAACTGGAAAAGAAAATTGATGATGTGTTAGATGGCGGTCAGTTTGGCTTCAGGAAGGATAAAGGTGCCAGAGAGGCAATTCTGATGTTGCAGTTAATAATGGAAGCAAGACTGAAGAAAAATCAAGGCACATTCATAGGTTTTGTCGATCTAGAAGAAGCATTCGACAATGTAAAATGGTGCAAGGCGTTCGAAATCCTGGAAAAACAACTATACTAATAGACGGTGAAGGTGACAATTTTCGAATAACAAGAAATATCGCACCTGTTATTCCGCGACTGGGCGTTGCACACCACATAGACACTCCTTGAGGGTGAAGAGACATCTCGATGGCGAATTTTGCTTATTGACAAACCCATCAAAATGAAAGTGAGCTTCGTCGCTAAACCAAATCATACTACGCATATTAATTTCCGTCATGCTCTACGGCCAACCGTGCAATCTGAATGTCCTAACGCAAACCGTTAAAAAGTTAAGACGATTTCATTTAATATAGTTCAATAATTGTCACACTGTACAATAGGTACAAGAGCCAAGAGGGAATAGTAAGAGTGGACGACCACGAAAGAAGTGCTTGGATTGAAAAGGGTGTACGGCATGGATGTAGTCTTTCGGCTCTACTGTTCAGACTCTACATCAAAGAAGCAATGATAGAAATAAAAGAAATGTTCATGAGTGGATCTAAAATTCAAGGTGTAAGGATATCAATGATGATATTCGCTAACGATATTGTTATCCTGAGTAAAAGTGAAGAAGAATTATATGATCTGCTGAATGGAATAAATATTGCAATGAATACAAAATATGGACTGAGAGTAAATCGTAGAAAGATGACGTAAAGAGAAGTAGCAGAAATGAGAACAGCGGGAAACTTAACATGAGGACTGATGGTCACTAAGCAGATGAAGTTAAGGAATTGTGCTATCTAGGCGCAGAATAACCAATGAGGGACGGTCAAGGAGGACATCAGAAACAGACTAGCATTGGGAAAACAGACATTCCTGGCCAAAAGAAGTCTACTAATATTAAATATAGGCTATGGTTTTAGGAAGAAATTTTTGAGAGTATACGTTTGGAGCACAGTATAGTATGGTTCTGAAACACGGATTATGGTAAAACCGGAACAAAAGAGAATCGAAGCATTTTAGAATTGATTCGACAGACGAATATTGAAAATTAGGAGAACTGATAAGGTAAGGAATGAGGATGTTCTCCGCAGAATCGGAGAAGAAAGAAATATGTGGGAAACATTGACAAGGATATAATCTACATTGACAAGGAGAAGGGACAGGATGATAGGACACCTGTGAAGACATCAGGAAATGACTTGCATGGTACTAGAGGGAGCTGTAGAGGGCAAAAACTGTAAAGGCAGACAGATATTGAAATATATCCAGCAAATAACTGCGGACACAAATTGCAGGTGCTAATCTTAGATGAAGAGGTTGTCACGAGACAAATTCGTGGCGGGTCGCATCAAACCAGTCAGAAGACGGATGACTCAAAAAATATATATATAACACGAGATCCGAGATAAATATAAAGTGAGATATATGTTGAAAACAGCTGCCTAGTGATGGAAAATGAGTATGTTTATAGTGAAAAGTTAGGTTACTAGCCTTTGAGCAACTACGTACTTAGTTTTAAGTTTATTTCCAGCGAACGTTGCACGGACACGGCCTGCGATAAATAAGGAATACAGTGGCTAGGTACTGGGTACCAAAACCAGGTTTACATCTTTATATGAATAATAATAAGAATAAAAACATGGGTGTGAATATGATAGTGTGATGTGTGCGTATTCAAATGCTACATTACATCAAATGTTACAATAGTTAAGTAGAGGTCTCTTACTACCAAACCACAAAGCGTCAGACCACATTCTAGGAGCTGCTGATAAGAGCGCCAAGCATATGTGTCCATGGTGCGTTTATAAATGATTGCGAGCTACCCAAACATTATTTTACAGCAATTCACGATAGCTGACGCGATCTTCGTAGCGACTTATTTATAAACATTTTAATACATAAGTGTGATACCTTGTAGTGAAAAAGGTATAAGACACAAACACTGAAGGACAATCATCGCAGGCATTTCCAGACAGTTGTTGTTGATGACCCGCATTGATGACCTGCATAACATGGTATTATACTTTCAGAATTTACTAGTAGGTAGGAATCACTAACAAAGTTAGTTAACAAAGTTAGTTAACACAAAACGATTAAATGTTCACCAAGAGTGCACTCAATGGTTCTGTTATAGGCAGACGACGAACTGTAGTAACAAACTAAAATGAATGCTTTTTACTTTCCATTGAACCATTCCTGTAGACTAGTAGACACCTTTTAATAGACTTGCAAGTGGCGTAGCTAAGTGAAGCTATGCTGGCTTATCGCGATTTACATGCCAAGTCTTCTTTCTTTGACTGACGTATTACGTAAAGCAAAACTATGTGGAAACGAAACTTATAATACCAATTGTTCGTAAAGATGATTTCAAACAAAAGGTATCGTCTTTGAGCCAAATATTGTATAAAATTTTAATGTAATGCTGAAAATTTACAACGGACGAAGATGGTGTAGTAGCTTTGAGTGGTGCTCATATGGCAAGAAATGGAACTGACACATACACTATGTGATCAAAAGTACCCGAACACACCCAAAAACATACGTTTTTCATATTAGATGCATTGTGCTGCCACCTACTGCCAAGTACTCCATATCAGTGACCTCAGTAGTCATTAGAGATCGTGAGAAAGCAGAATGGGGTGCTCCACGGAAATCACGGATTTCGAACATGGTCAGGTGATTGGGTGTCACTTGTGTCATACGTCTGTACTCGAGATTTCCACACTCCTAAGCATCCCTAGGTTCATAGTTTTCGATGTGATTGTGAAGTGGAAACGTGAAGGGACACGTACAGCACAAAAGCGTACAGCCCGACCTCGTCTGTTGACTTACAGATACCGCCGACAGTTGAAGAGGGTGATAGTGTGTAATAGGTAGACATACATCCAGACCATCACACAGGAATTCCAAACTGCGTCAGGATCCACTGCAAATACGATGACAGCTAGGGCGGGAGGTGAGAAAGCTTATTTCATGGTCCAGCTGCTGCTAATGAGCCACACGTCACGCCGACACTTATATATATATATATATATATATATATATATATATATATATATATATATATATATACACTCAGTCACAGAAGTAACGGGTAAGCCCGCCGTATCAGTGATGGTATAAATGCAAATTCTTAGAAACCTTGTTCAAGGCAATAATGATGCATTGTAATATGTAATATTCATTTCTATGTCGCTGACATGGAGTATCTAATATGAAAAACGTACATTTTTAGTGGTGTCCGCATACTTTCGATTAGATATTGTATTGTTTCCTGAGCAAAACCTGTTCTTATTCCTCTGAAGCCTATTCATGCACATTTTGTGGTCTGTTTTGATTTACAGATCCGCCTTGCAGCGCTGAACCATTGCAATGACAGTTAGAATTTCGGCTGAGATTGTTGATATGACGAGTGGCATGCGCAGACTGTGCGTTGCCGTTGGCACAGTTACTCTTAGAACCTTGCTGTAACAACTCTAAAAGTTATAATGTTGGCTGAAAGTACTCTTCTTTGTTTTCTGGGATATGAAATAGTTTCTCATGAATACTGAGTGGTAATTTTGATTTCAGTATTCGTAGGACGTCCATAAGCATCTCAAAATTGTTCAAAGTACTTCCTAAAGCTACCTTCCTCGGTGTTATATTGTTCAGGATTAAGGACTTCCTTTGGGACTCATTCTTGGACGCAAGGTGACAAATAATTTTCCGGGAACACCTTTCCGTAAATTAAGCGCTTTTCTACTGTTTCTGCTGCCCGGAGGTAGGCTTCACCCTATACGTAGGTGGTGGTCAACAGGATTTTCCGATAACCTGACCATGGTTTTAGAAAAGTGACTTTAAATACCTTATTATATATAATAGGATGTATGGTTTCCTTATCTGGAGAGGAAACCTGACACTGTCTGTGCTTCAGCAGTCTTTCCTCCACTGAAATTAATGACAACGTTGGTGCTGCCTTGATAGCACCAGCTAAATACTCGGGAGAAAGGCAAAATAGTTATATGTTGTCCCTACAAAACTTGTCATTTAGACTCACGGCCTTATAAATGTCACCTGTTCTAGCTTTTACGGCAGTGTGTTACGCACATTACTCTTGACCATTACCAGTTCCCTACGAATATCATTCATGTTTGTGTGGTTGTATTATATCGCCAGTCTTAGAGATCTTTGGTCAGGACAGTTTCTATTTGATTAATGTTATGATTAAATTCCTCGCTGGTTGTACCTCGCTCAGACGCTAATATTGCGCTAGCAGGTCGTACCTTGACTTTTACTTCAGTATTTAATTTGTCGGAAATGACTGTGCATTTATCATTCATCAACTTTGAAAAACTGTTGGACAAAATATTTCTCCGAGCATTGAATTATTCCTGCAACTTTCTTGGTTAGTATTTAGGCTATTAGCTTTCATAGTAGTTTCGGAACGGTAGACTCGATTTCAGCCATAGCCATCTGAAGCAAATGGACATCAGCTTATAACTGCTTAATTGTATCTAGTATACTTTTTATAAGCTTCTCTCATTTTCGAAATTTTAACTAAGAAGTTTTATAACATGATTGTTTATTAGAGTAGCTTGCTCTTGTGTTAACCATTTGAAATTTGTCTCGGCTTGGGCAGAGTGCTTTTGCGCGAATAATCCGAAACTTCTCTTGTACTAAGCGTTTAAAATTTGCCTTAGCTTGGGGATACTGACGTTAAGATTACACTGTGAAATTAGTATGGTCTTTGGCACATTGCTCTTCAGCTAACAATTCGAAATTTGTATACATACATTAGTTCCTCGAATAAAGGATTAGTGGATTTGAAACTTCAACCATTTGGGAAGTACTAGCTGAAAATGGTTGGAATTCTGTTTCAGTTTGCAGTCTGCACATACGTTTTCTACTGTCGAATTAGCCATATTGCTATCTTCGACTTTTCTTCTTCACTGTTATCTATTGTTTGCTTTTTTGTGGTACCTCATTGAAAGTGTTCCCAGTAAAGTTCATGCAGTCCCAAATTAATGTCCACTGATAGGTGTCGGAATACCTTCGAACAGAAGGTGCTTTTTCACTAAACAGTTCTGTATAGCTTCAATGTATTTAAATAACGGCACCAAGAATCCACCACAAGTGTTATATAATGGATCTACACTACTGGCCATTAAAATTGCTACACCATGAAGATGACGTGCTACAGACGCGAAATTTAACCGACAGGAAGAACATGCTCTGATATGCAAATGATTAGCTTTTCAGAGCAGTCACACAAGGTAGGCGCCGGTGGCGAACCCTAAAACGTGCTGCCATGAGGAAAGTTTCCAACCGATTTCTCATACACAAACAGCAGCTGACATGCGTTGCCTGGTGAAACGTTGTTGTGATGCCTCGTGTAAGGAAGAGAAATGCGTACCATCACGTTTCCGACTTTGATAAAGGTCGGATTGTAGCCTATCGCAATTGCGGTTTATTGTATCGCGACATTGCTGCTCGCGTCAGTCGAGATCCAATGACTGTTAGCAGAATATGGAATCTGTGGGTACAGGAGGGTAATACGAAACGCCGTGCTGGATCCCAACGGCCTCGTATCACTAGCAGTCGAGATGACAGGCATCTTATACGCATGGCTGTAGCGGGTCGTGCAGCCAAGTCTCGATCCCTGAGTGAACAGATGGTGACGTTTGAAAGACAACAACCATCTGCACGATCAGTTCGACGACGTTTGCATCAGCATGGACTATCAGCTTGGAGATGATCGCTGCGGTTATCCTCGACGCTGCATCGCAGACAGGAGCGCCTGCGATGGTGCACTCAACTACGAATGGCAAAACGTCATTTTTTCGGATGAATCCAGGTTCTGTTTACAGCATCATGATGGTCGCATCCGTGTTTGGCGACATCGCGGTGAACGCACATTGGAAGCGTGTATTCGTCATCGCCATACAGGCGTATCATCCGGCGTCATGGTATGGGATGCCATTGGTTACACGTCTCGGTCACCTCTTGTTCGCATTGACGGCAATTTGAACAGTGGACGTTACATTTCAGATGTGTTACGACCCGTGGCTCTACCCTTCATTCGATCCCTGCGAAACCCTACATTTCAGCAGTATAATGCGCGATTGCATGTTGCAGGTCCTGTAAGGGCCTTTCTGGATACAGAAAATGTTCTACAGCTGCCCTGGCCAGCACATTCTCCAGATCCCTCGCCAATTGAAAACGTCTGGTCAATGGTGGCCGACCAACTGGCTCGTCACAATACGCCAGTCACTACTCTTGATGAAATGTGGTATCGTGTTGACGCTGCATGGGCAGCTATACCTGTACACGCCATCCAAGCTCTGTTTGACTCAATGCCCAGGCGTATCAAGGCCGTTAACACGGCCAGAGGTGGTTGTTCTAGGTACTGATTTCTCAGGATCTATGCACCCAAATTGCGTGAAAATGTAATCACATGTCAGTTCTAGTATAATATATTTGTCAATTGAATACCAGTTTATCATCTGCATTTCTTCTTGGTGTAGCAATTTTAATGTCCAGTAGTGTATGTGTAAGTACCAGATGCTGTAATTCGTAATAATTATGTTCTGGATGGTAATGGATCTTCCTTTCTGCTGATGTAATGATATCCGCAATGTGAATATTGTCACTTAAGTTATGATGATCGCCTGTAAAATTATATATATATATATATATATATATATATATATATATATATATATATATATTACAGAAGCCTTCGGTGGTTTGTGACCGTTCTTTAAAAACAAAACCATTCTTTCCATGTAAAACCCAGAGCCCCGAAGATGCATCCATAGTAAATCAACCATTTCAAGTTTTTGAAAAGTGTGGTGTAACTCTTCTTTCATTCGTAACACGAAGTGATCTGTGGCTCTGGAACTAGTCTGTATTCGGAAGACGCGTGGTTCTTATTCACATTTGAACAAACTGATCCAAATTATTGCTAGTTAATTAATTTTGGGGCAGCATATTTTCTATGATAACGCCACGATGATCCGTTATACTCATGTTATGTTTGTTATGTTATGTTAACCGGGGACCTAGAAACGACGGAGAGGCTCTGTCCCCACCTCAGCCGCAGTAGTCCACAACCCCAAGACGACTACCGCAGTCCACTTCATCCCTCCGCCGCCCCACACCGAACCCAGCGTTATTGTGCGGTTCGGCCCCTGGTGGACCCCCAGGAAACGTCTCACAGCAGACGAGTGTAACCCTTATGTTTGCGTGGTAGAGTAATGGTGGTGTAAGTGTATGTGGAGAACTTGTTTGCGCAGCAATCGCCGACATAGTGTAACTGAGGCGGGATAAGGGGAACCAGCCCGCATTCGCCGAGGCGCATGGAAAACCGCCTAAAAACCACCCATAGACTGGCCGGTTCACCGGACCTCGACACAAATCAGCCGGGCGGATTAGTGCCGGGCACCAGGCGCTCCTTCCCGCCCGGAAACCTTATACTCATACTTCTGTGGTATTTCACTCTCAAACGAATAGTATCTCATTAAACTAAATTCTATCTTCCCTTTTTCCCCCAGATCACTAGTTTCAAGATTTCCGCGAAGACAATGAGGCTGCGTGTGCAGCACCCCAGGCAGTACTTACTGCAGGCTTGCTTGGTAGGTCACCAGAGTAGTGGAGTGCAGACACCTTATCGAGCGGCCGGGGCTGTTAACGCACGGCTGGCAGCTCAGCCATCGATAGCAGCGACAACGGAGGCGGCTGCCTGAGCTACGCAGATTGCCGGCGGATAAGGCGTCGGGTTGCTCCATCCCCTGTCTGCGCCAGGTCCCCCAGGCCCCACGCAGATTACTGCCGCCATCCATCCTGAGGAGCTCGCCTCCACCTCGTTACCGATAGCCGCCTCTGCCGCCGTTTTACGGCAGCCTCCACACACGCGCCTTCTCGTAAGGGACCCTTGCGTGCTGATACCAGCAGCGCTGATGAGAACCTTTTACGTACCCTTTGTTCTTCCTCCTCCTACCTTTGAGTCTTCCGAGAAGACTTATCATGTCTATCAACACTTTATCAAAAAACAATCATAAGGATATTTTTACAACAGAAATGGTATGGCCTTCACACTGTACAAGGCACATGAACAAATACTTCAAAACAAGTCACCAAATAATACCTGCAAGGTGGCAGAGGGCAAATCTCTCCGTGGGAGGGGAGCAAGTGTGGCTACAAAACTAACTGTGGTTAATTATTGCCTCCGTTTCTTACGTGTGGACCATTTGCATTAAACCTGTCAGTATGATAATAACTCACTGGCATAAATGAGATCCAAAGAATGACCAAGTTCCATTACATCTCTTTGGCAGACAAATCGAAACGCTTCAGCGACATTAATACCTCACATAGTTCTAAAATCATTACCTGTTGTGTTGAGAGCAGTGCGTAATAAGAGCTGAAAATCTTCTGGGGAAGTAATTACTTGCAACTCCTCACTACGAGACTTTACAAGTACCACCGATTACCGCCCATTGTGGTCCCTGCTAAACAGAAATACTGTATATTTTTTCCATATTTCCTTGTTCTCTTGGTAATTATACCCAAATAAGACCTTTCTGGCCCCTACTTAGATCAGGTAAGACACCTTAGAGTTTAGAATGCACAATTATGTATTCCTTGTGACTATTCGGTGGTACCACATGTATGATAGATCCGATATTGTGATGTATTTCGCAACTGATGACGCTATGGGATAAACATATACTATAACGGACAATACAAGGTTTTTATGATCGCGGCAGTATGTTTTCTACGATTTTGTATTTCTTGCAAACATTTGCAAGAACTATAATTTTCGTTGGCTAAAGAAGATTTTCTGACGTAAGTAGTCCCGTCACTACAGAATGTTTCCTTGCAGCACTTGTTTAGGGTTAATAATGAGATTGTTCAAATATTTGGAGGCTCTGGAATGTCACTCGCAGAAAAAGGTTTGGCTATATACGTATTACCATTGCTGCATCATCTCCCACGTATCCAGCATATGTTTTCAGAAAATCTCTCGAAAATTGCTTAACCTGCTTGTATATGTAAAATTATTTATGACGAACTGACTGGATATAGAATTTTTGTTCCAATAACTTAAGAATTGTGGCGCAAAGCCATTCCACGTAGTACTGTTCCTATTTTCTCCCTCTTTAGTAAACTGTGTTCTCACGTCAGAATGATATAGGCTTTCATTTCTTGTTAATTCTCCCAGACTCATTTTCCTTCCGTGAAAAGTAATAAAGAAGGATTCTGTAGTGTAATTTCAGCAGGATATATTAGTACCTGAAAGGGATCGATTTAATGGTAAATTTATCAAAGATAGTTACAATGAAAAACAGACATTTAGTGAGCTACCCTAAAAAAATTCCAAGCTGCCTGAAAATATATCCAGATACTTACTGAAACTACCTAACAGGTTTGTGCTGTTTTCCTAACTTATATTACGATGTAGTGAAGTAGATATCTGTGGTGATCAATATAGTTCTGTGAACGGTTGCAACATGCAAAAGCAACCGATTCTTCTGATCACCATCATAATTACTTTGTCATCTAGTTGGAGACACAATCGGTTACCAAGTTTATTATTTAGAAAAATAACTCCCTTGTCACATTTGGATAATTGTGTGCTATTCGTAGTAGTGACAACGAAGTATATATTAAGACAATGAAGTAAGTCTGCAGAATGTAATTTACAACGGGCGAAGTAGAGTTTATCCATTCAGAGGATTGTATAAAAATTTGAGAAACTTTAAAATAATGTTGAAACACATGCTTAATTGTTCTAGAAACAGAATAAAGTGTACGACAAGTTCTGGTGCAGTTATCTATCTGCAAAGACCGAACTAAGGAGAGTGTTGGTTGAAGTCTAGGACTTGCATTCGGAAGATGCGGTGTTACAGCTGCCGTTTTGACATCCATACTCTAGTTCTCTGAAAAATCAACTGACATTTCATGCCTGGTTCTCCTACATCAGGAAATATTGCTGAGTTTATAATGACTTTGACGAGTCATGAAACCCCAATATTTATTTCTTACGTTTATGAGCCATGCCGCGGCTAGCGTTGGTGCTGTTTGTAGGTTTCCGCCCTCTTTTGGAGGCCAGACGGTATCGTTTAGTTGGCATGGTTGTGGTTGTTTGTCTTCTTCTCATGTTGACTGGCGCCACTCGGCTTCGCACGCTTTGCCTGTCAGCTAGTGGTAGCAGCAGCGGCTATCAATATGTAGTAACTATTGCCCTATCTTTGGGGCGACGTCGTCGTTTTTGCGGGTCGTGTGAGAGGGCCAGTTTGGTTGGGGACTCAGGAGGAGTCAGGTCCGCTCAGTGCCAGAACGCTCTGGGACCGCTAGCGGCACATATGGACTGTCAGATAGAAGGGCTGTGGTCACGAGGGTGTACGACCTCGTCCTAAACCGGATCCAGCAAGCTTTAAGGTGGATGCATTTCAATCCAAGTAGAGAAACCCCCACCATTGTGATATCTCGCGATTCTCCAGTAACTTGGGTTTGGGTTTCTGCTTGTAGTGTAGCCGCAGTAAAGAGCAGCGAGTGGAGTGCTTGGGGAACACAAATCTGATTAGCTTCCCTCGACTTTCTTATTACAGTTTACCACATTCAACTTGTTGCAATTTGTTAAGTTTAACCAGCAGTACTTTTTCTTGCCTGATGGCCGGTAACGCCACAGTCACCTGCCCTGGGGGTTAGTGTATGTAACGGCAATGTACTTTTCCTTGCCTTGTCGCTGCTGTATGGTAAGGCGAGTAGTTTTGACAGCTTTCTTGATTGTAGGCCGGTTGTTGAGTCTTTGGTGGTAGTGATTCCTTTCTCGTTCTGGGGGCTCTAAACACAGTATTCTGGGGACGTAGTGGAGATCGCTGGTTCCAGCTTTGACGTATTGTTCCATCGTTGCATTTGGTTTATCGGACGTCAGGTAGCTTCAGCAAGATTATCATTACCATCTTGTGAAGTGAATGTAACTCTTGGCTGCCTATCTCGTCGCACGCGAAAGTGTTTGTTGCTGGACCTTCTCAGAGGTCGATTCCTGGAGAACCGTCTGTGGCTCCTTGGTTCTTGTAAGACGATGTGTGCTCTAAAAGGAGGTCTGATGACCAGTAGTTCAGTGTAACGCTCCTTCAGTCCGCGCCTTCTGCGGGTATAACCTGCCTCAGTACCCAGAACTTATGTACTGGTCCTTGTGTTTTATTATTGTATTATTTATTACAATACCTTTTAATGCCTGAATTAAAGGTTATATATGTCTTGTTAATAGTTCTGGTCGCATTCTGGAATAAGTCTAGCAGTGTAGTGTTCAGTGAATGTTAAGGGTTGTGTTGCAAAGTTTACCATCACCTTATTTCGCCCGTTTGGTGATGAGTTGCTTGTTTTTTTTTTAATTAACCTTTGTTCTTGTATTTGCTGTTTTACAGCAGCTTTGTAAACTTTTTATGTTATTGCCGTTCCTGGTTTGTAAGGCCTTCAGTCGTCATTGTGGTCATTTGCCTTAAAATTCTAATTTGGTATTTGTATTTTAGCAGTACGCCTTTAAATCCTTATTTACTGCCATTTCTGACGTCCGATGCCTTCTGCTGTGTTCGGGGCGACTTGCCTATAATATTTCAATACCTGTAATTTGTAAGTTGCAGTGAGTTTTAAATAATTATTAATTTATTCCCATTCAAGGCGTGTAAGGCCTTCTGCCCAGATCACAGTGGCTTGCTTTTAAAAATTATCTGCTGTGTCTGTATTTAATAGTCATTTGTTAAATTGTAACTCATTGAAAATTAATTACACAGTTGAGTATTCCTTCATTGATAACGTGTGGTATTTTTATTTATTGTTGAATCTGGAATCATTGGTTTAAAATAAACTGTGTGTAACTGTAAAAGCCAACCAATCTTAATTGATTACGGCCCCGTCCACAATCGTAACCGAATTCTGCCTTCCCTTGACTACCAGGTTTCAGTTTACAACATTAAATGAAATATCTACTGTAATCGTAGGAATTAAGAATAATAAAAGTATTAAGTCGTGGTCACGAAGAGAACGAGACGCATAAAGGATGAGAATAGCGAAGATAAGAATGGTGTGAAGAATTAATTGAAATAAAGGTAAGTCTTCAGCCCATGTATGAAGAATAGGAAATGGACTGCTTCAGTATGTTCCATGTTATTTTGGCCAGAGCACATGAAGGATATTCTTACTTTTACTTCTAATTTTGTATGACTCTCTGTGAACGGAGCTTGAAATACTGGATTCTAATAAAAGTACTCTTGAAGTTTTAATAGCACACTGAAGTCATAAAACATGGAAAAAGATGACGATGTAATACCTAAGACAGAGGTCAGGTGTAAATAAATCTCACAGGTGCGGTATTGCGATGCCTGTGTGTTAAGAGAAATGATGTATGCATATACGAAGGAATATTGCATCGTTCTTCTTAACAACACAGATACTGCAATATTGTATTTATCCACCGATTCCAGGCATGGAATATCAACTAAAATATTGCCTCTGTCCGGGACCAACTTAATGTTGTACGACTACATTTTGTGACGCAGGAATGACGACATAAAACTTTAGTGATCATGATGTTGTCATTACGACTATGGCTACGAAAGTTAAAAATTCGGTCGAGAAGGCTAGGAGAGTATTCTTACTAGAAAGAGCAGATAAGCAGTTGTTAGCATCCCACCTAGTAAATGAATCGACTTCATTTACTTCCGGTACGATGAACGTGCAGGAATTATGGGCAAATTTTAAACACATTGTAAATCACGCATTGGAGAAGTATGTGCCAAAAAAGTGGGTTACGGACGGAAAAGACCAACCGTGGTTTAACAGCGCAGTTCGGAGAATGGTCAGGAAGCAAAGACAGTTGCACTCGCGGTACAAGAAAGATCGGGAGAATGAGGACAGGCAAAAGTTAGTAGAGATTCGTGCTGCTGTAAAAAGAGCGATGCGCGAAGCATACAACCACTACCACCGTCATACCTTAGCAAAAGATCTTGCTGAAAACCCAAGGAAATTCTGGTCTTACGTAAAATCTGTAAGCGGGTCGAAGGCTTCCATCCACTCACTCACTGATCAGTCTGGCCTGTCAACGGAAGACAGCAAAACGAAAGCTGAAATTTTAAATTTAGCATTTGCGAAATCTTTCACGCAGGAGGATCGTACAAACATACCGCCGTTTGAATCTCGTACAGATTTCCATAATGAGGACATAGTGATAGACATCCCTGGGGTTGTGAAGCTGCTGAATAGGTTGAAAATAAATAAATCGCCAGGTCCTGATGGGATTCCAATTCGGTTTTACAGAGAGTGCTCTACTGCATTAGCTATTTACTTAGCTTGCATTTATCGCGAATTTCTTGCCCAACGTAAAGTCCCGAGCGACTGTAAAAAATCCCAGGTGACCCCTGTATAAAAGAAGGGTAGAAGGACGGAGCCTCAAAATTACGGACCAATATCCTTAACATCGGTTTGTTGCAGGATTCTCGAACATATTCTCAGTTCGAATATAATGAATTTCCTTGAGACAGAGAAGTTGCTGTCCATGCATCAGCACGGTTTTAGAAAGCATCGCTCCTGCGAAACGCAGCTCGCTCTTTTTTTCACATGATATCTTGCGAACCATGGATGAAGGGTATCAGACGAGTGCCATATTCCTTGACTTCCGGACAGCGTTTGACTCGGTGCCACACTGCAGACTCCTAACTAAAGTACGAGCATATTGGATTGGTTCTCAAATATGTGAGTGGCTCCAATACTTCTTAAGTAATAGAACCCAGTACGTTGTCCTCGATGGTGAGTGTTCATCGGAGGTGAAGGTATCACCTGGAGTGCCCCAGGGAAGTGTGGTAGGTCCGCTGTTGTTTTCTATCTACATAAATGCTCTTTTGGATAGGGTGGATAGCAATGTGCGGCTGTTTGCTAATGATGCTATGATGTACGGGAAGGTGTCGTCGTTGAGTGACTCTAAGAGAATACAAGATGACTGGGACAGGATTTGTGATTAGTGTAAAGAATGGCAGTGAACTCTAAATATGAATAAATGTAAATTAATGCAGATGAATAGGAAAAAAAATCCCGTAATGTTTGAATACTCCATTAGTAGTGTAGCGTGGGACACAGTCACGTCGATTTAATATTTGGGCGTAACATTGCAGAGCGATATGAAGTGGGACAAGCATGTAATGGCAGTTGTGGGGAAGGCGGATAGTCGTCTTCGGTTCATTGGTAGAATTTTGGGAAGATGAGCTTCATCTGTAAAGGAGACCGCTTATAAAACACTAATACGACCTGTTGTTGAGTACTGCTCGAGCGTTTGGGGTCCCTATCAGATCGGATTGAGGGAGAACATAGAAGGAATTCAGAGGCGGGCTACTAGATTTGTTACTGGTAGGTTTGATCATCAAGCGACTGTTACGGAAATGCTTCAGGAACTCGGGTGGGAGTCTCTGGAGGAAAGGAGGCGTTCTTTTCGTGAATCGCTACTGAGGAAATTTAGAGAACCAGCATTTGAGGCTGACTGCACTACAGTTTTACTGCCACCAACTTACACACAAAGATAAGATAAGAGAGATTAGCGATCGTACAGAGGCATAAAGGCAATTATTTTTCCCTCGTTCTGCTTGGGAGTGGAAGAGAGAGAGAAGATGCTAGTTGTGGTACGAGGTACCCTCCACCACGCACCGTATGGTGGATTGAGGAGTATGTACGTAGATGTAGATATGTGTTGCTGTGAGTCATCCAGGAATAAGCAAAGCGGTTAAGGCGATCGCTCGTGTAACGCAGCATATCTAATTTCTAGGCCCGGTCCGGCACAAATTTTCGGAATCGTCATTCCATTATACAGCTGATAGTTGTTAGTATACGGAACTGCGAACACTCTTAGTGCATTAGGTACTCTTCCTGTTGCATTCAGAAATGAAGCACGGCTAAAAATGGTTGTTAAAATGTCTCCCTGTGTGATGTAATTAGTGTTGCCTACGAGATTTCTACTGGAGCGATACGTAGAGGCTCTACTATACAGGGTGATTCACGAACATTTGAAAATATTTTAATGTGTTGTTCTATAACTAAAGAAAAAAGTTAATATAAACATAGGTTCGGAAACGTTTAGTTACCGAGTTACGGCTAGAAAAGATTTTGCCTGAAATCCAGCAACTTCGCTAATATGAAGCCATGATAAATCTGCACGAGGTTAAAGTAAGGCACGATTTCCATTTATTTTGTTCTTATTGGTCTTAAGAATGTAATAAAACATGTGCCAGACGTGTATCTTCAAAAAAATGGTTCAAATGGCTCTGAGCACTATGGGACTTAACATCTATGGTCATCAGTCCCCTAGAACTTAGAACTACTTAAACCTAAGGTCATCACACAACACCCAGTCATCACGAGGCAGAGAAAATCCCTGACCGCGCCGGGAATCGAACGTGTATCTTCAATAGTTTCCCAGAACATCCAGAGAAGGAAACATTATTATACAAGTAAATTTGTTTACTTTCTCTTAAGGATGCAGATACGTTAATGTCGTTGTTGGCAAACGTCAGTGACTTGTTTCAGTCGTTTCGCAACCTTGAAACGAGTTAGTTTTCTGTATTTTTCAGTGAAAGAACATAATAACAATAGTGAATTTAAGTAAAACCACAAAGTAACTTTGGTATTTCGCAGATTATTTATGAAATAGGGATTCCTTACAAATTTACGACAGAGGAAAACACCGGTATGGTCTTTATTTATGGCAAATGTGATGGTATTGCTACGGCTGCAGTTAAAGAATATTGCGTACCTTATCCAACTCGGTGGATTCCGAATGCACGAACCATTAGTGGAATATTTCGAATGTTATGGGAGACAGGTTCCCTGTCTAGTGTTCGTAATCAGTAAGAGCGCTCGATACGTGTAGGCGATGATGAGGATATTATGAATCCTGTTCAACGTAGCCCGGGTACCAGTACATGACGTATCTCTCAACGATTAGGTATTTCACAATCCTAGGTATGGCGTACACTGAAGTACAAATAATGTGCATTTTTACCACAGACAAAAACTGCACGATTTATATCCAGGAGATCCTGCCCTTGGCTTGTAGTTGTGCAACTAGTTAAATACTAATCGGAAGTTACACAAAAGGGACCAATGGCCTCAGCAGTTTGGTCCCATAAGACCTTACCACCACAAAAAAGTTACACAAATACATTTTATTTACTGATGAGGCACAGTTTACTCGAGATGGTATAAACAGTTTACCTAACGAGCACGTATGGTCGGAAGCAAACCCACATGCAACAGTTCAACGCAATTTCCAGCAGCGATTTAGCATAAATGTGTTATACGGTATAATCAACACATTTTATGGGACCATTCACTTTCCCAGGACGTCTAACGGGCTAGACGTACTTAAAATTCGTTCAAGAAGAACTGCCCCGCTTGCTCGAAGATGTTCCACTTGCCACGCGACTGCAAATGTATTTTCAACATGATGGAGCGCCTCCACATGTTACCAATACCGTTACTACACATTTAAATAAAAATTTTCCCCAGAAATGGATTGATCGTGGTGCTACACGTCTGCGGCCACCCAGATCGCCCGATTTAACATTAATGGATTTTTGTGTGGTGGGATGGATGACAGACATAGTTTATGAGGACAAAGTCAATACACGTGAGGCGTTACTTGCTCGCGTTATGAATGGAATAGACGAAATTAAGAACAATCCTGTGAAACTGAAACGTACAACAAAATCTGTTCACACACGTGCAGCTAAATGCATTAAACTCGGTGAAGACATGTTTGAACATTTATTGTGAATGTATTGTGAAACTGTATATACACTGCACAGCTTTCGTAACACTGAGCTCTGTGTTTTCCGGTTTAACATGAATTCACGTGTGCTATGGTATTAATAAAAGCAGATTATCTGACACAGTTACACAGTTTCAGGTAACGTTATTACCACCATCTTTACAAAATTAAATTCTCTACAACTTGAGTTGAAAACTTTGTGGAATTGTCTGGAATTCAAAAAAAAAACAAACTGGGCCATGTAGTTAATAAATTTAAAAAAAGTTACGAAATTAGTTCTTTGCTTCTATGGATGTTCTGGAAAACTACCGCAGAAACTGTCGGGGACAAGTTTTATTAGATTCACCAGATCAATGACAACAAAATAAATGGAAATCGTTCTTTACCTTAACCACGTACAATTTTGCGATGGCTTCATATTAGCGAAGTTGCTAAATTCTAGACCAAATCTTTTTTCGCCGTAACTCCGTAACCAGACATTTGCGGACCTATGTTTATATCAACTTTTTTCTTTAGCTTTCCTTGTAGATTAACATTTTAAAATATTTGCATATCTTCGGGAATCATCCTCTACTCTTTCTTCCTCACTTAAAACTGTTTCTCAAAACTTTGTAAGTAGTATTTCGAGAGATATTTTCATACTCAAGCGTCTGACAGAGTATTTCAGTACCTCCGAGTTGCTCTAACTTGAGTCAAACAAACCTACGACTGCTCTTCCATTTTCTGTTAGTCTTACCTGGTATGGATGTATAAAAAAAGACAAATGTGGAACTATTATTCCCGTAACAGTGTTATATTATTATCTTCTGTTATTTTATCTTTTTTCTACTAATAGCAGAGAAAGATTAAATAACATAATAAATTTCAATATAATCAATAATTTAATACGTCTTCCAACAAGCTTGAGGGAGATCGTAGGATGGGCTGCACTAGTGTTTTTCAAACATGCATCATTGCAGACTACATTTCACCAACACACTACCGTAAACTTATGTAGACTTTCTCTACCTATAACTGAGTCATTGTGACCATTTCATTTTGTACACAAACTGATTCACTGAGGCTTGTATGAGTTGAAATATTCCAGCTATGACCCACTGATACTGTAATCTGCAGAAACTACGTCTCTGGGTTATGTAAAGCGCGAAGTTTTAGAGCTCTGAACATTTAAAGCAAATTCACAATCTTAACGCCACCTTAGAATCACTTTAGTTATCGAACATGTTGGTCCTAAGGAGAATAAAATTGATGTTGAGACCGGGAGAAGTCAGGGTAGTGCTTTAGCTGTCTAAGAATGCTCCATGGGACTGAAGATTCTCCTATGTGCTAAAGTCTCCTTTTTTCTGTAGGCATGTTCTTCATACACAGAAGGGGAGTTACGTTAATGAAGCATAATATCACATGGTTTAAAGCAATGCTTATAGAACTGACAGCAGTTACCGAAATACGTAAAATAAATTAATAAGTTATACGTATTTCTTATATGGTTAGGTCGCACACTTTCGTCGGTCGGTAAATCTCCAGAGTATCGAAATGTCTGTGTTTCCTTTGTAGAGTCATTCGTTATTTTTATGCATCGGAAGAAACAAATGTCAGTTATTGGAAACATATTACCTACAAACCCCAGCGGCAGAGAGCGAGTACATAAGGATAAAAATGACAAACCAATGAAACAGAGGCACTACAACCGTTCTTATCATTTGGAGAGAGCCTGAACTGGAGAAGTAGTCCCCATATTTCCGAGGTCGGCATTCAGCAATGTGTGTCAAACATAACCTGACGATAGTGCATGGTGATGTAAATAATAGCGCACGTAAATGAATTCGAAGACTAACACGTGATATGAATTTGATGACGATTGAAAATTCCCGCTGGATTTATCCTAAACGATTCCTTTAGCAACCAGTTAAAATAATACCCTATTCTCTCTATTAATGAGACGTGGGACGCAGGGAAATCAGGAAAAGGTGTGGACGGGGTCTAATCGGTTACTGTTGGTTGCACAGTAAGCACATACACTTTATTTAAGTAAATAATTTCTTACAAACAATCATTTAAAAAAAAATTGACTGTAACAGAAGCTACTTTGACGGCTGAAGGCCTTATTAATAATGAATTCAAATTATTTGTCGGCTGAAGGCCACAAGCAATACTTCACAACAATTAATGGCTGAAAGCCTGAATCAAAAATGAGGAAGACAAGTACAAGTTAAAAATACGAAAATAATGTTTATAAACAATCATTTAAAAAATTGAATGTAAAACAAGCTGAAGGCATTGTTAAGAAAGAATTCACAATTATTTTCCAGCTGAAGGCCACAAACAATGCTTCAGCACAATTAACAGCTGAAGGCCTGAATTACGAGTGAGAAAGACAACTACACATTGAAAACACCGAAATAATTTTTAAAACAATCATTAATAAAACTGTAATACAAACTACACTGACGGCTGAAGGCCTTATTAAGAAAGAATTCAACTTATTTGACAGCTGAAGGCAACGAGCAATACTTCAGAGCAATTAACGGCTGAAAGACTGAATTACAAATTAGGAAGCCAATTACACGTTAAAAATAACAAAATAAGTTTTAAAACAATCATTAAAAATTTGACTAACAGAAGCTACACTGACGGCTGAAGGCCTTATTGCGGAAGAATTGAAAATTATTTGTCAGCTGAAGGCCACAAGCAATACTTCAGAACATTTAGCGGCTGAAGGCCTGAATTACAAGTGAAGAAGACAACTACACGTTGTAAATACCAAAATAAGTTTTAAAACATTCATTAAAAAATTTGCTGCAACACAAGCTACATTGATGGCTGAAGGTCTTATTGAGAAAGAATTCAAAATTATTTGTCACCTAAAGGCCACAAGCAATAGGAATAATTTAAACAAATATTATTTTTAAACAATTGACACAATCAGACCAAATAAAAAGGGAGTGATCCACAGACAGTGCTCCAACGATCGACCTGAGAAAAGTCCCTACAGCTGCATCAGCGGTGAGACAGGCAGCGAAGAGTTACGCTCACCTAACAGGATGGCAACTCAAACTAGGGACAGTTTAAATGCTGATCCATCCTCTTACCAGCTCTACCTAACGTGTGATAACCAGTACAACGATGGAATAATTCAATCGAGGGCGAAGTGACAGACAGATGTCCCGAAGTCCTTATGTTGTCTTAATCTGTCCCTTCGTGGACTGATGAGTGCCATTCAGTAATCTGGGACAGACGTGCAGTTCTGCGACGGTCCAAGTGTCGCCCAAAGCTGGTGCCGCGAACCAGGGCTCAACATGCAATTCCAGAACGGAAGAAATGGTCATGGCAACCGTTTCTGGATTCTACAAGGCATTCTACTCAGCGTTCGTTTGCTGGGCACAAGGTTAGCGATCTAACGTCCACACCGCAGTCAAGGAGGCTGTCGAACTACACGTCATGCCGGACAGCATCGGAAAGACGAGGAAAAGTACACTGTCGCAAAAAATTCGCTAGCATCCAGGGCAGGTAACTGGGGTGTTAGCGGCCACTAGGCAGTACAATACCGCTGGTTTCACTTCACCAAACAGTAACACAAAATTCAGAAACTAATAACAGGCAGTAGAAGACGGCTAATAGATTCCGCCGCGCGACCGCTCCACTTGCTGCTGTTCGTCTCATAGCGACCCTCGATCAACAACGCACGAACAAACGGTGTGATCAGAAAACAGTGAAGGGTTTCATTACTGGTTTAATGTTCACTCAACTCAACGTGCTGGGTCCGGAGGACAACGAGGTCGTGGCTCTCGCAACTACAGCCCCTCGATCCATCAATGCCTGCGCGCCACAAGCAGTTCTGGCATGTCCTTGCACTGCCGGATCTCTCTGCTGCTCCATCCCAAACGAAATACTGACACACCCGACCCGGGAAACACTCCACGTCCTTCCAAAGAAAGTACGGGACTAGATATCAATAAACGCTGCTGCTGGCAGTCGCAGACAAACAACGCTAGCAAACGTAGTGGTGCCAGTAAACAGAAGAAGAAAGCGAGACGCCACTATCCCTATTACACGATGCGAACCTACCAACGGCACCACCGCGAGCTGCGCACGGCTCAATTAATTTTGAGGTCCCCACAAACCAAACTTCATCATCATCTCTCTAATAATTACTCTAACCAACTCTGCAATACTGCCCCAACCTCGTATTCATCAGATATGACCACATATGACTTTCCTCTGTTCCCAAAAATATAGAAAACCTTAAGAGTCTTTCGTTGTGCAAGCATAAATGAGATTAGAAACACATCGCTGAGAGAGATAAAAGGTATCCGAAAAATCTAGTTCCAGAACTGCTACAGGTTTTCGATAACCCGCTGTTAGAAATCTGTAATATGTAATTGAAACTAGTTTAAAGTTAATATCGTAGCAGTAGCCACACAAATAAGGTTTGGAGAACCTCATTATTTTTTGCACACACCTCGTACCTACGCTGAGCACATGTCACAGAGCACAATAGTCACTATGGGTGCATAAATGCGGTCATTGAACCTTCGAACCACAGGAAAGGTTTCCTCCACCAATGAGTTCCAGTACATGATGTTTCACGCCGTTGGCACGGTAGGAATACTTCGAAAATCACATAGGATCACCCATCCTTATTGCCAACAATCTCTGTTTATGCTCTATGTGTGGAGCAACGTTCGAGTTGATGGAGTGTAGCTCCCACAATGACCCACACGTAATTTTAAACGTTTTAGCCTCATCAGTCTAAATTACTTAGAAAGGGCTGACGATCTCGCCCATGACGACCTACGGGGCTCAGCTTTCGTTTGCTGGGCACAAGGTTAGCGATCCAAACGTTGCTGGGCTCGGGAATAATATGTATCGCAAGTCCTCTGTAACCATAAGCTCCGGGCAAGATTCAGTGACCACTGTACGTCGTGACAATGGAACATTGTGTACCACTGGGAACGGGGATTTACGCTTGACCGCCCGGATCCCGAAGATGTCAAAAACATTTACAAAAATCTCTCAGTCTCAGGATGTGCTGTGCGTAATTGAGATGAAACAGTCGTTAGTGGGCAACTTCTGGGGAAGGGACTGCAGCGTATATCTTGAAGAACGGAATACACAAGAACTTAAAGGAACGAAACACATCTCGTACCTTGAGGCCTAAAAGATATATAAAGCCATGTGCCCCCCCCCCTTCCCCCGCAATGTTCACTATCTCCTCCGCTTCTGTTCTTGAGCAGCTAGTTCAGAAGACCGATGCTCCTACGCGAACGAAGGTTGCTAATGTCAGCGCTAGTACCTGCGTTTTTCGATCCATTTGTGCTGCTGCAGTTCCTTTAAAGCACATACCTCCTCCTAGAACATCAGGAAAGGCCATGGGTGCCGACGTTGCGGAACTCCCTCCTCCTCTAAAGATTCAGTCTGCTCCCCCGTCCACCAATGGCAATCTGTCGATGTCGACATCACTCTAACGTTTCTCACGATTAATTAGAGTCCAAGTACCTTGATGAAGGCCTTGGGCACTCATCTCACCCCAAGACCAAACTCCGCCCACTACAGGCTCCCATCTCCAGCAGACAGACAGGGTGAAAGTGCTACACCCGTGATAAAGGCCTCTCATACTACAGTGGAACGTTGATGAGTGCACGACACATGTCTAGGAACTGAAGCTTCTTGCATACGGTCTCCCTGTGCTTGTGTTTGCAGGAAACATGTAATGCAGCTGTACTAAAGAGCTATCCCTCCATCGCAAGGATGGGGTAAGGGCCAAGGGAGGAGTCGCTGTGTTGGTCAATAATGCACACCACTCATCTGCTCTCATTCTGGCTACTGACCTGCAAGCAGCTTCAGTTGAATTTGATGTCTGTCAGAGAATCACTATTTGCTTCAATGTATTTACCTCCAGTAAACGCGATAAATTCTGAGGCTCTAACAGATCTTATAGAATTCCCACTGACTATTTCACCTACCAGGAAACTTCCGTGAACGTCATGTACTGTGGGCTGTGCATCCTCATACACGCACTCCCACTTATTTCTATGCTGCTACTGGGTGGAATTATCCTCCTGCTGTCCAGCCCACGCAGACTCTTCTCTGTGGGAAGTGTGATGACCTTCATTCCAGTGATCTTTCTCACTTCAGATTCACCTAATGGATGGAGCTTAGCCTGAAAAGACACATTCACAGTGGATGGTCAGCAGAGCTGACTGGATGCTGTTCAGAACGTTACCACAATGTCCAGAAGTGGGTGGTCTACATAACATGGGTGATTCACGATGCCACAGATGTCCCAAAGCCATTATGTTGTCTTAATCTGTCCCTCCGTGGACTGATGAGTGCCATTCAGTAATCTGGGACAAATGTGTTGTTCTGTGACGGTTCAAGTGCCGCCCAAAGCTGGTGCCGCGAACCAGGCCTCAACATGCAATTCCAGAACGCAAGAATTGGTCATGGCAACCGTTTCCGGATTCTACAAGGCACTATACTTGTTCTGCAAAAGTATGGAAAGCCAGCAGAAGGATTTTCGATAAATACAGTTGACTAACGATGGTAACAGTGCTAAGACAGGGGACCGTACAATAACCGGAGATATCACTCAGACGTCGGGAGAGTATTTTACAATGACTACTGCCAATGCCAGATAGGATCCTGCGTTCTGCCACTACTGTGCACTCATATGGTGACGGGCGAGTTGGACCTCACATCCAACACTCTTGAGTCTTACAACTGCCGTTTCTCCATGTGGGAGCTAGATTCGCAATGTCTGAGGCTCGTGATATTGCAACAGGTGATGAACAGATCCATTACAGCATACTTCGACATTTCTCAGCAATGTCATAGAGCATCCTTGCATTTCATTTGATGCGGCAGACATGCCACTTTACGAACTCGTGGAGAGAGGCTATTTGGATACAGCTCCTAAAACCAGGGAAGGTCCAATTTTGCCCAGTTACTTACCGGAGCATTGCGTTAACGAGCTGAGTAAGGAAGACCCTGGAATAAATGGTTAACCATCATGTAGTCTGGTTAATAGAAATCAGGCGTTTCTAGTGGCTACAGTCAGGAACCGCGCGACCGCTGCGGTCACAGGTTCGAATCCTGCCTTGGGCATGGATGTGTGTGATGCCCGTAGGTTAGTTAGGTTTAAGTAGTTCTATGTTCTAGGGGAGTGATGACCTCAGATGTTAAGTCCCATAGTGCTCAGAGCCTTTTGAACCATTTGGGATCAGGCGGCTCTTTAGCGCTCTCAGTATGGGTTCAAAAGATTTAGACCCACTGTCGAAAACTTTACTCTGCTAGAGGCGGCTGTTCAGCAGGCTTTCCTACGTAATCATCACACTATTGATGTGTTGTTTGACATCAGTAAAGCACATAATTAATAATCAGCATTGGCGTCGAAGACTTCCAACATAAGGAGTCACCCTCATTCTGTCAATGGCATTGTCAAAAAGGGCGAAGGAGCAGACAGAGGTTCGGGGTCCTGTCTTGTCCTTGGAGTGGGAAACCGCCCCTCATGGCGGAAGAATTGGCAATGATCAACGCCATGAGGATGCAAAAGACAATGGAAACCACTGAATTAAAGACACGTAACGTGTATCCGTAGGACATGTGGCCTATAATTGTACAAGTGCCATGATGATATCTTCATTTGCAAAAGATTCCGGAAGAGTCCACATTCGGATCTCCTTGAGCAGTCGGACGAGATGGAAGGTGAGCATGAGAAAAAGATTGAATAATCGACGAAAGGATAACATTCTACGAGATGTGGCACGTACCATAATGTCAGAAGGTTGAACGTTGTAGGGAAGCTAGAAATCTAAAAAGGGAAATGCAATGGTTCAATCTAGAAACAGTAGGTGTCAGTGAACTGAAGTAGAAAGAAGATTTAGGGTCCGATGAGTATAGGTTAACATCAACAAAAGCAGAAAGTGATATAACGGGAGAAGGATTCGTTATGAATAGGAATGCAGGGCAGAGCGTGAGTTGCTGCGGACAGTTTAGTGATAGGGTTGTTCCGATGAGAATCGAAAGCAAACCAACACCGAAAACGGTACTTCAGATACACATGTCGACGTCGCAGTCCAAAGTTGAAGAGATAAAGAAAGTGTATCAGGATATTGGAAAGGTAATACAGTACGTAAAAGGAGATGAAACGAAATGGGAGGCTGGAATGCAGTTGTAGGGGAAGGAGAGGAAGAAAAGGTTACAGGAGAATTTGGGCTTGCGGCAAGCAATGAGAGAGGCGAGTGATTAATTGAGTTCCGTAATAGATTTAAGCTAGTAACAGCGAATTCTATGTTCAAGATCACAAGAGGAGAAGGTATATCTGGTAAAGGCCGGGTTACACGGGAAGCTTTTAGTTAGATGACATCACGGCTAGGCAGAGATTTCTCAATCAGATTCTGAATTGTAAGGCATACCCAGGAGCAGATATAGACACAGACAACAATTTAGTAGTGATGAAGAGCAGATTCAAGTTTACGAGGTTGGTCAGCAAGGAACAGTATGTAAAGTAATGGGAAACTGGAAAGAAAAACAGAGAAACAAAGTAGGTAACTGCGAAGGAACCGTGGGTAACAGAAGAAATACTTCAGTTGGTCGATGAAAGAATGATGTGCAAAAATTTTCAGGAAAATACAGGAATACAGAAATAAAAGTCGCCGAGGAATTAAATAAACAGGGAGTGTAGGGAAGCTAAGAGGAAGTGGCTGCATGAAAAATGTGAAGGGATCAAAAATAAATGATTGTCGGATGGACTGAATCAGCGCATAGGAAAGTCAAAACGACCTTCGGTGAAATTAAATGCGCGGCTGTTAACATTGAGAGTGCAACGGGAATTCCACTATTAAATGCAGAGGAGAGAGTGGGTAGGTGGGAAGAGTACAATAAAGGACTCTATGAGGGGGAAGATTTGTCTGACATGATAGAAGAAGAAACAGGAGTCGATTTAGAAGAAGTAGGGAATCCAATATTAGAATCACAATTTAAGAGGACTTAAGACCAAATAAGTCAGAAGGGATAGATAACATTGCGTCAGATTCGTAGCATTGTTGGGGAAGGTGGCCACGAAACTACTGTTCACGTTGGTGTGTAGAATGTATGAGTCTGCTAACATATCATCTGACTTTCGGAAAAATATCCTCCACACAATTCCGAAGACTGCAAGAGCTGTTAACAACGAGAATTATACGACAATCAGCTTAACAGCTCATGGATCCAAGTTGGTGACAAGAATAATATACAGAAGCTTGGAAAAGAAAATTGAGGATGTGTTAGATGATGGCCAGTTTAGCTTTAGGAAAGGTAGAGGTGCCAGAGAGGATCTGCCAAACTGGAAAAGCGTTCGACAATGTAAAGTAGTCCAAGATGTTCGAAATTCTGAGAAAAATAGGGGAAAGCTATAGGAGGAGACATGTAGTATACAACATATACAAGAGAGAAGAGGAGGTAATAAGGGTGGATGACCATGAACGAAGTGCTAGAACTAAGAAGGGTGTAACAGGGATGTAGTATTTCGCCTCTACTGCTCAATGTGTACATCGAAGAAGCAATGCTGGATATAAAAGTAAAATTCAGGAGTGGAATTAAAATTCAAAGTGAAAGGATATTAGTGATATGATTCGCTGATGTAATTACTATCCTGAGTGAAAGTGAAGAAGAATTACACGATCTGCTGAATGGAATGAACAGTCTAATAAGTCCAGCATACGGACTGAGAGTCAATCTAGTAATGAAAACTAGCAGACATGAGGACAATGATAAACGTAACATCAAGATTGATGTTCACTAAGTAGATGAAGGTAAGGAATTCTGCTACGTAGGCAGCAAAATAACCAATCACTTGCGGAGTAAGGACAACATCAAAAGCACACTAGCTCTGGCAAACAGGGCATTCCTGGCCAAGATAAGTCTACTGGTATCAAACATAGACGTTAATTTGGTTAAGAAAGTTCTGAGAACGTACGTCTGAAGCACAACATTGTATGGTAATGAAAAATAGATTGTGGGAAAACCGGAACAGAAGAGAATCGAAGCATTAGAGACGTGATGGTACAGACGAGTGCAGAAAATTTGGTGGATTGATAAGGAAAGGAATGAGGACGTTATGCGCAGAAGCGGGTAGCAAAAGAATATGTGCAAAACACTGAGAAGGACAAGGGAGCGGATGATAGGACATCTGTTAAGACATGAGGGAATGACTTCCATGGTACTAGAGGGAGCTGTAGAGTGCGAAAACTGTTGAATAAGGCAGAGATTGGAATACATCCAACAAATAATTCAGGACGTATGTTGCAAGTGCTACTCTGAGATGAAGATGTTGGCACAGAAGAGTAATTTGTGGCGGTTCGCATCGAACCTGTCAGAAGACGGATGAACCCGAAAACAATGGCATAGTAGACTACTTTCAGACACAATATTCTATGGTAGATCCACCAACAGGGCGTCCAATCTTCATACAGTCCTCCCTCGAAACAATTTTGTTTTAGAATCAGAGTTGGTGGCGTGCTGTCGGATCGTTTTAAGAACGGCAATGGTGTTCCCTGTGCAGAGGCTGCAAAGACGATTTATCGGTTATGTACTGATAAGAATGTGTTTATTCATTTAATCATTCTCATCGTAGTTTTATCTTACGTGAATTTGTTATGTGGGACACCATTCCCCCTTCTAAAGGTATCTTGGCCTAATTTTTGACTGACTCCTGCCGTGGTTACCATACCTCAAGGACCTGAAGGCAAGGTTCTGAGGAGTGGATAAGGCACGTCTGCTCGAGTTTTATAGAGCACACATGTGACCGCGGCTGGACTATGGGTGCACAGTTTACGGGTCAGCGAGGCCTATACAACATGAGGGGATCACGCTTGCCACGGGCGCTTACAGGACAAGCCCCATAACGGGTCTCTCTACTGATGGTGGTGAACCGCCACTTAGCATCATGTGGCAATTCTTCATGGTGCATCAGGAGTGTAGGTCTCCCGCTAATCCCATCTCATCAGAACATAGTAACCTTGATCGTCCAGCTATGATACGTCTCTTTACCTATTCTCCATGGATAAAGAGGCAGTTTGGAATTGGTACAAGAAGTGAAATAGAGTCACTTGGCGTGGAACAAGTTCAATCCCAACTGAAGGCTTTAAGTGCCTGTCACCCTGGTTACTGCAAAGACCTAGAGTAATTATGGATTCAGTGCAGTACAGGATATTTGCATTCCCATATATATTTTAATATATGATTTAACGAATTTTTAACTAAGCACCACAACTCTATAGCTGTATTTACTGATGGGTCTAAACAGGGCGACTCTGTAGGGTGCTAAGGCTTTTTTCATTAATCGTGCCCTCACGTTAAGATTTTCTCCCGACTTACTGTATTCGATGTGGAGTCATAAGCTCTCTTGCATATAAAATGTATTAAAGGTGCTTAATTCCTTGTCCCGATCCCCTGAGTGCCCCTCACTCTCTACAACGCTTGTAATAAGCAGATTTAGTCCGGAATATTCGGGGCGCCCTCGAAGTACAAAGACTGAGGAAGGATATGTCTTTCTGCTGGGTACCAGGGCGCATAGGTATTGGGGGCGGGGGGGGGGGGGTACTTATGCATGTAGCAGTCAAAGGAGGAATCCTCAGGTCGTTCCTTGTGCCATCCCCCTGTATCCCATGGTCTCGTTGTTGAGGTAGTGAGTCACGCGTCAGTGGGGAGATAAATGGCTGGAAGCGACAGAAAATAAGCCGTGGCTTACCTCCTTCCTCATGCAGGCGGTATGAGGTCTCCTAATTCGTCTTTGTATAGGCCACAGCCCTATGACGCACTGCTTCTTACTCCGGCCGATGGACCCTTCTGGCGTACATACATCAGTGTGCCAGGTTTTATTAGACTGCGTTTCATTTTCGGACGAGAGGTAAGCGCAGAGTTGCCGATAAATCTGCCTTCTACTTTAAGTGACGTTTAAACGAACGAGGAGAGAGTTTTACATGACAAAAATTGTTTTCTGAAATCTTAGCGAGATGTTCATAATCGGGATCAATGGCTCACCCATGTTATCTGCAAGTGGTCAGCAAGCCATATTTTCCTGTGCGGATATTTTAGCTCCTACGTCGCTTTACTTCTGACGTAATTCCGGATATAACACTTATCACCCTTTCCCCGTTGTTTTATGGCGTGTGAGGCAGGGTGATTGTGTAGGTCAACACGATGATCTCATGACGTAGGACTGAGGAGTGGGAGTCATTTTGTAGGTATCCTCCTCGTTGTGTGATAACCTTTCCAGCCGTTTCATCCATTTCCGTTTCTTTGACAATTTGTTAGGATGCTGATAACCTCACCGTTAAGCGCCCATAAACTAAAAAAAAAGGACACACGGCGCATACACACACACACACACACACACACACACACACACACACACACACACACACTCGACATTGGCCAACCAACGTATAAGATAAGGGTGATTTTTCGACCTTGTACAAACTCTAAGGATTGATCGATACGAGGATACGGAAGAATATGGTCGAATTACGTCGGGGAATGCATGGTTTCAATGCTAGAGACTATAGAGACTATTTATTCAGTCATACATTGTTACAGAGTCTGAGGTCTAATGCACCCTGTACCATGCAGCTATAGTAATAGTATGTGTTGAAAATGGTTTGATGTGCCTCGTCGCACGCGTGCGCGTGCCGTAGCTCATTCTGTCTTACACGTCCACATATGCTAGGCTGCATCCGAATAGCGTCAGAGACAGCATAAATGTGCATACGCTTTACTTCTGAGATGGCCCTGTAACCAGAAATCCGGCGAACAAGCAGGTCATGCAGAAAAGGCAGGTCGACCAGAAAAGGCATAACTGAGATGCATCCGGGCGTTAACGGCGGAATGGGCACGAGCACCATAATGTAGTAGATATATAACCCTTCGAATCATCAATGGCACTTTTCCATCAGGGGAGGCAAATGTACCCTCTTAAGTGACGTGGGAAAAAAGCTAGTCCAAAAATACGGTCTCCGATTATCCCGGCCCGCACATTCCGGCTGCACCGATGCTGGTGATTCGCTGTCACCATACCGTGGGGGTTCTGCATTCTATCCCACACATGACTTACGAAAGCTGAAGACACCACTCCGCGCAGACGGCCTCATCTGTGAGTAGGATGGATGACACAAATCCCAGTTTCGTGATTGCCTGGTGAAGCAGTGTGAAAACTGCTCCCGATGTCTCTAGTGTGCCCTGAACACGCTGTGAGTGATAAGGGCAGTAACAACTGTCATGGAGAATGTTCCACACGGTCGTCTGGCTTACCCTGTACTGGCGGGCCAGCTGCCAGGTACTGTCGCCTTCCACTATGTTAATCACACTTTTCTCCGAATCTCGTGTCCGAACATTTCGGGTACGTCCTTCATGAGACGACCCTGTTGCAGATAAGCTGTTGCAAGCATTGAATACTGTGGTTGCTGTCAGCGGGATAGGTCTCCTGATACAACCTTGCTGCCCCCTGCCCGTTGCCATATGCCTTTCCATAAGTAAACACCATATCAGCAAGTTCTCGATTAGAACATGAACCCGTTGTGAACAACGCTGTTATCATATCCACTACAAGATGAATGAGCAAGAGTAGTGAAACGGGCACAACATTACAATTACTATGGCAGGAGAGGCCGCTAGAGCATCACATATGAGGAACAGTACTATCATCTACGACGAAACCATGCGTAATGTGACTGTGGCTGCATGGTTCAGCGCCTATTGGACGGCAGTCTTTGTATGCGAATAAATGGTCTCTAGCATGGAAACCATGCATTCCGGCCATAAGTTCATTAGACCTTTTTTGCTCCTTATTTCTCATCGATCATTCCCTAGAGTTTGTACACGGTGGATAAAATCACGTTGTGTCACATTTCATTACGTCCAAGACGTTTGCAGATTACAAATACCACAATATGATCATTGGCACGTTTTGTAAGACTTTATGATGTTCACAATGGTACGCTAGATTTGTTACACATCTTAACGAAGATGTTAGCGAATTAATCGCACTTGATTATGTCACTCTAGTGTGGAAACTGCTATATATTTAAGCGATCTCGTACGTAATTAATTTCTGTTTCAGAATGTCAGCTTTTAAATATATTTAGTATTTTTGCTGGGGATCTGGAGCTATGTTCTAGCACCGTTATCGGACAGATTATGTTCTCCTCTACACCCCTCCTCCGCAGAATGAACGTTGTTAGGATGAGAGCGCGAGAGGTGGTTGGCTGGTGGGTCGGCTGGGCAGCGCTAGGTGGCAACAGCTGGGCGGGGTCGATGTGCGCGACCCGGGGGCGCCTCCCTTTCTATTAATACGCTGCCCCACCCCCCGCGTCTGGCGCTGGTCTACGGCCTCGTTAGGGCCCAGGTTGCTTGCCTCGGTGGCCTGCCGCCGACGTAATTACACTGGTAATGTGTGCACTACTGCCGCCGTAATCGCCACTGCCACCGTGTAACCCAGCTTGCTCCGACACGAGATCGGTGCTGCACGGTACAGTCTCGGATCCTGTATACCCTCCCATCGACCGTATTCCTCACATTTGCGCCCCTATGGATACCCTTATTTCTCCTTCCAACTCTTTCCTGTGGAAGTGTGTTGTTGTTGTTGTGGTCTTCAGTCCTGAGACTGGTTTGATGCAGCTCTCCATGCTACTCTATCCTGTGCAAGCTTTTTCATCTCCCAGTACCTACTGCAACCTACATCCTTCTGAATCTGCTTAGTGTATTTATCTCTTGGTCTCCCTCTACGATTTTTACCCTCCACGCTGCCCTCCAATACTAAATTGGTGATCCCTTGATGCCTCAGAACATGTCCTACCAACCGATCCCTTCTTCTGGTCAAATTGTGCCACAAACTTCTCTTCTCCCCAATCCTATTCAATACTTCCTCATTAGTTATGTGATCTACCCATCTAATCTTCAGCAATCTTCTGTGTTATCAGTATATAAACCTGTAGTCAAACGTGTGTTCAGCAACGGAAAACGAGATACGACATTCGACTGTTGATGCGACCTAAGATTTGAACAGATGGGTGAAGATAGAAGCTGGCGACTCCTCCCTACAACAAGTCGCTTTCTTTTATGTTGCAGAGGTTACATAGGACAGTACTGCAACTGAACAAAGGAACTCTGAGAGGAGAATAGTATTCCCACACCAGTGAACACCTACAGAAAGCGCAGTAAACAAAGTCATTCTTAGTGCCCAATAATCTGGCCATCTGAAGCCAAACAGATTTTGCCACCTCGTGGACCGAGCGAGATGGCCCATTGGTTAGAACACAGGACTCGCATTCGGGGGGACTGCGGTACAAAACCTGCGTCCGGCCATCCCGATGTAGGTTTCCGTGATTTTCCATATTCGCTTCAGGTAAATACTGGGATGGTTGGTTTAAGAGGGCACGGCCGAATTACTCCTCCATCCTTTCCTAATCTGATGGGACCAATGTCCTCGTTGTTTGTTCCCCTCCCCCAAATCAACCAACCAACCAACTACTTCATGACTGTACGCAGTCCAGTGTTGTCTTAAAACTGTCATTGTGATTGTCACATGGTAGACTAATACGTACACTGGGACCACTTTCATGTACCAATCATCTGAACAACACAATGATGAGATGTTCAGATTATGGGAGTGTTAATCCAGTCATTACATCAGCTTTTGAACCAGTTCCAGCTATAATGATGAAGGAATTCTTCACGATAATCATCACACCGCCATAAATCATTATACCTGAAATAGTAAGTAGTCTTCGTCACTGTAAAATGTTTGTTTTCGACAAAAACTCATATGAAGTGTTGCAACTACTTGCAATAATAAAAACGGAAGATCAACACCGCTTAAGTAGTTTACTATAAAATGTTTGTCTTACACTACCTGATACCATTCAGTGATCATAAAGTTGATGTAAAAGACATTGTTTGGATAAAATGTAAAAATTCTGCATGAAAATCATGTTCAGAGTGGCCGAACATGTTGCAGAGATGCTACACTTATTTTATCATCGGTGATTCCAAAATATGTCAGGAGACCGAACAAAAATTGGGGATACTCATTACCCCTTTGAGACGGAAATTACTTCCTAAAGGTGGAGTAGATGAGGAAGGAAACGTCTTCATTAACAGATACAAATGTGGATGCATAATTCACGCAAAATTTTACTGGATGACTCTTCATCTTAACGAAGAACTGCAGAAAGACAGATTTTTTAACAAAACTAGAACAACTTCTGGGCACAGAGGCCGTGGTCGATCTGTAAAAACACATCTTCATGACGTTTCTTTGCCAACCGCGGGCAACATCTCCCGAGGTGAGTCAACGACGGCTCTCATCCCGTGGAGGTCCCGTTTATATAGAGCGCTTAGAGGGCACCACCATACGTAACGTGGGGCCGACTGTTAAGTCTGTCTCTGACTAACGCCACTGTTCTCGATTGAAGATGATCGATTGTCATATCGTTGGTGCAAAGTCGACCGCCATATCTAGTTTAACTTTAAGCCTTCCTCTTTTCTATTAAAATTATTGTGGTGTTTCTAAATCTCTATAGCTTCCCTATACACACTTACGTAATAATGCGATGTCCTGGCTAGCACGCTCGACTCACTAATTTTATTTCATGATGACCGTCTTTAAAAACATGTTCCGCTACAGCTGATTTGTCTCAACTGTTCGCTTTGAATTCGGCTAAGCTGGTATTGATACTTCTTTTAGTTCCAATATAAACCTTCCCACAGTTTTATGCACCCCAGGAGTTGCTAAGGGGTGTCGTGCGTCTTTCGCCAATCTTAAATACTCACTAACCTTCTTGGTGGGTCTAAAGATTTTTTCAACCTGAAACGTGGCTAGACTTTCCCAGTACGGTCAGTAATACTGCGAATAAATGGAAGAAAAAATTTTCCAGCTGACATTTGTTATTGCTGAATGTTGTCAGACACTTTTCTTCTGAGATGAAGTGCTCGATCTATCTCTTTGTCAGCGTATCCATTTTTCTTAAAGGCCGTTAGCAAATGATTTAGATCATCTTGAAAATAAACTGACTCACAGGTCTTAACCGAACACAAAAGGGATTGTCCACCAGGAAGGAAGCCGGGAATAGAGTACAACAGGCACTGAAGCAGCTCTACAGGCAAAATTGTGTAGATCTCAATAAAGACCAAGGATGAACGGAAGTCAATCTTAGGGCTTTAGGTGTAGTGTGCGGCGACCTTTAAGGCATAGACATCAAAGAGGGAAAGGAAGAAACGCAAAATGTCGATACATTTGATATACTCTTCTTCCACAAAAGGAGATTTATAATGAAATGCACAGTAAAGCATCCACAGGAACTGCCTTGGGAATACGCTCACGGAAATTTTATGGTAGATTTTGAGGTAAATGGATGAAATACTGTTTCAGCAAATGAAATGTAGGTACTTTTGTAATGGAAAGAACTGAGCTTTATAGGAAAGCTTTAAGTCACTGTGACAATATCATGTGCAGAATAAGAATAAATTTTGTTCTGAAAAATGGTGTTTATCATTCATAGTTTCGCTTTCTTTCGTCAACTTACAGGAAATAGCGTCTACAGAATTGTGCACATCCGTCTCTACAGCGAATAACGAAGTGTTACGCAAGTACTAACCTTTTATCTGCTTGGGGTTAACAGAGATACTGCCACGGTTCCATTTCTGCAGATACATATTACTGACCAAAAGCCTCATAAACATTACAGTCAGAGACAACAAAGAATTCTGAAATACCGAAGAATGGGGAACACTGAACAGCAATGTCTCAGAATCGAAATATTCACAACATATCGTTCTGATCACCCTTTCCTTGAGAAAATTCCAAACAACAGAAATGAAGATATTCGGTTTCTGGCACAGCTTGCTTTGTTGCCAAATTTATCCAAAAGGGCGGACCCAAGAAGGATGGCTGTGGATATGGCAATGTCGCACTGGCGTGTTGGTGGGAAATTTAAATTTTGGCGAGAAACAGGGCAATTGAGGTACGTCCATTAAGGTAACTCCACCACCTATCCCACACTTATATGACGTGAACGCTCCCCCCCTCCCCCTACTACCACCGCCACCAACTTAGCACTGAAAATTGTGGTAAATAGTCAACATGTGCTGAGCTGCAGGAGGGGAAAGATGTAAAGTATTTATTTATTTATTTTGGTAGGAAATATGTTATTGGTGGTGTTACCCTGCTGTGGTGGATTTCCTTCTCACTCTGCCACCCCCACCCTCACTTTCTGCTACACTCCGCCACCACTTTTTCCAGTCGCGATTGTGAATGTTTCCCTCGATGTTTGAAGACAGACTGCCATACTTCATATTACCGCAACAACATGGTGCTCAAAACTACCCTACAGCCACCCCACCCCCGTCCCCCCCCCTGCTCCCCCTCCCACACTTTCCACCGTCTCCCACTCCTATTTTTCTATATCCAGCTGTTTGGCGACACCGTCAGGGAGAAAATAGTTCGGAGACCTACAACTACTGTGGTGTTTATTACTTTTCTGTTACGCTGAGTGGGATTAGTTTATATTTTCTGCTGGTTTCAGGATTAAAATGGATCAAATGGCTCTGAGCACATTGGGACTTAACTTCTGAGGTCGATAGTCCCCTATAACTTAGAGCTACTTAAACCTAACTAACCGAAGGACATCACACACATCCATTCCCTAGGCAGGATTCGAAACTGCGACCGTAGCAGTCGCGCGGTTCCGGAATGAAGCGCCTAGAACCGCTCTGCCACAGCTGCCGGCACGACATTTCCTTATCTCTGTTTAATATCTGATTATCTCTCAGACAGTAGTAGACAGTTACGTGGTTGTTGGTGCAACTGTGCTCCACCTGAATTCATCCAAGATATCGATATTCCCCAGTTTACTTATGAACCTTTGACTGTAGATATCTCATTGTAGTGTTTAAATTGACGAATGATAATTAAGTTCAGCCTAAAATTAGATGATGAACTGTAAGGAGAGTAACTGTGCTTACGTCAGGAAATGAAGAAAGGCTGTAATAGCTTGCGGACAAGTGCCCACCACACACATACCCACAAAAAAGCTGCGGCCCCGTTGGGAGGGGAGGGGGATGGGTTGGTGGTTAGGGAGGGGGGGGAGTGACATCATAGGATGGAGGAGGAGTGATGGAAGTTAGGCGAGTGGCAGTAGTACCGCAATCGCCCGCTCCCCCCCCCCCCCCCGCCCACCCGCCACAAAACGCTTTTTTTCTTTTTTTTTTCTTTTTTTTTTTTGAGTCATCAATCTTCAGATTGACTTAATGCAACCTGCCACGAATTTTTCTCCTGTGCCCACTTCGTCAGCTCAGAGTAGCACTTGCAACCACACATCCTCAATTACTTGCTGTATGTATTCCAATTTCTGTCTTCCTCTACATATTTTTCTCTCTACAGCCCCCTCTAGTACCATGGAAGTGATTCCCTGAGGTCATAACTAATGTCCTATCATCCTGTCCAATTCTGCACAGAAACTCCTCATTCCTCACCTTATAAATCCACCTAATTGTCAACATTCGTCTACAGTACACGTGTTCCGGTTTTCGCACAGTCATTGTTTCACAACCAAACAATGCTGTGTTCCAAACGTACCTCCTCAGAAATTTGTTCCTCAAACTAAGGCCTATTTTAGATACTAGTAGATTTCTTTCGGCCAGGCTTGCCCTTTTCGCCCGTGCTAGTCTGATTTAGATGTCCTGATTACTCCATCCCTTATTAGTTATTTTGTTGCAGGATAGCAATGTCATCAGCGAATCTTCCCGCTCATATCTTTTCACCTTGAATTTTAATTCCACTCCTGAAATTTTATTTTATTTTCGTCATTGCTTTTTCGATGCAGAGCTGGATCAGTAGGGACGAAAGACTACTTCCCCATCTTACACACTCTATAATCCGAACGCTTCGTTGGTCGTCCACTGTTATTATTTCTTCTTAGCTCTTGTAGATATTGTGCATTACCCATCTTTCCCGGTAGCTTGCCTCTATTTTTCTAAGGATTCCATTTTACATTGTCGAAAGCTTTTTCCAGGTTAACAAAGCCTATGAACTTATCTCGATTTTCCTTTAGTCTTGCTCCCATTATTAACTGCAACGTCAGAATTGCTCTATGCTCATTTACCTATCCAAGACAAGCTGATCATCATCTATGTCACCAGTGCCTTCTGCCTTATTTGATCTTAAGTCTTCCAGACCACTTTTAAATTCTGATTCTAAAACTATATCCTCTATCTCTTCTAAATTGAGCCTGTTTCTTCTTTTATCACATCAGACAAATCTTTCTCCTCCACAATCCTTCAGTGTACACTTTCCACTCTCCACTCTCCCCTCTGCATTTAACAGTGGAATTCCGTTGCACTCTTAATGTTACCACCTTTGCTTGTAATTTCACGGAATGTCGTTTTGACTTTCCTATATGCTGAGTCAGTCCTTTCGACAATGATTTATCTTCGATTTCTTCACATTTCTCATGTAGCCATTTCGTCTTAGCTTCCCAACACTTTCTGTATATTTCATTTTTCAGCGTCTTTTATTTCCGTATTGTGAATGACCCTGAACATGTTTGTGCTTCCTTCTTTCATCGGTCAACTGAAGTGTTTTTTTCTGTTACCCATGGTTTCTTCGCAGTTACCTTCCTTGTACCTTTGCTTTTCTTTCCAACTTCTGTGAGTGCTTTGTTTAGAAATGTCCATTCGTCTTCAACTGTATTACCTACTGATCTATTTCTTATTGCTGTATCTACAGCCTTTGATAACTTCCAGCGCATCTCGCCATTCCTTAGTACTTCTGTGCCTCACTTCTTTGTGTGTTGATTCTTCTTGACAAGTCTCTTAAACTTAAGCCTACTCTTCATCACTACTACATTGTGATCTGAGATTATATCTGCTCCTTGGTACGCCTTTTAATCCAGTACCAGCTTTCGGAATCTCTGTGTGACCATGATGTTATCTAACTGAAATCTTCCCGTATCATCCGGCCTTTACCAGCTCAACCTCCTCTCGTTATTCTTGAACAAGTTATTCGCTATTACTAGCTGAAATTTATTAGAGAATTCAATTACTTGTTGTGGTGTCACCGCCAGACACCACACTTGCTAGGTGGTAGATTAAATCGGCCGCGGTCCATTTAGTACATGTCGGACCCGCGTGTCGCCACTGTGTGATCGCAGACCTAGCGCCACCACAAGGCAGGTCTCGTGATACGATATTGCACTCGCCCCAGTTGTACGGACGACCTAGCTAGCGACTAGATTTACGAAGCCTTTCTCTCTCATTAGCCGAGAGACAGAATAGCCTTCAGCTAAGTTAATGGTTACGAACTAGCAAGGCGCCATTAGCCTTACAGTGATTGTAATTAAAGTCTCCTGTGTATAGTCAAGAGCGATGTACCACAATGATTGATTAAAGATAAGTATTAATCCAGCTACGTACTTTTCTTCATAGCATTAATTACGTAGCCTGTTCCAGTACTTCACGTCCGTCTGCGTTAGTCTAGCGTGCATTTTCAGCCATCTCGATCTACAAGGTGTTGGCCCAGCTGCCGACACATCACTTGTTGTCCTCTCTCAATCCTTGTCCCAAGTCCATATTCTCCTGTAACCATTTCTTCCACACCTTCCCCTACAACTGCATTGCTGTCCTCCGTGACCATTAGATTTTCATCTCCCTTCAGGCACTGTATTAGTCCGCAAATATCCTCATATACTTTCTCTGTCTCTTCTTCCTTAACTTGCGACGTCGGCATGTATACCTGAAGTATTGTTGTCGGTGGTGGTTTGCATTCGATTCTGATCAGGAAAACTCTGTCACTGAACTGTCCACAGTAACTCATTCTCTGCCCCCCTTCCTATTCATAACGAATGCTACTCTCATTATACCATTTTCTGCTGGTGTTGATTTTCTGCTGGTGTTGGTATTACTCTATACTCATCTGACCAGAAATTCTTGTCTCCTTTCCGTTTCACTTCACTGACCCTCACTATATCTACATTGAGCCTTTGCATTTCCCTTTTCAAATTTCCTAGCGTCCCTACAACGTTCAAGCTTCTGACATTCGACGCCCGGACTCGTAGAAGGTTATCCTTTCCTTCGTTACTCAATCTTTTTCTAATGGTGACCCCCCCTTTGGCAGTCCTCTCCCTGACATCCGAATGGGGTACATTTCACTATCTTTTGCCGGTGGAGAGGGTGTCACTGCGGATTTAAATTGGAATGCAGCCGTAAAGTAACGTCCAAATGCTACCTGTAGTCTGTGTGTATCACTGTCGGTTGTGGGAGAGCCTGAGTGTATCCACTTGCTCGTCACTGGAAGGTTAAGATACTGGACACGTTGTAGGAAGTCCATGCGTCGAAGTAAATTCTGGAGACTTCTGTGCATATCGCCTGCAATAGCCGTCATGGACGCACATCACGTGTGAATGTGGTAGCCTAATATCTGATCGCATCCACCTGTGGGAGGGGCTCCACCCAGCCCTCCTAGAGGCCCCTTCCGATATGCATTTGGCTTCTCACCACCAATCTATATCGCTTAATCCATTCAAGCACGGAATGCACCTCATCACTTTACCGGTCCAGCGGTAGGTCATCAGCACACGCTAAACGTAATCCCCGAAAGTCTGCGTTTCACCCATCCCATGAGAAGTTCCAAGCGATCGTGTGAAAAGTCATGGGGACTGGGCATCTTTGTCGAGCCGAACCCCGGATTAGCAAGGGATCCGCCATACGTCCACTTATCAGTACACGGGGTGATGCTCCGCGTAAGAGGCGCAAAATTACTACAAGGAAATCAGATAGAAAGCCCATGCGGGCTAGAACTTACATAATAAACTTGTGGTGTACTCTGTGAAAAGCGTGGTGGAAGTCAACTGAGATCACAGCAGCTGGGAGGCGACAAGGTGTGCTCCGTAAAAATCAAATCCCTACATTCACTAGCTCCTGTTTGCATGTCGGACTCTCCTCCTTGTAACGTTTGCTCCGTCGTAAGAGTTATTGGCAGGACCTTCTTCATACACGGTTCCAGTAACCTGGCAAAGATCTTGTAGTCCAAATTTAACGTCGTGATCGGGTGGTAATGCTAGATCGACCGATCTCTGGTAGGCTTATCTACTTGGGCTATGCGTGCATGAATTATGGCAAGACACAAACTTCCATACGGCGTCGTCCATTTGTCACAACCTGCACTCGTAAGTTACGTATATTGCCGTTCAGAAACAACATGTTTGCTGAGAGTTGAGGTCCTGTTATTAGCGAATAAGAAACTAAATAACAGTGCTTGTGTTATTAAGAAGTACGGTGCAGTGTTTCTCCGTATATGCACGAATGCCAGAAGCAACTTTGCAATCATACTTCATCAGGAGACAGACACTGCTATGTCGTTTTTATTAAGCAATGCCAGGTCCTCAACTCTCAGTATGTCTTCATGGATGGGAATAATCAAAAGAAAATCTCGTATTTTAATCTGAATAGCAATAAAATTTGACAACTGAGAACGGCTCGTATTGTTGTGGTAGGGTGTATAAGTATGGTCAGCTTTGGTATAGGTGAAATAGATAATCAACGGAAGAAGAGAAGAGTGTCGATGAAAAGATAGCAACGGAATGTGCTTTTGGTCGTTGATGATTTGCATTAAATTACTGCAAGCTTTATTCCAACATGTGCCTGTGATATTTCGTATTCATAAGGCTCAGCTGTGAAGGGCAGTTATAGTGTTAGAATTGTATTGTTCCTAGGAAAAGAAAACAAGGCATCAGAGTCCATGTGGCGAGGGATTTATTAATTAAATGCGGATGATTATCTGTCAAACAAAAAGAGTGGAGGGATTTTGTCACCTCCAACGTAGCCGAGGAATGTTTAACTTTTCCAGGTTCTCCCATGTTATTCCCCTTGCTCCAGTTCTGTGAAATCCGTGTAAAACGAAAATGGGGTAGGCTTTTGCGGCAACTACCTATGATCAATCGAAGAACAAGACAATACATATTGCAAGTGAGTTTTATGACTACTGGCTCGTAAGTGGGTTCATCAATGATGGTAGGGAATGTTCAGTAGTGGCACATAAGCAAGACCAAAAAACGACTGCATGATAACAGATAATGTAGACAGTGACTCTGTACATAGCTGCTAGGATACTGCCAGCTACACACTATGAGTAATGCAAGCAAACAAAGTGCAATTTTTTATTAAAATATTCACTGCTAGTGTAACAGTAGCATCGATCAAGCACATAATTACTTATTTTACTCTACGCATAATATTTGATGTATGCTACACGCTGAAACCGTGTGTGAATCGGGATTCGAAACCGAATTCGTATGAGGATTGCACACAAAGTAATGCACCTCATTTTTTTCTTCAACAATCCCTAATTCGACATCATTACGTTCAATAAGTTGCACACACGAAATAATGGTGTTTTATTTAACACCCTATTTTTCCACGTAATCTCCAACCCATTCTAAGACCTCCTTCCAACGCGAAACAAGGGCGTGTATGACCTATCGGCACCAATTCTTTCTTGGTGGCGGAGCCAGTCCTTCATTGTGTGGATCGCCTCCTCATCGTCCCCAAAATATCTTCCACGAATGGCATCCTATAATGGAACAAAGAAGTGGAAGTCCGAGAGGGCAAGGTCAGGGCTGTAGGGTGGGTGGAGTACCACTGTTCAACCCTATTTTGCGATGTGTTCAGCAGTCCTCAGACTGGTGTGGGGCTCAGCGTTATCGTGTTGCAGCAAAAGATCTCCTGGGTTGTTGAGTCGCCGAAGTCGCCGGAAGCGTCTCTTGAGTTTTGTTAATGTGTTGACAGATGCTTCTGAATTAATGGTACAGCCTCTTCATGACCTTACCGGCGGAAGCAGTGGTTTTGAATTGTAGAGAGTGAGAATTCAATTCCTTCGACTGTCGTTTTGTTTCGTGTTTAAAATGGTGAACCCAGGTTTCATCACTTGTCACATTCGACTGTCGTTGTGTTTCGGGCTCAACGTGGTGAACGCAGGTTTCATCACCTGTCACAATCCGGAACAAGAAAGCCTCCCACTCACTTTCAGAACGTTGCAATACATCAAACAAACATTAATACTGTGCGATTTGCGATCCGAGGTTAGACACCGCGGGACCCATCATGCTCACACTTTTGAATGTCCAAGAGTGTGGATAATTACAGCCACACTTCCTTTGCTGACTGACAGATGCAGCGCGAACTGCCGAGTTCTAATGTGTCTGTCTTCGCGAATGACATCATCTCGCTGCAACATGTCAAGTCTGACTGGGCAGTCTCTCTGACCGCTGCAAACCGAGGGGCTCCGTCGAACCGCCTTCTGATGACCTCACCCTCCATGCCCAGCGAATAACTGTGCCTCTGTCGACATCAGATGCTCCATAGACTTTGCACAAGCGTTTGTGAATATTCCCCACAGTTCCTTTCTCTGCAGGGAGAAATTCAATGACGGCACATTGCTTGTAACGCACACCACCTTCAGACACCGTTTTGAAACTACCCTGCACTTGCACCATCTATCGAGTGACGGAAACTTGGCGCGCTCACTCAGGAGCCTTCTAATAATATATACGTAACATTTCGCATTTGTAGGACTGGTTTCGGCTGAGAAAAAAATACTGTGCGTTACCTTCTGGTCAACCCTGTGTAGGGAAGCAGCCTACTCACGCTGTAGCAAATTCACATCAGTCTTTCCATTGTGTGCCAGCCAGTCTGCTGTAACTAGCTCTGACGTCATAAATGTTGCGCAATACTTCAAAAATCAAGCAAATAACCTAAAACATTTCTAGCATATCAGGAGTAACACTAAATTAATATGTGTTTAATATCAGTTCAATAACTTTAGCCATTTTCGAAATTTGGACGTTTTTCTGTAAAAATCATGGGCGCAACAGAAAAGAGCTAGGGAGACAAAAATTTATAATTAGATTAATTTTTCATAATTATTTAATAAAAACAGTACTTTGGATTTCACAAATTAAAATATTATTGGAAATTCATGATTTTCTGGTTTTCATCTCAAAACTTAAGGAAGCAAGATAAATTAAGTAGGCTAATAAATAAGGCTAGGATGTTTATATTTAAGTAGAATGGAGATCCGCTATCACCATAAGGATGTGAGAAGTTTCATTTGAATACCTATAAAACTATAGCGATAGCGTATCTCCAAAGGGCCAGTTCAGAGCTCGTCTACTGCGTGCAGTGTATTTAAATTAATTCTCTCGCCCAAAATATTTAACTTAGCCACGTCAAAATTTTATTATCAATACTTACCTGCGTGCTGAATGCACATTTAGATTAAGAGCTTCATCGGCCATCAGCAAGAGAAGCTATGATTTATTCGGTAACTTAAAGTGGTGCATACTAGCCCAGCGGCTAGTCGGGAGAGCCGATTTGATCAGGCGTTCCCATAGCCGTCCGCACTGCGGCTTTATATATAAGAACGCTGCACGAGGAAGGAAGGCCCCAGTTCTCTCCAGACGCTGAATAACACGCCATCTGTGTCGGGAGTCGCGTCGCGTCGGTATCATTGCTACAAACAGCCTCGGATGCCGTATTAAGTTACTCGAGATATGCGTAACCATGAAATCATTTTCGAGTGAAGTGTTAATTCTGGGTTGACTTTAATTATCGATCTTCAGTTTGCGTATTGTCGTATTTTCATGTGCCGCCACGGGACAAACATTCTACTATTATTTAGCGTGACGTTTGATGAACCTTATCATCAAATTATGGCGAGCATTCATTTAAATATTTAATTTGGACAGTTATAGTGGCATCAGCGCATTAGACTCTGAACTGCTCTGTTGGTTAGATTGTGTGGATTCTTTTGTTTTTCATCTCTGACTTTCAGAATATACTCAACTATTTTAGAAAATCGTTTTTTGATTATAAATCCCGGACAATCTCCTAATTCTTCAGAGCTATAAGCTGTAACTATAAGTGTATTCTCAGATGAAGTGGGCACTAGGAATTCTAATTACAGGCTTCACGTTTTGCTAATCACTTTCTGGTAGCCAATATTGTAGTTAGAGAGCCAATGTTGAGAACGGTGAAAGACAGCATAAATAACATTCTACATAATAGGAACATTTAACAACAATAAATCCACCCGCCGCCGCACATATGGTTAATCGGCCGGAAAATGCAGTGTTTCTCCATTCAAACAAACTTTTATTAAACATATAAATCCACCCGCCGCCCCACATATGGTGCATCGGCCGGGAAATAAACTGAGTAAAAGTGAAAGTGATTTTTAAATATTCGGATTCGCGAGTGAAATGCGACACGCAGCTCAGTATAGAACAGTGAATGTGTTACGTGTGTATGTGGACGACGCAATTGGATTAACAACGCCTCTGGATTGACGGAGCTGGCGCTGAGTCTAGCGGCACTGCCGGCATCGAGAGAAGCCAGTTTCGCCTCACCGCAGTCGTCCACTGGAGCAGCCGGAGTCGCACCTGCAGTTGCGGGACACGCAAACACACAACAGCCGTCGGCATGCCGTCGGCAGTTCAGCGCGCTGCGGCGTATTAGTAATCCCGGTACGCCGCGCAGACAACGCCATACGTCGTGCAGAAGGAACTAAGTCAAGTGAAAAGCTGTTAAAAATTTTACTAACCAGCACTAAAAGACTGTCGGCGATGGAACCGCCAAAAGAAACTGAGGTTAAACTTATATCAGAACCTATGTCTGTTGAGGGAACTGTAAATCCAGACAATGGTTCAAGTGTAAATATGCATGAAAGTAGTAATGTTAAAGTGAAATATGAAATATTGTCTCCTGACAGTAGTGTGGGAAGGGGCAATGATTCAATAATAGAGACCCCTGTAGTAAAAGCAGAAAGCAGAAATTGTTAATTTATTAGATGATAGTTTCTCTGTTGAATTAAAAATGAATCAGTCAACAGAGGTGGTAGAGTTTAAGAAGGAGAAGTTAGATATGACTAATCAATCAGAAGTTTTATTTAGTTTTGATGATTCTGGTGTTGGAGCTAGTTTTTCGTCACCTGAGTGTGATAAAAAGCCAGCTAGTGAGCAACCCAAAGATGCTGGGGCTATTGATTTAAATGTTATATTACAAGCAATAGCTGCAGTAATGCAAAAATGTCAACCAGTAATGCAAAAATGACAGCTGATTTAAAGTCTGAAATAAGTGAACAGGTCAAAAGCAGTAATGCTGAATTAAAGTCTGAAATAACTGAGGTCAAAAGCAGTAATGCTGAATTAAAGTATGAGATTATGGCCAGCCAAACTAATTTTAATAAACGATTGGAGGTAATGGACGATACCTTCAAGGCTGGTTGCAATAAGTTGAAAGAGGATCTAGACAGTTTGAATTATAAAATTGATTACAATCATGAGGATACTAAGAAAAAGGTTGCTCAACAGTTTTCTGAAATGTATAAAACAGTAAAATCCGAAGTTGCTGAGGTTCGCAAAGACTTCCAAATGGAAGATGCGAAGCTGGAGCACAAGTTAACAGAAAAGATCGAGGCGGAATCTGAACTGTGCTCAGATAGGTTTAAAGATGTTAATATAAAAGTAAACATATGTCAAGCAGAAGTAGATGCAATCAAAATTGACACTACTCATATTGTGCAAAGAGTAAATAATGTTGAAATGAGAGTAGAAAATATCAGTACTAACATTGCTAACATTGAGAGTAAAGTGGCTTCAGTAACTTCTGGTAATGGTAGTATACAACAAGTTGTAGCTGCAAACGCCGCTTTTATCGGGTGTCGGCAGTTCTTGCGGTTCGATCCAGATAAAAATATCCACCCGCTAGATTTCTGGAACGATTTTGAAGATGTGATTCCACCAACTTGGTCTGAACGAGAGAAAATCTCATTTATTAGAAGCCATTTAGCAGGTGACGCCATGCGTTGGTCAGCTGATGTTATGTTGAAGTGTAAAACATTAGCGGAATTTAAAACAGCTTTCATTAATGAGTATTGGTCTAGTAATAAGCAAAATGAAGTGTTGAGAGAATTTTGGAGCGGAAAACGCTTCAATGCAGGCAAGGAATCAATTAAAGAGTTTGCTAGGTCATGGATCTCACGTTTGTCACATTTGGCGGAAAAGCTGAAACCGGAAATGATTATACTAGGTCTTGAAGCCAAACTGCCATGGTATTGGCAAACTAGAATTATATCTGCCCCTAGAGACAATCTGGATCGTTTCATTGAATATTTGGAACGTGTAGAACGTGTTGCTGCCAATGAGGAGCAAGCACGTAATAACAGAAATGCTAATAACAATAGTAGTAATTTTAGGAACGAGCAAAATGGCAATGTAAACATCAGAACAGTAGGTGTTCGCCATCCTAAGAGAGGGAGGAACTGGGGAAATGATTATCAGAACCAACAATGGCATCCAAGTGCTAATAATTTCGTTCCTAACAGAATTATGCATGTAAACAACAGAACGGAAAGTAATGCTGTGCCAGTTAACTGTAATGAAAATAAAGGAAACAGTAGTAGGCCGAGGCAGGAAAACTAGTTCCAGTCTATGAGGACACTGGCGCTCACCAGGCGGTTATTTTTCCTAAGCCAGTAGTTACGGGAATTGGTAAGACAAATCAGAATACTCAAACTGAACATGTGGATGAAGTGTCGGTAGCATCTAAGGATACAACAGAAATATTAGATCACTTACAGTATTTGATAGATACCGTGTTAGAGACGCTTTCTAAGTGGGAAGAGAAAGAGAAGGCGCAGCAGTGTAACGATAGGGAGGTGCTACAAAATACTGAATTGTCAGGTGAAGAAGCAGAAGAAATTCATGCTTATATTTACGATGAGGATGATGTGCTCTTATCTAAAGTGCCTGTGCAGGATGTTGATAATGTACTAATAGATTTAGGACAGGAGATAAGTGAGAATGTAGAGGGTAGCCTGTTGGGGGTCGATGAGCCCAGTAGCTGTGACCAGTTGTCACTTGAGAAGGAAACCGACGATAATGGTGAAAGTGGTTTAGCTGTAACTAGTGGTATGCCCGGTCTGGAGGCACAGAATCGCTCAGACTACAGTAATTTGGGTTATGTTCACCAAACTAAATGTAATGAAATCGTGCGGTGTTTCGATTTAAAATTAATAGACCGACTGGAAAAGGCAGCTGAAAATGTAATTCAGGAAACCCCTACACACTGTGACCTAAATGTAATGAAGACAGATGTCGATCACTTTAGTTGGAGACAAATCCAAAAGGAACTATTGGATGAGTTTGAGGAACCACCTGTACAACCTAGAATAAGCCACCCTTTAATAATAGTGAATGTGTGGGGTATCGATGTACGTTGTCTCTTAGACAGTGGAAGTGAGGTGAGTGCGATATCTCAGTCCTCCTTTGATGCATTACCTGGTAAAGACAAGCTTACAGTAATGTGGGTATCAGGACTAAGAATAATTGGTGCTACTGGCAAAGTGACAAAAACGGTAAAGCAAGAAGCTTTGCTGCCCTTTAACATTTATGGTAATTTAATTGATCATCCATGCTTAATTGTAAACAATCTCAGTATTGAAGTTTTAATTGGCATCGATTTCTTGTCAAAATATCAGAGTGTTGTTGACTTTGAAAGAAGCCAGTTAAAGATGGTCTTGCCAATAACTGGAGTAATTACAGTACCTTTTAGTGATAAATATGTAGTAACTAATGACGAAACTTGGGAGCTGCCTATACGAGTTCTGAAAAATAGGAAATATAGGGACGAAGGTGTTAATCTTAGTAAAAATAAGCTGAACACAGAAGAAGAAGAAGCAATTATTTTGGGCAAAATAGAAGCTAAATTGCAAGAAATCGATAAAATTTCCGCCAATCGGAAGGAAGAACTGAGACAGGTTCTAAAAAGGCATCGTTAGATATTATCAGATCGACGTGGCGTGGTCAAAGGTGGTGAATGAATGCTGTAGGGAGGAGGTTGTTCTGTAACCTATACACAGTGTGGCAGCTGTGCAGTCCCAGCTGTGTGAGATCTTCTTTCCCATTTCAGGTCTCACTCATTCTTCATCTTTCCTATCTACACAAATTTCTACCTGTTCTTTCCAATATGAAAATTTTCTGAAGCTAATGAATGCTGTAGGGAGGAGGTTGTTCTGTAACCTCTACATAGTGTGGGAGCTGTGCAGTCCCAGGTGTGTGAGATCTTCTTTCCCATTTCAGGTCTCACTCATTCTTCATCTTTCCTATCCACCAAAATTACGGCGCTTACTCTTTAATACAAAAATTTTCCGTCATGGCTATCAAGCCATGAGTTCTGGAACCATTCTATCCACCGATTAGTGAAGAAAAATACCTGATGTGACAAACCTAACAGTGACATAAGAAACAGAGAAGTATGACGTAATTAAGATACAAATGTATTTGAGTAACAATTATGTATAGAACCATGGTAATATTGTAAGTACAAAGTGTTGCTTTATTGGAAATGGTCCACCAACAGTAATTTAAAAAGATATACTAATTCGTGTACAAGCCGGATCTGAAGTGGCAATGAGACCTAGTGTACGCATTAGAGCTAACTAAGAAACAGTAAGAGCGAGTGCTTAGTGTTATGAAAAATATGCAGACAAGTTGTAAGAATGAACTCACCTTGTGTAGCAAGGAATGGCAGTGTAATAGAATTGAACAGTGTTTGTGGTAGAGACGTGAAGGACACGTCCCTGAAGTATTTATAAGGTTGGAGCTGGCCATTATTTTGGTGTAGTGTGTGACAGGACACACCTACATGTATTGAGGTTATGAGTTGGAGGCGTGAATGCGACCATAGGTACCCTTATGTTAGATGAGACAAAGCAGCTATGGTGTCCTATAGGTTTAAGGAATTTAGCATTACGTTCGTCCATAATTACTTGATGCACTTTACTGGTAGGTCGAGAGAGACTGCCTGTGGTTTCAGCGTCCGATCGAGTGGAAATGGATTGCCACGTGAGCAAACTGATCAGCTGCAATACACTATAGATATGAAATAAATGTGCTATCCTGTGCTTTAAAATGTTAATGGAGTGAGTATTACTTAAGTTCATACACTAGCAAAGTAAATAAGTAACATAGTGACAGACGTGAAATATTATTTATAGCTCAGCATAAATACACTTAGATGAAGTAAGTACACAATTGCAGCTGTGGACTGACACAGCAGCAGAGGACCAATAAGTGAATTTAGTAGTCAACTGAACGTAGTGTGTTTTGAACACTCAGAACTGTACTATTACCAAAAGTTACTCACATGTACAAAGAAGCTAAGAAAACTACTAATTAAATATACTCATACTATCTCTAAGGATAAGGTAATCAAAGATGAGTCAGCTAAGTGTATAAAATACAAATGTATCAAGAATGTACCGAGCATTGGTTCAGTGTTCCGGCCCAGAAATAATAAATTGAGATTAAATATGATTCATGATTGTATACCTTGAGCATTAATTTTCTCTAGTACGTCATTAACGGCATTTTAAGCCATTTGTTTACCGATTTTATGACAAGTAACCACGAGAGTAAAATTGAAAAAGTTCTATTAACTTTGTTCCAGCAACATATTGAAGGATAAAATGTATGTATCCCCATTTCATTGTGACCCACCCTCAGATGTTAAGTGAACAGAGTCTGAGGCACTCTTTTTGTTTGTTCTACAGGACAAACCAAATAATGGCAACCTGGTAACTGCGTGAAAGCGTGGAGTGACTTGGACACAACTCACAGTGACCCTTCCCCTTTCCCCATGTAATTTAGAGTGAACGTGAAGGACGCACACCATAACAACTTCCCCTCCTCTACCCTTGTGAATGGAAGTGTAGGACTCCAGCCAAAGCGGCAACAACCACGTGTGTAAAAATTATTTGTGAAATTTTCTTTCAGGTTTGGAAAAGACTGCTAAGATATAATCATGTGTTTATGTATCATGATAATTTCTTTGAATTTGTGTATGTAAAAATGTATTTAATGGATTTAAGATTTTCATAATTTTACATATTTTTATGTGTTTGTTTGTCTAAGGCAATGTGTATGCCAAAGTGTTTCATTGACGTTGCTTAAATTTTGAGTAATAATGTTGCTTAAGAGGCAGTGAACATGCCCACAATTTAAATAATTAATGTAGGTAATCAGTTTTCTTTTATTGTTTCTACATGTTTACATTTCTATTTTAAATTTTCATAGGAAGTTAAGCTGTACTCTTGCTTCCCTTATTGTAATTAATTTTTTTTTCATTCATTAACATTCATAAAACAAAAAATTCAAGTAGAGGGTGATGTAGGGAAGCAGCGTACTCACGCTGTAGTAAATTCACATCAGTCTTTCCATTGTGTGCCAGCCAGTCTGCTGTAACTAGCTCTGACGTCATAAATGTTGCGCAATACTTCAAAAATCAAGCAAATAACCTAAAACATTTCTAGCATATCAGGAGTAATACTAAATTAATATGTGTTTAATATCAGTTCAATAACTTTATCCATTTTCGAAATTTGGACGTTTTTCTGTAAAAATCATGGGCGCAACAGAAAAGAGCTAGGGAGACAAAAAATTATAATTAGATTAATTTTTCATAATTATTTAATAAAAACAGTACTTTGGATTTCACAAATTAAAATTTTAGTGGAAATTCATGATTTTCTGGTTTTCGTCTCAAAACTTAAGGAAGCAAGATAAATTAAGTAGGCTAATAAATAAGGCTAGGATGTTTATATTTAAGTAGAATGGAGATCCGCTATCACCATAAGGATGTGAGAAGTTTCATTTGAATACCTATAAAACTATAGCGATAGCGTATCTCCAAAGGGCCAGTTCAGAGCTCGTCTACTGCGTGCAGTGTATTTAAATTAATTCTCTCGCCCAAAATATTTAACTTAGCCACGTCAAAATTTTATTATCAATACTTACCTGCGTGCTGAATGCACATTTAGATTAAGAGCTTCATCGGCCATCAGCAAGAGAAGCTATGATTTATTCGGTAACTTAAAAGTGGTGCATTACTAGCCCAGCGGCTAGTCGGGAGAGCCGATTTGATCAGGGGTTCCCTTAGTCGTCCGCACCGCGGCTTTATATATAAGAACGCTGCGCGAGGAAGGAAGGCCCCAGTTCTCTCCAGACGCTGAATAACTCGCCATTTGTGTCGGGAGTCGCGTCGCGTCAGTATCATTGCTACAAACAGCCTCGGATGCCATATTAAGTTACTCGAGATATGCGTAACCATGAAATCATTTTCGAGTGAAGTGTTAATTCTGGGTTGACTTTAATTATCGATCTTCAGTTTGCGTATTGTCGTATTTTCACGTGCCGCCGCGGGACAAACATTCTACTATTATTTAGCGTGGCGTTTGATGAACCTTATCATCAAATTATGGCGAGCATTCATTTAAATATTTAATTTGGACAGTTATAGTGGCATCAGCGCATTAGACTCTGAACTGCTCTGTTAGTTACATTGTGTGGATTCTTTTGTTTTTCATCTCTGACTTTCAGAATATACTCAACTATTTTAGAAAATCGTTTTTTGATTATAAATCCCGGACAATCTCCTAATTCTTCAGAGCTATAAGCTGTAACTATAAGTGTATTCTCAGATGAAGTGGGCACTAGGAATTCTAATTACAGGCTTCACGTTTTGCTAATCACTTTCTGGTAGCCAATATTGTAGTTAGAGAGCCAGTGTTGAGAACGGCGAAAGACAGCATAAATAACATTCTAAATAATAGGAACATTTAACAACAATAAATCCACCCGCCGCCGCACATATGGTTAATCGGCCGGGAAATGCAGTGTTTCTCCATTCAAACAAACTTTTATTAAACATATAAATCCACCCGCCGCCCCACATATGGTGCATCGGCCGGGAAGTGTTTCTACATTCTACATTTAATATTAACAACAATTAAATCCACCCACCGCCCCACACCTGCTACTGCATGCCATCCATTGCGCTTTACGGACTGACTGAAAACGTAGCAGTTTGAGGGGATAATGAGAAAAACCTGTGATAATCTGTAAGCTCCGACCTTTTCCTGGAACAGTACCCCAGATTTATTTCACTGCAGTCGGTAGAGTCAGTATGTACTCGTGTACCAAGCGACAGTATGCCAATTGCAACCAACTGGAACGTACAGTCATCTATATGAAACAAAATCATCATAACTTCTGAACGGTTTTGCCTTAGGACCTACAAACTACAGGATTGGTCACGAGCTTGAAGGGAACTGGTATGGTTTGGTTTAGCGACGAATCCCATTTTCATTTGGATGGGTTCGTCAATAAGCAATATTGGCGCATTTTGGGGGACTGAGACTCCGCATTTCGCGATCGAGAAGTCTTTTCAACCTCAACGGGTGACGGTTTGGTTTGCAGTGTCCAGTCACAGAATAATCCGTGCGATATTCCTTGATGGAACAGTGACTACCGAACGTTTCGTGTAGCTTTAGGAAGATGATTTCATTCCCGTTATCCAAATTGATCCTGATTTCGATAAAGTTCATGCAAAACGGGCTCGACCCCATCGAAGGAGGAGAGAGATGTCCTGGAGGAACGCTTTGGGGATCGCTTTCTGGCTCTAGGGTACCTAGCGGCCATTGACATGGGCCTCGATTGGCCGTTTTATTCTCTGGGTCTGAATATACGCGACTCCTTTTTGTGGGGCTATATAATAAGGCAAGGTGTAGAGCAATAACCACAAAACTATTTCTGAGCTGAAAACAGGCGTTCAGGAGGTCATCGACAGCATCAATTTTCCGACACTTCACCTGGTCATGCAGCATTTCTCTATTCGTCTGCGTCACATCATCACCAATAATGGTAGACATAAAGAGCATTTCATAACCTGAATCTGAATATATGTAGTGAAGTTTACATGTTGAATTAAGTGTGTGCACGTCGTAGTTCCAAACTAATTTACGTTTTCTTCATATAGTTGTAAAATTGTCACACTATATGTAGTTTACATCACTATTTCTTTCTCTTACATGAACATGAACTTGCCACTACCTTATCGGGTAGTACTGCCCAAAGATGACGCAGTCGTGCTCTCCACCACCATGACGAACATCACATTCGAAACGTGACCAAACTCCAAGTACGTCACATTTTAATGATAAATGTATGATTTCAATAATATACAGTTATTTACCGAAACATGCTACAAAATATTCTATGTTATTACAAATGTTGTATGTGTCTACTTCCATAGCACTAACAGCGTCCACACGGTAAGTTCACACCAATTAATCTACAAAACGGCGACAAACTGCAAAGTACTCAGAAAATCACAGTTATTTGGGTATTATACTACAAATGCTCTCTGTGTCATCGACCAGCCGTACCGACATCATCTCACGTCATGCGAGAGCTACTGCTACCATTCTAGTTCTGGGCTGTTTTACGTCAAGAGACAAATGGAGAAGAAAGTAGTCTACTCGCACAAGGAAATATTGTATAGAATCGTATATTAAAATTTTGGAGACCAAGAAAACCATATCTCTGCGTCAAGTGCACTCTATGTAGCACTGAGGCAGTATGTCATTGGAAAACTGTCTTACCTCGATGTGTCACTGCAGTGTAACAGCCTGTTGAAATACGAAGTAGAATCTACATCGTATCGCCGTCTACAACATTTTTGTGTTGTTCATTCCAATTACTCCGTTGGCCGTAAGACATTTCACAACGAATGGGAGTGGAAACTTTGACTTCAGGCGAATTTTCTTTTTGATATTTTATAGCTTGTTATGATGCTTAAGATTTCTGCTTTCATAAAATGTTGATTTATCGTTGAAAATTAATCGCCATAAGAAGTAACATTTTTCCATGTCCTCTAAAAGAGCATTGACAAAGTCAATAGGTTTTACCGCAAATACGAAGGGATATACCAACTGTGGTCGATATAGTTCGTAGACAGAGCTTCCCTCAAACACACGGCAGAAAGTGGTATGAGAGACTGCAAGCTCTCCGCTCGAACGGCGAGTATGCTCCACTGTGCTCCGGTCAAAGGCGTTCCGAATACTGCACGCGTCCGACCAGGCCTCTCGTTTTTTGCACGGATGTTGTGTCTCTTGGCTACACAGACGACCAACATTTCTCACCGTGGACAGAAATTTCGCTAAATGTTGATGGAAAACACGCTGGACCGCTGTCAGCGGCTCACACTTGTGCGACTGCAGTACGTAGAGAGCATTGTTTCATCAGACTGAGGTAAACGCAATCACTGCATGGGCTGTTTCTACAACTCTCTAAACCCTAGTCCGCAACCGTGGCATCAACACACTTATCCTTCCCTCGATTTCCTTCCTGTCGTCTTATAATAGGACCATAGAGCAATTCCAGTAACAATGCGACGTAAGCACAGTGGCGAAAAAAGTCATATTGCCGTGGAATACAACCTCTAGCCCTGATAATGACAATTTTGCGAGGAGGAGAGTCTACAATTCCTTTTATTTTTTTCCTCAGGTATGTCATACTACGCTGAAGACAGTCGGTGATGATAGGTCCCACAAACCTGTCAAACTTCGGGTATGCCGACGTGATTGCCTGACCTGCTATTAGAAATAGTCCAAGACTTTTCTATGGGAAACATCAACGTATTCGTGCGCCATTGTGAACATCACTCGTATTATCTGGGGAGACGGGAGCGTCCTCAGAATACTCACGATGAAGAAAACAACAACGAATGTCGAAATAAATACCCTGCTTCATATACATGTGCTAAAAGTCCGTTGGAAAGACCACATAGATAATATTGTGGGGAAGGCGAGCCAAAGGTTGCGTTTCATTGGCAGGACACTTAGAGGATGCAACAAGTCCACTAAAGAGACAGCTTACACTACACTCGTTCGTCCGCTGTTAGAATATTGCTGCGCTGTGTGGGATCCTTACCAGGTGGGATTGACGGAGGACATCGAAAGGGTCCAAAAAAGGGCAGCTCGTTTTGCATTATCACGTAATAGGGGAGAGAGTGTGGCAGATATGATACGCGAGTTGGGATGGAAGTCACTTCAGTCACCAACTTTCTCTTCCGAATGCGAAAATATTTTGTTGAGCCCAACCTACATAGGTAGGAATGATCATCAAAATAAAATAAGAGAAATCAGAGCTCGAACAGAAAGGTTTAGGTGTTCGTTTTTCCCGCGCGCTGTTCGGGAGTGGAATGGTAGAGAGATAGTATGATTGTGGTTCGATGAACCCTCTGCCAAGCACTTAAATGTGAATTGCAGAGTAATCATGTAGATGCAGATGTAGATTCTGTACGTATAGACACGTCTTCAACAAATTCACTATTCCAACGACTAGATTTTGCTAATTCGTCATACCTATTCCTGAGACGTAATGAAATGCCCATTGAATCACGTGGACTATGCACCGATATATTCATTGCTGCTCCTAAGAAACACTGAAATTAAATATCTGAAACTATTACACTGCTTTTTCCGTTAGGTTATTGTTAGGGGATTCGGGCAATCTATGTTTAGGGTAGTTTTGAAAGTCTTTTCGGGTTTGCTGCCGGATCCTAAAATCAACTTGACTCGATATTTCGGCGATCCAACTGTTCGCCATCTTCAGGGAATGCTGCTTCTGCTGATGAGTCCCGCTGAGAACTGACGCAAGATTGCAATTCGACGTCCTATATAGGCCACCGTTCAGTACACGGCGCTCGGCTCTGTAAAGGATGATTTGGGACTTAGAAAACCCGGGGTGTACAAAATCCCGTGTCAATGTGGGAAAGCTTACGTTGGTCGTTCTATTCGCACAGTGAATGACAGGTGTGTGGAACATCGCCGTCACACGAGGCTACAACAGCCGGAAAAATCGGCCGTAGCAGAACACTGTCTGAATGAGAGACACAAAATGAAATTCGAGGAAACTGTTGTAATTGCCAACATTTCCGGTTTTTGGAATAGCGTGTATAAAGAGGCGATCGAAATTAGGTTGGCTGATAATTTAATCAACAGGGACAAAGGGTTTCCTCTTAGCAAAACGTGGAATCCTGTATTATCTCGCATTAAAACAGAACGTTCTTCGGTGCGGCCTTGATTGCGATATATCGTTGCCAGCAGTGTTTCACTAAGGGCGGCGCCACCTCCCTGTTTTGGAAGTCAGAAACCGTGATGGGCGGCGCATGCGCCGTGTACTGAACGGTGGCCTATATAGGACGTCGAATTGCAATCTTGCGTCAGTTCTCAGCGGGACTCATCAGCAGAAGCAGCATTCCCTGAAGATGGCGAACAGTTGGATCGCCGAAATATCGAGTCAAGTTGATTTTAGGATCCGGCAGCAAACCCGAAAAGACTTTCAAGACTTATTACGCCGGGAAAGCCTACGTAGTTACATATGTTTAGGGTAATCTAATAATTACAAGTTGAAAGAGTTGGATTATTTTAATTCAAGAAGTACGTAAGTTAGAGAAATCATGAATACATACACACATAAAAAAGAAACAAAAAAACTTTGGCTTCACCTCTATCCCGAGGAATAGAGATCGACATAAACATCATTTCCGACCTTTTTATTGCTCATGAAAACAACACACCGCATTTTGTACCACCATATAGCGGGACCTTTAGAGGTGATGATCCAGATTTCTGTATACACCGGTACCTCGCACATCCTCTTGCATTGATGCCTGTATTCGTCGTGGCATACTATCCACAAATTCGTCAAGGCACTGTTGGTCAACTTTGACCCACTCAACGGAGAATCAGCGTAGGTCTCTCAGAGTGGTGGGTGGATCACTTCGCCCATAAACAGCCCTTTTCAATCCATCCCAGGCATGTTCGATAGGGTTAACGTCTGGAGAGCGTGCTGGACACTCTAGTCAAGCGATGTCGTTATCTTGAAGGAAGTCATTCACAAGATGTGCACGATGGGGACGCGAATTGTCTTCCACGAAGACGAATGCCTCGCCAATATGCTGCCGATATGGTTGCACTGTCGATCGGAGGATGGCATTCACGTATCGCAATGCTGTTACGGCGCCTTCCATGACCACGAGCGGCGTACGTCGGCCCAACATAATGCTACCGCAAGACTGCAGCAACGCTCCAGCTTGCTGCACTCTCTGGGCAGTGTGTCTAAGGCGTTTAGCCTGACCAGTTTGCCTCACGTCTCCGATGATTGTCTGGTTGAAGACTTATGCAACACTCATCGATAAAGGGAATGTGGTCCGAATCTTGAGCGCTCCACTCGGCAAGCTGTTGGGCCCATCTGTACCGCGCTGCGTGGTGTCGTAGTTGCAAAGATGGACGTCGCCATGGACGTCGGGAGTGAAGTTGCGCATCATACAGCCTATTGTGCAGAGTTTGAGTCGTAACACGACGTCGTGTGGCTGCACGAAAAGCATTATTCAACATGGTGGCGTAGCTGTCAGGATCCTCCGAACCATAATCCGTAGATGGCGTCATCCACTGTAGTAGTAGCCCTTGGGCGGCCTGAGCGAAGCATGTTATCGACAGTTCTTGTCGGTCTATTTCTCCTCCATATCCGAAGAACATCGCTTTGGTTCACACCGAGATGCCTGGACACTTCCCATGTTGAGAGCCGTTCCTGGCAGAGAGTAACGATGAGGACGCTTTCGATTCGCGATATTGACCGTCTAGGCACGGCTGATCTACAGTCAACACGAGCCATGTACCTCATTCCTGGAACTGATCGGCGCTGCTCATGCATTGCTGTTTACATCTTTGGGCGGGTTTAGTGATATTTTCGAACAGTCAAAGCGACCGTGTCTGTGGTACAGTATCCACAGTCAATGTCTACATTCAGGAGTTCTGTTAACCGGAATGATGCAAAACTTTTTTTGATGTGTGTAGAAAGCAAAAAAGCTATTGAAACATGTATTTTGAGCAATTAATTACCAAGGGTAGCCACCAATATTACACTAGACACGTCGATTGAAATGGTGATTACAAAATAATTTACGGACACAAAATAATTATTTACATCGCTGTAGAAAAAAAATTAAAGTAACTTGACATTAACAGAGTACTCATATGGAATGGAATCTGGAAATTAAAATGTTAAGAATCGTTAGAATCATAGCGCTACCTGCAAGGGCAACAGCATCAGAAAACCCCAAGAAAAGGAAAGATGCTTGGTAGAACAAATATGTATGACTTCACGTAACTCAAGCAGTGCCTCGGTAGTACTAGCTGAGCTGTAAATCGAGGTTAAGCCTTTTTTTCTCCACTCTGCCGCACAACCTGATACCGGAAGCGCGCATCGTAGTTTGCGGTCTTACGGTGGCTGCAGTAATTGCAGCCGGAGCTGGTGGCACCGACCGCTGACGCATGAGGGTGCTAACAGCGTATGCCGCTGGTGGTAGCCGGTTGACTGCATGGAGCCAGCTCATCGTCCTGTCGATACCGGTGTGGTTGAATAATCTCTGTCGCGAAAAATTTTGAATGTAACTCCGAAGTCCAACCACCTCCTTCACTTATGTAGTCGCTCACCCACTACCTTTCATTTAACTAGCCACAAACTGCTTACTCTGATGCACAAGACCTTCTTCTTCGCCTCGGAACAAAACTTGCACAAAAAAAGACTACAAACAATCAGCAAAAGAGCCTAATTGTACTGCCAATCCCAGACCTGAAAATTGGTTAAATGTCACCCACCACGTAATTTAACGTGCATAATCTAATTAAAGCCGTGGTTTTACTAGCCCGCAGACACTGGGCGAAGAGTTTCATGGTCGTTTCTCCACGATGGAATATTTCGCAAGTTCTATGAAGGCTACCAGCCTCGCTCCCACGGAAGGAGCGCTGCGGAATTTTTCGAATTGCAGTGTGGTTGTAATTCTGACTTACCAAAACAGCGCCACGTGAGCAACGTAGCTCGTGAATGGCTTTAACAAATCAAACTGAGCACCCTTGATGTTCCGGTTGCTATCGTACGCCAAGTTCTCTTAAGCGCCTTTAGGTCCGTCTCCCATTGACCACACGCGGCCAGCGGGTAACATGCGGGTCGTCGCTCGCCATGCTGTCCTTTCTCTCTGGAATCCAGGTACTAGGGAAAACGGGGCTTGACTGACGTGACGCTCTGCGGAGCTGAGATGGTAAGTGTTCCACAGTTGGAGGAAATACCACGTTCAGAGAGAAGATGTGTATACAGAGAAATCTGAATCTCGCCAGATGTAAGCTTGACACCAAAATCCAGTATGACGATCCAATCCTAACTACTCCTAACCTGTATCTGTAATGCACGGTAACACAAAATGATTCGGAATTCAGAACGAAGAAATGAAAGTTTGATACGCTAACCGCCTTTGAAAAGCTGGGTAATATCTGAGGTAGGGTCTGGAATAGGTAACTGGGAGGAATGGACCCAAGTCATGAAACACAACACATTACGGAAGCATCTCCAGCCTGATCCACACCCTCACATAATGCGGGTTAGACACTTCATCGCACCAGTGGGATACAGCATACCATTTGGAAAGAGGCGAAATCGTGACGTGTTGGACCACGCTGCACGCCTCCAGTTGTCTACCGCTCAGTTTCTGTGTTTCCTTGCCCGGAAGACGTGTCGCTGTGAACAATGACCTCTTCCGTGGTACCCGACTCCAAATGTCCATTCCATACCATTACCTTCGCAATGTGTGCTCTAAAATATGCACCTGCAGTCACCGAAAGTATCAGTTCCTCTCTGGTTTCAAGCGTACTGTCACTGACAAGGCGTGAGACTCGTTTCCAGTCCCTACTGGTTAGGATGTTTTTAGTGTCAGAGTTCTTACGCCTTATTACAGGGGTGCCAGTGGTATTGACACGAAGAAATTGGGCAAGTACATTCACTATATTTTCATGGGCGCCTCTATAGATGGTAGCTCGTTTCTGAAGTTCAGTCATGTCTATACATGGCTCCATCATACAATGCCGATTCCGTGCGAACGAGTGACATGTAGGATCCACTTCACTGTCATTACTGAATTCACTGGTGGAGTTTTTGGCTGGTCAGCGTAATATAGCAAAAAAGTTTAAAATTTAGTGATTTCGCTGTTGAAACTACAAGTTTGCGTTACTTTCAGTATGTGTTGCAGAGGTTTAAATCTGCATCATCAGGTGGATTATTGCAAATTGCTATGACATGTATGTATTATTTGCACGTTTCATGCGTAACCTGTGACACTGTCTCTAGTGGTCACAGGTTCCTTTCCTGCCGTGTTACGTTACATACGACACCACATACACTTTAAAACAGCGTGAGCATGTTATTGGCAAACCATGTCTCCAGTGGTCCTTGGATGTCGTCATACCACAAAAAAGAGCCTTTGATCATTGGAGACTGAACAGGTTACCCCTAGGCTGTGCACACAAAACGTCACGTGTCTTATTAATTCTTTTAAATCCAGCACATGATGCAAGGCGTATTGTAAATGAAACAAACTGTGACTGGTGTAAGTAAACTTGTAGTTTGTGTCGTATCAATGACAGTCACGATAAAACCTAACCTGAAATATACACAAGTAAGTTTATGGAAATGTGTAGCACGTTCAGTCCACACGAACCTGTCACAGTACTATGACCACATCCTACATTCGACGTAAACTTCCAATAACCGCTCACAGAAGGCATACGGCAACACAAGCAGTGAGATTATCTTAAGCGTTTCACAGGACGAGCAAAACAGTGCAGTCGTTCTCATACTGCAAAAATGGAGCGATTTATCTGACATATAAAAGGGCATTATCATTGGTTTTCGGGCCAAGGGTGGAAGTATTTCGGAAAGTTTTTACACCTGCAGAGATGCACACGGGCGAGTAGATGTGCGAATGTTGAGCAACTGACGGCCCAGATGAACCAAGGGTCTACCAACAGTGTCTCGTCGACGACTGTTCAGCGAACGTTGCTGTTTATGGATCTCCGCAGCAGGAGCCTGGTTCATGCACCTGAGCTGACTGCCGTTCATCGGCGACGAAGGCTGGAATTTGCATGCCAGTACCGCAGCTGGTCGTCCACTGAGCGGCTTTTTCACATGAATCACGTTTTATGTACCACTGGCGTGAAAAGTCTGAAAACAAACGCCCTGTAAGAATCATCCGAAGGGTCCAAGCTGGAGAAGCAAGTGTTGTGGTCTGAGAAATGTTTTCATAGCGTTACCTGGCTGATCTAGTAAATCCGAAATGAACAATAGATCAGTGCAGATATGCATATATCCAAGGCATCTGCGAGGTGCCTGGGATGAGAGGAATTTGTACCTCTTCAAGTCTGACGAATTTTGCATGAGAACGAGACATGCACTCGACCTCCTCCCTACCTACACCTAATTAACTATGTGTACAACGGTAACGAAAGGAAATGATGGCGGACCCTGCTAGTTGGTGAAATAAGTAGTGCACACTCACAATAATTTAATAAAAATCGTAATCTACTCTGAGAAAAACCGAGAACTTTATCATAATAAACAAGAGGAAATGGGATTCTGCATGTTTATACGAAATGATATGCGGATTAAATATTACAATGAGATTTATTATGCATCAGAGCATAAAGGCACATCGTTATCGACACAAACAGTAGGATAAACGATAGGGTATGTCGTGTCCCGAGAGGGAGTGAGAATGACACGATTGGTAATCAGGGGTCTTACCTCGTTCGATCTTCTCGAAGAGTAGAAGTAAGCGTGGGCAGCTTCTGCAACTCCGACAGCCAGAAGAAGCAAGCTATTGCTAAGGTGAAGGGTACGCAACTCGGAGAGGAGTAGTTATTGCTGCAGGGCAGAATTCATAAGATCCCTATAGGTTGATAATTGAAAATTCCCTACTGGCACTATCTCGCCCTAATTTCTATCAGCAGAAATTCATAGCATGGAATCTATCTCCCTGGCTATGGAAGAGCAGAGGCAAAGCGAATCTTTCTAAGTCCCCACGACTGCCGTTGAACGACACAGAGGCTGTGCCGGTATACTCGGCGGCTCTCGACTTCACTGCAACTGCCTGAATCGTCCTCCTGACCCCTTATTTATACCACATTCGTGCGTCACGGAAAGCTTCTAGAATGTTCTGCAAGGTTCTATATCTCCGACTCAGAGGCTGGCCACACTTACTGGTACGTTTCCATCATCACGAGACGCGTGACAGCTATTTGGTTCCCTGTTATCGTCACGTAAGCTTATTTGACTCTTGGTGCCGCTGTGTCGGTGATTGGGTAAACGCTATTATCAAATACGCCCGCAGCGCTTCCGTCCTGGAACGTGCTGCTTCGTTGCTTTAAGAGCTCAATTATTCTTACTACTGTTAATTTATACTTGTTGTTAAGCTCGATTCCCAACTGGTATACTGAACTATTCTGGGAATAAGAGTCGGCTCGGGAAGAAGGGCTCCTACTCTCAGTGATGCAATAGATTGACGATAATGACTATAGGCCCTAATGAATCAAATATTACTCTCCTGACTGTGTTGCAGTATCGCAAATAGTAGTGAGAGCTCAAATGGGATCACATGACGAACAAGCAAGGTGGATTTGTAGCAAAGCGATCGCGCGTCCCGCTGAGGGATTCAATGTAAAAATGATAGGTCCTGCAATGACAAAGCCGCAAAATACTGTACCAGATCTGAAATCTGCAGCACGTCGTCAGTAGGCAGCGTTCTGATGATGTAGGCGCCTACTTCTGCTGTGCAGTATGTTTCAACCCCTGGCCGCGAAGGTTGTCCGAGAATTCTAAGTTCTGTCGACTAAGTCGAAAGACCACCCGATTCCGACCAAGATCAGACCCCAAATTCCTGCCCCCACGCAATGCAAGAGCGAAGCCAACATTTCTCAACTCCCTACTACTCTTGAAAACCGCTAATCAGCATTCAGTGCTGATTCCAGAATTCCCCCAACCTGTCTCAGAACATCATTCGCGCCAATAGCGACTGTTCCCCCCCCCCCCCCCCCCCAATTTCGAGAAGTGCTTTATGACGTCAACTAGCCTCAGTTTGAGTTGACCAAACATGCCTCTGCTATTCAGCTGAGCTCATTGAACTTGTCGTTTGACCGGCTATGGAAAGAACGTGCCTAGACCACCAGCCATCCGGCGCCAGACAGTCGCGCCCAGCAGGGCACGGTCCACAAGTATTCTCAGAATCTTGAGGACAATGCAGTCAGTTGGTGCCAGCAGCCTTCATTCCGGACGCGCCAGAACAGTAAACGCATAAACTGCGGCGACACTCAGACGTCTCAAAGGTCGTTTCGCCTGCTTACGATAGGCGAAACTGGACCGACGTCAGTCATTCCGCCAGGCGCTTCAGCCTACTGATATACGACCCTCTCAGTATTCGGATAAGAACAGCCCCCAACTGAAAACAGAGCGTGTCACGTCGTCCGGTGCACACCTCGTACAGGCCACCCAGGGAAGTAACCCAACATGCATAGGAATCAAGTGAAAAGTATTTTGAGCTCTCTGTACAAATACTCTCATTACAATAACCTTATTCGGCCTGTTACCACTGTACAATGGCATAAAACATTAATAAAATATATGAAAATGAGAGGTGACATGCAAAAGAGATCACGGAACCTCTCACATCCATGACGACCCATACATGCTATTTGCTTTCGTTTGGCACAATTGTATGCACCAGCAGGCAATGTAATGTGTTACACAGCTCGCAGTGTACGTACGTGATTCGAAGACCACCAGAACGAGTTCACCGTACTCCCCAGCCACCACTACCCGTATTTGAACCCAATCCAGGATGTTCGCCCCACGGGTCCTCAAACGAAACCTAGCGCAGCTGGCCACAGCGGTGAAGTCGGCTTGGCTCCACATCCCTGTCGGTACCTACCACAACTTTATTGTCTCTTTTGCTGCGCGTCTGCCAGCGTTCCGTTGCGCAAAAAAGGCTATTCAGGCTCTTGACAGGAGGCCACATAAATGCGACTAGACAGTGTATAAGTATGAATTTTTAAGTCAGCTTTTATGGAAATTCCTTATTTACGAGAGTGTAAGTGTCCACATCGGCTGTACTGAGCCGGCCGGAGTGGCCGAGCGGTTCTAGGCGCTACAGTCGGGAGCAGCGGGACCGCTACGGTCGCAGGTTCGAATCCTGCCTCGGGCGTGGATGTGTGTGATGTCCTTAGGTTAGTTAGGTTTAAGTAGTTCTAAGTTCTAGGGGACTGATGACCTCAGCAGTTAAATCCCATAGTGCTCAGAGCCATTTGAACCATTTGGCTGTATTGAGGTCATTTGAGAGCTAAAGCTGAGCTCCTGAATGTGGGAGAAGATAACTAACAACAACAGTTTCGGAGAGAAAGTGCGCGAATCCCGTTTAGTTTCGCCTCATTGTAGCAACTAGTCGTCGGAAGTGCCGCATAGGGGAACGTTACAGCGCGAGGGCGGGAAGCCCACAGGGCGGCGGCGCCCCATTGTGCGGGCACGCAGCGGCGTTTACGATTTACGGACCGTCCCCCCCCCTCCCTCTTCCTTTCCCAGCGACAGCTGGCCGGCACGCGGCACAGCGCGGCTCTTAGCGCAGTTTTATCAGCGGCCGGAGGACAGTGCGCGGCCTTTGTGAGCGCTGCGTGCTCATCGTGGGTGATAAAGCCCTGCCGATAATAATTCAAGCGCCGCGTACAGAAGTTAACAATGCGCACGCCAGTATCTGGGTGCTAGCCCTCCCCCCCCACCCCGCCCCCGGCAATAATTCAGTCGGCGGTCCGCTGCAGGTTGTGATGGGCGGCAGCGATCTGAATCTCGCCGGCCCTTCCGTCCGTACCACAGCGCTACAGGGCTAAAGTTATTGTCTCAAATGTCGAGAACGACTATCGTGGATTATCTGATATCGACAATTTAAAAAAACTAGTGTCATATCGTTTGTGTTGTAATCACATATTTGCTTAAATCTATCGCTTTCGACAGACTTTGCTATCATCTTTTGGTCTTAAAAAATAGTTTTATTATGAAACGTGTTCATTTTAAGTTGGTTGGATGTCACACCGATTTGTCATGTCTATAATAAACAGCACATTATAAAATGTTTGTCATAACTAAGCCGCGCGGTGTAGCCGTGCGGCTGAGGCGCCTTGCCACGGTTCGCGCGACTCCCCCCGTCGGAGGTTCGAGCCCTTCTTCAGGCGTGGGTATGTGTGTTGTCTTTAGCGTAAGTTAGTTTGAGCTAGATTAAGTAGTGTGTAAGCCTAGGTACCGATGACTTCAGGAGTCTGGTCCCATAGGAACCACAAATTTCAAAAATTTCATAACTAAAATATTGGAGAACATACAGCACCTAGTGCGAATGGCCATGTCGTATATACAGGGTGAAAAGTGTTTAAACCGACAAACTCTGGGAGGTTGTAGGGGACACCAAAACATATTTTTCCCTAATGTTATTTTTTCCCAATGGGATTATTTAAACCGGTGGAGGCCGTATTACGCTCTTCAGTTGTTAGAGGCCATATTACGACATTCAGTTGTAGGCAACTGCTGTCCACCAGTGTAGCAGTGCATTGTCTCTAATGGAGCGATACACCTGGAGTGAGTACACTGATATGGTTGGTGCGTACTACGTAGCGCACCACAACGCACGAGGTGCACAGCGGGTTTATCGACAACAATATCCTAATCGCCGTATCCTGCATCATACGGCCTTTGCTGCTGTGTACCAACGTCTGCGTGAAACCGGGTCATTTAGCGGATTATCTGGACAGGGCCGCCGTCGCACGGTAAGAACGCTGCAATTTGAGGAAGCTGTCTTGCAGGATGTGGAGCGGGATCCTTCAATCAGCACTCGTGCAATTGCACGTAACATGGGGACAAATCAGACGAATGTAAGAACAGTCCTTCGAGAGCAGTTGTTACGTCCATTTCACTTACAGCATGTCCACAACCTGGAACCAGTTGATTATCCACCCTGAGCACAGTTTTCGGAGTGGTACCTGGAACAGTATGAAATGCATCCTACATTTCCATCCTCTGTGTTGCTTACCGATGAAGCAACGTTCGGGGGTGATGGAGTCTTCAACATGCGCAATTCGCATGCTTGGAATGAGGATAACCCACATGCCACAGTTACTAGCTCTCATCAAGTGCGGTTCTTCGTTAATGTGTGGGTCGGTGTTGTTGGCGACTGTTTAATTGGGCCGTATCTGCTACCTAGGCCATTAAATGGTAGCCTCTATTACAATTTTCTCGCCAGAGCATTGCCAGAATTGCTGGAAGACGTCCCGCTCCCTACAAGGCAACGCATGTGGTTCCAGCATGACGGGGCGCCGGCACATTTCAGTCGCCGTGTGCGTCGATTCATGGACCAACGGTTCCCGGAAACGTGGATTGGCAGAGGTGGTCCTGTACCGTGGCCTGCTCGATCCCCAGATATGCCCCCTCTCGACTTTTTTGTGTGGGCAGAGATGCGCAATCTCGTTTACGCAACCGCTGTTGCATCGAAGAGGATCTGGTTGCCCGGATAGTAGTAGCAGCAGGAATAATTCAGGGTACTCCTGTGGTTTTTGCCTGCATCGGACAGAACATGATGCGACGGAGTGACCTCTGATTACGTGTCAATGGAGGCATTTTTGAAAAGCTGCTGTAATTGAAATTGGGTTGTGTTAATGTGCTGTCTCTTGGTGATAAAAAAGGGAAAAATGTTTTTTGGTTTCATTAATTTGCCGCCGGGGAAATCTTCTTCTACCGGTTTAAATACTCCTCATAGGAAAAAATGACATTAGGGAAAAATATTTGTTTTGATGTCCCCTACAACCTCCCAGAGTTTGTCGGTTTAAATACTTTTCACCCTGTACACCGCTCACAGATGCGCTCGAAGATGTGAGGCCTTGCAATGCAGTGGTAAAGGAAAAGTTCTTTTGCGTTTTTGTGTCGGCGAACACGTTGAAGATGTTTCTTCAGTTTCCTGAGTGTAGCACAAATCTCTTTAAACCTCGTGGCTGCACAATGAGGAAGGACATCGAACAGAGTAACCCCTTGAAAGTTCTAGAAATATTGGACTTTATCGGCTGAGGATACCGCTGTGGGCTTTTTCTTCGGACGAGAGGCGGTGTGGCGCCATTCCATGGATTGCCATTTTGTTTCCGGTTCGAAGTGACGAACGCATGTTTCGTCGGCTGTGACGATGCGCGACAGTAAATTATCACGATAAGCCTCGTAACGTACAAACAGTTCAGCAGAGATGGTCCTTCGTTGCTCTTTATCATCTTCTATAAGGTGGCGAAGAACCCAGCGGGCACACACCTCTGGGTACCCCAACGGAGCACTACCAACGGAGACGTACAGCTGTGCAGCGATGTGTTTGATTCAGACTCGTCGAACACCTGAATGAGAGTGTACACACGTTCCAACACAGCAGGACTCACAGCTGCGTGCGACCGTTCGGCACACGGGATGCATGACTGGCTGCCACACGCTGCTGCGATGATGACACGTACCTCGCACTACGACTCGCCGTGCTTTTGTTCACTGCCAGGCGCCCGTAGACATTGCGCAAACGCCAATAAATATTTATAATTTTCTAGTTTTCCTCCAAAAGAAACTCATTGCCAGTTCCCCTCTTGGAACGCACCTCAATTTTGAGGAGTATCTATCAGAATGTCATGAACCTGTAGAGGGTGAAGTGAGAATATTCCACGACGTCTCACTACAAATTCCGCAATTCTCCGAGATAAATATGTGTTGTATTACTTCTTCAGAGCCCCTTTTACATTAGTCTCATTTCAAGGATCTTACTCTATAATTTTAAAGTTACTTATTACAACAGTTCAGTCCTCAAGTACCAAAAAATTTCCTTAGCCATTTTTCCTTTTGACACCAGAGCAGAGGTTTCCTTTCAGTTCACAGTTCAAAAGAGAGAGTTGGACAATTTTGCTCAGCGGGTAATCGTGTGCACTCAGTATTTGAAATATGCGATAAGAATGACGACTTCCGACAAGTGCTGCCTCTTCCCATTCCTGTAAGTGGGTACCAGGAACAGAAGGACAAGCGCTTTTTGAAATGTGGCGGAGGCGAGCGTGACAGATATAAGGAAGACACCTCACAGTTATTAAAATCTGTTATTCATTGTAACATAGCATGTATTTATTTTCTAAATGTAGGTAACACACAGAATTTGATCGAGTTAGTATGTATTGGCACACTGGCGTAACTGTGTGCTGAAAGAGAACAGTTTGTGCACTCCAGTGAGAAAAAGGTGGAAGAAGACCAAATGAAGAAGAAAATAACCTATGGGATGAAGAGCAAGAGAAAGGTGTACGTGTGGGCCTTTGGTGAGCAGCCAGAAAGAAAAGAAAAAGTAAACCAAAAATAAGGTGGACACACCATGTGAGTTAACGAGCATTTCGCTCTCAATTAAGTACAGGGCTATTACAAATGATTGAAGCGATTTAATAAATGCACTGTAGCTCCATTCATTGACATATCGTCACGACACACTACAGATACGTGGAAAAACTCATTAAGTTTTGTTCGGCTGAAGCCGCACTTCAGGTTTCTGCCACCAAAGCGCTCGAGAGCGCAGTGAGACAAAATGGCGACAGGAGCCGAGAAAACGTATGTCGTGCTTGAAATGCACTCACGTCAGTCAGTCATAACAGTGCAACGATACTTCAGGACGAAGTTCAACAAAGATCCACCAACTGCTAACTCCATTCGGCGATGGTATGCGCAGTTTAAAGATTCTGGATGCCTCTGTAAGGGGAAATCAACGGGTCGGCCTGCAGTGAGCGAAGAAACGGTTGAACGCGTGCGGGCAAGATTCACGCGTAGCCAGCGGAAGTCGACGAATAAAGCAAGGAGGTAGCTAAACGTACCACAGCCGACGGTTTGGAAAATCTTACGGAAAAGGCTAAAGCTGAAGCCTTACCTTTTACAATTGCTACAAGCCCTGACACCCGATGACAAAGTCAAATGCTTTGAATTTTCGGCGCGGTTGCAACAGTTAATGGAAGAGGATGCATTCAGTGCGAAACTTGTTTTCAGTGATGAAGCAACATTTTTTCTTAATGGTGAAGTGAACAGCCACAATGTGCGAATCTAGGCGGTAGAGAATCCTCACGCATTCGTGCATCAAATTCGCAATTCACCAAAAGTTAACGCGTTTTGTGCAATCTCACGGTTTAAAGTTTACGGCTCCTTTTTCTTCTGCGAAAAAGCGTTACAGGACACGTGTATCTGGACATGCTGGAAAATTGGCTCATGCCACAACTGGAGACCGACAGCGCCGACTTCATCTTCGAACAGGATGATGCTCCACCGCACTTCCATCAAGACGTTCGGCATTTCTTAAACAGGGGATTGGGAAACCGATGGATCGGTCGTGGTGGAGATCATGATCAGCAATTCATGTCATGGCCTCCACACTCTCCTGACTTAACCCCATGCGATTTCTTTCTGTGGGGTTATGTGAAAGATTCAGTGTTTAAACCTCTTCTACCAAGAAACGTGCCAGAACTGCGAGCTCGCATCAACGATGCTTTCGAACTCATTGATGGGGACATGCTGCGCCGAGTGTGGGAGGAACTTGATTATCGGCTTGATGTCTGCCGAATCACTAAAGGGGCACATATCGAACATTTGTGAATGCCTAAAAATCTTTTTGAGTTTTTGTATGTGTGTGCAAAGCATTGTGAAAATATCTCAAATAATAAAGTTATTGTAGAGCTGTGAAATCGCTTCAATCGTTTGTAATAACCCTGTACATGGCAGAAAGAGTCAGCCTTCAGCAATTGTGAAATGAGCCCTGTTGTCTAAGACCATGTGCAACAAGGAGGGCAGATTCGGCACGAGATGGGGAAATTCACAGGCGTCTATTGTGCTGAATGCGGCCTAAGTGCTGTAGTGTGTCTGTGAGAAGCTGTTTGTGGCCAGGGAGACGTAGAAGTGTTAAATATGGCAGACCTAAGATTGGCCATAAAGGGAAACATTTATTAAAACTGTTTAGTTCTGTAGTAATTCAGGGAATGAAGCCACAGTAATTTTGATCTACCATCCTTCATAAATTTTCATCTTAATCCCAATAAAACTTGAATACTGATCATATGTATAATAGTCTAGATTTTACTGTTAATATGAAATTAACAAGTTTTGTAACTAAGACCTGAATGCTAAAATCTGAACGCTTTGGTCGATCTTAAGGATCGACATTTCATATAGAAGTGCATCATTAAAATGACAAATGTTGTAAATATCAACTCTGTAACTTTATTTGTTTAAAAGATATAGTTAATTTAAACTATCAGTATTTTCAGTTAAGCATCAGAATATCATTTCCTCCACACAAAACACATTGAACAATGGCAGCTTGACACGTTTTTGAGTCATGAAGCGTTGTAATATTTGTTGTAAAGTTTAGTGCTTAATAGTTACTTTTGTTCTTTATTTATTTATCAGAAAGCACACTGGTGAAAGGCTACTGGCCGTGACATTCAAAGTTAAGAAAGAAATTGTATTGGTTTTATGTAAAAGATTTAACGTTTATTGTTTAATGGACATTATTGTTACCTTATTTAGAAAGTGAAAGCGGTCAAGCCATGATTATTTAAATACGTTAAAATGTAAAATAATGTAGAATAAGCTATAGCCAATCAGATGGATGGCTTCAGGAACGGCAACTGCCCTAGTCAGTTGAGCGAGGATGTTCTCGCGCGGGAAACGCGGCCGGCGACGGGCGGAGTGACAGTGCGAGTGGAGACGCGAAAGCAGACGGTCGGGTTTTAGGAAGCTAGGAAGTGAAACGACTTAGAAAATTTCGCATTGTGTGCTGTCTATTTCATTTCAGCATAAATTACTTCCAGTTGTTTCGAAAAGAAAAAGAATTCATAACTACTCTCAAAAGTCAGTTTCCTTCACTTTATTCAGTGTGTCAGACATCATGATCTTCTCCAGGTGTCCAGAGTCACGGCCATGGTTATTGTGAATCTTTGGCTAATTTTCAGTATGAACATTTCAATGTGGTCGTTGTATCTCTTTTTGGCGTTCTCCATCTGTCTGTCGCTTGTATTTTGCATTATATGGTAAACAAAGCTTCTTATGTACATCCAATCTTATTCTTCAGATCGTCATAGAATCTATCCTGCAGCGAATAATCGTGTGTAGATAGCGCCTGTGGCTTAAGAATGTTACGTTTTCTTTGCAAAATATTGCTGTTATAGAATAGCCTAATGGTGTTAGCGTCTTTTTTTAAACTGTGACTTCTGAAATATTCCCGGCGTATTTCTTCTTCCAGTAATTTTCGGGTTTGCAGCCGGATCCCATCAACATTCTGCCACAATATTTCGGCCCAGAGACGTCCGGCCATCCTCAGGTGAGCAGACGAAGTACTAAGGAGACCTGATGCAGTCATGATATTTGTAGCGAATTACGCGCATGTGAATCGTACTGGCGGTTTACGGCGACACAGCCTAAGCGGTGAAGTAAGAATAATCTAATCGCTGAGTATCGACTGAGGTTGTCGATTCCGTTGTGACAGCATAATTTTCATAACTGGATTCCAACTTTTATCCAGCTGAAAGTCGTTGTCACGATTCATTAAATTATCAGCAAGACGTATTTCCACGGATTCTTTAATTACGTAGATGATACTTCCGTTGTATGGCCTCATGCAGACAAGAACTGGAAAAGTTCCTTTGTCATTTAAACTCTTTACATGAGAACATCAATTTTACTATGGAGACTGAGAAAGATGGAACTTTACCCTATCTAGACGTGTTAGTACGCCGTATGACTGATGGGTCTTTGGGACATTCGGTGTACACAAAACCCACACATGCAGATCTATATCTTCAGGCGTCCACCTGCCATCACACCGTACAAACCACCGGTGTTCTCAGTACTTTAATTCATTGGGCGCATGTAGTATAGGATGCTGAGAGCCTTCACGAAGAATTAGTTCAGGAGAAGGTTTTTAAAGATAATGGCTATACTTCGCGGCAAATACGGAAGGCTATGCACAATTATAATAACAAGAAGCAACGCCCTTAGGAGACTGATGAATATTATAAATCAAGTGCGTTCCTTCCACATGCCAGGAATGTGTCTTCTAAAATTAGCAGATTTCTTATGAAGAATAACATTATGTCATCTTCCGCCCACCAGCAAAGAGCAGAGCCTTAGTCGGATCCGTTAAAGACGATTTACAATTGAGGAAGTCGGGAGTTTATAAAATTCCGTATAAGTGTGGCTCTGCATGTATAGGTCAGACGAAATGGAAGGTCCAGGAACGCTGTGTAGAATACGAAATACACACCCGTCTGCGGCAACCTTTAAAATCAGCAGTATCAAAACATTGCATTTCCATGGGACATTCAATGGAATACAATAATACTAAAATTTTATCTCCGTTTTCCGGCTTCTGGCACTCTGTAATTAAAGAATCCGTGGAAATACGTCTTGTTGATAATTTAATGAATCGGGCAACGGCCTTCAGCTGGATAAAAATTGGAATACAATTATTAAAATTACGCGGTCACAACGGAATCGACATCCTCAGTCGATAGTCAGCGATTACGTTATTCTTACGTCACCGCACACAACTTGGCTGCCTCGCCCATGTCACGTAAAGCATCCGCCGTAAACCGCCAGTACGATTCGCATGCGCGTGATTCGCTATAAATACCATGTCTGCATCAGGTCTCTTCAGTACTTCGTCTAGTCACCTGAGGATGGCCGGACGTCTCTGGGCCGAAATATTGTGGCAGAATGTTGATGGGATCCGGGTGCAAACCCGAAAATTACTTTTTTAAAACTGTTTTCCGATTCTTATTACTGCTCTCAACCCGACTGTCAACCAGACCGCTATGGTAAACGTTTGCTCTGATTAAACGTTTATTATGTCGACTCATGCTTGGGTGTTCTTCTTGGGAATTGATAGTTTCAGAGTTCACGTTTTGTCTTCACTGGAAATTGCAACGGCGAGAAGTTAGGATACAGGCACACATGTCATGGAGTTTCAGATGTACAATACTAAAACTTCTGGATTTAGCAAAAATATTGGAAGCTATTATATCGCTTAAAAATAATGTAACTATTTATTTAGAGAAAACACTCTGCTAGTAAATTTGTTTGTCCTTTGGTTTATCGTGATCTGTTACTGATTTTTAGTGAAGTTAATTTTTACGTTTAGCTTTCAAAAAAATACAAAAGAGATATAATAAGCAAAATAATGAATTTCGTAGGTTGCCAATTACGAATTATATCTGGTTTTATCGAGCGCCAGGCTCCCTATAAATTACTATAAATGCAATAGCGTAGTATTTCTCAGCTACAGTTCACTGATCTGAAATTATTACTACCACAGAAAATAGAGAAGTTTTAATAAAATTATTGCACTGGACTCCTTCAATTAATATCACTGAATATTTTTACATAATTTCTTCCGCTCCGGCTATCAGAGATTGTGCTGTGAAAAAATATTTTTAAAAGTACCGCGTAATGGCGGCTAATTGTTAACAGTCAGAGATCACGGTTACTCACTCGGCAGAAGCTGGAAACATGCTAAATAATTTTCATTAAATATTCTTTTCATAAGATAAATGTGGTGTAGGTTCTTGAAATAACACACGGAGATCACTTTATACTAATATATTCTTACTACGACACAGTTTACACCATTAAATATTTGCAATTACGTTACGACAGAAACAAATGCTAGCGCAGCACAATAGCTTGCCTACCTTATTCCAACTAACACCAGAATGAACAGAACAAAACAGACTAGACAGAAGAATGAGCTTTGCATTGTGTTTTACACTCTTACAAAGATAATAACACTTCTGTTAATTACTTACACATTATAATTTCATACAATAAAAATAATGTCTTTTCTGCATCTATCGATCTATATATTTTCACAGTAAGTGTTATTACCTTTCGCAGATAAATCGATGTTTGCAGTTCATATTGAGCCACATACAGTCATTTTTATTTATGTTTCACCTCGATAATGGTGAATATTGCAAAAGGGACACTACAAAGCCTCCCTAGGTGGCCTGTCGATAGATTGTCTTGATATTAACACTATAATTCAGTGAAGACATCGTGGCAACTTCAGCGCAAAACTTAAGTAATACGTTGACACAGTTTGAAATTAAAATTAATTCAAATGCGTGACATCATACAGTACTATCTGCTCGTACTCGTAGAATGCTGACCACATGTTGAGGTCGGTGCAGCCAGATGGGAGCCGTACTGGTCTCCAGGCGAACGCAGAGGTGGCCGCTCTCCGCCCTGCCGGCACGCCGCCTCGCCAGTGGAACAGCCTGGCAGCATCCAGCATCCAGCATCCAGCATCCAGCAACCGGGGGCCGCGAGTGCCGGCTGCCCCCGCCGTGCCGTCCCAGAGGAGCGGGGAGACGGGGCGGTGCCGCGCCTTATCGACAGCCGCTGTGTCGGCGAATGCCGCGGCTGCCGCTGACACGTCTCCGGGCCACAAGGTCACCGACTGCGCCCATCAGCGGGTCTCTGCGAGAGCTTCCTGGCAAGGACGGGCCGTTAATAGCACACTCATGCGGAGATTTTATTTCGTGGAAGGTTTGGTGTAGAGTGGATAAACTAACCATCTTTTTTTCAACTAGGGACAGGCAGTTCTCCTAGTCCTTTGTCGTTTCGTAAGGGCCTCACACGCAAGTGCCATATCACTAGAAATATAGGCAACGGTAGTGCCTGTAACTGGTCTGTTCTCTTCGACCCAGCACAAACGAGTAAGTTGCCAAGAAAATTGCAGATGTATTTGTCTCGTGAAAATGACTTGGTCGTAATTGGAACTGTGGAAGGTAAGTCTATGGCGAAAATGTTGTCGTTCTGTGAGCCAAAGCGAAACTAACTTATCATTAAAAAAAAAAAAAAAAGCCTGGGAAATTACTTTTATCAAAACTTATCCCAATACGTCACGGGAAATGAAATAACCGATTATTACGCAATTCCGTGACCTTTGAGAGAGGGTTCAAAGACGTCAGACTTGAGCAAATACCTATATAAATGAAATTCATAGTTACTGAAAATATGTAGTTTATTTATACACGTAATTATCAGCTTACCGCCTATTAATATCAAGCCACTGAAGCGACTGCCGTCGCCATTGTTCGAAGGAAATTGACCAACCAACGTAACGTAAAAAATATCCTTAAAGAATGAACAGAAATGGTCGCCAACTCGACCACAGGATGTGCTGCATAGCGATATTGAAAACGTAACGAGAGAACGCGTAATGTGTTCGCTCGTTCTACCATTGAACAATTCTTCACCAATTCTTTCTTTACGGCCTCTGAAAAGAAAGATATAAGTATTAATACAAAGCTATAGTTATTATCGTGGAATATGGTCAATGCTGATGCCATAATTAAGTTCCATTTAAGTATTACCGAAACATATATTTTATCGAAAGCTATATGAGCTTACTTTCCAACAGCCCAACCAAAAAAAGCCGCCACAGAATCGCGAGAAGTGAAATGCCATATCACTTAGTTTACAGAAAAAGATACGCGCAGTTCGTTTCAATTTGCTCTCTTTATGTTTTTGACTACAAGACTTTTCTACAAAGAAAACCAAAAACCGAAATTCACAGCTTATCAGGGTATTAATTCAATGCCGGAAAATGATTAGTAATCCATTTTAGAGCTTTCCAATTCATTAAAGATTCTTTGTTGCAACAGTGCATACGGAGAACATGTAATGATTACGTTTACAGATCAATAGCAGAAACGGTTGTGACGTATCATGTATCGATCCTTGCTGAAACACCCATATTGGTACGTCGAGTAGTCTCCAAGAGCGGCAATGCAGCCGTTGTCTCTGACATGCAGTCGATGGTACAGATGGCGAAAACTGTTCTGGTACACGGTATTCCACGCCTGCTCGACCTATTCACATCGTTCTGTAAGACTTGTTGGCCGCCGAGTCGCACCGATAACTTCTCGTTCCATCACACTCGATTAGAGAAAAGTTTTAAGATCGTGCTGGATAGGGAAGTTAGTGCACATCTTGCCGTTTGAGTGTGGGGCGAGCATTATCCTGTTGGAACAAAACATCACCTTCCTCTTACAAGGACGGTTACTGCACATCTTGCAGTTTGTGTTAAGCGGACGGTGTGTGGGCGAGCATTGTGTGTTGGAATAAAACTTTACATTCCTCTTACAAAAACGGTAAGAGAGCAGGTCTAACAACAACTTGCACGTACCCAGGGTTGGCTAGCTTCCCCTGCAGGTACACCGAAAGTGAACGAACGTTGTAGATTACCAGACTACAGAACATATGACCTGGTGCGGGGCCAGTTTGTCTTGGAAGAATGCACTCTTCGAGACAGCGCTCATTAGATCCACATCGCACAGGCAAACTACCATCATCTGCGTGCAGACAGAATCAGCTTTCATCACTGAAGACCACGGCGCACGATTCCATCTTCCAAGTGATCCTCTAACGGCACCAGTTGAACCGTGTGCGTCTATGTTGTGGCGTAAGTGGAACAGTAACTAACTGGCTAGATGTGGGAGTGCTCGTAGTCTCACTGTTAATAATTGCTTGGCAACAGATCGCGTTGACAAATCTGCGCTCAGAAGCCCCCATATCTGTCCTGTAACAGTTGTACGATCTGCCACTGCTACTCTGACAAAACGACGATTCCGGCGTCTGTGCTGAGTAAGCGTCCAGAACCTCGTATGCTGGTGTGAGAATGTTCATGTGATCACTGATACCAGCATCGTTGCACAACTCACGGAGCACGTTCATTTTGTAAAGAAATTCTCCGGAAGGACCATCCCGCCAATCGGAATCCCGCAATTTGATCCTTTTCCAACTCGCTCATTTGGTTGTAGGAAGCACGATTGCGTCTTCGTGCCATGATTGTCTACTTGCGCCACACTGAACCTTCTGGCTGTGAGCACTGCCTATTAATGGGTAGACGTAGACGACGCTCTAGTAGCTAGGCCACTATCTGTTTGCCGACGACGTTGAAACGGTCATCAGTACATCTGCTATATTCCAGGTGGCACATGCCGTCATCAGACACCTTCTTTCTGGCAAAGTGGTTTCTATTGTTTCTTTTTCATCTCAGTCCTTATAAGTGTATGAAGTTACATGGGGACAATGTATACATGTATTTCATGGTTAGCACATATAACTTTTCGTAGACCCCTTGAATGCATGAAGTTATGCGATGAACAGAACGGACTTCATGCATTCAACCTATTAACAATTACCAACTAGGGTACATGTAGTTGCATTTCATATATTTTGTAAGAGAATTTTACTTTTGACGAAAGAATCAATTAATATTTTTGCAGCCGCGCGAGGAAGCCGCGCGGTACGCGCGGCTTCCTCGTCGCAGGTTCGAGTCCTCTCTCGGGCATGGGTGTGTGTGCTGTCTTTAGCGAAAGGCAGTTTAAGTTAGATTACGTAATGTGTAAACCTAGGGACCGATGACCTAAGCAGTTTGGTCCCATAATACTTTGCCACAAACTTCCAATTTCCAAATCCCTTTCAGGAATACTTTCATTTTCTTTAGTCGTTCAAACAGATTTTCGGTGGTTGTGTTATTGAGCGCTGTAACGTTAAGTTATCTGTTATTGTTACAAAGTTTAATATCGCTCTGAATGGAATTTTGAATTAGGTGCATTTAATGTTACGAGCCCGAAGTGAGCAAATGTATTTATATCGTATTACATTTCATTTAATTACATCTTTCCCCAATGGCCACAGCTGACGCGAAGAAAGTCTCAGATTAACAGCAGCTATTTATAAAATCCCCGTCCTTTTAATTTGACATGATTAGTAACTCACAGATTTAGGTGACATTAGTCAATGTAAATGTTCGTTCTTTAAAATCCCCCTTGGTATGACTGTATAAGCACAATGTAGACTCGTGGTCCTCAGATCGGCACAGCAGACTGTTGCTGCAGCGTCAGTGTGTGGCGAAGATCGCACGACGACTGCCCACGTGAAGCGGTCGGAGACCTTGGTTGTGAGGCACCGCCCCCACGCCACTTGGTTGACAGAAGCAGATGCCCGCCTCTAGTAACCGGAATGACAGGGCGCTTCTGTGTCGTACGCATTTTTACAGCGACTCATCTGTTCATATGAAACAAATTAAGGGCAGCTTCAGAGAGAGGGAAACGCATTTATTACGCAATTTGCGACCCTAACGAGAGTTTTGACTAGAACATTTATCTAGTTACAAGTTTCATATAGTGTATATCCGGTTATTACTATCCATTCGATTCGTTTAGTGGGAACACATGTTGCTGACAAATCTTCCATTGGTAGCACTGTTACCGATCTGCACTACACATGGTTTCCAGTAAACAGTCATAGTTAGCTTGTTGTGCATACTTCAGCTCTCAGCAAACTGTATTTACAAAACTATCCACCACAAATACTGGTCGAGCACACGTTACTTCTATGTTCGTTAAAGTTCTGTACATTGTATCAGCACGATCACAATTGTCGCGTTAAGCATTGTTGCTGACTACCATTACGACAGCCAGTTCGCTTTAGCAGTATCACTTTCGCGACAAGTGTTACACATGTGTTGCTTGAGGCTCTCTCGGTGGACTAGTTGAACATTTGGTTCTCAGGCGAGATTTTGGATGTCGTGAAAACTACAATATTTCGTCAGTGCAACTGACCGAAATCTTCAGGTGCGGCGAAACTGTGCTGTTGTGAACGCACAAATTTTCGATGACCAATAGCGCAGATACTATGTGATCAAAAGTATCCGGACACCCCCAAAAACATACGTTTTTCATATTAGTTGCATTGTGATGCAACCTACTGCCAGGTACTCCATATCAGCGTCCTCAGTAGTCATAATATATCGTGAGAGAACAGAATGGGGCGCTCCACGAAACTCTCAGACTTCGCACGTGGTAGGTGATCGGGTGTCAGTCGTGTCATACGTCCGTACGCGAGATTTCCACACTCCTAAACATCCTTAGGTCCACTGTTTCCGGTGTGATAGTGAAGTGGAAACGTGAAGGGACACGTACAGCACAAAATCGTACAGGACGACCTCGTCTATTCAATGACAGAGACCGCCGACAGTTGAAGAGGGTCGTAATGTGTAATAGGCAGACATCTATACAGACCATCACACAGGAATTCCAAACTGCATCAGGATCCTATGGAAGTACTATAACAGTTAGGCGGGAGGTGAGAAAACTTGGAATTCATGGTCTAGCGACTGTTCATAAGCCACACATCACGCCTGTAAATGCCAAACGACGCCTGCCTTGGTGTAATGAGCGTAAACAATGGACGATTGAACAGTGGAAAAACGCTTTGTGAAGTAACGAATCACGGTACACAATGTGGCGACCCCTTGGCAGGGTGTGAGTATGGCGAATGCCCGGTGAACGTCACCTGCCAGCGTGTGTACCGCCAACAGTAAAATTCGTAGGCCGTGGTGTTATGGTGTGATCATGTTTTTCATGGAGGAGGTTTGTACTCCTTGTTTTGCGTCGCACTATCACAGCACAGACCAACATTTTTTTTTATTTTTTATTTTTTTTTATGAAGCTCCTTCTTGGTTCTGACTGTTGAAAAGCAATTCGAGGATGGCGATTGTATCTTTCAACACGATCGAGCACCTGCTCATAATTAACGGCCTCTGGCGGAGTTGTTACTCGACAATAACATTCATGTAATGGATTGGCCTCCACAAAGTCATGACCTGAATCCTACAGAACACTTTGGAATGTTTTGGAACGCTGACTTCGTGGCAGGCGTCACCGACTGAAATCGATACCTCTCCTCAGGGCAGCACTCGTTGAAGAAAGGGCTGCCACTCTCCAAGAAACCTTCCAGCACCTGGCTGAACGTAGGGCTGCAAGAGTGGAAGCTGTCATCAAAGCTAATGGTGGGCCAACACCATACTGAAATCCAGCATTACCAATGGAGGGCGCCGCGAACTTGTAAGCCATTTTAAGCCAGGTGTCCTGGTACTTTTGACCACGTAGTGTATGCAGATTGCCAGCGAGAGAGACAGCAACGCCAGCTGTAGGACGATGAATGCACACACAGAGGCTGTCAGTCATAGTGTGCGCTGCCGTCGGCCGTCCCAGCGCCATTAGTCCCCAGCAAACTGCTGGAATACGTGTCCTCGCCGTTGTCACCCCCATATCTGTGTTGCTGTCGCAGTGTTACCCCCCTTACGACAAACAGTTCTTTTTTGTGTTCGTTGTGATTTTAACATGACCAGCGCTGGATCCATGCCGTGCTGAGTAGGTATACTGCATCCCCGTTAAGCAAGTAAGTCAAGCTGCAAGTTTCCACTGCTTCTTTAATTCAGAGGTCCCAGTACGAAGACGTCGACGACAAAATATCCGTGTTTCTGTACTCCATACCGTGTCCTGTACTGAGGCTACGCTCGGCCACTGCAGATCTCCCGTTCAGAACATCCATTCTCTAAAAATACTGTACAGAGGTCTGGTGTAGCTTATCAGACAAGCTGACAAATCCGAAATGGCTCGCTCGTGGTCTATGGACCAACGTCCTGGGCACACCACTTAGTTGTGTGGAGTGGTGACAGCTGGTGGCCTTCAAGTACAAGTCCGTGCCTCTAGGTGTACAGTGCACAGCGCGACCCAAGTTGCCACCCTCTTTTCTCCGCAGTAACACGTCCAGGAACGATAGTTCACCGTTTTTCTCCACCTCCATCGTGAACTTGATGTTTGAATGAGGAGAAGTTAGGTGTTAAAAAAATCCAAGGATGCAGTGCTGTGAGGCCAAATGACAAAGCTATCATCGAGATATCGCCAAACCACGTGGGTTACAACTCCGCTGAATGGAGTGCTCTCTCCTCTAATTCATCAATAAAACCATTAGTCACAATAGGTGACAAAGGACTATCCATTGCGATACCGTCAGTCTGATCAAAGTATTGGTCATTCAATAAAAAGTAGGTCGAGATGAGCACGTGCTTAAACAAATCAACAAGTTCTCCTTCCAACTTCTCGCCAATGAGCGACAGTAATTCTGCCCTTCGAGTGAAAAGCGTTCGTCACGTTTACGTGCAACGTTACTTATTGAAGAAACGCAGGATTAAAAGCTTTCGTGGATACTTCACACTATTATCTCCAGAATTAAAATTCACATACTAGTCTGCGTTTTCAACTATTTCATTTGCTTGCGTTTCCGTAGACTTTCAGTATAATATCAATAAGTGTCCTGAGCTTCTCACTTGATTTAAACGGTGATTTATACAGAATCATTGAGTCTTTGTTTCCCCATGTTTCTATGTACCTTGTCAAATGAATAAAGGCTGCTCAAGTATTTGGCTCCCATGGATCGTGAAACTTCTTGCAACACTAGAACTGTTTACATATTTAATATTTTTAACTCAAATTCTTAAATGATAGCTTTATATATAAGATTTTTATATTCTCTCAACATTTGGCCGTGTTCCTAGTTACTTGGTTCAGTGTTATGATGTGAGTTGTATTCCGTGTCATAGAACGGTGGTTTTCGTCGTAGAGGACACCACTGTTTTACACCTACATGCGTAGAACATTAGGGCGGCTATGAACTAGTCACAAAGAGCAAAGTGAAAAAATGGGCAGGAAATCGTCCACTGCATACGAGAATTAAAACCAGTGTATCCAAAGAAACACCAAGACAAATTTTGTCTAACTTTAAGATCGACAAGACATAGCGATAAGCAACTCACAATCGGATACTTCAACTAGTATTTTTCAACCAGTACTATGAGCTTACTTCATTTTCATATGAAAATTCGTTAAGAAACGCTTAATTAATAGGTTCTGACCAAAACTTATCCGTTACATACTAACTAATAAAACTACAACGTAAATATTTACATGTTTGTGTCTTGCTTGCATAGCTATTGCTTTGTATTTACATGTTCTTGGCATTGGTTCAAATGGCTCTGAGCACTATGGGACTTATCATCTGCGGTCATCAGTCCCCTAGAACGTAGAACTACTTAAACCTAACTAACCTAAGGACATCACACACATCCATGCCTGAGGCAGGATTCGAACCTGCGACCGTAGCGGTCACGCGGTTCCAGACTGAAGTGCCTAGAACCGCTCGGCCACTTGGCCGGCTGTTCTTGGCATTGCCTTCCACCCTTACTGAATGTCTTGACAGTAAATTTGTCACTTTATGATTCGTATTCCAGCACCCATTTTCTTATTACGCATGCCTATAATAGAGTACATACTTTCAAACTACTTAGCTTAGATGTTGCGCTTTCCATAACACATCAGTCGTTCATGACCTTACTCGTCCCTGCCCAACTTGCCCGTGAAAATGAAATTCTACTATTTGAAAGGTTGTGTTAAGATTTCAGTCATTATGTATGCCAATATATACACATATGTACATGAATCCATGTTATTAACGCAACTGCTCATCTTTTTTCAAGTATCTAGACATTCACTAGGAAATCTTCAGCCTACACGTAATTACAAAAGTTCTTTTATTTTAGAAGAAGTATTCTTCAGACTTATTTACTATGAAATTCCAGCGTAACGAAACGTATTACATGTGAACTGGGATTATATACAAATACTAAATATTGTTTGAGTTTCACACATTGCTATGAAGAAAATGCCATACTTAGGTACTCTCTTTGCTCTAGTCAGTGCACTACGTAGTGACTTTGCCCACATATCCACAAAATATTAATTCTTATGCAATTTTGCACCTAATCTAAAACATTATATGGAGAATCATTATAAAGTTTGGTATTTCTAGTGTAAATACATTTTAAGAACCTTCCGGTCGTAGAGTCTTTTTATTTTGTTTGAATAAAGACAATTTACCAGAAAAAATACTTTGTATGTAATTATCTTCCATTCTTTATCGTCTCGTACACAGCGAACGTTGCGCCTTGAGCGTGCCGAGTTTGCGACGTCATAGCGTGAAATAGCACGTTAGCGGGTTAGGGATCTTTCCGAATGTGCAGAGCAATATCCAGTATGTCAGGTATTCTTAACGCGCGTTTGAAAGTTGACCAGTGAGATAACAGGAAGCTAACTACGTCACATGCACGGCGGAAGTGTGAGGCTCTATAGTGGCTTCCAGTTGAAGCCAGTTTCTGAGCACGTGCAAACTGAAGAGCTCTCGAAAATCGGCCATTTATTGTATGATTCTTTGCAATAAAAAAGAATTGTTGTAACTTGCGTGTTATAAGAGCGTGACACTGAAGGCCACGACTTGCTGAGGATCCATTATAAACGCATTGTTCTTTGTGCAGTTTATTGTGCTTTAATTTCAGTTGGTGGTGTAGCTAAGATTAAAGCTTTTAGGATACGGCAAAAATCTTGATAAGGTAAATCGAGCTTCACGACCGCTTTACATCCGACACAGTAGCTCAGCGTGTTCGATCAGAAGGTTATCTGTCCTCTGTAATAATAAAATTGAGTTAATGGATCAACAATGAACTTCAAGGGGTGTCATGAGGTATCCGCTTCTAACAAATGTAATGAACAGTAACGAACCAATTGAGATAAAAAAGCACAATGAGTAGCTCATATATTCGTCATGAAATTCATAATTTGTTGGTGGTCCACATCTTGTTAACTTCAAATTTTTATGTCTTACCTTTGCGTTCTTAATAGGTTCTGATACTTCCCTATTAGTTTAATATACGTTTATATTTTAATATTCTATGTTATATAAATACAAGTCGCTCATTTTGAGGACTGAATCTGCTCGATTGGCTTAATGTGCAGGACACCTTGCTCCCCTTGCAGCACGATAGCACTTTCTTTTATTTTAAATTTTGCAATTCACATATTGTAGATATTCTGTTAATGAGGACGAACAGCGATCAAGTAAGAGTGACCTTAGGGTTTTTCTAAAAGTTAGAAAGATGAAATTTGCATCGCACTGTCTGTATTGGAACATTACAAGCCCATATCATTAGCGACCGGACATGGTTCAAATGGTTCAAATGGCTCTGAGCACTATGGGACTCAACATCTTAGGTCATAAGTCCCCTAGAACTTAGAACTACTTAAACCTAACTAACCTAAGGACATCACACACACTCATGCCCGAGGCAGGATTCGATCCTGCGACCGTAGCAGTCCCGCGGTTCCGGACTGCAGCGCGAGAACCGCACGGCCACCGCGGCCGGCCTGGACATGGTACTTTCCTTTTTGTCTTATAATCTTTTCACGGGTACTGAAGTTTTTGTTTACTTATACCGCAGACAGAACAACCCGACTAGCCTATGGACAATGGAGGAAAGTACATTTTAATAGAGCTAATACAGGTATTTTACGCCCGTCCATTTAGTAAATAATGTGATTTAAGATCCAGATACAGCAGAAAACTGCCGCTGGAGCGCATTGCGATCGCGTGCACCACGTCGAGGCACAAGTACTGTATGCACAAATCGCCTCGTTTCTGGGCGTTCTCGAGGACGTTAACTCGGCACGCTCATCGTTGATGTCCGACAGCAAGGTCCGTGTGCCGACGGCTCAAGAGTGTGCCATTGCTCGCTCGTAACAAGGACTCAACGCACGAAACCGCGGCGAGTAGTAAACATCGCGCGCTTGTGCTCCACTATAGGCGGGGTACAGCGGACATCCTCGCCTCACGGCTGCGCGAGCCGAACTGCGCTTAGACCACGGGTGATCCTACGATGTTACACGTTGTCCACTACAGGTGGCGAATGCTCTGGCTTTTGGTCACAGGATCTGAAACATCAGCTTATAAATTGGAAAATGAAGGTTTGTCAACACCTTGCAGCTAAGAGAGCTCACTGTGCAGGGGAAGAAGGGTTAACTCGTAAAAATGCGCGAAATATGTTTTGATTTAAATATCATTGTAGCTTTAGGTAAATTAAAAAGCTAGTTCCCTTCTTTTACATCCTTCACTCGGTCCATATTTATTACCCTTCCTTTGTGGTATTATAGGAATATGTTTCGTTCTGGTTCCCAACTTTTACTCTAACATAATTCTGACACTAGACAGCCATAGCTAGCAACCGAACGGACTTTCGTTGACTTGGGCGAAACTGTTCCGCATGGGGTTTTCTATTGTCTTTCAAACCATGTCGCTTATATCTTAGCTTTCACAACAGGACGACCATTAATTATGTGTATTTGTCTATATTTGCAATCGATTCGCGAATCTACGACACACAAAATTGACACGGGTTACAAAACTCACAAAAAAACATGTTTGTTGTACGTATAATCCGAATGAAGCTAGGTTTTTGAAAGCGACTGTTCTGCTTTTTATAAGAATACATTTTTTATTTACTTGATTCACTCTCAACCGTTTCCGTCCGTTCAGTTCACAAAAGAACCAATACCAGTAATATCTACTACAGCTAGTTAGAATTTCAACCATTGTATCTCGACAACGAATGAAGGTTATTGGATACTTTGTTTTTTAATTTCATCAATTTACCTACCTTGAAACAAAAGTTTAAAGTATAGAAGCGGCGTGCTGATGCTAAACAAGGGCTGTATCATTTGAGAGATACAGAAGCGAGTGAGTGTGCCGGGACTTAATCCAATTCACTGATACTAGCGCCACCTTATCATAACGCGCCTTGGCGTAGCGTGCAAAGTATTGTGCCGTGATCTAAAATGAAACCACAAATTCAAGTAGTTTTTCCAAACTTGGTTACCACATGCTTCAGTATATTAATGTAAAAACTGTGATCACATGAATACGTTTCCCTAAATATATATCGTTTTAAATAAAAGAAGTTGCACTAAATAATAAATCTACAAAGACAAAAATTGTTCAGAACGTGCGTACGTATGTCGCAATCGACTGTTACAAGTTCCAGTTTGATCGGAGTAATATTCTAGCCAAAATCGGCGTATTAACAAAAACTGAAGGCGCAAAAGTTAGGCGCAGGAAAATAAAAATTCATATGAAAGTTCAGCTTTACATAAAAACATTAACTATGTGACCCCATTAAGTTACCGCTTAATAGTTTTCGAGTAATTCACGATAAATTAAATTTGGAACAAAAACGTCATAAACTGTAATAGATTAAGTATCACTTATATTAAAGATAGAAATTTCTTAGTACAGACCTTGATTATATCCATTAAATAGGAAAGCTATAACAAGACCTCAGTGCAAATAATATCAGTGTAAGGTCTCTTAAAGATGAAGTTCAGAGGTCACGTTCTACTGTCGCCTCTGTTCTAAAAATTCTGGCCGGCAAAGTTTGAATGGAGTGGAGCTAATGGAGTCGAGCTACAACTTTTTCTGTAATGAAAGCCAACTTAACTCCATTCTTAATAAAATTACGAATATTGTAAATTGATTCATGACCGAGTTCTTACGTAATACGTGCTTGAGAAAGCGACCATTTAGATGCTACCAGCTGGGCACAGAGCACATGATGGCATATGTTCCCATAGGCAGTCCGTTGTGGCCATATATAAATACAGCCTCAGAGGCAATGACAGACACACTTCATCGCGAGATATCACTCTGTCCGCGTCGGTCAAACAACGGCTTCTGCCTCGGATGACGTCAGCGCCACGTTGCAACGAAACGCATGTTTTCAGTGGAAATAGGAAGTGAACTCGCGAGAACTGTACAGCGTCCTTGACCACTTAGAGTTCACGGAAGGAACTGTTTGTGTGCCGCCTGTAATGTTAGCAAAACCACGTGGCCCGTCGTGAGATTATTTTCCACTTTTGTGGCGACTAATTAACTTAAATGATTAGAAGTCCGAAAGATCATTTAACTAGAACTCACTGTAGAGGTTGCCTCCAAACTGCTAGTAATGCTGTTTATGATAATGACATTATTATCATTATTATCAGGAATATAACTATGTTTGTGCTTGTGAGCTTTTACTGAATATACGGATTAGTTACAACGCAAAACGTTTATTTATAACACTAGTTCCTGATCCCGCTGAGTTAACAGAGAGTGCAAACATTTCTTTCAGTGAGCCCAAGAAGAATGCGGACTTGCACATGAGTATTATGGTCAGTATGTTCTCCATCGCTTTGTGACTGATCACGTAAATAGTTTTCAGGCTCTTGTAACCGACGGCGAATATAAATTATTAAAATAGCCCGCCACCCAACAATGCCTTAAAAACCTCCCATAAAAACGTGTTCATTATGTGCAAAATACTAACAGTTCACATACAGATGGTGCCATTAGTTGTGCCTTAATTTCATCCAATTTAAGATCTTTTGCCTGAGTAATTAATCAGTTTCTACCATTTGCTTTGGCGACAGCTGAGATTCCTCGTTCAACCCTTGCTTGATGTACTGCAATATAGCTACAGTTGGCCAGATATCCAATGCAAATGGTCGCTATTCGGGGCTAAACCAAAACATTTTACCCCATGCTCCTAACTCTAGTAAGGGCCAAGCCCCTGCCACCTCCAGACTGCAACTCTGCGCACTGTGATGATTATTTAGAGAATTTCAAATATTATAACGGTATTGAACGATGTGCTTCAGACACACAGGAGAACAGGTGCTGAGAACTCTATAAATAAACGCTTACACCTCTGTCAGTTTTGATTATATTATATAATTGGAATGCAAGTGGTAAGTGGCCATAATCATGCAAGTGAAAGACAGCATAGCCGGCAGGGTAGCTCAGCGTGTTCGGTCAGAGGGTTACGTGCCCTCTGTAATAAAAAGAACTGAGTTAATCGATCAATAACGAACTTAAACGGTTGTCTTACGACGACCGCCGCGAGCAGATGCAACGGACAAAAGCGAACAAAATGAGATTAAAAAAAAAAGCAGTGGTAACACAGTAAATGAAATACACTCCTGGAAATGGAAAAAAGAACACATTGACACCGGTGTGTCAGACCCACCATACTTGCTCCGGACACTGCGAGAGGGCTGTACAAGCAATGATCACACGCACGGCACAGCGGACACACCAGAAACCGCGGTGTTGGCCGTCGAATGGCGCTAGCTGCGCAGCATTTGTGCACCGCCGCCGTCAGTGTCAGCCAGTTTGCCGTGGCATACGGAGCTCCATCGCAGTCTTTAACACTGGTAGCATGCCGCGACAGCGTGGACGTGAACCGTATGTGCAGTTGACGGACTTTGAGCGAGGGCATATAGTGGGCATGCGGGAGGCCGGGTGGACGTACCGCCGAATTGCTCAACACGTGGGGCGTGAGGTCTCCACAGTACATCGATGTTGTCGCCAGTGGTCGGCGGAAGGTGCACGTGCCCGTCGACCTGGGACCGGACCGCAGCGACGCACGGATGCACGCCAAGACCGTAGGATCCTACGCAGTGCCGTAGGGGACCGCACCGCCACTTCCCAGCAAATTAGGGACACTGTTGCTCCTGGGGTATCGGCGAGGACCATTCGCAACCGTCTCCATGAAGCTGGGCTACGGTCCCGCACACCGTTAGGCCGTCTTCCGCTCACGCCCCAACATAGTGCAGCCCGCCTCCAGTGGTGTCACGACAGGCGTGAATGGAGGGACGAATAGAGACGTGTAGTCTTCAGCGATGAGAATCGCTTCTGCCTTGGTGCCAATGATGGTCGTATGCGTGTTTGGCGCCGTGCAGGTGAGCGCCACAATCAGGACTGCATACGACCGAGGCACACAGGGGCCAACACCCGGCGTCATGGTGTGGGGAGCGATCTCCTACACTGGCCGTACGCCACTGGTGATCGTCGAGGGGACACTGAATAGTGCACGGTACATCCAAACCGTCACCTAACCCATCGTTCTACCATTCCTAGACCGGCAAGGGAACTTGCTGTTCCAACAGGACAATGCACGTCCGCATGTATCCCGTGCCACCCAACGTGCTCTAGAAGGTGTAAGTCAATTACCCTGGCCAGCAAGATCTCCGGATCTGTCCCCCATTGAGCATGTTTGGGACTGGATGAAGCGTCTTCTCACGCGGTCTGCACGTCCAGCACGTCGCTGGTCCAACTGAGTGGCCAGGTGGAAATGGCATGGCAAGCCGTTCCACAGGACTACATCCAGCATCTCTACGATCGTCTCCATGGGAGAATAGCAGCCTGCATTGCTGTGAAAGGTGGATATACACTGTACTAGTGCCGACATTGTGCATGCTCTGTTGCCTGTGTCTATGTGCCTGTGGTTCTGTCAGTGTGATCACGTGATGTATCTGACCCCAGGAATGTGTCAATAAAGTTTCCCCTTCCTGGGACAATGAATTCACGGTGTACTTATTTCAATTTCCAGGAGTGTATAATACAGTAGTACTGAATCAGAGGGTGAAGCAGGCACGCAATAAGACAAGGTAATACGGAACACAAGCTTAGACGCAAGACTATGTAAATATGTTGAATAGAATTAGAGACAGACAAATATTCAAACACTCTTACACAAAAATTTAATAATATAGGAAATAGTGGTTAGAAATCCATAACTTCCCGACAAATACCATAAATAACTGAGCGCAGTAACTAATATGTTGTGATTCTTCAGTTTCTCACGGCGTATTTGTTGATCAAAGAGTCTGCAGGTTTACTGCCGGTTCATAGTCTCCAAAGGGCACAATATTTCGGCGATCAGACATGGAACTGCAGGCTCATCATTAGATGGAGGTGTTACAGGACAAATGAAGCTAGACAATGAGGTAAAGGGGCTGGCGAATCTGACAGAAATTTAGTATTTGTTAGCAAAACGTTTATGAAACGGAAATTTTGTTATGTTGTGGGTGCTTACAGTGCACTTCATCGTGGTATCCACAAAAAATCCATTCGCATAATCTACATTATCAGGTGGACATATAACACAGAACGTAAACACTGGATGTAAATGCAGCGAGTATGTATAGAATAGATATAGCACTTTTCTGCATCATACATATTCAATAAAATTTCTACAAACCCTTCTCTGTCAGTTATTTCGAAAGTTTTTATATTATTTTTTCGTAAATTCTTTTCTGTTTCATGGACAGAATTTGTTGCTGACTTATCACACATATATATTGAAAATATTTTTTGGTCAGTTTATTATCTTACATTTGATATAAATGCCCAAAAAATACATTTCTTCTTTTCTCTCATTACTTCATTCCATATTACGTCGCAATTTTTAATCTTCCATAACTTTTCGTGAACTTAATATTTTACTACTGTTTTGGCTTTGCAGTATTTCTAATTTACCTGAATTATAGTTTAATACTAAACATTCTGGTGTCTCTCCATTTTGGATCGCTTTGTTTTTACATTTTTGGTTGGGTATTTCTTATTGTGAAGGTCAGTAGTTACACCATACGCGCTTCTTATTTTATGTACCCTTTCTTGCACCGTACCTATGCCAAACAATTTTCTTGATTCAGCTCCACAATAATACTGAAATTTTTAACGCTCTCTATTTGTAAAATATTTGTTTCCAGAAATTTCAGTGTATTTCTGCTGCTTATGATTTTTTTTCTGGACAAATTCTGTAACCGCTGCTACTGGCCATTTCTTCTAAAAGATTAATTTGCATACTGCATCAAAATCATCTGCAATTGTCCGTAATACGTTTATTTTTATTTATTACATGATGACTATATTTAAAAAAAACTAGTTAAAAAGTCTTCAATTATGCAATAAACGGATGGGAATAAATAACATTCCGGTAACATATTGGAAGCTGCTTCGTGGATGCTCCGTTGACCCTTAACTTTCAGTTCTCAGTCTGCCAGCACACATGATCGACCAGGCTGTACAGGAGACTGTCAGCCGCGAGTGCGGCAGGAGTGACAGCAGCGGCGGCGTTCCAGGAAGCGGCGGCGGGCGGCCGCGTGGGCGCCGACCGCAGGGGCGCCGCTGGAAGAGACGAGCCGTCACCGGCAGCGGCCGCCCGCCGCACCGCGCCAGCCGCGGACCCGGTCGCTCGTCACGGCATCAGCTGTCAATACGGCAGCGGCCGCGGCGGAGGCCTGAAAAACCACGCTCTGCCGCCGTTGCCCGGCTGCGCGGCGCGCACAGCGCTGCGGCCGCTGTAGTTACGGGGCAGCACCTTGCACTACAGGACTACATTTGCTTTCTAGAACGCCTTCATTCCTTTGCGTCTCCTAAAACTGCCGCTCTTCATATATACACAACTTTTACATCAAAGGTTGCAATCCATTCTACCGTTTCTTGTTATTAGTCTACACAATTATGTAGGCAGCAACACATTATCCATTAGACTCTCTCTTCTTTCCATAGAAGTCCCCATATATATCCTACTCCTCATTTTGTATCCTTTCTTCCTTGTCGTCATGTCAACCTCCACCTCCACTACCACTACCACCACTACCGCTATAGTCTACACATCTACCTCCTCCGCCACCACCACTACGTGGTGTGCCCAATGCCTCCCCCCCACCTCATTCCATCTCCCCACTTCCCACTCTCCCTTCTGCTTCGCTCTTTGTTGCCCCATGCCCGGCTCCTTCCTCCTGCACCTCCTCCTCTGATCCCTTCCCTCCCCTCCCTCACACTGTCTCTCCAGCCCCCACTAGGATGGTGGCCTGGAGTGACATGGCCCATGCCCCACTCTTGCCCTCGCGTTCACCATTGTCGTCATCTTCTTCATCGCCATCCCCTTCACCATCACCTTCCCCATCTCCGTCACCAGATCCAGCATCCACACCGGGACATGCCACTACCCGCCACCTCCCAGTTGCTCCTGTCCCACATGCCTCCTCTCACCCTCCATCGCTGCCAAACGCCCCAGTGGCATCCCTGCATCCTCTGCTTCCAAAAACGCCGAGCCCTGTCCTCCTTCCCCCCCCCCCCAGGATGCCCTGCTACCCCCCCCTTCCTCCTCCTCTTCCACCTCCAACTCCCCATCCTTCTACAAATACCTCCTCTCCCGTCCTGATACCTTCCTCCTCAAGGCCCGGAACCTCACGCTCCTCCTCTGCCAACACTTTGCCAGAGCCCCCATCTCCCTCCTCACGAATCGCTGAGACTCCATCCTCGTCTCCTCCCACAGCCCCACCCTTCACACAGACATCCTCTCCTGCATCCCTGTCATCCGATATGGCTGCAATGCCACCTCACCCCTGCACCTTCCCCATCCCCCTCCTGCCAACCCCAACCCCCGCATCACCAATCGACCCCCACTCGGCTTAGTCTGATGATCACGGAGGAGGAGGTGTTGGCAGAGCTCAAGGAGCACCCCTCATTGGACATATGGGCAGTCCACCACATCTTCAACACCGCCGGCCCCACCCGCCTTATGTGGGTGTCCTCGGAACATGCCCCATCCATCGACCGTTTCCTGAAGGAGGGTGCCCTCCTCTTCCACCAACGTTACAAGGTCGACCCCTCCCGTTCCCCTCCTCAATCCCTCCGCTGCCAGAGATGCCTGCACTACAATGCACACCCAACATCAGAGTGCTGCGAAGCCCCTGTCTGCCTGCACTGCAAACAGGTGCACTTCCTCCGGCAGTGCCCCAACCTACCGTCCCCTCCCTCCTGCAACACCTGTAAGCTCCGACATCCCACTTACAGGAATGCAAGGCCCGACTCCCCCCCCCCACCACTCCTGAACTCACCATCCCTGTCCGCCCTTTAGACGCCCCCACCCCTCCTGGGATTCCCTTCGTGCCCCCTCCCCCACCACCGCTGAGGACATCAGGTTCCTAACCATCGTCCTCCAGAATGTCCACCCTTTCCAGCGCTACCACACCCTACAGCAGATATCCCTCGCCACCTGCTCCATCTTCCACCTCAACATGTATGCCACCTACTCCCATAATCAGGACCATTTCACCTTCTCCCACCTCGATACCCTCTTCTAAATCCCTGTCAGGGCGTGACTGCACTGTATCTTGTTCAATAACATCCATTCCTTTTCCGCCAACAAGAACCTCTTCTTGCACACCCGCACAACCCACCGCGTGGATGCCTTCCTCCTCAATGAAGCCTTTCTTCAGCCCTAACACACCCCGCCCTACCTCTTTCACTGTTCTGATAATCCCCTCCCAATAGCGCTTGTCGGAGTAGCCTTTGGTCACCACTGCCAGATCCCTGTTCGGCTCCAACCTCTCCTTCTTGACCCCACAGAACACCTGATCCTTAGTCTCATCTTCCCTGGCCTTACCATGACCTGCACCACCACCACCTATGTCCGCCATAAGACCCCTCTTCCTTTTGACTTCCTCTCCCACATTGATCGTACCTTCTCCTCCTACGTGATCGCTGCCAACCTCAACATCCATAGTCGTTCCATCATGCAGTTACGGCAGTGGCATCAGTTCCTCTCTTCCATCCAAAACAACCTCGTCCCCATTCCTCAGCACACCCGCCCTGAATCCAACTCCACTCCTGATATCATCATCTCCTCCCCTAACCTCCTTGGCCACATAGCAGTGGATGTCCTGGACCCCATTGGTAGTGACCATCTCCCTGTCCTCCTCACCATTTCAGACACTCGTCATCCCCATCCTGACCCTTGTAATGACCTCCCCCCTCCCCAAATTACATCCATGATTATTCCTGTGCTGACATGCCTACTGGGATACCCTCTCTACCCAGGTCGATAGCCACCCCCTGACCTACCACCACCCTGATGACATTACCCGTGCCACCTTCTTTCTCCAGCAGACCTTGTCTGAGGCTGTGGAGGCCCACATCCCTTCCATCGCCATCCACCCCCACCATCCACCCCTGCAGGCAATCCTCCTTCTCCATGAATCCCACCATCTCTTCCGTGCCTTCCTTCACACGCGTGATGCAGGCACACAACGACACCACCGGCAACTACAACAACATATCACAAACTTGCTCTTGGATAAGAAATGCTGGGACTGACGACAGACATGCACCTGTCTTAATGCTACACTACCTATCAACTCGTCCAAGTACTGGTCAGCCTTCTGCCACCTTACTGGATCTAACCCCCTCCCCCTACTACCCTCTCCTTCATGACAATCAACCCTTCCCTGACAACCTTAGTAAGGCCTATCACTTTACCTCCTACTTTTCCGATGTCTTTACCATCCCAGACGATCCCCATTTCGATTACTCCCTCTTCCCAGATGTCTGCAATCGCTCATGGTTTCCAGTACTTGGGCAACATTGCACACTGAACTCAATGCTTCCATCACAACTCATGATATCATCACTACACTGTGCACGAAACGCAACACCGCTCCTGGTCACGATCGTGTCACCTATCATCACCTTCGTGAAGCTCCTGCCTCCTTCCTCTCCATCGTGGCCAGGCTCTATAATATTGTCCTGTCCACCGGCTACTACCCCAACCTGTGGAAAATGTCCCACATCCTGATCTTCCTTAAACCTGACAAACCGCCGTCCGCTGTCTCCTCCTACCATCCCATCAGCCTTACCTCTGTCTTCAGCAAGGTCCTGGAATCCATCCTTACCCGACGCATCCACCAGCATCTCCGCCAGCACCGCCTCCTTCCCATTACCCAGTGTGGCTTTAGGCCGTCCTTCTCTACCGATGACCTTCTCCTTCAGCTGACTCATCTCCTCTCTGAACAGCTCAATTCCCATCGCTCTGCTATCTCCCTTTCCCTCGAACTCGAACTCACTTGTGACCGTGTGTAGCATTCCGGTCTCCTCTCTTCAAGCTTCAAACCTACGCCCTTCCTATTAACTACGTCCGTCTGATCGGGTCCTTTCTTTCCCAACGTCCTTCCTACATCACCTTCCATAACAGGGATTCCTACACCTTTTTCCCCTCCGCTGGTGTGCCCAAAGGTTCCATCCTCTCCCCTCTTCTGTACCTTTTGTATACGGTGGACATGCCGCCGCCTTAACCTCTTACTCACCTTCTCCAGTACACCAATGACACCGCCTTCCTTGCCCTTGCCCCCCACCCTGAAACGCTCCCAACACCTTCTCCAATCCCATCTTGACCAGTTCACCGCTTGGTGTAAACAGTGATTGCATTAAGGTCAATCCTTCCAAAACCAAGACGATCATTGTAGGCAAAACCAACCCTTCCTTCCGCCTCCTCGACTTCTATGTCACCATCTATGGCCGTCCTATCGCCCTCTATAAAATAAATAAAATAAAATAAAACATTAATATTACATTAATTATGTATGATAGTGATTGAATGTAATTAATATTTGCTTATCTGGAACGTGGATGTTTAATTATTCGGTATCAGACGCTTGACAATGGCTTTTTCGTAAATGTAATGTTTTTCGTAGTTGACCGTGAAATAAGACTCAAATAATTGGACTTCGTATTTAAATCGTTTCCAAAGACTGCTGCGGTAGGTGCGGACTCAAATCTAAATCTCAATATTAGAATAATTTGCCAGCCATGGCAATACGTCGTACAGAGGTGACTGTCTACTAAACATAGAAAGTTTACACAGTTAGTTAAATCAGATATATTCAACGAATAAGCCTACAGTTAAATAATTCTACTTACTTTCATAAATATAAATTCTTTACAGAATCGAGTGCCTAGTAAGATTGCAACTTGCAGTGTTCTTATATAACATCAAATATGGCGGTGTGCCAGTCAATGAAATGTACGTGCTTCCCGCACCACTTGTCCTAGAGCTCTCCTTCTTAATGAAACATAAGAGTATCGTAATTGTGTTTTTGTTTTATCAGCGACACAGCGCTGCAGTTCTGTGCAATAGGTTTTATTTATTTGTCACAGATTAATTATTTAATTAAGATTTTGCGTTTCCGAGGAATCTCACGCACGGCATGCAAATGTGCCTTTATATTGCCCCCTGAATTGCGAGGCGAAAGGACACACCTGCAGGCGAGCAATTCACCTAAAGGCACAAGAAAATCTAAGTTATCTACAACTATTTACATGACTTACATTATACTGTATATTATATACAAAATTTGAATGACGCGCGAGCGCCGTAAAAGTTCTTATGTTGGCAAAATAGAGTGCGCGCATGCGCAGAAGCGTCTGTGTGACTCCGGCACTGCCGTTATATCGTAAATTTAGATCACGCGGCACAGCATTGCAGTTCATATTGTTCATGTGCACGCGCATTTCTTAGTCGTTGCACAAAGAAAATATTCCACCAAGATTACATATGAAGACTACATTCTATGACAGGTAACTTAGTTTTAAAATTACAATATTTGTTATAATACAATACAACTTTAGATTGTTGAATGTTCTTAGTTACATTGTATTGCATTGAAATGCTTCAAAGAAAAATGTCTTTTTGCTTCAGGTGCGTTGACCTATACACATCGTGTCGTTATTACAGATTATATTCATCTGCTGCACAATAATTTTTCACAGGTTAGTGTCGTCGTGGTAAAGTTTTTTTTCTTTTTTTGATCACAGTAACATCGCTGTATAACAACGTGATTGATACATAAGCATGTCCATTTCCTATTTCCATTATAGTCGTTGTGATGCAGTTCGTTGTGACAAAAGGCATTGTTTATTACAGATCAGACGTGACCCGTCGAGTAATTGGTCCATATGCAGTTCCTTTTCGATATTCCGTGGAAGCTTGGTTGCAGAACCTCGGACGGCACATAGCTGGCGTCGATCCTTGGACAGTCCAGGTAAGTGTGTCCGTCACATTTCGAGAACATTCCATTCCATGAAGTTCCAACCAAAATTCTTCCACTCGTCGTGTTGTTTTCTGGACAGGCACGTTGTGACCATTTAATCCAGTTAACATCTTGAAGTTAGATACTGTAGTAATGTCACTAGACGATGCACAAATTACGCACTTCACATTTTCAGTTTTTTGCTAAATAACCTAAATGTTCGTAGTTACTTATCAAAGAAATCGTTCATCGCGTTTACAAAGGTACGATGCATGATGAATGTCATTAACAGTTTCTTTCACATAGGTTTCTGCGTAGTTGCAGACTTAGTAATGTACGTTAATGTCCGTGAACAGTGGTTCACTACGCAATTTTTTTTTTTTTTTTTTACATTTTGGCACTCGTTATCGTTCAAATTTTCACATAGTAACAGTTACATTATACATCAGTTAAAAAAAAGAACATAAGTAATCATACATATACACGTCACATATTTTCTTAGCATAAACATAATACAGTTACACATAAACATGTTTACATCATCATTACATAGCTATAAATTATTACATTGTGTCGCATTTGATTACATGAATTGCAGATATTTACGTCCTCTTTAAAGGTTTTGCTGGGATTTTATCGATGTTTTTTGTGATGTCATCTGAAATTAAGATAGGTTAGACACAACATTCATTACATCAGTAGGCAAGACCAGGCGTTTTCACTACTCAATAAATATTCAAAATAATAAGAGACGGAAAACTGTTAGATTCCTCGCGTTTTGTGCGTGTGTGTATAGTGTCTGTGTGGCCTTGGCTACTGGTAGATACTTTTCTTGCTGAGAGATGTGCGTCTAATCTATTTCTCGAAGTAAAAGATCGCTTCACAGATGACGTCTGTCGGTTCGTCAGGTGTCATACCAAGTTAGTGGTACCTACAGTCACAAATGTTCCGTGAAAAATTAATATATCATTCACTGCTACGTAATCATAAATTTTACTTTAATATTCAGTCTTCTCGGTGGTGCCGCGGCGTTGAAAGAAAAGTCCTTTGTCTTCAACTGCGTCACTGGAACCGCTGAAATGAAAATTTCTATACTACTTATTATCTGTGTTGTAGCAAACAGAGTTTTGCGAGTTGCTTAGCAATGTTTTCATGGGTATGACTTTGACATTATTTAGCATGAAATGCTCTAAGATCTCGGTGTGCGTATAGCCCAATAATTTTGTTAGTTCTAGGATGTTGTAACAGATACGCACCAGGATGCGGTATGTTAACAATTATATAAGGTCCTTCATATAGCAGACGCCACTTAGCATTGCGTCGTTTGAGTGCTACAGATTTATGATGAGTACGAAGTAGTACAAGCATTCCTACCTTGAATTTTTGTTTTCTTTTTATTACGTTTATGTGATGTTTGTTTCGTATCTGTGCGTGATGTGTCAGTGTGGTCAATACTTCTTTTATTTTCTGTTCAGGTGTGATTTCCTTGTCTGACAACTTAGGTAATGGTTCTATCCATTGATCGTTCTGTTTACAATTGAACATGATCTCGTTAGGTGTGTAATTTGTATTGTAAATATTTAAGTTATTGTGTACGTCTTCGAAAAGACTTAGGTAGGACACCCAATTAGTATGTTTTGATGAAATATAGGTCCTCATGAATCTGTTTAGTTCTCGGAAAAGTCTCTCAGTCGCGTTACATTGTGGACTAAACCTTGAAATAAATATACTTTTAATGTTATTGTCCTTCAAGAAATTTCTCCATTTGTACCCAGAGTAGTATGCTGCATTATCTGACAGAATTGCTTTAGGTTTTCCCACGTGCGTCAGGTAATCACTTGAGAATCTTCGTATTATAGCATTTGCAGTGGCGGATTTTAAAGCATAAAGTTTTACATGTTTAGAAAATATATCGTAAAAAGCTAAGATATATTTGACGCCTCCAGAGCTTGCTGGATGCGGTCCACTGATGTCAGTACACAGAATTTCCAGGGGTTTACTCGGTAAAATAGAATGTAAATCTGTTTTTGTGGATAAATTCTGAGGTTTTGATTTTTGACATATGATACATGTTTTCAGTTCCCTGTAAATTTTTCTTCTCATATTGCTAAAATAACAGTATGTGCTGAGCTTTGCCAAACACTTTTTCGTCCCATAATGACCCCTAACTAAGTGTGTGTGCCAAATCAAATTACGTTCAGACTCTTTGGGAATGCATACACACCAGTTAGTAGCATTTGGATGTCGGCGATAAAATAACACATCATTGTGTAACTTGTAATACCTAGTCAAAGGATGATTGTGTTTTTCTACCAGTAATGTTATTATCTTATACCAGTGAGGATCAGATTTTTGTAATTTAGCCATGTTTCTGCACATATCAATATAATATTGGTGATACTGCTTGTCTTGCATTAAGAGAATCCTGTAGTCATTTATATTTTCTAAGTCACTGTTGGTTTCATTCATACCTTGTGGAAGTTTAGACAAAGCATCGGCAATGGTGTTGTCCTTACCTTTTATGTACTTAATTTCGAAAGAGTGGTTCTGAAGAGTAACTGCCCATCGTGATAGTCTAGGATGTACAAGTTTACAAGTTAACAAAAATGTCAGGGCCTGGTGATCGGTATAAATTACTGTATGTTTTCCAAATAAATAATAATTGAATTTCTTGAATGCCCAGACTATGGAAAGTGTTTCTAACTCAGTAGTGGAGTATGTACGCTCACATTCAGTTAGAGTACGACTTGCAAACCCAATAATTCGTATCTGTTCCTTTTCTTTATTCTTTACAACTTGAAATAAGCAACAGCCCAAGCCAGTACGTGAAGCGTCACAAGTCATACAAAAATCTAAATTGAAATCTGGATGGCTCAATATGTTTGCATTCACTAAAGCATGTTTAATTGTATTAAAGTCATTCTGGCACTGTTCCGACCAGATCCAAACTTGATTCTTTCTGAGTAGATTTAGCAGATGTTTACTGTTCAAAAGTGGTTGTGGTAAAAAACGTCTGAAAAATGAACATAGCCCAAGGAATGATTTTAACTGCTTTTTAGTTCGGGGGCTAGGAAAGTTTCTGATAGCATCTAATTTACTGGGATCAGGACGTATGCCCTGTGAATTAATGATATGTCCTAAATATTTTATCTCACTGCAACCAAATTTTGATTTTCTAAGATTGGCTGTGACTCCAGCTTGTGCAAATTTTTCTAAAATTCTTTGAAGTGTGTCAACGTGTTCATTCCAAGACTGTGTAGCTATCAGTATATCATCTACATAGTGTGTGACTGTCTCAACTAAATCATCACCAAGCACGGTATCAAGGGCTGTAATGAATACCCCAGAACTGACATTCAGTCCGAAGGGTAGAACACAAAACTGATAGGTTCGCCCGCCGAACATAAATGCAGAATATTTCCGAGAATCAGGAGTGATACCTACTTGCCAAAATGAATTAGCGAGATCTATTGTGGAAAAATATTTTGCATCTAGAAATTTCTGTAATTGCTCTTCTAAATTTTCGGGTTTTGTGTGAACTGGTAAAATTATTTCATTAATTGCTCGTGCGTCTAACACTAGCTTAATGCTACCATTTGATTTTTTGACAACAAGTAGAGGACTACAGTAAGGTGAGGTGGATGGTTCAATGACCTTCCAGTCTAACATTTGTTTTAATTCTTGCCACACAGCAGGTCGTTGAGATAACGGTACGTTATATGTCTTGTGATAGAAGATCGTGTGAGGCTTAACTTCAATCTTGTACACATACGTGTTGATAACACCTAATCGATTGGTAAAAACTTGTAAATATTTGGATAACACTTCCTGTAGTTTTATACGTTCATGTACACTGAGAGCTGTAGCTTCATTTATCTTATGATCAAGCAATGTTTTCAAGTCCATTATCTCTGTGTCAGATGAGTGTGTTTGCATGTCTTGAATGTCATTGTCAAGTACTAACTGAACCTTGTATCCTGTACAGTGTTTGTCATGCTTTAGAGTTCTCCTGTCCAAATCAAAAATAATTACACTGCCTTTATCATTTAAAATACATTTACCTTTGGAGAAGTCTATAATGCAGTCCTTCTCGCTCATAATATCTATTCCTAATATGCAATTTGTCACAAGGTTTTGTACAACCAGGAATGGCTATTGTACGATTCCATTACCTATTTTAATGTTAACAAAAACTTGCTTCGTAACCCTACATGACTTATTACCTAGAGCAGTAGTTATTTTACAGTTTTGGGCGGGAAACTCAGGCACAGGCTCCAATTCACGCATCTTTCTATAGAAATTAAAAGACAAAACGCTCACAGCTGCACCTGTATCTAAGATAATAGTAGTTGGAATCCCACCTACTACACCAGTAGTAGATGCTAAAACAATTTCATTTGTGTTTGAACGACATTGTGTACTGTCTTGCAAAAGTTCATCTGACATATTGTCATTGTGGTTGTATTTTATAAATAAAACAGGTAGCTTTTGTTTAGAATTATTAGGCATATCAATATTTTGTTGTTCAATTGTGGTGTCAAATAACTGATTAACATTGAAGTCGCCCCCCAAGAATTCTTCAGCCACGACCCGGGGCATAGAAGTGACTGTTTCTAGTTTGTTGGATTAGCATTTGTATTAGGTACTGACACAGATTGAGGTTGTGTATCAGATGTCACTTCTATTATATTCACATTCGGATATTTGCCTCTTGTGGTCTCCAAACTTTTGCGGTTGTTGTTGCTGTTGCGCATTATAACTTACCTGTCGGTCGTAAGGTATGCTCCAATTTTGTCCTGGTGGCTGCTGTGGTAAAGCAGTGTTTGAATGAAAGTAATGATCGCTACGAGTCCAGCCTTGATGCTGTCTTGGCTCGTAGTTATTATTATTTCTATTTCTGTTTGTGTTTTTGTTGTTACATTTGTATCCGTTGTTACCGTTGTTGTTATTACCGCGGTGCCTTTTGTATGGATTGCCGCATGGAGTGTTATTACTGTTGTAACTGTTGTTTGTATTGGAATACGCGTGTTGATTTTGATTCCCGTATTGAGACGGCATGTGAGTTTGCTGTTTTTGCTGTACCGCGTATCCAACTGTGGGCGCGCCAGAATTGAGTTGGCAAGCCTGCATGTTTTGCATACCACTAGTATAAACATTGTGGCTGCTATTTTGCCGCGCGAAGCGCTGATCTTCTGGTAACATGTCAACCGAATCTAAAGCTGTTAAAAAATAATCTGGATCGTCATCCGGAATATGTAAGAGTTTTTCTTTAATGTTGAAAGGCAATTTGGCCTTCAACGCACGGAGTATATCACGTGTTGCGACTGGTTCGTCCAAAAAATGTCCCATGTTCAAGTATTTTTCAAAATATCTGCGTAAGTTACCATTTTTACTGTTAAAAGTTTCAGGTTCTAAAATTTGTCTTCTGAGTCGCTCCTGGACGGATTGCGACCAGAATTTGTTCAGAAAGGCACGCTCAAACTCACTGTACGTGGTACATACGTCAGCTTGACTGTATGCCCAGACAGCTGCATCGCCTTGGATGTAACCGACAATATATGAAATCTTTTTCCGGTCACTCCAAGTGCGTGGAAATGCGTTACTATAAGATCTAAGAAAAATCACCGGATGAATGGTTCGTTTTTCTGGGATAAAAGCCTGAAATTGCCTGTGTTTTATTAAGCTTTCGTCTTCCTTTGCATTATGATATGGATTTGTTCCACTGTAATTACTGCAATGTTCAGCTGGCGAGTAACTACGATAATGTTGCTGTGTTTTACCATGATAATAGCTTGTGTTTGTGTTTGCACGTCGTGGTATGTGTTGTAGTCGTGGTGTGTTTTGTTCTTGTGTGTTTGTCGTGTGCGATATGTGTGCGTCATACTCGAATGTATATTGGTTTCTGAACTGTACATTTTGACTGATATTTTCGTTACATTCAGACTGTGGTTGATCGGTGATTTGTCTCATGGGTGCAGTGACGGATTGTACTGCGTCACTAATCAGCTGTTTGTTATTAGTGATGTATTCCGCTACGAAGTCGTGCACAATTGTTGGTAAATTTTCATGTATGCATCTATCAAAATGTTTGTCTTCGTTCTCTACCCAATCATGAAATTCTTTATTAATATTTTGAAAATGAGCTGTGGCATCAGATTGTAAGATGTCAGTCAGGTGTTGTTCAACATCGTCAAATTTATTCTGCACGTCTGTAATTCGTTTTTCAAGGTTGTCGTGTACTGAAGGATTTGTTTGAATTTGTTCAGTAAGAGCTTCACACGTGACATTAAGGTTTTTTAATTGTGTCTGTAAAAGTGCTACCTCATTTGTAGTCTTTTCTTGGATCGTATTAAGCTTGGAAAATTTCGTACTGAGTTCAGTCATCTGTTTGGTCATTGTGGCGTCTATAAGTTCCACACGTTTACACAAAGTGTCACTACTTGTCTTGATTGCTATGAGATCAGATTTAATTTCGTCATTTTGTGTCTTTAACTGTTCATTTTGTGTCTTTAAGGTTACCATGTTTTCCGCGTTCTGCATCCTTAAGGTTGCCATGTTTTCCGTGTTCTGCATCCTTAAAGTTGCCATATTTTCTGCGTTTTGTTTCATTAGCATTTGTAACATGTTGGCAATGTTTACTGTTTGCAAGGTCTCTGCCCCCGCCGCGTCATTAGACGTGACGTCATGCATTAACATGGGCTCTGACTGAGACTTTGAAATTTTTGTGGTGGACGGCCTATTGTCAAAATTTCCGTTAACACTTGCGTCAATATTTGATGAATCGTCACTACCGGTTGCTGTCGTAAAGTCATTTTCTAACATTTGTCTCTTGTCCGAGTCGGATAGCGTCTGAATAGTATGTCTTTGCTGTTCCATCTTTGCGTATTGTTTTCTAGTTATGACCATGCCACACGTGATATATGTTTCAAGAAAATAATGTTTGACACTGGTTTTAAAATAAAATGCAGTTGACCATGAATCACTCTTAGCAACAATGGCTGTTTGTTAATTTAAAAATGTAAACATAATATGGGATTATTGTTAATGGCTGCTGTCCATGTTACAACGTATCGTACAGAAGTCGGCCATATTGTACACTCGTGTATTGGTATTGTTGCAGAAGTTATTGTTTAAGGAAAAGTACTGAGAATGAAATTTATCACTGAAAACTGCTACACGCGAAAGAAATACTACAGAATCTACTGAAGAGCTAATACACTGAATTATGCGTCTGGTCAAGCCTGCCAATGCACAAATGTTGCGTCTTACCTTATTTTGCTGGAAGCTTCATTGCGTCTACCCGCAAAATTTTAGAATTGGAAAATATCTTCAGATTTTTGTTATTTCTCATATATTCAAGTCCAGGTCCAGAAAGTTGATTCTTCACATGAAACAAAGAGAACAGTGTAATAAATGACAAAATAACAAGTCCGACACGCAGTCGCCAATATAAAATAAATAAAATAAAATAAAACATTAATTATTAATTAATTATGTATGATAGTGATTGGATGTAATTAATATTTGCTTATCTGGAACGTGGATGTTTAATTATTCGGTATCAGACGCTTGACAATGGCTTTTTCGTAAATGTAATGTTTTACGTAGTTGACCGTGAAATAAGAGTCAAATAATCGGACTTCGTATTTAAATCGTTTCCAAAGACTGCTGCAGTAGGTGCGGACTCAAATCTAAATCTCAATATTAGAATAATTTGCCAGCCATGGCAATACGTCGAACAGAGGTGACTGTCTACTAAACATAGAAAGTTTACACAGTTAGTTAAATCAGATATATTCAACGAATAAGCCTACAGTTAAATAATTCTACTTACTTCCATAAATATAAATTCTTTACAGAATCGAGTGCCTAGTAAGATTGCAACTTGCAGTGTTCTTAAATAACATCAAATATGGCGGTGTGCCAGTCAATGAAATATAAGTGCTTCCCGCACCACTGGTCCAAGACCTCTCCTTCTTAATGAAACATAAGAGTATCGTAATTGTGTTTTTGTTTTATCAGCGACACTGCGCTGCAGTTCTGTGCCATAGGCTTTATTTATTTGTCACAGATTAATTATTTAATTAAGATTTTGCGTTTCCGAGGAAACTCACGCACGGCATGCAAATGTGCCTTTATACCTCACCCCCACCACTAGGCACCTTGACGTCACCCTTAACCATCACCTCTCCTGGACCCCCATCTCCGGACAATCCAAGCCAAGGCGCGCTCCCGACTCCGTCTCCTCAAGCTCCTTTCTGGCCATACGTGGGGTCTGGACCCCTCCACCATCCTCCACACCTACAAATCCCTCATCCGCCCTATACTCTGCTACGCCCACCCTGCTTGGATCTCCGGCGCTCCTACCTTTTACAAATCCCTTCAAATCCTCAAACGCCATGCTCTTCGCCTCACCTATCGTATCTGTCCCCCCTCACCCACACAGATCTTGTATGACCTTATCCCGTTCCCCTACCTCCTCCTTTTCCTTGAACGGATACGGATCCCCTACACCTACCGTAAACTAGATCCCCCTCACCCGCTCGTCTCTCACATCCTCTCCCACCCCTATCCACTGCTGCGACTGTATTTCCACATCCCACCTGCTCTCCATCTCTCCTCTCTCCTTACCCTCTCCCAAGGTGGCTTCCGCAAGCTCCCCCATACCTGATAATGCCCTCCTCCCCTCCATTTACCCCTCCTATGAACTTTGATACTCCCCCCGCTTCCTGTGTTTTTTCCTATGGGCGCCCTCTCTACCTTCTCTCTCCCTTCCCTCCCTCCTCCCTTCCTGCCCCCACCCCCCAGGCTTCCCTTACACCCATACCTTTATTCCTGCCACCATCTCTGCCTTTGGCATCGCTGCTCTCTCCTCTTCCTCCCCCACCACCCTCTTCCCCTCTTGGGACTCGCACACGTTAAGTGGACATTCGCACGCCGGATATCATCGCCATCAGTTCTTCATGTGTGTGCCGTCATGTTTGTGATTCAGTGTTTTTCGCCACCAAGACTCCTTCGTTCACGTGTATTGTCTAAATCATCAGTGTTTGTGCACAGTGCCGACAGTTTTCATGTTTTTCGTCGAGTGTGCACGGCTTCGTGGTTTTTTTTTAATTATTGTGTCTATTGTTTTTTAACCGCCATTGTGTTACTTTTCTATCTTCATTGGTTTTCTCTTTTATTGAACTGCTTGTGACTGAAGAGCGGAGTAACATTTTCCGCTGCCAGCCCACCTTCTATGAGGTGTAAAATAACAACAAATAAAAAAAAATGATTTTGTATTTATAAGTCCCTCCACATCCTTGAGCACCATGCACTCCGCCTCGCCTTCAGTATACGCCTCCCATCCTCCAAGCACATCCTCTGCGACCTGATTCCTTTCCTCCCACCTGCTCCTATTCCTCGAACATATCTGCATCCTCTACACCTCTTGCCGCCTTTGATCCCCCTCATCCTCTGGATTCTCCTCTCCTCTCCAACCCCTGCCCTCTGCCATGCCTTCACTATTGTGTTCCCCCTACCATTCCTTTTCCAGGGTGGCTTCCATCAACTCTCCCTCCCGGATGATGCCCTCTCTCCCTCCATTTATCACTCCTATCAACTCTGCTCCTCACCTTCCCCTCCCTTCCTCTAACCTTCCCATGGGCTCCCTCTCCCCCCTCCCATCCTGCTTTTTCCCCACCCCCCCTCTCTCTGCCTCCCTTCTCTCCCCTGAGTCCTTTTTGCTCTCCCCTCCACTACCTTTCCCACTCCTTCTCATGTCTGCCCAGTCCCCCCTTTTCTATGTCTCCTCCCTCCATCGCTCCCCCTTTTTTCTTTTCCTCTCCTCCCCCCTCTTTTCCTCCTCATAGGTCTGGATCCTTCCTTCCCCCCTCCTCCATCTGCCGCCGTGTCACCTGTATAGTGCTGTCATAAGTGAGTGTTCATTGTTGTGCATCCCCTATCGGTGTTGCAAACAGCCACCATACGGTCGGTAGTTGTGTTTTTTATCTCGTGTGAACAGAAACTAGACTGTTGCCATGTTTTTTTAATTGTTCCTGTCTACTTTGTGTCTTCATCCGCATCGTCACCGCAGTGTTTTTTATATTTCAAACTCCACAACTTTCTGCCATTTTACAATTTCTAACAATGTCACCGTTTTATGGCCTGTTTTTTCTTGTTTTTTATATTCTCATTACGTTAATTAACTTTTCTGTAGGCTGTAGAGCAGCATATTACGCTGCTGCCAGACCGCCCTCCCCCCCCTCCTCTGGGGTGGGGGGTACCGAAATGCAATAAAGGAAAAAAATTCATTTTGTATATAGCTTTAATTTCATGGTTTAAGTTTTCCTCATATTTCCTAGTTGTTGCTATTATCGACGCCTTGCCTTTTCCATAATTCTTCATAACGGAAACAGTTTATTGCTCAGCATAGTCGAACGAATTACAAAATTACCGGTTTCAGCCATCGCCGGCCTACATGAGTTCGTAATAAAGATGTTTCAATTCATTGCCACCACTGCGGCAGCCTGGCGCTTGTCTTTCGTCTTATAATCTGTGTCCCCTGTACCACGTAATCAAAAACATCTGGACAGCTATTACTGGACATTACTATGGGGTGTCTCCACCCTTCATCTTTATACCGCCTTGAACTGTGCTGCGGCGCTTTCAATGAGGTGTGTGATTGTCTGTGGAGAAATGGAAGTCCTTTCTGTCTCAAGAACTGGAAACAGAGACGGTAGTGATGCTGGACGCTGGATACGAGATTATAGCTGATCTCAAAGGCTTCTGTTTGTTTCAAGTTGGGGATCCCGTCGACCAGTCCATTTCAGGAATTGTAACGTAGCAATGTACTGGTGATGAAGCGGTTCACTGGCATACGTAATAACATTCCAATGAACAAAGTGCCATTCTTTGACTACAGGCAAATATTTGAACATAAAATTAATTGAAGAGGAGAATTTCCATTTAGTCTTAAAGGAGAATCGATAAAGCAGTTTTTCTAGCAAATTCTCTGAACGCTGAACAAATAAAGCTTTGTTTTAATAAAAGTTTTAAGATCAATGACCAGAATAAATTCTAATTTAAATTTCATTCCCCCTTTTATCTTTAAGAAACAATCAATATTAAGACAGCAGCTAATGAACAAGCATGACATAAGCATACCTCGAATCAACCAAAACAACTTTCAAATTACGTACTGGATTCATGTTCCTACATTTACAATAAACAATTTTAAAGTGTAGACAGGTAATATTTACACAAAAAGCAAATCTCATCAACTAACATAGCAGACAGAAATCGCACATATCTCAATAGCATTTAACTAGAAAAGACTTACATTTATACACCGAGTTCACCGCATTTGCATTTCAGAATAAATAATATTAAAATGACCACAGGTAATCCTTACACAACAGACAAGTCCGTTACTATCCTGGACTGATAGCTCACACGTCTACATTACCCATACACAGCCCTCCTCCCAAAACGTGAACGACACCTTTCCCAATAATATAAGGTGAATAAGAGGACACGCAGTACTGAAGCGAATGCAACATAAAATGGGAAATATGATTCCTATCAGAGCAAGCACGGACATCCATAGCCCATGGCTCACTACTGTAACCACGATGAGTATCATTAACGTACTTCACCACAAACAAGTAACTTACTTAAGAGCCTGAGCGGTGAATACGCCTTTACAAGCTGCATCGGCAACTCGAATCCACATAGACTAAACAGTTGCAAACGGCCTTCTCGACCAACATGACGTTTTTTTATGTGGCCGTTTAACGTCGCTCAGAGTCCATAAATCGGCGAATAGCGGTTTGCAGCAGTTCCAGCGGCCCCTTCGTTAAACTCTTAGTGCCCGCTCGATCCAACAGCGTATGGGAACCACCAGTTGACTGACCATGTCAAGCGAACAGTCCAGCGGATCACCACCGTCAAGACTGCAGTGACTCTTCACTGGCCATTTCTGTCGCAGCGAGGAGTTTATGTCGTCCCACTCTGGAAGGTTCTTCCCACACGCTGCCAGCAGCAGTGGTGCGGCCGATCCCGGAGCGTCCTCTGTCATTGCGACCACTCGGCGAGAATTCAAAGTGGTGGCCGCTGGCTTCCTAATCGAACCGTCACACTCTCCCCTCCCTTAGACCACAAGCCCAAGCGGTGCAGAACGGTAAAACTCGTACACTGGCATTAGTGACGTAGCCACAGCACTGCAGGGCCTTAATACCATCCAGAGAATTCAAAGTCATTTTACGAGCAAGGATATAAGATGAAATAAATCATAAACAATAATAATAAGAAAACCGTCGCAGTGAGAATGACATTTAAGGAACTAGCTGTTACTTTGGCACCAAGCCTCTTGAAAAGATTTACTTTAAGATATGTGGACCCTAAAAATTCGCTTGGTCTGTGGTTTTGTAACGAGCAAGGCGACCGGTGTTGCAAAGCAAAGGATCTACTGGACAGCGCCCATAAATCTGCGTAAGAGTTTTTCCATCAACCTATCTGCACTCCGGCTCGCTGCCGCAATATTTTTACCCAAACCTTATCATCCAAACTTAATGAGCTCGGCCATCTTCCAGCATTATAGCGGCCCTCTAAACTCTCATGTGCTGCCTTAAAATTGCTCTTGGCAAGCTTCCATTTCGACTGTATTTGCGCAGCGTCAACTTTCACTGGCGGTAGGTAATCCAACGTCCATAAATTAGATAAGGGAGAAATTGACCTGAACGCAAACGTCAGGGCCTCGGAGATTGCCTCTGAACCTCACGTACGGCTGTATTAAATGCAATCTACAGCCGGGGCTGTGAGCCGTCCCGCGTGATGGAAGGCATAAGGGCTGCCTGCAAATTTCGGTTTTCTCTCTCATCAATTGAGGGATTAGGGTAGCGTGCCACTGTAGTAGTGTAATTCCAGCGTCGAAACACACATTACGGAAGGCCACTGAAGCGAACTAAGGAGCATTATCTGTAACTTAAGTGCTACACAGCCCAAAGGGCCCAAATATCGATTGAAGGCATCTGATAGCAATCTAGAACGAGGATGTCGTACCACGCGTCAGGACTAACCAATAAGGAAAATGCGTCCACGCACACAAGCGTGTAGCGACTCCCGTCTCTCGACTGCGGAATGGCCCCACATATTCTACCAACATCCTCTCCATAGGCCGAATCATTACGTAAGATGCCAGGAACCCCTGATGGTGTGTTAACAGCGCACATCTTACATTTTGCCGTTACCTCTTTGTTTATAGACGTCCGAATAAAATGCTCCCTTATCTTCAGTCTTGTCTTGAAAATACCCATATGACCGCCCACCAGGCATTCGTGAAAGAAAAAGCAGATGTACCAAATCCTTGGGGAAGACAATTTTATGTCTGCGGCCTCGTACCGTGCACTTCAACCAGTAACGCTTAATCGTTTCGCCTTTCTTAGTTCTCTGTTTCAACTCCGAAAACTCCGCTTGTTTGGCAATGTCTTTAAAGTGAACGTACACCCACCTAAGAATTACGTGATCTAAGCCATCCGATTCATCTGATCCAACTACTTCCTCAACAGGGAGCCGATCATGCTCATCTCCGAACATACTACTCAAACTGTCCGCAGCGATGTTTTTCGTTCCGCGTATGTTATTTACTTTGAACTGAAACGTCAAAATTTCACTGTCCATCGGGCGATGCGCCCTGTACACCTTGGTCTTGCCAACACCGAGCCTGGTTACCTGTTTTCAAAGCGAATGGGCGGTATCCAAGATATATTCCAAATTTTTCAAATTCAAATAACACTGGGAGTGCCTCCAGCTCAGACTCGAAGTACTTGTTTCCGGGTTTCCGGGGGGGGGGGGGGGGGAGAGGGCACGTGAAGCATACGCAATAGCGCGGCCCTCCCCGTCATCCTCCTGCAAATGGACGGGTGCAACATCTGACATCGAGTCATCAGTCTGCACTATGAATACCTTGTTAATGTCAGGCATTGCCAACACCGGAGTGCTCACCTGACCGGCTTTCAACGCCTCAAATGCGGATTCTTGGAGTGGGCCTAACTCAAATTTTCTCCTTTCCTTCCTAAGATCATTTCGGGAAGCCGCTAACTGTTCAATGTTTGGTATGAATTTCCTAAAAGAAATTACCTTCGCAATATAACGTGCCATCTCTTTCGCATATTTTTGTGGGCGAAACGAGCGGACAACCGTCGTATGGATTTGATCTGCCTTGACCCCTGGCTGGAAACTTGGTGTCCCAAAAAGGAAATTTCAGCTTAACAGTGAACCCAACCTTCGTAAGCCACTCCAAAACCTCTCTAATATGCTCAAGATGTTGCTTGACATTCTCACTAACGTTCACTAGGCCTTGAAGGTAATGACAAATACACCTATATTTTAAGCCAGAAGAAACATTATCTAAAATTCTCTAGAGGACTGTGGCACCTCTGGAAAGTCCAAAGAGCACTCTGTTGTAAAGATTCCAGTCGGTAATGGAAACTGTCAAGGGTTTTGGTACTTCGGGTAACGGAACCTGACAATAGGCCTGATTAAGGCCGAGAGTTGTAAAAATCATGGCATTCATAAGCAAGGCAAAATATGTATGCAGAAGAACCTTCTTATTCGAGGCTCTGTAATCCACTACCCTTCCCTGTTCTTTGGGTACTACATAGATGAGGGATGCATAGGGTGATCTAGACGTCCTGATGACCCCCTCTCTCAACAATTCGTATATGCACAACTTGAGCTGCTTAATACAGGTAGAGAGAGACGACGTGATGGGTGCCATACTAGTTGTTGTCAGTAAGTTCAGTCTTGCATTCCTCCTTTCTCACTACACCCAAGCGATCAGTCAGTACAGCGCCGAACTCGTTACACTGGCATAATCCCTGTACCTGTCCAGAGGATACATGATTAAAATCATAACCAATCTTAACTCCCTCTGTTGTAACCACTCTAGGCTGATTCTCGGTACCCCTTCCCAAACGCTGATTAGAAAACTTGTAATGATGCACTCAGTCGAAGTCAAAAGAGAACTTGCTTCTCCTCCAGTTAGGAATCATACTAACATGTCGGATAAAGTCCACGCCAAAAATTCCGAGCTTCGCTTTAATCCACCATGTCAAATTTTTAGTCCTGACCTTTAACACTAACTTTCCCCAACAGCAGCACCTCCTCAGAGTTAGCTACTCTATACCTCTCCCATGTCAGCAGCATACATCGTGTAATTAAGTGACGTAGAGTTGCTGGATCGCAGCCAGCAAAAATATTTACAATCATAAATAATTGTTCACACAACATTTAATAACAATTTGTTCCCATTTACAAAGATTTATTTGTAATTATTGTGAATGATCTGAGTGTGGCCGAATATTTGTAACATTTCTCTATTTAAATACCGTTATAATATACACTCCTGGAAATTGAAATAAGAACACCGTGAATTCATTGTCCCAGGAAGGGGAAACTTTATTGACACATTCCTGGGGTCAGATACATCACATGATCACACTGACAGAACCACAGGCACATAGACACAGGCAACAGAGCATGCACAATGTCGGCACTAGTACAGTGTATATCCACCTTTCGCAGCAATGCAGGCTGCTATTCTCGCATGGAGACGATCGTAGAGATGCTGGATGTAGTCCTGTGGAACGGCTTGCCATGCCATTTCCACCTGGCGCCTCAGTTGGACCAGCGTTCGTGCTGGACGTGCAGACCGCGTGAGACGACGCTTCATCCAGTCCCAAACATGCTCAATGGGGGACAGATCCGGAGATCTTGCTGGCCAGGGTAATTGACTTACACCTTCTAGAGCACGTTGGGTGGCACGGGATACATGCGGACGTGCATTGTCCTGTTGGAACAGCAAGTTCCCTTGCCGGTCTAGGAATGGTAGAACGATGGGTTCGATGACGGTTTGGATGTACCGTGCACTATACAGTGTCCCCTCGACGATCACCAGTGGTGTACGGGCAGTGTAGGAGATCGCTCCCCACACCATGATGCCTGGTGTTGGCCCTGTGTGCCTCGGTCGTATGCAGTCCTGATTGTGGCGCTCACCTGCACGGCGCCAAACACGCATACGACCATCATTGGCATCAAGGCAGAAGCGACTCTCATCGCTGAAGACGACACGTCTCCATTCGTCCCTCCATTCACGCCTGTCGCGACACCACTGGAGGCGGGCTGCACGATGTTGGGGCGTGAGCGGAAGACTGCCTAACGGTGTGCGGGACCGTAGCCCAGCTTCATGGAGACGGTTGCGAATGGTCCTCGCCGATACCCCAGGAGCAACAGTGTCCCTAATTTGCTGGGAAGTGGCGGTGCGGTCCCTTACGGCACTGCGTAGGATCCTGCGGTCTTGGCGTGCATCCTTGCGTCGCTGCGGTCCGGTCCCAGGTCGACGGGCACGTACACCTTCCGCCGACCACTGGCGACAACATCGATGTACTGTGGAGACCTCACGCCCCACGTGTTGAGCAATTCGGCGGTACGTCCACCCGGCCTCCCGCATGCCCACTATACGCCCTCGCTCAAAGTCCGTCAACTGCACATACGGTTCACGTCCACGCTGTCGCGGCATGCTACCAGTGTTAAAGACTGCGATGGAGCTCCGTATGCCACGGCAAACTGGCTGACACTGACGGCGGCGGTGCACAAATGCTGCGCAGCTACCGCCATTCGACGGCCAACACCGCGGTTCCTGGTGTGTCCGCTGTGCCGTGCGTGTGATCATTGCTTGTACAGCCCTCTCGCAGTGTCCGGAGCAAGTATGGTGGGTCTGACACACCGGTGTCAATGTGTTCTTTTTTCCATTTCCAGGAGTGTATTAGTTTTTTTTTCAGGAAGTGGTCAAGATGGTGCAAATCATGCCTGTAGGACTTAATAATGATGACTTCTTGGTGGGGACGGCCTTCAGCCAATAGAAAATCAGACAGTAGCTGAACACTAGGGGTGGGGATTGTACATTTTTGAGTGAAGAGCTGAATGAAGTGATCCTGGACAATTTTGCGTATGATGTAATAATTTATCAACAGCTGTATGTATTGTAGAACTTTATTTCATTTTATGAACAGCTGTTGCAGGACGATTGATTCACGGATCCAGTTATATGGCTCCTTCTGTGTGTAGCGATTTTACGACTATGACGAGTGGGGCCTGAAGATGGCATCAATGTAATGCCGAAACTGGTACCACATAGACGTCCATAAAATAAAATAAAATTCTACAATACATACGGCTGTTCGTAAATTATTGCATCAAGAAGTTCATGGCAGCCGTCGTCCCACGATCCATAAACGAAGATTTTGCGTTTGGGCTTGAACGAAGCATACCCGCCTGTGGCAACGAGTGGTATTCAATCGTGTAGATAATTAATTGTGTACAGTGAAGGGCCACTACCATACTTTAACATCTGAACGGATGTTTGAACCTCTGGTGTAATGCTCAGTTGCGGATGTCCCTGTGACAGGATTGTTTGTCCTTGTTATTAAATTATTAATTTAACTTCTATTTTGTATTTCTGTTTATTTTATAACTGACAATTCTAGCCGAAGCACTGACAATTTGACTGGAGGATCAATCCAACAGGTTAGTCTTTGCTGTGAATTAGCTGTTGGGTATGAAAGCATAAGTGCACGGCTCGACACTATGCCTAGATCGAGCTATTCTTTTTAAACAGAGCTGCGGATAGTCCAGGTACCTAAGGTAAAGACGCTTCTGGTTTGTTCGTATGTGATGCTGTTTAGAAGAGTGACTACACTAATAATAACAGGGTCCTTCACACCCTGATGCATTTGTTACTCAGGTGACATTCAACGAGTAGTCCACGTCCGAGGTGGCTCAGCTCTCCTACTATACCCATTCTGCTGTTGCTGCTTCTCTACTTCACTGCTTCTTTGCTGACACCACAATACTCCCACTCCTTTTATACTGGCGGGTACACCTCTCGTCTCAACGTGTGGTCGATTTCGCATTGCACAGTGGTGTCCGCCTAATCTGATTCAGCTGGTGTATAATGCAAAAATTAATTGACCTGACTTAGGTGCCTAACTGCAAGTCATGTTAAGGGGGATGAAAGTAATTTACAAGGTAAGAATTAATTGCAGGCTATTTTGATGCAATTAAGGTAGATTTGAATTTAACTGCCTGACGATAAGGAGATCATTAGAGACGGAACACAAACGTAAACAGGGGAAGGAATTAGTCCTATGTGTATTAATTTAAACCGTGGGAAACTTCAATATGGATAGGTGAACGGACTACCATCTTCCCAAATACGATTCCAGTGTCTTAATACTGCGCACAACGTTCTGAGCTACATTTCGGAGCAGATGTTTCGATCTGGTTACTGAGTCGACTGGGCAGTAAACATGCGTCCCTTCCATGAGTAGGAAGGAATGATGTTATCAGGAATAGCGTACCTGTTACGTACCACAGATGGAAATTTATGGCAACGTCAAGAAGAAAGGAGTTGGATTGAATCTTGTTGGAGAACATCGTAATACTCAAAGATGGAGAACACTATTGCCAGTATCATTATTCCATGCCGGCTCAGTTGTTGAAACCCTGGCTTGCATACAGGGGGAGCGGAGTTCAGATGGTGGTGGTGGTTGTTGGGATGTTTAAGGGGGACTAAACAGCGAAGGTCATCAGTCCCCCATTCCAAAATCAGGCGAGCCGAAAATCGATGGAGCAGGTAAAAACCAAAGGGGGAGGAGACGTCCCCCCAGGCGCTAAAAGAACACAAATGCAGCAACAAACACTACAGACAAGAACAGGACAGAGGAACACCAGACAGAAAGAAACAGAAGAAAGGAAGATGGCCGGAGACTGGTTGACTGACCACGAGAACAAAAATGGGAAAGAGTCAACCATCTGACGGCACACCAGAACAGCAACAGACACAAGGACAAAAGACACAGAAAGGGAAAGGTGCAGGACCTCCCTAAATCGAACCATAAAACGGACTACCACGGATAAAATTTAAAACGTCATCAGCCATGGAGGCATCGTCGGATAAAACCAAAGCCAAAGTGCCCGGGAGATTAAAAGATTGCTGGAGTGTGCGCAGTCGAGGACACTCCAGCAAAATGTGGCCGACCGTCAGCCGAGACCCACACTGACACAAGGAGGTATCCTCCTGACGTAACAGATGGCCATGCATCAGGTATGTATGGCCGATGCGCAGCCGACACAGGACTACCGAGTACCTGCGAGAAGCCCGCAGGGAGGAACGCCACACATCGGTCGTCCCCTTGACAGCCTGCAGTTTATTTGGGGCTGTCATGCCACGCCACTCAGCAGCCCACATCCCAATCAGCTTACGGCTCAACACCAGCTGCTGGTCGCGAGCCGTAAGGCCGATCTCCAAAGCCGAGGCGTCGATCGCCCCTTTGGCCAGCCTGTCTACACGTTCGTTCCCTGGGATGCCAACATGACCGGGCGTCCAAACCAAGACCACCGAACGACCAGAACGGGCAATGGCGGAAACAGACTCCTGAATGGAGGACACCAGAGGAGAGGAGGGATAGCAGCGGTCGATGGCCTGAAGGCTGCTCAGGGAGTCACTGCAGATGACGATGGACCTACCTGAGCAGAAACGCATATGCTCAAGAGCGAGCAAGATGGCCACCAGCTCTGCAGTAAAAATACTGCAGCCAGCTGGCAAGGAGCGTTGCTCAACTTGTGCAGCATGAGCAAAAGAGTAGGCGGTGCGACCATCAACCAGGGAACCATCAGTGTAGACAGTCTCAAAGTCCGAAAATGAGGCGAGGAGCGCAAGAAAACGGCGACGGAGGGCCACAGGCGGAACCGAGTTCTTGGGTCCCTGTGCCAAGTCCAGACGGACGGACGGGCGGGACAAACACCAGGGAGGCGTAGGTGCACGGACCCGGAAGGTAGGCGGAAGAGGGAATGAACCCAATTCCGACAGCAGGGACTGAACGCGGACAGCGACGGAAAGCCCGGACCTAGGACGCCGTTCGGGCAGATGGAGGGCCATGGCAGGGGAAAGCAGGCGACGATTGGGATGGCCTGGCGAGCAATGCACGTGGACAGCATAGTCGGCGAGCAGTCGATGGCGGCGAATCCGAAGCGGGGGAACCCCGGCCTCCACCAGTAGACTATCCACGGGGCTCGTACGAAAAGCGCCAGTTGCAAGCCGGACCCCACAGTGGTGTATGGGGTCTAACAACTTCAACACTGAGGGTGATGCAGACCCATAGGCCAGGCTCCCGTAATCAAGCCGAGACTGCACAAGGGCTCTGTACAATCGCAGCAGCGTGCAGCGATCCGCACCCCAAGATGTGTGGCTAAGGCAGCGGAGGCGTTGAGGTGCCGCCAGCATTTTTGCTTCAGCTGAGTAACATGAGGAACCCATGTGAGCTGGGCATCAAACACGAGTCCCAAGAAGCGGCAAGTGTCCACCACTTCAAGCAGGTGGCCGTCGAGGTAAAGTTCAGGATGAGGGTGGACCGTCTGACGCCTGCAGAAGTGCATAACTCGAGTCTTGGCTGCAGAGAACTGAAAACCGTGAGTCAGAGCCCATGATGCTGCCTTCCGAACGGCTACTTGCAGCCTGCGTTCGGCGACTCCCGTAGTCGTGGAGCTAAAGGAGATGCAGAAGTCGTCGGCATACAAAGAAGGAGACACCGACGACCCCACGGCTGCAGCCAGACCATTAATGGCCACTAGAAATAAGGACACAGTCAACACCGAGCCCTGCGGGACCCCATTTTCCTGTGGATAAGAAGAACTAGAGGCGGCACCGACTTGCACCCGGAAAGAGCGGTGCAATAGAAAGGTTTGAAGAAAAGCCGGGAGCCGACCACGAAGACCCCACTCATACAACGTGGCGAGAATGTGGTGTCATACGCCTTCTGCAGATCGAAAAATACAGCAACGAGATGCTGACGTCGGGCAAAGGCTGTAGGAATAGCAGATACCAGCCGCACCAAATTGTCCGTGGCAGACCGGCCCCGACGGAAGCCACCCTGGGATGGAGCGAGGAGACCGCGCGACTCAAGGACCCAACACAAACGCCGCCCCACCATACGTTCGAGCAATTTGCACAAAACGTTGGTGAGGGTAATCGGACGATAGCTGTCCACCGCCAGTGGGTCCACACCGGGCTTCAAGATGGGGACAATTACACCCTCTCGCCATTGCGACGGGAACACGCCTTCGCTCCAAATGCGGTTAAATACCGCGAGAATGTGTCTCTGGCAGTCCCGGGAGAGATGCTTCAGCATCTGCGCGTGGATGCAGTCCGGTCCTGGTGCTGTATCAGGGCAATCGGCGAGGGCAGCGAGGAATTCCCTCTCGCTGAAAGGAGCATTGTATTTTTCAGAATGACGCGTGTGAAATGAGAACTCCTTTAGAGAGCGAAAGGCGGGGGGATAAGATGCAGTCGCCGAGCTCGTCGCAAAGTGCGCGGCAAGCTGTTCAGCAATGGCGGCAGCGTCCGTGCAGACAGCGCCGTCCAAGGAGAGCCCAGGTACGCCCATAGGGGTCTGGTATCCATAAATCCGCCGGATCCGGGACCACACGAGCGAGGGGGAGACACGGGAGCCCAAGGAGGAGACATACCGCTCCCAGCACTCCTGCTTACGCCGTGCAATAAGACGGCGGGCCAAGGCACGGAGCCTCTTAAAGTCGATGAGAGTCTCCAGAGACGGGTGCCGCCTATGACGCTGTAGAGCCCGCCGACGGTCGCGAATAGCCTCAGCAATCTCTGGCGACCACCAGGGTACAGCCTTCCTCCGAGGGAGTCCAGAAGAGTGGGGGATGGCAGCCTCGGCCGCCGAAATTATGGATGTGGTTAAGACACGGACCACCCCGTCAATGTCACCTTGGGGGGGAGACTCAATGGTTGCAGCAGAAGTAAAAGCCGGCCAGCCAGCCCTGTGGAGAGCACAGCGGGGCAGGCGCCCAGAAGAATGACACTGGGGCAGTGACAAATAGATGGGAAAATGGTCACTACCACAGAGGTCAGGATGCACTCGCCAGTGGAGGGATGGGACAAGTCTGGGGCTGCAAAGAGAGAGATCGATGGCCGAGAAAGAGCCATGGGCCACACTGAAATGCGTGGGAGCACCGGTATTCAAGAGGCTAAGGTCGAGCTGAGCCAACACATGCTCCACAGCCCGACCGCGGTCATCGGAGACAGTCCCACCCCATAGAGGGTTGTGGGCATTGAAATCGCCTAGAAGCAGCAAAGGTGGCGGAAGTTGAGCCAGCAGTGCAGCCAAGACATGTCGGGGGAGCTCCCCATCCGGAGGAATGTAAACAGAGCAAACAGTAATAGCCGGCGAGAACTCAACCCTGACAGCGACTGCCTCTAAAGGCGTCTGAAGGGGTACTGGCGAGCTACAGACAGAGTGGTGAACAAAAAGACAAACCCCACCTGACGCTCGTTGACAGGCAGCGCGGTTCTTATAGTATCCCCGAAAACCGCGAAGGGCGGGGGTCCGCAGTGCCGGAAACCAAGTTTCCTGCAGAGCAATGCAGAGAACAGGGGAATCACTCAGAAGCATCCAGAGCTCAGGCAGGTGGCGGAAATAACCACCGCAGTTCCATTGGAGAATGGAAGCAGGAAGGGACTGGGAGGGCGTGAATGCGACTAAGAGGCAGACAGCGCCTCAGAGCCAACTGCCGCCACCGGGGGAGAGTCAGCTGAGTCCATAGGAGAGGCCCCCAAGGGGTCCGTGAGGGCGAGATCCGCGGCAGAGGCGAGGATCTCCACCTCATCCCCGGAGCCAGGACTAGGTACAGCAGGCGGTGCTGAAACCGCCGGAACGTCCTTCTTCTTGGACACATGCCATTCTTTCTTCTCACGTCGGCCCTTAGGGTGAGAGGGCTGGGAGAGCTTCTCTGAAGGAGCGTCGGAGGCTGACGACTACGCAGAAGCCCTACGACCAGCAGGTGGCGGAACCTTCAGCCACTGGGTGACATCCGGCTGGGTAGGAGAAGAAACGGAGGAAGGGAGAGCCCCAAGGGACCCCTTCCGCGAGAGAGGAACCGGCGGAGGTAACGCCGGCGGAGAAGGAGGGGGAGGGATCGAGCCTCCCGGTTGTGGAGCAGATGTCACTCCCGAAGTAAGCGTGAGGGGAGCGACAGAAGAGGGTTTGCCCCCAACTGCTAAGGGGGCAACAAAGGAAGGTCTGCCTCCAGGCACGAGGGGAGCAGACAGAGATACACGGCCCCGAGGGCCCACTGAAGGCGGCACAGATGAGGCGACAACCGTCGCTCGCGTGGGCGACGATAACGTGGCTGCAGCATAAGATGTTTGAATGGAAGCAGGATACAACCTTTCATATTTCTGTTTAGCCTCTCGATAAGTAAGCCGGTCCAGGGTCTTAAATTCCATTATCTTCCGCTCCTTATGAAGAACGGGGCAATCCGGCGAGCATGGAGAGTGGTGCTCCCCACAGTTGACACATACAGGCGGAGGCGCACATGGAGAATCAGGATGAGAGGGGCGTCCGCAATCTCGACATGTAGCGCTGGATGGGCAACGGGAGGACATATGCCCAAACTTCCAGCACTGGAAGCACCGCATCGGGGGAGGCACGTATGGCTTGACGTCGCAACGGTAAACCATCACCTTGACCTTCTCAGGCAAGACATCACCCTCGAAGGCCAAGATAAAGGCACTGGTGACCACCCTGTTTGTCTTGGGTCCTCTATGTACACGACGGACAAAATGCACACCACGTCGTTCCAAGTCGGCTCTCAGCTCGTCATCGGATTGCAACAAGAGGTCACGATGGTAAATAATCCCCTGGACCATATTTAAGCTACTGTGGGGAGTGACGGTAACAGGGACGTCACCCAGCTTATCACACAAGAGCAACGCTCGTGACTGGGCTGGGGAGGACGTCTTGAGGAGGATGGACCCATTCCTCATTTTTGACGACATCGCCACTTCCCCAAACTTATCCTCCAGGTGTTCCACAAAAAACATAGGCTTCGTCGTAAGAGAGGAGTCACCATCAGTCCTGCTGCAGACAAGGTATTGCGGTACGTAAGGCTCCCACTTGGCACTAGATCGGCGTCTCTCCCATGGCGCAGCCAACGAGGGGAACGTCTGAGGGTCATATTGCGCAGCATCAAAGTCGACCCTACCTCGCTTAGAGACGCTGGTGGCCGTGCGACCACCAGCTTGGTGTGATTTATTGCGCTTCATTGCGCCACATCCGCCCAGATGCCACCTACTCCGAACGAGGGCTCTCCCCAAGGGCGCCACCCAGCCAAAGCAACGGGTACCTGGCCGATATCCCATTGCTCGGAGTCCCCGTGCCCCAGACAAGATGGGCACATACTCCTTGGCATGCATGGGGAGGAGACAGCTCTGGCATCTGTAGTGCGATCCCTGCGTGGTCAGGGGGCTACCACCAAGAGGGTACATGACGACCCCACCACAACGGACTGGCTACCGTGCTGGATTTTAGGTGTTGAAAGGGTCCACAGTTGTCGTAGGCGCTAAGAAGAAGAGTGCGCACAAGGCGAGAAGGAGACAACCCAGAAGATGTTGGGCGTAGTCCCCCCCCACACGACAATAGGTAACATGCAAGATGGTGGAGCATGATGGACCAATAGAAAAACACCACGTAAGATGTCCTTCCCCAAATGGCACGCACTAACAACTGAAATTTGGAAAAAAAAAATAGGTCAAACCCAAGAGGGGACCATCACAGAAGGCCGAAACGTTTGAGACTCCTTTTAGTCGCCTCTTACGACAGGCAGGAATACCGCGGGCCTATTCTTACCCCCGAACCCGCAAGGGGGGGAGTTCAGATCCTCACCCAGGAATCCTCACTAATATCTTCCGTTGTTTTCTATATTACGTAAGGCCAATGCGGATTGGCTCCACTGAAGAAGGATACGGCTAACGTCGCGTCATATGTTTGTCAATTTCGAGATTGTACCGTTTACTCCATGTCTTTCGTGCATCAGCAAATGGACAGTTGAGAATCCAGTGTGGTGCTTGAGGAATTAAAATACCGGCCTTATATGTGTGAGCCATTGTGTATAAGGATTTGGTCTGCAAACGGCTATTTTCTTAAATATGTTTGAGGTGAAATATCCTCCAAAGCACGTTACTAAAGAATGCCGGTAAGGTAATCAGCCTTCACGCAGAAATGATCTTCCTTCTTAAAAAGTAGTCTCTTTTTAACCCACCTGAAGAGTTATCTTTTCCATGGTTGAAAACAAATAATGTTTAGTTATTTTATAAGACACGCCATGGGGCTACATTTTTCGCTTCATGAAAACAATTTAGTTCAGTTTACCTTCTCATTCACTTTGCAGTAAATTTTAAGACTGCATTACGTAAAACGAAAGTTATCCCGTTTCAAGATAAACATTTAATACTGTATAAATAGTAGCTACGAAATAACTGACGAAATGTCACATCTCAAATACCTGTGCTGCGACACAAGTTATGATAATGAAATTTCAGTCAATATTTGGATGTAACAGCACATCACTTAACTACGAGACGTGACAATATAATAAAAATTAATTTCTGAAATGTATGACGATGCCATTGCTGTTGTATGAAATCGAGAATTAGATAAATCAAAATACAGAGAGCAAAATCCAAGCAGCGGAGACAGGATTCTTGAGGAGAGGGAGAGGCTATTACATATGAATCGATGTAATTTGAGATTATAGCGTTGCAACGAGCTGAATTTACATGATAATGAGGAAATAATTGAATACATAGACATGTGGAAACACGAATATCGTGAATTATAACCCGAAAGAAAGCAGAGACATAGGGCGACTGAGGAAACGGTGTAAATAACCTTTGTGAAGGTGGGCTACGCAAATGTCTGATCGTTGTTTGCAAGAAGACTTATGACAACTTTACTCAAAGACGTCGTACAGACAAACTGAAAGAGATTTGTGTGTCATTGCATTGTGTATGTGGTTCGTTCGGTAACGTCTTTACACTGAGTAATCCTGAGTGTGGACTTGCTGTTTCGTTTTAATTTTGGGGGAAACTTTCTCTCGACGATGGGCCTTGTACTTAGCGAGCCGAGCACTTGGTTTTAAGCACCGGCGCTTCGGTGGCTGTTTCATTTAGCCGACTCCAGCAGTCGCGGTGTCCAGAGAAACTGGGTGGGCTATTAGGACCGCACTGGAGGAGGCCGACCGGCTCGCTACTGGTCCCCTCTACAGTTATGATGGCGCTCTAACACAGCGCGTCTGTGTGGGCCGCCTAAAAGCGCCCGCATATACGGAGCGCGCCCCACCTGGCGACAGCCTAGCACGCAGTTTCGGCTTGCCAGCGTGAGCCTCACAACAGACGTCGTTGTACGGAAACAGAGTTTTTGCCTCATCACACGGATTTAGTGGACTGTGTCGACTTGCCAGCCGAATACCAGTGCTGTCGAACGACGGCGTACGGTCAAGGCAGAGTGGTTACGCTCGTCACTGCGTAGGAATTCATTGACATCAGTTCACAAGCAAGGTAAAGGGTAAAGACTTCTTCAGCTCTAAGGCTGGTTTGAACAACGTGTTGGTTTACTGGGAACTATCCTATTGAAGGTAGTTTGCTACTTACCGACTGAAACAGTCATACCCCCTACCGAGAACTGAAGCCCGGATTTCTGGATTTTTAATCTTAACCATCGAGCCACACGGTTCAGAATTAAACATAAATTATTGATTGCTGAAATGCTGTATTCGGTTTGCAATATTTGATACTGAATGAGTGGCTTCGACTAACTGTAGTCCGTGATAGATCTGTTAATCAGAATAATATGAGGGGTAATCATAAAGTTTTTACTACCACATCGAATTAATAAAGTAACGTAATAGATTTTCTGTTTATTTTCTGGACCCTTTCTAAGCCATAGAAAAGTAACGCACCGCTAGAGGAGTTAAAACAAAACGGCGCCATTCATAATTAGGGTCGAATACCGTACAGCAATACGTTTTTCAGCACTCGAAGGGAAATAAAACTGGAATCACCCTTGATATGTTGATAGAACTGTATACGAACAATGCACCATCATATGACACAGTGAGCCGGCCGGAGTGGCCGAGCGGTTCTGGGCGCTACAGTCTGGAGCCGCGCGATCGCTACGGTCGCAGATTCGAATCCTGCCTCGGGCATGGATGTGTGTGATGTCCTTAGGTTAGTTAGGTTTAAGTAGTTCTACGTTATAGGGGACTGATGACCACAGATGTTAAGTCCCATAATGCTCAGAGCCAGTTTTTGAACCATGACACAGTGAGTAGTTGGTACAGAGTCTTCAAATGTGGTTTGACAAGTATGAGTGGTGGCGAACGGAGTGGCAGATGATCTCTGTTATGTCCTAGCCAGTAATGCCACCCGAGCCCGCTGCCAAAAGGTTGGCAGCATCAAAGTCCGGACGCCGTCCGCATAAGCAGCGCCAGCGAGACAGCAAATCGCCGCAAGTCTGCGCGCGCCACCGCTGGCTTCTGGCTTCTTAAGCGCTGGAGTCGCGAGCGCTAGGACAGTTCTGCATTCGCCGCTCAGTTGTGTACTCGCCACCGAATTGTGAACTTGCTAGTCAGTTGTGTGTTCATCGCAGCAGAGTTGTTGTTTGTCGTCAGCCGACGCTGACCCAGCCGCTCCGACTTGAACTAGACAGATTTCCGTAGACACGGAGTTCACGACCTTGTTTCTGTATCTTCGTGAATAAAGATAAGTACCGACTTTTATTTAATCTGAGTGTTTGGGCTTTCATCTTTCTGTTCACTGTTCCAGCGGACCGGTCGGCCCGCTATTAAAAGTGTGGCGGTGACTTCGTAAGCCATTTCTACAGCCAAGTGTTTGTCGCTACGAACACCGCCACAAAAATCTCTCCATGAAGAACCAGCTGTCGTAAGAGCAGTGGCGGCTCTAGTGCTTGAAGTCTGGTGTTTCACAATCCAGGCGATAGTGGAGAAAGAGAAAAGCCGCCATGTGTCCGTTTTCAAGAACTTGCGTCACATTTTGCAGATGACAAAAATCGACCTTTGGGTTGCAAGTTTGCTCACACCCATTCATAGAGACCCGGGGACCGGTCAGCTGCGCAAATGTCCCAATTGTGTCAAGCTAATCCAGATGTCTCCTTCAACCGCCTAATCACCAGAGATATGTCTTAAGTGTGTTTGTCTACAACAAAGGTACAAAGCAAGCAGTGGACACATGTGGATTCTCCAACTCGGAAAAAGTCGAAGGCCTAACCTTCATAGCCCACGGCGATGCACGGAAGTTTTCGAAAAAAAAATTGTTCAAATGGCTCTGAGCGCTATGGGACTTAACATCTGAGGTCATCAGCCCCCTAGAACTTAGAACTACTTAAACCTAACTAACCTAAGGACATCACACACATACATGCCCGAGGCAGTATTCGAACCTGCGACCATAGCTGTCGCGCGGTTTCAGATTGAAGCGCCTAGAACCGCTCGGCCACCAGCGGCCGGCGAAATTTTCGAGATGGCTATGTTATGTTTGTAACAGATTATGTTCGTAAGGGGCAAACTATCGAAATTTCTGGTGGAGGTTATGGGATGCTATCTAAGGGGATGTTTTCCTTGTTCAGCATCTCAGCCTGTACGAGAAAGCTACACTTGCTTTTCTTGTGTAACAAATTTGGCCTTGCTTTTGTGTTCTCCTGATAAGGCACCCAGTCGTTCCTTCCTTTTCCTATAACGATGCAACCACTGCGTGGCAGTCGTGTCCAAGATAATGACAAGGTGAATTTCGAAGCTGAGCTTTTCATGAGTAGCTAAAACACAGACTTTTACAAAGTCATCCTAAACACAAAGGAGTTAAAGACTTTAGCTGGCTGCGGAAATTTATTTAGATCAACGGGGCAAGCTGAAAACGCATACCGGGCCAGTATTTGAAAGCAGTTTTCCTGCTTACGAGGCAGATGTGCTACCAACTACGCCATCCAGACACAGTAGTCAGTATAACTGCGCGGACTACCCTCGCACGCCTCCTGTCCGACGCAAATTCTCAACTTACACCACACACCACTAGTGTAGTGCCCCTGCTCATTAGCCTCGTTACTCGCGGCATCCAAGCAATTTCCGTAAGAATTCGCGCTTTGTGTGCATCTGCACTGAAAGAATCTTCGGCCTTCCTCACCTTCATTATAAATTCCATTTGCACCGAAAGAATCGTTGGCCTTCTTCACCTTAATAATAAATTCGTGATGTCTTGATGACGTGGTGGTCAGCGCGTCTGCCAAGTGAGCATTATACGCGGAGTCGAGCACTGGTCCGGCACTAACGTTCAACTTGCCCCATTGATTTAAGTCAATACCACTGTCAGATAACTTAATTAATTCCTTTGCGTTTTGATTCGTAATGGCTGTAGGCTGCTTGTCAGAAAGACTGAGACCACATATACCTAAAAGTCGTCGATCGCTCGGAAAAATCATCATCCTCTTAGAGATCCGGACCAAGTCCAGCTTTGATTTGCCTTCCTCGGTCTCTTCGCCCAATAGGTCTGAATGGAAGTGCCGTTTTGGAACACCTTCTATCGTCCATTCTTTCTAAATGATCTTCCCATTTGATCGAAATACGAATAGGCCTACTTTCCAACATTATCAAATATTTAAGGTATTTCTCATTAAAGTTATTTACTCTGCTAGTTATTCTTATTGCTGGTATATTACATACCAATGTAACGGAAAGTATTGGCATACAGTAACAAAATTTGGTGAATATTATTATTCCTATGACTTACACCCATCTTTTCAGGGTAAACACTTAGTGCTCATCGTTGAACTAGAAGACAATTTGGTCCATGATGTTAATCATCCAGTAGAAACCCTATTTCATATTATTTCTTCTCATTTAATTTTGTTTATCTAGTCACAATAGTAAAGCATGTCATACGTGATTTTATACTTAAGGGAGCAATACTTTTTTTGAAGCAAATGACATTCTGTACGCGGATAAATGTTCTTACAGATAGGAGTCTGATTACAGTACGCAGCCTGATCTAATACTAAACCCACACTAAATCACACTGAGAGCTAAGAGGATGTGAGTGCTTTGGCGCTCATTTCTATGTATGTAAAACAATGTGGCTTCTAGAATGTTGTAGTAATTTCAGTGCATGAAATTAGTAATTTATACAAATTCTGCTTTTTTTTAACAATTACTAATTTAAATGATATCGTATTCTTATGACTGTAATGTTCTCAGAACTGCAACAGAAAGAAAAGGTATATGTACGGTTACGAAAATAAATTTAACAATCTCAAAATGAGCAGTGTTTACAGGTTTGTTTGCGTATTTCAGTATTAATATTTTACGTACAATAAACTGTTTCTGAATAGATTCACTGCGATTTCGGAATATAAGAATGACTATTTGTTTAATGCGCAATAAATTTCTATTTTCCATTACGTAAATTATATTTGAGAAATAATCAAGACCACTTGGCATTATTTATGGATGATTTGGAATAAAAAAATCAGATTACATTTTTGCGTAAGTAAATGTTCTATTTAGAATTTAAGTTACTATTAAGTGAAATCTGAAGGATAACTAATTTCCGTACCATAACATTATGAAACATAAAAATGAAAACGTGGTTACCTTCTCCACAAATTTGAAAAGTTATAAAATTTCTTGAAAGTAACAATGTATTGCATAATTATGTGAGAAACATGGATCTCATACTTATAGCCAAAAATCGGAATAAACCAAACCGAAATGAAGGTGGAATAGCAAGCTTCGGTTGACCCAGGAGTATCCGTAAGGCTTTACTCTTTATAAGTTTCTACATTCGTCCTTTCTTTCCCGTATTGCCAATATTTTTAGTCGATTCCTTACATCTTTCTTATTTTAGCAAGGCATGTTTGTCCCAGTAGTGTCCTAGGAAATTTCAATTCTTAGGCTTTTATACGGGTGTGATTTTTCAGCCTTAATATACACGTTCCTCTGTCACATGGAATAACCGGTACTGCCGTCATCTTGTACATCTTCACCTGTGTTTAAGTCGCCGTTGTTTCCAGTGCTTTCAGAATAGTCCGTCACATTGCCCGGTATCTTCCTAATTCATTATTTACGTCTCTGTGAGATAACATAGCCTAGTTAAGTAAAATCTTGTACGTCTTCTGAAATTCTGTCACCAAAAATTGTCTAAGCTCTTACTCCGAGTTTGCCCTGGAATACCATGGGTACTAATTTCCACATAGAAATTTTTATGTTATATACTTTACAAATATTACGTAATAAATAGATAGCATTTCGAAGTTATCTTCAGTATTCCATATAATCACTATGTAATCAAGAAATGCTAGCACATTTAGAGTGGTCCTTCCTCATTTAAATGCTGGTGGCGCCTGTTCCTTCCATCTGTGTACTATACCAACCACATAAATGTTAAAAATGTGGATGATGATACATGTCCTTGTCTAACTCCAAAATTAATAAAAATACTTCCTCCATTGTAAACAGATATAGTGAGACAGAAGCAGGCCCCATTACATAAACGTTTTACACATGTTGTTATGTGTTGAGGGTGGCCCCGCTTAACCAGCATATTCAGTGCTTCACGACTGTCGACCTCGTAGAAGGTCTCTCTAAATATACAAACGCTGTGTTAGCTATTTCACAGTAAATACATTCTCCATACAATTTGAAATTCATTCGTTCTTCTCGCTAGAGTGACTCTTCTATTGGCTTTATTCGGTTATATAAAATACCAGCATATGGTTTATATGTTGAACTTAATATACTTATAACTCTGTAATATGTGTTTTTTTTTCCTTTTCTCAAACACAGAAAAAGCCGTTAACTCTGTATCAGGTATCCTCTGTGTCAGCCAACAGGTGTTTAATAGATAAAGAAGACTGAGTATGAGTTCTCTATTGTTCGTGAGTTAGCAATGTGTGCCCTCAGATGCTGCTTATATTTTATTCTTTTATTTTTATATAACTGCCTCTAAGGTAAGTAAGTCAGTAATTTTTTCTAGTTCTCCAGTCCTGTTTTCAGGCTTAAATAAGATGTGTTTATACTGTTCAGTTAATTTATGTGTTGTCACTTCTGTTCGTGCACTGCCTCTTTCTGGTTTACTTAAATTACTTAATAATTTATATGAAAATCCTTCTCTCACGCATACATCGTGTTTCACATTATTTACGAACGTTTACCAACTCTCTCTCTTGTCAGATATCTTACATGACTCCTGGCGGCTATACAACTTTGTCTCGCTTCCTCTGCTTTTAACTGGAAGTACGTCTCATTCGCTATTTGATTTTCCCTGAAGACATTTTCTGTTTGGTTACTGTATATTGCTAAACATTTCTTTCATTTTCAAGTTGTTTGTTTCCCAACACTTCTTCTTCTTCTCTTTTCATACAATACTTTGTACCTTTCCGGTCTTCATTAACATCCATCTTTATTTGGTTTGCTACCAAATAACGATTTCATCGTAGTGGAAGAGATCTGCAATTGACTTTTCTTTCAACAATGCAGTTAGCTTCATTTTAGTTTTAGTACTAATTTGTTTCTTAGTTTTGAACCTCTAGTTCCAAAGAGTATTTTGGTCACTAGCAGACAATGGTCGCTTTATCCATCAAATCTTCGGTATTCTGTTACATCATTCACTAAACGTGATTCTTTTCTGTTAGCTACCACATAATCTACAACTGATACAGAATTGCTGTCTCTCAGAGTGTTCTCATGAATATTTCTTTTCCTATGAATTATATTAGCTATTTTCAAGACATGACATGTGCCAAATTTTCTAATCTTCTCGCCATTAGCTTTAATTCTGGCATCTCAGAACTTTCCTTCAAGGTTCTTGATAGAAATGTTCCTAATCGAGCATTTCAGTGTCCACAGACGTATTGTCTGTCTGCTTTATTAATCTCTGTCATCATTTCTCGTAGGATTTCTCCACCTCTTCTTCTCTGTCTTTACCTGAAAGATAAACCGCCACTGTCGGCTTAGGACCACAAAGTATTTAAAAAAGAAGTGGCATAAGTCTCTGATCATAAAACGTGTATGCTGTTATTGGTTTTTCCCATTTCTGATCTTAAAATACGACGATTCCTTGTTGAGCTGCTATTTTTGGTTCCACTCGAATGTACAATCGTCTGTATCCTTGGTACATTTTTGTAGATCTACTGTTCATCGTAATTTCTCTTTTGGCTCACTTAATAGTGAGAAGTTTGCCTAAGCCTCGTAGTAGACCATGTCAAGGAATAGAGCTGTATTGGAAGCAAAAAAAAAAAAAAAAAGCACACACACACAACAAACGAAGCAATGATCATATAAAAAGGAGATCACTTAAGGCAAAATGGGATTTCATGGCGAACAGAAATGTGCCAGTATCAAACAACGGTCTTAAACTGAGGAAGCCGGCTGTAGTGACCGAGCGGTTATAGGCGCTTCAGTCTGGAACCGCACGACCGCTACGGTCGCAGGTTCGAATCCTGCCTCGGGCATGGATGTGTGTGATGTCCTTAGATTACTGAGGTTTAATTAGCTCTAAGTTCTAGGGGAATGATGACCTCAGAAGTTAAGTCCCATAGTGCTCAGAGCCATTTGAACCATTTTTTAAACTGAGGAAGTAATTTCTGAGAATTTACGATTGGAGTGCTGCGCTAGTAATAGTCTTCGTCGTAGGAAAAGGGAAATTTGGATAAAAATTCAGTAAAGGCGCGGTTGGGCGATGAAGTCTGGGGCCACTGGCAGTGTGTGGTAATAGCCGGCAGCCAGTAGGCCAGGCAGAGTAAACATGGCGCGGAGCTGCAGCGGCGTATTGCACGTACGATTTGTTTGGAGTGGAGCAACAGCGAGGCAGGGAACTGCAGTGTTGCTTTAAGTAATTGCGATGTATGAGGCGAGGCAGTAGGCCAGAGCCGAGAATGGCAATGTGTAAGTGGCTGACATTTGGGAATTTACCCCTGCCGTAGTTTCCGTCTCTCGGACACTATGTCAGAAGCGAGGGGAAAAGCAGTATAAATAGTCAGGCACCTTTAGCTTGTGGTGTGCCACGTCAGTCGAGAGAGGGGTCGGACCTGTGCTGGTCTACGCTTATAAGGGCCAGTCTGGCAACGATGTTGTAAATATTTTGTGTAAACCTGTACTTGTTCGGGCTGTATTCTGCCTCCGCGGACACAACACGGGGGCAGGACAGGACAGCTGCCGGATATTTGGAGACTGCATGGTCTGCCTGAAGGAGGGCAATGACAGCAGTCTGCAGCAGGCCCAGGATGGGCCACTTTCGCATCCCACCTGATACGCTGGGGTCCGGGCGAGGAGTACGCTGTGGGAGGCGCAGCAGCGCTGAAAGAGCGTTAGGGATGGTGGTGGGTGTTGCCATCTGGCAAGCAACACTAGCGGCAAGTTACGGCGCGGCATCCAGGAGGGCGCGGGTTCGAGTCCGGTCCAGTCCTGGGAGCAGCAGTGGCCGAAGGCCTTGTGTGACCAGGCTTCCCGACGAGAAACAGCGAGGTGGGCCCTGGCTTCAGCTCCGCCAACTGGAGCCCCGGGATCGACCATCGACGGTCTGCAACAGGAGCAGTATGGTGAAGAAACTGTTGGGGAAGACACTGTGGGCAAATAGACAAGAGACTAAGGTGTGGCGACCACATCAGACCAGTCTGAAAACTAGTGACTGAAAACAGAAAAAAGAAAAAGAAGTTTGTGTAATTGAGCGTCTTATGGGCGCCCGACGGCGAGGTTATCAATGATTAAAATAAACGGATGTGGATAAGAACGAAAACTGTAGTACACGCACAAGAAATGACCACACAATTACTCTATCGCACAGCCACTCTCACATGCAGTAAAACAAATGACGAGGCAAGATAGCTAATCAAGAAATTAAAACAGAGGGAAAACAAAACACGGAAGAGCTAAAAGAATAACAGAGGGAAATGTGACTGGAGTTTAATTGCTCCAACGACTGCTACATTTGTGTGTATAAGTTAGTGATGTTTGCTGAAAGGAATTGAGCCTTATCTGGAATCACGAGGTCTTGGGTAAACTCCACAAAATTCTGTTGCATTTTTATAATGTGGTTGTTTGTGAATCATTAATTCACAGTTATCATATTATTATGTTACTGACTAAAATAATATGTAGGGCAGTAAAAGTAATTTATAGTTGGCATAATAAGAACCCCATCTATATGTATTTAATGGTGGGCCCAAAGTTTTGGAACACTTGGATTCATGATTATGCAAGTTTTCTTTTGTAAAGAAAAAGACTTGTTAAATATCCCTTTCAATCTGTCCAGATATTTTATAGTGGTGTTGTAAGGTATATATGTTAAGAGTGTGTCAGAACTCTCCATGGCGTGTCATATGGAATATTCACTGATTGATTATCTTTAAAGATTCTTTTCCTTTTAGGAACATATTCTTCTTTAGAAACGATGACAAGAAAATTTCCTTTGTGTGAAATAAGAATTACAGACAACCCTTCACCTAATTTTTATAAATGGCTTAATTGTAATTTGGTCTGTTGTATTTGAACCCTGTTTCTTATTTGTAACTTAATTATCTTTCGTAACATTGGCCACTTTACTACCTACCACATTTTTATTAGCTGTTGCATCTTTCATTTGAGTTACATTTACTTTTTTGTGAGATACCAATTCCATGACACTTCTCGCACCTATAAAAGGTGTAGGAATTCATTTGAGGTCTTTTATACGTAAATTTTGCTCCTCAGCAGATTAACCAAACATAATTTAAATTCACAACTATATTATGAAACGCAGTATCAAAATGGAGATAAATGCGTTGTGTAGCGCAGTATGTTATTGGTCTCTCCTTTTCTTTTTTTTTTTTTTAAGTTTCTTGTCAACTGATCTTTGTCTATTAACTCTTCGACAACAACGAAGCCTACTTTGTCCTCAGTGGTATCCATCAGATAAAAACTGAGTAGAATAAACACTTGCCTTCCTCGTTGACAGCTGCAGGGCAGTCCTCATGGCCAACCAGGCTCTAGTTCAGGTCATGTCCTTTCTGAATGTTTCCAACGTAGGCTTGCTCAGACGCCGGTTGGAGACGTCGCTCTCCATGCGGCACCCATTCTGTTCCTTCTGTCTTAAGCGGCAGCGCCGGGACTGCCTGCTGCGCCCACACTGAATCAGTCGGTACAATCGTCGACTCCTCTCGACGAAGCGATGAAGGTTTTGCTCTCTCCTACACTGGCGCCAAGTACCAACGATCAATGGCTGTCAGCAGTCGCAAGCCGTCCGTCCCGACCACATGGCTGTTGGTCATGGAGCTGTACCGATCTCCGCTCTTCTGTCATCTGGTCGCAAGTCGGCAGACAGACACCCGCCATCCAACACAGAACAACATGTTAAGAAGCTACGAACGTCAACAAAACGGGAGAGACAACGCCGTACCCCTTCCGACGACTGCCTCCACTGATGATGCGCTGTCTTCAGCATCCACCTACGAACACCGACCTTTCCCCACCTGCGACTCATGCAGTTGCCTTCTTCCTGTGCCTGAGGCTAGCTGTGGGTGCAACTGCAATAGTGTTCCCCTGAAACAGCCGAATGAGACTTCTGTCTCCTTGACAAACGTCGTCGATTCTTAGGATGGACTTTCTGGAGATATACAGAGACATGGAACCCCGTGGGTGGCATCGGGCCCCTCTCCGTCAAAGTGAAGTGACCATCCACAGGTGCTCGTAACATTGAGCTACCTCTGCTTTCCCCATGTCGGGCATCATACGCCCTCCTACAGATGGCAGCTTTTCCAACTTATCGCTTGGCAATGGCCAGTGCAACAAACTGGCTTTACTCCATGAAATGCTGTATGATGCGAACATACTTGTTGCCCTTCTTCAGTAGGAGCAAGTTGCAACCTTTTGTCATTCCCAAGGATTTACGGCAGACGTCTCCCACGCTTGCCACACTGATAGCGGGGTGGAGATCCTGGTAATGGTATCCTCGCTGATACAGTTGTCTATATCCCAATTGCCAGAGGTTTGGTTCTGATGTTTAGTGGCATCAGGATTATCAACGTCTATGCGCCGCCTGGTTCGGGTCACCGCCACTTACCACTTTCTTCTCTGAGGCAATCACGCCTCTCTCTCTGACTCTGCAGGCTGCACTGATCTTGGAAGGCGACTTCAACTCCACCCAGGCGCCCACAGATCAACTGCTGCGTCAATATCCAAGCGCAGCGCTAGAAGCAATTCTCCAGGACCTCAGTGTTGTAGACTCTTGGGAAAGTGTTTATGGTGATCGTCTGGAGTTTATATATTTCACTAGAAATTCTTACAGTCATCTATATCGTGTTTATATCTCCCGCGATATTGTCGGTGGTGTGCATGACGCATACATCGGTGCATCCAACCTCTACCGCTAAAGGGTGTATCGCGTCAGGAGTAATGGAAACTGAACACATTCCATTTTACTTCTCCAGACTGCCCGCAGCTCATCGAGACCACGTGGACAGTTTATCGTCGAGCCTGTGATGCACATCGGTTTGTCCTGTCATGGAGAGTCCTCTGCGCAAAGCCTGCACTCTGTAAGGCTTTGATTGGTTTCGAAAGTAGGTGTTGGTATAGCGGTGACTAACTGAACAAAGCCATCACCCTGCCAACATTATGGCGGTCTCCAGACTCACATTTGGTTTGGCTCCTGGGTTGCAACGATGCTATGCTTGCTAACCTCTCGGAGGAGGAAATCCATGATGCTGTACAGGTGAGTTCTACGAATAGGTCGCCTGGTCCTGACAGCCTCAGACTGGAATTTTATCCACATTTCGTCTCCTACTGGCGCCAGTGTTGATGGAATCTTGACAAAACCCTGTGTTATTCGAAATGGTTTCCTTGACGATCTCCTCATTCCCATTCACACGCCTCAGGTTACCACATGGATAAGCGATTACCACCCCTTTTCTATCCTCAACAGCGACACGAAGATCTTCGACCGGCGGTTGGCTACACTGTTTAAACGGACGGCCCGGTACGTGGCTTCTCCTGATCAAATTTCTTTGGTAGGTGCCAATAATATCCGCACTGCCCTCTGTGACTACCGGGACGTAATCGCTCATGCTCACGCTCGTCGTATGCCTGGACCTCTGGCAACTCTTGACTAGCCAGACGATCACGACTACCTGGAAGGGCTGCTCAGCAATATGTGCTACCATGATACTACGGTCGACATCGTAATGCTTCGCCTTCGTAGAGCTACGTCCCATGTACTTTAACAATCGCCGTTTCACTCCACCGATCTTGATCTGCCGTTCGGAGCGTTAAGGCTGCCCGCTCTCTGCACTGTTTTATGTTTTCGTCGCGGAACAGTTGCTCTTTGTCCTTCGTAGGTGACCATGTATCCAGCTGCACTGCTTATGCAGATGATCTCGACATCGTTCTTCACAGCGGTGTTGAGGTCAGGAAGTCAATGGCATTAGGTGTCACCTATGGTGAAGTTTTTGGTAGCTGCCTTAACGTCCGCAAATCGGGCTCTATCCTTGTAGGTGCAGGGGTTCCTGCTGACAACGCTGCTCCATTGCACGTAGCTGCTACTACACGATTCTCTGGACTCGATTTGGCATGTGATCTGAGTCGCACGATTGCCCTCAACTGCCCACACCTACCATCCCAACTACGAGCTGCGCTCCTACATCACCGTTTCCGATCCATCGACAGTGAATACTCTTTTCAAGGATCGCAAGCGGAGCAGGTAAACTTCGAAACGGCAGGGAGATACGGGAAGATTTCAGTTAGATTATAGTCAGGCAGAGATAGCGAAATCAAATACTGATATGCAGTGCGTACTCAGGAGCAGACATAGAGTCAGATCACAATTTCGTAGATGGACAGTAGTCTGAAGTTTAAGAGACTAGTCAGGAGGAATCAATGCACAAAGAAGCGGGGTACGGAAGTACTAAGGAATGAAGAGGTACGCATGAAGTTCTCGATGGCCGTAGATACTACGATAAGGGGTAGCTCAGCTGGCATTTCAGTAAAAAAGGATGGACAGCTCTTAAAAGGACGTTCTCAGAAGCTGAAAATAAAAACATAGTTACAAGGAATATAAAATGTAAGAGTGTAAAATGTTGAATTAAACTCAGGAATATGGAAATATAACTCATTTATGAATTAAATAAATAATAAGTGCAGAAAAGCTACGGTGAAATGGTCATGTGAAAAATGTGAAAAAATCGGAAAAGATAATAGTCAGAAGGCCTTTGTCAGCATATTGTAAAAACAGAACAAACTTCTGTGAAATTAAAAGCAAAGGTGGTAACATTAAGAGTGGAATGGGAATTTGACTGTTAAATTCAGAGCAGTAAGAGGATAGTTGGAAAGAGTTCACTTAAGTGCTCTTCGAGAGGGAAAACGTCTGATGTAAGAGAAAACGCGAGTTGATACAGGAGACATAGGACTCCAGTTTCAGAATCAGAATTCAAAAGAGCTTCGGAAGACCTGAGATCAAATAAGGCGAGAGAAATAGGTAAAATTCCATCAGAATACCTAAAATCATTGGGGGATGTGGAAACAAAACGACTAAACACGTTGGTGTATAGAAAGTACCAGTCTGGCGATTTATCATCTGACTTTCTGAAAAATATTACCCACACAGTTCCGAAGACTGCAAGAGCTGACAAGCGGAAGAATTGCCTCACAATCAACTTAACTGATCAAGCATCCAAGTTGCTGACGAGAATAATAAACAGAAGAATGGAAAATGCAGTTGAGGACGTGTTAGATGATGATCACATTGGCGTCAGCAAAGGTGAAGGTTCCAGAGAGGCAATTCTGATGTTGCGCTTGACAATGGAAGCAAGGCTAAAGGAAAATCATAACACTTTCTTAATACTTGTAGACTTGGAAGAAGCATTATACAGCGCTGAATGGTGCAAGATGTTCGAAATTCTATGGAAAGTAGTACTAAGCCGTAGGAAGAGAGGGGAAACATACTACAGATACAAGAGACAAGGGGGAATGGTAAGGGTTGAAGACCAAAAACAATGTGTAAGACAGTTATGTCTAGCACAGAAAGGGTCGTTTTCCTACAATTTCCTCCCAACCATCTTGGATTACATCACTGGACAGACAACAGCAATCTCTGGTGGTGGTACTGTGTACTAGGTCTAGACCTAGTAATCAAAGAAAGGTTCTAGAGTGGAATTAAATTAAAGGTGAAATATATCAATGATCAGGATCGCTGATTACATTGGTGTCACCAGCGAAGGTGAAGAAGAATTGCAGGATATGCCAAATGGAATGAACTGTCTAATGAGTACAGGATATGGGCTGAGAGTAAATTGAAGGAAGACGAAAGAAATAAGAAGTAGCAGAAATGGGAAGAGCGAGGACTTAACATCAGGATTAATTGTCAAGAAATAGATGAAGTTTAGAAATTCTGCTACCTGTCTTTGATGGACAGAGAAACGAGGACGTCAAAAGCATACTAACACTGGCAAAAAGGGCATTTTTTGTGCGAGCAAAGTCTACTACTATCGAACATATTCCATAATTTGAGAAGGAAATTTCTGAGAATGTATGTTGGCAGCAGAGCATTGCATGGTAGTGAAACATGGACTGTGGGAAAACGGGAACATAGAGAATCCAAGCACTTGGGATGTGATGCAACAAACGAATATTGAAAATTAGGTGAACTGTTAACGTAATGACTGAGGAGGTTCTGCGCTGATTCGGAAAGGTGAAGAATCTGTCGAAAGCACTGACAAGAAGAAGACACTGGTGGATAGGACATCTGCTAAGATATCTCGCAATAATTTCCATGGTAGTGGGAGCTGCGGAGGCTACAAGCTGTAGAGGAAGGCTGAGATTGAAATACATTCAGCAATTAGTTGAGGACGTAGGTTGCAATTGCTGCTCTGAGATGAAAAGGTTAGCAAAGAAGAGGAATTCGGGGTGGGACACCTCAAACCATTAAAAAGATAAGATGGAAGTGATATGATAAACTAAGCTCTGTCCAAACAGGAATCGGAAGGCCATGCGGTGTTACATTTGGTCAACACATTGCTCTCACCGTTGTTGTCAGCTTTCGTGACCGGGGCCGCTACTTCTGATTCAAATAGCTCCTCGACTGGCCTCACAAAGGCTGAGTGCATCGCGCTTCCCGAAAGCGCTCAGTAGAACCAGACGGTCATCCATCCGCGTTCTAGCCCCTCCAAGTTCTAGCCAAGCCCAACGTCGCTTAACCTCGGTAGTTTGACGGGAGCCGGTGTTAACACTGCGGCAAGACTGTTGGTTGAAGGAATAGCGCACTAGACTAATTTGGGACACACTATCGAATGGGAAGAAAAAATTCTGCACTAAAAATCATTTAGTTTGTAATGGGAACAAACTGACGCATTTCTTTGAAGCAGGGCATAGCATGTGACGAGTGATGCATAGCATATATTTGCGCTGACAGCAGCTAAACCTTGCAGAAATGGAATTGTAAATACCTACCGAAACACCAGAGAAAATAAGCCTGACGGCTCATAGGAGAGGTCCCGGATATATAACTCACGACGCTCCGCAAACTAATGAGCATAGGCTATCATCAGTATTATTAAGGACCTTGTGGGACACTAAAACATCAATTAGCTCGATATTCACAATTACTTTTTATAAAATAAACTGCTATTCAAAATGTGGTTTTATGGACAATTTAATATAAGTGCACATCAATAACAGCTCAGCTTTCCAGTGAATATGGAGAGAGCCTTATTTGATATTGAGGAATACAGTTTCCCCATATGCGCTTCATTCAGAAGCCAATGACTTACTGTCGGGACTTGTAATTAGGTAAGGAAATCTGCGTTTCACATTGTAAGTTTGTAATAATACGCATGATTATAAACAATGACACAAATGATGAGTAAGCAAGAACAGTAATTGAATAGCAACTCTGTGATAGTAAAGCTTTCTCACTTTTCAGAAAGATCATTGATTCTTTCCTAACCTAGTGTGTATTAAATTAGGTTAGTAAGAGTGAAGAAATATCCAACTCTCTCCTTTCTTATGAAAGCAGTATAGATTAAAATGTAAATTATGCCTAAGGTTTACTTTACACTGCAGAGCGAAGCATCAAAACGAGCAGAAAGTAACTTTCCTTCCTATCATTGTCCCAAGAATAAACGAGTTTTATGTTGAAACTTGTATCCCAGTTCCAGATTAGAGCCGAGATGCATAAGTGTGTGGGCTTTCAAAACAAAATGAAATGGTGGTGTGGTGGCACTTAGCTACGTGCCCTCCAACTCAGAGTTGAAATATTAAAAGTTTTGGCAGGTTTCGTTGTCTAGGGTCTGGGATACATAGTTGCCGCATTACAAGCCAAATACTGCTGAGTCTACAGTATACAATATGAATATCCAAATGAATCGTATGGTCGAAGGTAGCTATCACTCGGCAATTGCAAATGTAACGTAGAAATTTATAAATGAAAGACTGCAATTAAATAAAATCAGTTGTACTACCTTAACAATTTTAAATGATTATTAAGATAGTATAATTCCTTTTGAGAATGCAGTATATTTCTGCAAAACACATTATTGGTGTCGATGGTCCATCAATTAAATAAAATATAAGTTTAATAACAATAGATTCCTAGTGCACGTAATTAGTTATGAACAACAACATAGCTCGCGAGATATTCACTTCTAAACGCACACTACGTCTTCACTGTAGAAACCTCGGAAATCTCACAAGTTCACAAGTCCACACTCCGAAGTATTTCTATTTCTCGTGACAACGCGCAAACTGTTCCACACTCCAAGTCTCTCTCACGTCCATGCATCCATCGCGCCGTCACGTCCAGCACTTTCCATGTCTTTTGCCGTACCGTCCCTCGCGCCTCACTTCCCATCCTGCCTCAGCACTGCCTCGTGCCCTCCACGGAAACCATGCTCCTCCCCACTTCCATACAGTCTCCACGTGTCCTGTTTGCAGCGATTGTTGTTATTGGCTACAGCGCTTCTGCCCAGTCTTCAAGCCAACGCACACTCACAAACATAATTAAAAATATTCGAAATACTGGATTCATATTTAAATACTTGAAATTAAATAAATATTCCTACGGCTGGACCATAAACAATCTCTAACACACATTATTAAATATATAAACAAATTAAATACACATATATCAAAAGAATAGAACAAAAGGTAGGCCAGTAGCCTAATGTCTCTGTGCTTTCTAAAACACAGTAAATATTTAACCAATTTCTTCGTGAATAGTATATAGCGGATATAAACAAAGACATAGGCGAATAAATATATTTATAAGCATGCTGTTACCGTTTTTTCGTGTCACTGTGGAGTACTTATGGCCTGACGCGATCGATAGTAATCGGACATTTTGACCTCCAATAACTCATGTACCACTCATGTTACATGCCTGTAATTTATACCAATTTAGGCTTACACACAGCTTTCTAAAGACATGTCGATCGACAAAATCTGAAGAACCGTTTAGATTTTGGAAATACGTTGCTGGGTGTTACTTGTGTAATTTATCGTCAGATACTGAACTTTAAACTAATAAAGATATTGAAAATCTGATTACACAATCAGAATCGTGGTGCAAATAATGGTAATGTACATGTTCCTCTTTGAGATATCATGAGTCATCTGGCTACTATTAATTTCTATATGAACTGTGAAATGTCTGCCATTAAGGTTTCACAAAGTCCGCCATCTTTGGCACCCCCGGCGGGTCTCCTTCATCGACACAGTGTTACCATGGAATTCCCAGCCACGCGGCTGGACCGGTTGCTAAGCTAACGTTCGGCACCATGTGGTGGCTGCCGGGCCACGACCCGCCGAGAGGCCCCAGCTCAGCAATGCCAACTCCGAACTTAACATATTTTCAGGGCCCCGCAATTGACCATTGCCTCACAAGTGCAGTGCTCGTTATAAAACAAGTCTTTGATCGTACTCAAAATTTTGCTGCCTAATTGTTCGATAGATTTCGTTTTGGTCAAATGTGATTGACACATCATACATTATTAAGGGAGGATTTCTCTTTTTTGGCAGTTCGCACTTCACTGTCTAACAAAATTTCTGATTGCTTACTATCTTGTTTCGTCCTCTTCCCTGGCTACATCAACTGTAACTACATTCTGAGTTGCCTTAATTTTATTGATTCTTACCTTTTCTTTTGCAGGATTTTTCATTGTTGTAAATATCTCCTGTACCTGTTTGGAGTACTGACTGGGCAACGGTGGCTCTGCGACACCTTGGCAACAGTTTCTTTCGTAGTTTGTGGTTTGGGTGAGAAAGTTGAACACATCATTGCCCCTGGAAAACTCCCGTTTCATTCGCCGTCCCCTAATTGAAATTCGAGAAAATCGTGAGAGATTTCCACTGAAGCTCATATACTGCGCTTTCGTTTCATGGTGGCATAAACCGTGTGGATATCTCTTGATAAAGTACTTGCTGTCTGACAAGAGTTTAATTCACTAGGCTAAGACCCTTGTTTCGAAGTAATTAACTATGTTTATCTTGTAAATTATGGATTTCCTCCACGGTCTCTCTACAAATTTCCCCCTACATTCTCCGAGTTCTCGACTACAGTTTCCCATCTCCTCTGTGATTGTTATCATTATCGTGCCTCAAGTAGGACAATATGGCGGGAGGGTGTTGCTCCCTCACACCAAGCCTGACATGTGCTATCGCCTTTAGGGTGGAATTATCACCCATTACTGTAGCGTCTGCGTTTTCTACCACATATCAACAGCAAGCGATTCTACAGTCGAAGTCAGGTACCTCATATTGAGTTGACGGAAATTGACAAGACTGCTTATGATTATAACACGAACAAACAAGCGACGACCTGTCTGAATACCCTTCTACGAACATCATGAAAACCGGTCACACGTATGTTATCTGTGAGTTTACTGCCCTAGGTTTTTGGCCCAAGTACGTAATAAGATAAATAAAAATCTTTCAGGATTAATTTCCAATTCAGCGGTGATTTATTATGGAAACCTATCCGAGGCTAAGCAATTTTGGGGGTAATGTACAAATTATTGTTCAAACAATCTGATAACGGTGCAGATAATCTGATAACTGAACAAAATATAATACCGATTTAACCTTACCTATTGAACTGCAACCTGCCTCCATAATTGAGGTCGTAAATACACGCTACTGCGGTGGCACTCAAATCGAAGATAAGCTGATTCGAATCCTGGTGGTGGATGTCATTTTCACTGCTAGTAACTGCTGGAAAGAGAGTGGTGGCGTGTAGTTTATGGTGACCAGTCTTCGCACCAGTGAGCTTGATACAGTTCCGATCTTCTCTGCAGTGTCCCATGAAGTGAGAGCACATGACACTGTTGCTAGTGATACATCCATCAGACAAGGACGTTAAGGTCGGCGGCGCCCTTGGTGCTACTTGTCAGGAGCAGACTATGTGCCGGTACTGGGTTTCACCCTCTCATTTCTTTTCATCCATAATAACACAAACCCAACACTCTACCATCAAAAACCCTCGTCATTCTCATGCATACGATGCAGATACACATTAATACTTCATATCAGGTCGAAGGACAGCAACAGCAAACCGCCTGTACTAAGCCTTGGGATGAGCGGCAGTGCTGTATACATTTATCTGCTCGCCTTCTCTCATATACTGACTATGGTACTTTGAATTCACGCTAATCCACACTTAGAATAGCTAGCCTCACAACGTTCTTTAAACATGCATAGGTTCATAATCATGCCTGGAATGTTAACTTGAGAGAGGGCAAGTTACACTCTCACCTATGTTTAGTATACAGAAAATTATTAAAGATTTTATCAAAACCTTATGCACCTTCAGCGAGACTCTAGAAAGCTAATGGCCTGAGGAGACATTGATGGAGCCTGGTAGGGTGCTAAAGGCATGAGGTATTTTTATGGTTCCTAATTTGTAGAAATGGAATGTTGGAAGTTGAAAGCAATTGGTGGCGAGCCCATCCCTCAGTAAATCTTGCCGGACAGGCCCACAGCCATACAGGGTGGACAGAGCAGCCCCAAAGTCGAGACAGGTCTCCAGCAGAACATTGCTACAATACCTGCACTGGCGCCAGCAGAAGGTGGGCTGGGGGCTACAGACTGAAGTAACGCATCCACACAGTTGAGTCATAAACCAGGAATTGTATGCAGAGCTACGCATAATAAAAAATCACAGGTTTTTGTGTTCACTGATACTGCAAATAGGCCACCAGCCGCCTCAGTTGTATAAGAAACTATGGATTCTGAGAGACGTTTAGAGATAGAATCTTTATCACACCTCATAGCTAGGACTAACGTGTCCCAAGGCACAGGTGATTTGGATAAATATCTTTAAGACTGTATCTGTTCGCTTGTTGCCATGGTAAGCGATGCGACTTTGGAGAAAAACATCTCCCTGTGTGAAACCTTAAAGAAGCCTGTAATTGACTGTTTCTTTTTTTTTTCCCAGAGATGCATGTTTCTTAACTCTTTCGCTGTTTCGACATGAGTTTGTACTGTCGTGTAGAAGGGGAAATTTAGCGCCTCTAAAGATCTGTGATTGGCTCAAGATGGGGTGAAGGCGGTGCCGTTCATACACTTTTCGTAAAAAACAGATCTTTTTTTTTACCTAGTTAGGTGTGAGGCACTCGGGATCTGGACCTTCTGGAAGGCAGCTTCTCGTCGAAGCTCTGGAATGTGTGGTTGGTGCTTGGGACCTGTCCTGAGACTGACTTCACTTGCGAGTAGTTTAGACTGGGGAGCCTGTGGTGAAGTTCTTACTGTACAGACAGCATGACTTCAAAAGTCTCATACTCATCTGCGGAGGGCACACTTATTCGGCTTTGGTTTACCACTCTTGACGTTTGGCATCCTTGTGCGCTCTGCCATATAAGTGAGTCAAATTGGTCCTAGGTACGACCAGCGAACAGGTGTGTCACACACTGAAATCTACCGTGATTTCAGGGCTCTGGTAGAGAGTAAATTTCGATCCGTCTGCCTAGTCGCTAGTCCGTGAGATTTTGCATTTCTTTCGTGGCCGCGATAGATTCACAGGTGCCGCCTTACGCCTCGCCTCCGCTGCACACATCTCGCCAGCTGCAAGTTACTTCGCTGCACGAAGCAAACAGGGTAATGTACTGCCGCTCTGGCCATGTCAGGGTGTACAGATCTCAATCGCCACTTGCTCTAAAATTCACATATATAGACTTCTATAGATTATGAAGCAAAGTCTGCTCAGCGTCAGATCAATTCAGATTACGTTATCCACATTCTTATGGTCAGAGTACTTGACTCACTTCTGCCACCCAGGATCCTTGTCCATTGTTCCCTTAACCCGACTGTTACTTGTTTACTGCATTCAATCAATAACTGTAATTTATATCTGTTTTTATTTTAAAATATAAATGTTTGTAAATTTTACTACATTCTCAATAATTTTATATAGTCAGCACCAAACGTTATCTTTCATTGTGGCGTCCCATGCCAGGATAACTTTCAGACTTTCATATCTTTATGAGACACAGCTGGGTTATTGGCGTCGGCTTTTCAAATTCCTGGTGTCACTAGCTTGACAGCTTGATCTGTCGTGTGATGTCCGTCCGGTTTGACGCCACTAAGATCTTTGCTCGTCGTTGTTGATGGGGAACGGGGCGCGTTGTGGCGTGGCGAGATGGGGAGGGGAAACGGAGCGAGGAGAACGGTGTGAGTGGTCCGCTGGGCGAGTAAGGCGGGTAATTGCGTAAGCGTCTTGGCCACGGAGTCCAGCGAATGGTGGCTGGGAGCGTATTTGTGGGCCAATTTGAATCCGTGGCTGACTTCGAGTGTCGATTTCGTGCGTAGCCTGACCATCCAGCTCTTGGATGTGGCACATAGGTGAGAGAGTCAAAGTTAGTTTCGCTGTGCTGAATTCTGGGCCCTCTTTGGAACCGGCAAGCTTCAGCTTCGGTTCATGAACTTCAGTTTTGTATTTTGAGGTCTTAACTGCTACTTTCTTATTGATAGCTCTAGGTATGTTCTCATGATTGCAGTTTCTTAGCTGATCTGTTTCACTACCAGTGGGTTCCTTGAATTTACGCTGATGTTTGCTTTTCCCGAGGTGATACTGGCCTTGGTTATTGTTTACAGGATGTCTTAAATTTTATGAGACGGTGGAGTTTCGTCAGATGGAGCGATAATATGTTTGTTCTATTCTGTGGCCGGCCACCCCTGCACCCACACCCTCCCCGTCGCCACCCCGGCGTCACGCAGTACCTACATTGTCCGGTTTTTAGCCTACCTCCCTGACAATTGTCTTCGAACATCAGATAAGTACCCTTCTGTTGTGATACGGGCGGGTGAAGGATTCTGAGATACTTTTGGGTACTGCAGACGTCATCACTCTGTTATCTTAACTTAGGAGGTACCTGTGCCTCAAAATTTGCAATTGCTGAAGCTATGTAATTGGGTTTGGAAGCTTGGTTTACTTTCGGGCTTTTCGCCGTCGAAGTAGAGGCTGTATCATGCAGTGACACGGGTATACCGTTTGGTTAGTTATTGTGGCTTTGACGTAATTAACTTGCTGCATTATAATGTCTTTTGCAGTTATGTATCCAACGAAAAGAGCCTTCGAAGGCCGGTCCTCTCGTTGTAAACTGTCTTGGCCTTCATGTTTGGTGTGGTCTTGTGCTACTTGCCTATAAACCTTCTCGTGAGGCACTTGTGCGGAGGCAATTCAAACTCTTGGTTACTTTACTGATGCTGTCACCATTCGAGGCCTATCTGTTCTCTATTTGGTAACCTTATTTAACTGAAGCTGTTATCATTGAAGGCCTGCCTATTTTCTATTTGGTAGTTTCACTTGACTGAAGCTCTGACCGTTGGAGGCGGCCTGTCGTCTATTTGGTAACATTGTCTAACTGAATCTGTTATCGTTGGAGGCCTGCCTGTTTTCTATCTGGTAATTTCACGTGAGTGTAGCTGTTAGCACTGGTGGCCTGCCGGTTCTCTATTTGGTAATCGTACTTAACTGAAGCTGTTATGAACGAAGGCCTACCCGTTCCCTTTTAGTTAAATTAAAAGCTGTTCCATAATTTGGGTTGGTTAAGCTCTTATTAATCAAGGCCTACCTGTTTTATTGTCCTAGTATTGAGATCTGATATATTACTCAATCTACGTTGTAATTAACTGAAATTGTGACTGCCAAAGGCTTAACTGTGTCAAAGGTATTTATTTCGATAAAGTAGTAACAGGAAAAGACACAAGATGGTACGTGGCCCCTAACCTTTCGCCTTACATCCCTTTATCCATAAATGTCCATAAATGTCGGTTTCTACTGGTATTACAGAGCGTGATTGCGTTCCGTGAGCAGAAGAGGTTTCAGAATTCTCTACCTTTTCTCTCCTGTGATTATTTCTTTAGCGCATAATTATTCATTACTGTCTGTCGAGCACTGTACTAATCCTAATTGTTGATACGGATCCAAACGACTGCCGCGGTATCGGGCACCTAAAGAAGAAGCACTTTTATGAACTTAGGATTCGGGAGCTTAGCATCGAGTGTTCCATATGTGGCGTCCAAGTTGAGCGTGGTGTTAGATCCAGCTTGGCGGTAAGGCGAGCACCATCACGGAGGTAGGTGTTCCTCTCGATAACATTTCCGCGGTGTTGGATTAGGTCGAGCGGAAGCTGTTCTTTCTGAAGGACAGTCAACCTACTGTTAGGAAAATATGGAGCTTTCAGGCTCACCAAGAACATTTGGGGAATTGTTTGAGGGATCTTACCTCCTTGCAAAGTAGCCAGCATAAAATTACCAGGCTAGGGTAGTTGAGTGATCGAGCGAGACATTTACAGGTACAAGCAGCGTCCTTAAGGTAGGAAAATCAGGAAGCGGGAGCAAGTCCAGCAGCTCAATTTGTTGATCTGGTGTAATTTATTGCCGGCCGAAGTGGCTGTGCGGTTAAAGGCGCTGCAGTCTGAAACCGCAAGACCGCTACGGTCGCAGGTTCGAATCCTGCCTCGGGCATGGATGTTTGTGATGTCCTTAGGTTAGTTAGGTCTAACTAGTTCTAAGTTCTAGGGGACTAATGACCTCAGCAGTTGAGTCCCATAGTGCTCAGAGCCATTTGTAATTTATTCAGAAAACAGGATTAGTTCTCGACTTTTCACGCGGCATTCTCTCTTTGAGAATTTTGTGTAGTGACAGGCCTCTTACCTTTGACTCTAGCCGCTAGGCAGTTTTGGGGATTCGGTAAATTGTTGTGACCCGTCTCGAGCTGGGGCAGGCAGGGCAGTTACTGAGTTTATTAGGGGAATTATCAGGTTTTCTCTAATAAGTTAGGAGTCACTAACGCTATACTGTACCACATACACTTGGCTGACGATATTCCGGTGAGACAGTCTCCTTATCGCTTCTCACCATCCGAAATGAAAATCTTGAGACAGAAATTGGCGTCACAGATTTTTCTCGGTCCTAAAGCTCAGGGCCAGGATCACAAACCGATGGTGTATTACTTAATAAAAAGATTTTCTTAGCCGGCCGGTGTGGCTGAGAGGCTCTAGGCGCTACAGTCTGAAACCGCGCCACCGCTACGGTCGCAGGTTCGAATCCCGCCTCGTGCATGGATGTGTGCGATGTCCTTAGGTTAGTTAGGTTTAAGTAGTTCTAAGTTATAGGGGACTGATGACCTCAGACGTTAAGTCCCATAGAGCTCAGAACCATTTGATTATCTTAGAATCTCTCCTCTAGCCGAACTTCACAACTGTTTTACCTGATTTTCGGGGGCTAAATGGTCCACCGTGCCCGATCTCAATCAAGCTTATTATGAGATTCCTCTTACAGGGTAGTACAAACACGTCACCGCGTTCTGCATTGATTAGAACCTTTCAAGTCAATTGGGTGCCGTCCGGCTTGTTCACTTGGGCGGCGGTTTCGTTTGTTAGATCATACCCTGGGCGTCTTGAAGTTTTCTTGTGTCTTTGATTATCTTGATGGTGTTGTCATTTACAGTCAGTCGTTTGAGGATCATATTTCCAATATTCGGGAGGTCCTCTCCAAGTTTGGCGATGCGGTATTGGCCGTTAAGCCATCCAATATTACACTTGCTGAGATACGGGTGTCCCTTCTCCGCCATTTAATTTTCTGGGACGGCTTAGGATTGACCGGGAACGAGCTAAGGTGTTGAATAAATTTCATCAGTCTTGAAATAGGAAGGAGATAGCCAGATTTATTGGGATGGCGAATTATTTTCACTGACTTGTCCCTGACTTTGCCCACATGGCCTCTCCCCTGAATAAACTATGTAGGAAGGAGAAGAAATTTGTCTGAGGCGAGAGCCAACAGGCGGCTTTTGAAGCTATCAAGGCCGCTATCACTAACCCGCCAGTCTTAACTGTCCCGGGTTTTGACGAAGATTATACCGTTCAAATAGATACCTCCAATGACGGTGTTGCTGCAGTGTTGTTGCAGGAGGATCAAGGTATAATACGCCCATTAGCTTTCGCGTGTAGAAGAATGTCTGGTCTATAGATCAACTACTCCGTTCACGGATGCGAGGAGTTGCCTATGCTTTTCACCTTAGAGAAGTTTCAGCCCTATCTTTAAGGTTCGAACTCGAGACGGAGAATCAGGCCCTAATCTGGGTGTTGGCTCGATCCAGGTAAATTCGTAGGATTGCCAGGTGGACCGTCTGCATCTCCAAGTTTCATGTGAAGGTGCGACACACAAAAGGCTCTTACAACCAATTTGCCGACACCCTCAGTCGCATATTTCAGGAGGAGGGGCAGTCGAGAATAAGGGTGTTAGTGAGTCTCGCCCGGTTGAGTGTACCTTTTTAGCTGAAGTTCCTCAGCTGTTTGGGGACCTTAAAACCAAACAGGATCATGATGCGTTGAGTGGACAGCTAAGAAAGGAACTCTTTTCTGGTAGTGAGGTTAGCGACTACTACATCAGAAATTTCATACTATGTAAACGTTTTAAGGAAGCTGGGGACTTTAAAATTTGTCTGTCTCAGGGAAATTATTTTCATAATTCTCTAGTCAGAAGAAATCTGAGCCTATATAAAACCTCTGAAAAGTTTAAGGCTCACGTTGTATACGCATATCAGGCGATTAGTGGTGAGTGGGAAGCCTGTAAGAAGGCGAAACCCAGTTATAATCCTCCGAGGGAGTTGTTACAATCAGAGGCAGGGCTTGAAGCAATTGTAAACGGTAAGGCTTCTGCTTTAGCCTTTTCCGTAAATTTTCCAAACCGTCGGCTGTGGTACGTTTAGCTCCCTGCTTGCTTTATTCGTCGACTTCCGCGGGCTACGCGTGAAACTTGCCCGCACGCGTTCAACCGTTTCTTCGCTCACTGCAGGCCGACCCGTTGATTTCCTCTTTCAGGGGCATCCAGAAGCTTTAAACTGCGCATACCATCGCCGAATGGAGTTAGCAGTTGGTGGATCTTTGTTGAACTTCGTCCTGAAGTGTCGTTGCACTGTTATGACTGACTGATGTGAGTGCATTTCAAGCACGACATACGCTTTCTCGGCTCCTGTCGCCATTTTGTCTCACTGCGCTCTCGAGCGCTCTGGCGGCAGAAACCTGAAGTGCGGCTTCAGCCGAACAAGACTTTATGAGTTTTTCTACGTATCTGTTGTATGTCGTGACCATATGTCAATGAATGGAACTACAGTGAATTTATGGAATCGCTTCAATCATTTGTAATAGCCCTGTACTTAAGATCTGCATAATACAAAACGTTTTACATTCAGTTGTATTGCTATTTGCCCAAGAGTGGCGATATACATAGAAACAGCACTTCCGTAAGAACTTTTGAGCAATTCAGAAAGAAGATTACAGTCTAACGCACAGTCAATGGCGCGGAATGAGACACTGATCCTGAAAAGACGGGGAAGTAAATTGTCCGTACAATTTTCATCGCGGTATTTGCCTGCAGTGATTTAGGGAAATCGCAGAAAATTTAAATCTGGGTGGTTCGACGACAATGTGAAACGTCGTCCTCCCGCATGCGAGTGCAGTGTGCTAACCGCCGTTCCATCTCCCTTGGTTTTCAGCAACTCAGATACGTCTCAAATGCTGACGGCATATACGGCAGCAGGGACGGTGTCATCGTAAATTATTGCTCTCACCACACTAGCTCTCTGTTTTCAGGATGTCCGGTAGTACAGCCCACAAATAAGCACATTAGTACTCCACAAGTTGAACCCATATGGCCCATTTTTAACAATCAGTGTTGTAACTCAAACCTCAGTTCGTTACTTCCGGCGCAGTTGTGTTATTTCCGAGTAACCCCGCCCTCGTCTCCTTCTTCGTGCGCTTTGCGTAGCTTCTGCCATTACCGAAAAATAGCTTTTGTAACCAGGCTGCTAGGTTAATGAATCATATTCAGTGTCTGTGGGTATATTACAGGACGGAAACCAGGTTCATAATCTTAAGCCTTTCTTACACCTCGACACTATGTTGCACGCACATGCAACTGCGCAAACGGCCACTGGGCATGTGCGGCGTGCGTTTGCGCAACTCGATGGTGCAACTAAACGCTGTCTACGCACACAAACTAAAAGTATCTAACCAAAATTGTATCCTTCTTTGTGAAAGTATCATTGATAAGATTGTTCTAAATTCATTATTCAGCAAACCTGCATCTGGCTGCGTCTGTGAACTTGTTTCTTGCACTCCTCCATTTTGCCAGAAATGCAACATGTATTTGACTCAGCAATCAAGTTTAAGAGAATAATGCCGTTTGTGCAATGGAATTAAGATGGTACTGGAAAATTAACTTTTGGCCCTGATGTTTACTTGGTTCTTTCATTGGTGGGTAACTTTACTTTACTACTCATTTTCATATTCAATACAAACAAAGGATGTGGATTATGATTCAGTCTGTTAGATTTAAACACAATGTTGATCTCAATATATATATATATATATATATATATATATATATATATATATATATATATATATTGCTAAAATTTTTAGTCATACACCAAACCTACAATTCCCAACATTTTTGTAGCACTAATCACTCTTACAAAAAATTTTACCAAACGCTTACTGTGTCAAACCTTGGACATACAAATCCTGATTCTGAACATTATCTAACGAAACCAATTTGAAACCGTTGTATATCTTATCTCACTTAGGTGCTTAAGTTTGGTCAGGGGCAGCAAGCGCGACCTACCTTAAAGGTGTCACCACACGTCTGCTTCCTCCAGGCAACTAGCTGCGACTCCCCGGTTTTTTACTACGCGCGCCCGGTTCTCTTAACCGTCAAAGAACCTCCTACTCAAAGATATTATACTCGTTCCACCTTGCGGTTGGCAACTACCGACTTTATTTTCTGGAGCTACCCTGATCAGGCCTTAGCACATACCTTTCAAAACTAGTTACACATTTTAGGCTTGTTCCAACTTTGCCGACACTTGTTGCATTAGTTTTGTGTCATGTTAATACGAATGTTAATGTTAATGAACCTATATGTTGACTGAACGTAAACTAACTGAACTATGAAGTAGGAAACAGAGGATATGGTTCACTTTTTCGATACCTATGATTTTCTTAGGTGTTTGTGAGATTTCAATAATGCTGATTACAAAAACAACCAGTGACGTGTTATTGCATTTGAGACGGTCATACGCAGTCTGAATATACACTGAGGTAAAAGAAGTCAGTGGACAGCGATACCCACATATATAGACTGCGGTAGTATTATGTACACAAGGCATAAAAAAGTAGTTCATTATCAGGTGATTTGCATGAAAAGGTGTCCGATGTGATTATAGCCGTGATATGGGAATTGACAGACTTTAAGGCGGAATGATAGTTGTAGCTAGATGCATAGGACACTCCATTTCGCAGATCGTCAGGGAATTCAATATCAGAGATCCAGAATGTCAAGAGTTTTCCAAGAATGCGAAATTTCAGTCATTATCTGTCACCACGGACAAGCAGTTTCCGACGACGTTCACTTAACGACCGAGAGTAACAGCATTTCGCAGAGTTGTCAGTGCGAACAGACAAGCAACATTACGTGATATAACCCCAGAAATTAATGTGCGGTTTAAGATAGACATATCCCTTAGGACAGTGCGGCGAAATTCGGCATTAATGGATTACGACAGCAGATGACCGACGCGAGTGGCTTTGCTTACAGCAAAACATCGCCTGCAGCGCGCTCTCTTGAGGTCGTGACCATATTGACTGGACCTGTGATTACTGGAAAACCGTGGCCTCGTCAGATGAGTCACGGTTTCTGATGGTAGGTTCCTAGCGTGACCCGACGAAGCCGTGGATTCAAGGCACTGTGCAAACTGGTGGGGGCTCGATAAATGTGTGGACTGTGCTTACGTGGAACGGACTTGGTCGTCCGGTCCAACTGAACCGATCATTTCTGGAAATGAATGTGTTTGGCTATCTGCAGCCATTCATGGGTTTCATAAACCCAAAAAACAATGGCATTTTGACGGGTGACAAAGCACCATGCGACCGGGTTACAATTATTGGCGATTGGCTTGAAGAACATTCTGGACAATCCGAGCGAATGATTTGACTATTCAGATCGCCCGACATGAGACATAATGATAGGTCAGTTCGTGCACCGGAACTATTCGCAACTACAGAGGCAGCATGACACAGTACTCCTACAGGGGACTTTCAGCGACTTGCGGAGTCCATGGCACGTCAAATTGCTGCACTATTCCTTGCAAAAGGAGGTCCGACACGACATAAGAAGGTGTCTCGTAACTTTTGTCGCCTCGTTGTAGATGGGTTGACAATATCTGCACTGAAGGGCAACATTCGTTAAACTAGTACACTTTCCAATGAATTAAGAAAAATACTAGTAAGCAAAACACCTTGCTATGGAACACCCAACACTTACAAGTCTAAAAATCCCAAGGTTCGAGTTGCCCGCTTCTTTCTTCAAGAAACACTGCTGACAAGAGGAAAAGATACAAAACTCTTGAAATTTGAATTCCTTAATCATTATTCATTTATTTAAAACGTTACAGCGACGGTTCCCATTCACAAATTGTAGTACATATCTTTAAATTTTGAAATGTTGACACGGTACAGTTCCATATTCAAGAAACTACACTAATTTTCAAAAAGTAAAGGACATCTTAAACGACTACATAAGATGGCAAGAACTATGCCCCTTACATGAAGTCACTAAAGATCACCTAACTCATGTTGAGCGAACAGTAGGGCTGAACAAAAATGACTGACAAGCCACAATGCATCTTGTAGGGGGTATAGTATGGACGTATTGGAATAGTTAATGTCGGGTGATGGTTTTAAAGTAATTCACGTTCCATGAAAATTTTGTGGAAACGCGTCGATTTACTGGAGGCTAGTTTATCCCAGAAAAGTATTAGAGTTGACCACAGCACGTGGCTGGGGAGTGGTGAAGGGTAGCAACAATAGCCAGCTTAGGGTGGCTCAAAGTCTTGAGAAAGCGTTAACGGGGCGCGGCCTCCAGCTGCCTTAAGATGAGTGACAGTGAGGGGGGCGTGGTTGATCCCATGCTGGTGTACCAGGAAGCAGACGGAGAACTTGTACGCCTGTTGATAAATGTCCATCGTCCCATTTCCAGTGAAACATGCGAGTAAGCCACGCAAAGCTAAGGTGAAACGGTCAACAGAGGCCAAAATATGCGTGTTTGTGACTATAGCAACTTGACGCCGAATTCACAGTCCGCAGAGTCTGAAGTAAGTCAGGTGAAGAGCGACACAATGAAATACGCCAACCTCCAATGGGAACATAGGACCAAGGAATTTGAAGTACTCTCCTGGGAGGCAGAATTCCGGAAAAATTGGTGATTTGTGCAGGCGCTAACCTTGATGGGTGGCCTGGGAGGAGCTAAATAGCAGAAGTTGAGAGGAAGAGAAATTTTGTGGGAATTTGTTCACTTCCCAGAGCAGGCATTGGTCAGTGCTGGGAAGTGACGCATAACTAATGCGACTTGCGCTGCAATTGGCGTAAGTGATTTTGCTGGAGGGGAAACCGAGGCGAAGAGCAGAGTGGGAGAAGTCTCCGTAGTGGTCTTCCATTTCCAGCTTGCCTAGAGTGCGGACGTCGCGTTCTTTACTCAGCTTGCCTGAGAGAGAGTGAGCATCTCTACAGTTTAGGACTTAGAAAACGGAACGATTGAGCTTCGAGTTTTCGTTCGGCTGTGTACTGAGCAAGATAGCTAGAAGTGAACAGACGAGCGCAGCCTTGCAGCACCAAGAGGTCGGCCGACGTTCACAGAACAACGCCGCGCCGCCAAGCTGAATTCGGTGATATTGCGCCCGCTCCGGCCACTGATTAATTTGTTGGATCACGTCGGCAAAGTTTCCACAAGGGTTTTATGGGCCGTGCATTGGAGAGTTCTTCTCGCACTTCGCATTACGCCTGGGTCAGTCGATACGCATTACTTTTGATTGATCGCGCTTTACTCCACGAAAACGCAATTTATTACCACTGCCTGTTAGGAGAGTCATGTAATGTGATGATTGAAGGTCGTGAGTTAAAATAAATCTGTGCTAATCGACTGCATCTGCTTTCAATCAAGTAATTGAAATCCCAAATCACTTTCTCAAGTAATTTTATGTTCAACATTTGTATCTGGTGTTCAATAGCTGAATATAACATCAATGTGCACCCCTTTTTAATTAAAATTCAATTCTGAATAAATTAATATCAACACTGCCACCGCAGTTCAATCAGGAGCCATAGGGCCTTATTACTCTCCTTGCGTCATCCGACATTGCGGCACTTTTGCACTCTCTGTTTATCTGTTAGTCGATTACCTGGGCTGAACACACCAAAACCAGATAAGTGACGGGTGGGGTGTTACAACTAAAAACTGGACTTTCATATTCACGGGACCTGTACATTAGTACGTCGTACTGAAATGAATAGCGTGTCAGTCACCTAGGTTTCGCATGTGGCCTGTTGCCTAGTAGGCACATGATCTGCCATGGGTCCTATTTACTTGTTCCACGCATGATAGCATCGACGCGTATAAGGCGCGAATGGCGTCCTATGATATAGCCGTTCATACTGCATTCATCTGGTTCCAAAGTTCATCTGTAATGGTTCTCTTTGGGTCACAGCGCTAGAGCCGTCATTTCACCATGCTGTTGTTGCTGTTGTCTTCAGTTCTGTGACTGGTTTGATGCAGCTCTCCGTGCTACTCCATCCTGTGCAAGCTTCTTCATCTCCCAGTACTTACTGCAACCTACATCCTTCTGAATCTACTTAGTGTATACATCTCTTGGTCTCCCTCTACGATTTTTACCCTCCACGCTGCCCTCCAATGCTAAATTTGTGATCCCTTGATGCCTCAGAACATGTCCTACCATGTCTTGTCATGTTGTGCCACAAACTCCTCTTCTCCCGAATTCTATTCAATACCTCCTCATTAGTTATGTGATCTACCCATCTAATCTTCAGCATTCTTCTGTAGCACCACATTTCGATAGCTTCTATTCTCTTCTTGTCCAAATTATTTATCGTCCATGTTTCACCTCCATACATGGCTACACTCCATACAAATACTTTCAGAAACGACTTTCTGACACTTAAATCTATACTCGATGTTAACAAATTTCTCTTCTTCAGAAACGCTTTCCTTGCCATTGCTAGTCTACATTTTATATCCTCTCTACTTCGACCATCATCAGTTATTTTGCTCCCCAAATAGCAAAACTCGTTTATTACTTTAAGTGTCTCATTTCATAATCGAATTCCCTCAGCATCACCCGACTTAATTTGACTACATTCCATTATCCTCGTTTTGCTTTTGTTGATGTTCATCTTATATCCTCCTTTCAAGACACTATTCATTCCGTTCAACTGCTCTTCCAAGTCCTTTGCAGTCTCTGACAGAATTACAATGTCATCGGCGAACCTCAACGTTTCTATTTCTTCTCCATGGACTTTAATACCTATTCCGAATTTTTCCTTTGTTTCCTTTACTGCTTGCTCAGTATACAGATTGAATAACATCGGGGACAGGCTACAACCCTGTCTCACTCCCTTCCCAACTGCTGCTTCCCTTTCATGCCCCTCGACTCTTATAACTGCCATCTGGTTTCTGTACAAATTGCAAATAGCCTTTCGCTCCCTGTATTTTACCTCTTCCACCTTTAGAATTTGAAAGAGAGTATTCCAGTCAACATTATCAAAAGCTTTCTCTAAGTCTACAAATGCTAGAAATGTAGGTTTGCCTTTCCTTAATCTATTTTCTAAGATAAGTCGTAGGGTCAGTATTGCCTCACGTGTTCCCACATTTCTACGGAATCCAAACTGATCTTCGCCGCGGTCGGCTTCCACCAGTTTTTCCATTCGTGTGTAAAGAATTCGCGTTAGTATTTTGCAGCTGTGACTTATTAAACTGATAGTTCGGTAATTTTCACATCTGTCAACACCTGCTTTCTTTGGGATTGGAATTATTATATTCTTCTTGAAATCCCACACATATTGGATGGGCAGCAAGTCCGGTGATCTGACGGGCCAGGGCAAAAGGCTGAGATCCTGTGATACCATGAAGGCATGTGTTCGTGCACCAACTTGCAGTCGTGCATTGTTTTGCTGAAAAATGGCAGCTGGTGTGTTGTGCAGAAAGACTATGGCTACGGGTCGCAGGATGTCATTTACGTAGATCACACTTTTCTTTGGACACCCACGTACTGTGATTCGTGATTGTACCCAACAGCACCCCATACCATAAAGAGTTGGCCCAGAATGCCTTGTGTGAATGCAGCCACCATTTTCAAGCAAACGGAATCTGGATTTATTTCTAAAACACTATTTGATGCCATTCCAGTCCTCAATGACAATTTTTCGTACACCGTTATCGTCTAACAGGTTTCTGTATATTCGTCAAAGGAAGGCGAAGAAGCAGCGACGGACTGACACCCCTGATAGTGTATGATGTGTCACACTGTTCCACTGTTGCGCCAAAGCTGACGAGGACACAGATCTGTCGTGCAATGCCATTTTGTAAAGGGTGTCGATTTTTCGGGAGGGCGGTCTGGGTGGTACGACCTGCTTCTTCTTGTCGTGTTCTACGGCCTTCCGTGAACCATTCTGAACACAACCGTTGCACTACCGAATCATTTCGTTCTACACGAGCAGAAATTTCCCGGATTGATGCTTCACATTCTATTCCAATAATGCGCCCCCTTTCAAACTCACTGATTCGACGGTATGGTTCGAGCATTCGTCTGTGAAGCATCCTGCATGCCTGCTCAAATCACACTGATCCACTACCTTTGCTTTATAGCGACAACGAGAGCCGCAGGCACATTTTACCGGTAGGTGGTGTCAGGCCCGGATCTAGGGGTAGGGAAAACCAGTGTATCTCCCCAGAGGAGCAATTTCAAGGGCACCAAATTCATATTCTTGGACAAAATCTCCTTGTTTCACTGAGCCCCTAGCGTCCAGCACACGTTGCATATCGATTCTTCGTATGATTTTGAAACGCATCCCTGATTGTTTTTAAACGTTTTTGGATACATTCTAAGTTTATATATGAACGAATCGTATCTTTTTGAATGTGTACATGGTGTACATAACGTCTCTTCCAGGGAAATCCCCATCGCGTCTAGAAATAAATACTTTCCCTCAGAAAAAAGAGGATGGGGCTATCCGAGCTGGGCCAAATAAACCTGAACGGGTGAATGCCAATCGCTGTTTGTTTATGTATTTGGCTGGGTGTGCGAATGATATGCGATGCTATAATTACTAGCGACATCCATAGACTCAGTCTACCAGAGTGGAAATAAACGACTAACAGGAATACCAGGTAAGAAAGAGCACATATCTTCTCGTTGTATCAAAGAAAATGATATTCTGGTAGAAAATTTTTGCCAGGTTACCCCACTACTCAAGGCCAGTTGTATTGTCCCCTGTTAACTGCTGATTAATTGTAATCTCGGAATAGTGCGGAAAACGCGTTGTACGAACACGTAGTAACGCCTAACCGGAGAATATAAGCGAGAAAACGAAACCGGTGATTCTGGCAGGCTTAGTCAAGTTAACTGGAGAATAAGGCCTGGCAATGGCATGAGCAGTTGCAGAATTAGTGATGACAAGATCGTTTGTAAGAATGAGAGGGAGAAGGAACGGGGACATCACACAAATTTTATTTAATAATATGATTACAAATTTATATAAGACTTCCGTAGTGCCAATACTTTTCTATCTCATGCGTAAAAAGTGCAGCATATGAATAAAATGGGAAACTATTTCGTAACATAAAACTTTTGCACTGTAGTAGGCCTTCAAGGCATTTGACATTGGAACTTCGTCAACGAAATTCTATCGTGTTATAAAGGTGAGTAAGGCAGATAAAAATGTCCATTTGTGTCAAAAAAGTCTCTTATTTGACCTGTGTTACAGTTGCTGCAATATTAGAAAGGCCAAAAATAGATGTAATCTAATCGAGAAACCACACAAATCTTGGGTGCAATTAGTATTAACGGCTTCTTCGCTATTAGACAACGAAATTTTCATTTTTCATGTGGAATACATGTGACGAACTTCAATGACATGATGAGTTCTTTCGGAGAAAGGAAAGCACCTCGTGTATGCCTGTGGCAAGAATAGAGAGAGAAAAACGCTGGGACCTAACGATTCTAGAAACGTGTACTATATAGCTTGTCTTTTGTCTTTAATGCTTCTATGTTTCATATACTTAATTTTATGCCACATAAAAGGGAAAGTTATTAGCTAATATACAATAAAGAGTGCAAATGTTCTGAAGAGTGACAAATAATGCCACGCAGTATTAATTGTGAGGTTTTTTTAAGGGAGGCAGAATGTCAAACCGGCCGACTGTTCTGAATATAATTTTAATAGATTCCACCACAAAACATACACGTTTGTATTCCACAGAGCGAAATGCAGTGACGTGCGACAGAAGAATGCTGTGTGAAGAGTCGTGGAATTGCACTTTGGCATACTTAGGACCAAATAACATGTCTTACATTTCCTCGAACATATATTTCTTATATATCGAACTCATCTGAAAGATGTCGGCTACAGAATAAGCATATGTTTGAACAAATGAGATTTTTAAAATTTTTGATATCTCTGCTCAGACGCCTAGGGGAAGGGAGGGGGACGCCATTATCAAGTTTTTGCCCCGAATAGGAAATATTGTAGATCCGGGGCTAGGTGGCGTTGTGCACCGATATGGATGTTGACACTGAACCCGCTGGCCAACATTGTTCATATGCTAATCATTTATGCCGGACATACTAATGTACACGTCCTGTGAATATTAACGTCCTTTTCTAGTCGTTCAAGATGTTCTGCTTTTTTTGTACACAAGTGTATTTTACAAACAATTATTTTCTTAACGCAGCATGCTTCGATGATTACTGATGTCGGATGGCAGCTTTGCATTCACATATCTGTATACTGCGATCTGTTAGCTGTGATTGTGCGTATTTCTGGGGATCTGTTTTCTCTGTGAATTGTAAATGTAGCTCTGACAATTTCATTAACTAGGCGTGTATGTCGGTCTAGTGTTAATGCCTTTTCATAGAGGCGTAATTTGGAAACCAGAATTCCAAACCCATTTTTCACAACACAGCGAGCTATATTTTTTCTGTGAAACACAGTGGACCAAGCTTTTCATTTTTCACGACATATCGAGCTATATTCTTTCTGTGAAACACAGTATACAGAGCTTTAAAAAGGGCTTAATTAAATACGGCGTTAGCGCAAATGCGTCATCATCAATTAAAACTGCATATTATAGCAGGCTGAGAGTTCTGGACTATACTGGTCGCAGTGTAATTAGTAATTTTAATTCTGGCGACAATGATTCACGCATTACAATCTGTTCCTTCCTTATTGCATTATTAACTCTTTTTAGATTTAGAAGAAACATGAACTGCTCTGGTGACATTCTAGGATGAATACAATAACTTCTAGTTTCATCCACTGCAAGTACTTTCAGCAAGGTCGCTAAGCAACCGACCTAACGTCTCTTCTTTCTCCAGTCGAGAACACAAATACGTTTCTTATTTCTTTCGTTATGTAATGCTCTCAGGCAAACTAGCATTAAGGCGGGCACAGCTCGTGCAGCTGCAGAAACTTTCATTTCAGAAACGACTCCAGCAACGACGAAGCTGAAGTGTATATTGGTGTCCCCATTTCTAAGGTCGTATATGAAGCCTCAAGCCGTAGGGAGTTCGTTGGGAAATGGTAAGGTACTGTGACAACAAAACTATGTATGCTTGAACAGCAGTTTTTTCGGAAAAACTAAACCCTTTGGAAGGAGGAAAATACAATTACCTACAATCCATGGAATACATGAGGGTAAACCGACAATTTAAATAAAAAAGAAGGAAAACAATACAAAGTTCGACCCACGTTGCCAGGCCAAAATAAAATTAACAAAACAATTCCAAGTTTTAAGCAGTTTCAACCTAATTATTAATTGCCACACGGCGTTGCTCGTAATTGACAATTACAGATCAAGAACTGATCAAGCACTTGACTATACTTCACAACTGCACAAATGACTGAGAGCTCAATGATAAATGTCTACCACAGCAAAGCCATACTAAGTTAAAGTATTAAATAGCTCTATAAAAGTTATTAACAGACTATCACAGGTCAAATACCAGCAAATGATCAAGCAAATCACTATACTCAGCAAGTGCTCACACGGTTTAAGGCCCAATGATGAAAGTCTTCTACGGTAAGCTAGTTCAAGTAAAATAATGTTATGTACAAATTTTGTTCAGGATCACAATACGTCGGCCATAAACATCAGTTTAGGACAACACTGACCTGTCTTAAGTGTACACAATTCCACTTCAAGGAACTTCTACAGCATTTAAGGCAGATGCAGTATAACTGAATTAACGGCCGGTGGCAGTGCTAACAGACTTTACAATTGGTGAAGGTGTTTCAGAATTTACATGAAAAATTGGTTAAATTACAATACATCCATGAGTAATTATTTGGAAGGTTGCTAAACTTACGTCTGAACGTGTCTCCATGTACTGGCATGTTATCAGCCTTATAAAAACAGTGTGTTTTATTGCGCAGTGGTCGACCAAAACATCAAATTAGATTTACACTAAAGTCGACCTCTACATAATGTTGCTTAGAATTACGTAAGCGGGTTTTAAAGAGAATCAGTTGCAATAAGTCATATACAACTGAAATATAAAACGCTGAAGCAGGGCAAACGCTTAATTTCAGAGGTTTTAGGAAAGCAAACAGAGGCAATAGCCGACAAAATGTCAGTCGGAATCAACTAAGCCCGATGGGCTGAGACAACAGACGAGCAAATCACAAGATAACTATTTCACTGGCGGGTAGTTCGGAGAACAGCAAATGATAGGTAACGCGGATTTACTACATTCAGTTGCCCAGCTGTCTTAACAAAACAGATACTTTTTAACAAATGTTTGACGAATTTACAAAATGATGTGGTGAACGCCACAAAACCAACCAAAGCATACAGTGAGATCCCTTTCAGCGTTTCACTCTGGATGCGAAGTATAAGGCATCAAATAATGGCTAAGTGTGGGATTCTGCTCATTTGTGTAATATATCGTGCCTAGGAAGCTGTTCTCGGATAGCTAGACAACATAAAAGCAAATCGTATTAATGGAGTTTATTACAGTAATTGAAATGACAATACTTAACTTTCGTATGTACAATGTGGTGTCGGAAGCAGTTGGCGACATGCAGATAATAATGCCCTGCGTTACATAAAATTTCCATGCTAGCAGTTAATGTAAGGCACAAGTCTCAACTAAACAGTTAGGATGACGGCTCCTCTTATTGTGCGTATTCTAGTGCGGCCGAGGCTGGCAGGAATGGCGCTTATATTCTCTTCGGATGGAGGCCGTCGTCTCATACACTTCTCTGCGGTTACGTTCCATTACGACGTGCCCTCCATTGATGTTACGCCGGAACACTAAGCTATCCTGTAACACGCATATATAAGAAAATTTAAAGTTTTCTAATAATACGTAAAAACCAAGTAACTGAACTAGTTTGGCAAGCACTGAAAGGGTTAAACACTGTTCTAAGGAAATACAAAACACTAATGAACAAAACAAGTTTGGCAAGTAATGAAAGGTGAAACAGTATGATAATAAAATACGTACACATGTGAACATAATAAGGCTAGTAAGCAATGAGTACAAGTAGGTTACAGTTAACGTTAACAGTAAGTGCATTAAACGCTGCTCTAATAAGTTAAAGAGGCTACCAATCACTGAGTAAATAATACGCCGCACGTAACTTACAGAAAGACTTGACAAAGAGCACGGGGTTGTCTACACAAACTACCCAGATATGCTACACAACAACGCGGCGTGTATAAAATCGAAGTACAGTCCAAGTCCGCCGCAAATATCGAATATATGACCGGAAAATTGCCTAAACATAGCCCGGCAGAAAAATACAATCGACCGCGTTCGGCTCGTAACAGAAAATTGAAGGCACGGCCACAAATACCAGTTAATCACAAAACGAACAAGGATATCAGTGGCTCATAAATCAGTCAATAACAAGAGTATTGACCGTTACAAACGGCCTTACAGTACAGTCCACTAAATGGCCAAGCCACTGTCCCCGAGCAGGATTGCTTCCCCTAACGGCCGGCCGGGGTGGTCGAGCGGTTCTAGGCGCTACAGTTTGGAACCGCGCGACCGCTCCGGTCGCAGGTTCGAATCCTGCCTCGGGCATGGATGTGTGTGATGTCCTTAGGTTAGTTAGGTTTAAGTAGTTCTAAGTTCTAGGGGACTGATGACCTCTGAAGTTAAGTCCCATAGTGCTCAGAGTCATTTGAACCATTTTTTTTTTTTTTTTTTTGCTTCTCCTAAAGATAGAGTAGAATCAGATTGATGGTGCCAGTAACCTCCACAGGCCAGGCCACCACCTTTCAGCTATGTTCGGCCCAACACAACGCTCGCACGTCGTCGGTTAACCCGGACGTCCAACTGTCCTCTCTGATGCCAGCCCCATTACTTGCTAGACACGCCCCTATATTCCCATACACCGCTGCTTGTGTGGTCTCTTGCGAGCAGGTGTCCTCGGTAAACCATCAATGGGCCAGAGACACACACGCAGTAGGTACAGGCTGTCAGACACGCTTTCCACAAAACTTTTTGCGTGCAACTTGTTCCTCACAACGATTGGCGCAACCTGTCGTAGCGTAAACTAGACTCAAGTCCAATTGCGAGGGAGTCCAATTGCAGGCCTACAGGCTCTTATCTTTCTCTTTAAGACTGGCACCAACGTTACATGGGTAGTTGTGGTGTGACGAGCTGTGGTGTTACTGCAGGTATGAGAATTGCCATTGCAGCTCACGAAAGGGTTTTATCTTACAAAGCTGAGGATCAATGTATTTGCATAGTATCTCACTAGATTCCAGAGACGCTGTAAACGAGTACAGTACTTCAGCCACAGATTAATCAGAGCACAGCGATTACATGACATCTTCTTATACTTTACCATTACTCGCCATCTCGTGCCTCTTGCAGTTCTGCTTATGATTTTCTACAACATGTGATCAAAAATATCCGGACACATGCCTGAAATGGACTTACAACTTCGTGGCGCCCTCCATTGGTAACGCTGAAAATAATTATGGTGTTGCCCGCTCTTAGCATTGATGATAGCTTCCACTCTGGCAGGCATACGTTCAATCAGGTGCTCGAAGGTTTCTTGGGGAATGGCAGCCCATTCTTCACTGAGTGCTGCACGGAGGAGAGGTATCGATGTCGGTGGTTGAGGCCTGGCACGAAGTCGGCATTCCACAACATTCCAAATGTGTTGTATAGGATTCAGATCAGGACTCTGCAGGCCACGCCATTACAGGGATGTTATTGTCGTAAACCCACTCCGCACTGACCGTGCATTATGAACAGGAGCTCGATCGCGTTGAAAGATGCAATCACCATCCTCGAATTGCTCTTCAGCACTGGGAAGCAAGAAGGTGCTTAAAATATCAATGTCGGCCTGTACTGTGATAGTGCCACGCAAAGCAGTAAGGGGTGCAAGCCCGCTCCATGAAAAGCACGAACACACCATAACGTCACCGTTTCCGAATTTTGCTGTTGGCACTATGCACTGTGGCAGATGACTTTCACCTGGCATTCGCCACACCCTCACCCTACCATCGGATTGCCACATTGTGTACCGTGATTCGTCACTCCACACAACGTTTTTCCACTGTTCAATCGTCCAATGTTTACGCTCCTTACACGAAGCAAGGCGTCGTTTGGCATTTACCGGCGTGATGTGTGGCTTATGAGCAGTCGTTCGACCATTTTCTCACCTCCCGCATAACTGTCGCAGTACTTGCAGTAGATCCTGATGTAGTTTGGAATTCCTGTGTAATGATCTGGATAGATGTCTGCCTGTTACACATTACGACGCTCTTCAAATGTCAGCGGTCTCTGTCAGTCAACAGACGAGATCGGTCTGAACACTTTTGTGATGTACGTGTACCTTCGTTTTTCCACTACACTATCCAATCGGAAACAGTGGACCTAGCGATGCCTAGGAGAATGGAAATTCCGCGTACGGACGTACGACACAAGTGACACCCAATCACCTGACCTCGTTCGATGTCCATGACTTCTGCTGAGCGCCCATTTCTGCTCTCTCACGAAGTCTAATGACTAGTGACGTCGCTGATACGGAGTACCTGGCAGTAGGTGGCAGCACAGTGAACCTAATATAAAAAACGTAGACTGGACGCCGTGGTCCAGAGATAGCGTCTTTGATTCATAAACAAATTGTTTTAGGTCCCGGGTTCACATCGCGACGTTGCTTATATTTTGATTAATAATCAGCGTTGGCTGCCGAAGAGTTCTGGCATAATAAGTCACTCTCATTCTGCCAAGAGCCTTGTCAAAAAGAGCGGAGGAGCGGACAGAAGTTCAGGGCACCTTCTTGTCCTAGGTGTGGGAAACTGCCCCTAAAGGCGGAAGAATCAGCAATGTTCAGCGGCATGAGGAGGCAGAAGCCAACGAAAACCCTTGCAGTAAATACACGTAACTTGTATCCACAGGACATATGGTCTGTAACTGAAGAAGTGTCATGATGATCTCTTCATTGATAAACGATTCCGGAGTAGTCCCACATTCGGACCTCCAGGAGGGGACTGACAAAGAGGAGGTTATTATGTATTATGAGAAAAAGATTCAAAAATCAACGAAGGGGTAATGTTCTACGAGTCGGGGCGTGGAATGTCAGAAGCTCGAATATGGTAGGGAAACTAGAAAACCTGAAAAGCGCAATGCAAAGGCTCAATCTAGGTCTAATACGGGCCAGTGAAGTGAAGTGGGAAATCAAGGATTTCTGGTCAGGTGAGTATAGGGTATATCAACAGCAGCAGAAAATGATATAACGGGAGTAGGATCGTTATGAATAGGAAGGTAGGGCAGAGGGTGTGTTACTGTGAACAGTTCAGTGACATGGTCGTTCTTATCAGAATCGACATTAAACCAAAACCGACAATGGTAGTTTAGGTATACATGCAGACGTCGCAAGCTGAAGATGAAGAGATAGAGTGTATGAGGATGTTGAAAGAATAATAATGTAAAGGGGAATGAAAATCTAATAATAGTGAGGGACTGGAATGCAGTCGTAGGGGAAGGAGTAGAAGAAAAGTTTACAGGAGAATATGTGCTTGGAGCAAGGAACGAGAGAGGAGAAATACTAATTGAGTTCTGTAACAAGTTTCAGCTAGTAATAGCGGATAATCTGTTCAATTATCACAAGAGGAGGAGGTATACTTGGAAAAAAAAGCCGGGTGATAAGGGATGATTTCATTTAGATTACATCATGCTCAGAGAGAGATTCCGAAATCAGATACTGGATTGTAAGGCGTCCCAGGAGCAGATATAGACTCAGATCACAATAGGGTAATGCTGAAGAATAGGCTGAAATTTAAGACATTAGTCAGGAAGAAACAATACAAAGAAGTGGGATACGGAAGTACAAAGGAATGACGAGATACGGTTGAAGTTCTCTACGGCTATAGATACAGCAATAAGAAGCAGCTGAGTAGGCAGTAAATTAGAAGAGGAATTGACATTTCTAAAAAGGGCCATCACAGAAGTTGGGAAGTAAAACATAGGTATCTGCGAAGAAACCATGGGAAATAAGAAATAATTGAACTGATCGATGAAAAGAGGAAGTACAAAAATGTTCCGAAAAACTCAGGTCTACAGAAATACAAGTCGCTGAGGAATGAAAAAAAAAGGGAAGTGCAGGGAAACTAAGACGAAATTTCTGCAGGAAAAATGTGAAGACATCGAGAAAGAAATGACTATCGGAAGGACTGTCTCAGCATACAGAAAGTCAAAACAACATTGGGTGACATTAAAAGCAAGGGTGATAACAATAAGAGTGGAACGGGAATTCCACTGTTAAATGCAGATGAGAGAGCGGATGGATGTAAAGAATACATTGAAAGCATCTACGAGGGGCTGATCTGATAGAAGGAGAAACAGGAATCGATTTAGAAACGGTAGGGGATCCAGTAATTTATTCAGAATTTGAAAGAGCTTTGGAGGAATTAAGAACAAACAAGGAAGAAGGGACCGATATCATGCCATCAGAATTTCTAAAATCATTGGGGGAAGAGGGAGAAAACGACTGTTCATGTTGGTGTGTAGAATGTATGAGTCTGGTGACGTACGATCTGACTTTCGGAAAGGTATCATCCACCCAGTTCCGAAGACGGCAACAGCTGACAAATGCGAGAATTATCGCACAATCAGATTAACAGCTCATGCATCCAATTTGCTTACAAGTATAATATTCAGAAGAATGGAAAACAAAATTGAGGATACGCTAGATGACGATCAGTTTCGCTTTAGGAAAGGTAAAGGCACGAGAGAGGCAATTCTGACGTTGCGGTTAATAATGGAAGCAAGACTAAAGAAAAATCAAGATACGTTCGTAGGATTTGTCGACCTGGAAAAAGAGTTCGACAATGTAAAATGGTGTAAGATGTTCGAAATTATGAAAAATCTTGGGGTAAGCTATAGGGAGAGACAGGTAATATACAATATTTACAATAGCCGAGAGGGAATAATAAGAATGCATGACCAAGAACGAAGTGCTCATATTAAAAAGGGTATTAGAAAAGGATGTAGCATTTCGCCCCTACTGTTAAAATGGAAATAAAAGAAAAGTTTGAGGAGGGGAATTAAAATACAAGGTGAAAGTATATCAATGATACGATTCGCTGAAGACATCACTATCTTGAGTGAAAGTGAAGAAGAATTACTTGATCTGCTGAACCGAATGAACAGTCTAATGAGTACAGAGTATAGTTTGAGAGTATATCGAAGGAAGACGAAGGCAATGAGAAGTAGTATAAATGAGAACAGGTGTAGTAGAAATGCGAACAGGGAGAAGCTTAACATCTGGATTGATGGTTACGAAGTAGATGAAGTTAAGTAATCCTGCTACCTAGGTATTGAAATAAGCAATGGAGGACATCAGAAGCAGACTAGCTATGGCAAAAAAGGCATTCCTGAACAAGAGAAGTCTACTAATATCAAATATGGGCCTTAATTTGAGGAAGAAATTTCAGAAAATATACGTCTGTAACATGGACTGTGGGAAAACCGGAACGGAAGAGAATCGAAGCGTTTGAGATTTGGTAGTACTGACGAATGTTGAAAATTAGGTGGACCGATAAGGTAAGATATGAGAAGGTAAGGTATGAGAAGGTTCTACGTAGAATCGGAGAGGAAAGGAATATGTGTACATCTGTTAAGACATGAGAGATTGACTTCCATGGTACTAGAGGGAGCTGTAGAGGGCAAAAGGTGTAGAGGAAGACAGAGATTGGAATATATCCAGCAAATAATTGACGACGTAGGTTGCAAGTGCTCCTCTGAGATGAATAAGTTAGCACAGGAGAGGAATTCGTGGCAGGCCGCATCAAACCAGTCAGAAGACTGGGAAAAAGAAGTATATCTCTGAATAAAAAAGGAGATCAGATTCAGTTCCAGTTACCAATATGTGTCTGTGAATGACTAGCGAGATTCTAGTTTCCCATCGTAACGGTGACTCGGATTACGACTCAGACGCCTATAAGGAGACCGCAAAACCTACCAGTGCTAGGAGAAGAACACAATATCGCATTACCGCTAGGAGGTTCACATAGGGCGCTGCAACCCGCACTGTGCCAGGGTGCTCTAAAGGGTGTGGCCAGCACTGACAGTGCAGCTTAAATTCGAAACTTCTAGCAACCTGTGACATCACCTGACAGATGGAGTACATCTGCCGTAACATGTGAACAAGGATTGTTACTGGACTGCTCCTTTGAAAGAAGTGGTTAACAGTTATAACGATATGGCTTTGGATTCGTGCACTTTCTGTTTGAACTATCTTGTTCTCTTTTGGTTATTAGTTCACACTGCCTCGGCACAGAGTGGTTACAAACTATTTCACTTCTTAACTGTTTGTGTTTCATTTTGACAATGAAACTTCAGAGACGTTCTTGATAGAGAATGTAGCCTATTCTTTTGGCAATTTTGTTTCACCTACAATTTTTGCGACGTCGTCTTTGCTATACTTTGCGTGTCACTGCTTTATTCAGCTTCCGATAATCGCAGTAAACTGTTTGAGCAACTTCTTCGTGTGGCCACTGTGCATCATAATTATGAGGTCAGTGTGGCTGTCAGCCAATTGGAAGCTTTCACAGCTTAGAAGCCACGAGGTGTTCGTTGTTCGATCGTGCTTCCGCCATTACTTTAGTAATTTTTTCCGAGCTCGGTTCTATTCGTGCTAGAAGGTAATCTGGCTTCGACTGGATGGTTCGAGCTGCATCGGAGGTTCTGCAGCGAGACGAAAGCGGGTGAGATCATTTCAAGAACTTCCCGTTGTGCAGAAACGTTGGGATCTGTAGATTATAAACGAGGGTAAACGATTGTTTGAATGACAGATACATTACGTAAAACAGACTTCTTAAAATTTTCGCACCTCAGCAAATAACACCTGTGTGTTATATAGAACAACTGCCTTTCATCATCAACATCTGGTAAGATAAACTATTATGCCGACACATGACAATTGTTAAAACAACTAAGAGCTTAAGATTATTAAAATGGATTAAAAATCAACTGAACTCAGTAAACAGTTACTCATAATAGAATCAGGTAAACTGGATGAACTGAAATTATATTACAAATAACAGTCCCAATCTTTAAGTAATGTATCCGTACAGCTGATAATTCTACTATCGTTGCTTTTTTAAACGCAAAACTACATCATAAACGTAGGTAATGGTACCACAATGAAGGTTTTTAACCATCAGTATCTTGCACCAGCAGTGAGCACTGCCTACTTCATCTGGCAGCCAGATCAAAATTTTAAATCATTACTATTAACCAAAATTATTAGAAATGATTTTTTCTCTTCGGAATATTCGTTCAGTTTCCAGGTGCCCTTCGTTATATGCTAATACTCTTCTGATCGGTTTCCGAGTCCTTCATACGGTATCCAGATATCACATAGCACACCTGAAAGAACGTAGTATAGAAAAAGCACTGCAATATTTCGCTAACGTGTGGGCCAAGGGCACGCTCAACGTTGATCACCAGAAACAGTAGATACATTGTAAATGTTTTTATGCTCTATCGGCAGTGGCTATCACTGAAAAAAAAACAGGAAAAAACTTCTACAATAATGAAGGTGAGCCTAACGGCACATGGACAGAAAAGTAGTGCTGCGACACGAATACGTACAGGCGTGGATTTGGGATGCTGTTGTAAATCTCGCGCATCTATGGCTGGAAGGCAGCAGTTAAGGCACCGATAGGAACATCGGACGGCACGAGAGGGCGATGTTGATATTTTGCAAACGATTCTGCGTGGCAGGTTTACGGAACCCCGATACGAAAGCACGCCCCGGTGGATACTGTGGCCCAAGAGGGCTGAGGAAACCTGACGTAATTATTAAAGAGCACTCCACCTGTCACTTCCTCTGGAAGAGGCGTACAGAAGAGACGTATAAGTAAGCGAGCCTGGAGGCTCAAACTGACACTCGTGTCGCCATTTTGTCCACATCTAGAACCGGCGAGAACGACGATTGTTATGATTGCAGGACAAACACGACGACCTTCTGGCAAAGGATCACTGAAGCTACCTCCAATCTCCGCTGCACGGACGTGTCATTGCTGTGGCGTGGCGCGTCGCACCCCGGAGCTACACCACACCAGCGCAAGGAGGGAGAGGGCTGCTAGCTAGAGGTGTACAAATTCCCCTTGCAGCCTGCTTGCCCCTAGCTCCTCTGCAACCATTGATGCAGGTCGGCCTGCCGCGACGTAAACACAAGAGTGCGCGTGTACTGAGGCATTTTTTTTTTTTTTTTTTTTTTTTTCTTTATAGTTCGTTGCAATTGTTCGTGGCGGACGTTTCCTGACGCCCATTGAAGTTCGTTATTGGTCAATTCACTCAGTTTTTTTATTACAGAGGGCAGCTCACCCTCTGACCGAACACGATGAGCTACCGTGCCGGCGGGGCATAGTGGGTAATGCGGCCGACTTGGGCTCCCGCAAGCCCGGGCTACCTGGGTTCCTGCAGGCCTGCCAAGCTTCACGGGACCCGCTCAGCTTGCTGCGCCTGACAACAGGTTGTGCTGTCACGTTACCGTGACTAGAGTAGCCAGGTAGTTAGCCCGCAGTTCATTTATCGCAACGGTGGAGGCAGCACAATGAATAGGTCGAACTTTAGTGAGACTGAAAAAAAAATTGACAACTGGCGAATAGATGCTGGTAACGAAACAGAGCACAAGTGCCGCATGGGATACGTTTTCGTGTGTTTATGAGGCCGCTTGAAATAAATCGGTAGGTGTGTCTCAATGCAAACTATGTTAAAAGCTCTTAAGTACTTATTCGGGAACCTCGAGTATGTTACGACATGTGTGCAAATTTGACAAGCAGTTCCCTCACTCCGTAAATATCTTGAAACAGGACAAAGATTTAGTGGCCGAAAAGTGCGTCGAAATGTGTGCTAAGGACCTGAGACCATTTAGCAGTATAGAAGGAGAAGGATTTCTTAATTTAGGGCAGACACTGATCGACATAGGTAAAAAATATGGCTCAGTTGATATTAAAAATGTTATGCGTTCCCGAGTGACAGTAGCTAGGAAAGTTCAAACCTTAGCTGATAAAGTGCCCAGCAAAATGCTCCCAGATATAGTGCATGCGATTCGTTCTGGTATATGTGCCAGTACAATTGATCTATGGACAGACAATTACAAAGGGGTGAATTACATGTCCGTGACAATGCATTACATAAATTCAGACTGGCGTTTGGGTGTAAATATGTACTGATGTGCTCTGCGTTTCCTGACTGCCCAAAAACTGCCTCGAATATTCGAAACGAGTTGGAAGATGGCTTAGAAACTATGGGTGTTTCTCGTGAAGACATTGCCAAAATTACGTTTTTCACAGACCAAGGCAGTAACGTTGTCAAAGCTCTTGAAGTATATCAGCGTCTTCCATGCATGGCTCATAGTATAAACACAGTCTTGAAACATGTCCTGAGCGAACAGTTTTTGAAAGAAAATGTTCGAAATATATTAGTAATTCTTAATACAGTGCGGGCTACGGTTTCCTACTTCAAGAGAAGAGGTCTCTGTGTGAGACTGAACTCATCTTTAAAGCAGTGGGTTTCAACTCGTTGGAATAGTTATTTTGACATGCTTGTATTAGTCCATTCTCAGATTGATTCAGTGATGGCTGTCTTACATAATGAAGGTGCCTCTGATAAGATGCTGGGTTATGACCACCATATAACTGGCCAGCTTATAGAATTTCTTAAGCCATTTAAAGAAGCCACAGTCGATCTAGAGGGAGACAAGGAGCCAACCCTACATTTAGATCTACCGTGGTTTTATGCCTTAAAAGCTCACTGTACCGTACGGGATAACAATGAAGAGGTTTGTAATTTTATTCCATCTGAACATTATAGAACCACTTGTGAAATATGTATGTTAAGAAAATGTATTTTCAGGACATGAAACCTTTGAAACAAGCCGCCAATGCCTTCCTAGAACAGAAAATGTGCGTTAGTATGTTGCATAAAATTGCAACGTTTATGGTGGCTAACTAACGCACATTAAGAAAGTTAACCGAGGATGAAAAAATTGAAGTTTACCAAGCAGCACGACAGATGTGTGCTGAAGGTAAGCTCCTAAGATAATGCATATATTCCTCATCTACATGTACATGGTTACTCTGCAAGTCACACGCAAGTGCTTGGTTGAGGGTTCATCGAACCACTTTCAACTTATTTGTCTCCTATTCTCGAATTTCGCGCGGGATAGAACACCTACATCTCTCCGTCTGAGCGCTGTTTTTTTGTATTTTATTCTGATGATCATTTCTTCAAATGTAGATGGGACTCAACATTATATCTTCGAATTTGGAGGTGTAAGTTGGTGATCGAAATTTCATATATCGATCGCGCCACGTCAAAAAACGCCATTGTTGTAATGATTCCCACCCCAACTCCTGTGTAATTTCCGCGACACTCTTTCCCCTGTTTCACGATAATACCGAACCAGCTGCCCTTCTTTAGACTCTTTCGATCTCTTCCATCAATCGTACCAGAAAAGGCTCTCCAACTGCGTAGCAATGCTCCAAAAGAGTGCTTTGTCATTAAAACGCCTACAGCATTTTCTGTGTGTCCATTCCTATTTAAGTAGGTCGTAACTGTAATCAGAGGTATTAAGTTGAATCTACAGCCTTTAGGTTTGACTGGTTGATCTTTTAAACGAAGTTTAACGGACTTAGTTTAGTACACACACGGATAACGTCGCTCTTTTCATTATTTATTGCCAACTGCTAATTTTCACACCAAAAATATATACCTTATTTAAATCGTCCTGCAGTTGTTTTGATCTTCTGGTGACTTTACTGGACGATAAATGATAGCATCATCTAAAAACTATTATAATTTCAACTATGTGTAGTACGATCTTCACATTATTCAGGAAATATTAATTGGAACCTGTATAGTTTGAATACAAGTGTCCAATCACAGCACCCAAGAAACAAATTCAGGGCCATACAAAATGGCGAAATTTGAGGACTGGGCAGAAGAGCCTCCTCTCCTACATGATGAAGTCATCAGATACTTGCAAGAACACTGTGCGAACGAGGGAGATGTTCTACAGTGGTGGAAAAATAACTCCCAACGACTTCCTCGACTTGCGTGTGTGGCAAGAAAAATATTAAATATACCAGCCACTAGTGCCTCTAGTGAGAGAATTTTTAGTTGCGCTGGAAACCTAATTAGCGAAAAACGATCACGTCTTAATGCAGACAGACTTAACGATCTCGTCATAATTAATTCAAACAGTAATCAGCAGACACATTAAGAATACAGTAGAACATTAAATAGGAAACTATGAGTCTGAGAGCAAATTTACTAATTAAGAGTGCAGATTCCTTTCTTGTGCTTTCTGGGCGTCAATTTCTGAGATAGAAATTTTGTAATTCATACAGTTAATTTTTATTTTAGACTAAACTTCTTGTTTTCAATCCTCCCAAGTGACATTTATTATTGTTTGTAAATCATTTTCTGTTACTTGTGTTTGCAAAAGTAGCCAAATATTTTTAGGAGTATCTGGTTTGGCCTAAATAATACTTTCAGGGGAACTGAAGGAAAATTTGTAAATATTTTATATTGAAAAGTGTTCTGCAAAATAAAATATTCATTTGTGGATTAAGGCAATACACATTATGAGTTTAAATCACAATTTCTTTTGTTGAGTTCCACACACATTGCAAAATGTTATTTTATTCTTGTATTTCTATATTAAGGGGAATCCCACATGCAGAGTCAAAATTCTGAAGACCTAGACACTACAAATGCTCCTCAAATGAAGAGCATCTTTTTCCATGAATGTATTGTAGTAGGAATATAATGGAAACTCTGAGCCACTCTCCACAGCGTCTACATCTGCGTCATGAGGATTCAGACTCGTCGTTGAGGACTGTGTTACGAGGGTCTACAGTCGTCGTTTAGGTTTTCATCATGCAAGTAAACACTAGTCGTCTTTGTTTGCATCATGATGGTCCGAAATATGGTCCCTCATGACGCAGACCTAGACTATAAGTGTGGACTCTCATGACGCAAACGTAGGCACTGCGAAAAATGGCTCAGGGTCGCCATTGTATTCCCAATACTATAGTTTTTAAACGAACTGGATACGAAACAAGTTCTTCGATTTTGTTAAAATGCAATTTGGCAACCTAGAATGATTTTGTCAACTTCGAATGAATTCACAGAACCAGTAAAATACATCCTGGAAAAGTTGTTAAATATTTATATAATTGGTGTCATACTTGGCTGAAACATACTAAAGTTAAAGAATCTAGACTTCCAAAATCTTAATTTGGTTCTCATAGCAATACAGTGGTTATCAGGGGAGGGGACAAATCTTCTTTTTGGGGGATGGAGGTTCACTTCTTTAGTACAAATATCCATCCGTTTCGGTGTTGAAAAGTGCAGCACAGACTGCATTGCGTTGCCTGGGCATTTATTTATTCCATACTCTCGTAGTCCATCTTTCCTCCCCTATTTGTGTGATGTCCTTAGATTAGTTAGGTTTAAGTACTTCTAAGTTTTAGGGGACTGATGACCTCAGAAGTTAAGTCCCATATTTCTCAGAGCCATTTGAACCATTTTTGAACCCATCCCTTGGCCCATCTCCCCCCACCCTCTATCCTTCTCCTCGTCCTCTCTCTGTTGGATTCCGCCACCTCAGTTCATCTCCTCTTCACCTATCTATGAAAACTCATATATGTCTGTCAACTTTTGTGGTAATCAGTGAATCAGTGCCAAAGTTTATTGCTAGGTAGCATTTATTGTAATACTTGTTGATACGCAGCATTGATAGTTTGGTTTTCTGGTGCGTAAACAAATGATGTTGAAGGTGTCCTGACAGGGGAATATGCGACATACAAATGGCCATGTGAAAAATCATGATTTTCAAGACTGATGCCACAAACCTATAACAACTGCCATTGCGATTTATCTATCGACATGGCAGATGTAAGCTGCACTGGAAATTATAACCGTTTAAAGTCGAATGGCATGTCGGTCGGAATCATAGTGATACTGGAATCAAACTGTTTTCACCTTTGTACTTTCCTTTTAAAATTGTGGCTTCGATTACGTTGTTCTTTAATTTCTGCCCCGCAAGCCGGGTGCCATTACAAAGACGTGGCTGGTTTACCTTTGGCAACATAATGATTGCCGATCCGACTTAATTACAGATTGGGAGGCGGTAATCCGGGGAAATCCAGCGAATTTAAAAATTCCGTGGGATAGTTGACTACATCATCTTGGTTAGTAAAGTAATAAACCGACTTGTATGTCAGCAATTCGCCAGGTGTCATATTTGGAATCTGAAAATTCATTTTGTTAACATCAAGGTTTTTTGCAGCCAATATAACACGTTCACTCAACCAAAAATGGTTTGCAACTGTTAAACGACATTTGCTGTGCGCGAATTGTCAAACACGATGACTGTGATGTGTCAGACATCTCTCAAATTTCAAAAAGGTCATAGACATTACTTATACATATATACACAAATACATGCATATGGAAATATTCAAAAACGTTCTCCATGGAAACATGCGTACATAGTGAACGTTCATGGTAACCCGCAAACGATATCAAAATCTTTTGTAAGGTACTCTATTCGATGTACTGTCCGAAATATTATGTAGACAGTGATGTTCCTCTTGATGGTCAAGCGTGCAAAATTTCTTCAAGTTCGGAATAAAACTGTAGGTTGGTGTAGAAGTGTGTAAGTTAAGTACCCTCCGCCATGCACCATTCAGAATTTTAAGCAGACAGCGCCCTTCATCCTGCTTTGAATATCAAGTGTGCCAAATTTCATCAAGATCGGAATAAATACGTACAATTTGTCGAATTCCGTTATGTAAAGGAACCTCTGCCATGCACCATACGAAATTTTATGTAGACTGTGACCTTCCTCTTGGTTTCAAGGTATAGTGTGCAAAATTTCATCAAGATTGTGTGCAATACAAACACACGGACACAATGAAAACGCACTTTCAGTTTTTGTCAAATTTTCCAATTTTTCGGTCGATTTTCGATAAATTTTATTTCATAAAAACCTTGTCCTGAGAATTACGAGCACAGCAAAAAAAAATTAGCCTAATTGGTCCAGCCGATCTCGAGTTTTACGCTTATAAACACATTTGGCAATTAATTTTTATTTATATAGATAATAAGCCCGAAATATACGCATAAAGGAAGAAAATTCAAAAAACGCAATTTTTTTTTACCTTAAATTAATATATATATATATAGTTGTCTGTGGGCACTGAACGAGCTGTTCTGGACGGAAAGCGGGAGCTGCTGAGGCTCACTACAACGATGGCAGTCGGCTGTTGTCCTTCGGCGCTCTACATGCGGCCCACGAATTGCACTTGAGGGAGCAGTCAGCCGCGTTGCGGGCCACGGGCACAGTTAACGCACACAGCGGCCACTTAGCCATGGGGCGAGTTGAATCGCTACTTCCGCAAAGATGGGCGACTGGACGCCGAAGCTGCAGATTCCAGTATTCGCGATGAGCTCATCCACGCGCTGCGCCATCGCTGAGTTCAGCGCAAGGTGGGCTGTGTATCTTCGTTGTAATTAAGTCAATGACACTGAGACGTGGGACACACGCTCAACGGTACTTCAACTCAATAACGACAAGGCAATAATTACCAATCAAACACAAACTGTGGCTTGAAATTTAAAACAGATTTTATTTAGCAATTGCATAACAACAGCAAGCTGCTGTTACCCCAGAATAACATACATATTTGTACATGAAGATAGCAACTGTTCTCCAAAGATCAGATACCATTGATGACCGTGCAGCTTTTTTAGAATAAATGATAATTAATTGAAACCCTCAGCTGCCGACAGATGTTGCTGCTATACATCAATAGGGACAGGTGAAAATATGTGCCTCGACCGAGACTCGGACCCGGGACCTCCTGCTTATATGGCAGACGTTCTATCCTTCTGAGCCACCGAGGGCTCAAATGAATAGCGCCACTGCAGGGACTTATCCCTTGCACGGTTCCCGTGAGACCCACATTCCCAACTATCCACAATCTACATACGTAATGTTCCTAATAGATATTTGCACGTCCACTCGTTACTAGCGCACACTAAGGGCAGCTGAGGGTTTCAATTAATTATCATTTATTCTAGAGAAGCTGCACGGTCATCAATGGTATATGTTCTTTCGAGAAAAGTTACTATCTTCGTATATAGTTAAATGGCTACCCGGCCATTGACCTTCGTCTGTGTGAATGCGCACAGGTTGCCCGAACTCTTACGGGAATCGTCACCTTAGTGTGCGCAAGTAATGAGTGGATGGGCAAATATCTATTAGGTACATTACGTATGTAGATTGTGGATAGTTGGGAATGTGGGTCTCACGGGAGGCATGCAAGGGATAAGTCCCTTCAGTGGCGCTATTCATCTGTGCCCTCGGTGGCTCAGACTTTGAAATATTAGTAAAGAGACAAAATGTCTACGGGCGTCAAAGCCCAGCCCGAACGAGAAATAATTTTGGAACCCTCTTTACATAAATCTTAAGAACCATATGAACAATAAATCGTTTACTGAGTAAATCTTCCACAATAGCAGGACGTCTTTTAAGATATAACAGCAGAAACATCTCACAATTTCTCTTTCTGAATACGATATTAAATGCCCAGTACAATGAGAGGCATCTTTCATGTATTACAATATTTCAGTGATAAGTAATGGCACAGAAGAGGTGCTCGGATATTACAACTCAGAAAAAGCTCGAATGAAAGTTGAAAGGAACGGTGAAGAATGAAACACGATCGCCACGGCGTTATCAGGAACAAATAATAAAATACTCAACTTAAATTCGCCTAAGAACTGGAATCTACTGATAAACACAGCGACTGCGCTGTCGGTTCCAGTTCAAAGGCGTCGTCCCCCAGTTAAACGAGCAGCCACAACGGACGACGCGCACCACTGATTATACCACTGAAACCACAACATAAAACTACACAGTAACTGGGCAGTATCCAGAGTAACATAATCCTTAAATCATTAGAATAATTTCGAAACAGGAATACGGCTACAATTGACCCATAAGCCCTTCACATTCAGAACTAACCACTTTAAATATCTCCACTACTTTGTCATTAATAATATGTGCAGACAGGCTTATTACTTCCAGAGCAGGAAGTAATAATATACTCAAATATATAAGAGATTGGTCATAGTGCTAAATCACGCTCTCAAAACGTAACTGAAAACCGTAGAGCCGATTAATTATATTATATACATTCCATAAACGCGCACTCAGTAATTACAATACGACAGGACTCTAGCACATAACAAATTTTTCATCATTAAGCCCCTGTTTGTTTACCTTTGAACACACTACCTAATACCAGCAGACAGCCAGAAAATCGAACCTATTGTTATTTTGGTGTGTACAGACAAGCATTTAGATATTCGCTCCTTGCCCATATCACAAGTGCGTCCAAACCAGGCAAACGTCATTCACACAGGTCAATAAGCTGTCCACCAGTAGGTCAATACGAAACACATAACATGGGCGTCCAAACACTGGGAGAGTTGGTAACTGCAAACAGCACGAAATTCAATATACATATATGCAGCACCTGCAGAACGTGAATAATTACCACCGTCTAATTCTGTAGCGCATCCGGTTGCAGGCTGATACATTCCAAAGCCACTTTCACGTGTTCACATAGCTTAGCATCACAGACGAGGCGATCGCCCTCTCAATAGACGCAGTACAAACTTCCGACTGCACACACATTTCCGTCCGCAGCTCCACTGCCCACGTGACACAAAGAGGCACAGTATGCCCAAAGAGTGACCGCCGACAAACCAGACTGCACACCGGAGTGCCAACCAGCCGATCTAAACCATTCCTCTGCCCACTGCGTCGTGCACTTAAACAACCGAAAAGTGACCAAAGAGTAACACCGCGGCCAGGCGATACAGAGTCGATCGCAGAGGTCTTAAATAAAAACAGAGAAACGACTGGCGCCAAAGGTACCACCTATCACACATGCTTGCCTGTGTTTCTCTGCATGCTTCGTTGTGAGTCGTCCTTCTATCCCAAACCATACCTCTCGGTAGTTCTGACGTTTTACAACTCCTGAGCTCGGGGGGTTGCTACAATTTGATGTCAGGATGTGCGTCGGAAAGAGTCCATCGTGAGACATTTGGTTCTGGTGAGTGGTGAGTGAGGCGCTGACAAAAGACGTAGGTACCAGCTCGACACAATGTGGTGCGGTGAGTCTATTTTATTTCTGTTACTTAAAATGCGAAAATTACAACTTAAGCTTTTGCTTGATTGTTATTGACATTAGATGAAACAACAAGTTTACTGTTACCAGTCATCACACTATCATCTTGTACCCGTGTCAGCTTGAAACTATATGTACATCAAGTAATGACACAAACTGTACATCCATCTATATATTTTAAAGCATTAACCAATGTATTACCGAACATTTAGGCAGTTATTACATGTAACGGATATAATCCTAAGAACCCTGCTTTGGAAAGTTTGCACTCATCCAGTCACTCCTTCGATCCTCTCGCTCTACATACAGCCCTTTATTTCTGTCCGTGAATCCAAAATAAAATTGTTTTTTGTGTATAATTTTACCACTTTAGTGAACATAATTATCATACCTAAGGGTTGCATCATATTACCTTACCAACTGAAACATTTATTCCAATGCATTTATTCAACACCTCAAAACAAATATCACCAGAATCCTTTAAAATTTATTCTGTAATATTGCTGATACGATGAATATTCTTTGAACTCTGTGATAATGTTTCTCTTCTGCTATGTGATTCATTCACCTAATAGTTCCCGGGCGCTACATTTGTTTACAAAATGCGACATTACAGATGTGATGTGTTACGGCGGTGAAAGGAACCTGTGATCACTGAAGATAGTGCCACAAGTTCCTCCAAAAATCACACAAAACACACACACATACATGTCATACTAACAAATGTAAATCCACGTGACGGTGGAGAGTTAAACCTTTGTAACGCGTCGTGGAGATAGATAATCAGCGACTGGTAACATTAAATTTGTTCTCTCGTTCTCTGACTTAGTTGTGTGAGCTATGCTACAAGATGCTTAGAGGTACTTCTGTGTAACCACAGGAATCCAGGGACTTATCTTTGTTTAGAGGTAACATTGGATGTTATAACTTAGTGCCAGCGAGATGACCATTTTGCAATTTGTCTAGGCGCGAGTTGCCGTGAACCCGACTGATTACGTTATTTAGGGACTGCATTCTAAATTTCTGCACTATTTATTCGTGATTACTCCACGCTTAGGCTGGGCGAAATATCCAAGCACCTATCGAAATGGAACCTCACTGGTTCCTCAATTTTGGTTAAATGAAAGCTGATTGTAGGAGTGAAAGTTATCTTTTCTGTACGTGGTATTCTAGGTTCAAAGTTATCATCCTTCCCTGAATTATTAAACAGTCGTTACCTTGTTTCAGTTTGTGTACTGAGAACATACTCTTACCTTTACGATTTGTGAAATACACTTTTGTGTACTCGGAGGTCCCACTTTGACTAGTGAATTAACTGTATTTTCTGGGAATTATATATATATATATATATATATATATATATATATATATATATATATATATATATTTCAATGAGATTCTTTTCTGAATTATTTTCGTCTAAACTAAGTCACACTTTTTTTTTACTGTATGTGATGCAGTGGCACGCTGTCACGCCGTCACATTGCTGTTACTCATTGATGGCAACTGCCACGCGTGAATATTGTTATGCATCTGATGCAGCCCACTGAATTAAAAATTGCCATTTCAAAATATTGGCAGTAAAGAATTTCTCTTTGCATGAAATTAGGTTCCAGTTGCAGAAAGGAAAATTCACGCCTGCCGTTACGGACGAGCTCCGCTGACAATTCGCTTGGTGGAACACAGACTAGCGAGGGGCTTATTAACTCTTAACCGGTACATGTATTCAGAATTTCTACGGTGGTCTTAATATTTCAGTTACTTTTCGCGCCTGGACTCGGTGATTACATTTTTCAAGGAACGGCCTCATCTGTACTGCTGGACGCTAAAAGTTTCTTGATGAATCATTTATCATCTTATATTTCAATAAACCTACGCAATACTTGAATAAACCTATGCAAAATCTATTTCCTTTGCAAAGAAGGTATGTAAGCATGTGTGTATATGTGTTATTCTGTTGAACCCGAGAACAAATCGCATTTCCAAGTTGTTTTGTGGGAAATAAAATTTGAAACCTGCTGCATATCTTAAAATTTAAGCACTTTACTTTTACTGCTCATACAAGTAGATCAGTTTTCTAATAGAGGCACATCTTATAATATGTTCCCAGTGCTGCAGGTGTACACCGGTTTCTTGCCACCCTACGTCTCTTGTGGGAAATATTTCTCCCTGATTGGCCAGATATCTCAGAATTCTCTGATGTACTTTAATTCTTAAAAAATTTTAATGCTTTTTTCCATGGGCTTTCTTGAAAATATCCTCTGATTTCCCATGGTGCCATTATCCAAAACGTCTTACACGAAGCTAAGTTGGTACTGATTAGACTATTCTAACTCTGTCTAAACGTATCGTCGCTCTATACCCGTTCTGGAGTTAAATTGGTTAGGGACATGCTAGTGTATCCTGTACCACAATTTATTGTAACAGTAGTATGCATTCCTCTTGAGCATAGAGATTAAAACTTTTACTTCCACATACCCAGTGAAAGATGGGAGGGAGGGGGGGGGGGGAGGCGGGGGCAAGTGGCCTGTCTCACCAATAACTCTTTATTTTATTTTATGTTTGATGAACGTGAGTGTAGAACATACTAGAGAGAAGGCAGAACGGAGCAGCGCTAACACTATTATTATTATTATTATTATTATTATTATTATTATTATTATTATTATTCTCTATGTATCAAAATTACAGACTACCTCTAGGATCTGCCATACAAGACGTAACCAAGTAAAATCATACAACAGATAGGGAACCAACGCCGCTTGCTGGGTCAATAATGGATCTGAGGGCTCAATCCTAACCATCAGAAAAACTGGAGGTGAAGTAGAAAATAAAAAATGAACATAGCACCTATGCTACTTAGATGTGGGCCAGATGTGTGTCACATATATACTCCTAAAAATACCTAACCTTAGATATCTTTCTAAATATATGCCACACCCAGAGCCTGTTATGTTTAAGAAATATTGACTGGGATTCATAAAAATGCTGCACTTAACATTCAAATATTTGTTGCCATAAAATAACCTACTTACAAAATATGAGTTAACAAGCGTATATTAGATACCATATTGTATATTCAAAAAAGTTAAAACACAGTTTTGTTCAAAGAGATTAAAACAAGGCTAACATGAAGAACATAGACACATACTTAAAACTTACATTCAGTAGTGGAGTCTAGTAAGAGAAGTCCCAACATCCAAACATCTCTGTGATTGCAGTGGAAAATGGAACCAATTCGCAATTACAAAACCTACTGATCTAATGTTGTTCTTTTTTCAGTCTTTTTAGAACTGGAGGTTTCATTAGTCAATCACGAAGTTCACTTTAATATTATTTATGTAAAATTTTGAGATTGCTTTATATTTATCATGAGTCTTGTAATTTCTTTTAATATAAACCACTCTCAAGTCTTTGGGACTGATCGTCTCTTGTGTGCACCTTTATTGAACGTAGGCCTTTATGTACACAGAAATGCATGTCTGTTATTACTAGAAATTATCACGCACATTTTTATAAATTCTAGGCTTTTATAATTATTTTTCATTATCTTAAATGCATTGCTCTCTATTAGTGATGCCTCCCCTTTCTAAAATATCCAAAAGAATGACAATGCGAATATAAAGTTAATTTAGGTCAACTTGTAGATTCTTCTGTAATACTGTAATATGGCCTCTAAGGTATCAAACCAGTTTTGATATCGTCTATTCCTTGTAAACGTTTTATAATTACAGATAGGTTGGATAATTTCTTGTAATTATGGAGACGTTTTGATAACAGGGCTTCTCTTATTGGCCCCCCTACCGAATCCATGTTTTCACTCATTGAGCCGTGTGGCTCGATCAGCGATATTCCCACCGCCGGTAAGGGTCAGCTCTCCGGCGTTGTGCGCAGGGCGTGCACTGGCGCCACCTAACGGGCCGATGGGGAGCGAGAGGGAAAGCCGAGGAAGAGGGAGCGATTTTGCTTTTGGACGCCGAGCAGTAACGGTGTTTTGGGAACTGAGGTCCGGTACGGTGTCAGCCAGCAAGTAGGGCACGTCTAAAAGGGGCAAATATCGTGCGCGTGGAAAGAGACGTTTCTTGGAAGCCGTTGGTGATTTATTTCCGATTGCTTCATGTCTCCTGACATCGGGATCTGCAGCGACTGGCTTCGTCGAACAAGCAAGAGAGTAAGGGCTTTGCTTGTCCGATAAATTGTGGTCGGAAACCAATACTGCGAAGTGTGGCGTTGACTGTGTTTTCTCGGGCAACCGTCGCTACTCCTATGAGTCCGGCCTTCAATGTGTTGGGTTTAATTAGTTTAATATGTAATGTTTTAAGGTGTATGTGGTGTGATCATTAACATTTATGAGGGGCTGGAGGGCTGAGATATTCCGTTGTAGACCCCTACTGTCAATGTTTAACCGCCATTGAAAGCAGTTTGCTGGCCTTTGTTTAAGTACCGCCTGGTTACTGTGTTTATATCACACCACGGAGTTAAGAAGGCCAGTAGCTATTGGTATACATATAGATAAAATATTTACCTGGATATATTTATCTCTGAATTGTAGTAACATTACTGTTACATTTCTTTTTGAACTAATAGTGTTTCTGAGAGACACGTGTATAATATTGAAATCAGTAGTTTCCTAAATTCTTACCAGTTATTGAGAGGCCAGTTGTTATTGTGTGTTTAATAGCCTGAAACTGATTCTATTGATGGAGGTACTAGAATTTCTTTGATGACAGTAGATCGGTATTGTAATTAATTTCATGTATTAATTTAACTGATGATGTGTTGTAATGAGTTATTGTGTTTCCAGTTATTTAAGGCAGTTGTCAGTCTGTTGTAGATACCCACTAGTCCTGGGATATTCTCGTGCTCATTCGTGACCGTTGCTGCTCCCGTCTGGGGGTCCATGTCGAGCCGGTATTGGAAACAGCTGAGCGGGCGAGCGTCCGAGTCGTTGAATCTAACGAGCTTGTTTGCTCACATGAAATTTTATATTTTATATGCTAAATTATGTGGTGCCTACCATTTAAGAAACCTGTTGTGTGCCATGGTATCTGATTGATGTCTGAACTCTGAATTATTTTGGTAATAACAATCACCGTCGTAATGAAAGAGTACGTTACAAAAATGTTAGTAAATTTTTCATCAGCTTCATTACAATTTAGAGTATATAAAATTCAACTCATTTCAGTAAATTGTAATAGGCCATAAGTGCCGCGTTTCTATGAATGTATGAGACTGAAGTTACTTATTTCCACCTGAAAGGTATTTTTTTAAGATGTGTGGTAGTTTCAAACATGTGATGGTTTTATTTGTCAAGTTCTCTTGTTTAAAGGTACCAAATAAAATGTTCGGTGCAACTAGCGATGTTGATTGCCTGATGTGTTACTTTTGTCCAGTCCTACCACCCTACAGTCTATTGTGCTGAGTTTGTGTCGCTGCGTAAAGGCTGGAATTACATGTTGTCTCAACACTTCATTCATGCTAGCCTTCTTTTATGTCTTTGAGGAAAACTGTTTTCACTTTTTAGATTATACAATGTGGTTTCTAATATAGGTCTGTTAAGTAATTTTTCGGAAATAGAATATTTCCTGGTAACAAATATAGAAATGTTAAATGCAACATTTTCATGAATTTTTGTCAATATTATTTTTCGATTTATTTCTTAAATGTAACAGATCCTGCTTCCGCTATGTTGTTTCGATAGATGTCTAAAGTTAGGTATTGTCAGGTGTGTGTATGAGACACACATCTGGTCCACATGTGACTGAGTAGGACAGGTAATTTTTTATCTTCTACTTCATATCCAGTGTTTCTGATGGTTGGGCACGAGCCTTCAGATCCATTTACAACCCAGCACAGCGCATTGGCACCTTATCTCTTGAATGGTTTTATTTCGTTACATCTTGGATGGCAGATACTAGAGGTGGTCTGTAATTTTGATATATAAGTAATAATAATAATAATAATAATAAACCCCGTGGAGGCCCGGGAAAAGAATAGGCCTCCAGTATGTTCTGCCAGTCGTAAAAGGCGACGAAAAGAACAAACCACTAATAGGGCTAACCCCCCTTTTAGTGTGCTTAGTTGGTTCAGGACGGAACTAATGAAGCCTCGGACAAGCACTGTCATGGTCGGGGATGACGCTTGAACCCTATGCCCGTCCACAATGGTAACGGCACTGCTAGCCACACGGAAAATGATTTAAATGCAAATAGAGGTGTTTTGCAGGATCCTGTAACCACTCTAGAAGGAAAACAAAGACAGAGGATGAGATGGTCAGATGAAGTTAACTGACACCTCATGTTCTTTTATTACCAAGCAACAAACTTAGAAACCAACAGAAATGGATACAGATCACAAGTATACGCAACATTTATTACCAGATACCCAGAATTAAAATTTTTAACAGAACAACGACTAGCTGATCAGATCCGTGTAGTAATCAAAAATAACAGGATACCCCAGTGAGAATTAGAAAACATCAAACAACAAGTACAACAAATACTGGAACAAAATATTGTACAATCAGAAGAAGAAGAGAATACAGTAATGGACTCAAACATCCCAGAACAAACAAACAAAGAACAACAAGCATCAATTAAACAATCAGAGGAAAACGAACTCTTAAGTCAGCCACCAGAACAAGCACAAACAGAACACGAAGTGACACATATGTTAGATATAGAAGAAAAATTTCAGCTGACACATATAGAATACAAAGACACAAATACAAACATTAGACCATTCTTGCATAGACCACCAAATAACTCACAAGTCGAAAGAACAATAACAACAATCAACACATTCATACACAACAAAATAAATGAAAATACAACTATGCAAGAGTTACAACTACAGTAAATATACACACTAGGCAGAGATCAGATCCAACCAACACACAGAAGCCAGAATGAGATTTTCACTCTGCAGCGGAGTGTGCGCTGATATGAAACTTCCTGGCAGATTAAAACTGTGTGCCCGACCGAGACTCGAACTCGGGACCTTTGCCTTTCGCGGGCAAGTGCTCTACCAACTGAGCTACCGAAGCACGACTCACGCCCGGTACCCACAGCTTTACTTCTGCCAGTATCTCGTCTCCTACCTTCCAAACTTTACAGAAGTTCTCCTGCGAACCTTGCAGAACTAGTCTCGGTCGGGCACACAGTTTTAATCTGCCAGGAAGTTTCAACACACAGAAGAAACCCACAAAACCAGCATGGTTCAAACGGTTCAAATGGCTCTCAGGTCATCAGTCCCCTAGAACTTAGAACTACTTAAACCTAACTAACCTAAGGACACCACACACATCCATGCCCGAGGCACGATTCGAACCTGCGACCATAGCGGTCGCGCGGTTCCAGACTGTAGTGCCTAGAACCGCTCGGACACGCCGGCCGGCAAAACCAGCATGGCAACACTGGCTACAGATCAGAATAGAAAAACTGAGAAAAGACATCGGACAGCTAACAGAATTTATAAGAAATGAAATATCAGACAAAAAACGAGAAAGAGTATGTAAAATCTCACAACAAGAAGCGATAAAGCAATTAGATGAAAAGAAGCAGAAATTACAAGCATTGGCCAAACGACTTAGAAGATACAAAAAAAGTGGAAATAGAAGGAAACAAAACCACTCAACACAAACCAAAAGAAATTTTACCAGACAATAGATAACACACATTAAAATAGACAATCCACCAAACATAACAGACATGGAACACTTCTGGAGCAACATATGGTCAAACCTGGTACAACATAACAGACATGTGCGGTGGATACAAGCAGAAACAGGCACATACAAAATGATACAACAAATGCCTGAAGTGATAATTTTGCAACATGAAGTCACCCAAGCAATTAATTCTATGTACAATTGGAAAGTCCCTGGAAAAGATAAAATAGCAAATTTCTGGCTAAAGAAGTTCTCCTCAACACATTGACATCCAACTAAATTATATAACAGTTACATTGCAGACCCATACACAGTCCTTGAGACACTTACACAAGGAATAACTTATCTGAAACTTAAAGATCAAGCAGACACAGCAAACCCAGCAAAATATCGCCCCATAACATGCCTACCAACAATATGCAAAATATTAACTTCAGTTATTACACAGAAATTAATGAACACAGAACAAAATTATAAATGAAGAACAAAAAGGCTGTTGCAAAGGAGCATGAGGATGTAAAGAGCAACTGATAGTAGATGCAGAGGTGACATAGCTCGCTACACTACGCACACATTGATTACCAAAAAGCTTTTGATAGTGTACCCCACTCAATGGTTACTACAGATATTGGAAATGTACAAAGTAGATCCTAAATTGATACAGTTCCTAACCACAGTAATGAAAAATTGGAAAACAACACTTAATATCCACACAAATTCAAATAATATCACATCACTGCCAATACAGATTAAGAATGGAATATATCAGGGAGACTCATTAAGTCCTTTCAGGTTCTGTCTTGCTCTGAACCACTATCCAACATGCTAAATAATACAAATTACGGATATAATATTACTGGAACATACCCACACAAAATCACACATTTGCTGTTCATGGATGATCTAAAACTACTGGCAGCAACAAATAAACAACTCAACCAATTACTAAAGATAACAGAACAGCAATGATATAAATATGGCTTTTGGAACCGACAAATGTAAGAAAAATAGCATAGTCAAGGGAAAACACACTAAACAAGAAGATTACATATTGGATAACCACAGCGACTGCATAGAAGCGATGGAGAAAACAGATGCCTATAAATATCTAGGATACAGACAAAAAATAGAAATAGATAATAGAAATATTAAAGAAGAACTAAAAGAAAAATACAGACAAAGACTAAACAAAATACTGAAAACAGAATTGACAGCAAGAAACAAGACAAAAGCAATAAATACTTAAGTTATACCAATACTGACCTACTGATTTGGAGTAGTGAAATGAAGTAACACAGATCTAGAAGCACTCAATACACTTACACGATCACAATGTCACAAATATAGAATACATCACATACATTCAGCAACAGAAAGATTCACATTAAGCAGAAAGGAAGGAGGAAGGGGGTTTATCGACATAAAAAACCTACATTATGGACAGGTAGACAATTTAAGAAAATTCTTTATAGAACGAATAGAAACTAGCAAAATACACAAAGCCGTCACTCATATAAATACATCGGCTATACCATTGCAATTTCATAACCACTTCTAAAGCCCTTTAGATCACATAACATCAACAGATACGAAGAAAGTAAATTGGAAAAACATGGCAAGCACCCGTATCATCTAACACGGCCACACATCGATCAAGACGCATCCAACACATGGCTAAGAAAAGGCAATATATACAGTGAGATGGAAGGATTCATGATTGCAATACAGGATCACACAATAAACACCAGATATGACAGCAAGCATATTATTAAAGATCCCAATACCACAACAGATAAATGCAGAGTTTGCAAATAACAAATAGAAACAGCAGATCACATCACAAGCGGATGTACAATACTAGTAAATACAGAATGCACCAGAAGACATGACAACGTAGCAAAAATAATACATCAACAACTTGCCATACAACATAAACCAATAAAACAACACGTTCCCACATACAAGTATGCACCACAAAATGTACTGGAGAATGATTAATACAAATTATACTGGAACAGAACCATTATAACAGATAAACAACACCACATAACAAACCTGACATCATACTCACCAATAAAAAGAAGAAATTAACGCAACTAATCGAAATAACCATACCCAATACAACAAATATACAGAAGACAACAGGAGAAAAAATTGAAAAATACATCCAACTGGCTGAGGAAGTCAAGGACATGTGGCATCAGCATGAAGTTGACATTATACCAATTATACTATCAACTACAGGAGTCATATCACACAATATCCACCAGTACATCAACGCAATACAGCTACATCCAAACGTATATATACAACTACAGAAATCTGTAATTGTTGATACATGTTCAATTACCCGAAAGTTCCTAAATGCAATGTAACATATACTGTACAGTTAAAAGGAAGTCACGCTTGATCAAGGTCTGCGTCACTTTCCATTTTTCACCAGACATAACGTCTGAGAAAGGAAAGAAATAATAATAATGTTAGCACTGCTCCCTTCTGCTTTCTATGTTCTATACCGACATTGACCAAATAATAAAATAAAATAACATAAAATAAAAAGTTACTGTTTAGAAAGGTCACCCCCCACTTCTCTCATCGGGTATCGCGAAGTAAAAGTGAGATAAACTTTCAATCTTTATGTTCAACACCGAATGCATGCTGTTGTTATAATACACTTTGGTATAGGAAACTGCATGAGGCTGGTGTTTTTGTTATTCACACTATACATGATATTTTACGACAGATAATTTTGTGAGCTAATGTTTACTTGCTAGTGTATGCTATTTTTGTTTTTATCTGTTAACATGTTGAGTAGTTCCGATATATTTTAGATTACACAGGTCGCCAGTATAGCATTTCTTGATGTATTATGCTTCTATACATGGAATTCCACTATGTAGCTCACTACTGTACAGTGGTTACATCGGCCAAAGATTATAATGTACCTGTCAGTAAACTGTGCTGCTACTGCTACAATGTACTATTGTTTTTATACCTGACATGGCCTTGTCTATGTCTGTATCCTTGACTGTTTGGACGATTTACATCTGTCAGTCTGTTACTAGCTGTCGATGTGGACTTGGGCTTGCTTTTTGATGAAAACCGATGTAGACAATTATTTATGTGAAAATATTTTACGTATTATGGTGGGCTCAAAGGAGAAAAGTCCTTTTGTTCAAATTAATGTATAACATTCCTACCGTTTATGCCAGCAAGTGATGTACTATTTAATCTTGTATTACTCTGTAAACTGTGTAACCACTAATTATTTGATATATTCGCTAAGCTTACAAATGTTCACTGACCAAAACTAGTATCGAATTGTGCAAAATGAAGGATAGCTGAAGTTTCAACCACGAATTTTATGAACGTATGGAGGTAGCCTAATCGTGTGTCACATTGTTCACGTAATGTCACAGTACAAAATGTCTTTCATTCCTTTAAAAGCACACATTGGTCGCTTTGAATCGTTTTATATGACGTAGAACAAATATCGTGAGATGACCACTGATGCAAGTCATGTCAATGAAGTGGTTTGTTGCTACTAGTCGGTTGTTTGGAATCTGCGTATTGAGATGTATACTTCTCGAGACTTGAAAGAATTGCAGAATTGACCTACGCCGAAGAGCCAAAGAAACTGTTGCACCTGCCTAATAAGATGGGTAGGGCCCCGACAGCACTCATTAGTGCCACAAAACGACGTGGCGAGGACTCGACTACAGTCTGAAGTAGTGTTGGAGGGAAATGGCACCATGAATCCAGCTGGGCTGTCCATGTATCCGTAAGAGTACGAGGGGGTGGAGATGTCTTCTAAACAGCACGTTACAAGGTATCCCAGTTATGCACAATAATGTTAATGTCTGGGGAGTTTGGTGGCCAGCGGAAATGTTTAATGTCAGAAGAGTGTTTCTGAAGCCACTCTGTAGCATTTTTGCACGTGAGGGGTGCCGCATTGTCCTGCTGGAATTGCCAAAATCCGCCGGAATGCAGAATTGGCATGAATGGATTCAGCTGATCAGACGTACTGCTTACGTGCGAATCACCAGTCAGAGTCGTATCTAGACGTATGAGGGGTCCCATATCACTCCAACTGCACAGGTCTCACATCATTACAGAGCTTGCACTAACTTGAAAAGTCACCTGCTGACATGCAGGTTCCATCGATACATCAGGTTGTCTAGATAACCGCAGACATCCGTCTGCTCCATATAATTTGTAACTAGACTCGTCCGGCCAGGAAACATGTTTGTAGTTATCAACACTGCAATGTCGGTGTTGACGGGCCCAGGCGAGGCGTAAAACTTTCTGTCGTGCAGTCACGAAGGGTACACAAGCAGGCCTCTGGTTCCGAAAGCCCATATAGATGATGTTTCGTTGAATGGTTCGCACGCTGACACTTGTTGAGGTCTAAGCACTGAAATATGCAGCAATTTGCGGAAGGGTTGCGCTTCTGTCCCGTTGAACGATTGTCTTCAGTCGTCGTTGGTCCCTTTTTTTCTGGATTTCTTTCCGGCCGCAGCGATGTCGTACATTTGATGTTTTACCGGATTCCTGGTATTCACGGTACACTCGTGAAATGGTCGCACGTGAAAATCTCCAATTCAGCGCTACCTCGGAGATGCTGTGTCCCATCGCTCGCGCTTTCAAACTCTCTTAAAACCGATCCAACAACTTCGCCAGACGGTTGTCTCATATAGGCGTTGCCGATCGCAGCGACGTATTCTGCCTGTTTGCATGTCTCTGTATTTGAATACGCGTGCCTATACCTCTTTCTTTGGCACTTCACTGTATCACATTTGGACGTACTCATTAGCACACCATGAAGTTACTCCATTTGTTAATGATGGAATGGTGTGCCCCACTCATCTAGGTAACATGCAGAAAGAACAACGGACTCAAGAAAATCTACATCAACAGCTATGTGGATAGTCTGCAACTAACACGTAAGTGCCTGGCGCAGAATCATCGGACCACCTTTACAGTGATTCTCTACTATTCCTGTATCGAACAACGCTTGGAAAACGAACACCTGTATCTTTCCGTGGGAGCTCTGATATCCCTTATTTTATTATGATGGGGTTTTCTCCTTACGTAGATGGACGCAAATAAAATATTTTCGTATTCGGAGGAGAAAGTTGTTGATAGAAATTTTGTGAGAAGATTGCGCCGCAACGAAATATGCGTTTGTTTCAATGATGTTCACCCCAAGTCCTGTATAATGTTAGTGACACTCTCTTCCCTATTTCGCGATAATGCAAAACGTGCTGGTCTTTTTTGAACTTCCTCGATGTTCTCTGTCAATCCCATTTGGTAAGGATCCCACACCGTACAGCAGCACTCAAAAAGAGGACGGACAAGCGCAGTGTAGGTAGTCTTTTTAGTAGATGTTACATTTACCAAGTGCCCTCCCAATAAAACGAAGTCTTGCGTTTGTCTTCCTCATAACATTTTGTATGTGTTCTTTTCAATTTGAGTTGTTCGTAATTCAAAATCCTAGACATTTAGTTGAATTTGCAGCGTTTAAATATTACTGATTTATCGTGTAACCGAAGTTTAACGGATTCCTTTCAGCAGTCATGTGGATGACTTCACATTTTGCGTCATTTAGGGTCGATTGCCACCTTTCGCACAATTCAGATATCGTCTCTAAATCGTTTCCTTTATAAATCGTTTTGCAATTTGTTTTGATCTTCTGATGAATTAACTAGACGATAAACGACAGCATCATTTGCAAACAACTTATGAGAGCTGCTCAGATTGTCTCCCAAATCGTTTATATAGATATAGAATAGCAGAGAGTCAAAAATAATTTCCGTTTTACTTGTTGACTTTCCGTCAATTACTACGAGATTTGACCCCTCTGATAGGAAATCTCGAATCCACTCACCTGAGACTATATTTCCCGTGCACTCAATTTCACTACAAACCACTTGTGTGATACAGTGTCGAAAGCCTTCTGGAGATCTATAAATACGGAATCAATTTATAATCCCTTGTCAATTGCATTCAACACTTGGTGTGTGCAAAGCGCTAGCTGTGTTTCACAAGAACGATGTTTCCTAAATCTGTGTTTGCTGTGTGTCAACAGAGCGTTCTCTTCTAGTTACTTCATAACGTTCGAACACAAAATATGTTCGAAAATCCTGTTTCATATCAACATTATTTATATGGGCCTGTAGTTTAATGGATTATTCCTACTACCTTTCTTGAGTATTGGTGTGACCTGTGGAACTTTCCGCTTTTTGGGTGCGGATATTTCGTCGAGGGAGCGGCTGTATATGATAGTTAAGTATGGAGCTATAGCATCAGCATACTCGAAAGGAACCTAATTGGTACACAGTCGGAACCGAAACACTTGCTTTTATTAAGTAATTTAAGTTGATTCACGACTCCGAGTATGTTCTACTTTCCTCATTTCGACAGCTGTTCTTGATTCAATTTCTGGAATATTTACTTCGTCTTCTTTGGTGAAGGAATTTCGGAAGGCTGTGTTTAGTAACTCTGCTTTCGAAACAATGTCTTCGGTAGTATCACCATTGCTATCGCGCACAGAAGGCATTGATTGTATATTGCCGCTAGCATACTTTACATACCATCAGAATCTCTTTGAATTTTCTGCCAGTTTTCGAGACAAAATTTCACTGTCGAAACTAAGCATGTCACATTGATGTACGCGTTAAATTTTTAGCCACTGTAAAATATCGCCAATCTTGGGGATTTTGGGTTCGTTTCATTTTGGTATGCTTCTTTCTCTGTTTCTGCAACAGTGCTCTGAACCGTTTTGAGTACAAAGGTGGATCAGCTACGTCGTCTATCAATTGCTGTCGATACTATTTCTTTGAATTCAAGCCACGTCTGGTCTCACTTACATTGTTAATCTGGAAGGAGTGCATTTTGTCTCTCAGGAAGGCGTCACGTGAATTTCTATCTGCTTTTTTGAATAAGTATATTTTTTGTTTATTTTTGGAAGATAGGGGGTTACGATATTCAGTTTCGCTTCGATAACCTGTGTGCACTAATTGCTGTGTCCGTTTTCAAGCTAGTTATAAGCTCAGGATTATCTGTTGCTAAAACGTCAAATGTGCTTTCACTGCCGTTTGTTATTCGCTAGGGCTCATGAATTAACTGCTCGAAAGAATTTTCAGAGGATGCGTTTAGCGCAGTTCCGGATGATGTTTTATGCGGCCCTCCAGATTTAAAAATTTATTTTCACCAACATACCGAGGGTAAATTAAAGTCACCACCAACTATAATTGTATGAGTCGGATAGTTGTTTGAAATTAAACTGAAGTTATTTCTGAAACCTTCAGCAATTGTATCATCTGATTTGGGAGGTCGATGAAAGAACCCAATTATTATTTCATTTCGGTTGTCAATAATGACCTATACCACACTAACCAACAGGCACTATCTACTTCAATTTCGATACCAGATAAACTACTTATAAAAGCAACAAACACGCCACCGTCAGCTGTGTTTAGCCTATCCTTTCGGAACATCTTAGGAACTTCGCAAAAATTTCAGCTGAATTAATCTCTTGCTTAAGCCAGCTTTCACTACTTACAACGATTTGAGCATCAGTGCTTTCCATTAATGACTGGAGCTCTGGTATTTTCCCAACACAGCTACGACAAACTACAATTTTTATGCCGATCGTTCCTGCATCTACGTTCTTTCTGTGTTTGGCCTGCACACCTTAAGACTGAAGCCCTTTTCGCGTTTTCCCAGGACCCTCTAACCTAACCGATATGGACTGGAGACGAGTGTCGCGCTTCGTCGAGGGTAATAATGCTGTCGGCGAATGACGTTCATCTCAAACAGATTCCGAGCGAAGAGTTCCGAAAGGAACTGCGATTGCTCTTACGATTCCAATACGTGCTTCTTACATTTTGATGCGTCATTATAAAGCTAATATTGTCCCAAAGCGGAATACCATTGGTCTAGTAGGTAACCTCAGACGGCTCCTGTGCAGCTTCTCACAATCAAGCGTCCGGTTTCAAGGATCGTAGATGACACAACAACTTTCCCGCTTAAAGCAATCGATGCGCAGTTTGATCTTAGTGGCTTTCTTCATGACAGAATCCCAAAATGTTGATGCTGAGAGAAAATTCTTGCCCTTTGCTTGTTCTCGGTTGCCATTTTAGGTGTTTTACTTGGGCGTAATTCAGCGACCACGCTGTGTACCGCACGCAGATGTATACTGTTATATCTGAATAACCAGAGCCAGAGACCAGTTCAACATACCCTGATGTACGCCTGGGAAAGGCAAAATTGCAGAATTTTGTTTCTGCTGAACGTTAACATCAGAGAGTTTCTATATAGAGGGAAGTATGGTCTCACGAAAAACTCGCAGAAAAAGTGAGTCTTCTGGATCAGGGAAGTAAGTCAAACGTGAAATAAATCCGCGCATCGGATTGACGAATCTTGACTTCGAATAGTAGACTGACATTGTACGGGTTTTTTTAGGCATTCACAAATGTTCGATATGTGCCCCTTTAGTGATTCGGCAGACATCAAGCCGATAATCAAGGTCCTCCCACACTCGGCGCAGCATGTCCCCATCAATGAGTTCGAAAGCATCGTTGATGCGAGCTCGCAGTTCTGTCACGTTTCTTGGCAGAGGAGGTTTAAACACTGAATCTTTCACATAACCCCACAGAATGAAATCGCATGGGGTTAAGTCGGGAGAGCGTGGAGGCCATGACATGAATTGCTGATCATGGTCTCCACCACGACCGATCCATCGGTTTTCCAATCTCCTGTTTAAGAAATGCCGAACATCATGATGGAAGTGCGGTGGAGCACCATCCTGTTGAAAGATGAAGTCGGCGCTGTCGGTCTCCAGTTGTGGCATGAGCCAATTTTCCAGCATGTCCAGATACACGTGTCCTGTAACGTTTTTTTCGCAGAAGAAAAGGGGCCGTAAACTCTAAACCGTGAGATTGCACAAAACACGTTAACTTTCGGTGAATTGCGAATTTGCTGCACGAATGCGTGAGGATTCTCTACCGCCCAGATTCGCACATTGTGTCTGTTCACTTCAGCATTAAGAAAAAATGTTGCTTCATCACTGGAAACAATTTTCGCACTGAACGCATCCTCTTCCATGAGCTGTTGCATCCGCGCCGAAAATTCAAAGCGTTTGACTTTGTCATCGGGTGTCAGGGCTTGTAGCAATTGTAAACGGAAAGGCTTCTGCTTTAGCCTTTTCCGTAAGATTTTCCAAACCGTCGGCTGTGGTACGTTTAGCTCCCTGCTTGCTTTATTCGTCGACTTCCGCGGGCTACGCGTGAAACTTGCCCGCACGCGTTCAACCGTTTATTCGCTCACTGCAGGCCGACCCGTTGATTTCCTCTTTCAGGGGCATCCAGAAGCTTTAAACTGCGCATACCATCGCCGAATGGAGTTAGCAATTGGTGGATCTTTGTTGAACTTCGTCCTGAAGTGTCGTTGCACTGTTATGACTGACTGATGTGAGTGCATTTCAAGCACGACATCGCTTTCTCGGCTCCTGTCGCTATTTTGTCTCACTGCGCTCTCGAGCGCTCTGGCGGTAGAAACCTGAAGTGCGGCTTCAGCCGAACAAAACTTTATGAGTTTTTCTACGTATCTGTAGTGTGTCGTGGCCATATGTCAATGAATGGAGCTACAGTGAATTTATGAAATCGGTTCAATCATTTGTAATAGCCGTGTAGTTGTCTGCCGGGTTTTGGAGTGTGTGTAGAGGATTTCCAACCTTCGGGAAAGAAAGGTTGAGGGATTTGATGCATGGGCAATCTGGGGGTAGACCCTCTCATGTAGAAGTATATAGAAAGGAAAAAAAAATGAGTGAGCTTTTAGGGCACACTTTTCTGTATGATGAAATCATATCCTGTGCCTGCTTTATTTAGTATGTGTCGTGCGATTCTATGAAGCGACGTGATGTGATACAATTGTACAGGGTGGTGCAGTTGGAAGTATCCCATCTGTCCTTTGAATGCGAATGCGATATTTCGACATCTTATATGAACAGCTACAACAATGGACAGCTTTAAGTAATAATCGATTGTTAGCATTCTTCTGTCGGCGAAATGACTTTCTCGATACAATAAAAGAAATGGAAATTTTGAAAGCGTTTATGAAAAATGGTTCGATTAAGGAAACTTGCTAAATTTTCGGGGTCGAGTATCGGAATCAAGGACTACCAGCAAAGAGAGCAATACAGAATTTGTATAAAACCTGGCACAACCTCGGATCATTGCAAAATGTAAAACGACTAAGAATTCCTTCAATTCGCACACCAAAAGTTATTGTAGACATCCGCCGAAGAACCATTAAGAGCTGGAAGACCTCTACACGTAATCTGGCTCAACAGGTGCATTTAAGTAGGAGGAGTTATCAGCACATATTGAAACGTCCTAATTTGAAGACATATCGTGTGACGGTTGTGCAGCATGATAGTCAGAAGTGTGTAGATTACTGGACGTGGCTTTTGAAGAATATCAAGTATGCTTTGTTAGACGCTTTCCATTACATCATGAGTAATGAAGCGAGGTTTCGTCTTTCCTGTGATCTGAATTCACAGAACACGAGGTACTGTGAACGTAGAACGTTAACATTCTTGCGAAAACATTCTGTTGGAATCCACATACATAGGGAGAAATGTTCATCACGATAAAATAAGAGAAATCAGGGCTCGCACGGAAAAATTTAAGTGTCGTTTTTCCCGCGTACCGTTCGAGAGTAGAACGGTAGAAATATAGCATGAAGGTGTTTCATTGAACCCTCTGACCGGCACTTTATTGTGAATAGCAGAGTAATCACGTAGATGTAGACGTAGATGTGTGTCAGAAAATACTCCATGATGAAAAAATCGGCACTTGGTGCGGTGTAACAGGGGCCTACATCATTTGCATATGTAAGGCAATACTGCTGCTTGCAGCAAGATGAGATTTCCCTGGAACGAGTCCATGATGTCTTCACTGAGGAACGAACTGTCAGCAAAAGTTTGTGGTCACCGCGTTCATCGGATCCAACAACATATTATTTTTTGCCTGCTGGGACTATGGAAAAATACATACACAATACAGGAACAGAAAGGCAATATCAGCCGTGAAGCTGCCGCCATTGATATCCGAAATTTACGCCTTGTGTATTTGAATATGCTTAGACGTGCACAGCTGTGTATTGATGTTCCAACATCTTACATAAAAATATTTTTCGCTACATTTTCCGTTATAAATAAATAGTAAGTTCAATTCATATTGTGTGACTGTCTCCACTGTTTCGGAAGATATTTGCAGTCTCGTTTTTGCCATGTTTAGCCGGAGTCGGCCAAAACAAATATTGCTCATAAACCGTTTCATGTGGCGCCCTGTGTCGACAGGAAGCGTCGGTTTGTTTCCTTCATAAATAAATGATTTAAAAATCGTAATTTTAGCCGCTCAGTCGATAGACCGGTCCCACATTATCCTACTACAATATTCGCTTTATGGATACGCACTAACATGGTCAGTACCACATGAAGAAGAATCACTAATCCTGCACCGACTGAGCAGCGCTGGTGGTATCATTGAGCGCGAGCTATAGCGGTGCTATCTCTGGCATTTTAATGTTCCTGTTAATCCATATCAATAAAAGGAATATCGCTCTAGACTAATTTGCGACCGCTTTGTCGATTGACCACACAAAATTCCTCTTTAAAAAAAAATTTATTACAATTTGAACAAGGCTGTTTCTTAGCATCGTTATAGAATTCTTAAACAAGGAATTTTACAGGCAACCGTTACGAATATGTGACAAGGCAGGGACGTATTTTATTTCAATTTAGGATAGTAGCTCTAAATTTCGACCATTGCCTTCTCGTAATGTAATTTTGCGGGTCTTCAGTAATTTCATCGTGGTGAAGACACCCTTAGTAGGTGTCGAAACCTAGGTCAATTGCACAGAAGTTATTTACAACTATTTGGCTGTAAAATTCCTTTGTTTAATCATTTTATTTGTAACTGAAACAAACCGAAACTATTCGTCGACACTGAGCGTCGCATGCGAGACCTGATAAGCAGTATTTGTTTGCACTGGCAAAATGCAATTGTAAAGGTTCGCCGAAACATAAGAGAAAATGAAACTGACGACTCTTAGGGGAGACATCTTTTATATGTACAGGGCGTTCCAAAAAAGAACATCCAGAAACTTGGGGAACACATTCTTTACATCAAAACAAGAAAAAAATGTCTAATAAACAAGGACTTGAAACCACATACTTTAAGAGATGTTAGCACTTCTTCATCGTCGGTACAGTGAAACATATCTTTTCTACTGCAAACTCTTTGCTTTTATATTTTGTGAGGAGGTTGTACGCATCAAAATAAGAAAAATGTCTAGTAATCAAGAGTTATGAAATGCATACCTTAACAGCTACGAGCACTTCTTCAGTTATAGAAATGTGTTTCATACTAGCGACAATGAGCAAGTGCTCAGAGCTCTTAAAGTATGCATTGTTGACACCAATGTTTACGAAACATATTTTTCCTGTTCCGGAGAATATTACTTCCTAGCAAAATATGGAAAACAAAAATCTTGCAGTAGAAGAGATCTGTTTCACAGAATCGAAGATGAACGAGCTCTCATATCCCTTAAGGTATGCATTTTAGAGCCCATACGAGCTATACATTTTTTTACTTCTTTCTCTATAAGGAACTTGTCCGTACAGTTCGTCAGTATTTCCTGGGACGCCCTCTACATGTACTAGCTAACAAACCCGGCATTTCCCAGGTATTCATTTTACCAATTTTCTATTAGAAACGGGACCTTATATGTAATTCTGCGGTGTGAGATGATCCTCAACAGTTGTTCTATCCTGCCTGCAGTTGCTTTGCATGTCTAAAATGCGATTTGGTAGACAACGCTTCTTCGTAGCTCTACAGAAGGCTCTTATTTTCCACACAGCGATTGTTGCCTGACATTAAAGGATGTATGTACAAAGTTTGGCTGAAATCGGTCCGGAGACTTAGGAGTTGTGGAACATGCATACATGCATGCATGGATGTATGCATGTATGCATATATACTGTTACGTCCTAAGTGAACCCTTAAATCAGTCATTTTCCGGTTATCTTCTTCAGTAGGTTTTCTTTCCTCATTGCCTAGTGTCTTTTAATTCGATCCGATCTTTTTTGTCGTTCCTCACCTGTAAGTACTCTCACTGATTCCCTTTATCCATACTGCTTGATGCGTCATATTCCATAGTTTATCTATATTTTCTCTTGGTAATCCGGTTTCTTGTGTCCTCATAATGCGATCAAACAACGAGATCCTTTTTTCCCATATGGGCTCCAGTTCACTGTAGTCCAACTCACTTGGCACTACCAGTCGTTGTCTATCTTTTTCATATTTCTTATTGAATCAGGTTTTAATTCTTCTTCTCTCTGCTTGTGGATTTTGTCGATTCTGTTTTTTTTGATTGGCTTTGAAAAGAGTTTCACTTCCATATGTCACCTCAGGCTGAACCACCTTCTTCTAAAGTTTTACTTTAGTTTTGCTTGACAGACATTTTTATTGTAAGTACACCAAGTTATTTTTGAGTTTTTGTCATTTTCTTAGTTCCTTGTGTCATGAAGTTTCTCTCCCAAGCTGTATGTTATTATTTCTACAATGTATAAAATTGTTTCTCTATTCTTACTGTGCTGTCATTTTATGTGGCTTTTTACTAGCGGTTCTGCTAACATTATCTCAGTCTTTTCGAATGATATCTGGAGTCCTGTTTTTGTATGATTTTTCTACGATTGATTACTTTATTTCAGACTTCTTCAGCATTATTAAGTAGTCTACGAAGGTTATGACTTGTATTTGTCTTCCTTTTTAGCAATCCATTATCAATTTCGAAGTGATTTTCTGTTCTGTGCAGCTTCTGCAGGGTCTAAATCCTCCTTGGTATTTTCCTCGTTCCATTACAAGTTGATCTTCTCAAAAGTGAAATCACTGTGGATTTGACATTCCCCTTTTTTGTGTTATGGACGGATATTACCTGTAGTTCAATGCTCTGGTAGTTGTTCTTTGTTCCAGATTTTCACTATACATTGATGTAATGATACCATTACTGTTTCTGTAAATGTTTGATCTACTCCACTTACTTTATAGTTTTTGATCTCTCTCAAATCTTTGTAGACTTCGTCGATTACGGGTGAGTTTATATTTTCTTGTCGATGTTTTAATAGGGTGTTTCTCTGTAATAGTTCAGGCGGATCTTCGCAAATTAGCAATTTTTTAAATGTTTCTGCTAAGATTTATTTGGTTTTTCCACTGCTGTGAGCTATCTTCTTATTTTTATGCTTTATCATTAATTTTGGAGGGTTATGTCTTTGTAGTTTTCAGTTAAGTATTTTGCAGTAATCTTTTTATTTCCTTTTCTTGCCATTTGTTTCTGTCATTAGAAGTATTCTTTCTGATAGTGGCGTTTAACCCTTCGTATTATTCTGTGCGTTATCTTTCATTGTTCTATTGGTCCCAAGTGTGTTTCTTTGGTTTTATGACTGGTGCTTTAACGAGGCTTGGTATCTATCTGCCACTGCTTTATAACACTCGTCGTTCTCCAATGCTGTTCTCCCCTTGAATATATGGGGGCTACATGTTCAGCTGCATGTTTTCAACTGGGGGAAATATTTCCTGAAATCACCTGTTATTTTTATGTTCCTTGTAGTCTCTTCTTATTCCTTGTTACTAATAACCTTATGAGGATCGTAGGTTCTCTTTTTTTTTGAGTGGTTGTTTTTTGCGTACAAGATGAATTTTCATTATTTTTCATATAATGATCTAATCAAGCATCTGTCCCTCTTAAGACATTGTAGATTTCCTTGTGGTAATTTTTATCAGTACGAAGATGATCCAGCTGCCATTTTCCTTTTTTCTGGTCTGAATGTTTCCAGATTTTGAGCTTATCTGGTCTCGTCTTGAAGTATGTTGATTTCGACATCATGTCTTGGCTTCTGCAGAATTTCACCAGTTTCATGCCATTTCTGGTCGTTCTTCTTTGTGCTGGTCGTTTCCATATTACGTCTCTTACGATTCTATATCACTTACCCCTTCCTGACTGGGCATTAAAATCTCCAGTTGAGATTCTGATGTCATTCTTATTTATTTTTCTTGTCGTCTGATTAAAGTCCAACACAGCAGGCAAAGAATATATACTTCAAAAAGAAATGCTAAGAAGGGCATCCGTTGTTCACTGTACCGACTGCTTTTGACCGACGCTGAGGGTACTGTCTGTGGTAATGAAGAGGATGCAGGACACCACGGTGGGCGATGGTGGAAAAAGCCTGTACAGAGGCGGCGGAGCCTGTGTGGCTCGCGGGACCGCAGTAGCCGCCACGTGATTGCATTAATAAACATCACGCCCCCTTGTTGGGGAATGCCCAACGACGGCACCGCAATTTTATTAGGGGCCGCACGGCCGGCGGCAGCGGCCTCCGTTACTGTCCACCTCAGGGCGTTTGCAATATTTAGAGGCCAGCGCCAGGCAAAAAATGCTTCACTCGGCGGACGATCCCGAACATAGAGTCCCCAACAATAGCGGCTGTGAGTCGACGCACTTTTCCCGTAGCTGGCAGTTTTCCAAACGTGTGTACGAGTCGGAGATCTGTCGATTTATTTGTGGGTAGCATCAAGCTACCGAGCAAGTCTTAGAATTTACTCTGTATCCACATTATCAGATAGACTTTTACTTGCACAAGGCTTTCCCATTTTTTGAATTGTAACATATCGTTCCAAAATCAAATGATAATGTCGTGCCCATCTAGCGCTGAAACTGAAAACCTCTCTCCCACTGCCAATAGGCATCTTTTTCTTTATTTCATCACTCTTCCTACTGTTTTCGTGAGGTTCGCCGGAACTTTCTTTACTGTGCCACCCACTCTCTGTCTAGCATTTTCCTCTGTTATTTATTTCTTCCCCTGCTGTATTTAATTTACACAGCTCGTCTAACACCATGGGCGTTTTCTGTGATCGTTCACTGTATGTTGTATCACTCTCGCTCCTCCTCTAGTCAATATTATCCACATTTTCCTCTCCATGCAAATTCTTCGGAAAACATCCTCATTTTATTAAGTCCATCAAATTTCCAACATCTTTTCGTAGCATTACCTCTCAGACGTTTTTATTATCTTCTGTCCCGATTTTCCTACAGTCCATGATAGGTACTTCACAGTACTGTTCGCCTCCAACGATAAAATAAAAAATCCAGTGTAGGAACTTAATGGAGCAAAACTGAAAGTAAGCTTGAAAACCAGTTACAGAAAGAATAAAATAAAATGTAGTCATCACATAAAAATAGCAAAAGTAAGCAATGAAATAGTAGCATTAGTTGAAAGGTATTCGTATTTAGGTTAGTTGAAGGCAACTGGATGGACAGAAAAAGAAATAAAGAGAAGATTGGAAAAGGCATGCTATGCCTTTTGAAAACTAACCTGGCTATTAAAATGCCGTCTGAACAATAAATCCTGCAACCAGTGCCTGATATGAGACTTGACGTATGGTAGTTGGTTGGTTCAAATGGTTCTGAGCACTATGGGACTTAACTTCTGAGGTCATCAGTCCCCTAGAACTTAGAACTACTTAAACCTAACTAACCTAAGGACATCACACACATCCATGCCCGAGGCAGGATTCGAACCTGCGACCGTAGCAGCCGCGCGGTTCCAGACTGTCGCGCCTATAACCGCTCGGCCGCGTGTGGTATTGATACATGGTTTCCAAGTGGGAAAAAAATAAAAAATGAGGATCGCTCAGAGTTATATATGGACGTAACAATTAAGAGAAGAAATAGGTAACAAACTGACCATGATAAAATGAAATGGGGGATATTTAGTCAGGCAGATGAATAGTAGGTGGAGCAAAGACGTTCTTACAGCAGTCCAAGTGATATTAAAACTCCGAAACGACAACTAATGGGTTATGGGTGAAAGATCCTATAAAACATTGCACGAAAACAAAGGATGCATGTACCTCCAAACCGCAAAACGTGGAAAACTCTACAGCAGGTCATTATCGACCTGTGATCGCCTGCTTCCTACCATACGGATGTTAGACAAATCATTTAAAGTCAAAATTATATAAACAGTACATAAAATTAATTGAGAAATTTCAGATAGGTACAAGTTCCTGTTACACAGTGTGTAGCCGTATTGCTTGGAGTAGCGCCTGTAAAGCAGACAGTAACGTAACTATTTTGTTGTTTACAGGTACATACCTGCAATCCTGGTACACACTGAAATTCCGCGCCACAACACAGTTCCAGGTCGATAGAGGAGTATAACACAAATGGCGCAGCCTTTGTTAAGAGTATCGTGCGGGAATCCATCATAAAATCAAGTAGCCAAACAGCTGCAACAATCAAACTAAGTTGGTGGAAGCGCCCAAGAACAATGCACCATCATGAGCCACAGTGGTTAGGTGAGGCAGACGCACACAATGTGATCAGGCAAGTCTGAGCTACTAAGAACGAATGACTGGCCACCTCTAAATGGTAAACTAAGAATCGCAACAAGCGTGAAGGCCCTGGTGCTCACATACCGACGGAACTGAAAAACGGAAATCAGTCGTGGAATAGTTTTCAACACCTTTCACGACCTTATGATCGTAACGTTACACATGCTGGGTTCCGCGAATGCACACGTCCATTCAAAAATCCCGCCGGAACGAGGCACCACCTGAAATGTTAACTGCTGTCTCAGGAAAATGCAGATAGCTTAGCCACCTAACAACCACGGAGAACTGCTACATTTATCATTCTCATCCCGAGATAAAATGGGAAGGCAGGCAGTGGTAGCATTCACATTCACCGTCATCGAAAAGGATAAAGACGTATGCATCACCGGGCAAATGGTCGCTTTTTTCTTAAGGCAGCCCTAGTGTATTGTTAACTCAGCATTCTCGTAGGGAGAAAACCATACTGCCGAAATCTCTTTACGTATTTAAAGGATACTGTCTTGGCAAAGTGTCCTGGGAAGCTGTCCAAGGTGGTGTTTTACCCCGCGGTATTGCCCAGAAAATTTTGCGCAGGACGTGCCCGTACATGTTGCTGTTTAACGCTACCAAATTTTGCTTCGCGGAACATATTCCGGTGACGTAGCGGCCTATGACCCCCCCCCCCCCCCCCCTTTCCTATCATGAAGAAACCATTGTGTGGCGAGAGTTTGCCAGCCGGGGTGGCCGAGCGGTTCTAGGAGCTACAGTCTGGAACCGCGCGACTGCTACGGTCGCAGGTTCGACTCCTGCCTCGGGCATGGATGTGTGTGATGTCCTTAGGTTAGTTGGGTTTAAGTAGTTCTAAGTTCTAGGGGACTGATGACCTCAGAATTTAAGTCCCATAGTGCTCAGAGCCATTTGAACCAATATTTTTTTTATTTTATTTATTTATTTATTTATTTTTTGTTTTGTGGCGAGAGTGTCCAGAACGACGGTATGATTCTAAAGGAAAAACGTGTCCTGTACAGCCAAAATGCAGAATTCTACAGCCAATGTCTGCGTCATAGTTGAGAAAACTGGACGCATTGTAGGGTGAATAGATAGAGAACGACTAACACCAAGTTTGGTGGTTGCAGCTTCATTTCTTCATGCTGATAATTATGATTTTATGATTGTTCTCCACACGCAATTTAAAATTGTTTTTTGAGTGAAGGAGAATATAAAACTACGTCTTTCACGGATTAAAATTCCAAGCTAAGAGGCCATGGCCGATGAATAAAATGGTATCTAAAACTGAAGCTGCCAATTTACCTCTGAAGATATCTCTCTCTGATGGGGACAAAACGTCAGTCAATAATTTTACACTTCGACCGTGCCGTCCCTGACTGGAATTTGTAGGTAAAGTTGGAGTATATTTTGTACTCTGATATTTCGACAGACTATAGAAGTCGTTCCTTCATAGACGAAGCTACTTTCTTTGCTGCCAGTTTTAATGGTTTGGCAGACGTTTCCGATTATCGTGTGATTATTTTGGTGAGTGGGCAGAGGCTTTCTCTTGCATGCCGCTGCATCTCCAGGGCAGCGCCGTCCGTCTGTCAGCCCTCGCAGCACTGCACGTGTGGCCACCGAGGTTTGCCGCGCCTGTCAGAACCGGAGACCGATGCCGCCCGCGTCCCCTGCTGCGTGTGACGTGGCGCAGCACGCACGGCCACGCGTGCCGTGCTCGCCGTTCCGTAAGCGCCTGTGTGCCGGTGAGCGCAAGGCAGCTTCGCGTGTGGCCTATCCGCCAGGCTAGCACCCGCTACTCTGGTTCTGGGATGCACATCGGCAATTGTTCCCCTACTTTGAAGGGATACCGCTGTGTAAGTTAGAAAGCTGTTAACGTAGTGTAAATCCTATTGCGGCCTTACTGCAACAGTGAACGTTTCTCTACGTGGTTAATCTACTTCTTCCATAAAATTCGTCCACCTGGGGGAGGACCAGTTCTTTCTGTAATATTTTCTGGATTCTGTAACACTTTTGTTTATTTTTATCGTATCCTTTGACATTATTATACGGGGCGATTCAGATGAAATCACGCACTACATGACAAGAAAAATAAACATTCAGAAGGGGAGGAAGAAACGAAACGAAACACCACGGGCTGAGATAGTACGAGGCATGTTTTTTAAGTAAGTACCGTTTTGAAATTTAAAAAAAGACGTGCCAAGATATCTCAATATTATTATTTTTAAATGACAGCCTGTACCTTAACTACGCACTGACGCCATTAGAGTCTGACTCTTCCTTGTTTACATTGTATACTGTATGTTTAAGATGCCTCCGATAATCGTGAGTCCCGCCGACTGTGAAGTACGGACTGTTATAAGATTCCTTAGTGCTAAAGGCCTAAAAGCGATCGATAGTCATCGTGAGATCTGTGCAGTTTACGGGGAAAACATTATGAGTGATGGAATGGTAAGAAAGTGGGTGAGGGCATTTAAAGATGGCCGCACAAATGTGCATGATGACCAACGGAGTGGGCGTCCTTCGGTCGTTAATGAAAGTTTGGTGCAGGAAATTGACAATAAGGTGAGAGAAAACAGACGCTTTACGATTTCCTCCATGCCGGATGACTTTCCTAATGTTTCTCTTAGTGTTGTGTATGGCATTTGTGGCCGAGCAGTTGAATTACCGAAAATTGAGCGCACTCTGGGTACCGAAAATGTTGACGGATGTGCACAAAACCAAACGTTTAGACAGTGCATTGACTTTCCCTGAGGCTACCACAACGACGGTGATGATTTCTTAAGCCAAATCGTTACGAGCGATGAAACATGGGTGGCCTACGTCACACCAGAATCAAAGCAACAGTCCATGGAAGTTGAGAAAGGGCATCGTTTTGCTGCAAGACAATGCCCGTCCGCATGTAGCGAATCAGACCAAAGATCTTATCACATCGTTTCGATGGGAAACTCTAGATTATCCTCCATATAGTCCCGATCTTGCGCCCAGTGACTACCCTCTGTTCCTGCACCTGAAGAAACACCTGGGCGGTGAGCATCTTCAAGACGATGAGGAAGTCTAAATAGTCGTGATGCAGTGGTTAACAAGACAGGTGGCAGATTTATATGAGGAGGGTATTCAAAAAACTGGTACAACGTTACGACAAGTGCCTCAATATTGACGGAAATTATGCAGAAAGCTGGATTAAGGTACAGGCTTTCACGTAAAAATAAAATTATTGAGATATCTTTGCACGTTTCTTTTTTTAATTTCAAAACGGTACTTACTAAAAAAACACGACTCGTATATATTGTCACTGCAGCGATTAAAGGATTTATTCAAATTTACTTAAGAGTTGGCGGTATGAGCTCATTGACCTCTTTAAGTTCCAGTCCGTTGGCGTGGATGCATGCAATTATTCTGCGGGGAGCGGTATCACAAACCCGCCGCATTCTCTGACACAAGTTTGGCTGCAGCAGTTGTAACTGGTCCTTGGTATTCTGGACACTGACGATGGGACGGAGTTGACCTCCGAGCTGGTTGCAGTTCCGAGCTGGTTGCAGGCATGTTCTGTCGCGGGCAGAGACAGATATCTTGCTGGCCACGTGTGTACTTCAGCATCACGCAAACAGGCCACGGAGACACGTGCCACGTATAGACCAGCATCATCCTGTTGAAATATGGCACCATGATGCTGTCGCAGTGTGGTAATACACTTGGAAGCAGGATGTCTGAGAAGTCCCATTCTGTTGTCACCGTTCACTCAATCAGCATCACTCATGACCGGCTCCCCACTCCATGAATCAAGAGTGAGACCGCTGTGCCCGTCCAAAGCATTGGATGAATGGGACCTCTCTCCAGGTCGCCGGCAAACTCGTCGACGACGGTAATCCAGAACAGTACAGATGTGCAATTGATCGCTGAACACAATGCAACGCCTTCCTTCAGCGGTCCATAATTTATGGTCACGGTACCATTCCAAAGTCTGCCGTATATCATGTGGTATTAACAGCAACATATCCTTCGGACGGTAATTTCCTAGTCCGGTTGATGCAGATCTCCGACCAATGTTGCTGGATGACGCAGAGAGGTTCAAGGAGTACAGTACTGGTCTTTGGATGCCAGGAACACCCGTGAAGAGTTTATATTGTGCTTGGTGCACATTACGCGTTTTTTCTCTTGTGCTCCCTGCCGCCGTTGGATAAGCAGCTGCAGCAGCAAGTCGTATACTCCTAGCTCACTCATTTGTTACATAGTTTAATTCTTAACTTCTTTGCGTGTTTTTGGTACGTGCATTGTTTAATTCATAAATTTCGGGCGTATTATAGTATTTGAGAGTTGTAGCATCGCGTTTTAGTACCTGAATAGTGTAAAATCGCATAGTCTCCTTCCGCCGGCGAGCAGTGTGTGAGCAGTGCGCAAGTAGCAGCATTACTGCATTTACTAGGCAATCTTGTATTTTAATAACCGTTTAAATTTTGTGTCGATTTGTTTGCGCTCTCTGTAGATTAGTTCAGGCGTTCTTTGCACAACAGCTTTTAGCATGGATAGGGACTGCAACTGCTACGATCGGATGCAGGCTGAGTTGGTATCTCTTCGCTCCCAGCTTCAGGCAGTGTTGGCTTCGGTCACACAGCTTGAGGCTGTTGCCAATGGGCTTCACTGTGGGGGTTCGGATGGGGGTTTGTCTGGGACGGCCAGCTCGTCCGACGCATCCCCCGATCGGACTACGACTGTGGTTGCCCGGGATACTGCCCGCATTGAGGCTGATCCCTCACCTATGGTAGAGTGGGAGGTCGTTTCAAGGTGTGGCAGGGGTCGAAAGACATTCCGGAGGGCTGAACGGAAGGCCTCTGCAGTTTGTCTGACGAACCGGTTTCAGGCTCTGTCTCAGGCTGATACTGATCTTCGGCCTGACATGGCTGCCTGTCCTGTTCCAGAGGTTGCCCCTCAGTCTGCAAGATCCGGGCGGTCGCAGAGGGTGGGCTTACTGGTAGTTGGGAGCTCCAACGTCAGGCGCGTAATGGGGCCCCTTAGGGATATGGCAGCAAGAGAGGGGAAGAAAACCAATGTGCACTCCGTGTGCATACCGGGGGGAGTCATTCCAGATGTGGAAAGGGTCCTTCCGGATGCCCATCTGCAGGTGGTCGCTCATGTCGGCACCAATGACGTGTGTCGCTATGCATCGGAGGAAATCCTCTCTGGCTTCCGGCGGCTATCTGATTTGGTGAAGACTGCCAGTTCCCGCTAGCGGGATGAAAGCAGAGCTCACCATCTGCAGCATCGACGACAGGGCTGACTGCCGACCTTTGGTACAGAGCCGAGTGAAGGGTCTGATTCAGAGGCTGAGACGGTTCTGCGACCGTGTGGGCTGCAGATTCCTCTACTTGCGCTGTAGGGTGGTGGGGTTTCGGGTTCCGCTGGATAGGTCAGGAGTCCACTACACGCAACAAGCGGCTACACGGGTAGCAGGGGTTGTGTGGCGTGGGCTGGGCGGTTTTTTAAGTTAGATGGCCTTGGGCAAGTACAGAAAGGGCAACAGCCTCAACGGGTGCGGGGCAAAGTCAGGACATGCGGGGACCAAGCAGCAATCGGTATTGTAATTGTAAACTGTCGAAGCTGCGTTGGTAAAGTACCGGAACTTCAAGCGCTGATAGAAAGCACCGAAGGTGAAATCGTTACAGGTACAGAAAGCTGGCTGAAGCCAGAGATAAATTCTGCCGAAATTTTTACAAAGGTACAGGCGGTGTTTAGAAAGGATAGATTGCATGTAACCGGTGGTGGAGTGTTCGTCGCTGTTAGTAGTAGTTTATCCTGTAGTGAAGTAGAAGTGGATAGTTCCTGTGAATTATTATGGGTGGAGGTTACACTCAACAACCGAGTTAGGTTAATAATTGGCTCCTTTTACCGACCTCCCGACTCAGCAGCATTAGTGGCAAAACAACTGAGAGAAAATTTGGAATATATTTCACATAAATTTTCTCAGCATGTTATAGTCTTAGGTGGAGATTTCAATTTAGATATAGACTGGGACACTCAGATGTTTAGGATGGGTGGTAGGGACAGAGCATCGATTGACATTATACTGAGTGCATTATCCAAAAATTACCTCGAGCAATTAAACAGAGAACCGACTCGTGGAGATAACAAACAGACCCGAACTTTTCGACTCTGTATGTGCAGAACAGGGAATCAGTGATCATAAGGCCGTTGCAGCATCCCTGAATATGGAAGTTAATAGGAATATAAAAAAAGGGAGGAGGGTTTATCTGTTTAGCAAGAGTAATAGAAGGCAGATTTCAGACTACCTAACAGATCAAAACGAAAATTTCTGTTCCGACACTGACAATGTTGAGTGTTTATGGAAAAAGTTCAAGGCAATCGTAAAATCCGTTTTAGACAGGTACGTGCCGAGTAAAACTGTGAGGGACGGGAAAAACCCACCGTGGTACAACAACAAAGTTAGGAAACTACCGCGAAAGCAATGAGAGCTTCACTCCAAGTTTAAACGCAGCCCAAAGCTCTCAGACAAACAGAAGCTAAACGATGTCAAAGTTAGCGTAAGGAGGGCTATGCGTGAAGCGTTCAGTGAATTGGAAAGTAAAATTCTATGTACTGACTTGACAGAAAATCCTCGGAAGTTCTGGTCTTACGTTAAATCAGTAAGTGGCCCGAAACAGCATATCCAGACACTCCGGGATGATGATGGCATTGAAACAGAGGATGACACGCGTAAAGCTGAAATACTACACACCTTTTTCCAAAGCTGTTTCACAGAGGAAGACCGCACTGCAGTTCCTTCTCTAAATCCTCGCACAAACGAAAAAATGGCTGACATCGAAATAAGTGTCCAAGGAATAGAAAAGCAACTGGAATCACTCAACAGAGGAAAGTCCACTGGACCTGATGGGATACCAATTCGATTCTACACAGAGTACGCGAAAGAACTTGCCCCCCTTCTAACAGCCGTGTACCGCAAGTCTCTAGAGGAACGGAAGGTTCCAAATGATTGGAAAAGAGCACAGGTAGTCCCAGTCTTCAAGAAGGGTCGTCGAGCAGATGCGCAAAACTATAGACCTATATCTCTACGTCGATCTGTTGCAGAATTTTAGAACATGTTTTTTGATCGAGTATCATGTCGTTTTTGGAAACCCAGAATCTACTATGTAGGAATCAACATGGATTCCGGAAACAGCGATCGTGTGAGACCCAACTCGCTTTATTTGTTCATGAGATCCAGAAAATATTAGATACAGGCTCCCAGGTAGATGCTATTTTTCTTGACTTCCGGAAGGCGTTCGATACAGTTCCGCACTGTCGCCTGATAAACAAAGTAAGAGCCTACGGAATATCAGACCAGCTGTGTGGCTGGATTGAAGAGTTTTTAGCAAACAGAACACAGCACATTGTTATCAATGGACAGACGTCTACAGACATTAAAGTAACCTCTGGCGTGCCACAGGGGAGTGTTATGGGACCATTGCTTTTCACAATATATATAAATGACCTAGTAGATAGTGTCGGAAGTTCCATGCGGCTTTTCGCGGATGATGCTGTAGTATACAGAGAAGTTGCAGCATTAGAAAATTGTATCGAAATGCAGGAAGATCTGCAGCGGATAGGCACTTGGTGCAGGGAGTGGCAACTGACCCTTAACATAGACAAATGTAATGTATTGCGAATACATAGAAAGAAGGATCCATTATTGCATGATTATATGGTAGCGGAACAAACACTGGTAGCAGTTACTTCTGTAAAATATCTGGGAGTATGCGTGCGGAACGATTTGAAGTGGAATGATCATATAAAATTAATTGTTGGTAAGGCGGGTACCAGGTTGACATTCATTGGGAGAGTCCTTAGAAACTGTAGTACATCAACAAAGGAGGTGGCTTACAAAACACTCGTTCGACGTATACTTGAGTATTGCTCATCAGTGTGGGATCCGTACCAGATCGGGTTGACGGAGGAGATAGAGAAGATCCAAAGAAGAGCGGCGCGTTTCGTCACAGGGTTATTTGGTAACCGTGATAGCGTTACGGAGATGTTTAACAAACTCAAGTGGCAGACTCTGCAAGAGAGGCGCTCTGCATCGCGGTGTAGCTAGCTGTCCAGCTTTCGAGAGGATGCGTTTCTGGATGAGGTATCGAATATATTGCTTCCCCCTACTTATACCTCCAGAGGAGATCACGAATGTAAATTTAGAGAGATTAGAGCGCGCACGGAGGCTTTCAGACAGTCGTTCTTCCCGCGAACCATACGCGACTGGAATAGGAAAGGGAGGTAATGACAGTGGCACGTAAAGTGCCCTCCGCGACACACAGTTGGGTGGCTTGCAGAGTATAAATGCAGATGTAGATGTAGATGTAGATTGTCAGACACTGTTCTTATGCATCATTGGGCCACTGAATACCTGAATGCCCCATAAATCTGTATACTGCAAGATTCTACCAGTGCACCAAACGTAAGACCAACTATGACGCCCCATTCCAACGTAGGTACGGAAAACGGAGTGTCACACGAGTAATCAACACCAAGTACTGGACGCTGATCACGTCCCTTAAACCAAGCCTGCTAAGAACACTAAATACAAACAAAACTAGTGCACTACGAGAGCTATCCGTCTGCCACAGAAATCTGTAGCTCTAATCATTTAAACACCTGCCGATGGTGTGTACATGTACGTGAAACTGACATGCGAGCAACGCTGCTACATTATTAATCTCAAATATTTCAGGTGTTGTTTACCATTCACAATTCCGTCTGTACGCAAACAATTCGGAAAAGAGCTGTCCCTGACCACAATTAGTATTAATTAGGTTTATGTAAATTCAACTTCATTTTATCGAACGGAACTGATATTTCCTTAGGCACAATCACTAAAGCAATTCATAATGAATAACCCGTTTCGACAAGGTAATTGTCGTCATAACACTGAAAGCACATGTCGTAAGCAATGACGTAACGTTCCCGTTACGTTATCACAGTAAGTCCCAGTCAGGCACATTCTGACAGGAAGTTTCAAATAGCGCACACTCCAAAGCAGAGTAAAAACTCTTTCTCGAAACTAGCCTGCGGGTCCTCCATTTCTTCACAATATCGTTTCTTCTGGGAGCGCTAGCCACGCGTGGTACATATATAAGAGAACTTCCCTTTGGGACACAGAACTGGCTGAAGTAAGGCTCAGAGGGCCGATTATGAGCAATGTCTGGATTTCTCACTTGGTAAGAGCGTTGTATACAAATGGCCACATTTTTTAATCCTAGTCTGGCATACAGTTTTAATCCGCCAGTAAGTTTCAGAACAGCGCAGTGAAAACTTATTCTGGATGCATAATGATAGTAGTGTCACCATAATTGCAACTGTAGCTGTTTCTAATGCTGTTACTGCAGATCTCAAAGGAACGAATTTAATCACGTTACTCTAAAAAATCCGAAAATAAGTTGCGGGGAAATTACAATAATCATTCTGCCAACGGTCTCATCAAAGAGGGCAGAGAAGCAGTCAGAGGTTCAGCGCACTCTCTTGTCCTTGGGATGGAAAATTATCCCTAAAGGAGGAAGAATCTATCTGGAACGCGATACATATTTCGTCCTATGTTGGATTTCCCCCTTTTATTTTCAAATAAGGAACTACGTCACACCGAATAACGAGGAAATACACTGTTACACCAGCGAGATATAGCTGAAGAATGGCAATAGAGGGAAACTATCTGTCTGCTCACTGTAGTTCAGGTTTATCAAGTGCAGGTTGATTTTTCTAAAAAAAAAGAAAGAGAGAGAGAGAGAGAATTCAAACGAAGAGAATGGAGAATGTAGTATGAAAACTACGAATTAGTTAAGTTGCAACGCAGAAAGGTATCCTGACAGGCGGTGTCCACCATTTCAGCGAATGCGCAAAACATTTTCTGTGGAAAGACTCTGGCATGCTAGACGGAGGGTAAGGGGCGAGTTTGCAACTAATGGAGGGACCGAAATAGGTATTTTGACAGCTGTTGCTCATAACCCATGTGTTTGCTGCTGATAAAATGTGAGTGCCTCTGAATTATATCAGTCCGCCGTTCACATTTTGAGTGCAAACAGATTACACTCTTATCATTGCTAGGGAACGACAGAATTGTAAGAATGCAATTTATTGTGAAAAAACACCAAATTTCATCGACACGTCCTCTTTAATCTCTCACATCTTAATGCTTCTTAGGAATGTAAAGCTTCTTGTGGATACTACACCACACTAGAGTAGGGGGAAAAAGTGGGCACCGCGACACATTGCGGGTTGCTTACATCAGGGTCAAGTTTACATGCAAGTGGAACCAAATGTTCTCTTTTGATTGACAGGTCCTTAACCTTCTGTTCTGCTAAAAGGATTAACATCCCCTAGGGATAATCAGTCCTTTTGATTGACAGGCCCTTAACTTATTGACTGGTTAAGTTGTTCTCCATGTCACCTCTCCCCCTCTTCCAGTCCCTCCTCCATCCCTATGGGAACTGACCTCGCTGATACATGAACACATTTGATATAGATTTGATTGACTAATTAATTAAATCTATCGATTAATTCATCTTCTGGAAAAATCCCTAGCCCTTCCCTCCTTTCCCCTCCACCCTCATGGAAATCTGATGTCTGGGATTAGTGTCTTTGATTACCAATCAGAACATCTTTTGTCCTGGGTTCGAAACCAGCTATTATAATTACTAATTTTTTATCCATGATCTTGGGGTATGAATCCCGCAGCTACTTAAATTTTGATTAATAATCAACATTGCCGGCCGGGGGTTCCTGCATAAGAAGTCACTCTCGTCCTACGAACGGCCTTGTCAAAGTTGACAGAGGAGCGGACAGAGGTTCAGGGCACTCTCTTGCACTAGGGGTGGGAAACTTCCTCTAAAGTTGGAAGAATCAGCAATGATCAACGGCATGAAGATCCAAAAGTCAATAGAAACCACAGAACATGTGGCCTGTAATTGAAGAAGTGTCTTGATGATCTCTCCATTGGCAAAAGATTTCACAATAGTCCCCGATTCGGATCTCCGGGAGGGGACAGCACAGGGGGAGGTTACCAAGAGGAAAAGATTGAATAATGAACGGAAGGATAACATTCTACGAGTCGGGACGTCTAATGTCAGAAGCTTCAACGTTGTAGAGAAATTATAAAATCTGTAAAGGGAAATGCAAAGGGTCGATCTAAATACAGTAGGGCTCAGTGAAATGAAGTGGAAAGAAGACAAGGATTTCTGGTTAGATGAGTATAGGATAACATCAACAGCAGCAAAAAATATTACAACAGGAGCAGGATTCGTTATATAGGAAGGTGGGGCAGAGAGTGTCTTACTATGGACAGTTCAATGACAGAGTTGTTCTTATCAGAATCGAAAGCAAACCAACATCGACAACGATTGTTCAAGTACACATGCCGATGTCGCAAGCATGAGATGAAGAGATAGAAAAGTGTATGAGGATATTGAAAGGGTAATACAGTGAATAAAGGGGGATGAAAATCTAATAGTTACAGGTGTTTGGAATACAGTGGTAGGGGAAGGAGTAGAAGAAAATATTGAAGGAGAATATGGGCCTGCGACAGGGAATGGGAGAGGAGAAAGACGAATTGAGTTCTGTAAGAAGGTGCAGCTAGTAATAGCGAATACCCTCTTCAAGAATCACAAGAGGAGTACGTATACTTGGAAAAGGCCGGGTGATACGGGAAGATTTCAGTTACATTACATCATGGTCGAATAGAGACTCTGAAATCAGATACTGGATTGTAAGGCGTACCTGGGAGCAGATATAGACTCAGATCACAATATAGTAGTGATGAACAGTAGGCTGAAGTTTAAGACAATACTCATGAGGAATAAATACGCAAAGAAGTGGGATACGGGAGTACAAAGGAGTGACGAGATACGTTCGAAATTCTCTAAGGCTATAGATACAGCAATAAGA